>NC_090650.1:267321999-269819401 GCF_040937935.1 Hyperolius riggenbachi | reverse complement strand
TGCTTGACATATCACGCTCTGCAGAATTACTACGGACTTGCCTGAACAGAGTATCCTATGGCCACAGCATTTTCCATGCCATTTGATAACCAATCTTTTTTGTGGCACATGCTTTTCAAAGGAACTGCATTTTGTTTCATTCATAGATAGGAATAATTGCGCTTTGAATAGAGTGATTCATGAAGGCAGTCATACTCTAGCCATATCCATTGATTCCAGGTAGATTCAGTCCTTTACCTTTTGCTTTAGAGTAGATTGTTATGGTTGCCACACGTTACTATTTTTCTGTTCGATTTTACCCCAATTTGATTAAAATGATTGTGTGAAAAATCGAGAGAATATTATTTTTCAGTCTATAATCTCAATTGACATTGTCATTTTTCTCGCATAAAATCGGTCAGAAAGGTTGGAAAAATCAGATCAATATGGTAAGAAATTGAATGGGGGGTTGTATGGAAGTTATTCGACTAGTACATTAAGTTTACATTCAAGAATAAAGAAACTTTATTTGTCAAAGTGACACATTAGATAGAATGTATTTCTTCAATGTAATAAATGTAGTGTTGATTAAAATAAATAAGAAATAGATTTTTAAATGTAAGGTACATTTTCTAAGGGTGTATGGGTTGTGTGCCTTTATACATAGCAGTGATGGCACAGAGAGCACCGATTCGATGCAGTGCTAGGGTATGGGCCAGCGATCCTACCATTGTTTCTCTAACTGTCTTCCGGGACAACATGAGATCCGGTCTTACCTCCGGATCTGAGGGAACAATCAATCAAGGAAAAGATTAAAAGGCTCCCGCCCTCCCTCACTCCTCAGTTAATCTGTGTTTCCCTCCAGGAAACACCTTCAGGAAAAGCGGCTCCCATTTTTTTATGTTATGTTCCTTACCAGTGGGTACGGTTTCCTTGAGAGGAGGAAGAGGTTGTTGCTTTCCAGTGGGGAACCAGTGTGGGCCCTTTCTTCCTCTTGTTGGTGAAAGCGCCCCGCATTTGTGGAGTAATAGGGAGCTTTCACCTTCTCCCCAGCAGCACACTATCCCTGGATGGCTCTGATGCCAGACTGCAGAGCGTGAAAGGTGATGTCAGGCGGGGCAGTCCGCAGGGACGCATAGGACGAGTGGGCGCCTGGCGCGCTGACGTCACTCGTTATAGCGGCGGAAGGGGGGCATGAAAGGAGGACCAGGAGAGAAGCAGCGTGTTCCTGGCGTCCTCCGTGTGTACAGCGCTGGTACAGCGTGTGGGGCAGCAGGGAAGGCCCAGCGGCAGCAGCATCTATGCCTCCCAGCCAACCACAAGCGCAATCTTCTACCTCTGGTGTGGTAAGTCCTCCGTGCGGAGGATTTGTTGCTGTATACATTACCATAATATTGAGGGTGGCTTAGTGTCCTATGTTTTGTGTTTCTTAGGCTAAAACTGAGCCCAGACCCTCTGCTACAACTCCTGCCCCAGAGAGAAAATATAAGAGATGTGGCTTTTGTAGCACTAAAATGCCTTTAGAAGCCCCTAAGAATGCATGTCAGAGTTATATTGATGCTTCAGTAGCTTCTGAAACCTCTAATATTTTGAAAGGAGTAATGGATTCAGTGAATGTTAAAATGCAAGAAACTTTAGACCAATTCAGAGAATCTTTTATTCCGCATACACCAGAGCCTGTTCCTGGGCCATCGTCTGCTCCCTTAGACTCAGAACAGGTGTTTAAAACTCCTAGGTTTCTTATATCACCTGATGAGTCTTAAGGCCCATACACACGTCGGATTTTAGCGAACGACCCGTCGTTTGAACGTTCCGTCGTTCGGACGTTTTCGCGTCAAATCCGACGTGTGTACAGACTATCGTTCGGGTGATAAGACTGGTTACCAACGACCCGCCGGGCGGATCGCTGGTAACCAGTCTTATCACCCGAACGATAGTCTGTACACACGTCGGCTTTGACGCGAAAACGTCCCGAACGACGGAACGTTCAAACGACGGGTCGTTCGCTAAAATCCGACGTGTGTATGGGCCTTTAAGGTCCGTACACACGCCGGACCTCCTGCTGGGCGGGCGTTCCAGCGACAGTCCGGCGTGTGTACAGTCTGTCTGCAGACTGATACGGCTGTTTGTGAGCGATCCTCCCGGCGGATCGCTCAGAAACAGCCTTATCAGTCCGCCGACAGACTGTACACATGCCGGACTGTCTGCTGAAAACACGTCCAGCAGGAGGTGACGACAGACCCGTCGTTGCCTGCAGTCCGGCGTGTGTACGGACCTTTATGAGTTGCTTAAGGCTGTCTATGCTACGGAGCAGATTCCCTTTGAGGGGACATCGTTGAAGTCCCGGTCTGTGTAATTACAGTACGTGGCTTGGTGACGTCACCAAGCCTCGTACTGTAGTTACACAGAACCGAGACTTCAGTGATGGAGGAGGAGGGTGCCAATCGCGGCCGGCGCAGGAGACAGCCCTCGGGTGAGTAGTGTAGGGCTGGATACCGGGGACGATAGGAGAACAGGAGGGGGGGGGGGGGTACAGGGGGGACGCACGTGGGATCCGGAGGGAGGAAGAGGGAAGAGCCACCCCCAGCCAGCCCGCACAGAAGGGGACCCCCCCCACACACAGAAGGGGGAGTCCCCGAACAGCCCGCATAGAAGGGGGATCCCCCCCCTTTCCGCGCAGAAGGGAGACACCCGGCCACCAGCCCACATAGAAGGGGGATCTCCCCCCCCCGTGCGCAGAAGGGAGACACCCGGCCACCAGCCCACATAGAAGGGGGATCTCCCCCCCCCCCCCCCCTGCGCAGAAGGGGGAATCCCCGACCAGCCACCAGCCCACAAGGAAGAGGGATCCCCCCCCCCCTCCCCTGCACAGAAGCCGCCGCAGGAGACAGCCCTCGGGTTAGTAAATCGGGGCTGGAGGAGACTGGGGGATCGGGGGGGGGGGGGGGGGGGCAAGGGGGGACACCTGGCTACCTATACATCTGGCTAAATAACTGGCTACCTATACATCTGGTAAAACATCTGGCTACCTATACATCTGGTAAAACATCTGGCTACCTATACATCTGGCTAAATAACTGGCTACCTATACATCTGGTAAAACATCTGGCTACCTATACATCTGGCTAAATAACTGGCTACCTATACATCTGGTAAACATCTGGCTACCTATACATCTGGCAAAACTATACACCTGGCTACACATCTGGGTCTTATATTCACCATTGGCGTGCTGATCCCTCGTTGCGTACCTCTGATAGCTTCCTCGGTGCCTTCTTCCATGTCCCTTGGCAGATTTTGCTTCATGTCCCCCGGCGATCAGCGTTGATGACACCAGGGTCACACAGTGTCATCAACATCTCACAGTAAACACTTTTTTTTAGTTTAATTCAATACAATAACCTGTATTGAATTCAATATTTAAAAAAAAAATGATTGCAAAAAAAAAAAAAAAAAAAAAAAAAAAGGTTGACAATTATTGGAAATTAATTGAACCACTTTTTGCACGGAAATCCTGGGGAAATAGAACGCCAGGGAGGTTAAACAGAAGAATCTAAAAGGGAAGAGGCCTTTTGTAGCTAAAAAACAGACAAATGAGCAGTCTTCTTGGCCTAACAAAAATCGAAATGTGCAGAAGAAATGGTCCTTTCCGAAAGGAAAAGAAAGTAAATGACGATTTACCATTTGGGGGGGGGGGGGGGGGGGGGAAGGAGACTAACCTTTTTTCGGGGCGAATGGGCAGAGTCGAATCCCGATCCTTTTGTTTTTCAGATAATCAAGCAGGGTTACCTCTGCAGTTTTCCTTTTCTCCCTTCCCTCCCCAAAATGTTTTTGAATCCGATCCCGAGAGACTTCAGAAGTTTATGGAAAAAAGAGTGATAACTCCGGTTCCTCGGTTAAAGGAGGGTCAGGGTTATTACACTCGCGTGTTTTTGGTAAAAAGAAAAGGCAAAAAGGCAAACAGAGATTTCAGGTTCATACTAAACCTGAAGTCTCTGGAGGTTCAGAATGGAAAGTATTTACTCAGTGAGAGCCTTACTCCAAGGCGGAGACCTTCAGGACGCGTACCTGCACATTCCGATTTTTTTTTTTTTTTTTCAGGCCATAAAATTGAATAGAATTGCGATCAGAGATCAGCATCAAACATGTCATTTTCAGTTTCAGGCTCTACCTTTTGGCATGGCAACAGCTCCTCGTATCTGTACGAAAGTTCTGGCAGAGGTAATGAAGGAGCTGAGACTATAGGGAATTTCAATTGTCCCTTATTTAGATGATCTCTTAGAGTTTGCCCAGACACAGGAGGTACTAGTGGCACGCAGGGAGTTGGTAATAAATGCCTTGACTCGAGTAGGGTGGCACTTAAACTATGTGAAATCCAGTTTGGTCCTAGCACAAATAATTGTTTTTCTGGGTTACCAAATAGACTCTCTGGAGGGGAAGATTTATCTACCTCAAGAAAAAATATAAAAGTTTCGGTCAGAAATAGAAAAGGTACTGGCGTTACAGGAAATTTCCCTTCATCGGGTTATGAGAGTTCTGGGTTTTACAGCCACGATTCCGGCAGTTGTTTGGGCTCAGTCACACGGCAGACTCTTACAGAATCTTCTGTTGACAAACTGGGCCAAGTCTCAGGGTTCACTGGACTCTCGAATCCTCCTTCCAGATCAGGTGAGGTCCAGTTTACTTTGGTGGATAGATCGGGAGAATTTGCAAAAGGTGAGATGGTGGAGACAAATAGACCCGATAAAAATATTTACAGATGCAAGTTCATGGGGCTGGGGAGCAACAGCTCTGGGGCATCATGCACAGGGGTGTTGGACTCCGGCCATAAAAAAAGAAGTCGTCCAATTTCAGAGAACTGATGGCGGTTCAGGAAGCTCTGTTTGCGTTTCAGGAGAAGATAGAGGACAAGCATGTCCTAATCTTTTCAGACAATGGGCTCGATTCACAAAGCGGTGCAAAGTGTTTGCATGCTGGTGAAAAGGCCCTTATCACGCCTAAACTCACTTTAGGCATGATAAGAAGAAACTCGCGCGAAGTTACCGCGCGAACGCGCGTAAGTGCGCGCAGCACCCGACGCTTCGCGCGAAGCTCCCATTAAGCCCTATGGGACTTTGCGCGCGCGCTCTCACGCGCGGTAACTTCGCGCGAAGAGCAGGAAAAAGCGGTGATAACTCAGTGGTGAAAAGGTCATCACGCCTAAAGTCTTTTAGGCGTGATAACTGGGTTATCACCGCTTTGTGAATCAAGCCCAATGTAACAACGGTTGCTTATCTGGTAAAACCAGGGGGAATGAGATCCAGAGATCTCATGACTTTGTCCTCAGAGATCTTGTTCTCAGTGGAACCCAGAGAATTCGATCTTTGTCTGCAATCCATAACAAAGTTACTCTGAATTGGGAGGCAGATTTTTTTTAAGTCGTCAGGAGATAAGTCAGGCAGAGTGGAGTCTTCACTCGGAGGTCTTTCAGATGGTGTCAGAAAATTTCGGTATTCCAGACATAGACCTTTTTGCCTCACCAGACAATTCAAAGGTGAGGAATTTTTTCTCGCTTCACAAAAGCATGGCAGTACAATCTGTGTTACGCCTTTCCCTCATTGACACTCATTCCTCAACTTCTAGTAAAGCTGCAAAGAGAAAGAGTGAGGATGATCTTGATTGCTCCCATGTGGCCAAAAAGGCCCTGTTATGCAACCATGTTGAGACTATCAGAGAAACCCCCTCTACCTCTTCCATTTCGACAGGACTTACTAGTCCAAGGTCCTCTGATTCATCCAAACCCCCAGTTGTTCAAGCTGGCAGCCTGGATCCTGAGAGGCTGATTCTGAAAAATAAGGGCCTATCCGAAAAAATTAGAGAGACTCTGATGAAATGCAGAAAGCCGGTAACTCATAAGATTTATCGGAAAGTTTGGAAGGTTTATTTATCCTGGTGTGCTACAAAAAGTAAGAATTTTGAGCTTACTAGTTCAGTTCTTGATTTTTTTTCCAGGACGGTTTCAGGATGAAGCTAGCTCCTAGTACTCTTAAAGTACAGTGTCTTAAAGTACAGCCTTATCGATTTTACTAGACAGACATGTGGCACAGGAAGAGCTAGTTAAAAATGTTTTCAAGGCAGTCCAAAGGTCCCCGCCTGTTAAACAAAAGCTTTTCCCACAATGGGACCTATCTCTGGTTCTTAAAGGGACACTTAAGCCAGGAAAAAAGTTTCTCACCTGGGGCTTCTATCAGCCCCCTGCAGCAATCCTGTGCCCTCGTAGCCACTCACTAATCCTCTGGTCCCCCGCTGCCAGCTAGTTTCATTTTTGCCGACAGGCCCGACAGGACTGGCCACACGTAGCCTTCTCTGCATTCTCGACTGTAATTGGCGCTGGCTGGATGGTGTAAGGCTAGCTAGATGGTGTAATGGTTAAGGGCTCTGCCTCTGACATGGGAGACCAGGGTTCGAATCTCGGCTCTGCCTGTTCAGTAAGCCAGCACATATTCAGTAGGAGACCTTTGGCAAGTCTCCCTAACACTGCTACTGCCTATAGAGCGTGCCCTAGTGGCTGCTGCTCTGGCGCTTTGAGTCCGCCAGGAGAAAAGCGCGATATAAATGTTGTTTGTCTTGTCTAGCGCTATTGTGGGCCGCAGTGCGTACAAAAATACGCGTTGCCGCATATCTATGCGTTGGTAACGCGGCAACGTATCTTTGTACACGTTGCGACACGCAATAGCGCTAATTGCAGTCGGGAATGCGGAGAAAGCGACGCGTGGCCAGTCCTGTCGGCAAAACCGAAACTAGCTGGCAGCGGGGGACCAGAGGATTAGTGAGTTGCTACGAGGGCACAGGACTGCTGCAGGGGGCTGGTAGAAGCCCCAGGTGAGTAAAACTCATTTTTGTTTTCTGGCTTAAGTGTCCCTTTAAGGGTCTTATGAAGTCTCCCTTTGAACCTATTGAAGAAATTGACATTACGCTACTTTCTTTTAAGTTAGCCTTTTTGATCTCTATCACTTCATCAAGAAGGCTGAGTGATCTGCAGGCGTTGTCGATTAAAGAACAAGTGACACCCATGCTAACCTAGAAATAAAAAACACATATATATGTAGATAAATACTACTTCTACTTACATAACAGATGTATTGTGCTATCCACGTAATGATTCCTGTGAATTTTTTCAAAGGAAAAGCAGAAAATCCTATTCTAGGCAGTAGCCATCTTGCCAAGCTAATGCTGACATCATATCCTCCCTGACTCTTGTTTTTCCCCCTCCCAGAGTTAGCTGCCCTCCTCCCAGAGTCTTCAGACACTCCCACTGAGGTGTATACTTGCAACTTCACTGTCTTTTTTTTGTTTACACATCCAATCACTGATTGACCTTGCTTGCTTGCTTGCTTGTAAACACAAGTAATCATAGGGTGTTTCTGATAAGCAGCAAGGCAGGGAAAGAAATGGAAGAGGAGGAATATATTATAGATAAAAAGAACTCCCAGCTTTTAACTCTTTGGCACTAGGGCCAGTGCTCCTAAAGTATGTGATAACTCCAAACCATAACAGCAGAAAAAGTTTTGCAACTTTTGAATGCAGGATTACCATCGTTATCACTTAATACACTCAGACCAGTTGCTGTTGAAATTTGATTTTTTTTTTTATGGTGACAATACCGCTTTAAGGACTCCTTTTTGATTATTTGTCCTGACAGTGTTCGTTTAAGACTTGACCCAACTTATCTCCCTAAGGTGGCATCAGAATTTCATCGTTCCCTGGAAATTATTCTTCCTTCTTTTTGTGCCAATGCTTCATGTGACAAAGAGAAGGAATTCCATTGTCTAGACGTGAGGCGTACTCTTTTGACATATTTGATTAGGACTAGAGAATTCAGGAAGTCTAGTAATCTTTTTTATCTTATTCACTGGCAAAAATAAGGGACAAGTATCAAAGCAAACAGTTGCAAGGTGGATCAGGCAGGTGATAGTTCTGGCTTATCAGAGTAGTAATTGCCCATTACCTCCCAATATTAAAGCCCATTCCACACGTTCACTATCCACATCTTGGGCTGAGAGGGCAGGAGCAACAATACAACAAATTTGTCAAGCGGCTACCTGGACAAGTTCAGTTACTTTTATCAAGCATTATAGAGTGGATGTGCTGTCTCAGCAAGATCAATCGTTTGGCAGAAAGGTGCTCCAGGCAGTTGTCCCTCCCTAGGTGAGTCTTTTCCAAGACTTCTTGCCTATCTCTCATGTTGTCCTGGAAGACGGTTAGAGAAATACTCCTATTAGACCTACCGGTATTGGAGTTTCTAAACGTATTCCGGAACAACGGCTATAACACTAACCCCTTTTCCTTTCTGGGCACCTTTTTCTGATTCATATGCACTTTTTGGCAGTTTAGAATTCACTCTTAGGTGTCTTAGATGTCTTCCTTTGCTTCCGGTGGCTTTTTTTTTAGTCTGTTTACTTTTATATGCACTGAGGGGTGAGTGAGGGAGGGCGGGGATCTTTTACTCTCTTCCTTGATTGATTGTGTCCTCAGATCTGGAGGTGGGACCGGATCTCATGTTGTCCCGGAATACGTTTAGAAACTCCCATTACCGGTAGGTCTAATAGGAGTATTTTTCCACCTCCAATCGATTCGATTGAGATTAAAATCCTACATAGGTGGCGGTAAATTGGGCAATACACTTTCCATTCATGCTGAAATCTTTTGAAAATCTGCATGCAGTGTATCGAAGGAATGTATACTCTGATCAGATTCAAGTCACGTAGTGCTCTATCTTTTAGCCACATCAGGTAGCAATCAGATGTGTCTCTCTCTTAAGGTGCGTACACGCACTACCGCCGGCAACGACTGGTCTGCCGGACCCTCCCGCTGGGCGGACGTTCAGCCGATAGTAGCACGTGTGTATGCGCTGTCGGTGGACTGATAAGGCTGTTTCTGACCGATCCGCTCAGCGATCCGATTTCAGCGGATCGTTCAGAAACAGCCTTATCAGTCGGCTGAACGTGCGCCCAGCTGGAGGGTCCCGTCGTTGCCGGCGGTAGTGCGTGTACGCACCTTTGTCTCCAAAGGAAATCTTGTCATTTTATCAGTTTGACGCTTTGCAGTGAATGCAATGGCATTTATACATAAATGTGGTGGATGCTACTGACGCCCTTTGTTCATTAACGCACCTCTTGCATAAGGCTAAATGATTGGCCACTTGTGTCTGTAAACATGTATAAATTGGGCAGATGATTCCTTGTTTAATTAGCAATTCTAGGGGGTCATGCTAGAGGTTCCTGATGTATGGCCATTACAAATAGATCTCTACATACATACCCCCCCCCCCCCCCCCATACATATAGTATTTTTAATCATCTTTGTAAATCAATAGCAGTGCGATTTTTATTATGAGAATTTGGCAAAGTAATTATAAACAGTGATTCCAGCCATGATTGCTTAAAGTGTAACTGAGAAGAATGGAGAAAAGGATTTGTACTTACCTGGGGCTTCCTCCAGCAACCTGTAGTCTATCTTCTCCTCCAATGTTCTCTCAATCCCCTCTGTTGTGCTGCCGTCAGCCCCGTTAAATACTACAGTGCATGCACTATCTATTTATAATAATAATATTGGGTTTTAATAACAAACCTATACAAAAACAAAATAAATATATTTTGATTAAGTACCGTACTTGGTGAGAAATATATGCATACTAAAGATGTGTATACACGCCAGATGTTCCGCACCCAGAACCATTGCTCATGAGACTCTTGCATGAAAATCTAGCTTGAAACAAGTGACCCTTGCCATTCATTGATCTGGCTACAAGTGAAACCTTTTTATTGGCATTTTATCATTGAATGGAGAGATGGTAAACTAGATCCAGTTTAAAGCTAGGCTTGATGAGCAAGGAATGATTGGTAATCCTGGAATCGTATTTTACAATTCCTTGTTTACTTCTTTGAGACCGCTTGTATTACGTCTGCCAAATTATTGTTATTAAACTTTATAAAGCACTAACATATTACAAAACACTGCACAATAGATAGTAGGGACAATACAACATTAAACAATGTTACATAGTTGCATAGTTATTTTGGTTGAAAAAAGACATGCGTCCATCGAGTTCAACCAGCATAAAGATGTTACACGGGGCATTACAGCAGACGAGTCGCTGATTTTTTATGGTGGGGAGGAGAGCACATGGGTAGGAGTGCCGCCCCAATAGGCTTACAATCTAAGGGGTCAGAGAGGGATACATAAATGGGGATGGCGTGAATGTCCAAGGGAGGGGGTTGGAGCTTTTAGGATGACATGTTAGCATAGGGTGAACACATGGGTGCGAGCCTGATATGAGGGTAGGGAGTTCCACAGTGTAGGGGCTGCTCTGGAGAAGGCGTGGAGCCTCGCAAGTAAGCAAGGGGTGGACATCTGTAGAGTGTTGGAGGAGCAGTTGGAGTTTCTCTGTATGAGATCAGAGATGTACAAAGGGGAAGTTATGGTGGATGGATTTGTAGGCCAGGCAGAGCGGTTTAAAAGTAATTCTGAAGAGAACAAGAAGTCGATGAACTTCTGACAGTGAAAACCTTGAGAATGCCCAAAAGACTTGCACCTGCTGCTGTAAAGTAGAGTGGCATCAGGTGTATTTTAGTGGATGGTAATATATATTCTAATTTACATTATTTTTTACATATATTAAAACTACAGGTTTAATTTAGCATAGTGTAATGTGTTTAACCACTTGCCGACCGCACGCTTATACCGTGCGTCGGCAAAGTGGCAGCTGCAGGACCAGCGACGCAGTATTGCGTCGCCAGCTGCAGCCTAATTAATCAGGAAGCAGCCGCTCGTACGATTCTGAGTGGTGTCTAGTGATATTTAATTCAGAGCCGTAAGAGCCGGCTCTTCAATGGGAGCCGATTCAGAAGAGCCGATTCTCTGAGAAGAGCCGGAATTCCCATCACTAGCTCGCAGACTAAATGTAAACACAAGCGGAAATAATCCGCTTTGTTTACATTTGTACGGCGCTGCTGCGCAGCAGCGCCGTAAGGCAGATCGGCGATCCCCGGCCAATCAGCGGCCGGGGATCGCCGCCATGTGACAGGGGACGTCCTGTCACTGGCTGCACAGGACGGATAGCGTCCTGTGCAGCCCAGATCTCCCGGGGGTGGCAGGTAGGAGAGGGAGGGGGAGGATTTCGCCGCGGAGGGGGGCTTTGAGGTGCCCCCCCCCCCGCAAAATGCCAGCCAGGAGGAGCGATCAGACCCCCCCTGCACATCATCCCCCTAGTGGGGAAAAAAGGGGGGCGATCTGATCGCTCTGAGTGCCCTTTGATCTGTGCTGGGGGCTGCAGAGCCCACCCAGCACAGATCACCTAAAACAGCGCTGGTCCTTAAGGGGGGGTAAAGGGTGGGTCCTCAAGTGGTTAATAGCGTGATATTTTCCCTGTTATGCATGTTGTGCCTTCCAACGTACATGTTGCTGACTTGATTTTTGCTTTGTTTTTTACAGCAGTGATGTAGAAATGGAGACTGATCACTACTCCAATGGTTTTGCTGCGGCCTCATCTAATGGATTTCTGAATGGCAGCACCAAGCATGACAATGAAGTGGAAGAATGTGACACAGAAATGGGTTTGCTCTTATTCTCCTTTCATTAACATTTTGTCACACAGGAATAATCCTGCATTGCTAGTTACCTTCCCATGTAGTAGAGGGCGGAATCTTCCATAGCCCCAGATCTTGAACATGACCAGATTAACATGCAGCACTCCACCTACTGGAGAAATCTGGGTTTTCACTGCAGTCATAAATTGCACTGCTGACTTCATTACGGTTCAGTCTTCTGTTACGGTTTACAAGAGGAGTGTGGGTGGTGAAGGCCCTTAAACGTTACTATGTTTTAAGAGGTATAGACAGGTATGGAGTTTTCATGTAAACTAATCTCTTCCATAGTCCTTGTCTAGTTTTTCTTTGTCAGGTCCCTTGACGTCTACTACAAAGGGATTCTACTGTATTTACAAACACAGGTTGCTTTTATGTAACCACAGTTTAGAGCATGTGGACTCCACTCGGATGGAAAGACCTCTTCTGGTCTTGGGCTGCACTCCGATAGAAAAGGTCCTCTGCATATTAGTTTCAGGAATAACCCCTAAGAAGGAGACTAGACTATACAGGGCCAGAGAAGGCACCCCAATGTTCATGTCAAACTTCCAATCTTGGAGTTAACAAGGAACAATCTTGCCTCGGAATGGAGGTTTAAGAGTAATTTATTGGACACAAAAAACGAAGTACATGTTTCACACGCTTCTTCGGGTTAATAAACAGTGGCCCATATGCAATTCACTGTTTCTCCTGAGTTTTCTCTTAGGTAATATTTTCACACATTAGGCATGATTCACAAAGCTTTTTCACCTGTTTTCCTGTTTTCACCTCATCTGTGTTACTTTTTAAGCTCCCAAAGAACACAAATATAATATAATTAAGGTAAAAAAAAAGTAATATTGAAATGAAGTCAATCAGGAACAACTTTGAGTGATTATTTTGCCTGTAAATGTGCCGAAAGATTATTTTTATAAATGAGGTGATGAATAAGTCATTTATGAGAAGTTGTGTGAATAGAGCCCATTGTCATAAAATACCCCCTAAACCACCAGCAAGCAAGAAAATACTCAAAATAATTTTCGAGTGCTTTTTTCACCAACTTTTGGAAATTGTAAAATGGGTGAAAAGTTATTTTAAAGACAACATAAAAAGTTAACTCCTAGGAGATGACTCAGGAGAAAAAGTTTATGCATATGGGCCAGTGTATCTTTAATCTCTGTAGCATGGGTAATAAGCACATGTAGCTATGTAGTTTATATGGTGTTTCCCTTCAAACTAACCTTTTCTGTCTGCCCTGGAATACAAGACATGACATCTCATTACCTAATGGTGGGTATAAAAAGGCAGTTTGTCATAATCGAACCTTCAGAAATTAGACATTCTAGTGATGGCATCGTGTGAAATATTGAATTATAAATGCCATTTGGTTCTGAATCAGTGTCTGTTATAGGATTAGTCACCTTCCACATCGGGATAACTGATGTTTATAAAACAAAAAACATTACATTTGGGAAGGGTCTTAAAAATTGTTTGACCTTTTGATATGTTAACGTAATTGTTCTAACGTCATTTTGTTGCAGAGGTGGATTCTACTCAGGTTAGACGCCAGTTGTGTGGGGGGAGCCAGGCTGCAGTGGAGAGAATGATTTGTTTTGGAAGAGAGCTACAAGCCATGAGTGAGCAACTCAGAAGAGAGCGGGGGAAAAATGCCACTAACAAAAACATGTTAAAGGTATAAAAACTGCCATGCCTTAAGCCAAGCTTTTCCAATAGCCTCTTGTATATTGTAATCTTCTCAAACACCAGCTACAGCGCCACGTGAGCCTCATTTAGTCATCCACAACAATCAGAAACTACACTTATCCGGCATCAGCTAATCCCTGTTGGTGCCAGATAATGGGGGTTTTACTGTATTTGGAAGGCTCTGTACTCTCAGATCAGATGACCTCATCTGAATTAGAAGAATAAAGGTGGCCATACACTCGTTAGATTAGCAGCAGATAGACCATCAGATAGATTTCTAATCTATTTGATGTGTTTAGGAACATTTTTTACTAGGAACAGATTTCCAATAGAGTTCAGTATGAAATCTATTGAAAATCGATCTGATGGCATATTTTGCCATCAGATTTCCATTAGGTCCAATGCAAATTGATAAGCAATCTCATCCAGTCGACCTAGATTTTCCAGCATGTCAGATCGATTGAAATCGGGCGCAAATCGATCGAGCAATAGATTTGTGATAGATCGGCCGCTAATCGTCTGAGTGTATGGGCCCCTTTAGAGATCTTAGTTTTGATAACTGTATTATCTCTGCTCCAAGCATATCATTATTTTGCTTTCTTTTTCCCAGGATGCATTTAGTTTATTGGCTTACTCTGATCCCTGGAACAGCCCAGTTGGCTACCAACTGGATCCTATACAGAGGGAGCATGTGTGCTCATCCCTAAACAGTGCAATACTAGGTAAGAGTGGACTTCCCTGAAAGACAGAGCAATACTACGCACATTCTTATAATTGGTCCTTTCTTTTTTTTTTCTTTTGAATTCTTTATTTATTGTAGTTTGCGTTCCTATTTAATGACATGATTTAGTCCGTTAGTAAAACTATAATTCACATTGTTTCCAAAAAGAAAAACAAAATGTCTCTGAGCAGTTTGTTTATTTGACTTGGCTCTGCAGCTGCTGGCATTACCCCGTCTTACTTTTCGGGCTGCACAGACGCATGTATTTTAGACACAAGGCCTGATTTTATATAGATAATCAGGTTGGAGCTGCAGTTACTATAGAAACCGTCTGGGAATCCTGCCAAACTCAATGCAACACTTTTCAGTGAGTGTGATTTGGAGTGGTGAAGAGGGGGTTGTCTGATAAAGAATGGCTGCCTGTACATTCTGCCAGACATCCCTCGCAGGGTCTCATTCACTGACAGAAGTGGTCACCATCCTCTGTACCCTTAAATTGGGATCATGAAAATATCAAACAAAAATTTTGTTGTTTTTAATTCCTCTGAATCTAATTAGATTTTCTCTTGATGGTTTTGTAATTGTCTTATTATAAACTCAGATTGTTACATTCCTGGAAGGGTGGGACATCCTCACTCCAGTGATAGGCCCAGTACACACCAAAATCCTCTAGCAGATCTGCAAAACGCTAGAGGTTTTTGAAGCAGATTTCAGTGCGATTCTAGGCATGTTTTGTAAACATGCCTAACGTTTTTTGGAGTGTTTTTGTGTAGCAGATGACATATTTTGTTGCAGTAAAGCTGTTACTGAACAGCTTCTGTAACAAAAACGCCTGGAAAACCGCTCTGATCGATCGTTTTTCAGAGCGGTTTTCCACTTTCCTATACTTTAACATTGAGGCAGAAACGCCTCCGAAATCTAAAAAATGCTGCAGCCCCAAGTTTGCGTTTGTGGATAAAACGACCCGCTCTGGTGTGCACCAGCCCATTCACTTTTATTAGCCAAGCGGTTTTCCCCCTGCAAGCGTTTTAAAAAAACGCTTCAGAACCACTCTGGTGTGCACCAGCCTATAGACAGAAATAGGTGATCAGCATCATGTGCATGCCTATGGTTTCCTTTACTTTGATAGTGGTAAATGCTTTCTTGCCATTTTATAAAGTGGTGACCAGTCCAACTGCCGCTTTATAACTATGGCAATTGTGGTGTTTCCTCCCCCCTCTTGTGGTGGACCTAAAGGACCACTAATATAAAAACAATTTTGTTTTGGAATACTGCATAGGCTCCTCCCAGCATCAATTGAGTACTCCAGTACTGGTATTGGACTACTGAGTGTGAATCATGGCCGTGAACTAGGTGGTGTGCATGTGTATTGTCCCCAGTGGTGGTGATGTCCCACACTTAGAGACACTGAAGCGAGAATAAATCTCGCTTCAGAGCTTATATTCAGCAGGGGCATGTGCCCCTGCTAAAACGCCGCTATCCCGCGGCTAAACGGGGGTCCCTTACCTCCCAAATCCCCCCCCCCCCCTGCAAAATCCGCGACCAACTTGGTCGTAGATTTTGCTGCTGTTGAGGCAGCGCTAACGGCTGCAGCCCTGCCTCTCAGCGCCGTCTATCAGCGGCGCATCGCCGCCTCTCCCCCGCCCCTCCCCCGCCCCTCCCAGCGAAGGAAGACTGAGAGGGGCGGGGGAGAGGCGGAGATACATGCTGATAGACGTGCATGGAGGCAGGGTTGCGGCCATTAGCCCTGCCTCATCAGGAAGAGATCCCCTGGACTCCACGAGGGGATTTGGGAGGTAAGGGACCCCCGTTTAGCCGCGGGATAGTGGCGTTTTAGCAGGGGCACACATGCCCCTGCTGAATATAAGCTCTGAAGCAAGATTTATTCTCGCTTCAGACTCTCTTTAAAATGAAGAAAAAGTGTTTTATCGATACATGCTTTTCAATCGGTTTGAATGACTCATTTATACATTTCTTGTTCTTCCACTGATACCATTTATTGCCTAGCTTAAAATAAGAAGAGTAAGATTTCTGCTAATCAGCCTTCTTTAGTCTCATTTCTTGTATGCTGACAAGATGTTAGAACAGACAGATCTATACATGCAACATCCTGTACAATGTTGCATGTATATAGCTGTCTGTTCTAACCTTGTCAGCATACAGGAATTGAGAAAGATGGCTTATTAGCCAAAAGCCTATTCTTTCTTTCAAGTTGGCCAATAAACTGTATCATCCTGATTTTTACAACTTCTTACCTTTACTGATGGCTAACAAGGTGCAATACTCTACTGCTACTACTTTATAAAAAGTGAAGACAATAAACACACTTTGCTGGAAACCTAACCCCTTCCCACCGTTGGGAGACATTCTTTCAGCAAGGTGATTACTAGACTATACACTAAGGAGTTGATAGCAACCCCGGTACAGGAAAATGGTTCAGCCCTTAGATTATGCATCTGAAAAAGTTGGGATGATTTTAAAGTAGAGACAAGGCTGTGTGAAGAAATCAATTGCTCCTTGTACGTGTGGTAATGTGTGTCCTAATATACGGTATTTAAAAAAAAAAAAAAGTTTGTTTTATCAATAGTTGTCCTTTAGGCTGAAGATGGAAATCATATAAAAGTGCTGATCAGGCTGAAAAGTGATGACCTTTACAGCTGATCAACACCTTTATAAACATGTCAGTCTGAAAAGTGCTACCTTTATACTGTGCAGTGATCAAACAACTGAAAGAACAGGATAAAATTCCCCAATTAACTCAAATCTAAAGGTGCATACACACATCAGACCATAGTCTTTGGAAAATGAAAGATCACAGACCAATCTTACCACCTTTCATGTAGTATGAGAGCCATACTCTACACAGTCTTTTCTATGGAGCTGAACTCCCCATCAGATAGAAATCTTTGCAAGATGCTGCACACACAGATGCTGTACAGACACAAAAGATCAGTATCTGCAAAAGATCTGTTCCTGCCAAAAATCCATTCCTGCAAATTGCAATGATAGTCTATGAGATCTGCAGATCATCATACACACATGATTTAACTGACATTCATCTGCAGATCAGATCCACCAGGATGGATTTTCAGATCTGCAGATGATTACTTGATCTGCAGATGAATGTCCGTTAAATAATGTGTGTATGATGATCTGCAGATCTCATAGACTATCATTGCAATTTGCAGGAATGGATTTTTGGCAGGAACAGATCTTTTGCAGATACTGATCTTTTGTGTCTGTACAGCATCTGTGTGTGCAGCATCTTGCAAAGATTTTTTTCTTATGTAGAGTTCAGCTCCATAGAAAAGACTGTGTAGAGTATGGCTCTCATACTACATGAAGGGTGGTAAGATTGGTCTGTGATCTTTCATTTTCCAAAGACTGTAGTCTGATGTGTGTATGCGGCCTAAGACCTGCGGATCGAGCTTCAGGGCGAATTGGAAGAGGTGTAGGTAGGGTTTTCAGCACCTGGGGACAAAGATGGTTTTAGATGAACACTGAAGTTACTCTCGAAGTGCGTACATTTGGGTGAAAATTGCTTAGATGTCATTACATAAACACTACCCATTCTCATTTTCTAACCTCTCCTTGCCCAGCCTGTTGGAACTCTACAATCGGGCTGCATGACCAAAATCTCTCTTGGACCTGATTCACACTGAGGGCAATTGTCCTGCCCTTTGCCAGCGATTGGAAAAGCACTAGTGCAGTGTCACACTATGAGGGCATTCTCACAGCAGCGTTTTTTGATTTTTGGAAAATTGAAATCTTGCTGCATGTACCATTTTTCTAAACTATTCTGCTTAAATGTGCAAAAACGCACCTTCCTTAAAAAATCTCTCAAACTTAATTTACAAAATCGCAGTCGCTAAGATCTTAGTGATTGCATTTTGCAGTGTGAACTAAGCCTTTAAAAATAAATTATTTTGGTGTGTGTGTGTGTGTGGGGGGGGGGGGGGGGGGTATTCTAGCTTCTCTCTCCATTTTGCAAGGATTTTAACAAACTTTTGACTTTACCTTGCTATTATTATGATATATAAACCCAAATTATTCCTAACAAGAAATTCTAGTAGAGTGGTTTGCAAAAAGTGAAAGGGAATTTCCTCCTCTAACTTATACAAGAAGATGCGTTGTCGTGGTTGTAAAGGGAAAATTGAATTTTTTGTAATTGTTGAAATAACCTTTAATGTTTGTTACGAAAGTGGAATTACGCTTCAATACCAATTTGATTGAGCTGATCTAGTTGCCATGTTATGTTTGCCACACAAATACAGTACGCAGATACTCAGTAAGTTTCCCTCTCAACTTTTATTTTTTTTTTTTACGTTTTTGTGATTTTTTGTTTTGTGACCTTATAGTCTTTCCACGGTCCTGATACTATTGTGTTTGTTTCATCCATAGATATACACAACCTGCCAAAGCAGCCACCGCTCTCTCTGGCTCTGGAACAAGCTGCTCAGTGTTTAGAGATGATGGCTCACTCAGGCATTGGTTCTTGTGCGTTTGCAAGGGTGGCCGATTACTTACATTAGCTATGCATTAGAAGTCATTGTAAACACAGACTATATATGCAGTATGGGAATACTGTAAGACACATAGACCAGCTCTAGTTACTTGGAAATTTTTATTTTGTTTTCAGTTATTCCATTTGTAACAAGCACGTCTCTTATCGTTGACTTTAAATAGCTTTTTTTTTTAAATTAATTATTATTATTTCACTTTTAAGAGGATGTTGCTATGTAATTCTGGTGTGACATACCAGCAATAATTTGATTTGACTATATTAATCTATGATATTCTCTTCCAATACGTGAGGTACAGTGAAGAACAAAAAAAATAAAAAATATTTTCAAAGATCCACAGGATGATGCTAATGTCCGAGCGGAACGCTTGCGACTTGGTCCTGTGTATTATATTTTATTTTTCCATTTAGTTTGGGTGCATAAAACACACACGTCTGAATAAGGGTTTACAGTCTGCATCCAGGCTTTGTTTTATTTGCACAGTCCATTCATTGCCTCCAGGTCTTCACTCACCAAACTGTTATGTATCTGTTGTGAGCCTGCACGCACTGTGATTTGAGAAATTACCTGAGCAGAACTGCCAGTTTACCAGTTGTGTACGTTCACTTGGCATGTCTAAAGTGTGGACATCAATCATAAACGCTTCTGGTCTATCTACTCTCCTACAGAGGGCGCCATCAGATGTAGGACATCTTGTGTGGATTGCAGAATATCCCCAACTTGTTGTAAGACTTGAAATAACCTGTAATTTCTTTTCCCTCTATTTGCATCTTGACTTTGTAGTCCCAGGATGGGTTGATATGACCGGCTTCAGCCTGTGTTCTTGCTATGGGCTGTGTCATTGGATTTTTCCTGTTGTGTGATAACTTCTTTATTGTAACATGTCAGCACAATGTGTGATGTGAAGACTTCTGCTCGACTCATCCCATAACAGGACTGCTTCTTTACACTATATTAATTAGAGATTGGTGTGTCTTTAATCATTTATTTATAGAAGAGAACCAAATATTTAGTCTATTTCTAGGTATCTTAATTTCACCTTTGTACACTTTAATTTTTAAGTGCTAAAATATTGAATAAAAATGTAACTGTACTTAAATTAATCTGCCAATAAAAAAAAAATAAAAAATTTGGAAACTGATAAGCCTGTTTTCATTATTTGGATGCTTGAGTGTAAACTTGTGTTGTCTTGAAATGATTTCCACATGGAAACCTGAACTATTTCCGATATAGATGAAGCTATTTGGAAAGGGTGCAGTAACCATGAGGTGAATGTAGATTGGGTGATTTGGATGAATGAAACATATTGTAGATTTCTTAAAGTGGATCAGAGATAAACTTTTTACTCATTGCATTGTGCGAACTTTTTACTCATTGCATTGTGCGATGAATTGTGTTCCTTTCATATAGTTTACAGGGCATTCCTCAAGCCCAAATGTTTTGTTTGTTTTATTATTCTAATTCCCTATAAACTGAACAAGCCTCATCCACAGCTGCTCCAGAGTGCATTGGCACTCAGACCCATGTAGCAAGGGCTTGTGGGAGCTCAGTCTGGGCAGGAGGAGGTTACTAGCCAGAGATTTCAGAGGCGGAGGAGAGGGGAGTGACGTTTTCACAGGCTAAGGGCTGGAGATGCCATCAGCTTGACTGTGTGTAATGTGACAAACAGAATATGGCTGCTCTCAATGTATCACAGGAATAAATAATCATAAACTGTTGAAGCGGTGTGCAGCTAGATTTGCTGTGTAAACTATCTAAACTTTAGATAAGATATATAGACAAGTTACATGTTAGTTAGTTTTTTATCTTGTATCCCTTTACTTGCTTCCGGACAACGCTTATTTGAAATATGCCCAGCCAGGGCATATATTTTAATCATCCCTGCCACACCATATTGGCTCACATTGATCACAGGGTAAGGAGCCAATAGAAAAGGTGACTGGTGACCAGCAGTAGCAGTGGGTCTATGAGGCATTTTGTGAACCAGCAGTCTTTGGTCCTTTAAGGGCCAGAGACTGCTGGTACGGAAATAGTTACGTTTCTATTTATATTGCTTCAGGTAATAAAATGATCAAGCGTTATTTCACATGCAAGCCAGTACTGACATCCAACTAACTCATGACCTCAAGCCTAACGGGCAGAAGCAGTAGCTCTGAACCAACTCAGCTGGGCTTTTTTTTTTTTTTACTACAATTTATAAAATGGTCAAATTGTGCTTTGATCTGTTTTTTTTCTGCTAGGCAAACTGCAAATGACTTAGCAACAATTGATTTATTGGTTGTTAAACAGTCATTCATGCACTTTTAAAGGTATATATATATATATATATATATATATATATATATATATATATATATATATATTATATACACATACACATACACACACGCTAGCTAACCACTAATGACCACCTTTGCAGATAATCCGGTGGGTGCTTATAGTAGCCCCCAGACAGGGATCAGCCATTGGATTGATTTGGGTGAATGACGGCCAATAGCTTTGTTCTGAGCTCACCTGTAGGCTAACTACACATCTGTACAGCCTCTGGTCCTAATCCCCATCAGGCAACATCCACCTAGAGTATGCACTGTCCTTATCACTGTGAGGATGAGCACAAGCGTAATCTACATAATGTGGTGAGCAGGATACCTGGCAAAACTTGCAGGTAACAGAAGATCAGACAGGTCTCTTATATGAACACTATCTATGTTGGCACCAACAATGTTGTCTTAAATCTGTTTTGAAAATCAAGAATTTTTATAAAAAATATTGATGGGGAAAAAAAAAAAATTGGACAGGAACATGGTGTGCATGTGTACCTTGACTTGGCATTCCTGCCCGACTAGTTGGGAAATCAGAAAGCTCTACTGCCGGAAACGTTGGCTGTAGATTTGCTTGTGTTTACAAGGCCTTAATGCTCTATGCAGCACATCAGTAATTATTCCGAGTTGATATACAGTGGAGGAAATAATTATTTGACCCCTCAATGATTTTGTAAGTTTGTCCAATGACAAAGAAATGAAAAGTCTCAGAACAGTATCATTTCAATGGTAGGTTTATTTTAACAGTGGCAGATAGCACATCAAAAGGAAAATCGAAAAAATAACCTTAAATAAAAGATAGCAACTGATTTGCATTTCATTGAGTGAAATAAGTTTTTGAACCCTCTAACAATAAAAGACTTAATACTTAGTGGAAAAATCCTTGTTTGCAAGCACAGAGGTCAAACGTTTCTTGTAATTAATGACCAAGTTTGCACACATTTTAGGAGGAATGTTGGTCCACTCCTCTTTGCAGATCATCTCTAAATCCCTAAGGTTTCGAGGCTGTCTCTGTGCAACTCTGAGCTTGAGCACCCTCCATAGGTTTTCTATTGGATTAAGGTCCGGAGACTGACTAGGCCACTCCATGACCTTAATGTGCTTCTTCTTGAGCCATTCCTTTGTTGCCTTTGCTGTATGTTTTGGGTCATTGTCGTGCTGGAACACCCATCCACGACCCATTTTCAGTTTCCTGGCAGAGGAAAGGAGGTTGTCGTTCAGGATTTCACGATACATGGCTCCGTCCATTTTCCCGTTAATACAATTAAGTTGTCCTGTGCCCTTAGCAGAAAAACACCCCCAAAGCAAAATGTTTCCACCCCCATGCTTGACGGTGGAGACGGTGTTTTGGGGGTCATGGGCAGCATTTTTCTTCCTCTAAACACAGCGAGTTGAGTTAATGCCAAAGAGCTCTATTTTGGTCTCATCAGACCACAGCACCTTCTCCCAGTCACTCACAGAATCATTCAGGTGTTCATTGGCAAACTTCAGACAGGCCTGCACATGTGCCTTCTTGAGCAGGGGGACCTTGCGAGCCCTGCAGGATTTTAATCCATTGCGGTGTAATGTGTTTCCAATGGTTTTCTTGGTGGTCCCTGCTAATTTGAGGTCATTCACTAACTCCTCACATGTAGTTTTAGGATGCTTTTTACCTTTCTCAGAACCATTGACACCCCACGAGGTGAGATCTTGCGTGGAGCCCCAGAGCGAGGTCGATTGATGGTCATTTTGTGCTCCTTCCATTTTCGAACAATCGCACCAACAGTTGTCACCTTCTCTCCCAGCTTCTTGCTAATGGTTTTGTAGCCCATTCCAGCCTTGTGCAGGTCTACAATTTTGTCTCTGACATCCTTGGACAGCTCTTTGGTCTTTCCCATGTTGGAGAGTTTGGAGTCTGCTTGATTGATTGATTGATTCTGTGGACAGGTATCTTTGATACAGGTGACTAGTTAAGACAGGTGTCCTTAATGAGGGTGACTAATTGAGTAGAAGTGTCTAACCACTCTGTGGGAGCCAGAACTCTTAATGGTTGGTAGGGGTTCAAAAACTTATTTCACTCAATGAAATGCAAATCAATTGCTATCTTTTATTTAAGGTTATTTTTTCGATTTTCCTTTTGATGTGCTATCTGCCACTGTTAAAATAAACCTACCATTGAAATGAAATTATTATTATTAGTATTATTATTTAGTATTTATATAGCGCCGACATATTACGCAGCGCTGTACAGTGTATATATATATATATATATATATATATATATATATATATCTTGTCACTAACTGTCCCTCAAAGGAGCTCACAATCTAATCCCTACCATTGCCATATGTCTATATTATGTAGTGTAAGTACTGTAGTCTAGGGCCAATTTTAGGGGGAGCCAATTAACTTATCTGTATGTTTTTGGAATGTGGGAGGAAACCGGAGTGCCCGGAGGAAACCCACGCAGACACGGAGAGAACATACAAACTCTTTGCAGATAGTGCCCTGGCCGGGATTTGAACCAGGGACCCAGCGCTGCAAGGCGAGAGCGCTAACCACTACGCCACCGTGCTGCTGTTCTGAGACTTTTCATTTCTTTGTCATTGGACAAACTTACAATATCAGTGAGGGGTCAAATAATTTTCCTCCACTGTAGGTCTATGCAAATTTTGTAGGAAAATATATTCAGCTAGAAAATAAACCAAATTCCACCAAAGTGGATTTCATTTTGCCCATTTTCAAGCTTCCATATATGTGCAATACAATATTTGCATAACCCTGCATCCACTTGGAATTATTTGCATCTCATTGACCATCTCTATTTGTAAGTGGGATGCTATAAATTTCAGCATACATGCAAATTGTTTGCAGCATGGAATTGGGCCAGTCCAAACTGACAGGAAGTGCATTTGATTGTCCCAATTGGCATAGAGACTGCAGTAACCTTACATGCAACCTGAAATAATTACTGTCACTGACCATCTCTAGACAATACTAGGAGGGAGTAGTACAGTATCTTGTTATAGTAAACCTCTGTATATAGTAAACTCAATCCTCAGGTCCCTGTAAATATACAATATATGACCTATTCTGATATAGTGAACTACTTTGCCTGTCCCCTTGGAATTTACTATAAAGGGATTCTACTGTACGTATTTTGGAATATAAACACAGTACCATTTGCATGGCGGTTGTGTCTGGTCTGATAAGCCATACAGACTTTGGCTGACCAAAACAGTCATTTATAATAAATGTAACTGGAGCAGGATTGGAAAATAAAAAAAGTAAAAAAAAAAAAAAATCAACTTGGGTGCGATCAGACCCCACCAACAGAGAGCTCTGTTGGTGGGGGGAATCACTTGTGTGCTTGGCCTTAACCTCTTGAAGACTGCAGTGCTAAACCCCCCCTAGTGACCAGGCCATTTTTAGCAAAATGTGCCACTGCAGCTTTAAGACTAAGCTGCAGATCCGCACAACACCGCACACAAGTGATTTCTCCCCCCCCCCCACTTTTCTCCCCACCAACAGAGCTCTCTGTTGGTGGGGTCTGATCGCCCCCAGATTATTTTTTTGGTGCAAATATTTTTATTCCTCCTTTTTATAAAAAAAAAGTGTGTTCCTTTAAATATATTCCCTCCCTCCCCACAGCCAGCCAATTGTGGCGATCGGATGTCATCGGAATAAGAATCAATTTATTTTCGCCAAGTAAGTTTGCACCTACAAGGAATTTGTCTTGGCAGTTGCTTAACAAACACAAACAAAAACAATACAGGGACAGACAGTGTGAATATTACAAGTTAAAGAGACTCTGTAACATTAAAAAGATCCCCTGGGGGGTACTCACCTCGGGTGGGGGAAGCCTCCGGATCCTAATGAGGCTTCCCACGCCGTCCTCTGTCCCACGGGAGTCTCGCCGCAGCCCTCCGAACAGCCGGCGACTGTGCCGACTGTCAGTTCAATATTTACCTTTGCTGGCTCCAGCGGGGGCGCTGTGGCGGCTTTCCGTTCCGAACTACACGGAAATACCCGATCTCATTCGGGTCCGCTCTACTGCGCAGGCGCAGGACACTTGCGCCTGCGCAGTAGAGCGGACCCGACGGCGATCGGGTATTTCCGTGTAGTTCGGAGCCGGCAGCCGGCAGAGCGCCTGCGCAGGAGCCAGGAAGGTAAATATTGACGTCACCGCTGCACGGACTCCACGGAGGGCTGCAGCGAGACCCCTGACGGATGGAGAACGGCGTGGGAAGCCTCATTAGGATCCGGAGGCTTCCCCCACCCGAGGTGAGTACCCCCCAGGGGATCTTTTCATGTTACAGTTCCTCTTTAAGGACATAAGTATAGTGGCAGTAAGCAATGTGAGAATTGTTCATTTACAGTTCTGTGCTGATTACTATCAAGTCCTAGCAGCTCTAACGTGGTTCAGCATTAAGTGTGGCTACCGCTTGAGGAAAAAAGCTGTTCCGTTGTCTGGAGGTTTTGATAGCGATTGACTGGAATCTTACTTCTGAAGGCATGCACTGGAAGATGGAGTGAGCTGGGTGAGAGGGGTCAGAGGCCATTTTGGTTGCTCTCTTTCTGCACCTGCTAGCGTAAAGATCCTGCAGGGAAGGTAAGCTACAGCCAATTATCCTTTCCGCTGATCGGATGATGCGCTGCAGCCTCCCCTTTTCTAATGCTGAGCAGGAGCCGAACCATACAGTGAAGGAAATAATTATTTGACCCCTCACTGATTTTGTAAGTTTGTCCAATGACAAAGAAATGAAAAGTCTCAGAACAGTATCATTTCAATAGTAGGTTTATTTTAACAGTGGCAGATAGCACATCAAAAGGAAAATCGAAAAAATAACCTTAAATAAAAGATAGCAACTGATTTGCATTTCATTGAGTGAAATATGTTTTTGAACCCCTACCAACCATTAAGAGTTCTGGCTCCCACAGAGTGGTTAGACACTTCTACTCAATTAGTCACCCTCAATAAGGACACCTGTCTTAACTAGTCACCTGTATAAAAGACACCTGTCCACAGAATCAATCAATCAAGCAGACTCCAAACTCTCCAACATGGGAAAGACCAAAGAGCTGTCCAAGGATGTCAGAGACAAAATTGTAGACCTGCACAAGGCTGGAATGGGCTATAAAACCATTAGCAAGAAGCTGGGAGAGAAGGTGACAACTGTTGGTGCGATTGTTCGAAAATGGAAGGAGCACAAAATGGCCATCAATCGACCTCGCTCTGGGGCTCCACGCAAGATCTCACCTCGTGGGGTGTCAATGGTTCTGAGAAAGGTGAAAAAGCATCCTAGAACTACATGGGAGGAGTTAGTGAATGACCTCAAATTAGCAGGGACCACAGTCACCAAGAAAACCATTGCAAACACATTACACCGCAATGGATTAATATCCTGCAGGGCTCGCAAGGTCCCTCTGCTCAAGAAGGCACATGTGCAAGCCCGTCTGAAGTTTGCCAATGAACACCTGAATGATTCTGTGAGTGACTGGGAGAAGGTGCTGTGGTCTGATGAGACCAAAATAGAGCTCTTTGGCATTAACTCAACTCGCTGTGTTTGGAGGAAGAAAAATATGACCCCCAAAACACCGTCCCCACCGTCAAGCATGGTGGTGGAAACATTTTGTTTTGGGGGTGTTTTTCTGCGAAGGGCACAGGACAACTTAATCGCATTAACGGGAAAATGGACGGAGCCATGTATAGTGAAATCCTGAACGACAACCTCCTTCCCTCTGCCAGGAAACTGAAAATGGGTCGTGGATGGGTGTTCCAGCACGACAATGACCCAAAACATACAGCAAAGGCAACAAAGGAGTGGCTCAAGAAGAAGCACATTAAGGTCATGGAGTGGCCTAGTCAGTCTCCAGACCTTAATCCAATGGAAAACCTATGGAGGGAGCTCAAGCTCAGAGTTGCACAGAGACAGCCTCGAAACCTTAGGGATTTAGAGATGATCTGCAAAGAGGAGTGGACCAACATTCCTCCTAAAATGTGTGCAAACTTGGTCATCAATTACAAGAAACGTTTGACCTCTGTGCTTGCAAACAAGGGGTTTTCCACTAAGTATTAAGTATTTTATTGTTAGAGGGTTCAAAAACTTATTTCTCAATGAAATGCAAATCAGTTGCTATCTTTTATTTAAGGTTATTTTTTCGATTTTCCTTTTGATGTGCTATCTGCCACTGTTAAAATAAACCTACCATTGAAATGATACTGTTCTGAGACTTTTCATTTCTTTGTCATTGGACAAACTTACAAAATCAGTGAGGGGTCAAATATTTCCTCCACTGTAGATGATGTTGTGGTGGATTCGATGATTGCAGTGTAGAACTGCACCATTAGATTTTGAGGTAGGCCAAACTTTTTCAGCTGCCGTAGATGGTACATTCTCTGTTGCGCTTTCTTGACAATAGTGGCAGTATTGTTGTCCCATTTTAAGTCGTTTGAGATCATGGACCCAAGAAACTTGAATGACTCTACTTGGGTTATTGTGGATCCATCCTAGGAGGAAAGCTGTCCCACCACATGCCTGTATGCAGACTCATCCCCGTTTTGTACGAGACCAACTACTGTTGTGTCATCTGCAAACTTCAGAACCTTAACAGATGGATCTGTGGAGATGCAGTCATTGGTGTAAAGTGAGTACAGCAATGGGGAAAGCACACAGCCCTGGGGTGCACCAGTACTGACTGTCATAGGCTTCTGTGTTACACGGCTGTCCCCAGTACAGCGCTGCTGCCGATCGCAGCGCTGTACACGTACATAGACGGCGATCACGCCGTCTAACAGACTGAAGGCGGGGCGGAGCTCCACCCCCCCAAGCAGGAGATGCGCGCGCAGCCTGTGTGCGATCTGCAAAACAAGAGCCCCAGGACTTTACGCCAATTGGCGTTAGGCGGTCCTGGGGCTGTCGCCGCGGCCACACCCAGCGGCGTGACGCGGTCGGCAAGAGGTTAAAGCTGTGCTTGGGGGGGGGGAAATCACTCGTGTGCTTGTCCTTAAAGCTGCAGTGGCCATTTTAGTAAAAATGTGCCTGGTCTTTAGGGGGGTTTACCACTGTGGTCCTCAAGTGGTTAAATGTAAGGGCTCTTTCACACCAGAGCCCTTTTTCAGCATTTTACTGCAAAGTCTATACTTTGCATTAACCAAGGTAAAAGGAAAGTCCATACACTTTCATTTTACCTTTCACACCCGACGCTACGTTGCGGTACGATGCATGCGGGAGCTGTTTCTCGTCGGGAATCGGCATATTTCCGTCGAGTTAATACTACCGCCGCTACTCAGCGTCGCACCACAGAGTCCCGACAACAGCCGCAGGATAGTCACCGCGTGCAAGAGAACGGCTCCTGCACGCGTTGTTAGATGTGAAAGGAGCCTCAGCGTTTTGTGATTTTAAAAGCTCTTGCTAATGTTAGCCTATGTGAGTGTTCTCACTGGAACGATGTGATTTGGTAAAAATCCCTCATGGCATTGCATTAGCAAGAGCTTTTCAAAATCACTAGCATTTAAAGGCGTGTACACACGCCATACTTTTTCAAATGAGTAGTAGAGATCAGCAGCACCTTGTAGATGTATTTAAGCTCTTTATTGCATAAAAATAAAGCCCAGGGACAGTGCCATACGCTGTTTCGGAGGCAAGCTCCTTCCTCAAGCCATATAGGCTCACTCAAAAGAGATAACAACCACAATGGCATTTATATACAGTTTCAATAAGGTCACATGGACCAATCGGATTGGTCCATGTGTGGGTTTCTTTATTGTTGTTTTTTTTACATCTAATACAATGATTTATTTGTAAGGGTGGTCCTCTATTATGGCACACTCAGCCTTACTTTACCACAGCACTAGCATTTTTTGCTTTTGGTCATCTTTTGATGGTTTATGGTGCTGACTTTGTCAGCATGTCCTGTATTACATGCATTTTACACGCCAACTTGCTGTTTTCTGTGGTCGGCATAGCGGCTATTTGTATGGTTCCGCATTTGATTTTATGCGTACGCTTTTACGCATTGTTAGGACGCTTTTACGCATGGACGCAGTGGCGGATTTTACGCAGTACGCTTCTCGCATTGCCCTCTGGGAGATTGGGAGGAGCGTTATGACAGTGCTGTGGTTTCCCATCAGGTCCTCCTGACTTGGTAAGTGCTGATTGGCCATTAACCTCCTTGCCGGTTTTCCCGACCTGAGCTCGGGGTAGAAAAAAGCAGCTGCTATCGGTGATCCCGAGCTCAGGTCGGGGTATGCATTGCAGAGCTTTACTTGTGGTTGTGGAGTCCCGCGCGCGATCTCGCTGCGAAGCGGGACTCCAGCCTCTCTCCCCGGCAGTATGGGGTCTTTCCCTGGCCGCCGGGATCCCCCATGTCCCCGCTATTCTTCCGGGGACCCGGCAGCCAGTTGGAGCAGCGCAGCCGTGGTGGTGGCAGCAGAGCGGTGGTGGCAGCGTGACGTCATCAGGGGCGGGGCTAACATTGAAAACGAACTTTTCTATATTAGAGAAATATAGTAAGTTCGTTTATATGTATATTAGCGCCATCTTGTGGGCAAAGAGAAAACTGCAGCCCAGGAGCCCAGGAAGGTAAACATTTTTTTTATTTTGCTGCAGATCTCCCTGCCAGAATGATTTTTTTTCAGGTTTTAGGGTCTGAAAGAGTGAAAAAAAATTGCACCGCTTTTAGACCCTAAAATCTGGAAAGAATCAGACCGCCAAGGAGGTTAAGGATATGAAACTTTTTAAATCATGCTGTGCTAACAGCTGCTGATTTACATATCTGTTGCCCATCAGGTCCTCTCATTATGCTTTGCCCTGTGATTGGACATTCATGTTTTTTGTATTGTGATGTTATCCAATTGGTCCATGTGACCTTATTGAAACTGTATATAAATGCCATTGTTATCTCTTTTGAGTGAGGAAGGAGCTTGCCTCTGAAACAGCGTTTATCGCTGTCCCTTGGCTTTATTTTTATGCAATAAAGAGCTTAAATACATCTACGTGGTGCTGCTGAGCTCTAATACTCATGCTTTGGGAGCTGCTGGACTACAGCGCCATATCAGCTTAGCACACTGATACCCTCACTAGGGTGCCTATCGACTGTGGTGTAACATACTTTTTCAAATGACGGGTCCATCAGACCCTCCCGAGTGGCAGTAGCTCTGCCGACAGTTGCACGTGAGTAGAAGCTGTCGGCAGACTGATAAGACTGATCTGCCAAGGCTGCCGACGGCCTGTACTCACGTACTACTCGGACCCATCGGTTGAAAAAGTTTGGCGTGTGTACGCGCCTTAAAGGGAATGTCCAGGCATGATATAAAACAAAAAGATCTACTTGCCCAGGGCTTCCTCTGGCAGCCGCTATATCGTACGCCGCAGCTCCGCTCTCAGCCGCTAGCTCCAAGTCCCCTCCAGTGCAGAGGCTGACCTCGCCAGGTTGTCTTCTACTGTGCCTGCGCCGCTGTCAATCAAGTCCGCTGCGCAGGCACAGAACTAGTGCACCTGCGCAGCACACTCCGGACAACGTGGACTTGATTGACAGCAGCGCAGTAGAGTACAACCTGGGGAGGTCAGCCTCTGCACTGGAGGGGACCGGGACCGGCAGCGTGGGACATAGCAGCTGCCAGGGGCTGGAGGAAGTCCTGGGTATGTAGATCTTTTTGTTTTTTATCATGTCTGGAACAAAAGGCTCATCTGCCAAGCTTTTGTATTGCCCTCTGATGCATTTATACATGTTAAAGTGTGCCAGAGCTGTGGAAAATCAAAGAATCAATACTTACCCGGGACTTCCTCCAGCTCCATAAGCACGTGTGAGGTCTCGCCGTCTGCCATTTAGCTGTCATCAGCCTTGGTAACTGGCTCAGTTGTGGCCTTCTGTATATGGCCTGGGTAAGTATCGATTCTTTGATTTCCCACAGCTCTGGTTTCCTTTAGGGCTCATTCATACTGCTGCACTGTCAGTTTTGACGCAACGCACATAGTGTACGATCCACATGGCAACATGAAAGTCCATAGACTTTCATGTTACCATTAACACTACAGGTGTGCGTTCTTAACACTTCTGGGGACATAAAATCGCACGACGCACGTTTCCCGACGGGTACAGCTGCCGGCGTCTGCGCTCCCCGACGTGCATTCCGTGCGTTAACAGTGCAATGGCAACGCAAGCATGAAATCGTGTTCGTGCTTGCATTGTGTAGTGTGAATGAGCCCTTAATCAGGTCACCTTTTTTCCAAGCTAAATAAGCCCTGTTTGTCCAACCTTTCTTGGTAAGGCCTCATTCACATTGGAATGTGTTTTACTAGCAATTTCGCTGGTGATCGCTAGCGTTTTGAAAAAAGCTACTGCAATATGTGCATTAACATGATTTGTGTTTCACACTACAGCCCCATTCACACTGGGAATCGCAAAGCGCTAGTAGAATCACTAGTGTTTTGCAAAGAAATATTCCTGTTTTTTTTTGTTTTCTGGACAGGAAAGCAATTTTGGAGTAATTGCATTTTGATTCCTTAGGGCCCATTCACACTGGGGTGATTTGCGGGTGTTAACCGCCAAAACACCAGTGATTACTAATATGACAGTAATCTCACTGCTGCGATTGTCGGCAATTTGCGGAGAATGCAGCACTTTTTCATGATTTTAGAGTAATCGCGATTGAAATGTAAAAAAAAAAAAAAGCAATTCGTGATCGCTCAAAAATCGTGAAAATGCCCAATAAAAAAAAAAAGTGTTAATCATGAAAAAGCCCATCGCAAATGCTAATTACAGCTTGCACGTAAATGTAAGGCAGTCTGTATGCAGCCTATAATTAAAGGAATTCAATCACCTATTTATTGAAATATGACATTTTACTGCAATATATATGAAAAATGGAAGGCCAGATTAGTGTGTTAATATTTAAAGGTCATGAGAATAATAAGGTTTATCCTTGTATATGCTCTGCTACAGCAATATTTTTCTTTCAGTACATCCAGCACAGTTCAATCTGCTTACACCAAATGTGTCAATGCTGCTGCCCACTACTGGGTCTACAGGAACTAGTGAAGGGGAAACTACTTCACTGTGAAATAGAAAAAACCCAAATTACATAGCTATACAATATAATGGAACAGACTTCACTGAAATTCAAAAGCATCAACACCCCCCCATCTGATTTCCAATCAATTTTCCATAGAGGTGAATAGAAAATTGATTTGAAATCGTATTGGAAATGTTGAGAATAGTCAATCTGTCAGAAAATCGCATTGTGTGTACCTAGCATCAGGTAGAGAACGAGCACCGCGTGTACCTAGCATTAGGTAGAGAACAATGTGGCAGATTTATCAAAACTTGTGCAAGAAAGCTGGCACAAAAGTGGAGCAGATGCTCAGATCAAGCCTTCTGGGTCACTTTAGACAACTTGCTCCAGTTTCCTCCAATTCACCTTGGGCAAGGATTGAAAAATCAGTCGTCATGTTACTTTATCTGTGTTTGTCCAAAGTGACAGTACAAACATCTAAAGATTGTAATGCGCTTCCGGATGTTGGTAATTGAAAGAGGTTACGTCCAGAACCGGAAAGTCTGGCCAATTCAGGTTCTGGCCAAAATGCGAAGTGGCTGTCTCACTGCGCCAAAGTCAGAAATGAATGCATTCCCCTTTAGTTTGGTGATCAGCGCATCGCTCCCCAGTGCCGTGTCCTCTCTTCCCCTCCACCCGCTGTGCACCATCCTCTCTTCCCTGCAAAAGCTATCCGTTCTGTTTGCACCCCCTATTGCTATGCCCCTGAGCGTCAAAGGTTGCGACTGCATTGGGGCCAGAAGGGCCCTCCCTCAACTACAGTATTAGCTCTCTATTGGTCCTGCGCCCATAATAATCACTTCTATAGATACTTTGAATAGTGGTAATCATTAGCAAGCTGTTCCCCTTCTTGACACTGTGGTTGCCATTGGCAGGTTTTGGTGCCCCGTATCTTTATAGAGTGCTTGGCGGGCCCACAGCTCCTTAGCTATGCCACTGTTGACGCTGTCTTCATCCTGCCATGGACAATGTCAGAAATTAAAGGGCAACTGAAATGAGAAGTATGTGGAGGCTACCATATTTATTTCCTTTTAACCAGCTTGCCAGTTATCCCGAGCTCAGCTCTGGGTAACCCTGCCACGGAGGATTCCTCAGGCCCTGCTGGACCGATTTGCATAATTTTTTTTTTTATAAACGCAGCTAGCACTTTGCTAGCTGCGTGTCAATTACGATCACTGCCGCTCCGTGCCGACTCGCCGCTTCAGAGGGTGCCCCCCCCCCCCGAGACCGTGCGCTGCCTGGCCAATCAGTGCCAGGCAGCGCTGAGGGGTGGATCGGGACTCCCTCTGACGTCACGACGTCTGTGACATCATCGCGCCCGTCGCCATAACGACGAGGGAAGCCCTGATGGAAATCCCGTTCAGAACAGGATTTCCGGATGGACATATGTGCCAGCGGCGATCGGCGCATACGGGTGGACGCCGGGGGGAGGGGGGGGGGGGGAGGGGGGTGAGATTGCATGTAGGCTAGCTACGTGCTAAAAAAAAATGCGAAAAAACACCCTCCCTGCCGTGCGCAGCTAATTTTTAGACCGGCAGGGAGGTTAAGCAATACCAATTGCCTGGCAGCCCTGCTGGTCTATTTGGCTAAAGTAGTGTCTGAATAACGCCAAAAACAAGCATGCTGCTAATCTTTCAGATCTGACAATAAAGTCGTAAACAGCTGATATGCTGTATGCTTGTTCTGGATCTATGGTTAAAAGGTATTATAGGCAGAGGATCAGCATGACAGCCAGGCAACTGGTATTGCTTATAAGTAAATAAATATGGCAGCCTCCGTATCCTTACTTTAGTTGTCCTTTAACCTGAGCTGAGCTCAGGCTAAGCTGCTGCGGAGGATTTCTCAGGCCTTGGTGGGCCAATTTGCATAATTTTTCTTTAATTACAGTCACCAAGCCAAATTTTAACTATATCAAATTATTTGATTTCATGAGCAAAAGAGTGCATACATTTGCATAAACCAGCATCAATGCAGAATTATTTCCATCTCATTGACCATCTCTATTAGTGACACGGCTACACATCAGGCTTTATATATGTTACGGCCAAAACCAGAAATCGGCCAAAGTGGGAATTGGCCGGCCATTTCTAGAACTGGCCGATTTGACGTCGGCCAAAGTCCAAAATGCTGGAAATTTCTGACATTGGCCGGCCAGTTTGCAAAATTGCCAAAGTCAGTCGGCCAAAGTCCAAAATGCACAAATCCCAGAACATCCCAGATTCTGTCCAGCACCATGAATGGCATTCAGAACTTCTTCTCTGCTCTGAAAGATACACAACAGCATAATACCCTTTACAGAAAAAAACATTTCTTTGTTACAGCTGATACAAATCCTACAATCTGCAGTTTGTCTACTTCCTGCTTTCATGGAATTAGACATTCTGTTAACATCCTGTGTTTATTAATTAGCTGCTCTGCCATGACAGCCAGCTGACATGTCTGAGAGACCAAATTACACTTGTGCTTAGTCACAGATGAGGGTGAATTAGACACGCTAAACTCTCTAAATAAATACAGGGTGCATTTCTCTATTTCTTCCTTCTGTCCTGTGCAAGAGTTCAGGTCCACTTTAATGAGCTGTTGGCTGTGAATTGCTCAGGTAGACGTCTGAAATGTGCGGACAGGAGAACATGCTTGATGGCTTAAATATACTCCAATCTCGCTTGGAACAGTAAATATGAAGTGTGTGCTTTGTTTTTCACACATTGCCTTTCTCTACCTCACCTATCACAGCCACATCTCTTTGCTCCAGTGAGTGATAATAGCCAGGATCCTGCCAGAGTCACAGCCACAGTAGCAAAGCAATACTTCTGTTGAGGATAATTTACAACACGGTGATGCTCGCAGGTCCTGTGTCACCTCTTGTCACCTCGTGGAGTGTGACCTCTGTGTGACATCCCGGAAAAAAGGAGGAGAAAGCAGCCTAGGTTATGTCGTCGGAGCAGCATTTAGCAGCTCAGGGTCCTTCGGATGAAAGGCAGCCTCGGGTCCTTTCCCTCATGGGACCTGGCTGCTGGCACAACAGGGACACGGCGGATTTTTTTTAGGAGAGCTGAGCAGGGACAGTGGGTCAACATTTCAACGTCACACACACCAATCCCCCCTGCTTCACTAACTCTTCAGTGGAGGAGAAAAGTAGCCGGCAGCATATAGACAGCTCAGGGTCCTTGCACGCAGACAGTGCAGACCTGAAGTGCAGAACTGAGTGAGCAGGGACAGCGGGACACTTGTAGAGAGGTGAGCTTCGGGACTTGGCCGGCCACATTTAGTTACAACGCGGTCTGGCCGGCCAAGTCCGAAACTAAGGAGCATTTTGCATATTGGCTGCATCAGGCGGCCACTTCGCATTCTGACCAGCCAGAACCCGAAGTGGCCAGACTTCGGGTTCTGGCCGTAACATATACGCTACAGCCAGAACCCGAAGTTTGGCCACTTCTAGTTCTGGCCGGCCACTTCGGGTTCTGGCCAGCCAATGTGCGAAGTGGCCACTGCTGCCAATGTGAGAAATGAAATGATTCCTGTAACATTAATGTATCTTCTTGCGGCAGCGAAGCGGGCAAATATATCACAACTTACAATGTAACAGATGAAGCTGCCGGCTTTTTCTCTGCCTCTCCCCCCGCCTCTCTCTCTTATGGGCAGACGCGTGTCCCCCAGAGTCGTTTGTCGCTTTGTATAAAAGTCGTTTGTATAGACGTTCCTGTGTACACATATATACAGTCACAATCAGATATATATCTGACTTGAAAAATACAGGGACTGCTTTATTTGAAGCAGCACAATTAAGTAATTTTGATTGGTTTATTTCATTTTTGTGGGCTAAGTAAAGCTATTCCTGTATATATAATTTATGATGACTATTAGCTGAGATACAGGACGTTTCTTCATATATTCTATTTTAAATTACAGTTTAAATTCATTAGGAGTCGGAGTATTTTTCCCAACTTCGGGTACCCAAAAATTGCTCCGACTCCACAGCTCTGGTAATCAGTGTGGGGAAAAATTTTACAAGAAGCAAAAACTGACTGAGTAATAAAGTAATACTGTAAAAAATAAGCAATTTTATTCATTAACTTATATTCAGTAAATATACTCTGTAAATGAGCAATGAGTACAAGGGTTTTCACCAAGTAGGTTTTGTGTCTAAGACTGGGCATACACTGGTCGATACTTCCTTATCAATCGAGCCGCTGATGGCTCGATTGATCATTTCCGACAGGTCCAATCACCGCACGGATTGATTCCCCGCTCGATCCCTGCGGGCGGACAATAGAGGGGAATTGAGCGGAAGATAAGGAAGCGCCCGCGGGGACGAGCGGGAATCGATCTGGGCGGCCGCGGGGACGCGGCGGGAGTCGATCCGGCGGCTAATTGAGACGCGGCGGGAGTCGATCCGGCGGCTAATTGAGACGCGGCGGGAGTCGATCCAGCGGCTAATTGAGACGCGGCAGGAGTCGATCCGGCGGCTAATTGAGACGCGGCGGGAGTCGATCCGGCGGCTAATTGAGCCGCCGGATTGCTCAGTGTATTCCCAACATAACACCTGAAGGTAAGAGATTTACAAGTTAGCAAATACAGAAAATTGTGAAAGGACCAGCATTACAGAAGCAAAATACTACCAATAATAGAAATACCCAGTCTCTCCCCGAGAAAACATCACCTGCACAGGGAATACACGATACATCACAGGGAATGCACAATACTGCCTCAGTACAGCACAGCTGTGGGTGACCAATGAATTAGACTGCTCACTCCACAAGGAGCTGCTCAGGTGACACTTCTCAGCTGCACTGGGCTAGAAGGAAAGAGGCTTTTACATGCCAGGTTTTCTTTCTTTCTGGCTGGCTGGTCTCATATGAATTGTGAGCCCAGCAAGCAGACCCTCATAGAAAATATGGCATGAGATGGTCTGGAAAACATGCCCTGTACAGCATTCATTCTCACAAGCCACGTCTCTGCCTGCTTCCTTTTCTTGCTTAACAAGCACCAGGATTTTTCCAAAGTAGTTTCATTATTGCGTGTCCACCAATGCCTTGCAATGCAATGCGATTTACAATGCATGCCTTTTCATGCTACAGAGTATTAAAACGCAAGTGCACTATAAAAAAGCAAAAACATTTTGTGCTTCCTCAGCTGATAGTGAGAACAAGCTTGCAGTCTGTTTCTTTCAGACATTATAGCTTCACAAGGAGGCCACTTCTCTGGACTTCACAACTTTTTTCTGTGTGTCCACTGAAGGTTGAACTTTGCCGCTTTCTTTTTCTCCTCTTGCCCTGTTTATATGTAAACAAAAAAAAAACATAATAATTGAAAAGCTTATAAACAATGTCAGTTCAAAGAGCAGAAAAATATGTTTCATTGTCCCCCCCCTCTTCCCAATAACTATTTCAGAAAAGGTAGAGATTTCTAATGGGAAAGGAGGCATCAGCTACTGATTGGGATAAAGTTCAATGCCTGAGTTAAAGTTATTTTTAATACCTCACTTTTAAAGCTAGGCAAATCATGTACATACCCCATGTGTTGTCAGTAAAATGAGCTGCTGGCGATTTCTTTGCGCCCTTTTTATTTGCAACTGAAAGATATTCATTGGCTGTAAAGACACAAAAAAAGTATAAACATACATACACTGTATGTGAAATACACACACCTATTGTAATTTGAAAGAAAGGAAGTACAAAGAGTCATACAGTTAACCATTTTATACATTGTTGGCATACAGATTTGAAAGTTCTCCACAAGGTGCTAAATTTGAAACAGAGTAACGCAATTTAATGTCCTTTAGGAGAACTGTGAGCTACATTTTACGCACACACACACACACACGCACGCACGCACGCACGCACGCACGCACACACACACTTTTCTTGACCAAAAAGTTTAATAATCAAAATAATGATAAACAACAATGCATGATGATGCTGAATTGGTTATTTAACCAACAGCTAGAGCAGGGGTCCCCAAACTTTTTTGGTCAAGGGCCGGAACAACATACTTCAGACTGCTGGGTGGCCGAAACTTACATAAAATGATGTTAAAAAAACATTACATTGAATCTAGGTATTGATTCCCCCAATCATGGCCGAAGGAGAACTCCCAGCAGCAGCCATTCAGTCATGTGGCGCCCAAAAAAACATCTTTGTCCACCAGACTGTGAAGCATACCCAGGTGACAGCCTGCCATCCATTTGGCCAGCAGTGTCACTTGATGCAGAATTGGATTGGAAGCCAGGGAATTACTGCTTGCTAGCTTCTACATATGTGGCTGGGAGGTGCCAGCAATGCTATTCTATATATATGCAGGCCACCGATATTTAAAGGTGCAGTGGGCAGCATCTATTGGTTATACATTATGTGCTTGGGGGCAAGAGAAATGCCACGGCGGGCCCCATTCGGCCTGCGGGCCTTATGCTGGGCATACACGGAGATTATGCGCCGGATCGCGATCCCGGCACATCCCCCGCTCGTCCCCACTGGCGCCTGTATCAATCCACGCGGGCGCTTCCTTATCTTCCACTCTATTCCCCACTACTGTCCGCCCGCAGGGATCGAGCTATCAGCCGGGTCATCGGACCTGTCTGATATCAATCGAGCCATCAGCGGCTCAATTGATATGGAGCAAACGCTCCGTGTATGCCCAGCATCAGTTTGAGGACCACTGAGCTAGAGGATTTCATAGGCTTATGCCTAGTGCACACCATACAATTTTCTGTAAGATTTTCTGTAATTAGAATATTTTCTGTAAGTACTGGTAGAGACTGGTCGTTATCTCTGGTGCATGGTCTTCTGGTTATCTCCTGCTAGGTAGAACAATGCCTAATTGCCTGCGGAGTAGAACAATGCCTAATTGGTAGGCAGATAGATCGTTAGCTAGATAATTTCCAACATGTTGGAAATTATCTATCTGGCAGGTAAATCTAAAGCCCCATCTACACTATGGGACATTGCAGCGATCCGGCGGCTCGATTAGCAGCCGGATCGCCTCTTCCGCGTGCCCACCGCGTCCCCGCTCGCCGCGCGTGCGCCGGCATCAATACCCGCTTGATACCCGCTTGATTCCCGCTCGTCCCCGCGCCGCTTATCTCCCGCTCGATTCCCTGCCATTGTCCCCTAGCGGGGAGCGAGCAGGGAATCGGCGGAAGCAAGATCCGTCCTGTCAGATCTTATCAATCGAGGCGCATCAGCAGCTCGATTGATAAGGAGCATCGCGGCCGCATCTACGCGTGTAGATGCGGCTTAAAGGTCCGGAACACGCCGGACTGCAGGCAACGACGGGTCTGTCGTCACCTCCTGCAGGGCGGGCGTTCCAGCGACAGTCCGGCGTGTGTACAGTCTGTCTGCAGACTGATACGGCTGTTTGTGACAGAAACAGCCTTGTCAGTCCGCTGACAGAATGTACACACGCCGGCGTGTGTACAGTCTGTCTGCAGACTGATACGGCTGTTTGTGACAGAAACAGCCTTGTCAGTCCGCTGACAGAATGTACACACGCCGGACTGTCTGCTGAAAACACGCCCAGCAGGAGGCGACGACAGACCCGTCGTTGCCTGCAGTCCGGCGTGTGTACGGACCTTAAAGGGCCATACACACTTCTGATTTTTTTAAACGTCCCGTCGTTCAGTCGTCCTGACGTCAAATCGGGCATGTGTACAGTCCATCGTTCAGGTGATAAGACTGGTCTTGAGCGATCCGGATCGCTCAAGACCAGTCTTATCACCTGAACGACGGACTGTACACACGCCCGATTTGACGTCAGGACGACTGAACTTCGGGACATCCAAACGACGGGTCGTTTAAAAAAAAAAATCAGACGTGTATGTATGGGCCTTAATGCTGGGGATACGTTTCTGTACCGTGTATCGAGCAGCTGATCCAGCCAGCTGATAATATTCAGCTGGTCCGATCATGCTGCTCGACCCACGCCTGCTCGATTCCCACCGGTGGACAATGGCAGGGTATCGAGCAGCTGATAAGGAGCGCCGGCGGGGACGAGCGGTAATCGATCTGTGGGGACGCGGCGGGGGTCAATCCAGCGGCTAATCGGCCACCTGATCGACCCGTGTATTCCCAGCATAACAGAAACTCTACAGAAAATTGTAGGGTGTGTACTAGGCATTATACATTTCCTATGCTGGGGCAGCAGAGGTTTGGATGTTAACATTTTTTACCCAACACCAATTTGCTAAACTGTTAATGGGAAACAAAAAAGTTTCCCATCAATGATGAAATAATAGAAAGCGGCTTCCCAAAGTGACACTGTAGCAATAAGTCTGTTGTCACAATGTAGCAAGATCCTATCAGTGCCAAGCATATGGTCTCCATATGCACAGAAAAATGGAGGAAATGGATTACAAATAGCAGTAACCTTGTGTGCAGATAACCAATCCCAGGAATCTGAGTAATCCTATCACAGGGTGATTAGAGAGGGAAAAGAAGCTGTGTGACAAGCAGACAGACACATAGCGCTTCCAGCAAGTAAGGGCTGGTTCAGACGGACGTTTGCAGAGCGTTTACAGCCAGCGTTCAGGGCTTGGTGTTAAACGCTCCCATTCAAGTGAATGGGAGCGTTTGTACCAAGCTTTCAAGCGCGTTTACACAAACGCGGCGTTTGGGTCCCGATTTTCTCTGGCGTTCAAGGAGCCCCTGGAAGCTACATGTAGCTTCCAGGGGAGGTTAACCGCGACGGCTAATGTCCCCCTAGGGGAAGAAAAAACGCGACCGCATCCAAACGCACACGAACGCTGCTGAACGCGACGCCAGCAAACGCAACGCCTCCAAACGTCCGTCTGAACCAGCCCTAAACAGCACAAAGTCCAGGGTTGTTAGGTCCCTCATGGGAACAAAATCAGTAACTGATTATAAAGTCATTATGGATTGGGGACATTCAGGCACAATCTGGTATTGGCTTGCAACATCTATGCACACATCTTTTATGGCAAGACGGAAATAAAAATTATCAAGTTTAAATACAGGTTATCTTCTGTAAAAACTGCATGTCAAAGCTGTCAGTATTTCCAGATGTGGTGAAATGCACATGAAAGTAAAGTAAATGGTTATCTAGAGCTTTTCTATTGGTAACCGGGACATCAGTTGCACTAAAGACCCATAGGAAGTCAACAAGGTCAACTTTACAAGAAAATACAAAATGGGACTTATTTTGGCTACGGATATTGGTGAAACTGCTGATCCCTTTCATATGCAACCTGTGTATGTAGTTTTTTTTTTTACATAAAGTTTTGTAACATACCTTAAAGGACAACCGAGGTGGCATGTAACATGATGAGATAGTCCTGTGTATGTACAGTGCCAAACATACAAAAAACTGTGCTGTGTTCCTTTTTTCTTTCTCTGCCTGAACAAATTAAACATCATGTATGGAAGTGACAGTTTCTGTGAGGGTCTAACTGGGTCAGACTATAGCGTAACCCTCGCTGATAAGTAATTACAGCTATAAAACAGTTTCCTGTCAGTATATGGCCAATGGTTCATAGATTTTTGCTCTGGCATACTTCAATGAAGGGGTCATTGAGCAGAGACAATGAAACCGAGAAAACAAACTAAATTTTAATATAAAATAAAACTGTGGGACATCTAAAAAAAAAAAAAAAAGTCATTTTTAGGAGAAGGATAGGCACAATTGTTTTTATCATCAATTTATTTTCACCTCGGATGTCCTTTAAACAAAGTTTTAGTAGACAAGGTTTATTCCTCTTAGCTATCAACTTGCAACCTTAGACAATAAAATAAAAAGGAAAAACATGTTACTGCAGGAAGGAAAAAAAATAAACTTTTTAAAAATCCTTCTTTAAATAGTTTTAAAGGGAACTAGAGATTGGCTTTAAAGACAACATATACATACCTGGGGCTTCCTCCAGGCTAATTGCTCCCACGCTGTCCTCTTCAGACTCCCTATTCATCAGCAATTGGCCCAGGAAAGTCCTCCGGTCCAGGGCCCACTGAGCCTTTGCGGCCTGGCTGCACGCACGCCCAGCTGCGTTTATGTCCCCGGGAGTGTTCTGCGTCTGCGCAGTACTACTGTGCAGGTGCAAAACGGGTGAGCGCGTCTGGCTGGACTGTGCCTGCACCGACTAGAGGATTTTCCGGGGCCAGTTGCGGGAGAAGGAGGAGAAGGCAGAGGATGACGAGGGAGCAATAATACCAGAGGGGGCTGGGGGAAGCCCCAGGTATGTATACATTTTTTAGGTGGCCCCCATCTCAGGTACACTTTAACATTTATTCTCTTAAAGTGTACCAGCAGTGACATGTGACATACTGGGATAAACGTGTATGTACAGTGCCAAGCATACAAATAATTGTTCCTTTTATTCTTTCTCTGCCTGAAAGAGTTAAAACATTCAGGTAAGCTAGTGACAAATTCTCTCCAGTCGGAACCTACTTGGACTATAGTGTAACCTTCACAGATAAAAGCTGTTCCCTGCCAGGAAGGTTTTATGGCTGTAGTACCTCGAGTGCAGGGAATAAAACAAAAAACCGTAAATCGTTCATATATTTTAAGCCCAATCTACACAATACGATTCTTTGTACGATTAGATTACGATTCTATTTACGATTCGATTAAATCTGACATGTCCAATCAGGATTCGATTCAGTTTGATTTGCAATTGCAAAACAATGGCAAATCGAATTGAATCCGGATCAGACATGTCGGATTTAATCAAATCGTAAATAGAATCGTAATCGAATCGTACAAAGAATTGTATCGTGTAGATTGCGCTTCAGATATGGGATACTGAAAGACTGTCATATAGACAAAACATTTACCCTACTTTTACAGATTTTAAACAGCAAATAAAACTATTTTATTTTTATTAGGAGAAGGATAGTTACAATTGTTTATTTCATTGATTTACACCTCAGGTTTTATTTAGGTGTCACTTCAGTGGAAATTACAGTTAATGTAAAATAGGAATCAAGCAAAGCTTTTAAATGCAATATATAAAAAGTACCCTGCATCTCCTATTGAACTTTATCAAATGAATTCAGATATTTCCTTGAGACAACTTGTCCTCAGAATGAATCCAGGCGACAGGCTTGGGGGGCAAGTTGACCTCAATAGACTTTTTCAACCTCCCTGTGAATATTTATCCAACCATGTGAGCTTGATGACATTGCTTTCCAGTCAACTGATATAAAAAGGGACCAATCCAATAATACTCACGTGTTGTTCGGTTTGAGCTTTTTCCATACATCATTTTTTGAAGGAATTGTTTTGCTTTCTGCTGCTGCTGATCTACTGAACTCTGATCTCTTAAGTGTATGACATCATAGTTGTCTTTTAGACTGTGAAAAGAAATAACATAGTAAGTTGGTGCAACCAATTCATTTTATGGGAAAGTTTTGGTTGTGCCACCAATACAAGGAATAAAAAAAAATGCTGTTTAAACAAAGTGAAAGTCCTGTCACTAGTTCAAACCATGTAAATTTGTGACAAATTGTTTTTTCTATTCACACCTCACCACTGTGTGGCTATAATCACATCTACTGTCTACTATAAGCACATGCAATGTTGCTGCATAAAAAAGTACCACACTATATCTAAGGTCAGTGGATTAAAATAAAAATAAAATAAAATAGTAACTCCTCCCGTTATATGACTGTACAGCTCATGTCTTTTATATTTTCTAGGTTCATGTGTGTTGTAAGTCTACCTCCAGAAATTGTTTACTCATGGTTTATATGCACATAGTAACTATGTAATCAAGCTGAAATGTTTGCCATTGAATCTTCTCAGCAAAAATGGTATATCACTTTTAGGACCCTTTCACATTTACCGCGGTCCATCACATCGCACAAAAACGCTGCATCCTGTTAAATGCAGTGCAGTGCAGTGGGTCCCGCTGCGACGGCATCTCACCCAGAAATGAGACATACTTCACTATATTGCTGCACAGCAGCAGTAGAGTGCAGTGCGACCTTTCAGGACTGTAACCGTGTGATGTACAACATTCGCAACAGAATGCAAAAAGTGTAAAAGGGGACAAAAAGTGGCAATGTTCCAATTGCCTATAAGGAGGAAAAAGGGCACAGTCCACTTGTGCACTGCAGAAGAGGAGCTACAGACCAATACACCAGGTGGAAGGTGTACCATATTATTTTTATTGCAAAAAAGAAAATGTTTTACTTAAACATTGCATTTTTTTTTAAATCAAAAACTACTACACCCATTAAAAAATGGGCCATAATCTCCTAAAATAAGAAATGCATTTTAGGCTGTGAATAAACCTTAAAACAGTCTAGTTCTCTTTGAGGGAGGTAGGTGTGGGTGGGAATGCTGTGCTGGTGACTGAGCAGCATAGATCAGCATTGTTTTTAGCGTTCTGTCGCAGGAAGTGGAAGCACTCTGTGTGTGTTATCATGGCGCGTAGATTAAAGCTTGGGTAATGAAACTCTTTAAATGTTATTGCATGCAAACATAATGCTTGGGGGAGCAATCCTCTCCTACATTTAAACATTGTTATTGTATTAACTATGACGACATATACAATGTGCTTCCACTCATCAAAATCTGGTACCTTTTCTTTGGAAGTAACTTCTTCCCATGTTTGTCCTTGTCACGCAACTCCTTCTCCACAAGGTCTGTGAAAATAAATTTACGATACTGTGTAAATCTGGGGTGAATCTGCCTACATTGCATTGAGGATGTTTAGAACTGTTCCCTGTGTAAGGGGGTAGGGAGGTTCTCCACATGAATGCCTCAGACGCTTCAAAACTCCCCATTACCTTTTACACCAGTGGGAAGTTCTGTACTGCTGAAATACACCTCTGGCTGGTGAACTACAAGAACAAGAGGCCGTTTTTTTCTCAAAGCAAAAGAAGCAGAAGTGAATGTTATGTGCTTTTGGGCGTTACATACAACTGACTCCTCCCATTTAGACAAAAACACAAAAAACAAAATTCCAAGCTATTAAATATTTCTACCTTTATTCTTTGCATCATCGGAATCTTCTGAAGATTTTTCTCTAGAAAAAGGAAACCAACAATGGTTACAAAATACATTGGCTTCAAAAAGTGAGGGGGAAAAAAAAATTAGCAGTGTTCTCCCCAGGCTCTTTTAGCCGGGTGCTCCACCCAGCTGCCATCGGCTCACCTCCTCCTATGCTATAAGCAGAGTTGTGCACAGAAGCAACGGCCCTGCATTGCTCATATTGCCCCACCCGGCTACTATTTCATGCCACCCGGCTGGAAAAGAATTCTGGGGAGAACACTGATTAGGATTTATTTTTTTAAAGGGACACTTAAGTCAAACAAAAAAAATGAGTTTTACTCACCTAGGGCTTCCAATAGCCCCCTGCAGCTGTCCGGTGCCCTCCCCGTCTCCCTCCGATTCTCCTGGCCCCGCCGGCAGCCACTTCCTGTTTCGGTGACAGGAGCTGACAGGCTGGGGACGCGAGTGATTCTTCGCGTTCCCAGACACATTAGCACCCTCTATGCTGCTATATGGTATAGCAGCATAGATGGCGCTATTGTGGCCAGGAACACAAAGAATCACTCGCGTCCCCAGCCTGTCAGCTCCTGTCACCGAAACAGGAAGTGGCTGCCGGTGACACTTGACTTAAGTGTCCCTTTAAGCTCAAATCATCATCCTTAAAGTCAATGGGAATCAAATCATACATAAAAATAAACCAGATACTTACCTAAGCAGAGGGAAGGCTCTGGGTCCTATGGAGCCTTCCCTCTCCTCTCCCTGGCCCCTCGTTGCAGCTGCAGCTCCTCCGCTTAAATCCCCCAACACGGGAGACTTCAGAAGTCTTTGGGAGCGAAGTCCTCCCGAAGACAGGCAACTCCATAATGCGCACACGTCAGTGCATGAGAGAGGGCACTCGGTTGTGCACAATATGGAGTGGCCCGAAGACTTCCAAAGCCTCCTTCGCGGCACAGAGAGCACAATTTTAGTAAATTGGTCTAATACTGCTACCAGGGAGCCAGCACTGGAACGGGGACAGAGAGAGGAGCTGGAAGGGTCCATAAGACCCAGAGCCTCTCATTAGGCAAGTATCTGACTTTTTTTTTTTTTAATATTTGTTCCCATTCACTTTAACGCAAACCTGTAGCAAAAATAAACTTATGAGATAATTGTATGTGTAGTAAAGCTAATAGAACATTAGAAGCAAATAAAATAGTCCCATATTGTTTTCAAGTACATAAAGAGTAAAGAAACTCCAGTTATCTATGCAAAAGGCTTATCTGAGCTCCGACCAAAGACAGTCCTATTTTCTGTAGCACTTAATCTCAACCAGTCTCATTTTTACTTGTTTGTTTAAAAGGATACCAGATGTGAAATTAGTAACAGAACCCGGGAGAGCAGGCATATACTCTTACCTGTCCTGATGCCTGTCACTTTCCATTCTCCTTTCCGCCCCCCGCATTATGCCTAAAAGCTCCCCTGGGACCCAGTTCTGGGTCGCCGGAGTCATGCTTACTCCGCAGTCCGAGCTGCGCGCATCCTACAACGCGCAACCGTGCTCAGGAGTGCTCTGCACATGACGTCATACAAATTATGCAGTGACGTCATACGCATGCGCAGAATGCTCCTGGCCAGTACCCGCGCAGTAAAGTCCGACTCCGGGGACCAGGAAGAGGGTCCCAGGCGGCTTTTAGGCATAATGCAGGGGCAGAAATGAGAACGGGGGAACCACAGGCAACAGGCCAGGTAACAGTATATGCCTGCTCCCCCCGTTTCTGTTACTAATTTCACATCTGGTATCCTTTAAGGTTTTACTGCAACAAAGTTCAAAGGGTCATTCGTTCTGCTCTGTTTTATAGTTTAAAATACAGACTGTGGTTTGCAAACTGCAAATATGACAGAATGATGCACTGTTAAAAATAAATAAAAAAAAAAAAAAAAACACTTTGCTAATGTTCTATTAAATATCCGTACTGCACATACAATTCATATCATCATACTTTTTTTTTTCCTTTCAGTGTCACTTTAAAGCGGATCCGAGATGAAAAACTAAGATAACTTGTCTACATATCTGAAATAAAGTTTAGATGTTTAGACCAGTGTTTCCCAACCAGTGTGCCGCGGCACACTAGTGTGCCGCGGCATGTTGCCCGGTGTGCCGTACAGGTCTGGCCTCTCGCCAGACCTGTACCTACTTTAGGGTGCAGGAGGGGGGAAGTAGCGCTAGAAGGAGGGGCAGTGGAGGCAGCGGTGGGGAGGGGGGAAATATCCCCCCCCCTCCCTCACCTGGGACCCCTCCTTCTGCCTCTCTCCCCCTCCGTTTAGCGGTGGCAAGTGTGGCTCGGCGGCGGGGAGGCATACGGAGAATTACTCACCACTTCTGCGTTCCAAGCGCCGGCAACGTCATGTCGTCACACATCTCCGCCTTCAATACCGCCCACTGTGCTTCCGCTAATCAGGAAGAACAGTGGGCGGCATTGAAGGCGGAGATGTGTGACGACATGACGCTGCCGGCGCTTGGAACGCGGAAGTGGAGAGTAATTCTCCGTATGCCTCCTCGCCGCCGAGCCGCACTTGCCACCGCTAAGCGGAGGGGGAGAGAGGCAGAAGGAGGGGTCCCAGGTGAGGGAGGGGGGGGGGGATATTTCCCCCCTCCCCACCGCTGCCTCCACTGCCCCTCCTTCTAGCGCTGTTTTCCCCCCTCCTGGGCATCTATACTGGGGGGAACTGTACTAGCTATACTGGGGGCAACTAAACTAGCTATACTGGGGGCAACGAAACTAGCTATACTGGGGGCAACGAAACTACCTACACTGGGGGCAACTAAACTAGCTATACTGGGGGCAACTATACTAGCTATACTGGGCACTATACTGGGGCACTACCTACCTATACTGGGCACTATGCTAGCTATACTGGGCACTATGCTAGCTATACTGGGCACTATACTAGCTATCTGGGTACTATACTAGCTATACTGGGCACTTTACTGGCTATACTGGGGCACTACCTATCCATACTGGGACTATACTAGCTATACTGGGGCACTATACTAGCTATACTGGGGCACTATACTGGGGTAACTATACTAACCATACTGGGGCAACTAAACTCCCTATACTGGGGCAACTATGCTAGCTATGCAGCCCCCCCCCCCCCCCATAGCACGGCACTGTCCACTAGGTCGCGCAAACACCCGCGCCGCCGCGCTCCCCCCCCCCCCGCCTCCGTTCCCCGGAGAAAAATATGGTCAGAAAGTGTTCCCCGGCCCGGAAAAGGTTGGGTACCACTGCTATAAACAATAGGAAAGGAACACAATTATGCAATGAGTAAAAGTTCATCTCGGATCCACTTTAAGAAGAAGAAAAATATATGGCAACCAATAATTCTGCACGTTCTGGCTTTATATTACACACATATACTATAATAAAAGCATACATTTATCAGTGGGGTAACTCACAACATAATGGTAGAAGTACAAAAGTGCAGTGCAAAGACTGGAGCTGTATACAGTGGCTTGCAAAAGTATTCGGCCCCCTTGAAGTTTTCCACATTTTGTCATATTACTGCCACAAACATGCATCAATTTTATTGGAATTCCACATAAAAGACCAATACAAAGTGGTGTACACGTGAGAAGTGGAACGAAAATTAATTGCGATGTTAAGATTTATTCCAAGGTTCTGGCTGCCAGACTTGGTAAGATTGTTGACTTGGTTTTGGGGGAACAACAGACCGGTTTTAGAGGGCACAGGCACATAAGAGACAACATTTATTCAGCTATTAATGTAATACACAGTTGTAATTCTAAAAAACATGAGGCCATCCTGGCCACAATAGATGCGGAAAAGGCCTTCGATAGGCTATCTAGGCATTTTCTGCTCGATAATTTACGTAAAATAGGCCTGGGGCCCTTTTTTATTGGGAGAATAGCTAAATTGTTTACAAATCAAACAGCTAGGGTAAAAATAAACGGTTATCTTACCGATGAGTTTAAATTATCTAATGGGGTAAAACAGGGTTGCCCTTTATCCCCGGTGCTCTTCAATCTGAGTCTAGAGCCACTCATTAGAGCTGGTCCACACTAGGTCCGGAAACGTATCCGTGGCTGCGTTTTTCAAACCTGATGAAAAACGGAGTCCTGGATACTAATGTTTAAAATAGCAGCCAGCCTCACCTAAGTAAAAAACGGATCCGTCTGCGTTTGCGGGGTTCCGTCTTCAAAACCTGAACGGAAGGTCCGGACCTGCTGCATTTTCACGCAACGGATCAGGACCACGGATACACGCAGGGGTAGTGAAAAGCAATGAGAAAACGCATCTCCAGCTCCACAGGCAAAAAACGGATGTGAAAACGGATAGCCTGAGCTTTCTGATTGGCCCAAAAAAATCCTCCCACTCCTTCCTAATGATAGAGACGTTTTCTGTCAGGGAAAAACTGAACGGAAACTGAACGGAAACTGAACGGAAACTGAACGGAAACTGATGCAAAACTGATGCAAAACTGATGCACTTTCATCAGTTTGCAGTACGGTGGGTACTTCCCCTAATCTTCCCCGGATCCGGACTGCAGTGTCCGTCCTGCAACTGTGTCTAGTGTGGACCCAGCCTTACTGCGATTCAATCAGATCCCCAGATAAAAGGTATTGACGTAGCGGGGGTGGAAACAAAGATAATTGCCTATGCAGATGACATTATTTTGATTTTAAGGAATCCTGAAAAATCACTTAAAAAATGTTTTGGATGGATTTCATTATATAGTAGCATCTCACACTATAAATGGAATGAAAAGAAATCTGTTATTTTGGGCTTAGGCTGTTCCACCCAGACAAGGGAAGCCATCAAAAGTTACTCGAACTTTATATGGGAGAAAGTTGCAATTAAATACTTAGGGGTGAATCTATGTTCGCAATTGGACGACCTTTATAAACATAACTTTAAAAATATTATGACTGACAGTAGTAAGATGCTCCAGTCCTGGGACCGTCCAATTTTTGATGTATTGGGCGAATAGCCATTATTAAGATGATGGTGCTTCCGAAAATATTATTTTTGTTGCAGTGTTTGCCCCTGACCCATCCCAGGAGTTGGTTCACCGACTGGGATCGTTTGTTCCAGAAATTTATCTGGTCAAGAAGTAAACGTAGAATAGCATTTTCCACTATCTCCAGAGGTAGAACATTTGGGGGCATGGCAGCACCAGATATCTACAGATACTACACAAGCATTCATTTAATGCGCATTTTAGAGTGGAGAATTAATGACAACAGTAGGATCTGGGTTAGATTGGAAAATGAATGGTTAAATAGAGACTGGCTGTTTTCATGGATTCCAGAGAAAGTTCGGTACTCTACTACCCTTTCCTCCCATCCTCTAATCACACTGACACTTAAGTTGGGCAAAGACGGTGGGGAACTGGATAAATAGTGAGGGAGTTTCCCAGCTAAGATCCATTGCTTTTGACCCAAACTTTGGGCCAGTGTCAGACCAGTCTTGGTTTCACACTAATTATGTGGACCAAGACTTGAGACTGATCCATATAATGGAAAACAAAAAGTTGGACATCATCCCGATCTTAGAAACTGGTCAACTGTCAATGTTTGGAAGCATTCAATTATCCAGTTTTTGGAATAGTCTGCAGCGAAAAGAAAAAACTATTAAACAAGATGTAAACATATTTGAGCAGTGGTTTTTGATGAAACAGAGGCCAATAGGGGCCCTATCAAAAATCTATAACCTACTTGGTTCAACCTCACACAGGGTCCCTCCTCCCTACTGTGTCAGATGGGAAAGTGAGGAGGGGATAAAATTCTCCTCCGAGATATGGGCTAGAATCTTTCAAGAGATCTGGTCCTTTTCTGAAACCCATTTACAACTCTCCCAATTCAAAGTAATTGCCAGATGGTATTTAACTCCTGTACGTATGGTGAAAATGGGTTTAAGGGATAATGATACATGTTGGAAATGTAATAATGCTCAGGGTTCCTTGATCCATATGATTTGGGAATGTCAAATACTGAAAAAATTTTGGAAACAGCTGGAAGATTTTTTTTGTCATAAATGGGTCCCCAACCCCCAAATTTGAGACCAATCTGATACTGTTTGGATTCAGGGACTCAGTTGTGTCTGGTCAGGATCAGGTAAGGGAACAACTCCTAAAACTGGGTATTGCTATAGCTAAAAGATTAATTATAAAAAATTGGAAGGACTTAAATCCTCCCTCCATGCATGAATGGATTGAGAAAATGGTGTCTCAATTGGGGGATGAAGAGGAAAGGGATAGGGATGATGAAGTTATTGGACTAACAGAACAGAACAAGAAAGGGGCGGTAAGACAACTTTGGAATGAGCTTTTTTTTCAGTTTCAAAAAGAAAAACCCTAGGGGTCTCAGTATATGGGGGATTATATGGATGGATGGACAGAATATGTCAGAGGGTGATTGGTGGGATATGGATGATACAAACTTGAATGAGAGGTCAAAAGGAAGTAGAGGATGGTTGATGTAGGGTGATCGGTCTTTTTTATTTAGGTGTGTAATATTATGGAATGCAAACTACGCAGCTATAAATTGTGGTGGTAGTAATATATTTGAATATTGTTTATGTATTTTAAGTGTCTTATACTTATATTACAAATTAAAATCTTATTCGGTAAATAACGCAAACCATGATGCTAAAATTTCCCAACAATTGGAGAGGTTTGATGAAGCCAAGCTTAGAGTTGGGATAAAGCGTTGCTAACGCAGCTGAGTGTTTGCGAAAAAAAAAGAAAAAAAAAAGGAACGAAAATCATTCATGATTCCAAACATTTTTTTTTTACAAATAAATAACTGCAAAGTTGGGTGTACGTAATTATTCAGCCCCCTTTGGTCTGAGTGCAGTCAGTTGCCCATAGACATTGCCTGATGAGTGCTAATGATTCAATAGAGTGCACCGGTGTGTAATCTAATGTCAGTACAAATACGGCTGCTCTGTGATGGCCTCAGAGGTTGTCTAAGAGAATATTGGGAGCAACAACACCATGAAGTCCAAAGAACACACCAGACAGGTCAGGGATAAAGTTATTGGGAAATGTAAAGCAGGTTTAGGCTACAAAAATATTGCCAAAGCATTGAACATCCCACAGAGCACTGTTCAAGCGAGCATTCAGAAATGGTAGGAGTATGGCACAACTGTAAACCTACCAAGACAAGGCCATCCACCTAAACTCACAGGCCGAACAAGGAGAGCGCTGATCAGAAATGCAGTCAAGAGGCCCATGGTGACTCTGGACGAGCTGCAGAGATCTACAGCTCAGGTGGGAGACTCTGTCCATAGGACAACTATTAGTCGTGCACTGCACAAAGTTGGCCTTTATGGAAGAGTGGCAAGAAGAAAGCCATTGTTAACAGAAAAACGTAAGAAGTCTCGTTTGCAGTTTGCCACAAGCAATGTGGGGGACACAGCAAACATGTGGAAGAAGGTGCTCTGGTCAGATGAGACCAAAATGGAACTTTTTGGCCAAAAAGCAAAAACGCTATGTGTGGCGGAAAACTAACACTGCACATCACTCTGAACACACCATGCCCACTGTCAACAATGGTGGTGGCAGAATCATGCTCTGGGGGTGCTCCTTTTCAGCAGGGACAGGGAAGCTGGTCAGAGTTGATGGGAAGATGGATGGAGCCAAATACAGGGTAATATTGGAAGAAAACCTCTTGGAGTCTGCAAAAGACTTGAGACTGGTTCACTTTCCAGCAAGACAACGACCCTAAACATACAGCCAGGTTAACAATGGAATGGTTTAAAATAAAACATATCCATGTGTTAGAATGGCCCAGTAAAAGTCCAGATCTAAATCCAATCGAGAATCTGTGACAAGATCTAAAAACTGCTGTTCACAAACGCTGTCCATCTAATCTGACTGAGCTGGAGCTGTTTTGCAAAGAAGAATGGGCAAGGATTTCAGTCTCTAGATGTGCAAAGCTGGTAGAGACATACCCTAAAAAGACTAGCAGCTGTAATTGCAGCAAAAGGTGTTTCTACAAAGTATTGACTCAGGGGGCTGAATAATTACGCACACCCCACTTTGCAGTTATTGATTTGTAAAAAAAATGTTTCGAATAATGTATGATTTTCGTTCCACTTCTCACGTGTACACCACTTTGTATTGGTCTTTTACATGGAATTCCAATAAAATTGATTTATGTTTGTGGCAGTAATGTGACAAAATGTGGAAAACTTCAAGGGGGCCGAATACTTTTGCAAGCCACTGTAAATTAAAGCAAAACTCATTGCAACCTATGAGTTAAGAAACATGCCTATCCCAGAATCCTTCACAAAATGCTAGCAGCAGCTTAAATATTTACATGGACTACTCGGTCCCAAATCTTTGTCCAGTTTTGACAGAGATTAGTTTTACACTGAGAGGATGGAAACCTGAGATTTCAGAGCTGGCCGCTACTTATGTGTTGCTTCACAGCCGTGCTCTTTGTACCAAGTTATCCAAGAGCTGTGACTCTGGCATTGTATAGGGTTAGTGTCACACTTTTACACTCATAATAATAAAGCAATTGTCAAGGTTTACACCAAGACGTGTGCAGTTTGACAGTAGTTATATTTTGTCAGGACTTGAAAATAAGGGTCTGCTGGTAACGTCAACCCTTGTCAATCTTATGTTGCAATGGAAACATTTTGCCCCGCATTAGGGTGTAATGTTTGGTGGGGGTAAAGCAACAGAAAGGGTTTACTGTAAAAACACTAGCTGTGACTATACAGCTATGGACATAGACTCCTCATAATAATGAGAATGGGATCCTCCATAATGGCTGCAACAAATATTCAGGCCTGGGAACTCAAAAAAATCTCATCAGTGGAGAATTAAATAGAACCCTTTACTAAGTTAAGCAGAGATTGTAATAACAGAGCAGTAATGGCAGCCTATCTGCACAGTCTACCTTTACTGTACACCTTTGTCAAAAACCTGTTGATGGCATCACACTCAGCCTGTGGTGTAGTGTTCACCTGGATCCTGCACCTTAGCTGGCCAAGTAACCCCTGTTAATTTCCATTCATGATGCCTCTCTGCGATATGCGTCCTGCTATTAAGAAAACTAGCTGTAGGACCATAGGTGACACAGAAGGATTATACTGTAAACTCCACTTGGCTTAAACATGCAAGTGCAATTTTGCACAACTAATACCTGTGATTCTCAACAACAAAGCCAGTAGTAGTTATTGCAGCCAGTTGGGAGGTGGTGTTACCTGGAGTGCTTGCTAGTGTGTGTTTGTATCGTAAGACAACAGAATGAACTTACAGCTTATCTGGAAGTGCAGAGACTGTTTGAAGGATGTCATCTGAAAGCAGTTTCCTTTTCTAAAATAGAAAGTAAAACAGTTAATTTACAAAATGTAGAGTAAAATATTATGAAAAATATGCGCATTACTAAGAGACAGAGAAAAAAACAACAACGAACATTTGCTCCAATATAAGTGAACTACAATGAAGTGATTCTGTTCTATTCGGTTTGAGAGAGAACACAATATGTACTCAACACCACATTACATATTAAAATTACAATGTACACAACCACAAATACACCTTAGCAAACATCAATTATACTTTGGAAGAACCGAATGACATGCGGAATCTGTGGCATCACCCACATAAGTAATACTCTATGGTTCCACCAGTCCAGAGATCACATAACTCCATTACCATAAGATAAAGGACTCCTATAAGCTATAACAAGCAATTATGTTTCAGGGGAACCTCCCGGGCCATGTGATGTAGCCAGCCACTCAAACATGTATAATCAGCAAATCACTGGCATCCACACTTGGATCTCTGGCCAGAGAGGGGAGCACTCAGGAATCAGGGAAAGTCTCTGGGGTTATTGTACCCATTTTGCTCCACCCTTGCTTTTAGCCTCCAGTCACCGGATGTGTAGCAAGATATATAACACAGGTGTAGGGAGCCACTTCTCCATTTGCCAGTAAAGAAATCTCCAATTTCCAAGGCCTCAGCAAACAGCAGGTAGAGTCACACCCTGACACAGTGTCTATTGGTGTGGAATGTGTTGGTGGGCAGAGCTTTATATGCAGCAGCAACCCCACTTACACGCCCATTACAAACAGAGCAGAGGCAGCAGTAGCATTACTCTACCAGCTGTTTATCCAGACCAGAAAAGAGCGTCAAGAGAAGGGACTGCCCTCATCTTTCATACAATTAACTACTTGGTGAACAACTAAAGCCCAATCTACACGATACGATTCTTTGTACGATTCGATTACGATTCTATTTACGATGCGATTAAATCCAACATGTCCGATAGGGATTCGATTAAATTCAATTTCCCATTGCAAAACAAAGGCAAATCGAATTGAATCGAATCCCGATCGGACATGTTGGATTTAATCGGATCGTAAATAGAATCGTAATCGAATCGTAATCGAATCGTACAAAGAATAGTATTGTGTAGATGGGGCTTAAAAGCAAAGGTGGAGGAAAGTGGTTAAGATAGCCCTGGCCACTTACTGCCCCAGTGCTCGAGTACTTTCCTTGAACTATCATTGAGTGATAATACAGTACTGTTAACTGACAGCGAGATTCACACTGAATAGATTCTGATTACAACTTACGAAATCATTTTCCTATAAAAATTAAATCACTTTTTTATTTAAAGACTCCACTATGCCCTCGTATATGCCCGGAATTGTACGGTGGTGCTGGTATGCCAGTGCAGTTGCTACCCAGCTTCTGACTGACGCAGCCTTGATGGCATCCTTCCTAATAGGTCCATATATGAGCCAGCAGAGGGTATCCAAGTTCCACAATAGAGTATACAGTCCCTAAATGGAGTATAGTATCTGATCTGAGCACTGCATGCCTCTAAAGGTGGCCATACACTTATAGATTTGCAGCAAATTCGACCATCAGATAGATTTCTGTCAGATGCCTGTCAAGTCGAATCTGACAGGAATCTATCTGATGTGTGCTACACACTAGGAACAGATTTCCAATAGATTTCAGAATGAAATCTATTGGAAATCGATCTAAATGCATTATTGGACCATTAGATCCAATGCAACTCTATGGGCCATCGATCTACTGCTAGCAGCCTACATTTTCCATCCTGTCATAGATCAAATCAATCGTAATCGGCAGCAAATTGATTGATTTGTGAATTCTATAGAATCGATTTTTGATCGATTCTATAGAATCGTTCGATGGCTGAAATCGACCAGTGTATGGTCCCCTTAAAGGTGGCCATACACATAGCTTTGCAGCAGATTCGACCATCAGATAGATTTCTGTCAAATGCCTGTTAGGCCGAATCTGACAGGAATCTATCTAATGTGTGCCACACACTAGGAACAGAATGCCTGATAACTCCTTTAAGTGCTAAGCTAACCATGCAGAGTATGAATGGATTGGATCCACAGTTGAGAAGGCCATTTTAAGTACATGAGGTGCCCAGAACAAGTGATGTACAAACATACCTTCACTGGCACCACTCTGGACTACTGAGGAAGCACAATCACAAATACTATGTGCCCTATAATTTACAATACACTAATATAATATGATTGGACAATACCTTTTGTTCACTGAAAAGCTCCTGCTTGCGTTTCCTCTTCTCTTTTACGAGAGCCTTCTCTCTGGTAAAAGAAAGTGGCATTAATAAGGCTGGGCAAGGAAGGCTGAAGAGGTGTTCGATGAAAGAACTCCAATGGCTGCTTGTCTCTCACTGTCTTCCCGGGTGGCTCCGGGCCCCCGCAATTCTGTCCAAAAGCCTAGTCGAATTGTGCTTTGTCACATGTGCGGACTGATGCCCTCGCCCCCCCCCCCCCCGTCTGTGAGTGTTCTGCGCTACACCAAGGAATGGGATCGCGATTGGGAAGCTGCAACCTAGCCAGGGTTTCGGGCTGAATTGCGGGGGGGGGGGGGGGACGGGACCAGAGTCACCCGGGGAGACGGTGAGGGACGAGTGGCCTTTACCTCCTTGCCGGTTATCCCGAGCTCAGCTCAGGGTAACCTGCGCAGGAGGATTTCTCAGGCCCCGCTGGGCCGATTTGCATAATTTTTTTTTCCTACACGCAACTAGAACTTTGCTAGCTGCGTGTAGTACGCGATCGCCGCCGATTCGCCGCGCCGCCCCCCCCCCCCCGCCCCAGCCCCCTGCGCGGCCTGGCCAATCAGTGCCAGGCAGCGCTGAGGGGCGGTTCGGGATTCCCTGTGACGTCCCGACGTCCATCATCCCGCCCAGTCGCCATGGCGACCGGGGAAGCCCTGCAGGAAATCCCGTTCTCAACGGGATTTCCTGCCTACTCTGATCGACGATGGTGATCGGAGTGGGTGGGGGGATGCCGCCGCTCAGCGGCTATCATGTAGCGAGCCCAGGGCTCGCTACATGATTTAAAAATAAATAAATTTAAAAAAGTGCGACGCTGCCTCCTTGCCGGATTTTTTAGACCGGCAAGGAGGTTAAGGAAGCCTCAGGTAAGTATGGAACCTGAGACGCTTCTTGTCCCAAGTTCCCTTTAAAAGTACCTCCAGGATAAACGACAGAGCCTGTCATGTCAGGTTCTGTCTTATGCCTGGTACACGCGATTAGATTTCGAAACAGAAGGTAGAAAGTAGCTACTGGCACCCAACACAGATTGGCAGACTCCCTTCGGATTACCAGGCTCCACCGTGCTCACAGCATACTTATACGGGCAATCCAATTCAACGAGAGTAGAAAAGAGCTGGCCACCGATGGGTTAATGCTGAATTAGTTTAATCTGTAAAGGGCCTCTGACAAAGCAGGGATCCCCGTGAAAAGGCTCCTTTCCCTCTTGTTGCCTGTCTTTGATATACCCTACGGATTAAACTAATTCAGTATTAACCCTTCAGTGCCCAGCTCTTTTCTACTCTGGCTGAACATGATTACATTTTCTACCAGATTGATTATTTCCAACATGACCGATCTGATTACCGATCGATTTTCTGTTCACTTCTATGGAAAAATCGATCAGAAATCAGATTGGACTTGTTGAAAATAATTTTTCTGGCAGTAAATGTGCCAGAAAATCTAATCGTGTGTACCAGGCATTAATAATCCAGAATTGGGGGTGGGGTCTCTAATTCAGGTAAATGCTAAGCCCCCTTAGAAATGCAGTCATAGTGGGTTTTTTCAAACTTCTGCTGAGGCTCTCGCCACCCCATCTGCATGCTGAGTTAGGGGCGGTCGCGGCAACACAGGCAGAGGTTTCTGAAGAGCTTTGGAAGACTTTGAAAACATGTCCAATTGATATGCCCTTCCACTTTTGATTTCAACCAAAACAATGAACAATCCTATCATTTTCATTGGTTTGTTCATCAGTCAGGAGTACTGGCTTGGGTATGCAAAAAAAGCAAAGGTGTCAAACTCAAATACAAAGTGGGCCAAAATTGAGCTCTGGGACCAAGTCGCAAGCCAACCTCAATATCTAGTGGCCACCTCCCTTATAACGGTTCCTGGTGTCTAATGCCTCCCCTATACAGTTCCCTGGTGTCTAGTGGCTCCCTCCTTCTACAATACAGTGTACGCGGCACACTGCGCAAGTGCAGTAGTTCTGCACCAGCGCAGTAAGCCACGTACAACGTGGGCTTGATTGACAGTGGCGGTTTGCGCAGGCACAGTAAGGACGACCTCGGGGTCGGCCTCTGCACACATGCATGGAGACCGGGACGGTGGCAGAGAGTGCAGCGGTCGGCGTGGACAGTCGGCTGCAAGGGGCTGGAGAAAGCCCCAGGTGAGCAAAGCTTTTTTTTTTATTTGCCCGATAAGGGCCTGTTTCCACTACACGCAGATTGGATGCAGAAAAACTGACTCCAATGAATGCCTATGGGAAAATCTGCATCAGAAAAATCACGTTTAGGGCCCAGTTCCACTACACGCAGATTGGATGCAGAAAAACTGACTCCAATTAATGTCTATGAGCCGGTTTCCACTAAAAGCAATTTTTCTGATGCAGATTTTGCCATAGGCATTCACTGGAGTCAGTTTTTCTGCATCCAATCTGCATGTAGTGGAAACAGGCCCTAACTCCATTAATCAGTTGCTCTCAGTTATAACTGAAAGGACAACTGATTTTCAAAGTAATGCCCATGTTTTCCTGTGGCACAGTTCACACTTAACGGGTTTTAACTGAAAACCTTTTGACAATGCACTGCTATGGATAAGGAAATAATAAACATGCATCAACTGTAAACAGGGCCTTACCCTCCAATATTTCTCTGGCCCTAGCGCACACTGATTGCTGTGTGCAGAGATACCTTTTTGACTTACCCTCCAATATAGCAACTCTGGTGGTCTAGAGTGGGCCAAACATAATGCAAAGTGGGAAAACCAACTGAGGGCCAAATCTGACAGCTCCGAGGGCCGGTGTTCCGACGTGATAACCTACACGTCGAATTTGCCTACACCCACTATCAAACGTATACCAGGAGGGTTAGGGGAGGGGAAAGGATAGTAAAAGTCTATGGGATGTAGGTTAGTTCGACGTGTAGGATAGATTCTTGGAGCACCGGAGTTTGATATGTTGCTAATCATACTTCAGGTGTTTACATACATATACTTGGGCAGCACGGTGGCGTAGTGGTTAGCTCTCTCGCCTTGCAGCGCTGGGTCCCTGGTTCGAATCCCAGCCAGGGCACTATCTGCAAAGAGTTTGTATGTTCTCTTTGTGTCTGCGTGGGTTTCCTCCGGGCACTCCGGTTTCCTCCCACATTCCAAAAACATACAGATAAGTTAATTGGCTCCCCCTAAAAAAAAATTGGCCCTAGACTACAGTACTTACACTACATAATATAGACATATGGGAATGGTAGGGATTAGATTGTGAGCTCCTTTGAGGGACAGTTAGTGACAAGACAATATATATATATATATATATATATATATATATATATATATATATATACACTGTACAGCGCTGCGTAATATGTTGGCGCTATATAAATACTAAATAATAATAATAATAATAAAATACTCCAACGTTGTTGTGACAGCGCTCCTCTGGCAACCTAGAACAAATGAACACAGTCGCATATAGTGCATTACTGTAATGCAGATCGACAATACATCAAAACACTCCACCCAACACGTGCACAGGTGATAAAATGGTGATAGCAATGTGTTCCCCTCTCAGGGAGATATAGCCCCTTCGGTATAGCAGCTCACCAGATGGACACCACCTCAGATTCCAGGTGGGTCTAGCGCGTGGCCTTCAAGCGGCTAACTATCAATCACAGCCTCCAAACTTCAATGAAAAAAGCCTCCACATTCGCTTAGTAATAGAATCAAAGCGGCTCCAAGTTTATTGCACAGATCCACATGTAAAACAACTGGACGAAACGCGTAGGGCGGACCCAGGAGCGCTGACGTCACCAGGGTAGCGGGGAGTTCGGGCGTTTACCTTGAAGGAGAGCGGAGTGTCGGGACGCCGGTGCCGCTATAAACAAGGAGAACGCTATTGGTGGGCTGTGATACCCGAGATGCTCATAATTCATCTACAAGTGAGTGCGCTGTACTGCGCAGGCAACTTTGTTTTTAAAAATTGGATTACGCTATGTGCATTTTATGTTGTTTTACATGTGGATCTGTGCAATAAACCTGGAGCTGCTTTGATTCTATTACTAAGCGAATGTGGAGGCTTTTTTCATTGAAGTTTGGAGGCTGTGATTGATAGTTAGCCGCTTGAAGGCCACGCGCTAGACCCACCTGGAATCTGAGGTGGTGTCCATCTGGTGAGCTGCTATACCGAAGGGGCTATATCTCCCTGAGAGGGGAACACATTGCTATCACCATTTTATCACCTGTGCACGTGTTGGGTGGAGTGTTTTGATGTATTGTCGATCTGTATTACAGTAATGCACTATATGCGACTGTGTTCATTTGTTCTAGGTTGCCAGAGGAGCGCTGTCACAACAACGTTGGATTTTTTGATACAGGACTTGTGGTAGCGAATACTCATTTAGACATTTCTGTATTTGGCTGGCGCAGTTTTTGTTTATGATACATACATATACTGCACCTTCTCTTTAAAAAAAAAAAAAAAAAAAAAAAAAAAGAGACATGCAACCTTACAGATTTCTTTATACACAGAAACTTTTCTACATTATTTATTATGAGGCCATGGTCAGAAAATTGTTCAATTCACAGAGCTGGTGAGCGACCCACGCGTTTGTTTCTATCTGCAGACCAGCAGGCACATCCTAAGCAACACTGGCTACCTATGCATACAAACACACTTTGAGGGGGACTTTGGTAGACAGAGGAGTGTGCGATGATGCAGCAGGCGGCACAGTGATGTAGACGGGGCAGCTGCTCACCTGCTGGCCGCCTCCCGCCTCATGCGGGCGCTCTCCGCCGCTCTGCTTTTGGCATGCTGGAAGGTGACCTCCTCCGGTGCTTCCTCCTCCTCGCTGTCCTCCATGTCGTGCTCCGGAGTCATGCTGGGTGCAGGCTGTACAACACACGTCTCTCCGCAGCTCAGCTGCGTGCAGGAAGCGGAAGAGCTGTCCATGTCCATAGAGCCCGCACGCCGATCTGCTGGAGTGCAACAGCGAACCCTGCTGCCCGGGAATCACACAAGTCTACTGCTTTTTTTATTTTATTTTTTCTGCAATACAGCGTTGCATGCAAGCATATGGATAAGGTCTCTGGGCCAGTACACAACAAAAAGCGCTAAAAGCAAACACTTGGCACTTTTGAAGTGATAGGGCCCATTCACACTTGTGCGCTTTAGGGCCAGTACACACCAAAAACCTCTAGCTGATCCGCAAATAGCTAGAGGTTTTTGAAGCAGAGTTTCAGAGCGATTTTAGGCATGTTTAGGTAGAGTGACCAGATTTTTGTGGGTCCAACCTGGGAGGGGGTGCCGCAGCGAAAAGTGGGGAGGACTGAGGAGCGCGCAGCGGCGAAGACGGGGGGGGGGGGGGGGGGGGGGGCTGCGCCGTGGCAAAAAATGGGCGTGGACAAGACATTGTATGGGCGGAGCTAACGTAATGATGTAACAGCGAGGCATAAGAAAGCAGTGTTTACGCCATGATGTGGACAAACGAGACTTTGCATCATGCGTGTGCAGAAACTGTGATGCTAATAGTATACCGTAACCACAAAGCAGCAAACATAGCCATCTATGACCATTAAATAATAAATGCAGTAACAGTTACCCAGGACACCAGAAAATAAACGTAATGGGCAACATGTCAGCACAAAATAAACGCAATGCGGGCAACATGTCAGTACAAAATAAACGCAATGCGGGCAAACATTTCACCAGAAAATAAACGCAATGCGGGCAAACATTTCACCAGAAAAGAAACGCAATGCGGGCAAACATGTCAGTACAAAATAAACGCAATGCGGGCAAACATGTCAGTACAAAATAAACGCAATGCGGGCAAACATGTCAGTACAAAATAAACGCAATGCGGGCAAACATGTCAGTACAAAATAAACGCAATGCGGTCAAACATTTCACCAGAAAATTAACGCTATGCGGGCAAACATTTCACCAGAAAATAAACGCAATGCGGGCAAACATTTCACCAGAAAATAAACGCAATGCGGGCAAACATTTCACCAGAAAATAAACGCAATGCGGGCAAACATGTCAGTACAAAATAAACGCAACGCGGGCAAACATGCCAGTACAAAATAAACGCAATGCGGGCAAACATGTCAGTACAAAATAAATGCAATGTGGGCAAACATGTCAGAACAAAATAAACGCAATGCGGGCAACATGTCAGTACAAAATAAACGCAATGCGGGCAACATGTCAGTACAAAATAAACGCAATGCGGTCAAACATTTCACCAGAAAATTAACGCAACGCGGGCAAACATTTCACCAGAAAATAAACGCTATGCGGGCAAACATTTCACCAGAAAATAAACGCTATGCGGGCAAACATTTCACCAGAAAAGAAACGCAATGCGGTCAAACATTTCACCAGAAAATTGACGCAATGTGGGCAAACATTTCACCAGAAAATAAACGCTATGCGGGCAAACATTTCACCTGGAAAAGAAAGCATTTACTCACCTGGCAGAAGTCTCCGGCCTCTGGCGCGCTGCTCCCAGGACCACCTTCCTCCTCCTGCAGAGTTCCGCGCTGACAGGGCTACGGCAAGATGGCGCCCGAAGCCCTGTACTGGAGACACAAATAGTCTCCAGTACAGCGCTTCGGCAGCCATCTTGCCGTAGCCCTGCTCGCCTGCCGGTGTCGGAACACCGGAAGACAATAAGGAGGCTGGAGCGGGGCTGCGGGCAATGAACTGGCACGGCGTCTATAGACGCCGCTGCCAGTTCATGAGGATACAGTGACCAGAGTCCCAAGGCCGGGACGTCCCGCTGCGGAAAGCGGGATGTTTTCCGGCACCTCATGCTGCCTGGGACAGCGGACCCCGAATCCGGGACGTGTCCCGGGCAATCCGGGACGTCTGGTCACTCTAGTTTAGGGCCCATTCACACTTGTAAAACGCTAGTGCTTTTGATAGCATTTTGCTCTGACGATTAAAAGTCACCATTCACACTTGGCGATTTTTCACGATTAGCGCTTCTATTGCACCAAACGCGATCGCCAGGAAATCGCCAGAAAAAATGGTGCAGGATACAAATTTGAGTTTGGCGATATGCGTTAATCGCCGGCGATTAATGCAAATCGCCCAAGTGAGAACGGGCCCATAGGTTATTATGGCACTAGCGCCTTAAAAAGCGCTAGCACTTGAGCGTTTTGCCGAAATCACCGGCAAAACACTCAGATGTGAACTTAGACTCAGTGCACACCAAAACCGTTAGCAGATCCTCAAAACGCTAGAGGTTTTTGAAGCAGATTTTCAGAGCGATTCTAGGCATGTTTAAAGAGGTTTTCTAAACATGCCTAGCGTTTTCTGGAGCGTTTTTGTGTAGCAGATTTCATACATTGTTACAGTAAAGCTGTTACTGAACAGCTTCTGTAACAAAAACGCCTGGAAAACAGCTCTGATCTAGCGTTTTTCAGAGTGGTTTGAGCTTTTCCTATTCTTTACATTAAGGTAGAAATGCTTCTGCAAACCGCAAAAGTGCTGCAGGACCCACGTTTGCAGTTTACTAAAAACCGCAAACCGCCGGTGTGCACCAGCCCATAGAAATATATTAGCCAAGCGTTTTCCAAGGAGGAACCAGTTTGCGGATCGCTTCAAAAAACGCTCGGTGCACCAGGCCTTAGAGAGGTTTGCTAAACATGCCTAGCGTTTTTGGACCGTTTTTTTTTGTAGCAGATGTCATACAGTGGTTTGCAAAAGTATTCTGACCCCTTGAAATTTTCCACATTTTGTCATATTATTGCCACAAACATGAATGAATTGTATTGGAATTCCATGTGAAAGACCAATACAAAGTGGTGTACACGTGAGAAGTGGAACGAAAATCATACAGGATTCCAAACATTTAAAAAAAAAAAAATAACTGCAAAGTGATGTGTGCGTATTTATTCAGCCCCCTGAGTCAATACTTTGTAGAACCACCTTTTGCTGCAATTACAGCTGCCAGACTTTTAGGGTATGTCTCTACCAGCTTTGCACATCTAGAGACTGAAATCCTTGCCCATTCTTCTTTGCAAAACAGCTCCAGCTCAGTCAGATTAGATGGACAGCGTTTGTAAACAGCAGTTTTTAGATCTTGCCACAGATTCTCGATTGGATTTAGATCTGGACTTTGACTGGGCAATTCTAACACATGGATATGTTTTATTTTAAACCATTCCATTGTTGCCCTGGTTTTATGCTTAGGGTCATTGTCCTGCTGGAAGGTGAACCTCCACCCCAGTCTCAAGTCTTTTGCAGTCTCCAAGAGGTTTTCTTCCATGATTGCCCTGTATTTGGCTCCATCCATCTTCCCATCAACTCTGACCAGCTTCCCTGTCTCTGCTGAAGAGAAGCACCCCCAAGAGCATGATGCTGCCACCACCATATTTGACAGTGGGGATGGTGTGTTCAGAGTGATGTGCAGTGTTAGTTTTCCGCCACACATAGCGTTTTGCATTTTGGCCAAAAAGTTCCATTTTGGTCTCATCTGACCAGAGCACCTTCTTCCACATGGTTGCTGTGTCCCCCACATGGCTTGTGGCAAACTGACAACGGGAGTTCTTATGCTTTTCTGTTAATAATGGCTTTCTTCTTGCCACTCTTCCATAAAGGACAACTTTGTGCGGTGCACGACTAATAGTTGTCCTATGGCCAGATTCCTACACCTGAGCTGTAAATCTCAGCAGCTCATCCAGAGTCACCATGGGCCTCTTGACTGCATTTCTGATCAGCGCTCTTCTTGTTCGGCCTGTGAGTTTAGGTGGACAGCCTTGTCTTGGTAGGTTTACAGTTGTGCAATACTCCTTCCATTTTTGAATGATTGCTTGAACAGTGCTCCGTGGAAAGTTCAAGGCTTTGGAAATCTTTTTGTAGCCTAAGCCTGTTTTAAATTTCTCAATAACTTTATCCCTGACCTGTCTGGTGTGTTCTTTGGACTTCATGGTGTTGTTGCTCCCAATATTCTCTTAGACCAAGGCTTTTCAACTTTTTTACTCATTGTACTACTTTTATCACCTGAAAAATTTGAAGTACCACCAGTGTGCCAGCACAATAGATCTGACCAGATCAGGCTCGGCTGTTTTCAGAGGAGCCCGAGTGGAAAACCGCTACTACGCATACATTCACACCAACAAGGAGATCTTCGAGGGGTTCCAGCGCTGAATCCCCTCTACTGAGGAGGAAGCCTCTTTAGGATCAAGAGGCTTCCTCCTCCCGGGGCACTTTTTTCTTACTGGTACACTTTAAGATAGGGGGGGGGGGGGGGGGGGGCATATGGTAGGAGAATAGCAGGAGGCATTAGTGGGAAGGCAGAGGAGCGATTGAGGGGTAGCCAAACTTTGTGGAGGCAGGACGAGACCAGGACAAGCGGCAGGTGGGCAATTAAGTAGCGGACAAACTTGGAATATACCATCTGGCCAACAGCAAAGTACCACTGGTGGTACGCGTACCACAGGTTGAAAAGCCCTGTCTTAGACAACCTCTGAGGCCATCACAGAGCAGCTGTTTTTGTACTGACATTAGATTACACACAGGTGCACTCTATTTAATCATTAGCACTCATCAGGCAATGTCGAAGGCCTCTTTTCCACGAACTGTTGAGCTGTGTGCTCAGCAAGCAGTTGCCAGGCAGCAGTGAGCAGTTGTGAGAGTTTGAGAGGCATTTCACTGCCTAGAAACAGTTCGTGGAAAAGAGGCCTAAGGGCAACTGACTGCACTCAGACCAAAGGGGGCTGAATAATTATGCACACCCCACTTTATTTATTTGTAAAAAAATGTTTGGAATCATGTTTGATTTTCGTTCCAATTCTCACGTGTACACCACTTTGTATTGGTCTTTCACGTGGAATTGCAATAAAATTGATTCACGTTTGTGGCAGTAATATGACAAAATGAGGAAAACTTCAAGGGGGCCGAATACTTTTGCAAACCACTGTATAGCGATACAGTAAAGCTGTTACTGAACAGCTACTGTAACAAAAAGGCCTGGAAAACCGCTCTGATCTAGCGTTTTTCAGAGCGGTTTTCCACTTTCCTATATTTAACATTGAGGCAGAAACGCTTCAGAAATCTAAAAAATGCTGCAGTCCCCAGGTTTGCGTTTGTGGAAAAAACAAACCGCTCTAGTGTGCACCAGCCCATTGAAATACATTAGCTAAGCGTTTTTCTATCCCCAAGCGTTTTAAAAATCGATTCAGAACCGCTCTAGTGTGCACCAGCCCTTACAAGCAATTTCAGCATTGCTGAAAATCGCTAGCATTTTGAAAAATTCTTGTACAATGAAAAGTATATGGAAGTGTTCTCATCTAGGGCCTGAGCCCACTGACGCAGTTGTGTCAGATTTTCAGTTAAACATCAATGTTAGAGATGCTGAAAAGCGGACAGAAGCGGCTACAATGCATCAGTGGGCTCAGGCCCTAAGCAATTTGCGATTTGCTAAAACCCAAAAGCGTTGCCTGCATTTTCTGAGCGATTCAGTGATTAGCGTTTCAATGTTAAGTATAGGAGCACTGGCCTGTTCACAATCAACAGAGTATTTCCAGCGATTTTACCCATCAAACCTTGCAGTTTACCCACAAAACACCTCTTTTTCTTGTGCAGATGTCATTTCCTCTTTATGGAAGACAGCTTATTGAATTAGAAATCGCAAAACGCTAATTGCTGAAAAAACGCTTTCTGTACAGTGAAAAAACGCTGGAAACTCCAGAAAGTCGCTCAGCAAAGTTGGCCACGTGACTGCATTTCTGATCAGCGCTCTCCTTGTTCGGCCTGTGAGTTTAGGTGGATAGCCTTGTCTTGGTAGGTTTACAGTTGTGCCATACTCCTTCCATTTCTGAATGATCGCGTGAACAGTGCTCCGTGGGATGTTCAAGGCTTTGGAAATCTTTTTGTAGCCTAAGCCTGTTTAAATTTCTCAATAACTTTATCCCTGACCTGTCTGGTGTGTTCTTTGGACTTTGGCTATCATTCATAAACCATTTCCGCATGCGGAAATGCTTAATACCGGTGACTTTACCGAACACTCAGCAAAATCCCAATTCATAAAGGCTCTTTCCGCATGAAAAGCTGACATTCCCGTGAAGAGCGATACATTTCCGCCTTGTGCGGAGTTTTTCTAGATTAATCTAGAAAAAGTAACAAACACGTCCATTCATAAAGATTAGAGCAAGCGGTATGTGGAAGGAAAATACCGCTTGCTCGACAGTAGCGATAGGCGGGCGGATTACTTGTGAATGAATGGGACGGACCTCCCAAGCAGCATCAGACAGAGGAGCGCACGGAGGGAATCGGGCAGCTTTTATGTTTCCGCATGTCTTCCACCACGCTACCGCCAGCTTCCTCCAGAAAACCTCCGCACTTGTATCGCAACAGGCAACTTTTTTATGAATGACCACCCTGAAGTCTTAAGCACCGCTTGCGGAGAAGAATGGTGTTTTCCCGCACTACCGACAGCTCCTTTATGAATGATAGCCCTTATGGTGTTGCTGCTCCCAATATTCTCTTAGACAACCTCTAAGGCCCTCACATAGCAGCTGTATTTGTACTGACATTAGATTACACACAGGTGCACTCTATTTAGTCATTAGCAATCATCAGGCAATTTCTATGGGCAACTGACTACACTCAGACCAAAGGGGGCTGAATAATTACGCACACACCACTTTGCAGTTATTCATTTTAAAAAAAATGTTTGGAATCATGTATGATTTTCGTTCCACTTCTCACTTGTATACCACTTTGTATTGGTCTTTCACGTGGAATTTCAATACAATTGATTCATGTTTGTGGCAGTAATGTGACAAAATGAGGAAAACTTCAAGACTTCAAGGAGGCCGAATACTTTTGCAAGCCACTGTAGCAGTATTAGAGTAGCTGTTGTCCCTCCCCAGAGAGTGGCATTAGGTTACACGTTGACTCCAGCTTCCTTCCCACCCAATCATTCAGAGTGCACAATGTTGCATAATCTCACCTGTCCAGTTGTGCACTTTTTCCTTCTTCGTTCCACAGCACGAGCCAGCCTTCCCTGCCGATGTTTTTTCTCCTACATTCACCATAGGAATGTATGTACTAACTTAAAGGGAACCTAATCTAAGAAAGATATGGTTTTTACCTTTTAAAATAATACAGTTGCCTGACTCTCCTGCTGATCCGGTGTCTCTAATACGTTGAGGCTGGGTGCACACATAGCAGAAACGCTAGTGTAGTGGGAAACGCTGCGTTTTATGCAGCAATGTTAGTCTATGGGACGCAGAAGAAGCTGCATTTCACTTTTTGTACAGTATGCGTTCCGCAAACTGATTCCGCTGGTAGTGTTGCATAATATGCAGGCTGGCTGCAAAAAAACACAATGAAAGTCTATGGTAACGCAAATGCATTGCGTTTTTCTTGCGTCTTTTATTGCATTTTGATTAAAAATGAAAGATCTGATGCGTTTCCGCTTACGGTTGTCTTCCTAGTGATTTGCATAGATTTAAAGAAAAACCGCATACAAAACACACGTGTTATCCATTAGTGAACCGCAAACGCATTAAAAACGCATGAAAATCACATCTGCGTAAAAAAAACAAAAAAACAAACGCAAAACGCACCAAAAACATGGTAAAAATGCAATAGCAAAACGCCATCCAAAAGCGCTACTTTTTCACGCTATGTCATATGTGAACCCAGTCTGAGCCACATCCCCTCAACAAGCATGCAGATCAGGTGCTCTGACTAAAGTCAGACTGGATTAGCTGCATGCTTGTTTCCAGTGTGCGATTCCGCCACTACTGCAGCCAAAGTGATCAGCAGGACTGCCAAGCAACTGGTATTGTTTAAAAGGAAACATCCATATCCATCTCAGTTAGGGCCCGTTTCCACTAGAGCAAATCTGCATGCGTTTCCTACATGCAGATTCGCATAGACAATACAAGTGGATGGGCCTGTTTCCACTTGTCAGGATTTCTGAGCATTTTTCTGTGCAGAAAAAATCTGCACGGTAGACCCCGCAGAATTCGCATACCGCTATGCGAATTGCATACAATGTATTTAATAGGAAATTCGCAAGCGTTTTCGCATAAAATCAATGTAAAAGCACACAGGCACTGACATGGTTAAATTCGCATACTTACTAACATATGCGAAACGCCCGTGAATTCACGGTACAATTCGGGGTAAAATTTGCATACGCGTGCAAATTCTTTTTGCGTTTTCCACGACTAATTTGCACCGCACAAGTGGAAACAGGCCCTTAAGGTTTCCGTTAAGGAGGAAGACTTGTGAGCCCCTGCTCTGGGCAATTCCTCCGTTAACTCCTTTGCAAGTGCCAGCCCTCACAAGGAGAGTGCAATTTTACTCCCTTTTAAAACAGGTGTGTGCCTTCATATCCCTAATTATTTACCACCATTACTTTTCTATACCAAGTTCTCAGTGAACACAGAACCACTCAAATCAGCTTCTGCCCTCTAAGCAGCTTACACTGTGATGTCCACACTGTTTGTATACACAAATATGTGAGAATACACTGGGTACAAGTTTAAAGTGTACCTGGTAACATCAGATTTAGAAACATTTATTTCGCCAAGTACAACACGAGTTGTACCCGATAAGTGATTTTGGCACTATAGGATCGGTGATGGTACAGTAACATGTGGCACACAGTGATAAACAGTATGGTGCATGAACATACAGTGAATACACAGCAGTAGATACATAGAGATAAGCCAAGGAGAGGGACCGGTGGGCAATCCGCTGCCATGGCACTCAAATGGTCTGCACGATGAATCGGACACCCCTGCAGTTTGACTTTGCGAAAAGGTCAGAGAGAGACAGAAGAAATTAAGTATAAATCCCCTTAAGAGACCCAGCAGAACCAGGCTGGCTAGGGTCCTGGATCAGTGTTCTGGCTAGGCTACCAACCCTCGCAAGCCGCTACTGCTGGCGTGATATGCTGGACGCTGCTTCTTACCCATCCACGTTGAGCAGCCAGGATCATGCACTGGTGCAGCACATGGGCGCCTGAGCATCAGGTGTCTCCAGAGAGTGGTTGGTGCATGCTGATGTTCCCCCAGTGACTGCGGCGGAGGGTGTGATGGGTCTAGCAGCGGATCCCAGCTGGTGCTCCCCTGGCAGCAGTAGCTGCAATGCCTTGGCTGGGATGATCCGGCATGGTGACACCCAGGCAATGGATTACAAGATTGCAGGGTCCAGTGTCACCAAGCGCCAGAGCCAACAGTGCTGGTGGGCAGGGGAGTCCTGTACATTATGGTGGTGCGGCCTGCCCAGCAGGTGGAGTGTCCTGTAGCAGCAGGGTCACGGGCTCCACATGGTTTCAGCCAGGCTGGGTATCAAGTGAGGAGTCAGCGGTACTCCTCTTGCAATGAAGACAGCCAGCAGCAGTTCTTCAGGATGGTCAGCGGTGCCATGCATGTGTCAGTGGCTGCCCGCTATGGGAAGTAACAACCGAGGAGTTGGCAGCAGCAATCCTGTTGGGGTGCGAAGCTGATTCCCAATGTTCATGCAGCCAGAGCTGGGGACCACCAGCTGTGAACCGCTTGGCAACACATCAGCTCGAGATTGCTATGGTTCCAAGGAAGCCTAGGAGGGTCCACGTGGGCAGCCGGTGAGCTGATAAATGGTAAGCGGCTGACTGGTTGCTATGGTCCAGGGATATGAGATAAGCATAGGTACATATAGGTACTAGTCCTAATAAGAAATTGTCTAAAGGTGGCCATACACTGGTCGATTTGCCATCAGATCAACCAACAGATAGATCCCTCTTTGATCGAATCTGATCAGAGAGGGATTGTATGGCTGCCTTTACTGCAGATTGTGAATTGATTTCAGCATGAAATAGGTTCACCATCTGTGAAGCTGCCCCCCCCCAATAAATTACCTGTTTCGGCCGGCGCGAGTCCCCCTGTGCTGTCACAACAGCCTCCTTTAATGTTATTTAACATTATTTATATTCTTTGTATTAGTATATTCCAGTTCCCTGCAAGATTTAGTTATTTAGCATTTCCCAACTGTAACTCCCTGCTCAACAGCCTTGTCTAGATGTTTCTGCAACAGTTGAGTTCAGTTAGTGAGGAGATCCTGCTGTGCTTGTAGTCGCATCATATTTTTATCTATGAATATGCTCTAAAAAACATCTTTGTATGCTTTCAACGCAAGTAAAGATACTACAGATTATACTTGGAGTCATTATTTCATCGAGTAAACTGCCTGTGGAGGTTTCTAAATCAGTGTGGAGTTATACTGCTATACAGACTGGGTCTTCTGGAGTATGCCTCACACATAAAGCGGGAATTCGAAACAGAACAGTAAAAATATGATATCTGCAAGAAGGTAATGGGATTTCCTGTCATCTCATCAGTAAAGGACTGATCTGCAATACGATAAAGGATTACCTAGCTACACCTCAAACACAAATCTACAAAGAGTAAATAGACGTTCAGCAAAAAAGTACAAGAATTGCCTGTCTGCCTTCCTACAGTGAATACAGTGAGTACAGACTGCTTCAGAAATTGTACATTTCTTCTGTTTGGGACTATCGCTATTAAGTTTAAAAAAAAAAAAAAAAAATCACTCAGTGATAAGATTCATAAGCATCATATCTGCAACCATAGAGCATGTCTATTTCTATGCATTCTATTAACATGGAAGATGAATTAATGCTCGGTCAAGATGATTCAGATAAACATGTTGTACTACCTGAGAGACCAAGGCGGTCAATACATCTTTCTCTAAAGGCAAGAGAGAGGTATGAAGCAGAAAGTGAAAGAATGTCCCATAGTCTGTCTGAATTGTGGATAAAAACGCTGCAACACATATCTGATATTGAGAAGACTGGCAGTAATGGAGAGCAATTAAACAATGCACTTACAAGACTTAAGAAGACATATGAAAATTACAGGAAACTCTCTGAAAAATATTCTTCCTTTCTATCACAAGTTAGTACAGAACAAGCGTCAAAAGAGTTGGATGACTTTACCACTGCTGATCAACAGAGACATGTTGCGTTTATGGAAGCGAAGTTACAGTTAGAGAATAGGATAGCAAATTTGATCGAAACTACATCCTGTACCTCTATTTCTTCTAGACACTCAAAAAAACCGTCAGTGCAAGCAACCTCTCACAGATTTACTAGATCAAGCAAATCGCTGCAGTCACTCTCCCAGAGGTCAGCATTAAGCATTCAGTTAGTCAAAGCCCGTGCAGAAGCAGAGGCTGCGAAAGCACAATCTTATTGCTTTGAACAAGAATCGACTCTTAAAGCGGACGCAGCACGCAAACAGGCGGAAGCAGCACGCAAACAGGCAGAAGCAACACGTGTGCAGGCAGAAGCACAGGCAGAAGCAACACGTGTGCAGGCAGAAGCACAGGCAGAAGCAACACGTGTGCAGGCAGAAGCAACACGTGTGCAGGCAGAAGCACAGGCAGAAGCAACACGTGTGCAGGCAGAAGCAACACGTGTGCAGGCAGAGACAGAGGCCCAGTTAGAACTTCTGCAAAAGAAAAGAGAAGAAGCAGCAGCTCTAGCAAGGTTAAAGGTCTTCGAACAAGCTGTGGAAGAGGATGAAGGAATTAATGACCCTAGCCTAAAGTCTGCTGACGATCCTGCTAAACGAACTTTGCAATTTGTTCTGAACCAGAACAATGGATATACTCCCCTACTTACAGCTGAAGTCTCTGCACCTACCTGTTCAGCAAGTAAGCAGCCAGAATGCATATCGTTAAAACATGAATCTCAGTTTAACACTGTACCTTTGAAGGATTCTGCTATGCTGTCCAACACTACAAGTCCAAGAGAACAAATCTATACACCTTGTCAGATCTCAGCAAGATATAATCACAAAGAAATATCACAACCAATTGGAACAAATCCCATGAATCTCATAACACAGTCTTTTTCAAGCTCCCATGCTCCAAACATCACACAGATCAAACCCTCGCCTGGAGTAAACGCATCTGCATCTCCATTCTCTACATCACCACTGGAACAGCACAAGCCACATACTGTCTGCAGTGGTGACGCATTTCCACGTACAGAAATAAAATCAGAAAAGTCTGAAATTGAAGAAGTTGGCAAGTATATGATTCGCCGAGAGCTTCTTAACTCTGGACTAACGAAATTTGATGATCAACCAGAAAACTACAGAGGTTGGCGAGCTACATTCAAGACTATAATCCAGAACCTGGAGATTGAACCTATAGGAGAACTTGATCTACTTATCAAATGGTTGGGACCGCAGTCATCAGAACAAGTTAAAAGACTGAAATCTGTTCATTGCGATGATCCAGCAACGGGTCTTAACATAGTTTGGGAGAGATTAGAGAGAGTTTATGGATGTTCTGAAGCTATTGAGCTTGCTTTATTCAAGAGACTTCGAAACTTCCCAAAACTGTCTAACAAGGACAACCACAAGTTTCAAGAATTAAGCGACCTTCTTCTTGAAGTAGAAAGAGCCAAGGCAGACCCACACCTTCCAGGTCTTGTCTACTTGGATACAGCTCATGGTGTAAACCCAATTGTACAGAAGTTGCCACCGAATATTCAGAGTGAATGGGCAAAGAAAGGATCTAAATATAAACAGGACTATAAAGTATCCTTTCCACCTTTTTCTTTTTTCTCCAAATTCATTAGAGACATAGCTACTGTAAAGAATGACCCAAGCTTTTTATTTTTTGATACTACAGTTCTTCCTTCAACACCTTTAAATTGCGATACTCAAGGCAAGTTTAAGGACTCACGGAACTCTATCTATGTCAAGAATACTGGAATCTTCTCAAGTTCTCAAGACTCTGATTTTAAACCACAGCAAGTCAAGGAAAATGATCCTAGGTATCAATGTTCTATTCATAACAAGCCACACCCTCTTAGAAATTGTCGTGTGTTTAAACAAATGCCCTTTGAAGAGCGCAAGTCTTTCCTCAGAGAACACGATATTTGTTATAGATGTTGTGCATCTACAGACCACTTTGCTAAAGACTGTAAAGTTCCTGTCAAATGTTTTGACTGCAACAGTGATAAACACATAACGGCTTATCATCCTGGTTCCCCCAAAGAAGTGCTTCAAACTGCTCAAGCCTCAAAGACCACACCAAGTTATGGCGGGGAGAGTACTGAGGAAATGACAGCATCTGTATCCACAAAATGTACTGAGGTATGTGAAGAAGGATTCCACAGAAAGTCATGCAGTAAAATATGTCTGGTCAAGGTATATCCAGAAGGACGACCACAGAGCGCAGTGAAGATGTATGCTATCCTTGACGACCAGAGCAATCGTTCATTAGCAAGTCCAGAATTCTTCAACGTGTTCAATATTCAAGGAGAAACCTGGCCCTATACTTTACGAACTTGCTCAGGCCTGGTTAAGATATCTGGAAGAAGAGCACATGGTTTTGTGGTAGCATCTGAGTATGGAAACACAGAATTTTCACTTCCAACACTTATCGAATGTGATCAGTTGCCAAACAATCGAGAAGAGATCCCTACACCAGAAGCGGCTCTTTATCATCCTCATATGAAACACATAGCCAGTTACATTCCACCGCTTGATGATGATGCAAAGATTCTCCTTCTTTTAGGCAGAGATATCCCAAGAGTCCATAAGGTGCGACAACAATGCAATGGACCAAATGATGCCCCTTATGCACAGAAATTAGATTTTGGATGGGTCATTATAGGAGATGTTTGCTTAAATACATTTCAAGAGTCTTATGATGTGTTCTCATGCAAGACCAACATCAGAGAATCTGAATGCACCTTTCATTCACTTAAACATCCTTTTAACTTTCAAGTTCAGGAGAGTTTCAGTTTAAAGACTTCATGCGATCTACAAAAGCAAATCAGTTGTAAGAACAGTTCTCATCAAGACTTTGGTGACACTATATTCCAAATAACTCGTGATGACAATAAGACAGTTCTTTCCATTGAGGATAAAGAGTTCATAAACATCTTGAATAATGAATTCTCTTCAAAGGATGAAACTAACAGTTGGGTAGCTCCTTTACCGTTTCGTTCACCAAGAATTAGGCTTCCAAATAACAAGAAACAAGTTATTTCTAGGCTAACTTCACTTAAAAAAATTCTGAAGAACAAACCCGATATGAATGATCACTTTATAAAGGCAATCACTAGCGATGATGGAAAGGTTCGCAAGGTGAAAGTGAAGACAGCAAGAAATGGTAGTGTTAAGACTTTGTTTAGACCCATCACGGAGACAGTCTTACTCCTGCCTTCAAATGAAGATGTCTTATCTACTCGATCCAAGGGAACAGCCTGATATGCCTTCGAGTCTACTGAGTTACATCCTTTCTCCAGTGATGGAAGATTCTTCAAAGATCTGCATTCAAGAATTAATGTTTATGTTTTATGTTTTCTCTCTTCTCTACAAGTCTTAATTATACTTATAGTTTTCAATGTTAAATTGTATTATATATAGTGGTATCTACCGATACCAAGCGGGGAGTGTGCTGTCACAACAGCCTCCTTTAATGTTATTTAACATTATTTATATTCTTTGTATTAGTATATTCCAGTCCCCCTGCAAGATTTAGTTATTTAGCATTTCCCAACTGTAACTCCCTGCTCAACAGCCTTGTCTAGATGTTTCTGCAACAGTTGAGTTCAGTTAGTGAGGAGATCCTGCTGTGCTTGTAGTCGCATCATATTTTTATCTATGAATATGCTCTAAAAAACATCTTTGTATGCTTTCAACGCAAGTAAAGATACTACAGATTATACTTGGAGTCATTATTTCATCGAGTAAACTGCCTGTGGAGGTTTCTAAATCAGTGTGGAGTTATACTGCTATACAGACTGGGTCTTCTGGAGTATGCCTCACACATAAAGCGGGAATTCGAAACAGAACACCCCCGGTCTCCGCTGTCTTCTTCTCCACGCTCAACTCCAGGGCTCCAGCTTCACTTCCTGTTCGGGGAAGTTTAAACAGTAAAGGGCGCTCTACTGTTTAAACTTCCTGCCAGGACAGGAAGACGTAGAGCATGCCGGATTCGGAGCCCAGCGGGGATGGAGCAGCGGTGACAGCGAGAACACGTGCCGGCAGAACAGGTAATGTATTGCCGCTGTATTGTGTTGGTTGTCGGACATTCGAACGCCGCTATCGATGCATTCCCGACCCGCCGGCGGTCGAGCGAAATCTTCCGCACGGACAGGGACGGGAATCGATGGGAACGATCGATTTCGGTTGGAAATCAATCGTTCGGTGAACATTTGCGCAACAATTTCACAGCAGATTCGATCACAGTGATCGAATCTGCTGTATATCGGCGGGAAAATCGTTAGATGTATGGGCCCCTTAAAGTATTTTTTTCTGTTTTCCAGTACAGAAAGATAAAAAACAAAACAAAAGCAACTTGTGTTATCTATGCAAATGAGTTTGTGAACAGTTAGTGAAATATAGCTGGTTTTCTGAAAAGCAACTAGAAGCTAAAAGCCTTTTTTCTGTGGGAGAAAGGGAGTCTAATAAGGTTTTAGGCCTCGTTCAGATCATTTAGCGCAGATGGCTGTACGATCGGAACGCAACGCGTACGATCGCACGCCATCTGAGCTACTATGTGCTGCAGATCCCATTTTCTACAGTGAATGGGATCTGCGCTGCCATTCCCGAAAATGCATGCAGCAGTGCCATAGCGCATCGCACTGATGCGCAGCGCATATGATGGGGATGGTAGAAGGGCTGTCTATGCCCTTCTACCGCTCTTGCGTGTTGTAAACTATACGCGCTGCCAAAATGCGCACGGCAGCGCGTATAGTCTGAACGAGGCCTTAAGGCCACGAAAGTTTGAGGCTGCGTTCACAGTGGGACGTTGGGAAGCTGCGTTATAAAGTCTTATAACACAGCTTACCACACTGCAATGATAATCCTATGGGAGTTTCACAGTGCAACGTTAGCAACACATTGTAACGTGTAGCGTTATGGTAACGCATTACTGTGTTATCTCTAAACGCACACGTTACCAGATACTTGAAATCATACTTTTCATTCCCTGTATGCTTTATTGCATCTACTTTATGCGGCGGTAACGCAGCGTTAGGGCCCATTCACACTTGAGCATTTTGCCAGCGATTTCGGCAAAACACTCAAAAACTAGCGCTTTTGAAAGCGCTAGTGTAATAAAACCCTATGGGCTCGTTCTTACCTCAAAAACACGAAACGCCAAACATGTCGCCTGCACCATTTTCAGGCGATTTCCCGGCGATTGCGTTTCAGTGCTATAGAAGCGCTAAACGTGATCGCGGAAAAATTGCCGCAGCGTTCAGTGATTTTTCCGCTGAAAAATCACTCACACAAAACCGGCGTTTTGCACTTTCAAGTGTGAATGGGCCCTTAGGCCTAGTGCACACCAGAGCGGTTCTGCTGCAGTTTGCGATCCGCTTGCGGGTGCAAATCCGCTTGGGTAATGTATTTCAATGGGCTGGTGCACTTCAGAGCGGGAGGAGTTTTGCAGAAACGCATACTCCCGGGCTGCTGCAGATTTTGGATTGCGGATGCGCTTCCGCCTCAATGTTAAGTATAGAAAAAACGCAAACCGCTCTGAAAAACGGCAGTTCAGCGCGGTTTGCCAGGCGGTTTTTGTTACAGTAGCTGTTTAGTAACAGCTTTACTGTAACAATACATGAAATCTACTACACCAAAAACGCTTCACAAAACCGCAAAATGTTAGGTGAAACGCTACAGAAAAATAAGAAAAAGCGTTTCAAAATCTTCTAGCATTTTGCGGATCTGCTAGCGGTTTTTGGTGTGCACCAGGCCAGAATGTGCGTTGCCACTTTTTTTTTCATCCCACTGTGAACACGGCCTAAAGGGTCATAACAACTGTTTATTTTTCAGCTAAACAAGGCAGAGTTTGGATTCTAAACAGCAGCTGAGACAGTTTGGTACAATCTTAAAAATTAGACCAACAAACTGAAAATAAAAAATATGAGCCTCTGTTCTATTTTATTTATCATCTGTACAACACATAGGCCTAGTGCACACCAGAGCGTTTCGGCTGCGGTTTGCGATCCGCATGCGGGTGCGGATCCGCTTGGGTAATGTATTTCAATGGGCTGGTGCACACCAGAGCGGGAGGCGTTCTGCAGAAACGCATACCCCCGGGCTGCTGCAGATTTTGGATTGCGGAGGCGTTTCTGCCTCAATAATAAGTATAGGAAAAACGCAAACCGCTCTGAAAAACGGCACTTTAGAGTGGTTTGCCAGGCGTTTTTTGTTACAGTAGCTGTTCAGTAACAGCTTTACTGTAACAATACATGAAATCTACTACACTAAAAACGCTTCCCAAAGCCGCAAAACGCTAGCTGAAACGCTATATAAAAATAAGAAAAAGCGTTTCAAAATCTGCTAGCATTTTGCGGATCTGCTAGCGTTTTTTGCTGTGCACCAGGCCATACAGTTTATTTTCACTTCAGGTTTGCTTTGACGGGATATTTGTTATGGGAATCCTGCAGCAAGACTGATAGAAAGGATACCATTTTTAATCCCCTCTCAAAAAGTGCCACATTTGAACAAGTAAATATTTTCCTTTTTAGTAAGAATACGTTTATTAAATATCTAGTACATCCAAATATTTTTAATTTATGTAAGAGTTAATGAGTTGGAGACAAGCTAAGTACATTAATTAGCAGCCTGTTTATTCACTGAGGGCTGGGGCACACCGAGCGGCTTTTTGAGCGTTTTTGGATACGCTAGAGTAATGTATTTCAATGCGGGGGGGTGCACACCACAGCGGGAGGCGGTTTGCAGAAACGAATCCTCCCAGGGTGGGGCATTTTTTGGATTGCAGAGGTGTTTCTGCCTCAATGTTAAGTATAGGAAAAACGCAAACTGCTCTGAAAAACGGCAGATCAGAGCGGTTTGCCAGGCGGTTTTGTTACAGAAGCTGTTCAGTAACAGTTTTACTGTAACAATATATGAAATATGCTACACTGAAATCCGCAGCAGCAATCCGCAAAACGCCTCATAAAAATTAAAAAAAACCACACATTTAAAAATCTGCTAGCATTTTGCGGATCTGCTAGCGGGTTTTGGTGTGCACCAGGCCTTAGCTAGTTACATGTGAAAAGCAACAGCATGGCTCTGTAGTGTGTGTGAGCCGTGTTATAAATTAGCTGTAGCAGAGTTACTGCTACCAGTTTAGCAGAGAAAAGGGAACAGCTCAGCCCTTCGCATCTTATCAGGAACAGCTGATTTAATGACGCAGCTCAGTTGTGTAGGAGAGTAGAATTGGTGTTAGGAACCATTTTTATTTTAACACAAGCACTATGGTGAAATGAATGCTGTCCATATTAAATAAGTCAGCAACCAAAAGAAGCAAAGTCCGGGCACCAATAGAGTTGCAAAAACCACCACTTTATTTCATCCCACCAAACAAATACATGTCACGGATGGTCTGACAGCCTTTTCGCAATTTACTTGCTTCCTCAGAGACCTTCCTCAGAGTCTCTGAGGAAGCAAGTAAATTGCGAAACGGCTGTCAGACCATCCGTGACATGTATTTGTTTGGTGGGATGAAATAAAGTGGTGGTTTTTGCAACTCTATTGGTGCCCGGACTTTGCTTCTTTTGGTTGCTGAGTGGATCTCTTTTTCCGGAGGCACAGTGAGTTGACCACCAGCCCCCCACCATAGGCTGCCAGACGCATCCAGTGCCGATTATTCTTTTCTCAAAGCTGCATATTAAATAAGTGATGGTGGGCATAATGGAACAGCATCATTTTCGCCATAGTGCCCCTTTAACACTCCAGAATTCTTTTAAAGAGACTCCGTAACAAAAATTTCATCCGGTTTTCTTCCATCTTACAAGTTCCAAAATCTATTTTAATGTGCTCTGGCTTACTGCAGCACGTTCTACTATCACCATCTCTGTAATAAATCAACTTATCTCTCTCTTGTCAGACTTGTCAGCCTGTGTCTGGAAGGCTGCCAAGTTCTTCAGTGTTGTGGTTCTGTGATGCATCTCCCCCCTCCAGGCCCCTCTCTGCACACTGCCTGTGTGTTATTTAGATTAGTGCAGCTTCTCTCTGCTCTATTCTCTTTTACAAGCTGGATAAATCCTCCTCTGAGCTGGCTGGGCTTTCACATACAGAGGAATTACATACAGGCACAGCTGTCTGCACTCTGCAGGAAAAAAACAGCCTGACACTTCAGTGGAAGATAGCTGCAGGGGGAAAGAAGCACACAAATGATCTCTTGAGATTAAAAAGGAAGGCTGTATACAGCCTGCTTGTGTATGGATGTATTTTCTATGTGTGGACATACTGTACATCAACCTACTTCCTGTTTGGTGGCCATTTTGTTTGTTTATAAACAAACTTTTTAAAACTGTTTTTAACCACTTTAAATGCGGCGGGGAGCAGCGAAATTGTGACAGAGGGTAATAGGAGATGTCCCCTAACACACTGGTATGTTTACTTTTGTGCGATTTTAACAATACAGATTCTCTTTAAAGTAGTGTTTCCCAACCCTGTCCTCCAGGCCCACCAACAGTGCATGTTTTGTGGAAATCCAAAGCTCTGCCGAGACATTTATTACCCTACCTGTGCATGTTTGTGGTTTTCTGCAAAAACATGTACTGTTGGTGGGCCCTGAGGACAGGGTTGGGGAACACAACTTTAAAGGACAAATGAAGTGAGAAGTATATGAATGCTGCCATACTTATTTCACTACAAGAGCTTTTCTAAGCGCTTTGTGATTTTAAAAGCTCTTGCTAATGTTATCCTATGTGAGTGTTCCCACTGGAGCGATGTGATTTCGAGAAACTCCCCCATAGAATTGCATTAGCAAGAGCTTTTACAATCTCTATCATTTAAAAAAAAAGCTTGTGTGCATCAGCCCATATTTTGACATGGAAAAATGGCTGCTGTTAGGAGGCAATGATGCCAGTTAAAAAACAGCACAGCATCAACTACTTTAGATCAATGTGGGCATTAAAACTTTTTATAGTTAAAACAAAATTTAAAAAAAAAAAAAAAAAAACTAGCATATGTGCTACACCAATTCACAAACCCTCAACAAAATCTTACAGCATTTTTGCTCACTACCCTCTCCCAAATCAATAGTCATGCATCCTGACAGGCTACGATTCATCCAAGAGGTGTGGTTTCAGGTGACAGACCAATCACTCTGCCCCAGCATGCCCATCTGACCAAACTGGAACTGCTTCTAGTAAATGCAGTGGATTGGCGTACAGCCCACGGTTTCCCATTATTTAAGAAGGGCAAAAAATCAGATCCAGGAAATTATAGACCTGTAAGCTTAACATCAATTGTATGCAAACTATTTAAGGGGTTACTAAGAGATACTATACATGACTTCATAGTAGAAACTAATCTTATTTCTCAGCATCAACATGGGTTTACTAAAGACAGGTCCTGTTTGACTAACATGCTCAGCTTTTATGAGGTAGTGAATGCTAATGTAGATATTGGGAATGCTGTAGATGTGATATACTTGGACTTTGCAAAGGCCTTCGACACTGTTCCCCACAAAAGTCTGGTGCAAAAGTCGAAGATGCAAGGACTGGGGAAGAGTCTGTGTGCATGGATAGGGAACTGGCTAATGGACAGAAAAGTTGTGGTCAATGGATCATACTCAAAATGGGAGACTGTTAGCAGTGGGGTCCCACAGGGGTCCGTACTGGGTCCAGTGCTCTTCAATTTATTAATGACCTAGTAGATGCAGTAGTGAGCAATGTTGCTATTTTTGCAGATGATACAAAATTGTGCAGAATCATCAACTCTCAGGAAGATGGGGACATATTGCAACAGGATCTGGATGGGATGGCTATATGGGTGCATAAATGGCAGATGAAGTTCAATGTTGAAAAATGTAAAGTCATGCATTTTGGTCGTACCAATGGTCTAGCACCATACAAAATAAATGGAATACAGTTGGGAACATCAAACTTGGAGAAGGACTTAGGAGTACTCATCGACAACAAGTTAAATAATGGTACTCAATGCCAAGCCGCTGCAGCTAAAGCTAACAAAATTTTGGGATGCATTCAAAGGGAAATAAAAACTTGAGATGCTAGCATAATATTGCCCGTTTAACTATCTAGTAAGGCCAAATCTGGAATATGGAATTCAGTTCATTACAAAAAAGATATTGCAGTTTTAGAGCAGGTGCAGAGACGAGCAACAAAATTGATATGTGGGATGGAAGGTCTCACTTACCAAGAAAGGTTAGATAAACTGGGTTTATTTTGTCTAGAGAAAAGACGTCTTAGAGGGGATCTAATTAACATGTATAAATACATCAGAGGGCAATATAAAAGCTTGGCGGATTAGCTTGTTGTCCCTAGCCCTTCTCAAAGGACTAGAGGACATGATCTGCGCATTCAGGAAAAACGTTTCAGCCATTTATTTAGGAAAGGGTTCTTTACAGTAAGTGATTAAGATGTGGAATGCATTGCCACAGGGAGTAGTTATGGCAAACTCTTCACCTGCATTTAAAGGGAGCTTAGATGCTTTCCTTGCATTGAAAGACATCCATGGCTACAATTACTAGGTAATGCCTAATGATGTTGATCCAGGCATTTTATCTGATTGCCATCTGGAATTAGGAAGGAATTTTTTTCCCTTTTGGGGCTAATTGGACCATGCCTTGTAAGGGTTTTTCGCCTTCCTCTGGATCAACAGGGATATGTGAGGGAGTAGGCTGGTGTTGGTGTTGTACTTTGTTCTCTGGTTGAACTCAATGGACGTATGTCTTTTTTCAACACAAATAACTATGTAAAATAATGGTGCCTATACGTCAGCAGGATACACAGAAAGCTATTTGAACATGTTAAAGCCTAATTTGTTTCAAAACTTAATACGTTTTATTATTTTTATTTGGCTATACAATAACAAGCCCAGGTATTGAAAATTTGCACTAGATTTACCCAAATAACTGAAATCCATATACCTGAAATACCTGATGCATTTCATGGTATCTTATGAAGTGGATTCCAATGCTGGTAACAGTCATCATTCAGCAGCAATTACTTATTTATATATAAAATGGTCTATACATGCAAATTCAAAACTCGAAAGATTAAATGTGTCCCAGAGAGTGATCCAGAAAAGTACAACATTCCAGTAGTGTGTATGGCCATTAACAACAGATCATTTCAGTCTTTAACAAACTCCACCCAGCAGCATATTATAAGATCCTGGGAGGAGAGGAGTGGCGTGCGTACCTTTAATCAGATGTGACTGTGATAGATTCCAATGGAACTCAATGTCAGTAGGGTCTAAGGCACAACACAGTGTGCAAGAGGAAGTGTAACATAAGCATGACCAACATTTGCAGGAAGACTGGACTCCACAATCAAAAAGGAATTTTCTCAATATGGCAAACAAGTACCTCCCCTGACTTCTACCCAGGACTACTCTATGCTGCTGGGATGACTTTCTCCTTAATAATATGATGTTCAGAAAAATTGTGTGCAAAATCCTTAGCAACCAGATAGCACGTTGCAAACAAACAAATGCCAGTTTCTGATTGGCTACTATTGAATCCTGCGCATCATAGTCATTTGCACCATATAAAGAAATCCAGACATGCAACCTCCACACAAAAAGCAGTGTTAGAAAGTCGCACAATATTTAATGGTCGACCAAGGTACAATATTTTGGTGACTGCTTCTTTGTCTATTATTTGGCGCAAAATGATTTTCATAGTGCAAGTAGACAATATTCTGAGGACACCAGAAAGCCTGAAGTGGGATAAACATCTGATTCTCAGAACATTTGGACAGCTTGCTGATAATCATTGGTTTTGTCCAAACAGCAAGTTGAGAGTTCATCAGTTGCATGACTGACAATGACAAAGTTATGTTCAAGAGATAAGTTCTGTTTCATGGCGAGCTATTGCAGGAGGCAATGTTGTTCCACAAGGTCCCTGGAAGTGGAACCTAAAGGGGGAAAAATAGAAAATAAAGATGCATTTAACGGAAGTTAATCTGGCAAAAGAGGGTTTTTGTGGTTTGGATTTTTTTTTTTTTACATTAAACAGACTTCTAATTAAAGCGGAACTGAACTCAGAACTTCCTCTCTGCTCTAAAAGATAAGCTACTGCATACAAAAAGCATTTCTTTGGTACAACTGATACAAATCACGCAGTAAATCTGCAATGTGTCTACTTACTGCTTTCATAGAAGCAGAAATATATGTATAATATAAATCTATACATTTTTGGACTATAAGACTCACCTTTTCCCCCCAAAAGTGGGGGAAAAAGTCACTGCGTCTTATAGTCCAAATGCAGGGAGTGCCTGACTTGTGAATGCCTACCAATATGAAGTCCAACCCGCCGCAATGTCGGGGGCTCCCTGTACTGTGCACCCATGCAGAGGAGGACACAAATGGGCTTAGAGGTGGAAACAAGGGGGGCACAAAGGAGCATACATGAGGACACAAGGCGGACAGAGGTGGACACATGGGGAAGAGAGGACACAGGGAGACACAAGAGTTACAAGAGGGCATAAGGTACTAAGGGGGCATAATCCACAAGATGCCCCTTCACCATGGATGCACCAGGTTTAGTATATATTTTTTCCCCTGGTTTTTGTCCTCTAAACCTAGGTGCGTCTTATGGTCAGGAGCTTTTCTTTCACTTATGGTTAGTGTTGACTGAAGCCATTTATTGCCAAACAACGGTGTTAAATCTTTTTAAATCATATTCACCAAACAAACTATCCAAATGATCCTGAACATACCCGGATGATTTGTCCTGCTAACATGTACACAACTTGACACAAACTATCTTCACTTGTGTTCTGTTTGTTTGTAATTAGTGGGCGTGTATAAAAGGTCAATCAGTTTATGGACTCCTGACAGACCCTTTCATCTTTCATTCAGTGCTGCATTGACTGTTTTTTTAAAATTTTAAGTCATGGAGAACGCAAACTAAATGTCAAAGGGTCTGTGTGAAAAGGTAGTTGATCTCTATAAAACAGAAAAGGGATATAAGAAAACATTCAAGGAATTGAGAATGCAGTGTTCAAACTCTAATTAAGAAGTGGAAAATTATGAGTTCTGTTAAAAACCAGACCACAGTCAGGTAGACCTACTGAAATTTCAGCCACAATTGCTGGGAAAATTGATCAGGATGCAAGAAAAAAAAAATCACACAAATAACTTCAGGTGAAATACAGGACAAAAAAAATGTGGTGTGGCAATTTAAAGATGCACAATAAGGATGCACTTGAAGAAAGATGGGCTGCATGGTCAGGTTGCTAGAAGAAAGTGATTACTACGCAAATGCCACAAAATTTCCCACTTACAATATGCAAAAACACCACAGAGACAAGCCTCAAACCTTCTGGCACAAAGTCATTTGGAGTAATGAGACTAAAATTTAACTTTTGTCCACAACCATGCTACATTTGGAGTGTAGTCAACAAGGCCTATAATGAAAGGTACACAATTCCTGCTGTCAAACGTGGTCGTGGATTGCTGATGTTTTGGGGATGTGTAAGCTACAAAAGCACAGGAAATTTTGTCAGAATTGATGTAGTTAGTTATCAGTAAATACTGGAGGAAAATGTGCACTCATCAGCCAGGAAGCGGAGAACGGGAAATACTAGGACATTCCGTCATGACAATGATTCAAAACATAAAGCTAAATTGACCTGTCATTGGCTACAGCAACATAAAGGGAAGGTTCTGGAGTGGCCATTTCAGTCTCCTAACCTCAATATTCATGCAAAACAGACCAATAATTTATGGGAACTTGAGGCTTTTTGGCAGGAAAAATTTGTAGCTCTACTGTCTGAAGATAAAGAGCCTCATCCACCTACCACAAAAGACTTCAAGCTGTCATTGATGTTATATTATATGGCATTAAAGAGAAACCAAGACCAAGAATTGAACTTCATTCCAATCAGTAGCTGATACCCCATTTTACATGAGAAATCTATTCCTTTTCACAAATGGATCATCAGGGGGCTCTGTATGGCTGATATTGTGGTGAAGCCCCTCCCACAGGAGACTGAGAGGACCATTTTCCTGGCAATTTCCTGTCTGTGAACCTCATTGCATTGTGAGAAATAGCTGTTTACAGCTGTTTCCAACTGCCAAAAAAGCAAGCAGCATCTCCTTCCACTGACATCACCTGCCAGCAGTAAAAATGTCACCATGTGGTAAATGTCAGAATGTAAATCAGGGAGAGGAAAGATTTTACAATCTGCACACACTGACTAAATCATTTATACATAATTATTGTAAAAATGAAGCACTTTTTTTACTACACAATTTTCACTGGAGTTCCTCTTTAAGAACTGGGATATGTAAACTTCTGATCAGGGTAATTTGGGTAGTTTGTGTAGTTATTATGATTTAAAGAGGAGCTGTTAGGTATAGGGTCTCAGAGAAAAAAAACACATATCAGTAGCTAAATATTGGCTGTACTTACATTACATATGCATTTCACTGTCCACGTTTGGATTTCACATAATTTTTATATAGTATTTGCAGAGAATGATGCTCCTTACAGCTCATGGCAGGTTCCATGTTTGTCTGTCTTGTATGAAGCCAATTGTGATGTAATATCCTCTCTTACCCTGCTTCCTGATGATTCGACTCACAAAAAAGATCAGGATCAAAGATCCTAATGGTTCATGATCCGGACAACACTACTGTGCAGTGAATATTAATTAGCCGTGTAGCTAGGAACAATAGCGGACTCCTGCATTATACTCTAACGGAACATGTGCCCTGTGAACTGCACATTGATTTTTCAGTGTTGTGAGCTGGGCTGCAAGTTACAAGCTGTTGTAATATGAGCCTGTAACTTCCCACTGTGAAAGCAGCCTTAGGGCAGGATAGGGAAATGAAGGGGAGGACCAAGGGAGTGCACTGGGGAGAAGAAGCAGCCCCAGAATGCTTTGCAGTATCTGTTATGCGGCCTGCCGGCCTCCTTAGGAGCTTGGGAATAAAGAGCCTTGCTGTTCAGCAAACATCAAAGTAAGAGAGATTTTTAACTTCAGTATTGCCTTTTTGGCTTCCTTCTAAACTGTTTAGCACATGAGAATAGAGGTTTAAATTAGCTTTTGCAGCCTGACAGTTACTCTTTAAAAAATATTAACCACAGTTGTTTGACAATAAATAGCTTCAGCCAACCCTAAGAGAAATGAACCCTGTATGTGTTTAGAGTTTAGTCTGTCTAATTCCCCCTCATTTGTGTCTAATCACAAATTGTAATTTGATCTCTCCAGTGTCACCTGACTGCCATGGCAGAGATGGCAGATAAGCACATTTGAAAAAACAGTATGTTAAACAATATGTCTGCTGCCATGAAAGCAGGAAGTAGAAACAGTGCAGATGTATTTCAGGATTTGTATTAGCTGTAACAAAGAAATGTTTTTCTTTAAAGGTTATTATGCTGTTGACTATCTTTTAGAGCAGAGAGGAAGTTCTGACCTCAGGTCCGCTTTAAGAAATCAAATTCTGTCAGGGTATGTAAAAAACTTATGAACACAACTGCTGTAAAGCGCTGCAGAAGATGTCAGGGCTATATAAATACTAAATAATACTAGTTTACACAGAATTGATTATGGTAACCATACATTTATGCACCATCATCCTAAACATTGTACTGGTTGGAATTCTTTGTCAGAATTGAAACTGTCGACAGTTAAATGTGTATTAAACAACAATACTAAATAGACACCAAAACACACCAAGATACAAATGGAATTTACTTGATTCCTGTACTGCTGCTTTAAAAATCCCTGAGGTTCCTGTATAACTATGGGCTTCCTGATTCCGGAGCCAGGCATGCCCCACTGTCCACATGCTACACTGTTGCATTTTTTTGAGTGTACACATGTCACATAAAAGTACTAATACACTGTATTATAAATGCAAACAAATCTTACGTAAATCCCATGGTTGCTGGTGTGTTTTCCATGTTGAACTCGGCAACAGGTACTCCTCGGGCAGCCACTTGCGGTGCAAACATGGCAGCAGGATAAACAACTGATGACGTTCCAACCTGCAAACACATTTTATTGAATCACTTCCTGTATTTGCAGCATCAATATATTACACAGTGCTTTACAAATTAATTGTAAAAATCAATGACCTTCAAAAGACTTAAAGAGAACCTGTACTGAGTAAAAATATTTAAAATAAACACATGAGGTAACTTCAAATCAACATTACATAGTTACCTTGCCATCAGTTCCTCTCAGAAGCTCACCATTTTCTTCTGACAATAATCCCTTCCAGTTCTGACAATATTTTGTCAGATCTGAAATATATCAGTTGCTGTCAATAAAATATCAGTTGCTGTCAGGCAAGCTGAGAGGAAAACTGATGTACCAGGTAATGTCCATGTTTTCCTATGGCTCAAGTGGGCGATGTTACAGTTTAACTGTGTGCTGACCAGTAAGCTGTTATGGGTGATGGCCATTTTCAAAATGGAGGACCCAAAATTCCCTTGATCTCAGTGAACAAACAGGACGCGGGACAGGAGAAAGACACTGAGGAGTAGACTACATGGAAGGTAAGTATGACTTGTGTATGCTTATTTTGACTTTTAATTTTCAGTTCAGGTTTTCTTTAACAATCTAATGTTCCTACCACAGTCTGGTGCCAGTTAGGGGGTAGGTGGAAAGGATGAGGTATGAGTGCCACTGTGGCACTTAAAAGTCCTACAAAAAGTATTGTGCAGAGGTGCCAAGCGTATTTTGGACTCCGTGCTGTGTATCACTCCAGTTGTTTATTGCCTGAGGAAGCGGGATTTTGCCCATGAAACGCGTTGCAACTTGTCTTTGGAGTATATAAATAAATTATTACTTGAATCAACAGTATCTGTGTCTGTTTTGGGTTGGCTGGTCCACCACCGCATCCCGAACGTTTTTAACGTTTTAGTGACTTTTATCCTACTGGCGCCTCTGTACAGCTCTACACATTTTTCAAAGTAAAATTTCTGAATACATTTTTGTCCAAATTTATTTTGCTACATGTCTTTGATAAAAAAAAATCCATTCAGTGTATATTTATTGGTTTGGGTAAAAGTTATAGCGTTTACAAACTATGGTGCCAAAAGTGAATTTTCCCATTTTGAAGCATCTCTGACTTTTCTGACCACCTGTCATGTTTCATGAGGTGCTAAAATTCCAGGATAGTATAAATACCCCCCAAATGACCCCATTTTGGAAAGAAGATATCCCAAAGTATTCACTGAGAGGCATGGTGAGTTCATAGAAGATTTTATTTTTTGTCACAAGTTAGTGGAAAATGACACTTTGTGACAAAAAAAAAAGTTTCCATTTCTTCTAACTTGCGACAAAAAAAAAATGCCACGGACTCACTATGCTCCTCTCTGAATACCTTGAAGTGTCTACTTTACAAAATGGGGTCATTTGTGGGGTGTTTACTGTCCTGGCATTTTGGGGGGTGTTAAATTGTAAGCATCCCTGTAAAGCCTAAAGGTGCTCATTGGACTTTGAGCCCCTTAGCGCAGTTAGGCTGCAAAAAAGTGCCACACATGTGGTGTTGCCGTACTCAGGAGAAGTAGTATAATGTGTTTTCGGGTGTATTTTTACACATACCCATGCTGGGTGGGAGAAATACCTCTGTAAATAACAATTTTTTTTTTTTTTTTACACACACAATTGTCCATTTACAGAGATATTTCTCCCACTCAGCATGGGTATGTGTAAAAATGCATCCCAAAACACATTATACTACTGAGTACGGCGATACCACGTGTGGCACTTTTTTGCACCCCAACTGCGCTAAGGGGCCCAAAGTCCAATGAGTACCTTTAGGATTTCACAGGTCATTTTGCGACATTTGGTTTCAAGACTACTCCTCATGGTTTAGGGCCCCTAAAATGCTAGGTCAGTATAGGAACCCCACAAATGACCCCATTTTAGAAAGAAAACACCCTAAGGTATTCCATTAGGAGTATGGTGAGTTCACAGAAGATTTTATTATTTTTTGTCACAAGTTAGTGAAAAATGACACTTTGTGAAAAAACATTAAAAATCAATTTCTGCCAACTTTTGACAAAAAATAAAATCTTCTATGAACTCGTCATACACCTAACAGAATACCTTGGGGTGTCTTTTTTCTAAAAAGGTGTCACTTGTGGGGTTCCTATACTGCCCTGGCATTTTACGGGCCCAAAACTGTGAGGAGTCTGGAAACCAAATGTCTCAAAATGACTGTTCAGGGGTATAAGCATCTGCAAATTTTGATGACAGGGTCTATGAGGGGGCGAATTATGTGGAACCAGTCATAAGCAGGGTGGCCTTTTAGATGACAGGTTGTATTGGGCCTGATCTGACGGATAGGAGTGCTGGGGGGGGGGGGGGGGGGTGACAGGAGGTGATTGATGGGTGTCTCAGGGGGTGGTTAGAGGGGAAAATAGATGCAATCAATGCACTGGGGAGGTGATCGGAAGGTTTGGCCGAGTGATCATGAGCCCACACGGGGCAAATTAGGGCCTGATCTGATGGGTAGGTGTGCTAGGGGGTGACAGGAGGTGATTGAAGGGTGTCTCAATGTGTGATTAGTGAGGGGAATAGATGCAAGCAATGCACTGGCGAGGTGATCAGGGCTGGGGTCTGAGGGCGTTCTGAGGGTGTGGGCGGGTGATTGGGTGCCCTAGGGGCAGATAGGGGTCTAATCTGATGGGTAGCAGTGACAGGTGGTGACAGGGGGCGATTGATGGGTAATTAGGGAGTGTTTAGAGTAGATGTTTAGAACAGATGTAAACAATGCACTTGGGAGGTGATCTGATGGCGGGTCTGCAGGCGATCTGATGGTGTGGGTGGGTGATCAGATTGCCCGCAAGGGGCAGGTTAGGGGCTGATTGATGGGTGGCAGTGACAGGGGGTGATTGATGGGTGATTGACAGGTGATCAGTGGGTTATTACAGGGAAGAACAGATGTAAATAATGCACTGGCGAATTGATAAGGGGGGGGGTCTGTGGGCAATCTGAGCGTGTGGGCGGTTGATTGGGTGCCCGCAAGGGGCAGATTAGGGTCTAATCTGATGGGTAACAGTGACAGGGGGTGATTGATGGGTAATTAGTGGGTGTTTAGAGGAGAGAACAGATGTAAACAATGCACTTGGGAGGTGATCAGACGGCGGGTCTGTGGGCGATCTGATGGTGTGGGTGGGTGATCAGATTGCCCGCAAGGGGCAGGTTAGGGGCTGATTGATGGGTGGCAGTGACAGGGGGTGATTGACAGGTGATCGGGGGGATAGATGCATACAGTACACCGGGGGGGGGGGTCTGGGGAGAATCTGAGGGGTGGGGGAGTGATCAGGAGGGAGCAGGGGGCAGTTTAGGGAATAAAAAAAAAATAGCGTTGACAGATAGTGACAGGGAGTGATTGATGGGTGATGAGGGGGGTGATTGAGTGCAAACAGTGGTCTGGGGCATGGGCGGGTCTGAGGGGTGCTGTGGGCGATCAGGGGGCAGATCAGTGTGTTTGGGTGCAGACTAGGGTGGCTGCAGCCTGCCCTGGTGGACCCTCGGACCACCAGGGCAGGAGGCAGCCTGTATACATTACAAAGTGTATTATACACTTTGTATGCGGCGATCGCGGGGTTAACAACCCGCCGGCGCTTCCGAACGGCCGGCGGGTTGTCGTAGCCAGTTGCCGGGGAAGCGCGCGTCATCAATGACGCGATCGCTCCCCCAGCCCTTGGGCGTATTGCGGTCCTTTCGGCGTCCACTTTGCCGCCGCCCATCGGCTGTGGGCGGTCGGCAAGTGCTGAATGTTGCTATGCTAGTAATGATCACTTCTAAATATGCTTTGAATAGTGGTAATCATTAAACTGTTCCCCCCCCCCCCCCCCTTCTGCTTACACCTCTCATACTGTGGATTTCGTTGGCAGATTTCGTTGTGCCATATGAATCAATATGTATACAATGCTTGGAGTGCCCAATGTAAAACTTGCACTGAGGCCCAAAGCTTCTTAGCTACGCCACTACAAATACCATGTATTACCATTAAATATACCTGTCCAAAGGGGTACTAAGATCTTTTTTACAATACCAGGGAGTACTTGATGAGCACAGTTTTCCAAAAGGAGTACATACCAATTAAATGTTGAGAAACAATAGTCTATACTACTGTACTTGGAGACTCCTGGAATTTCAGTGTTTTCCCCCCAATTCAATATCCTTTACTGGCTAATAACATTGTTCGGCACCTTCATTAGCTTAGTTGTTGGAACACCTTGGTTCTTTACTGGATGAAGTATTAGCTCAACCAATATTTATTACATTTGTAGTATCACTTACAACCAGGCATAGGTCACAGATTTCCAACTCTTTCTCAACTTCTTCTAGAAGGTTGGGATCCAAGGTCTCACCAAACCACACTACATTAGGCCGAAGTAGACCATTGCAGCCATTTTCTTCACACCTGTTTGCAAATAAAACATGAATCCAATCTTACCATTTCTATGTAATATAAAGGGAACCACCTAAATTATCCTTTCAGTAATTTCACTTAACCTCCCTGGCGGTACGCAGTTTCTGAGGCTGCGTCCGCGGGAGGGATTTTTTGGATTAAACTTTTTGTAAAGCTTGTAGCTAGCACTAGGCTAGCCACCATTGTGCCGCAGCCTCCCCAATAAGCTTCAGTCATCACTATGGTGACGATTGGGCATGACGTCTGACGTCATGCGCAATCCCGATCCTCCCCAGCCAATGGGAGTTGCTTACGTTGATAGACAGGTTCAGGAGCCAATTAAATCAGCTCCTGACTTGCTCACAGGACTCTGCCGTTATAGAGATGGCAGAGCGAGTGAGTTTCAGCGGGAAGATAGCAATGCGACATCGATGAGTTGAAATCTACACCCTGGCAGTCACATCAGCATCAAAGCAGGGCGTAGATTTCAATTAGCGTCGTCCTTAAATGGTTAAAAAAAAATATTATATAAATATACTAACCTTGGTAAATTCTCTACTGGAATAGCGGCATCAGTGACATCGGGTTCAGGGGCACTAAAAGAAACAAAGAAATATGTACATAGATTGAGAGCCTCATTGAAGAACAGTTTGTGAATTGTTAGATGCAGTCTGAAAAGTGCAGTTGAAAATGTGTCACTGTTGTATAAAGTATTAGTGTGAAGGCTAGCATTACTAAGATTCTCCAGCCTAGACTGATTAATCATTGTTTGCTGTTAGGTGGCACCATGGCAATATTTTGCACCCTTTCCAGGGGAATATCAGACCACAGAGGATCCGAAAGCTTATTTAATTAGCGGTTGTGCTACTGCAGTCATGTACTTTAGTTTGATGAAAAAGTGCCGAGTCATATAAAACAAAGTGAACTGTAATTATTCAGCTAACCAACAAAATTACTTATACTTTCCTAATACAGGGTATCTAGTGAAGGTAAAGAGAACCACCAGTATTTGGCTTTGTGGGCCACTAAAATGTGTTTTAGAGAAAGCACTGCAAAAAAAAAAAAGTGTGTGTGTGTGTGTGTGTGTGTGTGTGTGTGTGTGTGTGTGTGTGTGTGTGTGTGTGTGTGTGTGTGTGTGTGTGTGTGTGTGTGTGTGTGTGTGTGTGTGTGTGTGTGTGTGTGTGTGTGTGTGTGTGTGTGTGTGTGTGTGTGTGTGTGTGTGTGTGTGTGTGTGTGTGTGTGTGTGTGTGTGTGTGTGTGTGTGTGTGTGTGTGTGTGTGTGTGTGTGTGTGTGTGTGTGTGTGTGTGTGTGTTAGACACCAGCAATTCCAGATTCATGCTGGGGCTACAAAGATATAAAGGATGATTTATATGGCTTCACGTACTAACTTTAGGACATATGCTGGATTTGATGACCAACAATCACTATATGTTTTATGAAGGCAATACTGCTTCTTCAACATGTGACAGGTGCCAGTTATGGAACGCACAGAACACTGCAGGGCTCAGAAAATACAATTAGGTCCATAAATATTTGGCCAGAGACAACTTTTTTTTTCTTCTAATTTTAGTTCTGTACATTACCACAATGAACTTCAAATGAAACAACTCAGATGCAGTGGAAGAGCAGACTTGCAGCTTTAATTCAGTGTGGTGAACAAAACAATTTCATAAAAATGTGAGGCAACTAAAGCATTGTTTTTACACAATCACTTAATTTCAGGGGCTAAAAAGTAATTGGACAATTGACTCAAAGGCCATTTCATGGTGTTGGCAAGTTCGTCGTTATGTCATTAACAATTTCACAGATAAAAGGCCTGGAGTCGATTTAAGGTGTGGTGCTTGCATGTGGAAGATTTTGCTGTGAACAGGTGAAAGACATTATCCTAAGGCTGCAAAAACAGAAAAAAACCACCCAAGAAATTTCTACAGTATTACAAGTGGCAAAATCTACAGTTTGGTGCATCCTGTGAAAGAAGCACTGTTGAACTCAGCAACATAAAAAGACCTGGCTGTCCACCTCAGACAACAGTGGTGGATGATAGCAGAATCATTTCCATGGTTAAGAGAAACCCCTTCACAACAACCAACCAAGTGAACAACATTCTCCAGGGTGTTGGCATATTTATATTTAAGTGTACCATAAAAAGAAGACTGCATGAAAGTAAATACAGTGGATGCATTGCAAGGTGCAAGCCACTCATGAGCCTGAAGAATAGAAAAGCTAGATTGGACTTTGCTAAAGTACATCTAAAAAAAAAAAAAAAAAAAAAAAAAGTCAGCACAGTTCTGGAAAAAATATTCTTTGGACAGATGAAACCAAGATCAACCTCTACCAGAATGATGGCATGAAATAAAAGTATTGAGAAGGTGTAGAATAGCTCAATATCCCGTGCATACCAAATGATCCGTAAAACATGGTGGAGGCAGTGTGATTGCTTGAGAGTGCATGGTTGCAAGTGGCACTGGGACTATAGTGTTTATTGATGATTTGACACAGGGCTGAAGCAGCCAAATTAATTCTGAAGTGAGAATACTGTCTGCTCAAATCCAGCTCAAATCCAGCTAAATGTACTGTATATACTAGAGTATAAACCAAGTTTTTGGGTCTCAAAAAAATGGCCCAAAAGTGGGGGTCTCGGCTAATACTCGAATCACATACAAAAGTGCAACAAACCCCCCCACCAGTGTATCCTCAGCATAGGCACAGTGGAGCTGTGCGGTAATTTCTGTATTGTCCCCCCTCCCATCTTGTGGCATGGAGTGGCACGTGTCTCCTCCTGGCATGGAGTGGCATGTGTCTCCTCCTGGACCCGGCATGGAGTGGCATGTGTCTTGCCCCCCCCCCCCCATGCTTATGGTGATCGGTGCATGCATAAAATCACCCGATCCGCACCGCCGGGAATCCTTCTGAGGTCTGGGTCTATGTTGCAACTTGATCGGGGGCGGGCCTTGGCATATGCACAACGGTAAGTGTTTTTTTTTCTCACCGCTGCATTAGGATCTGACTCCTGTCACTCCCGTCTCCTTGCAATGACGCCCTCTAGTGGCGTCTGTCATGACGTGCACCGTTGCAGATAACCTTGCAAGGAGACTGGAGTGACAGGAGATGGATTCCAATGCAGCAGTGAGAAACACTCAGCCATTGTGCATACGCTAAGGCCTGCCCCCCCGATTGCTATATGAAGGGGGTGGCGAGATACACGCCACACCATACCGGGAGGAGACACATGCCACAAGCGTGTGGGGGCGCTGTGCCTATGGTGGAGATAAACTGGTTGGGGGGGGGGGGGGGTTACACTATTGTATGTGATCACCATATGCAGGGACGGTGGAGGATGGGAGAGGGGGACAGCAAACGTTCTATGGAGAGATGACTAGCCATGTGCATTGCACCAGGTACGGTGCTGAATCCACAGCTATGTGAGTTATCTGTGTTTTTGAAGGACTGCTGCAAGCTCTGAGTTGCTAGAGTGAGACCAAAGAATCTGCATTGACCCAGACTTTTAAATGTGTATTCAACTGACCTCCCCAAGTTAATGGTTATATGGCTACATAATGGTTATCTCTCTTGCCCAGCACTTTAGTTTTCTATTTATTTACAGGAAACACACGGCCATCATTAAAATTCCACCTGCACTGCACCATTTCCTACCCTCGGCTTATACTCGAGTCAAAATCTTTTTCCAGTGTTTTAGGTAAAAGTTGGGGGGGGGGGGGGGGTCAGCTTTATACTTGAGAATATATGGCAGTCAAACTGATTGGGTACCGTTTCATGATACAGATGGACACTGACTTAACCTCCCTGGCGGTCTATTAAAACCGCCAGGGGGCAGCGCAGCACTTTAATTTTATTTTTTTTGTAATCATGTAGCTAGCTTAGCGCTAGCTACATGATAGCCGCTGTGCAGCGGCATCCCCCCACCCCCATCCGATCGCCTCAGGCAATCAGTGCAAACAGGAAATCCCGTTCAGAACGGGTATTCCTGTTTGGCTTCGATAGTCATCGACGTTGTGACGTCATCGGGAGTCCTGATCCACCCCTTAGCGCTGCCTGGCGCTGATAGGCCAGGCTGCGCAAGGGGTCTGGGGTGGGGGGTATCGGCGAATCAGCGCAGAGCGGCGGCGATCGGGAAGTACACGCAGCTAGCAAAGTGCTAGCTGTGTATGCCAAAAAAAAAAAAAAAGAAAATTAAGCAAATCGGCCAGTTATTTCATTTGTCGAATTACTTTTGAGCCCCTAAAAATTCAGGGATTGGGTTAAAAAGAATGCTTTATTTGTCTCACATTTTTATGCAATTGTTTTGTTCACTCTACTCAATTTGAAATGGACCTGAACTTTTGCAAAGAACAAAAGGAAAACATGGAGTAATGCCCCCTGTATGTATTTAGAGAGTTCAGCCTGTTTAATTCCCCCTCATTTGTGTCTGATCACAAGTTGTAATTTGATCTCTCTCCGTGTCACATGACTGCCTATGGCAGAGATGGGAGATAAGCTCATTTGAAAGCACAGGCTGTTAACAATATGCCTGCTTCCATGAATCAGGAAGTAGAAACAGGGCAGATTGAGTTTAGGATTTGTATCAGCTGTAACACAGAAATGTTTTTTGCTTAAAGGTTATTATGCTGTTGTGTATCTTTTAGAGCAGAGATGAGTTCTCAGTTCAGATCTGCTTTAGAGCTGAAAGTTTGCACTTCAACTGCATCTGAGTTGTTTCATTTTAAATTCATTGTGGTAATGTACAAAACCCAAATTGGAGAATTAGTTGTCTCTGTCCAAATAGTTATGGCCCTAACTGTATGTGCAGGAGCATATGCTTACTCTGGTGCCAGCTACCAGTAACAGATACTACATAGAGCATGGCAACCCTGTTCATTCTGGTTTGTATGAGGGTATTTTGAAGAAGGCCATACACTTACGGACAAAAATATGTAGTAGTAGTAGTAGTAGAAGACACAAATATGTAGTAGTAGTAGTATTATCAGTAGTAGTAGACACAAATATGTAGAAGTAGTAGTAGTAGTAGTAGTAGTAGTAGTAGTAGTAGTAGTAGACAAAAATATGTAGTGCAGTACGCATGGCATTTTTACTATTACATGTGGTGTCTGGGCACAGCACCAAGTGTAATGGTGGCACAAGCCTAGATCATTCCAGCTTCACACTTATCAAAAATGTTCTCTAGTCCGACCTTAGAAACAGGAAGCATTCTTAAAAATGGAGAAGAAAATATTACCCTTTTCCTTCAAGAGCTGGACATATGGGGCTCTTGTAATTTTCCTTCACACTGCCACAAGTGTTGCATCGGGTTTTAAACAGACTACCTAAATTAAAGAAAAATGCATTTTAAAAATATAGTTATAAACTTTAACATTCACTTCATTAATATTATTTCCCCTAAATTGTATACACTTTCAAATGATTTACTGCACTGTAATGTCAAAAGAGCACCAATAGCTAATTTACTGATATATTCTGCATTGTTACAGAACACCATAGTTTACTTATGGAGAACCAAATCCACTACAATTTTTTGTACTAGACCAAGAATAGCACAGAAGCTCTGTAGTTAAAGCACTGAAAAGTACAGTATTGCCTTCCTAATACAGTAGGTGCTTGCTGGCCATCACTTCCAGTGGACATCATAGTAAGACCCACAATGTATTGCTTCAGGACACTGGGTGGAACCATGCAAAAAAAAAAAAAAAAAAAAAAAAAAACAAGAAACCTTTATACTCGTGTAAGCCAGGCGTACATTCAGAACTACTGAACTTAAATTATAAGTGTGCTATAAAGTAGAAAATGTAAAACCATGAATACCTCACAACAGTATAAAGGTATATACCGTATATACTCGCATATAAGCCGACCCGCATATAAGCCGACCCCCCAACTTTTCCCTGAAAAAACTGGGAAAAATGATTGACCCCCATATAAGCCGGGGGTAGGAAATGCTGGATTGGTGCAGCCCCCCAGTGTGTCCCAGTATAGCTAGTATAGTGCCCAGTATAGGTAGGTAGTGTCCAGTATAGCTAGTATAGTGCCCAGTATAGCTAGTAAAGTGCCCAGTATAGCCAGTATAGTGCCCAGTATAGCGCCCAGTATGGGTAGGTAGTGCCTCAGTTTAGCTAGTATAGTGCCCAGTTTAGCTAGTATAGTGCCCCAGTATGGCTAGTAAAGTGCCCAGTTTAGCCAGTATAGTGCCCAGTTTAGTTAGTATAGTGCCCAGTTTAGCCAGTATAGTGCCCAGTTTAGCCAGTATAGTGCCCAGTTTAGCTAGTATAGTGCCCAGTTTAGCCAGTATAGTGCCCAGTTTAGCCAGTATAGTGCCCAGTTTAGCTAGTATAGTGCCCAGTTTAGCTAGTATAGTGCCCAGTTTAGCCAGTATAGTGCCCAGTTTAGCTAGTATAGTGCCCAGTTTAGCCAGTATAGTGCCCCAGTTTAGCTAGTATAGTGCCCAGTTTAGCCAATATAGTGCCCAGTTTAGCCAATATAGTGCCCAGTTTAGCCAATATAGTGCCCAGTTTAGCCAGTATAGTGCCCAGTTTAGCCAGTATAGTGCCCAGTTTAGCCAGTATAGTGCCCAGCATAGGTAGGTAGTACTCCCGGCTCCCTCCCCGCCGCTGCTATTACCTGCAGGCAGCGGCCGCTTCCTAATCCGCGTTCCTCTTCTTAAACTTTTCAGCGTGTATCACAGCAGCGCGCCCGGCGCTGCTGCTGTGACGATGCAGAGTGCAGGAAAGAGCGCGGCTCCCTATAACGGCGATCTGTATCGCCGTTACCAAGGGAACCGCTCTTTCCTGCCCCTGCATCGTCACAGCAGCAGCGCCGGGCGCGCTGCTGTGATACACGCTGAAAAGTTTAAGAAGAGGAACGCGGATTAGGAAGCGGCCACTGCCTGCAGGTAATAGCAGCGGCGGCCGCGGGGGGAGCGGGGAGGGGGGGGGGAGCGGGGCGCGGAACACCCACCACCCACCACTATACCACCAGGGAAGACTCGCATACAAGCCGACCCCCCAACTTTTGACCCCCTTTTTGGGGGTCAAAAATTCGGCTTGTATGCGAGTATATACGGTAATTGATTTGAATGGCTCTGCCCACGGCCATGAAATTATGCATTATGGGTCTTGCTTTATGGACACAACACAACCTGCACATATTATCAAGAGTAGATGGTTAACCACAATTAACAGGTAATAATATTGGCTGTGACGACTCAATCAAAACAAAAAAACTATGTACAAATAAAATGATACAGAGGGACAATATGAAATCCAAACATTGGTCTTACCATGTATTTCAAAGAGATTGCGCGTCCCAGCCTTGCGATGAAGCTCATCAATGTTCTGTGTAATCACCACCACCTTCCTCCCCTGTTTGCGGAGTCGGGATTCACATTCTGCAATGGCCAGATGTGCTGGGTTTGGACTTTTTGTCAGCATGACCTCCCTCCGGTAATGATAAAACTCCCATACACGAGAAGGGTTCCTGGCAAACGCCTCAGGTGTAGCCAAATGCTGGGATGAAAAGGTGAAATCATGGAAGTAAATTTATATAAATAAAATAAACATAAGGCCTGGGGCAGACTAGGCTAATTGAAACCTAGGGCAGCGATTCCACAGGGCCTACTGCGATTTTCAGAGCGATTCCATTTAAGGAATGCAGAGTCCAAAACTGCATCCCCTAAATTCATTAAAAGCACAACACTAGCTAAAATTTTTATTATAGTTTTGGGCAGAAAAGGGAGGGGTTAGATCATGCTAGGTTTTATTGCTACCTAAAGCGACACAAGATAGACTTACTTTCTATGGCGACCTAGTAAAAGAATTGATGGAAATAATTTCAATTAAGACACCATTAGCCATAAAAAAAAAAAAAAAAAAAAAAAAAACACTGTTGCCAAGCTAACCCTTTTCCTCACTATAAAAAAAAAAAAAAAAGTGTTTTTATTGCCATTGCAGTCAATTTGAAATTTTTTATCCCACTTCCTCTACTCAGTAATCCTGTTTCCTGGAGAGGAAGTAAGCAGAAAGCTCTTAACCTCCTTGCCGGTTATCCCGAGCTCAGCTCGGGGTAACCTGCGCAGGAGGATTTCTCAGGCCCCGCTGGGCCGGTTTGCATAATTTTTTTTTCCTACACGCAGCTAGCACTTTGCTAGCTGCGTGTAGTACGCGCTCGCCGCCGATTCGCCATTACGCCCCCTCCCCCCGCCCCAGACCCCTGCGCAGCCTGGCCAAATCAGTGCCAGGCAGCGCTGAGGGGTGGTTCGGGATTCCCTGTGACGTCCATGACGTCAGTGATGTCATCCCGCCCCGTCGCCATGGCGACCGGGGAAGGCCTGCAGGAAATCCCATTCTCAACGGGATTTCCTGCATACTCTGATCGCCGAAGGCGATCGGAGTGGGTGGGGGGATGCCGCCGCTCAGCCCTGGGCTCGCTACATGATTTAAAAAATAAATAAATAAATAAAAAGTGCGGCGCTGACTCCTTGCCAGATTTTTTAGACCGGCAAGGAGGTTAATGAGCCATACATCACTAATTATTTGACTGTGGATCTAAATCTTACAAAATTGCCCTCTGATTTAATCATGGTCTTTGTACTGTTGGATCATATTGGTCATGTTTATCTATACACTCTGTGAGTGGTTATGACCACTTTGCACTATTAAACCAATTACGGTCTCCTCGCAGTGATATGTATGAGCATTGCCAAGGTATACCTCCAGCTATCCTTCTTGGGCTATTGGTTATACCTGTTGCCTGCTTTCCATGAGCGGTTATAATCATATAAATTATTGATTTACTCTGGTCTCCTTATGGTTGCAGACAATGGGGTTTTACTAAGGACCATATATGTATAATGTTTGATTGAAAATTGGTAGCAGTACGGACTAATCATTTAATGGTGGGTCTCATGTAGTGCCTAGCACAGTAGCAGCATTCTTGAATTGTATTAGTCACAATTTTTTCATGTCAGTTTTTACTTTCTGACATAATCACAAAATGGTGTGTGTATATTTTTCTAAGTATACAATATTTTTCCAATAAAGTGCAGTTTTTGAGCAGCATATACTGGTTGTGGTTGTGCTTTTTCTGTTTGTTCCTTTTTACCAGTGCTGGTACCTGCACGCTACACACACTACTATTATTACTATATACAAACCTTTATTATTATTCGGATCTAAATCTTACCTTGTCTATCCCACACACATTATGCGATCAACCTGTGGCAGGGGAGAAAGGGGCAGGACGATCACCCCACACCATTCCCCTGCTGCAGAGTGCACCGACAGGGGAATATGTGTCCCGCTGCCCCCCGACAGCAACATACTCTATTGCTGAACAGGAAGAACATCACTGAAGTCTTGTCACTCTGCGCCTGCGCACCGCTACCGCGATTGGGGAGTCACACTTATACTTGCATTGCTGCAAAATCTATGCATTAGGCACGGATCATGCAGCAAGGCACTGCAGAACTTGCGGCAGCCTTGCATAGCACACAAATAACTATGCCGTGTTCCTTTTTTTCTTTCTCTGCCTGAAAGAGTTAAATATCAGGTATGTAAGTGGCTGACTCAGTCCTAACTCAGACAGGAAGTGATTACAGTGTGATTGATAAGAAATTCCCCTTTTTATATCTTTCTTGCTCTCAGAAGCAATTTTCTGCTAGGAAACTGTTTTATAGTTGGAATTTCAGGACCGAGTCAGCCACTTACATACCTGATATTTAACTCTTTCAGACAGAGAAAGAAAAAAAAGGAACACAGCATAGGTATTTGGGTGCTAGGTACTGCACATACACATGTCTATCTCATCATGTCACATGTCACTTAGGGTATCCTTTAAAGAGGAACTCCAGCCTAAACAAACACTGTCATTAAGTTACATTAGTTATGTTAGTTAAAATAGATAGGTAATATAATCTCTTACCCACCCTGTTTTAAAAGAACAGGCAAAGGTTTGTGATTTCATGGGGGCAGCCATCTTTTTGGTTGAAAGGAGGTGACGGAGCATGAGACAGTTCCAACTGTCCTGTGTCCTGATCACCCCTCCCAATTGCTAGGCAACGAGAACAACAACATCAGAAATCCCATCATGCTTTGCACAGCATCAGGGGGAAAATGCCCAGGCAGTTTTCTTTGATGGGGCGCAGCTTAGCTAAAAATGCAGCTAAAAATGATACTTTGGTAAGAAAAACAAAGTTCTGATGCTTTGAAACTGTTACAGAAACACCAAGCCTTTTCAGTTCTGCTGAGTAGATTTTTAGTCAGGAGGTTCACTTTAAAGAGACTCCGAAACAAAAATTGCATCCTGTTTTTTATCATCCTACAAGTTCCAAAAGCTATTCTAATGTGTTCTGGCTTACTGCAGCACTTTGTACTATAACAGTCTCTGTAATAAATCAACTTTCTATCTCTTGTCAGACTTGTCAGCCTGTGTCTGGAAGGCTTCCAAGTTCTTCAGTGTTGTGTTTCTGCTATGAACTCCACCTTCCAGGCCCCTCTATGCACACTGCCTGTGTGTTATTTAGATTAGAGCAGCTTCTCTCTTTTCTCTCATCTTTTACAAGCTGGATAAATCGTCCTCTGAGCTGGCTGGGCTTTCACATAGTGAGGAATTACAGACAAGGGCAAAGCTGTTTGCAGGAAGAAAAGAGCAGCCTGAAACTTCAGTGCATGAGAGATGCAGGGGGAAAGAAACACACAAATGATCTCTTGAGATTCAAAAGGAAGGCTGTATACAGCCTGCTTGTGTATGGATGTATTTTCTATGTGTGGACATACTGTACATCAACCTACTTCCTGTTTGGTGGCCATTTTGTTTGTTTATAAACAAACTTTTTAAAACTGTTTTTAACCACTTTTAATGCGGCGGGGAGCTGCAAAATTGTGTCAGAGGGTAATAGGAGATGTCCCCTAACGCACTGGTATGTTTACTTTTGTGTGATTTTAACAATACAGATTCTCTTTAAGTCTCTATAGTCTTACATTGCCCTCAAGACGAACTGCGGCAGGCGAGAGTACTGCGACGCTACAAAACACGCAAGTGTGAAAGAAGCTTTAATGAGTGATGTCTGTGCTCACCTGGGCTTGCCACTTCCTCCAGAATCCTCCAGCACCTCTGAAAGTGGGAACGCCACTCTCTGCACTGACTCCAGCTCCTGTAATTACTGCTATGTGCTTTGCCTTAGCAAATACTTCCCGAAAGTCTGCCAGATCTGTTAAGCATGAGAAATCAAGCAAAGGTGTAACAAACCTTTAGGTAATAAACATACATTTTAGTGCATGTTGTCCAATAAAATTATAGTACCATCTAAGGAAAAAAGAAATACATACTAGAGCTTGGACGCGACATGTCGATCACAATGCCCTTCTTTCGTGCCCCTGGCTTCAATCCAAAGTAAACCTGAGTCACCAGTCTCCTCGTGTGGATTGGAAGGAAAATCATTAGGACTACCTAGGCAACCTAAAATACAAAACACAGCAAACAACATGCTTAAATATGCCTAAATGTAAAATAAGAATATAGTTACAAATATACAGTAGTTACACATTTCTTTATTAAAGAAGACATGTCAACCAAGTTAACCTTCTGAGCCTCACAGGAAAGAAAAGCCGCATCTCCCTGACTGAAGCAAGCTATCTGCCCCATGAAAGGAGGGATAAAGGGAACCTGTTTGATAAGTACTGTATGCGTGCATGCTGCATTACACTTGTTATAGGGCTAGAGTTAGAGCACATACTAACAGGGGAACCTCTGCACGGTGTATGTGAACTAAAACCTTTGCTTTTTAAAGAACAAGCGACACCCATGCTAACCTAGAAATAAAAAAACACATATACAAGTAGATAAATATTACTTCTACTTACATAACAGATGTATTGTGCTATCCATGTAATGATTCCTGTGAATTTTATAAAGGAAAAGCAGAAAATCCTATTCTAGGCAGTGGCCATCTTGCCAAGCTAATGCTGACATCATATCCTCCCTGACTCTTGTTTTCCCCCTTCCTTCTCTTGCTCATTGTGTATTCATTAGCTGCCCTCCTCCCAGAGTCTTCAGACACTCCCACTGAGGTGTATACTAACAACTGCACTGTCTGTTTTTTTATGTACACATCCAATCACTGAGTCACCTCAGCCTTGCTTGTAAACACAAGTAATCAGAGGGTGTTTCTGATAAGCTGATAGATAGGGAAATAAATGGAAGAGGAGGAATATATTATAGATAAAAAGTACTCCCAGCATTCAACTCATTGGCACTGTTTGGCACTAAGGCCAGTGTTCCTAAAGTATGTGATAACTACAAACCATAACAGCAGAAAAAGTTTAGCAAGTTTTGAATGCAGGATTAGCATCTTTATCACTTAATACACTCAGACCAGTTGCTGTTGAAATTTGATTTTTATGGTGACAATACCGCTTTAATAAGCTGTACGGATAGTGGTTCTTTATCATACTGTTTGAATGAGTATTTGTGTGCGAGTGTGCAAAGGGTTAATTGACTTTGCTATTTGATTGTCCACCGCCCTTTAGCACTACAATCTTATTTAACCACTTGCCGACCGCCCACTGCACATTGGCGGCGGCAAAGTGGCAGCCCCAGGACCACGTAACGCACATTGGCGTTGGGTCCTGGGACTCTTCCGGGCCGGGGATTGCGCACATTGATGCACGCGCATCCGCCGGCATTAGGCTCCACCCACCCGCGACGACATCCCACCGGCCATACGGAAGCGCCGGTGGGATGTTAACTCCCGATCTGCCGCATACAAAGCGTATGATACGCTTTGTATTGTATACAAAGCGTATTATACAGGCTGCCTGCTGCCCTGGTGGTCCCAGTGTCTGAGGGACCACCAGGGCAGGCTGCAGCCACCCTAGTCTGCACCCAAACACACTGATCAGTGATCTGCCCCCCCCTGCCCCCTGATGGCCCACAGCACTCCTCAGACCCCCCCCTGCCCACCCCCCAGACCACTGTTTGCACCCAATCACCCCCCTAATCACCCATCAATCACTCCCTGCCAGCGCTATTTTTTTAATCCCTAAACTGCCCCCTGGTCCTGATCACCCCCCCCCCCCACCCCTCACATTCTCCCCAGACCCCCCCCCCCCCGTGTACTGTATGCATCTATCCCCCTGATCACCTGTCAATCACCCCCTGTCACTGCCACCCATCAATCAGCCCCTAACCTGCCCCTTGCGGGCAATCTGATCACCCACCCACACCATTATATCGCCTGCAGACCCGACGTCAGATCACCTCCCAAGTGCACTGTTTAGATCAGTTCTCTCCTCTAAACACATACTAATTACCCATCAATCAACCCCTATCACCACCTGTCACTGTTACCTATCAGATTAGTCCCTAATCTGCCCCTTGCGGGCACCCAATCACCCGCCCACACACTCAGATTGCCCTCAGACCCCCCCTTATCAATTCGCCAGTGCATTATTTACATCTGTTCTTCCCTGTCACCCACTGATCATCTGTCAATCACCCCCTGTCACTGCCACCCATCAATCACCCCGTCACTGCCACCCATCAATCACCCCCTGTCACTACCACCCATCATCATTTTTCACTAACTTGTGACAAAAAAATAAGATCTTATATGAACTCACCATACACCTAACGGAATACCTTGGGGTGTCTTCTTTCTAAAATGGGGTCACTTGTGGCGTTCCTATACTGCCCTGGCATTTTAGGGGCCCTAAACCGTGAGGAGTAGTCTAGAAAACAAATGCCTCAAAATGACCTGTTAATTGGACGTTGGGCCCCTTAGCGCACCTAGGCTGCAAAAAAGTGTCACACATGTGGTATCGTTGTACTCAGAAGAAGTAGTATAATGTGTTTTGGGGTGTATTTTTACACATACCCATGCTGGGTGGGAGGAATCTCTCTGTAAATGGACAATTGTGTGTAAAACAAAATAAAAAAAATTGTCATTTACAGAGATATTTCTCCCACCCAGCATGGGTATGTGTAAAAACACACCACAAAACACATTATACTACTTCTCCTGAGTATGGCGATACCACATGTGTGGCACTTTTTTGCACCCTAACTGCGCTAAGGGGCCCAAAGTCCAATGAGTACCTTTAGGATTTCAAAGGTCATTTTGCAACATTTGGTTTCAAGACTACTCCTCACGGTTTAGGGCCCCTAAAATGCCAGGGCAGTATAGGAACCCCACAAATGACCCCATTTTAGAAAGAAGACACCCCAAGGTATTCCGTTAGGAGTATGGCGAGTTCATAGATTTTATTTTTTGTCACAAGTAAGCGGAAATTGATTGTTTATTTTTCACAAAGTGTCATTTTCCGCTAACTTGTGACAAAAAATAAGATCTTCTATGAACTCACCATACACCTAACGGAATACCTTGGGGTGTCTTCATTCTAAAATGGGGTCATTTGTGGGGTTCCTATACTGCCCTGGCATTTTAGTGGCCCTAAACCGTGAGGAGTAGTCTTGAAACCAAATGTTGCAAAATGACCTGTGAAATTCTAAAGATACTCATTGGACTTTGGGCCCCTTAGCGCAGTTAGGGTACAAAAAAGTGTCACACATGTGGTATCGCCGTACTCAGGAGAAGTAGTATAATGTGTTTTGGGGTGTATTTTTAAACATACCCATGCTGAGTGGGAGAAATATCTCTGTAAATGGACAATTGTGTGTAAAAAAAAAAAAATCTTTTGATTTTTTTACATACAATTGTCCATTTACAGAGATATTTCTCCCAGCCAGCATGGGTATGTGTAAAAATACACCCCAAAACACATTATACTACTTTTCCTGACTACGGCAATACCACATGTGGCACTTTTTTGCAGCCTAACTGCGCTAAGGGGCCCTAAGTCCAATGAGCACCTTTAGGCTTTACAGGGGTGCTTACAATTTAGCACCCCCCAAAATGCCAGGACAGTAAACACACCCCACAAATGACCCCATTTTGGAAAGTAGACACTTCAAGGTATTCAGAGAGGAGCATAGTGAGTCCGTGGCAGATTTAATTTTTTTTTTTGTCGCAAGTTAGAAGAAATGGAAACTTTTTTTTTCTTTTTTTTTGTCACAAAGTGTCATTTTCCGCTAACTTGTGACAAAAAATAAAATCTTCTATGAACTCACCATGCCTCTCAGTGAATACTTTGGGATGTCTTCTTTCCAAAATGGGGTCATTTGGGGGGTATTTATACTATCCTGGAATTTTAGCACCTCATTAAACATGACAGGTGGTCAGAAAAGTCAGAGATGCTTCAAAATGGGAAAATTCACTTTTGGCACCATAGTTTGTAAACGCTATAACTTTTACCCAAACCAATAAGTATAGGCTGAATGGGTTTTTTTTAATCAAAAACATGTTTGTCCACATTTTTCGTGCTGCATGTATACAGAAATTTTACTTTATTTGAAAAATGTCAGCACAGAAAGTAAAAAAAAATAAATCATTTTTTTGACAAAATTCATGTCTTTTTTGATGAATATAATAAAAAGTAAAAATCGCAGCAGCAATCAAATAGCACCAAAAGAAAGCTGTATTAGTGACAAGAAAAGGAGGTAAAATTCTTTTAGATGGTAGGTTGTATGACCGAGCTATAAACCGTTAAATCTGCAGTGGTCTGAATGGAAAAAAAGGCTCTGGTCCTTAAGGGGTTTTATGACTGCACGGTTGAGGGAGATAAGCCTGGATTGTGTGTCTTTTGCCTCCTGTCTGAATCAAGGTACCACCATTCCATGCCTAGTAACCATTGTTGTGGATGACCTTTAAAAAAAAATGTATCCAAGCCCCTCTTAAATGTACTATAAGTATTGATATTGCCCAACAAGTTCCTGTGGCATGATACTCTACATTTGTATACACTTTAACTGTGAAGAACCCATATGTAAATAAATCTCCTTTCATCTATGCTAACCTCTTGAAAGCCATACCTATACACCAATAGGTATAATGACCTGTCAGCATGTAGATATGCAAACATAAACATGTATGCAAACATAAATTCAAACTTCCCTGGAGATATTTTGTATACATTTATATATTAACTGATTGCCCAGCATTGCCCGGGTATGTATTTGGCCGTTTGCTCCGCTCACTTTTTCTAACCCTACACACAATTACTCAATGACCTAGTTTGTGAGCTTTGCGGTCTTTGGCATCAATAATCTGCATTGAAATTAAATAAATCTGATTGACTGTTTGTGGTTCCACCCCTTTTCCTGAATTTAAACCCCAGTCACCCACTGACCAACTGTACCAGGTTTGAGGCTTGTGCCATTAATAGTGCAGGAATGACAGCAATGAAATAATCCCCTTGAAAATCAATAGGTGAATTTTGATTGGCTTTTGTAGGCTCCACCTACTTTTCTGAATATTAATTGCAGTCACCCAGTGACCAACTGTACAAAGTTTGAGAACCCTAACATTAATAGTGTAAAAGTGGCCACTAACAGTCCAATTTCTAGTGAAAATTCGTTTGCGCGATCAGAAATTCTGATCGGATTGGTTGTAAATAATCTTCATTGAGGGGCACAATCGATTATGAATGATTATAAAAATAGTTGTCCGTTTGGATTTTGGTAAATTCAAAATTTGGATTTTCTTATTGGTTGTGATACATAGGAAGTAAAGATTGGTTTGTTGATGGTGTAGTGAACTATTTTTCTTCCAATCAGAATTATCTGATCGCTCAAATGATTTTTCGCAAAGAAATTGGATCGTTAGTGGCCACCTTATAAGAATGGCTGCAGTTTACATTTTCCCATTGAAATAAGTATCCTATATGTTATTCCAGGTTATGTACTATGTGTGTGCCAAATTTCATTCAAATCCGTTCAGCCATCTTTGCGCGATCGAGTAACAAACATCCAAACTTTCACATTTATAATATTAGTAAGACAGATATATGAGAGATCGATTGCTTTAGACCACTTTAATGTCAATGCATCTTTACAATCAAGATTACAAGGTAAACCTAACTAAAAATGGCTACCGGTAATTACCGGTATGAATGAAAAGGACAATAAGCAGTTATATAAAGGCTCAGTATGTCTTGATTTACAAAACAGAATACTGTATTTCTTTTACAGAAAAATAACTCAACTCTGTTACAAGAATGTGCGCTTTGATTCTGTTCAGAGATTTCTGTGGTCTCTAATCCCAAAATGCACTTTTTTTGAAGGCCTAAATTTAGTTTCATAGTTTGAATTACAAGTTCAGACAAATACTGTCACAAGTGATTACCGGTATACAGTATACCAAAGCTATGTCAAAATGCTTGAGCCAACATTTCTGGTCCCATAAAGTAACCACAGCAACCAAAACAGAAAAATGACTGGGTCTCGACCTGGATAGTGCAATTATAGCAAGAATTTATTGTACCATAATGACAAATGGTCATTATGGTACAATAAATTCTTGCTATAATTGCACTATCCAGGTCGAGACCCAGTCATTTTTCTGTTTTGGTTGCTGTGGATTTTGACACCCTTAAGGATCCGGGTGTAGACTGGTCGACTCCCTGGTGCACATATTACTACAGTTGAAGCCCCGTGGACCGTTGATTTTCTACCCATAAAGTAACCACTCTGTGGGCATCCCATCCATTGACAGTTCTTTAGTTCCATCTTAGACAGCTGAGCAGTACCAGCAGTCAGCATCTTACCATAATAAAGAGAAAGCAGATCAGTGCATAGCTGTTCCTTGCTGAGTGTGAGAGGAAGTCCTCAGCACAGCCTCTCTGAGTCAGAGCCCAGATAGTGGGGACGTGCGTTTCCAGGCATCCGACTCTGAAGTGCTACGTGAGCAGGGAGGATGGCAGCTAAAATTTGCTGACAATAGAACTGCCTTCTGAATGGACACAGCACAAACATTATTCTGTACTTCTGACATCCATCTGCTGAAAAGCCGCATAGCAAAATGATGGGCCAGACAAATCTATCACATCATGTAGACTGCTTCCTTCAAGTGTTACAGAAAATCAGATACCCAAAGACAGCCGAAATCCCAATTCATTGTTGGTATGACGTTCAGAACATGTGAGGCTTATTACTCATTAACATAATGTGACTTCCTTTACACAACACTTGAAAGTATCCCTTCTCCGATATTTTGTAGGTAAATTAGGAAAGAACAGGTTAACATTGATACATGCATGCTATGCTGTCATTGTGTGAAACTGTCCCTCTTTCATGAATGATACTGCTACAATACATACAAAAGGCATGTTTGCCAAGAACAATTTAAAGTGCAACTCTTCCAAAAATGGGGAAAGCTTAAAGGACAACTGAAGTGAGAGGGATATGGAGGCTGATATACTAATTTCCTTTTAAGGAATACCAGTTGCCTGGCTATCCTGTTGGTCCTCTACCTCTATTACTTTTAGCGATAGACCCTGAACAAGCATGCAGAAGATCAGGTGTTTCTGACATTGTCAGATCTGACAAGATTAGCTGCATGCTTATTTCTGGTGTTATTCAGACATTACTGCAGCCAAATACAGTAGATCAATTGGGCTGCCAGGCAACCCTTAGATTGTAAGCCTCTGGCAGGGTCCTCCCTTCCCTAGTGATCCCTGTATTATTGTGTGCGCCTTTCCTATGATAGCCTGTATTTGTATTACTGGCCCTACCTAACCAGCCCATAATCGCATGATCATATATCTTGTACCATTTGCCTTGTATAACTTTGTTCTATGTTTTACAGTATAACCTTGCTACGTTTGCCATTCTTGTATCATTGTATATATTTATTGACCAGCGCTGCGTAATATGTTGGCGCAATATCAAAACACAATAAATAATTGTTTAAAGTGAATGGGAACCGCATTTAAAAAAAATGAGACAGATACTTACCCAAGGAGACGGAAGGCTCTGGGTCCTATAGAGCCTTCTTGCTCCTCTCCTGGTCCCCTCGTTCCAGTGCTGGCTCGCCCGGTAGCAGTATTTGACTAATTTAGTCAAATACTGCTTTACCCGACCGAAGGAGGATTCAGAAGTCTTCAGGAAGCCCGAGCGCTCCTGAAGAATGGCGGCCCTGTACTGCGCCTGCGCAAGCACGCTCTCTTGCACGCTCACGCCTGTGCAGTATGGAGCCGCACGTCTTCGGGAGGACACTGCTCCCAAAGACTTCCAAATACCCTTTCGGTGGGGGATTGAAACTGGGGGAGCCAGCACAGGATAGAGAGCACCGAGAGAGGAGACGGAAGGCTCTATACAACCCAGAGCCTTCCTTCTCCTTAAGTATTTGCTTCATTTCTTTTTAAAATGCGGTTCCCATTCACTTTAAAAGGAAAAATATAGCAGCCTCCATATACCTCTCATTTTAGATGTCGTTTAAAACTGATCATGTTCTTATTGTTGTCTATGTACTGTTATCAAGAAATCACTGTTCAGCTCCTATTCTCTGTGACCATTTTGTGCATTGAATAGGTGTCTGGAGAAATAAACACTTGTGGAAATTCTTTGAAGCTCCTGCATTTACAGCACTGTTGCATCCACATAAGCTATGGTTTTTTTCCAATGAATACTGGTCTGTGTTTTTTAACCTCCCTAGCGGTATTGACAGATATATACGTCCATATAAAACATGATGTGAACAGTATAAACGTGCATACACATCAATACTCTTCTGCACTGTATATTAAACCCTTGCTTGACACATTTTGGCAAGTTACAGGAAAAAAAGGTTATACAAATTAATGTTATCACTTTTTGCACAGAAATCCTGGGGAAATTTAACGCCAGGGTGGTTTTTAAGCCCCTATTTAAAAGGAAACCCTATACTCTCTCCTAGCGTGTCTACATTAAGGGGAAAGCTGTTGGATATGTATGAGTACAACTTATTACAGATCGCGCTAAAACCTGAAATAATAACCACATCATGAGACAGGTGTGCAAATAGTAACATCAGTAGAAACAAGGAAATAAACCTTTATAAATGCTACCATTAAAAACCAAGGACAAGCAAACAAGATAGCTTGCCAGATGGGATTAACTGTTCACTGCTTAACAGAAAATAATTATATGCTATAAGAACAGGCCTAGCACACAGGGCTGTGGAGTCGGAGTCGGAGTCGTGGAGTCGGGCAATTTTGGGTGCCTGGAGTCGGAGTCGGGAAAAAATGCACCGACTCCGACTCCTAATGAATTTGTAACTGTAATTAAAATAGAAAATATGATAAAATGTTCTATTTCTCAGATAATAGTCATTAAAAATAATGTATAAATACAGTATATATACAGTAATAGCTGTCCACAAAAATGAAATAAACCAATCAAAATTAGTTACTTGTGCTGCTTCAATAAAGCAGTTCCCGTATTTTTAAGGTCAGATATACATATCTGATTGTGACTGTACAGTATATATGATGTGTACACAGGAATCTCTTATATATACTAAATAACATCTATGCTGTAAGAATACAGCCTAATGTGTAGCTGTGTCACTAATAGAGATGGTCAATGAGATGGAAATAATTGTGCACTGATGCTGATTTATGCAAATGTATGCACTCCCTTTGCTGATGAAATCAAAAATTTGATGTTGTTAAAATTTGGTTTGGTGACTACAAATTAAAGGGTACCTGAGACAGATGAAAAGTAAAGTTTTATACATACCTGGGGCTTCCTCCAGCCCCCTTCAGGCTAATCAGTCCCTCGCTGTCCTCCACCACCCGAAACTTCTGCTATGAGTCCTGGTAATTCAGCCAGTCAGCGCTGTCCGGCCGCATGCCGCTCCCACAGCCAGGAACATTCTGCACCTGCGCAATAGTGCTGCACAGGTGTAGTATGCTCCTGGCGGCGGAGTGTGTGCATGCGCACTACGCCCGACTGGCTCAAGTACCTGGACTCATAGCAGAAGATCCAGGTGGTGGAGGAGGACAACGAGGGACTGATTATCCTGAAGGTGGCTGGAGGAAGCCCCAGGTATGTATAAAACTTTAATTTCATCTGTCTCAGGTTTACTTTGTTACACAGTAGTACTATACTCTACATATGCACTCCCCACAGAGCTACAGGGAATCCACTGAGAATGCTGTGCACATTGAACACAGAGGTGTTGTCTGTCACCCATAAACCTTGTTCAGATTGTGCATGAAGAATGTGTAATAGAGGAAGAATCTCCTCATTCCCCTGCAGAGTACCTGCACATCATTCTTACATGTACCCACACTTACATTGCCTAGGGCCTGATAGATGTTCTTTGTTCCGGTTTGTACCTTTTACAAGTACTCTTACCAAGGACTAGTTTTAGTCTAAAGGGAATAAATATAGTAGTCTACATATCCTTCTCACTTCAGTTGTCTTGTAAAATTCCTAGGCGTTGGCAGTTAAGAGACGAATTTCATGTTATATACTTTTAATCAACAAAATTGTAATATGCAAATTAGAGGAGTCGGAGTCGAGGAGTCGGAGTCGGAGGAATCCTAAACTGAGGAGTCGGAGTCGGTGGATTTTTGGACCGACTCCACAGCCCTGCTAGCACAAATCGATTACACACAATGCACTGAGTATAGGATCATGAATTTAGTCTGCACTATACAGGTCCTTCTAAAAAAATTAGCATATTGTGATAAAGTTCATTCTTTTCTGTAATGTACTGATAAACATTAGACTTTCATATATTTTAGATTCATTACACACAACTGAAGTAGTTCAAGCCTTTTATTGTTTTAATATTGATGATTTTGGCATACAGCTCATGAAAACCCAAAATTCCTATCTCAAAAAATTAGCATATCATGAAAAGGTTCTCTAAACGAGCTATTAACCTAATAATCTGAATCAACTAATTAACTAAACACCTGCAAAAGATTCCTGGGGCTTTTAAAAACTCCCAGCCTGGTTCATTACTCAAAACCGCAATCATGGGTAAAACTGCCATCCAGAAGGCCATCATTGACACCCTCAAGCAAGAGGGTAAGACACAGAAATAAATTTCTGAACGAATAGGCTGTTCCCAGAGTGCTGTATCAAGGCACCTCAGTGGGAAGTCTGTGGGAAGGAAAAAGTGTGGCAGAAAACGCTGCACAACGAGAAGAGGTGACCGGACCCTGAGGAAGATTGTGGAGAAGGACAGATTCCAGACCTTGGGGGACCTACGGAAGCAGTGGACTGAGTCTGGAGTAGAAATATCCAGAGCCACCGTGTACAGGAAATGGGCTACAGGTGCTGCATTCCCCAGGTCAAGCCACTTTTGAACCAGAAACAGCGGCAGAAGCGCCTGACCTGCGCTACAGAGAAGCAGCACTGGACTGTTGCTCAGTGGCCCAAAGTACTTTTTTCGGATGAAAGCAACTTTTGCATGTCATTCGGAAATCAAGGTGCCAGAGTCTGGAGGAAGACTGGGGAGAGGGAAATGTCAAAATGCCTGAAGTCCAGTATCAAGTACCCACAGTCAGTGATGGTCTGGGGAGCCATGTCAGCTGCTGGTGTTGGTCCACTGTGTGTTATCAAGGGCAGGGTCAATGCAGCTAGCTATCAGGAGATTTTGGAGCACTTCATGCTTCCATCTGCTGAAAAGCTTTATGGAGATGAAGATTTCATTTTTCAGCACGACCTGGCACCTGCTCACAGTGCCAAAACCACTGGTAAATGGTTTACTGACTATGGTATTACTGTGATTAATTGGCCTGCCAACTCTCCTGACCTGAACCCCATAGAGAATCTGTGGGATATTGTGAGGAGAAAGTTGAGAGACGCAAGACCCAACACTCTGGATGAGCTTAAGGCTGCTATCGAAGCATCCTGGGCCTCCATAACACCTGAGCAGTGCCACAGGCTGATTGCCTCAATGCCACACCGCATTGAAGCAGTCATTTCTGCAAAAGGATTCCCGACCAAGTATTGAGTGCATAACTGAACATAATTATTTGAAGGTCGATTTTTTTGTTGTTTTAAAAACACTTTTCTTTTATTGGTCGGATGAAATATGCTAATTTTTTTGAGATAGGAATTTTGGGTTTTCATGAGCTGTACGCCAAAATCATCAATATTAAAACAATAAAAGGCTTGAACTACTTCAGTTGTGTGTAATGAATTTAAAATATATGAAAGTCTAATGTTTATCAGTACATTACAGAAAATAATGAACTTTATTACAATATACACATTTTTAGAGAAGGACCTGTATAAGGAATTGCAATGCATAAACATTTTTCCTAAAGAGAACCCGAGGTGGGCTTGTCAAATCATATTAGGACACAGAGGCCTCTGTGTCCTTCCATTGTGCCTCCAGCCACCCCCAAACACCCCTTCCCCCTCCCAGGCTCTGCTGTCCCCCATTAAAAAAAAAAAAAAAAGCACCAGGCTAGCGACAAGCAGATTGTCGCTAGCCTGCTATTTACCTTACCCTGTCACTCACCGCCGCTCTCCCGCCTCCTGTATTACACAGCTCCCCCACCTCTGTCAGCTTCCTCTAATCAGCTTACGGAGGTGGGGAGGGAAGAGACACAGGTGGGGGAGCCGTGTAATATAGGTGGTGAGGGAGCGGCGATGAGTGACAGGCTGAGGTAAATCTGCGTGTTGCTAGCTGGCACTTTTTTTTAATGGGGGACAGCAGAGCCTGCTGAGGGGTGGGGGGTTAGTCTAAAAACCTCTAAAAACAAAGGTTGACACTTAACTGCATCAACGGAGGCAGGGACATACCTCACTGACGTCAGCAATTCCCCCGGAAGGGGCAGGGCTACTCCCCGCAATAACCCGGTGGATCGCTGGGCGCTCATTTTGTGAAACGCAGCGTGACCAAGCGTCCAGTTGGACGCGAAACGGCTGTCGCCGACCCTTTCACACCCATGGCACCCACCTAACCACTGCTATCTACTGAATTGTATGTATGAACATGCCACAATCAAGCGTTTATACTGATGTTACCTTTGTTGTTACATGGAGTTGAATTTGAAGGATTAAAGCACGATTTACTGGACAGATGGAGCACGCTGCTGCTTCTTATCTTCTATTATGTTGCCATTCACTTTCTTCACTTGAATTTGTGTGGAGCACATGTCCAGAGGTTCCTTCATACCCCATAACAAGGTGGCTATAGCGGTGATGTTTATCTGCATGAAATTAGGGAGTGCCACACTGTACTGCTTCTTTGAATAAGTTTTGACATACGAGTCATGCACAGACCACCCAGCATTAAGAGAAACCAGGAGGTGAGAGACACGTGGAGGCTGCCATATTCATTTCCTTTTACACAATACCAGTTGCCCGGCAACCCTGCTGATGCTCCTGGTCAGAAGTGTCTCAATCACTCACCTTAAACTAGCACTCAGCTAATCCTGTCAAAAACATTTTATCTGCTTGTTCATGGCCTATGGCATGCTTGATCAGGGTCTATGGCTAAAAAATTAAGAGACAGCGGATCAGCAGGACAGCCAGGTGATGTGCATTGATTACAAGGAAATAAATATGTCAGCCTTCATGTCTCTCGTCTCTAGTTCCCTTTAAGACTATGCAAGCCGTGCTGCTCTTCCTAACATCAGCGTGGATCAGAGAAAGCACTGCCCGCCACCAGCTTACCACCTGCAAGATGTCAAATTTGCAATACACAATTAGCATGATCATATCAAAGGCTCTGCAAAATAATTAATACTGTATAAACAGAAAAAAAAAAACAGGATAAAAGTGCACTCCTCTAGTTATAGCTAAACAAGAGTTACAGGCCAATGCACAAAGAGATGGGCTCGCTAAACTGAAAGGGGAGTGGGCCCCCTTATTATTGTACGTCTAAGTGCCCGCGGGGACGAGCGGGGATCGATCCGCGCACACGAGCGGTGACGCGCTGGCTCGATACCGGCGCGAAAACGAGCCGCGTATGCCCAGCATAAGACAGGCGCAGGGCTGAGGAGTTGGTACAAAAATCATATGACTCCAACTTCGACTCCTCAGTTTATGAAACTACCAACTCAGAGTCCAACTCCAGGTACCCAAAACGACTCAGACGCCTTAGTCTAATACTTACCAGGGCTGTGGATTTGGTACAAAAATCATCCGACTGACTCCCGACTCCAACTTCTCGGTTGAAACCACCAACTCAGAGTACCCAAAATTGCTCCGACTCCTCGACTCAGACTCCAACTCCACAGCCCTGGACAGGCGTGTGTTTGTTCAACTTGTCCAGATAGACCTATAATTGCAACATTTCTTTGTCACTGATCCTCGGGGCCCCAAGCTGTGATGGTTCCATCAATCTCATGTATGGTGTAACCCTAAACGTATATGGGTAGAAGTCCAATTATATAGCTGTGCAAGATGAATTGGCAGTTTTGCTAATACAGAGCCTGTGGTCCAAGTTTGATGCATCTGTTATATTCCACCAACATGATGATTATACATTTCCACTGGTTTGCAATGCAAACATATTTTGGTACTGGGATGCAGCTTCCTGCAATCCCTGGAACAACAGCGTATGCTGCAGGTCGGCACAAATGCTAGTGGCACGCACATGTGCACACAAATTTGGAATCAAGCCCCTCCCACCACCTAACGGTGTGTGCAGTGGTGACGATCCGAAGGAAAGATGTCGGGCCCCCTTCATTTATGCTGGCATGTTTTGGGGGGCATTTTAGGAGTAAGAAAAGACAAATCTTGGTTTATACTTCAGTATATACAGTATTGGTAAGCCACTAATCTATACAGCAAAAAAAATTATGAAAAGTGTATGTATGGAAATTAAATCTTTATTATGAACATAGTAAGTAAATCTCAAAACTATAATATTCAAAACACATTGGGCTGGGACCCACTACGGGACACAAAGCCAGGGCTGTGAAGTCGGTACAAAAATCTTCCGACGTTTATGAAATCAAGACTCCGACTCCAGGTCCCCAAAATGGCTCCAACTCCTTAGTCTAATACTTAACAGGGATGTGGATTTTGTACAAAAATCAGCCAACTCTGACTCCTCAGTTTATGAAATCAACGACTCCGACTCCAACTCCGACTCCAGGTGCCCAAAATTGCCCCGACTCCGACTCCAACTCCGACTCCACAGCCCTGCACAAAGCGCCCACAATTTACAAAATCACAGAAGTTCCACGATTTCCTGGAGCAACCACGATATGGCTACTGTAGCCATCATTCCGGGATCACTCCCAAACTGATAGTGGGACCACCCCCATCGGGATCCAGTGACAAAGCTCTTTGCCAATCGGCAAGCGATGCCAAAGCACGCATAGTGTGTACCAGTCCTAAGTGTAGGCCTGAAAGATAAATCGAATTTAAACCGAAATCGCGATAACCAAGATCACGATTTCAGAATAGTCAAAGCAGCAATTTCTGCGATTATGTCGTTTCCACATGGGGCAAGTACCGGCACATGCGTCCCGCAGCATTGGCAGTGTTGGACATACCTTTCGCACAAGTCCAACACTGTCTGTCCTCTCTCGCCGTCTGCCAGCTATTGTGCATGGCATACTTCCTGGTTCCTGTATGTCACATGACATACAGGAAGTATGCTGTGCATTAGAGCCTGCAGGAGGCGAAGTTAATAGATGGGCATCTCTGGACTCATGCTGGAAGGTAATGTATGTCCAGCATTGCCGCAGCTTGCGGGCACGGAGAGAGAGACCCAAAGGGGGCACAAACAGAGAGACAAAGGGAGTAAGAGAGAGACCCAGAAGGTGCACAAAGAGAGAGAGAGAAGGGCCCAGAGAGGCCCAGGAGTAACAAAGCTTGACTTGAAGGAAATCATGATTTTGGACAGAAATCGCCCAATTCAATTGTTTCCTAAAATTGTTCAGGCCTACCTAAGTGTCCACTGCATAAACACACACTGGCCATAAAGCTGCACCGTCAGTTACGATGGCAAGATCACTCCGAAAATGCTAAGCGTGATTTCTGCAACTTAAAAATTAGCATTTCTGAAGTAATTCAGAGGAAAGCGAGTTTGAACCATCACTTTCCTCATTTAAATTGCTCTGAAAATGCTGCAGGTTTCGCGTTTGCAATTTTGGCAAATCACAACTCCTCTGTGGGCTCCACTGCATTGACTTGAATTAGTCTAGCCCTTTTGGAATTGCGCGGCTAAAAGCGCTGTAGTGGGCCATAGCCCTAAACCATAAACTAAGGTGCTACATACTTCAGTCTGGAACAGATATAGGCCCATTTCACTTTCCTACAGTGTTTGAACCCTGCTGTATTTATATCTATGTAAAGAATGTCCTGTACCCCATGCAATGAGCTCTTTTAAGTGCCCAATCATAATCTGCACCAATAATTCTCTGTGGTATACAGTATATGCCTAGTCTCTTCTTCAGAATTACTAAAAGTCACCACCCCTCTCTTTGCTAGCTCCAGCCACATGTAGCTGCATGCTGCCTCACAGAACTTAGCACAAGAGATTTCTGAAGTAGCATTCATTTTTACTATTTTAGATGTTGGCACTTTTTGTGATTTACCATTTTGTTTGCTAAATAATTTCTAATTTGGCAGTCATACAGTTGTTTTCCTAATACAAGCACCTCCTCCAGAGCCCATTCTCCCTTCTACCCTGTCCATAGTAAGCAATTTGTGCGCTGGTTGCACTTTGGTATAATGGACGCCACACAGACCGCAATGTTAATAGTGGTTTCAGGCGGGAAACAGGTTGAGATCAGCAGACATTGCGGCGGGGGCTTAGTTGGGTTAGGCACACTAATAGAGTAAGGGTTTTAGTGAGAATAGAGTTAGGTTTAGCAATAGTAAATATTTTCTACCACCAAATTACCCATTAACCAATACAATATAATCTCTTTATAGTAAACTCCAAGGGACCGGGCAAAGTAGCTTACAATATCAGAAGTGTACTATATCAGAAATTCTCATACTCAAGCATATAAAGGAAGCATAGGTCTCACCAGCTGGTGCTTTTGAAGTAGCTCACTCAGCTAGCATTCCCCTATTGCAGCGATAGGCACACTTGGCTCTCCAGCTGTTAATGAACTACAAGTTCCACAATGCATTGTCTGACAGCCACAGTCAAGATTCATAAATGCAAATGCATTGTGGGACTTATAATATCTTAAAGAGAATCTGTATTGTTAAAATCGCACAAAAGTAAACATACCAGTGCGTTAGGGGACATCTCCTATTACCCTCTGTCACAATTTCGCCACTCCCCGCCGCATTAAAAGTGGTTAAAAACAGTTTTTAAAAGTTTGTTTATAAACAAACAAAATGGCCACCAAAACAGGAAGTAGGTTGATGTACAGTATGTCCACACATAGAAAATACATCCATACACAAGCAGGCTGTATACAGCCTTCCTTTTGAATCTCAAGAGATCATTTGTGTGTTTCTTTCCCCCTGCATCTCGGCAAGCCGGCTCTGGTCTGGCATGCTTTCTAACCGCAGCTGCGCGGCCGAGCGCCTGCTAGCTTCCGCTCACGTCATCAGAAGCATACTGCGCAGGCGCAGTACAAGAAACCTTCGTACTGCGCCTGTGCAGTAAGCTTCTGATGACGCGAACGGGAGCACGCATTATTCGTCTGTGTTAGACGAACAATTGCCCGGTGCCTGCGTCAGGGAACGGCAGATAGGAGGAGGACGGCGTGGGACATTACTGCTACAGGGGGCTGATAGAAGCCCCAGGTAACTGTCTGTTTTTACCCACAGCACTCCCCCACAGAACCCCTTTAACAGCTGGAGAGCCAAGTTTGCCTATCACTGCCCTATTGTGTTTAAAGGGAACCAGAGACGAACGTGAGACGGGGACATGAAAAAGATGTTATACATACCTGGGGCTTCCTCCAGCCCCATATGCTCTGATCCATCCCACGCAGCCGTCCTCCGCTGCCTGCATCTACGAGAACCGGGTCCTGTCACTGATGTCAGCTGAGCCAGCTACGCAGGAGAAGTGCGCCCTCTACGTATCTCTCCAGCGGCTGCTGCTGCAGAGATACGTAAACAGCGCACTTCCCTTACACTTAGACTGGCTCCGACTGACGGAACAGCGGGGACCCGGTTCTCGTAGCTGTGGGCAGAGGAGGATGGCGGCGTGGGATCGATCAGAGCGTATGGAGCTGGAGGAAGCCCCAGATATGTATAACATTTTATTTTTTTCATCTATCACAGGGTGCTGTGATTGGAGAATGCTGACACCTATTCTTTTGCATATACCAATTCACAAAAGGCATAGAATACACTACACGATACATAGACATATGACTATGGTAGGGATTAGATTGTGAGCCCCTCTGATGGACAGTTAGGTGACAAGATAATTAACACTGTACAGCACTGCAGAAGACATCAGCGCTATATATATACACACTAAATAAGAATATTAATAGTATAACTTTAAAACACCTGTTGCTTTTAACTGAGGAACTTCAACCAATTGTCAACAGAAAATTGACATTGGCCTGTGTTGTTGGCCATAGATCAACAGGTATATTTAAAGGGAACCTGAGGTGAGAGAGATAGAGGCTGCCATATTTATTTACGCATGCATTTTCGTGTATCTTTGAAAGTATGCAAATTTAACCATGTCAGTGCCTGTGTGCTTTTACAGTAATTTTACACGAAAACGTACACAAATTCAAATGCAAAATTTGCATAGTGAAAACACATACAATTTTACATACAAAATTACATTACAGGCGAATCACACACTAGCCTTGCGGCATGCGAATTCTGATGGCTCTGCTGTGCAGATTTTTTCTGCACAGTCTACTGCACAGATTTCCCGACATATGGAAACAGGCCCATTGACTATTATTGGGTATGCGAATCTGCATGCAGAAAACACATGCAGATTCGCTCTAGTGGAAACGGCCGTGACTCAGCTGACATATGCTTGTTCCAATGTTTTGACTACTTATTTTAGAAAATCAGCAGGGCTGCCTGGCAACTAGCATGATTTAGAATTAAATAAATATGGCAGCCTCTATATACCTCTCACTTCGGGTTCCCTTTATGGAACTGGCTGCACAGCTTTGACAACCACACTGCACCGATTTTGCAATGCTTTCCCATTGCACTGTACATGTTTGAATGAATGAGATCAACAGCAAGTGGTCCCCGATAACGATTTGCAAAGACCTACACCACGATGCAATGACCAGAATGTCACCTTGTGCATTCAGCAGCACGTGACAGGCACTATAGCAGATGTCAGGATGGGCACACAGCACGTGTTTAATACAACTTCATATAAAGAACGAACGAACTGCTAATCAAAACCACACGAATGTTTACAGTTCCGTATATAAAATCACTCGCCCCGAAGCCAGATTGAGCAGATTCCCCAGCACATTTTGAACGTAGTCTAACCACAACACAGCAGAGTGAGGTCTGGAACACAATGCAAACCGGTGTGCACAAAGGAAGGCTGCAGATCGCCGAGTTTGCCTACGTCGTGCACATACACATCCCACCTTTCTGTATACAGCAGCAAATCTTCAATATCAGCCCCATGCACCACCAACAAGATCTCCACACTAGAGCGCCTCTGTTACCTGGCCTGCTGTGCAGCCAGGCCCAGCCTGCAGTTCCTTCAATAACAAACTCTGGCAGTCTCGCCCAGCCTGCAGCGCCACCTGCCGCCTGGATCCAAGTTCACGGCCAAGCTCCAACACTTCTTGCTCATTAGGTGGTAGCTGGCTGCACAAGTGTAGTACAGAATAATCTACTAGTCTGGCAGTGACATAGCAGCAGATCCATAGGCACACATACTGTACAGAAACTGATCCCCCCCCCCCCCAAAAAAAAATTAGTTGTTATTGAAATCAAGAGAGTATCATACACAAAATATCACAAACTGTTGCTTTTCACAGATATAACAGACTTTTGTGCTGAATGCTACCATAGTACATCATAGTACTGAGTCATATATGGCAGCTTATGGAACTACTGTATACTCTTGCTTCATTTTTAGGGAAGCAAACAATGAAGGGCAGTGGGGAAGGGAGAATAGGTAGACCAGGGAGGGAAGGGAAAAGTAAGGTGGGAGGGGGAGGCGGCAGGATAAGATTGGGTAGGGAGGAGCAGAGAAAAACAAGAGGAAGACCTCACAAAAATATGTAATTTGAAAGTACAATATAGTGTCTTAATATACAGATGTAACTCTTACAATAAACAAGATTTTTATATGTACCAAGATTTCAGCAAGGCTTGGTGTACAGAGGCGCCAGAGTAGAATAAAAACGTTTAAAAACCGTCTAAAAGAGGGGGATGTTCAGGTGGACTTACCTCCCTCGAAAATATAAAACTTAATTGAGTCATGATATATCAATACAATTTTTTTTTACATTTAACTCCACGTAGTGCAACACGTTTCGCAGGTGTGGTCGTGCTTCATCAGGCAAACAGGAGTATAACTCAATAGGTCTAAATGCAGAAGTGAGCGCCTAAATGCGAGAGTGCAGGCGATAGCGGTTTTCAAGCCCATATGGTCGCCAGGCTAAGGTAGCTCAATGACAGAACAACAGTGATTGTCCAGCTGATCGAATTTGGTCTGTCCACAATGAAGCAACGACCTTATTATCTTTGGTGTGCCACCCCCCGAGACACTCATATAGCCGGCGGTCATTGCTTCATTGTGATACGCAAGCCCCTTCACCGCGGCAAGGTAACGATCACGAACCGGAATTGACACATGTACATGCCTTTTATTTTGTTGTTGCAGCCACAGTGCAGCCAGAAAAATTAGGCAAGCATGTACACGCACCAGAAAAATTATTATAGCGGCCGCTGCTAGCAGCCTTAAAAATTCAGGAGTCCTGGACCCTCTTGGTGGTGGCAGAGAAGGCAGTCAAGCGGCCTGCAGACAGAGATGCTGTGTGGGGAGCGACTTAGTCTTGGGGTAGGCAGTTACACGGCGTGCAGGCAAAGATGCTGTGTGTGAGGACTGACTTAGTCTTCGGGCAGGCTTGAAAAAATTTCCACACCGCTGAGCCCTGGGGTGATGGCACTTTGGTGGTCACTAAATAACTCTTTGGTGGTGGCGGCCGACTGAGAAAAGAAGCTGAGAAAGATGAGGTGTTCTGTGTTAAATAGTCAACTACGTCCTGACAATATTGGGGTTGATGGCACGTGCCTTCTCCTGAACACTGTACTTTGGTCGAGGGCCACACGAAATCACGACAGCGTGACCTTGAACAGACCTGCCAGGTGGCCTGCCTCTGGCTCTGCCTTATGCTTTGTCCACATTGGGGGGGGGGGGGGGGGGATGAAGTGAAAGATATGCACTGACTTGACTAATACATTGTATGGTTACACAGGTGCAGTGTACATGTATGCAGTGACTGCTGGTACAACAATGTGCGGTTACACAGGTGCAGTGAACAGGTTGCAGTGACTGGTATTACAAATGTGCAGCTGCCTGTCTCACACACACACACACACACACACACACACACACACACACACACACACACACACACACAGGTACCCTGAACAGGTGCAATGACTGGTGGTACTAACAATGCGTGCGCTCACGTAGGTATAGGTAGGTAGGTGCACTGAACAGTGAACAGATGCAGTGATTGGGATTACAAATGTGCAGCTGCCTGTCTCTCACACACACACACACACACACACACACACACACACACACACACACATGTACCCTGAACAGGTGCAATGACTGGTGGTACTAACAATGCGTGCGGTCACGTAGGTATAGGTAGGTAGGTGCACTGAACAGTGAACAGATGCAGTGATTGGGATTACAAATGTGCAGCTGCCTGTCACACACACACACAGGGATTGCAATGACAGGTGCAATGACTGGTGATATTAACAATGCGTGCGTTCACTTAGGTATAGGTAGGTAGGTGCACTGAACAGTGAACAGATGCAGTGATTGGGATTACAAATGTGCAGCTGGCTGTCACACACACACATGGACTGCAATGACAGGTGCAATGACTGGTGGTATTAACAATGTGTGTGCTCAAATGCCTTCCAAACGGAAATGCCTTCCAAACGGTTGAGTCGGAGTCGGAGTCGTGGAGTCGGAGTCGTGGAGTCGGGCAATTTTGGGTGCCTGGAGTCGGAGTCGGAGTCGGGAAAAAATGCACCGACTCCGACTCCGACTCCTAATGAATTTGTAACTGTAATTAAAATAGAAAATATGATAAAATGTTCTATTTCTCAGATAATAGTCATTAAAAATAATGTATATATACAGTATATATACAGTAATAGCTGTGCTTAGTCCACAAAAATGAAATAAACCAATCAAAATTAGTTACTTGTGCTGCTTCAATAAAGCAGTCCCCGTATTTTTAAGGTCAGATATACATATCTGATTGTGACTGTATATATGTGTACACAGGAATCTCTTATATATACTAAATAACATCTATGCTGTAAGAATAAAGCCTGATGTGTAGCCGGGTCACTAATAGAGATGGTCAACGAGATGGAAATAATTCTGCATTGATGCTGATTTATGCAAATGTATGCACTCCCTTTGCTGATGAAATCAAATAATTTGATATGTTGTTAAAATTTGGTTTGGTGACTACAAATTAAAGGGTACCTGAGACGGATGAAAAGTAAAGTTTTATACATACCTGGGGCTTCCTCCAGCCCCCTTCAGGCTAATCAGTCCCTCGCTGTCCTTCACCACCCGGATCTTCTGCTATGAGTCCTGGTAATTCAGCCAGTCAGCGCTGTCCGGCCGCATGCCGCTCCCACAGCCAGGAACATTCTGCACCTGCGCAATAGTGCTGCACAGGTGTAGTATGCTCCTGGCGGCGGAGTGTGTGCATGCGCACTACGCCTGACTGGCTCAAGTACCTGGACTCATAGCAGAAGATCCAGGTGGCGGAGGAGGACAACGAGGGACTGATTATCCTGAAGGCGGCTGGAGGAAGCCCCAGGTATGTATAAAACTTTAATTTCATCTGTCTCAGGTTTACTTTGTTACACAGTAGTACTATACTCTACATATGCACTCCCCACAGAGCTGCAGGGAATCCACTGAGAATGCTGTGCACATTGAACACAGAGGTGTTGTCTGTTTACAATCTCCTCATTCCCCTGCAGAGTACCTGCACATCATTCTTACATGTACCCACACTTACATTGCCTAGGGCCTGATAGATGTTCTTTGTTCCGGTTTGTACCTTTTACAAGTACTCTTACCAAGGACTAGTTTTAGTCTAAAGGGAATAAATATAGTAGTCTACATATCCTTCTCACTTCAGTTGTCTTGTACAATTCCTAAGCGTTGGCAGTTAAGAGACGAATTTCATGTTACATACTTTTAATCAACAAAATTGTAAAATGCAAATTAGAGGAGTCGGAGTCGTGGAGTCGGAGTCGGAGTCGGTGGAATCCTAAACTGAGGAGTCGGAGTCGGAGTCGGTGGATTTTTGGACCGACTCCACAGCCCAGATCGTGCAAGCTGTGGTCGCAGTCAATGCGCAGAAACCATTGGGAATTGGCCGCAGACAAACCAGAAGGGAGCCTGTGGGTTACGGAAATACACTTTACACACTATTTCAGGGTATATCTGCCACCACCACAGGTATGCGCCAGTGGTCCCTACCGACTGACTGACTGATCCTGCAAATAAAACGGTTAAAACACGCTGTATTCTGTCTAGATATAAATAATAGTAGCGACTCCTCAGAGACCTGAGTTCAGTTTCTGTGTATGGCTGTATAGCAGGTGTAGCGGAACAGTAAACAACTTTGATAAAGTCTTTATTTACGTGCAATATAAATAATTAATGTATACAGAAAATCGTTAAAATCAAAAATTATAGAGACAAATGATAACACAGTATAAAAGAAACTAAAAGGCATAAAAAATACTTAAGCCTCATCTACACGTGTAGATGAGGCTGCGATCCGGCAGCTCGATTAGCCGCCGGATCGCCTCTTCCGCATCCCCGCGCGTGCCCGCCGCGTCCCCGCTTGACGCACGTGCGATGCATTCGATTCCTCGCTCGTCCCTGCCGGCGCCGCTTATCTTCCGCTCAATTCCCTGCCATTGTCCCGGCGCGGGGAGCGAGCAGGGAATCGGCGGAAGCAAGATCCGTCCTGTCGGATCTTATCAATCGAGCCGCATTGTTCAAACAAGATGGTGTTTCAAGGTGGAGGACACTTGCGTTTCAGCCTGTCAATAGTTTTATCACCCATCGCTGCAGGGAGTGGCTATGACAGGCACAAGTCCAGCCTCGGGAGGATGGAGCAGGGGCTGTCCCATCCTTACAGACCCTCAGACTGGCAGAATACTAGTTCGGCCCGTCTTGGGGTGCACGTGGGGGCAGTTAAAACCTATACTGCATATTCACACTCAGCATAATTTTACGAATCCTAGGACATGAAATATGACAGGTCTATCATGAGAATTTACCCCCCGTCTCTTCAAACCCATATTGCTATGAGAGCTTAGGGGACAGAGTTCTGGGAACTTCACAGAACCAGCACCGGGACTCATGCTACACTTTCCCCACATTTGGCGAAGCTGCCATCTCAGGAACCCCAGAAATATGACAGATCTGGGAAGTTATGGATTATGCTATGAGCCTCAGGTCATTCAGGGTGTGTGCTGGCAGCTGGCTTCCCTTGGATCCTTACCAGGGAGCAAGGTGTCAAGACCTCCCAGGGATTCGTAGCCTGCCTGGCTGAATCTAGGCCTCCTTATCAGAGTGAAACAGCTGGCATATCCTCTGAGAGGGGCCATTAGCTCTCCAGCTTGTTACAGCTGTGTGCTAAACGCAATTAACTACCTTTCCCAGAACTGCCTATCTTAAAACCAAAGTATGTCATTCTGAGCCCTGCAATAGATGTGCAATCGATTGCGGTGTCAGAAACAACTGCTGGATCTGCGATTTCTATGCGTTTTGGACGACTGGGCGTCACCTGGCATCACACCTCCGCCTTCCTGAGCTCTGCTCAGGGAGGTGTCACCAGGACGCCTTCCGTAGCAGCCATTGGCGCTGTTGGGTCTAGTTCCCCCTGACACCAGGACAGCCCATCGGCGTTTGGTGTCGGCTGCCTGGCTGGCGGGTCTCGAGCTGCCGGTACAGTGGGAAAACCCATTGGAGCCTGCGGCTCAGTTCACCTGGACAGTTTGCTGTCCGCTACCCTCAGGTTTGACCTGACATGGACCGTTCTGGACAGGGCGTTTGCGCCACTGCGGTCGGATGTGGTGTCTGCCAGGACTGCTGACAACGCCAGTAGGTTGGTTAGGTCAACAGCCAGCCCACGCAGGGTTTCCCTGCTAAGTAGCTGTGGTCCTAAGGGAACCCCGCGGTAATCCCTGGACCTTCCCAGCTCCTGAAAGACGGCACATGCTTTGCAGTAGTTTGCTACATCCCTGTTCATCCTGGGCCAATAAAACTGTTTCCGAATACAGGCAAGTGCTGGTATCCACTTCAGCAGACACATCCAGCTCCCACAGTTGCTGGCTATCCCATCTGTACAAGTCCGTTACCAGGTCCTGTTGTTTCTTGTGGCCGACGTCAATGCCTCTCGCTTGGAAAAGATTTTGCAGGTCCGCCAGGCACATGTTCTTGTAGTTCCCAGACATTTCCATGCCAAATAAAATAAAACTTTTGGAGAGGGGTACTGGCTACACAGTCTCTCTGTATATATAAAAAATATATTGCATTCCAGCTACACCAACGCCTGCGCAGTAAAGCTACACAGTCTCTCTGTATATATAAAAAATATATTGCATTCCAGCTACACCAACGCCTGCCCAGTAAAGCCCGGAGGACGTCCGATGACGTCAGCGCGCCCGCGTGGGACGCAGAAGAGCCCGTCCTTGGAGCGCAGAAGAGCCCGACCTGGCAGCCGGCCTGGCCAGGTCGGGTCGGCCACCGAAGACGACCGGAAGCCTCTGGAGCGGCGGCGAGGGCACCTCCTACCTGCCACGGGCTGGAGGAAGCCCCAGGTAAGTGGATATGGATTTTTATTTTTTTAAAGGTTTCCCTGAACCTTCCCTTTAATGACAGTGACAGGTACCGACACATTTTCATTACAGACAGTTTGTACAGTAAACTCAGGTACAGTTACATCATCATCACAACAGACAGTTTGTACATCAACCTCAGGTGCCTTTGAAGCAGGCACTATTGAACCTGGTACCCTTGAACTGGGCACATTCAACCCACCTCCCCCTGGTGCCCCCCCCCAAGTGTGTAAAGTACCTGGTGGTGGGCGGAGAGTCCGTCTGCTTCCGTGAGCGACAAGGCGGTTGTGGCAGGTTCGTAGTAGGACACAAGCTTGCCCAGATCAGTCCCCAGCAACACAGGGACTGGGAGATCCTTCACAACCCCAACAACCCTTTCTTGGACCCCTACCCCCCAGTCGAGCTTCACTCTCGCATGGGCTATGTGTAAAAGGGTGCCCTCTACTCCAGTAAGGGCAAGGGATCGGCTGGAGCTAATGCTCTCCTCTGGCACAAGGTGTGAGTGAACTAACGTGATGTCAGCTCCGGTGTCTCGATATCCGGTGACAACCTTGTTGTTCACTTTAACAGGCTGCTGCTGGTCGGGTCGATTGCGGATTTCCTTTCCTGTCGGGCAAACAGAACAAAATCTGATGATCCAGGCTGTGGTTCGCTGGCTGGTTGCCTCTGCTGTGGGTGAGGTACAGGTGATACAGATAATCCAGGTGCTGGTGGTGTCTGCCTTCGCTCCAGACAGTCGAATTTCATGTGTCCGGGCTGGCGGCAGTAGTGACAGGTAACCTCCTCAGGGGCTGCAGGCCTGGGCGCAGCAGCTGCGCTGGGTGGCCTCTGTGGCTGACGGCTCACAGGGGCAGGAGAGTCTACCAGAGTATTGGGCTGACCTCCCCTCCAGCTGGATGGTGCAGTTCTGCGTGTGTCCGGCACCCGGGTAGTTGCAAAAGTTTCAGCAAGGTCTGCAGCGACAGTTGCTGACGCAGGCTTGCGCTCCAGCACAAACTGTCGTACATCAGCAGGGCAAATGTTCAGAAATTGTTCTAGGACTATCAAGTCCTCCAGGACATCATAAGACCCTTTGGTGAGGCCTAGAGTCCACTGGTGGAGTGTGGTGAGCAAGCTGTTGACCATATCTCGGTAAGAATCAGAAGACTTTTTCTGCCAGGACCTGAACTTTTTGCGATAGGCTTCTGGCGTCAGCTGGTATTTGGTAATGATAGCGTCTTTTATAGCGGCATAATCATTATCTTTCTCCGCAGGTAACTCTGCGAAAGCATCAAGCGCTTTGTAGCGCAGCAAAGGTGTCAGATGTCTGGCCCACTGGTCTTGGGACAGACGATACTGACGGCATGCTTTTTCAAAAGACCGCAAAAACAAGTCAATGTCAGTGTCTTTTTCAATATTAGCAAATTAAAATTTTGCACTTACGGGTGATGCTCCTTCAGCAGGGAGGCTGGACGGTGAACTCCGGCTGGCCTGTTGCACTTTTGCCATGTTTAGCTCATGCTGTCGTTGGAGCTCCCGTTCTGCAGCCTGGCACTCCTCTCGCTTTTGCTCCACCATGTACTGCATGTACTTTTCCAGGTCAGTGTCCATCAGCTTTCGTAATGCCAGCTGCATTACCGGGTCAGCACAAACGGACAGTCCAGTACTGGCCGGTTTCGGGCGAGTACTTTCAGAAACTCTGAGATCGGGGTTCACTCTGACAGTCTCCTGCGTAACTGTTGCCGTATTGCCCGCAGGTTGCTCAACCTCTGTACGCTCAGGATCTTCAGTCTCTGGTCCCCCTCGACGTGAGTCAGATGTGCTGGTATCCACTTCAGCAGACACATCCAGCTCCCACAGTTGCTGGCTATCCCATCTGTACAAGTCCGTTACCAGGTCCTGTTGTTTCTTGCGGCCGACGTCAATGCCTCTCGCTTGGAAAAGATTTTGCAGGTCCGCCAGGCACATGTTCTTGTAGTTCCCGGACATTTCCATGCCAAATAAAATAAAACTTTTGGGGAGGGGTACTGGCTACACAGTCTCTCTGTATATATAAAAAATATATTGCATTCCAGCTACACCAACACTTAAATACTTTCAGCACAACACAGATCCCAACCACTGCCAAACACTGTCACAGGAGCCCTGGTGGCTAGAACGCGAAATGCCTTCCAAACGGTTCCAGCGCACAGATCGTGCAAACTGTGGTCGCAGTCAATGCACAGAAACCGTGAGGAATTGGCTGCAGACAAATCAGAAGGGAGCCTGTGGGTTACGGAAATACACTTTACACACTATTTCAGGGTATATCTGCCACCACCACTGGTATGGGCCAGTGGTCCCTACCGACTGACTGACTGATCCTGCAAATAAAACGGTTAAAACACGCTGTATTCTGTCTAGATATCAATAATAGTAGCGACTCCTCAGAGACCTGAGTTCAGTTTCTGTGTATGGCTGTATAGCAGGTGTAGCGAAACAGTAAACGACTTTGATAAAGTCTTTATTTACGTGCAATATAAATAATTAATATATACAGAAAATCATTAAAATCAATTATAGAGACAAATAATAACACAGTATACAAGAAACTAAAAGGAATAAAAAATACTTAGATTTGTAGAAAGATGTCCTTTTGTGGGAAAAACTTGTAGAGTTCCTTTTGTTTCAGTTCAAAGTTCAGAGTTCAGACCAGGTGGATGCCAGCATATCCTCAAGCTGGCACAGATGTGATCAAGATGGTGTTTCAAGGTGGAGGACACTTGCGTTTCAACCTGTCAATAGTTTTATCACCCATTTTAGATAATGTTGACTTCGGCCCTGGGATTAGAGATGGCGGGGAGTGGCTATGACAGGCACAAGTCCAGCCTCGGGAGGATGGAGCAGGGGCTGTTCCATCCTTACAGACCCTTAGACTGGCAGAATTCTAGTTCGGCCCATCTTGGGGTGCACGTGGGGGCAGTAAAAAACCTATACTGCATATTCACACTCAGCATAATTTTACGAATCCTAGGACATGAAATATGACAGGTCTATCATGAGAATTTACCCCCCCGTCTCTTCAAACCCATATTGCTATGAGAGTTTAGGGGACAGAGTTCTGGGAACTTCACAGAACCAGCACCGGGACTCATGCTACACTTTCCCCACATTTGGCGAAGCTGCCATCTCAGGAACCCCAGAAATATGACAGATCTGGGAAGTTATGGATTATGCTGTGAGCCTCAGGTCATTCAGGGTGTGTGCTGGCAGCTGACTTCCCTTTGATCCTTACCAGGGAGCAAGGTGTCAAGACCTCCCAGGGATTCGTAGCCTGCCTGGCTGAATCTAGGCCTCCTTATCAGAGTGAAACAGCTGGCATATCCTCTGAGAGGGGCCATTAGCTCTCCAGGGGGCCGGGGAACCAGCTTGTTACAGCTGTGTGCTAAACGCAATTAACTACCTTTCCCAGAACTGTCTATCTTAAAACCAAAGTTTGTCATTCTGAGCCCTGCAATAGATGTGCGATCGATTGCGGTGATCAGAAACGACTGCTGGATCTGCGATTTCTATGCGTTTTGGACGACTGGGCGTCGCCTGGCGTCACAGGTGCACTGAACAGTGAACAGGTGCAGTGATTGGGTTTACAAATGTGCAGCTACCTGTCACACATACACACAGACTGTAATGACAGGTGCAATGACTGGTGGTATTAACAATGCGTGCGCTCATGTAGGTATAGGTAGGTAGGTGCACTGAACAGTGAACAGGTGCAGTGATTGGGATTACAAATGTGCAGCTGCCTGTCACACACACACACATACGGACTACAATGACAGGTGCAAAGACTGGTGGTATTAACAATGCGTGCGCTCACGTAGGTATAGGTAGGTAGGTGCACTGAACAGTGAACAGGTGCAGTGATTGGGATTGCAAATGTGCAGCTGCCTGTCACACACACAGGTAGTCACTGAATGTGCTGGGCCTGGCAGTGGCACAGTAGGAATTAAGGTGCCAAAGGCCAGCTGCGACTGACTGACAGGGCTGTATATAATGCAAGTGGGCCACACAGAAAAAAAAAATAGATCACAAGAACAACATTAGCTCTCAAAAGAGCTGTTGAGGGGTACTTTTTTAGCAATAAGAATCAGCAAGGAGCAAGCTAACAAGCCTAAAAGAGCCTAACTAAGCTTTCCCTATGTAAGTCTGCAGCAGCTCTCCCTTCTCTAATTACTGCAGCCACATGAGTGAGTGAAAAGGCTGACGCTGCCTGCCTTTTGTAAGGGGGGCTCCATGAGGGAGTGTAGCCTGATTGGCTACAATGTGCTTGCTGACTGTGATGTAGACGGTCAAAGTTGACCCTAATGATGCACTATGGGGGCGTACCGAACTTCCGCAAAAGTTTGCGGTTCTCCGCGATCGCGAACCTCGGAAGTTCGCCGGTTCCCGTTCGCCGGCGAACAGTTCAGGCCATCTCTAATCCCAGGGCCGAAGTCAACATTATCTAAAATGGGTGTGAGTGGGACAGGGATTGTAGAGAGTTTGTATCTGGTTATCAGTTTCTCCCACCTCTTCAGAACCTCAGCTGTCCAGAATTCTAGGGTGTCTAGTGGTGATTCATATGTTTAGAGGTTCACAGTAGTGCTCTCTAGTCCAAGGGTTTAGCGTTAGCCTTCAGGGAAACCCGTTGTATCTGGGCCCCCCTAGCACCAGAACCAACTGAGCAGCATCATAATATTTCTGCATTTGGGAGTCCTAGTCAACCGTCCTCTTTAGTCCTATGCAGGAGATTAATGTTTCAGCAACTGAATTCTGTCTTTTCTTTACTTTAAAGCTTTTCTCACTTATACTCTGATCTCATATATGAATACACCTATGATTGCTTTCTCTGTTTCTCCATTGACCTGCTTATGACTTAATTTATAGGGGTGTATGCACAAAACTGCTCTAAGCAAAATAATATGCGAAAAGTCTTATCGCATGATGAGCAGAACAGAATGCAATACATTACATGCTATGCATTATGCTCCACTCAAAATTATGCTTACCACAATTTAGTGCATACACCCCATAGACCCTAAAGTTGCCCATTTACGGTACAATTTTGCAGCCGATCCTTCTTTAAACCTACTCATTTTCAAATACCTACGACTTTATGCAATTGACTCTTAGGGTTCAATTTCCAGATGGACTACCTTTTAAAATCAGATACTTACCTAAAGAGAGGGAAGCCTCACAATAGTATTAAGGCTTTCCTCGGTTCCCCCTCCCCCCCTCCCCCAAAGATTAGGCATTGTTACTAATCCTATCGAGTCCGCGTGGCTCCTCTTCCACATTTATTTTCACGCAGCAGGCGCTCAAGCCCGCCCACACATGTGAGGTAGCATGAAGTCGCGGGCTCCTTGCTACTGCCCTTGCGCGGGCGGGCTCGGCCTTCTAATGTACGGTCATGAATGCGGAAGGGGAGCTGCGTGGCTCTGATGAAGAGGGAGGCTGTGCTCAGCAACGGGGGGGGGGGGGGGGGGGCTTCTGACAACTGAGGAAAGCCTCAATAGGATCCTGAGTCTTCCCTTTCTTCATGGTAAGCATCTGTTTTTTAACCCAAGCTTCGGCTCATGTTCACTTTAATGAAAAAGTTTACTTACAGCGGTATTGTCACCATAAAAATCAAATTTCAACAGCAACTGGTCTGAGTGTATTAAGTGATAAAGATGCTAATCCTGCATTCAAAACTTTTTTCTGCTGTTATGGTTTGGAGTTATTACATACTATAGGGGCACTGGCCCTAGTGCCAAACAGTGCCAAAAAGTTGAATGCTGGGAGTTCTTTTAAATGGTGGGAGTTCCTTTGAATGCTGGGAGTTCTTTTTATCTATAATATATTCCTCCTCTTCCATTTATTTCCCTGCCTAGCTGATCACTTGTGTTTACAAGCAAGGCTGAGGTGACTCAGTGATTGGATGTGTAAATAAAAAAAAGACTCTGGGAGGAGGGCAGCTAATGAATACACAATGAGCAAGAGAAGGGAGGGGGGAAACAAGAGTCAGGGAGGATATGATGTCAGCATTAGCTTGGCAGGATGGCCACTGTCTAGACTAGGATTTTCTGCTTTTCCTTTGTAAAATTCACAGGAATCATTACGTGGATAGCACAATATATCTGTTATGTAAGTAGAGGTAGTATTTATCTACTTATATATGTGGTTTTTATTTCTAGGTTAGCATGGGTGTCTCTTGTTCTTTAAAGAGAAAAAAAAGAAAGAGAACAGTGTGTATTCCTGAGAGAAAGCAAAGCATGCAGTCTGTGTGCAGTTTATCCTCCATCAGGAATCTGCTGTAACTCACAAGATAAGATTAGAAAGCAGCATCAGGCCAGCTATACTACATCTTAAAACAAAATGGCAACAGATTCCATTAATCTGATTGGATTAGTTAATGGTTATTCGGCAGTTAATGGGCACAACCGATCATGCCCGATTGATTACTGCAATCACAAACGATTGTTCCACTGTCAAATTATACTGTTAATGGGCACCTTTATACAATTCACTTTTTCTCCTAAGTTTTCTCCTAAGTGGTATTTTCACACCTTTTCAATAAAATGTCTTTTAAACCACCAGCAAGCAAGAAAATGTTCAGAATAATTTTGACACTACTTCACCTACTTTTTGGTACTTTTTCAGTTGCAGAGTACTGAAACGTTATTTTTAACACAAGTTAAAAATATATCTCCAAGTGAATTTTCCATGCATGCCTCCCGAGGTTGGATCATACACAAGGCAACCAAAGTACTTGTCTCAGGCCTTATGGGCCAACAGGTGATCAGGGTCTGGGTCTTGATGCAGAGCTGAGAGCAGAGCTTGTTGGAAGCAACTAACCTGTTCCACTCTCAAAAAACTAGCTGTTACTTTCTCTGGATTTTCCTCTCTTGTTCTCATAGACTTGCTTCTAACACAACCTCTTCCCTTTTCTAAGCCTTTATTACTAAATAACCACAGTCCCATTTATGCAACCTACGAAATCCTGTGTTACTGCATCTCTTAAGACTAGAGACTGTAACTGTAAGACTGAGACTGTAAGCTCAATTTGGTGGAATGGCATCTCCTGCTTCAGATTTTTTGGGGGGCACAAAGGGCACACAGTGGTGGTGCCCACTGGAGCAAAAGAAATGAAAAACTGTATACTAAGTAATCATCTCTATGAAAAGTGTATTCAGCAGATATTAAATGTAATGCACAGCATGGGCTTGAACGTGTGTGTGTGTGTGTGTGTGTGTGTGTGTGTGTGTGTGTGTGTGTGTGTGTGTGTGTGTGTGTGTGTGTGTGTGTGTGTGTGTGTTATTTCTGATGTAGGTGTAGTAACAGCTGCCCAGAATATTTAGGTGCTAAATGTGACTTGAAGATATAATGTTTATGCAGGATTTCTGTAAGGTTCACAGATTTCCAGCAGGAGGGTGCCTTCGGGCAAACAAGACATAGAAGGACCAGTATATAGTTACATAGTTGTCTGAGTTAAAAAAAGACGTGTCCATCAAGTTCAACCTTTTGAGCCTCAGTGCACTTCAATTCAGAAGAAAGAAAAGCCACACGGCATTAACTATCTCCCTGACTGGATCAAGGTATCACCTTTCTATAACTAGCAATCATAGCTGTGGATGCCTTTCAAAGTAAGGAAAGCATCCAAGCCATTTTAAATAGAGATGTCTCGAACCTCCGATTTTAGGTTCTCGAACCTCGAATGCGAACATGCGAAAAAGTTTGCAAACCTGCAAACTTTTCAAACCACCATAGACTTCAATGGGCAGGCGAACTTTCAAAACTACAAACACTAATTGTGGCCACAAAAGTGATGGAAAAGATATTTCCCGCGGAAAAAATCCAGATTTGACACACAGCAGGGTTTAAGGGCAGAAATCACATTTTATTGCTAAACTAGTAGACCCAAGCCTATTTAAAAACGGGCCTCCGCGGCTGCCAGTGCGCATCCGCCTCGTGCATGCCCTCCTCACGCGCAACCGGCGCGCAACCGACGCACGGTGAGTGCGCGCCCGCACCCGCCCACCTCGCTCGCCCGCCCGCACCCGCCCACCTCGCTCCCTGGTCCCAGTTGTCCGTTACTGCGCACATGCGCAGTAACAAAAAACCTGGGACACAGGGACAGCTGCTGGACGCAGTGGCACTTAGGTTTAATTAAATAGGATTGGAGGCCTAAAGTGCTTTAAAACATCTTGCATGTGTATACATCAATCAGGTAGTGTAACTAGTGTACTGCTTCACACTGATAGAATAAACTCACTGTGTAATGCACCGCAAACAGATGTTTGTGTAGTGATGGCCGTGCTGGACTGGTGGGCACCATGGCAAGAGTGCAGGCGATGGCGGTTTTCAAGCCCATATGGTCAGGCTGAGGTAGCTCAATGACAGAACAACAGTGACTGAGTGTCCAGCTGATCGAATTTGGTCTGTCCACAATGAAGCAATGACCTTATTATCTTCTTGGGTCAGGTGTGCCCTCCAACCCCAACACACTCATTTAGCCGGTCATTGCTTCATTGTGATACACAAGCCCCTTCACCGCGACAAGGTAACAATCATGAAAGGGAATTGACACATGTACATGCCTTTTGTTTTGTTGTTGCAGCCACAGTGCAGGCAGAAAAATTAGGCAGGCATGTACACGCACCAGAAAAATTATTATAGCGGCCGCTGCTAGCAGCGGCCTTAAAAATTCAGGAATTTACCTGGAGTCCAGGACCCTGTTGGTGGTGGCGGAGAAGGCAGTCAAGCAGCCTGCAGGCAGAGATGCTGTGTGGGAACTGACTTAGTCTTGGGGCAAGCAGTCACACGGCGTGCAGGCAGAGATGCTGTTTGTGGGGACTGTCTTCGGGCAGGCCTGACCATGTTTTGCAGACCAGGCATCCGTGGTCAGATGGACCCTTGACCCAACGCTGTGTGCCAGAGGTGACACCATTTGCCTTTCAACATCACGGTACAGTTTGGGTATTGCCTTTTTTGAGAAATAATTGCGGCCTGGTTTCTTACACTGCGGTGTGTGGCTTTGCTTTTGTGTGCTGCTTTTCCTCAGGTGGTCATCCCATTGCAGTTTGTGCTTTGTAATCATGTGCCTTCGTAAGGTAGTTGTCCCTACGCGGGTCTTGGTCTTTCCACGGCTCAATTTTCGGTGGCAGAGAGTACAGATGGCATTGCTCTCATCTAAGTCAGACACACAAAAAATGTCCACACCGCTGAGCCCTGGGATGATGGCACTTTGGTGATGGCTGCCAACGGAGTGTTAAGTGGGATGCCAGAATCAGAGCAGGAGGAGGAAGATATGTCACGCTTCCGTGCGGAAGCTGAGGAAGATGATGTGTTCTGTGTTAAATAGTCAACTACGTCCTGACAATATTGGGGGTTGATGGCACGTGCCTTCTTCTGAACACTGTCCTTTGGTCGAGGGCCGCACGAAATCACGACAGCATGACCTTGAACAGACCTGCCGGGTGGCCTGCCTGTTGTTTTGTCCATATTGGGGGAATGAAGTGAAAGGTATGCACTGACTTGACTAATACGATGTGCGGTTACACAGGTGCAGTGAAAAGGTTGCAGTGACTGCTGGTACAACAATGTGCAGTTACACAGATGCAGTGAAAAGGTGACTGCTGGTACAACAATGTGCGGTTACACAGGTGCAGTGAAAAGGTGACTGCTGGTACAACAATGTGCGGTTACACAGGTGCAGTGAAAAGGTGACTGCTGGTACAACAATGTGCGGTTACACAGGTGCTGTGAAACGGTAGCAGTGACTGTTGGTACAACAATGAGCCGTTACACAGGTGCAGTGAACTGGTATGCAGTCACTGGTATATAAAATTGCGTGCTGTTACACAGGTGCAGTGAAAGGTATGCACGGACTGATATTACAAATGTGCAGCCGTCACAAACACAGGTACAGTGAACAGGTATGCAGTGACAGGTATATAAAACTGCGTGCTGTTACACAGTCGCAATGAAAGGTATGCATGGTCTGGTATTGCAAATGTGCAGCTGTCACACACACAGGTACAGTGAACAGGTATGCAGTGACTGGTATATAAAACTGTGTGCTGTTACACAGGTGCAGTGAAAGGTATGCACGGAGTGCTATTACAAATGTGCAGCTGTCACAGACAGATGCAGTGAAAGGTACTGACTGCTTGTATACAGTGGCGTAGCTAAGGATCTGTGGGCCCTGATGCAAGTTTTACAATGGGGCCCCCCAAGCACTCTATACATTAAAAATTGGCACGGTGCACCAAAACCTGCCAATGGCAACTACAGTGTCAGAGGTGCAAGAAGGGGATGGGGAACAGTTTGTTAATGATAGTCACTATTCAAAGTATCTATAGAAGTGATTATTATGAGCACAGGACCAATAGAGAGCTAATACTGTAGTTGAGGAAGGGCCCTTCAAGGCCCCTCTGACCCAAGGGCCCCGATGCGGTCGCTACCTCTGCAACCCCTATTGCTCCGCCCCTGCTTGTATAATATGTGCAGTTACACACACAGGTGCAGTGAAAAGTTAGGCACTGAATGTGCTGGGCCTGGCACAGTATAGCAATTAGCAAGGGCCAGCTGCGACACACAGGGCTGTATAATGCAGTGTCAGTGGCACACACACACACACAAAACCACTTCACAAGAACATTAGCTCTGAAAAGAGCTCTTTTTTGTTTTCCTTTAAACAACAAATATCAGCTAGGAGCAAGCTACAAGAGCCTAACTAAGCTTTCCCTATCTCTGCAGCAGGTTCCTCTCCCTTCTCTCACTACTGCAGCGACACCGAGTGAAATCTGCTGCCTAATATAAAGTGGGGCTCCAGGAGGGAGTGCATCCTGATTGGCTGCCATGTGTCTGCTGACTGTGATGTAGAGGGTCAAAGTTTAGCTCAATGATGTAGGATAGGGGCAGGTCGAACTCGCCATAAAGTTCGCTTTTCAACGCGAACGCGAACCACCGATGTTCGCGCGAATACGTTTGGGGCCGAACCGTTCGAGACAACTCTAATTTTAAATGGATGTATAGAATTTACCATAACTACTTCCTATGTTAATATAATTTAAATTTTAGCCACTGTTACTGTGAAGAACCTCTTTCTACAGTTAGTAAAATCTCCTTTGCGCCATGTGTAAATAATGTCCTTTTGTCTTTTGTATAGACCTAGGGATAAAAGCTAATTTTCAAGACTTTAAAGCACACCTGAACTGGGTCAAAAAATGTGGACGTATACTTACCTGGGACTTCTTCCAGCCGCAGTCTTTGAGGCCCCTCAGTGTCTTTAGGGTTCCCTCTGGTGTGCAGCTGTCACCCTAAGCATTATCTTCGAACTGGTCATGGGCTAATGCGCATGTGCAGTCCCATGTGTGTGCCTCCATCAATGGGCAGAACGCTCCAGGCGATAGGAGCACGATTAATGGAGGTGCGTGGATGGGACTGCACATGCACAGTAGCCTGCAACCAAGTGGAATTAAAGATTTTTCTGAGGGGGACATTGGCACTACAGGAAGGGGGGGGGGGGCAAGCAGACATTGAGGGGCCTCAGAGACTATGGGTGCCTGGAAGAAACTCCAGGTAAGTAGAAGTCCACTTCAAGCATGCTTTAAAGTCCACCTTGGATATAGTTATATGTTAGTTAGGTCACTTCTGTGACATCTCTTTATGAAGTTAAATTAGCCCAGTTTGTCTACCCTTTTTTAGGGAGACCTTCTGACCTCTTTATTAAAACAAACCTGAACTAAAGATAAAGTTATGAGTTACTTAATTGTATTTACAGTATAATACTAATGGTAAATAAACTGCAGATCTAACATGATACTCCAGACTTTCAGGCCTTGCTCACCCTATAGGCATTTTTGTAAAATTTTAAGCGCGGGTGATTTTCAAAATCGGAAGCAGGAAATTTGGGCGCAAGAGGCAGGTGGACAAAAAGGGCGCCGCCATTCACTCCCATAATAAATATCGTTTAATGGGTGCCCAACAGGAAAAAAGTAAACATACATATATCCAGGCACATCGCCTCTAGTTAGGACATTAAATAAATTATTAGGGTAAGGGAGGTGCTGAAGGGGGTGTGGCTAGAAACAGCAAAAATCAATTAACCCTTCGCACACTCACATGCAAATGTTCAAACAAATGCATTCACAGATTTACTCATCCAGGCACAACTGTTATCCCTACAGCTAAATTAAAAGCCAGGGTTTTAGTTCACAGAAGAATGAATTCTTATGCTTAGTCACCTATACTGCGTAGAAGTACCCAGGTAAACATAGGTGTCCTAACTCTGGCCCTGTAACATGCATAGTGCAGACATGCAAACACATTCATTGCATCAAACCTATCAATGGATTAGGAGCACACATCCTAACTTCCTGTCCTGGGAAAGACAGTGTATCTTACCAATCGCACAAGGGAGCTAACGTTATGTGTCCATGTGCACCATGCGCATACACCAGCATAAGCTGTCTGCATGCTGACAAACATACAGGGGAAGGGGGGAGTGCACCGAATTGGACCCTAGCCACAGGGGTCAATGATAAGAATAAACATACATATATCCAGGCACATCGCCTCTAGTTAGGACATTAAATAAATTATTAGGGAAAGGGAGGTGCTGAAGGGGGTGTGGCTAGAAACAGCAAAAATCAATTAACCCTTCGCACACTCACATGCAAATGTTCAAACAAATGCATTCACAGATTTACTCATCCAGGCACAACTGTTATCCCTACAGCTAAATTAAAAGCCAGGGTTTTAGTTCACAGAAGAATGCATTCTTATGCTTAGTCACCTATACTGCGTAGAAGTACCCAGGTAAACATAGGTGTCCTAACTCTGGCCCTGTAACATGCATAGTGCAGACATGCAAACACATTCATTGCATCAAACCTATCAATGGATTAGGAGCACACATCCTAACTTCCTCTCCTGGGAAAGACAGTGCATCTTACCAATCGCACAAGGGAGCTAACGTTATGTGTCCATGTGCACCATGCGCATACACCAGCATAAGCTGTCTGCATGCTGACAAACATACAGGGGAAGGGGAGAGTGCACCGAATTGGACCCTAGCCACAGGGGTCAATGATAAGAATAAACATACAGTTAGGATGTGTGCTCCTAATCCATTGATAGGTTTGATGCAATGAATTGCATGTCTGCACTATGCATGTTACAGGGCCAGAGTTAGGACACCTATGTTTACCTGGGTACTTCTACGCAGTATAGGTGACTAAGCATAAGAATGCATTCTTCTGTGAACTAAAAGCCTGGCTTTTAATTTAGCTGTAGGGATAACAGTTGTGCCTGGATGAGTAAATCTGTGAATGCATTTGTTTGAACATTTGCATGTGAGTGTGCGAAGGGTTAATTGATTTTTGCTGTTTCTAGCCACACCCCCTTCAGCACCTCCCTTTCCCTAATAATTTATTTAATGTCCTAACTAGAGGCGATGTGCCTGGATATATGTATGTTTATTCTTATCATTGACCCCTGTGGCTAGCGTCCAATTCGGTGCACTCCCCCCTTCCCCTGTATGTTTCTCAGCATGCAGACAGCTTATGCTGGTGTATGCGCATGGTGCACATGGACACATAACGTTAGCTCCCTTGTGCGATTGGTAAGATGCACTGTCTTTCCCAGGAGAGGAAGTTAGGATGTGTGCTCCTAATCCATTGATAGGTTTGATGCAATGAATGTGTTTGCATGTCTGCACTATGCATGTTACAGGGCCAGAGTTAGGACACCTATGTTTACCTGGGTACTTCTACGCAGTATAGGTGACTAAGCATAAGAATGCATTCTTCTGTGAACTAAAACCTTGGCTTTTAATTTAGCTGTAGGGATAACAGTTGTGCCTGGATGAGTAAATCTGTGAATGCATTTGTTTGAACATTTGCATGTGAGTGTGCGAAGGGTTAATTGATTTCAACAGGAAAAAAGGGCGCCGGAGAAAAATAACGTTTTAAAAGCGGCGCCCGGAGACTTTTAATGTTTTATAACTGCTTCTCATGATTACCCATTATTTAATGATTTATAATTTTTTAAACATTATTTTTAAACGAAAACAGTACAATATTTTTTTAAAACATTACTTTTAAACGAAAAACCGTACAATTTTTTTTAAAAAAAACATTTTTAAACGAAGAACCGCACCATATTTTTTTTAAAACGTTATTAATGCTTATCACAGGGGGGTCTTAAGTTTAGGCATCACAAGGAGGGTCTTAGGTTTAGGCACCACCAGGGGGGTCTTAGGTTTAGGCACCACCAGGGGGGTCTTAGGTTTAGGCACCAACAGGGGGGTCTTAGGTTTAGGAACCAACAGGGGGGTCTTAGGTTTAGGCACCACCAGGGGGGTCTTAGGTTTAGGCACCAACAGGGGGGTCTTAGGTTTAGGAACCAACAGGGGGGTCTTAGGTTTAGGCACCAACAGGGGGGTCTTAGGTTTAGGAACCAACAGGGGGGTCTTAGGTTTAGGCACCAACAGGGGGGTCTTAGGTTTAGGCACCACCAGGGGGGTCTAGGGGTTAGGGATAGGTACAGGGAGGGTTCTGTGTGAGAGTAAGGTTAGGTATAGCTTTAGTAAAATTCTTATTAATGTTTTATAAAACGTTATTATAAATTTCACTTTTTAAACAGGGAAGATTAACGTATTTAAAATTGCCGATTTCATACACATTATTTAATGATTTATAACTTTATAAAACATTATTTTTAAACGAAATATAGCACAAATTTTTTTTAAACGTTATTCATGATTATCGTTTAAAACCCTGCACCCTTTTTTCCCGGCGCCCTTTTTTAACGTACGCTTCAAAATCGCCCTGAAAGCGCTTGTGCAATGATTCTCTATGAGAGAGTTCATATCAGAGCGGTTTGCTTGCGATCCGCTTTGAAAAGCGGTGCTTGGGCCATTTTTGAGGCGATTTGCCTAAATGGTAGGTAAGCGATTGCGTGAGTGCACGCTGCTTCCTTCTCGTGTTCTCGTGACGTCATTTGCGCACACCTCCGACATAGGGCGGAATCAGAGGTGTGCGTGCTGACGTCACGAGAACACGAGAAGGAAGCAGGAGAGACAGTGCGATGGCCCGCAGCTCTATTGTATCCGCGGTAGGAGCGTATGTACCCTCTGTTATCCTGCACAACTGTTTTATTAGTCTTGGATGCTGGTTTTTACACATTGAGATCCTCCTTGGCTGACTACATTAAGTGTGATTTGCTAACATTCAAGACGCGCTTCTGGTGAGTGCATTCACAAAGGGAGAGCAAAGTATCTTATCCCGAATATGGTGGAGGCACTACCCCCTGGAGTGCAGCACGCGGTGCTAATTGTAGTTTTTTTAAAAGCAATACTGTGCACTATGTGCATATTTTAATTGTTTTTATAGTGTCTGAGAAAGCGCAGTGAATCTTTTGTGACCATATTCAAGCACTGAATAAGTGCCCCCCCCCCCCCCAAACAAAAACTACATCCTATGAATTATTAATAGAAATTTCAGTAGACAAGTGCCACAAATACACTTTCTATTGGTAAGACACAGAACAAGGCAGCTCCTGAGTGGCACTGGCAAGTGATGGCACACAGAGTAGTCACTATGTAAGGATCATTTTTTTAAAGTGGGAAAATCTGTAATTAAACTATTACTATTACTGAGTATGTGAAGACTGTTATAAAAGCGCAGCTATAAACAAGGGAGAAGAAGTTCCGGCAGTGGAAACACTACCTCCTTAGCTCCAGTGTGATTGGGCAGAAGATTAGATAAATAATATAATTAAATACCGGGAAAAGAAGTTTCAGACTGCCAAAACTTTACTGTCAGATGAAGTTTGGGGAAATTTAGATATTACAAATCCATTGCTATGGTGGCTCATTGTTACTTCAATTACTCATTTACTTGTAATGTTTTTGTCTTAGTCGCCAACCTCTTCCTGAACCTATCCATTGCATGCTACCTGCCATGTCCGCTGCTTGAACCTGACCACTGATTGCCTGTCGCCTGCCTCAATCTGCCCCATCCCTACAACCAATTTCTGCTATTTGCCTCTACCTCTCCTTGAAGCTCACTACAGATTGCCTGCCAGCCAATGAGTTGTGCTTGATCCTGATTTCTGTTTGACTGTCATTTTTGCCTCTGCTTCAACCTGACTATTAATTGCCTACCACCTGCATTGGCCTGTTCTTAACCTCTTGAGGACTGCATGGCTAAACCCCCCTAGTGACCAGACCATTTTTAGTAAAAAAGGCCACTGCAGCTTTAAGGCCAAGCTGCAGGGCCGCACACCATAGCACACAAGTGATCCCCCCCCCCTTTTCTCCCCACCAACAGAGCTCTCTGTTGGTGGGGTCTGATCGCTCCCCCATGTTTATTTTTTTTTTAATAAATATTTTTGTTTGTGTTTAAAAAGAAAAAAAAAAAGACCTGTTCCTTTAAAACCCTTCCCTCCCTCCCTCCCCCCAGCCAGCCAATCATGGCGATCAGCTCTCATAGGCTTCACCCTATGAGAGCCGATCACTCTCTTGTCCCCAGTGCAGCGCTGCTGCTGATTGCAGCGCTGCACCATATAAATAGACGGCGTGATCGCCGTCTAACAGTCTCCCGAGCGGCAATAGCCGCTCGGAGACTGAAGGCGGGACGGAGCTCCGCCCCATCTTGGTTACCTTTGACCTCCTTGCTAATTGTGTATTCATTACCCGCCCTCCTCCCAGAGTCTTCAGACGCTCTCACTGAGGTCTATACTAGGAAGTGCACTGTTTTATGTCATTAGAAGGAGGGAGAACTAAAGGGAAGAGGAGTAATATATTATAGATAAAAAGACCCCCCAGCATGCAACTGTTCGGCAATGGCAATTAACCTTCCTGGCGGTAAGCCCGAACTGAGTTCGGGCTATGCCGCCGGAAGGCACCGCTCAGGCCCCGCTGGGCCGATTTGCATAATTTTTTTGCTGCACGCAGCTAGCACTTTGCTAGCTGCGTGCAGTGCCCGATCGCCGCCGCTACCCGCCGATCCGCCGCAATTCCTCTCGCCGCGGCCGCCCCCCCCCCCAGACCCCGTGCGCTGCCTGGCCAATCAGTGCCAGGCAGCGCTATGGGGCAGATCGGAGTCCCCTCTGACGTCACTCCAGGATCGGGAACGGGATCTCCGGATCTCCGATCGCCGGCGGCGATCGGAGGGGCTGGGGGGATGCCGCTGAGCAGCGGCTATCATGTAGCGAGACTTTGTCTCGCTACATGAAAAAAAAAAAAAAAATTTAAAAAAAAAGATTTGCTGCCCCCTGGCGATTTTTTTGCAAACCGCCAGGAGGGTTAAAGGACCAGGGCTCCTAAGGTATGTGATAACTCCAAACCATAACAGCAGAAAAAGTTTTGAACGTTTTGAATGCAGGATTAGCATCTTTATCACTTAATACAATCAGACCAGTTGCTGTTGAAATTTGATTTTTATGTTGGCAATCCCACTTTAAACCTCACTACTGCTTGCCACCCATCTGCCTTAACTTCTGCATGAATCTGACTACTGAATGCCTAACGCTTGCCTAAGAATCTACTTGAACATGACTACTAATTGCCTGCTGCCTGCCTTGACCTGTGCTCAGGGCCAGACTGGGCCACCGGAGGGACAGAAAATCCTCCGTGGGGCACCACCGATGCTGCACTGAAGATGCCTGAAACTGGGTACTGTCAATCAACTGTTCACAGGAGGGGTGCATGGCTTCTCTTCTCCCTGCCTCTCTTGGATCCCCCCTCCTGTGCTGTCTGCCCTCTGCAGAGCAGCATCGCAGCCGAAGCAAGAAGACTCTCTCACCTGATCCAGCCAGCTCGGGTCTCCCATCTGATCTGACCTCAGAAGCCGCCGCTCATCCTCTACTTCCTGCAGGAGAAGCAGGAAGTAGAGGATGGGCTGCAGTTATGGAGGGCAGATTGGGTGGGAGACCCATGCCAGCTGGATGAGGTGAGAGAGTCTTCTTGCTTCCACTGCCATGCTACTCTGCATGGGTGGGTCACTGCTGATCTGCAGGTCTGATATTGAGTAAAGAGACTCTGGGAAATGGGGGACACTTATGGGCAAGACTACCAATACTGAAGGACACCTTTAGCTGCCTTTGGGGTGGAGGCACTATTTAAAGCAGAACCCCTTTGGCTGCCTATGGGGATGGGGTCAATACCTATCTTGGGAAACACCTTTGGCTACCTGAGGGAGGCACTACCTATACTGAGAGACACCTTTGGCTGCCTATGGGGGGACTGCCTATACTGGGGAACACCTTTGTTCTACCTATGGGGGGCACTACCTATACTGGGTACTACCTATGGGTGTGGGAGTACCAATACTGGGGGACACAGCTTAGGCTACCTATGGGTGGGGGGCTACCTATACTGAGGTAAGACACCTTTGGCTACCTTCTACTGGGGGACACCTTTGGCTACCGAGACTTGGGGAACTACCTATACTCAGGGAACCATCTTTGGCTACCTACACTGCTGGGGCTACCTATACTGGAGGGGACATCTTTGGCTACCAATACTGGGGGGCTACCTATAATTGGGGGACATGTTTGGTTACCTATAACCTATGTAAGGTAATGTTTGCTGTATTTCATATGTAGGGTAATGTTTGCTGCATTTCATACGTAGGGTAATGTTTGCTGCATTTCATATGTAGGGTAATGCTTGCTGCATTTCACATTTAGGGTAATATTTGCCACATTTCCAATGGGGTGTAATGTTTGCTGCATTTCATATATGGGATAATGTTTGCCACATTTTATATGTGAGGAAACATCTGCCACATTTCACATGGGGTGTAATGTTTGCTGCATTTTATATATGGGGTAATGTTTGCCACATTTCTTATATGGGGTAATGTTTGCTGCATTTCATATTTGGTGTCATATTTGTTGTATTTCATATGGAGCGTAAAGTTTACTGTTTTTCATATAGGGTGTAAAGTTAACTGCATTTCATATAGGGCCTTTGTCATGATCGCTGCTGCAGCAGGTATTGCTGGAAGTAGTAGTGCTGCAGCTCAGGCAGTTCTGATCTCTTTCCATGCAAGCTGCATAGCTTTGTCTGCCTTTCCCTGCTGTCAGCTTGTGACTGATTATCATTCACCTGTGTGGGAATCTGCATGTCTGCTCCCATTGGATGACCTCAGTATAAAGATCTGCTTCCTGCAGGACTCCTCGGGTTTTCATAGCTTCAGTTTAAGCCTGTCTTGCTGTCGCTTCAGCCCCCGATCGTGTTTCTTGTTCTAAAGATACTTTGCTGGTTTTGCATCATATATTGGTTCATTGCCCATATATATGCATACCAGCACGTTTATTATTTTCCTTGTATTCGTGTTACGTTGATACATCAGTGACGCAGATATATACGTACACGAACTGTTTATATCCTGTGTTCAGTTAGTCAGTTCCAGCACGTTTTGGTGGTTGCGCGTATCGTGATCACCCGTGCTGAGCTAGTTATCCTGTTCCTGGTTCTGTTTGTGGATTGCGTTCATCTCTGCGAGGAGATAACGAATCCTTCTGAATCCTGTCCTGTTACCGTTTGTGGATTGCGTTCATCTCTGCGAAGAGATAACGAATCCTTCTGAATCCTGTTCTGTTACTGTTTGTGGATTGCGTTCATCTCTGCGAAGAGATAGCGAATCCTTCTGAGTCCTGTTCCCTGTATCGTTCCAGTCCTAAGTCAGTGTTCCTGCTTATGTCATATATCGGTTCATTGCCGATATATACATATGTTAGTCAGACGTTACAAATAGTTTCATTGATAGCTGTAATTGTAATACGCTAGGAAAACATACTTATTGTATATTTATCTGTGTTACGTTCATCTATCTTGATCCTGCTAATTCCTGACTATCCTGTCCTGTCTTTGTGAGGCACGCCATCGCCGCTACGCTTTGGCTGCCTCATTCCAGTCTGTCTTGTTGTGGACGCTTGCTGTCACTGAGTAGCGGCTAGCTAGCAAGCGTTCATTCTGTCTACCTGTCCTGATCTCCTCAGTTCTGGTTTATGCGCTCAGCGCTACTTTGCGCTGAGACGTTATAGCGAAAGCATTGTTTGTGGCTGTCGGATCTGCACCGGCTCTGTGCGCCACAATCTCCTTTTGGAGTCAGTCCTCCCCTCCACTATACTAGGGATAGCCTGTTTCCTTGTGCTAGTGTGTGTACCTCCTCCACGTCAGCTCATGCGTTGCATGCTGACTGTGGAGAATACACCACCAAGCCTTACAGCCTTATGTTTGATGTATTTCTCATGGAGCATAATGCTTGCTGCATTTCGTATGGGGTGCAATTTTGCTGCATTTCTTGGTCATAATAGCTGCATATGATATTTTGAGGCTATTGTTGCAGCGTTTGCCATTTGGGGGCTCAGGATTACTAAATTGTATGCTAATACATAAACCAACAGAAACACAATGACCAGAAAACTGAATTATTTTGCTAGCCACTGTATAAGGTAATTCTTGCTAGAACTGAGTTGCCATCAGAACGGCCTTAATTCTTCATGGCCTCAGAGATTTTAGGTCCATATTGACATGATAGCATCATGCAGTTTCTGCAAAATTATTGGTTGCACATCCATGATGGGAAGAACCCATTCCACCACATCTTATGTGTCTGTGTGTTTTTTGTGTGTTTTTTTTTTGGGGGGGGGGGCTGGGGTGTGTGGAGAGGGAACACTCGTGTGTGTGTGTTTTTTTGGGGGGGGCTTTGTCTACTTATGTTTACGGTTACTTTGCCTGTGTTTCATGAGGAAACTCGAGCCAACCGCTTTCTGATACATTACAATTTTTGTCTCCGCTTATACCATGTTTCTCCAGATGCCCTGCCATATTATTATGTGTTTAAGTAGCACTTTTGCTACTTTTGCAGTACTTTACGGAGTATATAGGTATGTGAGCTCCAAAACATTGGCTCGTGGACCCCAGGCTGAAATTTCTTTGGTGAGCCCTCAGTTCCCCAATCTGACCCTGCCTGTGAGAAACTGACTACTAATTGCCCTCTACCTGCCTTGACTTCTGCTTTGGCTTCCGTTTGCCTACCACCTGATACAACATCTTATTGAACTTGAATATCAATTGCCTGCAGTGCTGTCTGCCTCAATCTCTGACTGAAACCAACTACAAACAGCCTGTCACCTGTTTTTACCTTAGCTTGAACCCAACAACCAATTTCCTACTGTTGTCCATTACCTCAGCCTGCACTGTAGCACTGACTTTGTCACTATCTGCTGTCTCCACATTAAAGATTCTAGTATCCTGCTACCTCTGGTGGGGTAAACCTGAGAATTGTGCCCTGTTTTCCCGCAGAAAAGTAGTCTGGTGGTCACTAGGGTTACTTGCAGGGTCGGACTGGGACACTAAGGGCCCACCGAGGAAGTTTCAGCCTGGGGCCCACGCCGCAGCAAAAATAAATGGGTGTCACCACGCACTGGAACATCGGTGTGGTCATGATGAGTCATGGGCAGACTTAAAAAAATAAAAAAAAAACACAAAATAAGTAGCGGTGTTATTCACAGAGATTAGGTCTGACCAGATACATTTCAGATAAAATAATCAAGTAGTTGCATGCCTCATGATAACTCATCAAGTAGTCAAATGGCAGCAGATTTTCCAACAAAATGCAATCAGATTGGTGGCAGATTCCCCACAAAATTCAATCAAATTGGTAGCAGATAGCCCCACAAAATGCAAATAGATTGGCGGCAGATATCCCCACAAAATGCAATCAAATTGGCGGCAGATTTCCCAACAAAATACAATCAGATTGGTGGCAGATATCCCCACAAAATGCAATTAGATTGGCGCAGATATCCCCACAAAATGCAATTAGATTGGCGGCAGATATCCCCACAAAATGCAATCAAATTGGCAGCAGATATCCCCATGAAATGCAAATAGATTGGCGGCAGATATCCTCACAAAATACAATCAAATTGGCTGCAGATTTCCCAACAAAATACAATCAGATTAGTGGCAGATATCCCCACAAAATGCAATTAGATTGGCGGCAGATATCCCCACAAAATGCGATTAGATTGGCGGCAGATACCCCCACAAAATGCAAATAGATTGGCGGCAGATATCCCCACAAAATGCAAATAGATTGGCGGCAGATATCCCCACAAAATGCAATCAAATTGGCGGCAGATTTCCAAACAAAATACAATCAGATTGGTGGCAGATATCCCCACAAAATGCAATTAGATTGGTGGCAGATATCCACACAAAATGCAATTCGATTGGCAGCAGATATCCCCACAAAATACAATCCGTTTGGCAGCAGATATGCCCACAAAATACAATTAGATTGGCGGCAGATATCCCCACAAAGGCAGGTCCCCAGTTAGGGGGGCCCCCCTGCTGGAAGGGGGTGCAGTGGGCACAGAGGGACCCCTGTCCCTCACCTAGATAGACAGGTCACAGGTGTCCCCAGTTAGGTAGGCAGCCAGGTCTAAGTCCCCCCCAGCTTGGAAGGGGGGGGGGGGGGGGCAGTGGGCACACAGAGCGGCGGGGAGGGGGGGAAGCTTCCCCCCACCTCCCTCACCTAGGGGCCCCTCCTTCCAGCGCTCCCCCTTCCGCACTCTCCCTCCCTGCAAAATTGCAGCCAGTGGCAGCCAGCGGGGAATAGCTTACTGGCATGATGAGATGCGATCCATCACTCTGCGTGCCGCTGGCTGGTCTGGTCTGGTCTCCTGCAATGCACTGTGTCCAATCACGCTCTCACAGGAAGTACTGTGAGAGCGTGATTGGACGCAGTGCATTGCAGGAGACCAGACCAGCCAGCGGCACGCAGAGCGATGGATCTCATCTCATCATGCCGGTAAAGCTATTCCCCCCTCGCCCCTAGGTGAGGGAGGGGATGAAGCTTCCCCCCCTCCCCGCCGCTCTGTGCCCAATTTCCCCCCTTCCTGCGCTGTGCCTGCTCTGGGGCCCCCAGGAGGTGGGGCCCACCGATGGAAATGTCGGCAGTTTGGTGGGTCAGTACGAGCCTGGTTACTAGCCCATCATCCCTTGGGCACTTTATTAAAGGTCAAGGTTCCACTTAGATTCTTTACATCAAGCTAGCCCAGTGATCTGCAAACTTGGATCTCCAGCTGTTAAGGAACTGCAAATCCCACAATGCATTGCAGGAGTCTGACAGCCACAGTCATGATTCATAAAGGCAAATGCATTGTGGGACTTGTGGTTCCTTAACAGCTGGAGAGCCAAGTTTGCAGATCACTGAGCTAGCCCATGTCATCACCTTAGGTGAGTCCCTTGGCATCTTTTTGCATTGCAAATTATATGTTCTTAACATTATGCATAAGGTTACTTCCACACTATGCGTGTTGTGCATCTGCACAGCCTGAAAAATAGAATCGCAATGGTCTTCAAAAGTCGTGTCGTGCACCCATAGGTGTAGCTGTGTTAGATGGGTTCTGCTCTTGTCTAACTCCGGTGACACCCACAACCTCCATCAATACACATGAACCAGCAGTATAATGCTAAGCAATTTTATTGGATCCGGGGACCCAGTAATAAAGATGAAATTAACAATTTACATCCTAGCAATATGGTCTAACAGATAGGTCATAGCATCTGAACTCACAGTTATGGAAATAAAGGAATACCAACAGTTGCTTGCAGAGGAATGCAATACAAAATGACACCTTCAACGACTCTGGAAAGGGTATGGCCCAAAGAAGCACCAGAAAATCTAGAGATATCATATACCACAATCACAGTAAATTATTAAAGGAGAACTGTAGCGAAAGGTATATGGAGGCTGCCATATTGATTTCCTTTTAAGCAATACCAGTTGCCTGGCAACCCTGCTGAGCTATCTGCCTGCAGTATTGACCGAATCACACCAGAAACAAGCATGCAGCTAATCTTGTCAGATCTGACAAAAATGTCAGAAACACCTGATCTGCTGCATGCTTGTTCAGGGTCTATGGCTAAAGGTATTAGAGACTGAGGATCAGCAGGGCAGCAAGTCAACTGGAATTGCTTAATAGGAAATAAATATGGCAGCCTCCATATACCTCTCACTACAGTTCTCCTTTCAGTGTACTTTAAATGACACATTTATAAACAGTCTGCGATAATCAAACTCAGATAAACATTTAAGCTATTTTCCCTAAACACTGGCCAATGTTAATCTAAGTAGTAGGCCGGCAGTTGGAACTCATATATAAAACAGTATTTGTAATCCACAAGGTGCTTCACTCAGGAGAGCAGCAGCAGGAAGATGACACAAGTTGGATTATTAGATATAGATGAATGATCCTCTTCTGGTAGGCCTAGACACCCCAGAGCAGATTGTTAAGCCAATATGACAGTTTTTGTCTCTAGTTCCAACAGGAATCACTCACTCAACGCTGGTTCTGTGAATCTGCAGGGAGTTGCTATGCAGGCAGATAAACATACCAATAAACTGGATTCACCATCAGCCGGTCACTGTAGTAATAAAGTAGCTTGCTTACAGTTCCTTCAGATAAGACAGAATGAAGCAGCCATGTGAAGTAGTCTGTCACACTCCTTCAGAAAGGATGCAGTCACAGGACACTGTGGAGAAAGGATTTCACCTCCAGATAGCTCTGCAGCTCTGAGTAAAGCTCTCCTCTTCAGAGCTCTATCAGTTCTTTCTCTCCTATTTCTCCAGACAGTTCAGTTCTCTGTGTTCAGTTCAGTTCTCTTGCGAACACTAAGTAATCCTTCAGATCCCACTCCAGCCTCCTCTACTCCCAGCTCACTCTGCTGCAGGCTCACTCAACCCATTTTTCAGCAAATTCTCTGTTCTCTCAGCTAAGACTTTCTCTCATTGGCTACAAAATCTATTGGTGAGAGGAATTCTCCACCTAGATCAGTGATGGCTAACCTTGGCACTCCAGCTGTGGTGGAACAACAAGTCCCATGAGGCATTGTAATACTCTGACAGCTCTAAGCATATCTCGGAGAGGCAGAGGCATGATGGGATTTGTAGTTTTGTCACAGCTGGAGTGCCAAGGTTAGCCATCACTGACCTAGATGTAGGAGGGAAATCTGTAAGCACTGCAAACTATTAACTGTTTCAGAGCTGATATCATAAAACTACAAATCCCAGATATGATTACACAGATTACACTTTGCACAGGTACTGAATAGCAATGCTGGCAGGATGGCTACACTCGATTTCCATGTTATGAGTGGGATGTGATGCATACAGTGAAGCATTCAGTACATAAAAGTATGCTTCACTGCAACTGTAAATGTGCATGTCATCCAGTAAACGCAAAACATGCTTCATGTTGTTCCGGCAGAATTTACTGATGCGTTAATGTGAAAATAACATTACAATATAGCTGCATTGTGTTCTGATGATATTGTCTGCAATATTGTATATTATTATTATTATTATTATTATTATTTAGTATTTACATATTACGCAGCGCTGTACAGTGTATATATATATATATATATATATATATATATATATATATATATATATATATATATATATATATATATATATTGTCTTGTCACTAACTGTCCCTCAAAGGAGCTCACAATCTAATCCCTACCATTGCCATATGTCTATATTATGTAGTGTAAGTACTGTAGTCTAGGGCCAATGTTTTTTTTTTAGGGGGGAGCCAATTAACTTATCCGTATGTTTTTGAAATGTGGGAGGAAACCGGAGTGCCCGGAGGAAACCCATGCAGACACGGAGAGAACATACAAACTCTTTGCAGATAGTGCCCTGGCTGGTATTCGAACCAGGGACCCAGCGCTGCAAGGCGAGAGAGCTAACCACTACGCCACCGTGCTGCCCACGTATATTGCAGTGGAGTGCAACGTATCCAGTGTGAAAGGACCAGTGAGAACCAGTTCACACTGGCAACAAAAACACTTCATTTAGCAGACTGTAACAGACCGGATCCTAACTGATGTCAAAGCATCCTATAATCAATAGGATTCATTCATTTTGTTCTTATGTAATGGATCCGTTTGGCCTTTTCCATTGAACGGACCACTAGTTTGGAGAAGGAGCAATTTTTTCCAGATCACTGGATGCATCACATTTAGGGCTGAAACCCACTAAAAGTCTTTTCTAAGGGCCCGTTTCCACTACAGCGAATCTGCATGCGTTTTATGCATGCAGATTTGCACAAGCAGTAGAAGTGGATGGGCCTGTTTCCACTTCTGCATGATTCTGTGCGGTTTATCGTGCAGAAAAAATCTGCACGACAGACCCATCAGAATTCGCACGCTGCACACCCGCACGCGATTCGTCGGTAGTGTAACTAAATAGGAAAACCGCAAGCGTTTTAGTCTTGTGGTTTTCCCGGTGTTTCCGCGTGCGTTTTTGTTTAAAAACCCATGTCACTGCATGCCGGCATTGACATGGTTAAAATCGCGTTGTGACAACCGTGAGTGATTCCGCGTGAAAATCTGCATAGAAACGGCAACGAAACCACAACTGCATGCGGATTCGTTGCCGCGATTTTCCCATCGAAATCGCGCCGCACAAGTGGAAACAGGCCCTAAACGTTAGTGATTTGAAAAAGCTCTCGCTAATGCAATGCTATGGGGGATTTTTTTCTATAAAATCACATTGCTCAAGTGGCATCACACCCATAGCATTACATTAGCAAGAGCTTTTCAAATCACAACTGCTCAGAAAAGAGCTTTTAGTGGGTTCCAGTGCGCTTACGGAATGGAGGGTCATGGATCAACAACCGATGCCCAATAAAAATGGATCCATTTCACAGATCAGTTTTTACACCGATCAGTTTTTGATCCATGCAGTGTCAACCGGCCTTAAAGAGACTCTTTAACATCAGAAACATCCCCTGGGGGGTACTCACCTCGGGTGGGGGAAGCCTCCGGATCCAAATGAGGCTTCCCACGCCGTCCTCTGTCCCACGAGGGTCTCGCTGCAGCCCTCCGAACAGCCGGTGACAGACCCGACTGTAAATTCAATATTTACCTTTGCTGGCTCCAGCGGGGGCGCTGTGGCTGCTCTCGGCTCCGAAGTAGACGGAAATACCCGATCTCAGTCGGGTTCGCTCTACTGCGCAGGCGCCGGGAACTTGCGCCTGTGCAGTAGAGCAGACCCGACGTCGATCGGGTATTTCCGCCTACTTTGGAGCCGACAGCCGTCAGAGCGCCTGCGCAGGAGCCGGGAAGGTAAATAATGACGTCATTTTGCACGGAGGGCTGCAGCGAGACCCCTGAGGGACGGAGGACGGCGTGGGAAGCCTCATTAGGATCCGGAGGCTTCCCCCACCCGAGGTGAGTACTCCCCAGGGGACGTTTTGACGCTACAGATCCTCTTTAAGGAACACAGACCTCAACTAGGGCTTTAAAGGGAACCTAAAATAAGAAGGGTATGGATTTTTCCTTTTAATATAATACCAGTTGCCTGACTCTCCTGCTCATCCTGTGTCTCCAATACTTCTAGCCACAGCCCCTCAACAAGCATGCAGATCAGGTACTCTGACTGAATTCTGACTGGATTAGCTGCATGCTTGTTTCAGGTGTGTGATTCAACTACTACTGCAGCCAAAGAGATCAGCAGGGCTGCCAAGCAACTGGTATTGTTTAAAAGGAAACATACATATCCCTTCCCTTTAAATAACCTTCCCCTTCACATCTCTTTCACAATGCAAGGTGGTAAAGTTAGCAAGAGGGCCCATGGTGCTCTTTATTATTGAGTGTACATGCATAATGCCTAGCAATACTTATGGCCTCTTGTATGACCTATTCAGAAGTATGTTATAGTGGAATAGAAAACAAAGGGACACATTATAAAGGGCGGATCACTGATGCACCAGGTTTTGTTTCAATGCCTTTCTGGTTTTCCTTATCAACCTTCGCCACTATCAGGTGTAACTGGTTCTTTTTATGTTCTCTACTACTGTAAATAATAGTAGTGGAGGAGGGCTGTGTTGACTGTTTTCTTCACCACTAGTTTACAGACACGCCCGACCCTGAGTATCTGAATGAACCTTTGTGTTCCAATCTGCTTTTGTTATGTAAATCGGTGAACCCGCATGATGCAAACTTAAACTGAAGTATAGCCAGTTTATTATTTACTATTGGCTATCCCTCAGAAGACGAGCGTCTGGCGGCACCTGCACCAACATCATCCTGGACCACTTCTCAGGTCAGGTTCTGCATCCAGCCAATCCTACCCTCATCGCGCTTGCTCTGGGGGCAAGCAATGGTTAAACATTCCCTTAGCAATAGCCAATAGCGGATGGAGCTCCGGAGAGGGCGTTGCAGGAAAAGCCACACACATTAGGTGACAGCAGCTGCCTCCACCCACTCCCTGTATCACAGGCAGCAATGAAGAGGGGACGCCTGCTGTGATCATGGCAGAACAGGACTAGCGCTTCCAGATCAGTTCTCTGGCTCCAGCCCAGGCATCACACTAGAGGTCAGGGCTTTCCCTGTATGACTATTATTATCTGCCTGCAGCTAGCAGCTCCCACCTCGCTGCCCTCTCCTGGGATTGCCATTGTCCTTCCTCTAGACACATTGAGGAGTGCAGATTGTCTCGGGGAGCCTGGCATGAGCTGGGCATGGAGGGAAGAGCTCGGCCCCTCCAGCCTGAGAGGTGAGGGGGGCATACTGAACCAAGCCTAGAGCCATTGACCCCATGAAAGGGTGGACGCCTCAGTGTGCTATTCTGCATGCAAGCTTCCTGCTGCACCTTGTCATTGTGCTCTGATCAGCCATGCTGCCGGGAGTCGGGGTATTCGGCACCAGCCTGACGTCCAGGGTGATCATCCCTCTGCTGAAGGATGAAGGTTTCGCTGTCAAGGCTCTGTGGGGCAGGACGCAAGAGGAGGCTGAGGAGCTGGCCAAGGAAATGAATGTCCCCTTCTATACCAACCGCATAGACGACGTGTTATTGCACCAAGATGTGGACCTAGTGTGCATCAACCTGCCGCCTCCTCTCACCAAACAGATCGCCGTGAAAACCTTGGGTGAGTCTATCTCTGCAGATCTGTCCACACACCATCAACAGGTCTGGGCTGCTGTGTCCTTGTGTGCTATTCCCAGAGCTGCTGTCACTAGTTCTGACTGCTGGGCAACGTGCATTATTTACAGGAGGGTGCAATCTAGCCATGCTCCCAGGAGGAGCTCAGCAATCTGATGCTGCTGGCTGGGAACCCTGCTGACTGGGTTCCAATGTGTTGGCAGCATCCTATCTCTTATGCACATGGATCATTACCAATGAATGGCCTTTCAATCCTCATTATATTATATAAATTATTATTATGTATTTATACAGTGTTGAAACCTTTTTTTCCAGAACTTTTATTGAGTCTATTAAACATGTCATGTCAGTAATTGTCTCAGAGGAGCTTACAATCTGTCCCTACTGTAGTTACAGTTGACAGGGCTAGCCACTTGGCACACAGTAGTAAAAACTAGTGTGTTAGTTGTTGCTTTACTACTCTACTCATGTCTGTGTAGGCGAGTCTGCTATATCAGCAGCAGACTACAACAGTATTGCTTTTTTTGACATTAATTAAATAGCAGTAATCCTGTTGTTACATAATTTACCATTCTTCCATTTGCAAAGCCATTAGCGTTATAGAGCTGTCTGTCACAGTTCGGATCTTTTGGCCAAGTGCAGTTTAATATCCATGTTAATCCGCAGTTTTTAGTGAAATGGATATTGCACTTATATTTGTCCCTTGTTCTGTTTATGGTATTGCACTTACATTTGTTCCTCCCTTTGTTCTGTTTACGGGAAAATGGAAACTTAATTTTCCCCGATAGGTGACTGACATGCAGGTGAATGACATTCATATGCTTACTCAGCATTCAGTGAAAAGAGTGTGCATGACTTAAATTAGTGAGCTGACACATTTTTTGTTACCATTTGGACAGCTCGTTTTTGCGGCAGGTGGGTGTAGAGGACTTGCAGTCACAATTCCAACAATTAATAAACTTTCCAGTAAACCTCACTATGGTCTGAAATGAACCAGGTGGGGGCTGTGAATGCATGCCAATTGTGGTATAAAAATATAATATGGGCCCCTCAGCAAACGTTTGAGCAAGTTTCCACCTGTTCCATTGATTCCGTCGATTGATAATTTTCGCATGATTGCTGCCAATAATATGCTCACTTATAGGTTTACATTTGTTCTGCAGAAGATCTCAGTTCTGATTCTCATACAATTGGATTATTTGATCAGATTGTCAGATCGGAAGTGAATATCATGTTTGTGAGCTAGGCCTCAGTAAATCAGGCCCATGCTGTAATGAAGAAATCAGTGACATGTAGTACTTAAGCCAAACTTGTTTTATATTAGTTTTGAAGAGAAGAGTTATCAACTATTTTAAACTGGTATTGCTGCTTTGGTTCCAGTTCAGTATATAACTTCCTGTCCCAAGAACTGGAACTGAAAGGGAACCTGAGGCAAGAGGTTCACAGAGCAGAGGCTGCTATATTTGTTTCTGTTTAAACAATACTATTTGCCTGGCAGTCCTGCTGATCTCTTTGGCTGCAGTAGTGTCTGAATCACACACCTGAAACAAGCATGCAGCTAATCTTGTCAGATTTGTGCCAGAAAAATCTGATTGGGATGCTTGTTCAGGGTCTATGACTAAAAGTATGAGAGGCAGAGGATCAACAGGATGCCAGGCAACTGGTATTGTTTACAAAGAAATAAGTATGGCAGCCTCCATAACCCTCTCACTTGAGGTGTCCTTGAAGTGAAATTTCTCTAGTGGAGAAACAAATGGCAGTAAAATGCAATATTTTTGTAGTGTGGGAAAAAGTTAATCAGAAAATCGGCAATGTTTTTATTTCTGTTTGTTTACCATATGTAATGGTTGGGAATTCCTCACCTAACGATTGTTGTTTTTAACTGGTGTAGGTAAAAAATGTTTGCTGATTTTTTCCATTTCTCCTCCATACAGTGGCGTAAGTAAGGAGCTTGGGGCCCCGGTGCGAGTTTTACATGGTGCCCCAAGCATTCTATTGATATGGAGCCCCAAAACCTACCAAGGACAGTTTCAGTGTCAGAGAGGTATAATCAGAGTAAGGATTACCACTATTCAATGCACATATAGAGGTGTTCATTACCAGCATAGCACCAATGAAAAGCTAATAAGATGGATGAAGTAGGGCTTTGTGTGGGCCCCTCTGGTCCAGGGGCCCTGATGTGGTAGCTACCTCTGCACCCCCTATCGCTACGCCACTACCTCCATAGCATGAAATGACACAAACATGCACCTTTGGCCAATACCAGTGTGTTTCCATCTCCTAACTGTCTGGGATAAGAAAGAGGAACAGCTTGCAGGTCTTGTTTATATTTTTACTAAACACCTCCTACGGTTTTTGGTGTCACATTTATCTAGTGATTAAGCTATGAGTTTATGAACCACTTGGCAAAGATAGTTCAATTCTTAAGGCTCGTACACTCGGACAACAATCAGGTGAGCGACTAATAACAAGCAGTTTGCCTGATCGATCCGGCAGATCAACTCACATGACTGTTGGGTTGATATTGTGCGGTTGGCCACGTGTGTAGAAGTTGTTTGAGTGACGTGCGCTTGTTTAGAATGCGGCCATATCGTGCAGTCCGTCGCTACGTTTGTTTAGCACAGTATGCAAATGAGTTGGTAGTTTAGTTGGTTAATCCACGGAAAATACAAGTCGTGTAAATGTTTTGTCCTGGGGATGGTCACGTCATGGAGTTGGCCGTGCACTTATGTGGACGTATGTACGAGCTTTTAAAAAGACCATAGGCTTTTTTTTTGGGCGTGTAAATATTTGCACAAAAATACCTTCTGACACCCATCTAATCCTTCCCTCCAGTCACAGATTAGGAAGAAAGAATTGTTGAGAAAAAATATGTATGATTATTTTTTCAAATGACGCTGGTCCTTACTTTTTACCACTACATAATTTAGCTTTTGAATATAAAGCAAAAACTTTGAATATGCTTCAATTCAATTCACTTTATTGTCATTGTGTAACACAACGAAATTACTTTTTATGACAACCCCATGGTGCATATAGGGAACATAGTGATAGTAACAAGGAAGAGAAGAAATTATACACATATGCCAGGTATTACAGATATTTAAACAATTTGTACACAGTGTTAATTATTTCAGAGAGGATTCAGAGTTCATCAAGTTTATGGCAGATGGGAAAAAGCTGTCTTTCAGTCTGTTTGTGTGTGTGCGGATTGATCTAAAACGTTTACCTGATGGAAGGAGCTCAAACAAGGCATTTCCAGGGTGAGTGTTATCCTTGATAATGTTTTTGGCCCTTCTCACGCTGCGAGTATTATACAAAAGTTCCAGTGATGGTAGTTCAGTGCCAATAATGGCCTCTGCTGTTTTAACAACTCGCTGCAGGGCTTCTCTAGTAGCCTTCGTGCAGCTGTTGTACCAGGCCATCATGCAATTGGTCAGAACGCTTTCTATAGTGCATCTGTAGAAATTAACCAGCAGCTTCTGTGGGAGGTTAGCGCTCCCTAGTTTTCTCAGAAAGTAGAGGCGTTGTTGTGCTTTGCCAGTTAGAGCTAAAGCATTGTCAGCCCAGGACAGGTTCTCTGCGATGGTGACTCCCAAAAATTTGAAGCTAGAAACTCTCTCCACAGCCTCTTCATTGATCATTAGCGGTAGGTGAGTGGTCTTTTTGGTGGTCCTAAAGTCCAGAATAATTTCTTTGGTCTTCTTTGTATTTAATAACAGGTTGTTAATGTCGCACCATGCAGTCAGGTTCCTAACTTCTTCTCTGTATGCAGCTTCCTCATTGTCTGATATAAGCCCAATGACAGTCGTATCATCTGCAAACTTAACAATTACGTTTGAGGTATGGCTAGGCTGGCAGTCATGGGTGAAAAGTGCATAGAGGAGAGGGCTTAATACACAGCCCTGTGGCACGCCAGTGCTCAGGGTAAGGGTGGAGGATGTCTGTTTTCCTAGTCTGACAGTTTGAGGGCGATTAGTAAGGAAGTCCAATAACCAAGTACATATGGAGGGAGCAAGACCTAGTGCATGGAGTTTGTTGGTCAGCTGGCTAGGTACAATGGTGTTAAATGCTGAGCTGTAGTCAACAAAGAGCATCCTAACATAGGAGTTGGAACTCAAAAGGGACAAAAAAAGAGAGATATGGGGGGCTTGGTTCCAAAAGGTGGTCTCTTGATTTATCTTAATGATCTTAAAGTGGACCTGAAACCTTGCTTAGGACAGAAGGAAAACAGAGAATTGCACCCTGTATGTATTTACAGAGTTTAGCCTGTCTAATTTCTCCCATCTGTGTTTAATCACCACTGTAATTTGATCTCTCAGCTGTGTCAGCTCAGAAATCTGCTATGCCGTGGCAGAGCAGCTAATTTTTAAACACAGGATGTTAACAATATGTCTGCTTTCATCAGCTGTAACAAAGAAATGTTTTTATTTAAAGGTTATTAAGCTGTTGCATATCTTTTAGAGCAGAGAGGCAGTTCTGAGTTCAGAATACATTATACAATAAGTCAGGTAGATTTTGCACCTTCAGATGTCAGTGGAAATCTTGTCTATTATGGATAGCACTGCCTGCAGATGCAGAGCAAAGCTATGAGAACCCTGCATGCATAATGTTGCAGTCCATGCCCACCGCTTTCCTGCTAAGTTCTGTTGCTCAAGAAATAGACATTCCCGATCAAAGCTGTATTAATATTTGGAACAGATAGCAATTAGTAATATCGATTTTTTGTCACATATAATGTTTATCTGGAATGTAACATCTAAGCTATTATGCCCTGTGAAATACTGTATACATAGCTTTACACACTTAGACTCAACATAAATTAACTTCTTAATACATTTATTTAAAAGTATCCTTAGATATGGTATTCACGGGTAACTCTCATATTCTCCCAGCCACCAGCCATACTGACATGTACATTTCTGCCCAGTGCTTTTTGTTATGTAGATGAAATACCCCTGCTTGTTCTTCATTCCTTTGTATTGTGGTCATTTGACCATTATTCCCATAGGGGTGTGGCCCTCACTCTTTGATTTGGAGGTGTTACTGGGGCCCACAAGCACATGACTCCTCCACCAGAGCCTGTATGAGGTGATAGAGGAAGCAGCCCCAGAGGTCATCGGACCAATACTTTAGAGTGGAATTTTGTAGTGATTTTTGTTTTTAAAGTGTACCTGTAAACCTGGAAAAAATAGCAAAAGATAGATACTTACCTCGATATAAGTAAGCTTCTGAATAATGCAGAAGCTTCCCCCATCCTCCTTGCCTTCACCAGTCCAGCCCTGGTACCTTTGGAACGTATTAAACAAGAGCTTATCGAATGCAAAGCTTTCCAGTGTTTAGACTTTCGTTGGTTCATGCTGACTTTTATGTGGACAAGTGTGGCCTGTCCCTGAAGGTTATTATTAAAGTTCCTGTTACAGAGATAGTCCACTTTCCTGATGCTGGGAACATGATAAGAAGTCATCACTACAACAGGGAAACAGGTAGCAATAAAAGTCACACTGAAGTTCAACTCTTTCCCACAGTTATTAAAGCTTTGAGTCCTACAGGAAAAAAGCATTTTAGAAATTTTAACTAATTTCATAGTTCATTTCAAAGCTGTATTCATACTGCTGAATGTGTCTCACATGGAGACATTCCCTCACATCTATCTACGGTTTATAAGAGAATGTGAGAAGAATCTCTTCAACTGAGCACACCAGATATAGCTAAATCAGGGCAGTGTGCTTCATCAGCCTGCTCATCTCTATTCTTACTGAAGATTTTCTTAAAGTGGAGCATAATGAACTATACAGTATATTTTTTTAACCCCTTCTCTTCTCCAGAACATATCCGACTAGAGTACCATGATTAACAGTTGATACAGACTTAAATGCCTTTATTTTGCTCATACAGCAGACATTCACACTGCAGTGTGTAGGAATATTCCCTGCTCCACCCTTCCTCTTTGTGGCAAGGTGCAGTGTCCCTTAGGGCCTTTTCACACAGATGGCATATTGATAACGTTGCCAACTACAGCAACTAGTCAATTACCCATGTGACGTGGCCCTTAGACTACCATAAAGCCTGTGGAAGCAAGGTGTATTCTGGGCTGTCACACCAAAGCTCTGTGGGAGGGAAGCATGGTGTGGCCTTAGCAAGGTAGAGTATGGCCTAGACAGAAAGTCATGCAAGGTGGAAACTGGCTGTCTGTGCATGTGAAAGAGGCCAGCCTGAGATCTCATGACCATGGACTGTGAGCTTCACCAGAAGAGTCAAGCCCATGAACACACAACCATAGATTGTATACTTTAGTGAAATAGACCAACACACGATCAAGTGACTATGGACTAGGCCTGAAAGATAAATCGAATTTAAACCGAAATCGCGATCACCAAGATGACAATTTCGGAACCGTCAAAGTGGCAATTATCGTGATCACGTCATTTCCACATGGGAACGTTTGAAGAAGTGGCTTCAAACTTCCCCAAAGTCCCGGCGTGTGCATCCCGCAGCGTTGGACATACCAACGCTGTCCATCCTCTTTCGCCGTCTGCCGGCTCTCGTGCTTGGCAAATCTTCGGGTTCCTGTATGTCACATGACATAGAGGAAGTATTCCGTGCATTAGAGCCTGCAGGAGGCGAAGTGGATAGACAGGCATCACTGGACTTGTGCTTGAAACTATGTCCAGAACTGATACAGCTTGGGGGACAGAGGAGGCACAGAGAGAGACACAGAGATAAAAAGCAGGCACAGAGACACAAAGGGGGTGAGAGAGACCCAGAGGAGGCAAAGGGGGCACAAAGAGACAGGGGGACAGAGGGGGAACAAACAGGCACTGAGGGGGAACAAAGCTTGATTTGAAGGAAATCGTGAATTGAATCGAAATCTCAATTTCAGACAGAAATCGCTCAATTCAATTTTTTCATAAAATCGTTCAGGCTTACTATGGACTGCATGATTCATCATGGACAGCTATGCGCAATCTTTTTACTGCATCTGCAGAAGAGCCTGACAGTTCTGTCCCGTCACTTCACCATACCCCCTATATAGCTGCTCCCCCGACCTCACATAGATGTAGAGGGCAGCACATAATGTCCAGGATAGCCTTTAACTTGTCCCCAGTGTAATGTAATACAAACGTGGAAAAGAATTGGGAGGATTTTTTTTCGCTCTGTCTATCAGTGATACAATCTTGCTTTTACCATCTTACCAAGCAAGAAGGTTAAACTGAGTAAATATGCTTTGATTGGATGCTTTAGGTAGCCCCTCATATTACATAGTAGTGGATTGTACAGTCCAGATTGTATCATTAATGGGCATCTTTACAGTGAATGGCTAGATTACACTGTAAGATATTTTCAGTACATTAGGTGTTCAATGTGATGAAAGCATCCATTCATAGGAAAATATGCTAAAAACCTGGGCAATCTTGACCAAAATGTTGATTGAGGGTCCTTTTCCACTGCAAAACGCAAAACTTGACCAATTTTGATGTGCAATTTTTTATGCGTTTGCGTTTTTCTGATTGGCAAGTGTTGTGTTGATTTTTGAAAATAGATACTAGTGGTTAAATCAAAGCAAAACGCAAAGTGTTTTTCATGTGTTCCTATACTTTACATTGAAACGCAAAACGCATCATAATCGCACAGATATGCGTTTGCGTGTTTTAAAAAATCGGAACGCAGCAGTGGAAAAGGCCACCCAGGATTATTATTTTAAACAGGCTGCACTTATGAATCAGCAAACGCATGCGTTTTGGTTTTTTGGCAAAAACGCAGCTAGCGGAAAAGGGCCCTGAACTTTGATTGTGAATGGTTGTTTTAATCGGATTCAGGCTCCTTTTCCACCAGTTGCGTTTTTGCCAAAAATGCAAAACGCATGCGTTTGCTGATTCTGAAGTGCAGCCTGTTTAAAATAAGAATCTTGGGTGGCCTTTTCCACTGCTGCGTTCCGATTTTTTAAAAACGCAAATGCCTGTGCGTTTATGATGCGTTTTGCGTTTTAATGTAAAGTATAGGAACGCATGAAAGACGCATAGATTTTTTTTGTGTTTTGTATTCATTTAACCACTAGTATCTAGTTTCAAGAAAACACTTTCCACTTGCCAATGAGAGAAACGGAAAATGCAAACGCATAAAAAACGCACATCAAAATTGCGAAAAACTTTGCAGTTGCGTTTTGCAGTGGAAAAGGGCCCTGAAGCTGGGAGTGAACGGCACATAATTGAGTGCATAGTTTTCTACTGTATCAAGCAGTACAAACCTAGTAATGGCACAATCAATATTCAGTTATATTTCCTCTGAAGTCAATATGGAGTCAGCGGGGTGCCCCTTAAAGTGTACCTGAAGGCAAATTTGGGGAAAGAGTTAGATACTTACCTCAGTAGAGTGAAACATTTGGATAATCCAGAGGCTTCGTTCTGGGAAGTATCTAGCTTTTTTATTGTTTATAATCTCAGGTTTGCTTTAAAGTCTGGTACACACGTTTGAGGCATGTCGCCCGGCAGGGTTCGGGACTTGATCCCTCGGGCTACATTCCAGTGCTGACTCTGTACAGACATATCACAAGCCTGTTCTGTTGCTATGCGGGTTGAAGGAGGCTAGATTGATCTTTACACGAGTGAATTCACATGGCAGGAGGGGTGAACGAAGAGAACACAATGCGCTCGGCCAAATGGATCTGCCGAGCTGATCTTTGGTTGAGGCGTTGAGGGGGCATCGGGCCACTGTACACATTCTAGCTTCTCGACAGAGACAGTCGTTATTGGCCACCTCCTCTAGCATGTGTACGACGCTTGTTCAATAACGGTTTTAGGAAAGTTTGTTGTATGGACTTGGAGTTTGCCAATAGCTAAGCAGCTTTTTACATTCTATGCAGAATGGATGACAAGTGAATGGATTTTTCACTGGTAACAAGACTGTGCACATCTGTCATTTAGCTGTCCACCATAGCAAATCACTAAACAACACTGAGAGCTGTACATGGTTGAATTTTGCACAAGACAATCACAAATAATTTTCTCTACAAAGCTTGAACCAGTTGTTTCTTGCATTTTGTTACATTGTCTATTCAGGAATGAAAGTAAAATAAATTATTTTGACGTAAATGTTAACTTTTGTATCTGCGCTAAACAAACAGAAATATTTTGAAAGTTTCCTATTTAGCTATTGTTAAAGAGGACCTGAACTCAGAATTTCCTCTCTGCTCTAAAAAATAAGCAAGAGCATGATAACCTTTAAAGAAAAACATTACTATGTTACAGCTGATACAAATCCTGCAATAAATCTGCAGTGTGCCTACTTCCTGCTTTCATGGAAGAAGACATATTGTTAATGTCATGTGCTTACAATTTAGCTGCTCTGCAGAGGCAGTGAGCTGATTCAGCTGAGAGATCAAATTACAGTTGTGATTAGTCACAGATGAGAGGGAATTAGACAGGCTAAACTCTCTACATTTTTTAAATTTATTTTTGCTTTTTACTTCCTGCAGTGAGGGTGTGTATGTGGTGACTGCATGATTGGTGGCTTTGATATTAACTACCTAACGACCGTCTCACGCCAATGGGCGTGACCGTGGCGGCAGCCCCAGGACCACCTAACGCCAATTGGTGTAAAGTCCTGGAGCTGTGGTTTTGCCAGGGAACGGCCAAGCGCATGTGCAATCGTTCCCTGCCAGTCCATGGAGTTCCGCTCCGTGATCAGCCTGCTACCTGCCGATCACGGCCAACCAGCTCTTTGTAAACGAAAGGGGAAAGAAATCCTCTTTGTTTACATCCATACAGCGCTGCGGTCTCCAGCAGCGCTGTACAAGATCGGCAATCCCCGGCCTCTGATTGGCCGTGGATCGCCGTCATCTCATAGGCTGGTGCCTGTGACAGGCGGAGAACAGGATGGATCGCCGTCCTGTTCATTTCTGTAGGTTGAGGGGAGGGAGGAAGGAGAGGGAGGGGGACGGAGGGAGAAAGAGCCTCTATGAGGCAGAAAAAAAAAGTGACAGCAGCGATCGGACACCTCCGGCAGCATGTCCCCTTGGGGCCAAAAAAAGGGGGGGGAGTTCGATCGCCATGCTTTTTAGCTGGGCTGAGCACTAGGCTGAAAAGCCTGCGCAGCCCAATGTAGCAAGAAATGGCCTGGTCTTTAGGGGGTTTAACACTGCGGTCCTCAAGTGGTTAAAGTGAATAGCAACCGCATTTTTTAAAAAATGAAGCAAATACTTACCTAAGGAGAGGGAAGGCTCTGGGTTGTATAGAGCCTTCCGTCTCCTCTCTCGGTGCTCTCTATCCTGTGCTGGCTCCCCCCCGTTTCAATCCTCCACCGAAAGGGTATTTGGAAGTCTTTGGGAGCAGTGTCCTCCCGAAGGCGTGTGGCTCCATACTGCACAAACGTGAGCGTGCAAGAGAGCGTGCTTGCGCAGGTGCAGTACAGGGCCGCCATTCTTCAGGAGCACTCGGGCTCCCTGAAAACTTCTGAAGCCTCCTTCGGTCGGGTAAAGCAGTATTTGACTAAATTAGTCAAATACTGCTACCGGGTGAGCCAGCACCGGAACGACGGGACCAGGAGAGGAACGGGAAGGCTCTTTAGGACCCAGAGCCTTCCGTCTCCTTGGGTAAGTATCTGTCTCATTTTTTTAAATGCGGTTCCCATTCACTTTAAGGGGGAAGGTACTGAAAAGTGTAGAACCAGTGTTTTATGTCATTTTGAATTCTAATAAAAGTTTAATACTTTTATTTATTTTTTGCTATTTGAGTATTGGGGATATACTTTTATCCACACAGCAGCTACAACTTAGGTGCATTCGCAATTTGTAGTAGACTCTCTAAATACATACAGGGTGCATTTCTCTATGTTTTTCCTTCTCTCCTGTGCAAAAGTTCAGGTCCACTTTAACATACATTTTGCATTTATTCACTTGTGGTCTAGTAGCCCATAGTCTCTATGGGACATTGGATCACTAGAATACATGCAGAAACGTGTGAGCGGCTGTAACCATTCCCTTCGCTATAGCAATATATTATCTAGGCTCTGATGATTGACTCCTCTGGTGATGACAGAACAGCCTTCATGTGTAGCATCTTACTTACATGCATAGCAGAGGCGGGAAATGAAAGAGCAGGCCATGACAGCACTTTTTATCTGCTTTTCATATGCTCTCTGGAAGAGAATATTGTAAACTCTCTGAAACATAAGCATGTGAGATACCCTATAAATAGAACAAGATGAATTTGTCGAGTATGATAGCGTACTGCTGTTTAGCCTCAGTTTAGTAGGCTGTGCTAGGCACATGATTTAAAATTGTAAAGGGAGAGCATGACTGGATAAGCGGTGCACAACAAGCAAACTGTACAAGCTAAAAGGAACTGCGGTGACAGGAAATGCGCTGCAAATTCTTACTGACAATGTGTGCGCTGCCTTACTTGTCATGTAGTGCAGTGAGTAATTCTATGCTCATCAGGCACTGCAGTTTGACACACATACAGAATATGAATGCTGCTCATATAAGCATCTTAGGCCATTGAGAGCTGCATCTCACATTGGAAAAAAACAAGCTAATTTGCTGGAATCTCTAGGGATTTTAAATAAAACGCACAGAGGTAAAAAAGGCGGCCAGGCCCATAAAAAGTGCCACACTCAGTCTCAGTCCAACTTCAGGGACCCAGGTCCATTCAAGGAAAAGAACTTTCCAGCGATCTCCAGTGAGGTTTACTGTAAATCAGAGGCTGAAAGTAGCAGAAGTTACCATGTCCCTAGTCAGAGATGCAGTAACACCCCAGCAGTGAACCCAGTCGCCATTGCTAAACCCCATGCAGTCACCGCATTGCTCTGCAATGCCCGCTCTATAAACAATAAGACAGCCATTATTGCGGACCTTATTCAGACATGCGATTTTTCATGCATCACTGAAACCTGGATTGATGCCAATGCGGGCCCCACACTGGAAGCAACCATCCCATACAATTACTCAGTCCTAAGTGAGGGAAGACGAGACCGCAGAGGAGGGGGTGTAGCAATTTGTGGCAAAACAACTCTGCAGCTCAGGGCCCTGAATGTTGGCTCAACAAAGTCCTTTGAATGTATAGGTGCCCAGATCTCAGCTGGTAAAGGCTTCAAAATTTTAGTGGTTTATCGTCACCCCGGAGATGCTGACCCTTTCCTACAGGAATTCCCAGAACTTCTGGCCATGCTAACTCTGTCTTATCCGAGATGGATCATCCTTGGTGACTTCAATGTCCGGGCTGATAACACTCAATCACAAGATGCAAATGAACTAATAAATCTCATGGGTGGACTAGGCTTCACACAAGTTGTAAAATCAGCTACCCACAGAGGAGGGCATACGCTAGACTTACTGTTCCACCTTGGAATGGACATTAGTAACATAACAGTAACCCCAGTGGTGTGGTCAGACCATCACATAATACAGTTTACTATTGAACATCACCCTATCAAGCAGCTCCCTAAAGAAACAATCAAAACCCGTCCCCTGAGTAAATTAACACCGGAGAGGATAACTGCCAACCTGGATTTTACAAATCTGCTCCACAGCCAAATGGACCCAAACACTCTAGTAACCCAGTACAACACCACGATATATGAAACACTTGACAGTATTGCCCCATGGCGCACCAAATCAGCAACCAAAAAGCAGAAAGCTAATTGGTTTGACAAAACCATCATGGATCTAAAAAAGAAAGGGCGCAGACTAGAAAGACAGTGGCGTAAATCAGGGACTGAGGAGCACAAATCTAGCCTAGTTCAACACCTCAGACAATACCAACAAGCAATAACCAAGAAAAAATCAGACTTTATCTCGCACAAAATATCTACAGCCAACAACAGAGCTGCTCAACTCTTCCACACAGTGGAATCACTCTGCAATCCTTCCTGCCTAAAAGCCCCAACCACATACTCCAGGGAAAGGTGTGAAGAATTCTCTGCCTTCTTCACAAACAAGGTGTCTACCATCCGTGCCAGCATTACACCAACTACATCAATTGACCACTGGACGTTGCATATGCCTACTACCGTACCACCATGGCAAGTCTTTGACACTCTGAGTGTAGAAGATTTTGGAATTCTCATTCAAAGTCTCCGCCCCTCCGATCCTTAATGCAGTGCCCAGAGCTGATCAGGCCAGCACTTCACAAAATCACTCAGTGCTCCTTGCAAAGTGGTCTTTTCCCAGAAGAACTAAAGAAAGCAATCATAAAACCCCTCCTGAAGAAACCATCACTAGATCCTGATTCTGTAACCAACTACAGACCGGTGGCGAACTTACCATTCCTATCAAAAGTTATCGAGAAAGCAGTCGCCAACCAGCTAGAAGCCAGGCTTACAGATAACAACATCTTTGATACTTTTCAGTCAGGATTCAGGAAAAGGCACAGCACTGAAACAGCATTAGTCCGAGTAATGAATGATCTACTTACTGCAAGGGACAAGGGTGATTGCTCAATTCTGATTCTTCTTGACTTGTCAGCAGCATTTGATACTGTGGATCATGAAATTCTTATCCAGCGACTGAAGAATTACTGTGGCCTAAGGGGTACTGTTCTTAGATGGTTTCAGACCTTCCTATCTGGCAGGACACAGCAAGTATGTCTGGGCACACACTACTCTAATCCAGTGCCACTTGCCTATGGAGTTCCACAGGGTTCTGTACTATCACCATTACTCTTTGCAGCCTATATGCTCCCACTGGGCAAAATAATCCAGAACTATGGCCTAGGATACCATTGTTATGCAGATGACACACAACTGTATCTGTCCTTCAAGCCTGGCACCCAAGACCCATCAGCATCCATAAATGCGTGTCTAGTGGATTTACAAAATTGGATGAACACCAGCTGGCTGAGGCTGAACTCTGACAAAACAGAGGTGTTGGTGGTAGGTGGTCCACACATGATGGATAAAGTTCAAAACGCTCACCACCTCAAACTAGCAATTGGGGGAGATACTGTACAGTATAAAGACTCTGTGCGAAACCTTGGGGTGATCCTGGATGGAAATCTAAAACTCAGACAGCAGGTATCAGCTGTCGTCAAGTCTTCCTTCTTCCATCTAAGAAATATAGCGAAAATCAAACACCTTATCCCAGCTGAAGACCTACCTGCCCTCGTTCACGCACTTGTATCCTCCCGCCTAGACTACTGCAACGCCCTGTTCATCGGATCTACAGATAAGGCTCTGCGCCCCTTACAGCTAGTACAGAATGCTGCAGCCAGACTCCTAGCCAATGCCCCCTACAGCTCACACATCACCCCAGTACTGCAAACTCTTCACTGGTTGCCAGTAAAATGGAGAATCAATTTTAAGATCTGCCTGCTGACATTCAAGGCTCTACACCACATGGGACCCAAATACATAGCGGATCTATTGGAACTTTATGCCCCTTCACGCACCCTCCGCTCTGCCAACAAGATGAAGCTGGTTATTCCCAGGATACACTTAACATTTGGTGCTCGGGCCTTTTCCTACGCAGCCCCTACTCTATGGAACTCACTTCCACAATCAGTACGAGAGGCTCCTTCTCTGGACAACTTTAAAAAAAGGCTAAAAACTCACCTCTTTTCCCGAGCCTTTGAGACTGCATAATGCAGGGTCACAGCGCTTTGAGTCCCCAGGGAGAAAAGCGCTATATAAATATTATTGTTATTGTTATTGTTGTTATCTTTACTTGAGAAATGATGGATTTCTAGCGAGTTCACGCAGGGTTGACAATAGCATAATTACCAATGCTTTTAAAATGATTCAGGCTTTAATATGGATCTTTATAAGTTTTTATTCATTCAAACTTGAACAGAGGAGAATTGAATAGATATTAGAGAGCACAGAAAATACAAATGCATAGAAAGCATGTTTTGTTTTGTTTAAATTATGACTATTTTGCATTGACTTATCTTCCATAATGCTCTAAAGAGGGTGTTGAAGAAGTCCCATCACTAAGGCTTCATACACACACTAGATAGTTCTTGCCTGAGGCGACTGGTTGGGGGCCATCTCTTCTGAGAAACTAGTTTGTGTACAGCAGCCCGGATGCATCTGCGAGATCATTTTGCTCAAGCACAGGCCAAGGCTATTGTTCTCTTCCTTACCTCTTCCACTCCATTGTGCACTGTGCTGTCATCCATCTGTCCCTACTCATAGCAACAAAATGCACCGCTAGCCTATAGACTAGCAACATGTCTGTACAGCATTCGACCCCACCTGTCGCCAAAGGGATTGAATCTCAATCTCTGCCAGACAGACACAGTCCTCGTGTGTGTACACAGACCCCTGACCTCAGTACAGCTGCCTTATTAAAGGGAACCTTAACTGAACGGGGGGTAAAGAGTTTTACTTACCTGGGGCTATTACCAGCCCCCTGCAGCAGTCCTGTGCCCTCGGCGCAGCTCTGGAATCCTCTGGTCCCCCGCTGTCACTTAGTTTCGTTTTTGACGACTCACCAGTCGCCGGCCGCCATGCGTATTATTGGACGCATTCACCAATGCAATTAGCGCTATTGCGGACCGAAACGCGTACAAAAATACGCGTTGCCGCATATCTACGCGTGCGGAATGCGGCAACGCGTATTTTTGTACGTGTTGCGGTCCGCAATAGCGCTAATTGCATTGGTGAATGCGTCCAATAATACGCATGGCGGCCGGCGACTGGTGAGTCGTCAAAAACGAAACTAAGTGACAGCGGGGGACCAGAGGATTCCAGAACTGCTCCGAGGGCCCAGGACTGCTGCAGGGGGCTGGTAATAGCCCCAGGTAAGTAAAACTCTTTACCCCCGTTCAGTTAAGGTTCCCTTTAACATTAGTTCAGTGTTGTCCAACTGAAGTTACAAGTCACTTGCTTAGTTTCTCTAGCGGAACACAGGCCTTTTGCTTGATTTTGTGCACAGGCTGAAGCCAGATTATGACCTGAGCTGAAAACTCTGTATACTCTAGCCCTAATGACCTTCAGTGGGGCCTACAATCTGATGTCCCACAGTCACGGGACAATTTTTGAGGAATGCCAGTTAACCTACCAGTATGTTTTTGGGAAGTTCCAGGAAACCTACACTAACAAACAGAGAACTAATCCCATGCTGAGAGTGTCCTGGTCAGGATTTGAACCTGGGATCTCAGCACTTTAAGAGGAGAGTGGTAACCAAAGTCAGTAAACTTGTATTCATTTTCCGAATGTGCAATCTACTGATAGCAGATTACCTAGACCAGTGATGGCTAACTTTGACACGCCAGCTGTCACAAAACTACAAATCCCATCATACCTCTGCCTCCCCGAGTTATGCTTAGAGCTGTCAGAGTATTGCAATGCCTCATGGAACTTGTAGTTCCACCACAGCTGGAGTGCCAAGGTTAGCCATCACTGACCTAGACTGTGTACAGGTAGAAGAAATACCATAAAATATTTTGTTTATTTTACTTATCTGGTATGCCTAGGCCCCCCCCCCCCTACAGACACTGTGACCAAAAAGCGGCACTAGGGGCCCTTTGTTGCAGCCAAATTTACCTCCTTGGCCCCTCAGCCGGCTGCTGACCCTCCTTCTCAATCACCTCCCAACTTAACTGTGCTCCCTAGGGCCCTTGCAGAGTCTTAGGCAGTGTTGTGTCTCACTTGCCTGCCAGCACAAGTGAGATGCTACTCTGCCAAACACTCTGTAGAGGCCCCGGGAAGCAACAGTTAAGATGAGGGGAAGACACCTTGGGGGCCCTGCAGGCTCTGGGGCCCTGGGGCAATTGCCCCTGTGCCTCTATGGTAGCGCCAGCCCTGCTTTTATTGTGGCCAGGCTGAAATCTAATAGCCTGTTCACTCACTAGAAATGGTTTTCAAAGAAATGGTTTTCATTGATCCCTGCAACTGTAGATCACACACCACTCTACCCATATTCAGTTTTCTACTCTCTCACTCTGATTCTTGAACTAAATGTTTATGTCTGGTAACTGAGAGGTTATATCTGATCACATTTATACAGTTACTGTACCTTCTGAATGAGCGCAAGTAAAAAGCAATCATTCAGAAGACAGTGGGAACGATTGTCAGATTCAAGAAAGCTGACGACCCTTCCAAACAGTTGTGTTGCTCTGCATGGAATATGTTGCAGTATTTGCACAACCTGTGCATTTTTCTCAGTTATATATGATATTTTTAGTGCAGGGTAGAGAAGGAGCAGATTGAGAAAAGGTTTGGAAGACTGTACATAAACGTTAAAGTACAACTGTTGTGAAAAGGATGAAGTAAGTCTGCCATATTTATTTCCTCTTAAACAATACCAGTTGCCTGGCAGCCACAATACCAGTTGCCTGGCAGCCTTGCTGATCTATTTGGCTGCAGTAGTGTCTGAATAATACCAGAAACAAGCATGCAAGCTAATCTTGTCAGATCTGACAATAATGTCAGAAACACCTGATTTGCATATGCCTGTTCAGGGTCTATTGCTAAAAGTATTAGAGGCAGAGGTGCAGCAGGACTGCTAGGTATTGCTTATAAGGAAATAAATATGGCAGCCTCCATGTACCTCTCGTTTAAGTTGTCTTTTAAGATTCTAGGTTTGGTTTGATTATAATAATTATATACTGTAATTTAATATTTGTAAAATAATTGCAAAAATGATCAGACTTTGAACAGCTGCCATTTACAGTGTAATCCAAAGCATCCGAGGCAAGTAAAGATTCATACTTGTCACCCCTATTACTATTTACTGCTTATGAACTTTCATAAAATCAATAGACACCTGTGATGGGCTGGGAATGATTTAGAATTGCTCATGGAGCTGTCATGTATGGAGTCACTGGGCAAACACTTTTTCAAGAACTGTATGTGGTCTCCTGCCACAGGTCCCACATTTACACACACACTACAGGAACATTTTTTTATTTTAGTCTTAAAGTGGACAACCAGCTTAAAGTGCACTTATTCTCATTTTGCTAACTTCCACAAAATAAAATAATTAAAACAAATAAAATGGAGTTTAATTCACTTCCCATAGTAAGGACATGGGCTGGTTGGCAGCATAAGATGATTTAATAATAGACACTTGACCTTTTCTTTTTGATGTTCCTGAATACTGCACCAGATTGCTTTCAGCTTGCCCTCCTTTTTGTTTCAGAGGTTTCCTATAGTCCTGCAATAGTAAGTGGAATGGGGGATTTCCAGACCTTATTGTGATTTTTTTAGTGGTCAGTTTTCTGCTGTGTTTTTTTTAACAAATAATGTTTTGAACATTGCATAGTGCTGTATATATGTCAACTTTTAAGACTCTGGCTTGAATTAGACTTCAGAATATAAGGTATCTACAGGAATACTCAGCCAGCATCATAATGTACTGTCTGTGACTGGTATCCACCTTAACATACAAACTCAGATGACCACACTCTTGTCTAGTAATTAGTAAAATGCCACATGGGGGAGCGGGTCCCTGCCACACACAACCAGAAACACATATGTGACAGCTGGAGTTCTGCCAGTTGTATATTCCAGTGAACACCTCATAATTGTAAGATGATCACTTAATGGGTCATTGCAAACGTATCTGGCATAAGGCAACCTTACTACTTCAGCTGCACTGGTTGCTGTTACAAATGGGGCTCTACTAAGCCTCACTGAGTCCCCCATATTTGGATCTGAATTTAGATAAGGGCAAGTTTAATTGCTTCAGTACCGGCACAGAGGCTAGGCGATTACATCACTAGTGGTCAAAGAGGAAAATGGCATGCGTGGGAGAGGTATGGCACGGGTGGGCAGAGGAATGGAATAGGCATGACATAAATAGAAAGGGACACCAACAGGAAGACCAGCCAAACATGAGAAGACCGTAGAGACTTACGAGTGGCTGCTGGCTGTAAAGTATAGCATAGTATACTTTACTGTCTTTTAGTATGGTATGCTTTACTTTACTTTTCAGTGTTCTTCAAGACTGCTTTAATTTGAAGTCAAATTCACTTTAAGTCCTTTTTTAAGTTTTTGGAGGTATTTAGTTTATACATTTCTTTCAATCAGATGCCCTGATAGCGCAAACACCTACATTTGCTCATTAAAAATACAGTTTGTGAATTCACTGTGATGAGTATAGTTCAGGTTTAAGAAAAGGTCTGACAACTGGTCAAGCAGAGGAAGAACACTTATACAAGGCCGGATTTATTGAAAGTACAGACCACATATTCATGCCTTCATGTTAATGTCAGGCATGCACGATAACATATATTTGTACTTGAGGGATTGTGAATGATAACAAGCAGACAAGCTTAAGGTGCACACACATTACTTGATTTGTGCTAATGGTATCCAGCACATTTATTCAGAATGATCGAATTTGCCAGAGACCAATGCCACAAGGTGGCTGCCCAGTCTTTATATTTATACATTTCTAGCTGAAATTGATAGAAACTATCAATCTAGCACGCTAGAAAGATTTTGTTGCAAAGAGCTTAGTCGGGTTCACAGTGGTAGCGATGTTTGATTTCCTGATGACCGTCGGCCTTCTGCCCAGTCTCTCCCTATATAAAATGTGTACCTTCGGGCTGTGCAGTTTCACCCGTCTGGCAGTGTGCGTCCTCTTATGTCCCGTGTCTTTTTCTATTGCCACCTGAGGCACCTGTACCCCGCGATGTCACGTACAGTACAGGCGTGATGGAAGAAGACACAGGAGGCAGGCCGGAGGACAGGTGAGCCTGGAGCACTGTACAGCCTGGGGTACACATTTTACATGGGGTAGACCAGCTGGGGGGGTCCATCGGACATCGGGAGATCAAGCGATGCTACCGCAGTGCACCCTTCCAAGCCCTTCCGAGCGAGATCTTTTTAGCATGCTAGATTGATAGTTTCAATCGATTTTGAATTGAAATCAATAAAAATTACGATGGGGCAGATTAGTTGCAGCGGCATTATGATCGAATATGTTGGATATCGATTTTGCGAATTAAGCAATTTATAGGTACCTTAATAGATTCCTCTCTGATCAGATGGTCAAATCTGGGGGCCTTCTGCCAATGTGTGGCCAACTTAAGGAGAAACCCTCTACTTACCTAACTTGTGCAGCAGTAAAATGTTGCAGTGAAAAGTCGTAGTAGGGTTAAAGATTTCAGTAACAAGGGAAAGATCTTGTAAGAACAATATTGAAAACTAGGCTTCAAAGTTTGGAGATAGAAGAATAAAGTAGCATATTGTTATACAGTTAGAAATATGATAAATGGTGTATTTGTACATTTTGTAATTTTCAGGGATGTAATTTGCAAGTTGCACACAAGTGCAGATGAAGATTATTGATAAAAACAGCACTATTTGCTTGCCGCGTGTAAGGATAAATCATTTATTTACTATTTCTATTAGTGATATGTGCATTTACTACTTGTGTTTCCTAATAAATATTTAAAGGTGAAAGATAAATGTTGAAGGTCAGCTGTGATGTGCATCACCTGCGAACACTTCACAGGAACAATCCGGAGGCACAGTGTATCTCAATCTGCAGGATCACTTCCAGACGTGACCGAAATAGACAATTGCCAAAGTCCTTGCCATTGAAAATAGGTCAGCTTCTCAAGAACTCGCAGAGTGTTATACAATAGAGTTTTAATCATCTGAGAGAACAGGAAGGAAAACAACAGGGAACTTTGGTAGCACTGAGAAATGACTACCTGTTATTAGCTTTTCCCTAAAAGGATATTGCTTCTAGTGACAAGGAATGCAAGCCCCAGTACATATTAGAAGATATAGAAGGTGATTGGGTGTATTGGCACAGTCTGACAGCCCTTGTGGGTTTCTGCTGACAAACCCATAAGCTAGGGCTGGAGAGTCCCAGTCAGGACCTGAATATAAAAGAGATGAATAAATATAACTGCTTCATAGGAAATTATCCAGCTTATGCAGAATAGCTGATATGGTGAAGGGAATGATCAAATTACTCTGTGTACTGTGAGCTTTAGTGTGCCCGTAAACAGGCCTGGGGCCCAGTGGAGCTGTTTCAGAAGCAGTTTGTGCTTTCTAGGAATTGCCGGCGCTAGGCTAATAAAACCCTATGGCAGCCATTCCACAGAAGTGATTGCAATTTGCTGAAATCGCAGCATTTTCTGAGTAATTTTATTCAGGGAATGTACAGTATTGGTCAAAATCACATTCCCTGAAATCGCTCTGGAAATCGATGTTTTATGTAGCAAAATCACTTTAACTTCTCTAATGGGCCCCACCCAGCCCTACCAGCCCTTGTGATGCTTGCTTGTAATAGCATTTGGCAAATATATAATTGTCTTACAGGTCTCCTAGAAACTTGAACAGCACATAAAGACATTCTGAGGAAAGCCTCATACACACATACAAGGACTGTCACCTGGGAGGGATCGGGACTCAATCCCTCAGGCTAGAGTTCTAGACTGAGGTTGTACAGATGTGTTGTTACACACGCACACTACTAAGGCTGGATTCACATTGATCAATTGCATATTACAGGTGCTATAAGGATGTGAGCTGCAATGGAGACTGGACAGAGTCTTTAATACAAGCCTTGAATGCAGCAAGTTAGAATAACGTGATCTGTAGCAAGCAGTATTGTGAACAGGCCCATAGAATTGTATGGGCAGTGAGTTGACATGCAGAGTCTTTCTGCAACACAACTAAGAACTGTGAACTAGCCCTACCAGGACCTTTTTTGGGGGGAATTTGGCAAAACTCATAAAAAAGTATTTTCCACATCCATTGTTTATTAACATTATGATAATGTAGAGATAGGAATCACTGATTACTTTGATGTATGTCTATGGGGCGCTCATTTACTCATTACTAGTGTTAGTTTAGTTTGAAGAACTGTCATGAAAGAGAAGTGGCTGACATTATGAGGAAAAGGCAGGAAGGAAGCTGCATGCAAAGACGCACCCAGTAAACTTCAGTGCTCATATGTGTTCTGACTGCTAATAGAAGACCTGTCACCTACTAACATTCTGTCACTCTCAAAATAGTATAATGCTCAGCTCTGTGTGTTACATTCTTCTCAGTTATATTACCACTCCTAGTTTTACTTATCTGCAAGAGGCAATATAAAGATTCAGGAGACCATGCAAGCGTCAGAGTGTGCTCTGTATATGTCAGAGACGTTGGCCCTGTATGGGTCTATAACATCATGCCATAGGGCTGAGAACTGTCTGATGCAGTTCAAATTACAAATGGAACTCTAGGTTAAATTGTATTATGTCAAGCCCTCTTTAGACATCTGGACTTCAAAACACCTCAGTGATAAGCAGCATTCTTTAGGAAGAAAGAAAGACTGATACTAAAGGAGTTCCAGTACTATATTCTTCTTTGCAAAATGCCTGTGGTGCTGATAGTAAATACTATAGTTAGATTGTTGTGTCATATGATATAACATTATTTTTTACCTTGTTGTTGTGCTTTAAAGCGGTGTTCCCCAACCCTGTCCTCAGGGCCCACCAACGGTACATGTTTTGTAGAAATCCAGAGGTACATAATTGGCTGCAGTGAGACACCAATTACCTCACCTGTGAATGTGTGTGGTCCTGCAAAACATGTACTGTTGGTGGGCCTTGAGGACAGGGTTGGGGAACTCTGCTTTAAAGGATACCCAAGGTGACATGTGACATGATGAGATAGACATGTGCATGTACAGTGCCTAGCACACAAATAACTATGCAGTGCTCCTTTTTTCTTTCTCTGCCTGAAAAAGTTAAAAATCAGGCATGCAAGTGACAGTTTCTGTCCGAGTCGGGACTGGGTCAGACTATAGCATATAGCATAACCCTCACTGATAAGTAATTACAGCCATAATATACTTTTCTGTCAGTAAATGGCTTCTGAGAGCAGAAAAGAGATCAAAAGGATCAATAGTTCATACAATTGAGCTCTGACATAGTTCAATGAAGGTGTCATTGAGCCGAGACAATGAAACAGTAAAAACTAGATTTAAATATAAAATAGAACTGCGGGATATCTTAAAATGTCATTTTAGGAGAAGGAGGATAGATACAATAGTTTTTCTCATCAGTTTATTTTCACCTCAAATGTTCTTTAACTGACTCGCTGCTGCTTTGTGCACAAGACAAAGATAATATACAGTATAGTATTTCTCATTAAAAGTAATTCATTAATATGTGTTGAAATTCTGCTTTTACATAGTCTGTAATGGCATATTGTTAATTTTAATAGTATAGTTCTGTAGAAAGTTAATTGAAATATATAATAAGCACCCTGTATAATCCAGTCACTTGTAATATACTGCGTTTCTTTCCATTAATGCGGTAGGGTTTACACCACAGAGCAGGGGTGTTTATTTATGTATTCAGCTGCAGTCTGTAAAGATGGCCGAGTCTACATTTCTTAAGGCTCGTACCCACCTAACAATCTTCACAACGGTTCGGATCTTAAAGATCCCTGACATCTTCCGTACAAAGTGCTGCGATTGTTTGAACTCTCGTGAGACAAGCGTGTTCCCTCAGGCAGAAAGATGAATTGGGGAACACTCGTCGTAGGAGGATGTTGCTGTGATCCATCTTCCTGCCTCTTCAGTTGAGTATTTAGCTTAAGGACTTCGCTGAGCATATGGATACTAGTACACATGTGCTTTACGTTTGTAGTAATGGAAATATGTTGCATGTAAAATGTCTGTGGAATCCAAGTTTCTTTCATTTTAGGCGTATAAAGTGCAGCTATTGAAAATACCCTTCTCAAGTCTCTAACATCCACTCAAAGTCCCCCAGTACCCTCCCCCACATTCACTTCAGGAGCCTTGTGGTTGCAAACACTACTGCTCCATCCAGTCTTATGTCAAGTCAGGTAATGGCCATATAATGTCTGTTTGAGCCTCTGCTCGTTAATGAAAGCAGCCATTTCCTGAATTGTTTCTTTATACTAGCTCTGGAGAAGAGAGTCTAAGCTTGTCCTTGGATTTTGTAAGAGGCAGGCAATAGCTGTTTGTATTAGAGGTGTTCTGCTTCATATTAGAGTCCGTTTACTACAAGTCCATAAAGATTCCTAAATGAATTAGGGCTCAGGAACTGGAAATGTGTTTAGAAGCTGCCTGTCACCAGACATAATTGTATGACAGACCACTTGAATTAAATACGGCAGAGTCACCAGCAAATAAGTTCTTAGTGTGTTCCACATCAGCTGTGTTTATATGGGTGTCAGTGCGTAACCTGTGGTATAAGGCTGCGCAAGCACAAAGAGGGGTAAATGACGAACAGAAGAACAGCGCATTTTTGAAAACGTAGAAAGGACTTCCTTTTATGGCACTTTGCTACAGATCAGTGTTACAATAGTAAAAAGTCAGGCATTAGCCTAAGCTTGTGGCAGGTTCCTTGGCGGTCGCATTGTTTGAAATCCCTTGCAGTTAAGTGTGAAGTTACCACCAGAAATTCAGGCTTTTCCACATTGCTTGAAGGTGTGCGTGCCTCCTGACCTAATGCAGCATTCTCACAACTGTTTTCTTTTTTCTATGTCCTCTATGTGGCTATGTATACCAGCCAAAGATTGCTTTAGCCAGTCATTCACGGATTAAGCATTTTCAGGCAGGTTCTAGCCCAAACTCAAAATCCTATTTTCCATGGAGTTAAGTTAGATACCACTCTCATTATCTAATTTATAAATGCAAGCACTCTTTATAAAATACATTTTATTTTTTTTATCAATGGAAATAGTGATTGGGGGTGGCTATATGTTTGGATGAGTTGGTGCATGCTTTTGGGGTGCATTGAGCAGGAAAATAGCTAGCGGAACTTTAATGGCATCATTCCTGGCATGTATCCTCAATTACTTGCCGTTATCTCTTCTGTAGATGTTTCACTCTATGCATATCCAATACCTGAAAGCCATATAGATAGGTGAGCATGTGTAGTGACAGCACTATGGAGGATGGGTATTACAAGATACACAGATATGTGCAGTGTTCATCATTTGGTATTCATAAAGGCTTGGACTAATAACATGAAGCAATGCTATCTCATAGTTCACCTTATCTTGTGTGTGTGATGACCATATGCTGCATGAAAGTTACCTCTGGCATTGAAGAGATCTGTACATCTATATTTACACATAAAGCTACAGGTCTCATGCATTAAAACTAGCGTGCAGCTGTATTAACCTAAACAACAAGTGTTGTTCATTCTAAAGCATGACTCTAGTCGGGGCCAGGTGGAGGCGCCAGCCTTGGGTGCAGCAGTAAGGAAAGGTGGGTGGGATGCATTAGTGCACAGCTGACACACTTGTTGCCAACTGCAGCCCAACCGCTCTGTCATTTCCTGCTGTCATTATGCTGAGCAGAACAATGGTTGGGTCTGATGGGCGGCGTCTGTGCTGAGCCACAACTATCCACACCACAGAAGGGCTTGGACCCACCATCTGTGTTAAAGTGTATGGTTAGTTTCAAAGATCATTTAGACACCTACTCCTCTTTCTCTTATAGTTGGCAAATAATGAGTCTAACTTATTCGAACTAAAATGCTAAATACTAAACCCCAAAATACCAATCTTGGGACCTTTGGCCAGGTTTTCTAATCTAGTCTTTAAAAGCCCTATAGGAGTATCTGTTTTATGCCTTGTGTACACATAGGCACTTCTGACACCCACTGGGATTAGTACTCCATCCCTTGGCCAATGGCCAACAGTGTTGTGTCGATGCTGTACAGATGGCTCACCCTGGCTACTGACGCATCAGTTGCTATGGAAAGGGGCAGAGGGAAAACAAGCACCAAGTGGATTCCCGGTGGGGAGGGGGTGGGTGGGGCAAGAACAATGTGATTGTTGCTTGTTCGACATCAGGGGCTTGACACATGCTGGTTTCTTTCACGATTATTGTCCGCCAAACCTGCCAGTGGTATGTAACTTAACAGCTAGCAGGATGCCCTCTCTTTTCCATAAAACATCTGTTGTAACTCACCTAACCCCCAGCCTTCTATGTCACTACACTGTGTGGGTCCCGCTCAGGGGCTCAGAGGAGGTGAAAGCAAGCTCAGCTCAGGGAGTTCTGTACATACAAGCAGATACGATAAAGGTCGCCTTGTATTCCACTGATCTTATGAAGGGCAGTTATGGTCAGAGACTCTCAGAGTTTGCTAACAGCAAGTTTCCGAAACGTATTGCTATTTGTAATGAAAATTTGTTACATCAACAACGTATTTGATTGCAGACTCAAAACATAGAAAGTAATAATAATCAGAACATTTCTATAGTGCCTTTCTCCTGTTGGACTCAAAGCGCACAAGAGCTGCAGCAACTGGGATGCGCTCAAGATACTACACTGTAGTGTTAGGGAGCCCTTGAACTCCTTACTGAATAGGTACTGACCCCAGCCAGGACTCAAACCCTGGTCTCCCATGTCAAAGGCAGTGCCCTTAACCAGTACACTTTCCAGCCACTCCTGTACACTTTAGCCATTCATTATCACCTTGACTTCTACAAGTGCCCATAAGTACTAGTGCTCATCTGCTCGGCAAGCACTCTGGTTATCCATATTTCATCTGCCAGCTCTGCTAGGTGTTGCCCCTTTCTAGAGCTCACTAGCCACCTGCTTATTGTTTCTACTGCAGTTCATGTCATAGGACTTCCTGTGACAGTTTACTGTCCCGATTGTTCTGCCAAGTCATTTCATCATGAGATCGGCAGGGACCCAATAGAAACGCCTCATCCACATCTAACTGCCAAGCACTTTCTGCATACCCTGATGCAATCTTCCCTCCGTTGGGACCCCTGTGCACAAGGTATTTTATCTGCCTGTGTAGCCTCTTCTGCACCTGAACACAGCAGTCCAGCTCCAAGGGAAGCATTTACCGGTGCACTCAGGATCATCCATTTAAACAAGACAATTCCTAGGCTGACTCCTTTCTAGCCCTAGCCTGTCATTCTTGTTTCCTTTAAATATTAACAAGCGTTGTCAAACACTTCATTTTCATTTTCTCTGTGAACACACTCTCCACCTTGTACAAGAAAAATGGAAAGATCTATTTTGGACAAAGTTCAGTTTGTCTTATTGATTCTTTGCATTGGAATGATGATGATGTTATGATTGGACCCTTGAGTTCTGCTGCCTATTAGTAAAATTGATAGGAGGAGAAGAATGGTTGCATAATAACGATCCTTCTGTGAATATACACATTACCTGGGAGGGTTTAACTGTTATGAAGAAGATAAACAGTAAGCCTATAATAATAAGTAAAGGAGTTTTTTTTTATGTAATCGGTTAAAGAGCTTGGTCTTTTAGGATCCTGCAAAATAAACAAATAAATAAATAATATAAAAAATGTTTTTCTACTTTTGGGTTTCCCTAAGGGCCAGTTTAGGGACTTTTTTTTATCCTACACTCTGCGCAAAAGGAGAACATAATGTTAAAAATATGATCTGCTTCCACTTGTTAAAAAAAGTGGATCCGCTTGTTGCGCTGCAATAAGAGGAGCTCAGACTCCGAACTGTGCACATTTTACCGGTCTTTCCATTAAAATGTATGCAATGAAAACCTATGAGAATGGTCAGTGCCTTTTCTCACTAGGCTAGTCGCCACGTCTGATTCATTTGTCGCCGTGATATAAAAAAAGGTCCGTTCTCCACTCAAGTGGGTACAAGGCCTCACTCTTTGCTCATGATCATTTTGTTAACAGCTATTGTTGCTAATTGTAGCTGCAATTAAATAGTACAGGAAAGACTAAATTACTGAAATTGTCCCCAACAGAATCATTGTAAAGACTAGAGATAAATGTGTACGGAAGCTAGGTCAACATCCGAAGAGGTTAACTTACCTATGGTGCTGCCTCTAGCTGATGTGCTGCATGCCACTCTCCATCTTCACAACACTTCAGCCTTCACAAATGGAAGTGTGGCTTTGACAGCGGAAGTGTCAGGAAAATGGAGAGAAGTGTGCAGCACAGCAGGGAGAGGTGACGGCATAGGTAAGTTAACCCCTTTTACCATGGGCGCTCCATACTGTTCCTGCTTATCCCTGGTAAAGGCCAAAGAGGAGGAATGATTAGATCAGATATGTACAGTACAGTGCTGCATTGATTAAGAATCTGTAAGTAGATATCAGGTGCAACTTTTGTGCCTGTTTTTGCATTATCTATTCACATTATTTTTTACTATATAGTTAATAGGTGTTATTTTGAACGGTAAGACTTCACGTACATATACCTTTACTTAGGCACGTAAATGTTTACTTTCATAAAATGTTATGCATAAATCAATGCACTACAACATAATGCTGCCTTTGTCCTATTTATTGATACTCCTTTATTATGTTTGCTGAAAATTGCCTATCTGCAGCACACCAGAGCACTCTATGAGATTTGTCTTTTGAACTTAAGTCAATTTCAGGTGCAAGTTGCAGTTTCTTGTTGAACTTGATAAATGGGATCATGGGTCTAAGCCTATTGTGTACAAGCACTATTCAACAAAAGGCCAGCCATGGAATTCCAGTTTGCTTAACTGTACAATGAATCTGAAAACATTGCTGTGTCAGTTGAAACGGGCAGACATCCAAAATAGATGTGAGCCAGACTGCAGAGAATGCTGTGTGATTGCCCTAGTTCTGCAGCTGCATGGCAGGCTTTACTGGGCATTTCCTCTAATAGAGCCTGTTTTCCGAACATTTCCTGCTCATTGTCGAGGCCTGTCCACAGTACAGTCTTTGGGAAGGAGTACAGTTGTATAGACCGATTTATAGACATCCTTTCTGAAGGCTTTCTAAGCTTTTAGAGGAGAATGGAAGAAATGGTGACTTCACTTAATGACATTTCAAAGACAATTTTAAAAATCCAGTGTTTAACTGTGAAGCGAACATTACACATTACAGGTTTTTACACTTTTTGTGCGATATAAAACTTAATTTCGTGGCTAAGGGCTTGTGTACACGGCCTGTTCAGGTGTCTTTTCGCTGTGTTTGCATTGCTTTGTGGTCCTCCTAATCCAGCACGTTCTATTCAACTGTCTTTGGACTTTTTCACCCAGAGTGGTAATCATGAAGAAGATGTGAATACAGTGTTCATGTATCTCCCTGAATTCCATGTATACAAGCTCTAAGACTTGCTATAGGCATGTGTGCAGAAAGACACACACAGATGCACTGAAGCATCTAAAGCGGTATACAACTCTGACATAATATTCAATAAAAATGTGTTTTCCTACTTTTTATAATCCATACAGTTATCATATTTGTTTTGATGCACAAGTATTATTCATTTAGAAATTATAAGTTCCCAAAGTTCAGTTTATTTACTCTGAACGCTGCATTTTTGTCATAACTAGTGTATTTATATTGTAATGTACCCAGTAATGATTTCAGAGCAGTTCAGGACTCATTAGCAAAAGTTTCTGCACAGTCAGAGAAGTGTTTACATTCTTCACTTGCTACAATTAAGTCAACAATGATAAGCTTATCACCAGTTCCAATGCGGATCTCCCTGCAGGAGAAAAGGTAATGCTGGGAATACATGATGAGATTTTCAGCAGATTTACTGTCCAATTGATTTTCCGATCGTTTTTCCAATCAATTTTCTGATCGTTTTTGTAATCGATTTCCTTTCACTTCTATGAGAAATCGATCAGAAAAACAATCTAAAATAAGATTGGACCTGTCGGAAATTATCTATCGAACCATCTATCTGACAAAAAATCTCATGGTGTATTCTCAGCTTTAGTCTTGTGATTTAACCCTTTGAATGCTGTTCTACTATGGAAAAAAAAATCGAGTTAGTAATATATTATATGCTGTAAATAATATTTTAGAGCAAAGAAGAAATGCTGGGTTTCATACCGCTTTAAGTGGACTTAGATCTCAGTGTGATTGTAAAATTGAAAAGATCAACATTTTTAAGTGAGAAAAGGCCTCCCACACTTTTCAGTGGTTCCTGAACTGGTGGGCGTGCTATTGAACTTTGCTCTGTAATTTTTCCACAAAAGCAAAATGCACTTAAAGGGTACTTGTAGTCTGCGCAGGCACTGCTGGGGCACTTATTCAACAATATCACTGCACACTTCAGCGCATTGATCGTCTTAGACTGCGCGTGTGCGCAAGTCTCTTAGCCTCAATAGGTGCCCCCAGCAGTGCCTGCGCAGACGAGACTCTGAAGGTCCTTTCCGCAGGCTTCCACTGTCTAATGTGGTGACGTCACCTGTTAATATGACAGGCGCTCCCGATGAGTGTACGAGCTGCTGTTTCAGGGCTCGTGTGGAGCTGCCGATCAAGGCAGTGGTCAGAGCAGTTTACCTACTTTGAAACTGCCGTTTGTACACCCCTATCCAGGTTAGTTTGTCCCACAATGCCGTCGCCAATACAGGGGGGGATTGAATGAATAATGTAAGTTTTTATTACTCATGCTGCACATTATAAAAAAATAAATGCTGGTTACCTCTAATCTTATTACAACAGCACTTAAGGTAACTATTTGAAAAAATAACCATTCGTGACACTGCCACACTGGTCCTTTAAAAAAGTAGATTTTTTTGTTTTGTATATACTCAATGACACAGTCTGTCTAGCGTCTCAGAGAACTAAAATATATGAACTGTTGACGTTTTTTAATCTTCTTTACCTGGGAAGTATTTTATGGCTGTAATTCCTTTTCAGTGAGGTCTGCTATAGTCCCACTGGGTCCCGACTGGAGAAAGACTGTCAGTTGCATAGCTGAATATTATCTCTTTCAGTCAGAAAAAGATTAAAAGCAACACAGCATATTTATTTGTGTGCAAGGCACTGTACATACACATGTCTAGCTCATCATGTTTTATGTCCCTTTAAGGACAGTTCTGGCCACCAAACTTTTGTACTATTTTTTGTTGTGCTGCACAGGTATGGAAGCCATAGGAAGTGGTTCTTGTAGTGGATGACAAGTTTTTGCTGTGACCACATATTGTAAAAATGTATTGTAAGTGGTTAGATGCGGTGGCTATTACATGGCACAGTAGTGGAGGATGGATGACCACGTCCTTAAACTGGAAAAAAAAACAACTCCTGAATATGATTGGGAATTATAAGTCCTGAAATGAGCAATATCACCACCCTCATGACCCAGGCTCAGAATGGTATATTCATTTTCTTTTTTCTCCAGGCAATATTCTCTTGCAAGTTGAATAACAGGTTAGATCTCTAAAGAATAAGCTTACTTGACCTTTCTGTATACAACCCATAGCATGAAACAAGCAACTTGTCAAATGATTATAGTATAGTGCTGGATAGCACCTCCTTCGAGTATGAGCCAGGATGATTTTGAGTTTGTTTGTGTGGGTTTCCTCCAGGCACTCTGGTTTCTTCACGCATCCCCAAAACACAATAGGTTAATTGTGCCCCCTTTTCCCCATCCCTGACACACACACACAAATGAAAAATGGCCTTAGACAATGCTAAGGAAACTAGACTATGACTTTGGCAGGGATTTGATTGTGAGCTCCTCTGAAGACAGTTAGGCTTTGTTCACATCTAAAATCGAAATCGCTGATGCCAGCGTTGCGTGATTTTTTTAGCGCCTCCTGCCGCTTACCTGCATGCTGTGATTTTTTTTATAAAGCGTTTTTGCAGAGCGATTCTGTTTTTTCACTTCCAGACGTCAGTCAGGAAGTGAACTATTTCACCCTGAAATGAATAAATACAATGTATTTATTCATGAAAGAGCTGGGGAAATCGCTATACAAAGGGTTTTTTCAAGCGCTTTGCGATTTCCCCATACCTTCCATTGAGGCAAACCGCCCCAAAAATGGTACAGGCAGCGCTTTGGTGATCGGATCGGAATCAGATCGCTCGTATGTGAACACTCATAGGGAATCATTTCTCAATCGCTTTTAGGGTGATTTTTAAAATTGCCTGCACTTGAAAAAAGGCGAAAATGCTCTAGGTGTGAACAAGCCCTCAGTGTATGTACTCTGCTGCTTTTCTTTTCTGTATCTCTTGCTCACATAGACCTGGAAGATTGCAAATATGTTTTGTGTCAAGAAGAAAAAGAGTGTTTAGTACTTTATATCAGTAAAAATTGAAATAAACCTTTTATTGGCTCATTGTACATTTATTTGGTGGTAAAGCTGCATAATGTGCAGACGTCCCATCTCAGTGTTACTGGCTTTTGTTATTACCTGAGCCATAACAGGTCTCTAATGTTGTCTGCACTCTTTCATACAATAGTCCAAACAAGCCCTCCAGCCCTGCCATGCACCTACCACCCCATCCACACCCCTAAGTGCCATGCTAGCTCTAACCCCTTCTGGAGATACGAATGCCCCATCCTGCCAACCCACTTCATCAAAGACTGGTCTATGTAGCAGTACTCAGGCCAGGAAAGATGTGCCAGGTAATTGAGTCCAGATCTTTCAAGGACACCCTGCCCATTGGAAGCTGCTCCATTATGCATTATGCCAGTGTCCATCCTTCCTCTCCCATTGCAACAGTACACACTCTGCTATGGCAGAGCTGCGGGTGGTTATTCCTAATAGCAATGCCCGTAGGATCAAGCCTCATCCTGACAAATCAAACTCAAGATGCTCATACATCTAGCGATTTTGTCGGGCGATCAACCAATAGACAGGTCTCTATCTGATCGAATCTGATCTGAGAGAGATCTGTTGGCCTTCATAAATCACAGGCCGATTCCCAACCAATTTCAGCATGACATTAATACAATACCTTTCCACTCCCTGCTGTACTCTCCTCCCAGATTCGCTCCCCACATGGTTGCCGCGGTGCAACCACGTGGTTCCTGGGGCGCTGGCAACCTTGTGGTTGGCAGAACCCGGAAGAGGAGTCTGGCAGACGGTGTAGAGGTAATGTATTAATGCAGGAGCATGGGGTATATTTACATTAGGGGGGCAATGGCAAGGGGTTTCCGTCGCATTAGGTTTTTAGCAATTATCATGCGATGTTGCCACCGCAAACCCGATTAAGCATGTCTGATCCAACTTCGGCCCAAAATTGGTTGAATCTTTAATCGGGCATGCTTTTGGCATCACCAATTGTCATCCGATTTAAATCGGATGCTTGATTGACTGCCAAATTGATAGATGTATGGGCACCTTAATTGTATGTGGCTGGATAGTGTAATCGTTAAGGGCTCTCTGCCTCTGACATAGGAGACCTGGGTTTAAATCTCTGCTCTTCCTATTTCAGTAAGCCAGCATCTGTTCAGTAAGGAGTTCTTGGGCGAGACTCCCTAACACTGGTACTGCCTACTGAGTGCGCTCTAGTGGCTGCCTGTGAGTCCAACAGGAGAAAAACGCTATACAAATACTGGAATTATTATTATTTGCTTCTTTATAGAACCCTAACAAATTAAAGCTTGGGTTTCCAGGCTATAGCTATGCCAGTCTGGCTTCATTTTTTGTTCATTAAAGAAATTAATACGCTTTTAGCTTATAGTTTAAACAAAAGACAACATTTAAAAATGTAATCTCAGGTAAAAATCTATTAGGAGTCGGAGTTGGTACATTTTTACTGACTGGGGTAAGCTGAGAATTGCTTCTGACTCTTGTCTCCATGACACCCATTCCACAGCGCTGTGATCAGTCCCCTGAGGTTGCCATGTCGCAGTTCTAGCTTCATGTCTCCTCCCATCAAATCTACCACCATACCTCCATTGTGCTACCCACAAATTAGCCTCTTGACCATCCTGAAAGCACGACGTTATGCTTCGCACACTTGACAGCTCTACTGTTTATTGTATCTGTTAGTAGGCTATGCAGACTACCATCATAACCACCACCTAAAACCTAGGTTCCTAACATGTATTAACGTATTAACGATAACAATAACATTTCTATCGCGCTTTTCTCCCATGTTGCTGAGGTAAGGAGTTCCATAGCGTAGGAGCAGCATGGCAAGGCCCTGGAACCAAAAGTTTCCAGGTGGACTCTGGGTATGACTAGATTATTAGAACCCATGGATCTGAGAATGCGGGGATTGCTACGCAGCTGCAATATTTCTTTCATGTATCCAGGGCCCAGATTATGTAGTGATTTAAATGTCAATGGGCCGATCTTGAATAGACCCTCCATTTTATAGGTAGCCAGTGAAGGGAGTGCAGGAATGGTGTTATGTGGCAGTGACGGGGGTTGGTTGGTCAACAGTCTGGCAGCAGTATTCTGTATCAACTGTAGGCGGTACAAGTCCTTTTTCGGAAGGCAGATGTGGAGAGCATTACAGTAGTCCCCCATGTGTCTGCCTCTGTCCTCCTTGTGACCTCCTCTATGCCCCTTTGTGTACCCTGGTGTCCTCTATTTGTCCCGTGTCCTCATTTTGTCCCTGTGTCCTCCTCTGCATGGGCACAGTACAGGGAGTCCCTGACATTGCGGTGGGTTGGAGGTTCGTATTAGCAGGCGTTCACAAGTCAGGCACTACCTGCATTTGGACTATAAGACGCAGTGACTTTTCCCCCACTTTTGGGGGAGAAAAAGTCAGTCGTATACTCCAAAAAATACAATATTTATTCGACCCATCTATCTGACGGGAAATTGCATGGTGTGTACCAGACATTAGCGTGGCATCTTATTCCAGGTTAGTGTGCTGACACTACTTTCTGTGACTGAATTCTAAAAATAGGTGAAAAAATGTATAATACAAATGTTAATGTCATAATTAATGCCTTAATGGCTTTTGTAAGAGTAGGTAAATGTTAAACATACAATACGCTTAGGGGTGGTCGGTTTTGTTTCTGTTGTTTTTTGACATTTTGCTTTCAGCGGCAGTGAACGATTGACCAATATTTGTTCATTAGTTCAAATAGCCTGCTGGTAGAGAAAGCTACTTTGATCAGCATTTGTTGGTAGCACAAAAGCCTTGGTCCGACATCAGTATAAATAACCGGAGCAGGAATATTGCATAAAGGAGCAGGTTTTCACTATGAGGCCATTTATTCCGCCGTGCGACCTTCAGCATGGGGCAATCAATCAGGGGCTGCTTGGAAGTACAGTCAATAATGCTGTTTCGCTGTGGATAGTCGTAGAAGATAAATGCCATAAACAAATGTGTCTCTTTTGCAATAACAGCACTATGTTTATGTCCTGACAAACTTAGATTAAAGCAACTCAACCCCCATTTGCATACATTTTTGTGATTTTATTGTTAAAATGTGTGGAACTGAAGAATCACTAAAAAAAAAAGTGTTTCATATACCTGGGAATTCCCCAAGCCCCCTGCAGCCGTCCTGTCCCGTGCCAGTCCTCCATTCTCCTGCCGCGGTGCAGTTTCATTACCGCCAACTTGTAAGTCCGCGGGAAGTGCGCCTTCGCAGCCGTGGCCACGCGTATCTTTATTCGCATTCCCATCCTGCAGGACGCTTGAAATGATCAGAAAATCGATCTGAAAGTAAATCTGCCAAAAAAACTCATTGTGTATTCCCAGCACAAGAAATAGGACATTAGTAGCAAAGAAAAGAGTCTCATATTATTCTCCAGTACAGGAAGAGTTAAAAAAAACCCTGTCAGTTGTTATCTATGCAAAAGAGTTTCTCTGAGCTATTTGACCCAACTTGGGTCAAATACAGTTCTTTTTTCTGAAGCACTTATACATCAGAGAACCAGTGAGAGACAGCTTGATATAAGGTTTTACTGAAGGAAATTTCAAAAGGTCATTATTTCTGCTTTGAATTATAGCTTAAAAGACAGAGTGTGGCTTCTAAATTACAAATATGACAGAACAACAGTGCAGTATTATAAAAAAAGCTGTATAATTGAAAATAAAAATGGAGACTCTTTTCTTTGCTACTAATGTACCCATTATCCGTACTACACATACAATTCATTATATCATAAGGTTTTTTCCACATCAGGTTTGCTTTAAATGGTCAGAAATTATCCAATGTAAAAAGTATGCTGGGGGAAAACAAGAATGGTGTGCCACAGACAAAGTTAACTCAAAGAGAAAGTGGATGGTTTATGAGATGCAAATTATTCTGAGTTGGTGCAGTATTGCTAATTGTATGCAAATGTATGCAGCTTAAATACAGACACATTGGGCTTGATTCACAAAGCCGTGCAAACTGTTTAGCAAATTGCGCGCGCAAAAGTCCGCGAACGGCACTTCATGTGCTAACTGTTTAGCACACCCGTGCTAAACAGTTTGCACGGCTTTGTGAATCAAGCCCATTGTATGCTCCTGCTGCAGCACTGGATAGGTCAGTTTTCAAGCTGCATAGGTTGCATAAAATTAGCATAAATCTTTGCATCAACTCCAAATTATTTGCATCCCATTGACTATCTCTAAAAGAGAAGGAAAGTGTAACGATTGGTGTCAGCAACCAGAGAGAGAATCTGATCCTTGGCGATCCGCAGTATCCCCAAGAATACAGATATACCCGATTATTGAGGATCTGCGGAGTCGTCAATAATCAGATATGTCTAACCTCTAGACACCTGAGAGAGTGTAAGTGTTTGGTGCAACAGTAACAACTCTGAGTAAAGACCACCAGAGGAGCTGGCAGCCTAAGACTCCTGAGGAATTCACCCCTGAGCGGTGGGTGATATTCCTGTAGCCTGTGAACCCCTGAGCGAGGGACCAAGGCTGGGTTGCAGGAAGCCCTGCTGCTACTATGTAAGGTTTTGCCCTGAACTGGGCTAACGTAACACAGTAATAACACAATCCTAGTCTGGGGTGTGAGGTCCATATTCACAACACCCTGGAACTAGTCTGGAGCATAACATAAATGATAATACAATTCCCTAGTCTTGGGTGTGAGTTCCGTGATCATCAACACCCTGGAACTAGTCTGGAGTATAACATAAATGATAATACAGTTCCCTAGTCTTGGATGTGAGGGCCTTGATCTCAACACCCTGGAACTATGCTAGAGAATACACAGAAGATACACAGTATTCCTAGTCTGGGGTATGAGGGCCTTGATCTCAACACCCTGGAACTGGTCTAACAAATAATACAATTCAATTAGTACTTTAAGCTATCAAGAATCTCACTCAGTGTGGATTCCCAGCTCCAGCCGGTTCTGGCACACTGTCGGGACTAGCTAAGGTCTGAGTGCCTTCACGCAAGTGTTAGCAATGGCAGACAACCAGCAACTGACAAGCAGCAGAATATATAGTTGCTGGACTCTGCCGCCCCGCCCGAGCCATTCAGCCAATCATGAGTCCTGCAGGAATCAGCTGATCTTCCTGATCAGCTGACACTTCCCCTGCTGGTATAAAGGTCCTGAGTACAGGCCCGCGCGCAGCTCTCCATCTGCCTATGTGCACTAACAGACCCAGCCACACCAAGCGCATGCTGCTGCATGCAAACCGCCGCGTTGGACGCGGAGACAGCTGCTTTGCTGTCAGGACATGCGGCGGCTTTTCCGCATTCCACCATACTACCAGACGCGTGTCTATGCGTGCAAACCGTCGCTTTGGACGCGGAGTCAGCCGCCTTGCTCTTGGCATATGCGGCGGCTTTTCCGCGTTTTCTCACAGAAAGCCAAGTTTGTAAATATATATCAGTCCGGAAAAGGGTTACAAACAGATTACTAAATCTCTGAGACTGCTGAGTAACAGTGAGAGACATAACTCCAGAGGTGTCAAGCCTGCCAAAATTAGTCAAAGAGTGCAGTGAATAGCCACCCAGAAAGACATAAAACATCCCAGATAAACATCTAAAGAGCTGCAGGTCTCTTAAGGTAGCTATACACTGGTCCATTTGCCATTAGATCGACCAGCTGACAGATCCCTATCTGATCGAATGGCTGCCTTTACTGCAAACAGATTGTGAATCGGTTTCAGCCTGAAACCGATCACAATCTGTTGAGCTGCTCCTGCCGCCTGTCCCCCCCCCCCCTCCGTATACATTACCTAAAGCTGGCTCCGGGTCCTCTTGCGCTGCACACCGCACCGCATCCCAGCGTACACTGTGTCACTCCGTGACCAGGAAGTTCAAATAGAGCGCCCTCTATTTGAACTTCCTGGTCACTGCAGTGACACAGGAAGTTAATGTACGCCAAGATGGAAGCAGGAACAGAGCGGTGCGGTGCAGCGCGGAGAGGATGCCCGGGAGCCAGCGTCAGGTAATGTATACCTGATCGGATCGGCCGCTGCTAGCGACACGCTCCCTACCCGCGGGCGACCAACGGTATTTTTCCGCATGCCGCGATCGACGGACCGATCCGATTTCGGGAGTAAATCGGATCGGCGGGTGCGTTTAGCGCGAACGATTGGCAGCAGATTCGATCCCAGTGATTGAATCCGCTGTCGAAACGGCCGCAAATCGGGCCAGTGCATGGCCAGCTAGCCTCAGCTATGAGCGGTGTTCACTCCTCCAGATATTATAGGATTCATGAGACAGTAGTAAGGCAGAAACTACTGCTACCAGATTATGTTAATACTGGTATCAAATTTGCAATAAAACACCCAAATGATCTTCAGATGTTTTGGGAAAACATACAGTGGACAGATGCATGAGTAGCAGAACAGTTTGGACAACTAATGCTGGGCATACTTGAGTCGACCTAGCGGCTTGATCAGCCACCGGATCGACTCCCGCCGCGTCCCCGCTCATCCCCGCCGCCGTCCAGATCGATTCCCGCTCATCCCCCGGGCACTCCTTATCTTCCGCTCAATTACCTGCTATCGTCCGGCCACGGGGATCAAGCGGGGATTCGATCCGGCGGGTCATCGGACCAGTTGGAAATGATCAAACGATCCATCAGCGGCTAGATAGATTGATAAGGAATAATCCTACCGTGTATGCCCAGCATAAGATCCAAATGTTTATGTTGTTTGTATGTACTGTAACGTGTGGAGAAGCATTTGATCAGGTGATAGATTATGGAAGGCTCTGATTGTCTGCTTATAATCATGTCCTGAGTAATTTTCCCGGATATGGTTGCGATCCCATTCATTTATAAAGAAAGAAATGGCATTGCACTCACGCAAAAATGCTTGCAACCGTGCATTGCGAATTGATTGTCAGTGTACATCTTTACATGCGCATACCCAGATAACATACCTATGCACATACATATGCATATACTCTAACACACCACACACATTTTATTAAGGCTCTATTTACACTTAATGAGTTTTGTTGCGTCATCATTTTGGCAAATGGGATACAATTCAACGCAACACATGGTGTAGGTAGGTCTTTAGGCTTTAGATATTAGTACTTTATTTCAACATACCTCACTAATTGCCAGACACAAACCCAATCGCAATCTCAGATCTGCACATGATCTTCTGTTGTCCTCCTCTAGAATTACCTCCTCACATTCATGTTTACAAGATTTTGCACGCGCTTCACCCGTCTTCTGGAATGCCCTCCCACAACACATCCGTCACACTCGCCAACCTTTGTTACCTTTAAACGCTCTCTAAAAATGTATCTGTTCCGACAAGCATATGCGCTACCTAAGGCCACTTCCCTTTGTCCTAAGACTAAATTTCACTCCTACTAGGTATCCTAAAACACACTGCCTCTATAATATATTTGTTGTATACTACCCCCCCTCTTGTCCCCTCACCCCCCCCCCCCCCTTTTCCCTTTAGATTTTAAGCTCACAAGGGCAGGGCTCTCTCCTCCTTTTATGTCTTGGAAATCATTATACATTTTATTTATCATGTTACTTTTATCACTGTCATTACCAATTCTGTATTTTGTATCATTTTTGTATTTTGTCACTAATTATGTATCTTGTATTTTGGTGTACACCATTGTCTGTATTATTATGTACCCCATGTTTGTTTCGTACTTTGTACAGCGCCATCGAATATGTTGGCGATTTATAAATCAATAATTATAATAATAATAACATTCAAGACTGACGCCAGACATTCTGTTCTTAATAAGTTTTAGGGTGTTAGAATGTGTTAAATTGTTAAGTAACACCATTGGCAGTTGTGCTTGTGTGTAAAACTGATGTAGATGGGCAATGACTCAATAACTTGTGCTTCTGAGCATTATCCTTGCCTGTTCCATCTGTGTTGTGGGCGACGTCCTCTTGGATCCCGGCTCTATTGCTGGTTAGGTTTGTAGATTAACTCATCCTTGTCACTTTACATTGCTTAATTATAAAGCACTATTTATTTTACAGCGCAGCTGTTGTGTAATTGCAGCTTATCACTACATAATGTAACTTGCTTCAGTGTTTGGGGGAAATAATTCTGCTGTAATTTTTTTTACAGTTTTGCCTTTTGCCACAGGGATGTTTCTGCTTTTGTGTGTAAAGCTGTTCATAGACATGAGAGGACTGCTGGATGTGCAGTTGTTCTGGCAGACATGATCTGACCACCTGAAGATGTCTTGCACAAAAATAATTTGGGATTTTTGTGTTTTCATCTCATTCCATAGAAGATGTCTTTTATAAGGAGAGTTTAGGCCCCGAGCATTTAAATATGAGATTTTTATCGGCATGGTAATAAAAATATAGCTTTGGTTAATGGAGAACCTTCACAAGAAATCATATCTGCATTAGTCTTATTCATGACATAACATTTCCACTTGTAGCTATAAAGAAACTGCATTTTCATTTGAGAAACATAACTTGTTAGTAAAGTTAGACTGATAAGATAGGTCAAAAAACATATATAAACCAGTAGAAGCTGAAAAACAGCTGGTAAGTGACTAATCATATGGGACAAAGTTTTAAGTCCACACATCTTAGTGGGGCAAAATAACCTCAGGGTTTTTAAGGAAAGCAGGCATTGTGATGAGAATCAGTGATGCAAACAACAATATAAGTTAGGCCCCGTTCACACTTGCGTTTTGCCATGCAAACAGACCGGATCCTGATCGGATCAGGACCTGATCCAGATCGGAACCGTACGGTTCCGATCAAGATCCGATCCGGATCTGGTCCGTTTGCATCAGGCATGCATCAGGCTGCCATCCGGATCTGTGGGCAAAAAATAGCGAAATTTTAAGAAAAAAATGTTGGGGTCAGCAGAAGGTGCACCTGGTGCACCTGTAGAATCAGGTTCCTCCGCTGTAGGCCTCACCTCCACCTCCGACATTCTGCCAAACAGCTCCAGCACGTCTGTCACTGCTGCTCCACTCCAGACATGCTTGGCCCATGTGTCCCCATCCGGAATGGCCGCTTGGATACGCTTAGGAAGTGGGGTAGAACGTCAGGTTTTTGTAGGCAGTGTGTTCTGTGCCTTCCGTTTCCCATTGGTTTCTGTGTTCCGGATGGTGCTGTCAGGCTCAGGTCCGGCTCCGGTCCAGGTGCGTGGGCCGGAGATCCGAACCCAAAAAATAGGGCATGTTGGAAAAGAGTCCGGATCCGATCCGGCTCCGGTACGTACGGAACGGACGCGTGTGAACGTCCACATAGACTTTACATTGCTGTGCGTAACGTATGTTCCGTTTGTACAGTATGCGGTCCGGATCAGATCCGGAAAATCCGGATAGCGAACGCTAATGTGAACCGGGCCTTAGCGTTTTCCTTGTTTCTGCCAGTCTTGAGAAAGCTTGTGAAATCTGGAGATAGATGCAGTGGTCGGAGGAACTTGGTAGGTTTGGATCTGGAGCTGTTTGAACAATTTATATCCCGCATCCGATGAGGTGATTGCATAATGTCTATTTTGGTAGGAAAATAGGAGTTTTGTGGGAATCCCTACTTGTATGGGATTTGTGGGTTTAGCAAAGCTTTGGTAAAGGGTTGAAGATCTCGGCGTAAATTCAAAGTGTTGACTGATAGATCAGCATATAGGTGTAATTCTTTATATGGGTCTGGCAAGGAACCCGCTTTACGAGCTGCGTTCAAAAGGCCCTCTTTCACGTGATAGAATAGAAATCTAGCCAGCATGTCTCTAGGGACAGAATCAGCAAGGTGGGGAGGTTTAGGGAGGCAGTGAGCTCGAGCGATCATTAGCTCTATCTCCGCAGTGTCAGGGAGGACTGACTTAGTAAGATTTTGCAAATAGTGCTTAAGTTCAGTTGTTTGTACCTGTTCTGGGATGCCTCTGAATTTAACATTATTACGGTGACTTCTGTCTTCCAAGTCAACTGCTTTTGCCTTTAGCCACTGTACGTCTGAGGTGTTAGCAATAGAAGTGTCCACCATAGTGTTATGCTCTTTAATCACTTCCCCTACTTTATCTTCCACTAGGTTGACTCTATTCCCCAGTTAGGCTATCTCTGTGTGTATGCCTGCTGTTAGGGAAGATAATTCTGCCATGAGAGAGGCCCGGAAGGATAGAAGGATATCTTTAATGAAGGCCTGCGTAGCAGCGGATTCAGAAGCCGGAAAGGCCTCTATGGAGAGAAGCGTGTCCCCTGCCTGGGAGGCTGCTTGTGTAGGTTCGCTTACCCCGTCACTGGAGTCTCGCCTGGGTCTGGATTTAGCAGGGCTACCACTGGGAGAGAAATTGACAGAGAGCTGATCCTCCTGCTCAACCCCAGGAGCACAAGCTGTGTTTCTAGCGTGCGCTGGAGCTGCCTGCGCAGCGTTATCAGCCTTGGCGCCATCTTGGATCATCTCAGCCTGGCGTGGTCGGAAGAAGTCCGTCACCTTCTGAGGTTGCGGTATGGCCTGTTTTCTTTTTTTTAGAGATCTCCGTCTCCAGTATCATCTCCTCTTCTTGTGGCATGTTAGGTATTGCTGTAATGTGGTCGCGTTGGGCCGCTCTATCTGCTTTCCACGGGAGTACAGCTAGGCTGCGTCTGTCTCCTCCAGCGCGGAAGCCACGCCCCCACCTGAAGATGTCTTAAGGTGGCCACTAACAGTCCAATTTCTAGTGAAAATCGTTTGAGCCATAAGACAATTATGATTGGATTGATTGTAACTAATCTCAGCTGATGGGCACAATCGACTACAAATGATTATAAAAACAGTCGTTTGAATTTGGATTTTCTTGTCAGTTGTGATAGTCAAGCAAAGATTAATTTGTCGATGGTGAAGTTAACGTCTTCACTTCCGAACAGAATTATCTGATCGCTTGAATTATTTTTTTTGCTAGAAATATGACCGTCTGGGCCCGTTTCCACTATTGCGTTGCGGAATCGCCGGCGAATCACCGCAGGCAAATTGCATGCGGGTGCGATTCCGCATGCGTTTTTTGCCGCGATTTCGCATGCGATTTCGCATAGGTTAGGGTGATGCGATTTTAACCATGTCACTGCCTGTGTGAATTAACATGGGTACCTATGCGAAATTGCATGCGAATTCGCGGCAAAACACGCATGGGGAAAACGCATGCGATAGCCCTATTAAATACATTGCGTGCAATTCGCCTGCATTCCACACGCAGGCAAATTCTGAGGGCTGTGCTGTGCAGAAAAATCCTGCACAGAAAAACGCACAGCAAAACTGACAAGTGGAAACAGGCCCATCCACTTGCATCGGCTGTGCGAATCCGCATGCGGGCAACGCATGCGGATTCGCGATAGTGGAAACGGGCCCTTAGTGGACACCTTTAGGGCCCCGTTTTCACTGTGGCTGTTTGTGCCCGATTTCATGAGCACTACTAGATCTGAAATCTCAGCCTATTAAAATCAATAGGCTGCTTCTGAATTTTTGCGTGTGAGAAAATTCTGAAGCACTGCTGCTGATGGTTGTTAGTTCCACTAGTTATCTTCCGCCTTTGGGTACCTTTAGGCCCCTTTCACAACAAGACGTTGCATTTTAGGGGACGTTAAGGTCGCATAACGTGCCCCTAACGCAACGCATGGTGGTGTTGAAGTTGGACGTCAGATTGAGCCGCATTATGAGGCTCTTGGTGCTATCCTGGGAAGTCTGGAACTTTTCAATGATTTGAATGATTCGAATCGGATCATTGAAAAGATCCGGATCTTTGAATCGAATCTTTGAATCATTTTACTAGGGAAGCAGGGGTGCAGCAGAGTGAGAGGTGCAGGAGAATGAGGGCACCTTGAGGCTGGATTCACAGTGGTCAGTTGCATAAGGCATGTGTTAGGCCTCTTGCACACTGCAAGCAATTCAGATTCAGATTCCGCTTTTTAATCAGTTTTTACCTCCGATTCAGATTCAGATTTGCAGTGTGCAAGGAGTAAACTGCAAATCTGAATCTGAATCGGAAGTAAAAACAGATTAAAAAGCGGAATCTGAATCTGAATTGCTTGCAGTGTGCAAGAGGCCTTAAAATGTGTGTGAACTGCAACTGAGACTGGACATAGACTTGAATGCAAAGCCTACATGCAGCGAGTTAGAATAACGCGATCCATTACTGTGAACAGGCCCATAGAATTGTATGGGCAGTAAGTTGACATGCAGAATTTTTCTGCAACGCAACTGAGCACTGTGAACCTAGCCTTAGGGTGCTAATGGGGAAGGGAGAGATGCAGCAGGAAGATTGTGCTTGTGCACAGAAGCTGCAGTTCCTGTTTCTTCCAGACATCCACTGTGAACCGAATCCTTCATTGTGATGATCCGGATGATTCAACTCACAAAAAAGATCAAAGATCCGAATTGTTCATGATGTTGACAACACTACAGTGCAGTGAATATTAATTAGCCATGTGGCTAGGAACAATAGCGGACTCTCCCCTTACTGAACATGTGCAAACAGTCTAACGCAGCTAAAACCACATATAACGCACGGCATGCTGCACATTCTTTGAACGTGCAGCGTTACACTGTAACGCAACGTGGGCACTGTGAACAGCCCATTGATTTTTCATTACTGTGAGTTGGGCTGCGTTACAGGCTGCTCTAACGTGCGCCTGTAACGTCCCACTGTGAAAGCAGCCTAAAGCTGAACAAAAATTTCCAAATAAAAAATTGCCTTAAGGTAGTTAATCCCCGGTAAAATGAGACTAAAAATAATTCCACTTACATTTTGTAGTGGAGGTTCTTTTCCCAGGACTATATTACATCTACAGTAGCTGTAAATGAAACTTATCTGGAAAAAGACAAAGTAGAGGGGCAGTAGAGTCTACAGTTTTATTAGTAGCTTCATAGAGATATCATGGGAGAAGAGTCAGTGGCGAAGCTAGCGATCATGGGGCCCCGTAGCAAAACTTTCATGGGGCCCTCAGATGTAGGCACTCTTAAGCAATGCCACCCGCCCCTACCCTATGGATATGAGTTACTTAGGCAATTCACATTCTCATGCAATTAACACTGCACATAGTTCATGGGCACTGAGACAAAGTCAGAGGCAGTAGAAACACAAGAAAGTTAATGGTGAATACACTATAAGTACAACCTGGGCCCCCTATTCTCCAGAGCCCCATAGCAGCTGCTATGGGCACTATTGCTATTGTTACGCCCCTGAGAAGAGTAGAAGCCTAGCTGTATCAGTGATTACTGTTGTGTGCCATACAAGAAGGCTGTGAGCCAGGTCACAAGTGAGGTGCAGGTTTAGGTACTGGAGGAGGGGCCAATGACTGTACTTTCATTTACAATTGCTATATAAAAATATTGGACTTTAAACATCAGTGTATGTATGAAAACTTGTGATCGATATCCTCTGACAAGAAGATATCCTCTTCTGTCCCTACAAATGGTGGGACAGAAGAGCCTGTGTGTTTAGGAATTGATTTGTCATTCCCTTCCAACTTATTACCAACTGGAAAATCAGTTACAATGATTGACTTCCTGAAAGGTTGTCCAGGGAGCTGCTCATTTATTCAAGGCCAGAGATAACAGGGCCCATATGCAATTCACTTTTTCACCTGAGTTTTCTCCTAGGAGATAATTTTTCATCTTCGATTTAAAATAACTTTGCAGTTCCTTTTAACTAAAAAAGTACGAAAAAGTAGGTGAAAAAGTACTATCAAAAATTATATTGAGTATTGTCTTGCTTTCTGGTGGCTTAAAAGGCATTTTATTGACAAGTTTAAAATTATCACCTAGGAGAAAACTCAGGTGAAATACTGAATTGCATATGGGCCCAGGTGTTTCTATATCTGCCTAAACAAAAAGTCAAAATTCCCATTTCTCTAACAACCATCCCATGTCATCTAGAAAGTCTCAGTTGAATCAAATTAACGTTTAGATTTTTTTTCCTACATAAAAAACATATTTTAACCTAAGGAATGCACTTCTGTGCGTTTCTCTGGTGTCTATGACGCCTTAATGCCTCTCAGAGTTCCAAGCTGTGAACAAAGGTTTCTTCCCTGTATGATTACTCTAATGTCTTAGAACAGCGGTCTTCAAACTATGGCCTGCGGGCCGAATGCGGCCCTCCGATGCATTTTTACTGGCCCCCAAACACAAAATGTATAACTTATAGAAGTGGCCCACTGCACCTCTAAATATCGGCGGCCCACATATAGAATAGCAGTGCTGGCACCACCAATCCACATACTGTAGAAGCCAGCGAGCAGTCTATTGCTGGCTTCCAGCAGTCATTTGGTCACCTGGGTATGCTTCACTGTCTGGTGCACAAAGATGTTGTTCAGGTGCGCATGACTGAATGGCTGCTGCTGGGAGTTCTCCTCCGGGCATGATTGCGGGGAATCAATACCTAGATTCAATGTAATGTTTTCAACATCATTTTATGTATGCTCCGGCCCCCACGCAATGTGAAGTGTGTTGACCCGGCCTTTGACCGAAAAAGTTTGGGGACCCATGTCTTAGAATGTCTTCTTCTACTGTCTCAGTGAATAATTCCCCGTGTTTAGAACATAACTAAGACTCTCACATGTATGATTTATAAAGGGGTACATACAAATAAAATGTTCTGAAACACTGGTCTACAGCACATTTCATGAAAACTGAAGTGTCTTGCATGTTTCTGCAAAAATTTGGTATAGGCAAAAATGTGCTTTTCACTGAGAATGTGGTAATTTTGGATTGAATGAATTATTATTTACTATAGATACTTTACGTCTGTTACTTTGCTGTTAGTTGACTTACTGGGCTTAAATGGGCCACATTGATTTCTTCCATTTATTTGTGTTTAAATATTAATTCATGAATAAAATCAAATCATTATACGTCTTGTTTGCTGTAATGTTAAGGTCAGTGACCAATAAAAATACCTTCAGCGGAGTGGTGTAAAAGCATAAAAGCCTTACTGTATGTGTCTTACTATAGAGGATATAATATTTTTGCGCTAATGGTATTTATGGTGTTTGGGTGGAATTGTTTCACTTCCTCTGCTCTCTGTATAGTTTCCTGTCATGTCCATTTATGTGCTTTTTGAACCCGTATCACTAGTTTGGGCCTTCCTGTCTTCAGCTCATGTCTCTCTCTGCAGTTTATTTCAGGATCTGGGGATTTCTTCTGTTTTGGGGCAAGCAAACTTAGTAGGCTACGTACAGAGCACAGTGTGATGCACATGAGCAGCACTTGTATCACAATGCTGCTGCTGCTGATTCAGTGTATTCTCCCTATAAATCTATGCTGCTGCTGACTAGTCGTTACCTCAGCTGCACTTACTGACTACAGTATGTGCCTCCAGGGTGGTTACAGAAAATGTATTATAGAAAGCCAGTAATCCTTTGGGGTTCTTGTGTGTTTTAATGGGATGGCAGCTTTCTGCTTATTAACTGTTTTGAACCTTGTGTCCTTGGACTGAGGATTTGCTGTATGGCTGTTAAATATCATTTAGCTCGTATAAAGAAAGCGTCTCAGCTACACATAAAAAGCCCACTTAAAGAGACACTGAAGCGAAAAAAAATTATGATATAATGAATTGGTTGTGTAGTACAGATAATTACTAGAACATTTGTAGCAAAGAAAATATTCTCATATTTTTATTTTCAGTTATGTAGTGTTTTTGATAACATTGCATCACTCTCTAATATTTGCAGTGTACACACTACTCAGCATTCTAAATGATTTTACAGAGCAGGATAGTGAATGTTTGAACCCTTCTCTGTAGAGAAAAAGAAAATACAGTCACAGACAGCTGAGATAACAAGCTTCAGAAGACAGAGCTCTCTGCGACTTTGAAAGTCGTGGAGCTCAATGGCTCTTTTGCATACATAACAACTGGAGTTTCTTAACTCTCCCTGTACTGAAAACAATATAAGACTTATGTCTCTGCTCCTAATGTCTTATTTTTTAGCTGTACTACACTTACAAATCATTATATCATCATTTTTTTCAGTTCAGTGTCTCTTTAAGCCATGCTAGAGAAAAGATGGTTATTCTGCAAGGTCATGGCCTATGACGTCATTTAGCAATCTGCCACGGGGAATCACAACGGGCCCATTCAATTAGCGATTTTTGCCAGCGTTTTGCGGGAGTCATTTTCCTGAGATTTCACGCGGAAAAATCACTGGACACTGCGGCAATTTTCCCGCGATCACGTTTAGTGCTTCTATAGCACTGAAACGCAATAGCCGGGAAATCGCCTGAAAATGGTGCAGGCGACGCATTTGCGTTTTGCGATTTTGGCCAATTTGCGGCGATTAGCGCAAATCGCCCAAGTAAGAACGGGCCCATAGGGTTTTATTACACTCGCGCTTTTTAAAAGCACTAGCGTTTGAGCGTTTTGCCGAAATCGCTGCAAAACGCTCTTGTGTGAATGGGCCCTAAGGGATGGATGGGCGGATTGCCTTTTTCATTTATCTGTGCTGCAGGACAACACCCGCTGGTGTACCTTTGGTAGAACACTTTTAAAGGAGAAGAACAGTGCAGTGTAAATTTTAACTTGGACTTGCAATTTGCTCTACTCTATGCACTTTGCTCTATACATTTATGAGAAAAACAGAGCCTGCTTTCAATAAAGGACAACTGAATCAACAGGTATATGGAGGCTGCCACATTTATTTCCTTTTAGGCAATACCAGTTGCCTGGCTATCTTGCTGATCCTCTGCCTCTAATACTTTTAGCCATAGACCCTGAACAAGCATGCAGCATATCTGGTGTTTCTTCTGACATTATTGTCAGCTGCATGCTTGTTTCTGGTGTGATTCAGACACCACTGCAGCCAAATAGATCAGCAGTGATGCCAGGCAACTGGTATTGTGTAAAAGGAAATAAATATGGCAGCCTCTATATTCTTCTCTCTTCAGCTGTCCTTAAACATCTCTGTCTATTTCTGTCTACAAGCGATACTTGCCAGCCTGTAATGCTGAGATTCTGGCTACAGCATTTTAGGGGTTAGAGATGGGTTACTGAGGTCTGTATTTTTTTTTCTTGAGTGGTTGTGTTTGGGCTGATCAGACATGTCCAGGAATTTTTGCTATATATGATTCACTAAGGATTTTTTTTTAAATGAGAAACTGGTCTGAGCACTGCTGTACTTTTTAGTTTTTATACTGTGTATTGCCATAGTTTATTAAGCAGTGCAGTCCTGATCTACTAGGAATACTAAAATATATATATGTATTTTTAGAAATCACTAATTTGCATGCATTTTCCAGGTCGGTGACTGAGAAAGGCCCGGTTTACATCTGCTTTTTTTTGCGGAGCCGGACGTACGGATCCGCCATCAGGATCATGTAAAAACTATCAGTTTTTACAGCCAGTGTGCTGTAAACTGTCAGTTTTCTATTTGTTCCTATGTAGCTGCAAAACCTTACGTTTCCGTTCCGCTGAGTGAAACGGCCTGGAAAATTGGGTCCTGCTGCATTTTTTTGTCCGTTCAGCGGGAAGGACAATGGAACCTTATGGCCGGTTCCATTGCCAAACGCTAATGTGAACCTCAGTGTTATAGCCAGAGGAACTGTATGACAGCCAAATAGCACTTCCAGAAATGGCAGACTCCATATTTCTTTCCTGTCAAGTTTGCTTTGATAATGAGCTCTGTAAAACAGTTGTCTGAAACTGAAAAGCAATCTGGTGGTGCAAAATACAGAACTAATACATTGCCTCCGAAAGAAGCCTCTGCATAGTTCTGAATAATGTACAGTAAATACCAAATGTCTGTGGAGCCATGTCACTTATTCTGAAGCCACAACTTGCTTCAGAGCAGTATGATGGCTATTTGTTTCTGTGTGATCTGTTTTACACGCACTGATCTCATTTGGGAGTTAGTTAGTTACTTAGTTAGTGGTTTTGATCACTAGGGAAACACTGTGAAAATATCGGAATAAACCACAAGAAGTGGTTGTGATGTGGATTGCCTGTTTGCATTCATTTGATTGGAGCCTACATTTACACTGGCAAAGACACAGGTCTTATTATTCTCAACAGCTTCCTCTATCTTACAGTGGGCCAATCACACCTTTCTTTATGTCTCTCTATTTGGCTTTATTGTAATGCAGTATGGAAGGAAAAGTTCCACTTGCTGCGTTTTGGCAAGTTGTTGCCACACATCAATGCTCTGACTACTGAACGGAACAGGCAGTTCATTGCATTATCTCCTGTCATGTGGCACAATCCCGTGCAAGAGATCATCTCTGTGTGTGGAAACCTGGCTTATCAGTAGTTGCAGTTTCTAAACAAATAAACAACTATTGTGTCTAATTCTATCTAAAAGTAGCAAGAGCTCGGTATATTTTTATAATAATAAAGGTCATACGTTGTGAATTCTCACATATATATATGTACACGTGTCCTTAGTAATCTGCTGTCTCTTACACATATCTTCCACCCATCTGTGGTTTGCTGTGTGAGAAAGACAGGTACAAGCCTGTGTGTTTCGGTCTTGTGTCATACAGTCGTTTCTCTGGTGCAATGCAGGGTGAAACTTCCTTTATGACTGAGAATGAAATACATTGCATCGAGTGTCAACAGCAATTTTTCCCTTTTTATTTTCTTACATAGGGAATTTAAAGGGCAAGTATGCACAGTGCTGTGTAGTGGGGGGAGTGGTATGGGGGTGGAGGAAGCAGTGAGGTATGGGGAAGATTTCAGGTGTTACTCATCACAGAGCCTGATCAGAGAGGCACGCTCTGCAAATAGTTTTTAATAGATTTTATATGATGCTTCAATAAAAGAGCTTTTCTATTTTTGGAAGTGCCAGCCTCCATCGTCCTTTTTTGCATCCTGTTGGGATCCAAAGGTGTGAGGGATCCACTGAGGCTTGGGCACCCTTATCCCCATTCTATATGAGTGCTACTCTTCTTTCCATTGAACACAGTAGTCACATGATGCACATGCTGCCGGGTCATGGGGAATGGAAACAGGACACAAGAGGGACAGCTGCCAGCACTCTGCAGGGCTCCAGGGGAGCACTATTTTACATGGGGGACGAGTTTTGGGGGTCCATTAGTCAGCAATCAATCTACTGCCACACTCTGACCAGCCCCCTTTCAAGTGAGATCTTTCCACCTGGAAATTGATAGAAATTGCAATAAGGCTGCCATATTGGAGCTTCGAACACCGGCAGATTTCATCACAGTTATCAAATCTGCCAGGTAAAATTGATTAGTGTATGGACACTTACAGTCTCTGCTGCAAACAGCAGTTGAAGCGTATGTATTACTACGTCACCAGTCAGCTGGGCGCAGGTTGAGCCGAATGACGGCTCACCCTGCTGCAGCTCAAATTCCCATCGGCGTTAATGCTACTCCCCCTCTAAGTCTGATCACTGGAAGCCCAAATTACCCTTAAGCGCCCCACACACTATTGCATTACTGTTCTAGCGGCACCTAGTTTTGGCGCTGTAACCACCTGCTTTGCAGGATACCCCTTCCCTTACTCCCCCCTTTCCATAGATCAGAATGGGCTGCTTGGTACAGAGCTCACTTTCAAAATAATCTAGAAAAAAAGACTTTGGGCTTGATTCACAAAGCCGTGATAACTGTTATCAAGGCTGTGAAAAAGTGCTTTGTGCGCTTCTTAGCGCTTTCACACGAAAAATGGTTATCGCCCGCAAAAAAATCTCGTTTGTGAATTTATTGCGCGTTAACCTTCGCGTTCATGCGAAAACACAAATTTATCACACAAACCCAGAACGTTAACGCGCGAAAAATCTGAATTATCGCGCGAACGTGAATTTTTGCACGCGATAGCCATTTTCACGCTAAAACTCGCTCAAAGCACTTTTCACAGCGTGATAACAGTTATCACGCTTTTGTAAATCGAGCCCTTCGTGTGAAATAAGATGCTTTCTGTAAAAATTACCAGAGGCAAAGAAGGTGTGTGTTTAACGTTGTATGTTGCTTGCAGGGAGTCCAGCTCTTTGGGTGTGTTTAGCTACAATGCTCAGGGGGTCATCAACTCTAAATACCGCCCTGCCTATAATTCAACTGCTCTATGGAGCTAGTTAGCAATTTGCTGACTTGTTATACACTCTGCCAGAGGCTGAATGACAGCTGAAGGTACACCCTGACGTCCTGTTCATAAGAAACAAAGCTCGGTGGCTACAAGTGTAACTGACTGGAATGATCAGCTGTATGTTGTCCAAGCTGTAAACACTCCTATGTACTTAATCAGGGGGAATTACAGTATAACATTAATCCAGACTCAACAGATTGGTTAAAAATGTTACACTATCTGATTTGTGCACTCTCTGTGTTAATTCATAGGTTTCTCTAAAGCTGGTTTTAAGCTTGTTTTTTTGCAGTGCTATGCGATGCTCCTGCCATAACGCAAAACACTACAATTCTATGACCCTGCAGCAGAGTGCACAAACAGGGTCCTATGCATAGCAGCACAACCCCCCCCCCCTCTCCCCCATGACCTACTGCCTGCTTACCCCAAGCACGGTGCATTAAGCGGTAACAGGCTGTGCGTTGGGATAGCGGTATATTGGATACTTCCAGCACATCCCGATGCAACACCATAGGTGCAAATTGCCACGTTCACTTGCTTTGGCGTTGCGTCACTCTGCGTTAAAACAGGGTAACGCAATGCAAACTTGCAATGTAAGTGTAAAAGGGGCCTAAACATGCCATAATGGTACAGTTCCTAGTGAAAGATCATATTTTATTCTATTGCACGAAAACAGAGAAGCTGATAGGCCCAATCGGTCCGGAACGGTTGCATGATCAATCTTCTTTTACTTAACTACTTAAAGGGACCCTGAGCTCAGGCTCAAAACGGAATTTGGACTTACCCTGAGCTTCCCCCAGCCCCCTATAGCCCGCGAGATCCCCCGGCGTCCTCCTGGCTCCGGTCCCGCTGGCGGTTCCGTTAAATGGTGACTTCGACCTGAAGTCGCCTGTGTGCGCTGGCTACCCTGAGAGTCCTTCGTGTGCGCAGTTCAGTCTCGTGGGCTACAGGGGATGGAGGAAGCATCCCCAGGTACTGTATATTCCTGCGTATAAGACTACTTTTTAACACTTGAAAATCTTCTGAAAAGTTGGGGGTCGTCTTATACGCCGGGCGTCATTGAGGACTGTAGTGAAGCAGTGAAGGCGCACATACGCGAGATCTGAGAGGCAAAGAAGTAGGTAAATAGGATACAAGGGTGCGCCAGACAGGTGAAAGAGGCGTGTTTTATGGGCACAGCGCGATCTATTCTTCCATACCGCTCTAATAAACAGGGAGAGCTGACTAATCCGCTTAGGGAGAGGGAGAGTTTACCAATCCAACCAGTCAATTGACTATATACTGTTATATACTGGGTAACACATACAGTACAGCACCAGTATATGTTCATATATAGCACCAGTATATGATGTTTTTTTAATTTTAATGTGGTGTGCATTGGAAAGAGGGGTAGTCTTATACGGCGAGTATATCCCAAACTCTATATTTTAACTGTAAAAGTTGGGATGTCGTCTTATACGCCCAGTCGTCTTATACGCCGGAATATACGGTAACTCCAAATTCCGATTTGAGTCTGAACTCAGGGTCTCTTTAAGATTTTTTGAGGTGAGTCTCACGTCCTATTTGGCCACCCTGACTCACGTCCTGCATTAAAAGTAGCAGCTGTGCACTTGTGCCCCCACCGTTGCCGCATGTGCATCCCTTTAATGAATGATTGCTGCTATTTGCTATAGCAGAAATCCTTCACTTTTTAGGGCCCATTCACACTAGAAGCGCTTTTTTGAACGGTTTGTGATTGATTAGCGTTTTTTAAAATCCCTCCCATTCACTTTCATTAAAATTGCAGTAAAAATCTCAATTTTTCTGCGATTTTTACCGCAATTTTAATGAACTTGAATGGGAGCGATTTTAAAAACCGCTAATCAATCGCAAAACGCTCAGAAAAGCGCTTCTGGTGTGAATGGGCCCTTCAGGTTTAATAAAGAAAAGTAAAAAAAAGTTTTAAAATATGGTGTCAGAGTAAATAATAAAAAAGTATTTTGTTTTTTTAATTGAAGTGTTAACCCCTTCCTAGCCTACGTGTCACCTATACTAAAGTCTTAAAGTGGTATTGTCACCATAAAAATCAAATTTCAACAACAACTGGTCTGAGTGGTTTAAGTGATAAAGATGCTAATCCTGCATTCAAAACTTTCAAAACTTTTTCTGCTGTTATGATTTGGAGCTATCACATACTTAAAGAGACTCTGAAGTCTCCTGAAAATGAGGTTTCTATTTTGAAAACCTCATTACCATTATTGTTCCTCTTAAAACGCCGCAGAACCGCGGCTGAAAACCCCCTCAATCACCCCAAACTCACGGGGGTACATCGCGGGCTCCTTCCGCAGCGCAGCTTTGCCTCTATGCACGTCAATCAGATCCCCGCCTCTCCCACGCCCCTCTCAGTCTTCCTTCACTAAGAGGGGCAGGGGAGAGGCGGAAATATGCACTGATTGACGCACATAAAGTTGTGTACCCCCGTGAGTTTGGGGTGATTGAGGGGGTTTTCAGCTGCGGTTCTGCGGCGATTTAAGAGGGACAATAATGTTAATGAGGTTTTTAAAATAAAAGCCTCATTTTCAGGAGACTTCAGAGTCTCTTTAAGGAGCACTGGCCCTCTAGTAGTCAATGCCAAACAGTTGCATGCTGGGGGTTCTTTTTATCTATAATATATTCCTCCACTTCCCTTTATTTCCCTGCCTGGCTACTTATCTGAAACCTTGTTTTTACAAGCAAGGCTGAGGGAACTCAGCGATTGGAGGAGAAAAGAAAAAAAAGTTAAGGGAACAATGACATCACTATTTAGCCTCAGCTGTGGGCAAAAGACATGGCCCCTCCAGGAACAGAATTCTCTTCCTTTACTGTATAAAATTCACTGAAATCAAAACGTGGACAGTACAATACATGTGCTATGTAAGTAGGTAAATACATGATCTACTTACATATGTGTTTTTTTTACCTGGCATAGTATGGCTAATCCTACTGTGTGCAAACCTCTAATGACTGCCGCTTACATCGATCAAACGTCATAGCCAAGGGGACATTTCAGGGCCCCAGTGCTTTGCAGATGAATGGCTCTGCTGTTGCCCAGCAATGCAGTATCAGGGTCCCTCTGGATTGTCATGCTACTACAGACAGGCAGTTTGGGATAATGGTCTGCTACATGCCCAACTTAAATCCATTTACTAGAAGGATAACCTTGCTAAATGCTGTATATTGTGAATGGATTTTTTAGGCAGCCAGGCGTATTTACATAGATGTGGTAAGATTGTACATTCAAGATTGTATCGTCAATGGGCACGTTATTAAATGTTACAAAGTAGTCAAACCTTAAGTAAATAAAAAAATCCTAATAAGGACAGTGGAAGAAACTTAGTATTAATTTCCTGTAACGTTGCTGTAACTTCAAAGGCAATTATTATAATTTTGTTGTCTCTCTTAACAATGACATTATTGTTCACTTTAGAGTCACCATCGAGGAAATCAGAACATCATTATTAGTTATGTGTGAAAACATCTAGCAGATACACAGCATGGTGGCATAGTGGTTAGCACTCTTGCCTTGCAGCGATAGGTATCTGGTTCAAATTACTATCTGCACAGTTTGTATGTTCTCTTTGTGTCTGCATGTTTCCTCCAAGCACTCTTCCCACATCCCAAAAACATACAGATAAGTTAATTATCTTCCCCCTAAAAATTGGCCCAAGACTATGATACATACTCTATAGGATACATACATAGACATGTGTGTGGAATCAGATTTTGAGCCCCTTTGAGGGACAGTTAAGTGACAAGACAATATACTCTGTACAGCGCTGCAGAAGATGTTCACTATATACTAAATAATAATACCGATAATAAGAATCCTTAGAGATTTCTGATATAAAATAATAAAAACTGACACATGCAAATATCACATAACACTCGTTATTTAATGGCCTTTAAACTCTCTGGTAAATCCTAATGGACGTCACTTCCCCAGCATGCACTTCTTTTTGTAAGGCTTGGTGGTGTATTCTCCACAGTCAGCATGCAACGCATGAGCTGGCGTGGAGGAGGTACACACACTAGCACAAGGAAACAGGCTATCCCTAGTATAGTGGAGGGGAGGACTGACTCCAATAGGAGATTGTGGCGCACAGAGCCGGTGCAGATCTGACAGCCACAAACAATGCTTTCGTTATAACGTCTCAGCGCAAAGTAGCGCTGAGCGCATAAACCAGAACTGAGGAGATCAGGACAGGTAGACAGAATGAACACTTGCTAGCTAGCGGCTACTTAGCGACAGCAAGCGTCCAAAACAAGACAGACTGGAATGAGGCAGCCAATGCGATTGCAGCGATGGCGTGCCTCACAAAGACAGGACAGGATAGTCAGGAAATAGCAGGATCAAGATAGATGAACGTAACACAGACAAATATACAACAAGTATTGTTTTCCTAGCGTATTACAATTACAGCTATCAATGAAACTATTTGTAACGTCTGATTAACATATGTATATATCGGCAATGAACCGATATATGACATAAGCAGGAACGCTGACTAGGACTGGAGTAATACAGGGAACAGGACTCAGAAGGATTCGCTATCTCTTCGCAGAGATGAACGCAATCCACAAACGGTAGCAGAACAGGATTCAGAAGGATTCGTTATCTCTTCGCAGAGATGAACGCAATCCACAAACAGTAACAGAACAGGATTCAGAAGGATTCGTTATCTCTTCGCAGAGATGAACGCAATCCACAAACGGTAACAGGACAGGATTCAGAAGGATTCGTTAGCTCCTCGCAGAGATGAACGCAATCCACGAACAGGACCAGGAGCAGGATACTAGCTCAGCACGGGTGCTCACGATAGGCGCAAACTACCAAAACGTGCTGGAAAGCTGACTAACTGCACACAGGATATAAACAGTTCGTGTACGTATACATCAGCGACACTGATGTATCAACGTAACACGAATACAAGGAAAATAATAAACGTGCTGGTATGCATATATATGGGCAATGAACCAATATATGATGCAAAACCAGCAAAGTATCTTTTAGAACAAGAAACACGATCGGGGGCTGAAGCGACAGCAAGACAGGCTTAAACTGAAGCTATGAAAACCCGAGGAGTCCTGCAGGAAGCAGATCTTTATACTGAGGTCATCCAATGGGAGCAGACATGCAGATTCCCACACAGGTGAATGATAATCAGTCACAAGCTGACAGCAGGGAAAGGCAGACAAAGCTATGCAGCTTGCATGGAAAGAGATCAGAACTGCCTGAGCTGCAGCACTACTACTTCCAGCAACACCTGCTGCAGCAGCGATCATTACAGTACCCCCGCCCTTAAAAGCGGATTCCAGACGCTTTTCAAAACTGAAATTCCCAACAAAACAGTCTGACTGATAATTCATGATGACCGGGACAGCCCGGCAAGACCGAATTCCAGAATCAGTCCCCACAAGACTGGACCCATCAGAACCAGAACCTACAGAACCATGCCCATCAGTACTACAAGCCCCAGTGTGACACCCATCAGAACCATGATTTCCAGAAGAAAGCCCTCCGAAACTCCCTGAGCGATACCCACCGCCTTCCAAGAACCGTTCAAAAACGCCAAAGCCTTTGCAATGCCCACCGGGACTGTCTTTACCAACACAAAACCCACTGTTGAACCAGTCCAAGGCACCAGGACAAGTTTTCTCAGAGACCTCCCAGAACACCTTGAAGCTCCAAAGAGATCCCCATAGGTCAGAACGCCCCTTAGGCTCACATGGAGAACTATCAAGAACCCCTATGGAACCTAGGGCAATTCCCGAGTCAGGGCCACAAGGACAAACATCAAGATCAGGGCTTTCAGGGACCAGAACCATCTCTGGGCATGCAGGCAGACTGGCAACATCAGAACATGTTCCCACTAAGGAAGCATCAGAGCACGCTAACACCTTAGACACACTTGGGCATTCTGGCACACAAACAACATCTGGGCACACTGGCACAAGAGAAACCTCTGGGCATGTCAAGGAACTGTGAGCCTCAGGGTCAGCCAAGACAGAACCAAAACCAGGACTGGCCAAAAAAAAATCATCATGACTAGACTTCGCAACTACTGGACTTTTACACGAGAATGCAGGATCAGACTTAGATGTCGCTGATTCCAGCAAAGTCAGTAACAAATCAGATTCAGGGGCACTAACAAGACAGGACAAATCTTCTGATGTATGCACTGAACCAGATAGGGACTCCACAACTACCTCTGGACTGGACAGAGACTCATCTAATACACTGGATTGGAGCTCATGAGGCGCTGCAGAACAAGTCAGTATTGCAGCAGCCCCCACTGGACTAGGCAAAACTGAGGAATTCCCTGGACAGGAAGGGGACTCTGGAACCTCTGCCACAGCGGCCAGAGAACCAGAATCTTTCAGGATACAGGGCTGGGTTTCAGGAACACTCATCAGACCGGACTGAAATTCTGAGATTTCTATTATTTTGACCAGAGAATCAGAATTATCCATGTTACAGGGCAAGACTTCTGAAACATTCAGAGGACAGGGCTGGAGTCCCTCGGCTGTTACAACACAGGAGAGGGACTCAACAACATTGGTTAAATCAGACTGTGTACAGGGCAAGGTATCTAACACACTTGCTGACGAGGACAATATTTCAATGGCTTCTGCTTTGCTGGGCAGAAATTCATCAAGTTTTATTAGAGCAGACTGTAATTCCAAAACAGCTGCTAGACAAGTGAATATTACTGCAACACCAACTGAGGTAAGCAGTGCCTCAGACTCCTCTGCTAGAGGGTTTGAAGTATCCAAAGTACTGGGTGAAGCATAAGACTCTGCGACCACAGCTTCACTGGACAGGATCACTGAACAGTCCATATTGCAGGGCAAAACCATGGAAGCACCTGCTGGACAGCATAATGATTCTGTGACCTGAGTTTCATTTGAGAGATCTACTGCACAATTCATGGTACAGGGCAATTTTACTGGAACATTTTCTGAACAAGGTAATAATTCTGCGATTTCAGGTTCACATAGCAGATGCTCTGAGCTATTCACGAAACTAGAGCGAGGTGTAGAAACAGGAAGATCAAGACACAATGTTTGCGCATCTGAATCACCATTCATTTGTACAATTGGAAAATTCAGATGCTGGGGTTCTGAGGTTTCTAGACAGGATTGCTGGGACTCGGAAACTGATGTAGTGCATCTATTGGCATCTGCTGGATCAGACAGGAGTTGAACTTTATTAACACAGGTAATTTCTGCAGAAGTGTTTGCAGAGGCAGGCAAGATTTTTCTGGTGTCTGTTTCACTGAACAAAGAGTCATGAGTACTGGCTAGGCTGGACTCGGAAGTCAGCAGGACCTCTGGATTCTCTGCTGAGAAATTTGCGCAGGGCAAGGTTAAGAATGTATCAGTGGCTTCTGTTTTACTGGTAAGTAACACTGAGTTATCCATGGTACAGGGTGGAATTGCAGGAACTTCAATTTCACACAAAAAGAGCTCCGAATCACCTGCTGAATCAGCCAAAGGTGCTGAAGCAGGCGGGTCAGAACGCCAAATTTGCGAATTCGGAGTCACATAAAAATCATCCAAAATCAGTTCCCACACATCAATCAATGGAGCCACAAAGTCATACCCACACACACCAGTTTTTATTAGGTTATAGGCAGACTTAATGCATGCATTCAATACTAATTCACTTTTTGCACTGTAAAGTTGACAAAATGAACTTGAATCATTCTTCCATTCATTGACCAGAGCTTCCATCTCTCCTTTCTCAAATGGAGGATTCCAAGCATACTTAACAGGCAGATCATGGTTTGCAGATATGATTGTAGCAGGGACATATATTGGGTTAATTAGCAGGTGATTGGCAGATTCCTTATTCCTAAGAATCTCCAATACCTGTAGCAAGTGCTGAACTGTAGTGTATGCAAACTTTCCTTGCTTCACAAATAAGTTGATTTGTTCAATACTCTGTAATATCTCCTCATAATCATACTCAGATAATTCTTTTAAACAAAAATCTTTATTTTCCCTAGCCAGGGAGGAAAGTTCATTAGTAGTTTCATAAGTCCATTTAACTCCCCTGAAAGACAATTGCATTTCATTATCTGTTAATGGCAGAATCTCATTATAGGTCTCAGTCGCTAAGGATAACGACTCTGCAGATCGGACACGTTTCTTAGAACGTTTGCGTTTTGCCTTAGACCCTGCTGTTTTTGGTGATTTATTCAAGGCTGCAGGAAAATTATCAGTAACACTTTCTGCTTGCTGAACATTTTTGCAAGCAATTGAAGGAGAAGCTGATTGGCCTGCTGCCAGGAGTTCATTAAGAGGAAAAGGCAATGGATCTATGCGCAACCAGTTATGGATCACAAACGCTAGAAATTCCAGCGGTCTCTCTTTCAAATCGGAATGATTGAGAACATCAAATGCCCACTGGAATAATTCCCCTTTAAACAAAATATAACTTAGTTGGAGTGCCCAGGTTGAAACAGGAGTCGCTTGGAGATCGGGATTGGCCAGGAACCTGGCACATTCAGAGAAAAACTCATTTTCTGTTTCAGAGTTAAGTTCTTCAAATTTCTTAAAGGAACAGGAACCATAATTAACAGTGTCATACTTTCTGGGAATCCCCCCCCACAATGGGGATTGGTAATGGGGTTTTCATAATGTAAGGCTTGGTGGTGTATTCTCCACAGTCAGCATGCAACGCATGAGCTGGCGTGGAGGAGGTACACACACTAGCACAAGGAAACAGGCTATCCCTAGTATAGTGGAGGGGAGGACTGACTCCAATAGGAGATTGTGGCGCACAGAGCCGGTGCAGATCTGACAGCCACAAACAATGCTTTCGTTATAACGTCTCAGCGCAAAGTAGCGCTGAGCGCATAAACCAGAACTGAGGAGATCAGGACAGGTAGACAGAATGAACGCTTGCTAGCTAGCGGCTACTTAGCGACAGCAAGCGTCCAAAACAAGACAGACTGGAATGAGGCAGCCAATGCGATTGCAGCGATGGCGTGCCTCACAAAGACAGGACAGGATAGTCAGGAAATAGCAGGTTCAAGATAGATGAACGTAACACAGACAAATATACAATAAGTATGTTTTCCTAGCATATTACAATTACAGCTATCAATGAAACTATTTGTAACGTCTGACTAACATATGTATATATCGGCAATGAACCGATATATGACATAAGCAGGAACGCTGACTAGGACTGGAGTAATACAGGGAACAGGACTCAGAAGGATTCGCTATCTCTTCGCAGAGATGAACGCAATCCACAAACGGTAACAGAACAGGATTCAGAAGGATTCGTTATCTCTTCGCAGAGATGAACGCAATCCACAAACAGTAACAGAACAGGATTCAGAAGGATTCGTTATCTCTTCGCAGAGATGAACGCAATCCACAAACGGTAACAGGACAGGATTCAGAAGGATTCGTTATCTCCTCGCAGAGATGAACGCAATCCACGAACAGGACCAGGAGCAGGATACTAGCTCAGCACGGGTGCTCACGATAGGCGCAAACTACCAAAACGTGCTGGAAAGCTGACTAACTGCACACAGGATATAAACAGTTCGTGTACGTATACATCAGCGACACTGATGTATCAACGTAACACGAATACAAGGAAAATAATAAACGTGCTGGTATGCATATATATGGGCAATGAACCAATATATGATGCAAAACCAGCAAAGTATCTTTTAGAACAAGAAACACGATCGGGGCCTCAAGCGACAGCAAGACAGGCTTAAACTGAAGCTATGAAAACCCGAGGAGTCCTGCAGGAAGCAGATCTTTATACTGAGGTCATCCAATGGGAGCAGACATGCAGATTCCCACACAGGTGAATGATAATCAGTCACAAGCTGACAGCAGGGAAAGGCAGACAAAGCTATGCAGCTTGCATGGAAAGAGATCAGAACTGCCTGAGCTGCAGCACTACTACTTCCAGCAACACCTGCTGCAGCAGCGATCATTACACTTTTGAATACTTCTCCTTCTTGTTCATGTCACATTGTTGTGGATTTCTATAGCACGCGGTGCCTTTTACATATATGTAGTAACTTGGGCTTCATGTATACGTGCTTAATATTGATAGCATAGGGTTGATCTGATGTGTGATTGGATGAATAACTTGCTTTCCCTCAGTAATCATGTTTTCTGAGCAAGACAGACAAGGGTAGATCAGCATGTGCGTCATTCACTCTCACACTCTTTGAAGAGTAAAAGCACAGCCACACATTAATATTCATTGCAAGCTGCGAGCTTTGGTCTCGGTTCTGTACTGCAGATACCCACAGACTGCTAGCTTTAATAAGCTGCACCAGCAGCATGTGCCTTCAGTGCATGGATCAAAGAGGATGAATCACACTATTGATTGCACTTTCTTTTAGGACCTAAAATGATGACACCCTGACAAGTTAGACAATTGTATCTATAGAAATAATGTTGAATGGGACTTTTCTGGAATCACACGTGTTTATTTTGGTCTTAAAGAGGGTCTACAAGTGCGTTGTTTACTCAACACTAGGTTGTATTAATGTGCCTGATACTTGTATATTGGTTTCTCCAGCCGCCCAGGCTTGTAGCCTTCCCTGTACGCTGATCTGACCAAAGTGAACGCTACAAAATGTGCTGCCTGATAGCAGAAACTTCTTTAAAGAAAGCCCAAGGTGGGCTCATAAAATGGCTGCTAGAGGGTTAAAAACCCAATTCAGGTTTGCTGGATCATTTATACTCTCAAGCGTTCTCCAGCTTTTGTGGGTCAAAGTACATGCATTACTGATCAAGGCATATTTTGGAAGCATTTTTTTAAAGAGGAACTGTATTAAAAAGAAAACAATATTTACGATATTCATTTATAAATCATTTAGTCAGTGCTTGCCCATTGTAAAATCATGGGTGACAACATCTTTAGTCCTGTCAGGTGCATCTCTGTGGGAATGTTTGTTTACTGAGAACTCCAAAGCCAGTGAAAATAATGCCTGGTCTCCCAGAGTGCTCTAGGTGAAGAATTTTGCGTAGCTAAACAGCCTAGGCTAAACATCACTGGGAGGGTATGATTAGATACCAATATACAGCAATATATAGATACAGGAAGTGATTCTGATGCTGAATTCAGGTTAAATTACCGTAAAAGTGGATATCCTGAATACTTTACTACATTCTACCATATGTCACTACAGTGTCTTGTTAAGAAAATTGAAACCATCCACACATGCTAGAGGGTTTTGGGGTGATTTGGTCGGGACGTATTGTTCTCCTCCTTGCCCCTACTGATGTAAAACTTTCCATTGTACATCACACATCACCAATCCTCCTCTCTCCATAGCAACAGAACAAGACACATCTGTTCAGCACTCCGTCCAGAACTGTTACCCCAATTATGCATGTCTGTGCACCTTTAAAATTAAAGGACCACTGTCTTAAAAATCTTAACACTTAAAATATATGTAAATACAAACAAATAAAAAGTATGTTTCTTCCAGAGTAAAATGGGCCATAACTTACTTTTGTCCTATGTTGCTGTCACTTACAGTAAGTAGTAGAAATCTGTCAGAACCGACAGGTTTTGGACTAGCCAATCTCCTCATGGGGGATTCTCATGGTTTTCTTTATTTACAAAAGCACTTAGTGAATGGCAGTTGCTCCGTCCAACTGCCAAAAGTATATAGTGAGTAGGGAGGCTGGTCAGCTTCTTTGTATAAATCTTTTTCAGGAGTATCTTTATAAAGAATAAAGGCCATGCTGAGAATCCCCAATGGAGAGATGGACTAGCCCAAAATGTCAGATTTCTACTACCTACTGTAAGTGACAGCAACATAGGAGAAACATAGTTTATGGCTCATTTTACTCTGGAAGAAACAAACATAGTTCCTATGTGTATGTGTTTACATTTTAAGATTTTCGTGACAGTGGTCCTTTAAACTTACACATTGTCATGTAACTTTTCCTATCATGTACCAGATATGATTTATGGAAAACTGACTTGAAGTTTAAAGTGGACCTGAACTCTTGCACAGGACAGAAGGAAAACATAAATAAGGGCATCCTGTAGTTAGAAAGTTTAGTCTGTCTAATTCCCCCTTATCTGTGACTAAACACCAGTGTAATTTGATCTCTCAGCTGTGTCAGCTGGCTGCCACAGCAGAACAGCTAATTGGTAAACACAGGATGTTAACCCTATTTATGCTTCCATGAAAGCAGGAAGTAAACACACTGCTGATTTATTACAGGATTTGTATCAGCTGTACAAAGACATGGGGGAAGAGGGGAAATTCTGAGTTCAGTTCCACTTTAATTTGAATGACAAATAACAAAATGTAGTCACTAAACCAGATTGTGTGTTGGCTGGTGGGACTTTTCTTGCTGCATTGCCTAGACTTTAGCTAAAGCCAGACAGCAATTTCATTTTTAGCCTGTCGTTTATCCAGAGCAAATAACTGAAATTGCTTGTGTAATTGCCAGCACAGACACAGCACAGCTCTGCAAATAGTTTAATCAGTATAATGCACCCACTCTCAGTCAAGGTCGAACATAAGTCCTCACTTTAAAAGTAATAGGATAACAGGTATGACTCTCACAGGAAAATATTCCATTGATCTTTGAAATTAAAATGAAGTACAGCTAAGCCTGCTCTCCCTTAGCAACAATAAAAGATTTTTCATACTTTTAGTATATAGAAAAATAATGTAAAATGTACACATTAATAATTATTAAACAATTCATATGACACAGAGCATGTCTGTAGTAATATAAAATACATTATGGGCTTGATTCACAAAGCGGTGCTAACTGTTAGCACGCCTGTGAAAACCCCCTTAGCACGTCTAAACAAGCTTTTCGCGCATAAAACTTTACGCGCGCAAAACTTTATGCGTGTAAAACTTTACGCGCACACTGCACAGAGCGCAGGGCGCTCCGCGCGAAGTGCCCATTAAAGCTTATGGGACTTAGCGCGCGTAGAACTTTGCGTGCGTAAAACTTTGCGCGCGCAAAGTTAGCGCGCGATCTGATTGAGAAATCCGGTGCTAACCTACTTAGCACCCTGGTTAGCGCGTCTAAAGACTTTAGACGTGCTAAGTAGGTTAGCACCGCTTTGTGAATCAAGCCCTACGTAGGCAGAAGAGGAGAATGAAGGGAAATTGCTACAAATGTGTATGAATAAAATCGTCTCTAGGCAAGCATTAGGAATTTAATCTATAGAATTACAGATTTGTACACTTCCTAAACATATGGTCAGGGCTGTGGAGTCGGCACGGTACAAAAATCATCCGACTCCTCAGTTTATGAAACCACAGACTCCGACTCCAGGTACCCTAAAATTACTCCGACTCCACGGCCCTTGCAGGGCTATGAAGTGAGTACAAAGATCATCCAACACCGACTCCTCAGTTTATGTAACCACCGACTCCGATTCTGACCCCAGTTACCCAAAAAATTGCTCCCACTCCTCGACTCTGACTTTGACTGCACAGCCCTGCATAAAGTAACTTAAAGAGACACTGAAGCCACTTTAAAAACTTGTTTTTATCTGTTATATATGGCTAGTGTTAAAATGCCGCGTTCACGCAGCAGAATGAGGGTTTATAACCCCGAAATCCCTGGGGGAAAAAACAGGAGCACTTCCTTGTAGAGGCAGAGCTTAGCGCTGTAGCTCTGCCTCTACTCACGTCAATCCCCCCTGAACGCCTCCTCTCCCCGCCCCTCTCAGTCTTCTTTCACTGAGAGAGGCGGGGAGAGGCGGAGATCAGCGGAGGATTGACGTTAATGGAAGCAGAGCTACAGCGCTAAGCTCTGCCTCCCCGGGCAGCAAAATGAATGACTTTGAAAGTCGTGGATTTATGCCCCAGGATTTGGGCGTTATAAAACCCTTGTTCTGCCTGCGGGAATGCGCTGTTTTAGCACTGCCCATATATCTTAACCTAAATACCAGGTAAAAACAAGTTTTAAATTGGCTTCAGTGTCTCTTTAACACAATTTATTTGAACACTTTTTTTCCTGGCATACTTAACAACAGATTGAGGTTGGCTCACTGAACTTGCTTATTGGCTTTATTAAGTGTTTTATATTTTATCTCATAATTTAAGGTTTACAGTAAGCTTACTTCACTTTATCTCATGATTCCCTTGCATTATATATACCTAAAAAAAATGTTTGCATTGATTTCACGCGTAAATTAGCAAATCTACTTTTGTGAAAGGCCACACAGGCCCGTACCATGGCGACTTCTGTCCAAGTGGGCAACTGAACATGAAAGAAGGGTTGCTGCATATGGAAGAAGAGGCTCCAATAAAGGGTGCTACACATGGAAGATGGGGGATGTACATGAAAGAGAGGGGCTGCTGTACAATAGATGATACACATGAAAGAGAGGGCTGCACATGAAATGGGGAGACAGTCTGATGCATATTGAAGGGGAGCCAAAAGAGAGTTGGCCTGGGGGTGGAAAAAACGTATAAACCCATCCTTGTGTGTTGCACAGGGATGCTTGGCAAATTGTAAAACACTGTTATATTGCTATTTTATAAATAGGCCCTTAAAATGTGAAGAAGCAGAATCCTGCCTTAAAGAGAACCCAAAGGTGGGATTTTTGTAAAAAAAAAAAGTGCTACCTGATCTGAGAGGCTAGCCGGACCAGTTAGCATCAATTACCGTTGCTCCCCGCCACTTCTGCATCCCGCAATCAATTTATATAAAAAACCACATAAACATGGCCACGACCGCTAGGGTCATGATGCTACAGCTCTGTGCTCAGTGTGTTTCATCACAGAGCAGGGAGGTGGGGGAGAGGCAGAGCTGCCCATTAAGAGCTGGGGAAGGGGCATTAGCAAAGCCCCCAATGGGCTTTTTGCAGGAGTGCCTCTCCTGCAAGGGACGCCCCTTCCCCTCGAGATTGACGAAAAGCTGCGTGTCTGCAATTTTCAGGGGGGTGACAGCGGGGTGCAAGAGCGGCTGAGAGCAGCACATACAGGACACGGGCATCTCATGGACAAGGGAACATGTCTCTGTTTTCCATATGCCCCTCCTTCCCCCCACGCCGCCTCGGGTACAAGTTAACATTCCTCTTGTTAGAGCCCCAGAATGCAGCAGCTCAGGCTGCAAAAGTCCAGACATATTTTCTGTGTAATTTTTTTTTAACAAATTCCACACAAAACGACAGCTTCGTTTTTTTCATTTTAAATGAGCATTGCAAAATGGTCATAAACATTAAAATGTAGTAGAACCGGCAGATAGCATTCATAATGCTGATTCAAGAAGCCTTTTTTATGTTTGTCTACCATGTGGATGACCATTTTATGGGTATTTGGTTTATTAAAGTGAACATCCGGACTAAAAACTGACTCAACAGCACTGAAAAGGCTTTGTGTTTCTTTCAGGCTAAGTTCACAGTGGGACGTTAAAGTCTCGCGTTAAAACAACATTTTAATCAATGCGCTGTTCACAGTGCACACGTTGCATTGGTGTCTAACGCTGCACGTTAAGTAAAAGTACTGCATGCAGTGCGTTATACACGTAATTAGCTGCGTTGGACTGTTTGCACATGCTCAGTAATGACTTGGAAGCATACTTTTCATTGCCTGTATTTTTTACTGTATCTGCTGTATGCGACGGTAACGCTGCGTTGCTACTTTTTGGGCGCGTTGCGTTGTAAGCTTGCGGTGCAACTTTAACGTGGCATCAAAATGCAACGTCCCACTGTGAATCTAGCCTAACAGTTTCACAGCATCAGAACTTTGTTTCTCTTATACAAACCTCATTTTTAGCTGCACACCAGAAAACTGCCCGGGCTTTTTTTCCCCTGATGCTGTGCAAAGCATGATGGGATTTCTGATTTTGTTGTTCTCTCTCTGCTGTTTTGGTGCAATTTTTTTTTTTTTTTTTTACATTTTGAACTTGACATTTGAAGCCTACCGTGTGCAGCTGGGAGGGTTAATCAGGACAAAGGATAGTTGGAACTGTGTCTCCTGCTCCTTGTCACCTCCTTTCAACCAAAAAGATGGCTGCCCCCAGGACAAAGATGGCAGCCCCCATGAATCACAAACATTTGCCTGTTCTTTTAAAACAGGGTGGGTAAAAGATTATAATACCTATCTATTCTAATTAACATAACTAATTTAACCACCTTAGCGGTATGGACGAGCTCAGCTCGTCCATTACCGCCAGAGGGTGCCGCTCAGGCCCTGCTGGGCCGATTTACATGAAATAAAGAGCAGCACACGCAGCCGGCACTTTGCCAGCCGCGTGTGCTGCCCGATCGCCGCCGCTCTGCGGCGATCCGCCGCGAGCAGCGGCGAAAGAGGGTCCCCCCAGCCGCCTGAGCCCTGCGCAGCCGGAACAAATAGTTCCGGCCAGCGCTAAGGGCTGGATCGGAGGCGGCAGACGTCAGGACGTCGGCTGACGTCCATGACGTCACTCCGCTCGTCGCTATGGCGACGATCTAAGCAAAACAAGGAAGGCCGCTCATTGCGGCCTTCCTTGTTTATTCCGGGCGCCGGAGGCGATCAGAAGAACGCCTCCGGAGCGCCATCTAGTGGGCTTTCATGCAGCCAACTTTCAGTTGGCTGCATGAAATATTTTTTTTTTTATTTAAAAAAAACCCTCATGCAGCTGCCCTGGCGATCTTAATAGAACGCCAGGGTGGTTAACTTGATGACAGTATGTTTGTTTAGGCCGAAGTTCCCCTTTAACCTGCCTATTAGCACTTAACGTCACCTCAATAGTAGCTGCACCAGGCACCTCCTGGACTAATAAATAGAATTACGCATGCATTTCCCTTCTGCCAACTGTTACTTATCTGTTTCTATTTATATCTAGTGGTTTCCTCCAAAACTTTTTCAGAGGGTCATATGTCAGATTTATTACACATCCAGCATTTGGGCAGTCAGAAGTAAATATAGAGAGAGAGTGGTTTAAGTGGTTCATTAACACGTCAAACATCCTGACAGTATGCAATACGTTCCTAGGTAATTTGCATTCTTATTCAAATTTAGTTTAATTATCTAAAACTCATTGATGATCAAATTGCTTAATTATTTAGTTAAAATCAATGCTTTTAGAGGAAAGGATTAGAAAATATTTATTTTATTGGACAATAAATAACAACACATTTCGTGGGCTTTACCTGCCTCTTCATGTCAAAATGTCATGTCAAAAAAATTGCAGTGCCTTTAAATGGAGGACTTCAGACTTGGAGCACCTTGTTGAAGGCGAAAGCCCCACCTCATTTTATGAACCACACTCACACATGTACTCATGCTATAAACATTTCACACAAGAATTTAAATTTAATGTAAAGGACCACCATAGTTTAAAAAGTAAGCAGTTAAAATCTGACAGAACCAACAGGTTTTGAACTAGTCCATCTCCTTATGGGGGATTCTCTGGGTTTTCTTTGTTTTCAAAAGCATTTACTGATAGGGAGTTGCTCAGTCCAATTGACAAAATCCCCATGAGGAGATGAACTAGTAACCTGTTGGTTCTGTCAGATTTTTTAACTTAATTTTTTCACTGTAGTGGCCCTGCACAATTTCACTAATATTTTGGTAATATACCCAAGGAGTGGTAAATCTTGAGTTGAGACAGATAGGGAGAGAGACTTCATAACTTGCCTTTTGTGAATCAATCCCATACTGAGCTAATGGTCCTTTATTACTGTGGCAAAAGATTTCTTCATCATTCAGTTAAAAAAAAAAAAAAATGCAGTAAATGTGGATTTTCTTTTTACTGTAAAAGAAAAAAAACTTTTCTAGATTTAGTAAACCATCTATTTGATGCTACAATACACTTATTTGCAAGTGCATACTTACCGGTAGTTTTGTTTATATAGGATTTTATAATAATGCTAACAATTCTACGTTTTTTTTCTCCTGTCGGGCTGAACGCGCTTGAGAGCTGCAGCCACTAGGGGCGCTCAGTAAGCCATTCTTCAGTGTTAGAGGTGGTGCCTCAGAACCCTGAGCACTAATTAAAAATGAAATTGGGACTTACCAGGGGCTTCCTCCAGCCCACCGTAGGCCACAAGATCCCCCGGCGTCCTCCTGGCTCCTCTCCCGGTCCTGGCTGGCGGCTCCATTACTTGACAACTTTAGTCTGAAGTTGTCAGGGCTGCTTCCCGCTTTGACTATATGCGTAATCACACCGGCCGGCTATGCGTCATCAAACCAGCTGCGTGAGAGTCCTGCGCATGTGCGGTTCTCATAATATTGAACTGCGCATGACTCTCATGCGGGCGGCGTGAACTATATTACAGAAAACCTTTTGTAGGGGATTCCCGGGAATAAAACATTGCATTGTGCTGGACATACTTGGCCAGATCTGTGGTCAGACACTTGAAGCTATCAGACATTGGCCTGTTCTTCCTCATGTGAAAAAAAGTATACGATGCTAACATATTTTAAAAAGAAACTGAAACATTTCAGCACTGGTGATGACTGTACAGCCCTTATGCACATAGTGTGATCTTTTTTCCATCATGACACGCATTTTGCAATCCCTGCACAAAAGGGTGTGTGTACCCCACAGCATAACAAAACAAGAATTTCTGGAATAGCTGGTCTAGTACAACACACCGAGCTTTCTGTCAGTGCAATTTGCATCTAAAGAAAATGCTCTTTTATATTCCAAAAATATTCAGTTTCATTACAGCTATACAAAATACCCATCAACAACAGTGTTTTTTTAAAACACATAGCAGTGCTAGGGGCTTAATGCTCTGGGAAAGCTTCTTGCATAGAAAAGGTTTATTCCCATGCACCAGTACAGAGATGGTCCATTTATTTTACACACATTTTTCTTGAAGAGAATTCTTAGAGATGTGTGTGCTCTATTTGTAACTTTCTGATTGTGTGGCCTACACAAGAAGCAGGAGTGTGATATGACTGGAGCAAGCCAATTGGAGACTAAGGCCTCGTTCACATCTGCTGCGCTGAAAAACGTGTTAAAGCGCATGGTAAAAAACGCATGCGCTTGTGCGCGCTTTAGTCTGCGTTTCTATGTGTTGCGCTGCACTTCTTTAAAGCACGTTTTGCTTACTGTAGCAGCAGCAGTTGTCAATAAAACTTTGTTTTTGTATGTAAATGTATTTTTTTCTCCAATTAGGGGTAAAAAACGCATGCGCTTCTATGCGCTTGTACGCGCTTCTATGCGCTAAAAAAGCGGACCCATTCACTTGCATTGCTGTGCACTTTACAGCTCAGCGCACAGAAATGCATGCAACCCTACGTTTCTGTAACGCTGCTCAGCGCAGCGCATAGATGTGAACCAGCTACATTTAGTTACATGGGAAAATTAATACCTTGCTGATTGCACAGGGCAGTGCGCTGTGGAAAGCGCACAGAAACGGCCCTGATGTGAACGAGGCCTTACAAAAGAAAGCAATCCTGACGTGAATTTATGAAAAGTTCCTTTCCTCAGTAGTGGTAAGCCTGTGGATAGTCCAGAGGCTCTCTGCATCCTTCTACATGTCACAGATCTAGCTTTGGATCCTGCTATACCTATTCCACTCTGCATTGGGTCCCCTCTGCAGTATTAGGGAGTCTAGCCCAAGGACTCCGTACTGAATAGGTACTTGTTTCTGTGTCAGAGGCGGTGCCATTAACCAGTACTCTATCCAGATTTATTATTTCTATAACATGTAACCTGTTATAATTAGTTGACTTTGCCAAGAATCGGTACACCAAAAGGGTGTGCTCACACTATGCACGTTGTGGTTCCCTGCAAAGTAAAGCCCATCCTTTGCATAGTCTGTGTTGCTGTGCATTGGGATATGCTTTGTGATGCACCAGTGTTGAATTCAGCTGTAATTTGTCGTGTTGTTGCCCTTCTGGTGCTGCGGACTATGTGTACTACTCGCCTTTCACCTCTCTCCTTCATCAGCCTTTTAGTCCAGAGGCTCCCTGGATCCTTCTACATACATTGGATCCCCCTATAACTATTCAACCCTGCGGTGGGTCCTCTCGTGCACAAGTGTTTCTCTCTACTGGGCATGTGCAGACTGTACTTGTGCATGCCCAGTGCCGCTGTGCTTGTCCACAACTGCACATGCAGCCTGAAAATGTTACTCCATGGTTTCTCTTCAAGAAGAAATAAATCCTGATTTACTAAACCAGCAATCTCCAAACTCCTCCAGTGTTGTACCAAAGCGATTTAGCAAACCTGCACTGGATTAAATATTGATTATCACCCGTTAAGTTTTTCTACCCTAAGCTAACTCATGTCAGACTGTAGGGAGGATGGCTGAGAAGTATGTGAGTTAATGCCTTTGTGATTGCAGTTGTGTGCATCACCACAGCAAGATTTTTTGTTTTTATTAACGTTTTTACTTCAAATAAATCCAGGACAGTCTGTATACAGGTAAAGCTCTCTGCTGTATCGTACTGAACACTAAGCCATAATTATTGATTGTATTTGAAAAATCTGAAAGATGTACCACACAATTCCCCAATTATAAAAAAAAATGATTAAAAGCTATGAGAAAATTGCTTGGGTGTATATGTTAATAAATTGACAATCTACCACACACCATTAAATTTTCATAAAAATTGATCACAAAAATCCACCACTCCTGATCGACTTGTATAGAATAAAAATGGGAAATCCCCTGCTGACCAATTTGTGAAAAGGTAAAGATTTCTCATGGGTAAGGGGGTACCAGCTACTGTTTAGGATGAAGTCCAATTCTTAGTTATGCTTTCTCTAAGGGCTAATTCACACGGCCGCTTGGCGGTTTGTCGAAAGCCATGTGGTCCTGTGACGTCTCATTCGGGGGACGGCGGTATGGCGTTCGTCGGCTTCCCGTTGTGATCAGCGTTTGTCATCCCCGCAAGGCGACATGAAGACGTGGTGGCTAAGCGACCCCAGAAGCCGCATGCGGCTTCCAGGGCCGGCTGAATCGAAGCGTTAAATCGCGATCGGAACGCCGAATTGCGCAATCGACGGTAATCGCCAGTAACCGCTCAATGCTAAACGCTCCCATTCACTTGAATGGGAGCGTTTAGCGGACGCCGGACGAGTCCTGAACGCTTGGTGGTAGAGACCGCCAAGCGTCCGTGTGAACCAGCCCTAAGAGAGTGGTGCATATTTACTGTGCCTGTCAGGGTTTTTTCTGTCAGTGTTTGAGTGAGAAGATTATACCTTGTTTCCATGTCCAGGTGATTGGGGTTAACTTGACAGGAAATCAGAAGAAATCATTCTACTGGGAATGCAGACAGCAATAGAGACCCGGAACCAGCTAAAATTCTCCCCATGTAATGCGGGATCCACAGCATACAATTTTTTTTGGCAGATTTACCTGCCAGATTGATTATTTCCAGTATGTCCGATCTGAGGATCGATTGATTTTTTTGAGCGATTTTCTGATCGATTTCCATAGAAACGAACAGAAATTGATCAGAAAATCACTCAAAAAAATCGATCGATCCTCAGATCGGACATGCTGGAAATAATCGATCTGGCAGGTAAATTTGTCAAAAAATTGTATGGTGTGGATCCATCATAACACACGCACAATAGAAAATGGCCTTTAGCTGCCCTTAATGAAGATTGTGTAAACAAAACGAATGCTAATTTTCATGACTCAGTGTGAAAGAAGACCAGGCTTTGTTCATAGCAGAATAAAGCAAGAGCATTATCTAAATCCACCATAGTTAATGAGGAGAAGAAGGAATTGTTTGCTGCGGTATTACATAACCACATAATAAGAGGGATTTCGTTGCGAGCTGTGTGACCACGAAAGTCACAAAGCTGATATAGACAACCTGAGCTGTTATCATTACTATCTACCATAAAAACCATTTATAGAAGACAAACGTGGCAAATATTATGCTATTGCCAAAGAAATTACACATTTGTTTTCCCTGTGCAATGTGCAGTAAACAAGTACCAATTAGAATGGTAACTGGTTAATATGAAACATTTGAACCCAGCACAGTGGTATGGAAGAGAATGAAGAAGTGAGAGATGAAGAGATGCGTAGCACAGAAAGACTGACATGCAAGGTGTGCTACTAAGCAGATCAGCATTCTGTCTGAAGCAATGACCAGGCTTTTTAGACTTCCTTTGATGCATCAGTGCTGAAGTCTGTAATTTTGTATAGACTGCTTATGTGTGACAAGAACAGCTCAGAGTATCCCTGAATTCAGCATATCCCACTGCTTACACATGTAAATGGCTGTTTCATGCATTCCTCTGCTGCAGTGACATATAGCAGAATTCAGGATACCCACTTTTACAGTAAAATTCCTTGGTTTCAGCACCAGAAACACTTCCTATATCTTTATATTGCTATATTTGGTATGTAGCCCTGCCCTTCCAGTGATGATTAGCCTAGGCTGAATGCAGAATATCCTCCCCCCCCCCCCTTCCCCTCCCCAAGCATTCTAGGAGATGAGGTATATTTTGTACTGGCGTCAGAATGCTCAGTAGCCAAACATTCTGTAGAGATCATCTGACAGGACTAAAGATGTCACCACCTGTGATAAACAACAGAACTTATTTATTTTTTATTTATTTACAGAATGTGAGTCAGGGTAAGGAAAGATGACTCAATGGGCAAACACTGTCTAACTACTTTATCAGTTAATATTGTAAAAAAATAAGCAATTTTCTCAATAAAGTTATTTTCACTACAGTTTCTCTTTAAAGCCATTGTTACCCGTCCTAAAAAACCAAAGTCAGATACTCACCTAAGTAGAGGGAAAGCTCTGAGTCCTAATGAGACTTCCCTCTCCTCTCCCAGTGCCCTCCATGCAGCTCAGGATCCTCCGTTCAAATCCCCCCCCCCCCCCCGCGGGGGACTTCGGAAGTCTTCGGGAGCCGAGTCCTCCCGAAGACCGACGGCTTCATACTGCGCATGCGTGATTACGCAATAGAGGGCGCTCGCGCATGCGCAGTATGGAGCGGCCAGTCTTCCAGAGCCCGAGTGCTCCCAAAGACTTCCGAAACTTCCCTACGGTGGCGGAAGTGGCAGTATTTGACCGAATTGGTCGAATGCTGCTACGGGGGATCCTGAGCGGGCACCGGGAGAGGAGAGGGAAGTCTCATTAGGACTCAGAGCCTTCCCTCTCCTTAGGTGAGTATCTGACTTTTGTTTTTTTAGGACGGGTAACATTGACTTTAACCACTTTACCCCCGCCCGTACGAATTTCTCAGTCCCTTTTTCCATCCTTTCACCCCCAGGGATGGATAAATCCGTATTTTCCGCGCTCCCGCCACTGCCCGCGCTCGATCTAGCGCGCACTCCCGCTCGTAAACACGCCACTGGCCGCTCGCCCGGAGATCAATGAACGGGAAAATCCATTCCCGTTCATTGGTCTAAGCCCCGCAATGATCCGCTGCTCCTCCGCTAAGCAGCGCGATCATTGTGAAAAAAAAAACCACTTTCCCAGCCTCCTAGTACTTCCTCCAAGCGTCCGGAAGGACGCTTGGAGGTCGCATTAAACAAAAAGTTACTGTTGCCATCTTGTGGCCAAATAGTAAAACTACACCCTAAAGCATTTTTCACATACAAATACATTACTTATACACAAAAAAAATTAACTCATTACCTCCCACACTCCAATTTTTTTTTTTTTTTATTAAAAAAAAAAAATAAAAAATTTACAATTAAAAAAAATACATAAATAGTTACCTTAGGGACTGAACTTTTTAAATATTTATGTCAGGAGGGTACAACACTGTTACTTTATAAACTATGGGCTTGTAATTAGGGATGGACGCAAAACTGAAAAAAATGCACCTTTATTTCCAAATAAAATATTGGCGCCAAACATTGTGATAGGGACATAATTTCAACGGTTTTATAACCGGGACAAATGGGCAAATACATTTCATGGGTTTTAATTACAGTAGCATGCATTATTTAAAAACTATAATGGCCGAAAACTGAAAAATAATGAATTTTTTCCCACATTTTTCCTATTTTTCCATTAACCACCCTGGCGTTCTATTGAGATCGCCAGGGCGGCTGCGGGAGGGTTTTTTTTAAATAAAAAAAAACCTATTTCATGCAGCCAACTGAAAGTTGGCTGCATTAAAAAGCCCACTAGAGGGCGCTCCTGGAGCATAATTCCGATCGCCTCCGGCGATCAGAATTAACAAGGAAGGCTGCAATGAGCAGCCTTCCTTGTTTGGCTTTCCTCGTCGCCATGGCGACGAGCGGAGTGACGTCATGGACGTCAGCCGACGTCCTGACGTCAGCTGTCTCCGATCCAGCCCTTAGCGCTGGCCGGAACTATTTGTTCTGGCTGCGCAGGGCTCGGGCGGCTGGGGGGACCCTCTTTTGCCGCTGCTCGCGGCGGATCGCTGCAGAGCGGCGGCGATCGGGCAGCACACGCGGCTGGCAAAGTGCCGGCTGCGTGTGCTGCTTTTTATTTGATTCAAATCGGCCCAGCAGGGCCTGAGCGGCACCCTCTGGCGGTAATGGACGAGCTGAGCTCGTCCATACCGCTAAGGTGGTTAAAGCATATTTAGAATAAAATAATTCTTGGCATAATGTCACACCTAAAGAAAGCCTAATTGGTGGCAGAAAAAACAAGATATAGTTCATTTCATTGCGATAAGTAATAATTATGTTATAGACGAATGAATGGAAGGAGCGCTGAAAGGTGAAAATTGCTCTGGTGCTCAAGGGGTAAAACCCCTCAGTGGTGAAGTGGTTAAAGGAAACATGAAGTAGGAGGTATGGGTATATGGAGGCTGCCATATTTGTTCCCTTTTAAACAATACTGGTTGCCTGCCAGTCCTGCTTCTCATTCTGGCATCAGTAGTGCCTGTATCACACACCTGAAACAAGCATGCAGCTGTCAGAAACCTCTGATCTGCATGCTTGATCAAGGTCTATGGCTAACAGTGTTATGCTGGGAATACATGATGAGTTTTTTGGCAGATGGCTCAACAGATAATTTCCAAATTGTCCAATCTGATTTCAATAGTGTTTCTGATCGATTTTATCATAGAAGTGAATGGAAATCGATCAGAAAAATGATTGCAAAATCAATCGAAAAAATGAAAATTGATTGGCCAGTAGATCTGCCCAACAAAAACTCATTGTGCATTTCCAGCATCAGAGGCAAGGGATCAGCAGGACTGCCAGGCAACTGGTATTGTTTAAAAGGAAATAAATATACTTCTCCCTTCAGGTTTATCTTTAAAGGATACCCAAAGTGACGTTTGACATGATGAGATAGACATGGGTATGTACAGTGCCAAGCAGACTAATAACAATGCTCTGTTCCTTTTTTTCTTTCTCTGCCTGAAAGAATTAAATATCAGGTATGTACGTGGCTGAATCAGTTCTGACTCAGACAGGAAGTGACTACAGTAGGACCCTCACTGATAAGAAATTCCAACTATAAAACACTTTCCTAGCAGAAAATGGCTTCAGAGAGCAGGAAAGACATAAAAGAGGTCAATGGTTCATAGATTTTAGCTCTGGCATGCTTCAATGAATGTGTCATTGAGCAAAAGCAATAAAACTGTTAAAACTTAAAAAGTAGATTTAAACATAAAATAAAACTGTGGAATATCTTAAAAAGTCATTTTTAGGAGAAGGAAGATAGCTACAATCCTTTTTTTCATTAGTTTATTTTCACTTCGGGTGTCCTTTAAGGTACCCATTAACAGTATAATATTTTCCTCAGATGTGATTATTGGATCTCTTGCAGGAAGGTAATTATCGATTGTTCCCATAACTGGATCGATTAGGGCACTTTCCCTCTTTAGATACGTTCGTAAAATCTAACATTCTGATCAACAGTGATCTGATTGCTGCGATTAAAAAGTAGACTCCCCAAAATTGTAAGTTGCTTATTCTTTTAGCAACCGATATCTTGGTAACCACTGATCTTTATGACGTGCCAGTTTCACATTAAGGCATTCTTTCATCATATGCTGAGACTGGATTACTTGGATTTGTGTCTGCTGCACTTTAATATTGCACTTTACTTGCAAAAGTAAAAATTAAAAAACAAATGGTAGTTTACAGGTGTAAGAAAGTGGAAGTTCAGCTTGCTTTTGCTGCAGTAAGCAGACATGCACTCTGTGTAGAAAGCCTGTTCACCTGATAATTCATAGGGATGCAAAGTATCCTAAAAATAGTGTTATCAGCATGCTGTGTAAGATCTCTGAAGCTCCAGCCAGCAGGTTCCTGTCAGGTAGAGGAGGAAATACCCAGACACATGTAACCAATAGGTGAATAGTGTGAATGCTAGAGGAAAAAGGAAACAGTTCTAAGAGCCCGTTCTCACTCGGGCCAAAGCGATCGCGGTTTTTAAAGCACTAGTGCAATACAAACTAATGGCAGTGATCTCACTGCTGTGAAAGCATCGCGATCAGTGGCATTCACAAAACGTGGTGCACGTACCATTTTACAGCGATTCTGGAGCAATTGCGATACATTGCTTAAAAAGTGCTCCTTGTGATTGCTCGGGAATCGCGAGAGTGTACAGTGATTTTACCACACTAAGCGCTAGCATTTTGCGGCTTCAAGTGAGAACAGGGCCCTAAAGCCCCATATCAGGAATTTTTTTTCCTGAAAAACATTCACTAGCAATGTAGATTTATTGTATTTCTGTTCAAAATGTTTTAGTTAATAGGATTCTAGATTTTGTATTAGAAAATGTGATATATCTGGTGGGGCAGTTCATTGGGGCTGTTCTTTGTACCTTTGTGCTGCAGACGCTCAGGCTCCTCCTACTCACTTCCGCATTCCCAGCTCAGCCCCTGGAATGATGTTAGCTATGCCTCCCTAGTGATAGCCTATGAAATTGCTTTCCTATGTACTGGGCAAAAAAAGCCAGATTTTATTGCTGATATATGTTTTCACAAAGATCCGCCAATGTATGGACAGATCGACCAAGAGACAAACTTCTCTCTCTCTCGTTTCTGAGTGGAGAGAGATTTGTTGCCTGCCCATACACGGCAGGCCGATTACCGGTAGATTTTAAGAATTGGCTTAGCGACACCACCTCTGCAGCCTGCCTGGTCACCCCCTAAGTGTAATTGTGCTCCCCCCAGTGCCCATGCAGTAGATCTGACCTGTTTCGCTACGACTCCTGGCCTGGCTGTATGACAGCACGCACTAGCCATGTTATACATGCGCCATGTGATGGCACTAGGGGGTGATAGCCGAGGAGGCCAGGAGTCATGGAAGCAGAACAGGTGAGATCTTACACTGCACAGGCACCGGGGGAGGACAATTACACTCAGTGGGTAGCCAGACAGGCTGTGGTGGCGCTAAGCCAATTCTTGAAATCTACCGGTGCCACATGGTGCCACCATGCCCAGTGCCACATGGGGGTGACAGCAGTTGAGGCCAGGAGAATTTACACTGCATAGGCAAAGGGGGAGGGGGGAGGGGAAGAGGACAGTGGCCAGGGATCCGTCATGTTCGTTGCAATATCGAATGTTGTTAACGTCGTGTACCCAGGCACTTTCAACAGAGATCTTTCCAGCATGTCCGATCGACGCATTGTCACCAAGTCATTGATCAGGCGGACATATTGTAGCACTAATTTTCATTGAATGGGATGATCAGTTGGGCCGCAAATTCGATGTATGCAGTGGCGTAGCTAAGGAGCTCTGGGCCCCGATGCAAGTTTTACAATGGGGCCCCCCCAAGCACTCTATACATAACAACTGACATGGCGCACCAAAACCTGCCAATGACAACTACAGTGTCAGAGATGCAAGAAGGGGATGGGGGACAGTTTGTTAATGATTACCACTAATCTAAGTATCCTATAGAAGTGATTATTATGAGCATAGGACCAACAGAGTGCTAATACTGCAGTTGAGGGAGGGCCCCTCGGGGCCCTTCTGGCCCAAGGGCCCCGATGCGGTCGCAAACCTCTGCACCCCCTATTGCTACGCCCCTGGATGTATGGGTGAAGATGTATGGGTGTGTATACACATGCAATTTTGATTGGCCAACCAAAATTGGATATGTGTACCAGGTTTAAACAATCCACTCTGACTTGTCTTTTTAGGCACTCTAAAGCAATAGTAATGATACCAGAGGTTTACTTTCAATATGTGTGTTTCCATTAATGGAATGAATTCTTGAAGCAGAAATGCTTTGTGCTTGTTTTCTGTAAATACAATGTGCTAATTGTTTCTTAGTGTCTATTCATGTGTAGGCTTTTTTTAATTAGTCACTGCCTTGTTTTACTATTTAATTTCTGCTGTTTGTAAGAGCCCTGGGAGTCATAGCAATCTCCTCTGACATTGGCTTGTGACCTATATTGCAGATCAAGCAACACGGTAGGAAAGGCTTGAGGATTTTATTAATTGAAGGAGACTGGAGCAGTATTTTTTGCTTCACTGCCAGTTGTTTGCGGCACTCTGTAATCTAGCCCAGGGTGCAGACAGGGCAGCAGTGCGTCTTTTTTTTACTGGCAATTTGTTCTCCTTTACAAATTATGGTCAAATCAATGGAAAGCAACCAGAAGAAAGTGGAAATAGTTACTTGGCCTGAACAAAGCAGCATCCTGAAGGCAATCAAGGCCGGAAGAATGTTCCTTTCTACTTTTGTTTTCATAGACTAATGGCTTTCCATCGCCCGCATTTTTATGTGACCCTGTTCTGGATGAAGGTAAAGATGATGTTTAGCAAAGCCTGCATTTATTTTACCTTCATTTATATTCAGAATGGCACACACTCAAATTTATAAGTTAAGTTTCATATTAATAAATATGTATTGATAAAACAAAACTGTTATAAACTATTTTAATTAAAATAGGTAGTTGAATGTTAGCTATGGTCGTATTATCATCGTAAGTAGGGCTGGAGAGTTGGATTCGAGGAGTTGGAACAATTTTGGATAGCTGGAGTTGGAGTCGGTGGTTTCATAAACTTAGGTGTCGGAGTCAGATGATTTTTGTATCAACTCCACAGCCCTGATAGTAAGTCAGCCCTCGGGTGTGCACACCTTTTCATGCTTTCTCAACTGGCAAATATATACGGTAAGGTGAGCAATGAGGCTGATAGCGGACAACTTAGTTCTGAAGCCAATAGCTGCAGTTAGGCCTGGTATAGAGTTTAGAGGTTGGTTGAACACACAGGCATGATTCAGTCTCTCTCAGGACCATGCAGGACAATGGGGAAACAATTGTGAACAGCCCTGACATTCACTTCTGGATGAGTGCTGTTGAGTGGAGAAATAAGACAGTTGTCCAACTGTAACTGGTGGGACTGGGTGACAGTCTTCTGCTCTTTTTGCGTAGCAGTGTAAAAGAACTTTGAATCTTTTGAAACTTGAATTTGGATCATTGTTCTGAATTCACCCAAACACCTTACTCCTGTATCATTCAGCACTGAACCGGGAGACTTGCGTTTCACTGTGGGTTTCACATGACTCCGATATTTCCAGCTTTGGAAGGAGAAAGTATGGAGTCACGTGAAACGCGCAAGTGAACTCCTTCTGACTCTGCCCACAGGTTCAGTGCAGAATGGTGCTGAAGTGTGATGCTCGGGTGAATTTAGAATGATGTTCTGAATTTGAACACCAACACTATGAGTTAATTCTTTACCCAATAAATGGAAGGTTACACTCATTTAATTAGCATACTGCACTTGTGGTCCAGTGCACATGTTTTGATGAAGGAAACATTATACATATTTGGACCTCATGGAAAGATGCTTTATTTTAAATGGAACATCTTGGCTGCATGTTTTCACACAGGAATGTTGGCAGGACAGGCCTGAGCTCATCAAGGAAGCCTGGAAGGGCTTTTAAGTACTGATAAACTTAACATTGTTTACTCAGTCCCATTGTTTTTATGCTGCCTAGACAAGGGTTCATTTTTTATTCTATCTTGAAGCTTTTATGTCTGTCTTCATTATTTTAGCGCATTATTCCGTGCACCAAAATCAGAGTTAAGAAATTGTCTCCATTGTCTGTATGTTGTACGAAGCAGTATAGACCAACATTTGTTACCCCTTAGTAAGCTTGTTGTTTCCATATCAATGACTTTCTAAATATAAGCATACAACAGCATATTCCAGTAGAGTCGGGGACAGGAAGTCTGGGAGATGTCAGGTATGCCTACAGGTGCAGGTGTATCGTTGTCATGGTGGGATTGGGTGACAGCCATTTAATATCATTAAGCAGTTTTAGGATACAGCAGGAATTCTTTGTGAAGACATGGTTCTAGAGCCTACATGTCAAACTCTGGCTCACGGGCCAACTCGGGCACCCAGAGCCATCAAATTTGGCCCACAAATGGTTTCCCTACTTTGCATTATGTTTGTCAATTTGGAGAGTGTAGGTTCTACTGGCACTATGAGATATACAGTCCTATCACTGGAGGCAGGGGATAACAAACTTCCAGACACCACCTTGATTAGAGAAACTGCGTGCTCATGATGCTATTAGCGGATGTATATAACATGGATCATTGGAGAAAAGAAACAAGTTCCATCAGGCACTGCAGTTGATTCGTATTTATTTGTTATTTGGGTGTGATATGAATCACAGCATGTGAAATTCTTATAATCAAAAGGCAGGCGCATAAGTCATAAGCAAACAACTTGTGCTGTGATGACAGAGTTAATATTACGTATGAGATAGATGTCCTACCATATCAGAGGGTGGTGGTGGTGGGTGCAGGGCAAAAACGATAGCCTAACTGCCATTTCACACGGCGGTGCTTCTTCCAAGGCTGATCCTTGGAAGAAGCACCGCCGTGCGAAACGACTGTTAGGCTACCGTTTTTGCCCTGCACCCACCACCACCACCCTCTGATATGGTAGGACATCTATCTCATTCGTAATATTAACTCTGTCATCACAGCACATGTTGTTTGCTTATGACTTATGCACCTGCCTTTTGAATATAAGAATTTCACATGCTGTGATTGATCTCATACCCAAATTACAAATAAATACGAATCAACTGCAGTGCCTGATGGAACTTGCTTCTTTTCTCCAATGATCTTTGCATTATGTTTGGCCCACTCTAGACCACCAGGGAAGCTATACTGGAGGTGAAGCCATAGATGACCAGGGAAGACATATGGGGGAGAGAGGGGAAAAGCTCTAGACAGCAGATAACTATATAGGGGAGGGAGGTCACCAGACACCAGAGAACTGTAAAGGGGAGGGGAGGCACTAGACACCGGGGAACTGTATAGGGGAGGGAGTACCACTTAAAACCAGGGAATTGTATTGGGGAGGGAAGACCACTAGACATCTGGGAACTGCATAGGGGAGGGAGGAGGCATTAGACATCAGATAACTGTATAGGGGAGTTAGTCCACTAGACACCAGGGAACTGTTTAGGGGAAAGGGGGGGGGGGGGTCCTCTAGACACCAGGAAACTGTAAAGGGGAGGAGGGTCATTAGACACTACAGAACTTTATAATGGAGGGAGGTGACCACTAGACATTGAGGTTGCCCATGACTTAGTCCCAGTGTTCAATTTTGGCCCACTTTGTATTTTGACACCCCTGTTATAGAGCAAAATCAGAGCTGCTACAAAGAGCTTTCAGCTTTTTCTTGGATAGAACTAAAATTCTGATTGGTTGATGTAAGTTTTCTTTGTGCTCATCTTGATAAATTAGTCTCAGTGATCATTTTTTGAAGATGTTGGCATTTGCATGCATAATAAAACAAAACAAAACAATGCAGTCAAGTAAAACATGAAAACATACACAGCCATTGTTTCTATAGATTGTCTTCATAAATAGTTGAATTGGTAGAAGCAGGATGTAAACAGAAGTCATTATATGAAATATGCAGCAAGTGTCAATAGGCATCTTGGAGAGATGATACCGAAGTTCTCTTGGAGCATTAAAGGGAAGGTCCAAGCAAAAAAAAAAAATGAGTTTAACTTACCTGGGGCTTCTACCAGCCCCATGTAGCCATCCTGTGCCCTCGTAGTCACTCACTGCTGCTCCAGTCCCTTGCTGGCAGCTTTCTGACCTCGGAGGTCAGGGCTGCATTGCATACATTTTTACGCATTCCAGCTAGTGCAGGAACAAAAATGTATGCGTTGCACCACTAACGCGTAAAAATGTATATGTTAATGTTCCTGCACTAGCGGGAATGCGTAAAAATGTACGCAATGCGGCCCTGACCTCCGAGGTCAGAAAGCTGCCAGCGGGGGACTGGAGCAGCAGTGAGTGACTATGAGGGCACAGGATGGCTACATGGGGCTGGTAGAAGCCCCAGGTAAGTTAAACTAATTTTTTTTTTTTTGCTTGGACCTTCCCTTTAATGTAAATGGAACCCCATTCACCAGATTTTGCTAAATCATCATACTAATTGAATGCAGAGGAATTTTCTGCCATTGTTGGATTCTTTTGCTCTTCTAGCAGCAGGTCCCTAAGCAGCAGTTCATTACCTAGAACCTCTTCATAATTCTCTGCAACAGCAAAGTTTGGCTTCTTATGGATAAAAATGCAGAACTTGTAATTTTCTGATATTCTGATGATTATCCGAACACCAGGGCCCGTATGCAATTAACCTTTTCTCCTGAGTTTTCTCCTAGGTGATATTTTCACAACTTGTCATAAAATGCTTTTTAAAACCACCAGCAAGCAAGAAAATATTCAAGATAATTTCAATAGCACTTTGCCACCAACTTTTAGGTACTTTTTCATTTGTAAAGCGCTTAAAACTTATTTTAAAGAGATCATGAAAATGATCTCCTAGGAGATAACTCAGGAGAAACATTTAATTGCATATGGGCCCATGGGCCATATGCAATTGACTTTTTCACCTGAGTTTTCTCCAAGGAGATAATTTTTCATCTTCGATTTTAAATAACTTTCCAGCACTTTTCAACTAAAAAAAGTACCAAAAAGTAGGTGAAAAGGTACTATCAGAATTATTTTGAGTGTTTTCTTGCTTTCTGGTGACTTAAAAGGAATTTTATTGACAAGTTTAAAAATATCACCTAGGAGAAAGCTCAGGTGAAAAAGTGAATTGCATATGGCCCCATGTCTTTTATAATCCTTGTTTTTATTTTCTTTAAGAGAACACATGTTATCTACAAGAATGGTATGCTTGAATTGATAACCATTGTGTAAAGTATATGAATCTCTACACACCTGAACTCTTTGGGTTTTATGCAATTGTAGGTTATAGGAAATTTGCGGTGTAAGAGTGTCTTATTACCTGAGTTTGCTTAGGAGTTGTTGGCAAGCTAATTTCCCTCCTTTATCTGGGCGATGTCTGACTGAGAAGAGCATCTTTCAGGCAAATGACAGTCATTGGCCTGAGCATTGCTCGTAGCTGCCAGATGATTTTCCAGAGAGGCTTTGTGCTGTGGAGCTGTCTTTTAGCACTACAACACTGCTACCTCACACTTGTTTAAACCATTGTACCTCACAGCACTATTGCCAGTAGTCTTTCTCGTTAGATCATAAAGGACAGATTGTGGTTGTGAATGACAGGCTACTTCAGTAATCCCCACCAAAAGATTTGCTTCTTCAAAGCATTGGCACTAGGAATGGGGAAAGAGATACTAGTAATTCCTGCTTGCATGTAAATGTAATGCTAATTATGTGCAGCTTGTAAAAGCTCATGCTGTGCACGTGTGGGCTGTCCTTGCGCTTGCGTAGTACAGCTGGACTCGTACACGGGCGGAGGCGCAGCCACGTGGACATATTAGGCAACTTCTTGTTGAATATGTTCACAGGGTCCCAGAGCTTGATTGGTGGGGTGAAGAAGGATGGGGAAAGCCTCTGGACAATCCAGAAGCCTCGCTCTACCAAGGTAAATATCTACCGTATTTTTCGGACCATAAGACGCACTTTTTCTTCCCCAAAAGTGGGGGGGGGGGGGGGAAAGTGAGTGCGTCTTATGGTCCGAATGCTACAATTTGAACCACCGCCTAGCGTGCTAAGTGCCCCCCAATTATTCCAACAGTTCTAGCCTGCGATAATTTAAGTCCCACCAGTCACAGCTACCAGTTTAACTAAAGAGGGCTGAGATGGCTGTGCTGGGGGGCAGCTCTTCTTCCCCACGGCCAGTTCAAACACTTTTGGCAGAACGCTGGGCCAATCACGCTGCTGCGGATGGTCTCAGAGGCGGGTTCAAGGCAGCGTCATTTGGCCAATCACTGCACTCACCCAGTAGAAGTCAGTGCAGTGATTGGTTAAATGATACTGCCATGGTCCCGCCTCCGAGACCATCGGGAGCAGCATGATTGGACCAGCGTTCTGCCGAAAGGCTTTGAAGTGGCCGCGGGGAGAAGAGCTGTGAGCCTGCTGCGAGACCATCGGGAGCAGCGTGATTGGCCCAGCGTTCTGCCGAAAGTCTTTGAAGTGGCCGCGGGGAGAAGAGCTGTGAGCCTGCTGCGAGACCATCGGGAGCAGCGTGATTGGCCCAGCGTTCTGCCGAAAGGCTTTGAAGTGGCCGCGGGGAGAAGAGCTGTGAGCCTGCTGCGAGACCATCGGGAGCAGCGTGATTGGCCCAGCGTTCTGCCGAAAGGCTTTGAAGTGGCCGCGGGGAGAAGAGCTGTGAGCCTGCTGCGAGACCATCGGGAGCAGCGTGATTGGCCCAGCGTTCTGCCGAAAGGCTTTGAAGTGGCCGCGGGGAGAAGAGCTGTGAGCCGTGCTGCGAGACCATCGGGAGCAGCGGGAGTGGCCCAGCGTTCTGCCGAAAGTCTTTGAAGTGGCCGCGGGGAGAAGAGCTGTGAGCCGTGCTGCAGGTGACTTCCAGAACAGTCATCTCCACCCTTGTCAAGCCACGTGCAAGAGGCTGAACTGCAGAGTACATGGTGAAATGCCAGCGCAGGAGCTGGAGTCACGTGGGTGAGAGCAGTCAAATGGACACCTCTTGCTGCTGTGCTGTGACCTGTAACCCCACGCTGGCTATTCTCCTGTACCAGGCACTCCCAGAAATCTGCAGAGGACTCGCATCCCTGTCACCTCTCGCTGCTGTGACACTTAACCCTGGGCTGGCACTCCTCCTGCATCAGCTGCTTCCTGGCACCTTTACAAGATCGCTGGCACTACATGTGTTTGCAGGTGGGTGGTGCAAGGGGTGCATGGCTGCTGCTTTAAAAATGCAGTGGAATCCATTATTCTGTTTAAATTAAGTGTGTGTATGCATATACTGTAATATTCACATATCAGACCAGGTAAATGGTGGGTGGGTGCTTGGGAAAAGGAAGCCTTAGTGTGAACTTAATGCACACAGAATAAATTATTGCAAGCATTGCCAGCTTTCCATCTATTCCTTCATTTCAAAATACTGTGTACAGATTGTCATTGGTGAAGTTGATTGATATTCTGCCCTTTATCTATGAAGTATGTTACCTTAGCTTAGCTTCACCTAGTAACCATCTCCCTTTATTGATTCAGAGCGTGTGTGGGGGAGAATGCTGTAACTGGGAGAAGCTCCACAAGACGCCCCTGCACCAAGGACGCACCAGGTTTAGTATAATTTTTTTTCCTGGTTTTTGTCCTCTAAAACTAGGTGCGTCTTATGGTCCGGAGCGTCTTATGGTCCGAAAAATACGGTACTTCTAGAATTATTTTTCTCACAGGTACACTTTAAGTGTTTGGGTCCTGATGCAAAAAAGAATTTTCTCCTGCAACCCAGCAAGTTATTTTATGACAATCCAGCCCATAATATACTGTAAATCAGGAGTAGCCATGTATCTTAACCAAAGAGATGCATTGTATTATCTATAGGTGGTGTTTACATCACTTTGTCATATTTGTATCTGCTTAACGTCTTTCCAGTAAGCTCTTGTAGGTCCTTTAATACACTATATGTCTCATTTTCATGCATGACAGACAATAGATTCCCAACTAACAGAGACTCTGTCTATGAAAAATTGTCTGATGGAGTATAGCAAATTCCATTCATTCTTAAAACTACGGTAATTGACTTTCCTCTATTGGAACAGGTTCTTGTGTGTTACTTTAGAAACTCTGTATATTTTCTATAGATAACAGTTAAGGTATATGGATAGTATATCTGATAGTGAGAGTCAGAGTATAAACCACTCTCACCTCACGTTTACTTTAATAAAAACAATTTTTAATACCAATAGGCTATCACGTTTCATCAGGGTCAAATGGAAAGTGATAATTGTCCTTTTTCTGTCACCTGAGATACACTTTAAATAGCTTACTAGGCATGTAGCTTTTGTTGATCAGGCCCACCAATGGTCTCCACAACTTCTGGATTATACCAGCCTCCCTGTGGCAATGGGTGAGAGAAGCTTGCTGAACAGAACCACAATAATTTTTTTTTCTAGAAATTTCTAATTAAAAAAAATAATTTGTGTTTTATAAACATTTTCCCTAACAAATATGTCTGGGAAAGTATTCAAAACATCCTTACCTGCTATAGAACAGGGTGCACTGTCCCTGCAGGTGGCCCGGATTTAGTGAATCTCCCTGTACCTGTATTATTTTCTGAGGTTATTTGACTGTTTAGTGTTTAATTTTTTAAACTTAATATATTTTAAATGTAAACTACAAATATTTCATATTTACAAACTAGAGCCACCAGGTGGAGTTTTAAATTACACAGAAAGCCATAAAAATTCTTGATTTTACACAAGATTAACATATACCGGTAAATGTCGTATTTATTTCACTATAACAGTGGGTGCCTCCATGGATGGTGATCAGCTTTCCTAATAAAGTCCAAATGGGTATCTTATTTATAAGGCAGCACAGCCTAAAGTACTGATATAAAAGCATTAAGATTACCTTACACCCCAAACCAGAGCTATCATACTATACATGTATTGTCACACAGTCAGTCAATGTTTTTTTACATGAATCAGGCTACGGGCAGTGTCTAGGGACTGGTATGCAGATGGTCAGTCCACTGTTGGACCTTGCTTTTATATCATCTATAGACTAACGTTTCATGTCTGTCACTACAGAATTGCTGTGAAGAACATAGAATTATTCTTCTTGCTTCAAGCATCCAATCGAGAAAATAAGTTTACAGTTTTTACATTTTGGTGCACTTGATTGTGATTGGAGGTTTGGGGGGAGCAGAGATAAAAGGTGATTTGCTGTTCTGTGTTCATTTCTTTGTAAACCAATCGTACTGTAGGCTTCATAGCAAAGAGGCAAGAAAACTATAACGCAGCAAGGCTGTACTGTTTGTAAATATTTCATAAGCAACGTCACACGTTCTAGTGTGCTAAGAGGATTTCTATAACTTTGTCTTGCACTCTTGAAGATGATGGCAACACTGTATTTTAATATTTTGCCACATTTTAGTATACAAGTAGTATATACAGAACTAGATAGGTCTGCCAGACCTGGCATCTGTACAGTGCTGCTTATAATTCTTTTATTCTAAGGGTTTCCTGAGCTCAGTAGAAATGTCAGGAATGTTTATTACAACGCTCACAATGTGTCCAGCAAAGTCTATGATGACAGCACCGGTCAGAGATTATATACTGTACCTTACATGGACTGGACTCATTTCAGCTGAAAACTATCCCTGAATCTTATAAAACATACAGTAATACTGCTAAACTCGACATCATAAAGCACAGCTCCTACTACAGCGATTGAATTACCTTTTGCATAATATTAGTAAAACTTTCTGAATATATCTAGAAGTGCTAAAATCTTGTGGGTGTTTTTGATGGCTGTATACATTTAAGCAGTTAGGAGAAACCGGTACATTTTCCAAGTAATCTAAAAGATCTTGCAAGATTAGCAAGCTCTATTTAGCTGACATAACTTTAGGTCTCTGGTGTAAACTTTTTCTTTACATGTTCTAATGACAGAAATCTTACATTTAAAAACCCTTAAGAGATCCTCATTTACTGATTGTTATTGTTGAAGCCAGTGTTTCTCAACATTTTTGCAGCATAGTTACATAGTTATTTGGGTTGAAAAAAGACATCCATCCATCGAGTTCAACCAGAAAATATGGCACAACACTAGTTTCCCCCTTCACATATCCCTGTTGATCCAGAGGAAAGGGAAAAACCCTTACAAGGCATGGTCCAATTAGACCCAAAAGAGAAACAAAATCCTTCCCGACTTCCTGGATCAACACCACCGGGAGTTACCTAGTAATTATAGCCATGGAATTCTTTAAACACAAGGAAAGCATCTAAGCCCTCCTCCAAAATGCAGATATAGAATTTGCCATAACTATTTCCAGTGGTAATACATTCCACATTTTAATCATACTGAAAACAACCCTTCCTAAATAAATGGCTAAAATATTTTCCTCCATGGGCAGTTCATGTCCCTCAGTCCTTTGCATAAGCCTAGGGATAAAAAGCTTATCTGCCAAGCTTTTATATTGCCCTGATGTCTTTATACATGTTAATTAGTTGATAATTCTGCACAACTTTGTATCTGCAAAAATTGCAACATTATTTTCTGTTTCATCTATTAGGCCATTCATAAATAAATGTAAGAGCACTGGACCCAGTACCGACTACTGTGGTACCCCACTGCTAAAAGTTACCCATTTTGAATATGATCCATTGACCACAACTCTTTGCTTTCTGACCATTAGCCAGTTCCATTTTATTAGCATGTACCCCCTTATTACTGACTTTTTTGTCCAAGTATCCCCTGTTTTGTGTAATACCATCTCTAGTACTCCTTGAGGCATACATATTGCTTTGGAGTACTTCACAATTGTGTATAAATGCTTTTCAGACATTCATTGATGCTTTTAATTAATTATAAAGACTTAGGGTAATTTACTGTATATATGGTTTATCATTCTTTTCCAGTCTCAAAAACTTAGACTATTGGTTGACAAATTGAGACCTACTAAAGTACACCCTTGGGTAGGTGTACCATGTGTTGAGAAGCTAGAGTTTAAGTCATGTAGCCAGAATACTTTTGTCTTTGCCCGATTAGTATTAAAGTCCAACTTTGGCTCAGTTGTTTTCCTAGTCCTGCATATGCACTAAGTGTCAGATATTAAATATATTGGTTTACAAAAGCTTGAGCTAAAGTCTATTGGTTAAGCTTCAAGTCAGGACTCCCTACATCAGCCATTTCCCGCACAACAGACCTCCATAGCTGTAGGCTTCAGTCTTCTCTGAGAGTGCAGTCTGTGCTCAGCCTCCTTCCAATTTGAACAGCTCAATGATTTGGAGCCAAACAGCCCCTGTCCCACCAACAAAGCCTGCTATTGATTGCTTATCCATTTCATGGCAAATGTAAACAACTTCCTAGATTTAGGATTATAAGGCCATTAGCCATGGAAAATATACTATACTGTAGAGGCCCAGTACTTTTTTAATGGTCTAAAGGTGGCCATACACTGGTCCATTTGCCATCAGATCGACCAACAGATAGATCCCTCTCCACTGCCGCCGCCCCCCCCCCCTCATACATTACCTGATCCGGCCGGCGCGAGTCCCCCGGTCTCCGCTGTCCTCTTCTCCGCGCTCGGCTCCCCGGACTTCACGTCCGGGGAAGTTTAAAAAGTAGATGGTGCTCTACTGTTTAAACTTCCTGTTGGGACAGGAAGAAGTGAAGCCTGCCACAACTCAGCGGAGAAGGAGCAGCGGAGACAGCGGGGATACGCGCCGGCCGGATCAGGTAAAGTATTGCCGCTAGCGCCGGTCGTTAGACATTCGAACGCCGTTACTGACCCGCCGGCGACCGAGCGAAATCTTCCGCATGGACGGGTCGACGGGAACGATCGATTTCGGACGGAAATCGATAGTTCGGTCAGCGTTTGCGCAACAATTTCACAGCAAATTCGATCACAGTGATCGAATCTGCTGTATATCAGCGGGAAAATCGTTAGGTGTATGGGCCCCTTTAGGTGGAATAGTACATTTGGAGCCAATTAGCTGTTGCCATTGAACAGCTTAAGGTTCTGTCTTTTTCAGATTTCTTTGAGAACCATCTTATTCTTGTCTTTTTCCCATGGCCATAATGTTTCAGTCATGTTATCATTCTGTCATTTTAGTACCAAGAAAGGTTAATTCTGTAGCTAATATATGAAAATTCCCAGGATGGTATTAAAATATACATAAACAAAGTATAATCTCTTGGAAGGTTTTTACAGTTATTAGCTGTGATAGAGAAGTAGTTTATGTCTTTGCTTTGAAAGATTAAACTATATTCACATGATTGATTTTCCTGCCAACAAGATCTGAACTAAGCATTTGTGTAGTCTATGAATGAATTTCACAAATATTCCCATGCTATGTTTTGTCTTTGCCTTATTTTAGAATGTTCACTAAAATATAAAAGTTACAGTCTATGCGTCAAGTAAATGTCAATCAGTTTCAAGACCTCCCTTGCTTAAAGCAAACCTTACCTCTTGCTCAGGACAGAAGAAAACCTAGAGAAATGCACCCTATATGTATTTAGAGAGTTTAGCCTGTCTAATCCCCCTTCATCTGTGATTAATCACCACTGTAATTTGAACTGTTCAGCTATGTCAGCTCAGGTATCTCCTCTGCCATGGCAGAGCAGCTAATTTGTAAACACAGGATGCTAACAATATGTCCGCTTCCATGCAAGCAGGAAGTAGACACACTGCAGATATATTGCAGGATTTGTATCAGCTGTAACAAAGAAAAGTTTTTCTTTAAAGGTTATTATGCTGTTGCACATCTTTTAGAGCAGAGAGGAAGTTCAGAGCTCAGGTCTGCTTTAAAGGATACCTAGTCGTAATCAAAGTGTCTTTTTACTTACCTGGGGTTTCTTCTAGCCCCTATAGTCTTGTTTTTCCCTTGCGGTCCTCCCGATCCCCTTCCGTGATCCGCTGTGCAGCTGGGTATAGTCCGCTACTTAGTTAGATACACTATAGCGCATGCGCAAACCTAGTGGCGCCCCTTCTTGAGTGCACTATTGTTGCCAGGAGCATTCTATGCATGCGTGGCTATAAGTCTTATTGAACTGCACATGTGAAGGATGCTCCTGGCCATGGGAGCTCAATCAAGGAGATTAACCACTGTGTCTGTGCTTGCCCTGTAGTGTGCAACTTAGCTAAGTCACTGACTTTACCGCGCCGCACAGCGGATCAAGGAAGAGGACCGGGAGGACAGCAAGGGACTTACGAGACTATGTGGACTGGAAGAAGCCCAGGTAAGTAAAGTGTTAGTAGTAGGTAGGGGGGAGGGTTTATGTGAGAGGAAGGTTAGGCACAGCAATAGTAGAATATCGGGAAAATAATTGATATTCTACTATCAATATTAGCCAGCGCCCAATAGTAGAACATTGGTAATATTGCCAATATCCGACTAGTGGCTTCTCCCGGTGCACTTTTCTTCACGCCTTATTGCATGTACAGTATGCGCTTCACTTTTTCTGTTAACACGCTCATTTTCTGGTACCACACTGCATGCAGTGCGTTGCAATAGCACAACCAGTTATATCGCAATGCTCCCGCCGCACTGTGAATAGGTGGTGCATCGGTGGTGCACTGCATTGCAGCATGCTACATTACAAATCGGCCGTTACACCCCACCAATGTGAAGGTGGCCTAAATACTCCGAAAGGACCCTGCACTGTCCAATCAATGAGGCTCAATCCATTTTACTAGTAAAGCCTTCTTTCAATAAGACTTCATATAATATTTTATCTAATAACAAAATTCATAAAAAAAAATCTTAAAATAATAAAATTAAAATGATAAATGTTCTGTAGCGTAAGTTGAGGTACTATCCTTTAGACAGCTCAGATTGTTGCCTGATTTTGCTGCCTGACTGGCTGTAACTGAAGCATTTATAAATCGCTGCTAAGAGCCGAGCATTAATGAGGCTGCATTTACAATTGCCTGCTTCAGAAGTCTGCCGGAAGTCAGTGACTGGGATTATCTATATTAATCAGCGCAAAAATAGAACTGTTTGATATGCACTAGAAGCACAATCTAAAATGAGACTGCCTGCTGTTAATGGGAAAATAAATGATTGCTTTTGGCCTGAGAATGGTGAGTGACTAAGAGTGGCCATAAAGAAAGCAAAATCAGCAAGTAGTGCTGATGACTTGGTACTTTCAAATAATGTTTTCGACCCTGATCTGAGAACATAAAAACATATTGGCAAGAACATATTTTAAATGCTTAAAGAGGAACTCCAGCCTAAACAAACATACTGTCATTAAGTTACATTAGTTATGTTAATTAAAATAGATAGGTAGTATAATCTCTTACCCACACTGTTTTAAAAGAACAGGCAAATGTTTGATATCATGATGGCAGCCATTTTTTTGGTTGAAAGGAGGTGACAGGGAGCATGACACACAGTTCCAACTGTTCTGTGTCTTGAGCACCTCTCCCAGTTGCTAGGCAACATGAATAACAACATAGGAAATCCCATCATGCCCTGCACAGCATCAGGGGAAAAAAGTCCGGGCTTTTTTTCTTTGATGGGTGGAGCTTAGCTAACAATGCAGCAAAAAATGATGCTTTGGTAAGAAAAACAAAGTTCTGATGCTGTTAAACTGTTAAAGAAACACCAAGCCTTTTCAGTTCTGCTGAGTAGATTTTTAGTCCGGAGGTTCACTTTAACTCCAGGCATATGTTGCAAAAGGTAATTCAACCCATTAATGTAGTCAACAAAAAATGATAGGCAGAGACAGAGGTTTTCCCCCTGGTCTGATATTTACTTCAGTAAATGAGCGTTATCTGAGGCTTAGGGACACAGGACGAGTGTGCGGCTCACCTAACAGACTTAAATTGCAGTCTCCATTTATGTGTTTAAATGGCCACCCAATGTTACATCCTAGCTACACTTCTGGCCTCCCTTACCTTCTCTTGGTCTGGCCCGTCCCTGGAGTCCTGATAGAGCCAGATAGTGGCATCTAACAAATTACTGTGGGTTAATTACTGTGAGCCATCAAATACATTTACTGTATTTGATGGCTCACAGCCATTTACTGGTTGAACTCGATGGACGTATGTCTTTTTTCAACCATAATAACTATGTAACTATGTAACACTAGCAACAGAGAAGATGAGGACATACCAAACCCAAGAGGAAAAGATGGGGTAGGTGGGGATGGAAATGGAGAGTAGAGGACAGACTGGTTTTTAAGATGGTACCAAGTAAAGGGAATTTCAGAAGCCATTACTATGGTATTAAATATTAATCACCTGACCAACAGTACTACCTCAGAGGATAGATCCCACAAAGAATAGGAATCAAAACCTCACCAGCATGGTTCCCTGTCACTTCCCATTAAGGCTCTAGACAGCATCCCAAATCATTCCTTATGTTTAAACCATGGGGCCCCAATTCTTCAGAAATAGTAATTAGTCTGCTTTTCGTTTGCAATGAGGGTTTCTCTCTGTTCCCCCTCTTGATATGAGGGAAACGCTCAGGAGACCAGAACCTTTAATGGACAAGGCATCCCCTACATTTTCAGCCCTGAAATGTTCAGCAGTGAATCTAGGCAAACTGTTGCCTATTCCTAAAGGGACACTGTAGCGATAGGAATATGAAGGCTGCCTTTACCCTCCTCCCCTCCTTCTTTTGATTAAATTGTGAGTTCCTCTGATTAGACTGTGAGCTTCTCTGAGGGACAGTTAGTGACAAGACTATATATACTCTGTAAGGCACTGTGGAAGATGTTGACGCTATATTAATACAAAATAGTAGTAATACTACATTCAAGTAGTAAAATTGATCAATCATTGGCCTGTCAAAATTGGACATGTGTACCAGGCTTTATCTGAAAAGGTACCAAAAAGTAGGTAATAGTTCTGTCAAAAGTTTTTTTTCTTGTTTGTTGGTGGCTTCAAAGGCATTTTACTGTATTGATAAGGTGTAAAAATATCATATAGGAGGAATATTGAATTGAATAATGGCCAAAGTGTCTTTGCACTCATCCTCAAACTCCCCAACCTAAGGGCTAGTTCACAGTGGTCAGTTGCATTGCAGAATAACTCTGCATGTCAACTCACTGCCCATACAATTCTATGAGCCCCATAGAATTGTAATTCATTTCATTGTAACAGATCGTGTTATTCTAACTCACTGCATGCATGCTCTGAATGAATGTCTATGTCTAGTCTCCATTGCAGTTCACACATGTTTGTACCACTGTGAATGCAGCTCAATGGTTCCTACTTTGATCATGTAAGCACAGACTGAGCAATGGCCATAAGGGAAGGAGTCACATATCTAGCATTTATACAGCCAACTGTGTGTAGTTTTTTTTTTGTGTATACATTATTCATTATATATTACTAAATCCTCAATGGCGACACACTTTCTAAGATAAATGAATAGAGGATGTTAAGGTTTATCAACCACTCCTGTTTCATTCTCATCAAGATGCCATTGCCTACCTATGACTCTCCTGATGGTAACATATCTATTGATTGTTTAATGATATTTCTTGACAGATTGCTAAAAGATGTCTTGGAAGAGCTTCACAGATGCTTGATTTTTGCAAGAGACAATCAAAAACGATTGTCTCCAGTGGCACAAGGATAATTGGATATATAGCATCTGTATGTAGCTTACCTATGTGCAAGGGAAGCAATCGTGCTGTGAGCTTAATATTTAACTATAAGGGTGTGATAATATCAACAAACCAGCTGTGTGGTTTCAGTAACTGATAATATGATAAACACATTGGAAAATGGCCCTAAAAGGAAAAAAAATCTAGCAGCTGTCTAGATCAAAAATTTTGATTTAGTGAAAGGTACACGGTCAGTTATGACACCAATATGTGGGCATGTTTACACATATCTAATGGAGTTTTCCTATGAAATACCCCTATGCCTGTGTAATGTAGTAGGTTTAAATCCTGTCCACTACTAATATTCTGAAAGGCTGAGATTAATGGAAAGCGAAGCTATGGATTAGTAAAGCCATATAGTATAACTAACCCCAAAAAAACAAAACAGATGCTGGAAAGGTCCAGCCAATCACTGTGCTACTAGACATTTTTTGACAACTCTGAACTTTGTTCCATGTAAAACTGAACAATGGTTCCTCCAGTTTAGCATAGATAGTCTGAATTAAGTCTCTGATGAGTAAATACATCTACAGTAAAACATTGGATTTCGAGTAATTTGGTTTAAGAGCACCTTGCAAGACAAGCAAAAAAGTTTATGACATTTTGACTTGATATTTATGCAATGTCTTGATATAGAAGCGAAGTATGTGTACGTGCATCACGTCATCAAACTAAGCTAATGGCTCTTTTCCCTTTGATGCTACAGGATAGTACTTTATTGTACTTAATTGTACTTGATCTAAGTTTAGGGACGGTACAATGTCACATTTTCATGAAGTTCTCAAAAGTAGGCAAAAGTAAGATGTCATTGAATATAAGTACTTTGTTAAAGCCATACAAAAAAAAAGTTCGGGTTGAGTCAACAGATAGCAGTGAGTCAAGGGCCAATTTCTGAAAGGCAACAAAAGCCGGGGCCTTGGGCGGCTGTAGCCCAAGAGGGCCCCTGCACATTAAAAAGGAGTTGCTCATATATAAGTGTAGGCAGAAAATGGTGAGCAATGCATGAAAAGCAGAAACTAATACTCAAGGGAGCTGTACATAAAAGAGCAGGTTTGCTGTACATGAATGATACACATGGAAGAGGGGGCTGCACATGTAATGGGAGGGGCGCTGCTGCACAAGAAACAAGAGCCTCAACATACTTGCCCTAGGGACACAAAAAGTATAAATCCTGCCTTGAATGAGCCTGTTAGTTATAGTTCAAATCTTTTTTTTTACATTTGTATTTTATATAGTACAGCACCCACATAACAACCAGCTAACGCCGATAGGCGGCGGCTGGTCGTTTGTGGGTTTCCATAGAAACGGCCGCTCGTTCGAGCCGTTCCATGTCAGTTCATGTCAGTGAGCCTCCGATCGCGTCTCGCAGGCTAAATGTAAACACGCGGGGAAGAAATCCCCTGTGTTTACATCCATATGGCGCTGCATAAAGGAGATCGGCGTTCCCTGGCCTCTGATTGGCCGGGGATCGCCGGCATCTGATAGGCTGAAGCCTATCAGAGGCGGCGCAGGACGCATCACCGTCCTGTGCCGCCCAGGGGAAGGAGGGGAGGAAGGGAAAGGGAGCGAGGCGGAAGATCGCTGCGCAAGGGGGCTTTGAGGAGCCCCCCCCCCCGTTCGGCCACACAGAGCGGCGGCGATCAGACCCCCCCAGCAGGACATCCCCCTAGTGGGGAAAAAAGAGGGGGAAGTCTGATCGCCCTGCCTCAAAGCTGATCTGTGCTGCGGGCTGGAGAGCCCACGCAGCACAGATCACAGAAACCAGCCCCGGTCTTTAAGTGGTTAATATTAAATATTTTTCTATAGATGTTTTTGGATTGTGGAACAAATCATCTGAGTTTCCATTAATCCTTATGGGGATATTTACTTTGATAGAAGAGTGATTTGGATTACAAGCATGTTTCTGGAATATATTATACTCACAAACAAAGGGTTCTACTGTATTAAAAGCCCGCAACTCTCTGGAAGTACTGTAGATGCAAATGTCCTGCGTGTGTGCAGCATGTAATCTGATTTCTATTTCCTTCTTTTATGTGTTGTGAGAGGCTAAATATTTATTATTATGTTTTTGGAACAATGTAGAACAACAAGCTTCAGAGAGGACCAACAATACCTGAAGTGTCTCTAATTACTGTATCACTGCTTTGTAGAATTGCTGCTCCTTAGAGAGCAAGATATTTATAGTATAATCTTTCCTTTGCCTCACAGCGTACTGTTGGTATTAGTGACTTGCATCGTCCTGGAAATATGACTGTACACACATAGATTGCCACCCATTGAGGCAAAATCATCAATCCGTTTGTGATCAGAGAGGGATTGATAACTACCACACACAGTTTATTGGTTTTCGATAGATTTCAGCTAGATTACATTTACAAATGCAAGTTTACACTACCCCATGAGATCCCTTTCAAAATTCAAATGTTAAGATCAGTTAAGGCTGGCCACACACATACATATTTTTTTGTTTTGATTCCTGGCCTATTCGATCACTTAATACAATAATACAATACAATAACATTTCTATAGCGCTTTTCTCCCCTAGGACTCAAAGCGCTTAGGCTCTCTCAGATTCAGTAATTGCTAGTAGGATGAAGTATTCATACAACAAAAGTTATATTTCTGCAAATGCCAAACTGAACAGGTGGGTTTTCAGTGTGGATTTAAACACGTCCAGGGATGGAGCTGTCCTGATCTGTTGAGGTAAGGAGTTCCAAAACGTAGGGGCAGCATGACAGAAGGCTCTGGGACCAAAAGTTTCCAAGTGGACTCTGGGTATGACTAGATTATTAGAACCTGTGGATCTGAGAATGCGGGGATTGCTATGTAGCTGCAACATATCTTTCATGTATCCAGGGCCTAGATTATTCAGGGATTTAAATGTCAGTAGGCCGATCTTGAATAGGACCCTCCATTCTATAGGTAGCCAGTGAAGGGAGTGCAGGACTGGCGTTATGTGGCAGTGACGGGGTTTGTTGGTTAGCAGTCTGGCAGCAGTATTCTCTATCTGCTGTACCAAACCTTTTTTTGGAAGGCCAGTCGGGAGGTAATGAAGGCATGGACTAAGGTTGGCAGATCTTCTGGGGGATGAGGTGCTTGATTTTTGCAATGTTCTTCAGGTGAACATAGGATGATTTCACCACAGCAGAGATTTGAGTTCTAAAGTTTAAATCCCCATCAATTAGAACTCCCAGGCTTCGCACATGATCAGAGCTGCGTAGATCCGTGCCTCCTATTCCCAGTGGTGAAGACTGCAAGTTAAGTTGTTTTGTTATCATGCTCTGCCCTCCAATCAGAAGGACTTCAGTTTTGTCTGCATTTAGTTTCTGCCTGTCCTCTTTTGTCCCAAAATATCAGATTAATTCCCTTTTGGATGATTCTATGCAGTTTATTGATCAAAAATCTGATCAGGGATGTTGGTAACTTTTTGTAAGGGCAGGCGGGAAAGGAGTGGTGGATGGATCAATAGCAACATAGCATTGCACTGCACTGAGCAGAACTAGTCAGTTTAACCGGTGTTCTATAGAACTGTGCTGAAACCTACCAAATCTATAAAGACTGAGCGCACCATGTAGTTTGGGGATTTATTTGGCATTTGGGGCCATAATGTATTTGTATATTGCTAGCTTAAAGGAATACTGATGTGAAAATAAACTGATGGGATAAACATGTGTATGTACAGTGCCAAGCATACAAATAACTAGGCTGTGTTCCTTTTTTTCTTTGTCTGCCTGAAAGAGTTAACATTCAGGTATGCAAGTGACAGTTCCTCTCAAGACTGCATTTAGAAATGATTTTGAGAAGTAAAATACAGTGTGTACACTAGCCCTTACACCAGGGGTCCCTAAACGTTTTGGGTCGAGGGCCGGGTCAACATACTTAAGACTGTTGGGGGGCCGGAGTATACATAAAATGATGTAAAAGTCTTTTCGGGCCAGACAGGGAAGCATACCCAGGTGACAACCTGCAGTCCAATTGGACAGCAGTGTCACCTAATGTGGAATTTGTTTGGAAACCAGCAAATGGCTGCTTTCTGGCTTCTATGTGGATAGGTGGTGCCAGCACTGCTATTCTATATGCGGACCACCAATATTTAAAGATGTAGCTTACTGCACACCTATAAGTAATACATTTTGTGTGGGGGACCGGTAAAAAAGCCTCAGGGGGCCACATTCGGCCCGCGGGCCTTAGTTTGAGGACCACGGCTTTACACCTATAATGTTGAATGTAGTTCATACATAAACAGGCTGCATTCAAAATGTTAATATACTGTATGGTTTTGTACACATGTCGGTATCTAATTATATTTTTTCTTTCTGTCCGACAGGAATCGGTAAGAATGTCATCTGTGATAGAACAGCCACGCCTCTTGATGCTTTCCGGATGATGTCCGCAGCCCATTATTACCCCAAATTGATGAGCATTATGGGGAATGTGTTACGATTTCTACCTGCATTTGTAAAGATGAAACAGCTGATTCAAGAAGGATATGTGGGGGATCTCCAAGTGTGTGAAGTCCAGGTCCATAGTGGTAGCCTCTTAGGAAAGAAGTATAACTGGAGCTGTGATGACCTGATGGGTGGAGGTGGCCTGCATTCTGTGGGCAGCTACATCATTGATCTGTTGACTTTCTTAACCAGCCAGAAAGCAGTGAAGGTCCATGGGCTCCTGAAAACTTTTGTGAAGCAGACTGATTATATTAAAGGAATACGACAGATCACCAGTGATGACTTCTGTACATTTCAGATGGTTCTGGAAGGTGGTGTTTGTTGTACGGTTACGCTAAACTTCAATGTCCCTGGGGAGTTTAAACAAGACATTATAGTTGTTGGATCAGCTGGAAGGTTAATGGTGACGGGGATCGACCTCTATGGACAAAGTAACACCTCACTGGAGAAAGAGCTACTTTTGAAAGACTGCACTCCCGTCAGCAACTCCCTGCTGCCTGAAAAGGCCTTTAGCGATATTCCTTCCCCTTACCTAAGGGGGACTATAAAAATGGTACAGGCTGTACGACAAGCATTTCAAGATCAGGACGATAGGAGAACATGGGATGGTAGGCCTCTTACAATGGCGGCCACCTTTGATGACTGTCTGTATGCTTTGTGTGTAGTGGACACTATAAAAAAATCTAACCAGACTGGTGAATGGCAGAACATAGTCATAATGACAGAGGAGCCTGAGTTAAGCCCAGCTTACTTGATTAGTGAAGCTATGCGCAGAAGTCGTATGTCTTTGTACTGCTAGCAACCATAACAGGTGGCCAGATCTGCAATGGTTATCATTTCTAATTACTGGCAGCCATTCACGTACCAAGGGTCGTGGTACAGTCTACATTGTAACTTATGCATATTTGTATAACTGCTGTAGCTGGAAAGTAGCTGACTATTCACTTTCCATTGCAGACAAGCTGTGAACATTTATCGGAATGTATTTTACTGTTGGGTATTTAGCCACAAATGCATAACTTTATTTGCCTTTGAGCTCTAGACATGGGTCATCACTGCAGATGTGTTCATTTCTAAAGGATTGTTTTATTCTTAGAAAATGTGAATGTCAGTCCTTTCTAAATTGCTTAGCATCACCCCATATGCAGAAGGGACTTCTGCTTTTAGCATGAATGATGCATATTCTCCAAAACAGATGGGGGGGGGGGGGGGGATTAATCAAGTCATTTAGTACCAGAAAGTGGTGCTAATCCATTGCAAATTAGCTGCATTTAAACTGATCAGCCGAAACATTAAAATCATCTTTAATGTTGTTTAGGTCTCTCATGTGCCATCAAAATCGCTCTGACCTATCAAAGTATGGAATCCACCAGACCTCTGAGGTGCCCTGTGATATCTGGCACCAAGACATTAGCAGCAGATCATTTAAAGAGACTCTGTAACAAAATGTTGAGCCTTATTTCTTCTATCCTATAAGTTCCTATACCTGTTCTAATGTGCTCTGGCATACTGCAGTCTTTTCTAGTTGCACTGTCTCTGTAATACATCTTATCTTCTCTCCTCTGTCGGGCTCAGGCTGGAATGTGTGGAATGTGCAGCACTGCTTGTCATTGGCAGAAGCTATACACACCCTCTCCAAGCTCTGCATGAGTCACACACTGAGCTGTTCTCACTCTCGTTAGAAGCCATGTTTTTTGTTTGTAAACACTGCATAAAAATGGCAATTACAAGCCAGGATTGCAGCAGGGAGTGGCAGAAACAGCACAGAGGAACCCAGGAGAACATAAGGAATAGAATGGTATGCTTTTTATTGTAAGAATTTTAGAGTACAGATTCTCTTTAAGTCCTTTATGCTTCAAGCTGGGACTTGGGTCATGCTTCCTCATTTGCATTCAGATGTGAAAAGTATGGAAGCCAAAGAAAGTGTGATTCATCAGGTCACACTTTTCCTTCGCTCCCTGGTCTAGTTCAGGGAAGTTTTTAGGCTACATAGTTCCCAGGGCGAGGGTGTAAAAATTGTGCACCATTGATTCGACCACATTGTTGCGATTTGATCGCCACAGGTGCCCCCCAGTATTAGGTAGCCCCAGTACAGGTACCCAGCGGTAGCCAAAGAGTTCCCCAGTATAGGTCGCTAGACCCCCAACCTCCAGCATAGATAAATATAATATAAAAGATAAATACATTTATATTTCTCCTGTCGGACTCAAAGTGGTTGAGAGGCAGCCACAGGGGGCACACTCAGTAGGCAGCATGTAAGGGAGTCTTGCACAAGGACTCCTTACCAAATAGTTGCTGGCTTACTAAATAGGAAGAGCTGAGATAGGAACCCTGGTATCCTATGTCAGAGGCTGTGCCCTTAACCAGTAAACAATCCCAGTCAAAAGAAAAAATACCATCACTAGGATGGTTGCCATAGATGTAAATTAACATAAATCAAGAGCAAAAATAATGATTATTCAAGATCATAAGTCCAAAGAGTAATAAACCATATTTATTATTATTTTATTTTAAGCAATTAAAAAACATTAAAAATGAAATGGGGACACACTAGTGCAAAGCACGTCCACTTATATAATAAACAGTGTAAATGACCAATAGTAAATTAATATCACCAATATATATAGCACACTAAGGCCCCGTTTATACTTAATCAGTTGCTCTCAGTTATAACTGAAAGGACAACTGATTTTCAAAGTAATGCCCACGTTTTCCTATGGCTCAGTTCACAATTAACGCTTTTTAACTGAAATCTTTTTCACAATGCACTGCTATGGAGAAGAAAAAACAAGAGCGTACCAACTGATTAAGTGTAAACGGGGCCTTAGGGTAAAGTAGAGACGCACACTTGAATGCTTTTAATTGAATAAAGAGCCAAATACCAATCAAAAACCCTCTAATAGTATTCACTATATGCTGGCCACAGGCTCAATAGATCATTAAAGTAATATGCCAAATAAGAAAATGTGAACAGTAAATGACAAGTCACCTTACCCAATTGCCAGTATGGATGTGCTCATCCTGCCGCGCCCAGTTTTCCTCAGGCATTCCATGACCTAAAGTGGCTTCTCCAGAGGTAGCCAAAGGTTTGTACCTACTGTGCCCCCCTTTCATTTCTATTGTATATTAATTGCCTCTATTTACAGGATACTTTCCCTCAATTCATATATTATTATATACTATACTACATATTCATATATTAGATATTCTTCTTCCTCCTAGGCATATGTCTTCTCTGTAACAGTAACCCCTGTGATGACGTGTCATGTTATCAAACGGTCCACTGTTACAAATAAGACAGACGCCTAGGAGGAAGAAGATAGGAAGCCTGTGGATCCCGGAGAGTTCACCCCTGCTGCTTCACCCCGGGCAGTTACCCGCCCTGCAACCCCTAAAAATTTGGCTGGTCTAGTTTTGACACTTGCATACCTATTGTAGGTAAATAGAGTGGTGAAAACTGTGATTATGGGCACTCTAATTGTTCTGTGGCCACACAGACACATACCAAGCAAGTTGCAATGCAGTATATGTTTTCACAACTTTCTATCATAGCCAGCAAGTTTTTTTTATCAGTTTGTGCTACAGTAGCTTTTCTGTTGGGTTGGACCAGCCAGGCTATAATTTTCTCCTCACACCCATCAATGAACCTGTCTCAGGTTCACTGCTTGCCCTTCCTTGGACCACTTTGGTAGGTACTAGCTGCTGCATGCCAGGAACACCCCCAATATTTCCATTTTGGTGATGCTTTGACTTAGTTGTCTAGTCATCATAATTTGGCTGCTGTCATAATTGCCCAGATTTATATGCTTTTACCTGCTTCAAAAATATCACCGTTAATAAATGCCTGTTGTCTTACTGCCTGATATTTACCATCCCTTGACAGGTGACATAGGAACATGATAATGTCAAGTTATTCACTTTTCCTGTATAGTTTTAATGTTTGGGCTGGTTGGTGTCTGTATCAGCTGATCTGCACTGGCCTTTGTATGACTTTGCTGGGCTTGTGCCTATTATGTATTGCAGGAGTTGTTATTGGAGATTAGACTGAATGAGGCACAAAATAAGAAGTGGCCTAGGGCACTTTTAATGCAGTGCTGTTTTCAGAGTGCCTGGGAGGGAGATTTACGAATCAGGCTGGACCACAATGTTAAAGGAACGTTCAATACTGCATTAAATAAAATGATTCCCTACATTATATTAGTTATTTCAATTCATTTCTAAATACCTTTTTTGGCTATGCTTGTAACTTGCATTTATGGATGACTAAAACAGTCTGTACTGCCTTTTGTATTATGGCATGCAGTGAACTTGTACTGAGGTAACAAAACAGATTTCGTTCAGGCAGAACTTAGACATTTTATTGTTTTTGAAATGCACAAAACATGCAAATGAAATGCATGAAAACTAACTCAAATTCAAATTGCAAATACATTTTTACAGTATTTCTATAACGTTAACATAAAAAGCAAGATGTTTTGAATAAGGATGCTTGGCTAACTTAAAGGGAATCTGAACCTAGTAAATTTATTTAAAATAAACATATGATGTACCTGCAAATCAATATTACATACTTACATCACTGTCAGTTAGACAGAAGCTCATCATTTTCTTCTAACAATGATCCCTTCCCGTTCTGACAAGATTTTGTCAGAACTGAAATATACCAGTTGCTGTTAGTTATATATCAGTTGCTGTCAGTTATAGCTGAGAGAACAACTGATGTGCAAGGTAATGTCCATGTTTCCCTATGGCTCAAGTGGGCGACATTACAGTTTAACAGTGTACTGTACAGTGTACTGACACAGGGTCATATTTAAAATGGAGGATGAAGAATTCCATCGATCACAGTAAATAAACAGGATGCGGGAGAGAAGAAAGAGATTGAGGAGTGGACTACATGGGAGGCAAGTGTGACCTGTGCGTGTTTATTTTGACTTTTAATTTTCAGTTCAGGTTTGCTTTAAAAATAGCAAGTTTTTGGCTAATAAGCCTTTCTTATTAGCCCAAAGCTTACTCTTTTTCTTTTAAGTTATTTTCAGATACGCTGCATTCAGCACTAACGCAAGTCAGGGATGCTCTCACGAGTAATAACGATTGTGTAAACACTCAAATTTGTAATTGAAATGAGCGTTAATTAGCTCAGGTGTGCGGCAGGTACATAAGGGGTTAGTTACCCATAATTCCGCATCCTCCCTGCGCTCCAAATATCTTGCACGCGTCCTATTGGACGCCTTGCAAGCCTCATCACCATGCACTTCCTTCTTCCGGCTTGAAGGAGGAAGTGCCCTCAGTGAGGCTTGCAATGCATCCAATAGGATGCATGCAAGCTATTTGGAGCGCAGGGAGGACGTGGAATTTTGGGTAACTAAACCTTTATGTCTCCACTGCACTCCTGAGCTAATTAACGCTCATTTAAATTACGAATTTGAGTGTTTACACACTCGTTATTACTGGTGAGAGCATCCCTGACGCAAGTTACGCAACACATGTTGCTGTAATCCTGATCTCCAAGCTGCGGCTGCCATGCAGCATGTGAGCCAATGAGACTCCTGAGTCTCTTCCACCACCCTTCTTCTACCACCGAGTGGCACTGCAATGCTGACACCAAACTCTGGGTACCAATCACATCATGTCATATCATGTGATCTGAACCCAGAAGAAGATATTGGCATTGCAACGCATTTCAGTGGAGAAAGAGGAGAGTTGATCCAGCATCTGGACAGGTAAATATGAAAGTGCTCCCCGGTGCCACTCTGCATTATTGCCTGCTGGGAAAGGCACTCTGGGGGTGGGTTGTTAAAATAGCGTGGCACCAAAGCGTGCGTTGAAAAAACAGCTGGCAAAAGGTTAAATGCATTGTACAGTGCACCATGCTTTCTGTGCAGGGAGTCTCCTTCACAGTTCATTATACAGACTACACTAGTAATACAGCAAAGTCCCCATTATCCGGAACTCAACTGGAAGTCTCAACTAACCGGCAAGCCTGAGGGGGATAACAGGGACAGTGCTTTGGGAGGTTTGCAGGTTAGAAAATACTTACCGAGACTCCAGGTGTCGTTTTCTTCCTGCAGCTCCCTTTGGCTTTCTGGCGTCCATGCAGGTCAGGTGACATGCTGGGAGCTGTATACAGAGGACGTCGGAATGCTACAGGTAGGGTAGAGATGGCGCTGGAGGTTCGGTAAGTATTTTCAACTGCACAGGGAGGGGGAGGTTTGTGCTTTTTCGGCCAGGAGCTCAAGCAACTGGCAAGCACACATATCCGGCATCAGGCCATCCCCACCTGTGCTGGATACAGGGGACTTTGTTGTACATCTCTTCTTACATGCTGTTCTTTAAATGTAGTATACTGCATAGGCTGCACTGCTTATCGTACGTTACTACTTATGTGTGGTATTCAATAGAAAAGTGAGGCCTAAATCTGGTGTTCTCCACCATTCAGCCATATATGGTAACATTGTCATCTGCAGTCACAAGCGTGCCCACCCTGTTACTTTATTTCCATTGGCAAGCATTCAGGTTTCTGTAGGTCAGGCCCTTAAAATACCAAGCAGATGGCAACACTTGTGTAAAATGATTGTTTAATAATTATCTCCTTTGTTCAGAAACAATATTTATACTTCACAGTGCTTAACCCATGAAGACTAAGAATCTGCCTTGCCTTGAGCTGTAATACAATGCAGAACATCTTTGCTAAGCAATGGGATAAGGCTATCCCCAGTTCAAGTACATAAGTTTTTCCTTCTTCTCTGAGTTTATTAACATACAGTGGGTTGCAAAAGTATTCGGCCCCCTTGAAGTTTTCCACATTTTGTCACATTACTGCCACAAACATGAATCAATTTTATTGGAATTCCGTGTGAAAGATCAATACAAAGTGGTGTACATGTGAGAAGTGGAATGAAAATCATACATGATTCCAAACATTTTTTACAAATAAATAACTGCAAAGTGGGGTGTGCGTAATTATTCAGCCCCCTGAGTCAATACTTTGTAGAACCACCTTTTGCTGCAATTACAGCTGCCAGTCTTTTAGGGTATGTCTCTACCAGCTTTGCACATCTAAAGACTGAAATCCTTGCCCATTCTTCTTTGCAAAACAGCTCCAGCTCAGTCAGATTAGATGGACAGCGTTTGTGAACAGCAGTTTTCAGATCTTGCCACAGATTTTCGATTAGATTTAGATCTGGACTTTTACTGGGCCATTCTAACACATGGATATGTTTTGTTTTAAACCATTCCATTGTTGCCCTGGCTTTATGTTTAGGGTTGTTGTCCTGCTGGAAGGAGAACCTCCGCCTCAGTCTCAATTCTTTTGCAGACTCCAAGAGGTTTTCTTCCAAGATTGCCCTGTATTTGGCTCCATCCATCTTCCCATCAACTCTGACCAGCTTCCCTGTCCCTGCTGAAGAGAAGCACCCCAAGAACATGATACTGCCACCACCATATTTGACAGTGGGGATGGTGTGTTCAGAGTGATGTGCAGTGTTAGTTTTCCACCACACATAGTGTTTTGCATTTCGGCCAAAAAGTTCAGTTTTGGTCTCATCTGACCAGAGCACCTTCTTCCACGTTTGCTGTGTCCACCACGTGGCTTGTGGCAAACTGCAAACAGGACTTCTTATGCTTTTCTGTTACAAATGGCTTTCTTCTTGCCACTCTTCCATAAAGGGCAATTTTGTGCAGTGCACGACTAATAGTTGTCCTATGGACAGATTCCCCCACCTGAGCTGTAGATCTCTGCAGCTCATACAGAGTCACCATGGGCCTCTTGACTGCATTTCTGATCAGCGCTCTCCTTGTTCGGCCTGTGAGTTTAGGTGGACGGCCTTGTCTTGGTAGGTTTACAGTTGTGCCATACTCCTTCCATTTCTGAATGATCGCTTGAACAGTGCTCCGTGGGATGTTCAAGGCTTTGGACAACATTTTGTAGCCTAGACCTGCTTTAAATTTCTCAATAACTTTATCCCTGACCTTTCTGGTGTGTTCTTTGGACTTCATTGTGTTGTTGCTCCCAATATTATCTTAGACAACCTCTGAGGTCTTCACAGAGCAGCTGTATTTGTACTGACATTAGATTACACACAGGTGCACTCTATTTAGCCATTAGCACTCATCAGGCAATGTCTATGGGCAACTGACTGCACTCAGACCAAAGGGGGCTGAATAATTACGCACACCCCACTTTGCAGTTATTAATTTGTAAAAAATGTTTGGAATCATGTATGATTTTCATTCCACGTCTCACGTGTACATCACTTTGTATTGGTCTTTCATGTGGAATTCCAATAAAATTGGTTCATGTTTGTGGCAGTAATGTGACAAAATGTGGAAAACTTCAAGGGGGCCAAATACTTTTGCAAGCCACTGTAAAACAGTACACTCTGATTAGCTTGCATTAGACAGACATAACAGTTCCTCAAATGATTTAAAGGACCAGTAAACCTAAGGTACATGTCAAGGTAGACCTGAACTCTTGCACAGGACAGAAAGAAAACATAGAGAAATGCACCCTGTATATATTTAGAGAGTTTTGCCTGTCTAATTCCCCCTCATATGTGACTCATCACAAGTTGTATTTGATCCCTTAGCTGTGTCAGCTGACTGCCACGGTAGAGAGCTAATTGGTAAACAAAGGATGTTAACAATAGGTTTCCTTCCATAAAAGCAGGAAGTAGACACACTGCAGATGTATTATACAGTACTTTATACTGGTTGAACTCGATGGACGTATGTCTTTTTTCAACCAAAATAACTATGTAACTATGTAACTATGTATTACAGGATTTATATCAGCTGTAACAAAGAAATGTTTTTCTTTAAAGGTTATTATGCTGTTGCATATCTTATAGAGCAGAGAGGCAGTTCTGAGTTCAGGTCTGCTTTATCCAGTTAATGACAATGTAGCGTATTAAACGTCACGTTTGAGCCTGTATACGGCAACAGGACGTTTTAATGCGCTGCTCTTTCCCCCCGCTGCTCCGTACGTGTGCGCCCCACTGGCCGCCATTTCTACGGATTCCGTGTTCAACGATTGGGAAAGAGGACCGAGCGGTCCTCTACCCAATCGCAATGCCTGGAATGAATGGATGTGCCCGCGATCAGCGGCCACGTCCATTTATAAAACAGGAAACAGTCACAGCAGTCACAGTGTAGTTAAATGAAAAAAAAAAAAAAGTGAACACTTCCTACAACCGGAGAGTGTTCACTAGTGCCATCTTGTGGCCAAAAAGCAAAATTATACATAGAGGCACATACATACATACACAATATTAATACATTTAATAACTTACACTTCCAAATATTAATACATTTAATAACTTACACTTCCAAAGCCCCCCCCCCAAAAAAAAAATCTGTAAAAAAAAAATACATAAATAGTTGCCTTAGGGACTCAGCTTTTTTAATCTATATTTTATTAGGGAAAATTACTTTTAGTTTACTACATAGGGGCTTGTAGTTATGGACCAGACAAAAAAAAACCAAAAACAACAGAAAAATAACACCTATATTTCAAAATAATATATTGTCGCCATACATTGTGATAGGGACATAATTTAAACGGTTTAATAATCGGGACAACTGGGCAAATAAAATGTGTCAGTTTTATCCACAGAAGACCGTTTAATTCTAAAACTATAATGGCCAAAACCTGTGAAATAATGAATTTTTTCTATTATTTTCTTATTTTTCCCATTAAAATGCATTTAGAATAAAAAAATTCTTAGCAAAATGTACTACCCACAGAAAGCCTAATTGGTGGCGAAAAAAAACTAGGTATAGATCAATTTCTTGTGATAAGTGAATAGTAATAAAGTTATTATGGAATAAAAGGGAGTAGCACTGACAGGTGAAAATTGCTCTGGTCCGTTAGGGTAAAAACCCTTGGGGGTGAACTGGTTAAGGCAAACCTGAAGTGGGTAGGGGAAGAAGATACTGTACGTAATTCAGTAGCTTTGAACGCAGAGGGTTAAAGCGCAATATAACCCTGCATTTCAACTTTGCTGTAAAACATTATTTACAGCATATTATATGCAACCAGCATTTTTTTTTTTACTAGACCAGCATTGGAAGGGTTACACACAGAGCTTTAAAGTTCCGTGGATAGAAATGCAGATGCATCCGAAGTTTAGATAGATACATTTAAGTAAACACAATGCAACAAGTGTGGAATGTGACACACAATCTCTGACTGTGCAGGAGCTGGAGGACAGCCAGAGAGTGTGTAACATTCACCACTTGTTACATTGTGTTTACTTAAATGTATCTATCTAAACTTCGGATGCGTCTGCATTTCTATCCACGGAACTTTAAAACTCTGTGTGTAACCCTTCCAATGCTGGTCTAGTAAAAGAAAATGCTGGTTGCATATAATATGCTGTAAATAATGTTTTAGAGCAAAGTTGAAATGCAGGGTTATATTCCGCTTTAAGGATTGTATGGAAATTGACTACTCCTTACAGCACCTGCTTTACCTATAAAATCCAAGTTTCAGCAGGATAAGCATGGCTACCCTTGCTTTTGTCTACCTTTTCTAAATGCAACTAAAACAAAAGTCCTGGTGGAGCTGGGCTTTAAAGCAGCAGGGACAGCCATACTATAAACAGGAAAATAAACACACACGTATAAGTAGATAAATACTTCTACTTCCATAACAGATGTATTGTACTGTCCACACTTTAATTGCAGTGAATTTTATATAGTAAATAAAGAGAATTCTGTCCCTGGAATTTGCCATCTTTGTTCCCTCTGACTGAAGCCAATCCTGATGTCATTTCCTTCTTTACTTTTTTTTTCTCCTATGAACTGCACTTGTATAGCTAGCTTGCTTTGTAAACACATGTGAGCACAGTATAGATCACATTTCAGCAGTTCACTGTACTGCCCTCAGCCAATCAATGAGGAGCAAGAATGTGGGAGGGGTGATGACAAGCTTCCTTCTCGTCAGCAATGTACCAAATAAAGCCAGGATGACAGATGAGATTTATTACAGTAGAAACATTTCTGAATAGATTGGAGTGCTTGCAATGCAGGGTAAGGCTGCAGGATGCATAAAAACGCAGAGTAGTGGGTGAATGGAATTTGATTTTGTGGCTGACAATCCCTCAACAAGAAGCTCTATGGATAGGGCTCCTGCAGCAGCTTAGCTTAACAGCATCATCCTGTTTGAACTGCAAGTGGACAATGTGCAGACAAGGCTCTCTGAGAAGATTGCACTCTGTCCAGCATGAAGTGGCTGGTCGAGGGGCTTCTTACCATGTAAAGCTGTCACTAAATGCCTGCACAGGTCTGGAAAAAATGTGTGCCTACTATTGGACTGCAATGGCCCTTTTACGTGACCCAAATTTTATTTATATTCCCCAGTCCTTTACCAAACCAACTAATGTATATTCTGGTAACGCCTTTAATGACTAACTGTACATGGTTAATGGCAAGCTTTCAAAACGTTAAGTTTCTTCTTCAAGCATTATACAGAACTGGATAATGCCTGAAGAAGAAATGTAACATTTTGAAAGCTTGTAATTAACCATGTACAGTTAGTCAAATAAAGGATACCTGAAGTGACATGTGACATGATGAGATAGACATGTGTATGTACAGTGCCTAGCACACAAATAACTATGCTGTGTTCCTTTTTTTCTTTCTCTGCCTGAAAGAGTTAAATATCAGGCGTGTCCTGACTCAGACAGGAAGTGACTACAGTGTTACTCTCACTGATAAGAAATTCCAACTATAAAACACTTTCCTAACAGAAAATAGCTTCTAAGAGCAAGAAAGAGATAAAAAGGGGGAATTTCTTATCAGTGAAAGTCACACTGTAGTCACTTCCTGTCTGAGTCAGGACTGAGTCAGCCACTTACATACCTGATATATAACTTTCAGGCAGAGAAAGAAGAAAAGGAACACAACATAGTTATTTGTGTGCTAGGCACTGTACATACACATGTCTATCTCATCGTGTCACATGTCACCTCGAGTATCCTTTAAGGTATTACCCGAATCAACATTTGTTAGTTGTGGAGCAGAAATGTAGACATCAAACCAACACCGGAGCACACTTCCCTTGCTTAGGCCTTTATCTTGACACTTCTTATCTTTCCAAAACAAACCGAGAGATTAGCAAGAAAATCAGTTTTCAGACCAGAAAACTCCATGCTGTAAAGAGAATGTATTATGTGCAGACATAAAACAAATCATGATCTGATATACAGTATATTTGAATCTGGTAGCAATTCTATAGGTGCGAACACATGCCGAATTTTTTCAAACTACGGGATGTCAGACCCGCCCGCAGGGTGGTTGTTCTGATGACAGTTTGCATTAGAGTACAGGCTGTCATCAGGCTGATAAGGCTGGTTTTTACGGATCCGCCGAGCGGATCAGTCAAAACCAGCCTTATCAGCCTGACGGCAGCCTGTACTCACATGCATACTGTCGTCAGAACGACCGTCTGACGAGCCGTAGTTGAAAAAAATCCGGGGTGTGTACGTGCCTTAAGTCTGTGTGTGATCTTGCCTTATGTCTGTGGCTAACCCTGACTGGAGGTCCATTAAGGCACTAGGCTGAATATTTTGACCACTTGCTGTTGCATATATTATAGAGGGAGGACTCTTGGTGCTGTTCAAAGTAGGGCATTGCAGTGTGATGTAATGGAGGCATATTAACGCACAGAATTGCACTGGTGTATACCTGGTGCGATCCAATGGACTGCAGTATCCCAACGCAGTGCATTATGGCATAACACGAGTGGTAACAATTACGTTGAAACATGTTTTTTATTGACTGTATGCTTCACTGTATGCAACGCAAAGCTTACATAACATGAGATGTGCCTTTTGCCCTTTATTGCGTTGCATTCCTGTTGTTACAGGGAACGTAATGCAGCTTCCATTGTGAAGCTAGCCAAAGAGTAATGCACACACACGATTGGCTAAGCTCAAAAATCTTTGCACATTTTTCGTCTGAAAGAATTCCAATAGTTAAATCAGGATCTACTTGTCTGCTTACATGCTTATGTCTTCACCTAGCTTAACCACTTCACCACTGAGGGGTTTTACCCCTTGAACACCAGAGCAATTTTCACCTTTCAGCGCTCCTTCCATTCATTCGTCTATAACTTTATTATTACTTATCGCAATGAAATGAACTATATCTTGTTTTTTTCGCCACCAATTAGACTTTCTTTAGGTGGGACATTATGCCAAGAATTATTTTATTCTAAATGTGTTTTAATGGGAAAGTGGGAAAAAATTATTTTTCAGTTTTCGGCCATTATAGTTTTTAAATAATGCATGCTACTGTAATTAAAACCCATGAAATGTATTTGCCCATTTGTCCCGGTTATAAAACCGTTTAAATTATGTCCCTATCACAATGTTTGGCGCCAATATTTTATTTGGAAATAAAGGTGCATTTTTTTCAGCTTTGCATCCATTCCTAATTACAAGCCCGTAGTTTATAAAGTAACAGTGTTATACCCTCTTGACATAAATATTTAAAAATTTCAGTCCCTAAGGTAACTATTTATGGTTTTTTTTTTTATTGCATTTTTTTTTTTTAACCAGTTCGCATTCAGACGTTTTTCGCTTAATGCATCCGAACAATGTTCACCTCCCATTCATTAGCCTATAACTTTATTACTACTTATCACAATGAACTGATCTATATCTTGTTTTTTCCGCCACCAATTAGGCTTTCTTTGGGGGGTACATTTTACTAAGAGCCACTTTACTGTAAATGCATTTTAAAAGGAAGAATAAGAAAAAAACGGAAATAAATCATTATTTCTCACTTTTCGGCAATTATAGTTTTAAAATAATACATGCCTCCATAATTAAAACCCACGTATTGTATATGCCCATTTGTCCCGGTTATTACACCATTTAAATTATGTCCCTATCACAATGTATGGCGACAATATTTTATTTGGAAATAAAAGTGCATTTTTTCCGTTTTGCATTCATCACTATTTACAAGCTTATAATAAAAAAAAAAAAGAAATATTTCATCTTTACATAGATATTTAAAAAGTTTAGACCCTTAGGTAAATATTTGTGTTTTTTTTTTTTTTTATTGTAATGTTTTTTTGTTTTTTTTTAATTAAACATTTTATGTGGGTATTTTTGCGAGGGTGGGATTGAAATTGTATTTTTTTTTGTAAATATATGTGTATTTTTATTTTTATTTAACATTTAGATGTAGTTTACTTTTTGGCCACAAGATGACAGCCATGAGTTGTTTACAGTGACGTCACTCTAAGCGTACCACGCATGCTTAGAGCGACATAGGAAGCAGAAAAAGCGTAGCTTCCGAGAGAAGCTGTCGCTTTTTCTGCGGGGGAGAGGAATCAGTGATCGGGCACCGTTGCCCGATTCACTGATTCACTGGCTAACAAACCGCCGGCCGGGAGCGCGCGTGCACGCGCGCGATCGGCCGCATGGACGCGCAGTAGCGCACATGGCTTCCTGGACGTGAGTTTCACGTCCAGGAATGTCAAATAGTTAAATTACAAAAAAAAAAATTGGGGGAGTTTGGGAGGTAATGGGTTAATTTATTGTGTAAAACTAATGTATTTGTATATGTAAAATGCTTTAGGGTGTAGTTTTACTATTTGGCCACAAGATGGCCACAGTGAGTTTGTGTTCATGCGACCTGTAAGCGTCCGGAAGGGCGCTTACAGGAAGCACTACGAGGCTGGGAAAATCACAATGATCGCGCTGTTTTTCATAGAAGCAGCAGATCATTGTGGGGGCTTAGATCAACGAACGGGAATGGATTTTCCCGTTCATTCATCTCCGGGTGAGCGGCGGCGTGCACGAGCGGCGGGAGCGCGGACATCGGCGGTAGCGCGGGAGGTATGGATTTCTCCGTCCCTTGGTTTTTTAGGGGGGAAAAAGGGATGGAGAAATTCGTACTGCGGGGTGTAAAGTGGTTAAAGCAAGTCTGAAGCGAAAACACAAAAAGAAATCAGATACTCGCCTATAGAGAGGGAAGGCTCTGGGTCCTATAGAGCATTCCCGTTGCAGCGCTGTCACCCTTGTGGAATACTGCTCTGTGTCGCCACGGGAGGCTTCGGAAACCCGAGTGCTCCCGAAGACGGGTGGTTTCGTTTTGCACTTGTATGAGCACAAGCCTCCCGTGGTAACTGATTGAAACGGGAGAGACTGGACTGGAATGAGGAATGGGAAGGCTTTATATTACCCAGAGCTTTCCTTCTCCATAGGTGAGTATTTTTTTTGCTGTGCCTGGTGACATTGTGCATAGAATGATTAATGGATCAGCGTGACATAATGGCTGGAGAGTTAAAAGGTTTGTTTTTTTCTGTGCTGGTGCAGGAGAGATTAAAGTGCTTTCAGGGAAGATTAGCTACAGTAATTAGCCTAATTGAGTGGAAAAATGCAAAAATGAAATTTTGGGTTGCAGGATGATATACTTAAATGAGGATGAATAGTTAAAGGGAACCTGTAGCGAATAAAATTATTTAAAATAAACACATGACGTAGCTGCAAATGAATATTACATTCTAACCTCACTGTCAGTTCCTCTCAGAAGCTCACCATTTTCTTCTTACAGTGATCCCTTCCAGTTCTGACAATATTTTGTCAGAACTGAAATATACCAGTCGCCGTCAGTTATATATCAGCAGCTGTCAGTTACAACTGAATGTACAAGGTAATGTCCATGTTTCCCTAAGGCTGAAGTGGGTGATATTACAGTTTAACAGTGTGCTGACCAGGAAGCTGTTATGGGGTAATGGCCATTTTTAAAATGGAGGACAGAGAATTCCATTGATCACAGTGAACAAATGGGACGCAGGAGAGGAGAAAGAGATTGAGGAGTAGACTACACAGGAGGTAAGTATGACCTGTGTATGGTTATTTTGGCTTTTTATTTTCAGTTCAGGGAACACTCATACTTTAGCATCTGAAAACACTGTGTGTCAACCAAGGTATTAGGGAAAACACTTGTAAATGAATAGAATGTGTATTACCATACAAATGTCTATATATATATATATATATATATATATATATATATATATATATATATATATATATATATATATATATATATATATTTGATCGTGAATTTTAACTGAACAATGCTACAGGTGGTGCACTTCTTCACTAAACAGTGGCTCTGAAGTTACCCACTTGGGATCCCCAATGAGAAAAAGGACGCCAACTAGAATAGCATCCATGTAGGTAAGTGCAACTTACTGATTGTGTTAGTAGTTCCACTTAATAGCACAATGGATATACTATTCAGCCAGGTTTTTTTTTTTTTTTGTCAGAAACACTTGCCACATTACTGTCCGATTAACAGTGCCCCTCTCAATACAGCCAGCCTCTCCTCTTCTGCTGCAAGCTGTGACTCACACATAGGGCTTGATTCACAAAAGAGTGCTAACTGTTAGCACTGCCGTTTTCGCTCGAATTTCCGCATTGCGCGCAATCGCGAATTTTCGCGCGAAACGATAAAGTTTCCGCGCGAAAATTCGCGTTTGCGTGCGAAACCGTTATTGTTTAGCGCGAAAATTCGCGAGCGCGCGCAATGCGAAAATTCGCGCAAAAACGGCCATGCTAACAGTTAGCACTCTTTTGTGAATCAAGCCCATAGAATCTGTGTAGGGTAAGTTCCATTGCTACTCTAGAAATAAAAAATACTCAATAATAATAAAGTGTTATGCACACAATGTTTTCAGTATTCACAAAATATACATTTTGGGTATTGTTGAGTACCTTAAAACTGCTATTTGCAGAGCAGGGTGTTTATATTAAAAATGTATACTTACCTGGTCCTGGTCTTCCTGCTGGCACATTACTACTGCCTCTGTGAATGTAATTCTGTTCCCCTTTTGTCTTCCCAGGTCTGGCTTGCTATCCAATCACAGTGAGCAACTCAGCTTGATATCAACAGGAAAAATCACTAAGTGTATGACCACCAGACTAGGTTCACAGTGGTTAGTTGCATAATGCACACGATATAATGTGTTGTAATGACTGTGAACGGCAATGGAGACTGGACATACTCTTTAATGCAAAGCCTGCATGCAACGAGTTAAAATAATAATCAGTTACAACGCAGTACTGCGACCAGCCCCATAGAGCTGTATGGGCAGTGAGTTGACAAGCAAAATTATTCTGAAACGCAACTGAGCACTGTGAACAGGGCCTAAGGCTGGATTCAGTAACATAACGCTTGCGTTAAAATGCATTAAAATGAGTGTGAACTGCAGTGGAGACTGGACAGAGACTTTAACCACTTGCCGACCACCCACAGCCGATGGGTGGCGGCAAGGGCTGGGCCCAAACGACCGCAATACGCCCATCAGCAGCGGGCGTGCTTATGCTGCGATCACGTGACGCGATCAGCCGCCGGCAACAGGCTCTGCCCACCTGGCGCAGTAACCCGCCAGCCGTTCGGAAACGCGGGCGGGTTACTAGCTGCTCGATTGCCGCTACAAAGTGTATAATACACTTTGTAATGTATACAAAGTGTATTATACAGGCTGCCTCCTGCCCTGGTGGTCCCAGTGATTGAGGGACCACCAGGGCAGGCTGCAGCCACCCAGGTAAGCACCCAAGCACACTGATCTGCCCCCCCTTCCCTCTGATCGCCCACAGCACCCCTCAGACCCCCCCTGCCCACCCCCCCAGACCCTGGTTTGCACCCAATCACCCCCCTAATCACCCATCAATCACTCCCTGTCACTATCTGTCAACACTATTTTTATGATTAGGTCCTCAACTGCCCCTTGGGGGCTCCTGATCACCCCCCCCCCCCACACTCTCAGATGATCCCCAGACCCCCCCCCCTCCCCCGTGTACTACTGTATACATCTATCCTCCCCTGTAATCACCCGTCAATCACCACCTGTCACTGCCACCTATCAGATCAGACCTGCCTCTTGCGGGCATCTGATCACCCACCCACACCATCAGATCGCCCGCAGACCCACCCTGAAATCACCTCCAAAGTGCATTGTTTACATCTGTTCTGCCATCTAATCACCCACTGATCACCCATCAATCACCCCCTGTCACCACCTGTCACTGCTACCCATCAGATCAGACCCCTATCTGCCCCTAGGGCACCCAATCACCCGCCCACACCCTCAGAACGACCTCAGACTCCCCCCAGACCTCCCCCGTGTACTGTATACATCTATTCTCCCCTGTAATCACCTGTCAATCACCCCGTCACCACCTGTCACTGCCTCCCATCAGATCAGACCCTAACCTGCCTCTTATGGGCATCTGATCACCCACCCACACCATCAGATCACCCACAGACCCACCCTCAGATCACCTCCAAAGTGCATTGTTTACCTCTCTTCTGCCATCTAATCACCCACTGATCACCCATCAATCACCCACTGTCACTGCTACCCATCAGATCAGACCCCTATCTGCCCCCTAGGGCACCCAATCACCCGCCCACACCCTCAGAACGACCTCAGACCCCTCCAGACCCCCCCCCCCCCCGTGTACTGTATACATCTATTCTCCCCTGTAATCACCTGTCAATCACCCATCAATCACCCCGTCACTGCCACCCATCAGATAAGACCCTAACCAGCCTCTTACGGGCATCTGATCACCCACCCACACCATCAGATTGCCCGCAGACCCACCCTCAGATCACCTCCAAAGTGCATTGTTTACATCTGTTCTGCCATCTAATCACCCACTGGTCACCCATCAATCACCCACTGGTCACCCATCAATCACCATCTGTCACTGCTACCCATCAGATCAGACCCTAATCTGGCCCTTGGGCACACAATCACCCGCCCAGACCCTCAGAACGCCCTCAGACCCCAGCCCTGATCACCTCGCCAGTGCATTGCTTGCATCTATTCCCCCCTCTAATCACACCTTGAGACACCCATCAATCACCTCCTGTCACCACCTGTCACCCCCTAGCACACCTACCCATCAGATCAGGCCATAATTTGCCCCGTGTGGGCTCCTGATCACTCGGCCAAACCCTCAGACCCCCTTCCGATCACCTCCCCAGTGCATTGATTGCATCTATTTTTCCCTCTAATCACCCCCTGAGACACCCACCAATCACATGCCCATGTTCTCTGCTGCCATGCCCAGGTCACGGTTTGAGAACATCCTGCGCTTCCTGCACTTCAGTGCCAATACAACCTGTCATGTAAGAGGCCACCCTGCTTATGACCGGTTCCACAAAATTCGCCCCCTCATAGACCACACCTGTCATCAAAATTTGCAGATGCTTATACCCCTGAACAGTCATTTTGAGGCATTTGGTTTCCAGACTACTCACGGTTTTGGGCCCCTAAAATGCCAGGGCAGTATAGGAACCCCACAAGTGACCCCATTTTAGAAAAAAGACACCCCAAGGTATTCCGTTAGGTGTATGACGAGTTCATAGAAGATTTTATTTTTTTGTCAAAAGTTAATGGAAATTGATTTTTATTGTTTTTTTCACAAAGTGTCATTTTCCACTAACTTGTGACAAAAAATAAAATCTTCTATGAACTCACCATACACCTAACGGAATACCTTGGGGTGCTTTTTTCTAAAATATGGTCACTTGTGGGGTTCCTATACTGCCCTGGCATTTTAGGGGCCCTAAACCGTGAGGAGTAGTCTAAAAACCAAATGCCTCAAAATGACCTGTGAGTAGGACGTTGGGCCCTTAGCGCACCTAGGCTGCAAAAAAGTGTCACACGTGGTATCGCCGTACTCAGGAGAAGTAGTATAATGTGTTTTGGGGTGTATTTTTACACATACCCATGCTGGGTGGGAGAAATATCTCTGTAAATGACAATTTTTTTTTATTTTTTTACACACAATTGTCCATTTACAGAGATATTTGTCCCACCCAGCATGGGTATGTGTAAAAATACACCCCAAAACACATTATATTCCTTCTCCTGAGTACGAAGGTACCACATGTGTGGCACTTTTTTGCAGCCTAACTGCGCTAAAGGGCCCAAAGTCCAATGAGTACCTTTAGGATTTCACAGGTCATTTTGAGACATTTGGTTTCAAGACTACTCCTCACGGTTTAGGGCCCCTAAAATGCCAGGGCAGTATAGGAACCCCACAAGTTACCCAATTATAGAAAGAAGACACCCCAAGGTATTCCGTTAGGCGTATGACGAGTTCATAGAAGATTTTATTTTTTGTCACAAGTTAGCGGAAATGTATTTTTATTGTTTTTTTTTTCACAAAGTGTCAATTTCCGCTAACTTGTGACAAAAAATAAAATCTTCTATGAACTCACCATACGCCTAACAGAATACCTTGTGGTGTTGTATTTCTAAAATGGGGTCACTTGTGGGGTTCCTAAACTGCCCTGGCATTTTAGGGGCCCTAAACCGTGAGGAGTAGTCTTGAAACCAAATGTCTCAAAATGACCTGTGAAATCCTAAAGGTACTCATTGGACTTTGGGCCCCTTAGCGTAGTTGGGGTGCAAAAAAGTGCCACACATGTGGTATCGCTGTACTCAGGAGAAGTAGTATAATGTGTTTTGGGGTGTATTTTTTACACCTACCCATGCTGGGTGGGAGAAATCTCTCTGTAAATGGACAATTGTGTGTAAAAAATAAAAACATTGTCATTTACAGAGATATTTCTCCCACCCAGCATGGGTATGTATACAAATACACCCCAAAACACATTATACTACTTCTCCTGAGTACGGCAATACCACATGTTTGGCACTTTTTTGCAGCCTAACTGCGCTAAGGGGCCCAAAGTCCCATGAGCACCTTTAGGCTTTACAGGGGTGCTTACAATTTAGCACCCCCCAAAATGCCAGGACAGTAAACACACCCCACAAATGACCCCATTTTGGAAAGTAGACACTTTAAGGTATTCAGAGAGGGGCATGGTGAGTCCGTGGCAGATTTCATTTTTTTTTGTCACAAGTTAGCAGAAATGGAAACTTTTTTTTCTTTTTTTTTTGTCTCAAAGTGTCATTTTCCGCTAACTTGTGACAAAAAATAAAATCTTATATGAACTCACCATGCCTCTCAGTGAATACTTTGGGATGTCTTCTTTCCAAAATGGGGTCATTTGGGGGGTATTTATACTATCCTGGAATTTTAGCACCTCATGAAACCTGACAGGTGCTCAGGAAAGTCAGAGATGCTTCAAAATGGGAAAATTCACTTTTGGCACCATAGTTTGTAAACGCTATAACTTTTACCCAAACCAATAAATATACACTGAATGGTGTTTTGTTTTTTTTTATCAAAGACATGTAGCACAATAAATTTGGACAAAAATGTATACAGAAATTTTACTTTATTTGACAAATTTTATCACAGAAAGTAAAAAAAATCATTTTTTTGACAAAAGTTTTTCGATGAATATAATAAAAACTAAAACTCGCAGCAGCAATCAAATAGCACCAAAAGAAAGCTGTATTAGTGACAAGAAAAGGAGGTAACATTCATTTAGATAGTAGGTTGTATGACCGAGCAATAAACCATTAAAGCTGCAATGGTCTGAATGGAAAAAAAGGCTCTGGTCCTTAAGGGGCAAAAAGACTGTGGTCCTTAAGTGGTTAATATAAAGCCTGCATACAGCGAGTTAGAAATTAGAATAATGTGATCCCTTACAATGCAGTACTGTGAACAGGCCTATAGAATTGTATGGGCATTGAGTTGTCATGCAGAATTATTCTGCAATGCCACTGAGCACTGTGAACTAGACCGCAGAGTGACATTTTTAAGGCTAGGTTCACAGTGGTCAGTTGCATAACTCATGGCATATAATTATTGTGAACACCAATGGAGACTTAAAATAGATTTCATACAAAGCCTGCATGCAGTGAGTTAGAACAACGTAACCCGTTACTGTAAACAGGCCCATAGAATTGCATGGACAGTTAGTTGTCTTGCAGAATTATTCTGCTATGCAACTGACCACTGTGAACAGGGCCTAAATCTTTCCATTATGCTAGGTTGGTATATATGAGCCTCATTTTTCCCCCCAAGAAGAATATCGTTGATTAATAGTGGCAGTCATTTTATTATGTGGAGACTCTTGCTGTGCATTGTTGTATTGGCTGGCAGATATGAGATCGTTTTTTCTATTTATGTGATCTGAGCTAGGGATTGAACATATGCTACTGGCCAAGTATCCAAAAGCCATGCCATCTGCTTCCTACTCTGCTACACTGTTCAAAGGAAAACTGCATGAGCACAGATTGCACTTTTCATTTTTGATTAAGTAGGTTGCTGAAAATGTTAGCCTAACATAAATGAGGAATTATGTGCTGGTAAATCCTGTAGTCTGCAAATGTCACATAAAGGAGACCTGCTCTGCATTGTGTGCCCACGTGATAATAGTATTTTATTATTTCATTATATGACCAGTGTAAAAAGTTATAATTCCCTCTGCATTACAATTATCATGTTTTCCTGTACGATAGAGGGATCTACAAGAACAGCTACTGTATGTCTCAAAGGCCCTTATAATACTGCAACCTCTGTCATTACATGCTTATTGAACACAGGCTTGCATGTTCATGGATTTTCATGTCAATAAACAATAAAAAAGGATTACTTATTGATGTATTACTAAGGCAAAGAACTGTCAGTAACAGGTTTCTCATGGAACACCTTCAAGCAAGGAATTGTAAAGATACTCTTTATTGAAGTAGAGGAATCTCCCTGATGTAATTACCATTGCCCCCCCTCCTTCGCAGGCCTGTAAGGCCATGTCTGGCATGAGGCGCTATTGCTTCCATTCCATAGTTAGCAGGACAAAATCACTATTTTCCTCTTGGTGGATCCCAAAGACAATCAGATCAACTAAAATGGAAGCAGGTGATTTTCTTTCCTGAAGCATTCATAGAAAACACAGACACTCACTTGGCCACATAGCACCATCATCTTTTATGGCACTGTACACGGGTACATAAAAGTACAGACATTAGTTACAGAGTTGGTAGACAACATACCAGTAAATGGATTGGAGAACAGCATGTCTGTGGAACTGAAGTTACAGTATAGGGGTGTTTCTGACATTTACTGTTACATTAGACAGAAAAGTGGATAGACACAGTGTTGACTTTTAGAAATGGTGGACATGAAAAAAAACAGACCAGTAGCGGACAAAGCCAACAATGGACCCCTGTGCAACATAAGTGAAGTGGGCCCCATGTGAGTGAGCATGGTCATAACAGATCATGGTTGGATCCAAACAATTCCGATAAGATAAGAGTACATGAAGCTAGGTCACATTCTGTAGGCACTGTATTAATGCAGCATACATATTAAACTTGTATATGACTGGGGTACAAGTTATTATCACTGTTTCTCTTGAGTTTCAGAGATAAATACAAGGAGAAAATCCGAGAGGATAATCAGGCCCTAACTGGTGCAATTGCATGGGCCCTCGAGGACATGGGGCCCCTGTGCGGCTGCACGGCTTGCAGGGGCCTATGTCCGCCTCAGACAGACATTCAGTAGCATGCTAGGAGAGAATAATGCTTGGTTCACATTGAACCTGATCCGGGATGGATCCGACAAAACGGATCCGTTCGCCGTTCCGTTCAATACTTTTCATACGTTTTGTTCACGTTTTACAACCATTTTGCATATGTTCTGTTCCGGTACGGTATGAACGAAAACGTATGTAAAATGGACAATGGGGAAGGGAAAGGGGTTGGCCAGGGTGGGGTTTAGAGAGGGTGATGGTTTCAGTAGTTGTTTTTATCTATTGAGTTGTAGTTCTTTGTTCATTTGGAGACAAGGACCTCAGGAGAGGGTGTTCTTCGACAACCACTATCAGGTCCTCCACACTGAAGTAACGAGTGGTGTAGCTTCCAGTAGCCATGCTGCAGTGGATGGGTGATGTGGCTTGCAATGGGCCTATGTTTCTGGGCCTATGTTGCAGTGTGCCTATGCAGCAGACAGACAGCCTGGAACCTGCGGTGTCTGGCGTGGTGTGCATCGATCTGTGCCCCGGAAGTAGAGAAAATCAAAACAGGAAGTGATCTTTTGGTACGATTCAGGTAAGTTTTCTAGCCAATGGGATCAGTATTGTCCGTTTTCCATTGAGATACATTGCATACATTCAGCGTTCAGGTCCGTGTCAGTTCCGTGAAAATGGTACAGGTCGGGAACGTCCAATCAGTTTAGCGGAACATAGGCAGCAGATCCGTTTTCTAATACCAATGTGGACTTACGGTTTTTGTGCAATGTGAACCAGGCCTAAAGGTCTGGAGCTGAGAGGTACAATTGTGTGTCATCTGTGTCTAAGTAAAAACCAAATGGCTTTATTAAATTGTTGAGACCAAGCATATAAATGGAAAAAAGAAGAGGACCAGTCCGCATATAAGGCGAGGTGAGGCGGGTTCCTCAAGTGGCAAATTGGCACCACCCCTGGCCGTTGGGGGCGCCGAGCTGGAGGGGTTAGCGAGCAGGAAGGGGGTATTGGCACAGTGGCAGGGCGGACCCCCCCTCCCACACCTGAGTCTTTCGATCTGTGCTCCCCCTCCAGCTATTAAGTACAGCAGCATATATTGACAAGCAGCGGGCGGGGATGACTCACCTTTTCCGCGTTCCAGTGTGCGTCCAGCTTCACATTTATTACGCTTATACTTCTGTGTCCTCACATAAGTTATGTTTGATTGAATAAAAAAGTCCCTTTATCTGCCTACAGTGGCGTAGCTAAGGAGCTGTGGGCCCCGATGCAAGTTTTACAATGGGGCCCCCCCAAGTACTCTACACATAACAATTGATACGGCGCACCAAAACCTGCCAATGGCAACGACGGTGTCAGAGGTGCAAGAAGGGAATGGGGAGCAGTTTGTTAATGATTACCACTATTCAAAGTATCTATAGATGTGATAATTATGAGCACAGGACCAATAGAGAGCTTATACTGTAGTTGAGGGAGGGCCCTTCGGGGCCCTTCTGGCCCAAGGGCCCCGATGCGGTCGCTACCTCTGCACCCCCTATTGCTACGCCCCTGTCTGCCTACTGTTCCTTACTGTCCTCCTCTCAAATCACAACATGGCTTTCATTTACAGACTATGAAAGCAGTGCCATTCAAATTTCCAACTCCGCTGGCTGTGCTAACTCCTCCCGCCGTAGCCCACTACAAGAAAGAGGTTGAGAGGCATTTTGTTCACACCCCTCTCCTGCTTTCTCATTGGGAGGAATAGTGAACGGCACCTCAGCCACAACACCTCACAGCCCCTCTCAGAAATGAGGATTCTTCATAGTTACCATTATTTTGTTAAAAGTAAAGGAATTTAGAATACTTTTTATTATGTAGATTGGTGGTTAGTATAATACAACTACAAAGCACTTTAAAACTCTAATCCACTTTTTTATGACATAGTTACATAGTTTCTTGGGTTGAAAAAAGACATACGTCTATTGATTTCAACCAGAAAATATGGTACAACACTAGCCTGGACCCTCACATATATCAGTTGATCCAGAAGCAAACGAAAAACCCTTACGAGGCTTCCACCAATCAGCCCTAAAAAGGTAAAAAATTGCTTCCCGACTCCAGATAGCAATTGGATACAATACGTGGATCAACACTGCTGGGAATAACCTAGTAATTATCGCCATGAATGTCCTTCAACAACATTTTATTCACCACTACTTAAAAACCACAGAAATAGTACTTCTTACGAACACCTACATCAAAAGTAGACAATTACAGTCACGTGTCATGCCTCCGGGCATTTACTGTCCAGGAAGTCATGGTTTGGTCACGCCCTCCTCCCATATGCTGTACTGAGATAGGAGTCTGGCAACCTTACCATGCCCCTCCCATAAAGCATTGCAGAAGGCAAAGGGGCACTGAAGCACTGACTATGGCCTAGTGCACACCAGAGCGGTTCGGCTGCGTTTTGCGATCCGCTTGCGGATGTGGAAACGCTTGGGTAATGGATGAGCTGCATTACAATAGAAGGGCAGCGAACATGGGCATGCTGAAACTATTGAACTAAGGTGTGTATTCATATATATATATATATATATATATATATATATATATAGATAGATATATATATATAGATATATAGATATATATATATGCACAGATGTATATGTTAAGGATTGGTACTGGCAGTCTTTTTTGTATTTCAGATGCTGTGAGGTAAATCACCTCAGAAGATTCTGTTGTTATGCAAAGCTGAGCTGTATGCTGTTTAGGTACAGCTGAAAGCGGATTGGTTGGAGCTTTGTTCCCTCCAAAGCCCTTAGCCAATCAGGAGGTTGGCTGAGGTGAAACAAAACCAGCCCTGTCAGAACAGTCAGTGTCACTTGAGGAGAACTTTTGGACAGACCTGAGCTGCTGCCCACCCACCCGTCCCTTAATTAAATTTTTTGTCGCGGGCCTTTATTATTGGGGGGTATGGTGAAAGTAAAGAACTGATGTGCGATCGTGTAGGGTCCACAGACCATCGATCGCGGTTGTTGTGTTGGTCAATTTATGTGTGTTCACGTGTAAATAAAGTTAAATAGTTACGGAGTTTACAATAAAGTTGGTTGTTTGTTATACCCCCCTTTTTACCCCCCAATAAACAATGGCCGCGGCCTGTAAACCGCCAAGGTGGTGTGTGTCTCAATTATTTAATAATTGGTAGATGTTTAATGTTTGAAGTTTAATAATGTGGAATGCATTCCCATGTATTTCAATGGGCTGGTGCACACCAGAGCGGGAGGCGTTTTGCAGAAACGCATACTCCCGGGCTGCTGCAGATTTTGGATTGCGGAGGCGTTTCTGCCTCCAATGTTAAGTATAGGAAAAAACGCAAACCGCTCTGAAAAACGGCACTTCAGAGCGGTTTTGCAGGCATTTTTTGTTACAGTAGCTGTTCAGTAACAGCTTTACTGTAACAATACATGAAATCTACTACACTAAAAACGCTTCACAAAACCGCAAAATGCTAGCTGAAACGCTACAGAAAAATAAGAAAAAGCGTTTCAAAATCTGCTAGCATTTTGCGGATCTGCTAGCAGTTTTTGGTGTGCACCAGGCCTATCACTGTATCTTTGATGCAGGAGAAAATTAAACTTTCTTTGCAAATTTCTACAAATGTATATCAGTTAAATAGTAAACAATGTATCCTCCCATTTCGCTTTGCAGCAATCTAAGGCCTGGTGCACACCAGAGGAGTTTTTCTGAGCGTTTTGAGTTTTTAAATCTGCTGCTAATGTTATCCTATGTGTATGTGCACACTGGAGCAATGAGGTTTTGTAAAAAAAACTCATAGCATTACATTTTGAAGAGCTTTCAGGCCCAGTGCACACCGAGCGGTTTTTGGAGCGATCCGCCGGCCGCATCCGCCTCTAAAAACGCTTGTCTACTGTATTGCAATGGGATGGTGCACACCGGCGGTTTGCGGTTTTTGCCAAGCCGCAAACGCACCTCCTGCTGCGCGTTTGCGGTTTTCGCAAGCGTTTCATCCTCAATGTAAAGTATAGGAAAAACGCAAACCGCTCTGAAAAACGCTAGTTCAGAGCGGTTTGCCAGGCATTTTTGTTACAGTAGCTGTTCAGTAACAGCTTTTACTGTAACAATATGTGTAATCTGCTACACAAAAACGCACCCAAAACCGCTAGGTATGTTTAGAAGACCTCTCTAAACATACCTAGAATCGCTCTGAAATCAGCTCCCAAAACCGCTAGCGTATTGCGGATCTGCTAGCGGTTTTGGTGTGCACTGGGCCTTAGAGGTTTTAAAAGCTCTTCCCAATGTAATGCTATGGTTTTTTTTTACAAAACCTCATTGCTCCAGTGTGCACAGACACATAGAATAACATTAGCAGCAGATTTAAAAACTCAAAACTCTCAGAAAAACTCCTCTGGTGTGCACCAGGCCTAAGGCCCAGTGCACACCAAAACCGCTAGCAGATCCGCAATACGCTAGCGGTTTTGGGAGCTGATTTCAGAGCGATTCTAGGTATGTTTAGAGAGGTTTTCTAAACATACCTAGCGGTTTTGGGTGCGTTTTTGTGTAGCAGATTACACATATTGTTACAGTAAAAGCTGTTACTGAACAGCTACTGTAACAAAAATGCCTGGCAAAGCGCTCTGAAGTAGCGTTTTTCAGAGCGGTTTGCGTTTTTCCTATACTTTACATTGAGGACGAAACGCTTCCGAAATCCGCAAACGCGCAGCAGGAGGCACGTTTGCGGCTTGGCAAAAACCGCAAACCGCCGGTGTGCACCGTCCCATTGCAATACATTAGACAAGCGTTTTTATAGGCGGATGCGGCCGGCGGATCGCTCCCAAAACCGCTCGGTGTGCACTGGGCCTAAGAACTGACTGAAGGTGAAATTGCTCTTTTTGCAAGCCCTTTGTGGAGTACAACCTACCTAAAATCGTCCTTTCTTACTGCAGGAGGTAATTACTGGTAGCAGCATAGTAGGAACCTGTCACCATCGGTTCACACTTGAGCTGGACCCCCAATGGCCAGCTGGCGTGCAGTGGACACTGCAGTAAGAGCCATTGGCTATCATTCATGAACAGGCTGTCGGTAAAGAGAATCAGTGCGGGAAAACACCGCTGGCGGATTTTTAGACTTCGAGGTGGGCATTCATAAAAAAGTATCCATGTGCGGAAGCAGTGCGGAGATTCTCCGAACTAAGCTGTCGGTAGGCAGGCGGTAGGCTTGCGGAGACACGGAAGCTGCCGAGTTGATACATTTCTCCGTGTTCCGCTCTGCTGCAGCTGCCTGGGACGTCTGTGTGTCTCCATTCACTTACATTGGTATTGTCACATCAGAGGGAGCGGTACTTCCCCACACCGCTTGCGGTGATCTTTATGAATGAACATTTTGCTACATTTGCACCGATAATCACCGCACAAGGCAGTAATTTATCACTCTGCTCGGTAGTGTCATTTTTCCATGCGGAAAGAGGCTTTATGAATGCTGACTTTGCTAAGTGGTCGGTAAAGTCAGCTGTTTTAAGCATTTCCGGTGGCGTAGTGGTTAGCTCTCTCACCTTGCAGCGCTGGTTCCCTGGTTAGAATCCCAGCCAGGGCACTATCTGCAAAGAGTTTGTATGTTCTCTCTATGTCTGTGTGGGTTTCCTCCGGGCACTCCGGTTTCCTCCCACATTCCAAAAACATACGGATACGTTAATTGGCGCCCCTTAAAATTGGCCCTAGACTACAGTACTTACACTACATAATATAGACATATGGCAATGGTAGGGATTAGATTGTGAGCTCCTTTGAGGGACAGTTAGTGACAAGATATATATATATATATATATATACTGTACAGCGCTGCGTAATATGTCGGCGCTAAATAATAATAATAATAATAATAATAATTTCCGCATGCGGAAATGCTTTATGAATGATAGCCAATTGTCTTCTCCACTAAACATAAACTTGCTAGCAGCTCTTTCCCTATTTTCATTGTAAGAAATAGCTGCTCCAAAGGTTAAACAAATGTACTAACATTGTGTCACGGCAATCACTGTGGCATACAAAAAATATTTGAACCAGTTATAAGCCAAATGAACATTGCTGTGCCTGATAGAAGGGACGGTCATTTTGGTACAGTGTCACCCGTCTATTTTGGAGGATTTCTGATTTTCTGTGTCTATTTAATGCCATGGTGTGGTTAATCATTTATGGAATGAACACAATAAATTCTGCTCTTATCTGATGTTGATGTCCAAGGCTTCCAGGTGTTTTTTTTTTTTTATGCAAGACCTTCTGAAGTCATAGTTGAAATGTTTTTACATAGCACAATTGTAAATGTATTTTTATCACAACTGCCTGTTTAATATACATGTGATTGTCAGCAGTTGCTTTATAAAACCAATGCTGCTGTTAAAGTGGAACTCAAACCATGAAAAGTTTTCCGTTTCAAATAATAATTTCTGAGTCTGAATTGTAAGTCATTTCTAGTGATCTCTTCACATGGAATATTAAAAATGATCTAGCAAACCTGGACTGTATTTTCTTGTATATATGGTTTTAGATGTACTGGATTGTTGTCCGCTATTACTATTGCACAGCGCATGTTGTGAAAATAGTGCAACTCCTGTTACCTAGGAAACACATGTATACTAGCAACATGAACATAAACTAGGTGGTGCAAGTTGTGCTACTTGCATATTGCAGCCTATGTCACTGCCGTAAGTACTGGTAAAATTACTGTGCACTGCAGAGGCATAACTAGGGTGGTTGGGGTCTCCTGCAAACAACTTTGTGAGGCCCCATGCTTAAAAAACCCTGCACCCTCCAAGTGTGGCCTGCCTCTGTGACCGCCAGGTCACCCCTACTGAGAGCATCGCAGCATGCACATACTTACGTCTCTGTGGCTGTGCTCCCTCCTCCTCGCTCTGCAGTGTGCAGAAGCGCTCCTCGGTAAGGCCTCAATGTCACACTGACATGCATGGAAACCTCAGGGAGTAAAGCTGGTGCAGGCTGCCATGTTGCAGAGTAAAGAGGAGGGAGTGGAGCTGCAGCAATGTACAGTATATGCCTGCTGCACCGCTCTGCATAAAGGGGGGAGGGGGAGATTGATGGGACCCCTTAGCCCCTCCTTACCCAGTCCTAGGGAAGTTTGCAAAAAATGAGTGGCAGGGGAACCGGGACACCTTTTTTTCACTAGGTTTGCTTTATAAAGGACAACCGAAGTGAGAAGAATATGGATGCTGCCATATTTATTTCCTTTTAAACTATACCAGTTGCCTGGCAGCCCTGCTGATTTATTTTTGAAAGAAAGGGGGAGAAACGAGAGCCCGATATGGTGTAGTATGTTAATAAGGTGATGTCTGATGCAAACACACACAATGATTATACTCACTGGCTTAACAATAGGGCCTGCAGCCCCTGTTCCCGCCCGCACGGGGCCGTTTTGTGGGGGCTGGAGGGGTGGCAGCATGAGGGGAAAGCCGTGGACACAGTCGGCGGGGAGAGGGGAAGTTCCATTCTCCCTCACCTCGAGGCTCTCCCCTCTGTGCTCCCCTCCAGCTTAATGAAGTGTCCGTGGGCAGCGCGAACAGCTGCGAGCAGCGGCGGCAGCAAGCAGAGACATACCATCCGTGCGCTCCACCAGCCTGCGTTCCTCTCGCTAGCCTCTGACGCGACTTCCGGTATAACAGGAAGTCGTGTCAGAGGCTAGCGAGAGGAACGCACTGGCTGGAGCGCACGGAAGGTATGTCTCTTTTTGCTGCCCGCCGCTGTTCGCGCTGCCCACGGACACTTCTTTAAGCTCAGAGGGGAGAGCCCTGAGGTGAGGGAGAGGGGGGGAACTTCCCCTCTCCCCGCCGACTGTGGCCACGGCTTTCCCCTCCGAGTGGGCCCCAGGGAGGGGGAGGGGGGGCCCCGCTCTGAAAATCTGCAGGGGGGCCCGGTGGGGCCTAGTTACGTCCCTGATTATACTCACAAGGGAGCTGTGGGCAGAGCGATAGAGAAGGGCAGACGTCTCCCCTTCCCTCACCTTGGGGCCCCCCTTCCTGGCTCTCCTCTCCGGATTAATGTTTATTAGTCTCGGCGCAGCAGCTGGGGACTTACAGCTGTTCTTCCAGCCGGCTGAGGGAGCTGTGATCTGTGCGCCGTAAGTCTGGTCTTGAGTAGACCAGACTAGCGGCACACAGGTCAAAACTCCCTCCGGTGGCTGTAACAATGGTAAGTCCCCGGCCGCTGTCAGCCGCTGCACCGAGACTAATAAACATGAATCCGGAGGGGAGAGCCAGGAAGGGGGGCCCCAAGGTGAGGGAAGGGAGGGGGGAGACGTCCACCCTTCTCCGCCGCTGTGCTAATCGCTCCCTTTCACTGGCTGCCTCCCCTCCTGCTGAGGGAGCTCTGGCGGGCCCCCCCTGACCACGGGCCCTCGGTCCGTGCTTGAATGGTCAGTCCGTCCCTGGGCTGTTACTGCTGCTGGCATAGTGGCGGCTGCAAGTGAGTGACTGCTACAGCTACTGGTACAGTGATGGCTGCCCCTTCCCTTATCCTTTATTCACCATGTCACTGACTCTGTTCTGCATTCCCCCTGCTCCTTCTTCTCCATTGGGACTCATATGGCCAAGTTCCAAAGTCCAAAGTAATTGCTATAGGATAGAACTACAAAAATTGGCCACCGGAGAAAAATATGTCTGCAAATACGGACCTGGGTGGCCATTTTTTTGTAGTCCTACAGTAATCCCTATGGGGCTACAGACAAGCAGAGGCAGAGCGGCAACACAAGCTGGCCCTTGCTTGGTCTGCAGGCCGCATGCATTTTATACCTGAGGTGATCTGCGGGGGCCACCTGAAAAGGCTCAGCAGGCCGCATTTGACTTTGAACATGCCTGCGTTAGGCTCATCGGGTCACCCAGTGACACACAAGTATGATATACGCTGTCTGTGTATAATGTGAATTATGCTAGCTGCATAGTGACAATTACACAGTTTGCATATTGCCCGCGTATGTCTACATACACTGACAGCACACAACAATAAAGCATCTTGTTAAGTATCTTGTTCATAATTTAGTAGGTTCATAGAGAATTTTGAGCCTGGACAGCAACTTTGCAGCTTGTATATAGACTAATTCATTAACTCACCAAATTAGACTCTTAATGAGAAATTAAATGTACACATATTTTATTAAAAATTAAGTGTCATATTATATTATATAATATTTCATTTGTGTCAATAGTTATTGTAAAAACTGTTAAGGGTTTTCACTTTTCTCTTTTGTATTTAAAGGACCATACAGTGAAAAAAAAGTAAACCGTTAAAATCTGACAGAACCGAAAAGATTTTGGATTAGTCCATCTCTTCATGAGAGATTCTCTGGAATGTATTTGTTTTCAAAAGCATTTCCTGAACAGCAGTTGCTAAGTCTAACTGCCAAAATAGTGTGCAAGTGAGTAGGGAGGCTGGCTGGTATCTTACCATTTTGGCGGTTACACTGAGCAACTGTCCTTCAGGAAAAGATTTTGAAAACGAAGAAAACCCTGAGTATCCCCCATAAGGGGATGGACTAGTCCAAAATTTGTCGGTTCTGTCAGATTTTAACAGCTTATTTTTTTTCTCTATAGTGGTCCTTTATCTGCTTTTTCCTACAGTTCCCAGGGTGTTATCCAGGTATAGGCCACCCAGACATGTGTCTTGGCCACCACCTAGTGGTCAGGGCATGCATTGCATCTTTTCTTTGTGAAATTCCTGCTTCTTGCATACTGAGCAGGAGTCTAGCAGCCATGGAAGAGGGGGCAGAGAACACAATCTGCTGCCACTTTTATACAACAGGAGCAGGTTGGCAGAAGATAGAAAGGCTGGAGGTCAGGGCAGAGTGTGGAAAGGAGACTGAGTATATCTTGGGCTGGAGGGTGTCATTGAATTTGATTTAATTGTATAAATGGTGATTTGCCTGCTTTAGTGTGTCTGTGTACAGTATTTATGTGCACATGCAATCTGATTCTGTGTGTGTATGTAGATGTGAATGTGTCTTTATTTGCCCGTCTGTGTGTATGTATACCTAGATGTGTACAGTATGTGTACTTGTCTGTATTAACATATTCATACAATAATTGTCACCCGCCGGGGATCTGGAAACGATCCCTCGGGCGACAATTCGGGGCTGTACAGATGCATCGTTATCCTTCAGGCTAGGATGGATGGATGACACACTGGGCATGATTCACAAAGCTGTGCAAACTGTTTAGCACGGGTGTGCTAAACAGTTAACACGTGAAGTGCCGTTCGCGGACTTTTGCGCGCGCAAAGTGCCGCGATTTGCGCGATCGTGGACTTTTGCGAGCGTAATTTAATTGCGCATGCAAAAGTCCGCGATCGCGCAAATCGCGGCACTTTGCGCGCGCAAAAGTCCGCGAACGGCACTTCACGTGCTAAGGGCTTGATTCACAAAGCGGTGCAAACTGTTTAGCACGGGTGTGCTAAACAGTTAGCACGTGAAGTGCCGTTCGCGGACTTTAGCGCACGCAATTTGCCGCGATTAGCGCGAATCTTGCCCAAAGAACGCCTTACTGAATAGGTGCTGGCTTACTGAACAGGAAGAGCCAAGATTTTGAACCATGGTCTCCTGTGTCAGAGGAATGCTGAGCTACAGTACTGGGTTCCGTCTTTGAGCTTTGCAGATGGAAGCCCCTGTGCACAATTCAGGGATTGATAAGCCTGCTGAAGAAAAGTAAACAAACCATTAACCCTTAGGCCAGCTTCAGACTGTATATTGGTGGCAGCAAACAGGACTTCGGCTATTACCGCGTTAGTATACGGTAATCCCCTTCTGATTGGGATCCAAACAGGAAGTGACCCTAGCTTGTAAAATAAGCTTGCTGCAACGCCAACATTTTGGCAAACCCTGCGTCGCCATACACTTACATAACTTATGGTCCAACGCAGATCGCTGCAGGTGCTGTGCAGTTTGTCATCATGTTAGATAGGGCAATTCCGGCACAGCGTACTGCAGCGTGGGGAGTGCGAACTACACTATACAGGAGCGTAACAATACACCCTGCAAGGGATGCAGCCGCAGGGGGGCCCAGAAGCTGTAGAGGGCCCCATGGGGGGGGGGGAGTTTCTTTTTTCTGTCTTGAGACACTGACAACTAAGGGCACGGAGAGCAAAAAAAAACCTTTCTTCTCTCTGCACGATTGTTCTAATGACTGCATCTGCTCAGCCACTGATAAGTAATCATAAAAAGTTTTGTAGACAAAGATTTGTAGACAGTCCCTATTCAGTGTGCATCAGGCTCTTGTGTACAATGCCCAGCCTCTACACCCTTTCCCCAAGTGCTGTGCACTATAGTGATGCTGGAGGAGTCTGCAGAGCCAGCTCTGCTCCATCAGAGATGGACAGAGGTACTATAATAAGCTGAGGCTGGGAGTAAACTCATCTGTCGGTTTTCTGTTCAGTTTACCTGTGCAGAAAGCTGGGGGAGGGGGGGGGGGTCTCATCCAAAGTTTTGCTGGGGGGCCCAGTGACTGCTTGTTACACCCCTGACCCCAGAGACTTTCATTAGGCTGCGGTGGGGTGCAGTAAATTTACCGCACCACCCCAGTGTGAAAGGGTCCTTAAGGTGGCCATACATACGGTGGTCAATCGATCATCCAATTCAATAATTATCACATCAGATGAAAAAAAGCATGCCCGATCGCGGATTTGACTGATTTCGTGCTGAAATAGGTCGGATGTATCGATCGGACACAAAGGGAAATCTCAGGGCGACATGGTCGATCGGTTGCGCCGTGGTAACAGTGTGCCATAATCCTGAAGTCAAATGCGACGGAACCCCCGGCCGATGTCCCACCAGAATGTAAGTGTGCCCCGTTCACGTGCATTTATACTTTACCTGTCTACTTTCGCCCCCTGTGATGCCCACACATCTACCGTTTCCACATTGCCACCTCACGTGGCAACAGCATATAGCACGTGGGTCGCATGTGTGACGTCACATATGATGTCACACAAGCGATCCTCAACCACAGCTGTGGTGATCGAGAGAAGTGGGCAGACATGCCTGCACAGTAGCCTGCGACCACAGCTGTAGTCAGGGATCTGGGGAAAAAAGGGCGCTGGTCCTAAAAGTGTACTCGAGGCGTAATGTCTGGCAGTTCATCTGACGTACTTGGCTGCAGTAGTACCTGAATAACACCAGAAACAAGCATACAGCTAATCTTATCAGAACTGGCGACAAAGCCAGAAACACCTGATCTGCTGCATGCTTGTTCAGGGGTTTAGGTCTAAAGCCTCATCTACACAGGTAGATGAGGCTCCGATCCGGCAGCTCGATTAGCCGCCGGATCGCGTCTTCCGCGTCCCCGCTCGCGCGCCGGATTTGATCCCCCGCTCGTCCCCGCCGGCGCCGCTTATCTTCCGCTCGATTCCCTGCCATTGTCCCCTCGCGGGGAGCGAGCAGGGAATCGGCGGTGGGGAGATCCGTCCTGTCGGATCTTATCAATCGAGCCGCATCAGCGGCTCGATAAGGAACATCACCGCCGCATCGACGCGTGTAGATGCAGCTTTAAAGTATTAGACGCAGAGGATCAGCAGGACAGCCAGGCAACTGGTATTGCTTAAAAGGAAATAAATATGTCAGCCTCTATATACTTTCGCTCCAGTTGTCCTTTAAATAGGGTAACAGAGTACCACCTCATTTGTTTAGTCGACTCACTTGATCATATGTACTTCTGCATGCTAGGTAGATGTCTCTGCCAATCACTTTCTTTCAGCTGTTGCATTGGCATGAACATTACTTAACATATGGGCCTTTATTCACTAAACCGTGATAACTCAAATATCACACCTTATCAAAGATCACACCTTATGAAAAGATATCATACCTTATGAAAAGATATAACACCTTATCAAAGATATCACACGTTATCAAAGTTAACACGCCTTATCAGAGTAGTATAGCGAGCGCTACGAACTTATGCCTGCTAATTGGCAACTCCACTCGTCCTGCCATGAGCCCCTGTGGGTTTGTAGCGCTCACTATGCTACTCTGATCAGGCGTGTTAACTTTGATAACGTGTGATATCTTTTCATAAGGTGTTATATATTTTCATAAGGTGTGATATTTTTGATAAGGTGTGGTATTTGAGTTATCACGGTTTAGTTAATCAAGCCCCTGCTGTCTATCCATCTTAAAGGGAACCCGAGGTGAGAATAATATGGAGGCTGCCATATTTATTTCCTTTTAAGCAATACCAGTTGACTGGCTACCCTGCTGGTCCTCTGCCTCTAATACTTTCAACCATAGACCCTGAACAAGCATGCAGCAGGTCGGGGGGTTCTGACAATATTGTCAGATCTGACAAGATTAGCTGCATGCTTGTTTCTGGTGTAATTCAGTTCACTACTGCAGCCAAATAGATCAGCAGGACTGCCAGGCAACTAGTATTGTTTAAAAGGAAATAAATATGGCAGCCTCTATATCACTCTCACCTCAGGTTCACTTTAATGTGGCGATACGGATACACCATACAATTTTTTACATTTCTTTTCAATTTAAAAATGTAAATCATTTTTTCTGTTTGATTGTAAAATTTGAAAAATCTGTCCAATGTACCACACACGTGAGTTCAATTTTTCCCAACTATGAAAAAATATGATTGCAAACTCTGAAAAAATTGCTTGCGTCTATATTTTAAGAAATTGATAATCTACCCTACACCATTCAATTTTCATAAAAATTGATCAGAAAAAGCTATTACTCACGATTGACTCCCAATCAAAAGAAAACCTTCAAAAAACAGGAAATTCAGGTTTCTCTGGCATTTTTTTTTTAAAAAAGCTTTCAATTTTCCTGTACAACCACCAATAGTTTTTTGCTGCAAGATTTTATTGTATAGTGTGTAGCCACCTTTAGCATCTGCCATCATCTTCTTTTGCCTTCAATTTTTCCATGCATCAAGAATTCCTCCAAAGAATGTGGTCTTCTCAGTATATGACCAAAGCATTCGAGTACACTGCTCAATAAACACTGAGCCATTGTTTTGGCTCTATTGCTATTTTAACATTTAATTGGAAGGCAACATATCATATACTATAGTGTTCTAAAACACTTCTTCTTTTACTTGCATAGTGAGAACTATTTCCCTACATAAAAACTTCCAAAGTTAGATGGTAAAAATGTACTAGACTCACACCAATTGAAATGGTTAACAGTTCCAGCCTCCGATGATCTCAGCTTTGAGACACTGCGCCTCCTGCTGGCAGTATTCTGCCATCTGATATCAGTTTGTCACCTCATGCCTGCTGTAGTGATGACAGTCAGAGGAGGAAGTGTGGCTGTACTTACTGTGAATGTGATGTGATGCTTTGTAGGTAGCAGTGACAGCGGGCTGCTCTCCGCCTCTCCTGCACACATCCTCCACACCCGATAAATAATCCCACTCTCCCTAGAGATGCGACCAGCGGTTTGATATGGAACGCAGTGCACTGCTACGGATTTAGCGCACACTTGTATGGGATTTTGCAGGTAGTGAGGGGGAGCCGGAGGAGGTGACTGAAACAGCTGGTATTTTTTCACCCACCACTGAACACCTGTGATTGAGGGACAGAAGGGGATTGCAGCTATATGGGAGGTTGGCAATGACACTCATGTTGTGGTGGGAGGAGGTTGGGGAGATGGCTGCTGCATGCACCTGTTATTAGGGGTAACATGATTGCTAAACTTATATGGAGAAATTATGATTGCTTAATTACTGATGTTGCAATAAAACTTGCATTTCTGTATATGCATGGGTAGCAATTGCTGTGTGTGTATGTGTATATGTGTATGTATATATATATATATATATATATATATATATATATATATATATATATATATATATATATATATAAATTTATTTTATTTATTTATTTTTTTTATTTTATTTTTTTTGCTGCATTCTTTATTACGGCGTGCAGTATCATAACGCACTGCACGTAGTGCACTTACACTAAAAAACTTGTTAACAGTACATAAGATTAAAGCATCATTTTCATTGCCTGTATGCTTCACTGTAACAGAAACAACGCGTGGGTAACGCGCGGTGCCACTTTCCTGAGTGGTTGCATTCCTGCTGTTACATGGAATGCAATGCCCACAGTGGATGCAGCTTAGAAATGCTGCAGTCTTTACCACAGTTTCTCCCCCTCATATGACAACCACTGCCTATATCCATTTTTCAGGCATGATGCTGAAATGGATCAGAACCTATCAATTTATGTCTGTGTACGAGCTTGGCTGCACTGTGCAACTGTAAGGAGTACATTTGAAATCGGCGCCGGTAGACTTGGGCGCAGGATACAGCGGTATATGGCTGGTCCTGCCTCTGCACAAGTCCGGGCCGATGTAATTACTATTCCCCCTCCAGGCCGCCATGGATAGTGGGGGAATGAAATAATTCGGCTTCCAGCAATTGCTGGAGGCCGAATTATTATGTTTTTAAGCAACCTCGGCTCCATCTTCTGACGGAGCCGACGTTACTCACTGAGCGCTGCAATAGGAATGATTCCTATTGTAGTCTATGGAGGCGCCGGCTGCGCCCAAATCTAGCAGCGCTGAAAAGCACTGCTCCGACTGTAAGACCTGTGCCTGTGCAGTACCACGGAGCCACTGGTGCTTGACGTTTCCTCTGTGCACTAGCGGTTCTGTGCTACAGTGAACTTGCAAGCTGTCAGTGTGCCTGTGCTCGTTCACGAATGGGAGGAAGAAGGGGGTCCTGGCAACCAGCGGTGCACTCAGCAAGGATCAGAGAAGTGTCTGAAGCAGCCTTTCTCAACCTTTTTATCCCTTAGGAACCCTTCATATAATTTTAGGATCTTTAGGAATGTCTACATAAAAGTTAAACACTTGTATTGAGCGGGGATAATGAGGAAAGGAGTGTGTATTTATGTAGCATTTATTGGGTGCAGAATGTGCCACCACAGGCAGTAATGTGAATTCAGGCTATAGCGGTGCTCAGCCAGTAATTTGAGTGCTCTCAAAACATGACCTATGTCCCCCACTGGTTTTCCTAACAATTGTTAGAGAACCGAGGCAGTCCTAAAGCAAAAAAAGAAAAAAAAAAGCGAAGGTACCTAAGATGAGCAAGCCTCTGGGTCCTCCAGAGGATTCCCACACACTTCACACCACCCCCACTACCCTGGTTCTCTAGAAGTTCACATCCGCACTCCTTTTCATGCACGACCGGGGTCGTGCTGTATACATGCGAGCACAGTTGTGCCCGTACAGTAGCATTGAGCCACTCATAGACAAGCGGCTTACTGTGCAGGTGCGACTGTACTCGCACAGGACAGAGGAAAAGGAGAGGAGTGGCCACATAACATAGCCATAATGCTCTTGCTGGATGTGTTTTGGGGATCTGTGTGAGGCAACAGTGAGAACCAGAAGATCGTGGGAAGCCTCTGCAGGATACAGAGGCTTCCCTCTTCTTAAAGGACAGCTGTAGTGAGAGGTTATTTTTTTAAAAGGGAGCTTCCATATACCTCTCACTACAGTTGTCCTTTAAGTAAGTGCTATATCGGTTTGGTTTTTTTTTTTTTTTGGGGGGGGGGGGCTAGGGTACACTTTAAAGGACAACTGAAGCGATGCGATAGGGATATGTGGGCTGCCATATTTATTTCCTTCTAAGCAATACCAGTTGCCTGGTTATTCTGCTGATCCTCTGCCTGTCTAATACTTTTAGCAGTAGAATCTGAACAAGCATATTCATGTCAGGTGTTTCTGACAGATTATTTGCATGCTTGTTTCTGGTATTATTCAGACACTACTGCAGCCAAATAGACCAGCAGGCTGCCAGGCAACTGGTATTGCTTAAAAAGAAATAAATATGGCAGCCTTCATATTTTTATCACTTCAGTTGTCCTTTAAGGTTGATAGATATTGTGTGAGGTTTGAGTTTTGATGTTGGTACTTCCTGCTCATAGTGATCAGCTTATTCAGCACATTTTTCAGGTCTTTTCCTAACTGAGAAGTCAAATGTACAGAAACATGATAAAGAGAGAGCTATAAAGGAATACATTATTAGATGTTGTCTTTAGATCAAGTAAATGATTGTTATCTCATTGATATTGGTTACATGGATACACTGTGCGCTGTACACACTTGATTTTTTTTGGTCTGACTGTTCCTGCTGCCATCTTTGCACTGTTATGGGAATATTGCTTGAGTGGCACCACTAGCCGTTACCTTTTGCCCATGTTTATCCAATAGGCCCCAATTCCACAAGGGTGGACTTTGCAGTGTTTCCCTGCATGCAATTTGGATGGGAAAACAAATATTATATTGCCTTGTGATATATTTATTTATAGTAATGAAGTTCTGGATTGGTTCTCTTAGTTAGCACTAAACACTATAATTATTTGTTTTCAGTGTAAAATATGGCTGAAGATTCCCAAAGAAATTTCCGATCGGTGTACTATGAGAAAGTTGGATTTCGTGGAGTGGAAGAGAAGAAATCACTGGAGATACTGCTGAAAGATGACCGGTTAGGTAAGAGAAGAAATGTAGCAAAATGGCTGAACATAGTTATTGCCTTTTGCATAATCCTGCTCAAAATGGGTTTCCCTCAAGGTCACTTAATGATCTGGCATGCAAGATCTTAAAGTGACTCTGTAACAAAAAGTACAACGTTTTTTCTACCATCCTACAAGTTCCTAAACCTATTCTAATCTGTTATGGCTCACTGCAGCACTTTGTACTATCACGGTCTCTGTAATAAATCAATGTATCTTTCCCCTGTCAGACTTGTCGGCCTGTGTCTGGAAGGCTGCCAACTCTTCTGTGCTGGTCTGTTCCTCTATGCACACTCCAGTGTGTGTTTTATTTACATAAGCTAGCAGCGTCTCTGCTATCTTATCAGTGATAGAAGAGAGCTGGATAAAAATCCTCCTCTGGCTGTGAAAGTAGCTGGCTGACACATACTGAGGAATTACAAACACAGGCACAGGCAGAGCTGTCTGCAGGAAGCCTGTAATGTTCAGTGCATGAGAGAAGAAGGGGGACAGAAGGTAAACACACAAATGATCTTTTGAGATTCAAAAGGAAAGCTGTATACAGCCTGCTTGTGTATGGATGTATTTTCTATGTGTGGACATATTGTACATCAATCTACTTCCTGTTTTGGTGGCCATTTTGTTTGTTTATAAACAAACTTTTTAAAACTGTTTTTGACTACTTTTAATGCGGCGGGGAGCGGCGAAATTGTGACAGAGGGTAATAGGAGATGTCCCCTAACACACTGGTATGTTTACTTTTCTGCGATTTTAACAATACAGATTCTCTTTAAGTGACTATCAGCAGCCCACTGTTCCCTCTTCTTACTCCTCTTACCAGAAGTCACCCCTCCCTCTTCACGTCTCTATAGAAACAGAAGCGTTGGCCATCTGTACACCACCCCTCTTATGAACTGTTACCTGAGGGTGCAATAAGTCCCAAGTATCGTACATGTGTATACACTGTTAGATTTTTGTTGTCCAGTACAGTCATTTTGCAATTGGTTTGTGTGACTGTCCAGTGTGTAAGATTTCCAGTGATCAGCACTCTCAAATAATTTCAAAAGTTACTCTTTTTGTTTTATTCTTCAGAGAAGGTAATCAGTGTACAAAGCGTGACATAGTGTTGTGCGGTCTTTTAACTGCAGCGAAAAAACTCCATCAGAGTATAATCTCCCGATTGCAGTAGTCTGGCAACGGTAGCAGCATACAAACAGCACCAATGTTGGAAGGTAAGTTGTCCCATCATTTTAAATGGCATCACATTAAAGATGGCTGCAGATACTGGCCAAGGACTGTTTAGATCATAGTCATGCCTCTTATCAAGCCAAAAAGTGTGACTGATTGTATGCTGCTGTCTTTGCCGAGAGATTATACTCTGATGGACTTTGTTTGCTGAAGTTAAAAACGACACGACACTACATCACGCTTTTTACACGGATTACCTTCTCTGAAGAATAAAATTAAAAACAACTTTTGAAATTACTTTACTTTAAAAATGTTGGTCATTGGAAATTTTATTATAACTCTATCTATTTGTGCTCTGGTAGACCGAGCACTGCACCAAACCTTTGTGTGGGTGTGTTCATACAAAACCTGCGTGTTCATACAAAGCCTACTGTGGTATACTGTCCAGTGTGTATACAGAAGCCTGTGATGGCCACATTGGTCACTGACAATCAAACATTGGTGTACAGTCTTGCCTATCCACTGTTGTTCCATTGTTTCTTGTCCTCCCTGCTTCCTGTCTATAGGGTTTCTACAGGTTCTGTCACCAGAAGTGGTCTGGAGTGATTATTATTTTTAAGGTTCCATACACATTTGTGATTAAGGTTAACATGTTGCAGATAATTGAAATCTACTCCCTGCAGCCTCTTATTCCTGCCAGGGTGTTGAGTTCAATGTCCCGCTTCTGTGCGCTCCCGTCTCTATCGCTGCTCCACCACGATCAGCTAACTCCGCTAGTATGGAAAATGTTAAACTGTCATAGCTACTGTTGACAACTGCAATGGGGGGGACACTATGTATCTAAAACAGGAAGAAGAGTGGGCGAAAGAAAGAATGGAAAGAAAAAACATAAGCTATGGCTGTATTAGTTATAGTTGATGTCTGAGTGGGTAAGATACATAGGCTATGGCTCTATTAGTTGATGGGTGGTTAAGATACATACGCTATGGCTGTAATACTATTAGTTATTCGGTGGGTAAGATAGATAAGCTGTGGCTGTATTAGTTATAGTTAGTGGGTGGGTAAGACACATAAGCTGTGGCTGTATTAGTTATAGTTAGTGGGTGGGTAAGACACATAAGCTGTGGCTGTATTAGTTATAGTTATAGGGTGGGTAAGATACATAAGCTGTGGCTGTATTAGTTATAGTTAGTGGGTGGGTAAGACACATAAGCTGTGGCTGTATTAGTTATAGTTAGTGGGTGGGTAAGACACATAAGCTGTGGCTGTATTAGTTATAGTTATTAGGTGGGTAAGATACATAAGCTGTGGCTGTATTAGTTATAGTTAGTGGGTGGGTAAGACACATAAGCTGTGGCTGTATTAGTTATAGTTAGTGGGTGGGTAAGACGCATAAGCTGTGGCTGTATTAGTTATAGTTAGTGGGTGGGTAAGACACATAAGCTGTGGCTGTATTAGTTATAGTTAGTGGGTGGGTAAGACACATAAGCTGTGGCTGTATTAGTTATAGTTAGTGGGTGGGTAAGACACATAAGCTGTGGCTGTATTAGTTATAGTTATTAGGTGGGTAAGATACATAAGCTGTGGCTGTATTAGTTATAGTTAGTGGGTGGGTAAGACACATAAGCTGTGGCTGTATTAGTTATAGTTAGTGGGTGGGTAAGACGCATAAGCTGTGGCTGTATTAGTTATAGTTAGTGGGTGGGTGTTTTGCCTCATGGGAAGGGTTTTTAAACCCTCTAACTTCGCTCACCACCGTAGTGGGTAAAATTAATTGAAGCAAAACATGAGAAAAGGTTCAATAGTAATATTTATTGCGCTACAATCCTGTTATAATAATTATGGAGAATCAATTTTAAGATCTGCCTGCTGACATTTAAGGCTCTACACCACATGGGACCCAAATACATAGCGGATCTATTGGAACTTTATGCCCCTCCACGCACCCTCCGCTCTGCCAACAAGATGAAGCTGATTATTCCCAGGATACACTTAAGATTTGGTGCTCGGGCCTTTTCCTATGCAGCCCCTACTCTATGGAACTTACTTCCACAATCAGTACGAGAGGCTCCTTCTCTGGACAACTTTAAAGAAAGGCTAAAAACTCACCTCTTTTCCCTAGCCTTTGAGACTGCATAATGCAGGGTCACAGCGCTTTGAGTCCCCAGGGAGAAAAGTGCTATATAAATATTATTGTTATTGTTATTGTTGTTATCTAGGCTTGCAGAATAATAGTTACATTGTGTTTGAGTAATTAGTGAGCACCAATATTCTTACCAAGCATTGTAGCATCACCCAGAGAAGATCAGGGGACCCCAGTGACCTCGGAGGGGAAATACCTGGCGACACAAACAGACGGCATGTCTGCTTGTCCTTCGAGAGTCCCAACTCAAAAGTATTTACCCTCCTTTATATAGACAGAATTCAATAACTGCGCAGGCGTAGAACATGTTTCATCAATGTGCCTGTGCAGATAAGGGTGCTTGATCACCATGTGCTTGTATCAGTGCGCCTGTGCAGACAAGACACGTGACTGCATGATCACAACGTGCTTTAGAAGCGTCACAGAACACGTCTGACTATTGTTGCTTATGTGAGAACTCCGCACAACATCTCATATTTTGACTAGTGTTGTAGATAGCAACATTCTCATGGTCAGTTGGCTTGAGAATGAAAAAACATGTTTACTAAAATAACCACTAGTGTTGAGACTAGCAGCATGTCATGGTCAGTTTTCGATGGGAATGAACAAGTGTGTTATTTTAAATTATAACTGCCAGTGTTGTAATGAACTATCATAGAACATCCAGTACTAAAAGAAGCTAACATATATACCGTGAACAGTAATCTCTTATCAATCAGACATTCATGTCTCTTTTGTATCTCAGTGGGTAAGATACATAAACTATGGCTGTATTAGTTAGTGGGTGGCTAAGATACATAAGCTGTGGCGGTATTAGTTATAGTTAATGGGTAAGACACTTGAGCTGTGGCTGTATAAGATACATAAGCTGTGCCTGTATTAGTTAGTGGGTGGGTAAGATACATAAGTTGTGGCTGCATTAGTTATAGTTTGTGGGTGGGTAAGATATATACGCTATGGCTGTATTAGTGGGTGGGTGGGTAAGATACATAAGCTGTGGCGGTATTAGTTATAGTTAATGGTTGGGTCAGATACATATGCTATGGCTGTATTAGTTAGTGGGTGGGTAAGATGCATAAGCTGTGGCGGTATTAGTTATAGTTAATGGGTAAGACACTTGAGCTGTGGCTGTATAAGATACATAAGCTTTGCCTGTATCAGTGGGTGGGTAAGATACATAAGCTGTGGCTGTATTAGTTAGTGGGTGGGTAAGATGCATATGCTGTGGGGGTGTTAGTTATAGTTAATGGTTGGGTCAGATACATAAGCTGTTGCGGTATTAGTTATAGTTAATGGTTGGGTCAGATACATAAGCTGTTGCGGTATTAGTTATAGTTAATGGTTGGGTCAGATACATATGCTATGGCTTTATTAGTTAGTGGGTGGGTAAGATACATAAGCTGTAGCAGTATTAGTTATGGTTATTCATTGGGTATGATACATATGCTATGGCTGTATTAGTTATAGTTTATGGGTGGGTAAGATACATATGCTATAGCTGTATTCAGGGCCGGATTTGTGGGCAGGCCCAGTAGGCCTGGGACTAGGGCGGAGCTAAGGAAGGGGCGGGTTAAACTGGCAGCAGTGTTCCAATGGCCGCCCATGCCATTCCCCACAATGATGCAGCTTCACGTTATTTGTCTGCAGCCGCCCACCACTACTCTGAAATCACTCAGTTGCATATCTCTGTGTGTGCAGGGGCAGCTACAGACATGGACAGAGCGGGTGCTTTGCTATTATGATGAGCAATGGCCGAATCAATGCAGCCCTTCCTGCTGTCATTCAAAGCTTCCCTCCGCCTCCCTTTCAGTCTATGGTGGAGGAGGAGGCAGTGCAGCACAGCACTTTGTATCTCCGCCCTCATCTTTGCTTCTGCCAATCGGAAATTCAGAGGGGCGGGGATACAGGAGACGATGGAGGAAAAGACATCAGCAGACTGTTCGGTACGGTGTTACTGTTATTCCCTCTGCCAAGCTATTGATGTAATCTGCACGTGGCTGTAACATAGAGCTGCACTCCCTGCTTCTCCCCTGTTCTGTGTCTTGCTGTATTCTCCTGGCATCTGCTGTATACTTCTAACGTCTGCTCTTCCCCAGTACTCTCTCCTCACTAATAGTGCTGGGGAGGTTTTGCCCTGCCACTGGGGAGTAATGAATGGAATCCCAGGACAGAGGTGCAGACCTCCACAAATAAAAAGTTCGTCTGAGCAGGAGAGGAGACTGACAGGGCAGCACATTGCTGTTAAGAAGTTATGTGTGTGCCATTCACATAACATGCACCTAATGCAAATGCTTTTGCTGTACAGTGCTGCAACAATACAAACTAGTGTGTGACACCCAATCCAATCCAATCCAAAAAAGCTTTATTGGCAATGGCATACCATAACACCCTCTCCCTACATTCAGAGTAGCACAGCAAAGCATGGTTATTCTACCTATTCCAGTGGCAGGTCTGATCTAAACTCTCCTCTGTTCTTTATTGCAGCTAACTACTGTATCAGAGTTCACATAACTAAAAATGTATACATAAAAATGTATACATACCTGAGGTTTTGTCCAGCCACATCCACTCTGATCGCTCCCACGCCGCTGTCCTCAGCCTTCTCCAGCGCCGGTACCGGCTCCCTGCACTTCTGTCAGTCGGTCCCACTCTACGCAGGAGAAGTGCGCTCTTTGTGTATGTCTCCAGCAGCTACTGTAGAGATACGTAGAGGGTGCACTTCTTCTACGTAGACTGGAGCCTACTGACAGAAGTGACGGGACCCGGTACCGGCGCTGCAGACATCGGAGGACAGCGGCGTGGATGCGGCTGGACGAAGCCCCAGGTATGTATAAATCTTTTTAGTTATGCAAGTTCTGTTTTTTTTTTTTTTTTTTTTTTTTTATTTTGAGGCTTGGTTCACACTTGCGATAAAAAACTGACCCGCGTAAAAAAGTATTTATTAAAACTAATACGTTTTTTTAAAGGTATCAGTTTTTTATCCTTGCCATTAGCGTCCGGTCACTGTGACGTCCATCGGCAAAAATCGCTGCAGACCCAAGTTTTCAATCTTGGCGGAACGGATCCATTCTAATGGAGCAATGGGAACGGAATCCATAGGGTAACATTGGATCCATTACCATCCCTTAGGATCTGTTCTGCCACCATCTGCTAACAGTCTGTTTTTAGTGTCAATGTAAACCTGGACTTATGCTGCTTACTTCTGCACGGCTCTCAGGTTTTCTTCTGTGACATGTCAGGTGCTGTATAGAAGTATGCTACAGCATAGCTCCTGCTGCTGTGAAGAGCAGAGGAGAGGTGTGTGAACCTGTCCAACCACAGTATTTAAAGAGTATCTGTAGTGAAAATTGCACCTGGGAGATACTTACCTCAGGAGGGGTAAACCTCTGGATCCTAATGAGGCTCCCCTTGTCCTCCTTAGCAACCCCGATCCAGCGCTGGCCCCCTGAAAGTCTGCGCAAGTGCACTATGGCTTCCACCGCTGGGTTGTCCTGAACAATGCGCTACGTGCAGGTGCAGCAGCTTCTTTCCAGTTGGGCTCCGGTGGAAATAGCTGAGCCCGATCGGGTCCACTCTACTACGCAGGCGGCTTGCGCCTGTGCAGTAGAGCGGACCCTATATTTCCGCCGTGCAAGAAGCTGATACTGCGCCTGCACGAGGCTCGCAGTGTAAATATTATGGTGTTCATTTTGCCAGGGGAACCAGTACTGGGTCCATGCTGCAGAGGAGGACAGGACAAGCTTCATTAGGATCTAGAGGCTTCCCCTCCTTAGGCAAGTACCCCCGGGACAATTGTTACCCTACAGGTTCACTTTAAAATAACATGCTCTGCTTTGCTACTCTGAACTACAGCAGTTTTATTTGAGCTGCAGCTACAGGGCAGCACTGGAGGGGGGCCTTGGGATGTGGGAGAGAATTGCACTATTACTCAGACAAGGCAGGTTACTTGCAAGAGTAATTTGGGGCTCCGGTGATAGCAGACCCCGAATTTCATCTCCCTCTGAGGGTGAATAGTTAATGCTCGGGGAGTTTAGCGGCAGCATGGAGAGCTGTCATTCAGCTCGCCCTGCGCCGAACTCACCTGCGGCCATACAATACGTACACTCCCTCAGAGAGCCTATGTCCCATGACCTGCCCTACATGTTTTAGAAAGTTGGGCGGAGCAGAAGGAAAGAGGACAATGGGGGGGGGGGCAGTTGATGACAATGGGCCTTGGGCAGTAAAAAGTACAAATCCGGCCCTGGCTGTATTAGTTAGTGGGTGGGTAAGATACATAAGCTGTGGCGGTATTAGTTATAGTTAATGGTTGGGTCAGATACATAAGCTTTTTAGCATTATTGGAAAGTCTATGTACAGGTCTGATACTCTGCCTGTGGATCCAGGTCTGCTCAGACAGTCCTGCTACATGCTCATCATTTGGCAACCAGTATAAGAATGTGTCATAACTTTACCTTTCTGTCTGCAGATATTGAGAAGCTGTGCACCTTCAGCCAGAGATTTCCCCTTCCATCCATGTACCGAATACTTGTTTGGAAAGTTCTTTTAGGTAAGCACAATGGCTTTTTTAGGTAAAATGTGGTGACCTTGATTGATTTGTGGTTGAGGAAAGCATTTCAGAAGTATTTTTGCCTCAAATATTTTGGTGAAGGTTTTTTTTTTTTTTTCTTTGTTTGGTTTTTTTCCACTAGGTGACGAGCAAACTTCTAATATTAAAATTCCTTCAGCTTTTAACCTGATACAAGCCCCGCTATCACCCCAGTGCTATTAGGCAGACCGGGTATGCAGGCTCACGGCCTCAAGGTAATGGGCAGATAATGTGTACCCCCTGGTGCCTGATCAGCTTCTTGGCATGTCTGCTGTTGAGGCATGAGATGGTTTGTGTTGCACTTGCCTGCTCTCCCATCAGGGACAAACTGGTTGTTGACAGTACCCTTTAGGTGAACCAGTAGAGAGGCGCTTTCACTTATTTGCCACTTAGTTTTGCTTAAGGGCTCATTTCCACAGGCAGTTGAACTGTGTGCTCAGCAAGCAGTTACCAGGCAGCATTAAGCAGTCATCAGACAGCAGCAAGCAGTTTGCAGTCAGCAGTGACGTTTTGTTGCCATGGAGATACGACGCGGGACATTGGTGAGCGAGGTGAGTTTCAAATTCCCTGGTGCCCGCTTGCAACTCTGCAGGGAGGGAGGGGGGTAGGAATCTAAGGAATGTGGTCCGCACAATGCGGCCCAGGCCGGGTAAACTTTTCCCAGGCCTGCCTTAAGGTGGCCACACACCATACAATTTTTTAAATATCTGTTCTATTTAAGAATTGCAATCAATTTTTCTGACTGATTGTAACAAATTAAAAAATATGACCAATGTACCACACACCTATGTTCAATTTTTCCCCAATTATGATAAAAATGATTGGAAACTCTGAGAAAATTGCTAGGATGCATATATTAATAAACTTACAATCCAACACACACCATACAATCTTTAGAGCAATTGAACAGAAATATCTGGCATTCCGGATCGATTTAAATCGAAAAAAACGGGAATTCCGATCGGATTTTTAAGTCGAATGAAAAAAAAGCTTTCGATTTTTTTTTTTTTTTTTCAAGAGATACGATCATTTTCATCGAATTGCTGTAAAATCGGATCATTTTATTGTATCGTGTGTGGCCACCTTTAGGCTAAAGGGTTGGTTGAGTTTGCTGCTCTGCAGCAGTTTAAGGGCCCTTCTGCACAAGCAGTTGATAGGCAGGGAAAAGACTGTAGGAACTCTCACAACTGTTTTTTGCTGCTTGTCAACTGCTTTCTGCTGCCTGGCAACTGCTTGGAATCTGGGGAAAGGGCTTCATTTTGAAATTGTTGACTTCTTCCAGTGCAACACCTGACCTGATGTATTCATCAATCCCAGTGCTTTCCATAACCCTAGTGTTGCACAACATGTAGGATAGTATCTTAATATCTATCTGAATGCTATCTGCCCCATTGCTGTGTGGGTAACAGCCTGCATTCCTTGTGTGTATGTTTGCATTATTGTGCATGTGTGTGACGGTTCTATAAAATGATAGAATTCACACCTTAGAGAACAGCTTCAGTATAATTTAACACAAAATTCTGAGCTGAACTGATATAAAATGTATGACAGGTTTTCACACAATATCTGTTCTTTATACATACATATTTGCATAAGAGTGATTAATCATTATGAAATTCATAAAGTGGAGGGGGAGATTTAGAGATGAGCGTAATGACGTAATTACGATTTTTGCGAAATTTCGCGTAATTAATGTAATTACGATTATGGCCGTAAGTACATAATCGTAATGAAGAAGGATTTCGCAAAATTTCGCGTAAGCGTAATTTTCGCATAATTTTCGCATTACAATGGGTATTTGTTCATGCCGTAATTTCGCATTAAACGCTACCGTAATTTCGCGTTAAACCGTAACGCTCCGTATAATGTAAAAAAGCCGCCGACTTTAAGGGTTAATAGCAAAGCCCCCTTAAATGCCAAGAGCCTCAAATTTGGAGAATATATTAAGGAGATCAGGAGGAATAAGAGGAATTTTTTTTTTTTCAAAAAGACCTTATAGTTTTTGAGAAAATCGATGTTAAAGTTTCAAAGTAAAAATGTATACATTTAAAAACTCGCCGACTTTAACGGGTAATAGCAAAGCCTGCTTAAAGTTTAGGAACACCAAATTCCCAGGGTATATTAAGGGGATCAGTGGGAATAAGAGGAAATTTTTTTTTTCAAAAAGACCTTATAGTTTTTGAGAAAATCGATTTTTAAGTTTAAAGGGCAAAAATGTCTTTTAAATGCGGAAAATGTCAGTTTTTTTTGCACAGGTAACAATAGTGTATTATTTTCATAGATTCCCCCAAGTGGGAAGAGTTTTACTTACTTCGTTCTGAGTGTGGGAGATATAAAAAAAAAACGACGTGGGGTCCCCCCTCCCAGACCTCTTTAACCCCTTGTCCCCCATGCAGGCTGGGATAGCCAGAATGCGAAGCACCGGCCGCGTGGGGCTCCGCACCCTGACTATACCAGCCCGCATGGTCCATGGATTGGGGGGTCTCGGAAGGGGAGGGGCAGCCAAGCTTTCCCCTCCCCCTCCGAGCCCTTGTCCAATCCAAGGACAAGGGGCTCTTCTCCACCTCCGATGGGCGGTGGAGGTGGAGGCCGCGATTTCCTGGGGGGGGGGTTCATGGTGGAATCTGGGAGTCCCCTTTAAAAAGGGGTCCCCCAGATGCCCCCCCCCCCCCCAGGAGAAATGAGTATAGAGGTACTTGTACCCCTTACCCATTTCCTTTAAGAGTTAAAAGTAAATAAACACACAAACACTTAGAAAAAGTATTTTAATTGAACAAAAAACATAACCACGAAAAAAGTCCTTTAATATTCTTAATTAACCATTAATACTTACCTGTCCCTTTAAATAAATGATCCCTCGAAATAGCTTCGGAAATGTTCTATCAGTTACAATGTAACAAAGTTATTACAATGTAACAACTTTGTTACATTGTAACTACGCCGCACCCGACGTCACTCGCCGCTCAGCCGCCGCATACGCGTCTGCGCTGCACGGACCCGACAGAGCTCTGAGCTATATAGCTCAGAGCTCTGAGAAGCATCTTTGAATTTGGGCTCCAAGGAGCCCCATTGGTCCTTAGCAGACCAATGGGGTTCCTTCAAATCAGAAGGAACCCCGTTGGTCTGCTAAGGACCAATGGGGCTCCTTGGAGCCCAAATTCAAAGATGCTTAGAGAGCTCTGAGCTATATAGCTCAGAGCTCTGTCGGGTCTGTGCAGCGCAGACGCGTATGCGGCGGCTGAGCGGCGAGTGACGTCGGGTGCAGCGTAGTTACAATGTAACAAAGTTGTTACATTGTAATAACTTTGTTACATTGTAACTGATAGAACATTTCCGAGGCTATTTCGAGGGATCATTTATTTAAAGGGACAGGTAAGTATTAATGGTTAATTAAGAATATTAAAGGACTTTTTTCGTGGTTATGTTTTTTGTTCAATTAAAATACTTTTTCTAAGTGTTTGTGTGTTTATTTACTTTTAACTCTTAAAGGAAATGGGTAAGGGGTACAAGTACCTCTATACTCATTTCTCCTGGGAGGGGGGGTGGGCATCTGGGGGACCCCCTTTTAAAGGGGACTCCCAGATTCCACCATGAACCCCCCCCCCCCCCCCCCCCAGGAAATCGCGGCCTCCACCTCCACCGCCCATCGGAGGTGGAGAAGAGCCCCTTGTCCTTGGATTGGACAAGGGCTCGGAGGGGGAGGGGAAAGCTTGGCTGCCCCTCCCCTTCCGAGACCCCCCAATCCATGGACCATGCGGGCTGGTATAGTCAGGGTGCGGAGCCCCATGCGGCCGGTGCTCCGCATTCTGGCTATCCCAGCCTGCATGGGGACAAGGGGTTAAAGAGGTCTGGGAGGGGGGACCCCACGTCGTTTTTTTTTATATTTCCCACACTCAGAATGAAGTAAGTAAAACGCTTCCCACTTGGGGGAATCTATGAAAATAATACACTATTGTTACCTGTGCAAAAAAAAACGGACATTTTCCGCATTTAAAAGACATTTTTGCCCTTGAAACTTAAAAATCGATTTTCTCAAAAACTATAAGGTCTTTTTGAAAAAAAAATTTGTCCTCTTATTCCCACTGATCCCCTTAATATACCCTGGGAATTTGGTGTTCCTAAACTTTAAGCAGGCTTTGCTATTACCCGTTAAAGTTGGCGGGTTTTTAAATGTATACATTTTTACTTTGAAACTTTAACATCGATTTTCTCAAAAACTATAAGGTCTTTTTGAAAAAAATTTTTTTCCTCTTATTCCTCCTGATCTCCTTAATATATTCTCCAAATTTGAGGCTCTTGGCATTTAAGGGGGCTTTGCTATTAACCCTTAAAGTCGGCGGCTTTTTTACATTATACGGAGCGTTACGGTTTAACGCGAAATTACGGTAGCGTTTAATGCGAAATTACGGCATGAACGAAACGCGAGATTACGCGTTGAAAATTACGCTTACGGTATTTTCAATTACGATTTTAATGGCAATTACGCTACCGTAATTTCGCATCGTAATCGCAAATTTCGCATGCGTAATTATAGTAATGCGAAATTACGAAAATTTCGGCTCAACTCTAGGGAGATTTCCTTCTTCTGTCATTGCTTGATTGATTTTTGCTGCAATATCCTAAAATGACTATTGCCCATGGCCTTCAATCGGTTTCTTCTATTTTGGAAACTTTGCTAAAAAAATGTCAGCTGAATTTTGTAGCATTCTTCTTCCTTCCAGCACTTTGAGCTGTAGCAAAATTACCAGCTGGCTACAGTACAAATCTATGCAGCTGGTGTGACATAGTTGTAAGTAGCATATTAGCTATTACATTACCCATTCCCATCAACTAGAGCTGGAGATTTGTAGCTGCTACAAGTCTGTGTGCCTAGCCTTTTAACGCAGGAAGATAATGGCAAATATGTCTACTCCATTACTTCTTTATTTGATGAGTAGACACCAAAACATAATCTGTTTGTCCTGCTTTGTGAACAGCTTGTGCACATAACATATTTGGGATACTAACATCTGCTTTATTTGTTTAAGAATAGACTGAGCAGTGAGCCGCTTCTTAAGCTTGATCTATGTGCGGACTCTTCTGCCTGGAGTTTTTTCCTTCTTGCTTCTTGAAGTAATATCTGCCTGAGTTGATTAATGCTATATATCAATTCTCCTTGTGTGCCCACATGCAGCTAGCAGGTACAGGATCCTCCATTGTCCTGTGCAGTAATTGTGCATATCAACTACTCCTTTTGTCTTCTGATCTCCATACTAGCCTTTACATAAACCACTGATTTGTAACAAAGGCCTTTAAGGTACATTACTGTCTTAGGTCTTTTATAGTATTACTGTTCTTGTTGTATTAGTCAGTGTTTTGACAGGACATAATTGTGTATTTAACTGCAAAGAGCCTGTAAATGGGAGGACTCCCTTGAGGTTGAGCCTCAGTCGATTGTTTGGATGAAGACATTTTGCCACTAGGGTCTGGTGGTACCCTTACTGGACCGATGGCTTCCTACAGCATTTTTAAAGTGGTTTAGTGACCTGCAGACACAAATGTAAGATTGGTTGGTGATTAGCTTCCATGCAGTAGGAGACCGCATGTTTTTTCTTCTGTATTTCATGATTTTTTTTTTTTACTTTCCAACCAAGCATAAAACAGTATATATCAATCTAAATGTATTACTATGCTGTTTGACTGCTGGTGTTGGCGTTTAGCTGCTGTCACATGACTACAATTACACTAATATTTGAGCGGACCTTTCTCTGGTCTGGAATGTCTCAGGCAAGGGTTGCAAACTTTATGCACCTAATACGGTAGTGGACAATATTTTACTAAATCCAGGCCAGGTTTCTTTTATCAGTCCGGTTCCCTACAGTAGTCTGGTGTTCTCCAGCCTTAAAGGACATCTGAAGCGAGAAGAATATGGAGGCTGCCACGTTTATTTCCTTTTAAACAATATCAGTTGCCCAGCATCCTGCTGATCTTTTGCCTGCAGTAGTGTCTAATTCACGCACCTGACGCAAACCTTGTGCACTTCTGGGGATTGCAGGGTAATGAACTGCAGCTGGTGTGTTACTTCTGCAGTGCCCAGATCACTCTCATCAGGTCGTACCACAGGCAGTGTGGTATCACTCATTAACTTTAATGGCCACTGTGAGAGCTGAGGCAACGCAACGTGTAAAAGGGGCCTCAAAGCGGACCTGATCTCAGGACTTCCTCTCTGCTCTAAAAGATAAGCAAAAGGATAATAACCTTTAAAGAAAAACATTTATTAGTTACAGTTGATTCAAATCCTGCAATAAATCTACAGTGTGTCTATTTCCTGCTTTCATGGAAGCAGACAAATAGATGACATCCTGTGTTTACTTATTAGCTGTGTCTGCTGAGGACTGCCAAATTTCTGTGCAGACACAGCTGAGAGATTACGTTACACTTGTGATTGCTTGAAGATTGGTGAGGGAACTGGGCTCTTCTCTCTAAATGCATACAGGGGTAATTTCTCTCTGTTTTCCTTGTGTCCTGTGCAAGAGATGAGGCCCACTTTAGAGATAAAGTGCATTGTCAGTTGAAAAATAGATGTAGAATCTCGCTTATAGTCTCTACTGCAGGACAGAGAAAAGATGTGGAAATAGTAAAGTGTGTTTCAGTAAAGCAGAGTATGGAAAGTCATTTGCAAATACTGCTTTACTTCCCTTATCTTTAGTAAAAATAAATGTTAGTGTCATTCCCCAATTATGGAAAAGTCATTCCTCTGTAGTATTTACATACAATGAACAAATGTGAAATTGTATTACTTGCATTGATTTTCTTTTGTATTGATTTCTTTCAGGAATTCTGCCTCCCCACCAGGAAAGCCATGCCATTGTGATGGTGCACAGGAGGGAACAGTATTATGATGTTCACCATGCCCTGCAAGTTATACGGATGATCAATGAAGCTACTCCCAAACCGGAGGTGTTCCTCCATATGTATCAGCTGGAGACGGGCACACTGCCCAGGAGTCCCACATATTCTCTGGTATGGCGGGAATGTCCATAGGGAGCATGTTTTAGGGGTTTTAACACCATTGCAGTGGGAGGCCACATGAAACGCGTCTCAGCCAGTTTTAGGGAACAATCAGTATTCTGACACACCATGTATAAGGCACAAGTAGGCCAAAATGAAACCACTGTGGAGGACAGAAAAACTGGGAATCTGGCCATGGGGTTTGGATGCACGAAACTCTTAGGCCCCGTTCACACTTGCGTTTTGGCAAGTAAACGGACCGGATCCTGACCTGATCCTGATCAGAACCGTACTGTTCCGATCCGGATCCGGTCCGTTTGTATCAGGCATGCATTAGGCTGCCATCCGGATCCGTGGGCAAAAAATAGCGAAATTTAAAAAAAAAAATGTTGGGGTCAGCAGAAGGTGCACCTGGTGCACCTGTAGAATCAGGTTCCTCCGCTGTAGGCCTCACCTCCACCTCCGACATTCTGCCAAACAGCTCCAGCACGTCTGTCACTGCTGCTCCACTCCAGACATGCTTGGCCCATGTGTCCCCATCCGAAATGGCCGCTTGGATACGCATAGGAAGTGGGGTAGAACGTCAGGTTTTTGTAGGCAGTGTGTTCTGTGCCTTCTGTTCCCCATTGGTTTCTGTGTTCCTGATGGTGCTGTCAGGCTCTGGTCCGGGTGCGTGGGCCGGAGAGCCGGACCCAAAAAAATAGCGCATGTTGGAAAAGAGTCCGGATCCGATCCGGCTCCGTACTGTACGGAACGGACACGTGTGAACGTCCGCATAGCCTTTACCTTGCTATGCGGAACGTACGTTCCGTTTGTACAGTATGCGGTCCGGATTAGATCCGGAAAATCCGGATAGCGAACGCTAATGTGAACCGGGCCTTATTCTTATTAAATAGACTGCAGCAAAGGAGGCCACAGCCCTGTGCACACTGAAAACCACACACACAATGGTGTTTTTTGTTTTTTTTTATGCAGAAAGCAATAAAAGAGCTGCTAGTTATTTATTTTCTTGTTGTGATGTATTTTCATATGTAATTATGTGCAGCTTTCCTCTCTCCTCTGCTCACAAATAAAGCTGAGAGATATGGCTGGTAATGACGAGGTTTTGTCAACATACAGTATAGTGCTTTGTCACATTATTGCTGGTAATCACATCACTCCGTTATGGGCCACTGTGACTGGGAGCCAGCTCTGAGACTTGGGCTCATAACAGCCCTGTCCCAGAGCTTGTAGAATACCTAGGGGTACGGAATGCAGAATATGTGGTTAATCAATGTTTGCCTGACACAAGTCAGAAGGTGGCATATTCTACAAAAGGGCTGATGCTTCTGAGTTAAAGAAAAACTGCCTAAAAGGAAATCCGAGATTAGAGGGATATGGAGGCTGACATATTTATTTCCTTTTAAATAATGCCCATTGCCCACCCATCCTGCTGGTCCTAATTCTTTAGGCCATAGACCATGAACAATCATGATTGCTTCAGGCGCGTGATTCAGACCCTACTGACCAGAAAGATCAACATGACTGCCAGGTAACTGGTATTATTTAAAAAGGAAATAAATATGGCAGCCACCATAGTCTTCTAACTTTAGTTGTCCTAACAATTCTATAATGCCTCCTTGTTTCTTATTGATTTACAGAATGCCATCATCTTCTATAGCGCTATACGAAAGTTATACACAAGTGTTGGTTGCTAAACTAGATATGAGATCTGATATCCCTCTCCCCAACACAGCTGCAAGATTTATACTGCTCGCTGCACTGCAAGGCTAAGGAGGCTCTCTCTAGTGCTGCTCCTGCCTATTTACACCCAACGTTCTAGCTTGCTGACAGAATGATCACATAATCCTGCCAACAAAATTACCTTTCTAGATCATCGTTTGACAAAATAATCGAACATAGATTTGAGGGGGTCTTCATTTCTGGTTATACATATGTTCTCAGAGGCATCGTGGTTCCCGGTTAAATTGCAACAGACTGATTGGGCAGCACGGTGGCGTAGTGGTTAGCTCTCTCGCCTTGCAGCGCTGGGTCCCTGGTTCGAATCCCAGCCAGGGCACTATCTGCAAAAGAGTTTGTATGTTCTCTCCGTGTCTGCGTGGGTTTCCTCCGGGCACTCCGGTTTCCTCCCACATTCCAAAAACATACGGATAAGTTAATTGGCTCCCCCTAAAATTGGCCCTAGACTACAGTACTTACACTACATAATATAGACATATGGCAATGGTAGGGATTAGATTGTGAGCTCCTTTGAGGGACAGTTAGTGACAATATATATACACTGTACAGCGCTGCGTAATATGTCGGCGCTATATAAATACTAAATAATAATAATAATAATAATTGGAAACCTCTCTCAAACAAGGGAGGATTCTAATTGGTCTGTTGCAATCCAGTGGGAGTCCCATGGTTCTGAAGGGGCTTGGATCTGTGTGGCGGCACTTCTCCCATGCAGTGGACTGAGCGGTGGTGACAGGAACGGAGGAGGACCCAAATTTGATGGTGGCAGGTAAGAAAAAAAGTGCAACGCATACGCAAGAACTAGCCTAGTGAGAACAGACACCGTCTGTTCTCATAGGATACAATTGATTCTGGCGGCATCCCCTTTGTCCGGCCAATCTGGAATAATCGTGCACCCATACTCATGTTCTGCTCGTTGGGACGGATTGAACAGTCTAATGTGAACGGATCTTGTTGCTTTGCATGGGATCCATTCACATCCGTGGCAATGTGTTCTGTTTATTTCTGCTAAACAAAATATTTTTTAGTGCAGTGTGAACCCAGCCTGATAGAGGTATGCATTGGTGAGTGGGGGATGTACAAGGGAGAGGAAATAGATACTCGCACATTTTCATTTCTGTAGATTTGTTTATTATAAAGCAACCTTTTTTTTTGTAATGCACTCTTGACAGTGAAATCAAAGTATCCCCGTTTCAGAACTCCATCTGTGATGAGTGCATTTTTCTTGAAGTAATTTATAAATAAAAGAAAATGACTTTTATATTCCAGGAGCCAGAGGAAGAGTTATTTCTGGCCATAGCGCAAACTATGGAGGAGATAGTGGATGACGATGTGGATTGTTATTGGCTCACCAAAAATATTGTGCATCATTTGGACACCAAGTTCAGAGAGTCCTTTACTCCAATGGTATGTGTGTATTATACCCACTACGAGATGTGTGGCAAGAATAAATGTATGTGGTGCATCCTAAAGCAGCTCAAGTGTGGACTGTCTTTAGCGTGAGCTCCATTATTGTGGAGAGAATGGGAACCCTTCAGCTCTCAATGGCAAACCTTATTTCAGCTTGCATACATACCGTATTAGGAAGAAAAACATGCAAAAAAAACCCCAAAAATGTAATTCTGCAAGTTTCCTAACAGGGATCGGTATGGGATTGTGTTTTTTTTTTTTTTTTTAACAGTCAGTGGGGTCCAGGGGTGGACAATGAGTAACTAGTTCTTACAGCCTTTACAATAGATTAATGTCGGCTGAAGCGGCTGATAACGTTCACTTCTGCCAACAATCCAGCATGTGTACAGCTGCCTCCGACTGCCGCCAGGCAAACGATATGGCAGGTGGATCAACTCGGGCGAGCGATGGACAATAGCTTTGTTCTACCAGCTCACCCCACCTGCCGTGTGCACATTTGCACTGGTCTGTTGGCCCTCCACTCCCTCCCCCCCCCCCCCCCCACATTGCAATAAATGTGTTGTTGGCCTGTAGGCTGACTAAACATCTGTACAGTCTCAGCCTAGTGATCTTGCCAAGGGATCGGTTCCTAATTCCTGTCGGGTGACATCAATGTAGCGTGTCCAGCTAGTTACTCATGCAGCTGGATGGGAAGTGGCTGAGCTGTCCATACACCACAAAGGCAGTACAATGCCAAAGCTTGCAAAGAAGAATTTCATCTTCAGTCCGTTTTACAAGTTCACAAAAACTTAACAAAAAAAACACCTTAAATTCGGTCTATATATTTTTAACAATAATAATTTGTTCAGAATCAGCAAGTGGGACGCATTGCAAAACCTTTTCTTTTTGAATTTCAGATGCTGTAACAATAATTAATGAATTGAGTGAGCATTTAACATTGGTCTATCTAAAGGTGGCCATACATGGTACTAGTTTTTATTTTTATTTTTTTTTCTGATTAGATAATTTAGTTCAATTATTCCATTGGATCGAATATAAAGATTTTTCCAGTATGTCCGATCAGATTTTTCTTGAAAAATCGGGATAATCGTTCGTTCGTAATTTCTTGATCGAAAAAAAAAAAAATATTTTCAAGTTTCATTCGACTCGATCATTTAGATCAAATAAACGAGGAATTGTAACGTTTTTATTGTATCGTGTATGGGCACCATAAGTCTAATAGTGGCCACTAATGATCCAATCTTTTCCATCCAATCTTACCATTTCTATGTAATATAAGGGAACTGCCCAAATTATCCATTCAATGTATTCACTCATTTTACCCTTATACTACATAGATTTGGTAAAATTGGATGAAAAAGATTGGATCATTAGTGGCCACCTAAACAGTTGTCACATCAGACTGTTATGAGCTAAAGAAATAAACTTGCTGGGTTGGGGTTTAACTGTAACAGGTGAGATATGTATAGTCATTTAAATGAAAATTGAGTTTCAGTTTAATATTGAGTATTTGTTGTTCCTCAAGCATCTCAGCTGCTCTCCCAAGCTGATCTTGATGTAAAGATATTACTATATTAAACTAAGTACACACTTTAGATTTTCCTTAGCCAAAACAGTTGGAAATCTCAAGTGTGTACAAGTGTCCCCCTGCCATTGGTGGCAGCCTCTTCCATGCCAAGATGATTGCTTTGCCCGATGCCTCTTTTGATCTGTCAGACCTTCAGAGGAAGTTCCTGCAGTGTGGTACTCCTCCATTCTTAATGGAGTAGAACACTCTTCTTAGCCAGGCACCAAGTAGCACGTCTGTGCAGCGATCCTTCCAAAACTGCTACCTGAAATGATCAGTATAAATAGTTTCAGGACTGTAGATAAATGGGGATCATGTCAGATTGTAATAAGTGGCGTTGTACTCACAAATCAGAGTTACTTCAAAAGGCACTGTACTCTCACCAGTGGGGAGAAAAAGCCTAACGTGTGCTGTTCAAAAAGGAGGTAGTGATGGACTTCTGTCCAGATTGGAAAACACTGGATGTGTATTTCAAAAGTGGCAAATTTTATTCATTGCGACACGTTTCAGTGGATATTTTTATTATTATTATTATTAATAATAATAATAATAATAATATTTATAAAGCGCCAACATATTACGCAGTGCTGCACAATAGATACATGGGTTAACATACAAGGTAGGACATACAGAGAGCTCATAACAAAACAAGATCATGCAAATGATTTGATAACAGTAGTTTAGTGTCTTTGGTCAAAATAGACTGTTCTAGTCCTGGGAGGAGGGCCCTGCCAAAGGCTTACAATCTAGAGGGTGGGGGTAGAGACAGTAGGTGCGTCTGAGAGGGTGCCCAGTAGAACGTATTATGGTGCTGATGTAGGTGGGTACACGAGCCTGAAAGTAGGCTTGCTTGAAGGTATTAAAGGTCGGGGCGAGTCTGATGGCTGGTAGGAGCGAGTTCTAGAGACTGGGGGCAGCCCTAGTGAAATCCTGCAATCGTGCATGGGAGTGAGATATGTGCGGTGCGACCAGGTGCAGGGCGTTGGAGAATCGGCGCAGGGGGTGGGCTGGTATGTGCCTGTGGACAAGATCGGAGATGGGGCAGTTCCTGTGCACTTGTGCATCTGTAGGCCAAGCACAGAATTTAGAAATTGATCCTGAAGCGGTTGTGGAGCCAGTGTAGGGCTTTACAGAGGGTAGTTGTAGAGGCACTGCGATGAGAAGAGTTTCAGTGTGGCAGCCGCATTCATTACCAATTGAAGGGGGGCAATGCGGTTAGATTTCTGCTTCTTCAGGCAGATGCAAGGAGTATCTGTAGCAGACAGTCTCAGCGCTCGGCACCCCAGATTTGCGCTTTTATGTTCATCATATATATTTTTTTTACCATCGGGAGGTTCCTTGTAATCATTGTGTTTTTATTTTGCAGCAAAAAGCATTTGAACATTACTTAAACTTAGAGGATAACAGGCTGCTTACTCATCTGAAGACAAATAATGCATTGGACAAACTCCCATATAACCTGTGGTTCAGGAAGTGCTTCGCTGGTTGTTTGCCTGCTACCAGTTTGCAAAGGTACATTGCTATATCCTCATCCTTAATGTGAGAATGACTATTAGGCCTGGAACCCACTAGCAGTATGTTACTAAGCCATTTCTAAGTGCTTGTGATTTGAAAAGCATTTGCTAATGTAATGCAATGGCAAGAAGTTTTAAACCAGGATGATACCATTTATTGGCTAACTAAAAATGAATAAAAATAAGCAAGCTTTCGGCCTTCTTGCTTTTACTAATGGCTAACATGGTACAATACCCTACTGCTACTGTAATGCAATGGGTGTGATCCCTCTTAAGCAATTTTATAAAACTCCCCCATACATTGCATTGGCAAGCGCTTTTCAAATCACTAGTGCTTAGAAAAGGCTGCTTTTTCTTTTTTTTTTTAAAGGATACCCAAAGTGACAGGATGAGATAGATATGGGTATGTACAGAGCCTAGCACACTATGCTGTGTTCCTTTTTTTTCTTTCTCTGCCTGAAAGTGAGAGCCACACTGTAGTCACTTCCTGTCTGAGTCGGGACTGAGTCAGTTACTTACATACGTATATATATTATGATATATAACTCTTTCAGGCAGAACAAGAAAATAAGGAACACAGCATAGTTATTTGTGTGCTTGGCACTGTACATACCCATGTCTATCTCATCATGTCACTTGAGGTATCCTTTAAGGTTGCACAGCTTTAGGGCTGGTTCAGACGGACGCTTGCGGAGCGTTTACCGCAAGCGTTTGGAATGTCGTGGTAAACGTTTACACCGAGCTTTTGCGCGCTTTTCGTTAGCGTTCGAGCTGCCCCTGGAAGCGACATGTAGCTTCCAGGGAGCGGCCAACCGCGACGGCTAATGTTCCCCTAGGTGGGAAAAAAAACGCGACCGCATCGGAACGCGACCGAAGGCTACTGAAAGCCTGACTGCGCAGCCGCGCAACGCCCCCAGACGCGACGCCACGCAGACGTCCGTCTGAACCAGCCCTTACTGAGCTTGACTGGCTGCATGTTCATCTCCTATATGGTATTCCCACAGCTCAGTACTCCCTCCTTTGCACTGCACCCCCCTCACTTTGTGCATATATACACAAGATCACACCATCGCATCACTTCAGGGAACTTCCTGGTCTTCCAGAATCTTTACACATGCATACCATGGCAGCGGGTGTTGACTCACACTTGTCGCGGCCACTGTGCATCACATCATGACACGTCCAAATGTAAATGAGGAAGTATCTGAGAACTGGAAGGTGATGTGGTGATTCAGCGGGGAGTTGGCACCACCTGCCATGGTACAATTCTGGATTGGAAGAATTGTTACTTACTGCATATATTTAAGAGTGCATCATAACTGTGTATAAATGCTTTTGAACATTCATTAATGCTTTTAACTAATTACACCATAAATACTTAGATTTGTATGGATATATATATATTATTAGTTGTGTTCAAAATTATTCAACCCCCACTGAATTTGAGTGTTTTGGCCAGTTTGACATTGATTTTGATCATTTCAGTCATCTTGTTTACAATTAAATCAAAGAGGCACTTGTAAGTCAGACAAATATAACATAACATTTATAATGAAATAACCACGAATGTCTTTTCTGTGCTCACATCATTATCAGTTTTATTCAATCCCCAAGTGACATTCATTCTTAATGCTTAGTACAACATCCTTTTCCTGTTATAACAGCTTTTAAACGTGAAGCATAGGTTGACACAAGTGTCTTGCAGCGATCTACGGGTATCTTAGCCCATTCTTCACTGGCAAAAGCCTCCAGTTTAGTCACATTCTTAGGCTTGCACACTGCAACTGCTTTCTTTAAGTCCCACCAGAGGTTCTCAATCGGATTTAAGTCTGGTGACTGCGATGGCCACTCCAAAATGTTCCAGCCTTTAATCTGCAACCATGCTCTAGTGGACTTGGAGGTATGCTTGGGATCATTGTCCTGTTGAAAGGTCCAACGTCTCCCAAGCCTCAGGTTTCTGACGGACTGCATCATATTTTCATCCAATATCTCCTGGTACTGAAGATAATTCATGGTACCTTGCACATGCTGAAGCTTCCCTGTACCTGCAGAAGCAAAACAGCCCGAAAGCATGATTGACACCCCCCCCCCCCCCTGCCATGCTTCACAATAGGCAAGGTGTTCTTTTCTTCATAGGCCTTGTTCTTCTTCCTCCAAACATAGCATTGATCCATAGGCCCAAACAGTTCTAATTTTGTTTCATCAGTCCACAAAACACTATCCCAAAACTTTTGTGGTTTGTCCACATGACTTTTGGCATACTGCAGTCAACTCTTCTTATTCTTTGGAGACAGCAAGGGGGTGCGCCTGGGAGTTCTGGCATGGAGGCCTTCATTACGCAGTGTGCGCCTTATTGTCTGAGCTGAAACATCAGTACCCACATCTGACAAATCTTTTTCAGTTCCTGAGCAGTCACACGGGGACTTTTCTCCACTTTGCGCTTCAGGTAGCGCACAGCAGTCAAAGTCAGCAGGTAGCGTTTCAACAGTGCCCTTTGCCTTGAATTTGCGAATGATGCTTCCTATGGTGTCTCTTGGTATGTTTAACATCTTTGCAATCTTCTTATAGCCATTGCCCTTCCTGTGAAGAGAAATCACCCCTTCTCTTGTCTTCCTGGACCATTCTCTTGACTTCACCATGTTTGTAAACAAACCAGTAAATGACTATAAGGAGCTGAGTATCACAGTCATTTTAAATCTTGGTGCTTATTATGCTTGATTGCTGCTCGTTAACATCCGCAGGTGTTTTCAATACCTGATTGAAAACACTTGACTGAACCTCTGTTCTTAAGAGTGGTAGTCTTTAAGGGGTTGAATAATTGTGTCAATGAAGAAATCACAAAAAAAAAATTTAATACTGTATTACAAAAACAATTGATGTCATTTAACTACTTGCTGCATGCCGTGCAGTATATTCACGGCCCTTTAAAAAAGACAGGATGCAGCAGGGCCGTGAAAACAAGTCTGCAGCGGCATGCAGCCGCCGCTCGCTCCCGTTCGCGCGCACCGCCGTTACCGCCGCTTAGAGGGGAAGTTAATGAATGGGACCGCAGGTCCCATTCATAAATCTAAGTCCCCGATTCAATGAATACCAGCGTCTACGAGACGCCGGCATTCATTGTATCTTCCTGTGTTACACAGCCACGGATTACTTCCGATTCACGTGCTTACGTACGTGAATCGGAAATGACGACTGAGGACATCTTGTGGCCAAATAGTATATTGCACCAAAATTGCTTTTTATTTAATAAAAATCCCCACACTGACTGATATAATTAACTATTTTCCTCCCACACCCTCCCATAATACCCAAACTTTTTTTTTTATTTATAAAAGGGGGGGGGGGGGAAATTACATCAAAAAAAAAAATATAAGTAGTTACCTTAGGGACTGAACTTTTTAAAAATGTATGTCAAGGCAGTATATTACTATTAATTTTTAATTTATGGGCGTGTAATTAGTGATGGACGCAAAACTGAAAAAATGCACCTTTATTTCCAAATGAAATATTGGCACCATACATTGTACTAGGGAAATTTTTTGAACGTTGCAATAACTGGGACAAAAGGGCACATAAAATGTGTGGCTTTTATCCACAGTAGAATGTTTTATTTTAACACTATAATGGTCAACGACTGAAAAATAATGCATTTTATAATTTTTTTTTCTTATTATTCATGTTAAAATGCATTTAGGATAAAATAATTCTTGGCATACTGTACCTCCCAAAGAAAGCCTAATTGGTGGCAAGAAAAACAAGATATAGATCATTACGCTGTGATTAGTAGTGATTAAGTTATTGGTAAAAGAAAGGCAGGAGCGCTGACAGGTGAAAATTGCTCTGGTCCACAAGAGGAAAAATGCCTCAGGTGTCAAGTGGTTGCATTTGGTTCTTTAAAAAGTCCTTGTAAGATTTCATTCTGAACACAATTACAATTACATTCCCTAAAACCCTTTACAGCATTGGGGGTTAAATAATTTTGACCACCACTGTGTATATATATATATTTATTTTTTATCCAGTGATCCTCTGGGACAAGACTCCGAGAGATATCAACGCCCCTTCCAGGAAATATTTCAATCCCTCCCCTATAAAAGAAAGGCCATGAGAATCTCCCCTCAGTTTGAAATATTTCCTGCGCGAGAAGGAGGTTTCTTTCCCTCGGGTGAACCAGGTCTATGGTAGGTAGGGCCTGGGGAACCTTGTAGGGGGCTGCTGAGACTGAGTTGGTCAGTCTAGCAGCATCAAGGTTTATTACCTTGCCTCGTGTTTGCTCCCTTAAGAGGAGGGAGAAAACGGGATGGCGTCCTCGATCCCTCTGGCCTGGTTGGAGGTGGCGGTGGGCTGTCTTGCACGCAGCTGGAGACAGCGTCAGTGGAACAGAAGATCCATCGGGTCTGTTCTGGGGAAGTTTTATAGCCGCGCGCGCGGCTACCGCTGACGTCACTTCCGGCGGAAACCAGGGCGGGGCTTTAGTATAAGGGAGGCGGTGGGACGCGCCGGCTTCCTCTCACTCTGGCTCTGTGGAGCGAACAGGACAGTCGCAATGTCTGTGGCTCCGGGGGAGGAAGGAGCTGGTTCTTCTAAGGTATTTTTCAGCGCTAGTAAAATACTTAGAACTTTTTGGGCAATTTTTTTCCATTCTAATGGTGGGCTATTATGGATCATGTTTTGCAGGCAAAAGATGGATCCAAGAAAAAGTGCCCAGTATGCAATGCATGATTGCCAGCTGAATGGGAAAATACACTCTGCAAATCCTGCTCTAAGAAGGTTTTAGCAGAGGATGGCCTCTCTGTCAAGGATACAATAAGAGCCTTTAGTCAGGAAATGGCTGATACTATTAAACAGTTTAAAGAGAATCTGTATTGTTAAAATCGCACAAAAGTAAACATACCAATGCCTTAGGGGACATCTCCTATTACCCTCTGTCACAATTTCGCCGCTCCTCGCCGCATTAAAAGTGGTTAAAAACAGTTTTAAACAGTTTGTTTATAAACAAACAAAATGGCCACCAAAACAGGAAGTAGGTTGATGTACAGTATGTCCACACATAGAAAATACATCCATACACAAGCAGGCTGTATACACGAGATCATTTGTGTGTTTCTTTCCCCCTGCAGCTATCTTCCACTGAAGTGTCAGACTGTTTCTTCCTGCAGAGTGCAGACAGCTCTGCCTGTATGTAATTCCTCAGTATGTGAAAGCCCAGCCAGCTCAGAGGAGGATTTATCCAGCTTGTAAAAGATAAGAGAGAAGCTGCTCTAATCTAAATAATACACAGGCAGTGTGCAGAGAGGGGCCTGGAGGGGGGAGATGCATCACAGAACCACAACACTAAAGAACTTGGCAGCCTTCCAGACACAGGCTGACAAGTCTGACAAGAGAGAGATAAGTTGATTTATTACAGAGATGGTGATAGTAGAACGTGCTGCAGTAAGCCAGAACACCTTAGAATAGCTTTTGGAACTTGTAGGATGATAAAAAACAGGATGCAATTTTTGTTACGGAGTCTCTTTAAATCTTCTTTGGCTGAATCTAAGACACATTCTAAACCAGAAACCCCTATACCAGCAGTTTCTTCTACTTCAGAAGGGGAGGGGGGGTTCAGATTCCCATGATAGTGCAGAAGAATTTAAAGAGGCCCCGTCTAAATTTAAATTTAAAATAGAGGACACAGAGGGCCTTATTGATGCTATTGTTGATACATTACAGATTGATAAAGGGAATTCAGATTCGTTAACTCCTCATGATAAACTCTATGAAGGTTGGCAAGACAGTGAAGGCATTGTTTTTCCAGTTCATAAGTCTATTCGCCAGTCTATCCTGAAGGAATGGACCGAGCCTGATAAAAAACTTGTATTTTCTAAAGGAATGAAAAGAAGATTTCCATTTAGTGAAGAGGAGGTTAATATTTGGGGTAAATGTCCTAAACTTGGTACGCCTTTTTCTCAAATGGTCAAAGAGCCTTTGAAGATTCAGGCTCCTTAAAAGACCCGTTAGATAGGAAAACAGACGCTTTTTCTAAACGTACATGGGAAGCTATTTCGGCTATTTTTAGGCCGACCATAGCTTCTACGTGCGTATCTAGAACTATGTTGTTGTGGTTGGATCAAATTTAAAAATAAGATTCAGGAAGGGGCTTCTAAGGAAGAACTTCTGGAGGCCTTAGAATTACTGTTTAAAGGCACTAGCTATCTGGCAGATGCATCAGCAGAGGGCATTAAGTATACAACGAGAGCAGCTGGTCTAGCCAATGTTACTAGAAGATCAGTTTGGCTTAAAACTTGGGAAGGAAGTATCACTTCAAAATCCAGGTTATGTTCAGTTCCATTTACAGGTAATCTGTTGTTTGGGCCCGAGTTGGATGCTACCTTGGAAAGGACTTCTAGTAAGAAGAAGGTCTTTCCAAAGAAAAAGGTTACACAGCCTATCAAACGTCCTTTCAATAGGCAGCGTAATCAGCGTCAAGGACAATCTAAAAGGAAAGGATGGTCCTTTAACAAAAATGGTAAGGGGAGTTTTCTTATCAAAGCCCAGGATAATAAGAAACCCCAATGACCATCAAGTGGGGGGTCGACTGAAGAACTTCACCGAGGGGTGGAGGAATTCAGTCGACAGCCCATACATCTGCGCAATTGTGAAAATGGGTTATCGAATAGAGTTCAATTCTGTTCCTCCCAACAGATTTATGATAGCAAGGAATCCGGTAGATGCGACAATGTCGCAGGAATTATCTCGTATTCTGAAAATCATGGTAGATCAGAAAGTGGATCATTCCAGTAGTTCGGTCGGAACAGAGAAGGGGGTTCTACTCTTCCGTGTTTCTGGTAAAGAAACCGTCGGGGAAATTCCGGTTGATTCTCAACCTAAAGAAATTAAATCCGTTGGTCAAGTACAAACGATTCAGGATGGAATCGATTTATTCTATCAGAAATCTGTTGGAATCAGAGTCATTCATGGTCAATTTGGATCTACAGGATGCATATTGTCATGTTCCCATTCACCTATATTCACAGAAATACCTCAGGTTTGCCGTATCTCTAGAAGGCACTCTGTGTCACTTCCAATTCACTTGCCTTCCCTTCGGGATCAGTTCGGCACCCCGCATTTTTACAAAAATTATGGCGGAAGCTCTGGTTCCTCTCCGGAACCAAGCTATCCAGGTGATTTTTTTATCTCGACGATATTTTGATTTTTGCCGATTCGGTGGAGCTTTTGAAGGCACATCTAGAGACTTCTTTAAGGTATCTGGCAGATCTGGGGTGGTTGGTAAATCGAGAAAAATCTGTAATGATACTAACTCAAACGATAAAGTTTTTAGGAATGATGGTAGACACGTCAGTTCAAAAAATGTTCCTGCCACAGGAGAAGATAGACAAGGTTATGAACGAAATAACCGGTCTAAAAAGGAACCCAAAAGTTTCCCTAAGAGTGATTATGAGAACTCTGGGACTTTTGTCTTCCACAGCGCCAGCAGTTCAGTGGGCTTTAGCACATCAAAGACTGCTTCAGTCTTTTCTATTAAAGAACTGGGACAGATCCCAGCGGAACTTGGATCAGGAAGTTATGCTTCCCTTAACAGTCATCCAGGATTTGGACTGGTGGCTGAACAAGGGAAATCTGACCCAGGGGAATTTATGGGTATACCCCAGAGAAGTAACTATAACGACAGATGCCAGTGCTTGGGGGTGGGGTGCTCACGTGGAGCATCAGGCCTTTCAGGGACAGTGGAGTCAGGAAGAGAGAAAGTTCTCGTCCAATCGGAGAGAATTGAGAGCAGTGAAGTTGGCTCTCATTCAGGCACAAAAGATTGTACAAAACAAACATGTTATGGTGAGGTCAGACAATTCCACCACTGTGGCATATATAAACAAGCAAGGGGGCACGAGGTCGGAATGGTTGCAAGAGGAGGCAGAGGAAATCTGTACTTGGGCCCAGGTGAATGTACTATCTCTGAAAGCTCTCCATCTGAAGGGTCTTCAGAATTTAGATGCGGACAAGTTAAGCAGGAATGCGGTTCTTCCGGGAGAATGGGCCCTGAACAGACAGGTTTTTGCTCTGATTTTAGATGTCTGGGGTGTTCCGTCAATCGATCTTTTTGCAACAAGCCAGAATGCTCTTCTGCCAGTTTTTTGCTCGATAAATCCAAGGGACGATCCTTGGGGAATAGATGCGTTATCACAAGTATGGAACTTTCCTCTGGTGTTTGCTTTTCCTCCTCTGCCTCTCATTCCATTAGTCATCAAAAAATGGAAGGAGGTAAAAGCCCCATTAATTCTGATTGCACCAATGTGGCCAAAGAGAAGTTGGTTCCCAATTCTAAAAAAGTTAGCTGTGGAACCTCCTCTGAAGCTACCGGACAGGAAAGATCTACTGTACCAGGGAAAGCTTTGGCATCCGGAGGTAGAAAAGTTAAAACTGGCAGCCTGGATCCTGAGGTAGTTTGGCTTAAGAGCAAGGGGCTTTCCAGTAGAGTTATTCAAACTTTATTGAAAAGCAGAAAGGATTCTACTAGAAGTATGTATATTAAGTATTGGAAAACTTTTTTCCATTGGTTAGATTCTTCTTCTTATGAGTCTTTTTCCAGCTTTATTGGATTTTTTGCAGGAAGGCTGGGAAAAAGGTTTATCGGTCAGCACATTAAAAGTGCAGGTATCAGCTTTGGCTACCATGACAGGGAGAAAATTAGCTGGAGAGGACTTGGTGATTAGATTAGAGCTATTGGTAGACCGGTACCAATAAAAGCACCTAATGTGTCCCCGTGGGATCTACCGTCAGTGCTAAAAGGGTTATCCAGGACTCCATTTGAACCATTGGACCAGAGTGATTTATTGCATGTTACAATTAAAACTGTGTTGCTCACCGCCATATCTACAGCTAGGAGGGTCAGTGAGATACAAGCGTTATCTTGTAAGCCTCCATATTTTCAGGATTTAGGAGACAGATTAGTTTTGCAGACAGACCCAGGGTTTCTTCCCAAGGTGGTGTCCAAATACCATAGATCTCAATCTATTGTTATCCCTTCCTTTAGTGTCCAGGGGGGAAAAAGAAGGATAAAGATCTGTACCTAGTAGATGTTAGAAGGTGTATTTTACACTATATCAAGACTACTTCAGAATTTAGGAAGTCGGATTCCTTGTTTGTCCTATTTGGGGGTAAGAATAAAGGTTGCACTGCATCCAAATCTACTATATCTAGATGGATTAAGAAAGCTATTAATATGGCTTATTCTTTATTGAACCTGGAACTCCCATTGTCCTTCACGGCACATTCAACTAGAGCAGTGGCATCATCCTGGGCACATAATTCTGGTGCTACCCCGGAGCAGATTTGCAAAGCTGCTACGTGGTCAAGTTTTAACACTTTTGTGAAACATTATAAATTGGATGTGTTATCGGAACAACAGCAAGCCTTTGGTCGTAAAGTCTTGAAGGCTGCTACCCACCCTGAGGTTTGATTCTTGCTTATCATCTCGGAGTCTTGTCCCAGAGGATCACTGGATAAAACAATAGTTACTCACCGGGTAACGTTCTTTCTAGTGATCCTCTGGGACAAGAGTCCCACCCAAATGGGGTATAATAGAATAATTCTGTACTTAGTATGGAGTGGTTCATAGTATAAATAAGGAAAGGAAGAGTTCTAGACAGTTATTATTTAAGACTGAGGGGAGATTCTCATGGCCTTTCTTTTATAGGGGAGGGATTGAAATATTTCCTGGAAGGGGCGTGGATATCTCTCGGAGTCTTGTCCCAGAGGATCACTAGAAAGAACGTTACCCAGTGAGTAACTATTGTTTTTTAATCTCAAAACTTACTATATTGAATTGACTGAGTAAAATACCCTTTGATCCCACTGCATGTACCGTCTGCTGTACAACTGCCCTGTGGAGAGAGCCTAGGTGCTAAATCACACACGCAGGCCCTGATGTGCTGACGTTGGAGAGCGGTGGAGAGCCTGTGTGGTGCAGCAAAACTGAACTAGACTTTTTAAATAAATGTCTGCTAGGTGGCAACAGAACATAGTGAGGAATGCTCCTCTGTGAAATAAGCCATTTTTTTGTAGTCTCCTTGAAGAGGCAGCAACGGTGTGAAAGTTTTTTTTTTTTTTTTTTTGAAATATATTCAGGTTGTCATGAATTTATTACAGAACTATTTCCCTGCAGGTGAGTGCACAGGTACTAAGTCGCTAATCATTCACAAATCCTTGCTATGTTCTGGCATGACCTAGGTGAAAGTAGCTGAGGATTCCAGCCCAATCTTGATGGCTCACGTAAAGGGAACCTTAAAGTGGATCCAAGATGAACTTTTACTCATTGCATAATTGTGTTCCTTTCCTATTGTTTATAGGGCATTCCTCAAGCCAAATACTTTTTTGTTTTAATACTCTAATTCCCTATAAACTAAAGAAGCCACGCCCACAGGTTTTCAGAGAGCCAAGGCACTTTCAGACAGTAGCAAGGACTCATGGGAGCTCAGTCTGGGCAGGAGGAGGGGGAGGTATTACTAGCCAGAGATTTCAGAGGCAGAGGGGAGGAGGAGAGGGGATTAGGCTGATGGCTCAAGATACAGATAAGCCTGCTTCTGTGTAATGTTGACAAACAACATGGCTGCTGTCATTGTGTCACAGGAATAAATACTCATATTCTATTAAAGCTGTTTGCAGCTAGATTTGCTGTGTACACTATCTAAACTTAAGATAAGATATATAGACAAGTTACTTGTTATAGTTTTTCATCTCAGATCCGCTTTAACTGAGAGGGATATGGATGTTTCCTTTTAAACGATACCAGTTGCCTGGCAGTCCTGCTGAGCACTTTGGCTGTAGTGGTGGTTGAATCACACACCTGAAACAAGCATGCAGCTAATCTAGTCTGACTTCAGCCAGAGCACCTTATCTGCATGCTTGTTGAGGTGCTGTGGCTAAAAGTATTAGAGACACAGGATCAGCAGGAGAGACAGGCAACTGGTATTATTTTAAAGAGTAACTGTCAGGCTGCAAAAGCTAATTTAAACCTCTATTCTCCTGTGTTAAACAGTTTAGAAGGAAGCCAAAAAGGCAATACTGAAGTTAAAAATCTCTCTTACTTTGATGCTTGCTGAACAGCAAGGCTGGTTATTCCCAAGCTCCTAAGGAGGTCGGCAGGATGCATAACAGATACTGCAAAGCATTCTGGGGCTGCTTCTTCTCCCCACTGCACTACCTTGGGTCCTCCCCTTCATTTCCCTATCCTGCCCTAAGGCTGCTTTCTCAGTGGGAAGTTACAGGCTCATGTTACAGCAGCTTGTAACAGCAGCCTAAAACTCACACCACTGAAAAATCACAGGGCACTTGTTCCCTTAGGCCTGGTGCACACCAAAACCCGCTAGCAGATCCGCAAAATGCTAGCAGATTTTGAAACGCTTTTTCTTATTTTTCTGTAGCGTTTCTCCTAGCATTTTGCGGTTTTGGGAAGCGTTTTTGGTGTAGTAGATTTCATATATTGTTACAGTAAAGCTGTTACTGAACAGCTTCTGTAACAAAAACGCCTGCAAAACCGCTCTGAACTGCCGTTTTTCAGAGTGGTTTTCGTTTTTTCTATACTTTACATTGGAGGCAGAAACGCCTCCGCAATCCAAAAAATGCCTCACCACAGGAGTATGCGTTTCAGCAAAACTCCTCCCGCTCTGGTGTGAACCACCCCATTGAGATACATTGACCAAGCGTATCTGCAGCCGCAAGCGGCTGCAAAAACGCAAAAAAACCCGCTCGGTGCGCACCAGCCCTTTGAGTATACTGCATGAGTCCGCTATTATTCCTAGCCACATGGCTAATTAATATTCACTGCACAGTAGTGTTGTCCGGATCATGAACCATTAGGATCTTTGATCCTGATTTTTGTGAGTCGAATCATCAGGAAGCAGGGAGGATATTACATCACAACTGGCTTCATACAAGACAGACAAACATGGAACCTGCCATGAGCTGTCAGGAGCATCATTCTCTGCAAATACTATATAAAAATTCTGTGAAATCCAAACGTGGACAGTGAAATGCATATGTAATGTAAGTACAGCCAATATTTAGCTACTGATATGTGTTTTTTTTTTCTCTGAGACCTTATACCTAACAGCTCCTCTTTAAGAGGAAAAATCCATAGCCTTCTCAGGTTAGGTTCCCTTTAAAGCCAAAATGATTAGGAATGATAGTTTCTTGACTGAGAAAAATGTAAAGGTTGCACAGGTGTCCCCCATTATTTTTGGCCTCTACTCTGGAGACCTGGCAGAACTAATCGCTGTCCACTGATTCCTTTTATCCGCTACTGAAACTTGAAAGGATGCTACTCACAAGTCTGCCCACTCCCCTCTCCAAACATGCTCCTAAACGGCCACCCAAAACATTCTCTGGAGATCATTTCAATCAGAAGCAGTTGTAAACACATAGCTCTGCTCTCTCTGCTGTCCTCCAGCCTTAGACACTAGGACCTGTCTGCATTCATACATACTAGTCTTCATTTTACTCTGCTGAGATAATTGCTCTTCTGTTCAGCAGTGTCTGCCAGTCTAATGATTCTCCTGTGCTTACAGGGTATGGGACAAAGTCGTGAGCGGATCCTGCAAGATTCTTATATTTATTGCTGTGGAGATTATGTTAACTTTTAAAATGAAACTTTTGACTCTTAACAACGCGTATAGTATTAACAACTTTCTGGAAAAGGTAAGCGCAACCTATTTACCATGCTAATGAAAACATTATTTTTAATCCTGAGTACAAAATATTTGTACATATTTTTGAAGGATAGTTTAGTTATAATCCTTGTTCAACATAAAATACAAAAAAAAGAAAACAAAATCACACTAAAGCACACTATAATACTGAGGTAGGCGGCAGAAGCCTGCACCTGATAAAGTAATGGCTTCCAGTCACCGCACATTGTTTACCTCCATTTTGACAGATGGCTAGGGATGGTAAATGAGATGCAAACCATTTTGAGTTGATGCAGGATTATGCAAATATTATTTGCAAATTTATGCATCTTGAAAATGAACCAATTTTTCCTTAGCAAGAAGTGATTGGTTCATGTTTAAACTGCATACATTTGCATACAACATTTGCATTTGCACACTTTCAATTATAATTGGCCAATCACTGACCAAGTCTACAATCTTTATGTATTATGAGGGTTTACCTACACAATCTGTTCATAGTATTCAATATCTGTGGACCCTCATACTACATGTAGGTGGTAAAATTGGTAAGTGGTTGGCCAACTGTAATTGGCCAACCACTGTAATTGAAATTGTACCACTTTAACTGAAGTGTGTACCACTGTAACTGTAATTGAAAGTGTGTAAGGGTTGTTTTGTTGTTCATAAAGATGAATGGGGACTAAGCCATTACTGTTTTCATATTTGATGTAGTTGTTCCAGAGAATTTCCCTTTGGAAAAAATAAGATGAGGTCTGGCAGGGCTGCTAATCCTTACAAAGGATCTGCACATTACATGTTTTGGACATGCTACTTCAGCAGACGCACGTGTCCATAACATGTCCTGCTCAGATACTTTGATGAAACAACTTTATAGCAAGTGGCGCATTGTTAATATTTGCTCCATTGGAAGCAAGACACCAGCAGACAGGACTGAGTACCTGTGTTTTCGTGAGTTGGTCTTGAATATGTGCATAAGACATCTAAAGTCAGGCGGTGTCTGTAATCCTGCCGGGGCAGTTTGCAATTGTGCTTAGTGAAATATGTAGGATGAGAAAACCGTTGTGGAGGCTTTTTCTACCTAGGATGATATTTGTGTGATATCCTATATTCAACAAGTGTTGCCAGGACACATCCAGTACATCAAACCTTCTAATCATGTCAAAAGGGCCATTTGTATCCAGGCAAGCTTGCTTATGAATAGTTATGTGATGACTCAGGCCATTTACCTCCTTGCAAATAACCATTTGTGGTGGTCATTTAGGAATGATTCCTGTACAGATATACTGCTCTGCCTACTCAGCATGTTCTGATAATGGCGAGGGGGGCTGAGGCTGAGGGGAGGGGTTATCCCAACTGCTGGTGCTGTAGAGGAAAGACAATAGGGGTTATGCAGAAAGTATCCAGTGCGCCCCATCATCAGGGAAAGCTGTACACTGAAGGTTTTCTCTGGAGATGATCACAGTTAAAGATTTTGGGCAAGAGCACGGTGGCGTAGTGGTTAGCGCTCTTGCCTTGCAGCACTGGGTTCCTGGTTCGAATCCCAGCCAGGTCAACATCTGCAAGGAGTTTGTATGTTCTCCCCGTGCCCGTGTGCATTTCCTCCGGGCACTCAGGTTACCCCCCACATCCCAAAAACATACAAATAAGTTAATTGGCTTCCCCCTAAACTGGCACTAGACTACAATAATAATATACTACACGATATAGACAGGGATTATATTGTAAACGCCTCTGAGGGACAGTGACAAGACTATATACTCTGTACAGCGCTGCGGAAGATGTCGGCGCTATATAAATACTAAATAATAATAATAATTAGATGTGTACATAGCTGAGTTATAAGCCCACAAAGAGTATAAAGAATGAGGTTCAGTGGAATAAGAGTTGAAGCTAGTGACAAGCAGCATGGATGTATATAGGACTGTCTGTAGTGCGTATGTAGAGAGGTGGCAGTGGACAGAACCTGAGAATTTAGCTGTGAATTGATGTTTATACTTCTGCATGTTTTGTATAATCGAGACACTGAAGACGAACATCAGTGCTATGAAGCAGTTTTGAACTCTGCTGTGGCAGATGATAAAGACCACCTTTGTCTGGAATCTTGAAAGAACCAGTGTTTATACAGTAGGGATGGTCAATGAGATGCAAATAATTTTGAGTTGATGCAGGATTCTGCACATTTTGTATGTACATTTATGCAGCTTGAAAATGGAGCAATCAAATTTTACCTCAGCGAGATTCGATTGGTTCATGTTCAAGCTGCATATCCTTGTATACAAAGTATGCATAATACTGCATCAACTCAAATTATTTCTATCTCATTGACCATCCCTAGTATGCAGCAGCTGCTAGATATGTGGTTTAGTGATCCCTGACAACCAAGCATCACCCAATTGAATTGTTCTCCCCAAGCTAACGATGCATCTGAACTGGGCCAGCGCCGCACTGTCGCCTATGGCACGGAGTACCGTTCCCTGCTGGGTGTATCTCATTATATCTCATGTTAGGTAAATGTATGATATCTGACAACAATTCAGGCTGAATGAAGACAAAAGAACTTCATTTAGGAAGGGCAAGTTTAGAAAAATATATATTTGGATCAACCATCTTTTTCTTGATCTTTGTGAAATGTGATTGTACTGAAGTATAATGTGTATTAGTTGTCATTAAAGACTCTCTTGTATTTTCCTGCAGATTCCTGAAGACAGCACAGATCCTATTGTGAACAAAGCTGTGGATTTATGGCATAAACACTGCGGCGTGCCTGCTCACTCAGTGTGAGCGTCTCTTTTCTCCTAACCCTAACTCCACCCGCTTATCTCCCAATATTTATCTGTAACTGAATAAAATATTTATAAAAATGTCTGTGTTCTGGCAATACATTGTTTAGCCTCCTAGATTTCTCATTGCTAGTAAACATAAATAGAGGACCATGCCATTATTTACACAATTTTCATAACTGACACGGATAAATTCCTTTTTGGAAAAGTTAGTTTATCTGAAACAAAACTTATTGAAGCATTTATACTTCTCTAGGGCTTCCTTTAGTCCCTAGCTCCCTCGCCGTCCTTTCGGGCCTCTCCCATTTTGCACTGGCCGGCCTGGTCTCCTCTTTCACTCGGCTCAGTTGTGCTGCACTGCGCATGCTCTCCATCATACTCCTCCTGCCTGGAGCGGTCTGTGCCTGTGCAGACCTAATGCGCCTGCCCGATCCTAGCATGTGCAGTACAGCGGGACTTCAGTTGACTGGCGATCAGAGTGGTCCAGAAGGGAGGCAATGGCCTAAAGGGGGCTGGAGGAAGCCACAGGCATGTATGTGTGTACACACCCAACCCCCCCCCCCCCCCAACAGGAGGTTTGGATTTGTACTTTCACTCACTCAAAATTAAAGTGGAAAAAACCACAAGCCTGATCCAACTTTGATGTAATGACCTTTAAAATAAGTCAAAATGAGGCTTAGTAGTGTGTGGCCTCCATGTGCCTGTATGACCTCTCCACAATGCCTGGGCCTGCTCCTGATGAGTTGATGAATGGTCTCCTGAGGAACCTGCTCCCAGACCTATAGTAATGCATCCACCAACTCCTGGACAGTCTAGTCTGTGGTGTGTTGGTGGATGGAGCAAGACATGATGTCCCAGATGTGCTCATTGGGATTCAGGTCTGGGGAATGGGCGGGCCAGTCCACAGCATCAATGCCTCCATCTTGCAGGAACTGCTGACGCACTCCAGCAACATGAGGTTTAGCAGTGTCTTGGATTAGGAGGAACCCGGGGCCAACTGCACCAGCATATGGTCTCACATAGGGTCTGAGGATCTCATCCTGGTACCCCTAATGGCAGTCAGGCTACCTCTGGGGAGCACATGGACTGCTGTGTGCCCCCTCCAAAGAAATGCCACTCCACATCATTACTGACCCTCAACAAATAGGTAGAGCCACACAGCCTTCTTCTCACTGTTATTCGATGCAAAGGGGTATCAGGCGGGTCTTAGTGTATCAAAGCAGAGGAAGCTGACAATTCTTTGGGCTTTCCTGCATCCCTTTTAGATGTGTAAATCTGTACTCTAGCATACAGAAGTGCTCCCCCTGGTTGCAGCACATCTGGAATGCACAGGATATAAAACCTCTCAGTGATGCACGCGGCTCCCTCCCTCCCTGCCTGCCTGCTGTCCTTCTACACGCTGGTAAGTCACACTTATGGCTCATACATGCAGGTTACAACTGTCGCCGCAACCACGTGGCACGCGCGTGTTGCGGCGATAGGTCCCCCGTGTGTATAACGCGCGCACCACGAACCGTCGCTAGTAAGAGCTGTCGCCAGGCGATTGGCACGGCCAATCGCCGGCAACAGCTGTCACTGCAACTGTTGCTAGTCCGCCGTGTGTATGCGGACTAGTGACAGCAACCCACTTACCATGGACGGAGCTTCCGGCGGGGGGAGGTACCTTCGGCGACAGCTTCCGCCGCATCTCTGTCCCTCTGTGCGCCGTGTATACAGCTGCTGCACAGAGGGACCTGGCGACGAGCTGTCGCTGCTTTTTTTTTTTTTTTTTTTTTCTCTCCTGCTACATTTGTCCCTCGTGTGTACAAGGAATTACCGAGCAGGGCTTAGTGAATTGAGGCATTGTTTGTTCAGTAAATTACCGAAATTCTGCCTCATGAGGGAAAACTTTAGTGAATTTTTTTTTTTAAAAAAGTGTAAAATACTGCTTGAGGTATTTTACCATCCAAAATGATTTTACTGAACTGCCCATTGTGTTGATGCCCACCATAGCATCCTGTTCCTTCGGGGACGCGTGCAATTAGGGATGATCAGAAAGAGCAAATTCCGTTCCGCCAGAATTCGCGGATTCCGCCAGCGCTAAATTCCGTCACCATGACGTTTCCGCTGGAATTTTCTGCAATTCTGCAGAATTCCGCATTCTGGCGGGAAAATTAAAGTAATCACAAATGAAACCTTGTTTACGCTAAATGGTAGCCCATAGCACCTGTTGACTGTTCCCCTGGTCCTTTTTCTTCTTCCTCCCCTCCTCCTTCCTCCCTCCTCCCTTCCTCCTCCGGAGGAGGATCTTGTCTTCCAGGGAATTGTAGGATGTCAAAAGCCAGCTCACATACATTGGCCTGGAATCGAATCCGGGCCTACCGCTTGGAAGGCAGCTATCCACACCATTTTACCACCAACACTACACATTACAATGCTACATGCTGAAGCCAGCCTAGCATGTACCATTGGGATATACCCAAGAGAAAAAATGTGCTTACTTAGGGAATTGTAGGATGTCAAAAGCCAGCTAACATACATTGGCCAGGAATCGAACCCAGGCCTACCGCTTGGAAGGCAGCTATCCACACCATTATACCACCAACACTACACACTACAATGCTACATGCTGAAGTCAGCCTAGCATGTGCCATTGTGATATACCCAAGAGAAAAATTCTCTCTCTCTCTCTCTCTCTCTCTCTCTCTCTCTCTCTCTCTCTCTCTCTCTCTCTCTCTCTCTCTCTCTCTCTCTCTCTCTCTCTCTCTCTCTCTCTCTCTCTCTCTCTCTCTCTCTCTCTCTCTCTCTCTCTCTCTCTCTCTCTCTCTCTCTCTCTCTCTCTCAATACCGGCAGAATTTCACAGGCAATTTCGGAATTCCGCCGGATTGAAAAAGCAATTCCTTTCCGACCAAACGGAACGGAATGACCAATTTCTGCCGAAAATTGCGGAAAATACAATTCCGCGGAAAGCGGTGACCATCCCTACTAGAGAGAGAGATGAATCTACATGGCTATCTGGGGTTCTCTTCGGACAACTGTTCAACACAAAAGGCAAGGCCATGCCTGGGTGGGCTTGAACCACCAACCTTTCGGTTAACAGCCGAACGCATTAACCGATTGTGCCATAGAGACTGTGTACCACAAAGACTGTGCACGCAGTTGCTGTTGAATGATTTTATGGGGATGTATGTGTGTCTTTTGGAGAGAGGAAGTAAGTCTGCTCCAAGAAGTTTCAGCATGTAGTGTTGGTGGTATAATGGTGAGGATAGCTGCCTTCCAAGCAGTAGACCTGGGTTCGATTCCTGCCCAATGTATGTGAGCTGGCTTTTGACATCCTACAGTTCCCTAAGTAAGCACATTTTTCTTTTGGGTATATCACAATGGTACATGCTAGGCTGGCTTCAGCATGTAGCATTGTAGTGTTGGTGGTATAATGGTGAGGGTTGCTGCCTTCCAAGCGGTAGGCCTGGGTTAGATTCCTGGCCAATGTATGTAAGCTGGCTTTTGACATCCTACAAATCCCTAAGCAAGCTCATTTTTCTCTTGGATAGATCACAATGGTACATGCTAGGCTGGATTCAGCATGTAGTGTTGGTGGTGGTATAGCGGTGAAGAGAGCTGCCTTCCAAGCACTCGACCTGGGTTAGATTCCTGGCCAATTTATGTGAGCTGGCTTTTGACATCCTACAATTCCCTGGAAGACAAGATCCTCCTCCTCCAGAGGAGGAGGAGGAGGGAAGGGAGGAATTTGTAAGTCTGTCGAGCAGAAATTCTTATTTTTAGGCAGAAATCAGTTTGGTGGCAAAAAAAAATTGCATTCCGCAGAATTCCACATTTTTGCGGAAATTCCGCCATAGCGCTATAGCAATTCGCGGAAATCTTAATTCCGCGGAATCCTGCGACCATCCTACGTGCAATAATATGCATGGAGGCCCGCCAATTCAGAGTCGGCAAAAACGAAATTAGCTTGCGGCGGGGGACCGGAGGATCCGGGAGTGACCTTGAGGGCACAGGATGGCTGCAGGGGGCTGGTAGAAGCCCCAGGTAAGTGAAACTTTTTTTTCCCCCTGTCTCAGGTACACTTTAAAGCGGACCCAAACCAAAGATTTTTTTAATTCAAAATATTTAGTTGCACCACTCTGACACATACAAAGATGAATAAACACTCCATCAAGCCTATGAGCATGCAGTGCATGCTTTTCACCCGTCTCTTTTCATAACTAAGGTTATACAGGTGGCAGCCATTAGCAATTCCTCCATTGCCAGACACCATCTACTCCACCAGTTTACCGGATTCTGTCCTGGCAATATGAAAGGAAGGGAGGGGTTCCTCCAATAAATGTAAAATATTTTATATTTGTCATCATACAGCTAAAAAAAGGCTGCTATTTATTATTATAATTTCGAAAATAAATTATATTTTTTTAATTTGAGTCCACTTTAAGTAACACATATACTATATAGCAACTAGGGACTGTAGTGCCATAAATTATGTATATGTTATGGCCAGAGTCTGAAGACCACGCGAAGTGACCTACTGATGCGGCCAATATAAGAAGAAGGGACTCTTGTACTTTTGCTGGCCAGAATGCGACCTGACCAGTTTGTACTCCGCTTCAGGACTTGGCTAGCCAGGGCTTTGATAGGTCGCATTCTGGTCAGCAAAAGTCCAAAAGGGAGACTTTTTCTTCTTGTATTTTCAGCAGGAAACTTTGTGTATTGGCTTGCCAGATCCTGAAGTGGCCAACTTTAACCACTTGATGACCCAGCCTTTACCCCCCTTAACCACTTGAGGACCCACCCTTTACCCCCCTTAAGGACCAGCGCTGTTTTAGCTGATCTGTGCTGGGTGGGCTGTGCAGCCCACAGCACAGATCAGGGTGCAGGCAGAGCGACCAGATTTTTTATTTTTTTTTAAAGAGATTTTTTCCCCATTAGGGGGATGATCGCTCCTGCCTGCTGGGTGTTGCGGGGGGGGGGGGGGGGGGGGGCACCTCAAAGCCCCCCTCCGCGGTGAGATTCCTCCCCTCCCTCTCCTACCTGGCCACCCCCGGTGATCCGCGCTGCACAGGACGCTATCCGTCCTGTGCAGCCAGTGACAGGCTGTCACATGGCGGCGATCCCCGGCCGCTGATTGGCCGGGGATCGCCGATCTGCTTTACGGCGCTGCAGCGCAGCAGCGCCGTACAATGTAAACAAGCGGATTATTTCCGCTTGTGTTTACATTTAGCCTGCGAGCCGCGATCAGCGGCCCGCAGGCTATTCACGGAGCCCCCCGCCGTGAATTGACAGGAAGCAGCCGCTCGCGCGAGCGGCTGCTTCCTGATTAATCAGCCTGCAGCTGGCGACGCAGATGTGCGTCGCTGGTCCTGCAGCTGCCACTTTGCCGACGCACGGTATAAGCGTGCGGTCGGCAAGTGGTTAAGGACCAGCGCTGATTTCGCTGATCTGTGCTGGTTGGGCTCTACAGCCCCCAGCACAGATCAAACACCAGGCAGAGCGACCAGATCGCCCCCCTTTTTTCCCACTAGGGGGATGATGTGCTGGGGGTCTGATCACTCCTGCCTGCGTGTGGCTGGCGGGGGGGGGGCACCTCAAAGCCCCCTTCACCGCAGGATTTCCCCTCTCCCTCTCCTCCCTCCCTTCCCCGGAGATCGGAGGCTGCACAGGAACGGATCTGTCCTGTGCAGCCTCTAACAGGCTCCTGCCTGTCATGTGACAGCGATCCCCGGCCGCTGATTGGCCGGGGATCGCTGATCTAGTACAACGCTGCTACTGTTAGCAGCGTTGTACAAATGTAAACAAAGCGGATTATTTCCGCTTGTGTTTACATTTAGCCTGCGAGCCGCGATCGGCGGCCCGCAAGCTATTCACGGAGTCCCCCGCCGTGAATTGACAGGAAGTAGCCGCTTGCGCGAGCGGCTGCTTCCTGATTAATTAGCCTGCAGCCGACGACGCAGATGTGTGTCGCTGGTCCTGCAGCTGCCACTTTGCCGATGCGCGTTATGAGTGTGCGGTCGGCAAGTGGTTAAGATCTGGCTATAACATATACAATACTCAAATCCATTCTATGTTACAGATAATAGGGTTTTAGATTTGTAAGAAACGGAAAGTAATACTTTTTTTGTTTTTTGTAAGACTTCTGGGCATCCCTTCATGGATTTTCAGTTACCAAGATAATATTTTCGTATTAACAACAGCTCTTGAAGTGAACCTCCAGACTAAAAATCTACACAGCAGCACTGAAATGGCTTGGTGTTTCTTTAAAGAGAATCTGTATTGTTAAAATCGCACAAAAGTAAACATACCAGTGCGTTAGGGGACATCTCCTATTACCCTCTGTCACAATTTCGCCGCTCCCCACCGCATTAAAAGTGGTTAAAAACAGTTTTAAAAAGTTTGTTTATAAACAAACAAAATGGCCACCAAAACAGGAGTAGGTTGATGTACAGTATGTCCACACATAGAAAATACATCCATACACAAGCAGGCTGTATACAGCCTTCCTTTTTAATCTCAAGAGATCATTTGTGTGTTTCTTTCCCCCTGCAGCTATCTTCCACTGAAGTGTCAGGCTGTTTCTTCCTGCAGAGTGCAGACAGCTCTGCCTGTATGTAATTCCTTAGTATGTGAAAGCCCAGCCAGCTCAGAGGAGGATTTATCCAGCTTGTAAAAGATAATAGAGCAGAGAGAATCTGCACTAATATAAATAACACACAGGCAGTGTGCAGAGAGGGGCCTGGAGGGGGGAGATGCATCACAGAACCACAACACTGAAGAACTTGGCAGCCTTCCAGACACAGGCTGACAAGTCTGACAGGAGAGAGATAAGTTGATTTATTAAAGAGATGGTGATAGTAGAACGTGCTGCAGTAAGCCAGAGCACATTAGAATAGATTTTGGAACTTGTAGGATGGAAGAAAACCGGATGAAATTTTTGTTACTGAGTCTCTTAAACAGTTTAACAGCATCAGAACTTTGCTTTTCTTACCCAAGCTTCATTTTTAGCTGCACAGAAGAAAACTGCCCATGCATTTTTCCCCTTATGCTGTGCAAAGCATGATGGGATTTCTGATATTGTTGTTCTCCTTCTGCTGGTTTGGTGCAATTTTTTTTTTCTAATTCTGAATTTGAGATTTGAAGCCTAGCACGCACACCTGGGAGGGGTGATCAGGGCACAGGACAATCGGAACTGTGTCTCATGCTCCCTGTAACCTCCTTTCAACCAAAAAGATGGCTGCCGACATGAAAAAGATGGCTGCCCCTGTGAAATCACAAACATTTACCTGTTCTTTTAAAACAGGCTGGTTAAGAGATTATATTACCTATCTATTTGAATTAACATAACTAAATGAAACTTAATGACGGTATGTTTGTTTAGGCTTAAATTCCCCTTTAACATCTTCACTGTGGAGCAGAGAGAGACTTCTAGCAGGGCCAAATTTACCATAAGACACTGTAGGCACGTGCCTACAGGCGGCTGATGGTGGAAAGGCGGCTCAATTCCCTCCTTAAGTGCCTCTCTCCTGCCTTACCTATGCAGAGTGCCAAGTGAAGCATACATGAGATTACTCAGCCAGCTCTCCACATTCCACTGACAAGTTCTCCCTTCAGTCGGGGGCACCTCTAACTACCTAATACCTGGGGGCACCTACTTAGTATTAGGTAGCCAGAGATACACTCTGTATTATAGGGCACCTGTAGCTACCTATGCCAGGCAGAGGACGTAAGGGAGCAGTGTCCGCTGGGACAGCCAGCACACTTGCGGTGCGGTTCGGTGGGGGTTTGTAGGTTCATGGAGTGCAAAGTCTAGGGTGCCAGAACATCTGTGCCTATAGGCTGTTGTGATGTAAATCCAGGCCTGACTTCCAGGGATTATGTTTTACTGACAATATGCTAAGGCTGTTTTCTCGCAATGCCTTGCCCTCCCCATGCTAAGATCTGTATATATTTTACAGATGTCGAGAAAAAAGGGTACATTATAAAAGCAATAAAATACTTTTTCACATCTCTGTACAAAGCATAGTAATGATAGTAAACAAAAATTAGATTGCTAGCTAAATTCAGATCAGTGAAATGTGAATTCTGGTTCAGTTCCTGTGCATTACTGCTTTTTGAAAAAAATCTCTTATTGAATACAGCTGTACAGTATGTTGGAAATGCATCCAATAGAATCTGATGCGATAACCTGCAATACCACTAGGTGGTGCAGAAGCCTTAAATAGTAAGACCTAAGTATTTACACCAGAACACAGCACAGAAACCTGAAAAACCTGGGGAATGTATGCGCAAAATAATTACAGGGACGCAACTTGATGTTTTCAATAAACACTATATTATATACAACGAATGTAATAAAAAAAATGTATTGACTGTTTTTATTGTTAACCACTTGAGGACCTAGCCTTTACCCCCCCTTAAGGACCAGCGCTGCTTTTTCAGATCTGTGCTGGGTGGGCTCTACAGCCCCCAGCACAGATCAAATGACAGGCAGAGCGACCAGACCGCCCCCCTTTTTTCCCCACTAGAGGGATGATGTGCTGGGGGGGGTCTGATCACTCCTGCATGCTGTGGGTGGCGGGGGGGGGGGGGCACCTCAAAGCCCCCTCCACTGCAGGATTCCCCCTCTCCCTCTCCTCCCTCCCTTCCCCGAGAGATTGGAGGCTGCACAGGAACGGATCTGTCCTGTGCAGCCTCTAACAGGCTCCCCGCTGTCATGTGACAGCGATCCCCGGCCGCTGATCGCTGATCTACTACAACGCTGCTACTGTAGCAGCGTTGTAAAAATGTAAACAAAGCGGATTATTTCCGCTTGTGTTTACATTTAGCCTGCGAGCCGCGATCGGCGGCCCGCAGGCTAATCACGGAGCCCCCCGCCGTGAAATGACAGGAAACAGCCGCTCGCGCGAGCGGCTGTTTCCTGATTAATTAGCCTGCAGCCGGCGACGCAGAACTGCGTCGCTGGTCCTGCAGCTACCACTCCGCGTTATGAGTGCGCGGTCGGCAAGTGGTTAAAGAGGAACTGTAGTGAAAATCCTATATACTAAAACGACTGCGTCCTCTGTCCCTGTGTCTGTGTGTCTGGCGTACTGTGCATGCGAGGCACGCGGGTGGACTTGGGACAGCAGAGATTGGGTGCAGTGAGTGCAGCCATTGGGGGTAGAGAGGCAGTGCAGGGGGTCACGGCCAAAGCCTAGAGCCCCTTTTTAAATGGGCGGGCTTTCATCTAGTAACATAACATTTTTTTTTTCTACAGTATTCATTGATAAAATGATTTAGTCAGTGTCTGCCCATTGTAAAAACTTTCCTCTCCCTGATTTACATTCTGAAATGTATCACTGGTGGTGACATCTTTAGTTCTGCCAGGTGATATGTATGGAATGTTTGTTACTGAGAGTTCTATGCACAGATGGAGATATTGCCATTATTTTCCACAATAAAACAAGGTTCACAGACAGCAAAACTGGCAGGATCTTAGTCATGATATCACACTGTGGAGGGGTTTCACCACAGTATCAGCCACACAGACCCCCCTGATTTATTCAAGAAAAGGCAAATATGGCCCAGTGCACACCGGGCGGATCCGCCGGCTGCATCCGCCTGAAAATCCGCATGGCTAATGTATCTCTATGGGCTGGGGTACACCGGCGGCTTGAGGTTTTTAGCGAGCCGCAAACGTGCCTCTTGCTGCAAGTTTGCAGTTTGCTAAAAACCTCAAACTGCCGGTGTGCCCCAGCCCATAGAGATACATTAGCCACGTGGATGCTAATGTGGATGCGGCCGGCGGATCGCATCAAGATCAGCCCGGTATGCACTGGGACTAAACTCTGTCATCCGCACCCAAAACCGCTAGCGTTTTGTGGATCTAGCGGTTTTGGTGTGCACTGGGCCATATTTCTTGTCGGAAAGTGGGTATCAGCTACTGATTGGAATGAAGTTTAATCCGTGGTTAAAGTTCTTTAAGACTTTATAAATATTTAATCTAATATCACAAATTGGGGAGGAAGCTGTAACTGGTGCACATATACTAAAAAGCTGTGGATTGAGTGCAGCTAGTCCACAGTGAGGGCTCAAACACACTAGCAGCCTTTTCTAAGCACTCTCTAGGATAAAGACAAGAAATAGAGCGAACTCAGAGAACCAGTGGTAGGAAAGGCAGGGATGCCTGGAGTAATCTCACCTTAGAAAGTTGCTGGCAAGCCTGTACAGGTTTGTCCAGCAGCTGCACATGTGTCCCTCTGGCTGGGGACCGGGCTTGGCAGTGTCCAGATTCTCCTCCCTAGGAAGGCAGGGCTGGAATCCTTGGTTGTGTCTTTGCAGTTCTCTGCCTGGACTGTATGCAAATTCCACACTGCAGCCGCACTACAGACTATGGTAGGTTGCGCTAGTGCAAACTGTTATGGCCCATACTCACGGGCTACAAATGTCGCCACAACACACGCCACGCGCGTGTTGCGGCGACAGGTCGTCCGTGAGTGTGAGGCATTGCACGGGCGCGCACCCCGAACCGTTGCTCGTCGCTGCTGTTGCCAGGCGATTGGCGCGGTCAATCGCCTGGCGCCGCAACTCCGCCGCATACCCACGCGGACTAGCGACAGCAACAACCAGGAAATACCTTCAACTTCCGGCGGGGGCAGGAACAACAGCGACAGCTTCCACCGCATTAGTTGCCAGGTCCCTCCGCCGTGTGTATGCGGAGGGACCTGGCGACAAGCTGTCGCGCACACGCTCCCGTGTGCTAGCGACAGGCCAGAATGTTGCCCTTGAGTATTGGGGCATTATGCAGCAATGAGGATGTCGAAGGCTCCCTGTTGCTCTGTGTGACTGTATAAACAGCTTGCAGGCAAATGGGAGTAGTGATCAACACTTGGCAATGTAGTAGTGCATGTAAGAAAGGCTGTGACAGCTGCTGTGTGATATAACAAGGTTTATTTGCTACGCGCGTTTCAGGAGGCAAGTCCTCCTTTCATCAGGCAAAGGGTCCTTTTGCCTGATGAAAGGACTTGCCTCCTGAAACGCGCCTGCGAACTGTTTATACAGTCACACAGAGCAACAGGGAGCTTTGGACATCCCCATTAAGGCATAACACTTTGCACTAGTGCAACCTACCAGTCTGTGTGACTGTTTAAACAGCTCATAGGCGCATGTCGGAAAGTTCAAAATATGTACACATACACATGCTGGAAAACACTGTGCACCGCTCAGCCTGGTTGAAATCCATGGTGTAGACCATGCTTTCTCAACCAGGGTTCCCTGAGTACTCTGCAAGGATTCCATGGCATTTCCCCCCATCATGGGGAAGTACAACAGATTATTATAATAATGTCTGTGAACCTTTGTTAATGTCGTGATGAGACTGTTTGGAGGTATAAAAGGCAATTATATGTGGACCTTGACAAATGCATATATTCCAGGCTGGAGATATGTGACCTAAACATGTGAACCTATTAGTAACATAGAGTGGCTGGATAGTGTAATGGTTAACCCCCTTCGTGGTATGATTCTTTCCAGATTTAAAGGATACCACAACTGACATGTGGCATAATGAGATAGACATGGGTATGTACAGTGCCTAGCACACAAATAACTATGCTGTGTTCCTTTTTTTCTTTCTCTGCCTGAAAGAGGTAAATATCAGGTATGTAAGTGGCTGACTCAGTCCTGACTCAGACAGGAAGTGACTACAGTGTGACCTTCACTGATAAGAAATTCCAACTATAAAACACTTTCCTAGAAGAAAATGGCTTCTGAGAGCAAGAAAGAGATAAAAAAGGGGGAAATTCTTATCAGTGAGGGTCACACTGTAGTCACTTACTGTCTGAGTCAGGACTGAGTCAGCCACTTACATACCTGATATTTACCTCTTTCTTACTTCTTGTTTGGATAGTATATTTATTACAGAGCAGAGCGCAGTGGTGAGTGACTCACAGGCATCGGCTCTTTTTAAACTGAGCACCGGCTCTTGTCGTTCTTTCATTTAACGTGCAGCGTTATACCTTAACGCAACGTGTGCACTGTGAACATATACTGTGAAATACTTCAGGTTCAACACAAATAAGTGAAAGGATAAGGGTGACAGGAGTTTCTGTGTGAAAACTATGCTTATAGAAAGCTGTGCAGTCTAATAACAGCAGTGAGATGCTTACTAATTGAAGTGGACCTTACATCGCTGCACAAGATGGCAGCAGACTCTACTCAGCAGACTCTGCGTTTTTTTCTCTTAAATGGGAGTAAAAAAAAGGGGGGGGGGGGGGGTTAGAGGGGATAGTCAATGACTAGGAAACTTGGAAGGAGATGAGAGACACCTCATACTCTTGTTCCTACCACTGGCCAGTATACACACACTATTTTAATTTGGGGTACACAAACTGGCCCCTGTATGTGAGTGCTCTTTTTATGGCTGTTATGGTTCATTTATCCTCAATAAAGCGGTCTACACTTAGTACTGCTGTTTTTATCATTTTTATGATATATCATTAATCTTACACCTGGAGGACAACTTTACACAGTTAGATTGGAACAGTTCTGTGACCACTGGGAGCCTCATGCTATGTACACAACCTTACAACGTGGGTTGTTATTGGCTGGTAAGCCTTTTTCCTTTTGGGTGCTGGGATACACTTTTATTGGCCAAATACCTCAGATATGAGACATGGTGGAATTGTATCACATACCTACCTGTGACCTGCGCTGATTCAATTACATTATTGCTTGAACATTGGACACTGTTTTCTCTCAGCTGCGGTCTTTAGATGATAAACATTGGCACTGTTACTCTTTTTCTCTTTTCAGAATTGCCTACAAATTATTGAATATTCAAACTGAACCCAGATTTAAGTGCACAAAAATAATATGCATCTCCACAATGTAGAAAATAGAACATCTCTTAAAGAAGTGAATACATTACAAATAGGTATTATGTAGTCCTGTGACCTACTGTATATGCCTATTGCTTTGCCATGCAAGCAGTTGTGGGAGTCAGGCCACATAGCACAGGATATGTGGATAAGGACTGTAGAATCTAGTGAACACCGAATGTAATGTCCTATTACAACAACACTTTAATTTTGATGCTCAATTTAGCAAATCACCTCCAATATCTATACAGTATAATCTCATTATAATAAACTTTGGTATAGTAGAACTTCGGGTATAGCAAACTAAATGTCCAGGTCCATGCAAAGCACCATTATAAATATATGGGAGTAATACCTGGTATAGTAAACCAGGGTATAATAGAACTTTGGTTATCGTAAACCTGTTTTTGGCCCCTGCAGTATTCTGTATCCAGCTATAGTGGAAAGTGGGCAGGTGCCTGGGTCATAAGTCAGTCAGTGAACTATGAGCCATGGTCGGTGGGTGGGCTGGCAGCCATGCGTAGCCTGCTTGCTATCTGTATTCTACTGTTGCCCCACGTGGATTACCTCAAATGCACCAACCGACCATAAGATGCATCTACAGGTGAGACCTATGCTTCCTGTGTAAGCTGCTGCCTGATTACTGAGGGAATTGCCCATCTTCTCTGACTTGCTTGTGCATGGCTGCATCACTACAGTATCATCAAGGCTGCACAGACATGAGGACAGAGGAGCACACTATCAGAACTGTATCTGCATTAACTGCTGAGACCTATGCTTCCAGTGCAAGCTTTTGCATGATCATAACCAGTTGTAATTTAATCTCTCCCGTGTCACATGAGTGACACGACAGATAAGCTCATTTAAAAGCACATGATGTTAACAATATGTCTGCTTCCATTAAAGCAGGAAGTAGAAACACTGGAGATTTAGTTTAGGATTTGTATCAGCTGGAACTAAGAAATACTTTTCTTTAAAGGTTATTATGCTATTGCATGTCTTTTAGAGCAGAGAGGAAATTCTGAGTTCAGGTCCGCTTTAAGATGCAGTACTATTTTATAGTTAATGTGCTTGAGTATGACACTTACCAAGATAACTTCTGATATAGTAAACTATTACTAGGAGTATTTAGTGATGGTCATGTCTAGGAGATCTCATGGATAAGTATGTGACCAGTTTGGTCAGGTGACAGATATGCACGATTCTGATTTGCTAGTCAAAATGATGTGCTGAAGCAGGATATGATCACAGCAAAACAAATCACATGCTTCTCCATGAGTTCTCCTGAGCATGGCCATAACTAACTACTTTAATGCAATAAATCCAACAGCCCATGTAAATCATTGTGTTCGTTCACATGTAATACATTTTTTTTGCATTATAAACAAGCCTGCTATTTTCCTCCTGCATATTGTTAGCAGGTTTGGTACTTATCCGTTAGCCGGGCGCATCCGGCAGGTGGCGCTAATTACTATTCCCCCTCCAGGCCGACATGGATAGTAGGGAAAGATGTAACTCTGGTGGAGTTTTGTCGCCACCTGCCGGATGCACCCGGCTAACGGATAAGTGCCGCAGGTTTTTTTTTCCTGAAAATTAAAGGCATATTAATGCGCACATTTGCATAAAAATGCTAACGTGCAAATATACTGCAAATGAAAAATGAGGCCTAGCACTTCTGTCAGCTTGAACTGATATGTGGCTACCTGATTAGGGTGTATGCATTAAACTGCAGTAATGAGAATAACGTGTGTAAAGTCATACGCACAATGAGTAGAGTGTAATGCATTGCATGTTATATATTGCATTTTGCTCTATTTATTATGTGATAAGACTTTACGCATACTATCCTGCACTTTAGTGCATACACCCCATGATCTGGGAAATCATGCTTAGATTGGAGTTGCTTCTACCCAGCCACAAATCAGATTCTGCCTCCCAACCTGCTGCCAATCGATATCTTCAATTATGTGCAATTGACTGATTTGATTTTTTTTTGTCCAAAAATGGGGCGGTGCATTGGGATATCGATTTCTAGCAGATTCCATCAGAGTGATCGCATCTTCCAGGAAAAATCAATAAACAGTATAGTCACCTTTACTTTTACATAATACTTTCAACAGGTCTGGGCAGATTATAGTAATGGTGACCTAAGACTCGGGTGCAGACTTGCTTCTTACATATCATTAGATTATTCATGTACCGTATATAAAACCTGCATGCCTGCAATAGATTAAATGTATTCGTCGTCAGATCCCACTATGCACATAAGTGTTACCCAGACAAACTTTCATGATTTCTTCAGGTGAAAATGTATACATGATAACTGTACAGAGAGGTTACATGGCTCCCTGCTGAACAGCACAATCTATCCTACAGAGGGGGGAGGGATAGTAGATGAATGCAGGAGACATACCACTGGGGCTGAACATGATACAATTGGCTGAAAATAGGAAGAAGTCCTTGGTGAATGGATAACAGAGGTGCAGCCAATCTCCTGGGACAAGTGTACACAGCAGTGCGACATCCAAGCCAACTGTGAGTGATTAATTTTGGCAATGAAGATTTACTATGTGTACATAGCTTTAGTTCTTTTAATGGAAGCTGGTACAGAGGACCAGAGAGAGAGAGAGAGACATGAGTGACATCCATGCAATACAGCCATAAAACATAAAGATTAATTTTATAGCAACAACTATTTCCACACCACAACATTATGAATAGATGCATTCACACAACTGCATTGGTTTGAAACCATAACATTTATAAATAAACAGGACTCATTTATTAACACAAATAAAATAAAAAAAGATGTAAGCAATTACACAAGGGCTTGTTCACACCTAGGGTGCTTTCGCTATTTTTTAAGCTTTCCACTGACCAAAGCGCTTTTGCAATGAATCCTTATGGGACTGTTCATATCTGCACGTTTTGTCAGCTTTCCACTGACCAACGCACTGCCTGCACCATTTTTGGGTGATTTTGCTACAATGGAGGGCATAGGAAAAATGCAAAATGCTCACAAAATCACTTTTGCGGCAATTGCGTTTGTGCTACATTGTATTTATTTTTTTCCGGGTCAAAGAGTTCACTTCCTGACTTGTGTCAAGAAATCGCTCTGCAAAAGCGCTTTGAAAAGCGTAGCGTGCAGGTAAGCGCCGGGAGGGGGAAAAAAAATCACTCTCAAAATTGCAGAATGTGGCCGATAGCGATTTTAGATGTGAACAAAGACTAAATGAGGATTATTTTGGTTAATCTGGATAACTACCACTTTTACTCTACATTTTCTTTTTACCGATCTTGATAAATTAGGTCCAGTCATGCGTATACTTCATCCACACATTATTGTGACACATACTCTGCACAGGTATACCATTACAGTATAAAAATCAGAACGATTCCCAAATAGAAAGTCGATTTTGAAAAATATTTGTGTTTATTTAATTTACAAGAAAACTCCATGTTTACATGGACTGGCCCAGTTGATGAAGACTTTGAACCTGGCTTAATGGCTGAGTCTGTCTTGCACAGTCGTTCCTACTCTATATAGAACAGGCACAATATAATGACACCACATCCCTAAAGACAAACACCCTCGGAATCTGCCTTTAGGAAAATATTTTCCAGGATGTGAAGTGAGAAGTTGGACTGATGGAAACAGCACGTGCCGAGACAGAACTGAAGAAAGAAAGAGTTACACCAAGTGGCCAGTTCAGTTTAAGAACTGTATGCAGGAGAGATGAGCTGATGAAATGTACAATGCAGACTACACATAATCATGTATGCAGAACTAATGGGGTACTGATGTTTGGGCCATACCACTTTAGACAGGTAAATTTAAACAAAAAAATATTTTTGTTCTTCAGATGGGTTGATGCTTCCGTGAGCTTTTATTTATCGACCCTGATTACTCTCTTAATGGTGGTGTAGCATGACAATGGTTTTGTGCCAGGAAAGAGTTGTAAAGCTACATGTTGCTGGCCATTCCCAACCCATTGTTTCTAACTATCTTGTTCAGTTTGTCAGAACAGGCTAAGGAATCAGCAACCAGTTTCCGGCGTGAAAAATGCGACATGGACATGCTTTACAGAGGATAAGTAGTGCAAGTCTCTCTCCTTTGTTTACAAAGCCCACATAGGTTTGGCTGAATGCATCCAGAAGGTCTGACATATTCTTCACAGGTCTCCTCTGCTCAACCAGCTCTGGGAACCCCTCGCTTGACCTTTTATGGGAACCATCAATGACAGCAACACAGAAGATGTTGACACCCAAGCACTGACGGAGGAACATCTCACTTTGTACATACTGGACAAATCCACACTTTGGCTGACATTTTCCATTGCACAATGCTTCACACTGAGAAGGTTGGTGAAGATGGAAATCATCTATGAAGACTATGCAAATGCCATTATCTTCTCTTGGGAAACAAGGCAGTTCCATAGATTTACATTAACGTAGAAGAGAAAATAAAATATGCCAGCACTTTGAGGTTCCCTTTTTTTGAAAATAGTATTCAAGTTGAACTTTAATGCTAGGGTCTGTGAAACCTGAAAACAAAACATAAAATGAACTTGGTTACATTATTAGGCATAGGCATGTTACAAGGTTTTTAGTTTGCAGTCAATTCTGGGCCCTTTTATTGTTTAGAAGATGACGTTGCTGACATCTTAAGTAGAGAGGAAACATTTTGCATTGGAGTTTTGTTTAAAAGGGAAATAATGTATAAAACCGTAAATGGAAGTACATAAGTACATAAGGACTCATTTCCATTTTCGCGTTGCTGATCGCATTTCAGCAACGCGCAGTGAACGCGACCCACAGGGACATCAGAAAAACATAGACTGCACAGTCTGACGTCCTCATCCATGTGGTGCAATTCACCACGGAAGCGCTCTCATTCATTATAAATTAATAGGATCGCAAATGCATCGGGCGAATTGCATGCCAATGCACTGCTGTGTGTCAGGACAGCCACATGCGTTGACACGTAGAATGCAGATGTAAACAAGGCTTCCTGTGGAATTTAGAAGGACAAGAAAGGTGATCCACACACTGTATAAGTTGCAGAAGATGTGCAACTAGTGTTCATTTCACCAGGAACCAGACTAGGGCTAATATGAAAGAACATTTACAAACAGCTCCAGATCCAGGAGAAAAAAGTAAGGATTACTGAGCCACTTCAAAGTGCTCTTTATGAATTTTTAAAACTATTCTGATGGTCAAAAAACAGTTCTAATCCCATAATCCTTTTCTTGAGCAGACCCCTATTCTACTTTCACACCATGACACTGATGATCACAGCAGATCTGGTGTACGATCCGCAGCATATGTCCATGCTTGTGCTGTCCATTATTACAGATGCCATAGATATTATGCTATACCACATGTCTGCGTTCCCTGCAGTATCTGGCAAAGTTGGGAAAGATAGGACTTTGTGTTCCGCTACTGCAGCTGCCATAACAGACATGCAAGCAGGCAGTTATCAGTTGCTGATGGTGTATGAACTGGCGCAGCAGTTTTTAATTCTTATTATGCAAATACTACTTTTTTTTTTGTACAAAATATTTTTAGACATAATTCATGTAAAATAAGGTTTCATTACATGTACAGCAAAACCTTGGATTGAGAGTAACTTGGTTTAAGAGAGCTTTGCTATACAAGCAAAAAATTATGTGAAATTTTGACTTGCTATACAAGCAGGGCCGATTTAAGGGGCCCTGTGGAAAACTGTACCATTGCCCCCCCCCCCCATTACCCCTCTGCTCTACGAGGCCCTGCAAGTATGAAAGCAGCCATAATTACCCATTAGTTGCGGCGGGTGAGGGGATGGGCAGCGGCTGCACTCTGAGGCACGCTGTCTTCCTCCCACTCTATGACCCGGCGCGTGTTTACACATGACGCGCTGGGTCATAGAGTGGGAGGGAGACAGCGTGTCTCTGAGTGCAGCCGCTGCCCGTCCCCTCACCCACCGGGACCAACAGATAATTATGGCTGCTGTTTTACTTGGAGGTCCCCGGGGAGAAGTGCGAGCCGCGGAGCAGACAGAATATAGCAGGGTCAGCGCTGCGGGGGCCTCAGCAGAGGTCAGGGCCCCCTTTGTCTCTATGGTAGCGCTGGCCCTGTATACAAGCAACGTCTTGATATGCAAGCAAAAAAAGTATACATGTTGTAGACTGTGCAAAGTCACATTTCCATGAAATGTTCAAAAGTAACTGTCATTGGATAAGTTCCTTGTTAAAGAGACTCTGAAGTCTCTAAAAAATCATCTTTTTATAATAAAATCCTGTGCAATATGACAGCCCTACCTAAACTGCCGCATTCCTGCCGCTCTAATCTAACTAAATCCCCCCAAACTTCCCTGGGGGCAATCCGGGCAACGCTTCCGTGAGAGGCAGAGCTATGAGCCACAGCTCTGCCTCTCAGCGTGTCTGTCAGCCCGGATCGCCGCCTCTCCCCCGCTCCACGACCAAGAAAGTTGTGGATTTTGCGGGGGAGAGGGAGGGGGAGTTAGGGGAGATTTAGATAGATTTCAGCAGCGGGGATGCGGCGGTTTAGGTAGGTCTATCATATTACACAGGAATTTATAATAAAAAGATGATTTTTAAGAGACTTCAGTGTCTATTTAAAGCCACACAACATAAAAAGGTTGGGCGAGCCAGCAGATGGCAATGACCCATGGAAGATGATGGTGCTATATATAAATCATTAATTATATTAATAAAACACTGATCTTAAAGATGCCAGAGTACATTCAGTGAGGGCAGAGATCACTGGATACATTAGTGATCCAGCACACCTGGACTGGATTGTCTCCTAATAGGTGGCAAAAGCTTGCAAGCCTCACTTCAGTCACTTCAGCATTACACAGGGTGGTGGGACAATTAAGGCTTGGTTCACACCAAGCTTATAATGCTGCATTTTCTGGAACACAATGAAATGCAAGACTGAACGATAAATGCATCTTACCGGTATGTTAGTAATAGGATGTGTTTACACTGTCATGCAGAACACAATCAGAGTGCACATGGATGAGACCGCAAATGCAACTTTCCAACCAGCTGCATTTTTACGTGACTGGATTGCGAACGCAACACAATGGAAGACTATGGTCGTTCACTCAGCTGTCCCATGGCTTTTCAGGCCCCGCCGCTGTTTGGTCTACTGCAGGGAATCCAAGCCCAGCAGAAGCATAGGGCACCCCACTGGTTTGCAAAAGACCCAATGGGGTATCCTCCTGCAACAGGGAAAATTCTCATTAGCTCATAGTGGACCAATGAGAATTCTTCCTGTTGCCAGGTAGGATTCACCTTTTTGTTTTTTTACAAATCAATAGGAAGCCCTATGCTATGCTTCCTGGTCTGTGGATCGACGGCGCAGACGATGAGAAAAGCATCAGAAGTTATCGGCTTCAAGCAGGCGGGAGAGCAGATGGGTGCAACGCAAACACAGCTGATTGAAATGATGGGTATTGTGAACGATGTGGACGCAAGTGCATTCTGAGTGGATGCGCTTACCTGCCGTTTCCGCATCTGCAGCGCAATGTGAACCGACCCCAATAAGGTGATGGCTTGAGTGAACACAGTCACACATACTTTTCCGTGGGATATTTATTAAATCCTGACTGTCTTAGATTTTTTCTAACATGTAAATGACTGCTACAGCGCAGTGGCCTTTATTCAATTCACATTTTCTCTTAAGTTTTCACCTAGGTGGTATTTTCACATCTTATCACTAAAATGCCTTTTAAGCCACCAGCAAGCAAGAAAATACTCAGAATAATTCTGACAGTACATTTTCACCTAATGTTTGGTACTTTTTCAATTTCAGAGTGCTGAAAAGTTATTTTAAAAGGAAGATTTGAATTGAATGAGGGCCAATGAACCATTAAGCGTTTGGCAATTCTCTCTGCATCTTGCTGTAACCCAGGGGTGAGGGTTACACACTTTTGCCAGCCCAGGTGTGCCGTATTCCTACTGTTCTCCAGTGTTCTCTGACCGCCACGTGTCCTGGGTCTCTCAGTGATTGGTGCATAGGTGGTACCTACCTTGTTAAATGCCTACTTAATTCATGAACCTCCATTTCTGTACTTTTAAACTCATTCAGCTCTTTCCGTATGGCTGCCTGCAATGACAATAAATGGCATGTTAAATACAGCTTACAAATACAGGAAACACATTTATCAGTTGGAAGCTACATCTTTTCCAGTCTGTAGTCTTATTCACATTTCTTACAAACTTTCCTGTACAAGAACATAAGTTACCACTATTCCTTTTATTCACAGTTTTACTAGATTTTTATTTATTTTCTAAAACTAGTTCCATAAATGACAGTATGTATAGCAAATGTGGAGCCACCTAAAAGAAAAACGTTAGATTCTTCTCTATGGAGATGGAAGGCTCTGAATCCCATTGAGTCCCCTCTTTGTGTCCTCGCTCCCCTGCTGTTCCCTGTTCAAATTTGGAGTCCTCAGAAGTCTTTGGAAGCAATTGCATCCGCGAGTGCTTCCGAATAAGGGAGCATCCAAGCCTGCAATCACTCGAGCACAGTATAGACTTGCTCATCTTTAGCAGTACTGAGGGACGCGAGTGCTCCCAAAGCCTTCACAAGGGTTCCCAAAAGCGTATTTGACCAGCTGGTCAAATAACTTCCATGGGGGGACATCGGCGGAGTGAGGGCAGGAAGAGAGTACTGGGAAGGCTCTATGGGATCCAGAGCCTTCTCTCTACATAGGTAATTATCTAACTTTTTTTCAGTTTGGCTTCAGCACGGTGATGTGAATTTTATACATTATTTTATTGTATAATTCTCTTTATACAGATATTACCAGTTCACTGTTTCTTTTTCATTAAAAGTATGGCAAGGCTGTAAAGATTTATAACCTGTCAAGTGCACAGCATTAGGGAAAATTACGGCAGCCTCCCCTAGAAGAAGAGATGCCTTAACTTCTTACTGCTGCATACTGAGAGAAAAGTGTCGGCAAGTAGAAGCCCCAGCAGCCATGTTGGGTACAGACTTCATGCAAGGATCCTGAGTGGTGACAGGTATTCTCCTGAGGAGAGCAGCATGGTAACACAGGGCAGGGGGTTTGGTAGGCAGTGCCAAAATCATAGGAGAGGAAACTTTCTTTCAAGAAGGAAATTCTTGATCAGAGTTCTGATGTAAAGTTTACTTACTACAACCTATGATTGCATTTACCTCAGCCTATGATTGCCGAGCACTGTAATAACAGTGCAGGACATTTGGACGCAGCCAGCGCCACCATAGACTGTAATAGGAATTACGACTATAGCGGCGCACAGTGAGTAACTTCGGCGCCATCAGAAGATGGAGCTGAAGTTACTTTTAAAACACTATAATTCGGCCTCCAGCAATAGCTGGAAGCCGAATTACATAATTCCCCACTATCCACGTGGACCTAGAGGGGGAATAGTATTTAACGCGTCCGGGACTTGTGCAGCAGCAGGATAAGCCATATACCGTCTGTATCCTGTGCCCAAGTCTCCCGGCGGCGAGATCACAGGAATGCTATGATTGCATTTACCTCAGCCTATGGTTGTATTTACCTCAGCCTATGATTGCATTTACCTCAGCCTATGATTGCATTTACCTCAGCCTATGATTGCATTTACCTCAGCCTATGATTGCATTTACCTCAGCCTATGATTGTATTTACCTCAGCCTATGATTGCATTTACCTCAGCCTATGATTGCATTTACCTCAGCCTATGATTGCATTTACCTCAGCCTATGATTGTGAAAACATCATTACAGACTCAGTAAATAAAACCATATTTTTACAAATGAACCCACAAATCTAATGAATAGATTTCATAAATGTGTCAAAATGGTTGAAGTCCAGAGACAACACAGAATCCTCACTGATACATCTGACTGTAACTCTCCACAAGTGCCTTGTGCTGGCAGATTCCCCTCAGAGACTCACATCTGTATTGCTGAATATTTAGCTGAGCCTTTCTGAGAGCCAGAGCCTTGTCAACACTGAATAATTAATATGCTTAAAGTTACAAACTTTGTCAGCAGCTGTGAGACGTGTCCATGGTTTATCTGCTCGTCTGTCATAGTCCTGCGCATCTGCCAGCTCCACATAATCACTGAAACGTATTAGGATCTTCTTCTCACGCAGCTCCTCCACTGTTGGCCTCTGACTGAGCTGTACATGTCAAATCAGGAAAATGAAACAAAACATGTCTCAGTATGAGTTAGATCATCATTCTTACAATTCAAGCTGAATATATTATATCTCCTACTTTTAAACTGATCAAAAAACGTATGGGGTTTCCCGTCTATTAAAGCATAGTGGAACTGGTGGACCTGTCTAACCCCTAACCACGTGTTTCCCTCTCCGTGGCATTGGCGACCATTTCCTGGCTTGTTCTTTCTACAATACTGGGTAATGTATTAACTCAAATGAAGCACTTTGACCAGCATTATAGCACGCTCATAGCATTGCCTTATAGAATTAAGCACTTTATACAGTACAAATCCATTGATTTGGTTTACCCAGATTAAAGGGACTCCGAGCAGTGCAGAAACTATGGAAAGATGCATATCATTTTAAAGCTCTCTTTCTCCTCTTTCCAATGATATATAAACCGCATTTTAGTTTTCGCTATTTTCGCGATTGAAATTGCAGCGGCCGCAATTTCAATCGCGTAAATAGAGAAAACTAAAAGGCGTAGGGTGACGATTTAGGTGTCGCCAGAAAGAGGAGAAAGAAAGCTTTAAAATGATATCCATCTTTCCATAGTTACATTGTATTACATTGTATTTTTTTTTTATTTTTTTTTTACTGAACCTGGGTTTACATATGCTGGGCACTCAGTATTGAGCCCACAGCAGTAATTTATTTGATTGGGTCAGGTGACATATGAATTGATTGATTGAAAATGTGAATTCTGCTCACCAGAAGAGTCACTGTTTTTCAATCATATTGTTTGTGATACTAATAAATTGTTGATGAAGTATTGATTATATACATGAGTTGTGCTGATTTGCTGGACAGCTGTCTCTTCTTTGCAGCTGTCCCTTCTTTGTGCTCTATATGTATGGAAGTTTCCATATTCCAGCTCCAACCATGAGCTCATTAGGAAGTTTTATTGGTTATCTTAAATCCACAAACCGTCTTAGCGCTTCCAAAAGCAATTTATCTGCTACAAAAGGAAAAGTCAGCTCAGAAGAGGAGGATGATGACAGGGCCATGCAGAGGCAGAGGTGAGAGAGGCTCCAGCCTCAGGGCGCAGTGTAGGAGGAGGCACACAACTCACTCAGCTATCATTCCCGTTATGTTTGAAGCAGAGAGAAATAAGAAAAGGGGATAAATGACACTGACTGCTAGCCGATAACTAGAGATTAATGTGTTAGGGGGCTGTGGGCCCTGGGGCGCCTCTTAGTCTAATAGTAATCAGTGTGTGATGGATGGGGTGGGAGGGATGGAGGGGCGCACTTTAGTGTCTTAGCCTTTGGTGCTGGAGGACCTTTTCCCGGCTCTGGATGATGATGCCTACTGCTATCAAAGGCCTATTTTGTTAGAAGAGAAAAGTAAAGCTTTGATTGAAGAAATATATTTCTCAGTTGTGTGCAGAGTTGGGGATAGTTACAACCGTTTTATATTGCTGACTGCATCCTTTAAAGAAAACCTGTAACAAAAAAACCCTCCCCTGGGGGGTACTCACTTCGGGTGGGGTAAGCCTCCGGATCCTATTGAGGCTTTTCCTGTCCTCCTTGGTCCCATGGCGGCAGCGATAAAGCTCCTTGAACAGCGGGGATGTAAATATTTACCTTCCCAGCTCCAGCGCAGGCGCAGTATTGGCTCTCCACTTGGGGATAGGCGGAAATAGCCAATCGCTGTCAGGATGCTCTACTGCGCAGGTGCAAGTCTCCTCCTTTCTTCAAAAGAATGGTCGAAATGCTGTCTAACACTCACTAAAGGAAGTAGCTATTACTCCCATATAGAAACTAACCTTAAAATACTCCATCGCACTCATCAGGTTCCTGACAAAATACACCATTATGATTCATCTAAATCAAAACTCTGCTTTCAAAACTGCGGCAGAATTGGTACTTTAGCTCATACATAGTGGTTCTGCCCAGTAACACGTGACTTCTGGGCCCAAATATCAGCCCTTATAAATTCAGTTTTGGAGAAATCCCTACCCCCTGATCCATTCCTTCTCTTGATTGGCCACAAACCTAAAGGCTGGAAATACCCCCAACACCGACTAGCTCAGCACATAGCCAAGGCTGCCAGAATACATTTAGCCAGACAATGGCTCCAACCAAACCTCTCCTTAGCTCAGACTAAAGAAATCATTAATGACATACTCGTTAATGAATGTCTCATCGCAATTATTAACGACTCTACTCTAGCATTTACTAATACGTGGCAGCTTTTGCTTTCTCTAGCTGAAACTCAAAACCTTAGAAACTCAGTGTTATCTATGTAGCCTCTTCTCATGAAAATCTAAGAATTGCATGGTTACTGTAAACCTTATCATCATACCTATGTAAGAATCTACTCTCTCTGAACCCATTTGTTTGGCATGTCATTTTTGTTCTAACCCTTTACATGCTTACCAATTTGTACTTGGTCCCACAGGGACAAAAAGTAATGCTTGTTATATATTTCTACTTGTTTTTAAAATTTCAACAAAACACTTTGAAACTAAAACCGTGATAGTGTTATGTTTTTTATTCATTATGAATGATGTCGGCCAGGAGATAATCAGCTTTGCTACACAGGTAAGTGCAAAACAGGTGTTAATGGGCAAATTGTGAGTGAGAACTTATCATAAACTACAGCTAGTTTCATCATTACTGCTCCTCTGTAATAGGGATGATTAACAATATGCAAACAATTTCTTCTTGCATTCCAATCTCATGTAAATTATATGCAGCTTTAAATTGTCCCTATAAGAATACAGTGGTTTGCAAAAGTATTCGCCCCCCCTTGAAGTTTTCCACATTTTGTCATATTACTGCCACAAACATGAATCAATTTTATTGGAATGCCACGTGAAAGACCATTACAAAGTGGTGTACACGTGAGAATTGGAACGAAAATCATACATTATTCCAAACATTTAAAAAAATAAATAAATGCAAATTGTGGTGTGCGTAATTATCCAGTCCCCTGAGTCAATACTTTGTAGAACCACATTTTGCTGCAATTACAGCTGCAAGTCTTTTACGGTATGTCTCTACCAGCTTTGCACATCTAGAGACTGAAACCCTTGCCCATTCTTCTTTGCAAAACAGCTCCATCTCAGTCAGATTAGATGGACAGCGTTTCTAAACAGCAGTTTTCAGATCTTGCCACAGATTCCTGATTGGATTTAGAACTGGACTTTGACTGGGCCATTCTAACACATGGATATGTTTTGTTTTAAACCATTCCATTGTTGCCCTGGCTTTATGTTTAGGGTCATTGTCCTGTTGGAAGGTGAACCTCCGCCCTAGTCTCAAGTCTTTTGCAGTCTCCAAGAGGTTTTCTTCCAAGATTCTCCTGTATTTGGCTCCATCCATCTTCCCATCAACTCTGACCAGCTTCCCTGTCCCTACTGAAGAGATGCACCCCCCGAGCATGATGCTGCCACCACCATATTTGACAGTGGGGATGGTATGTTCAGAGTGATGTGCAGTGTTAGTTTTCCGCCACACATAGCGTTTTGCATTTTGGGAAAAAAGTTCCATTTTGGTCTCATCTGACCAGAGCACCTTCTTCCACATGCTTGCTGTGTCCCCCACATGGCTTGTGGCAAACTGGCTTGTGGTCTGGCTATAATACTGTAAACATTAACTTCCACCAATGTGATGAATCACCAATGAGGAATCGCAGGTTAAACTGCCGATGTGTCACAAATATCTGACATTTTGTTGCAATGTGGTACAACTTGATAAAGGTTTGGAAACTCAGTCTTACCTTGAGCAAAAGTATAAATACCAACAAAAGCTACTACAGTGTCATGCACCTTTTTTGTAGTGGTTTTAAAAATAACACTGATTTAATCATATAACTGTGACAAAGTTCACAAGCTAAAGTCCCTATCAATTTGGAGCAAGTCAATTGACCTACTGGCACATTTTTGGTTCCTGGGACTAAAAGAAACAGAGATGAGTAAAGATGTGAGCTTGAAGAAAATATGCAAACTCCATGCAGAAATCCTTGCAAGTAAGGGTCCATTCACATTAGAAATTGCTAAACGCTAACGCAAACGCTGAACGATTTTCTGGCTTTTTTCTTAGCGATTTCCCAGCGATTTTTCACTGTATAGAAATCGTATTTACAGCGTTTTTACAGCGATTAGCATTTTGTGATTTCTAGTTCAATTTAGCCTGCAGATCATTTCAGCAAATCGCTTAGATGAGAACACTTCCATACACGTTAATTGTACACACGTTTTTCAAACCGCTAGTGATTTTCAGCAATGCTGAAATTGCTCTGAAAATGCACAAGTGTGAACGGGCCCTCAATGCTTGACGGAAAATTCACTCCCACATTTGTAAGCTCAAGAACATTCCTTCTGAATTTTTATTTCTCAAGTCTGGTTAGTGGGCATGCCATGTGCAGCACGACCGATACATTATAATATGCAAACAAACCTCACAGGGCAAGGTGACTGTAGGGGGAAAAGGGAGCTAAACTGCTGGTCAAGTTAAAGATCATATCTATGTAACTGGCCTACAATGGAAAACTGGTCACTCTCTGCTCCTATCTAACTTTCCTGTGTGACTGTCTTGGTAAATGTCCATTTGAATGAATATCGCTGTTGAATTAGATATTTCTCTTTAGCCAAGACGATTATTACTGTCTGCTGGAAAATGTTGATTTGATGAATAAAGCTGAGTTTATCAGGCCTTTTAGTCAAATGGAACCAGTCAAGCTTAGCCTGTTCTGCATAACTGCATATTATCATTTTCCCATAAAGTTTTAAAAATGTTTCAGCCCTAGTTTTGAAGGTGAACATATTTTATTACATTGTAATGCATATTTTACATTTACTTCTGTTACCTCTTAACCTCTTCCTTCCAAAATAGCGTAATTTACATTGTAGCTGCAGAAAGCCTTTGGACTTTCTTCCAAAGAGTTGTGAAAACAGCAAGATGTCAGATGTGGTGGAAGGTCAACGTCACCTATGATAAACACCTAGCAATATTCTTTCTCTTTCCATGCAGAATTTGTTATCCCTGCAGAATGTGTTATCTGTTTCCATGCAGAAAGTGTTATCCAAAAGCTGTCCTGAAATGAACAAAACCTACGGAGCACTGTTTTCATGTTAAAGAACATTTTACATTTTTATTAGAAATAACAATTAAAAACTACAGAGGCGCTTGGCCACAGTATACACCCTATTTTGCTGTCTCCAGTTAATTGCCTGATGAAGCGGGATTGTTACCTGCGAAACCCCTTGCATCGGAGAGATTGTAATAAACGTGATTTACAATAACGTTCCTTAGTCTTTTTTTCTTTGAGGAGATAAGTCCACCAAATGTCCCCCTTTTAAATGGATTTTAATCGCTTTTATTCTTGTTGACGCCTCTGTATACAAATTATAACCAATTAAAAAATAAAGAGGTTCAAAAAAATCCATTTTAGTCCACTACTTTTAGAACTGGGATCTTTAACAAATTTGAATGTTTTTCTTCCGAAAAAAATCACTTGTTATATTTTGTGGATTTGGTCATTACTTTTGGAGCATAAGAACAAATCATTTATCATGTTTATAAGTTTTAATTGTTACAATGTACCAGTATATCTTTATTGCTAGAAGGAGAAACGATTTTTTGCCATCCACTGTTCAAGTGTTAGAATTTTAGGTTAGTCATCAAGTTCCTAATCTTACCTTGCGTGTTAGTCTCCTCTTTATCTCTCGCTTTTCTTCTTGTTCTTCTTGTTCGTTGCGTGCTGCAAATCAGAGATTTTTGTACACATTTAGTGATGCCTATATACAATATATTGATTTGTGTGTGTTTTTGCATAAGTAAAATATAAACACGTTGCTAGGTGATTTGTTTCGAATACATTAACATTTTGTAGAGTGGAAGTGTACATTTCTCCATGTATATATATTCTTTTATAGTTTCGAGAACTTGTGCAGCGTATGGAAGAAAGTAACATGCTTTCAACTGACATGCACATTTTAATGTACAGAAAATGCACAGATTCGTATTTGGTGATAATTCAGTCTTAGTAACACCAGTCAGCATATCTGAGGTACTAAATGATGGGTTATACATGGTTGGCATGAACCATACATTTTGATTATGACCGCTGTACAGTATGACATTCCTATAGAGTATAGACCAAATGGATGACTTATTATATCTATCCATCTATATATATTTGTTTTTGTCTGCTCTCCGTCTCCTATGGCGTATTCTCATCAGTCTGCTTTCCCACACTGCACTGCATGACAAAGTGCAGTTAGCTTAACACTACAATATACACATTAATGGCACCTGCAAGATCACATATTTCTCTGGTGAGATCACCAAAATAATCCATATCCTAAGTGTTTATTGGTTTATAGTTTTCAGTCACTGTACGGTTAATGAACTCAAAAGCTCAAAATAACAGAGGGGGTCAGTCAGACTGGGATAACAGAGATGGTCAGAGTGGTCACTTCCTGCAACATATTTAGTATCAACAGAACTTTAAAAAAGCTGTCCCCTCAATGCTAAAATCCACGAAGAAAATGTATTTATCATGGTGATTTTTGCCTATTGCAGTTAAGCAGATAAATATCTCTTTGATATAAAGATTAAACGTTTTGTAACAAGGTTAGTCTGTGTATCTTTCAAGATAGAATTTTCAAAACAGCCTGACTGAAATCTCCCCCAATCTCCAGATTACACAAAACAGCTTGTATAAGAGAAAAAAATGTATTTTCTATCATTTAAAATAACACAGGTGGAAGTCTCATTAGAAATCTAAAACGTCTGGTTCTGCCACCTGTATTTTTCCTTCAGGGATGACTTTACTAACCTCTTGACTGATGACTTATCTTACATCTATTTCTTAGATCCAGATCCTGTACTTTTTTAGGCCAGCCAGCATCCACTGAGGGCTCACCTAAAGTAGATCCAACTATCCAAACCATTAACCTGCCCCAAGTGGCAGCATGCAGATTTGACCTGCTGGAAGCAGACTTTATCCTCAAAGGACAATTAAAGTGAGAAGGTTAAGGAGGCTGCCATAATTATTTTCTTTTAGACAATACCAGTTGTTTGGCTGTCCTGTTGATCATTCTGACATCAGTAGTATCTTAATCACACATCTGAAACAAACATGCAGCTAATCCTATCAGATTTTTGTCAGAAACACCTTATGCTTGTGCAGTGTTTTTGGCTACAAGTATAAAGTGCAGAGGATTAAAAGAACAGCCAGGCAATGTGCATTGTGAAAAAGGAAATAAACATGGCTGTCTCCATATCCCTCTCACTGTAGTTGTCCTTTAAATATAAATATAATACAATAATCTGCCTACTCTGTACCAGTACCTCATATACCTACTTCAGTATTTACAATTGTTCTAAAACTACCATTATACTTTAAGCACTCTCACTATTTTTGTCATGTTAATGAATACAGTGCTGTTTCTTAAGAAAAGTAGCCAAAGTATTCAAGAGCTTTTTCAGCTTAAAGCCAAACAATATCTCCAGCTGTTCTGGATCCAGAACTTCAATCAGGGAATCAGCTGAATAAAATCAGGGCTTTGTTTGAAAAGAAGATGGCAGAAACTTAAAGAGGAACTCCAGCCTAAACAAACATACTGTCATTAAGTTACATTAGTTATGTTAATTAAAATAGATAGGTGCTAGGCAACAAGAACAACATCAGCCATCCCATCATGCTTTGCACAGCATCAGGGGAAAAATGCCCAGGCAGTTTTCTTTGATGGGATGGGGCTTAGCTTCTTTATAGCTAAAAATAAGGCATTGGTAAGAAAAACAAAGTTCTGATGCTGTGAAACTGTTAAAGAAACACCAAGCCTTTGCAGTGCTGCTGAGTAGATTTTTAGTCTGGAGGTTCACTTCAAGCTTTTGAACTTTGAATGGCTCATGACTGTTCCTATCAATTTTACCTCGAGGCAGTGATGCTACCTGAGATTTTGGTGCCTAGTAGATATACCCTACTTCTTATTTTATTTGTCCCTTGCTTCGATTGCAAAGTGTTTACCAAACAAAGTGGAAAACCTTTGTTCACTCCACAGTAACGAAAAATGGTCCCAAATAGGGAAGACATTCCCACAGCATAGAAACTTCCATTCCGTAATGCCCAGTGTGACCTGCTCAGCTGGCCAGTAGAGATAAAGATTGTTGTAGTGACTGCATTTATGATCTTGCATTCCCATCAGGACTTGCCAGTTTGTGAAAGCCACTGTCCAGCTTACTTCAGGTTAGAGGTTGTGATGGGCGTTATAGGATAGAAGCGTATTATAGCTTGGTAAACCTATGCCATGGCAAATTTAAAGGGACTCCGAGCACCTCTCATGGGCATGCCTTTAAGCCAGACAACTTCCAACAAAGTCATGCTATGACCCCTCTGGAGGAGCCTCTTGCAATGGCCATGCGTGTCACTTCCTCTTCTTTCTTCATTCAGTGATGCACTTCTCTAACAGAGAAGACAGGGGTGACCCGGCAGTTATAACATAGCCAAGATGGCAGCCGTGATTTTTAAACTGAAATCGAACGAAAACTATTTGGTGTAGAACGGCGATTCAGGCATCAAATGAAAGAGGAGAGCACAAGCTACAGAAAGGTATGCATCTTTAAGTACTTTGTAGTACTGGTCGGAGTCTTAAAGGCATGCCCATAAGAGGTGCTCGGAGTCCCTTTAATCCCTAGTCCAAAGTAAAAGAGCAGACAGACATCAGAGTATACACAAAGTGCTGCAAGCTTACGTTTCAGGATATTTCTTTGTTCCAGCTCTTCAGCAGTTGGCCTTTGGCTCAATCGCCTGCGGAAGAAGATAGAAATCTTTTGAACCATTTTCTTTAAAATATATGAAGCCAAATGCAGTAACTAAATGTATTCAATGTCGATATTGCTCCAACTTTCGCGGCGGCAGCTACAGAAGAATTTACAAACAGAAAATGGCATTGCAACGTCCAGAGCAAATATTATCTGATGAAGAAAAAACCAAGGCAGGCTGTTAAGTCATCTGGAATTGAGCCACCAGAGCAGATATGTGAACACTGTTTTACACCATTTCCTTTCTCACCACACACATCCTGATTATCTTAAGTTCACTATGAAGTAAAATGGTTCAGAGCCAAACTGACTCAGAGATACAGAAAGTTTATGACAAAGACTCCTTTCCTGCAGCAAGTGCAAGGTGTTGGCTGACAACAAAGCCAGATAAACTGCTTAGGGCCTGAGCCCACTAATACAGTTGTGCACAGTTGTGTCCACTTTTCAGCAACACATTAACCTCTCTAGTGTTATGATTATTTCCAGATTTAAGGTCTAAAAGCCATAACATTTTTTCACAACCTTTTAGACCCTAAAAACAAAAAGAAAAACATACTACAGAGAGATCTGCAGCAGAGCCAGGCAGCGCTGAGGGGTGGATCAGGACTCCCTCTGACGTCAATGACGTTGGTGACATCATCGCACCCGTCACCATGGCGACAGGGAAAGCCCTAATGGAAATCCCGTTCAGAACGGGATTTCCTGATGGGCCTGCTCGCCGGAGGCGATCGGAGGGGGTGGGGGTAGCCGCTGCTCAGCGGCTGTCATGTAGCTAGCGCTAGGCTAGCTACATGATTTAAAAAAATAAATAAATAAAAAAATGGTGCTGCACTGCCTCCCTGGCAGATTTAATTGACCGCCAGGGAGGTTAATCACAATGAAATGATCTATATCTTTTTTTCACCACCAATTGAGCTTTTTGGGGTTGATATTTGTTTTCAGTAATTACTTTATTTTCTATGCATTTTAAAGGGAAAAACAAGGAAAAAATGAAAAAATACACTATTTCTCCAATTTCATCCCCTATAGCACAGGTGTTGAACTCCAGGCCTGGAGGGCCAGATCCATGCCAGTGTTTAGGATGGACTGAGAAAGAGAGGAATGTGTTCTACCTGATGGACCATACCTTTCCTGATTCAGACCCATCAATTTGAGCTGTATCAAAAATGTGTGAGGATCTCGGCCCTCGTAGTACCGGTTTGACATACCTACCCTATAGTTTTAAAATAAACACTGCAACTGTACATAAAACCCACACATTTTATCTGCCTATTTGTCCTGGTTATCACAAGATTTTAATTATGTCCCTAGTACAAAGTGTGGTGACAACATAGTATTTGGAAATATATGTGTATTTTTTTCATTGGTGTTTTTTTTTTTCACTATTTTCACGCGCACAGCGGCAACAGCACTGTCTGACTTTTTAAAAACGTCCTGGAGCTATTAAGAGGCTCTAGCAGGACGTTTTTATAAGTCAGGTTGTCATTAAGTGGTTAAGGAAGATTCCATCGACACCAGTTGATGATCTAATATTTTTGGAATGGAATGTTAATTTCTGGACTGTCACTGAAGTGATGAATTATGACATGAGGTGATCCGTTATTGCTCTGCTTTCCTGAATAAGCTTGAATATGTAACGAGACAAATGAGGCTAGCTGTAGAAAGGGGAGTGAAGCTACCTTGTGAGTTTAGTGCCAATTTGTTGCCGGAGTTCCAGCCTCTCTTCATCAGTCTGCACGGGGAGAATGTTCTTCTCTTCTAACTCTCTCTTGGAGGGTCTGTTACTTAACTTTATCGCCAACGAATCCTTCCTGAGAACCTTTAATGCCAAGGAATCTTGGATGATGAAAAGAGAAAAGCAGTATAATTAGCTGCAGTATTGCACATGGCAGAAGTCTTTTTGCATCATAAACTGTACATATGAAGTGTATGTGTGTCCCGCTTCCACACTATTAAAATCCCCCCCAAATTTTTTACCCTGGGATTGGTTAGCTCCAGAAAGGCTGCAAATCCTTAAATCTGTCTTCCTGCTCCCAGACCACCCACTAGCAAGGGGGCCACCCCAGTCCTGTCCAGTACAGATTGTCCTTCAAAGAAGAGTGCTTCTGTATCAATAAGTATTGGGAGTTCCTCACTTACGTGTAGCTCTGTGAACCATTTCCACAGAAGCTACCACTACAAGGTCAACTTTACATTAATTATGTATGTAATAAATTGCTTCTGATCATAAATGGTAATTGAGCATCATAATATCCAATAACTTATTCAAACTAACAGGAAAATAAATCATTGCTCTACCTCCCTTTATCCTTAGTGCTATGTGCTGTAGTGAAGGGTGCTGGATCAGAAGCCACTCCAACCAATACGAACACCAGGGATACACACTCCTCCAATTATAGATAAAACATAGGTTCCTTTATTATAAATCCATCCAAACAGCACAGTGATTATGGCATGATAGCATAGCAAAGATCTGATGACTTTTCAACCCTGCTGGGTCCTTAATAGTAGCCCAAGCAAAGGACCCAGCAGGGTCAGAAACACCTCAGCTATGCTGTCATGCTGTTTGTACAGATGTATAATAAAGAGACGTAAGTTTTATCAAGCATTGGAACAGGACATTTTGGTTACATTTTTTGTGAAAAATCGGTTAACGTTGGGTTATCAGAAAAATTGGTTATGGTGTAAATAGCTGTGTCAGTAGCGTGAACCCTCTCAGCAAAAAAGCTAGACCATCAATGACAAGTAAAAAGTGTTAAAGATTTGTTTTACAGGATATTGCAAGTACCAAATATTGGGGTTGATGCACAAAATTACACTGGGTATCTGGGTATATTCACTAATAGGGGGTAACATTTATGTGCACAGACAGCGCATGTAAATTCTGCTGGACATTATGCCAACTCTGTAATGTAGATTACATAGTTTGCGTAATGTTTGTTATGCACACAAAGAATACACTGCTTGTGTAAGATGATACGCAAATAACATAACACATATTATACAAGCAACACAAATGTTGTGTATAGGATGCGAGTTACAGTAACCTATGCTATATAGTTTGCATTACGTTTGGTAAAATTTACACCTGCTGTCTGCGCACATACATTGTACTGCCAATTAATAAATACAACGTGATATGGGATACCCACAGTAGTTTCATGAACCAATCTCAATAATTGGTACCTGTGCAGATATCATCCTATCCTATAAAACCCGTTTCTCTGCGTCCCCTCCTATGTGTGTGTGTCCATGCTTTTACGCTACTGCACAGCACACTTGCAGCAGTTAGAATAGGAGGAGGACAGGGCCCAGGGGGCGGGCATGTGCGCAGGTGTGTGCAAGCGGCTGATGAGGGAGAGAGGCAGTGCCGGGGGTCATTCCAATTTTGTCACAGACAGGACCAGATATGGACCTGAAAACAGTACAAATACTGTACACCTCATACAGAGAACATTACTAACTACTAGACTCAGCTGGCTAGAATTCCATAAAACAATATAATTTAGGCATACTTGTATATAATGAGCTGTCATCATCTTCATCATCGTCATCTTCCTCATCTTCATCATCATCATCATCGTCTCTGGAGTAGAGGCAGGAGGAGTCTTCATAGCTTGATTCATGAGGCATGTTTTCCTTGTCATCTTCACATTCAATTACAACAGTTGGCACTTGTCTCATGTCAGAATATCCTCCGAGTCCTGGTTTGGACATACCGTCTCCTCCATGCAAACCCGAGCTTAAACAAAAAACAAAAGTCTCTTAGTGTTTTGTTCTGTGCACGTGTATAATACAAAATTATATGGCATGTTAATAGTGAGGAAAAAAAACTCTATTGTATCTGCCTTTTGACAGCAATAATGTATGTATACAGGTGCAAGACCATCCAGAAATGAATAACCAGTATAAAGTCCTACCGTGTTAAAGTGAGCCAGTGAGCTTCATAAGAAAAATGTGTCACCCAATCCCTGCATAGTAACACCAGTAGTTATTAACTTCATTAATATTAGAGACATGCTCAAACTATGAGATTGTGCTTAACAATATGCCACATTTTACATTAATGGGCGTAGCAATCACCCCTGCAGGGGGGCCCAGGGGCTTTGGGGGGACCTCCTCCTCCCCTCCCCCTCAACCGGGAGTGCAGCCAATTAGCAAAAAAAACTCCCTATTTGCTCAAATAACCCTGACACTTCCTCCCGCCATGCAGAGTAGCGAGTAGCGGAAGCATCTGTAATTTGTTCCTATTTCCAGATGCTGCCTCACAGCGGAACACTATCTGCTGCCAGTCGCCGGCTCCCGATCACGCGACTCTCACAGGGTTCAGGGACCGAGGAGGCCCCATGCTATCATTTTTGCAGTCTAATTACGCCCCTGTTTAAATTGATATATATTTTATGCTTCAGAACCGTAAAGTATATGAGAGGAAAAAAAACAAGCCTGCACATTCATAAAGTAAAAAAGAAGTTCATATTAATTAGTTAACGTACGTCACATTGTAGCGCAAATACAAAATACTATGATTAAAGGAAAAGGCTCACTTTATCATAGTTTTGCTTGAAAATGTCTGTATCTAGCCTAGGCGGATAGAAAGGAAATGCTTTACCACAGAAATCTGTGAAGGCTGTGTAATGTAAGCCTTCAGGCAGCACCGTCCTCGCTTTGATCTGTATATTGGAAAGCTCTGTGATCATATTTCATTTCCAGAAAGCACTCACTCCATTAGTTTAGGCTACATCCAGTAGCAGACACATCTCATCCAGTAAAGGAAAGCCTTTGCATAAATGTAACACTTTAAATTTGTACTGCAGTATGTCCTAGCTTCGTCACATGATGTATCATATTCTTATTATTTTAAGGGGTTATATTTAGACTGAATTGTGTGCAGCAGCCATATCAGTGTGATGCAAAATCTGCTTATTCAGCTCCCAAGAAAAATAAATAATTGGGTTTTATGTTTTTCAGCACTCTTTGGATATCAGGGTTATTTGCATGGCCAGATACAAGTGTTTTTGTGTCTTTCTACTTTTCGGGAGCACCGCAGGGTGCATTAGACTGTAGTTGGGTTGGGGTGCCTCATTCGAATATATAAGCACTGAGTTTGGCCCGGTTCACACTTGCGTTCCAGGTCCGGTTTCCCCGGACCCGGAATGCACCGTATACTGTACAAACGGACCCGGATGTGAATGGATACAATGTTATTCAATGTATCCATTCACACCCGCCCGTCTGTCAGGATACGGATCCGATCTGCGGTCCGGGCTGCGTTCAGGAATTTTCCAACATGCAGCATTTTTCCTGAACTCAGGCTCCGGCCGCCGCACCTGACCCGGAACCTAACCATTTACCCCGCACCATAGGAAGTCATAAGAAAGGGAAGTTTCTCATCACACTGGCAATAGGAACGGGTGCTTACGCCACCCGTCCTTTGTCACATGGGGGGTCCAGGCATGGACAGATGGGGAGGGAGACGGCAGCGCTGACAGGACAACAGCCCAGGTATGTTTGTTATTGTATCGTGGGCTGTTGTCCTGTACTGTGTGCACTGTGTGCGCTGTGCCCCCCCCCCCCCCCTCCCTGTCTGTGCTGCCTCGCCTGTTTAAAGTACAGTATTGGCAAGCCGGAAGTGTTACTTTCCGGATGCCGAACTGATACTTTTTTGACCGCAACCTGACCGGATCCTGAGGGATCCGTATGGCCCCAGTACGGGACCCGGACCCCCCCGGACCCGGACGTATGGCCCGGTGTCACACAAAACGCAAGTGTGAACCGGGCCTTTAACCCTTGAAATGACAAAGAAAAAGTGAACATAGGCCAGTTCTGTCTGTACACAGCAATTTTACTTCTGTTTAGGCAGGGGACACACTTGTCTTCCAGTTTCCTGCGCCGTTTTTCTGCATACATTTTATGCACACCATGTTTGAAAAATGTGTGTGCTTTTTCACAGCAGCAAATGGAACTGATAGAAAAAACGCACACAATGTGCAGAATTATGCTGCAAAATGTCAGGTTTTTTTTCTGCGCACGAAAAACGCATTCAAGTGTTAACTAGCCCATTGATTAACATGAGTCTCAGTGTAATTCAGTGTGTCCCCTGCCTTTAATGAATCAGCCCCTGTCACATAGGTAAGTTCAGGTAAGCTTACATGCTCGAATAGTATGGATACAATATTTCACTAATAGTTCTTTATTTAGCACATTGAACAATTTATGTCACTGTGACCTCAGTGGAACTCAGTCTGTTAGGCCCCTTTTACACTATTGCTCTCAGTTATAACGGAAAGAAAACTGATTTTCAAAGTAATACCCATGTTTTCATATGGCACAGTTCACACGTAATGCGTTTTAACTGAAAGAAAACTGATTTTCAAAGTAATGCCCATGTTTTCATATGGCACAGTTCACACGTAATGCGTTTTAACTGAAATCTTCTTCCCAATGCACTGCTATGGAAAAAATGTGTACCAACACGCACTAACGTGTACTAACGTACACTAACGCAAACCAACTAATTAAGTGTAAACGGGGCCTTGCATCATTGTAGTCTAATGTTCCAATTATAATCTCTAGTGGAAATCATTTTAACTATAGGATGTGGAAGGAAACTGGAGTGCTAAGAGGAAACACAAACGTGGGAAGAACATACAAACTCCATGCTGAGAGTGTCCTGAGCCAGATTTGGACTAGGACAGTGGTCGTGTGTGCAATGTATATTCCGTTCCTGGTATAAACACTGTTAAAATTGCTGTCTGCCATCTGCTGTTTTTCCTGTGTCAGAACTATGTACTTGGTAAAATCATGTGCATTCTCATTGTCTCTCTGCACAAGGATCTCACCTTGCTATTTGAAGTAGCAAGTCAGAGAAATAGTGATGATCAGAAAAGTGATGAGGTTATGTCCTTTCAAAAGAGTCAAACTGTTGTAAACAGTAGTTGTCTGTATTACCAGAACAGGTCCAGGTTTAGTGTACTAATTTATGCACAGAGTTTTCATCAAGGGTAAGCAAGACATCCCTGTATTCAATGTGCTGCTTATGCAAGCAGCGCATAGCAATATTACCGATCCTTACGTCAGCAGAGTAACGTGCGTTGCGTAATTAGCGCAAATTGTGATACATGGTTAATGTGAGCATTGCTATGGTAACGCACGTTATGATACTTGAGTAATGTGCATTGCCATAGCATCATTCCTGTAACTGATGTACCCTGATTTGCACTAATTGCGCAATGTGTAGTACTCTGCTGGAGTTAGTACCAGTAATATTGCCATGCGCACAACAATATTACCGGTGGTTTGGGCATCAGGGTCATTGTGTTTAAATGTTTTCCTTGAAATGTATTTGAATACTTTTTGTATACTGTAAAAAAAAAAGTATTTAACACTTTACTGATCACTGAAAATGCCTCAGACAAATGTGAACAGACCTCCTAATATGGAGATTGTCTGCATTTGAGATCGTTTCAAAATATGGCTCTATCATAAATTGAAGCATAATTATATCAGAACAATCCATTTTAACTTATACTTCAAATACACCAATCCCTGGAGTTTCCCAATGGTAAATGGCTACAGACACTTACCTTTCCCACAACAGCACTCTTCTAATAACGGCATAATTGCTCAATACAGCTCAGTGACAGTAGTGCTGCCAAACATTCTGCCTAAACAGTGGAAGATGAATGGGGATGATTCCAGCGAGAGGCACATGATTCATATATGTTTACACATCACAGAATCACAGTGGTAATCTCCAGCCTGTTATTGCAGAAAAGTGCATGCATTCCTGGCCGCAATCCATTGGCAACAACAAAGCTAGACAGACGCACTATTATAGGTTTGGGCCATCTGAGACAATAACAGATTTGTGCCATATAGCTGTGATAAATGAGATGGAAAGCTTCCATTTCATTTATAACCCAGGGACAGTATGCTGGGATGTACATCTGGCTCGCTATGCATTATAATGCCTCAAAAAAGCATCACAGCGTTCAGCAAGTGCTGGGATTTCTATACTATTATCAATTGCTGTAGCAGTTTGTGTAATGATTATCATTATTACACATTGGGCTGAATACTGGCTGCACTGCCACTCTGCAGAAACTCTATGGCCTCATGTATAAATATGGGTTCTTGTGTCAAACAGAAACCTGCGTCTGCCTTCCTTCCAGGTCTCTCACGCATTATTGGGGAAGGAGAGCGTATGATTGGTTGGGATGAGAAGTAAGGGCCAGTGCACACCAAAAAGCATTAGCGTAAAAGCAAACGCTTAACACTTTTTGAAGTGATTTTTTAAGGGGATTCTAGGCATGTGCCTAGTGATTTTCTAATCATGCCTAGCGATTTTTGGAGCGTTTTGGTGTAGTGTTTTTTATATTTTGTTACAGTAGAACTGTAACTGAACAGTGTATGTAACAAAAACGTGTGGAAAATTGCTCTGATCGAGCACTTTTCAGATCGATTTTCCACTATCCTATACTTAACATTGAGCCTAAATCGCCTCAAAAATCAGCAAAAGTACTGCAGGACCCGCGTTTGCGTTTGGGGAAAAAAAAAAGTCGCTCTGGTGTGCTCCATCCCATTAAAATACATTAGCCAAGTACTTTTCAAAGCGCAAGCGTTTTTAAAAACCCTCAGAATTGCTCTTGGTGTGCACCAGCCCTCAGAGCAGTTTATGTATCACTTTATGCAGGTGCATGTTAATACATTGTTTAGTAATGGAACGCCAATCAAAGCTAGTTTTCTTTGCATAGCATGTGGGCCTTCTGGAACCTCTCTCAGGCAGTTACTGCTCTCCACAGTACATCTGCTCTCTGCTTCATTCCTTCGGTCTTCAGATCACAGCTAAATAAAAGAGCAGATTCAGCTGAATTCCTGTTCCTTCACATAGTCCAGCAAGGCATGCTAAGGCTGTGAATTAGGAATTGGTCAGCAGCATTTGCCAAAGGCTTTTATAACAGAAGTGCTGACATGATCCAATCATATCTGATTCACCAATGCAACACCCTGGCAAAGCAACAAATGGATAGAAGACAGGCTGATTGCTTTATCATTCACTTGCAGAAATTGGAGTAGAGTGTTTATGATGGAAAGTCAGAATACAAAATGCCTTGTTACACAAGGTTGCTCTTGACCTTTCCACTAAGGGCCCTTTCACACCAGAGGGCTTTTTCGGCGTTTTAACGCCACGGCCGAAGTTGGCGTTTTCCTAGGTAAAAGAAAGTCCATAGACTTTCATTTTACCATTCACACTAAACGCCGCGTTTTGGAGCGTTGCGTTTCAACGCTCCCAGGCGCTTTTTCTGGGCCTACCGCGGCGTTTCTCATTACAATTGATTGTAATGTATAGGCGTTAAAACGCCTTCAAAACGCCTTGAAAACGCCTGCAGCCAAAACGCCGCGTTTTAGCCTTTCACCGCTGCCTGTAGTGTGAAAGAGCCCTAAGAAAAGAAGCATCGTCAGTCACTGGATAAAAATGTCAGATATTTTAAGGCCAGTACATGTGAAGTACTCAGGGCTTTATGCAAGAAAGTACCTTAAAGAGACTCTGTAACATGAAAAAGATCCCCTGGGGGGTACTCACCTCGGGTGGGGGAAGCCTCCGGATCCTAATGAGGCTTCCCACGCCGTCCTCTGTCCCACGGGGGTCTCGCTGCAGCCCTCTGAACAGCCGGCGACAGGCCCGACTGTAATTTCAATATTTACCTTTGCTGGCTCCAGCGGGGGCGCTGTGGCTGCTTTCCTCTCCGAACTACACGAAAATACCCGATCTCAGTCGGGTCCGCTCTACTGCGCAGGCGCCGGAAACTTGCGCCTGCGCAGTAGAGCAGACCCGACAGCGATCGGGTATTTCCAGGTAGTTCGGAGCCGACAGCCGTCAGAGCGCCTGCGCAGGAGCCAGGAAGGTAAATATTACGCCACGGCTGCACGGAGGGCTGCAGCGAGACCCCCGTGGGACAGAGGACGGCGTGGGAAGCCTCATTAGGATCCGGAGGCTTCCCCCACCCGAGGTGAGTACCCCCCAGGGGATTTTTTGAGGTTACAGATCCTCTAAACTCTTGTTTTTCCAGCTGTATACAAGCAGTTTGTTCTTCTATAATCAGAAGTTCTTCAGTTAAGATGACCAAATAAACCTGCAACTTCCTGCGGCACAGACTTCCATTGCTGTAGGGGGCAGTCTTCTAATAAAGCTTGGTCTGAGTTTCACTTCCTTGCATTCTGAACAGAATGATGATGATGATACAAGCCAAGCAGCAGGCCTGCGTGTGTATGCATGTGTGTGTGTGTGTGTGTGTGTGTGTGTGTGTGTGTGTGTGTGTGTGTGTGTGTGTGTTTGTGTGCGCAAGCGCCTGATTATCTTGTTGATGCTAGGTTTCTAAAGGCCCCTTAATCACAAGAGGTTCTTTGCAAAAGGAGGTCCCCAGTTCAAACATATTCAAACTCTAAAACCATACCTATGACGTAAAATCCAAATTCCAAAATTTACATTTACTGACACCTCTATAGGAAACAATGTGAAGGAGTATAAGCAGCCATGCACCCTTGCTCCAATACAGTAACAAGTTAGGGAGAGTGATTGGTAATATAAGCCACAAGGACCCTAAAGGCACTACAGGAGGTCACACAGTCCTGCCTCTAAAAGACCACAAAGACCAGGTCAGAAAAGAGTGAATCATATCACTGTGGGATTTGTATACCTACTTTGCTGAGTATTGGGTTTTTATCAGGAAAGAGCTTTGTTTAATTAGTAGGAAGGAAGGTAGACGTGGATAGACAACAGCGTAAAAATTCCAGATATATGCTTTAAGTTCATATTCTGACATTTTATTACCAATCCACACGGCCTTAAGTGTATCTGTAATGATCTGCTCTGCTGTCTGCACAGGCAGACAGCTTTTTGACCATTTTTAGGTCTGAATGCTGCAGGCCTCTGGAAAAGAGACCTGTCTTCACTCTGTGAGTTGCAGAGCAGCTCTTCTGGTGAGGAATTTGCATCCACTTGTCATGCAAATTGCTTGGCTGCTTCCTTTGATGGCTTGCAGTATAAATACCATTTCTTCCCAGAATTCCTTGCTGGTCGTGATGGTTTGTTCCTGCTAACTTGCCTGGAAGTCTCAGCCCTCTGCTCATAGTAGGCTATTATTGCTAGCTTAGAGTAGTTACACTTTGGGAGTGCTCCTAGCATTCCTTCTAGCATAGTCAGGTTGTATTATCTGTTTGCCTTGTACTGTCTCTCTGTTGCGATTGTCTTGTCATCAACGGCGGTCGACAGGAAATCGTTCTGTCTGTTTGGATCGCATTCGCCCTGGTAGTGGCGGTGGTTCCTTCTGTATTCTGCCGTAGGGATGCAAGCCAGAGCAGCAGTTGCTACTGGTAGCCCCATCTGTCTGTCTGTCTGGATCTCATTCACCCTAGCGGTAGTGACGGTGGTTCCTTCTGTACACTGTCTGGGAGTGTAGGCCAGAGCTGCGGTTGCTACTGGTTACTTCTTCTGTCTGTCTTGTCTGGAACGAAACGCTTGCTGTAGGCTTGGGGAGGTTATCGTTTAGCAAGCGTTCGCGTTCTCTATTCGTTTTCGTGTTACATTGGTTAGTTAGGGTTGGCGTGCTTTGTCTCTGTTGCGCTTTTCGTGCGGAGACCGCGCCATTAGCGTGCTTTGTCACTCTTGCGCTTTTCGCGCGGCGACCGCGCTTAGCGAGTGCGTTTGTTATTTTCCTTGGCGTTCTGATCATTGTTATTTGCTGTGTCTTTCTTGCTACACTCGTGCTCTGTCTTCCTCAGTCTTGTGTCACTATTGGCAATTGCCACTCTTGCGATTGCGTTCCCACTTGGTTTCCGCTGTTGTGTGTTCAGTCGCCGGGTGGTGACTAGATTGGTGGACACACATATATTCTGTCTCTGTGCTCACTTTCTCTCTACAGGTGCATTGCACCCAAGCTGGGTACTGTCATTTTTATATGCTTGTGGAGGATTTCTGCAGTGTGCGCTGACCATGTAAATAATTCCCCAATCGTTACAGTATGACCAGCCAAACTGAAATTCCCAGTGTAGAGGGAATTTCCGATTTGTATGTTTTTGTCAAATATGGTTCTTATACCTTTAAGAGCTTTAAAAGACTTGACACTGAAATCAAAGAGGACTTCCTTTCTGAATGTGTAAGATTTTTTCTGAATCCTACCTTTCAAATTACTGATCCGTCCACGTCAGCTCTCCAATTCGCTTATACTCTATTGCAAGGAGATCTGTTTGTGTGGGCTTATGAGATTTTGAAAAGCAATTCCTGGAATGATAATCTTTATCAGTTTCTTACATTGATTTTTTCCCCACTGGTTTAAACTGCCTTGTTTACCACCAATTTTTGATGAGTATGTATCTGCTAAACAGTCAGCTGTTCTATCCCTTCCATGCAAAACCATTCAGTATATTAAAGGAGTAAGTAAATTTATGCATGTTCCTGATCCCAACCCGTATGGGTGTTACCTTGATACAGGGTTGTTTGAGCCTCCATTTGCTCCGTGGGAGATTGGGGCTTTGATTGAGGAGTTTGAGTTTGATTGGAAGGCGTTTTGCGATTTTTACATCACAGAAAGCGAAGAGATTCTTGATGCTTGTGTAAATTCTGTGTACACTTTGATTGGATCTGATGAGTGTGACGAATGTTTTGTGAATCCGCTGATTTGTGTGTGGCAGACGATTTTGGATGAATTGCACACACACCAACCAATTGACTCCAATAAAATGACACCGTTATCAGATGAATGTTCCTGCCTTTCTGGGGTAAAGCAAGTGAGTTTAGACACTGTGTGACCTGAAATGAATGGGTGTACCACTGTTGTTGACACCTGTGTGAATTCTGAAAGATTCTCTTATGCTTGTGTGGAGTTTGAATCTGTGCGATCTGATGCCTGTTTCTCAGGTGTTCCTGCAGATTGTGATCGGTGTGAATGTGTCAGTTTTGTCAAAGATATGTGGGATCCCTTGTCATTTAAAAACAGATCTTTTTCTCCCAGTGATTCTTTAAGATCTTGCATCTATCCTGCTATGGGGAAAATTCCTAAACCATGCAGCCTCAAGAGTAATGTTAATATGACTAAAAGTTTCTCATGTTGTGGTCACAACCTCTTCTGCAAATAAATCTATGTGTCGCTCTGTTCACACCTGTAATGGCACGTTGCCAGATGACAGTTCTTCCAGTGTTTCTGTCTTGAACACTTGGCAGTCTGGTCCACAGATTGTGGAGGCTTGCGCTTTGGAAGCGTTAGTTTCACAACCCAACGCGATCTTGGATTCGCAAATTTTGCATTCTGACTCCTCGGATTCGACATTGTTAGCTGAGTCTAAGGGTGAGACAGTGCTTGGGTTTTGCGAATCTGATACTGAGGGATTTTTGTTTTGTCCAGTGAATGTTTCTGTGAGTCTACCCTGTACCATGGATGAAACTATGATGTTCACTCGCACTGACATTTGTGAGTCCTTTTCTTGCTCTGAGGAAAGTACTGACTTTCCACCCTGTACTCTGGATGAGTCAATATTACCTAAAATTAAATCCCCTGCAGGGAGCCCAGAGGCTCATCTAGGTATTGCGGCTAATTTCATTTGTTTTTCTGTCATTTCGGAGTTGCAGTCTGGTTTGGCTGCTATGAAGGATTCTGCCTGCAGTGAAACTAGACTCAAGGAGTCAGTGTTGGTTTCACTAGATATTCCTGTGCATCCTGTTCTTGAAGATGAAATTTAGTCCCAGCGTATGGTAAATCCATCCCTGGGACATCTGCCCTGTCCGCAGAAGGTATTTGATGTACGGCCCTGTAACATGGATAGTTCAGAATCCTTGTCAGAAAACTTGGGAAATTATGCTTCTGAAGTCTTGTTTGATGTTCTGGAGGTCTCCGAGTTCCTCCCAAAGGGTGCAGAACTTTTAGGAGGTGCCTCCTGCCCCGCAGGGCCGTTTGAGGGTTTGTCCTCCTCAGTGGGCATTGCTGTTATGCTGACTACTGTTGCAGCTCTTGTGGAGCTTCAGTCATGCGTAGTCAATAATAAGTTTTGGTCAGATAATATTACAGTCACAGAGAATTCTAAGTCTGAGTCCAAGTCTTCTTTTGAAAGATCAATACTTGTGACCACTACTCGTGATGTTTCTCTGCCCGGTCCTGGTTTTGGTCTTGTCGTGACGGACTCTGAGGTTGGCAGTTCCTCGACGTGTCCTGAGGTTTCTCTTGTGCCAGTGTGCCCCGATGCGCTCTGTGAGCCAGGATGCCCAGGTGTGTCTCGGTTACCAGCATGCTCAGATGCTTCCTTGGTGGAGACATGTTCTGATTTTGCCTGCCTGCCTGCATGCCCAGAAGTGGTCCCTGAAAGCCCTGATCTTGATGCTTGTCCTGGTAATTCTGAATCCGGAATTGTCATAGGTTCCATAGGGGTTCTTAATAGTTCTCCATGTGAGCCTGGTGAACGTTCTGTCTATTTGGCTAGACTCCACTTCAGTCCCTCGCAGGACAGTCTACCATGCCCACTCTACCTCATTCTCCCACGGTGTCCATATGGTCCTCATCCACCTCATTCCTTCGCAGGACAGTTTCAACCTGGTCAGCCTAGTTAGTTGACAATGCCCAACAGGCAAGGTGACACCTCATTCCCCAGAGTCTCCTGAATAAGCTATCCCTCTTCTGCAGCCAGCATAACTAATCACTAACATTGGAAATCACCAAGGGCCTGCAGCTGCACCTACCCAACTTCCAATCAGCTCAATAATGTCCCTCTACTCTCTTCCCGCTACAGTACTATAGGGTTTATTAATAAGCATTGCAGCAAGCTTTGTCAATCTGTGAATACATTACCACCAGGTATTGCAGCTGACTGTAACTGAGCTTACATGTGAGATTTAACTCCCTTTATTCTGAGTTGTACCAGACACGCTCCAGCCTCACTTCCCCTTCCCCTCATAGTAGCTGGTAATAAGCCTGCATATTTAGACTCAGGTAGGGTTTGCAGCCAGCTGTCACGAATGATGCCTTTGAGTTTCTGCTGGTGGCGGCACTTGTGGACTCTCAATGTACTTCTGCTGTCCACAGCAGATATCTCTCCTCGTAGTCCACAGCAGATATCTCTCCTCGTAGTCCACAGCAGATATTTCTCCTCGTAGTCCACAGCAGATATCTCTCCTCGTAGTCCACAGCAGATATCTCTCCTCGTAGTCCACAGCAGATATCTCTCCTCGTAGTCCACAGCAGATATCTCTCCTCGTAGTCCACAGCAGATATCTCTCCTCGTACTGGGAACTCTGAAGTTCTTCGGCTCACTTGCAAATGGAACTCTGTGAACATTCTAAACTGTCACCTGACCAATTTGCAGCATATTTAAGGTGACACTGAAGTGAAAAATAAATTATGATATAATGAATTGGTTGTGTAGTACAGATAATTAATAGAGCATTAGTAGCAAAGATAATGGTCTCATATTTTTATTTTTAGTTTTTTTTATTTATAACATTGCTTCATTCTGTACTATTTGCAGTTTACACACTACATTCAGCATTCTAAATGATTTCACAGAGCAGGTTAGTGACCTTTTCAACTTTCTGCAGAAAAAAACTAAATACAGTGACAGAGAGTTGGGATAATAAGCTTCAGAAGATAGAGCTCTCTGCAACTTTGAAAGTCAGAGAGATCAGTGAAGCTCTTTTGCATAGATAACAACTGGAGTTTCTCTTCATGTACTGGAAACAATATTAGACTCATATCTCTGCTGCTAATGTTTTATTTCTTAAGATGTACTATACATACAAATCATTATATCATAACTTTATTTTCACTTCAGATTCCCTATTAAAGACAACTGTAGTGAGAGAGATGTGGAGGCTGCCATATTTATTTCCTTTTAAGCAATACCAGTTGCCTGGCTGTCCTGCGAATGCTTTGCCTCTAATACTTTTAGCCATAGACCCTGAACAAGCATGCAGCAGAACAGGTGTTACTGGTATTATTGTTAGATCTGACAAGATTAGCTGCATGCTTGTTTTGGGTGCTATTTAGAAACTACTGCAGCCAAATAGATCAGCAGGGCTGCCAGGCCACTGGTATTGTTTAAAAGGAAATAAATATGGCAGCCTCCATATACCTCTTGCTGCAGTTGTCCTTTAAGGCTGCTTCTGCCATCAATGAACTGCTAGTAGCCTTGTGATTCTGGTCATTCGGTCCTTATTCATGTGTCTTCTTTTGTGTCTAGTTCCCTGCGCTTGATAATCTGACTTTCCAATATCGACTGCCTGTCTTTCTGACTACTCTCTTCTTGCTTATGTTTGCATATATCTAATGTTCTGGTTTTGACCTTGCCTGTCTATCTGTTTGTCTGCTGTTTATACATTTCTGTACATATCTTGCATCTCTTGTATATTTTGCATTAGTCATACTGGATGGCACGGTGGTGTAGTGGTTAGTGCTCTCGCCTTACAGCGCTGGGTCCCCGGTTCAATTCTCAGCCAGGACACTATATGCAGTTTGTATGTTCTATATGGAGTTTGTATGTTCTCCCTGTGTCTGTGTTGGTTTCCTCTCACATCCCAAAAACATACAGATGAGTTAATTGGCTTCCCACTAAAATTGGCCCAAGACTATGATACATACATAGATATGTGACTATGGTAGGGATTAGATTGTGAGCCCCTCTGAGGGACACGTAAGTGACAAGACAATATACTCTGTACATTGCTGCGGAAGATGGTAGTGCTATATAAAGACTAAAATAATAATATTGCTTGAATGATGATCCTGTATATTTGCGGTGTATATATCTTCTTAGTTAGTTAGAGTGGTTATTCTGGGTTCTGTGGTGCACCATGAGTTTCTAATTGTATGATTGCATGCATATTGTTGCGTGTGTGTGTATACCTTGCACTTCTGTAAATAAACACGTTTTATTCACTTTAGTTTTTGTCCTCAGTATTTTCCAGGGCTTTGGAGTCGGTACAAAAATCCACCGACTCCTCTAATTTGCATATTACAATCTTGTTGATTGAAAGTATGTAACATGAAATGCATCTCTTAACTTCCAACGCTTAGGAATTTTAAAAGACAACTGAAGTAAGAGGGATATGGAGGCTGCCATATGTATTCCCTTTTAAACCAGTTACCAGGATATCCGGCAAATCATCTGCCTCTAATACTTTCAGTCATAAACTAAAACTAGTCCTTGCTAAGAGTACTTGTAGAAGGTATAGACAGGGACAAAGGACATCTATCAGGCCCTAGGGCTAGGCAATGTAACTGTGGGTACATGTAAGAGTGATGTGCAGGTACTCTGCAGGGGAATAAGGGGATTCTTCCTCTATTACACATTCTTCATGCACAATCTGAACATGGATCAGACCCTAGGCAATGTAACTGTGGGTACATATAAGAGTGACATGCAGGTACTCTGCAGGAGAATGAGGCGATTCTTCCTCTATTATACATTCTTCAGGTACAGTCTGAACCAGGTTTATGGGCGATAGACAACACCTCTGTGTTCAATGTGCACAATATTCTCAGTGGATTACCTGCAGCTCTGTGGGGAGCGGATATGTATAATACTACTGTGTAACAAAGTAAGCCTGAGACAGATGAAATTAAAGTTTTATACATACCTGGGACTTCCTATAGCCCCCTTCAGGCTAATCAGTCCCTCGCTGTCCTCCTCCGCCACCTGGATCTTCTGCTATGAGTCCAGGTACTTGAGCCAGTCGGGCGTAGTGCGCATGCACACACTCCACCGCCGGAGCGTACTACACCTGTGCAGCACTATTGCGCAGGTGCAGAATGCTCCTGGCTGTGTGAGCGGCACACGGTCGGACTGCGCTGACTGGCTGAATTACCGGGACTCATAGTAGAAAATCCAGGTGGCGAAGGAGGACAGCGAGGGACTGATTAGCCTGAAGGGGGCTGGAAGAAGCCCCAGGTATGTATAAAACTTTTTTCTTTTTACCCGTCTCAGGTACCCTTTAATTCGTAGTCATCAAACCAAATTTTAAGAACTTATCAAATTATTCTATTTCATGGGCAAAGAGAGTGCATAAATTTGCATAAACCAGCATCAGCGCAGAATTATTTCCATCTCATTGACCATCTCTATTAGTGACACAGCTACACATCAGGCTTTATTCTTACAGCATAGATGTTATTTAGTATATATAAGAGATTCCTGTGTACACATCATCATATACCTTACAGTCACAATCAGATGTGTATATCTGACTTTAAAAATACGGGGACTGCTTTATTGAAGCAGCGCAAGTAACTATTTTTGATTGGTTTATTTCATTTTTGTGGACTAAGCACAGCTATTACTGTATATATAAATTACTTATGACTAGTGACCTTAGCCCGTTTAAAAACGGGCTAGGTCTGTTACTGCGCATGCGCCCACACATTTCTGCCGTACCCAAAAATTTCTCCGACTCCACAGCCCTGGTATTTTCAGCATGCTGATCATGTTAGCAATGGTCTGAAATTCAAATAAGCCGCCTGGAATTTTCCCTTGTGACTGATGTGAACAGATTTGGCAGCCTTCCACAAACCCCAGCTCAGAATCAGAATTATTTTATTCATCAAGCACGACTGGGTCATGCCCAGAATTAGGTTTGGCACATACTGTATATACAGGGCTCCAGTAGCAGTAAAAACAGCAGTGTAAACAGGATACATAATTACATCGAGGGAAGATGTTCATCATACAGTTTTACCGATAACAACGAGTACGGCAACTATCGTCCGCAACCCTAAGAGAGTGGGTGTGTAAGCTGTGTATATAAATAACTACAACAAACTCCAGTTTTTATGCTCTGTCCTTTAAGCAGCGTACAATAGAAGAGACTAGACTTATTACACTGTAGTTATTTTTAACACTTTATCTTTGTCCTCCAGCAGGTCCATCTACTTATAAAGCATTGTGATGTCTCTTTTTTTCCTTGCCTTAAGGTGCGTACACACATGCGACTATAGTCGTTTGAAACGATCGTTCCCCGATCATTTCAAGCGACGATCGTTTAAAAAAAAGCAGCCAACGACCATTGAGTCTAACGACGGACGAGCTAGATTGTTAAAAACGAACGATCTAGCTTGGCGAATTTTTTCCAACGACGATCGTTTGCAAAAGTAGTACATCGTTGGAAAACGGGCGTTCATACTAGGCTTGATCGCTATTTCTCCATGGAACTTTTCATTTTTATGCACAAGCGCAATAGTTGATTTACGTGATGTAACGTTCATGCTAACGATCAGATCGTTACACACTTTTAAAAACGAACTTTACTTAGGTCGTTCTTTCGTCAATTAAAAGTTTGTTTGTCGTTCACAATGAACGATCGTTGTCGCATGTGTGTACGTAGCTTTAAGCCAAGGCCACACGAGCGATATAATGCCAAAGATAAATTCCTGCTAAACTGCTCATTTCCAGCAATCGTTCTGTTGCAAAGTCTTTCTTATAGGCACGAATAGCCAGCTGCAAATGTCTATGTTTGTAGTGACTGAAGCTGAATCACCTGGCAGTTTTACTCCCAATAGAAAAGCATTTGCAGCAGCCAGTCAGTGGCAATACGTGATTGAATGCAGTATAATGTATAATGAGCTTGATTCACTAAAGTGTGATAACTGCTATCATCACAGCAGTTATCACGTGAGCTGCCGCACGCAAAGGTTAGCACGCGAACAGTGTTACTTTGCGTGATAAGGGGAGGTATGCAACGCCATCACGTGTGCTTTTCACGTGAAAAGCGCACGTGATCGTGCACAAACCTTCGCTTATCACGCGAAGCAACGCTGTTCGCGCTCTAACCTTTGCGTGCGGCAGCTCACGTGATAACTGCTGTGGTAGCAGTTATCATACTTTAGTGAATCGAGCCCATTGTGTGCAGTGTCGGGAATATTACAACTTCACATAAACTGCGACAGGGATACAATCTGGGAACAATGATACAAAGACACAATTGTTTGACCCTTTTCCACTGCATGCATTGCAATGCGACAATAGGAATGCACTTGGCAGATGGCTCTGCTGCTGGAATAACAGAAATAGCAGAGGGCCATACATTGCTGTCGCTGCCATGTGATTTGCCTTTTATGCAAACGCAGTGCTTCCTGCATTGTTTTCGGCGGTTGCATCTTAGTTCAATGGGAGATTCAAATAAAATAAAAGCCCAACAAACACAGTGCTATACGATTTTCTTGAAATTTACATTTTATTTATTTTTTCTTTCTGATGAAACAAATTGGAAAAAGACAAGCGCAATGTCAAAAATTAAAAAAATGCATGGAACTTCACAGAAAAACGCATGTTAAAATGAATACTAGTAACCAATAGTAACTACACATTAGTATTTTGAGTAGCCAAATGAGGCATTTGTAACCATGATTTATGCAGACGCCTCATTTGTAAGAAGCAGAACGTTACTTAAAGCAGACCTAAACCCAGGACTTCCTCTCTGCTCTAAAAGATAAGCAACAGCATAATAACTTTTACAGAAAAACATTTCCTTGCTACAGCCCACAGGACTCCTCAGAGATGCTGCAGTGTAGTTAGTTCTTGGTTTGCTGGGAGCACATACATGGTTAAACTCCTGTGTTTGCATATAGCCTGTCCAAATGGGGCACTATCAGACAGAGCTGACAGCTCAAATTACAGTGGCTCATTACTAGGAGATAAGGGAGAATTAGGCAGAATGTTATCTCTAAATACAAACAGGGTGAGTTTCTTTGTCTTTTCCTTCTCTACTGTGGAAGAGTTTAGGGCTTCTTAAACTTGCAAAGTTATGTGTTAGGCCCCGTTCACACTTGCGGTTGTTTGCCAAACGGACCGGATGACCTGACCGGATCCGGACCGGATCCGGATCGGAACCGTACGGTTCTGATCCGGATCCGATCCGGATCCGGTCAGGTTGCATCAGGTGTTCATCAGGATGCGATCCGGATCCGTTTGGCAAAAGTAACGTAAAAAACAAAAAAAAAGTTGGGGTCTGGGAGGTCAGCAGAAGGGGGACCTGTGGAATCAGGCCCTCTGCTGTTTAGCACTCACCTCCACCTGCGACATGCTGCCAACATCTCCGGATCCGGATCCAGCTGTGCTGCTCCACTCCAAAATGCTTGCCCATGTGTCCCCATCCAATATCGCCGCAACAATCCGCATAGGAAGTGGGGTAGAACATCCGGATTTCTCAGCCAGTGTGTTGTGCGCTCTCCGGTTCCCATTGGTTTGTATTGGCCGGATGGTGCAGTCCGGCTCCGCCCCGGATACGGCTGCCGGAGGAGCCGGATCAAAAAATAGCGCATGTTGGAACGGAGGCCGGAGTCCGGATCCGGCCCGGATCCGGTCCGGCTCCGGTCCGGCAGAACGGACGCATGTGAACGGACGCATAGGCTTTCATTGCTATGCCGTGCGTCCGTTCCGTCCGTTCTGCAAGCGGTGCGGCTCCGGCACGGCGATTCCGGACGGCCACCGCTAATGTGAACCGGGCCTTACATGCAGCTGATACCACTGCAAATGTGCAGCATAGTAGTGTTGGGAACAACTAGACAGCTGGGCCCATATGCAATTAACCTTTTCACCTGAGTTTTCTCCTAGGAGATATTTTTTTTCATCTATTTAAAATAACCTCCCAGCAGTTTATAACTAAAAAAGTACCGAAAAGTGGGTAAAAAGGCACTATCAAAATTATTTTGAGTATTTTCTTGCTTGCTGGTTGCTAAAAGGCATTTTATTAAAAATTTAAAAAAATATCACCTAGGAGAACACTCGGGAGAAAAAGTGAATTGCACATGGGCCCTGGTATTTCACCAATAATAAGAGGATGCTAACTACATATTTAAAGTGAACCTCAAGACTAAAAATCTACTCAGCAGCAATGAAAAGGCTTTGTGTTTCTTTAATTCACAGCATCAGAACTTTGTTTTTCTTACATAAGCCTTATTTTTAGCTGCACAAAAGCTTAAGCTCCGCCCCATCAAAGAAAACTGCCCGAGCTTTTTTCCCTGATGCTGTGCAAAGCATGATGGGATTTTCTATGTTGTTATTCACGTTGCCTAGCAACTGGGAGGGGTGATCAGCACACAGGACAGTTGGAACTGTGTCTCATGCTCCCCGTCACCTCCTTTCAAACAAAAAGATGGCGGCCCTCATGAAATCAAACATTTGCCTGTACTTTTAAAACAGGGTGGGTACCTATCTATTTTAATTAACATAACTAATGTAACTTAAAGAGACTCTGTAACAAATTTTTCAGTCTTATTTCTTCTATCCTATAAGTTCCTATGCCTGTTCTAATGTGCTCTGGCTTACTGCAGCTTTTCCTAATTGCACTGTCTCTGTAATAAATGTTATCTACTTTCCTCTGTCGTGTCTGTCGGGCTAAAGCTTGAGTGTGTGGAATGTGCAGGGCTACTTGTGATTGGTAGAAGCGATACCCACCCTCTGCAGGCCCCCTGCACACTCTGTATGACTCACACACTCTGTTTATGTGAGCCTATCACAAGCTGGTTAGTTTGTTTGTAAACACTGCCTAAAACTGTTAATTACAAGCCAGGATTGCAGCAGGGAGTGGCAGAAACAGCACAGAGGGGCACAGGAGAAAATAAGGAATAGAATGGTATGCTTTTTAGTGTAAGAATATTAGAGTACAGATTCTCTTTAATGACAGTATGTTTGTTTAGGCTGAAGTTCCTCTTTAATCTCATTGACGTGCATCAGGGGATAGATGTACTGAAGAAAAATAAAGAGAAGCGCAGTGGTTAAAGAAAGCATCCTGTTTACAGAAGTCATTCCTGATTGGTACCACTTCTGAAGCTGATGCCACTGTGACTGGTCAGAGTGTACAAATTGTTCCCGTGTTTCACGCTGCCTCAGAGGAGAAAAATAACTACGCACTGCTTCCAGTACATCAAATGTTTAGGAGTCATTAGCCAGCATAGGTGCTTGTACTTTCTCCACTAAACATATTATTGGAGAAAAGTATATTACAGAGACCACTATTCCATTACTATTACTGGTCCTATCTTATTATTTCCAATGTTCCATGCAAAGCAAAAGTTTTCCCTAGAGACCAAGACAGTATATATTGCTCACAACAGAATCACAAAAGCTGGGCTTACAAAGCCAGTAACGTGGCACTGTCATTCAGCTAAATGAAATGCTGCCTACCGTAAACCAGGTTGGTTATTTGGTGACAGGAAATAGCTGGTTTTTGGGCCAGGGGAATTCAGAAGTGTCAAAGGCTGTCTGTAAAGATATAGAAACATGAGACATCCCAGGTTCATATACAAGCATGCAGAGTTTATGATCAATGGAGGAGAGAATAAAAGACTATTAATGGGGGAATGAGAAACAAATTTGAACATTTCTGTAAACAGGTCATGCAAAGAGTAATTAATGTCACTCTGGCAATGGCTATGGGTAATTAAGCCTTTTGTGGACACAGCTGAGTGGAGTAGTATTGGCAGTTTTCCTTTCACCACAGTGTGATCATGTGATCAATTACCACAGGACAGATACCAGAGTCCCACAATACAACATAAAGGGCAGAGTTGTATCTGAGGCCGGTTTCACATCGCAACCAGCGTTTTCAGTGTGGTGCGATTAGAGTATCGCACCACAAAAAACAGGCTTCGTAATCACCTGCGCTAATTAGCTTTAATGTAATTCTTGACTCCAAAACACACCAGAAATGATGCTCTCTACTGCTCACTTCCTGTGGTGGAAATACATATTGCAAGAACATTTTTAAAGGAATTGAAAAAATAATTGGCGTCTGCACATGCGAATTGCAACGCTAGTTAAAAAAATCAGCATCACCATTGACTTACATGACTTTGGTCAATGTGCGTCACAGCAGATGCTGTCCAATAACGCGCTGCTGACCTAGTGTCAAATCATTATGAAGTGTCCAATAGACTTTCATTTCTTTACTGTCTGCCTGCATTAAAATTGAGTAACACAACACAATGAAAACGCGCCAGTGTGAAGAGGGCCTGAAGTTTAATCCTCATAGTGTTTTATTTAGTCACCATATAAACAACTCGGGGTATTTGAAAGGTTGGCCAGTAGTAGTAGTCAAGTCTTTGATATGCCACGTTCACATGGGAGAGAGTCAGAGATGAAATGATAATATAAACATGAGACATTTTGCGTTTTCATGCAACATAAGACCAAAGTGCTGCAATGCCCTGAGAATGACATTATAAACTGCATAGTGAGCAATGCTCTGGAGCTGAGAAAACATCATGGGCAAGTCTATAATGGTGCAGCCTCAATGAATGGCGTGTAAAGCTTGTATTCTGAGGAGAGATGGTAATGCCCATTATGTCCACTGTGTGTCACATAACCTCAATTTACTTGTACAATAGTGTTGCTAGGATACCGGTGTTGTGAAAGTCTTTTGATGTGGAACAGGCTTTATATGCATCTTTTTTTTTTCCTTAAATAGAAACTCCGACCAAAAATTGAACTTTATCCCAATCAGTAGCTGATACCCCCTTTTACATGAGAAATCTATTCCTTTTCACGAACAGACCATCAGGGGGCGCTGTATGACTGATATTGTGGTGAAACCCCTCCCACAAGAAACCCCTCCCACAAGAAAAGTACGTACTTTTTTTGGCAGTTTCCGGTCTGTGAACCTTGTTGCATTGTGGAAAATAGCTGTTACAGCTGTTTCCAAAAACCATGCAGCATCTACATCACCTGCAAACACTAAAATGTTCACTGGAGTTCCTCTTTAAGGTAATAAAAGGTGGATTTTATTTCAACTATTTCCACTAAAGCATTTATGACATTGAAACGATTGTGCCCAACATGATGGTCATCCCTTTATGACTCACTTTTTGCCTTCTGCTTTCTGTTCTTAAATATTCTGAAGGCAACATAAGAGGGACATCTACTAAGAGGAATGTCACGGATAAGGCTGAACAACTGAAGAAAAACTGGGATAACTGATCAACTTATTTAATTAGCAGGAATCCAGTGCAAAATATCAAAAAACATTAATTCTAAATATGAAGCCCAGCAGTGGAAGAAAATAGATCAGTCCATGACTGACAACAGTGAGTGCTACCGCTGCCCTTTACAGCAAACAGAAACCATTCTGGGAATTGGGAATTTCTGCAGCTTCTGAAAATAAAGCTAAAAAAATGTAGATATTCCAGTGATAATCTATGAGAAGATGAAAGGTTGGAAGATCCAGAAAGCTGATTAAAAACTACGGTTTGAATATCATCATTGTATAGTAAGGCAGCTTTCACATTTAAACCTGCAATTTCTGGCCCAGTTTTCCCGCATTGTAAGCAACATCACAGAAAAGCAACACAAGTTATAGATTTTCAGCTGAGACAATCATGAACAATTGCTTTGGCTAAAGGGTAATTGAATATGTGTTTGGTGTGTATACTGTATGTTACGTTCAGAACCCCGAAGTCGGGCCGCTCTGGGATCTGGCCAGCCAATACTGAAGTGGCCAGCTGGTGCAGCCAGAACAAGAACAACTGTCTCCTCCTGGACTTTGGCCAGCCACAACGCAACATGACCAGACCTGGCCAGCCAAGTCCCAAAGCTACAGTTTTCTATCTCTTAGGCTGCCTTCCTGAGCACAGCAGACCTGTCAGTCCGAAGAAGCTGTTTGCTGTCGCCTCGCAAGATCCTTCTGCCTCCCCCAGAGCGTAGTGCTGCCTTCCTGTGATATTTCCATCTCTTCCTAAAGAAGCTGTGCCTGTGGAGCTGCCCGGGCATGGTAACCTGCATCTGTTCAGAGCTGATGGGTTGCACTTGTGCACACTTGAGCTCGGTATCTGGGCCTGCTAGCCGACATTGCTACTGCATAATGCATAACACAGAAAGGCACTAAGCTGCAACTGGCAGCTGAGCATGGCAGGGGAAAGGGAGGAAAGGCAGCATAAACGCTGCAGTGTCAGAACTTGGCTGGCCAGGTCTGGTCATGCTGCATTCTGGGTGGCCTACATCCAAAAGGAGGCAGTTCTTCTTGTTCTGGCTGCATCAGCTTCAGGTATTGGCGGGTCAGAACCTGAAGTGGCCAACTTTGGGATCTGCCGTAACATGTGCACTAATCTGCATTAAGCAGATGATGAGTAGAGTGTAATGAATTGCATGTAATGTATTGCATTTTGCTCTACTCATCGTGCGGTAAGACTTTACGCACATTATTCTGCTAATCCCAGTTTAGTGCATACACCCCTATATAGCCTAAAGGGAACCTGAACCGAGAAAAAATATTTAAAATAAACACGAGGTAACTTCAAATGAACATTACATAGTTAAGTTACCTTGCCATCAGTTCCTCTCAGAAGCTCACCATTTTCTTTTGACAATGATCCCTTCCAGTTCTGACATTTTGTCAGAACTGAAATTGCTGTCAGTTATTTATCAATTGCTGTCAGTTCTGGCTGAGAGGACAACTGATGTGCCATGTATCCCTATGGCCCAAGTAGGCAATGTTACAGTTTAACAGTGTGCTGACCAGAAAGCTGTTATGGGGTATTGCCATTTTCAAAATGGAGGACGGAGAATTCCCTTGATCACAGTGGACAAACAGGACGCAAGAGAAGAGAAAGAGATTGAGGAGTAGACTACACGGGAGGTACGTATGACGTGTTTATGTTTATTTTAACTTTTCATTTTTAGTTAAGGTTTTCTTGAAGTTTGCTACAGCAAATAAATCAGTTCAATCACTGGTTGTTGACAATGCTATCATGCCTTCAGCTTTCCCAAATGTGTGTACAGTATTGTCATTATTTCTGAATCAACCAATTACAGTGGCATCTGCAGAAAGATCTTTCTCTAACATTGAAATTCATTAAAACTTAATTGAGAAACGTCATGTCTAAAGAGAGGTCAGTAGGCCGTGCTAGACTGAGCCTTCAAAACGACCCAGAGAAGTAAATATGGATGGTCTGCAAAATCCTTAGCTAGACAGTGCAACATTTACATAAAGTTGTATAATTTTATTTGTGATGAAACAGTTTATTATTTCTCCTTCCTTGCTGCAGTTTCTGTGTTGGATATTGCATACCAATCAGGTTGATTGGAAAGGTGCTCATGCACTTCTCAATTGACCATTTTATTAGAACAGAGGAGAATTGTTTATGTTCCATTCTGCTCGATTTGATTGGGCAAGATGGAAAATTATGGTTGGTTGTAAAGGAAGTGGCTACTGTTCACATGATTTTGATTGACACAGAATCAATTTTTGGTTTCACAGCATAGAGAAAAATCACCATTCAGCTCGAATAGTGAAGCAGATTTGCATAGGATCTTGCTTGCGGTGTGTGGTTCACTAGTCAATTGTCTGTCGATTGACCACACTGTTGTTGAACATTTAATGTAAATTGCTTAATCGCTAAGTGGAAAATCAAATAATGTATGGGGCACCTTAACAAACTTTTTGATCTTTTCTTTAAAAAAATGAGAGATTAATCAGGACTATTTGTTTAATTTTTTTTTAAAAATGTGTCTGCTGCAGTATAAATCCAAGTAGCACCCTGCTGCTGTGACACATGTGTTAAATTGGAGGCATGGAGTCTCCCTTCTTCATATCACTACAGTACTATAGCTTGACAAAGACCATGAAAAACAGGCAAATCTGGTTTGTGTGCAGAGCAGGTCTTGTCTCTGTAAACTGCAGATAAATGTTCTTTCTGAATAAAGTTTTCCAAGTTTGAATCATCTCATTTGCACTATTTTGAATAGAGCAGCTACCAGCAATGCCAACTTTTTCCTCCACTCTTTGATGCATCCTAAATACAGCCCTGCCTGGCAAACTACGTTCGCCAATCAAAAGGAGCTGGCACATCCATGGTAAATCTTTGTTGGTTTCATATAAAACATATAGCCAATGTTTCGGAGCCGTGCAGGGCTCCTTTGTCAAGGCACAATTTGCTCAAGGGCAAAGATCTGTCTACCGCTGTAATCAAGCTGCAGTAGGGTTAATGGGAGAAGACTCCTCTAGACACTCGCTTGCAGCGATGGCAGCTGCTGCCACCCGCTGAATACACATCGCTGCAAGCGAGTGTCTAGAGCAGTCTTCTCCCATTAACTCTACTGGAGCTTGATTACAGCGGCAGACAGATCTTTGCCTTTGAGCAAATTGTGCCTTGACAAAGGGGCCCTGTACCGCTCCGAAACATTGGCTATATGTTTTATATGGAACCAATAAAGATTCCCTTTGGATGTGTCAGCTCCTTTTGATTGAACATTGTAGAGAGGGTGTCATCCCTCTTTTTCCAGCTGAGGCACTCCCCTTAGAGACAATCCTGTAGTGTGTGCGAGACAACACAATTACTGAGAAATCACCGATCACGATCGCTATTACATTCACACTATGCGTTTTCACAGCAATTTTCACAGGGATTTTGCTTTTCTAAACAGGGATTTTGCTTTTCTATAATTATATCACAATTACTATCGCTATAAATATGCTATATGCAGTGAAAATCGCTCTAGTGTGAAAACAATCATAGAATGCCATTGTCAAAATGCTTTTAAAACTGCAGCGATCAGAAGATGCTTAAAAAGCGCTTATGGTGTGAAAAAGCCCCGAGCGTGGTGACGTGGTGTGCAGAATTTGCACGGGCCACTTTGAGTTCTTGTTCAGAACAGCCTTGATATTTCCATTTCCTATCAGCTGTTGGCTACAGATTGGATTGCAGTTCCCAATGCTCACGCACTCCTTGCATCTTCTAACTGCCATTTTATTGTTTGCAATAATTTTAAAAATGTAACTACCTTAGGTCTTGTGGGTTTATGGGAGCTCAGTACTAGCAGAAATAGAATCAGTGCCATGGTCCTTTAGCTTTGCCAGTTACAACTGTCAGAGTAGATAAGAATGCCTTTCTTTGCCTATGGTAAAATGCTGCCTCAGCAAAGTGAAAGGTATGGGCTACTGCTGAGAAAGTCTGCAGTAATGCAGTAGAGAGAGGGATTTATTGTAGCCTGAAGATAGGTTAGGACCCCAACTACACCTGAAGTTCTGATGACATGATTACACACAGGAAGTATTTATCCTTTGGAAAGATATGTAGTATAGACAGCTGATGACAACACTGACAATCTAAATGGACACTGGCAGCAGCTTTACGAAATACTGCTTCTAATTCTTTATTTTACTGACAGTGTGACAATAACATTCCATTTGGAAACAGGCATGGCCATTTGGGAAGCACGCTATTATAGGTTACCGTAAGGCAATCTACAATGTTCAAGGTAAAGAAGAATGTCAGAAGTCTTAGCTTACCTTTCCAGCCTTTGCATGGTCATGGCAAATGTTTTGTTCAACTCCTCTATTACTCTACATCCAGGGGGTATCAATGGATGGATGGGCACTGAGCTGGATCCAGTTGATAGGTGCTGGCTGCCATACTGAAGCTGGTGCTGATGGACAGCTAGCTGGGATGGCAGGATGGTGTGATGATGCTGGGAACTTTTTTGATTAGAGTAGGAGTGAGAGTAATCAGCTCCTCCTAATGGCATGCATATCATAACTTTCTTTGGAGGTAGTGGAGGAGACATCTTTCCCGGCATACAAGGCAGTTTCACAGGTGCTCCAGAGTCTAGAAAAAATAAATCACCTGTTTATATTAAACTGTAAGCAGATAAATGATTTATTACAATGTGTGGTAACAAAGGATTAGTGATCTGTGATTACAGATTAGAAATATGGAATACAGAATTGCAAAATCTGTTTTTAAGATAAAAGTGGAGCTTTTGCCTCATTCCTGGCTTCACTAATGAGTCACTGATCTAGAAAAACATGTGGAAGAGGCATTCTGACTTCCGCTGACATGTGCTTGTTATAAGTGACTGACTCACTGGGAAGTAAAGGTAGAATATGAATGATAACCCCGGAGTATAAGCCTTACAGTAATAATTAGATGTTTATGTTTGAAGTCGGCATACTGAATTCGGAACACCTGCATACTCCTGATTAGGGCTGTTCAGCAGTGAGCAAGCGGGCAGGGTCAGGAGGAATTCACTGACTTGCTTCCTTCTTCTAAACCGGAAGGAGGTAGTACTGAAGTCACATGAAACACAAGTAAATAAACCCCTTCTGACCCCGTTTGCTTGTTCAGTGCCAATGGCCAGCACAGGCTGGATACATGTGCTTGCCGGTTGCTTGAACTGGCGTTAAGTAGTATAACACCCCCCCCCCCCACACACACACACACACACACACACACACCTCCTTCTCTACTACCTTCCACAAAAATGTGTGGTGCCCATCCTTGGTCCCCATCTCTTTAGTTCTGCCACCTGGCAGCAGACTCTATACAGTATGTTGTATGGTGGTCAATCTATACACAACTGGCTATGTGTACAGATGTGGTCGCAGAGAGTGGAATACAGATATCCTCTACCATAGCTTGCATGATTGCAGACCTGAATAAATTAGTGATCTGGCCACGCTATACTTTGCACGGAGGTTGAAAATTAGTTGATATATCCCACAGCCACACATTGGGGAGCATTTTACAAAGAGAAATTTCTATCTCAAAACACAGGCAACAAGTAATCAGCCACAGCAGTGTTATTGCTCAGATTTGTCAGAAGGCCATCTCCTCTTTCCCACTCTCCCATTCATAGGGCAGCTCAGGCTGATTGTTCATAATTATCACAGCTTGCCAGAGGACTGTTAGCTGAAATGATAATGTACCATCGATTTGGCCAGATAAGATACTGTGTTTGTCTGTATGGGCTGTACAGAAAACCAGGGAAGCTGGTATACAACCACTAATTTCAAGCATGAGAAACAGTAACTTCCAGCAGTTTTATTTTATTTTGAATTCTCATAAAAATTCAACGCTAACATTTATATAACACTTTCTCTCCTTGTTGGAGCTGCAGCCATTTAGGCCACCCTAATGGGTTAGGGAGTCTTGCCTAAAGACACCTTACTGGTTAGATACTAGTTCTAGTTAGATTCTGAATTTCTTTCACAAAGGTTGTACCCTTAATCGGTACTCTATTCTTTCACTTTACATTATTTATCATAGTGGTCTTAACTTGTATCTGGAGATAGAGAGAGACAGGGCTATTTTCAGCCTTTTCCCAGTGTTACATAATCATTGATTTCCCTGGTACTGTGCTATACTTTTCTGTAAATGTTTTGACGAATACATTTATTGCAAAGGTAACTATAATGATTTTTGTAAATAACCATATCTTCTGTATAAAGTACACCGGTAGTTATCTTTATTATTAAGCTAGCATTTTGGTACATTACTTTTTTTCACCCATCTGGTCACATGAAAAATGTATTTGAGGTAAAAGTTACAAAGAGAACTAAGAATATGTCCTTAGATAATACACAATAGTTCCCCTATAACAACACAGACAGTATTTGAAAAAAATAGACATTCAATGAACCAAAACACACAGTGTGGGGGAAAGGCTAGAACCTCTGTCAGTTATTTTTGTTTTCTGGGATTTAGTTTAATGAATATTCCTTTACTTTCTGTGCTAGTTACGGGACTACTGAAAATGGAAGTGTGGCATAATCTCTTCTCCAATAGATCCTGACACCGTAAAGAAAAAAAATGTACTGTAAGACAGTTTTAAAATGTTTGTAAGTATGTTTTTTCCCTATGTGTCCCTGTAGAGAGACTTTCAATTTCCCATTTAACTGACATCCTAGCTTCCTCTGCTTGGTATGACCTCTGGTGACTCTGTCCCCTCCACCTTCTCTTACCCTAACCTCACTCCCAGCCTTACAACTAAACCGGTGATTTTCACACAGGTGACATTACTTTAGACCAAAGGCAGGTAGGGCAACTATACAGTGAATAAGGAAATGCTAGACTAGACTATAGTTCCGCCTTCTGTATCTGTTACCAGTAATGACCTCAGGCTCATCCTCTCCACACCACACAATTAATTGTGATGCATTGTTTCTCTAGAGGCAGGAAAACGAATACATGCATTACTTGATGTTCCTGCTCCATCGTCCATTTGTTATGATCATTTTATAGCATTGGAAGAGAATCGATTATATTCCATTCTGCTCGATTGATGGAAATTGGCCAATATCTGATTGAATCGACCAAATAACAGTCGATCATAAAGGAATCAGCTGTTGTTCACATGTTTTTGATCGACACAGAATCGATTTTGAGACACAACATTGAAGATTGATGCACAACATCGTTCAGCTGGATTAGTGATGGAGAATTGCATAAGATCTTGCTTGCAGTGTGTGGACCACTAGTCAATCAACTTTCAACTTGCCACACCGTTATCGGTCACCCAATAAAGTTGATCACTTGGAGGAAAATCAAGTAATGTATGGACACTTTAAGTGTACATGGACAACATCTGTGCCTGACTGAGTGGAAGTGCAAATTCAGTTCTTAATGGCATTTAAAGGAATACTGAGGTGACATATGACATAATGAGCCAAACATGTGTATGTATGGTGCCAAGCGCACAAATACGGTAACTATGCCTTGTTCCTTTTTTTGTTTCTCTGCCAGAAAGAGTTAAACTCCATGAAAGCAAGTGACCGTTTCTGTCCAGTCGGGACCTGGACGGAGTATAGTGTAACCCTCACTGGTAAGGAATTACAACCATAAAACACTCTGATGGCAGAAAATAGCTCCTGAGAGCAGAGAAACAAAAGGGTCCATAGTTCATAGATTTTAGCTTTGGGATACTTAATGAATCTGTCATTGGGCACAGACAATGAAACCGTAAAAACTTAAATACTAGATTTAAATGTAAAACAAAACTGTGAGATGTATATAAAAAATATTTTTTAGGAGAGGGAGCATAGATACAATTGTTCATCTCATCATCTTATTTCCACCTCGGTATTCCTTTATGAATGCCTTTAAAAATGGTCTGGATTACTTTAGATTTAAAAAGACGATACAACTTTACAAACAACAGAAGTCTTTAGATAAATATGAGCAGACAGAAACAGACAGGGTTCATGGTACATGTTGCTCTGCCTTGATATCAAACAGAATAACTAAAAATGTTCATTTTGGATAGACAAGAGAATGAAACAGACAACTACATTGTATATTTAGGGTGTAGCACATATCAGACCTCCTGTTTTTACCATGTAGTTTTCAATGCATTGAACTTTAGCATATGTTGTGTTAAAGGGTCAATTCACCCTGATATTTCTGTTCTCAAGATTCCAATTGCAAGATGACTGCTTATGTTCCCATGATGGCACAACTGTTGGTGTAGTTACAGGGGGGGGGGGGGGGTATATCATGACATACCACAAGGAAAAAGGGAATGCATCTGAAGGAGCAGAAGAAGTGTGAAAAGAGCTGGGGATGGTATTTATAGTGGGAGGTCTTAGGAGGAAGAGGCATGTAAAGTTCTCTCTCTTACCTGCTATATGATTGGCAATTCTGGAAATAGGTTTAGGAGGCAAGGCGGGGGGCTGCTTGAGGAGAGTTAGCGGTTTCACAGGGGAGTCCTCATGGTCTACAGGGAAAACAGCAGATTTTTTGGGGGGTAGTAGCAGGGTTGGCTTGTACGATTGATCCTGGGAGAGGGATCCTGGCTCAGGCGAGAGATCTTCAGACACTGGAGAACATAAATCACATCACACACATGACACAGTTACATGTGATGTACCAACAAACGTGTAGAAGCCACAGCATGGACAGCAATGTGTTAGTTCACAGATTTCACAATTAAACAATCAGCAGACACAAGTCAGACATAGCCTTTGTTAACGTACAACAACGTTTAGGAATACTGTAAATAGCAGTTAGAGAAAAATGATATCCACTATAGTCCTTTCTTGTGCCATATTGTCCTCTGCAGGCCAGGAAGATCAGGGCTATCCACCCTTCCTATGAGTGTGTAATGCCATACTTCTGGTAACCCCCGTGGAGGTCTTTGTTATAAACATCACAGGAACAAATATGACATGCAGCAAATATTACTGGGTTAAAAACACCTGAATCTGATTGAAATGATTATCGTTCCATTTGTCAACTACAAAGGATGAGCACTTTCTTTCACTGTACCATTGCCTAAGATAAAGAGCTGCAGATCCCTATGGGTCAGTGCTACAAAGGAATGTGGGATGTATGCCACATTACCTGCAAATAACAAAAAATGGAAAAATTGTCAGCTTTTAAAGTATGTGCTAGCTTGGAACAAAAATAAAATGCTGCCTTAGCAAACCCATGCTTAAAGAGACTCCGTAACAAAAATTGCATCCTGTTTTTTATCATCCTACAAGTTCCAAAAGCTATTCTAATCTGTTCTGCCTTACTGCAGCACTTTCTACTATCACAGTCTCTGTAATAAATCAATGTATCTTTCCCCTGTCAGACTTGTCGGCCTGTGTCTGGAAGGCTGCCAAGTTCTTCAGTGTTGTGATTCTGCTATGAACTCCCCCTTCCAGGCCCCTCTATGCACACTGCCTATGTATTATTTAGATTAGGGCAGCTTCTCTCTTCTCTCTTATCTTTTACAAGCTGGATAAATCGTCCTCTGAGCTGGCTGGGCTTTCACATACTGAGGAATTACAGACAAGGGCAAAGCTGTTTGCAGGAAGAAACGAGCAGCCTGAAACTTCAGTGCATGAGAGATGCAGGGGGAAAGAAACACACAATGATCTCTTGAGATTCATAAGGAAGGGTGTATACAGCCTGCTTGTGTATGAATGTATTTTCTATGTGTGGACATACTGTACATCAACCTACTTCCTGTTTTGGTGGCCATTTTGTTTGTTTATAAACAAACGTTTTGAAACTGTTTTTAACCACTTTTAATGCGGCGGGGGGGCGGCGAAATTGTGACAGAGGGTAATAGGAGATGTCCCCTAACGCACTGGTATGTTTACTTTTGTGCGATTTTAACAATACAGATTCTCTTTAAGATGATACTGGAAAAATAAAAGCAACCCCTTATTTTATCTGAATACTATTTGGAAAGTTATACAAATACTGGGGGTCAAGTCAATTACAGGAGATAAGGAACTTGCTGCATTGAAGTTCCTCACCACCCTGCATCTCATATAAATCACCTGCTATTTCAATTGTATATTTAACTCTCCTGCTCTGGCATGTTAAATCAATCCAACTGAGCTTTATAGTGTTGAGTACTGGACAATTTGTATTGCTTCAATGGAGCTGTCTTCAGCACCACACAACACTTATTGCCTCAGTGGTTCTTATTTTTTTTACCTACCAAGCTTTTTTAACTCCTTGTCATGCCGCTCACTACTGCCAGAACAGCTGAGCTGTACAACATAGGGCTGCTCTGCCTGAACAATACCAGCCTTTATGATTCATGACAAGCAGAGACTGTATATGGGGAGAGCAGAAATCTTTTCTCCTCTTGCAAAGCTCCCGTGACCCAAAACATGGGGCTAATTCTCACCTTGTGCTTTTGGAGGTGGAGGTTCTTGCTCGCTCTGCAGGCGCAGCTAGTCTTTTTTTTCCAGGCCTCATAGAAGGGCATTGCACTACATGTAAGCAATGCAGCTCCAATTTTTTATTTATTTTTTGTGGATAAGCACAGCACAGGAAAGGCCCTGGCCCAAAGCAAGTATAGCAAGCCATTATATCACTGACACTTTCTATGTAAAATTAATTATGAAGGTTTTGTTTAAGTTTGGTTTTGAGTTAGGTAAGGAATTAGGGTTAAATAATTTTATGCTGCTGTTTAAATTAAACGAATACATAACCTAAAATACTAGACAACATTCAAATCTACTTCTCAGCTCCTGACCTCTTAATTCTATCTAATGCGCCTGACATTGTATCTGCAGTTTAGTTGTTTATGTCCTCCTGCTTCTTCATACCTCATAAACATTATGAATAAAAATACTTTATTAGTGCCCCACTCAGCCATGTTTCTGAATCTCTAATCTGACCTACCATTCAAATTCCGCACTAACCCATTTATCATCTCCTTTCATTCACATCTAAAAAATATTAAAACATATATTCCTTTCTCCCCCAAGATGCCACTAAAATGGAGATGCATTCTTTGTCCATGTCATGTTTACTGTACCACCCTCCTCTGTAGCCTGCATACTCATGATTGGCACCTCTCCAACCTCTAATGGACACAAAGGTTTACTTTACTCACCTCTCCTCACACTGCTCTGATGCTTCTCCTCTCTGGCAATCCCTCCACTGGCTGCCATTACCCCAGCAACTCACATTCAAACTATCATCTTAAAAACCTAACATGTACCCTTGAAACAAGCATAAAATGTATTATAATCACTATCAAGTATGCACATCTGCCTCCGCCTAAACAGCTACACTTTCAGTCGTCTCCTTTGTTAGTTTGTCACCTTACCATGTGTTTTCAAGCACTAGTTGTAAGCCCACAATTTGCTGTAATGGTTCTACTAAAGCATGTACTTTCTTTGTTGGCTAATATCTTATCTATTATATATACGGTATATATATTTGCATTAATTATGTATGTGTCTATATACAGTACCTATATTGTTGGTTGTTCCTATTGGATAGACATGAACTATATTGCTATTCGCAACGGTATTGTGCACTTACTGTATTGCGCACTACTGAAGCTCATGGCATTCTTATGTAGAAATAAATGCAGTAATTAAAATAAATAATAATTATACGACAGAGAATATCAGTATTTTTACTGCCAGCATTTGGAGCTGTCCCTGGTTACTAATAGCAAAGTTTGCTTCATGCCCCTCTTAGCCAGCTGTAGATATTGTAAAGCTAAATGCCTGTTTCCTCTACATGCAGATTGGATGCAGAATGGATGCAGAAAAACTGACTCCAATAAATGCCTATGGGAAAATCTGCATCAGAAAAATCGCGTTTAGTAGAAACAGGCCCATAGGCATTCATTGGAGTCAGTTTTTCTGCATCCATTCTGCATCTAATCTGCGTGTAGTGGAAAAAGGCCCTTACGCTTTTCAAACTATCAAAAGCAGGAAATAAAACAGAAGGAATAAATGGTGTAGCTGTATGTTAAATAGAACCTCCCTCCCCCACCTATTTAATTGCCAATATACACTCTGAAAAAGTGCAATCATACGCAGCCATCTCAACAATAAATGATTAGTATCATTGTCTTAAAGGACTTCCGAGGCCAAAACTAAGAAAATTACACTGTACCTTTTTCTTAGCCAGATCCACGGAGGACGCCCTGCGCATCCTCCGCTCCGTTCTGCCGTCAGTGTCGGCCTATTCGTTCCCCCAGGGCAAGCCCCGACCCCACCGAACGGGTCGCATCGATGCCACCCCTAAGATGGCCGCCACCTTGATCCGCGGCTGCGCAGCACGCTTTGCCGCGATTGCGACTGCGCAGCCTTTAGCCCGCCTCTCGCCGCGTATGGGTCCCGGCATCCTCCTGAAGCGTGCGGCGGAAGGCGGGCTAAAGGCTGCGCAGTCGCAATTGCGGCAAAGCGTACTGCGTAGCCGCGGATCAAGGCTGCGGCCATCTTAGGGGTGGCATCGATGCGACCCGTTCGGTGGGGTCGGGGCTTGCCCTGGGGGAACGAATAGGCCGACACTGACGGCAGAACGGAGCGGAGGACGCGCAGGGCGTCCTCCGTGGATTCGGCTAAGAAAAAGGTACAGTGTAATTTTCTTAGTTTTGGCCTCGGAAGTCCTTTAACACACTTTATGGAAGATTAGAAACCCGTTTTTCTTCTTATCAAAACGAAATAAAACAAACTGGAAAGACAATTTGAAATATAACATTTGTAAATGCAGGAGGAATGTAATATACTGTAAATAGGGATGGCAATGCTTAGGAGAACTCATAGAGAAGCAAGTGATCAGTTTGATCAGCTGACAGATTTGTCAGGTTCTGATTTGCTGGTTATAATCATGTTTTAAACCAGGAAGTCATCACAGCAAATCAGAACTTGCAAACCAATCATCTGATCAAAAGGAAAAGCCCACATGCTTTTCCTTGAGTTCTCCAAAGCATTGCCATCCCTAACTGTAAACTGACACGTGTTTTCCATCCTTAAAGAACTTATGGATAATATTATTAATTTTTTTCACAGGTCATTTAGGTAAACGAAACCTGGTTAAAGTGCCCAAACACTTTCCCATTTGATTTCCTGTAGATTTGATTCATCTGCTTTAATCGATTCCCAAAAATGTCAGATTAAAAGATTTTTGGTCAGTTCTGTCAAAAATTGATCGAAATTATCGATCGGACAGAAAGGAAAATATAGGTCTATTGGGGGTGGGGCAAGAGCATTGGTAGATTGATGGCCCATAGTGCTGCACTGCATTGAACAGTACAATGCTGCAGCCCAATTAATTTTCAATAGACTACCTGCTGCAATCTATTGGAAATTGGTGTGCAGTGTGTGGTATCAATTATTTAAAAAAAAAGAATAGATCTTTTTGGAACACTGGGTGGAAAAGTGTATAGTCAACTTAAAGAGAATCTGTATTGTTAAAATCGCTCAAAAGTAAACATACCAGTGCGTTAGGGGACATCTCCTATTACCCTCTGTCACAATTTCGCCGCTCCTCGCCGCATTAAAAGTGGTTAAAAACAGTTTTTAAAAGTTTGTTTGTAAACAAACAAAATGGCCACCAAAACAGGAAGTAGGTTGATGTACAGTATGTCCACACATAGAAAATACATCCATACACAAGCAGGCTGTATACAGCCTTCCTTTTGAATCTCCAGAGATCATTTGTGTGTTTCTTTCCCCCATGCACTGAAGTTTCAGGCTGCTCTTTTCTTCCTGCAAACAGCTATGCCCTTGTTTGTAATTCCTCAGTATGTGAAAGCCCAGCCAGCTCAGAGGACAATTTATCCAGCTTGTAAAAGATAAGAGAGAGAAGAGAGAAGCTGCTCTAATCCTAAATAACACACAGGCAGTGTGCATAAAGGGGAGTTCATAGCAGAACCACAACACTGAAGAACTTGGCAGCCTTCCAGACACAGGCCGACAAGTCTGACAGGGGAAAGATACATTGATTTATTACAGAGACTGTGTTAGTAGAAAGTGCTGCAGTTAGCCAGAACACATTAGAATCGCTTTTGGAACTTGTAGGATGATAAAAAACAGGATGCAATTTTTGTTACGGAGTCTCTTTAAGACTCTAAAGTTTCAGTTCATGCACTATATGGTGTGGGATAATAGGGACAACATTCTGTTTTATTAACTCAGGTGCTCAAGACTCGGCTATATCATACAGCTGGCACTGAAATTTGGCTTGAAGAAGTGGGCTTATGCCCCCCCCCCCCCCCCCCCCCCGAAACTCGTTGCCATAGTGCATATAGAATTTCTCCTTTGTATTGAAAATTTGCCATGTCATATTTGAGATAAGCCACCTCTTATTTTTACAAATTTTACTATACCTTGTCGTGCCTTCCTCCCTATTGTGTCTTATTCCCTCCATTGGATGAGAGGGAAAAAGCAGATACTCCTTAACGCTTTCCAATATTATAAATTGATCATCCATACAGGGAGTGCAGAATTAGTAGGAAAATGAGTATTTTGACCACATCATCCTCTTTATGCATGTTGTCTAACTCCAAGCTGTATACGCTCGAAAGCCTGCTACCAATTAAGCATATTAGGTGATGTGCATCTCTGTAATGAGAAGGGGTGTGGTCTAATGACATCAACACCCTATATCAGGTGTGCATAATTATTAGGCAACTTCCTTTCCTTTGGCAAAATGGGGCAAAAGAAGGACTTGACAGGCTCAGAAAAGTCAAACATAGTGAGAGTGAGATATCTTGCAAAGGGATGCAGCACTCTTAAAATTGCAAAGCTTCCGAAGCGTGATCATCGAACAATCAAGTGTTTCATTCAAAATAGTCAACAGGGTCGCAAGAAGCGTGTGGAAAAGCCAAGGCGCAAAATAACTGCCCATGAACTGAGAAAAGTCAAGCGTGCAGCTGCCAAGATGCCACTTGCCACCAGTTTGGCCATATTTCAGAGCTGCAACATCACTGGAGTGCCCAAAAGCACAAGGTGTGCAATACTCAGAGAAATTGCCAAGGTAGGAAAGGTTGAAAGACGACCACCACTGAACAAGACACACAAGCTGAAACGTCAAGGCTGGGCCAAGAAATATCTCAAGACTGATTTTTCTAAGGTTTTATGGACTGATGAAATGAGAGTGAGTCTTGATGGGCCAGATGGATGGGCCCGTGGCTGGATTGGTAAAGGGCAGAGAGCTCCAGTCTGACTCAGACGCCAGCAAGGTGCAGGTGGAGTACTGGTTTGGGCTGGTATCATCAAAGATGAGCTTGTGGGGCCTTTTCGGGTTGAGGATGGAGTCAAGCTCAACTCCCAGTCCTACTGCCAGTTTCTGGAAGACACCTTCTTCAAGCAGTGGTACAGGAAGAAGTCTGCATCCTTCAAGAAAAACATGATTTTCATGCAGGACAATGCTCCATCACACGCGTCCAAGTACTCCACAGCGTGGCTGGCAAGAAATGGGTATAAAAGAAGAAAAACTAATGACATGGCCTCCTTGTTCACCTGATCTGAACCCCATTGAGAACCTGTGGTCCATCATAAAATGTGAGATTTACAAGGAGGGAAAACAGTACACCTCTCTGAACAGTGTCTGGGAGGCTGTGGTTGCTGCTGCACGCAATGTTGATGGTGAACAGATCAAAACACTGACAGAATCCATGGATGGCAGGCTTTTGAGTGTCCTTGCAAAGGAAGGTGGCTATATTGGTCACTGATTTGTTTTGTTTTTGAATGTCAGAAATGTATATTTGTGAATGTTGAGATGTTATATTGGTTTCACTGGTAAAAATAAATAATTGAAATGGGTATATATTTGTTTTTTGTTAAGTTGCCTAATAATTATGCACAGTAATAGTCACCTGCACACACAGATATCCCCCTAAAATAGCTAAAACTAAAAACAAACTAAAAACTACTTTCAAAAATATTCAGCTTTGATATTAATGAGTTTTTTGGGTTCATTGATAATAAAATTATTCCTCAAAAATACAACTTGCCTAATAATTCTGCACTCCCTGTATCCCTCCCAGCTTTACCTTTTCTATGTGCTTTGAGGGGGATGTGGATGAGCATTCTGTGCCACTGGGAGCCACTGGGGTCTCTAGTAAGAGGAGGTGTCACTCAGGGAGGGGGTGGAGCCGACACACGCTCTAGCTCCACCCTGCAATGCATTATTACGTGGTGCAGCGTGGTACTGGAGGTGATTGAAACATCAAACTTAGTCCAGCCCTCCAACCCGAGTAGCCTGATCCTGTGTCACACTAAATCTGATGATGGGACAGGCATTGGGAGCTCAGATGAGCCCACGTATTATAAATATGAGCCTAAGTAATATAAGTATCAAATATTGATATGACCTGACCCCTCGTGGTGCTGGTAGTGAGTAAAGTGTCAGATTTAGTCAGACACTTTAATTTAAAGGGGGCTAATGCTGTGTTGGATTATATCCGACGAGGGCACCTCCAACGACAGCCATATTGCTCGTCAGTCATAGTCTGACATCAGGAGCTGGGGGAACGGTCCACTGTCGGACTAAATCTAACAGTGGATCGGAAAGGGTTAAGGTGTTTCAGTTAAAGGGATCATAATACAGTGTGAGCATATGAGGGACTGCTTTATATCAGCAGAACAGAAATCTGGGTCTTCACTATTTAAATCTACTCTTCACAACTGATGTTTGAGGAAGTTTGTCATGGCTTGCACAGCAGAGATTCCTGAGGACCTCCAAAACGCAGTTATTATTGCTCAAGCAGGCTACAAAAGGTTATATAACTATTTTACAGAGCTGAGAATGGAACTGTGCTAGCCCCCTTTTAGGCAAACTTAGCAATGACACAAAGTTATGAGCCTTACGCTTGGAACACACAGTGAGTTTTTTTGGCAGATAGATGGCTCAATAGATAATATCCGACAAGTCCAATCTGATATTTGATCGATTTGTATAAAAGTGATCAGAAAATCATTTAGAAAAAATATCAAAATCGGATCAGAAATTATCTATCTGCTGAAAAAACTCACTGTGTACTCCCAGCATAGGATATTTCAGAGAACCCAAAGCCAATCTGAACAAATAAAGGCCTATTTTCCATTTATGAATGTTACTGTTCATTGGTTCTATCAGGGTACACATTGAACAATGATGTGCAAGGCAGTGTTACCAGGGAAAAATCTTCTACAATCCAAATACAACACAGCTACCTGTTTCCAATTTCCTAAACACCAAGTAGATACACCATAAGGGTTTTGGTGGAATGTTATGTAGGGAAATTGGACAAAAGTAAAACTGGTTGTAATAAAAAACATTTTGTTTCGCAAAATGCAAATATGGCATTCCAGCATAAGTACCTTATCCCATCTGTAAAACATAGTGGTGGCAGTATCATAGCTTGGACCTGCTTTCATGTTTGTGGATGGCTAACCTCCACTGACAGAACTATATGTCAGGGCATTTATTTTTGAACTGAAGCTGAGGAGACACTGGGTCAAGCAGTAAGATCCTTTCCATTCCGACTCTCATATACACGCTAATCTACCAAATAGTGGTAAATGCAGAAGAAAAGTTATGTTTTGGAATAATAGAATCAAAATCCAGACCTAATTGTATTCAAATGTTGCAGAGGAACTTGTTTGCTATTAGACTAAAAACAATATTAGAAATGGAGGCGCATGCGCGGCGGATCCAGGATGGCCGCTTAGAGACAGAGCTCCAGCCCGTCCCCGCACTAAAACCGCCACTATCCGCTCCCTCTCCGCTCCAAAAGCTTGGCGGATACGGAGATCAACAGCCGGACATCTCCCCGCAAAGATGGCTACAAAAACAGCCCCCAAGCCACCCGCACAAGCCGGATCCATGGATCGGTTCGTCCGCCCTCCTCTCTCCCAAGATGGCGCCGACCATGCTGATACTGCAGGCTCTGCACCCGCCCTCCATACCTCGCAGCAACAACATACTGGGATGGTCTCACAACCTGCAGGGGAGACACCGTTGACTGCAGCAATGTTGGAGGTAACGCTAGACAAGCACTATCATGCCCTACATGACTCACTGCAGCAAGTAATACTCTCTGCCATTAAAGACCTTAAGGGGGACATCACATCTTTAGGGGAACGCACCAGCAGCTTAGAGACAAAGATGGACACTCTGACTATTAAGCATCACGAGTTGGAAGACGAGCAGCATATCATGCAGAATGACTTGAAAGCTATAAGATCTGCTCAGGAAGACAGTGAAAATAGAGATAGGAGACAGAACATCAGAATTAAAGGCATGTCTGCAGCGATCACACCTGATCTCCTAAAACCACATCTTACTGATCTCTATAACTCCATAGTACCTGATCAGCCAAGTGAATTCTGGCGAATGGACCGTGCTCACCGATCTTTGGGAGAACGGAAATCGACAGCACGCCGGCCCAAAGATGTAATAATACGACTCCATTATTACGAAGCGAAAGAAGCCTTAATGCGCGCCCTACGCAACACCCCCAAAGTGTCATTCAAAGGAGACGAACTGTCTATTTACAATGACTTGTCACTTATCACCCTAAATAAAAGGAGGGCCCTCAAACCTGTTACGCAATTGCTAAATGATGCAAAAATCCCCTACAAATCGGGGTTCCCATTCCGCCTTATGGTTAACAGGCTAGGGGCTCAGTTCACACTTACTGACATAGATGATGCACCTATGTTCTTGAAGCAACTGGGTCTCCGACTACCTCCAGCACTACCAGTGCAACACTCCTTTTCCCCACCGGCCAGATCCCTGCCACGAAAGGTTCGACATATCTCCGAGTGGAACAAAACTCCCGTGCGCAGCCTTACTTATCCTGAAAACCAGGATGAAATGGAGGCTCTGCCTAGCTGAACTAACCACAGGGGAAAATTGTTAAAGGTGGACAGATCCTATAAGCCTACCCTCACCTGCCATAACTAGCCCACAATACCCCATGATCTCCCTAAACATCCATCAACAGGGGATCGGGCTCTGGACTCTGAGGGTTCTATCTTGGGCCCCTACATGTACCTCCGGAAAGTTGCCTATGAGACTGCCTGGCCCCATAGAGGACCAGTCACCCTCAGGCACTTTAATCTCCTACAACTAATTTTAGTTGTCCTCACTTGTTGCCACAACCTATACAGTGGCTATCAAAAACTCAGCTTCCCCAAAAGGGTGTTATATTGGTTATTTGTGATTTATGTATATACTCCTCTTTCTTTCTTCTTTACACTTCCATGCTATACTAAGGTTCTATACCTAAGGGTTGCCAGTTGCCTACATGCTAACTCACTCCTCCTCCTAGACAATGGTTAAGCTGTACACGTTAAATACTAAGGGCCTCAATGTTCCTCAAAAAAGATTGTCTCTTTTGAGAGACCTACGGAGACTTGATGTAGATATAGCTTTCCTTCAGGAGACGCACTTGACCTCTCAGGACTCCGTACGCCTCCATAATAAATACTATACGGATGTGTTTCTAGCTTTTGGGCCTAAAAAAAGAGCTGGGGTAGCATTAATTTGCAAGAAAGAACTTCCCCTACAGGTAGAAAAAATTATACGTGATGATAAAGGACACTTCCTGATTTTACTGGGTTCCCTTGCAGGCAAACCAATTACACTAGCAAATGTATATGTCCCAAACACACAACAACTTCCCTTTTTGTCCTCTTTCCTCAACAAACTGCAAAAGAATGCTAAGGGTACAATTATCCTGGGAGGGGACTTCAACCTGGCCTTTTCCTCCATTAAAGAAAGAAGCAAAAATATCTCCCCATCCTCACTCGCTTCACATGATCGAAACTCCCGTAAATTCCGTATACTTCTCCGAAAGTTTGGCTTACTAGACCTGTGGAGAATAGCCAACCCAACTATGACTGATTTCACATTCTTTTCTCCCCCTCATGCATCACACTCACGAATTGATTATTTCTTTGCCAAAGCCCAACTCCTCCCTATCCTAACTGATGCCTCTATAATTCCCACCGCTTGGTCCGATCACCAAGCAGTGCTACTAGAAATCAACTGGGGGTCCAACCCACACAAACCAATGCACTGGAGGTTAAACGAATCCCTATTAAAAGACAAAAAGGTCATCTCAGAATGCCTAGAGGAACTACAAGCATTCTTTGAAACAAATACTGGCTCGGTATCATCGCCAGGCTTAGTTTGGGAGTCTCATAAAGCTTTCATTAGGGGCTTTTTTATCGCACAGGGCTCTAGAAAAAAGCATTTTACCTCAAACAAACTCAAAGAATTAAATACATCCCTTGCAAAAGCACTTAACACTTACAAACAACAACCTACACAAGAGAACTTCTCTGCTATCCAGCAACTTAAATTAGATATTCGCACTCTCCAATCTTCTCAACTCGAGAAAAGCCTCAAATGGACTAGACAGCTGTTTTTTGAGAGAGGTAATAAACCGCACACTATTTTAGCCCGAAAACTTAACCCGCAAAATTCCCAACATACAATCTACGCAATGAAAGATTCCCAGGGCACCACCCACTATGACCCAACTAAGATTGCAAGCATATTCACCTCTTTCTACAAACAACTTTATAACCTACCAGACCCATCCACCAACCCACAATTCTCTGTAAAGATATCAAGTTTCTTGGAGCAGCTCCATCTCCCCAAACTAACGGACCAAGACTGTGCTACCCTGAACACCCCTATCACTACAACCGAGATACTAGACGTCCTCAAAAAATTACCCTCTTCTAAATCTCCAGGACCAGACGGCCTCCCCTACTCATACTACAAACACTTTCAATCAGTTCTCATTCCACACTTAACTTATATGGCCAATAGAATTATGAAAGGCGAACGCCCACCCTCTACAATTCTTAACTCACTTATCACAGTTATCCCTAAGGATGGGAAAGACCCCCAACTCCCCCAAAGCTATAGACCCATCTCCCTTCTAAATTCGGACTTAAAAATTATTACAAAAACTATAGCCAATCGTCTTAATCCCATATTAATTAGACTCATAAATAATGACCAGGTGGGTTTCATCCAAGGCCGGCAAGCAGGCGATAACACACGCAGAGCTATAAATCTAATATCTATAATGAGTAGAACCAACAGGCCTTCTCTGCTTCTAAGTTTAGATGCAGAGAAGGCCTTTGACCGACTAAACTGGTCATTCCTTTTCAGAGTACTGGAGCACCAAGGCTTTACAGGTCCCTTCATGCACCTGATTAAGTTTTTATATTCGAGCCCAACAGCCTCAATCAAACTACCATATGCCCCTTCTAACCCCTTCTAAATTTACAACGGCACGAGACAGGGTTGCCCCCTCTCCCCACTCTTATTTGCCCTCAGCATTGAGCCTCTCGCAGAAGCAATTAGACAAAATATCAACATAAATGGAGTTAACCATGGTAGGCACGAGTATAAGATCTCCCTATTTGCAGACGACATTCTATTGACTATTGTAAACCCACTTACCTCATTGCCAGCTCTGCATAATACCCTATCCTTATTTGAGACTTTATCTGGCTTCAAATTGAACCAGGATAAAACTGAGGCCTTACCCATAAAAATTCCCCCAGATCTCCTTACCTCCTTACAAAGTAGCTTTCCCTATAAATGGCAAACCCACTCCCTAAAATACCTAGGAATCCACCTCACGCCCACCTATAGTACTATATACAAGTGCAATTTCCCATCCCTTATACAACGAATCATGCAAGATCTGCACAAATGGACTGCCTACAAGATTTCCTGGCTAGGACGAATATACGCTTTAAAAATGAACATTTTGCCCCGTCTTCTATACCTCTTTGAAACCCTCCCAGTATTGATCCCATCCTCCCAATTAACAACCCTACAAGCGGCCTTCCACAAATTTGTCTGGAACCACAGAAGGCCAAGAGTCCACAAAAACATCCTCCTCTCTCCCAGAGAACAAGGAGGTTTGGGGCTACCGCATATACGCTATTACTACTACGCTGCTCATCTACGTCAGTTATCTGAATGGTCCAACTTAAGAGTATTTACAAAATGGGGCCTTATAGAAGCAACTAGTATGCTCCCGGTTTCACTAGCTTCCCTACTTTAGGCAAAATCTGTGCCTAAAATACAACAACAGCAACCTATACTCCCCACAATTAAATTCACATTACATATCTGGCGTATTACCGCCTCTATGGCCGGATTGAGGTCCTCTCCCTCACCATTATTACCAATATTGGGCAACCCCTCCTTTAAACCAGGTCTTTCTGAGTCCTTCATGAGCACTTGGTATAAATTGGGTTACTTCAACCTTAAGGATTGGATACATCCCCTCACAGGTAAACCACATACTAGAGTTCAACTTGAAAACAAAATTTCCTTCACTCCTCAACGGATTATGGAGCATAATCAAATTATCCATTTTATCCATTCAATTATCCATACACCTGAAATTACGCTACATTTTTCTCCTTTTGAGCGATTATGTGACAATGCAGGACATCAGAAAGGCCTGATTTCCCAAATCTATGTTCTGTTGTTGACTAAATCTGGATCTTGGTCCCCAGATCACTCCTATATGGCAAAATGGTCGTCTGCAATCTCCACATCTATATCTTTAGACGACTGGCTTGACATATGGGACAATGCTAAACATTCCTCAATGTGTATCCAAATTAGGGAGAATATATACAAAATTTTATTTCGTTGGTATCTTACACCGGAAATCCTATCAAAAGCCTACCCTGGCTCGTCCGATTTATGTTGGAGAGGATGCAATAACAAAGGCACCCTAGAACACATCTTCTGGTTCTGCCCTCTTCTCACCCCTCTATGGAGCAAGATACAGGAACTGATCCATTCCACTACTGGTGTCATGATACCTCTGGATCCTCTTCATATGCTTTTAGGCAAACCTATCCCAAAGATAAACAAACACACAAATCGTCTAATCACCCATATAACGACAGCAACTAGGTTGGCTATAGCCTCCTCCTGGAAGAAAATAGCCCCACCAGACATCTCTGAGGTCATCCTCAAAGTCAATTGGACTAGATCAATGGAACAATTGACAGCCTCCCTGAGAGACACAGAAAATAATTTTCATAAAATCTGGGACTCATGGCCTTACATATCCCCAGTCTATCAACCCCCTTAAAGTTACAGCCGCAAGTCTATTTTTGGACCTAAAGAGGTCTCATGACACCAGAGAGATATTATTTTATCTTACCATACCATAGAACAACATTGGGCCCTAATCTATAGGCACTGGTCAACCCTTCTTTCTTTTCTCTTTTCTTCTATTTTTTCCCTCTTTCCTATAATCCTGGTCGCAAGAAGCACTGCCGTGTCTTCTCCGCCCCATCTGATTTCCCCCCACACCCCTCTCTTACCTTCTCCTACAATCTCTCTCTTAGCTGTAATAGCTTACTTTCCTCTTATAGGGATTGATATAATCTTCTATAAAGAAGAACAAATTCTTTTTTTTTTTCCAATAGGTTAAGTATTTTATAAATGTTAGAATTAGTATCTGCTATAAATATCCAGATTGAGAACAACACTTAAAACTCACCGCCACCAAGGATACACTCCCAATCTCATTGGACTTTTTTGCTACTTGCTAGACGGGTGCTTCCTTCATGAGATCATCTGAACAAACTTTTTCAAGCTTGATCTTATCCCTTTCTATTGATACTACAAAGTACTACTGTTATCCTTACTTTAAAGTTATATATGTTGTTACCATGACATTTGTTGGAAACATCCTTTATTACTTTTCCTATTCATGTTAAAAGCTTGTATGATACTTTTATTGACAAGATGGAAACAATAAAAAAAGTATAACAAAAAAAAGAAATGATAGCTGACCCCTGACTGGGGGTGACTTTGCATCTGGCTCCTCTAATGTCTGAGAATCCCTCCTTCTATGGTAGTGGGAGGATTGTGTGGACTGACAACAGCCGGTGGCAGAACCTTCATAATTAAACAGGTGATTAGGGTCTCTTAGGTATCCAGTGAAGAGATTCACAAATGGTGAGATGTTAATTGTAAAAGACAAAGCTGTTTTAATGGCATACCTGGCAAGAAGCTAATGTAACTACATGTTGTGAGAGCACAAACATGACCCGACTAATTATCCCTTCTGGAATTAGTTTGCATGTGTCTGCAGATTTTTCTCTTAAAAAATTAATGTCCCAAAAGCAATAACAGCACAATATATCTTGCAGTCTTTGGTGGCTATTTTCTCTTCATCTTCTCCCAAACTTTAAACTGTGCATTTATTAAGAGAGCACAACATTAAAGAAGAATGTATTATGCTGGATATTCATCAAAATAGTAAGAGTATGGGAAAATGTTATTATTACCACAAATGTATAAATCTCTAGCACTTTCTGCTTCAATTCTTACTTTGTTTAGCATGCCAGCTTAGGAAAAGTGTGTATTCTCTAATATGGTCTATCAACAACCTGTAGCCTTAAGTGCCAGTGCCATAACCAATAAAAACTAATTTTCACTAGCCATCAACCTGTACAACTGCAAGCAGAGCTGGTTCTAGTGACAATGGGGCCCCGGGGAAAAAGTAACCTGCCCCCCCCCCTTCAGTTTATTAGCCAGATGTGCTCCTCCCTCCTTCTTCCCAGCATAGTAGGCAGATGTTCTCCCCCCCTTTCCAGTATAGTATTTAGTTAGATATGCCCCCTCTCCCCACCCGTATAGTAGCCAGATGTGTGCTCCCCCCTCTAGTATACTGGCCAGATATGTCCCCTAATGACCTACCCCCCACCCCCAGTGTTCAAAGAGCAGTGGGGAGAACCAGCACTCACTCACCTCCTTCGAGTTCCAGGCATTAGAGGTCTGTCTACCTCCACATAATTTAGTGGAGTGGTGGTGGACACTTGTTGGAGGCCTCTATAGATGCGGGGGCCCTGAGGCAACTGCCCCCTCTGCCTTTATGGCAGCGCCGGCCCTGACTGCAAGAAAGTCAGAAGTACTTCTCCATCTTTTTGTGCTTAAAGATTGGAATGGCAGATATACCAAGGAAAAGGCGGAAAATATCAATGGCATAAATGGTAGTGAAGTGAGCTATAGCACACTCTTTTGTAGAAGAAGGATTTTGTGGCCAGGCACTGTGGCCAGGCACTGTGGAGGAGATGAGAGGCTCAACAAGTATTATTCCATGAAACACACTATGTCAAATTTAGTTTCAGGATTAACAGGACTTAAAAAGCTTTTAAGATGTTTTTGAGGCGGATAATGCTGATACATTGAGGAAAACAGGTGATAAGGTACCGCTGTGAATCTTAGTATTGAATATCATTGAACTCATTTTGAAGCTGGCGAGCTGAACAACCTATTTCAGGATTAAAGACATCACAATCACTGGCGAGGTTAGATGGAGAGATGGCAGTAAAATTGAAAGAGAAAAATATAGAAATAATGTTAATTTATATAGTGTGACCAATGACCAGAAAAATAAAATCAATATTTAACTTAATCATTACTGGTCAGCAGTTACAGAATACTTTAGTGAAAATTGCAGCTCAAGCAGTATTCATAATTCAAGTAAATACTTCAACTACAGATTATACAGAGGAGGATATAAAGCAAGATTATGCAGAGAATATAAAGAAGTTCTACATAGAGGTGCAAAATGCAATCTCTAAAGCCTTGGCTGATGATGTCATTTTCATAATAAGGGACATAAATGCTAAAGTTAAAGTAAACCTTAAAGTTTTGCTTCCGCCATCTTACTCCACCAAGCTGTTTGCAAGCAGGGATCCTGAAGCACTACACCTATGCAGTAGCATGGACACACTCAGGCTTCAGTGGAAAAGCTGAGCTCAATCGGGTCCATGCTACTGTACAAGTGCAGACAACTCACACCTGTGCAGTAGTGCAGACCCAATTAGCTTTTTCCGCTGAAGCTTGAGTGGGTCCATGCTAGTGCGCATGCGCAAGCTGTCCACAACTGTTATTTTGTGGGTCCCAGCACTGGAACAGGCAGGTGGTGGAGTATGGGGGAAGCCTCTGGAGGATCCCTCTGAAGATGAGTACTCCCCGGGGCACTTTTTTCCCTACAGGTACACTTTTCTTACAGGTACACTTTAACCATTTCCGGACCGCAGTGATAGAGATCTACGCCCTGTTTTGATGGGCTCCTGGCTGGCAAGGCGTAGATCTCTATCACCGGCGCCGCCGCTCCCCGCCGCGATCGCGCGCACCGAACCGGCTGCACTTAGCTGTCTTATGACAGCTAAGGCTTCCGGGTATCGGCAGGAGCCGTCACTGATTGGCTCCCTGCCGTGTGATCGCTGTGAGCCAATCACAGCGATCACCCTCCGAAAGGCAAAATAGTTGCCGTTCCGCCTCCCTCTCCGCCTCCCTCTCCCTGTCACTGTGGATCTTGTGTGACAGGGAGAGACGCACAGCCTGCAGCCGTGACAGGCTGTGCGATTTTAGTGTAAAAATAAACTTTTTTCCAGCTCTCCCCCCCCCATGTATCCCTTGATCCCCTCCCAACCACCTATATATAGATCTATATATATATATATATATATATATATATATATATATAGATCTATATATATATATAGATCTATATATATATATAGATCTATATATATATAGATCTATATGTATATAGATCTATATATATAGATCTATATATATATATCTATATATATATAGATCTATATATATATAGATCTATATATATAGATCTATATATATATATAGATCTATATATATATATATAGATCTATATATATATATATAGATCTATATATATATATATAGATCTATATATAGATCTATATATATATATATAGATCTATATATATAGATCTATATATATATATATATATAGATCTATATATATATATATAGATCTATATATATAAATAGATCTATATATATATATATATATATATATATATAGAGAGAGAGATCTATATAGATCTATATATATATAGATCTATATATATATATATATAGATATAGATATAGATATAGATATAGATTATATATATATATATATTACTGGATTGTGATTTTAACCACTTGCCGGCCGCCCCTACCTAGGGGCGGCGGCAAAGTGGAGCCCGCAACGACCGCGCAATACGCCGATCGGCGGCGGCTCGTTGCGGACTAGCTGCCGGGGATCGCACGCTGGATGTGCCCACCCGCGACGTCAACCCGCCAGCCAATTAGCAGCGGCGGCGGGTTGTTAACCCCCGATCTTCCGCATGTAAAGCGGATAATACGCTTTGTAATGTATACAAAGCGTATTATACAGGCTGCCTCCTGCCCTGGTGGTCCCAGTGATTGAGGGACCACCAGGGCAGGTTGCAGCCCTCCTAGTAAGTACCCAAGCACACTGATCCTGCCCCCTGATCGCCCACTGCACCCATCAGACCCCCCTGCCCACCCCTGGGACACCTGTTTGCACCCAATCACCCCCCTAATCACCCATTAATCACTCCCTGTCACTATCTCAACGCTATTTTTTAGATTAGGTCCTAAACTGCCCCCTGGGGGCTCCTGAACACACCCCCCCCACACCCTTAGATCCTCCCTAGACCCTCCCCCCTGTGTACTGTATACATCTATTCTTCCCTATAATCACCCACTGATCACCTGTCAATCACCCATCAATCACCACCTGTCACTGCCACCCATCAGATCAGACCCTAACCTGCCTTTTGTGGGCACCTGATCACCCACCCACACCCTCAGATTGCGTGCAGACCCACCCTCAGATCACCTCTGAAAGTGCATTGTTTACATCTGTTCTCCCCTCTAATCATCCACTGATCACCCATCAATCACCCCGTCACCACCTGTCACTGCTACCCATCAGATCAGACACTAATCTGCCCCTTGCGGGCACCCAATCACCTGCCCACACCCTAAATTAGCCCCCCAGACCCCCTCTGATCAACTCGCCAGTGCATTGCTTGCATATATTCTCCTCTGTAATCACCTACTGATCACCTATCAACCACCCCGTCACCCCCTGTCACCACCTGTCACTGCTACCCATCAGATCAGGCCCTAATATGCCCCCTGCGGGCTTCTGATCACCCGGCCAAACCCTCACCCGCCCCACCGCAGTGACAGAATTTTTTTTTCTGATCACTGCTGGTACGACTTAATTGCCATGTCCAGGTCATGATTTGAGAACATTCCTGCACTTCAGTGCCAATACAACCTGTCATCTAAGAAGCCACCCTGCTTATGACCGGTTCCACAAAATTCGGCCCCTCATAGACCACCTGTCATCAAAATTTGCAGATGCTTATACCCCTGAACAGTCATTTTGAGGCATTTGGTTTCCAGACTACTCCTCGTGGTTTTGGGCCCCTAAAATGCCAGGGCAGTATAGGAACCCCACAAGTGACCCCATTTTAGAAAGAAGACACCCCAAGGTATTCCGTTAGGTGTATGACGAGTTCATAGAAGATTTTATTTTTTGTCAAAAGTTAGCGGAAATTGATTTGTATTGTTTTTTTTCACAAAGTGTCATTTTCCACTAACTTGTGACAAAAAATAAAATCTTCTATGAACTCACCATACACCTAACGGAATACCTTGGGGTGTCTTCTTTCTAAAATGGGGTCACTTGTGGGGTTTCTATACTGCCCTGGCATTTTAGGGGCCCTAAACCGTGAGGAGTAGTCTAGAAACCAAATGCCTCAAAATTACCTGTGAATAGGACGTTGGGCCCCATAGCGCACCTAGGCTACAAAAAAGTGTCACACATGTGATATCGCCGTACTCAGGAGAAGTAGTATAATGTGTTTTGGGGTGTATTTTTACACATACCCATGCTGGGTGGGAGAAATCTCTCTGTAAAGGGACAATTGTGTGTAAAAAAAATCAAAACATTTTAATTTACAGAGATATTTCTCCCACCCAGCATGGGTATGTGTAAAAATACACCCCAAAACACATTATACTACTTCTCCTGAGTACGGCGATACCACATGTGTGACACTTTTTTGCAACCTAGGTGCGCTAAGAGGCCCAACGTCCTATGAGTACCTTTAGAATTTCACAGGTCATTTTGAGGCATTTGGTTTCTAGACTACTCCTCACGGTTTAGGGCCCCTAAAATGCCAGGGCATTATAGGAACCCCACAAGTGACCCCATTTTAGAAAAAAGACACCCCAAGGTATTCAATTAGGTGTATGGGGAATTCATAGAAGATTTTATTTTTTGTCACAAGTTAGTGGAAAATGACACTTTGTGAAAAAAACAATAAAAATCAATTTCCGCTAACTTGTGAAAAAAAAATGAAATCTTCTATGAACTCCCCATACTACTAACGGAATACCTTGGGGTGTCTTCTTTCTAAAATGGGGTCACTTGTAGGGTTCCTATACTGTCCTGGCATTTTAGGGGCCCTAAACCGTGAGGAGTAGTCTAGAAAATAAATGCCTCAAAATGACCTGTGAAATCCTAACGGTACTCATAGGACTTTGGGCCCCTTAGCGCAGTTAGGGTGCAAAAAAGTGTCACACATGTGGTATCGCCGTACTCAGGAGAAGTAGTATAATGTGTTTTGGGGTGTATTTTTACACATACCCATGCTGGGTGGGAGAAATATCTCTGTAAATGGACAATTGTGTGTAAAAAAATCAAAAGAAATCTCATTTACAGAGATATTTCTCCCACCCATCATAGGTATGTGTAAAAATACACCCCAAAACACATTATACTATTTCTCCTGAGTAAGGCGATACCACATGTGTGACATTTCTTTTGCAGCCTAGGTGCGCTAAGGGGCCCAAAGTCCTATGAGCACCTTTAGGCTTTACAGGGGTGCTTACAATTTAGCACCCCCCAAAATGCCAGGACAATAAACACACCCCACAAATGACCCCATTTTGGAAACTAGACACTTCAAGGTATTCAGAGAGGGGCATGGTGAGTCCGTGGCAGATTTCATTTTTTTTTGTCACCAGATAGCAGAAATGGAAACTTTTTTTTATTTATTTTTTTTGTCACAAAGTGTCATTTTCCGCTAACTTGTGACAAAAGATAAAATCTTCTATGAACTCACCATGCCTCTTAGTGAATACTTTGGGGTGTCTTCTTTCCAAAATGGGGTCATTTGGGGGGTATTTATACTATCCTGGAATTCTAGCACCTCATGAAACCTGACAGGTGCTCAGAAATGAGAGAGATGCTTCAAAATGGGAAAATTCAATTTTTGCACCATAGTTTGTAAACGCTATAACTTTTACCCAAACCAATAAATATACACTGAATGGGTTTTTTTTAATCAAAAACATGTTTGTCCACATTTTTCGCGCTGCATGTATACAGAAATTTTACTTTATTTGAAAAATGTCAGCACAGAAAGTTGAAAAAATCATTTTTTTGCCAAAATTCATGTCTTTTTTGATGAATAGAATAAAAAGTAAAAATCGCAGCACCAATCAAATAGCACCAAAAGAAAGCTGTATTAGTGACAAGAAAAGGAGGTAAAATTCATTTAGATGGTAGCTTGTATGACTGAGCAAAAAATCATTTAAGCTGCAGTGGTCTGAATGGAAAAAAGGCTCTGGTCCTTAAGGGTGAAAAGACTGCGGTCCTTAAGTGGTTAAAAGGAGAAAAGATCACAGTGTAGGAGTCAAAAAAATGAAAGAGAAGAAAGACTTAGGCCTCGTTTTCAATTCCACATTGTGAGCAACACAGGTGACCATCGCAACTCACAGCACTGCTTTGCTATGTGATTCTCCCCAATGCGGTTGCGATTCCCTTCACACAAGTGGAAACAAGGCACATTATCGTTTGGTGTTACATACACAACGCTAACATAGCTTGTAAAACGTTATGTACTGGAATTATTATTTGTTGCTTGTACAAAACAGGCTTGTCGCGCCTCTTGTATGTAATTGGTAACCATAGAAGATAAAATCACCTGTCTCGTCCATGAGTTCAGAAGTGGGGAGAACCTCATATGCACATGTATCTCCCGACAACGTACTGGATTCTAGCTCTGTTATAACTGGCATGGATGAACCATTTCCCAGCGATTGACCGTTTTCCATCATGCCTTCTTCATTCTGTAAATCACCATCTGAAAGTAGAGGAAGAGAAGAGGTTACAACAAATCCTGTCCTGTCCTTGTCCACATATTATACATTCACATATCTAGGTGTGGAAGTTCATATGAGTTGAGTACTGTGGGTAAAAGCATCTCTAAGCAGCTCATTTAGTAGTTGTCTTTCAGTATCTTCAGGACACAGGGGGGGGGGGGGGGGGGGCAGAGGGCACATGAGGGACACAGGAGGACACATGGGGACACAAGAGGTATGAGGGGAACACAGTAATTGGGGGAGAACATCTAGAAGATGCCCTTTGACCATGGACATACCAGGTTTAATATATTTTCCCCCTGGTTTTTGTCCTCTAAACCTAGGTGCATCTTATAGTCTGAAGCATTTTATAATCCCAAAAAATATGTTGCTTTTTCAATGGCGAACAAACCCAACATTTCGTCTTTGATATTCTGGATAGTAGGCATTGTAGAGTATATTGACCTATTGAATATGGGTTTTCTAGCAGCTACCAGTATCACATGTAATATGCTTTTAGGAACTTTAGAGGACGTATCAGGTGGGGCAATATCAGTCAGATAAGAATGTGCAAGTAATCTATGACCACATCTAATGTGTGATGGTGTTTCGTAAAGTGCATACATACCTGTGATGTGTGTCGCTCGTCGGGCATCGGAAACCCGATCCCCTTGGGCGACATTGATGGGGCAGCCTGTACAGAAGTGTGACAACTATTGAGGAGCTATTACTATGCGGGCGAAGGGTGGAGGGACGATGGAGCAGTGCCTGTGTGACGTCACGCGGCAGGTGGGGGAGTGGCGTACTCAAAGACGTTGGCTGCCATTGGGTGAATCAATCTGCCGGGCGTATTGCTCATGAGGCTTTACACTTGTATCAGAACCTCAAACACGGTCCAGTCCTAAGGTATATAAATGGTGTAAGAACAGTTTCTGCACTTTTTATATTAACCTCCCAGCGTTCTGGACGAGCTGAGCTCGTCCAGTCATGCCGGAGACCACCGCTCAGGCCCTGGCGGGCCGATTTGAAGATTTTTTTTGAAGCACGCAGCTAGCACTTTGCGATCGGAAGGGTGGGTGGGAATCGGAGGGGGGTATCATGTAGCTAGCGCTAGGCTAGCTACATGATTTTTAAAAAAAATTAGGTTTAAAAAACCATGTGCAGCCGTGCGGCTGCGCATAATCAAATTGCCAGGGAGGCTAATCCTGGTTAAAATCTCTAAAATCTCTTTTTCCTAAACTCTTAAGAAATGTTTGTAGCTTTTAGAGTGGGTTATATGGAAGGGTATGGAGGACAGTTACAGTACATGTAGCCAGTTCTGCTGACACACAAAAAAAGTCCTGTCTTAAAGAGACATTGAAGTGAAAAAATAACTTACGAAGTAATGATTTGTATGTGTAGTACTGACAATTAATAGAACATTAGTAGCAAAGAAAATAGTCTCATATTTAAATTTTTAGAAAAACAAAAGTTTGCTTTCCTAAAACAGAAAGAATTTGCGATAATTCAGGTTGGAGTGAGCTCGAGATGTCTCCCAGGCACCACTGCTGAATATATGCAAATTAACCATTGTACCCTTAGAAGCTAAACACACCTCCAGAACCGCTGGAATGCAATGATGTGTCAGCTTGTTAATATGTACAGAGCCATAATAATCCAACATGCATACAGACTGTTTCGGATTGTTTGATCCTCATCAGTGCATGGCATGGATTAATTTGGCTCTATGGAGTAGGGCTTGTAAATCCGAGAGGCACAGACTAACCAACAAGCTCATGGTGACCCAGAACTCATTGGGGTGTGTAAGGGACTACAATGGTCCTAAAAGCCCCCTTACTAAGATGTTAAGAAAAACAAAAGTTTGCTTTCCTAAAACAGAAAGAATTTGCGATAATTCAGGTTGGAGTGAGCTCGAGATGTCTCCCAGGGACCACTGCTGAATATATGCAAATTAACCATTGTACCCTTTGAAGCTAAACACACCTCCAGAACCGCTGGAATGCAATGATGTGTCAGCTTATTAATATGTACAGAGCCATAATAATCCAACATGCATACAGACTGTTTTGGATTGTTTGATCCTCATCAGTGCATGGCATGGATTAATTTGGCTCTATGGAGTAGGGCTTGTAAATCCGAGAGGCACAGACTAACCAGCAAGCTCATGGTGACCCAGAACTCATTGGGGTGTGTAAGGGACTACAATGGTCCTAAAAGCCCCCTTACTAAGATGTTAAGAAAAACAAAAGTTTGCTTTCCTAAAACAGAAAGAATTTGCGATAATTCAGGTTGGAGTGAGCTCGAGATGTCTCCCACGCACCACTGCTGAATATATGCAAATTAACCATTGTACCCTTTAAAGCTAAACACACCTCCAGAACCGCTGGAATGCAATGATGTGTCAGCTTGTTAATATGTACAGAGCCATAATAATCCAACATGCATACAGACTGTTTCAGATTGTTTGATCCTCATCAGTGCATGGCATGGATTAATTTGGCTCTATGGAGTAGGGCTTGTAAATCCAAGAGGCACAGACTAACCAGCAATTTTTAGATATATAGCTTTTTTTTATAACATTGTGTAGCCATCCTGCCAGCATGGCTATTCAGTACCTGTGCAAAGTGTATTCTCTGTGTAATCATATCTGGAATTTGTAGTTCCATGAAATCAGCTCTGAAACAGTTAACTGCATAGTTTGCTCTTTGCAGTTTTCCCTCCTACATCTAGGTGGAGAATTCCTCTCACCAATAGGAGAGCAGTTTTTGTACTGTGGAGATTTTGTAGCCAATGAGAGAAAGTCTTAGTTCTGAGAACAGAGAATTTGCTAGAAACTGGTTTGAGTGCGCTGAGAGCAGAGAAAGAACTAAGAGAGAAGTGGCTGGAGAGAGATATGTGGGATTAAACAGTGTTCCACACTGAGAACTGAAATGTCTGGAGCTTTATGCAAAGCTGCTAAGCTACCTGGAGGTGAAATCCTTTCTCCACAGTGTCCTGTGACTGCATCCTTTCTGAAGGAGTGTGACAGACTATTTCACATGGCTACTTCATTCGGCCTCATCTGAAGGAACTGTAAGGAAGCTACTTTATTACTACAATGACCGGCTGATTTTGAATCCAGTTTATTGGTGTGTTTGTCTGTCTGCGTGGCAGCCCTGGTGATTCACAGAGCCAGCTTTGAGTGGGTGATTCCTGTTGGGTTGTGCCGTTCATATAGTCAGGCCTCCCAGGATCTTGTGCAACGCAGTTTCTAATTGGGACTAGGGACGGGGACTGTCGTGTTGGTTTAGCAATCTACTTTGGGGTTTCTAGGCCTATCATAAGAGGATCATTCATATATATATATACATATATATATATATATATATATATAATAACCCAGCTTGTGTCATCTTGCTGCTGCTGCTCTCCTAAGTGAAGCTTTCCCCTCCACCTTTGTGGATTACAAATACTGTTTTATATATGAGCTCCAACTGCCGGCCTGCTGATTAGACTAACATTGGCCAATGTTTAGGGGAAATTAGCTTAAATATTTATCTGAGTATGATTATAACAAACTGTTTATACATTTGTCATTTAAAGCACACTTAATAATTTACTGTGATTTTGAGATTTGCTATCTCTGGATTTTCTGTTGCTTCTTTGGGCCAAACCCCTTTCCAGAGATTTTGGAGGTGTCATTCTGTATTGCATTCTTTTGCAAGCCACTGTTGGTATTCCATTATTGCCAAACCTGTGAGTTCAGATGCTGTGACCTATCTGTTAGAACATATTGCTAGAATGTTACATGCTAAATTGTTAATTGTATCATTATTACTGAGTCTCCAGATCCAATAATAGTGCCTAGCATTATACTGCTGGTTTATGTGTATCACTAAAGGTTGTGGGTGTCACCAGAGTTGGACAAGAGCAGGACCCATCTAACATAGCTACACCTACAGGAGCGCAACAATTGCATCATTCTGACATATTTGCAATTGCAAGCCACACTCTGTATTTTAAACTATAACACAAGCAGAGCTAATGACCCTTTCAACTTCCCTGCAGTAAAAATCTTCTCTAAATCTGTCTCTGACTATTTCTTTGATGTATAAGTGCTCCAGAAATCAGTGGGTTGGAGAGCTCAGAGAGGCTCTTTTGCATAGATTACAACTGAAGTTTCTTAACTCTTCCTGTACTGGAAACAATATAAGACTCATATCTGTGCTACGAATGTCCTATTTCTTAGTTGTACCACACATATACATCATTATCTCATAAGTTTATTTTCACTTCAGATTTCTCTGTGCCTCCACAACTGAATCATCCCTTGATGTGTCTTGTTCTTCCTCGTTGCCTTTACTGAGATCCCTGCTCCAACATCACTCAGTTCATTCATAATTTATAGCCCTATATAAAGACGGAGACGTATTCCAGCTTTCACTTTGGAAATGTTAGGGCATAACCTAATATGAATTACACATAGACACATGTGACATAGCCATAAAAGCATGCTGAGGAACATGACATCTAGGACAGGCTCTGTGTGCTGTTACTCTTGTTATTAGTCCATTTGTTAGGAACAGCCCCCCCCCCTCCCCCCCATTTGCTGTCAGTACAAGATCTGGCTGTTATTTACTCAGCCACAGAAGTGGCTTTGAGGAGCACAGCATATGCCAAACTAAAGAATGTGTGAGTGGGTTCAAGTGAGGCTAATTACATTTCTTCAATAAAATAACTATACAACAGACACACTATTTATATTACATTAGCTGTTTTTCTGATGTGCTGCTGAGTCATTATGTGTCTAATTTGAAGTACCTAAACCATTATACAAATACATCTGGCTATGTGATCAGTAACAAATAACACTGTGACAAAGAATATCTGGAGAGATAAGTAATGAATCCACATGGATTCAGTGGAGTCTTATAGCAGGAGCTTACAGTCTATGGGTCGCAATGTTCCACTCAAGCATCTAGAGGAGCCCTGCAATCATTTTACTGCATGCTCTCAATTCATACAGCATCTGCTCCCAGCTCTGCTTATCAGGGCAGTTTCTAGGCTAAATTGCACCCAGGGCGAGGGTGTAAAAATTGCGCCCCCTTCGCCCCGCCACCGTGGACTCGGGAACCCTTACTCTTTAAGGACAGTCACACAGCCACAGGTCACAAGTAGATCTGCCTACTTTGTAGTGACCAGCTGCTCATCCAGGAGGAAGCAGGAAAACACCCAGGCGAGGAGAGCCTGGAAAGCCGACTCCTCCATGGGTGTCGCGCAATCACAGCCTACAGTACCGCTACAAGACATCAGGTGTCATCACAGGGTGGTGACATGATGATGACTTGGTCTGACACAGGCAGCCTAGGAGGAGTCAAGGTAGGTGATCGCGCTGGTAATCTTCTTTCTTCTTCCATTTGGCTGCACCACGCGTCACCAGCTCCCTAGCGGTAATGTCCTTCTGCCTGCGCCCCCTTCATCTACTTGCTGGTCTGCGCCCAGTGCGGTCGCCCTGCCCGCACTGCCCAAGAAACGGCCCTGCTGCTTATAGCTGGCACCAAACACACCAAGCACTATAGAATACATTTTAACATGTGGCCCAATTTATAAAGGCTAATCAAATCTGTAGGGTCAATCGGCCAAATCTTGATTCAAAGAATATTATAACAGAGTTGTTATTTGTTTGACTGGAGTAAGAGAGGTCTCAGCACCAGAGGATGTGTATTTCTCGGAGTTACGGGGAATCAAAGGTGCCCCTGTGCCTAAACAAACTTCCTGTTAACTTATGAACCCTGCAGGATGTGCTTGACTATAGAAAGCAGGATTTTACAAAGTAATGATATCCAGCACCAGACTGCTTTGTAGTACCTTTATTGAAGTAGAGTGTGCAGCAAAGTCCTAGGGTGCTCCATGGGTGGGTGGGTGGCAGGGGGAGACAGTACGAACAGCTGAGTGCAAGAAAACGTTTTTGTATGCGAAACAGCTGTCAGGTGATCAGTACTGGCTCCTCCAGCCAAACATTCACTGGGTGCTCTAGGATGTTGCTGCCAACCGCTGTCTTTGTAAAACTTCAATAGAGGTACTACAAAGCAGATTGGTTCTGGATATCATTACTGTACTTTCTTTTTTTTTTTAATTTAACCTCATTGGCAGTAACCAAAAAATGCTGGGAGTGGTAAACCCAACCCCAGAGTGAGGAAAAATTTTACAATGAACAAATACTGACTAAATCATTTATAGACAATATTGTACAAAAATAAGCAATTTTATTTATTGTTATTTTCACTACACTTCCTCATTAAGGTTCAGCACGTGCCACTACCGGACGTAGATAAACGTTTATTGAAAATCAACCAGACAACAGGAAAGAAGAGCAACTAACAATGGTTCCCAGGCACAATGAACAAACCAGCCTGACAGATGTGTTTGGATAAGTACAGCTCATGTGAGACCGCATATTTACTTATTGCTCAGTACCTGCTCCATATAGTCAGTGCTTCATTATATCTAATGTATCATGTTCCCATGTGACCTTATGTGTGGTCTATAGGGATCATTAAAAAACTGTCACCAGGCATGATCCCAAACAAAAGTTTCAACATCAAAAATCTAACGTGTATATGAGGCTTTAAAGGAAATCTGAAGTGAAAGTAAACGTATGGGATAATGATTTTTATGTGTAGTAAAGCTAAGAAATAGAACATTAGTAGCACAGATATGAGTCTCAGTCCAGTACAGGAAGAGTTAAGAAACTTCACAGTTGTTATCTATGCAAAAGAGCCTCTCTGAGCTCTCCAACCCAACATGGGTCGCTGTTTTCTGGAGCACAAAGCAACAGTCAGAAACAGATTTAGATAAAATTTTTACTGCAGGAAAGTTGAAAAGGTCATTAGCTGTGTGTTATAGTTTAAAATACATAGTGCGACTTGTATTTGCAAATATGACAGAATTATGCACTGTTATAAAAAAGCTATATATCTAAAAATGAAAATATGAGACTATTTTCTTTTCTACTAATGTTCTATTAATTATCAGTACTACACATACAAATCATTACATCATACGTCTTTTCACTTCAGTTTCACTTGAACTCAATACCAAAGTAGATATATTAAACATTGCTGGTGTGTCAGTTATAGTAATAATAGCCAGCTCCTATGATGAGCTACAGCACCTGCAACTATTCCAAATAATGTGACATATTCTTCTGAAAGATGTCCCTGTCCTTTTATTTTGGACAAGCAGTCACACGGCAGCTGTATTCCTCTGCAGTATGAACATAATTCACAGATGATGTGCAGTAGTAGAGTGAGAAAGATCATTATGTGTGATTATATGACAACAGATACAGAACTACAATCTCCATTACAACAAGAGAGCTCAGCCTGGGTACTGCTGAATTATTTATAAAGATGTATCCTGCACAATATTCTGCGCATTTCATGCTAAGGTACTATTGTTCTCAAGGAAAAATAATTGTACTATCTTCCATATACCGTAATCAGTAAACAGTTCAAGTAAAATTAAACTTTCCAAATCAAAATGCGACCCTAGTAGCCTATGTTCTGCAAAACACAGAAAGCAGCGAGAGATAGATAATAGGTGGTCTATCAGGAGGACTGTAAATGGAATAAACAGGCACACTGACTGAGGGCTTTATTAGGAACACCCATATACTCGCTTATTAATGCAATTATCTAATAAGCCAATGATGTAGCTCTAGTGCTTTGTATAAAATCATGCAGATTCAGATGTTTACACCAGGTGGTGGAAAATGCAATCTCAGTGATTTTTACCATTAAATGATTGATGGTGCCACATGGGCTGGTTTATTAATATTAATGGTTTATATAGCACTGCATCTTCTGTGGCGCTGTATAACATTACAGTATAAACAATACTACAATTAACACTACAAAACAATGGTGGTCAGTGGCCAGGGTGTCCTAAGTGAGAGAGCACGCTTGCCTGAAGAGGCGAGTTATTAGGTTGTGCCTAAAAAGAGTAAGTGCGGGTGAGTGGCAGATGTGTTGAGGGAGGGAATTCTAAAGGAGGGGAGAGGATTGAGAGGAATCTTGTAAGCAAGAGTGAGAAAAGGTGACCAGAGAAGAAGATAGCAGAATATTGTTAGTAGAGAGGAGGATAGTATCTTGAGATAAGATCATTAAAACAAGAAGGAGCTAGGTTGTAAAGGGAATTGCATTGTCTGTGTAACTGGTAGCCAGTGAAGGGACTGCCAGAGTGGGATATGGCTGGAGAAGCAGGAGGAGAGGTGGATGAGTCATGCAGCAGAGTTCATGATGGACTGTAGAGGGGCTAAACGGTTAGCAGGTACGTCACAGAACAGAGAATTGCAGTTATCTAGACGTGAGATAATCATGCCTCAGGCATGCAAGAAGCTTGGTAATGTCCTGAGGGGTAGATGCAGGAGATGCAGAAACACTGGACGACCAAACACTGGAAAATGTAGCCTGGTCTATTACGATGGTAGAGCTGGTATTTGGTGTCACCAGCAAGAAGCCATGGACCTGACTTGCCTTGTATCAAATTTTGAGGCTAAATTTATTTAAAATCAGCAACATTTTATTTCTATTTAGTTTAATTAAAAATGCCAGTTCATTTGCATAGTTTCAGGTGTTTAATATTTTTTATTGTATTCAGTGGAAATTAGGGTTTCATACCAGAATGGTTAGATTACTTTTTTACTTTGTCTTTAATCATTTGAGGACCCATGGCTGCTATGGCGATCCCTATGCTACTAACATTAAGTATGCTGAAGAAGCAGATGAATATTTGTTGTAACCAGTTAGACACTACAGTATTAATCAAGTCTTTGATAGGATAAGTAAGGCCTAAATTTAAGGCATCAGATACTGTATGTTGAAAAACTCTATATGTAGAGTGCCATCAACACACTCTCAAACATGAAAAGAGTGTTTAAAGCATTATATATTTTCCTTTGTAAAAACATCAATAGGAGATTGGAGCCACACTGGAATATAGCAAATACGCAATGCATTTATCCTCCCGGATCATACACCAGTAACACAGCATAGAAGGGAGCTACCATATATCCCAGTCTAATGACAAGTGTGTTTGAGCTCAGCATTCACAAGCTTCTCTGATGCATTCTTAAATAGACTCCTGCAGAGATATTATACTGTATAGAGTAGGCAAGAGACACAATTTTCCACCTTTTTACAAATTGGCCTATTTGTGTCACTGTATACTGGTTTTGTTCTGTTTCATTAGTTAAACCTTGATTCTTCTCATTGTTTCATACAAAGTTAAGTCCTCTTGCAATTCACATAGGAGTTAAAGGGGAACTTCAGCCTAAACAAACATAATGTCATTAAGTTACATTAGTTATGTTAATTAAAATAGAAAAACAAAAGTTTGCTTTCCTAAAACAGAAAGAATTTGCGATAATTCAGGTTGGAGTGAGCTTGAGATGTCTCCCAGAGCAACACTGCTGAATATATGCAAATTAACCATTGTACCCTTAGAAGCTAAACACACCTCCAGAACCGCTGGAATGCAATGATGTGTCATCTTGTTAATTTGTACAGAGCCATAATAATCCAACATGCATACAGACTGTTTCGAATTGTTTGATCCTCATCAGTGCATGGCATGGATTAATTTGGCTCTATGGAGTAGGGCTTGTAAATCCGAGAGGCACAGACTAACCAGCAAGCTCATGGTGACCCAGAACTCATTGGAGTGTGTAAGGGACTACAATGGTCCTAAAAGCCCCCTTACTAAGATGTTAAGAAAAACAAAAGTTTGCTTTCCTAAAACAGAAAGAATTTGCGATAATTCAGGTTGGAGTGAGCTTGAGATGTCTCCCAGAGCAGCACTGCTGAATATATGCAAATTAACCATTGTACCCTTAGAAGCTAAACACACCTCCAGAACCGCTGGAATGCAATGATGTGTCAGCTTGTTAATTTGTACAGAGCCATAATAATCCAACATGCATACAGACTGTATTGGATTGTTTGATCCTCATCAGTGCATGGCATGGATTAATTTGACTCTATGGAGTAGGGCTTGTAAATCTAATTAAAATAGATAGGTAATATAATCTCTTATCCACCCTGTTTTAAAAGAACAGGCAAATGTTTGATTTCATGAGGGCAGCCATCTTTTTGGTTGAAAGGAGGTGACAGGGAACACGAGACACAGTTCCAACTGTCCTGTGTGCTGATCACCCCTCCCAGTTTCTAGGCAACGTGAAAAACAACATAGGAAATCCCATCATGCTTTGCACAGCATCAGGGAAAAAAGCCCGGGCATTTTTCTTTGATGGGTGGAGCTTAGCTAAAAATGCAGCTAAAAATGATGCTTTAGTAAGAAAAACAACGTTCTTATGCTGTGAAACTGTTAAAGAAACACCAAGCCTTTTCAGTTCTGCTGAGTATATTTTTAGTCCGGAGGTTCACTTTAAGGCTGAACTTCATGTATAACACTGCGGTGTCTCAACAGACACATAAAAATTGTTAACAAATGATTCTGAATATAATCTCTTATTAGGTAAATTAACAGGAAAAAGTATCAAGTCAATCTAAAGTTGCTGTAAAAAATGTAAACTGTTTCCAAGGCTGCATCTAAAGTAAAGCAAATCCAAAGACCGTCCTGCAGCAACATTTCCTTAAAAAGGACTCTTGTATGTCAGAGAGACCCAACTGACTAGTTTGATTTCCTACCCTTCATTTGCTTCCAGATAGGTCAGGTTAGGTTCTGGAGTATGACACAGTGACATCCAGGTCAGCTGGTAAGGCTGTCGCTGCTTTGAGCCCTTTGGCAAGGGTTCGAATTCCAGCTCAAGCCAGTACATAAAACAGTAAAGAGTCTTTGGGCAATGCTCCCTAATGGACCTGGTCAAGGTGGACCATGCATTAAGTGGCTGCAGCTCTGGCGTTTTGAGTCCCAATATAAATGTTTTGTGTCTTGTCTTGGTATATATCATATGTCTAGCCAAATCACTGGAACCCGGTTCTGGGGAAACACTCCCAAGCACAGTGTAAGAATGTCTAAGATGCGGCCTAAAAGTTTGTTAAGAGTGAGACTGTAAGATGTTTCTGGGACTTAACCATTTGCAAATATTAGTACAAATGTGGTGATACCCTAAGTCTTTTCCTTTGCAGTTTGGAAAGCTGTAGATATATGTGCTTGGCATCAATGCCCATGGCCTGCTGCCTCCTGGGACTTGGTTGGCTAATTTTGTGACACCCAATTCTGGTTTCCATGGGAGGGCATACTTGGAAAAAAACGGAAGGTATTCTGTATTCCAAGTCAAGTAAGTCAAGCAAAGTAAAGTAAGTAAAAAAACAAACACAAGTACAATAAGTCGGTAGCCATAATTACACACATAGCGCACTCCATGTTCACATAGTCTCTGTTGTGTCCGTTGCATGTGATATATTGCATGTTATTATGACATGTTTGACTTCTGTCTCGACATGTCAACACATCTGAATTGATCATACCGTAAACATAGGATCCACCAACATGACCACTGCTCAGTTGTAGCTCGTTCCATGAATCAGACCATTGTTGACTGTAGTGTAAAGCTAGACTTTTGATCTCATTTGTTTCATTGGGTTCTCATTGTCTAGTTTTAGGATTTATAATAATAAAAACATTTTTTTGAATTGTTATTTTTCAAAATGTGATTAAAAAATGCTGTCTTGTTTCTTTCCAAATGCCTATAGTACAAACATACTTACACACGAACACACACACACACACACACACACACACACACACACACACACACACACACACACACACACACACACACACACACACACACACACACACACACACACACACACACACACACACACTTGTCCTGCACCCTCAGATGCTCCAGGGGAAGGCCAAACACCCTTACAAGACTTGAGCCAATTAGTCCTAAAAAAAAGTACTTCCTGACTCCAGGTGGTGGTCACATAAAAATCCCTGGATCAACTCTGCAGGGAATTACCTGGTAGTTATAGATTACATTATAAATGGAAGTATCAACAAGGAGAGGCATATAATACGTAATGTGTAACATTTTCATATGGTAAATGATACTGCGGTGTTCTGCTTCACATTTTGTATCCAGGTCCACAAGAGGTCAACAAAGATCTCATTAGGCTTCTTTTCTAATCTGTCGGGTATCAAATTTGTTGTTTTATATAATCTGATCAGTGTGTTATATATAACAACACTGAAGTTGATATACTGTGTACCGGATAGCACATGTCGATAATGAAATGCTAGATGAGCTGAAACACAAAACTCCTGACGTTATCAGTCAAAAAGAGATCGTGTAAGGGGTCAATTTCAGCATAAATGCACAATTTACGGAGGTCTTTGTCACACTAAAATGTTGATTTTGAACTAGGAGTTGATGATATAAAATCTGTCAGGAGCTGAGCTTCAGGAGAGGGGAAGGAGGCAGGTGGTAAATCTTTTAACATTATTTATTAAACACAAATTGCTGTTAATGTCACTCATCTTTGTTTTACATGCAGATAGTTTCTGACAGTGTGGTAAATAATATCATGTTCAAATAGAAAACTACACCAATTCCCATAAGCACACAGCAGGACCACAGAAACAGCATGCTTTGACAATGGTGGTAAACCAATTACAATGGAGATCTTAAATATTAATAAATCCTTGGTATTATAGCTGTCGGTTTTTCACTCATGAAGAATGTCTTTGGTTGTTCATAAAGAAAAATACATTAGGGCTTAGTTCCAGCAACACTTCCAGAAGCCATCTTTGTTCTGAAAGTCTGGTTTTCCATTGTAAAAGCTGGCTAACTAATGAAATCTTAGTACAACTAATAATTTACTGTTGTGCAGCAGTTATTTATATTAACAAGATACAAAAGCACTCAGAACTACTAAACCATGCTTTAATGAATAGCTTCCTTTGTTATCCTAATAAAACTATCAGCATGTTTTGGGATTATGTAACAACCAGGTAATGCCTTGCATTTACACCAATTCCCGGAACTATCTTTGTCCACAGTAAACTGATCTCTTTATTATGGGAGGATAACATGTTCCAAAAGCTCTACTCATAATTATAACAATAAAATCTATCTCGCCAAATATACTACATCTCATTAGCAACACAGTGTTTATAACTCAGGAGGCCTGATTTACTAGAGATCTCCAGGGCTAAAGAATAGTGATCATTACTGATCCAGGAAACCTGACCTGAGTCTACTGGTAGGTGGAAAACCATCTGCATACACCTCCTGTATCACAGCAGATCACAGTGCAAATTGCTAATCAGAAGTAACACAGCAAATGTTGGTAGTTTAACCATTTATGCCTCCAGGACGTAGTACCTACGTCCAGGAGGCCACGTGCGCGTCCGCGCACTCCCGCGGCCGATCGCGCGCGTGCACGCGCACTCCCGGCCGCGGATTCGGTAGCCCAGGAATCAATGTATCGGGCTATGGTTGCCGATCACTGATTCCTCTCCCCCGCTGAAAAAGCGACAGCTTCTCTCGGAAGCTACGCTTTTTCTGAAGCTCTGTCCCTCTAAGCGTACATTGTACGCTTAGAGTGACGTCATGTAAACAAACTTAAGATTGCCATCTTGTGGCCAAAAAGTAAAACTACAAGTAAAAGTAAAAAAACATTACAATACACAAATATTTCCCCAAATAAAACACTATTAATATCCCACCCTCCCAAAAATGCCCACATAAAATGTTTAATAATAAAAAAAAAATTACTATAAAAAAAAAACAACACATAAATATTTACCTAAGGGTCTAAACTTTTTAAATATCTATGTAAAGATGAAATATTTCTCTCTATTTTTTTTATAAGCTTGTAAATAGTGATGGATGCAAAACGGAAAAAATGCTCTTTTATTTCCAAATAAAATATTGTCGTGATACATTGTGATAGGGACATAATTTAAACGGTGAATTAACCGTGACATATGGGCAAATACAATACGTGGGTTTTAATCATGGAGGCGTGTTTTATTTTAAAACTATAATGGCCGAAAACTGACAAATAATGAATTTTTTCGTTTTTTTTTCTTATTCTTACTGTTAAAATGCATTTACAGTAAGGTAGCTCTTAGCAAAATGTACCCCCCCAAAGAAAGCCTAATTGGTGGCGGAAAAAACAAGATATAGATCAGTTCATTGTGATAAGTAGTGATAAAGTTATAGGCTAATGAATGGGAGGTGAACATTGCTCGGATGCATAAAGTGAAAATGACTGAAGGCTGAACTGGTTAAACTCATCTAAAGTGATTTGTTAAACAACAAAGAGGGTCTTAGGTATTAGGCCATCGACCCGCGCCAGCTCTGTATTTCTCCTGCAGAAAAGTCTACTGTCAAGTAGGATAGCAGCTGGTTCATCACAAAACAACTGATGTATTCCATGGATGGCTGCTCAGTGCTGCCAGACAGTGTGGTCACCCAGTGGGAAACACTATCCATGCTACCAACTGAATAGGTCTAGTAAAGCTGTGACTGAAGCCCTGCAGTGAAAGGCCATGGGTGAGAGTCCTAGTGTGCAACGTTACAGTTTATACCGTCTGTAGAGTAGATCAGCTGTTTGTTTAGTGACATATCAGCTGCTATCCCATCCCATAGACTTTTCTGCAGGGAAAATACAGAGCCGCTGCTGGTCAATGGCCTAATACCTAAGTATCAACAAGGCTAATAGGACAATTTGGACTCACTACATGAATCTTTCCTTGCAGACCACTATTTCAGTATGCTTTTAGCCATTGTCTCTGTGGTCAGCTATGACCCAGGTGAGGGCTGCATATGTTTACCACCTAATAGCAGAAAATAGAAAAAGAAATCCATGCCAGGATTCCTGGGTCATGTAGGTTGTCCACTATTCTCCAGGCTTCAGCACATCACTGCCACAAGCTGACTTCTGATCTGTCTTCTTCACACATCAATTTCGAAATGCAGGATGGCTAGAGAAACATTCACTAGCAAAGAACTGCCTGAATGCATTTCCATTTCAGTAAAGTGAACAGCCTCAATAGGAAGGTTCATCCTTCCCCAGATGAAATGCTGCAGACAGCATATTATCTAATGATGAAGCAACACCGTAGCCATCTCCTGTGAGGATGATCTCTGTATTGTTAAAGTTCAAACTCAGGGAACCATTTTTATATGCATTTAAACTCTCAAGAGGAGAGTTCTCATCTCTACTTATCCAATCAAATCAACATATACCTATAGTGCTGGATGTTTCCTACTACACATTAAGGCCCGTTTCACACTGGCACAAAAAATGGTCCGGTCGTGGATTGTAACGGAACACATCCTAACGGATGCAAATGGATCCGATGTTGATCTGTTCACATTGGTCCATTCGAACTGTTTCGCACACTCCACTCAAACAATTTTTCCTGTTGTTCATGTTTCCTGAGTGCCCATCCGGCACCTGACCCCACCTGGCCATTTCTATGAGCATCTGGGAAGACTTGCGCTGCCATCTCACTGAAGAGCATGCTCAACCTTTCCCCTCGGCTGTGGGCGGAAACTAGTGGCAAGCAGCCAATATAGGGTCTGGATATAGCGCAAGGACTCCCTGAGCTGCCCTTGTGTGTGCAGGAAGAGCCTGGAGATGATGGCAGGCACAGAGCTGAGGGATCGGAAATGAACCTGAAGTGCTAATGTGAACAGGTCCAACGGATCGAAAATGGGACAGAAATTGATCCGTTTAACCAGCCCTAACTATATACAAATTTTATTTTTGTGTTTCTAAATGTTCCAAGTGTACTGAGTCGGATCAAGTGCACAAGTGCACTATGTATTTAGGGTACAGCACCACAGAGCATGGCATTATATACTGTATATACTTTGCAGCCTTAGCATGGGCACTTCAGGGACAGGAGGAGTAGACTGTGAAAGGCTCCAACAGAAAAAAGTAAAGGACGCCAGCAGGAAACGACAGTGAGGCGGCTTACATTCCAACTTGTCCTTTGTAGGGCTACTTTAAATTACTGAACCTAATACACGGGAAAAAAATAAAATATTGTAAGAATGTAATTCTTTGTGAGGGGATTTCATCCATAGCTTTTTTTGCCAAATCATTTCTGAGTTTGTGTGCACTTTAAGTAAAAAATAAAAAAGCTGCAAATGTTTTGGCAATCTATTGCAGATATATGCAAAGCTATTGCATTCAGCTATCTAGGACAGTCGGCAGAGGGGTCACAAACGGAACAGAAAATCCATTTATGAATGAGAAGCAACTTGATTAGCAATGAATATGTGCCTAATTTTGTAAGAAACTTGCTTAACGCCCATCTCCAGACACAGATGTAAATATACCATCTGTTAGCTTAGTAAGCACAGTGTCCATGGTACCTTTCTTGTGGAAAAAACATTCAGCAACTTAAAATATATGGTAGTTTTAAACATTTACTCACTCTGCTCAGACCTGCTCAGCTCCTGGAGTTACCAGCAAACTCAGGAAAACCAAAGAGCAAAACAATGCATTCCATGGTGTAGTATATTGCAGTTCAGAAATACAGAGATGATGTAATAGGTCTTACCTCATATGTATGACAGGGACTTGGAAATACACTAGCCCGGCAAATGTTGCAGTGTCCCTGCCACCATGTAATTATCTGCTGTTTGGTTCAGCCATCTGATCTCCAGATGAAATGCAGCCTAAATCTGACCACGGTTGCAAATTAAATGCAATATGTTTTCTAGGAATGTTCTATCAACTCAGCCCTTCAGGAGTTTGAATGGCTAAACCAAGCAAGAGACCATTTTATAGCAGCAGGAGCACTGATCGTGACACCGGTATCCTGGGTACACTGTGACATTTGCTGGGATTTATAGAGTTACTTTCACTCTGCCTAGGGACATTATTACAACTCTTCTACTGAGAGAAAGTTACCTTTTTAGGCTCTGTTCCCACCTGCAACTGGACCACATGCGGCCAGTGGGAGTGGACAGTGTATGCTCCGATGATCCGCTGTGTTTCGACTGGAGCCCAAGGTGCGCTACCCCATAGGCTATATGGGGGAATGCTCCCGCCTACCCAGGATTATCGCAGATTCCACAGAAGTGCGGCCCACTTACTGCAATGGCAGCATGACAAGTGTGAACGGCTCATATTTATAAAATAGCAACTGTTCGCTGCCCAATAAACTATAAGCGAAGAGCAGAAAAAAAATGTCAGTTCTCCGTTCTAGTAGGTGGGAACACAGCATTTAAAGTACAGGAGATAAACATGTTTGCTTAGCAGAGGAGGGATCTTGATGACAGCTGAGTTTATCATGAGCATCAAACTACTTTTTAAAAAAAATGTAATGAACAGTTCTTTCTCGGAACTGGAGAAGTCATAACCATGCAATTTGGATGCACCCAGTTCTAGCTGTGCTGTCTGCAACCTAGGTACTGTATCAGAATCAGAATCAGAATTTATTATCGCCAAGTACAACGGTGGATTGTACCCGGAATTGGTTTTTGCGCATACAGGGTCGTTGATGAAGAAACAAGAAATAGCATACAGTTAAGCATGGCACATACATAGGAAAAGCATACATAGGACAACATTACAGCTTGTGCGTACAATTAAGCAGAGTGCAGCATTGCATACAGTTAAGCATGGTACATACATATAAACAATAAAAACAATTAAAGCAAAAATAAAAAACAAGACAGAGAGCATTGCAGCATACACGTACAGTTAACGTAATACAACCATAGCAGGACATACACTGATAGCAGGAACAGAAAAGAGTGGGACTGGAGCAGCAGCCTGAGAGCTGATATGAGCGCTGCCATTTTCGGCACTGGACGCTACACAGCGACACGCTCCCAACAAGACAGGTGCTACCGATAGTCCACGGAAGTAGAGAGAAAGCTGAGGGGCATCATGATGGAGGCGGACAGCAGAGTTCACTCGGGTCAGGTTGCCCAAGGAGTAGCGTTCCTGATTTCAAGTCCGCACGGCTGGGTAATGAGGGTGCAGACACAGTGGGGGCCCTGTGGGGCCAGGGGGCACCTTTTCTGGGCAGCAATGGTGGACGTGGGGCCAGGGGCAATGGTGGACGTGGGGCCAGGGGCCACCCCGGCTGGGCAGCAGCAGTGGTGGACAGGCCAGGGGGGTTTACCTTTGGTGGTGGCAGGACGCTGATGCCAGATGCAGCAGGCAGCATCACCTCCTCTGTGGCTGCGATGGGGCAGCATCGGGCCCTCCATTGACGGTGGCGTGGCCGTGCTGGTGACCTGATCTCAGGGTGACCTGTGGTGGAGGGGGTCCAGCAGGGGCCGGGGCTGCGATGGCCGTTCCCTTGGTGACTGGGGAAGCCACTGCAGTATAGGCCTCCTCTGCACGCGGGGAGTGTCCCACATGCCCGTGCTGGTGTCCTGGTCTCAGGGCGACCCGTGGTGGAGGGGGTCCGACAGCCCCAGCAATCCTGGCTGCGGACAAGGGGTAACCTGCCCGGCGATGGGGTGGTCTCTGGCGGCGGCCCTGGACGGCTGCTGATGGCGGCTGGAGCAGCCACCGGCCGCTGAAAATGTCGGAGCGGCGGCGCACGTGCTCAGCCCGCATGGCGGCCTCTTCCTAGGCGGCAGCCCCAGACGGCTGAGGGCAGTGTCGCTGCTGCCCTTCTCACTGTGGTCCCCGGCAGGAGAGATAGACCGCAGACAGCGTGGAGGCGAGCGGCGTCCCGGCTCCCCTGGCTGCAGCGAGTGGCGTCCCAGCTCCCGGCTCCCCTGGCTACTACGAGCGGCGTCCAGATTCCCCTGGCTGCAGCGATCCCAGCTCCCGGCTGCCCTGGCTACAACGAGCGGCGTCCAGGTTCCCCTGGCTCCAGCGATCCCCACCACGAGCACCTCCGAGGCCCCTGCATGATCCCCAGGTGGGTGGAGGTGGTCAGGAGGTTGCCAGCGGGGGAATTAGGGGGAAAGAAGAGAAAAGGACCGGAGCCCTGTGGCCGTGGCGTCCTCGCATGGCGCCATCTTAGGTATATACTGTATGTGGCTGAGAGAGAAGGGTCGGGAGTTGCAGAGATTGTTTAAAGGGACTCCGAGCATCTCTCATAGGCATGCCTTTAAGGCTTCGACCAGTACTGCAAAGTACTTTACCACTTAAGGACCGCCTAACGCCGATAGGCGGCGGCGGGTTTAAGTGGTTATTACATGGATGCCTTTCCATGTCAGTTCACGGAGACTGAGTCCATGAACAGTGTGCGAGCCGCCGATCGTGGCTCGCACGCCTAATGTAAACACGCGGGGAAGAAATCCCCGCTGTTTACATCATACGGCGCTGCTGCGCAGCAGCGCCGTAAGGCAGATCGGCGATCCCCGGCATCTGATTGGCCGGGGATCGCCGTCATTTGATAGGCTGAAGCCTATCCTACATTGCGCAGGACGGATATCTGTCCTGCGCAGCATAATAAGGAAGAGGGAGGTAAGGGGAAGGACGGAGCGCGGAAAACGCTGCGGAGGGGGGCTTTGAAGAGCCCATCCCCCCCCACCCCCCCACCCGCTCGGCCACACGGAGCGGCGGCGATCAGACCCCCCCAGCAGGTCATCCCCCTAGTGGGGAAAAAAGGTGGGAAGTCTGATCGCCCTGCCTTGCTCACGATCTGCGCTGCGGGCTGGAGAGCCCACGCAGCGCAGATCTCAAAGAACAGCCCCGGTCCTTAAGTGTGCATACCATTATGTAGCCTGTGCTCTCCTCTTTCATTCATTCGATGCCTGAATCGCAGGCATCTACATCATCTACACCAAATAGTTTTCGTTTGATTTCAATTAAAAAATCGCGGCTGCCATCTTGGCATCTATATTATTGCTATTGAGGGTTTTTTTTGGGGTTGTAATGTCAAACTGTAATTCTTCCTTAAAGTGAAAGTATACTTAGGCTACATACATAGAATAGAATAAACTTGTCCAAGGCAGCTAGTAAAGACCACATGTATACAGTGGCCTCCAGTCCTTCTTGAGCATCAGCAAGTGACCCATCTGGTGGATCGTTTTGGCTGAGCGCTGCCTGAGGGAATTGTTTTCCCACTCATCTCACCCACTCTGTGCTGCTCTATTGTGCGCCACTCCATCGGTCCTCCTTCCCCATCCATAGCAACAAAACATGTACCATGCTAGCCATCAGTTAAAGGAGTAAGTGAATCAAAATGATACCATATATTAGCTATCTTTAAAAGATTCAAAAAGTAAGCTTTCAATTCAGTATATGACTGAATTACTATGGTGGAGGTGCCCATTATCAACAGCTTAACTATATCCACATTTCTGAAAAAAAGATATAAGAGATAATTGCTTACCTCTCTAAAAGATTCACACCAGTAAAACTGTTGTGAATCTTCTAGACAGGTATACATTTCAGGCACCTTCACTATAGTAATTCAGTGTAGTTTAGACTTCCAGAGGAGGTTTTTGGCTTTACAGTTTTCACACTATAAAGTTTTCAAGAAGATCGACTATCCAATATCTGGTTTGGCCGGAAAAACTGAGCGGGGATAGTGGATATTTATTTCCGCATCTGGATTTATGTCATTGCCACACTGTCTCTGAGGACGCTGATCTAGCGAAACAAACGTCAGGCGGACCGCCACCGCCCTGCAGCCTTACTGTGAGTAAGAACAAAGGTGTTTGATGTTTGTAACTGGTGTCCTGCTGGCAGCACTTTATTTATTTTAGAAGATGTAAGCCGACACAATAAAGATTTTTATACTGCAGAACAGAGTGCCGATGAATTTATCTACCATTATGGTTAATTTCCCACAGGTACATATGGTGATTGCAGGGCTCTTGTGCAGTATACATTTGTTCTTCATACCTAACGGTACTGCATAATTGGGATCCTGGTCTCTCCATTTTCTCCTTAGGGGGTCTTACAGTACCCACCATAAGAATCACCAATACTTTGTTGAACTCAATATGTACGTCTTTTTCAAACTCCTATACCTATGTATAAAGAAGCGAAAGATTGTAAGAGACCCATATAGTGGGCTGAAAGTTTACTCTTTGGATCTTTAAGGCTGGATTCACACTGTGTGCTTGTATAAAGCCCCGTCTACACTTTGAGACATTGCAGCGATCCGGCGGCTCGATTAGCCGCCGGATCGCCTCTTCCGCGTGCCCGCCGCGTCCCCGCTCGCGCGCCGCATTCGATTCCCCGCTCGTCCCCGCCGGCGCCGCTTACCTTCCGCTCGATTCCCTGCCATTGTCCCCTCGTGGGGAGCGAGCAGGGAATCGGCGGTGCGGAGATCCGTCCTGTCGGATCTTATCAATCGAGCCGCAGCGCGGCCGCATCTACTCGTGTAGATGCGGCTTAACGCACGCATTATAGAGTGTGTGAACTGCAATGGAGACTAAACATAGACTTTAACCACTTAAGGACTGCAGTCTTAAAACCCCTTAAGGACCAGACACTTTTTTTCCATTCAGACCACTGCAGCTTCAACGGTTTATTGCTCGCTTTTACAACCTACCACCTAAATGAATTTTACCTCCTTTTCTTGTCACTAATACAGCTTTCTTTCGGTGCTATTTGATTGCTGCTATGATTTTTAGTTTGTATTATATTCATCAAAAAAGACATGAATTTTGTCAAAAAATGATTTTTTAAACTTTCTGTGCTGACATTTTTCAAATAAAGTAAAATTTCTATATACATTTTTGTCTAAATTTATTGTGCTACATGTCTTTGATAAAAAAAAATCCAATAAGTGTATATTTATTGGTTTGGGTAAAAGTTATAGCGTTTACAAACTATGGTGCAAAAAGTGAATTTTCCCATTTTGAAGCATCTCTGACTTTTCTGACCACCTGTCATGTTTCATGAGGGGCTAGAATTCCAGGATAGTATAAATACCCCCCAAATGACCCCATTTTGGAAAGAAGACATCCCAAAGTATTCACTAAGAGGCATGGTGAGTTAACCTTCCTGGCGGTAACCCCGTAGTTCGTAGTTCGGGGTAAGCCGCGCAGGAGGTTTTCTTAGGCCATGCTGGGCCGGTTTGCTTTATTATTTATTTTTTTTTTGCTGCACGCAGCTAGCACTTTGCTAGCTGCGTCAGCACACCGATCGCCGACGCCCCGCGCTCGACCGCCGCTATCCGTCGCGCCGCCCCCCCCAGACCCCGTGCGCTGCCTGGCCAATCAGTGCCAAGCAGCGCTGAGGGGTGGATTGGGACTCCCAATGACGTAACGACGCCGCTGATGTCATCCCGCCCCATCGCCATGGCGACGGGGGAAGCCCTCCAGGAAATTCCGTTCTTTGTAGTCCCTGGGCTCGCTACATGATTTAAAGAATAAAAAAAACCAAAAAAACCTGCTGCGCTGCCTCCTGGCGGAATTTATTAGACCGCCAGGAGGGTTAATAAAAGATTTTATTTTTTGTCACAAGTTAGCGGAAAATGACACTTTGTGACAAAAGAAATAAATAAAAAAAGTTTCCATTTCTACTAACTTGTGACAAGAAAAAAAAATGAAATCTGCCACGGACTCCCCATGCCCCTCTCTGGATACTTTGGGGTGTCTACTTTCCAAAATGGGGTCATTTGTGGGGTTTTTTTTTTACTGTCCTGGCATTTTGGGGGTGCTAAATTTTAAGCACCCCTGTAAAGCCTAAAGGTGCTCATAGGACTTTGGGCCCCTTAGCGCACCTAGGCTGCAAAACAGTGTCACACGTGGTATCGCCGTACTCAGGAGAAATAGTATAATGTGTTTTGGGGTGTATTTGTACACATAGCCATGCTGGGTGGGAGAAATATCTCTGTAAATGAGATGTTTTTTATTTTTTTTACACACAATTGTCCATTTACAGCAATATTTCTCCCACCCAGCATGGGTATGTGTAAAAATACACCCCAACAAAAATTATACTACTTCTCCTGAATACGGCGATACCACATGTTTTATTTTTGGGGCCTTCTCCTCAACATGGGTCTAGTCAAAAAGAATGTATTGTGGTCTTATTGGTCTACACACCCAATACATCACATGCCCATGTTCTCTGCTGCCATGTCCAGGTCACGATTTGAGAACATCCTGCGCTTCCTGCACTTCAGTGCCAATACAACCTGTCATCTAAGAGGCCTCCCTGCTTATGACCAGTTCCACAAAATTCGGCCCCTCATAGACCACCTGTCATCAAAATTTACAGATGCTTATACCCCTGAACAGTCATTTTGAGGCATTTGGTTTCTAGACTACTCCTCACGGTTTAGGGCCCCTAAAATGCCAGGGCAGTATAGGAACCCCAAAAGTGACCCCATTTTAGAAAGAAGACACCCCAAGGTATACCGTTAGGTGAGATTTTTTTTAAATTTATTTTACACACAATTGTCCATTTACAGCGATATTTCTCCCACCCAGCATGGTTATGTGTAAAAATACACCCCAAAACACAGGGGGCAGATTAGGGCCTAATTTGATGGATAGGAGTGCTAGAGAGTGACAGGTGGTGACAGGAGGTGATTGATGGGTGTCTCAGGGGGTGAATAGATGCAATCAATGCACTTGGGAGGTGAGGGCGGGTCTGTGGGAGGGCGGGTCTGCGGGAGATCTGAGGGTTTGGCAGAGTGATCAGGAGCCCACACGGGGCAAATTAGGGTCTGATCTGATGGGTAGGTGTGCTAGGGGGTGACAGGTGGTGACAGGAGGTGTTTGATGGGTGTCTCAGGGTGTGATTAGAGGGGAGATAGATGCAAGAAATGCACTGACGAGGTGATCGGGGGGGTTCTGATAGCGATCTGAGGGTGTGGGCGGGTAATTGGGTGCCCGCAAGGGGCAGATTAGGGTCTGATCTGATGGGTAGCAGTGACAGGGGGTGATTGATGGGTGATCAGTGGGAGATTAGAGGGGAGAACAGATGTAAACAATGCACTTGGGAGGTGATCTGAGGGCGGGTTTGCGGGAGATCTGAGGGTGTGGGATCAGGAGCGCACACGAGGCAAATTAGGGTCTGATCTGATGGGTAGGCGTGCTAGGGGGTGACAGGAGGTGATTGATGGGTGTCTCAGGGTGTGATTAGATGGGAGATAGATACAAGCAATGCACTGGCGAGGTGATCAGGGGGGGTCTGAGGGTGATCTGATGGTGTGGGTGGGTAATAGGGTGTCTGCGAGGGGCAGGTTAGGGTCTGATCTGATAGGTGGCAGTGACAGGTGGTGATTGATGGGTGATTGACAGGTGATCAGTGGGTGACTACAGGGGAGAATAGATGTATACAGTACATGGGGGGGGGGGGTCTGGGGAGGATCTGAGGGTGTGGGGAGGTGATCAGGAGCCCCCAGGGGGCAGTTTAGGACCTAATCTAACAGATAGTGACAGGGAGTGATTGATGGGTGATTAGGGGGGTGATTGGGTGCAAACAGTGGTCTGAGAGGGTGATCTGGGGGGTTTGAGGGGAGCTGTGGGCGATCAGGGGGCAGGATCAGTGTGTGTGTGTGTGTGTGTGTGTGTGTATGTTTGTGTGTGTGTGTGTGTGTGTGTTCACTAGAAGGGCTGCCTCCTGCCCTGGTGGTCCCTCGATCACTGGGACCACCAGGGCAGGAGACAGCCTGTATAATACATTTTTTTAGCTTAACAAAGTGTATTATACACTTTGCATGCGGCAGATCGGGGGTTAACAACCCGCTGGTGCTGCTAATTGGCCGGCGGGTTAACGTTGCGGGTAGGCGGAGCCTAATGCCGGTGGATGCGCGCACATCTATGCGCGCAATCTCCGGCCGCTCAGTGGCCCATTTACCGCCGCCGATCGACGTTACGCGGTCCTGGGGGTGCCACTTTGCCGACGCCCATAGGTAGTGGTCGGTCGGCAAGTGGTTAATTCAAATCCGGCATGCAGTGAGTTAGAATAACGCGATCCGTTACAACGAAGAGATGTGAATAGGCCCACAGAATTGGATTTGTAGTGCAGTGAGTTCAGATGCACAACTATTCTGCAACACAACTGATGCAGCGTGAAAGGATCCTTAAAGTTACCCAATAAATGTTATTATCCTGATTCAAAACTTCCTGGTGAAGCAATTCAAATAAAATTTTATGCATCCAAATCTCACGCTATATTTTTTTATTTGTATTTTTCTTATAGAATGACGAGGTGGTAGGATTAATAGCATTCATTTTTTCTGGATTGTATTGGACAAGGAGTACAAAGCGAGGACATGAAGGAAATGGCTTTTTCGGTTTGCTCAGCTTGGAAAAGAACCGTGCACAACACACAACTGTCAGTACAGATCCCATCATTTGGAGTGAGCTGCACAAATGACTTATAGGTTTTAGCATAAAATATAATAATGAGGTGGGAATGTGAGCGCTTCTGGGCAGAGTAAGCTAGTGACTAGCCATAGTTAACAACCTCATTAGAAGAGAACTGAAGGTTTTCTGACCTACTTAATCAACTGCAACAACAACAAAAATATTTATAATCCATACTTTACTTCATAAACTGATTGATTTAAGGGACAGATATCTAAACATCAAAGTTTTGGCTTTTTTGTTTTTAAGTGATCAAGTCCGAGTCTAAGAATTATGATTCTAAACAGAAAACATGTTTTATGGAATAAAATGCGCATTTAAAGTAAACCTTAGGTAAAAGGAAGCCTTTTGATAGTATTGATATATGTATATATAGATATATGTATATGGCACTTGCACTCACTTCATACTTGGCCAGGTAGCGAGTACTTTGCTATGGAGAGGAGCCAGTGGCAATGGTGATGCAGAGGTTGTGACCACACCAGGGCTTTTTGGACCAGAGGGGGCCCACTAGGGACACTCCCTCACCCGCATTATTAGCTTTTCAATGGTGCTATGCAGGTAATGATCACTTCTACACATGCTTTGAATAACGGTAATCATTAACACACTGTTCCCCATCTCTGCTTACATCTCTCATACTGTGCTGGGGGCTCAATGTTAATCTTGCACTGGGGCCCAAAGTTCCTTAGTTATGCCACTGAGAGGAGCACAGGGTAAAAAAATAGGGAATACAATCTTGATCAGCTCAGAAACTGGAACTCAATGAACCTCCCATCTATTAATCACATTGGATTGCGTAAGTTCTCGGGGGCTTGAGACTATTTCAAAGAGTGTTTCTTGGTAAGACATCTGCTTATACTTGGATCACGTATGTAGAGCCATATTTACAAACATAGCTAGTTTTCCCATATGCAGTGGTCAATACAAATATCCAAAATAAATCTAACAAAGTTACTAATCTACAAAACTAGCTGCACCTATAAGTATGGGGAGAACAAAGATGTATGACACAATAACCGCTCAGTCATGCACTGATAGCCCTACACGCATCAAACATCCCTAATGGCTTGGAGCACAGAGGTCATCTGATGCAGATATGTAGGCTTTGTGTACTGAGCTTCTTCCTCTGATGCTTGTGAAAGAAATGATCTACTGGTCAAAGACACAGATTTTAGTGGCTACCTGCACTTTGATGCCATGTACAATGAAAAGCAACCCTCCCTGCATGTAAATAATCTGAAAAACACAGTTATGCTTGATGAAACGTTGTCTAATCCTATGATGATTACAATTTGAAACCCAATATAAAATGAAACATAGCAAAGTCAACATACAGCATGAGTAGAGTTCAATAAAAAAAGTTCAGTGAATGCGGTGCAAAATCTATTTCAGTGGAGCCTCTCACCACACGGTAATGCCAAAAATGAGTGCCTCGTGTTTTATAAGAATATTTGTTGGTTCAAACCAACTTCAATAGTGAATGCATATGGTATAAGTGATTTCCAAAGCGGGAAATGACAGAGGAATTACTTTTGTAGAAAAAGATAATGCAGCATTCTAATCTCTCAGAGCATTTATGGCACAGTATATTAATGTCCTTAAAGTGAAAGTCAATGCAATTTTTGAATTTTAAAAAGACTGAGATAGAGTTAAAGCCACCTTTGGGCATTAACATCTATTTGTGTGCTCATTGGGTGATTTACTATTGCAATCTATAACATAGAAAGAACTGAAGGTTAGCAGCAACCTCTGCAAAGCAAGGGGGAAGCTCTCCTTTGGCAGTTCTCAGCAGAATAGGGCTCCTGAGGGATTTATTCCAAGCTGCTTTTCCCATGACAATTATTAAATACTGGAATACTTGCAGGCTGTAAACTCTAAAGCTGGCTTCACACTGTGTGTTGGCTTTTTTTATTGTGGTGCAGTTTTCTGCTATTATGGTGCTAATAAAGCCACAGCTATAATTGCAAAGATTCAGGTTGAGATCCAGTTATCTCTCTCTTTTTGAGCATTGCTTCCTCATACCCTTGGTGGATCCGGGTTTTAACTGGTCCGAATCTTATGTGGTTGAGCCTGGGGACTACTGCTTTTGTTTCTTATGTGGTGCGATGACCGGGTCATATCACACCGCCAAAAACCAGCCTTTGGGGATTTTTGTGTTAATACGCAGTAATCCCTATTTGGCAGCAGGCCCAGCAGGAAGCGAAAGACAAAAGAGATCGAGAGCCCCAATTATGCAATACGTCGATTCAATTTTCATAAGATAAATTAATGTGGTAGGGATACTCACAAAGATGGGTTACCACTGGTAACCACTGTGAAGGCAGGTGGGGAGATTAGACCCAACCCCCTTGGATAAAGAATGTCGCTCTCTGTAGAAAAAGAAAATGGGATGATACCCCTACACCAGGGGTGGAAAAACAAAATAAACAATTGGGAAAACAGAGGTGCCAGATAAGGATAAAAAGGTTAAAAACTATTTAAAAAGGGTGGTAGTGGTAGTCAATTTTAACTGTTAAATTGTTTTATTAAAAAAACGCTCCAAAATATTGCAACGCATTTCTCGGGTAACATCCCGCTTCTTCAGGCAGTACAGGGAGCTTGTCACAAGTCCAGCCAGGTATGAGCGCCTCCGTAGGGTGGTCCAAAAGGTTCCTTAGTTCCTTAGTGGTGACCCATCTTTATAAGAATCATTCCACATTTACACTATTTACCTATTGTGATTCTAACATACTACATTGTGGGCTCTCGATTTCACTTTTTGTTTCAATAAGCCTATAACACGTTTTATCACAATAATAAAGATCTTGGGAAAGTAGATAATAACTTACCTTTGTCATAGAGTTCTTTTAAGACTCCTCTTTTAATAAGTTCCTCTCTGCTTTGTCTCATAGAGATCTTTCGCTCTAGGGCTGTAAAAAAAACAAATAAAAACAGCATATAAGAACAAACACAAAGTACATTATTGTATATCTACAAAATGTACATCTAAAAAAAAATCTTCTGAGAGGTAGGATACACAGCAAAAAAATTGCACTTGCATTTGAAAATAATCCAATAAAACCAGTAGCTACTGATGAATTAGCTAGGACCAATTCAAGGAAGTATGGGGCCGTAGGGAAAAAGGTAACCTGCCCCATTACAGCCCGCGGGCTGTTTTCATCTTATGGACGAAAGGAATTTTCACATTTCAGCTCTCCTCCCATTCATTCCTCAATAACTTTATCATTACTTATCCCAACAGAATGATCTATAGCTTGTTTTTTTCACCACCAATTAGGCTTTTTTTGTGTGGTACATTTTGCTAACTATTATTTTATTCTAAATGCATTTTAATGGGAAGAATAAGAAAAACATAGAAAAAAAATAATTATTTCTCAGTTTTTCGGCCATTACAGTGTTAAAATAAAATGTAAAACTGTGGATTAAAGCCACCCATTTTATTTGCTCATTTGTCCCGGTTATTACAATATTTAAATTATATCCCTAGTACAATGTATGATGACAATATTTTATTTGGAAATAATGGTGCATTTTTTTCAGTTTTACATCCATCACTAATTTCAAACACATCATTTAATAATAATATACCCTTTTGACATACATATAAAAAAAAATATTCCCTTAAGTGTGTAGGTGTAATTTTACTATTTGGCCACAAGATGTCTTCAAGCAATGTTTGCTATAAGCGTACAAAAGGTACGCTAAACAGGAATTACAGTAATGTGTAGCTGTGTTACTAGGAAGTGACGCAGGCATCTCGTTGATGCCTGCGATCACGGGAGACTAGAGGGGAGATGAACAAAGTTCCCATTCATTCATCTAACGATCGGTGGCGGGAGCGGCGGTACCGAGCAAGTGGGAGGCAGTGCGGCGGTACTATTTAAGAATGATCACTGTTTTTGAACAAAAACAGTGATCATTCTCGCCGGACAAGAACGGATTGGCTCAGGGAACTTCTGCCACCAACTCCCCCTGTCGCCGGGACCATCGCATTCGCGGGCTACCAACCAAACAATCAAGCACGCTGCCCCCTAAACTGCGGGGACGTGAGTCTCACATCCCTACGGCTACAGCCCCAGCAGCTGCGAATGTGAGACTAACGTCCCTGCAGCTAAAATGGTTAAAGCGATCTGAAACTTAGCATTTCTTCTTTGCTCTAAAAGATTACTTACAGCCTATAAACTTACTACCAGAAAAAAAAATTGTAGTAGAACAGCATTCAGGTTTCTTTATAGGAGGATCGATTTAAATCAAGTGAAGCCACAAAATAGCGATCTGTTTCCAAAATTTTTGTTTCACACTTTATTATATTCACCAAAAATTATTTTTCTTCTTCAAAAAGGTAGAAAAATTCTTTGTACAGCAGCAGAAAAATTTGTGGTACAGACATAAAAAGCAATACAAAAAGCAGATCATAGACACAGTGTGCTTTGTTTGATGAATAAAGGTAATTTTAGTTCAGGCGACGACACTAGTACGTTTCGGGTTATTGACCCTTCGTCAGGCCTTTACAAAGCATAGAGAATTATCTTGACCAGAGGATACATACAGTCATAAAAATGAATTTAATTAGTAAAGAGGTATCTGTTCCAACCAGACACAACCGGCACCTGACTGATGGCTGACATAGGGAAACTCAGCTGCAAACACAGTGTGCACACTGTGTTTGCAGCTGAGTTTCCCTATGTCAGCCATCAGTCAGGTGCCGGGTTGTGTCTGGTTGGAACAGATACCTCTTTACTAATTGAATTCATTTTTATGCCTGTATGTATCCTCTGGTCAAGATAATTCTCTATGCTTTGTAAAGGCCTGACGAAGGGTCAATAACCCGAAACGGACTAGTGTCGTCGCCTGAACTAAAATTACCTTTATTCATCAAACAAAGCACACTGTGTCTATGATCTGCTTTTTGTATTGCTTTTTATGTCTGTACCACAAATTTTTCTGCTGCTTTACAAAGAATTTTTCTACCTTTTTGAAGAAGAAAAATAATTTTTGGTGAATATAATAAAGTGTGAAACAAAAATTTTGGAAACAGATCGCTATTTTGTGGCTTCACTTGATTTAAATCGATCCTCCTATTAGGAAACCCGGTACTATTTGAGCATAGTGGTGTGCTCAAGTGTGGATCGTTATACTAACAAGAGTTCCTTTTTTGTTACCTGGGACTCATTCCCAACCATATTGAAACGTAAACAGCATTCAAACAGTTAAAACACAGCACTTTGTCCTGCCATGGAAAGCCTCAGCTTAGGATCCAATCCGAAGTGGCAATAACATTATCTTGTGTTTACAGTCGTCAGTTGTTATAATTAGTTACACAGCCAGCCAGGTGCAGAAGGAACTGCTGGAGAGCTGACAAGCAGGGATATATAAGAAATTAGCACTAGTTAGCTGCTGTATTTATATATTAAAATGTATTAATAAAATGCAATGGCAGCTTTGAGAGCAGAAAAATTGAACTTTGGGGACTTGAAATTTGTAAACTAGCAATACTACATGTACAGAAAAGCAAATATGATAACTGTATGGGTAATAAAAAGTAGGAAAACTCATCTTTATTAAATGTTATGTCTGAGTTTTATTCCACTTTAAGATAATTCAGCCCATAGGACCCCTGAGCCATGCTCGCCGAAGCCCCTCCATAATTTGTGGCTGCCTGACCCCCCAAAAGTCTCCCACCACCTTGTGCTACCTGAGGCCCCTGCAGGATTATAACTCACCTATCCCGAAGCTGCTGTGTCCATGATCTCCATCTTCATCCCCGGTGCTGCCTGCCTCTTCTCAGTGGCCTGGCGCATATAATTACGCAATCATGACTCTGAGAAGACTCAGAAAGCGCTGGGGATAAAAATGGGAGCACGGTCACAGCAACGTGACGGGCTGCAGGGGCTCCAGACAGCACAAAGCCATGGGAGACTTTGGGAGAGTCCAGCAGCGTGGGGGTCTGGCAGCACTTGGGGCCCTGGGACATTTGCCCCCTTTGCCTAAATGGCAGTGCCAGCTCGAGCTTGATATAATAAGCTTCCTGGGTCATTGGAAACTGGCAAGTGAGAGATTTTTTTCCTCATGACTATTCTAAGTGCACATAGCAGAGAATAGCATGCTACTTATGTCCTCCATGGCACCTTTTACCATTCTTAATTGCTTGAATTTTGTACTGGCAGCAGCATGGCAGTCAGGGAAATCCTGGGGATCTTTTATGTCCAAATAAACACTGTAATTATTTCCACACGCTAAATTTTGTTTTGGGAATCCAGACTGGCATTTGCCCAACAGAATACAGTATATGTAAACCGATGCAAAAAGCTTTATCAGAATGACCCTGACAACTTTAAAAAGCAGGAGTACAACCCATGCAGCACACTTTTGTGTACGCAATCTGCTGACAAATGACTGAGAGGAATATACAGTGGCTTGCAAAAGTATTCGGCCCCCTTTAAGTTTTCCACATTTTGTCATATTACTGCCACAAACATGAATCCATTTTATTGGAGTTCCACATGAAAGACCAATACAAAGTGGTGTACACGTGAGAAGTGGAACGAAAATCATACATGATTCCAAACATTTTTTACAAATGAATAACTGCAAAGTGGGGGTGTGCGTAATTATTCAGCCCCCTTTGGTCTGAGTGCAGTCAGTTGCCCATATAAATTGTCTGATGAGTGCTAATGACTGTGTAATCTAATGTCAGTACAAATACAGCTGCTCTGTGACAGCCTCAGAGGTTGTCTAAGAGAATATTGGGAGCAACAACACCATGAAGTCCAAAGAACACACCAGACAGGTCAGGGATAAAGTTATTGAGAAATTTAAAGCAGGCTTAGGCTACAAGATGATTTCCAAAGCCTTTGAACATCCCACAGAGCACTGTTCAAGCGATGATTCCGATTGGCCGGGGATCGCCGGCATCTGATAGGCTGAAGCCTGTCAGAGGTGGCGCAGGACGGATCTCCGTCCTGTGCCGCCCACAGCGAAAGGGAGAGCGAGGGAAGGAGAGGTAGGGCGGAAATCGCTGCGGAGCCCCCCCCCCCCGCTTGTCACACATAGCCGGCGGCGATCAGACCCCCCCAGCAGGACATCCCCCTAGTGGGGAAAAAAGGGGGGAAGTCTGGTCGCCCTGGCTGGCACACGATCTGTACTGCGGGCTGGAGAGCCCACGCAGCACATATCTAAGAAAACAAGCCCGGTCCTTAGGTGGTTAAGCAGGATCTAAGAAGATCTATTTCAGAAGTACAAATAAGGTAAGCATCGTAGACTGAGGTCTACATCTAAAGGGCCCATTTCTTAGATCCCCACTCATACATTACTCAGGTAACCCCAATCCACAGATATAACTAGAAAACAGGGGAGATTCAACTACCTATCTAACTCAAATTCACATTTTTTTCATCTCAAAATTTCAGTTTAAGAAATTTCAGTTTTTCTCAGTTCATTTGATAGCATGGGGCACATTACCATACCCCTGAGCTTCAGAACAGTCAGCTGAGCAGTAATACACACATGCCTTACCAGAAACCCAAACATTTTCAGAAACAAATTGCCTGAAGACAGCCTATGAAATCTCATGGCTCTGATGCTTCATCTCAGCCACCATGGTAAGGAAAAACATCCTATTTGCTTATAAGCAGCTTTGATCTACTACTTAGTATTACATACTCATATTTGTTTAGAGTAGAGCAAAGTGCATATACATGAAGAAAATGTCTCTCTTACTCTTCTGAATGCTAAGGATTTGAGAGAATGACAGTACCCATAATACGAGTTAAAGCGGAATATAACCCTGCATTTCAACTTTGCTCTAAAACATTATTTACAGTATATTATATGCAACCAGCATTTTTTTTTACTAGACCAGCATTGGAAGGGTTACACAGGGCTTTAAAGTCCCTAAAGATTTCTGCAGACGCATCCGAACTTGAGTTAGATAGTTTTTGTTTACATAAATGTATCTAAGTGTTTATTGTGACTCATCTCTCTCACTGAGAAGGAGTTGGAGGACAGCCAAAGAGTGTGTAACATTTCTAAATATATACATATAACTAAATAGAATGTAACTATCTGAACGTCTGCACGGAACTTAAAACCTCTGTGTTTAACCCTTCCAATGCTGGTCTAGTAAAAAAAAAAATGCTTTTTGCATATAATATGCTGTAAATAATGTTTTAGAGCAAAGTTGAAATGCAGGGTTATATTCCGCTTTAACTTAGTTGTTTCCCTTGTTGTATTTCTATCCCTGTGTGCATTAAGAAATAATTCCAGCTATTTAAACTGCCTCCTCCACTCACAGCTGTATTCAGTTACAAGCCTCAGACTCATCAAACTGCCTGATTTAGCACAGCGCTGTTACTAAAATATGCTACAATTAATCGGAGCCTATTCATTCCTAATTTAGCTTAAACTCAGATATGCCTTCTATGAATCATCTCAAGAAATGCTTTCTACATTTAGGTAGACTTACAACATTTCTGATTTGTAAACCATACTTTGCCTTGCAACTTACTTTTATTATATATACGGCATGCTACAGTCATTTCTGGTGGCCTTAAGACACCTCATAGAAAGACCTTACTTGTTCTTTCCATGGGGAATCGGAAGAATTAATTTACTATTTTGAGATGTGCATATGGATTGTTCAACCGTGAATACATTTTTCCAGCCCAGTAACCCAACCCTTGCAGCAGTTTTCAACGTTTAAACTGTAGACAGTAGGGGGGAATTAATTCATCTCATTTGTCATCCGTGACCCAAATTCAAAAATGGATATGGGTAGAACAGAATAATCCATTTATATATTTAGGACTTGGACATATCTCAGAACATACTATTTAATCAAAGACCTCATGGTCTTATACTCAGGAAAGTTGAAAGCTAGGTTAGCATACAGTATATGTCAGCTGAAAAAGTACTGTCATTTTATTCACCTATTACAAGTTAAAATCCCTGATGCACTGTATAACCAGAGGACAACGATTGTACAGACAGTCAGGCGCTGTCAGGGACTAGAAGGGTGAACAATAACAGCATGAAAATCAACAAAAGTTTCCCAGAAATCCAGAAGAACCTAAATATGGCTTGGAGTTCCTGGAACTGCGTAGTGGGTACACTGTCATCACATTCTCATGGAAGCCAATAGAAAGCTCCTAATATGATGCACAGCTGGCCCACACCCACAGTGGGAAGTCACAAAGTAACTTGGTAAACTGGAAGGTTCTCTGTTGTAATGGCCTTGTGTTGTAGCTCAGATGTCTGTTTATGTGGTGATCTGCAGAATCACCAATAATGCAGACGCTATACCTGATTATGTGTGATCTGCAGAATCACCAATAATACCAGTAAAGCAGACAAGGAGCTTAGTGTAACCGTAACTTTAAAAGTTTAATGAGACCTCACCAGAGGGGCTGGTGAGGTATATCAGTACACTGACCGTGCACTAAGGTACAAGCTCCAGCAAGCTGGAGAAACAATACTGAAAAGGCTGAATCTCCCGAGGAGCGGGTGATTCAGAATGTACTGCAGCCAAGTGAACACCCGAGGAGCGGGTGACTCAGACTGTACTGCAGCCTAGGAGAAATAATAATAATGCAATAACAGATCACCTAAGGAGCAGGCGATTAAGGCTGTACTGCAGCCTAGCAGATCCGCTTCACCAGAGGAGCTCACACCTCACCAGTGGCGAGGGCCCACCGGTAAGTAGAATGGTCAGGCAGGCAAGGTACGGCAACAGAGAGGTAAGTATCGGTACAGAATCGTGAGGCAGGAGAGTAAACGGTAATCAGGCAGAGGTTCAGCAACAGGAAGGTACGTATCAATACAGAATCGTGAGACAAGAGAGTAATCGGTAATCAGGCAGAGGTTCAGCAACTAGGAGGCAGATAGGCAAAAGTACAGGATCAGAAAACAGGATCAAAGTCAGAGTAATAGCTAAGAGTCATACACAGGAGATCAATATAATAAGCAATATCCTAGTCTAGGTGTGAAGTCCTTGGCATCAACACCTCGGAACTAGTCTAACAAATAAACAGTAACAAAGAAGCAATATCCTAGACTAGGTGTGAAATCCTTAGCATCAACACCTGGGATCTAGTCTAAGGTCTGAGCGCTAACACGCAAGTATTCATGACAACAGACAGCGTGTGAATGATGCCCGGAGGCTTAAGAAGCAGAGAAGATCCCACTGGCACGCCCCCCTCCATCAGCCAATCCTGGGCGCCGTGGGACTCCTCTGACGTCAGCCGACCAGCAGGTCAGCTGACGGGCTTCCTCCCCGCATAAAGATCCCAACTGTGCGCGCGCCCGCGCGAGACGGCGACCCCCTGCACAATTGAATGTTCCGTCCTCTGCGTCCTAGACGCCGGACGGACGGATGGCCGCATGGAGGCAGCTGCGGCGGCGGTGCTGTTCGCTGCAGCTGCCTTGTATATTACATCTGTTTATAAGAGAGAGCCCTCATTTCCTAAGGCTGAACCTAGGTCAGTTTAATAGTGCTGACTTATGATTACAGTGTAACGCCAATATCTGCAATGATATTCATAAGCTTGCTGTGCTGTTGTAACAAAGAATTCTAAAGTTATGTGAATGTCCAGCTGCTAAGTACAGTGCTTGGATCGCTGGTGCTGAACTGTGGTTACCGAGGGCAACCACTATCCCCAAATATTTCAATCTTGAGCAAATGTTCTGAATCAGAAATCCTATTTGTATCAACTGTCAGTTTGTACACACTCTATGATCAATGTACTGCCACGCTCTACTTCCCTTTATTTTTTTGCTGTGCGTGATATCAAAGTACACTTTTTTTTTTTACTCTGAAAACTATGCAGCAATACCAAGGACTGGAATCATCAGCTATGAGCTCCAGAATTAGGCAATGCTAATATGAAGGTAGCGATATGGAAGATGTGCAGCTTTACTGTGTAACCTGAATCTCAATGCACATTTAATTTCTTAGTAAGTGCTTCATTAGACTAGGCCTCAATTCACTAAGATCATGCTAGAGATAATAAGGCAAGAGAAAACTTACCTCCACATAAGAGAGAGTTATCTTACCTCTTCATTCCTTAAGTTACCTCTCCTGTAGTTAATTTACCTCCTCTGTAGTTAATTTACCTCCTCTGTAGTTATTTTCACACGCAGTTAATTAACCTCCTTGGCGGTTAATTTTTTTTTCAAATGGGCAAAAAAAATCATTTTTTTTAATTTTTTTTTTTGTTTCATGTAAAGCTACCAGAGTGGTAGCTACATGAAACTCCACTAGAGGGCGCATGTGTCCCTCTAGTGTGATCGTCGCCGGCATCAATAGCAAACAGGGGAGCGCGTATACAACGTCCTGACGTCAGGCGCATCCGATCCAGCCCATAGCGCTGCCCGGAACTCATTGGTCCGGACAGCGCAGGGCTCTGGCGGGGGGGGCCTCTTCTGCCTCTGCGGCGGCGATCGAGCTGTGCGCGCGGCTAGCAAAGTGCTAGCTGCGCGCACAGCACTTTATGTGATGAAAATCGCCCCACCAGGGGCTGAGATAGCTCCCTGCGTGGCATAGCCGGAGCTCAGCTCGGGCTTACCGCCAGGGAGGTTAACAGCCTGTCTTTAACTCTGGAGTTATTTTAAGGATTGGAGAGTTAATTTAAAGACAGAAGAGTTAACTTTAGGTTTGCCTGAGGTAAAATGTTTCCTGAATACTACATGCCTTATCACCATGGTAACAACTCTAGAAGAGTTATTAAAGACAGGAGATAAGTTTAGTGAATTGAGGCCTAAGTCTATGGACCACATATGAAGTTTGTAATGTGACAAAAAACGAAGTTACTAACTTATAAAGTCAGACAGATGTTACTTTCATCCACCTTCAAAGCTGCTGGCAAACAAAATGAGTGCATGATGACTGCTTTGGAAAGACTTGTGTAAAATATAAAGTATCAGAGAGTGCCAGCATTAATCCCTGTAGATCACACCTCATTGAGGATAATCTGGAGCCATTGCAGGCAAGCTGGCATTTTTACAGCAGGTCAGCAAGCCTGAAAATATTACATATGATTGAAAGAGTCCACAAATTTACACATTTCGGCACGGTGGAAAGTCTACATTGCATGAAAATACAGCAGGCATTATCAAATTATCTTACTGTACAGCACACAAAATCCATAAGCAGTACTGAGATTACTCTTGCTGCATCATGCTTGTACAAGACACAGATTCCCTCAACTCAAAACAAAGATTTGTTTGTGCTGGAGTCTCAAATCTGATGCTGTCAGGTGTAACACAGTACTTATGAGTGGCATGCCGATACGAACGTCCTGAAAATGTGAAGTTTGATTCTGTGGGAACAAGTGAAAAAAGATCTTGTAGTTTTTGAAAAATCAATTTTTAGAAATTCAAATAAAAAATATTTTTTTACACTGGTAAAATGGTATTTTGCTTTAGTACACTGAGGGCACAAGGGGACAGAGGTGACACAATGGGGGACAAAGGGGGACATTGAAGCAGGGCTGTGGAGTCGGAGTTGGAGTTGGAGTCGAGGAGTCGGGGCAATTTTGGGCACCCGGAGTCGGAGTTGGAGTCGTGGTTTCAGAAACTGAGGAGTCGGAGTCGAGAGTCGGAGTCGCATGATTTTTTTACAAAATCCACAGCCCTGTTAAGTATTAGACTAAGGAGTCGGAGTCGAGGAGTCTGAGCAATTTTGGGTACCCGGAGTCGGAGTCGTGGTTTCAGAAACTGAGGAGTCTGAGTCGGAATTGGAGTCGGAAGATTTTTGTACCGACTCCACAGCCCTGCATTGAAGGCAGAGGGGAAAAGAGACAATGTACAGATATTCTACTACTTAATTTATATAGTGAAATATCGGTAATATCTGCCGATATTTCACTATGACATAACCTCTCCCTGCTCTCAAACAGAACCCTTCCTTGGCGAGCAACTAATAACCCCCCCTGGATGTATAATAACCCCTCCAGACAACTTATAAACCCCCCTGGCAGGCAACTAATAACCCCACCTCAGACGCCTAATATCCCCCTCCCCCCCAGTGGGCAACTAATAACCGCCCAGGACAATAACTCTCCTGATGGCCAACTAATAACCCCCTGATGGCGCCTAAAATTAACCCCCCGCCTTGCAACGAAAATGGTCCCACTATGCAAACTGCGGCTACTAATAGCAGACGCTTCATGCCTGCTATTGGTAGCCAGCCACAGTTCACATAGCGGACGGCCACTTTTGTTGCGCTTTTTTTAGCTGCTCCATGACTCAGAGGTTGACGCTGGAGGCACAAGTGGAGCATAAAGGAGGTACATGGGACAGAGATGGCACAATGTTTCAACTTATGGACAGATTCAGAACGAACCTACAGTCCCTATCTCTTTCGTTATCTGGGGACTACCTGTACCTGTAATGCATACAGCATAAAATTGAAGCCCACAGGATTTTGGGAACAAAGAAAAACAAAAAAACAAGTGATGTAACGGAGTGCAATAATGTTACCCAAGCCCAAATGTTACATGACACTACCATTCAGAAGCTTCAGATGTAGAAATGTTTTTAACTCTAGGGCCCTTTTCCACTAGCGCGTTTGCGCTAGCTGAATCGCAAAACCGCAAACCGCTAGCGATTTTACAATCGCTACGGTTTGCTTTTTAACATAGGAATCGCGGTAGGTCATTTCCACTACCGCGATTCGTTTTTTACTTGATCGCGATCGCGCCGCGGAGCGACTTTTGCCGCGATTTTGCTATGCAGTGCATAGCATAGCAAAATCGCGGCCGCAAACGTCGGGGGAATCGCCGGTTTTGCGATTCAGCAATCGCTAGCGTTCAGCGTGAACGCTAGCGATTGCAGGTGGAAAAGGGCCCTAATTGTAATCTGGCATGTCCACCCCACCCTAATTACTCCTGCTCACGTAGTTACCTGCCAAGGGATTACTTCTACCAGTACAACCCGTGGTATTTTACACAGGCAATTATAATATAGTTGTTGGGGCATTTTAGGTTTCCACTTGTATAGTCACTGATATCGTCATGATTATAGGTTACAGTGAACATATTCAAAAGCTGAGAGAAAGTAACTTATAATCAAGACTATAACTGTTTATTTGGCTTAATTATACAGTACTTTTTAAGCACTTTTATCACAGGAGAATAAGTGGGTGTGTATAACCGTATGCCAGACATCTCCCGTAACTGATGAAACCTAACAGCTTCAAAAGGTCACCTGTACATGCATGCAGGTTATCACATTTATTGTATTAAGCGTTAAACATATTTTGAGACTGTATGAAATATTTCAAATAAATGTTTTTATTTATTTATTATTATACATTTTGTGGAGCTCTACTTGCTGGTCTGACTGGTAAGGTTTTTGGAAATAAAAGCATGATATTTTACTGCTGCGGTAAATAAGACTGTAACATTGAAAAAGCAAAGTCTAAAGACTTGGAAACTCATAACTAGACCCTTCTGTTCTCTATGGAGCTATCTTACCTTTACTACACAGCAGTAAAGAAGGTATTTGTTATATGTATGTGGCAGCCAAACCAACAAGTAGAGCTTCAAGCAACTATATTGAATATTAACATACACACCCTTTTAGAAACTTACTTTAAATAATGATCATTGTATGAATAAAGAGTACCTTGCAGCCACCTTTGCCTGTTTTACCTCTATGGACTAGCGCAGGTTTGACCTTTTAGCTATGTCCCTATTTAATCAGCAACTATTTTATCACTACTACTAAAAGAAAAATGGAAAAAATACACAGCTTCTTACTTTTCACCCATTTTTTGTTTTAAAGCTGAAAGTGCTACTGTGGACAAAAAACACAAATTATACTTAGTGGTGAAGGCCACAGGCTACAATGAAGAACAGTGGGGTTTGAGAGAATTATCCTATTCAACCAGTTTGTTACAGATTGCCACTTTAAAAAGCATTAAAGAAGTGATACGTGGTAACAATAACAGTCTATGCACTATGTGCAACTACTTTTTCTATCAAAGAGTAATGCGGCTGGTGTCTTTACTGTCACTACTCTTTTCAAGTTAATGTCGCTGCGGATTACCAATTTAGGGAAATTTTAAGTACTGGCGACAGAGCCGGTTCTAGACAGGCACATATGAGGGGGCAGTCAAAAATGGGTAGGGGGCATCATGGACGGGGAAATTTGCGGTGCGTGAAAAAATGGACGTGGTCATGACGTCATGTGGGCGGGGCTAACTGTAATGTAGTTATACCAGCTAATGTACAGTTGTGTTCAAAATTATTCAACCCCCAATGCTGTAAAGGGTTTTAGGGAATTTAGTGTACATTTGTAATTGTGTTCAGAATTAAATCTTACAAGGACTTTTTAAAGAACCAAATGCAACTAAAATGACATCAATTGTTTTTGTAATACAGTATTAAATGTTTTTTTTTTTTTTGTGTGATTTCTTCATTGACACAATTATTTAACCCCTTAAAGACTACCACTCTTAAGAACAGAAGTTCATTCAAGTGTTTTCGATCAGGTATTGAAAACACCTGTGGATGTTAACAAGCAGCAATCAAGCATAATAAGCACCAATTAGGCAGATTTAAAATGACTGTGATACTCAGCTCCTTCTAGACATTTACTGGTGTGTTTACAAACATGGTGAAGTCAAGAGAATGGTCCAGGAAGACAAGAGAAGTGGTGATTTCTCTTCACAGGAAGGGCAATGGCTATAAGAAGATTGCAAAGATGTTAAAGGGGAACTGAAAAGAGAGGTATATGGAGGCTGCCATGTTTATTTCCTTTTAAGCAATACCAATTGCCTGGCAGCCCTGCTGATCCTCTGCCTCTAATACTATTAACCATAGCCCCTGAACAAGCATGCAGCAGATCAGGTGTTTCAGACTTTAAAGTCAGATTAGCTGCCTGCTTGTTTCTGGTGTTATTCAGATACTACTGCAGAGAAATAGACCAGCAGGGCTGCCAGGCAACTGGTATTGATTAAAAGGAAATAAATATGGCAGCCTCCGTATACCTCTTACTTCAGTTCCCCTTTAAACATACCAAGAGACACCATAGGAAGCATCATTCGCAAATTCAAGGCAAAGGGCACTTTTGGAATGCTACCTGGTCGTGGCAGAAAGAAGATGCTGACTTTGACTGCTGTGCGCTACCTGAAGTGCAAAGTGGAGAAAAGTCCCCGTGTGACTGCTGAAAAACTGAATAAAGATTTGTCAGATGCGGGTACTGAAGTTTCAGCTCAGACAATAAGGCACACACTGCGTAATGAGGGCCTCCACGACAGAATTTCCAGGTGCACCCCCTTGCTGTCTCCAAAGAATAAGAAGAGTCGACTGCAGTATGCCAAAAGTCATGTGGACAAACCACAAAAGTTTTGGTATAGTGTTCTGTGGATTGATGAACACCTTGCCTACTGTGAAGCATGGCGGGGGGTCAATCATGCTTTGGGGCTGTTTTGCTTCTGCAGGTACAGGAAAGCTTCAGTACCAGGAGATATTGGATGCAGTCTGTCACAAACCTGAGGCTTGGGGACGTTGGACCTTTCAACAGGACGATGATCCCAAGCATACCTCCAAGTCCACTAGAGCATGGTTGCAGATTAAAGGCTGGAACATTTTGGAGTGACCATTGCAGTCACCAGACTTAAATCTGATTGAGAACCTCCGACTTAAAGAAAGCAGTTGCAGCGCGCAAGCCTAAGAATGTGACTGAACTGGAGGCTTTTGCCCATGAAGAATGGGCTAAGATACCCATAGATTGCTGCAATACACTTGTGTCAAGCTATGCTTCACGTTTAAAAGCTGTTATAACTGGAAAAGGATGTTGTACTAAGTACTAAGAATGAATGAATGTAACTTGGGTGTTGAATAAAACTGATAAAGATGTGAGCACAGAAAAGATATTTGTGGTTATTTCATTATAAATGTTATGTTATATTTGTCTGACTTACAAGTGCCTCTTTGATTTAATTATAAACAAGATGACTGAAATGATCAAAATCTATGTCAAACTGGCCAAAACACTAAATTTTGAACACAACTGTATTTACCTCATGATACACATACATTTGTATATGGTTGTTAAATTATAAATCTAAAGTGTGATATTCATTACAGCTAAATAGCATAAGGGCCCTTATCTAATTTACTTTTCACCTGAGTTTTCTCCCAAGAGATAATTTTTCATCTTACAGTGGGATGCGAAAGTTTGGGCAACGTTGTTAATCGTCATGATTTTTCCATATAAATCGTTGGTTGTTACGATAAAAATTGTCAGTTAAATATATCATATAGGAGACACACACAGGGATATTTGAGAAGTGAAATGAAGTTTATTGCATTTACAGAAAGTGTGCAATAATTGTTTAAATAAAATTAGGCAGGTGCATACATTTGTCATTGTATTGATTCCAAAACCTTTAGAACTAATTATTGGAACTTAAATTTGCTTGGTAAGGTCAGTGACCCCTGACCTACATACACAGGTAAATCAAATTATAAGAAAGAGTATTTAAAGAGAATCTGTATTGTTAAAATCGCATAAAAGTAAACATACCAGTGCGTTAGGGGACATCTCCTATTCCCCTCTGTCGCAATTTCGCCGCTCCCCGCCGCATTAAAAGTGGTTAAAAACAGTTTTAAAAAGTTTGTTTATAAACAAACAAAATGGCCACCAAAACAGGAAGTAGGTTGATGTACAGTATGCCCACACATAGAAAATACATCCATACACAAGCAGGCTGTATACAGCATTCCTTTTGAATCTCAAGAGATCATTTGTGTGTTTCTTTCCCCCCTGAGGGGGGAGTGCAAAGCAGAACCACAACACTGAAGAACTTGGCAGCCTTCCAGACACAGGCTGACAAGTCTGACAAGGGAAAGATACATTGATTTATTACAGAGACTGTGATAGTACAAAGTGCTGCAGTAAGCCAGAACACATTAGAATAGCTTTTGGAACTTGTAGGATGATAAAAAACAGGATGCAATTTTTGTTACAGAGTCTCTTTAAGGGGTCAACTGTAAAGCTGACCATACACTAGGCCGATTCCCCGCCGATCGACAGCAGATTCGATCACTGGGATCGAATCTGCTGTCACTTCGTTCCCGCTACGTGCTAAATTTCGATCTATTTCGTCCGATCCCGTCGATCACTCCATGCGGAAAATTACCGTCGATCGCCTGCTGGTAGGGAGCGCGTTGCTAGCAGCGTTCGAGTGCCCGACAACCGACGCAATACAGCGCTCTACTGTTTAAACTTCCTGCCGGGCAGGAGGAAGTGAAGCATGCCGGACCCGGAGACCAGACCAGCGTGGAGATGGAGCAGCGGTGACCGGGGGCAGTCGCGCCGGCGGAGCAGGTAATGTATGCAGGGGGGGGGGGAGGGAGCGGCGGCAGCAGCACCACCACAGATTGTGAACGGTTTCAGGCTGAAATCGGTTCACAATCTGTTTTCAGTAAAGGTAGCCATACGATCCCTCTCTGATCAGATTCGATCAGAGAGGGATCTATCTGTTGGTCGAATCTGATGGCAACAGGGAGGGGGGGGGGGGTCTCAAAACAACTTTAAAATGACCTGATGACAAAGATTGTTCACCATCATAGTTTAGGGGAAGGATACAGAAAGCTGTCTCAGACATTTCAGCTGTCTGTTTCCACAGTTAGCAACATATTGAGGAAATGGAAGACCACAGGCTCAGTTCAAGTTAAGGTTCGAAGTGGCAGACCAAGAAAAATCTCAGAAAAACAGAAGTGACGAATGGCTACAACAGTCAGAGTCAAACCACAGACCAGCACCAAAGACCTGCAACATCATCTTGCTGCAGATGGAGTCAATGTGCATCATTTAACCATTCGACGCACTTTACACAAGGAGATGCTGTATGCAGAGGAAGCCTTTTCTCTGCCCACAGCACAAACAGAGCCGCTTGAGGTATGCTAAAGCACATTTAGACAAGCCAGCTTCATTTTGGAATAAGGTGCTCTGGACTGCTGAAACTAAAATTGAGCTATTTGGGCATAACAAGGGGCGTTATGCATGGAGGAAAAACAACACAGCATTTCAATAAAAACACCTGCTACCTACAGTTAAATATGGTAGTGGTTCCATCATGCTGTGGGGCTGTGTGGCCAGTGCAGGGACTGGAAATCTTGTCAAAGTTGAGGGATGCATGGATTCCACTCAGTATCAGCAGATTCTGGAGACCAATGTCCAGGAATCAGTGACAAAGCTGAAGCTGCACCGGGGCTAGATCTTTCAACAATACAACAACCCTAAACACTGCTCAAAATCCACTAAGGCATTCATGCACAGGAATAAGTACAACGTACTGGAATGGCCATCTCAGTCCCCAGACCTGAATATAATAAAAAATCTGTGGTGTGAGTTAAAGAGAGCTGTCCATGCTTGGAAGTCATCAAACCTGAATGAACTAGAGATGTTTTGTAAAGATAATTGGTCCAGACCAGAATCCAGACTCTCATTGGAACCTCCAGGAAGCATTTAGAGGCTGTAATTTCTGCAAAAGGAGGATCTACTAAATATTGATTTCATTTATTTTTTGTGGTGCCCATATTTATGCACCTGCCTAATTTTGTTTAAACAATTATTTCACACTTTCTGTAAATCCAATAAACTTAATTTCCCTTCTCAAATATCACTGTGTATGTCTCCTATATGATATATTTAACTGACATTTTTTATCGTAACAACCAACGATTTATACAGGAAAATCTTGACTATTAAGAACGTTGCCCAAACTTTCGCATCCCACTGTATCTTAAAAATAATTTTGCATCACTTTGCAATTCAAAAAGTACTAAAAAGTAGATTAAATGGTTATAACAAACTCATTTTGAGTAATTTCTTGCTTGGTGGGAGATTTAAAAGTATTTTATTTAAAAGGTTTGACAATACCTACTAGGAAACCTCAGGAGAAAAGTTAATAGGATATGGCCCAATTTGTGTCTTATATCATTACTATTGGCCTGTACTTACAAAGTACCCCAGATACAGGTCAGATTGTCTGCATAGTAAGTAGGTCCTGTATAATGTTATACAGTAGTAAGCACTAATTTGACCAGAGAAGGTGGATTTATGTCCCACAAAATGCAATAAAAGTTTAAAGCACAAAATAAACGTCTTTGGACCATAAATCTGTAGCTTACTTCTTGCATGTATATAAGCTGTCTGTACCACCAGCTTGCAAACTAACAGGATGTAAACCTGACGAAGGCTGCAAGGCTGAAAGCTTGTTTATTCTTATTCATTTGTAGTTAGCCAATAAATGGTATCATCCTGATTTAAAACTTCTTGCTTTTACTTCTTGAAGGTAAGACCAACACTTACACTACTTACTGTATAACAATGAGTTTCGGGATGCATCCTACTTAGTATTATATTTACATTAATATCTACCTCTACCCAACTTGATTTAAAGCCCTCATTCAGCCTCATGTTCTTTTTCAACACATATTGTGCAGATTTTACCATAATTTGCAAGTACGGTAGTTTGCAGACTAAATTTTTGTGTGAATATCAGTTACAGCTTGGTTAGACTGAATAGCAGAACTGTGAACTGTCCAAACTCTTCTCCAGTCTGATCATCACCCTCATGAATCACCAGCTAGTCTTTCACTGTGAGCCTAGAGCTGGCCCTGCCTACCTTCTTTCTGTTGCTGCTGAAAGATTAACTCTCTGTGCCCAGCACTGAAGCCAAAGCTCTGCAGAGTCTCCTTGTCAGCCACTCTCTAGTGCCTCCCTGTCCCATGTGCAATAAAGAATTTACCTCTCCTTAACACTCCCAAATGTATTTATGATATAACGTTATATAAAATAGCAGCGATAAATGGTTTCTAATTACAGGCAGGGCAGGTGGATGAGAGGTACACATGGCTTTTATAAAAGCACAAGAAAGGTGTGAGAATAGTTAAATGCTTCATGAAATATTAAGCAGGGAAGAGCCGCAGAGCTTTATTGCTGCAGTGGAAGGAGATGGGCTGGATAAGGTAATCTGGGAGCTCCCACTCCCTTGGCAATAAGTAGCTGTTGGATGCTGCTAGGGAGGAACTTTCGTTATATTTATTGCAGCTATTACGAAGGTGCAATGCACAAAAGTTGCTTCATTGCTAATTAATGCAAATTTATGATTATATTCATTTAGAAACAAGCTGGTTGAACTGGAACTTTAAGAGTCCTGAATACTTAAAAGACCGTTACAAAAGTCTCCAGTTCACGTATAATACTAGGCTGTTTTATTGCCTCTTAACTAATCCATTACTGCAAACATGAAATGTCAAGTGTGTTCTACCAGCCATGTGAGAATAAAGACACAAATTAGAACAGACAGTACATTTAAACCGTAACCTAGATGCCTTACTGACGCTGAGCACTGATTCATAGCAGTCACTTTATAATACAGCTCTACAGATCTATTCATGTTAAAATGACTGTAACCACTGGTTTAATTTATATCTGTATCAAAAAGATTTACATACTGAAAATCTTCAAAAAGGAGGTATGGATTCAGAATGGGTACTCGGCCTCCCACAGGTTTGAATGCCAGGTTTGTTCTATGATATATGGTTCAAACCTTCTGATATAATATACCCTTTTTTCAGATTGCTGTGCATTTATTATATATGTATATTGATTTGAAAATGATGTTCTCATATAAATCATCGGTGTGGTGGTTCATATGTATTAAAAATCTTCATACAATATTATGTATTTTTTATGTGCAAGTGATAGTTTCCCCCTGGGTGGAGATTGCACACCTGAGGGCGGGACCTCTCCCACTATTTAATGAGTACACCTGATTGTGATGCTGAGATATGACTAAGGGCTGATCACTGACCGATACGCGTGAGCTTTTTGTATGTTACCTGGATTTTGAAATAAAGATAGCAAAGTGGATTTACCTTATTGGTGAGCAGTGGGTTTCTGCAAAATAATAAACATACTACTGACAGTTTAGTCATTTTAAGAACTAAAAATACTATATGTAATATAAACAACAATTTCCCCCTTTTGAAATATTCGATCCAAAAAGGCGTTTGGAACAATTTCCTCTGTGTTTTTCTTTAAAATATATTTGCCTGTATATACATATATATATATATATATATATATATATATATATATATATAATATTATTATTTTTTTTTTTTTTACAGCTCAAGTGGTTGTACAATGAGGAGCAACCTGTTTAAAATTATTTTGGAGACACTGGTCGGTGGCCAAATCTGAACAGAAGCCCATATTTCCAGAAAAAGTTTATGACTGCTAATTGTTTTCTTACTTTATGCTTGCTTTCTGAAGCCTACTATACTATACTATACTTGTGGTTGTCATAGAAACTAATCAAATAAGGTCAAAACACAGAAAATATAAACTGCTCAGTAGCTGCATCTACCATAGGTTTATTTTCTATAAAACTCTGTAAACTCTTATGCAGTACTCAGCTGTAAAATAAGACTTTCTTGCAAAACATCTTTCAGTTGTTTACATGGAAAGCAAAACACTTGAGGGATCTGCAGAGGATGATCTTGTTTGCAGCACTTTAGGGAACAGACCTTTCTTATTTCCCTCAAGTATCACACACTTCTGGAATAGAAAGGTTCAGAATGCTGTACAGCAAAAGGCAGAAAACTCATTTCTTTCATATTCCTAGAACTGGAGGAAAATAAAGGGGTAAAGGGCTAAAACAGATCTTAGCAGAAAATGCTACGTTTCCACATATCCAACTGGATACACACAGCAATTTTAATCTTCTGCATGTGTGCTGTTCCACTTATGTAGCATGAAATTATTGATTTTATTTGCCTCTTCTAGTAAATGGTTGCTATTAGTGTTGCTTCAGTGCGTGTGCATAGCAGTATAGAGGTCACTGGAGATACAGTGAAGAGATCTGTTGTAGCAGAATGGATACTGGTGCATATTGTATGCTTCCATTTAGAACAGAGAAACCATATTTAGTTCATAGTTTCATTTAATGCTCTAAAGCATAACTATATAGGGTGCAGAGGCTGTGACTACTGCTGAGTTCAAACCTAATATCAGGCACAGATACATTCCTAGTGCTCCACAGGCTGTCAATAGCAGCGGTTCTTTTATCAGTGTATAAGCTCCTTAGTTAGTTGATGTCAAATGAATCAGTTTTAAGGTTTGCTTGCATAGACATCATTTTTGTACCTGATCTGTAATGAATTTTGAATAAAATCGTACAGAGTGATTGTAACCTGTTGTGGAATTCTGTTTGTATTGCATTTGCATTGCATTACAAAAACTGAACCACCATGTCCTATTATTCAGTGTTTGAAGTTCCTTCCTGATAGTTTTGAATTGAATTGGCAACCAAATGTTATTCAAATGCAAAACAAACTGTAAAAAAATGAAAATTAAGAATCTAATCAAAAGGAACTTAAATGCAGATGTAGATACATCATTAAAGTACCTGATGAGATGCCTTTACAGTAGACATTCCTACAGCACAGACTCTCAGACAATGCAGTCTGTAACCCACCCACCCCACTGCAATATGAAGTGCAGGTTAGCACCAAGTCAAGAGTCTGCAGCCCCACCCAGACAGCATGCTATTAACTCCTGCAGTTGGGGCATGTGGCAATTCTTTTTAATACAGGATTTTTAACTGTAAGAACCTTGCTTAAGGCAAAAGGGTTGAATTTAGGCACTCTGCTAGCAAAGGTATCAGTTCAGTATTTTTTTAGTTCTGTTCCCATTGTTGGCCTTCAAGGACAGCTGGTCACAACCAGAACTGCCCTTATTTTATTCATCAGCTGCATAATCATATTGGATTCTCTCCTGAACCAACATTTCTCCTTCCTCCACATCTTTTTCACCACTGTTTCCTGTTCTTTGACCCTCTAGCAGTGAGGCTCACACAGTTTAAGTAAAGACATTTTGCCAGTTTTAGTAGACATCAACACTTCATGGATTTATTAGGAAAGCTAAATATATTTTCAGGAGCTATCAGGATGTCCTGGTTGTCTGGCTAAAATATTTTACAAGGGTCCATTGTCTTTTATTTATGCAGTTTAGTAAGTCTGTGAAACTCGTTATATGTATGTTATATTTTTATTCTAAAGAAGAACAACCAGAGCCATAGTTGAAATTGTATACATACTGCAATCAACATATGACCGATCAGGAAACAGTCTGTGCCTCTAGTTTGTTCTTAGCTTTCTCAGACTGTCACATTTTACAGGATTCTCTATACCTCCTGTTCTAGTCACAGAAAGTTCTTACCAGAATTTCCAACTCTAACATAAACTGCATTCAAATATGTTTTACACAAAGTATGGAAGGATTAGAACTCGGCCCCAGATGTACAAAATGTTTCACTTCACAACTTGCTTATGTATAATGTAACCAATCTCGGTAACCCCAAGGACTTAATTATAAAGGTAAGTATTTCTGGTATCACACTTAGGTTGCTGTATGTCTTGGGAAATGGCTAGTTAATCATGTGGCCAGCCTAGATATGTTGAGGAAAATCTGTCACAATGAACTGGATGATTCAGTAAGTCTCAATGACATTCACACAGGCCATATGACTTCTCGCAAAGGGAAAGACGGGACCTTTATTTTTTCATCCTAACCTGAAGCACAACTGGAAATCTTTTATTTATGGAACCCATAATTGAAAGCAAAAGTTAATATGGAGACTGGATGAATGTATACTGGCCAGCTGCAAAAAAATCCATGTAGCAATGCATAGTGTTCCTGGCATTGGACAGGAAAAGTACAACTAAAAAAGACAGCATTAGAAGTTTTAAAGACAACATTAAAACTAAACATGCTGCCTGGTAGCTATACTAATAGCTTTTTAAAAAAACTTCTGTTTTATTTAAATATTACAGTTTATCATAGTGCAGTGTTAAAATCGCTCCAAGTACCAAATAATAAAAGATAAGTACATCTTTTATCTACAAGCCTGACTCTTCCCCTCCCATCCCCCCACTAGTGACACAGCTCCCCACCCACCATCATCATCTGGTGGGGATCATTTTCTGTCAGGAAAGGTGTGTCCTTTGGTTTTGATCTACTTAGGGTACGTTTTAAATAAAGGGGTATTATATTTCTAAACATAATACTTTAAGTAATGGCAAAGTAAAACAGACTTGATTTCTTCTTATAAACCTATATGTGTTGCTGCAGCTCAACAGACTCCCACAATCTTCTTTCACAGCTCTTTTCTGCTTAGTGTGTAATAACTGATTTAACGGACCACTATAGCAAATTTAAAGAGGAACTGTAACAAAAAAAAAAACAGTTCCTGGGGGGTACGTTTCTAGAGAGGGGTAAGCCGCTGGATCCAAATGAGGCTTCTTCCATCCTCCTAAGCCTCAGGGATCCAGTGCTGGCAGCCCCCGAAAAATCATCTGACAAGCTCTTCGGCTGTGGTGCAGTAGCGCCTGCAATACTTCCCTTCCCGGCTTAAGTGCAGGCACAGTAGTGGCTTTCCGGTGGGCTCCAGTGGAAATAGCCGAGCCTGATCAGGTCTGCTGGGCTTGGTTATTTTCACCGGAGCCCATCGGAAAGCCACTACTGCGCTGGAGTCGGGAAAGTAAATATTTACATCACCACTGTTCAGGGGCTGTCAGCACTGGATCCCAGATGGTGAAGAGGAAAGGGAAAGCTGCATTAGGATCCAGAGACTTCCCCATCCCAGAGGGAGTTTTCTTCATTACAGATCCTCTTTAAGGCTAACTTTATAATGGCATTATAAGAAAAGGAGCATTTGAAAATGCTTTTCATTTAGTTAGGGAGTAGTTTTCCAGTCAGAAAGCTGAATCCTATTCCCTATCTCTTACCCACTCACCTCTCACTACAGTGGAGAAGGAGAACAGACCATATTTAGCGTAGGTAAACAAAAGACAGACTTCCTCCTTTTCTGTGCAAAACAGGAAAGAAGCTGTTTTGCTGTTTATTTTTTATTCAGACTCATATAGTGTGAAATGAATGAGTTATATTGGTTTTGTTTTTTTAATCAGCTATTTGTTTTACTGCTCTCTGATAGCTGAGCAATGAGTCTTAGCATAGATTACAACAGAGAGGAATACAGAGAAGAGAGAGGAATGCAATGTTTAGCTTTGGCTACTGAGGGATTAAAGGTGGCCATACACTGGTCGATTTGCCATCAGATTCGACCAACAGATAGATCCCTCTCTGATCGAATCTGATCAGAGAGGGATCGTATGGCTGCCTTTACTGCCAACAGATTGTGAATCGATTTCAGCATGAAACCGTTCACAATCTGTGGTGGTGGTGCTGCTGCCGCTCCCCCCCCCCCGCATACATTACCTGCTCCGCCGGCGTGACTCCCCAGGTCTCCGCTGTCTTCTCCACTCTGGTCTGGTCTCCGGGTCCGGCATGCTTCACTTCTTCCTGTCTGGGGGAAGTTTAAACAGTAGAGCGTCCTCTACTGTTTAAACTTCCTGCCGGGACAAGAAGAAGTGAAGCATGCTGGACCCGGAGACCAGACCAGAGCGGAGAAGACAGCGGAGACCTGGGGAGTCGCGCCGGTAGAGCAGGTAATGTATTGCTGCTGTATTGCGTCGGTCATCGGGCACTCGAAAGCCGCTAGCGACGCGCTCCCTACCCGCGAGCGATCAACGATAATTTCCCGCACGGAGCGATCGACGGGATTGATCTATTTCGGGACGAAATAGATCAAAATTTAGCGTGTAGCGTGAACGATGTGACAGCAGATTCGATCCCAGTGATCGAATCTGCTGTCGATCAGCGAGGAATCGGCCTAGTGTATGGCCAGCTTAAGGCTCAGTTCCCATCTGCTGTCAGACCACTTGCGGCCCGTGGAAGCGACCAGCAGGAGTATAGTGTCCGCTCTGATGGTCCACTGTGGTCTGGCTGGAGCCTGGGCAGATGCATCACCACCATAGACTATATAGGGAACACATCCGCCTGGTCTGAGATTATTACGGACTGCACAGAAGTGTGGCACGCTTACTGCAATGGATCCATTGCAGACTAAAAAGTATAAACGGCTTCTATATATAAAATAGGATCCCTTTGCCTTCAGATTTGCGATGAGCAGAGAACTGACAAAAAATGTCTGATGTCAGCTCAAGTGGGAACACAGTGTTACTGCTCAGAAAGGTAATAACATAATTTGTCAGGTGAGACACTAATACAGGTCACTTAAAACAGCACTGAAATATATGCTTATAGAATCTAATACTAGTTCTTCTACAGCTGCCCTATTACGTCTTATGCAATTCAGAAAGAAGGAGGCACTCCAGAGGCAAATTAAACTTGTGTTTAATCAAAAGGTAGCAACACACAACATGTTTCGGGTCTCCCCCTTCCTCAAGTGTGTCAATGGTCTATGCTACAGTGTGGAAGTGGTGACCCACAGAGGGATTGAGCACTGGAACTTTTTTGTCTGGGCTATTAAATCTTATGGACTGCTACTAAATGCTGTATATTTATTATAGTGATGCTTGCACATCAGAAGTTGTGGAATTTTAAATAAATCAGTATTACCGTATATACTCGCATACAAGCCGACTTTTTGACCCCCAAAAAGGGGGCCAAAAGTTGAGGGGTCGGCTTGTATGCGAGTCTTGGGTGGTCTTGGGTGGTGGTGGTGATCCGCGGCGCCCCCCGCCCGCCTGCTCCCTCCCTCCGCGGCCGCCGCTGCTATTACCTGTTCAGCCGGCGGCCGCTTCCTCTACTCCGGGTGCCTCTCGCTCTGCTCTCCATCACGCGTATTCGTGTATCACAGCAGCGCGCCCGGCGCTGCTGCTGTGACGAGGCAGGGGAGAGCGGTTCCCCTGGTAACGGCGATGACGCCGTTACCAGGGGAGCCGCTCTCTCCTGCCTCGTCACAGCAGCAGCGCCGGGCGCGCTGCTGGGATACACTACGCGTGATGGAGACATGGAAAGCAGAGCGAGAGGTGCACCCGGAGTAGAGGAAGCGGCCGCCGGCTGAACAGGTAATAGCAGCGGCGGCCGCGGAGGGGGCAGGGGGGATCGCTATACTGGGCACTATACTGGCTATACTGAGCACTATACTAGCTATACTGAGCACTATACTAGCTATACTGAGCACTATACTAGCTAAACTGGGGCACTATACTAGCTAAACTGGGGCACTTTACTAGCTATACTGAGCACTATACTAGCTATACTGAGCACTATACTAGCTAAACTGGGGCACTATACTAGCTAAACTGGGGCACTTTACTAGCTATACTGAGCACTATACTAGCTATACTGAGCACTATACTAGCTAAACTGGGGCACTATACTAGCTAAACTGGGGCACTATACTAGCTAAACTGGGGCACTTTACTAGCTATACTGAGCACTATACTAGCTATACTGAGCACTATACTAGCTAAACTGGGGCACTATACTAGCTAAACTGGGGCACTTTACTAGCTATACTGAGCACTATACTAGCTATACTGAGCACTATACTAGCTAAACTGAGGCACTATACTAGCTAAACTGGGGCACTATACTAGCTATACTGAGCACTATACTAGCTATACTGAGTACTATACTAGCTATACTGAGCACTATACTAGCTATACTGAGCACTATACTAGCTAAATTGGGGCACTATACTAGCTATACTGAGCACTATACTAGCTATACTGAGCACTATACTAGCTATACTGGGCACTATACTAGCGATACTGGGCACTATACTAGCGATATTGGGCACTATACTGGCTATACTGAGCACTATACTGGCTATACTGAGCACTATACTAGCTATACTGGGCACTATACTAGCTATACTGGGGCACTACCTACCCATACTGGGCACTTTACTAGCTATACTGGGACACACTAGGGAAATAAGGCAGCCAGCATTTCCTACCCCCGGATTATATGGTGGTCAATCATTTTTCCCTGGTTTTTCAGGTAAAAGTTGGGGGGTCGGCTTATATGCGGGTCGGCTTATATGCGAGTATATACGGTACTAATGCAAAGAATATGCTGCAAATTTTAATTAGGACCTTTTTTTAATTCATGCTAGTGGTCCTTTAACCTTTCCCACACCCTTCAAGTATGTTTATATAATCCAGGTGCACCTCTCATCACTCTTCCCTGACTGCAATAAGCATAAAACAATTTGCACTTTTCATTTGAGAATTTTACAGTGACACTGGGGAGGACAGGGGAATGGTGCAAATGCTTTATTACACAATAAGCTAAAACAGGGAGATGAGACTCTGCTAACTTGTAGCAGCACTGCTGGCCATGAAGAGTTAATCTCTCAGCAGCAGAGAGGGGAGGTGGGTGGGTTCAATTGATTTGTTCTGTGGTCATAGGGAAATATTAGTTGGTCTCCCCCATCCAGCTGTTTCTTGACTAGTTGTGGGTGATGATGGGATGGGGCAGAACACTGGATAGATTGCGAAACAGAAGTTCAGTCTAATCAATCAGCATTCAATATTGAAAATGGTTTTGCAAACTCAGCCAACCAGGTGATAAACATTAATAATGGAAAAATTGTATGTATTAAAAAATCATGAGTCTGTTCTAATTGTGTTTTCTACTACATTATGCTATCTTAAAAATGTACACTGTGAAGCAAAATAAATCTGTCACCGAATTTATGGCTTTTTATAATAATGTTACAATACTACATAATGTGAACACAATTGAAAGTATTGAACGATGCACCATATTAAGAGCTAGTATTTGCAGTCTCTGAAATCTGCAGATAAAATCATTTTGGATAATTGTTGCTAAGCAGATGTTTAGAGTTTGATGCCAAAAATGCTGATGGAAAGCAAGAATTTCTGGTAGAAGTACAAATATGAATTTTAATAGCAGATACATCTAAAAATCACTCTAGTCTTTCCCTGCTCAAGCAAACAATCATTAACCCTTTGCACTCAAGACACTTACAGAAAGCTGGAACACTATCAGCATGAAAAACAACTAGGTTGCAAAATTATGCAGTTTCAGAAAGGAGACATTAGCTTCCAAAATGCATGCAGAAGCATTATGTAAAAGACCCTTTCACCAGTGATTTTCCCCTTATGGAAAAGTTCCCTACTCTACCCATACCAGTCAGCAAGCAAGCAAATATTTCATGTTCATAACCTAGGATTCATACTGAGGCCTGTCAGGTTCTACCATTCTAGGGAACACATACATGCATATAAATCAGTCTATGATCTTCCAGGAGCGACAAACTGCACTACTTACATACACCATCAAATAAATGGGCTGAACCATTGTTGGTGAAAGGGTCTAGTACACAATAGTTTTGCATGCAATCTATTTTGGAATCTAATGTCTCCTTTATGCAACTGCATCATTTTGCAACCTAGTTTGTTAATGCTGCTAGTGTGCCAACTTGCTTTATCTTGAGTGAAAAGGGTTAATAATTGTTGGAATGGAATTTGACCACTTACTTCAGCACCTTATGGTCCCTAAGCAAGATGAGCATAGCCCCCCCCTTCTTTGTTTGTATTATCCTGCTCATGATCACACTTGTGAGAACTCTGGAGGGGAAAGTCAGCATGGATCAATGCCACATAGTGAGGATATCTAAAGTGACAATGAATGGTATCATGGTCAACATCCCTTTCACAGTCAGACCTGCGCCAACTTTGACACATCAGTTTACGTTACAATTCCAATGAAATGGGAACCAAGATAAAACTTGTACATTTAATAAAGCTGCAAGGACATGTAAGGGCAAGTATTGCTGACAGAAGTACTGTACATCAGTAATATACTTCTATCAGCAGCTTTTCCGGATAGAACAATATCAGTAATTTTACCGATATTCTACTAGTGGCTGTTCCAGATAGTACAATATCAGTAATTTTACAGATATTCTACTATCACTTTATCCTATTCTATTCCCACGCTAACCTTGCCTGCATCTATGTCTAACACTAACCTACCTCCTAACTACGCCTACTACCCTTACCTATGGCTAACAATAACCTTTATAAAAGGTTAAAAAAAGAAGAAGTAAGAAATGATTTGTCATCACAGGAAGGGCCGGATTAAGGGGTACTCATGGCTTTTCTAAGCATGGTGTTGAAAGGGTTAAAAGAAAATTGTAAGACTGCTGTGCTGTAGCTGCAGTGCTGGATAAAAGGAGTGAATCCTGTAGCAACAATGAAGGTGGATTGGGTCAGGTGATAGCTCTGTGTAGGACAGCCTTGCAGCTTTCTCTTTTTGAAGTGATCCCAAGGGAATTTTTCTGGAATGGCTCTGTCAAATATGAAAGTTGTGTGACTAATTGCATAGTCCCTTATTCATCTTTTCCACCAGTGAAAAATCTGAGAGGGTAAACCAGGGCATTAACCTGTCCAATCAAAACATCAACATCTGAAGAGTGGCGCATGTGATAGCTGCATGTCTGTGGATAATGTCACTTTCCATGTACCACATCTGGTCAGATCCACACAGGTTTGTTTTTTTTTTAACAATAAGATTTTAATCAGAATTGGCAAGTGGGAAGCATTACACAACATTTTGTTTTTGAATTCCAGTTGCTGTAACAATTGAGTAACGAATATGCATAGAATGACCATTTGACATTGATTTATCTAATTCTAAGATTGTGTTGCAAGTGTCAAATGGATCCGTGAAAAAGGATCTGATTACCGGTCGATCAGATCTGTTTTCACTCCATTGCTACTCCATTTCTACTCTGCTGCTTCAATTTCATTTCCCCACATCCCCTCCAGACCCCACCCCAAAGTGGATTTTTCTATTTCAAACGGTCCGCTTCTTCACTAGTGTGAAGAAACGGTCCGTTTTCTTTTCATTGCCCTCAATGCAGTGCTTCAGCTTCCATTGCTGTTCCGCTGGGCTCAGTGATCCGGAAAAACTGGTGCAACAGGAAACTTGTAGTCCATTTAGCAGATTGTGCGGAACGGATTCATTTGAATGGACGGATGTAAACAGATCCATAGTTTAACACTAGATCCTTTCCATCCATAACAACCCGTTCCCTTCCGATCTGGGAATGGACCGTTTTTTAACTCTAATGTGAACCGGGCATTACAGTTGTCACATCAGACTGCCATGAGCTAGAGAAATACACTTGCTAGGGTGGGCTGTAACTGTAACAAGTGAGGAGAAAGGAAGCGTGGGAGAGGAAAAAGAGGCAGAGTGGGGTTTAGGTAGAGGATGAGAAAGAAAGAGAAGGGTGATAGATCCACCTGGCTTTTTAATGTGCTGTGAAGCAGAACATTCTAGCACCAGCTTACAGCTTATCCTTAGTCTTTTGTAACTAGAAAGGTTTAGCTACTATAGCTGTGGATCAGCTCACATTTCTTTAGGCAGCCTCTTTCGTGGTAAGTTGCCTTGTAGTTAGGCAAAATCTGGTTAATTTCTTTAGTGCACACGGCAACTCCAGGAGGATCAGAAAATATCCACTTACATGTGATTTCTCTTCTACAATAGAAAAAAATGAATGCTTCAATGTTATCTGCATTATATTTATTTCTTGGTTACTTCATCATTGGCAATGCTCAATCTAGCAACTAGAGTTAGTAAAGGGCACTTGCATTCAAGGAGAGTACTCCACCAACCCACAATAGACGAGATGTGGGCCCAAACCGATACGGGATTATCCCTCGGGTACACAGGCTAACCCTCCTCAGTATACATGTAAAAGTGATGTGAGAGTGTCACATGCTCTGCCAATTGCTGATCACTCTTTTGCTGCTGTATAAACAGCAACAGCAGATATCTCATGTTTGGTTGAGCCTAAATCTCACTCAAATGCTCATCCATCAGATACAATTGATCATAAAATTCCAGCCCTACAATTAAAACTTCTGTAATGATTAGGCATATTTTATACACAAGATACACTGTTCCAAATGCTGATCTCTATCCAATGTCTGTCATTTACAGCTTACTTTTGACATTCCATTTATTTCCCTTAATTTCTGCTCAGCATAAAAAATCTTAATCCATAAATCAAAGTCATCTAAATATCAGTGTTCTTGAGAAAGCAATTTATGTTTTGTCAAATATGTGAAATTAGCAGTAGTATATTAATATTGGTAAGCAAGGGCTGGGTTAACCCTTTCATTGTCTAAGATTGGCTTTGCTTTTGCACCTCAGACGGTGGATTCTCTTATTCAGACAAATACCAAACAAATGTCAATTATAACATTTAAAGGGACCCTGAACTGACATGTCCTGCGATAAGATAAAACAAAGTGCCAGTTCTGCTTAGAACTAACCTGTTTTGCTTTTTTCTGTATCACTGTAATTGTTAAAAATCCAAATCACAGTTTCCCTACAGTCGTAGGGTAACTCTCACAAATAACTCATTAAAAGTCATAAAAGTCCAATGTGGCACAAACAACCTCTGAGTGTAGGAATCAGAATTTTTTTTTTAAAGTTCAACATTTGACTGTATGGGAGCTTAATAAACTAAGACTGTCCAAACTTAAAACCTAGATTTTTAAATTTGAACATCAAAATATGGCTACGGGATGCCAGGAAAGACCTGTTTAGTACTAAGACTAAGTTTTTTTTATGTCTTCAGTTTATTTTCACTTCCAATTTGGAGTAAAGGTTGCAGGCCACACATTTTGCTTATCAAAATCATGCTTTCAAAAAAGAATTAAAGTAACTAAATTAGCCTGCACAAGCATATATTAAGGCCCATACAGATGCTCAATAATTGTCACCTGGAATGATCAGTGGTAACCATTCTGGGAGACAGTTTTCAGAATGATCAAGCAGCCTGTCCGGCAGAAGAGGGACAAGTGATAGACAAGCAGGAGGAGCTGTACAACAACAGTCATACATATGATAGATTATCAATTGAGACAATCAGGATCAATCATCTCGGTCAAGGAGAATCTAATATCTCAATGTAGCTTTAAACAATACCTGTACAAAAGCTATGTGTTCTATTCACAAAGACAAGTCCCCAGATGCCTTTTGTTTGCACTTTAAGCTGTTCTAAGAAATAAAGACTTATGAATGTCAGCAGTCAACACTGTTGACACTTTCCTTAACCTGGCTGTCACCATCTAATGTAAATATTTTTATCTCAGAAGCATAGGGGTAGAAATTAAATTATTGGAATCAGGATTGTCAGATGTGGTTAATGTCATTTTCAGACTCTGCAGAGACAGAGTCTGCACAGAGACAACACATTCTGCAGCTTTGGTCAGAAAGATGATTTGACGATATGCACTAGTTAAAGGGAAGCCATAACTGGAGCTTCTTCCGTATTCTCATAAACTGCATGTTCTCTCAGCTTCATTGGCCTCCCCATCATGGTAAAGCTATGCCCCTGTTCAAAACTCAGACTGGATCTAGTTTATATAGTGCACAGTCTTACCCCTTCAATACCCCTTCAATGTATTTCACATAAATCAATGGAGGATGTCAGGTAGCCCTGTAAGCATTTCTATTACAAGACTTGTAAATTCGTTTTTTTAACTACCCGCAACAATGGAGAATTGAAGACCTGGGGAAAAAAAATATATGGAAAGTAAAGTTCTTTATAGCCACCTCAATTACTTCCACCCAGAACTAGAGTGGCTCAATGTGCCCAGACTGATCAGGTGATAGATTTGTAAGGCATTTTTGAGCTGTACACATCTATCCCCTGATCCCCATACTTCTACATGAGTTCTGCTGCTTACGAGGAACTCTACAAGGAGCAGATAGGCTGCGGCAAGTTTACAGTAGGTCTGCAAATGTATGACTGTTTAGCCCGTTCATTGTTGTTGTACGTTATAAAGCCATGTCTAGAAAGGAGGGATACAATCTTGATGTATCATTTACCCATGGATGGCAAGTGTGACACAGAATATCACAGAAACATATCAGTAGAGGCTTTTGCACATGAAAAATATCAATTCTGGGCCACAAGCTGTAATATGATCTACCCAGAGGAACATCATGTATTATTTGTCACAATATTGCTTATTCCAAAAGCAGTGTGATTTTTAAGGATGCTGCTCAGTACTGGCTTATCCTGTTTATGCGATATGCCAGTTGGGTAGGCAAAAGAGCTACCTCCGCCAAAATCACTAATCACAAGCTATTCATATAAAAATATCCTCAGACTGATGTCTTATGCAGTGGCAGTAAAATATATTTTAAACAGAAATTTAGCCTGAGCTTGATAGGTATAAAATAGAGGTACACATAGCATAGCAAGGTTAATTTTAAGCCAAAAAAATCAAGCTGATAAAGCCTTTAAAACATACATGAATTCAGAAATTTAAAACATGAGCTCAGGCAGACATCTTGCCGCACTCTCCCTATCAGCTGTGACCCCTGCTGGGCCACTGTTACTCAAGGGGGCAGGAGAGTTTAGTCAGTGGTTCTGCTTTTTCACCAATGTAAGGGCTGCACGGAGGCTGACATCATGGGGTGTGTCCACACCTCCAACTACCAGGAAGAATCAGTTAGAAATTGGCCAACAGGACTTCCTGTCAGCTTACTTTAATAAGGAGTCAGCAGCAAGAAGTCAGTTAGGCTGCAGCCAATGCAGCCTTACTGGTACAAAAATAAATCACTTAGAAATGCTCATAAAATCGTTACGAAAAAAAATGTATGGTGGGTGTTGGAATACGTGGGTACATCCAGAGAAGTTATACCCAGCATTCACCAAAAAGGATCCCTTATTCATCACATAACCAACAGAGGCACTCTAGCACTATTCCGCTGGCTGCTAAGCCCTGTGTTATTGCCTGGAGGAAGTTAAGTGAAACTCATAAAGCCCATCGGGCCTGATCCAATTCACTTTTTCTCCTAAGTTTTCTACTAGGTGATATTTTAATATCTTTAAATTAAATGTCCTTTTTTGTGAATGACAAATGTGACTTCACAGAAGGTAGGCTAACACTTACCATCCACTTTCAAACTGTGTTTAACTATTTAATCTTCATCCACTTGGGAGGTTTGCTATTAGGTTTCCCCACACACACTTACTACTTCTAGTGGTCGCTTGGCTTTCAGTCTGGCTAGTTTTTGAGCACCCCTTCTCTTTACTGTTGTATCCATATGCCATTACTAACTACTACGCTATACTGGGCTCTCCGGGTCTATAGTGTTCGTCTCCATTCTAGAAAGTTACTCGAATTCCTTTTGGAAATTATTTCACAATGCAGCCTCAGGGTTATTCAACTTTTTTGATGACTTCAGGTCCATTTTTAGGAGTAATGGACCTGAAGTCCATTACTGTTGATAGACAATTGTGCTGTGATACTGGAATGTAACTACAGCCATGTCACGCTTCAGCTGTCATCAAGACAGCCTTATCTCTTTTATGGACACCTAGCAAACAGCCTTTTTCACTGAAAGACATTTTGCATTCAAAAGCTATGGGAGAGATCGCATCACAAGGGTAGTTCCAAGGTGCCTCTTGTTTACACATCTAAAGTTGCTTTTTTATGAAATATGCATATATTTCTCTGAAGACTCTCTCTTTGTAAAATCTGTGAGGAGCTTACAACAGTACCTCACTGCTTGACCTAGAAATGACCTTCTAGCTTAAACATAGTCATGTCAGGAAGAACAGGCCCTGTCCTTCCAGAGAACATGGCGGAGAAGGGATCAAATGGAGGAAAGGTAAGTTCAGGTTAGCTGTAACTCCAGCTGTGAGGCATTACTGAAACTATTATGCTTACACTTGTGTTCATTTCAAAAAAGGAAAACTAGTGAGTGTAGTTGGTAAATATCACATTTCACGTGATAGTATATATTCTACAAAAGTACGTAGCTCAAATATATGAGAAGCATTCACAGGCCATGGCAAGATTCCAATATATACATTGTGCAATGCAGTACACTTCAACAAAGACTTCCACAATATACTGCTGTATAATGTTCCTCAAATGGGTATGAAGTCGGTGAAAGCATTTATAAAACAGTATGTAACTTACAGAAAACCAGCCATATGGAAATCTTAAAAAGCACTTGTACTGTACTTGTAAGTATAATACAATGAAGGAGGATAAGAAAGCTATATGCACTACAGTCCTGAACACAAATCTGTGGTGGAGGAGGACAAGGTTGGTAGACGCTTCATTCAGTTATTTCAATTATGGAGGTTTTTGTGCATTTTAAAGACATAGACCACATTCTGACAGTCCTGCTCTGCACCCCTGAGGTTCTGCAATGCAATCCTAGCTCACCCCTTATACACACAAATACACACATATGGTGCATGGCCAAGTACATCTAAAATTGAAGCTCAGTAAAATGGGCGTGAGGTAGTGCTGATATTGTTCCCTGATGCCCAATTATTGTATTAGAGGACGCTGCTGCAGATCTGCAGTGACTGTGAGCATGTAGGTAGCTGTGAAAAAAACAGGCTGCAGGGGCTGTGTCTTTTTGAGAGAGGGAGCCGCTGCAGAGCGCAATGGCGGGGAGCCAACACAGTGATGGCGAGCATGCAAAGGGTTTCCAGATATGTTCATCGTGATGGTGCACCTGCCACCAAAACTAAACTGGCCGCCGTTGCTGAAAAATGCATTGTGGACTATGGTGGCGCCCAAATTAACAGGTGTGCTGTGTGCCCTTTTTAACTGATTCGGTGTGGCCTGATGACCATACAGGTTATCTTAGGCAGTAACCAGGCCCCGATTTACCTCACAGGAGCCTATAGGCACAGACATCCTGGCACCCTAGACTTCACCCTCCATAAACCCACAAAGTGTGCTGTCTGTCACTTCTCCCTTACTTCCCATCACAGGTAGCACCCTCAATATTAAGTAACTAGAGGTGCCCCCAAGTATTAGGTAGCTAGAGGAACCTCAGTATTAACCACTTGCCGACCGCACGCTTATACCGTGCGTCGGCAAAGTGGCAGCTGGAGGACCAGCGACGCAGTACTGCGTCGCCAGCTGCAGGCTGATTAATCAGGAAGCAGCCGCTCGTGCGAGCGGCTGCTTCCTGTCTTTAAAGGGAACCTTAACTGAACAAGGGGGTAAAGAGTTTCACTTACCTGGGGCTATTACCAGCCCCCTGCAGCAGTCCTGTGCCCTCGGAGCCGCTCTGGAATCCTCCGGTCCCCCGCTGTCACTTAGTTTTGTTTTTGACGACTCACCAGTCGGCCGGCCGCCATGAGTATTATTGGACGCATTCCCTACTGCAATTAGCGCTGTTGCGGACCGCATCACGTACAAAAATACGCGTTGCGGCATTCCGCACGCATAGATATGCGGCAACGCGTATTTTTGTACAGCGCTAATTACAGTAGGGAATGCGTCCAATAATACGCATGGCGGCCGGCCGACTGGTGAGTCGTCAAAAACGAAACTAAGTGACAGCGGGGGACCGCTGGGTCGGATTCTAGAGCGGCTCCGAGGGCACAGGACTGCTGCAGGGGGCTGGTAATAGCCCCAGGTAAGTGAAACTCTTTACCCCCCGTTCAGTTAAGGTTCCCTTTAAAGAGAACCCGAGGAGGGGTTCTGAGAATAAAATCCCCAACCCGAGGAGGGGTTCTGAGAATAAAATCCCCATACAGAGGCTGGGTCTGTCTATGGAGCCCAGCCTCTGTTGCTATATAGATCGCTCCTAATCGCCCCCTGCACTCTACAATACCCCATAAATCACAGCCGCACTATGCGCGCTGTGTTTACCTCACTCCTGTCAGTCTCGCCGCTTCCCCCGCCTCCTGCATCTCTCCGGTCCCGCCCGCGTCCCTTCCCTCCAATCAGCGGCGAGGAAAGGGATGCGGGCGGGAGCGGAGCGATGCAGGAGGCGGGGGAGCGGCGAGACTGACAGGAGAGAGGAAAACACAGCGCGCTGCGACACGCTGCGTGCGCCAGCACGACTGTGTTTAGGGGGGTATTGCAGAGCGCAGGGTGGGCTTAGGGGCGAACTATATAGCAACAGAGGCTGGGCTCTATAGACAGACCCAGCCTCTGTATGGGGATTTTATTCTCAGAACCCCTCCTCGGGTTCTCTTTAAAGTCTGAAATTCCAGAAGTGATCCGGAGGCGGGGCCAGAGCATCTGTGAGTGGCTGCGCGGGCACAGGATGTCTGCAGGGGCCAATAGAAGCCCCGGGTAAGTTCAACTCATTTTCTACCGACCCCCCTACAGTAATCTTTTAAGTAGCTTAACCTCCTTAGCGGTAACCCCGTGTGTGACACGGGGTAAGCCGTCGGAGGGTGCCGCTCAGGCCCTGCTGGGCCGATTTACATAATTTTTTTTCAAAACGCAGCTAGCACTTTGCTAGCTGCGTGTTTGGTCTGGTCACCGCCGTCGATGCGCCGCTACCCGCCGCGGATACAGGCCCCCCCCCGCATACCCCTTGCGCAGCCTGGCCAATCGCTGCCAGGCTGCGCTATGGGGTGGATCGGGACTCCCTGTGACGTCACGACGTCCATGACGTCACTCCGTTCGTCGCCATGGCGACGGGGGAAGCCCTCAAGGAAATCCCGTTCAGAACGGGATTTCCTTATGGGCAAGCGGCACCGGCGGTGATCGGGGGATACGGGAGGATGCCTTAGGGAGGGGGGAAGCATGTAGCTAGCGCTAGGCTAGCTACATGCTAAGAAGAGAAAAAAAGGTGAAAAAAACCCTCCCGCGGCCGCGGGAATTAAACCGCCAGGGGGATTAAGGTGCCCCTGACTGAAGGGAGCTTTTGTCAGTGGAATGCAGAGAGCAGGGTTGAGTTACCTCTCATTTACATTCTCCTCTGGACTCTACATAGCGAAGGAGGGAGGTGCTCGGGGAGGGTGTAAGCTGCACTTCCATCAACAGGCGCCTGTAGGCACGTGCTTACAGTGTCTTATGGTAAATCCGTCCCTGGCAGTAACATTATAGCATAAAAAGCAGGGAACCATAGTAAGGAGATCCTGATCATAAGTTATTCAATATTTACAAGGAGACTGCAGGGATGCTGAGGGCCCAGAGGGGAAGTATAGAGACAGCACTAAATGTATGAGCCAGCATCTTATGACACTGGCTAAAATATAGGAGGACAATCAGTTTTATCAAATATAAGTCAAAGATAAATAAAAGTCTTACCTGCAGATGTTTGCTTGAATTTTTCGCTTTTCTTTTTTCTCCATTTCCACGGCTTAAAAATTCTTCCTAAAGTTGCAAATTTACTTCTTCTCCTGATTGGTGGAGTGTGGGTGCCAGGTACTAATGACTCAGAGCGCATTGCAGCCAGCCTCTCTACTTCCTCAGCTGAAAAGCACAACACACAATAGCACTGTGAGAAAAGACATCCGTGTACCAGCATAGCCAGTTAGACAGCTTGATAATAAACAGAACTCAACTGATTTATGCTTCATCTGAAATATTCCATAAACTACATTGACAGCGTAGACTGGTACATGGATGAAGCATCTGACTGTAGATGTTTTTAACTCCTCTCCAAGCAACCAGCTAATGCCCTCCTGACTTTTTCTAACTTGTCTAGTGATATGAAAGGCAGAGGCTGTTTGAAAGGCAGAGGTTATTTGTTAGCAGGACAATATTATAAGACCAACCAACGGCTTCAAACTGAATTACAATCTGGCTTAACGTTTCTCTCAGCTCCTTATTAACTATGAAATTATCTTACCCTGCAGTTACTACCAAAAGCAGCCATCTTGCATATACTGTGCTAACCAGTTCAATCTTTAAGCCCCAAACTGCTATTCTGAATACTTAGCTTTCTATAAGTTTAACTTGAACACAGAAGCTCTCTGCTATGAGAGCAGAGTATACCATGGTATACTGATAAGACTGCCAAGAGAAAACGAAAGTAAAACTATTAGCCCTTTCAGGCACTTCTTTTCTGAACTGTTTGTTGTTAGAACTTGTAGCTGTGTGGCAAAGGTGACATTTTGACTGTAGTTCTGCTTTAAAGTAGAGTTTGAACAGTGGAACAATACAATCGGAGCAACAGTAGCAGCTCTACTGACAGAGGTTAAACTCAGTTCTTGTAGTCTGTTGCTTCTTTGGGCCCTTTCACATGGGTAGCTGACAAGCGGTAAAGAAAACCATCTCTCAGTTGCTCTCCTGCACCGGCTAGACGCTTGTTAGTGCTCGGTTCCGACGCTGTACAGGCGTCCCCCACGGATTGAGATCTGAGCGCTGCCGCGCAACCCGACATGTTGGGTTCCTCCACCGCCCAGTAATGCCACTCCATGTCAGCGTTTGACACGCATGGTGTTAGAACCGCTGCAATTCGGCTGCATTTAAATGGCACCCGAATTGTACTGACGGGTGGCAGACGGGAGGCTGAACTGCTCGGCAAACGCGTAGTTCAGCTGCCTGTCTGAAAAGGGGCCTTATAATGAGGTCAACATTTAAAGACAGGTTGTCAGCTGCAGAAGCATAATTTCACACAAAAAACGGGTACTGTAATTACTAAGCTGTTAAATAATGTTTTTAGATCTATTCTTAAAATGGAAAAAGCAATATCCTCCACTAAATCTCCCATACTTCAGCATATGTTTGGGGAAAAAAAAAAAATATTATGGTATGTGGATGCTTCTGTGGCAGGCTAATGCATTATCAAAGAGGCACAGTTTCCCCACTCCCTTCAAGGAAGAAGGGCGTGATGATAGCTGCCCCTCAGTCTCCCCCCTCATTTACAATGGGAGAGGGCGTGTCTACAGGAATTAGTCATCCCCTCTCCTGAACCTGATCCTGGGATGTGGACTGGAAGGTTGCAGGAGCGGATGGGGCAGTCTGTTACTGTTGTAATTTCTCCTCCCTCCAGTGCAAGTCTTTACAGAACAAACAAAAGGGAGCAGCATTTGTACAACTAATGTAGTGGTTGCTGCAAGTGGTAATGGATTAGTAAAAAAAAAAAAATATTTGGAAGATGGTCTTGAACATACAGAACCTGCATTATGGAGTTTGGTACAAAGGTGAAGCAGTAGTCCTAGAGGATCCATTCACAATCAGATAAATGGTTGCTTTCTACAAGAGTTCTGCATTTGCTTTTGTTTTCTTTGCACCTGTCTTAATTAGTCAGCACAAAAGATACAAAGGATCCAATCTGTTGTTTTGAGTTCCCATAGCTCTACAGGAAGTAGGATTTGGGGAGTATCAGTAGATAGCTGTTTGGCAACTAAAAGTGGACCTGAACTCAGAACTTCCTCTCTGCTCTAAAAGATAGGCAACAGCATAATAACATTTAAAGAAAAACATTTCTTTGTTACAACTGATACAAATCCTGCAATACATCTGCAGTGTGTCTACTTCCCATCCCATGTTTACTAATTAGCTGCTCTGACGTGGCAGCCAGCTGACACAGCTGAGAGATCAACTTACACTGGTGATTAGTCACAGATGAGAGGTAATTAGACAAGCTAAACTCTCTAAATACATACAGGGTGCATTCCTCTATGTTTTCCTTCTGTCCTGTGCAAGAGTTCAGGTCCACTTGGATGTGAGCAACCAGGCTTTGGTGACTGTATATTGGAGAAGAATGGAAACTACTGAAAGATGCTTCATATATGAGGCACAGCAATCCTGGTTTTTCAGTCACATACTGGATGACTGCAGGTGTTGCTTATTCTGAATGCCATTAAAAGAAATCTACTAGTAATAATGTAATCATATAAATATCACAAGCTTAAATAAGAAATATAAACACCAAATAGAGTACATCTCATTGTCAATGGGTCAGTTTGGTGGACCTTATAAAACAAACTTCCTCCTCATCCTATTTCTGATGAGATCTTATGGGTGAAATCATTAATGATAAGAAAGATGGAGGAAAGCAGTGTTGACAGATAAAGGGATTATGTAAAACAACAGAATGCGGAGAATGACAGAAATGTATTTATGTAACCAAAAAAATGCAGCGTGTTTGCAGAAAAGATAGCACAGTAATCCTCCTCCACATCCTAGTGTGTTGGGTTTCAAAAGGAATGCAAGTGTTTCTCCAACAGCACACAGTGAGAGGGATTATAACACATGTATTATAGGACAGCCTGAGGTTTTTCTATATTTAACCTTTTATAAATACACCCCTAACAGCATGGTTTTACTCCCTCTGACAAAACTCCTTCACCAAAACCACAATCTCCTCCTATTTGAGATACTGCCGGGAGCTTATTTACAAAAAAGAAGATTGCCATGTTTTTGTTATCCACTTTTGTTATCCACAAAAAAAAAATGAGGCAATGTTTATAAAACACTGGTTATGATTTGGAAACAGGCTATCAGTGCTCGATTTTCTGTAGCATAATTGTCCTGAACTGATGGATCCACATCCTTACATTCGCTGTGTGTGTGGCAAAAGTGGCAAATAGGGCTTCTGACACTTTATAAATACGGAAATAAGATCTTCAGTATTTTAAATAACAGCAGTAGCGGTCTTATCAAACTCACAGCCACAAGGCCACACCCACTCTTTAAATTCCTGCACTAGCTCCCTATCGGATACAGGATAAGTTTTAAGATTGTATGCCTGGCCTATAATGCACAACACCTGCCCTACCTACATCTCGGAGCTTCTTTACAGGTATACACAAGGCTGTCCAATCAGATCCTCCAATGACCTAACTGCCCCATGCATTTCCCACTCCCATGCGCACCTGCAGGATTTCTCAAGAGCTGCCCCCACCCTCTAGAACTCCCTTCCACCGCCCATCAGACCCCCTCCTTCTACACATTCAAGCAAGCCCTCAAAACTCACCTCTTCAAGATGGCCTACCCACCCCTACCACAAAGTTACTCTCTACTGAATACTTATTCTACAGCTCTACCAAGTGTGTCCATCTCCCCTCCCCTTAGATTGTAAGAATTTGGCGGGGTCCTCCCTTCCCTAGTGTATTCTACATAATTGTGTGCTCCTTTTCTATGATTGCCTCATTGTTGTATTACTGGGCCTACCTAACCAGCCCAAAATCGCATGATCATGTTTTTTTATACCGTTTGCCTTGTATCTTTGTCCTATGTTGTATACCCTTGTTACATCTTTTATCCCATGTATCATTGTATGTATTTATTGTCCAGCACTCCGTAATATGTTGGCGCTTTATAAATACAATAAATAATAATTACAACAAAGGAATGTATTCAGCAGTGATGCATTGTGGGAGACAACATATGCTCACTCCAATCTGAGTAATCACAAATACCTTCTGTTTTAAAAAGACACATTTATGTTCTGCATTAACCACTTAAGGACCAGAGACCACTAGTACAAGAAAAGGCAGAACACCAACAAATATAGACGATTTGCTGCACATACCTGCCGCAACCGCCATCCTCACTGCAGGCCGGGAACCTCAGCATGCCATTCTGCCATCTCTATGACGGCAGAGTTCCTGTGAGACGGTCAGGAGCCGCTTTCATTGGCTCCTGACCCTGTCTATCAATGTAAGCCAATGGGAGTTGCTTACGTTGATAGACAGGGTCAGTAGCCACCTCAATTAGCATCACCCTTAAACGGTTAAAAAAAAAGAATGCATTTTTGGCATTTTAAATCAAGCATATTGTTATTATTTTTGTCAGAACAGAATACACACCCAAATGCATTCTTTTATTGAAATAGATCTACTCCTGCATCATACTGGTACACACCACTGACCCCAAATAAGTGTAACACCCACATATTTTGTATCTCAGCAGGTGGGAGAAACGGGACAAGATGTTAATCAAGATGTGAAATCAATCGGTACTACACTACATTGACAATATTTTGTAGGAGATACTGAAGAAAAGAGCTTCTTTCCATATGATGGATTTTTCCCAGGGTAATAAAAATAAATTAAATCACTCTTTTTCAAAATTTAAAGACAAAAGAACGGCCCCACAAAAAGGGTCAGGGCGTATTAATACATAAACAGGTATAACGTTATTAGCAGTTGATTGCAAAACCTATTAAATGACAAAATGTTCTCATCACTGGTCATTCAATTATTAATCCATTTTTAACTAATCATTTAATCTGCATTTCACCGGCTTTGAATAGTGTTTAGTCACAAACACACACGTTATTCATTTAAACCATCAAGGCTCTTCAGACAAAGTATAACAGGATAACTGGATTTAGAAAGTGGCAAAGTTTATCAAAAGCAACTACAAACACAAGTTTACACGGTGATAGATTGCATTCAAGATTCAAACCCTGAGTGATCTACCCAAAGTGCTTCAGGAAATTGACGGCCTATGGCATTACGCTACATCTTACAGTGGAATGATGCGGCTTGATAGATTTTTAATTAATTACATGCTGAAATCTATTAAAAATGTGTGCCTACTGTGTGGAATGAGTCAATTTGATCTGAGAGCGATCAATCTGTAGGCCAGATCTGGTGCCCATCTGTGAGTGTATGGGCACTTTCAAACAAATGTATGAAATATGAAGCCTTTTTAAATCACATTTTATATCTGCACTGCAGTGTGACATACGTGAACATGAGGACTTCAGGGTTGCATAAAGAAATAGCCTGATTACGGAGATAAAGAGATGTCATGGTTGGCATAAATCCCTTTCTTACTTCCTTCTCCCTGGGACCTTCTGTGGGTTGTGTGGGAATAACTGGCAAACTTTCAAGCAGATTCTTAATGAGCATTGTAGTATGTAAATCCCTTACGGGAACAACAAATCTAGGTATATAAAAAGGGTGCTATGGATACATAAAAATGACTTGGATAGGATTAATTGTAAAATGAATTAATTTAAGGTCCTAAAGCAAGACAATAAAGAGTAATATAAAGAGTATAGTAAAATATATAAAAGAATGATACAATTGTAAAAAGGTATCCAGACTAGCAAAACTGGAAGCTCAAAAATGGGTGGTAAGGTGATATCAAGTCAAATTCAGAACATTTTTACAAGTTTATAAATTCAAAAATAAGGAAAGCTGAGAATATAGAACGTCAAAAAGAAAAGTCAGGGAATCTGGTTGTAGAAGATTGAACTAAAGCTGAGATATTAAATACATGCTTTCCTTATTTGTTTACAAGTAAGACACTCTAGAGTTACAATTCCAACTGAGCAGCGCTCGGAGCCTCTTCCAATCAAGCGCAGGAATAACCTGATACAAACCACCAGGAAAATTTAAGTACACTTTCACCAATAGTGTGCTTGTCCGAGTTCCTTATCACTCTTTCTTGTAGGGCTAACACATCACATGTAAAAAGATAAGTGTTATTCTGTAATTACACAGTTCCCACCACCTCCATATAGGCTATAGTCAATAGACTGTGAGATCTAAACAGTCCATTACACCTCAGGAGAGCACCTTGACATTCCCCCTCAATGTCCGCACTCACCCAACAATCCTCCAAGATTCTCCGGAGGTAGGATTAATGGCTTTGGGGGATGGATTCACAGTTCATCATATGAGCTTCAGCCACTCTACAAACTACAAATGCACCCTGGCGCTGATGAGTCAGAGCCTCTGACGAAATGCGAAGGGCGGAGCTACGAGTGGTCACCCGGGACCCAACTGTATTCCTATGCGCTTTATCCAAGTCTCCATTTGTGAGTGTATCTCTGAATTTTGATCTTTAATAATTAAATGGTTTTACACTATAGGGTGCATTTGTACTTGCTATATATGCAAAACAGCTTCTCTGAGCTCTCAGGCCAGTTTAGTCGGCTACAGTGCCGTTTTCTGAGGCACTTATACTTCAAAGAAACAGTGACAGGCAGCTTCAGATAAGATTTTTACTGCAGGGAAGTTTATAGGGTCATTAGCTCTGCTCTGTTACATAGTTTAAAATACAGTGTGGTTTTTAAATTGCAAATATGATAGAATGATGCGATGCTATAAAAAATATATATATACCTGACAATTAATGTTCTATTAATTATCTGTACTACACATACAATTCATTATATCATAATTTTTTTGGGCTTCATTGTCACTTTAATGAATCACTAAAAGCAGCAATGTGAAGGAAGGCAACAGATCATAGCTGCAGCGTGGCTATGGCCCACCGTTTTGGGTCCTCACCAAGACTTGAACTTCATTCCAATCTGTAGCTGATACCCCCTTTGCCAGGAGAAATGTTTACCTTTTCTCGAATAGATAAACAGGGGGTCCCGTATGGATGATATTGTGGCAAACCCCTCCCACAGTGTCACGTCATGACCATGGTCCTGACAGTTTAGTGTCTGTGAACCTAATTGCATTGTAGAAAATAACTGCTTTTTCCAACTGCCAAGCTAGCAATATCTCCTTCTTTGCATAGAACTCCCAGAAACAAACATTCCGTACAGATCAGCTGGCAGAACTAAAGATGTCACCACCAGTGATACATTTTAGAATTTAAATCAGGAAGAGGAAAGATGGGAAAACAGTGACTAAATAATCTATAAACAAATATGGTAAACAAATAATCAAGTATATTTATTATATTATTTTCACTACCGTTCCTCTTTAAGGTCCCATTTCACTATGCATGTTTTTGTAAGTGATTACATGTTTGATTCAATAAGAACACCACATTGCACAAAACTCAATTAAAATAAGAACAGTCTCCTTGAAGTCCGCTAGTGTCTTTCTTATAGTAGTGTGTCCCTCAGCATGCCAGCACTGGGAATATGAATGGACTTCAGAATGCCTCACTGAAAACACACAGATTCTGAGGTGAGCAGGGAGGAACCATATGGATTGCCCAGCTGCCTGTGTCAAGAGCACACAGCTCTGGCCATCTGGGGGCAAGATCCATTTGGTGTGAAGCTCCTATGCAGCATTAGAATTCTCCTGGTTGTGTCAGGCTGGGAGGAGGGGGGATAGTATAAGGAACATGAAGGAGTTCCATGTTAGGTTATGAGGGGGAATAGCACTGAGCCCAATGAGGGAAGGGGATGCACTACACTTAGAGAAGAGAGTACTAATTGTGCTGCTAAAAGCTGAGCTGCAGGCTACAATTCAGACAGCTCAGCACCAAAAATACACTTTGCCAAGCTGTCACAGTCAGAAATATGGAAATGACATGGATGTATTTAGTTTATGAATTTCTTGCTAACCTGTGTAGTGAATTAACTGTTTGCATGCCAAGTATACGGTTACAAGAAAGCATCTTATTATGGCCGCTGTAATGCAGCACTGTTTAATATGTATTTATCTATACAGATTCACTTAAGAGAGCTCAAGGATATGGAATAAGGAAAGAAATCCTCAGCATGCCTAGTTGCCTTCCTGATATGAACAATAACTGGCTGGTGCAGACAGAGCATCTCAGGGTGAATGTATTTAATGAAAATGTTGTGCGACATCCCTCCCACTATATGTGCTGACTAATTTCTCAACACTTTCAGAAAGTGAATTATTACATCACATGAAATTACAGGGCTGATTCATCATACTGTGTTAATGGTTATTGGGATCACCAGTACTGTACACCCATAATACAATTAACAATTCCATGATTCAGACAAGTATTTTTTTTTTTAAATATTGCAATTGTCACCCTAGCAATATTATCTGGCTTCACAAGTAAATGTTTGTGACTCCAATAAGCCCCCTCTAGACCCAGCGCATAATCCTCATGCGTGGACTTGCCTGAGTGTCTCTTTTTCTGAATCCATCACTGCCATGAATAATTGGAAAGTGGTCTCAAATGCCAATGTTCTGCATCATGCCATTGTATTCATACTCAGCTATAATAAATGCAAGCTGGGGATAGGGATGGGCTCCCTAGTGAGGTCAGAGGACAGGGATAAGGGCTGAGAAAAGATACATGCAAATGCACTAATTGCCAGTTAATCACTTCCACTGAAACAAGTGTTTTAACAGATATTTCAGGGAGTGACAGATGGCTTGCCTTAGTGGGCCATTGCTGCCACATGTATGGCTACAATGGCCTCCATTGGCTAGGGGCAGTTCAGTAAAATAATTTAGGTCGGTAAAATACTCGGTCCCTTCCTTAGCGCATCCCCTGTGTGCTGAGTATGTATCTGCACAATAATGTAATTGTGTATAATAAGCTTTACACACCATTTTGTGCACCAATGACATAGTGGTAGAGTAGAGCGCGCCCTAGTGGCTGCTGCTCTGCTCTGGCGCTTTGAGTCCGCAAGGAGAAAAGCGCAATATAAATGTTATTTGTCTTGTCTAGAGTAAGTGCATGAAAAAAAGTGAGTGAGCTGAACCTGTCATGGGCGGGGGGAGGAGAACTGGGGAGAGAGGTGCACTTGTTCATGGAAACACAGCCACTTTCATGGAGACAGTGAAGATGTGGGCAGACCCTAGAAGAAAAATCAATTTGCCCAGATAAGTATGTATATAACGTAAACATTGTGTCCCCTCTTACTGTGGGTGACGGGGTACTATGGACCTCCATAAGTCCTCAGTAAACACAAAAGCTCTAACCCTTTTAGAGCTCTAACACCTGTTTATCTTCTATTAAAAATAATATTGAATGAATTGTATGACCCCCAATTTTGATATAATATTGTATTATATATATCCAGTGCACCTGAATTGCGTATAGAAGTTTTTTTTTGGTGGTAAGATTAGACAACTGGGTCTAAGTATTTTCTCTGTTTTGTATATTCTTTTTATATATATTTTATATATATTGATGTAATCAATAAATATGTCTTTCAAAAAGAAAAAGTGCTCTAACCCAAAGCAATTAATTAAATTGTATTGCACATTAGCCAAATAAAGCAGATACATTTGTTTTAGTTGAAATGTGCATATCATTTTGCTTTTACTCTCACATAAAGTCACTGCCCAATTATAAAATAATGTAAAAACATAATAAAACCTTTTAAAATTTTCAAAGTAGACATGCTACTGCTGTAGCATGCACCACTTACTTACTCACGCTCTTCCAAAACGAGCAGCTGCTCCAATTGTCCCACTCTGGACCCTGTCAGGTCCAGTGACTTTGTAGGATGAGATCCCTGCACTTTGACTGGCCCAATAGGCTGCCTGTCACTTGACAGGCAGCCTATTGGGCCAAGGTGCAGGGATCTTGTCCTATAAAGTGAAGCAACCCCCAAGTCAGCTGGCTAATTTTACAAGCTGTTAGTCGGTATTTCTCCTGTCTGGCTCTCGGGGAAATTGCTGATGTTGCTGAAACCCGAGAGAAGCTGAAGACATGTTTGACACTTCCGCTGCCCAGCGGATCAACTGTAAACACATCCCCATGGCAACAGGGACATGAGCCCTCTGGTGCGCATGCGCACTGTCCCAGTTTGAACCATATTGTATGACTCTCACGGAAATACATTTTCTAAAATATGTGGCGTTTATGCCTCTCTCAGCCAAAAAGGTTCCTGACCCCTGTTCTAAAGCTTCACTATTCAAAACGTGTCAATAAAATGTTACATTCTATCAAAAGTACTAAAATGTTTCGTCAACAGAAATTACACCAGATGTGAACTGTAACTTTGAATACTGAAACTTTGTATACATCTGCCAAGTATATGTGAAAGACACATACAGACCATGGAACAGGCCATTTACCTGATGGGTCCTACAATATGCTAATAGGCAGCTGCATCAACAGAGCTGGGGGTGGCCACAGAGCTGGGGGTTTGTTCAACAAGACGTTGCTGATGGTTTTCCTGAACTTTACTAGAATACAGTCAAGCGGGTGAGTAAAATTATTGTTTTATTTCTGACCTTTCTTTCTTAGGAAACATTACAGACTTTATTGAGCACGCTTCAGTTGCTGTTTCTGCAGAGAATCTGGCATGGATACAGCCGCTCTGATGAGGGATGTAAAATGCCAGATCATTAAGGCAAAATGCATTGTTCAGCTGTCTGGTGGAAGCTGCTCTGTTGTACATCATGCCATCATAACTCCTACCTCATCCATAGCAACAGAACGCATCACAAACCTGTAGCCTAGTGACGACTCTGTACAGCACTCGGTCCCGAACTGTGAGAGCAATTTAGTCTCAAACCCTGAAGGCAATATTATTTGTATATGTATAGACACATTTACAGTGTATATTGTCATGCCAATTACTGTCCCTTAGAGTCTAGAGTTCCCTACCCCTAAGGCTTAGACCAAAAATACTAACTGCACTAAGCTCTGAATCCAGAACAGTGAAGGATTCCATTGCTTCCACCATTTTAAGTGTTTTAAGCCTCCATCTGTTATTTACAATATGTTGGTGAAATGTCCCTTTTACCTCCTGCATTGGTGACACTTGTCACTGGCACAGGAATGGAAGCCTTCCTAACAGTGACACAGAATAACAACATAACATTTTAGCAGAGAGGGAAATGGTTGGGGCACTAGTCATACATAGATCTCATAAATGTTTACTCTGCAGACTTGTGTCACATTGTTATGTGAAGGGTATAAATCTGCCTTAAACAGTAATGTGTACAATAAGTTATATACACTGCAGAGATTAATAGTAGGCTTGTAAGCATGTAAAACATGTATTCCTCTAGGCTTCTAACAGACATTGGCCTCAATTCACCAAGCTTTATTAAACACTTTAGCAAACGTTTGATTATTTACCTCATGGGTAAAATCTAATTTTGAATTCATTAAAGCGGTATCGTCACCATAAAAATCAAATTTCAACAGCAACTGGTCTGAGTGTATTAAGTGATAAAGATGCTAATCCTGCATTCAAAACTTTTAAAACTTTTTCTGCAGTTATTATTTGGAGTTATCACATACTTAAGGAAACACAGGCCCTTTAGTAGTCGTGCCAAAGAATTGCATGCTGGGGGTTCTTTTTATTTATAATCTGTTCCTCCTCTTCCCTTTATTTACCTGCCAGCTTCTTATCTGAAACCTAATCCCCTACTCACTTGTGTTTACAGGCAAGGCTGAGGCGACTCAGCGATTGGAGGAGACAAGAAAAAAAGTAAAGGGCAGAAATGACATCACGAGTTAGCCTTAACTGTGGGCAAAAGACATGGCCCCCACCAGGAACAGAATTCTCGTAATTTACTATATAACATTCACTGAAATCAAAACGTGGACAGTATAATACATGTGTTATGTAAGTAGATCAAGTATTTGTCTACTATTATATGTGTTTTGTTTCCCTGGCATAGTATGGCTGATCCTACTGCTTTAAGGTGTTATTATTTATTGCATGTTTTATCAATAAAACATTCAATAAACATATACCAGCATAGTGAATTCCAAATTAGATTTTACCCATGTGGTAAATTATCAAACGTTTGATAAAGTGTTTGATAAAGCTTAGTGAATTGAGGCCATTGTGATAAGGGAGCTTCCTGTCAATAGTCTAGTCCAAGTGTTAAAATGACTTGCATACTCCTACTATGTGCAAGTAACTGTTCACCAACACGGGTGCCCCTCAGGGCTGTGTCCTGTCCCCAATGCTGTTCTCGCTGTACACAAACTTCTGCAGCTCAACAAGCAACTCGGTCCAGGTCATCTAGTTTGCAGATGATACCACCATCCTTGGTCTTATAGAAGAGAGCGATGAACGAGCCTATCGCCAACAGATTGCGAAGATCTGCAACTGGTGCAAGGCTAACAAGCTTGTACTGAACACACAGCTAAAACCGCAGAACTGATCATTGATTTCAGAAAAGGCTGTCCTGAACTCCCCCCGGTCCACATCGAAGGCACTGAGGTTGCCAGGGTCCCGCATGCGCGTTTCCTAGGTACCACCAAATCCAGCATCCTAAGGTGGGAGGAAAACGCCCCAATGATCCAGAAGAAAGCGCAACAACGCCTGTTTTTTCTACGACAGCTGAAAAAGTTTGGAATGTTGCAAGACATTATGACCTGCTTCTACTCTGCTGCCATTGAGTCAATACTTGGCTCTTCCATCATCGTGTGGTATGCAGGGGCCTCTGCGAGAGATAAGGATAAACTACAAAGAGTCATAAAGTCTGCAGAAAGGATCATCGGTACTCCCCTCCCACCACTCAACCTTCTCTACTAGTCCAGACTGCGCTCAAGGGCCGCTAGGATAGCAGGAGACCCCACCCACCCTGGCAATGGCTATTTCAGTCTTCTCCCCCTAGGCCGCCGCTACAGGTCCCTTCCCATCAGGACCACTAGACACAGAAACACCTTCTTTCCCCAAGCCATTGATCTTCTTAACGCACCCTCCCAATCGCACTCCCTTGCTCCAGCGCTTATATCCGGGTAGTAGCCCACCCATGTTACACCACCCCAACTAGTCTAGAGCTACTTTATTAATTTACTGCCCTCCTGTATTGTATATCTGCTTGTCCACGATACTGTATATCCGTATAAATTGTCTTGTGTCTACGATACTGTATATCTGTAAAATTTGTCTTGTGTACTACTCGAGCCTGTCTGTGCTAAAAATAATTCCAGGTACAAACCCCTGTACTTAGCCATTAAACTTGATTCTGATTCTGATAATATGGGATGTTTCTAGGAACTTCCTACTCCACAGATGTCTTCAAACTGTAACGGAAGAATGCTTTTAAAATTAAGTTAGTAACTCTTTGCAACACTGCTGTTTGTAGCAAGATTTAGGCCCCTTTTACATTCACCACATTTCAATCCAATTTTTCAATCGCGGATACTCTGCCGATAGCAAGAGCACTTTGATTATCATGAAAATTGCAGTAACCTTTTTTCACTGATGTGATTAGATCTCCTCCCCCCCCCCCCCCCCCAATATACTGGTGGTACACGCTGGATTTCTCCTGCACTTCGGTTAAAATCAACGGTAGCACTATAAAGATCACCCACCACTGGGCTGTGCAATTTTCTAGCAATCACACTGTTTTGATTTTTTTCTTTTACCAATGGATGCAGGAAAAACGAAACTGCACCATGATAATAAATGCTTGAATGAAAATTGTGCCAAACCTCATGGAAAACCTCGATATAAACAGGGGAGAAATATGGTTTTGGACCCTTAGGCCACGTTCACAGTGGTGCGTTGAGTTGTGGTGTAACAGCCGCTTGCCGTACTAAAATGCACTATTTATGCGATATGCACAGTGGGGCAGGTGCATTGCGGTAGGGTTGCGGTATGGTAAGTCACCGTGCAGTATGCTACCGGTATGCTACCGGTAAACGTGTGTGTTAACAGTAGGAGTGAAGCATTACTCGTAGTAACTGCATGCTTCATTGTACCCAATGCAAGGCAAACATAAAGTGTGGCGCTGCTGTCCCGATCCATTGCATTGCATTCCTGCTTTCACAGGGAATGCAACGCAACAATCACTGTGAACGTGGCCTTAAAGTGGACCTGAACCCACAACTTCCTCTCTGCTCCAAAAGATAAGCAACAGCATAATAACCTTTAAACAAAAACATTTCTTTGTTACAGCTGATAAATCTGCAGTGTGTCTACTTCCTGCCGTGGCAGTCAGCTGATACAGCTGCGTGATCAAATTACAACTTGTGATTAGTCACAGATGAGAGGGTATTAGAGAGGCTAAACTCTCTAAATACATACAGGGTACATGTATCTATGCTTTCTTTCTGTCCTGTGCAATAGTTCAGGTCCACTTTAATGACAGTAGAATTTCACTTTGACATTTTCTCTTCTGATTGATTCAGTTTGAGATTGTCTGTAATGTAAATGTGCCAAAAGAAAAGCAATGTATTCTCCATTTCACACAGCTGGTGCATGTAATAGGATGAGCAGAACAAGGCATCTGGTTGCTATGGGATAACTCGTTACTTACAACTGCATATTCCAGGAGTCTCTATACAGACTTTGCAGCACAAGGCATCTGGTTGCTATGGGATACCCAGCTACTTACAACCACATACTCTAGAAGTCTCTATGCAGACTTTGCAGCACAAGGCATCTGGTTGCTATGGAATACCCAGTTACGTACAACCGCATACTCCAGGAGTCTCTATGCAGCCCTTACAGCACAAGGCATCTGGTTGCTACAAGACACCCAGCTACTTACAACTGCATAGTCCAGGAGTCTCTATACAGCTTTTGCAGCACAAGGCATCTGGTTTCTACCCAGCTAATTACAACCGCATACTCCAGAAATCTCTATACAGACTTTGTAGCACAAGGCATCTGGTTGCTAGGGGATACCCAGCTACTTACAACGGCATACTCCAGGAGTCTCTATGCTGGCCTTGCAGCCCATTAACCTCAGTGAGGCCTTTGTGAGATTGTATTCTTGTGAAATTGCATAATCAGTAACTTTCTGAATTTTAAAAAAAGATGTATGCTTTGGACACATTTGATGTAAACAATTAATGACAAATATTCTAAGTTTGAATTAAATACTGTAAAGGTCCATTCTGCACCTAGTTCTTTTTCCCAAAGACAGCACTTATATGTAAACCTGCTGCATAAAGGAAACTGCAATTTCCACAGACTAGTATTACTCACTCCCTTCTTCTTGGTTATCAATTAACCTAGCTGAAATTGTTACTAGCATGTCTTCCCAGGATAATTAACCTTTAAATCTTCAATTTTTATGAGAGCTTTATGTTGTCATAAGCAGTGGAATGTACACTCCGTAAAAGTCAACATAATGTGCAAGTAATCAGTGGTGGGCTATATGTACATGGTGGTCATTTTCTGCTGGGGTCTCTCATCTCTCACCTTTATAATAAGTAGATCCACAGCATGAGAAAACCGGCTGGACCAAACCAGGCTGACACTGCAGTCACACTACAGAACTGGCAAACAAGCTCCAGAACCTGCACAATTCATTTACTCTGCAGAGGAAATGAAGCCTTCAAATATGCTGCCTTGTCAGAAATCAATGGTTATTTTGGTAGATTTCACTTAGGCTGTAGCAGAAATCCACATTGTATCCATCATCCAGCCCTGCTAATGGTTCAGTGCAAACTAGCTAGGTGAGGAGTGGCCTGACACCACCATAGAGGTGTACCCCAGAGACACCACTCCTCCCTCTGACCTTCAAAACTCACATCCCCAGGGCAATCCCCTCCCTCCACACAACCAATAACAAACAATAGCACTACACTAGCCTTCTACTGATGACAACCAGGGCAGGCATATATACTGTGTCACTCCATTGTGGCAGATTTAATGCCACAGCAGTGTATGCCAGGGCCTTGATGTCACAAGATGGACCATCAATCACCACAGCTTGTGCCCACCCTGCTGGCCAGGGCAAGTAGTGTGGACACGTGTATGCAGACTAAAAACAGCAGTACCTGCAAGCAATAAAATAACCCCTGCCTGTCCCCCATGTTACATATGCTCTGCTGCATTGGCTGCAGTTCTGTCCAGCTACCCCAAACATGTTTTTGGCAGCCTATGCAGATAAACATGCGAGAGACACTGCTATAACCTATTACACAGTACACTGCATAGCAGAGCAATGCCAGTGCAGACAAATGGCACCCCTATGGATCCTGTGACATCCTAGCAGCACTCACCCTCCCGAGCTTCTTCTCCGCGACTGCAGTTACTGCAAATGTGCTTGATCTCCTTCCCTATGTGGCAGTGGATGACAAAGGACACGTTGTTGTTGATGGGCTCTTTCAAAGGCTTCATCCTGACTAAATAGAACGATTTCTTCTTCTGCTTGTCTCCTCTTCCAGCGCCAGGCAGCACAGAGCTCTCCCTGCAGCCAAAGGAAGGCAAAGAGAACATCCCAGGCTGCCTGCTGTTGTAGTTGGAGTGCGTGAGATCCGCCATCCGTCCCCTCTGCTGTTTGCAGTCATCTCACACACACATTCTCAGGCAGAGCTGGAGAGGGAGGAGAGCAACCCCAAGTTCTGGGCGACCTCTGCAAAGTGCGCCCACCAATGCAGGCACTTTCAGACGGGCTGAGGATCCTCTAGGATAGCATTCCTCTGACTGTACCTGTCATGCCATCATCTCCTTCTCACACAAATCATCGCCGCCCATTCCTCCTCCCTCTATCATCTTGTCCTGTCCCCCTCCATTCAGCAGCTGACCTTACTTCTCTCCATCTGCACATTCCTGAAAGCTGATTGTAGTGTTACAGCCCAGGCATTATTGTTCTGCACGCCAGACATTTTCTTTACATCAGCCTTTTCTACTTGTTATTTTCACGATATCCCGTTCAAATTAGGCTAAATGGTTTCTGTGAAAATTCTTTAAGTGGAACTGTGAGAAGTAACAGAAATCACTTCAACTACATAAATATCTGGTTAACATCTGCAAAATATGTTTATTTAGGGCTTGTTCACACTAGGGGCATTTTGCGGCTTTTTTTGAGCGCCGGTGATTATTAAAAACACCCTGAAATAGCTGGTGCAATGAATCCTTATGGGACAGTTCATATCAGCGCGTTTCGTCCGCTTTCCGCTCAGCAAAGCACCGCATGTACCATTTTCGGGGTGATTTTTCTACAATGGAAGGTATAGGAAAAGTGCAAAATGCTTACAAATCGCTTTATCTGGCTATTGTGTTTGCGCCAGAGCCGGGACAAGGTCCTCCAGCACCCAAGGCTGAGACACCAAAGTGCGCCCCTCCATCCCTGCCTCCCCAGCCATCACACACTGATTGCTATTAGACTAAGAGGCGCCACAGGGCCCACAACCTTCCCAACACCTTAATATCTAGTTATATGGCTTGCAGTCACTGCCATGTATCTCCTTTTATTATTTCTTTCTGCTTCAAACACAATTAGGAATGACAGCTGAATCAATTCTGCACCCCCTCCTACACTGCGCCCTGAGGCTGGAGCATCTCCAGCCTATGCCTCGGCCCGGCCCTGGTTTGCGCTTTTAAGAATAAATACATTGTATTTATTCTTTTCCGGGTCAAAGAGTTCCCTTTCTGACTTGCGTCAGGAAGTGAAATAGCAGAATCGCTCTGCAAAAGCACTTTAGAAAAGTACTTTTTTTAAAAAAACCGCCGCGCCCCCCGGGCCGGGAGAGGAAAAACAAAATTGCTAATTGCTGGCGTCAGCAATTTCGATTTAAATGTGAACAAAGCCTAAAAGTAGTTTTTATGAATTTAACTTTTCAGTATTAGTTTTGGGTGTGAGCTATGAAGCAGCTGATTTTGGCGCAATATTTGAAAGGATAAATCCGCACTCCCAGTGAAAATGTGGTGTGCAAGCAGCAGATAATATCGCTTATTCAGCGTGCCTCCCTCCGCCCTCCCATGATTCTACATGGGATCCTGTCCTGGGAATATGTATGTATATCACTCCCTGCATCCTTTTTCCCTATATGTGATATTCATCATCAATAGTATTTATATGTTTGTGAGCATATACAAACTCTTCACACCTCTTTATTATTTATGACTTTTCACGCACTGGGTTAAGAAATTGTTTGCACGTATGCATCAGCACTTTAATTCTGTCCCTGTGATCCGGGTCCTATACACTCCACGCTGGGATCTTTTTTGAACCCAAGCGGAGGTTGTGCAGTAAAAGGGTCACTATTTGTTGATGAGAGGTGAGGCACTGTTATTGAATTGCATTTCCTCCCATATTACGTTGTGTTATGGAGGGTTGTTTGTGTTGTGCGATGCACACTTTTAAATGGTTTTAATGATGTTTGTCTTAGTGTTTTGAATAAAGATGAAACCATCCATTGACTGGCCATACATAAATGCTTCTATGTGTGCAGGATGAGAACATAACGGCAATAAAATCAGATAATTAAGGGTGGAACGATAGTGTACTAATACAGCTATTAGTACACTATGATTCCGAGCTCAATTGCAAGATGCAAAACCTACTTTACCTGTACTGGCAAGCACAGCTGGGAAACATCTATAAAGCAACTAAGGTAGTTGCCTCGGGCCTGGAGAGAGACTTGGGGCCTAGTTGATGCTAGTTGATGCTAGTTCCCAAATCCCCCCCCCCCCCCAAAAAAAAAAAATGTGCTATCAAAGGTTTGCCCAAGGTCTTGCCTAGGGCACCATTTCATCTAAATCTGTCTCTGCTGGCAGGAGGCACAATGAGATAATCATGGGTAACCCTACTTAGGAACCCTCTTTTGAAGGACAAGGAATACAAACAATTCGAGAAGCTTTACATGATTGTGGCTGCCAAGATGGGTCTTTGTAAAGAAAAGGTAGCTTGAAAGAGAGGTAACTTGAAAGAAAGCACCAGGTCTGACCACTAGTGCTCTCTGATTTCCATTGTCTTCCTGTGTGTGCCCACAGCAACAATCAGACGTCATGTGCAGAGCACAGAGCACAATAGTAAAACTAATGATTGCACACATCGGGCCCAATTTATTGTTGGCCTGATTGTGGCTTTAACGACCCCATACACATTTACTTGAGGGGTTAATGTCCAGCAGTGGCGGACACAGCCAGCAGTGGGCCCCTGTGCAAAATTGTAATTGTGGGCCCCCTATGACCTGCGGCGCGCAAAAAATAGTGGATAGAACCTGCGGCGCATAGCGCCGCGGCAAAAAAATGGGCGTGGCAATGACCGGATGAGGGCGGAGCTAACTGTAACTTAAAGCGAACCTGGGGTGAGGGTTTATTTCCTTTTAAACAATGCTAGTTGCCTGGCGGCCCTGCTGATCTATTTGGCTGCAGTAATAAACTGAATTACACCAGCAACAAGCATGCAGCTAATCTTCTCAGTTCTGACAATATTGTCAAAAACCCCTGACCTGCTGCATGCTTGTTCAGGGTCTATGGTTGAAAGAATAAGAGGCAGAGGACCAGCACGGCAGCCAGGCAACTGGTATTGCTTAAAAGGAGAGAAATATGGCAGCCTCAATATTATTCTCACCTCAGGTTCCCTTGAAAAGTGCAACGCAAAGACAGTGGGCCCAAGTTTTGGTGACCCTTTCCCCAGAAAATTCACATAATTGTGCAGGTTTTCTCAAGAAAATACACATATATGCCCAGAAAATACGTGCAATTATGTCGGCAGATATGCCCAGAAAATATGTGCAATCATGTCGGCAGATATGCCCAGAAAATACGTGCAATCAAGTCGGCAGATATGCCCAGAAAATACGTGCAATCAAGTCGGCAGATATGCCCAGAAAATACGTGCAAACAAGTCGGCAGATATGCCCAGAAAATACATGCAATCAAGTCGGCAGATATGCCCAGAAAATACGTGCAAACAAGTTGGCAGATATGCCCAGAAAATACGTGCAATCATGTCGGCAGATATGCCCAGAAAATACATGCAATCATGTCGGCAGATTTGCGAAGAAAATACATGCAATCATGTGGCAGACCTGCCCAGAACACACCTGCTAATATAAATAAAACAAAAACATTTACTCACCTGCAGCAGCAGACCTCCTGTCCCAGCCTCCATCCGGCGCGCAGCTCCCATGGGTGGTTGGGTGGATAGGTAGCCTAGTGGGTGGGTGAGTGGGTGGGTGGGTTGGTAGCCTGGTGGGTGGGTGGGTAGGTAGCCTGGTGGGTAGGTAGCCTGGTGGGTGGGTAGGTAGCCTGGTGGGTGGGTGGGTAACTAGCCCGGTAGGTAGGTAGGTAGGTAGTCCGGTGGGTGGGTAGGTAGGTAGCCTGGTGGGTGGGTGGGTGGGTAGGGAGGTAGCCTGGTGGGTGGGTTGGTAACTAGCCCGGTAGGTAGCCGGGTGGGTGGTTAGGTAGGTAGCCTGGTGGGTGGGTAGGTAGGTAGCCTGGTGGGTGGGTTGGTAACTAGCCCAGTAGGTAGCCGGGTGGGTGGTTAGGTAGGTAGCCGGGTGGGTGGTTAGGTAGGTAGCCGGGTGGGTGGTTAGGTAGGTAGCCAGGTGGGTAGGTAGGTAGGTAGCCTGGTGGGTGCGTGGGTAGCCGGGTGGGTGGGTAGGTAGCCTGGTGGGTGGGTTGGTAACTAGCCCGGTAGGTAGCCGGGTGGGTGGTTAGGTAGGTAGCCGGGTGGGTGGTTAGGTAGGTAGCTGGGTGGGTAGGTAGGTAGGAAGCCTGGTGGGTGGGTAGCCGGGTGGGTGGGTAGGTAGGTAGCCGGGTGGGTAGGTAGGAAGCCTGGTGGGTGGGTAGGTAGCCGGGTGGGTAGGTAGGTAGCCGGGTGGGTAGGTAGGAAGCCTGGTGGGTGGGTAGGTAGCCTGGTGGGTGGGTAGGTAGGTAGCCTGGTGGGTGGGTAGGTAGCCTGGTGGGTGGGTTGGTAACTAGCCCGGTAGGTAGCCGGGTGGGTGGTTAGGTAGGTAGCCGGGTGGGTGGTTAGGTAGGTAGCCAGGTGGGTAGGTAGGTAGGTAGCCGGGTGGGTGGGTAGCCGGGTGGGTGGGTAGGTAGCCTGGTGGGTGGGTTGGTAACTAGCCCGGTAGGTAGCCGGGTGGGTGGTTAGGTAGGTAGCCGGGTGGGTGGTTAGGTAGGTAGCCGGGTGGGTGGTTAGGTAGGTAGCCGGGTGGGTAGGTAGCCGATTGGGTAGGTGGGTAGGTAGCCGGGTGGGTGGTTAGGTAGTTGGGTGGGTGGTTAGGTAGGAAGCCTGGTGGGTGGGTAGGTAGCCGGGTGGGTGGTTAGGTAGTTGGGTGGGTGGTTAGGTAGGAAGCCTGGTGGGTGGGTAGGTAGGTAGGAAGCCTGGTGGGTGGTTAGGTAGTCGGGTGGGTAGGTAGGAAGCCTGGTGGGTGGGTAGGTAGGTAGCAGGGTGGGTAGGTGGTTAGGTAGCCGGGTGGGTAGCTATCCGGGTGGGGAGCCCGACTCCTATCCTCCCTCCCTCCCTTCCTCACCTCGGGGGCCCCCTCCCGATATGCGCGGTGGGAGAGCGAGCGGCAAATGCAGGAAGTCTTCAGGGCTCTCCAGGCATCCGCTAGAGGCCCAGCCGCTTAGTCTCCAATATGTCTCCAACTGGAGACATATTGGAGACTAAGCGGCTGGGCCTCTAGCGGATGCCTGGAGAGCCCTGAAGAATTCCTGCATTTGCCGCTCGCTCTCCCACCGCGCATATCGGGAGGGGGGCCCCCCGAGGTGAGGGAGGGAGGGAGGATAGGAGTCGGGGGCCCCCCCGGGGGAATAAAATAATAAAAAAAAAAAAATACTTAATGGGCCCCTGAAGAAAACGGAACTTCAGGGGCCCTCGTGCGGCGGCACGGCCTGCACGGCCGTATGTCCGCCACTGATGTCCAGTCAATAAAACACAAGGGTGCTGTAATATATTATTTTCTCCTAAATATTGCTAGAAGCGTTTGAAGTCCTTCTCTGGGACTTTGCCGGAAATCTTCCACCTTGTTTGAAGAGTCTTGTCAGTTTGCTTTCATGCAGTTTTCTTCCATGATGATTGCATAGATGCTGCTTCAAGTTACTGAACTATTAGAACTTTGAAGTACAAGTGATCAATCCTGTTGGCTCTGCCCATATTTATACGTGGTGGGATGATGTGCACTTATGTTGTGTCAGTGGCGTCAAGAAATTCAAATAACCACTGGTGGCTTCTATGATTTTTTTTTTGCCATTACAGATATAAACCACGTGCATCACCCTGCTGCATCATCCAACTGAGTCTATCAATATAGGCAGGGCCGGTGGGATTACATCATTTGAATTGCAGAGCTCAAAGAGGACAGAAGCTGGAACCTGCATCTCTGCAATCAGCATGGAAAATGGTGCTGCAATCAAGATGACAAGATTCTTCAAGACAGAGGACAGAGGATGACTCTTCTTTAGACTTGTTTTCATGACCAGGGCCCTCCTCACTCACTGTCAGACTCCTCACACAGCACAACAAGCTGCTTTTCTCCAATGATGACCTCTTCACCTCGCTCACAGTACAAAAATGCTGCCCCTGTAATCTCTGCGCCTGATGCAAGTGTTTTACTTTGCTTCATGACAGAACCGGCCCTGTTCATGACCCCTAACTTACTCAACCGCTTATTCTGTAAATATGTAGAAAAAAATAAAATACTAACAATGATGACACCCATGTTTTTTATTGAGTCCACTTTACCAGTTTATGGTAAATAGGTGTCTGCTCGAAGATGCCTTTTTCTTACTAACCTTTGTAGGAGTGGCTGTGTGGCTGCATCCTTCAGATGGTGACCAGAGAGAACAGTAATCTCCCCTCCTTGTAAGAGACCCTGTCCTTTTTAGATAACTGTGCAAGTTACAAGTACACCCCAACCGATTTACAGAATCAAATTGTGTTGGTGCTGGCCAACAGAGCCCCACATTCATGGGATCTTTAATTTCTACTAACTGCACATGTGAAAGGTGTTGAAAAAATAAAGTATTTTTGCTGTATGGGCACCGGTTATATTTTTTATTAAGTAGGCAGTCCGCCAGCAGCTGAGGCAGTGCAATGCCCAGCAATGAACCGAGGAACCATTAGCAATCTTCATTTTCCTTATTCACTTCAGTGGAGCCAGTCAGGGCTTGGCAAGTTCAGAAGGCTACAGGAGCCCACAGCTGCAGGGCTGGGCTAAGGCAGAGCTGCGTGACGCCCCAGCCTCTGGTCGCAGAGCCCTGAGGGAATGCCTGTGCCCCCCTTCATGTCCCCCCTCACCTGGCCATGAGCAGAGCATACTTCACTCAACAGTCAGCACCACTGGGATCTCTCTTCTTTAGCCTTTGTCCGTTGCACAGACTCATATCTATGACACCATCTAGAGGCGCCATTAGAGGAAGTCATAGAGCGGGCACACTTTGGAATTTCATCCTCTGGCGCTAGAGAACCTTGTCCCGACCCTGGCTGTCTGGAATTCACTGTTGCACTGCAGTCTGGGCTCGATATAATGTTATCCCACCAAGAACTACAGCAGCAGACTACTGTAAATGTGACCATACACTCGTTAGATTAGCAACAGATAGATCATCAGATAGATTTCTGATGTATCTGATGTGTTTAGGAACATTTTTTACTAGGAACAAATTTTCAATAGATTCAGTATGCAATCTATTAAAAATCGATCTGATGGCATTTTTTTGTCATCAGATTTCCATTAGGTCCAATGCAAAATGATAAGCAATCTCAACAGATTGACCTAGATTTTCCAGCAGGTCAGATCGATTGAAATTGATCAAAATCGATGGAAATCGTCCGCAAATTGATCGGCAGGGCTATCGATTTGCGATCGATCAATTTTGATCGATCAATCGGCCGCTAATCGGCTCAGTGTATGGGACCCTTAAGTCAAACTATCACAACTGTGATCCTTCATCTTATTAATCTAAGCCCACAGAGATAGTATGCACCTGCGTACCCATAGCCGGCCTTTGATATGAGCGACCGGAGCGGTCTATAACTGGTTGCCTATACTGAAGGCACCTACACCTGATTTCCTATACTAAGGGCACCTATAGCTGGCTACTTTTACTGAGGGCACCAACACCTGGCTACCTATACTGGAGGCACCTATGCCTGGCTACCTATGGGGGGGATGGAGACCTTCAACTGACTTCCTATACTGGGGGCACCTATGCTTGGCAACCTATATTGAGGGCACCTACACATGAGATCCTATACTGGGGGCACCTATACCTGGCTACCTACCTATACTGAGTCTGAGGGCATTTGGGGGGGGGGGGCGCAACGCGTGGTGCAAATTGTCAGTGCTGTGCTATCATTCTAAATGGGGGGAGGTGGCTAACTGTCCCACTGATTGTTTTTATTAATATTCCTGAAAGGTTCTAGAATTCCTTTTTAAGTGTATTCAGGATAATGCACTCTTTCCATCCATTCGTGGTTATTAATAGTATTTTTTTCTATTATACATAAGTGATGTGTCACGGAGATCTGTGCATTTGGCGTGATGTGTCACAACGTCAAAAAGGTTGGGAACCACTGTTCTAGGAGATATCTCAGGAGATATGCATATGGGTGTGTGTGTGTGTGTGTGTGTGTGTGTGTGTGTGTGTGTGTGTGTGTGTGTGTGTGTGTGTGTGTGTATTTGGACGTGGGAAGAGAATGAAAGGGGGAGGCACAAATATCAGGTTTCGCTCAGGGCGCTGTGAAACCTAAGGCCGGCCCTGTGCGTACCTGAAGAGCATGCATAAGATAGGAGGGCATGGGAGTAGTTTCAGAGCAATAGACAGCATCCACAACTGTGTACACGGGATATGTTGGGAATGATAATAACACTGTATATGCACAGACTGCATAAAGTTTGTATATGTTCCTTCTTGTTAGCAATCAGATAGTCATCAGATATCTTAAAGGGTACAAAATCAGTGGAAAAAAATACTACACAACTGCATTATTTATTTTGGGAAATTTGGGAGTAATTTTATATTTTTATGCTATAGTCATGATTTTGTCATGGTTTTGGTCTGCTGTACATTAATGCCATCTTGTTTCAAGTGGGAAGAATTTGTTGCAAAGCACTTACATAGCAAATATATGGCTGAGATAGTCTTCCTGGCTTTTAATGAGGAATCAAACAACCTTTCTCAATAAACATCAGAAGGACTAAAGTGCAGCAACCTACAAATATAAAAAAGTTCACTTTACTGAAGCATAAAATACTAGAGGGGTTCTGACTAGTTGCTAATAATCCTGTACTTCCTGTAAGCCTGAAAATATTTATTGCATTATGTATGAAAGTGCTTCTAGAAATGTTATGTGCAAATAGATAAATGTACTCTTCTGTGGGTAGAAAGGCTTGCTTAGGAGAATGTTATTTTGTCATACGAGGGAAGTGACATTATGCAAACACCCATGGAAATGCCAGCTATTGGATGTTTGGTCATTCACAGTCAGTAGTCACACCTCTACAGTTACTAACAAAAATTAACTGTTCACTGACTAATGATCAGAACACTTGACCAAGATGGTAACTTAAAGCAAAATTTAATTTTCCACTTAACATGTTCAGTATCTCACAAAAGTGAGAACAACATATACATTTTGTAAATATTTTATTATACAGTATATTTTCATTGGTCAACCTAGTCAATGTACAACTTGTATAACTGTAAAATTTGCTGTCCCATCAAAATAACTCAACACACAGCCTTCAAAGTACATCCAAGCTGGGGGCAAAGGGGGGTTAGATTTACTTACCAGAGGCTTATTTAAGCCCCTGGCAGTCTATCAGGTCCCTTGCTGTAGTTCTGCTGCACTCCAAGTTGCAACCGTCCCTTCCGCAAGATGTGGTCACGGGCATCGGTATGTGGTCACAGTCCCTTCCATAAGATGTGGTCACGGGCATCACTTCTCTCAATTGCATTCTGCACTCAGTGTATCTAGAGGGCTGCCTCTGTGCTGCACCGCCATGCCTGCCCCATGCCTCCTCATCACTCAGACCAGATTAATTCTGTTATCTGGGGAACATGGCTACTTAACATACATATGTAGGGTGCACTTGGCTTAGTGTTAGAAAAGAGGACAGAGAGAGAATAAGAAGACATACAGTATTTCCCAAAAAGTAACTTCAGCAATATCCTGAGCCAAAAAACACAGGCAACCATAACACATGCATGCAAGGAAGGATGCTGTTTTTAGAGGGAAAGGGGGCAATTTCAGTGTTTGCCATTTGCTCTATATTACTCAGATACGCACCTGCCTGCACTTGCACAGTTCACAAAGAATTAAGCTAATCAAGCAGTGCGAGCACGATCGAGAAAGTCAGGCGGATGCACCTGTGCATGCACAGTAGCCTGCGACCACAGCTGTTGTTGGGGATCTTTTGGAGGGTAAAAGGGCACCCTGGAGGGCAGCAGACCTACAGAGAGTGATAGACTGCTAGGGGCTGGAAAAAGCCTCAGGTAAGTAAATCTAACCCTCCTCCCCCAGCCTCACATGTCCTTTAAAGTCTAAACTGCTGCCAACAAAGGTGAGTATATCCCACGTGAAGACATGTTCGATCTCTTGAGTCATGTTACTCATTAGTGTTGCAATGTCCAAGGTATGAATGGGCTGGAGATTGAGTTTGGTGGCCAAGACAATACAAGGGTTTAACAGAACAAAGTTCACTTAGAACAGGCCAAGGCATTGTCGACCAAAGAACTTAAGTGCACATGCTCAGCGTCATATCCAGAGGTTGACAAATTACCTGCAAGCTTGTTTTGGGTGTGTGATTCTGACACTACTACGGCCAAAATAGATAATAAGGACAGCCAGGCAACTCGTATTGTTTAAAAGAAAATAAATATGGTAGCCTCCATATAGCTCTCACTTCAGGTTCCCTTTAAGTAGGCATCTGTTGGTTATTTTATCAGCAGTAGTTCCTATATTTAACAGGGAAATCAGAACACATGCATTATAGTAGCAAAACCTTTTTTTTTTTTAATTGACATTCTACTACATTTTTCCTGTGTTGCTAAAATAATCATTGCCATCCTTATTATCTCAATTCCATAGTGCATACATGACACATTTTATTATTTCAGGGCAGTTATCTATATAGAAAACCTCTCACAGTGTCTGCAGTAAAGATGTGTAGAGAACATGCTGCACATGTGCTGCTTATGTTAACTCCAGCCTGTTAGCCCACACTGCAGAGCTGAGACATGACCACTAGATAGACTTGGATGTCACCAGTCCAGCTTACGTCTATGGCATTTCAACAATGCATAGAGACTGCATACTAGAATGACCAAGAGAAGCAACATATAACACACACACACACGGTTAAGTCTGACAAATCTTCAACTTAACCAATCTCTGTCTATCATTGAGATAGCAACTGTGTACATGCAGTCATTGCAGCCATACAGAGCAAATTTGTGCTGCAGAGGATCAAGGGAAATTAGGAACACAGGAGGCAAGGTATTTTTGTTTCTATATAGGTAGAACCCTCCTGCGCCACTCGTGCGTGTGCAGTACAGAGCCGCCGGTTTTCTGAAGCATGAGCACTCCCGAAGACTGCAGAAGATTCCCGCAGTGGGCGATTCAAACCTGAAGCCCGCAGGGGAACGAGGAGAATGGGAAGGCTTTGTATGACCCAGGACGGGAAGGCTCTGTTTCCCTTCCTGGGTCAGGACATTAAATGAAGCAGAGTAAATTGTCAGATGCTGTCTGTGCGATGATTCCATATCCTCACAAGTTTGCCTCAGACAGTAAAAAGTCTATGGACCAGCGCTGTACATAGCTTAAAGGATACATCCGGGAAATCAATAAAAATCAGATTTACTAAGAATAAAAATCAGATTTCCTCCAGCCCCTGGAAGCCTATATGTCCCTCGCCCCAGCTCCGCTCCAAGCCATTTCCCGGGGTCCCCTCCGTAGCAGCCACCAACATGAGCAGGTTGACAGCTACTGCGGATGCGCAATGCTTGCAGTTGGGTACTCGTGGAAGGGAGCTTTTGCGCAGGCACAGAAGCCTCCCTGGTACAGAAGCGTGACTGTGAGCAGCGTGGCCGCGTATTCGCGCATGTGCAGTGGGAACGCATGAGACCGGTTTGTAGTGGACCTGCAGCATGGGACGCATAGGCTTCCATAGGTGCTAGAGGAAGCCCCAGGTAATTACATCTGATTTCAATTGATTTCCCGGATGTATCCTTTAAACATGCCCACTAATGATACAATATTCATTGTACAATATTACAACATATATATAGTAGAAGAGTAAGCTGAGTGAATATTATGATTGCCTCTTTAGTGGACACATTTAGGATGAAATTTCCTCACTAGCTGTCCTGGTAATAGGGGTGACAATGACAGGGTATCCTACAGGTCTACAGCGCTGCAAGACAAGTATTGTAACCTCTAACCTCTTATATAGGCTATCGTGCTAATATTTAATCTGTAATGGTTATAAACAGGCCTAAGCTTACAGCAATCTGGAGACAGATGCTTCATAGGTTGCTGTTAAGCAAAGTTAATGTATCAGTAGCATTGAAGGGTTAAATATACAAACAGCAAGGGATGATTTTGCCCACAGCCATTTTCAACAAATGAGATGCGCTACCCGCTAGGATTTTTTAATGGACAAATTTAGCTGATGTTGCCCTAGGGAGTAGCATTTTTTCCTTTCTTAAAATTACCATCTCAAACCTATAATTTTAATTAGGAGACTCGAGCATGTTCCATTGGTGCTGTTATTTCTGCATATTTGGATGAGAAATGATGATTAATAATCATTTATATGCTAGAACACAAATCAGAATCCTGTTCTTGTTTTGGTACAAAATGTCTTTGAAGCGATGTTAAGCTTCATTCCCAATGCAAGGGTATAGGTAGCGATACCCATGTACATTTTGTACCATGTTAATGTGCAAAGGGATGAAGATGCTGAAACGAGCTCTAGTGTGCAGACAAATGACGATGATTGACAATAGGGAGCAGTTGTAAAGGTTTTAGCCAAGCTTTTCAAATGTCTCCTATCTTAGTAAGCAACAGCACTCCAGCTCAGCTGCTGAACAACAAATGTGAATGTTCTTAGGTCAATTTGCATACTCCTCTATACTCCACATTTTCACAGAAGGTCAAACAGATAAAGGTGCTTTCTACTATAAATGTAATAATAATGGCCCCATGATGAGTAAGATTGCATTGTGTGCATACAAGCTATGAGGTTATTTACTGAGGGACAAGCACTACCTTTCCACAAGGGATTATGAGTAGACGCTTGCCTGATTATTTTTTCACATGCACTAAATGGTGATCATCAGACATGTTGCTCACTTAAAACCACAGGAAAATAACAATCCATCTGTGATTCTTATCTTGCAATTCTTTCAAGATACTAATGTTTAGCAATGGTAAGCAGGATACGGTGGACAGGATAGTGAATGTCTGCAATGCAGTGCAACGTTATGGACTGTCGTTGTCAGCTTCAGCCTTCTTCTGTCATCTTTTCTCACATTCTGCCTCCTTCCATCATCTTTTGCCTTCTTCTGTCACATTCTGCCTTCTTCTGCCACCTTCTGTCTACTTCTGTCATCGTCTGCCACCTGTCTACTTCTGTCCTCTTCTGCCTTCTTCTGTCATCTTTTCTCACCCTCTGCCTTCTTCAGTCACCTTCTGGGGTCTGCCACAGCTAGGGACAAGATCCGTAATGAAAGCCTCAGCACACAGTAGACCAATGAAAATCCTCACTGGAGAGGGAGGATTCCTATTTGTCTGTTTCAATCCAATGGGGGAGCCTCAGCAGAACACTTTTGCTGGGGTTCCCATTAACACTGCAGTGCTTGTCGGTGGCAGCAGCGGTGAACCTACAATTTGATACAATTTGTTGAATGATCGATTACGAACGATCGTAAATGACATTTGGGACCACTAATGGACAAAAATTTCCTAACCAATCCGATCAGATTTATGAAATTGATCGGAATTTCGGTTTGATCCCATTAATTTGATCGGATTTGTCAGGAGATTTTTGTTTTTACTTTTATTTACAATCGTTCATACAAAGAATCGTTTGTAATTGATTGTTCAGTAAATTGTATCATTAGTGGCCACCCTTAGACTCATTAAAAATGTAGAAAAATCTGGGCATCTCAATAACTACAAAACTCAAGTAAGGGAGCTTCTGCTACAAAAAGCCGTCTGGTGTTTACATTAAGCTTACAATGCCTCTCCTCATCCCCCAGCTAAACTGCAGTTTCACTTTATCAATTAAGTAAATTTCATAGTGACTTTATAATATTTCTCACTGTGAGAAGCTGCGGAGCCTTTACTAAAATAGTTATTAATCAGAGGAAGGTGCCTAGGAAATAATAATCTGCAGCATATTGGAATAGGGAAGCTTCATTTGTGAAATAATGACATGAATATTGGCTTTTTCCATCATCATAAATAGGCAAGGTGATGTAACAATGGGGCCTGTGGCAGACCACAAATTATAGAAAATGACTTTCTGCTGTCAAATAGAATATTACGAAAAATAAAAAGGGCTGGCAAGTGCAAGCTGCTTGCATAACAATCTGAGCACTGGATTTAGTCTGTAGTAAAAGATTAAATGCTTAAAGTAAACCTGAAAAGGAAAAAAAAATATGATATTATGAATTGTATGTGTAGTACGGGTGATTAATAGAACATTAGTAGCAAAGAAAAGTCTCATATTTTTATTTTTAGATATATAGTTCTTTTTTTCATAACATTGCATATTCCTGCCATATTTGCAGTTTACAAACTACAGTCTGTCTTTTCAGCTATAAAACAAGGCAGAAATAATGACCCTTTGAACTATCCTGCAGTAAAACCTTACTGTCTCTCACTGTTTCTGGGCTGTTTTAGTGCTACAGAAAACAGGACTGTATTCAACCCAGTGGGTGCAAACGTTTAGAGAAACTCTTTTGCATAGATAACAACTGAAGTTTTTTGTTTTAACACTTCTTGTACTGGAAAACAATATGAGAATCTTTTCTTTGCTAATAATATTCTATTTCTTAGCTGTACCACACATACAATTCATAATCTCATAAGTTTTTATTTTCGCTTCATGGTTTGCTTTAAAAATAAAAATAGGACATGATTTATAGACCCCCTGGCAGGGTGATTAGATTGTGATCTCATCTGAAGGATAGATAGATAGATAGATAGATAGATAGATAGATAGATAGATAGATAGATAGATTCTGAGTTACATTCTGATGCGGCTCAGAGCTCAATATACAAAGTGAGAATATGAAGTCTGCCACCCAAGATATATTTTCAGCAAAGCAATCTTGGAGAGATTTCTTTCACAGAGTATTAGAAACAGCAGTGGGATTACACAAGCCTTAATTATTTGCTTCCATCTGTTCATTAAAAGAGGTTGACAAGCAAAATAAAACTGTACTCCGCACAATAAACTTCTGTCTTTCCACTCTAATAACAGTCTAAATAGTCTCATAGTGGTCATTAAAGGTTGTTAGATGCAGCCAGTATCATATAAAAGTAGCTGTTTTCTGTCACTAGCTGCATTGAAACATATTGTGTGGAGTACAGGCAGGGCTGTATGTTGCTGCATGTAATCACTTCCTGACTACAGCAGGTATGCAGACATTTATGTTTAGTGTCTGACATTTATCAGACAAGCTTTAGCTTTTCTGAATAGTCTCTGGCACTGTGCCGGAAGTTTGATCAGAAACTCTTAAACCTTTATTAGACTTTATACACATACTGTATACGAGGCATGTTGTCTGGTGTGGATCAGGACCTGATCCCTCAGACAACATTGCAGGGATGAAGCTGTACAGACACTTTAGGCTAGCCATGTGTTCTGTTGAGTGGCCAATGGAGTGGCGCGTAAGTGACATCATGGGATGGAAAAGGGAAAGGGACAGATTTCTGGGAAGGCCACAACCGCCATTGCCTTGGTTGGTTAAAGCAGAAGGGCAGCAGGACATCGATAGATAAGGTGTTATATATCAAAGTGTGTAATCTCTCCTGGTCTGCATCACAGCTAACCTGCTTTGCTCTACTGCATGAACTCCAGAGATCCCTGCATTCCTCCTACATCCTGGTGTGTGGTGACAGACAGCAGCAGCATCTGACTGTCACCTGATGATCCCGTCCTGTATGATTGACATACAAGCTTCTGTGGGAAGTGCCAGGGGTTTATAGTAGAGAGCAGAACTCTTGAGTTTGGTGAGTTTTCATGCACACATCCACAAACAGAAATGATCAGCTCTGCTTAATTGCCTATCCCACTCACCACTGTTAGTTTATTATTGGTCAGCTCTGTTAAACACCTGAGACCTCTTAAATTTATGGTTGGTTTGTTTTTCTTTTTCTCTGGGAATGACAGCAGCAGTCTCTGTGCTTAAGTTTAAGTCTTTCCTGACTCATTTTAGTAGCAGTAGAGCATTGTACTATTAACCATTGGTGAAAGCAAGAAATTTTGAGAAAGGATGACATCTGAATGACATTTAGTAGAAGTATGAGTATACAGCACTCCTGTAAGACCATAGAAGTAGCGTAGAGACTGGCACCATCAAGCTGTAATTATGCTCTTTATTGTATAAATCAAACGCTCATTTATATAGTATACATGCATGGAGTATTCACCAATCACATTCAAAGAGCTAAGAGCAGACAGGGGATTGGTACTCCATGCATGTATACTATATAAATGATGATACCATTTATTGGCTAACTAAAAATGAATAAAAATAAGCTTATTTTTATTCATTTTTAGTTAGCCAATAAATGGTATCATCCTGGTTTAAAACTTCTTGCTTTTACTGATGGCTAACACGGTACAATACCCTACTGCTACTATATAAATGAGCATTTGATTGTTTTTATTTAGACACTGACATCCACTTGAGAAAGGAGGTAACCCCTCCAAAACATTGTGATATACAGTATGTCTATGTGTCTTTTTATGCAATAAAGAGCATAATTACAGCCTGATGGTGCCGGTCTCTACGCTACTTCTATCTGAATGACATTTATTCATATTTCCAAAACAAGCTATGTATCTCCTTCTGATGCTGAATGTATATATAGCTGTGTGCTTTAACATCTTGCCAGTATACAGGAACAAAGTCTGAAGAAGGCTTATTAGCCAAAAGATTACTCTTTTTCTTTTAAGTTAGCTAATAAATGGTATCATCCTGATTCCAAACTTTCTGCTGGCTCATTTTAAGATTTGTCCTTCCTTACCTTAACCTATTTTAGTTCCTGGACGTAGAAACTATGTCCAGGAACCATGCGAGCTCCCGCGGCCGATCGCGCGCGTGCACAAGCGCTCCTGGCCGCGTTCGTTAGCCAGGCAATCAGTGAATCGGGCTATGGTGCCCGATCACTGATTCCTCTCCCCCGCTGAAAAAGCGCCAGCTTCTCTTGGAAGCTGCGCTTTTTCTGGCTGTAGCGTCCCCCATGCGTCTCTCTAAGCGTGTGTTACGCTTAGAGTGACGTCATGTAAACAAACTACAACTAAAAGTAAAAAAAATAAAACTCAAACACACATTTACATTATAAATCTATTGTTGCATCCCAGTCTCCCAAAACTGCCCAAATAAAATGTTTAATATAAAAAAACAAAAACATTACAATAAAAAAAAACATGTAAATATTTACCTAAGGGTCTAAACTTTTTAAATATCAATGTAAAGATGAAATATTTCTATATTTTTTTTAATTTAAACTTGTAAATAGTGATAGATGCAAAACGGAAAAAATGCACCGTTATTTCCAAATAAAATATTGTCGCCATACATTGTGATAGGGGCATAATTTTAACAGTGTAATAACCGGGACATATGGGCAAATACAATACGTGACTTTTAATTATGGAGGCATGTATTATTTTAAAACTATAATGGCTGAAAACTGAGAAATAATGAATTGTTTCCGTTTTTTTCTTATTCTTCCTGTTAAAATGCATTTACAGTAAAGTGGCTCTTAGCAAAGTGTACCCCCCAAAGAAAGCCTAATTGGTGGCGGAAAAAACAAGATATAGATCAGTTCATTGTGATAAGTAGTGATAAAGTTATAGGCTAATGAATGGGAGGTGAACATTTCTCAAGTGAAAATGACGGAACGCGAATGGGTTAAATCACCCCCTAAGTGCAAAATTGCCACTGAGCTGACACTACATATATGCCAGTGTGTGTAGTTTGAGGTCCTTCTAGTTACCTATTCTCAGTTTTGGATGGGATTCTCTCCATTACGCTGCACTGTCCCCATTTGTGGCTCCGACTGCAGCCAGCTGCACAGAGGACAAAGAAGCAGTGCCTGCTCTGGCCAATCCTCCTTGTAATTTCACGCTCCTGCCCGGATGTGCACAGCAGCTGAGGCTAGTAGTGTTATGGGTGTGAGCATATTTGACAAATGCTGCTCATACACAAGCGTGATTTTTTTAAATATGCATGCCCAGAACACTATTGGCTGCTGTGCACACCCAACAGGAGCGCAAAATTACAGAGAGCGCAAGTGAACAGAGCATGCACTGCAGAGGTGGTCATTATTATCTGCCTCAGCTTTACATTCCAGGTGGAATAGTAGAACGGTAGAAAGCAGTTGTGTCTCTGGAATCCTCACGCCAATTCCTGCCAAGGTCACTATCTGTATGGAGAAGGCAATATCTGTATAACAGAGTAGCCAAGCAGCTAAGGGTGCCCCATACCACCAGGAAAGTATAGGGGACTAAAAGAGACAGAAAATACCTATTTGTATAGAGAGGACACGATCTGTGTACAGAGGACACTAGCAGTATGGAGAGGGCACTGTCTGCATGGAGAGGACACTGTCCGTATGGAGAGGCCCCATCAAGCCACCATCTACTAGCATATGGCCACATTAGGCTGCGTCCACAGTGCGGCCTTGCGATTAGTTGCACCAAACAATATAATCACATTGATAATGTAATTACTTTGAAATGGTACATTCACACCGTTAGCAGTGAGGTACAGTGGAATCTGTTGGCATAACCCGGTGCCTGTAGTGGGATTCCCCATAATACGCTCATTAACAGGTGCAGTGAAGTATACTTTGTATGTACTGTATGCTTCACTCTGATGCGTGATGCGACTTTTCCCCTCTGTTGCGATCCTACTTTTGCAGGATTTGCAACACAACACTCCACTGTAAACATAGCCTATCTCTTTAAATCTTTTTACAGTTTGCCTATAAAAAAGCCTAACATGGTACATTATTCCACTGCTACTGCATTAAGAAAACATAACCAATACATTGAAATAAACGTTTTGTTTGAGAAGTCCTCCACACATCACCAATAGAGTATAAAATATGCCTTGTACACAGTACTAGATTCAAGCGGTAAACAAGATTCTTTGGGGAAAACAAAGACACATGGGAATCCTAAACATAGCCAGGAGTAAGCACTTTGGCAAGTACTCAGCACAGCTAACATTCATTTAGTAATACGTGTGTTTGTAATAGTAACAGCAGTAAGCACTTTGGGCCGTTTACATTAATTGTTGAAGAATTACATACAGCCTGCATCATTTGATATACTAACACCTGGCATTACACTTGAAATGTCATACAGTAATTCTGATTTTGTCCAGAAGAGAAACATAATTTGGATTTTCATTCACAACCCAGATTCGCAGAAAGAAATCTATTAGCTAAACTGCAAAATAATTAGCAACTGCAGGGAGCAAACTCAAGCTCTTACAATAGCCCATGATTGCTTTGTGACTGCAGCATTGTTTCTAAGGAATAATGGTAGCCTTTCTGCAGCTTCATGTGGGACAGCAATCATGTCTGAAAAACAGCCTCTATCTCACAAACACAACACCAAAGGCATATCCATCAACAATAGATACTTTCCATCTGTTGCGTACAATTTTGACAAAGTCATTCAATAACTGGGCATGTTTATGAAAACAAGAGAAAAACAATAAAAATGTGTTTTCTACATCTGAACACTGATCACATTCACTTATCCGCCTGTGCTGGAAACAGGACTGACTTTAAGGAGGGTAACACAATCACTTATAAATCACAACACATGTATCCTTCCTAGACAGCAGGAGAAATCTACACAATGTGGAAACTGTTATCCTTATGCCAGTTGCCTGGCTGCCAGCTCTGATCTCTTGACTTCAGTAGACATCCCTTGTTTGTTTGTACTTGAGAAATAGTCATGATTATGAGGAGTGAGGACTTCTGTAAAAATGTAGTCAGGAAAAGATGGTATGCATGGCCCAGCCTTCAGATTAGTGATGCTTTAAAGTGGACCCAAATTAAAAATACAAGATTTCAGAAATAAAATCTATTTTCTAAATTATAATAATAAATAGCAGCCTTTTTTTCAGCTGCATGATGACAAATATAAAATATTTTACATTTATTGGAGGAACCCCTCCCTTCCTTTCAAATTGCCGGGATTTTTCCGGCAAACTGGTGGAGTAGATGGTGTCCGCCAATTGAGGAATTGCTAATGGCTGCCCCCAGTATAACCCTAGCTATGAAAAGAGAAGGGTGAAAAGCATGCACTGAAATGATCATAGGTTTGAAGGAGTGTTTATTTATCTTTGTATGTGTCAGAGTAGTGCAACTAAATATTTTTAATTAAAAAAATGTTTGGTTTGGGTCCGCTTTAAAGGAAACCTGAAGGAAATGTGCCCTGAATGTGTACTTAACTCAGTAGAAGGATCCATAGTCATCCCTGTTACCCTCGTCTCCAGCAATCAAGTGCTGGGACCCCCAAACCTATTCCATAAGGGCCTTGTCGAAAAGAGTGTACTGTGGTGCTCCCATCTGTGAAAGAGCTTGACTGCACTGCGCAGGATGCCTCATGTCTGTGCAGTTGCATGGAGGAGCTGCTTGGTCTCCGCAGAAAAAAGACAAGCCTGAGCTACTGTGGAAAAGAAGCAAGGTGTCCTTTGCCTGCGCAGTGTGACCAGAGCCGGATTAAGGCTAAATGGGGCCCTAAGCAAAGTAACTGATTTGCCCCCCCCCCCCCCCCCCATCATGTCGTAATAGAATCAGAAGATGCAGCTGCACAGCAACATGCCGCACACACCGGGGCAGCCGAGCTACTGGTTGCTATAGGCAACAGCCCGCTTTCCACTGTGGGTGCACATTGCAGGAATGCAGAGTGAGAGATGAATGGCTGGGACATTTGCACTCAGTGGCTGGGGCACCCCTGTGAAGAGGTCGCCAGATATCACAGCAGCAGCACTTTCCCCCTGCATCTCCAGCCTGGCAATAGCAGAAAGCTCTGGACACCACCAAACCAGAAGCCGTTCCCCAGACAGAATTACATAACCACCCCCACCACCAAACAACCGATTTCCTCCTAAACTAGATAGCCACCATGCAGCCTCCATCCCAGTGAATGCGATAGTCCAGCAGAGAAGGCAGCCGCAGCGGGGGAGAATGACAACACCAGATGACTCACATTCACCTATTGCAATCCAAGCAATAGAGGTCCCGTCATCCGGAGCCCATCTGTCTGCTAACAAACCAGCCTCGCCACTGTCACATTACACCGATCCTTCGCTCACTGCACTGGCTACCAGTAGAATGGAGAATACTCTTCAAGATTGGACTGCTGACATTCAAATCCCTGCACAATCTGGGCCCTGGATACATGAAGGACTTGTTGAAGCTGCACCACACCTCTCACAACCTCAGATCAGCAAGTTCTATAAACTTGGTCACTCCCAGAGTGCACCTCAAAAAATCTGGTGATAGAGCCTTCTGTCATGCTGCCCCTACTCTTTGGAACTCACTGCCACACCCAGTAAAGACAGCACCATCCCTGGAGCTATTTAAATACAGACTGAAAAGCCACCTGTTTAGCCTGGCATTTCCGGACTTATAAAATTCTTCCTCTGTACCACGATGGTCTGAGCCATGCTTATGCGCTTTGAGTCCTACGGGAGAAAAGCGCTTTACAAATGTTATTTGTTGTTGTTTGTTGTTATCTGTCTCCTCTAGAGTGCTGTCGCTCTGTTACTACTACTATTACTACTTCCTACTTCCTGTCTGATCTGAGAATCACGAAGTTCAGAGCAAGCGGCTGCACTGTAGAAGAGACAGATGGGTTTCAGATGATGGGATCTCTATCGCTTGGATCATGGAAAGGTGAGTGAGCATTTGCCATCTGCTGCTATCATTTTTGCTGCAGCTGTGGCTCTCTGTGGGGAGGGAGGGAAGAGTGGGCAGCGGCAGAGCGCACAGTAGCAGGAGGGGGACCTAGGAGGAGAGCCTGGCTCTGAAGAAAATCAGCAGCGCACGGGATCATTTGACAAGACAAGACAAATAACATTAAATTGCGATTTTCTCCTGGCGGACTCAAAGCGCCAGAGCTGCAGCCACTAGGACGCGCACTATAGGCGGTAGCAGTGTTAGAGAGACTTGCCTAAGGTCTCCTACTGAATAGGTGCTGGCTTAGTGAACAGGCAGAGCCGAGATTCGAACCCTGGTCTCCTGTGTCAGAGGCAGAGCCCTTAAAGGGACTCTGAGCAGTGCCTGTGGGTATGCCTTTAAGCATACCCACAACTAATTAATTACATCCTCACACCTACCAGCATGATGTTTGTAATTATATCCCCCTGGGTTCCTTATATTTCATTGCATTGTGCTGAATCAAGCTGCCGACTTTGGAGAAAAGTCGTCCTGTGTAATACAATGTAACTATGGAAAGATGCATATCATTTTGAAGCTCTCTTTCTCCTCTTTCCAATGATAGACAAACTGCCACCCTATGCCTCTTAGTTTTCACTATTTTTGCGATTGAAATTGCAGTGGCCGCGATTACGATCGCGAAAATAGCAAAAACTAAAAGGCATAGGGCGGCGGTTTATATATCATTGGAAAGAGGAGAAAGAGAGCTTTAAAATGATATGCATCTTTCCATAGTTACTGCTCTGCTCAGAGTCCCTTTAACCATTACACCATCCAGCCACCACTGACAGGATGGCGAGGGCTGGTTTATGTGCTGATGGGGCCCCTTTGACTCTATATGGGGCACCAAGCGACTGCTTTTGTTGCCTGGTCGGTAATCTGGCCCTGGGTGTGACCATGCTTGTTGAGGAATTGGAGTGGGACACAAACTTCCAGGGGGTCTCAGTGTCCATCGATGGTCTGAAGGACGACGTGAGAAGCCTCTCTTCACTCTACCAAGGTAATTATTTGATTTTTTTTGTCCTTTAAATCTTACAGGTTTGTTTTAACTACTGAAGTCAGTCTTTGTCACAGAGAGCTTGGAAGTGTAGTGTTTCATTAAAAAAAAATGTAAATAAAAATATGGAAAAATGCATGTACCCTGCACATGCCCTAAACCTTACTTTCACACTAACCTTAAAGAGAAACCGTAACCAAGCATTGAACTTCGGCCCAATTAGTAGCTGATACCCCCTTTGCCATGAGAAATCTTTTCCTTTTCTGAAATGGATCATCAGAGGGCTTTGTATGGCTGATATTGTGGCGAAATCCCTCCCACAGTGTGATGTCAGCACCAGGGTGCTGACATCACACTGTGGGAGCCTTGTTGCATTGGGGCTGTTTCCAAATGACCAAAATGCATAATCTCTTTCAACAGACATAACCTGCCAGCAGTAAAAATGTTGCCATGTGATAAATGTCAGAATGTAAATCAGGGAGAGGAAAGATTTTACAATGGGCAAACATTGACTAAATCTTACTAAAATTATAAATGCGAATGTTTGGATGTTTGTTACTCAATCACGCAACAATGGCTGAATGGATTTATATGAAATTTGGCACACACATAGTACATAAACCTGGAATAACATATCGAAATCCAAGAAGGTCCGCACACTCCAGGAATCAAATTCCAGACTTTTTATTCAGCCAAAGTGACACAAGTCCATTTCTTACACCAACAATTCGTTTTGGGGCCCCGTGGGTCCTCTTTGTCAAGGCAATACAGATAGAATGGTAACATGGTCGTTACTATTCTGCCTGTATTGCCTTGACAAAGGGGACCCCATGGGGCCCCGAAATGAATTGTTGGTGTAAGGAATGGACTTGTGTCACTTTGGCTGAATACAAAGTCTGGAATTTGATTCCTGGAGTGTGCGGACCTTCTTGGATTTCTATGTTGTACCTATATTGGTCCTGCACCTCGTTGCTGGTGTGCGATCCGATATCTACTTGTGGAATAACATATAGGATACTTTTTATCCCCGTAACCAAAAAGTGGGTGGAGACAAATACAAATTTCACTGGGAAAATGTAAACTGCAACCATTCTTACACTGTTAATGGTTCTCAAACTTTGCACAGTTTATAATTGGGTGACTGGTATTAATATTCAGAAAAGTGCGTGGAGCCTACAAAATCCAATCCAAATTCACCTATTGATTTTTCGAGGGGAATATTTAATTGCTGCCATTCTTGCACTGTTAATGGCACAAGCTTTAAACCCGGTACAGTTGGTCATTGGGTGACTGGGGTTCAAATTCAGAAAAGGGGGTGGAGCCACAGCTAATCAGATTTGTTCAATTTCAATGCAAATTATTGATGCCAAAGATCGCAAAGCTCACAAAGTTGGTCATTGAGTAATTGATTAATTGTGTGTTAGGGTTAGAAAAAGTGGGCGGAGCCAACAACAGCCAAATACATACCCAGGCAACGCCGGGCCATCAGATAGTCATTTATAAATAATTATTGTAAAAATTAAGCACTTTTTTCAGTACTTTATTTTCACTGGAGTTCCTCTTTAACACCATACAGAGAGGCAAACAGTACAATGAAAGTGTGCCTCACTGCCACTGCGGTGCAATGCATTGCAGTAATGCAGGCATTTACAGTGACAGTGAGGCATACTTTCATTGTACTGTATGCCTCACTGTATGGTTGCACCGCAGCAGTAACACACAGTGAGACTTTTCAGCTACATTGCGATCTGATCGCGACACATACGACTGTGTGATAGGGCCCTAAAGGCTGGTACATGTTCATTGCATAGAAGAGGAAAAGGAAAGGGCTGGTGCACACCAGAGTGGTTCTTGAGCGTTTTTTAAAACACTTGCAGGAGGAAAACCGCTTGGCTAATGAAAGTGAATGGGCTGGCGCACACCAGAGCAGTTCGATTTTTCCACAAATGCAAACTCGGGGACTGCAGCATTTTTTAGATTTCTGAGTCGTTTCTGCCTCAATGTTAAGTATAGGAAAGTGGAAAACAGCTCTGAAAAACGCTAGATCAGAGTGGTTTTCCAGGCGTTTTTTATTACAGAAGCTGTTCAGTAACCGCTTTACTGCAACAATATATGGCTGCTACACAAAAACGGTCCAAAAAACGCTAGCCATGTTTAGGAAACCTCTCTAAACATGCCTAGAATCACTCTGAAATCTTCTTCAAAAACCTCTAGCGTTTTGTGGATCTGCTAGAGATTTTTGGTGTGCACTGGGCCAAAGTGAGACGCTATCATTGGTACCAGCCTAATTCAATGAAAACCATAGCAACCAGCTGAAAAAAATGAAACTCAAGCAATTACTTTTCCCCCAAATCATAGACTTGCCTTTTTTCCCTGTTATTTAATCAACACTATTCACCCTAAAATACATATTTTGTTGTTTAACACAATTTTAAAAAGCTAATAAACTAAAAAGGATGCTTTATATTATGGCTGAATATAAAGCAGAAATATATGCAGAAGACCAGCAGAATACAGAGACAATGAGATTTATTGACACAAGTTAGTAAAATGATGTAAGGTCATCAGTGATGGTGCTCAGTGGGAATCTGGCTCCAAAGACAAGTTCTAGAATTGCTAAACATATGTGCATTGTTGTCTCAGCGTATAATTGCTGTTAGGTCCGATACCAGATGGCTTCAGGTTATTAAGGGCAAAATCATTAAGTCCAGCTTTAAGTGAACTCATTGAAATGCACCAGAATGAAGCTAAACCAGTGTCATTGTGCTTGTTCAGCGTATTGCTTTCACAGCTATTGCAGTCATGATTCTTCCCAGATAAATTATCATATTAGAATGTTACTGAACCTCCCAGATATGGAAATAACAATAGTGGCAGTATTTGCACCTGTAAATGTATGCAGCATTTCAATGTATGTAAATATGTATATGCTAATAAGTGTGCATCAGTGTAACTTCATTTAAATAGCCAGACATCAGGAATGTTGACTAAAGAGCACTTGTTGCACTATGGTGCACATTTGGCTGCTAACACTTGCTCTAAATAGCAGCAGCTTTGACCTTCCTGTCATTCTTAACCTTTGACCTCTGACCATCATCTGACTTAATTTACCAGTCTGTCTCATTTATGAAGGCTCAGACAGAGCACAACATTTATTTATTTTATTAATTTAGTATTTATATAGATCCGCTACCTAGAGCACCAAATAATGCAAGTTGTTTATGTATATTTTTAGTTTAAGATTACTTTTAGAAAGTATTCTCATTTTAATTTTAATTGGCTTGATTGCATTTGACTTAGATCAGCTACATTCAGTCAGTTGCAGTGTACTAAGGACCATGTCATATTAGAGTCTTCATTGCTATTAGTAGTTGCAGTTTCTAAGATGCTAATGGCTGGGTAGTGTGCTATCGAAGGGTTTAGGAGACCAGGGTTCTAATCTTGGCGGCTCTTACTGCTTAGTAAGCCAGCACCTATTCTGTAAGGAGACCTTGGGCAAGACTCCCTAACATTGCTACTGCCTATAATGCGCAACCTCGTGGCTGTAGCTCTGGTGCTTTGAGTCCGCGAGGAGAAAAGCGAGACATAAATGTTCTGTGTCTGGTCTTGTCTAAGAAGCTACTACTAATGTTAACCAATGTACAGGGTGATGCATGCAAAAACCAACCCATGTGCCTCTTACTCGCTTCATGCTCTGTGTGTGCTCCACCAACAGTCATAAGAGAAATCATGTCCCACTCCCAAAAGTTTTGCAAGGCTTTATTCTTTGCCTCTCCTTTATGACAGATCGGTAGTGATGGTCATGTCTAGGAGAACTCAAGGAGAACCATGTGATTAATGGCTGGATAGTGTAATGGTTAAGGGCTCTGCCTCTGACGTAGGAGACCTGGGTGTGAATCTTGGCTCTGCCTGTTCAGTAAGCCAGCACCTATTCAGTAAGGAGTTCTGTGGGCGAGACTCCCTAACACTGCTACTGCCTACTGAGTGCACTCTAGTGCCTGCCTCGCAAGCGCTTTGAGTACGACAGGAGAAAAGCGCTATACAAAAAAAGGAATTATTATTAATAGTTTGGTCAGGTTATATAGATACATAAGTCTCTGCTTAAGTCTGTCAGGATCATGCAGGATATGATCACAGCAAATCAGAACTTTGCACATCTATCAGCTGATCAGACAAATCACAGGCTTCTCCATGAGGTTTCCTAGATATGACCTTCACTACAGACCTCCTCATAATAAGGATGATATCCTACCAAGAGGACAATACTTGAAATAATGCAGTCTTGAGCATAAGCAACATGTAAGATACTTGTCTGTGACTTGGAGGCTGTCCTCAGATGGGTATCACCAGTATGTATATAATGCTTACATGTTTACATTATTCATTTGTACAATCACTACTGCAGTGTGTTAGAGCCATGATCATGCTCTTAGGCTGTGCCAGTAACCCCAGGAATATGCCGCAGTCTCTCTTGTCTGATTCTGCAGGTTTTTCACAAAGCCTAATCAAATGTTGTCTATAAATATACACTTCTGGTTGTCAATCTGGGGATTTGTCTAGCGATTTATATATCCAGTATTCCCTATTTTCTACTGATCTCGGTTATTGATGGATTTTCTGCTTCACCTTCCCTGAAAATGTAACCGTACCATTTAAATAGTTTTTAGTAACCATTTTATTATTTTACATCATCACAAATTATTCTCTGCTTGTCTATTGGGAATGTGAATTGACTCTATGCATTATTAAACTGCACTGCCAGTAAGTCAATGGGAGTGAAGCACACAAAGGCCTTCATCTGTGCTCAATGTGTTACAAAAGGTGCCAAGAATGACTATTAGATCCCACTGAACTCAGAGTAAAGACTTTTACATTTTGTCTAATGTCAGTGATATTTCATGCAGTCATAGTTTTAGGAATATAAATATATCTACCACTATAAAGAAAAGAACAACCAATTAGTCTCGCTAAAAAGATGTCTTTCCTGTTGATATTTTTCAAAAGATGAAGCCTTCATATTTACAATGCCTTCAATACATTTATCTGAGGTGTGGCAGATCCAAAAATGAAAAAAACAAAACAAACGACCTCATAACCACTAGACACATTTTTGTGCTCTTATATAGATGTTTCATCTCTACAACTTCAGTTCAAATGAGGTGTTTCTACTTTCATTAGAGATTGCATATTGCATTGATGCTAAATATATTTCATATTTTCAAGTTATTAAAACTATGTTTCTAGTCCAGTCTGCAGCCAGTTGCGATTTTAAAAGTATGCTGGATTATGATGATTCCTTGCAGCCATGGCAAGAGTTCACTGGTTGTGGACTTATTTGCACCACATTTTCATTTTTGCAACATTCCCCTCAGCAACTTCATACATTGAGGTCGCTGGGCTCATAGCTGCAGGCAATTTATTATGCCAACTCTGTGCACACAGCACACTTCTACATAGGTATCTAGGTATAATTGGATTTCAGTTTGGTCTGGTGGAGCAGAGACACAACAAAGCAAAAGGTAACCTTTGAAAATGTTGGTGACATCTGTGTAATACTTGCCTTCAGGGGGAAGTATGCAAGATGAGTTTTACTTTAAAATATCTGTGTAGAGATGATAAAACAGCATTGCAAGTCAAGTTCTTTTACAGTTAGTTGTTCAGTATGAGGTACAGAAGTGGCCTATGTCACCCCTCCTGTGAACCAGTTTTCTTCTCTGTCTTAAATGGGTTCCTTGCTAGCTTCAAAAATATGGTCTTTATCTTGAGGTGTAAGTAACCCACAAAATCTTAACCTGCACAGATGGTGCACCTATGCTGGGCTTCTTCAGGGGATTTATTAGTGAGGAAACATGGTCTATAACACAATAAAAGGTGTCCAGTTTAGCTTTCATTTGGATGCATCCACGTATAGCTTCTCTAGGGTGCATTTAATAAGGCATAGCACAATGTACTAAGTGCAGGAAATATATGGAGTGCCAAACCTCTGTCCTGTCCTCTTAAGCTGACATCTCTTATGCACAGTGCTCTCTCTTCTTCGGATATACTGTCGTATACGTTATACCACACATAGGCCAACCCCACTAATTTCGACCCTCATAACCTAATAATGTGTGACCCGCTTGTAAGCCAAACCCCCAATGTTTCACCCTGGCCTCCCCACATGTACAGTGCTGCCCCTAATTATTCATACTCCTGGCAAATTTTGACTTAAAGTTAATTTTATTCAACCAGCAAGTTATTTTTGTTGGAAAATTACATAGGTGTCTCTCAAAAGATAATAAGACGATGTACAAGAGGCATTATTGTGGGAAAAAAAACCATTTCTCAGCTTTCATTTACATTTGAGCAAAAAGTGTCCAGTCCAACATTATTCATACCCTTCTCAATAACTAACAGAAAAGCCTTTATTGGCTATTACAGCAATCAAACACTTCCTGTAATTGCAGACCAACCAAATCATGTCTCCACAGGTATTTTTGCCCATTCATCTTTAGCAATGAGTTCCAAATCTTTCAGATTGGAGGGTCTTTTTGCCATCACCCTGATCTTTAGCTCCCTCCACAGATTCTCAATTGGATTCAAGTCAAGACTCTGTCTGTGCCACTCCAAAACGTTAATGTTGTTGTCTGCTAACCATTTCTTCACCACTTTTGCTGTGTGTATTGGGTCAGTGTCATATTGAAATGTCTTCTAGTTCCCAAGGCCAAATTTCTCTGCAGACTGCCTGATGTTGTTGTTGAGAATCCTCATGTATTGCTCTTTTTTCATGGTGCCATTTACTGTGATTAGGTTCCCTGGTCCATTGGCTGAAAAAACACCCCCAACGCATTAGGTTCCCACCACCATGTTTGACAGTGGGGATGGTGTTCTATGGGCTGAAGGCTTCTCCTTTTTTACGCCAAATGAAGGAAACATCATTGTGACCAAACAATTCAGTTTTTGTTTCATTTGACCATAACACAGAAGACCAGAAGTCTTCTTCTTTGTCCAGATAAGCATTTGCAAAGGCCAAGTGAGCTTTTGTGTGCCTTATCTGGAGAAGTGGCGTTCTCCTTGGTCTGCATCCGTGGAACTCAGCAGTGTCCGTTGGATTGTCTGCCTTAAGACATTGCCACCAGCAAAGCCCAGATTCACCAGGATGGCCTTGGTGGTGATCCTTGCATTCTTTTTCACCTCTCTCACTATCCTCCTGGCCAGCACAGGTGTCACTTTTGGCTTCCGACGATGTCCTCTGAGATTTTCCAAAATGCAGAACATCTTGTATTTTTTAATAATACTTTGCATCGTAGCCACTGGAACTTGAAAACATTTAGAAATGGCCTTGTAGCCCTTTTCTGACTTATGATCAGCCACAATGCGCAGCCGCATGTCCTCACTGAGCTCCTTTGTCTTAGCCACTGTACACAAACCAACTGCAGATAACTGCTGTTTTTCACCTGTTGAGTTGATTAAAACAGCTGTTCCCAATTAATAAGGGTAATTAGGATGCTTTAGAATAGCTTGGACTATTTGGAATGGTATAGAACCTTGGATTTTCCCACAGGCTGTTACAGTTTGTGACGGTTATGAATAATTCTGGACTGGACACTTTTTGTTCAAATGTAAATAAAAGCTGAGAATTTTTTTTCACAATAATGCCTCTTGCACATCGTCTTATTATCTTTTGGGAAACGCCTATGTCATTTCCCGACGAAAAATTACTTGCTGGTTGAATAAAAGTAGCATTAAGTCAAAATTTGCCAGGGGTATGAATAATTATGGGCAGCACTGTATGTCATGCAGTGGCGGTGTGCTTGTATCTGTAGTTACCTCTCCATTTCCCAATGTTTCCCCAACCCCCCTCCCCCCCGTATGTGATGCAGAGTGAGCATTGGAAGTGTGCTATAGTTACCTTACCTCTCCTTGCTCTTGACAACCATCTTCCTTTCTTCCCATCCTTGCAGCTCTGTACTTCACTTCACTGTCTTCTAAATATATGCACCCATCTTCTTGACTCCCTTGCACCTCTGTACTCACAGCTGACCACTAGCGGTGAGTACAGAGCTGCAAGGTAGATAAAAGACTGAAAAGACAGTATAGCCCTAGACCTCTAGTGGCAAGTAGAGTACAGAGCTGCATGGGAGATGGGAAGATGGCTGTCCGGAATGAGAAGACAGTGAAGCCCTGTACCTCTAGCGGCGAGTACAGTGCTGCATGGGGGACCAGAAGATTGCCACCAGGAACGAGGAGAACTAACTATAGGTACAGGCACGCTTCTAATGTGTGCACTGTATATGGAGACCCGCACACCTGACTCTCATATAAGCTGACCCTTTCCCACTTTTGATACCCAACATTTGGCTTATATGCGAGTACATATGGTACCTTTATTTCTTATATGCTTATTATACATATTATCGTATACAAAAATGTATGCCATAGTAATCTGTATGTATTTATTGTACAGTATATTTCATTTAAACTTCTGCACATTCATAGGCACAATATCTTTCACAGACAGGAACAAATCCCAGCTACTACACAGTTACAACTAGATAATGCAGTAGGCTAAAAATGAATTACTAGTTCTCAGAGCCAGGACAATGTTCTCCAGCACCCAAGGCTGAGACAGCAAAGTGCGCCCCTCCATCTCTCCCACCCCAGCTGTCATACAGTCAGTGATTGCTATTAGACTAGGAGGCGCCCCACGGACCCCAACACTTTATTCTCTAGTGATCTGGCTTGCAGTCACTGCCATGCATCCCCTTTTCTTATTTCTCTGTTCTTCAAACACAATAGGAGAATTATAGAGTGAGTTGTGCGCCCCCCTCCCCCCCTACACTGCGCCCTGAGGCTGGAGCCTCTCTCGCCTCTGCCTCGGCCCAGCCCTGCTAATTCTGTACAGGAACAGGGATTGTTACTTACACATTCTGAAACATATGAAAAGCTGGCTTGCGGCAGCAAAGTAACGCTTTGTCTGGCCTCCTTCACATTGTTAAACGGGAAATGGCCAAGCGATCCGAACGCAACATGAATTATCGCACACCATCTGCACCACTGTGCGCTGCTGATCATCATTCACTACAGTGAATGGGTAAGCGCTTTGCCAAAAAATGCGTGCAGCAGTGCAATAGCGTATTGCTGCACAGCGCATATAGTCTGAATATTAGACAGTGCAGTCTATGTACTTCTGATGTTCCTTCATTGCCGAAATGCGCACGGCATTGCATATAGTGTGAACAAGGCCTAACCCTGCACCATAAATATCTCTTTGCACACTGCAGGGCTAGCAATTAATGCTTCAGTGTAATACAATATGTAGAGAATTAATACATTCATAAAACAGTGGCTGGGCTTCTATGCCTGACTTTTTAAAGAAAATCATCACAGATGTGCAGTATCTGCAAAGGGTTACCTGGAAATCTATTGTTTGACTGGGTCATATTTTCAATGCTAGGTACACTCGATACAATTTTCTGGCAGATTTACCTGCCATATCGAATTTTTTTCAACAAGTCCGATCTGAATCAGTTTTCTGATTGATTTCCGTTCACTTTTAAGGAAATCGATCGGAAATTCAGATCGGACATGTTCGAATAAATTGATCTGGCAGGTAAATCTGCCAGAAAATTGTATCGTGTGTACCTAGCATCAGTCTAGCTGGTTATAGTAGCCCAGGGAAAAAGAGTACAGTTTTTGTTTGTGAATGTCTCTATGTAAAGCCATGTGGCCAGGCTATTAATTGATATTACCCCTAAATCTGCTCCAGATAGCTCATTGGTGAATGGTGTAAGCTGCAAATGGCTTTGTTCCCTGAAAATGGGTTTAGATGTGTGTTACAGACAGTATGTAAGCCTCCTTTGTAAAAGATTAAGATACTTATTACATACTCCAAATTAAGTACTATATGCAAGCAAGAGTCAGGGTCAGACAGAATGAGATAGAACACTCATATAGCAATATAGCAAATGTACAGCAACATTGGGGGATGCAGTGATACAATACTAGTCTGTGAAATTTTGGTTTGGCCACATGGAACAGTTAGTTTTGGAAACTCATAGCTGGTTGCAAATATAAATAGGAAGGTAAGGTTTAATAGAATAAAACTGCAAAAAAAAAAAATGTGTTCAGCACTGAAATGGGTAGCTGACCCTTAGCTTTCGTTTGCAAAAATGTACCTGAGTTCTGGTTTACTTTAAAGCACTTATTCATGGTTCTCTAACTCTATTAGCTAAGCTGCCACCTCACCTGCCTAACTGGATTATAAGGCGATGGATTGGTTCAGCTGCATGGCTGCTAACAGCATCAGCACATTCAGGCTAAAGATCTGAAGAGGAAAAAAAGGCTGCTGGAGGATTCTGTGAAGCAAAAAAGCAAATATGAAAGCTTTTGTGCACCGTTTTAGTTATATAGACAGTTCTTTGGCCAGGCCTGGTACATTTGCACAGTTGTTCATCTACTATTGTATCTGTTTAAATACTTATAAATGTAAATGTATTTACACAATGATTGTTAAAAAGTCTCTCACATGTTGAGATCTTCAGTTTTTTCATAATAATAATAATTCTTTCATTCTTCTCTAATAACTGGTTAACCTTTAAACTACTGTTTTTCAGGGCAGTTACACTGCAGCAGAGAACTTGAACGTGCCAGTAAAAATCAAAGTCACACAACCAGTGGTAGATCGTCCGACGTGTAACCTTACCAAATTTACCTTGGTAGGATAAGGCCTACATTATCATAAGTGCCAGCTGAGCTTACAAGAAAGGATGCTACATAAGGTGCCATATTACAAAAGGCTATACTACAACTTCTGACACTCTACAAAAGGGAAAACTACCAGATGTACCAGATGGTCCATACTACAAGACAAAACACAGAACATTTATATAGTGCCTTTCTCCTGGCAGACTCTAAGCACTTCAGGTTTGCAGCCACTAAGGGCATGGTCCACGGGCAACCAGGATCATTAGGGAGCCTTGCCCAAAGACTCCTTACTCTTGAGCCAGGATTCAAACCTTGGTTAAAGGTTTAAATTCTGCATCAAAGGCAACAGCATTCCCAGTATGCTATCCAGTTGACTGCGCCGACTACGCAGATGTATCAAGCTACTAATATTTACAAGAGAGGATATATTTCCAGTTGTGTGGCAAGTTCTACAATAGTTTCTGCTTTTGAGATTAGTGCCAACATCATCTCCTAGTTTCTACCACAGGCTCCCTACTTATTTAAGCAATAGCTTGTCAGGAGCTAGTGGTAGAATTCAACGCATTTGGCAGGTGAGATTCAGTGAAAAAACATGTCATGTCAAAAATAAGTATCCTTCATGGAAGTTTTTCACATTTCAAAATGTTATACATTAAGAACTTAATTTCAACAACACTGATAGAGGGGACAGAACATAACAAATATCAGACACCATTTATATTTTGTATTCATTAGTTAAAGCAGGCATGAACTGTATAAACTGATTAACAGGCAAGTATGGAGAATATCTGAGGAATGGGAATTCACAGATAGAAATTAAAGGTTTGTAGCTAATCTAATCAGAGAAAAACATAAAAATACTTTTTATTTAAAAAGAGATATCCAGAATTCAGACTTTAAATGAGAAGCCAAATTTCACATGCACAAATGTTAGCATACCTTTACATGTTTCAAAAACTAAAATACCTAAAACCAAAACATTAAAGTGTACTCGAGGCGGTGTGGGGGTTATCAGATGGGACACAGAGGCATGTTTCCTGCTGCAGGACATGCCTCTGTGTCCCCCCCGCGCTGTTCTCTGCCCCCCAGCACCATGCTATGACCCAACCAAAATTGGGGACATGCGATTGTCTCCAATTTCGAGGGGAAGGGAGGAGAGGTATTGCCTGCTTAAACGCCCACTGGGGGTGTTCTTGCAGGCCTTCCCCAGCTGCCATGGGGCAGCTCTGTCTCTCCCTGGCCGCGCCTCCTGCCGCTCCACCGCCTCCCTGTACGCTGCTCTGTGTGTGAGACACAGAGCAGCTCTTCCAGCACCTCGACCCTAGGGGTCAGGAAAATGAAAGCAGAGGACAGCAAGCCACAGGAGCAGTGGGGAGCGGAGGAAATTGCAGCTACCTGATCTGCCCAGCCCCCCAGATTAGGTGGCATTGTTTTTTTTTATTATTTTAATCCCCATCTTGGGTTCACTTTAAAACCCTCCTGGCGGTCTATTAAAAACCGCCATGGCGAAGGGGCGGGATGACGTCACCGACGTCATGGACGTCGTGACGTCTAAGGGAGTCCCGATCCACCCCTTGCCGCTGCCTGGCGCTGATAGGCCAGGCAGCGCAGGGGTCTAGGGGGGGGGGCTGTGTTGCGACACGGATAGCGGCGATCGAGCGTGGGGCAGCGGCGATCGAAGTGCTGACGCAGCTAGCAAAGTGCTAGCTGCGTTCAGCAAAAAAAAAATTACTCAAATCGGCCCAGCAGGGCCTGAGAAAACCTCGGGGTTACCGCCAGGAAGGTTAAAGAAACTACAAAGAAAAGATAAGACATTAGCTAAATCCACTTTTAATAAAAAGTTATAATGGCTCTCTGGGTCCTTTGGCATGGATAGCATTGGATAGAACAGCTTCAGTTGGCCTTCACACTACTGGGGAAGTCTTCAATTTTTTCTAACTCAAGTTGCCTGTGCCTCAGACTAGAACATTTGGACTATTTAGATTTTCATTGCTGTGATCTGTAGCATAAATTATTGGATGGCTGTTTCAGTACTATGGACCTTTGTGGACTGCATTGTTACCTTTTCTTAAAGAGGAACTCCAGCCTAAACAAACATACTGTCATTAAGTTACATTAGTTATGTTAATTAAAATAGATAGGTAATATAATCTCTTACCCACACTGTTTTAAAAGAATAAGCAAATGTTTGATTTCATGATGGCAACCATCTTTTTGGTTGAAAGGAGGTGACAGGGAGCATGAGACACAGTTCCAACTATCCTGTGTCCTGAGCACCTCTCCCAGTTGCTAGGCAACGTGAATAACAACATAGGAAATCCCATCATGCTCTGCACAGCATCAGGGAAAAAAAGCCCAGGCTTTTTCTCTTTGATGGGTAGAGCTTAGATAAAAATGCAGCTAAAAATGATGCATGGTAAGAAAAACAAAGTTCTGATGCTGTGAAACTGTTAAAGAAACACCAAGCCTTTTCAGTTCTGCTGAGTAGATTTTTAGTCCGGAGGTTCACTTTAAGCTCTGTACACACGCTTGATTAAAGTTGGATGAGGCAGCAAATAATGACCACCTCAGCCGATAATCTGGCATGTGTACAGTAGCCCCCCATCTGCAAGCAATCCGCCAGGTGGATCAACTTGGTTGAGCAATGGCTGATTTTTTTGTGCCGCTGCTTGCCCTGCCAGCTGGGTGACGTCACACATGTGCCGCTCCATTGGCCATCCGCCTCCTTGTATAGCAACAGAATGTGTCATCAGCTATACAGCTGACTTGGCTTCTGTACTGTCCAGTCTAGTGATGTCACCCAAGGGATCGGATCCAGATCTCTATTGGGTGACATAAGTCCTACCTGTGAGTGCTCGGTGCTGACTGATCACAGCTTATGCTGTGACAGTGACCACCATACTTCACCACTAGAATGGCATTGTGTAAGTCATGAACAGGGCTTTTAGACATTATGATTAGAAGTGAGGTCAAACAGTTCAATCTTGTGTTCATCAGATTAGACAAGCTTGTTCCTCACAATCCTGTCCTCCTTAGCAAACACCAAGAGGGCTTTTCTATGTATTTTACAGAAGAGTTGCTTTTTTGTGGCCGCTCTGCATAAGGTCCAGAGCAGTGCATTGCTGTAGCAGTGGTTGTCATTCTGCAAGTTTCTCCAATCTCCGCAGTGGCTCTCTGGAATTTGCATCAGGTTCTTTTCACTTCTCTTACCTTGCATGTAAAAATGATCATGGCCACTGTGCTTTTCCATCATATGACCCTGCGCCATAGTGCAGAGACAGGGTCATATGCATAGTGCAGCCCACTGGCTAGTGACATACTCCCTATTGGGCATGAAGTTCATCACTGGAATTCCCATCGGTCTGCGTATGTGTGCCGCATCACACCACGCTCCTGTCATGCACACTTACTGCGTCGCCCATTGACTTGCATTAATGTATAATATGTGCACTAGGTACGGATCATGTGGCAACGCGCTTCAGCCTATGTGTCAGCATTGTAGCAATTTGTATACTTTTGCTGCAACGCATGTCATTGCGTAAAATGTGCAAGTCTCCATAGACTTGCATGGGCCTTGCGGCGGGGAAGAGTAACTTGGTGCAACTCAGCATACAAGTGTGCAATGGTACCTCAGGCTATGTTCACACTGGGACAGTCTGTTGCATTGGACAATACAATCACATTTCTAACTCGATGCAATTATATTGTAATTGTACGTTTACATCGGATCAATACAGTGTGGTGCGATGGAATGCGTTGGCATAACATGAGGCATGCTATGTGGTACTGCAACATGTAGGATTACAGTTACAGTGAAGCACACTTTTTTATTTACTGTATGCTTCAATGTGTGCCTAACGCTCAATGCGACTTTCCCCCTGTGTTGTGATCCTGTTTTTACAGCGTAAGCTATACACCAGTGTGAACCTAGCCTTTATCCTAGCTTTTGTTCTGATACACAGTGTGAATTGGGGAACCTTATGCAGACAAGTCTGTGCCTTTAAACTGAATTCACCATAAGTGGACTATTTCAAGTGACATAATAAATAATCTGAATAGCCTCCGTCAATATGATATTTCAATTCCATTTTTTAAATCTGTTTTTACTTTTTTTTGTCATTGTGGAGTACTGAGTGTTGTGTTATTAAAGAGAGAAAAAATGATTTTAAACAAATGTTGCTGTATCACAAAAAGTGAGGGGTCTAAATGTATTAAATACAAATAAATATTGTATGTATTGTTTTATACAGTCTGATTAATAGCAAACAAGGCCACCAGCATTGCTTGTTTGTTAACCCCAACACTATTCCTATCATCTTCTGAGATACTCTGCTCACACAACTAATGAAGCTTGTATAGCATTTAGCTGACGATAATTATAAAGCCTGCGTTTGAATTTCTAGGAATAAGCACAAATAAACGCATGATGCAATGCAATCACTTATCCATGCTGAACAATAAGAAACAAAAAATGCAGTGCACCCATTCATTGCTAAGGCCTCTTTTCCACAAGAGGGTGAACTGTGTGCTTGTTGGGCCTTTCCTATACAAGGCCTTTCCTTTTCCTGTAGATTTTTTTTTTTATATCTATACATACGGTATGCACAGGCGGAGATACTGGTTGCTTGGCAGTTGGAAACAGCCGTTATTTCCCACAATGCAACTAGGTTCAAAGACAGGAAAATGTCAGAACCTAGGTCCTGATATCACACTGGAGAAAGATTTTTCATGAGAAAGGGGGTATCGGCTACTGATTGGGATGGAGTTCAATCCTTGGTTACAGTACCTCTTTAAATACATTGTGGAGCAGCTGTAAACACGGTAGATTCTCAGCTCAGGCGGACTGAAATGATCATCTCAGCTGGGGATTGTTTACCCTGTGTATGAGGCTAAAAGCAGATCAAGTGGGCTCCACTTTATTTGGGCAGTCATATCAGTTTGTTATAGAAGATTAAGCAAAAATAAAAAAAAAAATAGATCACAGAAAGTAGATTTATCAGATTAGTTATTTGGAAGGCGCCCAGAAGACCCCACATCACTCGACTTACGGCGCCTGGCACCGCCTCCTCTCTCTCTTCCTGGAGAAGAATGCTAAGCTATTTTTTAAGCTGTCCTGAAGACCCCGCATCACTCGACTTCTGGCGCTTGCCCCCCCCCCCTGGAAAAAAAAAACACCAAGCTATTTACGGCCAGGCGCCAAAAGTCGAGAGATGTGGGGTCTTTGGGACAGCTTTGCGGGACAACGCTTCTCGGGTAAATATATTTTTTTTTTCGTAGGCGGCTGCAGGATTTTCATCCTTATTCTGGAGGTCTGCTTTAAGCAAAATGTGACACAGTACCCCAGAAAAAGGCCAAGGAGCTTTCTAGCAGTGTTTAATATTGCCAGCATACGTCTATTGGGCTTTTAGTTGATAGAAATGGAAGCAGTTTTTCACGTTCTTGTGATCACCACTAGGCAATACTGAAGCTGCAAAGTGGGCAGCTGCAGCCTATGTTTTCTTATCATTTAAATTCAGCCTGCTGAATACCTCATGCTATCTGCATCGGCAGCAGACAGCTTGTACATGACATGCAGCATGTCTTTTCTCAGCAGTCTGTGTACCTTGACAGTGAAGGGTTTTACAGAGGTTACCTACCATGTGTTCTATTTTTAAGCTTATAGAAGATAATAGCAAGCTCTAATCTGGAAACCTATAAACCAGTACATGCACATTGTTAGTACAAGGCTACTGACAATTAGAAATACTGTATCTTTTTAAAACAGATTTGTAAAGTATCAATTAATTGGTTTAAAACAAATTCCTAATTTTAAGCATATTAACTGCTGTATGCAGCTAGTATTCTTTCACTAAGCCTTTGAGTACGGAGGCAGCCTAAACAGTGTCTTGGTTGAATGGGAGAGACAGTCAGTGTGATGCTAATTCTTCCATCTTGAAGGCAAATTTAATGCCATCAATATGCATCTTGGAACAATTTTTATAGATAATTTTGGGTGGCAACTAGGGGAATAATTACAAATCAAGACCCCCCCCCCCCCCCAGCAAAACTTTGATTGGGCCCCTTAATGCTCACAACCCTTCCTTTGCCTCCCCTTGGTGACCTTCTCAGCCTGAGGTCCCATCTTACAAGGCTTATAGTGTGGCCATCAGGCTCTTCACTCCTGATCTGGACTATGAGAGAAAGGAAAGATTAGTAGTTGGAGCCCCTCTACACCTCTGGGCCCCCTGCTGTCGTAGGGACTGCTTCCCCCATAGTTACGCCCCTGGGAGTAACTACAAGGGAGCAGCTATATGCTGCTGGGCTGCCAGCTAAGTAACCTGTTCTACTATTTGGAGGGGGAAGTGGTGAACACACGCTGCACCATGTTGTTAGACCATCTTTTGAAATTCCAGCAGAAACAAAAAGGCGTTGACTGAGTTCTGGTGGGGCTTTAAATAGGGACGCCAGCGATGTCAGGGGACACCGGTACACACTTTATAGCCCGTACACAAGCTGCATAAACGTCAGCGCACACAAACTAGCAACGGTGCTCAAATTATATTTCCCTGCAAAAAGAAATGACAAGTAGTTTAAATGACATTGTTCACACACTGATATTACAAATGATTATGTACTTGAAAAACTGCACCCGAAAGTGACATTTCTCTAGAACAATGTCATTTGAGCAACTTGTATACACTGGCCATATCTGCCCAACTCCACAATATCTGCCCAACTGCACAATATCTGCTCAACTGCACAATATCTGCTCAACAATCATCTGAGTTGATCTGCCAGTTGATTAGGGCAGAATACCCAATATGGGTTGTTTGTCATCATCATTTAGCTACATTTTTTTTACGATGATTGACATTTCAAATGGTGAAATCTGGCTTTAGATTATGGGACAAAATGATCACTGAATGTGCATGTAGCTTAATATAAAGAAAAACTGGTCTAACTGGTCTAAAGTAAAATAAGTGAGAAATAACCCCTGTGCTTTACAAATGGTGCCATAAATTGCTGGCAGCCACCCTTCTGGACGTTGCAGGCAATTTATGGAGCCCTCTAAAAAGCATCCTATATAAATACCAAAACATAGCGGTTATAAAATATCACGTTGATTTGAATCTGTGCATTTGCATAATACAATCTAAATACAATAACACAGACACGCATAATGTATGATGTCCTTTTTTCTATTGTCTGCATGAAATATATGTGCAGCAGTTTTTCATGTACAGCTGGAATCATCATTTTTTCCCTACCCAAGTCATCACTGAAGTATGTTAAACTGTATATCCCCTCCAACCAGCTGCGGGAATACTCTGACCTCAGGATCTGCTGAGCTGTCTTTTGTTCAGTCTGTTTATTGATCTCATCGCGTGTGCCCAAGCGTGCTCAGAGTACCTTCAATCTGCTTAAAGATATCTGGCCGGCATTAATGTACTTCATGCTCATTCTCCTCTGTTTTCCTTTTCCTCTAATCCCCATGTGAATGTATCGGTGCCAAGACGAAATCTGCTGCAGTTTACATAAGCAGAGAAACTAAATCCATGTTACTAGTCTGTTAACAATCATGGTGCACAACTGTTTTCTCAGAGTGGGACAGATCTGTCATTTCCTTCAGGCTGAAACAATATACCAAGTTATAGAGAAAGTGGCGTATAAACATTTCATAGATTTCCCTGGACTATTATTAGTCTTTGGTAAAACTGATGTAATCTTATATACTATTTATGACAAGCAATTAGAGAAGTGTTACATCACTGTGGACATAGGACATGGCAGTTAGTAAGCATCTCACCGTGATTTTAGGGGAGAGAAAACTTTATTGGGAGTTCAAGTCAAGTGACACGGACGCTCAGACATATATCATCTCGACTGCTTTCCCCATCTCACAGGGCATAGATTCTATCATGAGGCATGTTGAGATTTATGGGAACTCTCTAGGGGTGGCATAAGAAGAGGCTCTCATCTGGCTTCTGTCGTGTATAGGTTATGATCAAAGCCATAAGTTGGCCAAAGTGGGAATTGGCCAGGCATTTCTCAAATGGCCAATTTAGTTGGAACATCACCCACAAAGTCCAACATTGACCGGCCAATGTGCAAAATGTCTTTCCTGCCCTTTCACTATTTTCCTGGTGTCATGTCACTTTCTTAGACATAACAGAAAGAGGTTGGAAAAGAGGTAATGAAAGTAAATTGAGGCCAATGTACATTAGTTTAAATATTCAATACAACCACCTGTCTCTTGCATGTTTTGCATACATTAACCTGAGGTAGCTTCAAGGTATGTGCTATGACTAGTGCTCAGAGGGACTGGCCAATACAGATCCCTCTTTGTGAAGATACATATTCTGCTGCTATCTCTGTCAGCACATAAACTCTAAGGGTCCTTTTACACTTAATCAGTTGGTGTACGTTAGTACGCGTTGGTATGCGTTTGTACGCGTTTTTTCCATAGCAGTGCATTGTGAAAAAGATTTCAGTTAAAAACGCGTTAAGTGTGAAAGGTGCCATAGGAAAACATAGGACTTACTTTGAAAATCTGTTTTCTTTCCGTTTTACCTGAGATCAACTGATTACGTGTAAAAGGGCCCTAAGAGTGAAACAATCAAATTTTCAGTTCTGGGCAACTTATAATATGAACAATTTTCACAGTGAAGACAGTTCAGTATAAACGCTTAGACCTTACAATACTGGGAAGTCAAACACTAACTTTCTAGACTGTAAGCAGGAGATGATAGATTAGAAAGGGAAATTATGTCAGCAGACAAGAATACATACATAAGTCTGCAGTGAGGGTGCCAGAACATTTCTAAGGCATGGAACAATCCCACAAAATCGCAGTTAGGTAAACAATGGGTTGATGTAAAATGAGCATACCAGCTCTCTCTCCCTTGTTTCTGTGTAAGGACAGTTGACTCTAATGCACATTCAACATCCTCTTGGCATTTCAATTATATTTTGAAAAACTACTTACAACATAAACAACAGCAAAGAAATAAAATAAAGTAAATGATTTAATGTGTGTCTAAATCTAGGAAACTGTTTTCTAAGGATGAAGTGGTTTCTCTAATCAAGTAGGCAGATTGCAAGGGACTGGCTTTTACTAAATGGAATGAGGCCACTTAACACTTAAATAAAATACAGGTTGAATGGATTAACAGATTTAGTGTATAAAATCTACTCAATCTGATGGTGAGACTGGTCTCTAAGTAGGGAGCTACTGCTGTGCTTTGGTGTACAAAAACCTATGAAGTTCTGCATACTAGGTAATATCACTTTATCACAATTTGAATATGTATATGAATATTGAAGCTTTCACATTAATATGCCTAATTGGAAATAAAGTCTGTAAATTAATAAATGGGTGAAATATTTCTGAATAAAGTTGACAGGACACCAGTACATTTTTCATTTAGGGAATAGGTTAGCATGTGGGTGATTTGCTGGCTACACTGCTGAAGACTGTCAAAACGAGCAAGGCTATGAGTGAGTATCCTTTCTTTATATGATTTACAGGTGTCCACCACTAATAACCAAATATTTTGTGGGGCATACTGTCCTAGGGGACATGGGTGGGAGCTCTGCCTATTTGTTAACATATATAGTTGTTACCATATAAGCAGTTTTGACTCTGAAGTGGTTAATGAATCTGGAAAAAGATATCTGCTGTAAAAATGTGAAAGTTAATGTGCTACTGGTACAAAGGGAATAGAGTGACATTTCTGGCTGGTGCTTTTCTCTGCATACATGCTGTGACATCTAGACAGCTGGATTTGCCTGGAAGTGTATTGTCATTACAGTTAATTGTGTAGGCATCTTAGCAGGGCAAAATACACGCAATGAATTTAAACCACATGTGTTTACAGAAAAAGCATGACTACTCTACAATTATACTCAAAATAGGATGAAAAAACACAACAATTTCTGAGGTCCTGAGAAAAATAGTACCGGTACTTTACCCTCTGATTTTCTAAAGATATATCAAGTATTAAGGACACTTGTCACTATTATCCTGCTTTATTGAGGCCTCTCTTGCACAGATGGCAAAACATTGCGGCCATGCTCAGGTGTCATTCAAGCGGGGGGATGGGGGGGGATGTACCGCATCTCTGCCCATGCTAAATGGACCTGGCTGGTGCATGGAAGCAGCTAACAGGTGGTAAAGGTGAATTTACTACCTCCAGTTCTGTGCAAAAGAGGCCTAAGGCTGACTAGAGTAGGAGGTCACTTGAGAACATATAAAGCCCCTGTCCAGGCAAATATTTTATTAATCTAATGTCAACCTCCTTTCACAAGAGCAGCTTCTTATCCTTTCCTTTTCTGATACAGGAGCGTTGCCTCTTTAGGTCTCCCAGTTGCTTTCAATGATAGCCATGCAGAGCAGTACAGGGAATCGGGTGCTGCCATAACTACCTGTCTTCTCCCAGTCCCAGTCCCAATGTTGTTTTAAAGGGTAAGTAGCTAATTTGTTGGGGGAGGTGCTTTTTGCCTATAGTCATTGCTGGTGGTTACTATTTTTGCAATATGAAATCAAAGACCAGCATTATGGACTTTTTCAACTTTGTTTTTGTAGAATGTACTCTAGTTTTTTCTACTTACTTATTAACGACCGACCACTTGATCTCACAAAGGGTAGGTCTATATATAAATAAATGTACAAATTATGGCATATTAAATACAGTATTAAGTGTAATTTAAGAGAATGGGGAAAACCCAATGGGAGGCATCCTATCTACTCTATCTCACCCCACACACATGCTTGGCCCTTCGCCTTCTATGTCTCATCCTTGTAAGCCAGATTCCAATGTAGTTCCTCTTGATAGATCAGGTGAATAAGACCACTCCTCCATGGCATCTTGCAAGTGGCTATGTACATAGCACTCGGATGTGGATGTTAGCCGAATAGTTCATCTGTGGTCAGCATAGCCAATGTACACAGATTGGATAGGAATTTGGTCATGGCTTTAGTAAACTACTGCTGAATGCTCTCCATACCTTTCTTATGTCAGTTATGAAACAGCACATTGAGCTGATGAGTGTCAGGTCGAGTGGTCAGTTTAAACCGGCACTATTTTGATGACCACTTAGCCGCCGTGCTGCTCCCTGAAGACTCCTAGTGCAGAGATTTTATTTTGAAGTTATGTTAATTTTAAACTGTCAATAAAAATATCTGCTATTTCACATAATACACAGAGCACATAATGGACAATGGTTTCTGTTGGACTGGGCAGGTCAGCGAATGCGATCAACCTATCAGACTGCCCCTGTATATTGGGGTGTCAAACTCAATTACATAGGGGCCAAATCGTTTCAAATAAAGCAGCCTAACTTTGGTGACAGGTGGTAGTGGTAGTGGGGGTACTGCTCCTTTGCTGCTCCTCCCCCTTCTGCACAGTGGCACAGTGGAGTAGCTTAATATTCACCTGCTCCATTGCTGTGTTGGGTCTCCTCTAATCTTCCTAACTGCCATACACTCTATGCTGCATACCTCTAGCTCTGAATGCAGGTCATGTGGTCGGAAGTTAGATGTATGGAAGCACAGGGTGTGCTGCTGCTAGAAAGAACAGAAGAGACAAGACGCAGCACTGGTGCAGATAAGGCCCGGTTCACATTAGCGGTTTTTGCGAATCGGAAATCGGAACGTATACTGTACAAACGGAACGGATGTGAATGGATCCAATGTTAACCTATGGATACATTCACATGCGTCCATTGGTACGGATACGTTCCGTACATTCCGGTCCACGGATCTAAAAAATGCTGCAGGCCCCAATTTTCCGGACCGTTCTGCCCAGCGGAATGGATCTGGACAAAAAATACTGCAACATTGGGGCAATGGGAAACGGAACGTTTCTTCACACTAGTGAAGAAACATACCGTTCCACGGGGAATGGGGCATGTGCCGACGCGAATCTAGCGACGGAAGGGTGAAGGGAGGGTGCAGCAGCCGGGAGGGTGGGTGAGGGAGGGTTTATACATACCCAATTTTCAGTAGTAGCCGGCGGTAGAGGCTTCCGTCTTCTAGTCACATGACGCGCTGTTTAGTCACAGCGGAAGAAGAGGAAGCCTCTACCGCCGGCTACTACTGAAAATTAGGTATGTATTTGCTGAGTGAAAACGGATCCGATCAATCATTGATCAGATCCGTTTTCACTATGTGAACCAGGCCATGGACTGAGCCATCCGGATCCGGTGAAGCGGAGACCGGATCAGCTCACCGGATTCTTTTGGCTCAGAACGCTAATGTGTTTCGGGCCTAAATATTACACTACTCTAGTATGTGGGAAGAAGGTAGCAGGGAAAGGTGTGTGTGTGTTTTGCTAGCCACACTGGGGGAGTTGGATTCATGGAGGGAGGGCCCATGCTAATTTTGTAGGGGGTCCCGTAGGTTGTTGCTGTACCCAGGCTCAAACTGACAGTGTTTTAACTAGAAACACTGCTATCCTCTGGTTGGGAAGGCAGTGCACTATCATTCTTTACTGCTTACAATGATGCACATTTGAAATTCTCGAGGACCACATAAAACAGTAAAAAGGGCTGCATTCGGCCACCTGTGCTGTATGTATACCGATATTCCCTCCCGTCACATGAGACCCATCACAGCTTGTCTCTCTGTGCGCAGCTTGTTTTTACTCCAGTACATTGTGTAATCTTAAACCCCATCCCGTTTGCCGAATGCATATTTAGAACACACTCCCTCGGTAAATAATTGCCTGGTAATGGCAATTTCCACACTGCTGCAAACAGCCTACGTTACCACTTTTGCTGTAAGCGATAATTCAGGTTTCATGAAAAAATGTGTCACATTACGGCAATTACAGCCACATTACCAAGCCATTTAGCTGTAATACAACTAAAATGATTCCGTGGTAACTTTCCCACCATAATAACGATTGCAGCCACATTTAAAGGCTGATTGAAGGAATTTACCATGCTGGGTGACAGAAAGAAAAGATAGAGAGACTTAATTTAAGTTTGGTGAAATAAATGAAATTGAACTCTGTGTGGTCTGGTCTCCCTTTTTAAGACTTCTGACTAAATGAAGAAAAGACCAAACTGAAGACTTTTATTCTAAAACAAATGGTCTAATTAACAGAGAGGTCAGTTTTAGTGCATTTCATGGGGAATGATATGCACCAAGTTTGCTGGGATTTATAGACTCCTTGGGAGACTGAGATAAATGAGGGTTACTAAGTATGTTTAATATCCAGTATTAGTGGAATCTGACAGATCTATTAAGCGGCGGGGTTTTGCTTATTCTGCGGCTGACATGTGAACCCAATTTCTTCAGGATGACAAAATACCCCTTGTATAATTTCAGTAGACTAACCGTGTGAAATGTTCACTTCTGATTGGGTTCCCTCTGTTTCTGCTGCTCTGATTCCAGCACCATAAAAAGTGATGAATAATAGCACTTTTACTAATGCTGTTAGCAATCTGAATTAAAAGTCTTTTCCAGGCAGACTTGATCAACCAACCCCAGTTTGAGTAATTTCTCCATAAGGAAATATAGAAAATATTTCTGCATCTCATCTTAAATTATTAGCGTTCCTATGGAAGTTTTTTTTATAATGGAACAAATTGATTTAAAGACAAACTAAAGTTTTACAAACATTTTCAAACCAGATGATTTTGGCGCAGTGCTGAGTTGATTGTTTTGGCGCAGCGCTGCGTGCCTGATTTGGGTGCCGGACATATTAGGAGAAAAGAGAGAAATTCAGCTTCCAGCAATAACTCTCCCTCCTCACCCTACCGAGTTGCTACAATGTGGGGGGAATTAGTAATCAGCGCAGCCCTGAAGTTTGTGCAAGAGCAGGGTGAGACGGTTTTTGGCTTCACCCTGCATGAAGATGGCCTGCGCTGATAATGAATGGACCCAAAAAAAACTATGTTCATAGAAAGGCGTTTTGTGTTGCACATCCTGCAAAAGCAAGAAAGCAACCGCGGGGGAAAAGTCACATTGCATGGTGTGTATGAGGTGCCACGCATACAGTGAAACATGCAGTTTATACCAAGTAGGTTTCACTGCAACGGTTTACGTACACATTATGCAGGACTGCATTGCATGCATCATGTTATAAAGTCCAGTTCTAGCTACAATGGGGCCCTGTAGATAAAGTAACTTTGGGGCTTCCCTTGTTTTTGTTTTAATACTCAAATTCCCTATAAGCTAAACAAGCCTCGCCCATGGCTTCTCCAGAGATCCTTGGCACTCTGAGCCTTAGTAGCAAGGGCTTATGGGAGCTCAGTCTGGGCAGGAGGAGGAGGTGTTACCAGACAGAGATTTCAGAGGCAGAGGGGAGGAGGGAGGAGGAGAGGGGAGTGAAGTTTTCACAGGCTGAGGGCTGGAGATGCAGATCAGCTTGTCTGTGTGTAATGTGACAAACAGAACATGGCTGCTCTCATTGTATCACAGGAAGAAACAATCATATACTGTTGAAGCTGTTTGCAGCTAGATTTGCTGTTTAAACTATCTAAATTTTAGATAAGATATATAGACAAGTTACTTGTTTTAGTTAGTTTTTCATCTCAGATCCGCTTTAAAGCCTCACAAACGAATCGCAAACATAGTTCAAGGTCAGTTTTACAGTAACCAATTAAATGTGAGAGGAAACTGCAGATAGCGTCCTGGCCAAGATTCCTTCCTAGAACTGTAGTTGGGAGTACAATCCACTATGTCACAGTGCTTTCCAAGGGGTAATATATTATTTCACTACAGTTGTTGAAAGAACTGCAAATTACAATAATATTAATCAATGCAAATTATAAGTGTTAACTTTGGAATTGAACTTTTCAAGTTCAAAAATCGATTTAGTGGCCATGCTGCCCAGGACTGTGCACCAATCCATACATACTTATTGACCAAGTACATGATCATGTTGCACAGCTGCAGATTACATTTTTGCATCTCTGTTTCCATCTGTTGTGATTGTTCTACTCATGTAGTTAGAACTTGTCAGATCTAGATGTAGATTAGAATGCAAAATGTCTGTTAATATCTAACATTCAGACACCCCAGTTCAGTTCCCTTACAGTGCCCATGTGGCTGCCAGGCAAGAGAGAGAAAGGAAAGCTAATTTAATAATGGCTACAATTCACGAAGACCATGCTAGTGATAATATGGCAACTAAAAACTTATCTGCACACATCGATCAGTATTTTAAGTGTTAATACACTAAAGAAGCTTGCCTTATTAAAGTGTAGTGATATGTTTTCACAGTGAGAATGTTATCGTATCACTCCGGTCCTTGAGTTATCACCTCTGTAGTTATTTTCACATGCAGTAGATTGAGAGGGGAGGAGCACATGCAGGCAGGATGTAGCGCACGAGTTTGCGTCGAAACGCAAACTTTATGCGAGTTCGACCCGCCCCCTAGACTACATCATTGGGCTAAACTTTTACCCTCTACATCACAGTCAGCAGACACATGGCAGCCAATAAGGCTGCACTCCCTCCTGGAGCCCCCTCCCCCTTATATAAGGCAACAGCGTCGGACATATTCTCACTCTGTCTGCTGCTGTATTTAGTGAGAGAAGGGAGAGACATTGGAGAGATAGGGAAAGCGATAGTTAGGAGGTCTGTTAGCTTGCTCCTTGCTGATATTTAAGTTAACTTTGAGAGGAACAAAAGGAAAGAAATCCCCGCACTCCAACGATCCTTTTGGGAATACACGTTTAGGTGCTGTGTATTGCTTCTATTGCTGTGCCTCCACAACCAAGAAAAAGCATCTATGAATTACCACAATGGAGAAGCGTGGGCACCAACAACTTGACATTCAACATTTATTGCACCATGTACAGTGTAAGACTTGTTGCAGCAGATTACAGTTTGGTAAAAACCATCAGTTTACATCACCCATCCGGGAAGCACCCCTCACACAGAGCCCCCGTTCTCCGACAATTGTTTCGCACCAGCTGGTGCTTGATCATTGAGAGATCAACCTTCTGGCGTGTAGGTAATCCATCAACGCCATGGACGGAAGGGCGCCTTCAAATAGCATAACAACTATACGCCCCTCTATGCGCCTGCACCAATGAGCAGCCAGCCCCCAAGGCCGACACGGAACGTGCAACACTTGTGCGTACGTCCGTGTTCAGCAACGTAAACCTACCAATCCTGGCTGCCTATGACGTTCGCTTCCGCGGACGTCAGCATTGCCATGGATACGGGTAAACATACCCAGAAGACGGAGCAAGGCCGCCTCCCCCTAGCAATCCGGGGGGAGAAAACAAACATTGCTTCATCCTGGACGGCTTAATGGAGCCGCTGCAGCAGCGGCAGGGGCGCAAAGGCGCACAGGAACACCATTTTATACTGGATAGTATAATAGCATACAAAAGCACTTCATATCCAGACATTAACTAGCAGATAGATTATGGAAAAGTGCCAACAACTTTTCTACTGTCTAACCAAGTCTCACGTGTAGGTTGTACAAATTCACTATTTGTCAACATTGAACCCAAAGTGGTTCCCTTTCTGAATGACAAAATGGGGGTTCTAGTCACTCTAGGGTTTAACCCCTTGTCCTGTTCCAATATCTGCCAATTGCGCTTCACAATCTCCTGTATCTTATCTGACATGGGGGCAAAATCAAAAACCATTACAAAGGCATCGTTTACCTCTTTCTCTCTAATTTGTAACAGATCTTTACGATCCCTGTTACGAACACTTTCCAAAGCATGATTTAAGTGTACTTCTTCATACCCTCTTGCAAGAAAGCGATTATCCTTGCTGATATTTGTTGCTGAAAAGCACCACCAAAACAGCTCTTTTGTGAGCTAAAGTTCTTGTGATGTGTTTTTTTGTGTGGCCCACTGACACTGCATGTACAGCCCTGTTTGTCGCAGCTGGCCCTTGCTAATTGCTATACTGTGCCAGGCCCAGCACATTCAGTGCCTAGTGTGACTGCTGCATGCTGTTTTATATACCATCTTTGTATAAAGAGGATAGCGCTCACAGTGTCCCTACTCAGCACCTGATAGCAACACCCGATCGCCTCCTCTATTCTATAAAATTCTGTTTGTCAAGAGGTAGCGCTCAAGGTGCGTATCACCTATAAAGGATGTCATCAAATCAAATATGTTCAGCTTATACTACATAAGACAGGTACAAGCCTAAATATAAACACTTTAACACTCAAAGTCCATGCAGGGTTATTAGCAGGGTAATAACTGAAAGTCCATGTACACAGGCCCTAAAATTTAGAACTTGGACTAGATCACTGGTTTCTTCTCCATAGGTACACACAGCACACTAAAGTAGATTCTTCAAATTGTGGACCCTCCACCAACACCCTTTGTGGTCCACTCACCGCTGTATTAGACCAACCAATGGTCTATATGCACATTGGGACCGTTCCCGGGTCGTCCCCCACCTCTCGATCAAATGCAGTGTGTCTTTAATCCAAAAGACCTCTTCATATACGATGCAGCCTTCTAGCTAAAAAAACTTAGTGAAGAGAACTCCACATAGCGTAATACTGCTTAAAAATGTTTATTTAATAAAATGCAATTGCACTCACATGTTTGTAGATAAAATCAGCGCATAGAGTGATTTATAAACGGGCTCTCCCCCGTTCAGGTGGCCAGGCTGGCAGGCTCCTCAGAGTGGATCCCCTCTATTTCCGCCGCGCGGTCGGAAGAAAAACGGACGCCACACGTGCCTCCTCGCCGCCGCTCACCCTGTGATTGTGTTGCCCAGTTTCCGCATCAGACTCCGCCCTATCGATTTCGTCACCAAGTGACTCATCAGGGGCATGGAGTCTGATGCGTCCCAGGCCTTTTTGAACTAATAGAGCGCTTCCCGCGCATGCTCCATACATACACTATGGACGCCTGCCAATCTGCCGCCATCTAGTGGATAAAATTAGTATTACGCTAAAAAAAATAGTAAATACCTAGCAGACCTCACAGAGTGAGCTGTTACATTTCTATGTAACCACATTCCTCATATTTATGCAATTCCCTCCCCTCCCTCACTAAATTCACATCCTACCATCACACAGGTTGTTCCCGAAATTTACTACCAACAGCACATCAAATCCCCAATCACAGATTACAATTCATGTGTGTTCATGCGTTCCTGCCCCCAGTCCATACCCTATATAAGTGAACCCCCTACCTTCCTTAATCCCACCACCCCCCTTTTTCCCTTTAACCCTAAATTCCATTACCCCCATCATCCCCTTACATATATTAGGGATCAGGGGTCATGAACACATACCCACACATTTACATACCACAGGGACATAGTTCCAAGCTCTTTTAAAGCTACAGCATATCATATTTGCATACATATAACCCCTTACCCCACCTTGGGTTCATTCTCTGAGTGCCCTTCATTCCCCCCTCTTCTCTCACACCCCTTCATTTGGATCATTTCACCCCATCTGGAGCATTTCTCTAGACAAAGTTTTGCCATCAGTGGGATCAGGGTGCATGCGCACACATCACACCCCTAATCCCCCAAAAAGCATACCAGATCGATATCTATATTGAGGCCATCCGGTCTCAATGTCCCCATCCGGTGGATCCACTTGGTTTCCTCCTGTGAGACCCTTTTGAGTTTATTACACCCCCTCCAGTTGGGAATAATTTTCTGTAACGCACAAAAAGATAACTCCCTGGGGTTACAGTTATGGTGGCTACTAAAATGGGCTGAAATTGATAGGGTCAGTGACCCACAGATTGGGGCAATATTTGGATGAATTTCTTAAACCAATGGTGGAGGGGTTGCCCAATGTACTGAAGGACACCAAACATATGTTGCAAGTAATAGAAGGGGAAACTTTAAATGATTCAGAGGTTATGGTGACAATGGATGTCTCCTCTCTGTATACTAATATAAAACATGAGTTGGGTTTGGAGGCGGTTGACTTTTTTTTTAAAAAAGAGGATAAAATAAAAGATGAGCAAAGGACGTATATATTGAGGCTACTTAAATTTGCCCTGGAACGGAACTATTTTTGGCATGATGGGAACTTCTATAATCAGACAAAGGGATGCGCCATGGGGGCAAGCTATGCCCCAAGTCTCGCAAACCTTTTTATGGGTAAGTGGGAGCTGTCCATCTTAGGGGAGGGAAACAGCCCGGTCAGGCTGTGGCGCAGATTTATAGACGACCTTTTCTTTATATGGGGGGGAGGGCAGGAATCTCTAGGTTCATATGTGGATTGTCTTAACAGCAATGACCTGGGTATCTCCCTCACTATGCAATCGAGTAAGGACCTTATCCAGTTCCTGGATTTGGAGATAGTGAGAGAAGGTAATATAATGGGAACGAGAAGCTATTTTAAGGACACTGACAGGAACGGATATATATCTGTGGACAGTTGCCACCACCCGGCCTGGATCAGAGGGATACCTAGGGGACAATTTCTAAGGATGAAACGAAATTGCACAAACACATACGACTACTATAGGCAGGCGGAACTTCTGAAAAATAGATTTATGGAAAAGGGATACTATGAAGAAGAGCTGGATAGAGAAATTGAAAGGGTGGGAAACCTGGATAGAAAAACACTTTTGATGGATAAGCGAGTGGAAGAGACTAAGGGTGAGTATGATCTGGCCTTCATTACAGGGTATAACACTCAATACAAACAGCTCCAGAATATCATCAAGCAGCACTGGGGCATTTTGGAAACAGATCTAACATTGAGGAGTATTATCCCAACCCAACCAAAATTCATTTATAGAAAAGCACAAAATTTAAAACAAATCCTTGCACCAAGCTGTGTGGAGCCCAAGAAGGTACCACGCATGCAGGGATGGCAAACAGCGGGTTTCTTCCCGTGTAGGAGCTGTAAAGCCTGCAGGGAGGCTGTAGGTCAAAAAACTGATAGGGTGACATCCTTCAGCAATGGAAAAAGCTTTAAAATTCAAGAATTCATTACTTGTAATGATAGATTTGTTGTATACCTTGCCTGGTGCAAATGTGGATGGCAGTATATCGGGAGAACTACACGCACCTTAAAGGAGCGGATGGGGGAGCATATTCGCAACATTGTGAAGGGATACCCCAATCACGGAGTTTCAGCCCATTTTAGTAGCCACCATAACTGTAACCCCAGGGAGTTATCTTTTTGTGCGTTACAGAAAATTATTCCCAACTGGAGGGGGTGTAATAAACTCAAAAGGGTCTCACAGGAGGAAACCAAGTGGATCCACCGGATGGGGACATTGAGACCGGATGGCCTCAATATAGATATCGATCTGGTATGCTTTTTGGGGGATTAGGGGTGTGATGTGTGCGCATGCACCCTGATCCCACTGATGGCAAAACTTTGTCTAGAGAAATGCTCCAGATGGGGTGAAATGATCCAAATGAAGGGGTGTGAGAGAAGAGGGGGGAATGAAGGGCACTCAGAGAATGAACCCAAGGTGGGGTAAGGGGTTATATGTATGCAAATATGATATGCTGTAGCTTTAAAAGAGCTTGGAACTATGTCCCTGTGGTATGTAAATGTGTGGGTATGTGTTCATGACCCCTGATCCCTAATATATGTAAGGGGATGATGGGGGTAATGGAATTTAGGGTTAAAGGGAAAAAGGGGGGTGGTGGGATTAAGGAAGGTAGGGGGTTCACTTATATAGGGTATAGACTGGGGGCAGGAACGCATGAACACACATGAATTGTAATCTGTGATTGGGGATTTGATGTGCTGTTGGTAGTAAATTTCGGGAACAACCTGTGTGATGGTAGGATGTGAATTTAGTGAGGGAGGGGAGGGAATTGCATAAATATGAGGAATGTGGTTACATAGAAATGTAACAGCTCACTCTGTGAGGTCTGCTAGGTATTTACTATTTTTTTTAGCGTAATACTAATTTTATCCACTAGATGGCGGCAGATTGGCAGGCGTCCATAGTGTATGTATGGAGCATGCGCGGGAAGCGCTCCATTAGTTCAAAAAGGCCTGGGACGCATCAGACTCCATGCCCCTGATGAGTCACTTGGTGACGAAATCGATAGGGCGGAGTCTGATGCGGAAACTGGGCAACACAATCACAGGGTGAGCGGCGGCGAGGAGGCACGTGTGGCGTCCGTTTTTCTTCCGACCGCGCGGCGGAAATAGAGGGGATCCACTCTGAGGAGCCTGCCAGCCTGGCCACCTGAACGGGGGAGAGCCCGTTTATAAATCACTCTATGCGCTGATTTTATCTACAAACATGTGAGTGCAATTGCATTTTATTAAATAAACATTTTTAAGCAGTATTACGCTATGTGGAGTTCTCTTCACTAAGTTTTTTTAGCTAGAAGGCTGCATCGTATATGAAGAGGTCTGTTTGGATTAAAGACACACTGCATTTGATCGAGAGGTGGGGGACGACCCGGGAACGGTCCCAATGTGCATATAGACCATTGGTTGGTCTAATACAGCGGTGAGTGGACCACAAAGGGTGTTGGTGGAGGGTCCACAATTTGAAGAATCTACTTTAGTGTGCTGTGTGTACCTATGGAGAAGAAACCAGTGATCTAGTCCAAGTTCTAAATTTTAGGGCCTGTGTACATGGACTTTCAGTTATTACCCTGCTAATAACCCTGCATGGACTTTGAGTGTTAAAGTGTTTATATTTAGGCTTGTACCTGTCTTATGTAGTATAAGCTGAACATATTTGATTTGATGACATCCTTTATAGGTGATACGCACCTTGAGCGCTACCTCTTGACAAACAGTGTTTTATATACCAGTCCATGCATACCTTTCACTGCTCCTGTGTGACCGCACGCTGTTTTATATACCAGTCCGTGCATACCTTTTACTGCACCTGTGTGACCACACTCTGTTTTATATACCAGTCCGTGCATACCTTTTCACTGCACCTGTGTGACTGCACATTGTTATACTAGCAGTCCCTGCATACCTTTCACTGAACCTTTGTGACTGCACATTGTTCTACCAGCAGTCACTGCATACCTTTCACTGCATCTGTGTGACCACACGCTATTTTAGATACCAGCAGTCAGTGCATCCATTTTCACTGCACCTGTGTGACTGCACATTGTTATACCAGTAGTCACTTCATACGTTTTCACTGCACCTGTGTGACTGCACATTGTTATACGAGCAGTCCCTGCATACTTTTTCACTGCACCAGTGTGACTGCACATTGTTATACCAGCAGTCCCTGCATACCTTTCACTGCACCTGTGTTACTGCACATTGTTATACCAGCAGTCACTGCATAACTTTCACTGCATCTGTGTGACTGCAATTGTTACCTTGCTGCGGTTAAAGGGATACTGTAGGGGGGTCAGGGGAAAATGAGCTGAACTTACCCAGGGCTTCTAATGGTCCTCCGCAGATATCCTGTGCCCGCGCAGCCACTCACCGATGCTCTGGCCCCGCCTCCGGTTCACTTCTGGAATTTCAGACTTTGAAGTCAGAAAACCACTGCGCCTGCGTTGTCGTGTCACCGCTCCCGCAGATGTCACCAGGAGCGTACTGCGCAGACACAGACCATACTGGGCCTGCACAGTATGCTCCTGGTGACATCTGCGGGAGCGAGGACACGGCAACGCAGGCGCAGTGGTTTTCTGACTTTAAAGTCTGAAATTCCAGAAATGAAGCGGAGGCGGGGCTGGAGCATCGGTGAGTGGCTGCGCGGGCACAGGATGTCTGCGGGGGACCATTAGAAGCCCTGGGTAAGTTCAACTCATTTTCCCCTGAACAAAACTGAAAAGTCAAAAACGCTTGACCCCCTACCAGTTCAACCAATGGGTGCAGGATCTGGGAAGCCAGGCCAATCCATAAGAATGTACAGAAGGATCCGCAAACCAAGCAGTAGTAGAAAATGCTGGTATTCTTTATTCAACAATTCCACATGGCAGAATGCAATAAAATCACAAGGTTCAACTGACGCGTGTCGGGCTTACAATCTGCCCTTAGTCATAGTTAGAGGTGAACCTGCAAGGGGAGGGCTTTATGTAGGTGGGGGGAGGAAAGGTTCCACCCTATACCTCAACCAGCCCTCGCCTTAAAGGGAACATTACAAATATGTACATAATAAAAATGTATCATTTAGTTTAAAAAACGGAGTCATTGTAAATACAGAATGTAATATGTAAATATAACCAATTATAGTTAATAGCAAACATTGAAGAAAACTAAAAACTAAAAAGTAATGTAAAAAGTTACCACTAGAAAAAACACTGGAACCTGAAGATCATATATAATGGCCTATTACGCATAGGAGAGAAAAATGGGATAGGGGGGGGAGAGGGATAAGAATATGTATAAGTATAAATAGACCAGTTGTATATGTAGAAAAGAGAGGAGGGAGAGGGGGGGGGGAAGGGGAGCCCCAGAGAAGAGGGCAAACGCACAAATTCAACAATCGTAGACTAGGTTTAAATCCCAGCGTGTGTTAAGACCCTTAGGAGTACGAGTGTCCAAAGGGTGGATCCAATAGACTTCTCGCCTTAGAAGCAATTTATGGATATCCCCACCTCTTTCGGGACTGACTATACGTTCTACCCCATGGAAAGTAAAGGAAGAAAGGTTGCGCCCGTGGACATTTTCAAAGTGCTTGGAAACTGCCGACTTTTTAAAGGTTTTCCAATTGGTGCCACAGTAATGTTCCGCAATGCGAGCTCTCAAATTGCGAGTAGTGCATCCCACGTACTGTAAGCGGCAAGAGGTGCAAGAAATAACATAAATAACGCACCTCGTGTCGCAGTTAACATATTGTTTAATGGGGAGACTATTTCCAGTCGCAAAAGAAAGAATGGAGGAACCTTTCCTGTGGCACTGGCAGTAATTGCACGTTGAAAACCCACATGGGTATGATCCCACCGTAGCAAGTCAGCAGTGGTGCTCACCGCCAGGTCGTGATCACGCTTACGCGTGGATTCACGACCATTTTGACGCATTCCGCCTCGGACACGAAAATCCGTGAATAGATTTTCAACCACGAAAATCTACTTCGGCTTCGCGTGAATGCGAACAGAAATCCGCATTCACGCTTGTGAAACCCGGCTCTGAAGTCGTGGTTTGCGGAAATGCGTCAAACTATGCGGAAGTGACACATTGCAGGCCAATCAGAGTGCCCCAGCCAGGCCCTAGCAGCCAATCACAGGAGGGGAGCTATGCCATCCCCTCCTGAATATAAAGCGGCGGCCATGATGGAAAAGCTCTGTCCTTGCTAGACTGTGGTGCTGAGAGGATTATCTCCAGGCCATTGTTGTTTGAGCAAGTGCATTTATTGTGTTAAAAACAAAGCGTTTTTTTTGCTAACACTGCTCTTATACTGTACACAGTTAGCTAGTCAGTGAGTGATTGCTGTAGTTAGTTGTAGTCAGTGTAGTGTAGTGGGAGTGTGGGAGTCTAGTGATTATTTAACTGTGTGTAGTGCAGGCAGGTTCAGTGCTGCAGTGTAGTCAGTGTAGTGGGAGTGGGGATTATCTGTGTGTAGTGCAGGCAGGCAGGTTAGTGCAACTGCAGTGTTCACTTGTATATTCCAGTGACAGTTATACACTTGTACTATTTGCAGAGAGCCAGTCACACCGCCGGCGCCGCCACTCTCTGCCAGCGCTGTTCATTCATTCTGTCAGTGACCTTGTGCCGTGCCCAGTGCCCACTGCTCGCTCGCTGGCATATGAGCATCTCATTACACAGTGTGACATCCTTGTGTGCCCACTGCATCCTTCAGTGACCTAGTTGTATATCCAGTGCCCACTGCTGTGCCCACTGCATCCTTCAGTGACTTTGTAGTGTGCCCACTGCATCCTTCAGTGACCTAGTTGTATATCCAGTGCCCACTGCTGTGCCCACTGCATCCTTCAGTGACCTTGTGCTGTGCCCACTGCATCCTTCAGTGACCTAGTTGTATATCCAGTGCCCACTGCTGTGCCCACTGCATCCTTCAGTGACCTTGTACTGTGCCCACTGCATCCTTCAGTGACCTAGTTGTATATCCAGTGCCCACTGCTGTGCCCACTGCATCCTTCAGTGACCTTGTGCTGTGCCCACTGCATCCTTCAGTGACCTAGTTGTATATCCAGTGCCCACTGCTGTGCCCACTGCATCCTTCAGTGACCTTGTACTGTGCCCACTGCATCCTTCAGTGACCTTGTACTGTGCCCACTGCATCATTCAGTGACCTAGTTGTATATCCAGTGCCCACTGCTGTGCCCACTGCATCCTTCAGTGACCTTGTGCTGTGCCCACTGCATCCTTCAGTGACCTAGTTGTATATCCAGTGCCCACTGCTGTGCCCACTGCATCCTTCAGTGACCTTGTACTGTGCCCACTGCATCCTTCAGTGACCTTGTATTGTGCCCACTGCATCCTTCAGTGACCTAGTTGTATATCCAGTGCCCACTGCTGTGCCCACTGCATCCTTCAGTGACCTTGTGCTGTGCCCACTGCATCCTTCAGTGACCTAGTTGTATATCCAGTGCCCACTGCTGTGCCCATTGCATCCTTCAGTGACCTTGTGCTGTGCCCACTGCATCCTTCAGTGACCTAGTTGTATATCCAGTGCCCACTGCTGTGCCCACTGCATCCTTCAGTGACCTTGTACTGTGCCCACTGCATCCTTCAGTGACCTTGTACTGTGCCCACTGCATCCTTCAGTGACCTTGTACTGTGCCCACTGCATCCAGTGATTCATTACTAGCAACATGTCTGGCAGGGTTTCGCGGGGTGAGAGGAAAGGGAGTTCAATTGCCTCAGCCACTTCTGGGACTGCTCCACGTCCAGGGAGAGGACGCCCAGCTGTACGTGGTCGTGATGCAGCAGAAAGGGGGGCAGCAAAGCCTGGGCCGAGTCAGCGGACGCCATTGTCCAAATATTTTAAAGTTTCTGGTCCCCGTGTGGTGGTTGAGCAAATGGAACCTGACGTACTCATGGACATCATGACTTCCTCTCAGACCTCTAATGTGAGCACCACTCTAAGCAGCAGCAGCCAACGTCCCACGCTTGTTGTGACACCCACCCCAGCACCCACTGGTCAGCAGCCCTCCCAGGATGACAGCGTTCTGTCCCTCAGTCCGGCTTCTGGGAACCTGCTGATGCAAGAAGCTCAGGACTTACTGGGGACTGATGTGGCAGAGATTGAGATCGGGCCACAATCACAAGCGTTGTTGAGTTCTGGTGATGAAGAAGAGGGGTCTGTGTCTGGGGATGTAGGGACAGAAGAGGAGGCGGTGGAGTCAGAGGAAGAGCTGGATTATGAAGATGCTGCTGATGATGACGACGTTGTGGACCCTAACTATGTGCAGCCTGCTGAGTCCGTGGAAGAATGGTCAGAGGCAGAGCAGGATGACGAGTCACCTCGGCCTAGGCAAGGATATCGCCATATGTCAGGCAGGGGCAGGGGCATCAGCAGCAGTGGGCGTGGAGGAAGTAGACAGGACACTGCTTCAGCCGGCACCACCACCATGCAACCCCCGGCAACTACTACCACACATTGTTCTGCTGCACCCTCTGCTAGTGGGGGCCGCAGTAAATTAAAGTCACCAGTGTGGGATTGCTTTGAGGAATGTACTGATGACAAAAGGTATGCGGTGTGCAGGTTATGCAGCAAAAGATTGAGCCGTGGGAAAAGTCTGAGCAAGATGGGTACCTCATCCCTCCAGGGCCACCTGAGAAGCCGCCACTGCCGTGAGAATGCGGAGTTTAAGAGGAAGCAGGCACTGCTGGTAGGGGTTCCTGAGAGCAGAAGGCCCACCAGCGCAGCAGCATCATCCCTCCCTCAGGGTCGTGAATCCCCCACAGCAGCAGCAGTAGTAGCACGCAAGCGCTCTTCCACCTCGGCTACTCAGGACACAGACATTGAGGCTTGCAGCCAGTGTTCGTCTCTCTCCTCTGTCTCCCCTGCATCCCAGCGTCGTCAGACCCTGCTGAGCGACACCTTTCAGGGTCTGACCAAGCCTCTGCCTCCAAGCCACAGGCGGATCCGCAAACTAAATGGCTTGCTGGCCCGGGCCATGGCATCACAGCTGCTTCCCTACTCCCTGGTGCAGGAGGGGAGCGCCATGCGGACGCTGCTCCAATTTGGCATCCCCGAGTGGCAAGTCCCCAGTCGCCACTATTTCAGCAGGAGCGCGATCCCAGCACTCCACAAGTTTGCGGTGGAAAACGTGGCCCGTTCCCTGGACTACTCTGTGGGCAAGCGGGTCCACGTGACCATGGACTCGTGGAGTAGCAGATTTGGGACAGGTCGCTACCTGTCCTTTACGGCCCACTGGGTGACACTGATGAAAGGAGGGAGGACAAGAGCGCATCAGCCCAGCTAGTGGTGCCACCACGCGGGATCAGGGGGGATGCAGAAGGGTTCTGTCACGACACTCCCTCTGCACCCGGAAAGCAAGCCCGCCTCTGCAGCAGCAGCGCCAAGCCTCGGCACTGCCAAGCCCTTTTAAAATTGGTGACCCTGGGGAAGGAGAGGCTTACGGCCACCAACGTCCTGGCCGCCCTCAGGAAGCAGGAGCGGAGGTGGCTGACGCCCAGAGGCCTGGAAGTGGGGTATGTGGCAGCCGATAACGGGGCAAACCTGGTGGCAGCAGTGCAGCAGGGAAACCTCCAGCACATCCCCTGCTTGGCCCACGTGCTCAATCTTGTGGTGCAGCGCTTCTTGCGCACCTACCAGGGGATGAGCGAGCTGCTGCAGGATGCCCGGGCGGTGGTACGCTTTTTCCGCCTGTCAGCCACTGCCTCTGCACTCTTGTCCACCTTACAGCAGCAGTATGGAAGGCCACAACACCGGATGATCATCGACATGCCAGTTTGCTGGAATTCGACTCTGGCCATGTTGGAGCGGCTGTGTCAGCAGAGGCTGGCTCTTAGGGCCTACATGCTAGACCCAAGTGTCCCCAGCAACCAGCAAGTCCCCATGATTACTGCCACTCAGTGGACACTGATGCAGCAAGTATGCCTGGTGCTGGGTCCCTTCCTGGAGGCAGCCAAGATGGTCAGTGAGGAGCAGGCCTCTGTGTGCCAGTGGGTGCCCTTGGTTTGTCTACTGGAGCAGGCAATGGACAATTTAATTGAGCGTGGGGATGAAGCCCTGAGGCAGTTGGAAGAACAGGAGCAGATGGCAGCACAGTCCAGCTCAGAGGAGGGCTCACAGTAGGTAGTGGAAGAGTTGGAGGTCCCTAACCTGAATGAGGAGGAGGAGGAGGAGCAGAGTGCAGCAGGCGTTGTACGTGGATGGCGGTTTGAGGAGGACAACGACATGGCACAGGAAGAGGACAGGCATGCGTTATGGGACAATGGCGAGGATGAGGAAGATCTTGCTGGCAGGGCCCACTTGTTTCCCATGGCTGTGCACATGTTGCGCTGCCTTCGCAGGGACCCCCGGGTGATCCAGATGCGTTCAAGGGAGGACATCTGGATTACCTTGATGCTTGATCCCCGTCTGAAGGGGAAGCTGGGAGACTTAATGACGCCATCCACCACCGAGCAACGCACAAGGGAGTTGAAGGAGGCCCTTGTGCGCAGACTACTGGAAGCATTCCCCCAGCCTTCCACCCCCACTGTAACTGCTCTGCCAAGCCAGCAAGAGGTGCCTGCCATTGCCACTAGCAGCACAACAACAACCACCAGCAGCAGCAGCAGCAACTGGCGCCCCGGAGACCTGAAGAGCCTAAGCAAGAGCCTGTATGCAGTGCAGCAGCCCAGAACAGAGGTGCCCGCCACAGCATCCACCACCAACCAGCACAAGCAACGACTGACCACCATGGTGTCTGACTATATGGGGTCATGCAGCGGGCTCAATGACACCGACAGCCCCGTGGACCCCTTGGAGTACTGGGTCAAGAGACTGGACATCTGGAGCGAGCTTTCCCAGTACGCCCTGGAACTCCTATCCTGCCCTCCTTCCAGTGTCCTCTCAGAGAGATGCTTTAGTGCGGCCGGTGGCGTGGTCACAGAGAAGCGCTCTCGGCACTCCCACGCCTCTGTGGACAAACTCACCTTCCTGAAAATCAACCAGGCTTGGGTGGAAGGTGAGTTCCTGGCCCCTATTGTCGGACACAGGGGGACATGAAGTGGCTGCTGCATGTGCTGTTGTTAACTATGCCTGCCTTTATAAAGACAGTTACTACCTGCCTAGTGCCTACCTTGGTTAATTTTTTGGTGTTATGGTACTACTACCAGTAAGTTGCCATGGTCCTCCTTCTGAGCTGCTGAACTGACCGCCCGCTTTGTCCTCCTGACTCAGTCGCTACTACACTCTGCGTTCACACTGCCCGGGTCACTGGGTGCATTTAATTTTTTGGCCAGCACTATGACGCTGTGCTGCTACTACTACTACCAGTATGTTGCCGTGGTCCTTCTGTGCTGCTGAACTGACCGCCCGCATAGTCCTTCTCCTGACTCGCTACCACCACTGCACTCTGCGTTCACACTGCCTGTGTCCACTGACAACTCTCCTGCGATGTCATTGCTAATTGCTGCAAAAAAAAAAAAAAAAAAAAATTACAAAAACCTCTCTGGGGCCTTTTTGGCATCAGCCACTCATCCTCCTCCAGCGGTACCTTCGCCGCCAAGTGCCATTGGAACTCGCCATCACCTCTTTGACTGCTTAACGTGTATATCCCTTTTTAAAACCACTTATTACCAATTAATAGCCCCATTTAAAGTGTTGATTTCACTTTAAAATCCATTTTCTCTAGAAAAAAAATTTTGGGGAATTTTTTATGTTGAAGTTATGTTGCCCCTTATCACCTCGATAATCCGTGCAATTTGGGGGATTGTAGCATGTATGGGGGCTTTGTTATTAACGTTAAAAGAAAATCCGCCCCCGGGCGGGAATCCACGCGTGATTACGCCATTCACGGCAGAAAATCCGCGTGGTTGCGTGGACGCGAACGAAAATCCGCATGCGGCGGGGCCGAATGCGGATTTTTTTTTGCAACCACGCGGATTTCCGAATTCGTGGATGAGGCACATCCGAGCATCCCTGCAAGCCAGGTGGGGGTACGGGACGAGAGGGCAGATTGATAGCAACTAGGGGAAAGAATGGACCCCAAAGTGCGTGCCCGTCTGGCAGAGAAACGACAACCCTGTTTCAAAATGGCTCTAAATATGGAATCGGAATTCAGCACTGGAAGATATTTCCTCACAATGTTTGTGATTTTATTAAATTCAAGGCTGTATTCCGTGACAAAAGTCACCCTGTCATCACGGTCCCCACCCCCGTTCCTTATGGTTAAGAGTTCGCTGCGCGGTCTCCCTGTGCCTTTAGAACGTCCCCAGGCTAACTGTTTGTTAGTATATCCTCTTTGTCTCAATCTGTTCTCAACCAAGTCACACTCCTGTTGCAATTCCACAGGGCTAGAACAGTTGCGAGCTGCCCGAGTGAATTCTCCTGTGGGAATGGCATTGATAGTGTGTCTCGGATGACAAGAACTGCCAAGTAGTATGGAGTTACCCGCTGTAGGTTTACGAAAAGTCTTAGTAGAGTCTCGATGGAGCGCAGCGTCTCCAGTCAGAGTCAAATCTAAATAATCAATATGTGTATCATGGTGACTAATCGTAAAACTAAGATTCAGTTCATTGCAGTTGACATATGCCAGAAAATCCTCAAGGAGGCCAGGAGGACCCCCCCACACCAAAAGCAAATCATCTATAAACCTGCCATACCAAATGATAGGGGAGGCAAAGGGGTTCTCATCCCAAAGATGCGGAGCTCCTCCCACCAACCCATGTAAAGATTGGCCAGGGAGGGGGAAAATTTAGCCCCCATGGAAGCTCTGCATCTCTGGAGGTAGAACCCCGAATCAAACATAAAATAATTGTGCGTGAGGAGGTACTCCAGGCCCCCCCCCCCCCCCGAGGAAAGATTGCAAGGAAGTGTCAAAAGTGGAATATTTCTCAAGGTGGAAATTTAAAGCTTCCAAGGTAAGACTGTGCAGGATGGAGGAGTACAGAGAGGCGACATCCAAGGTCACCCAATGGAACCGATCCTCCCACACAAAGTCTGCAAAGCTGGACAGGACATGTCGAGTATCCTGTAGGTAACCCGGTAACCTCAGGACGAGGGGCTGCAGATGTGAATCGACCCACTCACCCAGGCGCTCCCCCACGGAGCCAATGCCAGCCACAATTGGGCGGCCCCGTGGCGGAGCGCCGGGCTTGTGTATCTTCGGGAGGTGGTGGAAAACCGGAACAATGGGATGTGAAGGGCATAGAAATTCAGACATATTCTTGGTAATGACACCCATATTTTGTCCCAGTTCCAGCAGCCCCCGAAGATCAACAAGAAAATCCAGAGTGGGATCTCGGAGTAAGGGCCGATACACATCTGCATCACCAAACTGTCTTAAAGCCTCTGACCGATAGTCGACGGCGTCCAGGACAACGACAACACCCCCCTTGTCTGCCGAGCGGATAACAATATCAGAATTATCTCGAAGAGAGTTCAAAGCCTGCCGCTCGGAGACAGAGAGGTCAGACGGTGCCCTGGACGACCTCGACAAATCGGTAAGCTCCCTCTTTATAAGATCCTGAAAGGTATCTACCTCCGGGGACCTGGCATTGACTGGATAGAAGGTAGGATTGGAAGCCCTAATGGGTGAAACCTGACTCAAATCCACCCCTGTTATACCCTTATCATCTAAGGCCTGAAACGCCAGAAGATTCCTGATGTCACGGAAGGAGGGAACATCCTCAATTCGATTCCGTGGCAAGGATACTGGTGCAGGGGGTTCAACTATATCAGAAGGGTCCTCAAAAAAGTGTTTCTTCACTACCAGGTTTCTCACGAATCTATTTAAATCCAAGATAGTCCTAAACAAGTCAAAATGATTGGAGGGAGCAAAGGATAGGCCTCTAGACAATAACTTGACCTGATCCGAGGAAAGGGTGTAACTAGAAAGATTAACCACATTGGAAGTAATGGGCTCCAAACCAGGAACTACCTGGTTTTTCGGTTTTCTATGTTTACACCCTGCTCGTCTAACACGTTTCTTTTTTGTTTTCGTTTCTTGGTTTTGTTTGATTTTCTCTGTGTTTTGTAATAGGATGGCTGGGGGATGGGAACCCCTGACGTTTGGAGTAAAGGAGGGTCCTGTGTCTGATGAGGGATGTTAGGAAAAATAGTAGATTGTAGAGCTCTACGATTTGGCTCTGGGGCCTCAGAAACATCTGACATAGAACCTGAAGTGTCTAAGGAACTAAAGTTTACTTTTTTCTTAGGGGTAAACTTTTTCAAGATGGATTTGGGGGACCTGTAAAAGGACTCCCACCTCCCCCATTCGTATACTACATTGCGACTATAATCATTTGTGCCCCCCCTCCCTCCTCTCTTTTCTACATATACAACTGGTCTATTTATACTTATACATATTCTTATCTTTCTCCCCCCCCATCCCATTTTTTCTCTCCTATGCGTAATAGGCCATTATATATGATCTTCAGGTTCCAGTATTTTTTCTAGTGGTAACTTTTTACATTACTTTTTAGTTTTTAGTTTTCTTCAATGTTTGCTATTAACTATAATTGGTTATATTTACATATTACATTCTGTATTTACAATGATTCCGTTTTTTAAACTAAATGATACATTTTTATTATGTACATATTTGTAATGTTCCCTTTAAGGCGAGGGCTGGTTGAGGTATAGGGTGGAACCTTTTCTCCCCCCACCTACATAAAGCCCTCCCCTTGCAGGTTCACCTCTAACTATCACTAAGGGCAGATTGTAAGCCCGACACGTGTCAGTTGAACCTTGTGATTTTATTGCATTCTGCCATGTGGAATTGTTGAATAAAGAATACCAGCGTTTTCTACCACTGCTTGGTTTGCGGATCCTTCTGTACATCATCATTTTCCCCTGCCCCCCCTACAGTATCCCTTTAAGGGGCTTATGTATCACAATGAAGCAATGACCGGCTATATGAGTGTGTTGGGGGGCACACCTGACCCAAGATAATAAGGTCGATACTTCATTGTGGACAGACCAAATTCAATCAGCTGGACACTCAGTCACTGTTGTTCGGTCATTGAGCTACCTCAGTCCGACCATATGGACTTGAAAACCGCCATCGCCTTCACTCTCGCCATGGTGCGCACCAGTCCAGCACGGCCATCACTACACTAACAGCTGTTTGCGGTGCGTTACACAGTGAGTTTGGTCTGTCAGCGTGAAGCAGTACACTAATTACACTACCTGATTGATGTATACACATGCAAGATGTTTTAAAGCACTTTATGTCTCCAATTTAGCATGCAATGTGATTTTTGCCCTTAAAACCCTGCTGTGCGTCAAATCCAGATTTTCCCCCGGGATTTTTGGCGTATATCCCACTCATCCATGCCCCACTCCAGGTGTTAGACCCCTTGAAACATCTTTTCCATCACTTTTGTGGCCAGAATTAGTGTTTGTACTTTTGAAAGTTTGCCTGCCCATTTAAGTCTATTGCGGTTTGCATGGTTCGCGCGAACGTGAACTTTTGCGGAAGTTCGCGTTCGATGTTCGCGAACCTAAAATCGGAGGTTCGAGCCATCTCTACAGGGAAGAAGAGAGAGAGAGAGAGAGAGAGAGTCTGTGTGTCTGTAAGGTGCTGTGTGTGTGTGGCTGTGCGTGTGTGTGTATACATATGCTTGTTGTCTCGCTCATATTCTCTCATTTCCTCTCTGTGTGTCTGTTGTTTATTTCTCTCTATACCATGTTGAATAAACTGTTAAAAAATAAAATCCTTCACTTAGCATTGCAGCCTCTAGAGTTGTTATCACTTGTGTTCCTCTGTGAATTAGCATCCCATTTTTCTTTAATTAAAACATCCTATCTTTAAGTTTAAGATTCAGTCATTAATTTAAGGATTAAAACTTTAACTTTAGGAATCAACTGCTTAGTGAAAAGTATCTGCTTTAAAGAGGAACTGTAACGACAAAACGTCCCCTGGGGGGTACTCACCTCGGGTGGGGGAAGCCTCTGGATCCTAATGAGGCTTCCCATGCCGTCCTCCATCCCTCAGGGGTCTCGCTGCAGCCCTCCGTGCAGCGGTGACTTCAATATTCACCTTCCCGGCTCCTGCGCAGGCGCTCTGAAGTAGGCGGAAATACCCGATCGCCGTCAGGGTCTGCCCTACTGCGCAGGCGCAAGTTTCCGGTGCCTGCGCAGTAGAGCGGACCCGACGGAGATCGGGTATTTCCGTCTATTTCCGTGCTGAAAGCAGCCACAGCGCCCCCGCTGGAGCCAGCAAAGGTAAATATTGAAGCTACAGTCGGGTCTGTCGCCGGCTGTTCGGAGGGCTGCAGCGAGACCCCCGTGGGACAGAGGACGGCGTGGGAAGCCTCATTAGGATCCGGAGGCTTCCCCCACCCGAGGTGAGTACCCCCCAGGGGAGGTTTTTGATGTTACAGATATGTAATGGTGATATCAGTAAAAATAGCTCAGAATCATTATTAAAGACAGGAGATAAGCTTAGTGAATTATACCCAATGTTTTCTGAACTATGCAATGCATGTACTTGTCTTGCAGAGAATTAGAGGAGCTACAATTTAATATGAAAGTGGACCTAAAATGTAATATTTTGCTTTCATACATATGCTTTGTCCCAAACACTCAGACTGTTAGCGCTGTAGTAAAAATCCAAGTAGATTTGGATTTCTGGAAGCCGAGGAGATATCGCGGTGTGTTTTTTTATAATCTTGTTCTTGTATTGAGATTAGAATTGAAATTCAGCATGAAGAATGGAGAGCTGAGCTGTAGCCACTTGCCCATTTGTTTCATGCAGGGCACATTTGGCAGAACAACAAAAAAACTGGATGGCAGGCTTTAAAAAAAGTAATTTCCTAACTTCTAATTATTTTGGAATTACAGTGCTTTTTGTGTGGCCCATATATTTAAAGTCACAGTTGTATTCTGCAATCTGCATTGTATCCCAGAGTCCTGGAATTTTAAGTATTACTGCAATGCCCTGTTGGCAGCGCTGACTTCCTTGCTTAGTGTTGGCACAATGTGGAAGGAGGTGCCTGTACTAAACAAGGAGAATTTCAGGAGAAAGAGATGCAGCAGGACAAAGGCTTTACTGGGCACCTTGTAAGAGATCCAAAGAACACAAGAGCAGCAGCTACCCAACACGTGTTACCTAAGATTGCCTGTCTCAGTGACAGTGTGACATGTGCAGGGCACAGAATCACATTCACTTGTGTGACTTCAGGCTTCTTACTACAGCCCGGGCTAGCTGACAGACCTTCTGCTGTAGTGAATGAACTGTTAGGCTGGAGTTTTTAATTAGCATTGCTAAAAGAACCTTTGAGTGAATGTTTGAAAAAGTTTAAATAATTCATATTAAAACACAGTAGTTGAGACGCCATTGATCTGAATTACAGATCTGGCATTCTGTTTTGTGAACAGCTGAAAGATGGAGCAATTTTGTACTAATAAAGAAAATATGTTTTCCATTTTTGTTTCTTAAAGTAAACCTGAAGTGAAAGCACCGGTGCGATAATGTTAATAGAATACTGGTAAGAGTGCGTTATGGGCACCAGTGCGATAATGATAATAGAATACTGGTAAGAGTGCGTTATGGGCACCAGTACAATAATGATAATAGAATACTGGTAAGAGTGTGTTATGGATATTCTTATTGCCAGTATCTGGTGTGCAACTGCCTTCATCATATGTATCCCAGAGAGGGGCATGGCTTTTGATGAAACTGGGAGCCTCGTTTAGTAATGTGAGGACCCCAAGAGATCATTTTTTACTTCCTTACTTATAATTAATGGTAAAAAGTAAACATTTATTTAAGTAAAATATATATTTTTTTCAACAATCAATCCCAATAAGGAGGTAAAAAAAGGGGCAATAACACAGTAACAGTCAGTCATATACAACTTCAAGCTTGAAAGATGTACATGATGTGGCTATCAGCAGTAGCACAGTTTGGTGACTGTTTATATTGATGGATTCAGTGTACTATGTGCTGTCCATTAAACTTTATATGACAAGTAACAGTCATATACCTCAAGATGTGACATAAAAAACTGTCACACACACAGGTAGTCACTGAATGTGCTGGGCCTAGCAGTGGCACACACACAGTATGAATTATCAAGGCTGTCTATGCAACACAAGTGTCAGTAGGACACACAGAAAAAAAATAGATCACAGGAACAAGATTAGCTTTTAAAGAGCTGTTGTGGGGTGCTATTTTAGCAATAAGAATCAGCAAGGAGCAAGCTAAGAAGCCTACAAGAGCCTAACTAAGCTTTCCCTATGAGAGTCTGAAACAACTTTCCCTTCACTAATTCCTGCAGGCACACGAGTGAGTGAAAAGCCTGACGTTGCCTGCCTTTTATAAGAGAGGGGGGGGGGGCTCCAGGAGGGAGTGTAGCCTGATTGGCTACAATGTGCCTGCTGACTGATGTAGAGGGTCAAAGTTGACCCTAATGGTGCATTATGAGGGCGAACCGAACTTCCGAAAAAGTTTGTGGTTCTCCGCGAACGGGAACCACAGAAGTTGGTATAATTTTCACCATAAATGTCTCCGTCCTGAATACACCTTACTAGATATTTAAAGTAAACCAGGGAGATGACTCCTTTAGTAAGCTGCCCATGAGTGGTACCTGGTACACAGATGGTTGGAACATTGTCTCCTGGACATCAGTTCATCTTCTAAGCAAGCAGACAGTACAGCATATACAATAGCTGCCAAGTGGATCATAACATGAACTCATACCTCCCAACTTTTTGAGATGAGAAACAGGGACACTTAAGCCATGCCCCTGCCACACCCCTGAGCACGCCCCATCACACCCCTAGTCACACATACCATAAAGATTTCATAAGAAAAACATGCTTTATAATTCAAACCACACTGGTCCTCTCTATCCTGGTTCATTTTCCTTCATAGTAACATTTTACAATTAGTAATATATCAATTTAAAGGAAGGGGAAAAAGTTTAGAGTCAATCAAATACATTTTTCAGTACAGAAATATACAGTGGTTTGCTAAAGAATTCGCCCCCCTTGAAGTTTTCCCTTTTTGTCATATTACTGTCACAAACATGAATCAATTTTATTGGAATTCCACATGAAAGACCAACACAAAGTGGTGTACACATGAGAAGTGGAACGAAAATCATACATGATTCCAAACATTTTTTACAAATAAATAACTGCAAAGTGGTGTGTGCATAATTATTCGGCCCCCTTTGATCTGAGTGCAGTCAGTTGCCTATAGACATTGCCTGATGAGTGCTAATGACTAAATAGAGTGCACCTGTGTGTAATCTAATGTCAGTACAAATACAGCTGCTCTGTGAGGGCCTCAGAGGTTGTCTAAGAGAATATTGGGAGCAACAACACCGTGAAGTCCAAAGAACACACAAAACAGGTCAGGGATCAAGTTATTGAGAAATTTAAAGCAGGCTTAGGCTACAAAAAGATTTCCAAAGCCTTAAACATCCCACGGAGCACGGTTCAAGTGATCATTCAGAAATGGAAGGAGTATGGCACAACTGTACACCTACCAAGACAAGGCCATCCACCTAAACTCACAGGCCGAACAAGGAGAGCGCTGATCAGAAATGCAGTCAAGAGGCCCATGGTGACTCTGGACGAGCTGCAGAGATCTACAGCTCAGGTGGGAGACTCTGTCCATAGGACAACTATATGTCATGCACTGTACAAAGTTGGCCTTTATGGAAGAGTGGCAAGAAGGAAGGCATTGTTAACAGAAAGCATAAGAAGTCCCGTTTGCAGTTTGCCATTGCCACAAGCCATGTGGGGGACACAGCAACCATGTGGAAGAAGGTGCTCTGGTCAGATGAGACCAAAATGGAACTTTTTGGCCAAAATGCAAAACGCTATGTGTGGCAGAAAACTAACACTGCACATCACTCTGAACACACCATCCCCACTGTCAAATATGGTGGTGGCAGCATCATACTCGGGGGGTGCACCTCTTCAGCAGGGACAGGGAAGTTGGTCAGAGTTGATGGGAAGATGGATGGAGCCAAATATAGGGCAAACTTGGAGGAAAACCTCTTGGAGTCTGCAAAAGACTTGAGACTGGGGCGGAGGTTCACCTTCCAGCAGGACAATGACCCTAAACATAAAGCCAGGGCAACAATGGAATGGTTTAAAACAAAACATATTTATGTGTTAGAATGGCCCAGTCAAAGTCCAGATCTAAATCCAATCGAGAATTTGTGTCAAGATCTGAAAACTGCTGTTCACAAACGCTGTCCATCTAATCTGACTGAGCTGGAGCTGTTTTGCAAAGAAGAATGGGCAAGGATTTCAGTCTCTAGATAGATGTGCAAAGCTGGTAGAGACATACCCTAAAAGACTGGCAGCTGTAATTGCAGCAAAAGGTGGTTTTACAAAGTATTGACTCAGAGGGCTGAATAATTACGCACACCCCACTTTGCAGTTATTTATTTGTAAAAAATGTTTGGAATGATGTATGATTTCTGATCCACTTCTCACATGTACACCACTTTGTATTGGTCTTTCACGTGGCATTCCAATAAAATTCATTCATGTTTGTGGCAGTAATGTGACAAAATGTGGAAAACTTCAAGGGGGCCGAATACTTTTGCAACCCACTGTATATATTTACATCGAAAGAGGGACAAAGTCCTGAAAGAGGGATAAATGAGGAGGAAAAAGGGACAGAGGGACAGGGCTCCCAAAGAGGGACTGTCCCTCCGAAAGAGGGACAGTTGGGAGCTATGAGATGAACTATATCAATCAAAGCTGGAGAAACAACCTTGGTTTAGATCTCCACTACAGCAGTGTATAATTTAAGTCATATGAGTTGGTTTGCTTTGTATTTGGAACATCGTGCATTCCATTTCTTCCAGGCTGCTATTTCAGGAGACCTTAGGGAGTATTGCATTGCTAGAGATTCTTGATCAGTTGACTGAACATGTTAGCAATTTTACTGTACAAGTTTTGCAATCCAAATAATATGTTCCATATTTTCTGCTCCAAATGTTCAAAACAGTTTTTCAGAGACGTCTGTTTTGGTGAACAGTCCAAAAATCCTGCTTCCAAAGATTGTTTATTTGAAAGATGAATGCAGTACTGCAAGATGTTACATTTCTGACACCAAGTGGTGACAGTGTGTAATAGAAGGATAAAATGAAAACGTTGTCAACCTTACCCAGAAAATGTTGCTGTTTATGATACTGAAGTACATTAGTACTCACAGTCAGCCTTAATGAGTATTAAGATACATACACACAAAAGACTCATGTCACCTATCAGAATTGAACTGAATCCCGGGGTGACCCTGTAGTGTACAGATGTGTTCTTTGCCCACAGCCGAGAGATGTGTCAGTTTCTATGGAGAAGGGATGGTGTTGCAGTGCATGGTGGAGCAGCATCCGATGGGTGGCGTAAGAACAGGGACAATGCCCTCAGGGGTTGCTGTGGTCCTTACACACCAAATGTGTCGCGTTACAGCAGCGGTAAAAAAAGTCGCACTGAAACAAAGTCCCGAACAGTTGCATATGGTACAAAGCACAGCTGATCAATTTTGGATGGCAATTTCCCTCTATATATTCTCATGTGCCCCTTAAAAGGCACAAGCTTCACAAAAGGCGCATACACATCATAATTAAAAGTCGCATTATTTTCAGGCAAATTTGCGTTTCCATTTGCTAACTTTAGTGCATCATAGTCCATCTTAAATAGCAATTAGTGTAATGCACATTACTGTAGTAACGCTTGCGTTAATCATGTACTGCTGATCACGCTACTAATTAGCGTAACACACGGTACGCTGCTTCTGGTGGTAGCAATGATAATATTACATCAATCCCCAAGTTACATGTCACTTCGGGTATCCTTTAAATAAATGAACAGCATGTTTATACCAGCTGCCCAGTGTGCTGCAGATCTGTCTAAATGGCATTTTTTTTGGCATTAGTAGCTTCCCTACAATTTGCAGCACTGCAGCCTTTTACAGTGAGTTAAGGGGCCCATACATCTAGCGATTTTGCAGTACAATCGACCATTCGATTTGATCATTTTATCGAATCGAGAAGGAATCGAGAGAGGATCGAGTGTGTTCCAGAATTCCCAATTGATAAAAAGTGGCTGATATCACGTCAAATCGACCAGTCGACCGAGCAGGATGCAAGATATTGGTCGATCGCACAGGAATCGGCTACTGTTCACATAACATTCAATCTATTTTTGCATTCAGAGCATGGAGAACAACATTGGTCAGATCGATTAGTGGAGGTGAATCGCATAGGAATCGCTTGTAGTGTGTGGGTCACTAGTCGATCGACTTTCGATCAACTATACTGAAGTCGATTCCCCAATAAAGTTGATTGCTTTGTTGATTGCATCAGAATCGCTAGATGTGTGGCTAGCTACCTTTAGAGAAGCTTTTCTCCTCTGTTTTCAAAATATGTTTGTACTGTTAGACTTCTATTCACAGCTGCAGAGATCTCCTGTCTGGGATGGAGGGTGACATCCAGAGTGAGGTATCAGCTAGAGGTTGTCAGCGCTATGATAGAAAGGGAAAGAAAGGTGTAACCTGCTGACTTTGATAAAGGAGCTGTTATCTCAGTTGTCAAACAGCAGTCAGATATGCTGGTGGGTGTTAGGTAAGGTAACTGAAATGCGGCCCCAAATCACCTCTGCATGGAAAAAGAAATGTTAAGCAATGAATAAATGCTATAGAGTGGGGAAGATTTCTAAAAAAAAAAGGGTCAATCATTTAGATGCATAACTAATAAGGCCACGTTCACAGTGGTGAGTTTCTGTGTGACGTTACACCACACTGCATCACCTATGCAAAGTTCACAGTGCAGCCAGTGCGGTTTAACCATATGCGGCATCCCAATTCCAGAACACATGCATTAGCAGCAATTGTGAAGCATACTTTCATTGACTGTATGCTTCACTGCATGCGCAGATAACGTGCGGCGTAACTTTCCTATTAGTTGCATTGCATTCCTGTTTTTACAGGAAATGCACCACAAAGCGCACTGCAAACCTAGCCTAAATCCAATTGCTATTTTTGTATGCTAGGACCTTATTTTAATTCTGTGCCTATAATCCAGTGCAACACACATATTTAAGGAAATATTGGGGACATTTTTATTCCCATGCAAACTTTGTGCTTGATTTACAAAGCCATAATAAATGCTATCACGGCCATGATATGCTTAGCGTGCGGGTTAGCACGCGTACAGGTTTGCGCACATTAACTTCATTAAGATAAAATATGGGTTAGCGCGTGAACGGCGAAATTTAATGCGCGCAAACCTTGACTTTTTTGCGCGCAAACCTGTGCTAACCCGCGCGCTAAGCATATCATTTACCACAGCTTTGTGAATCAAGCCCTTTATCTGTGGGGAGATTTATTATTCAAATCTGACTCTGAAAATACTACATTTCACTTACTGTGAGGAAACGCGGAAAAGCCGCCGTCTCTCGAGGTGAGGCGGCTGTTTCCGCGTCCAGCATGGCGTCACAACGCGGAAAAAACGCCGCATGGGCAGTGCGGCGGAATCCGCATTGATAACGGCGGAATCCGCATCAGAGGCGGCCCCCGCATTAGATTCATTGCATGACAGTACTGGTGTGGCTGGGACTGATAGTCCACCAAGATTCAGACACACGCGCGCGAGCACAGAGGCAGAGTTTAAAAATTCCACTGCTCCCATTGGACCAGCAATTAGGGAGGTCCTGGAAAGGTCCTAGAGTATATATACTGCTGGTTGTTCACTTGCTCTTTGTCTGGCGTGCGATCACACATGTGGGAGCACCCAGATCTGTAGTCAGATCCGTAAGTGTGCCGGGACCAGCTGGAGCTGTAATCCTACACTTAGCTAGATTCTGTTGATAGCTAAAGTACTAGTTTGATTGTGATTATCTGTTATGACTTTTGCCTGCCTTGACCACCCTTCTGAACTCTGATCTTGTACCTCGTTATTTCTGATACTCTGTTGCCAAACCCCGTCTCGTTCCTTGACTCTGCTTCTGCCTCCTGATTTTGTACCCAGATATATCTGATACCCCGTTGCTGAACCCTGCCTGTACTTTGACTCCGCCTTTGCCTCCTGATCTTGTACTTTATCTGTCTGTGTGTGTACGACCTGGCTTGTCCGACCTCGAGAACCGACCTTACCGTTAGAGGCGGTTCCTCGCTCTGTTAGCGATCCTCCCTCCTGAGGGTCACTTTCAGATATACCTTCCTACTGTCAGTCTGACTCCTCCCGTCTTGGAGAGCTCAGGTCTGCGGAAGGAATCTGTGCAGTACTCCTTGCTGCATTGAGGCCTTGTCCTCTAAGTGTTACTGTTACACTAAACACTACACTCTACTCAGGTGAACAGAGGTTAGTTTGTATATCGGATTATCGGTGAGACTGCAGATCACTTATAATCTGGTATATATCTGTATTTCCGGTGATACTGCAGATCACCGGTAATCAGATACTCTCTGCACCCACCGATCGTTACAGAACGCCAGACCAAAATACAAAATGGACGCAAACACTGATTGTCTGGGTGTACTTGCCGCTTCGGTGGACAACATCAATCAAGTACTGGGCACTCACATAACTCTTATTGATGCCCTATCAGGGTCTGTACAAACCCTCCAGACATCAGAGGATCATGTGCGATCCTCTCCTAGCTCTGACATACGTATGCCTGTACCTGAAAGCTTTTCCGGCCACAGATCTGACTTCCGGAATTTTAGGAGTAGGGTGTTGTCCTATTTTGAGTTGAGACCCCAATCTTCGGGTACTGAGACCCAGAGGGTCACGTTTATTAAAACTTTGTTGTCCGGCGACTCCCAGTCTTGGGCGTATAGCCTGCTCGCCGGAGACAAAGCTCTTACCTCTGTAGAGGAATTTTTTAAAGCTATGGCAGTAATTTACGACGATCCGGACCTTGCCTCGACTTCTGAGCGGAAGCTCAAGCTTTTGCATCAAGGCGAAGGTCCGGTCGAAGATTACGCGGCCGAGTTTAGGAGGTGGTCAGTTACGGCCAGGTGGGACACCTATGCCCTATTAGATCATTTCTTGTCAGGGCTGTCCGATGAGGTCTCTGATTTGACGTTAAGCCAGCCCGAGCCCAGAACAGTCGATGAGGCCATCTCAGCGGCCATCCGAATCGACCGCAGGCTGCGCTACCAAAAACAGACCAGGGGTAGTTCCCGTCTCAGAGGGGTATCTTACACCACTGTCCCAGTGACTCCACCTCCTATTATTTCACCTTCTCCCGTCTTGCCTCCTTCCGAGCTGATGCAGATTGCTCGGTCAAAATTAACCCAGGTAGAGCGAAGACGGAGAATGACCGAACAGCTGTGTTTGTACTGCGGTGAAGGGGGGCATATAGTACAGAACTGCCCCAATAAGCCGGGAAAACGCTACCGCTTAGGAGTGGTGGGGGGTAACACCCTGGGCGTCCGACTTTTACCCCTAGAAGAAAAACGAGTGCTTCTTCCCTGTACCGTTACGTGGGAAGATAAGACGGAGGTCACGGAAGCCTTTATCGATTCAGGCTCCGCGGCAAATTTTATGGATTTTGAGTTTGCTAAGAGATTGTGTATTCCGCTCACACCAGTACAACCACCCATCCAGGTTACGGCAGTGGATGACTCTCCTCTGCAAGGGAATCACCCACTGTCTCAGACACCAGAGGTGGGGGTCACCATAGGGGTACTGCACTGGGAAAAGTTACAGTTCTTTGTGTTGCATATGACAACCTCCACCATTATACTCGGCATGCCATGGTTGCACCTTCATTCTCCACACATTGATTGGGCCACCGGCCAACTAATTTCTTGGTCAGCACACTGCTTTCAGCGATGTTTAGGGAAGGTGACATTGGGCCAAACCAGGGTTCATGTACAGGGGGTACCTGAGCAATATGTGGAATATTCTGATGTATTCTGTCCCAAGGCTGCAGACAAGTTACCCCCACATCGCCCTTTCGATTGCCCCATTGATATACGTTCAGGTTGTATGCCCCCTCGGGGTCATTTGTACAATTTATCTGGGCCAGAGAAATTGGCTATGCAGGAATATATCCGTGACAATTTAGCCAAAGGCTTCATCCGGCCGTCCCGATCGCCTGCTGGAGCAGGTTTCTTTTTCGTTAAAAAGAAAGACGGGGGCCTGCGGCCCTGTATTGATTACCGGGGACTAAATAAGATCACGGTAAAGAATCGCTATCCGTTATCCCTGATAGACGATTTATTTACGCAGGTCACCGATGCTAAGATCTTCTCAAAGCTGGATTTACGGGGCGCGTACAACCTGGTGCGCATTAGAAAGGGCGATGAGTGGAAAACGGCCTTTAACACGCCAGACGGGCATTACGAGTATCTGGTGATGCCCTTTGGGTTATGTAATGCCCCGGCCGTTTTCCAGGAACTCATCAACGAGGTCTTCAGAGAGGTGTTGGGGAGATTTGTGCTGGTCTATCTAGACGATATACTTGTTTTCTCCAACAACCTCTCTGAGCACAGAATGCATGTGAAATTTGTACTCAACAAATTAAGACAAAACTCACTCTACGCTAAGATTGAGAAGTGTATTTTTGAAGTCACATCTGTCGCCTTTCTGGGGTACATAATTTCCACCACGGGCCTGTCTATGGACCCCGCCAAAGTCTCCGCTGTTTTGGAATGGCCTCAGCCGGTTGGGTTGAAGTCTTTACAGCGGTTTTTAGGCTTTGCAAATTATTATAGAAGGTTCATAAAGGGGTATTCCACGGTTATCGCACCCCTCACCTGTCTTACGAAAAAAGGGGCAGATACCACCCACTGGTCTCCTGATGCATTAAGTGCTTTCTCCACTTTAAAAGATTTGTTTTGTTCCGCACCCATCCTGAGACATGTAGACACCTCTTATCCTTTTATTGTTGAGGTAGACGCCTCGGAGGTTGGGGTAGGGGCTGTGCTGTCTCAGCAGTCAGGCTTGCAGGGAAGGCTACACCCTTGTGCGTATTTCTCTCGTACGTTCTCTCCGGCAGAGAGAAACTACGATATAGGCAACAGAGAGCTCTTAGCCATTAAACTTGCCTTTGAGGAGTGGCGTCACTGGCTGGAAGGAGCAGAACATACAATTACTGTATACACGGATCACAAGAATCTAGAATACATCGAGGGAGCTAAGAGATTAAGTCCCCGTCAGGCTCGATGGTCTTTGTTTTTTTCGAGGTTCAGGTTCATAATTACGTATACCCCGGGTAGCAAGAACATTAAGGCAGATGCCCTGTCCAGATGCTTTGAGTTGGAGACAGCACAGCCTTCTGCCCCAGAGACCATTGTCCCACAAAATTTGGTGCTGGCCGTAACAGAGACTTGGGAAGACTGGACAGAGACCTTGAGTCCTTTTCAGCAGGATGTCCCTGAGGGGAAGCCTGAGGGGGTTTTATTTGTGCCTCTGCCATTCCGTCTCCGGGTGCTACAGATATTCCATTCACACAAGAATGCGGGACATCCTGGGGCATCTAGAACGCAGGATCTTGTGGCCAGGTGCGCTTGGTGGCCGTCAGGGGCGTAGCAATAGGGGGTGCAGAGGTTGCAACCGCATCGGGGCCCTTGGGCCAGAGGGGCCCCGTAGGGCCCTCCCTGAACTGCAGTATTAGCTCTCTATTGGTCCTGTGCTCATAATAATCACTTCTATAGATACTTTGAATAGTGGTAATCATTAACAAGCTGTTCCCCATCCCCTTCTTGCACCTCTGACACTGTAGTTGCCATTGGCAGGTTTTGGTGCGCCGCATCAATTGTTATGAATAGAGTGCTTGGGGGGGCCCCATGTAAAACTTGCATCGGGGCCCACAGCTCCTAAGCTACGCCACTGGTGGCCGTCTCTGGCAGCCGACTGCAAAGAATTTGTTAAGGATTGTGCGGTATGTGCTAAAAGCAAACCCTCCTGGCTGGCACCTGTAGGGAGGTTGCAGCCTTTACCCACCCCGAGTGAACCATGGACCCACTTGTCCATGGATTTTGTGGGTGAGCTTCCCAGATCAGAGGGCATGTCGGTCATTTGGGTGGTAGTCGACCGCTTCAGCAAGATGGCCCATTTTGTGCCCTTGAAAGGACTCCCCTCGGCCCAGGAATTGGCAGACTTGTTTATCAAACACGTGTTCCGGTTGCACGGCATTCCGGAAAACATAGTGTCCGATCGGGGAGTCCAATTCGTATCTAAATTCTGGAGGGCATTCTGTCATCAAATGGGCATGAAGCTGTCGTTTTCATCGGGCTACCACCCACAGACCAACGGTCAGACGGAGAGGGTCAACCAGTCGTTAGAGCAGTTTTTGAGATGCTACGTTGCAGAGGCGCAGAATGACTGGGTCAAATTTCTGCCCTTTGCAGAATTTGCACAAAACAATTTGAAAAGTTCTTCCACTGCATTTTCTCCGTTCCAGGTTGTGTCTGGAAGATTGCCCACATTTTCACCGTTACCAGTGGCCTCCACTCCATTTCCAGCTCTGGAGGCTTGGCAAAGGTCTTTTAAAGACATTTGGCGGACGGTGAGAGACAGTTTGGAAAAGGCGTTTCTGAGTCAGAAGGGTCAAGCTGACAAGAAACGGTCTTTGGAGTGGAGATTCCAACCAGGAGACTTGGTTTGGGTATCCACACGTCACTTGGCCCTGAAACAGCCCTCAGACAAGTTGGGTCCCAGGTTTGTCGGGCCTTTCCCGATAGCCAGAAGGATCAACAACGTCACTTACGCTGTTGATCTTCCCGCCAGCATGCGTGGGGTAAGGTCCTTCCACGTATCCCTGCTTAAGCCAGCAGTCCATGTGGGTCCCACTCCTCCTGTGTTGGTGGATGACCAACCTGAGTACGAGGTAGAAAAGATTTTAGATTCACGCGTTGTACAAAACTCGGTACAATATCTCGTACATTGGAAAGGGTACGGCATTGAGGAGAGACAATGGGTACCGGGGAGTCGCATGCATGCGGACGAATTAAGGAGGGAATTTCACGCCTTACATCCCGAGAAACCTGGTAGGAGTTGTCCGGAGTCCACTCCTCGGGAGGGGGGTACTGTGAGGAAACACGGAAAAGCCGCCGTCTCTCGAGGTGAGGCGGCTGTTTCCGCGTCCAGCATGGCGTCACAACGCGGAAAAAACGCCGCATGGGCAGTGCGGCGGAATCCGCATTGGTAACGGCGGAATCCGCATCAGAGGCGGCCCCCGCATTAGATTCATTGCATGACAGTACTGGTGTGGCTGGGACTGATAGTCCACCAAGATTCAGACACACGCGCGCGAGCACAGAGGCAGAGTTTAAATAGCAGTTAGAAGGGTGTCGGCTGACCAGCTGGGTCAGCTGACAAATTCCACTGCTCCCATTGGACCAGCAATTAGGGAGGTCCTGGAAAGGTCCTAGAGTATATATACTGCTGGTTGTTCACTTGCTCTTTGTCTGGCGTGCGATCACACATGTGGGAGCACCCAGATCTGTAGTCAGATCCGTAAGTGTGCCGGGACCAGCTGGAGCTGTAATCCTACACTTAGCTAGATTCTGTTGATAGCTAAAGTACTAGTTTGATTGTGATTATCTGTTATGACTTTTGCCTGCCTTGACCACCCTTCTGAACTCTGATCTTGTACCTCGTTATTTCTGATACTCTGTTGCCGAACCCCGGCTCGTTCCTTGACTCTGCTTCTGCCTCCTGATTTTGTACCCAGATATATCTGATACCCCGTTGCTGAACCCTGCCTGTACTTTGACTCCGCCTTTGCCTCCTGATCTTGTACTTTATCTGTCTGTGTGTGTACGACCTGGCTTGTCCGACCTCGAGAACCGACCTTACCGTTAGAGGCGGTTCCTCGCTCTGTTAGCGATCCTCCCTCCTGAGGGTCACTTTCAGATATACCTTCCTACTGTCAGTCTGACTCCTCCCGTCTTGGAGAGCTCAGGTCTGCGGAAGGAATCTGTGCAGTACTCCTTGCTGCATTGAGGCCTTGTCCTCTAATGCTGCATACACACTTGAGATAAAAGTCTCTGGAAAAGGCAAGATCACAGACCAATTATACCCCATTCCGTGTAGTATGAGAGCCATACCTTCGCAGTCTATTCTATGGAGCTGCACTCCCCATCAGATAAAATCTTTGCAAGATGCTGCACACAAAGATGCCCGTACACATTCAAAAGATCATTATCTGCAAAAGATCTCTTCCTGCAATAGATCCATTCCTTCAAAATGCATTCATAGTCTATGAGATCTGCAGATCATCATACACACCTTGTTTAGCAGGCAATCATCTGCAGATCATCTGCAGATCAGATCCACCAGGATGGATTTTCAGATCTGCAGATGATTGCCAGATATGCAGATGAAGTCTGTTAAACAAGGTGTGTATGAGGATCTGCAGATCTCATAGACTATGAATGCATTTTGCAGGAATGGATCTATTGCAGGAAGAGATCTTTTGCAGATAATGATCTTTTGAATGTGTAAGGGCATCTTTGTGTGCAGCATCTTGCAAAGATTTTATCTGATGGGGAGTGCAGCTCCATAGAATAGACTGTGTAGAGTATGGCTCTCATACTACATGGAATGGGGTAAAATTGGTCTGTGATCTTGCCTTTTCCAGAGACTTTTATCTCAAGTGTGTATGCAGCATAAGTGTTACTGTTACACTAAACACTACACTCTACTCAGGTGAACAGAGGTTAGTTTGTATATCGGATTATCGGTGAGACTGCAGATCACTTATAATCTGGTATATATCTGTATTTCCGGTGATACTGCAGATCACCGGTAATCAGATACTCTCTGCACCCACCGATCGTTACACTTACATTAATAATTGAAAAAAGAAGATCACATGATGAGACCAAAAGGAAAAAAAAATAAAAAAAATAAAGTGTTTACCAGGACAACAGCAAGTTATAGACACAGTCAAAAAGATATAAAACATCATCAACACCTGCACACTGTGTCATTAGTGACCTCAATAGCAAGTCAACATCTGAAAACCTATGTGTGCCTACGGCTAATACTGGCAGTGGAGGAATGACAGAGCTACTAATAGAATAAAGAAGGACTTCTCTACAGTTTTAGTTTGTGACAGCACAAAAAAGAACAACAGCTCCAAACCACGCTATTAGACGGCAACCCAAGCCTGACATTTACCTTTACGTTAACCAGGGAAGGACTGGGACCTTTTGGCCTGGAGGGAAAGCACAAACTAGAGGCCCAGTTTCACAGCAACCCCAGCCCAAATAACGTCACACGCACCCCAAGTGCTATATACCGGTAGTCATGTGGGTCACCAATGCAGCAAGGATACTCAAGTAACAGCATGACAGGTAAAGTATAAATGCACATGCACCGTGGGGCACATAATACATTTTGAGGCACATCGATACATTCAACTACTTTCCACCCAAAATAAGTCAAATTGTTATATGGACATGCTTGTGGTGGCACAGATTGTCACCCGATTGGATAATAATTATGAAGCGGTTGGTGGATCAGCTAGCCCTAAATCATTAAATGAGAGGCAGCATAGGGGGGAAATCTCCCCCCTTCCCCCCTGGCCAGTCCTCCCCTGACGTTAACAGCTTTATTGTAACGATCGGTGTCAACACGCAGAGAGAATCTGATTATTGGTGGGCTGCAGACTCACCAATAATGCAGATATACACCGGATTATGAATGATCTGCAGAATCACTAATAATCCAGGTATGTCTAACCTCTGGACACCTGAAACGTGAGTGTACAGTATCACAGTAACACTTTGAGAGGGAACTGCCAGGAAGACTGGAGGCAGTAAGGAGAAGGAAATTCACCCCTAGACGTGGGTGAATTCCATTAGGCCAAAGGCTCCCTAGGAGAGGGACCTAGGCCTGGTTGCAGGAAGCCCTGCTGCTAATATGAACAGATTTACCCTATCTGGTTGTGAGATCCTATCTCACTACAGCCTAGTGGCGAACCAAGGAAGTACAGATATACAGTGCTAGTCTTGGGTGTGTGGTCCGTAGTTACAGCACCCCGGAACTAGTCTAAAGCATGACATAGAACTGACACAGTATCCTAGTCTTGGGTGTGAGGTCCATAGTCACAACACCCTGGAACTGTTCTAAAGCATAACATAGAACTGACACAGTATCCTAGTCTTGGGTGTGAGGGCCGTAGTCACAACACCCTGGAACTGGTCTAAGCATAACATAGAACTGACACAGTATCCTAGTCTTGGGTGTGAGGTCCGTAGTCACAACACCCTGGAACTGGTCTAAAGCATAACATAGAACTGACACAGTATCCTAGTCTTAGGTGTGAGGTCCGTAGTCACAACACCCTGGAACTGGTCTAAGCATTACATAGAACTGACACAGTATCCTAGTCTTGGGTGTGAGGTCAGTAGTCACAACACCCTGGAACTGGTCTAAAGCATAACATAGAACTGACACAGTATCCTAGTCTTGGGTGTGAGGTCCGTAGTCACAACACCCGGGAACTGGTCTAAGCATAACATAGAATAACATAACATGAGAAGGTAATCTAGCTCAGTGTGAATTCCCAGTCCGTCCTGGTTCAACCACACTGTAGGATCTGACTGAGGTCTGTGTGCTAACAGGTTAAGCATTTGCAACGGCAGACGATGTGAGACTGAGGGACAAGTGGTTATATAGTGCAGCGCTGGCCAGCGCCGCCCAGTCCCTTCCAGCCAATCCGCATCCATCCTTGGATCAGCTGACCGGCGGGGTCAGCTGATCCCTCTCTGCTTCCCATAAAGCTTCTGTCTAGCCGCGCGCGCGTGTGTATTCCGCAGCCTATGTGCACAGGAAGGCTGTATAGCATCAGACACATGTCGCCGCGTGTAAACCGCCGGAGCAGACGCGGAAACGGCCGCCATGGCGCCAGAGCACGCAGCGGCCATTCCGCAATCCTTCACATTTATATCTTCATTATCCTCCCAACAAAAGAAAATGGTTGATAATCTTTCACCATTAAAACAGGCAGCCATAAATGAATCAAGTAAGCAGGTGAAAACTATCGAGTCTGCAGACAGCAGGTGAGCTGTGCTGGGTATGAAAACTAACAAATATATAAAAATAAGCAACTCACAGGCCACTTAGGCCCAGTGCACACCGAGCGGTTTTAGCAGCTATCCGCCAGCCGCATCCGCCTGTGAAAACGCTTGGCTAATGTATTTCAATGGGATGGTGCACACCAGCGGTTTGAGGTTTTTAGCAAACCGCAAACGTGCCTCCTGCTGCACGTTTGCAGTTTGCAGAATTGTTTCTGCCTCAATGTAAAGTATAGGAAAAATGCAAACCGCTTTGGAAAACGCTAGATCAGAGCGGTTTTCCAGGCGTTTTTGTTACAGAAGCTGTTCAGTAACAGCTTTTACTGTAACAATATTATTAATCTGCTACACAAAAACGCTCCCAAAAACGCTAGGCATGTTTAGAGAACGTCTCTAAACATGCCTAGAATTGCTCTGAAATCAGCTCTAAAAAACGCTAGCGTTTTGACGATCTGCTAGCGGTTTTGGTGTGCACTGGGCCTAACTCTGGATCCCACATAGGAAGTGTGTGGAAACCTCTAGATCTCATCAGAACACTACCAAACCACTTACATTTAAAACTTAATATTGCAGTGCCAGAGGACAGAGATGGGCTCAATTCACTAAGCATTTGGCAGAAAACAGTTGGTTTTAGCAAACATCTTGTCAAATGTCAATTCGCTATGGCTGTTACCACATGGAAAATTAAAATTACTGACTAGTGAAATAAATTACCAACATGCATGGTAAATTACCTCAATGAATGTCAATTCACAAAGATTAGAGCAGTCAGTAAAACAAGTGAGATGTTCAGTATTTTATAACCAGCCTGGAGTTTTCAGAAATGACCATTAAGTAAAATGGACAGGCAAAGGAGACAGCCAATAGGTGGAGCAACACTGTCTAACTACTCATCCCATTGGTACTGATGTACTGCTGGGGGTAACATCAGAAAGTAAAAAGAACACAAGATGCGAGAGCAGGGAACATTCATAGACATTTCCCTGTATTCCCTTTAGACATGCACAGTTAAAGATTAATACAGTGAGGACCATCTAGTGGCATGCATGCAGATTTTAAAGCAAATAAGCGTTGGAGGCTGGCACTTCCAAAAATAGAAAAAGCTCTTTTATTGAAGCATAAAACCAGTGGCTATACAGCGACAGCCCGCTGTTTCAGGTTTTAGCCTTTCATCAAGCCATTTCAACGGCTGAAACGGCTTGATGAAAGGCTAAAACCTGAAACAGCGGGCTGTCGCTGTATAGCCACTGGTTTTATGCTTTAATAAAAGAGCTTTTTCTATTTTTGGAAGTGCCAGTCTCCAACGCTTCTTTGTTCTACCGATTGGATCTGAAGGTGTGGGGATCCATTGAGGCTTGGGCACCCTTATCCCTGCAGTCTACAAGTGGCACTCTTTTTATTATTGTTTGTGCAGATTTTAAAGGACATTGGGGTTGCCTTTTACTATTGTAAGCTGTCACAAGCATCTCTTGCAAAAGGAAAGCTAATTTTTAGGCAGGCCACCTGAAGAATGAGCACAACTCTAGCCAGAAGTGGGAGAACATCACAGTTACAGAATAGTGATGGTCATGTCTAGAAGAACTCATGGAGAAGCATGTGATCAGTTTGGTCAGGTGATAGATATACAAGCCTCTGATTTGCTACTGATTCATGATCATGTGGTAAAGCAGGATGTAATCACAGCAAATCAGAGCTTTGCAAGTGTATCAGCTGATCAAACTAATCACATGCTTCTCTATGAGTTCTCCTGGATATGGCCATCACTATTACAGAACACAGCTTGCTACTGAGACCTACTCCACCATTACAGAACACAGCTTGTTACCGAGACCTACTCCACCGTTACAAAACACAGCTTGCTACAGAGACCTACTCCACCGTTACAGAACACAGCTTGCTATCAAGGCCTACTCCACCGTTACAGAGCACAGCTTGCTACCCAAATCTACTCCACCGTTGCAGAACATAGCTTGCTACAGAGACGTATTCCACTGTTACAGAACACCGCTTGCTACCGAGACCTACTCCAACATTACAGAACACAGCTAGTTACCGAGACCTACTCCACCGTTACAGAACACAGCTTGCTACCGAGACCTACTCCACCGATACCGAACACAGCTTGCTACCAAAACCTACTTCACCGGTACAGAACACAGCTTGCTACCGAGACCTACTCCACCGTTACAGAACACAGCTTGCTACCGAGACCTACTCCACCGTTACAGAGCACAGATTTCTACCGAAACCTACTCCACCAGTACATAACACAGCTTGCTACTGAGATCTACTCCACCGTTACAGAACACAGCTTGCTACCGAGACCTACTCCACCGATACCGAACACAGCTTGCTACCAAAACCTACTCCACCTTTACAGAGCACAGCTTTCTACCGAAACCTACTCCACCAGTACATAACACAGCTTGCTACTGAGATCTACTCCACCGTTACAGAACACAGCTTGCTACCGAGACCTACTCCACCGATACCGAACACAGCTTGCTACCTAAACCTACTTCACCGGTACAGAACACAGCTTGCTACCGAGACCTACTCCACCGTTACAGAACACAGCTTGCTACCGAGACCTACTCCACCGTAACAGAGCACAGCTTTCTACCGAAACCTACTCCACCAGTACATAACACAGCTTGCTACTGAGATCTACTCCACCGTTGCAAAACACAGCTTGCTACCGAGGCCTACTCCACCGTTACAGAACACAGCTTGCTACCGAGACATACTCCACCATTACAGAACACAGCTTGCTACCGAGACCTACTCCACTGATACCGAACACTGCTTGCTACCAAAACCTACTTCACCGGTACAGAACACAGCTTGCTACTGAGGCCTACTCCACCGTTACAGAACACAGCTTGCTACCGAGACCTACTCCACCGTTACAGAGCACAGCTTTCTACCGAAACCTACTCCACCAGTACACAACACAGCTTGCTACTGAGATCTACTCCACCGTTACAGAACACAGCTTGCTACTGAGACCTATTCCACCGATACCGAACACAGCTTACTACCAAAACCTACTCCACCATTACAGAGCACAGCTTTCTACCGAAACCTACTCCACCAGTACATAACACAGCTTGCTACTGAGATCTACTCCACCATTACAGAACACAGCTTGCTACCAAGACCTACTCCACCGATACCGAACACAGCTTGCTACCTAAACCTACTTCACCGGTACAGAACACAGCTTGCTACCGAGACCTACTCCACCGTTACAGAACACAGCTTGCTACCGAGACCTACTCCACCATTACAGAGCACAGCTTTCTACCGAAACCTACTCCACCAGTACATAACACAGCTTGCTACTGAGATCTACTCCACCGTTGCAAAACACAGCTTGCTACCGAGGCCTATTCCACTGTTACAGAACACAGCTTGCTACTGAGACCCAGGGCCGGCCCGCCCATGAGGCGGGGTGAAACTTTTGCCTCAGGCGGCACTTCTGGGGGGGCGGCACCCGCCCGTCCATGTGTGTGGGGGACCGCCCGAGCTGGAGGGGATAGCGGGCAGGAAGGGGGTATTGGGCCTAGCGGCGGGGAGGGGGGTCGGACCCCCCTCCCTCGCCTGGGTCCCCCGTCCTCCGCTCCCCTCCAGCTTTAAAAAGGTCCGTGCTGTGGCTGCAGCTATTCGTAAGAGGCAACGGGCGGGGATTACTCACCTCTTCCTCGTTCCAGGCCAGCGTGCGCTCCACTGACGTCACTTCCTGCTACGCCGCAGGAACACGGTAGAACACTGCACCCACGCTTAAACTTTGGATCAATACAACCAATCATTCAATCCCTTATAAAAAACAAAAAAAAACAACAACTTGTGTGTTCTGACTGTGAAACAACCAAAAAATTCCACCAGACCTGGGACAACTGTATACACTGTGATACACCTTTCTTTTGTCCCTCTCTCTTCAACTCTCTTCCCATAATTTTGAATAAAATCCCTTTAGGACACCACTTCAAATAGATGCTCAATCCTTCTCTACTTTTATGTCTGCCACGCTACCCATCACTGTAGATTTATATTTAAATGCCCTTGTAGTTCCATGTCTTATGTTTTCCTTTTTGTGTTTACTTTATTCACTTGCTATGTTTCCTATGCCATGCGATTTTTGTATATTTTTCAATAAAAGTCTCCCTCACTCGTTGGAGAGGTTATTTAAGAAAAAAGTTTGAATACTCTTACTAGACAAATATTTGGCTTTATAGAAAATGTCATGAAACCACTAGTCAGGGAAGCTGTTGGTGTTCTGTAGGATATCACAGTTTGTTTTTTAAACTCCTCATCATTATCCATTATGGATGAGATTGAGGAGTGCCACACATTTCTATCATCAACACAGAACAAAAAATGTAGTTTGAGTTGAGGACATAACACAGTTGAGTTGAGGACATAACACAGCTTATCAACTTCATTCTCACAGAATTACCTAACCTTTGCTGGTTACAATTACCTTCTGCTCACATGGACCACTATGGAGAGCGAAACGGCAACACAGTATGAAGAACTATTTATGGCTGACCTAGAGGTAAGCGTTCTCAAAACAACTCAGAAATAAACCACATACTTACTGTTGGTGGCATTTGTATTATATGGACAGAACTGAAAAAAATATACTACTCACTTTACAGCCCCTTCCATCTATCAATCAAGGTACATATGAACTACTTTGAGCTTCAAAAATAAACAGCAAAGTGCCCTGTTTCTTTGTATTTTATTAAATAAACATACACAATTATTGGTAATGTCTTTAAACTTCACATCATCTGTAGCTATTTAGGCTTATGGCATTGGATGTCCTTATTGTATAGTGTATCTCTGCTCCTCATCATTATTGTATGTTTTTGTAACATGCACAACAATATGGAAGATAGTTGGTATATGAATAAAAAATAATCATTCTAAAAAGTGCAGACATTAGGAATAGCTATGAGTCACATGTTACACCAATAGTAATAATGCACATGCATAGAGACACACACATTACACTTCCAATCAAGTTCACATTTCTGGCACATCATCACATACACTTAGGTAGAAAAAAATAATAATAAGTGCAGACATAAGGGAAAGCTATGAGCCAAACGTTACACCAATACTAATAATACACATATATAAAGACACCCATAGTGAATTTCCAATCCTTGATTTTCAAGAAGGTACACTGAAAAAGACATCTCGGATATCCTCTCAAACCTTCACCCGACTACCTGCAATCTGGCCCCTGGCCCCACTAAGTTCATATTGAAATGCCCTGAACTATTTACACCGGCATTCCACAAAATAGTCAATGGTTCCTTACAAGAAGGGTGGTTTCCCTCTTGTCTGAAAGAAGCAATCGTCAGGCCACTGCTCAAGAAATCATCCTTAGACCCAGATGCTCTAAACAGCTACAAACCTGTCTCAAACCTCCCCTTTCTGGGAAAAGTTATTGAAAAGGCTGTCTACCTCCAACTTGAAGCCAGGCTCTTCAGAAACAGCATCCTTGACCCTCTTCAATCTGGCTTCAGGAATTATCACAGCTGTGAAACAGCCCTCACCCAGATTTGCAATGATCTGCTCATGGCAAGAGACAGAGGCCAATGTTCCATCCTGATTTTGCTCAACCTCTCAGCGGCTTTTGACACAGTCGATCATTAAATTTTGCTCATTGTTCTCCGGTGGTTCAACTCCTTCCTGGCTGGCAGAACACAAAGGGTAGCCTTAGGGCCCTTCCTCTCCAACCCTGTACCACTAAAATACGGTGTACCTCAGGGCACAATAATATCCCCTTTACTTTTCACCATATACATGCTCCCACTTGGAGAAATCATACAAAAACATGGCCTGACATATCATTGCTACGCTGATGACACCCAGCTATATTTGTCATTCAAACCTGGCGTCACAAACCCTACTCCACAGATAAACGCATGTTTAGCTGAGCTTCAGGAGTGGATGAATAATAACTGACTGAAACTTAATGCTGACAAAACTGAGGTTCTTGTTATCGAGGGTCAGGGCCCAACAGCAAAGCAGCCCCAGTCTCAACCAACACTGCTAAGGATAGGAAGCTCAGACCTGAACAACTCAGACTGTGTGCGCAGCCTGGGAGTACTGACTGATGGGAAATTAAGCTTCAGGAATCAAATCTCAGCTGTTGTGAAGCATTCCTTCTTTCACCTAAGGAATATTGCAAGGATTAAACACCTCATTCCTTCAGAGGGTCTTCCAACCCTAGTTCATGCCTTCATCACATCAAGGTTGGACTACTGCAATGCCCTCTATACAGGCCTGCATAAGAAAGACCTACGCTGCCTGCAATTAGTACAGAATGCCGCCGCAAGGCTGTTAATGAGCCAACCTCGCCATTGCCTCATAACAACAACCCTGTGCTCACTCCACTGGCTACCGATAATATGGAGAATTCTGTTTAAGATTGGCTTACTGACATTCAAATCCTTGCACAATATGGGCCCTGGATACCTGAAGGACTTGTTGCAACTGCATCACACCCCCCACAATCTTAGATCAAAATGACGTAACACCTTGGTCACCCCCAGAGTCCACCTCAAAACCTTTGGAGACAGAGCCTTTTGTCATGCTGCCCCTACACTTTGGAACTCCCTGCCACACCCAATCAGGACAGCTCCATCCCTGGAAGCATTTAAGTTAACTGAAAACCCACCTCGTCAGTCTGGCATTCATGAACATCTGACTATCTCCTCCGTAACACAACCCAGCCTGCAACCCTGTATTGATCTGAGACACAACTATGCGCTTTGAGTCCTATGGGAGAAAAACGCTTTACAAATGTTGTTGTATTATTGTATTGTATTATCCATTTTTCTGACTTAACCACTTCAGCCTTTAGTGTTTTTCACCTTATGCATCCGAGCAATTTTCACCTCCCATTCATTCACCAATAACTTTATCACTAATTATCACAATTAAATAATCTATATCTTGTTTTTTTCCGCCACCAATCAGGTTTTCTTTGGGTGGTACATTTTTCTAAGAAATATTTTATTCTAAATGCATTATGACGGGAATATTAAGAGAAAAATGGAAAAAATTCATTATTTGTCAGCTTTCTGCCATTATAGCTTTAAAATAATAAATGCTACCATAATTAAAACCCACATATTTTATTTGCTCATTTGTCCCGGTTATTACACCATTTAAATTATGTGCCTATCGCATTGTATGGCGCCAATATTTTATTTGGAAATAAAGGTGCATTTTTTCAGCTTTGCGTCCATCACTATTTACAAGATTATAATTTAAAAATTATTAGTATTATAACCTCTTGACATGCATATTAAAAAAAGTTCAGACCCTTAGGTAACTATTTATGTTTTTTTTTTTTATTGTAATTTTTATTCTAATTAAAATTTTTATTTGAGTATTTTTGGGTGTGTGGGAGGTAGACAGTTAATTTTAAATGTAAAAATGTCTATTCATTTAATAAAAATTGTGTGTAGATGTAGTTTTACTATTTGGCCACAAGATGGCCACAGTCAAAATGTATTTATTTATATTTTTTGCTTCCTGTAAGCGTACTTACAGGAAGTGAAGAGGGGATGTGTAACAGAACAATTGTGGTTTCTCCATAGAAGCCAGCAATCGTTCTAAGGGACTTAGCTCAATGAATGGGAACTGCTTTCCCATTCATTGATCTCCGGGCTAACGGGCGGCCCGCACACCCCTGCGGTTGCGGCCCTGTGAACCCCGGCGGCTCCGGTTTTTCATGGACGTAGCTCCTACGTCCAACATGCATATTTGGGCGTAGGAGCTACGTCCTGTGGACTAAAGTGATTAAAGGACAACTGAAGTGACAGCAAGTGAAGCAAACATACTCCCATTAGTGCACCTGAATGCAAATTTCTTGCAAAATAGTGCAAACGAGTGTGAATTTCATGCAAGTTGTTTTCATTACTAAAGTTTCCTTGGTGTGAGTTATTTCAGAGGGTTAATTGTTGTTTGTTTGAATGGACCACTCCCCTCAGCATCTCCTTTTCCATTTAAATTCATTTCCCTCCATAGGATGAGCAAAGCTTCCCTTGCTTGTGTGTATATTTCAGCAGCCATTGTGGTCTGGCTGCATCCTGTGGCTCTCCTGGTCTGGTGCCAGTGCAGCCCATTTATATAATGGTGTAAGAACTGCATTTTGTCACTCCCTGGTTATCTTAGACTGATTTATGTGCATGCATGTATGTATGTGCATGCATGTATTCCCTGGAGTGGTAGTAACTGACAGGCCTCAGTGTACATTTCCAGTTTGAAGGCATAAAATATTTGTTTGCTTGCTTCCCTGACGGGTGTGGGTAAAGTAGGGTCCCTTTCGACAGGATTACCTCATCGCGGTGAAAGGGTCTAGTATGAAATAATTTGCATGCAAACCACTTTGGAAACGAACAGCCTCCATTAGTGCAATGCCTGGAGCAGGTACTGTATAAAACCGCTCTTGCTGTGCTGGCTGCTCTGTATAGTAATTTGCAGGATCAGGTCCCCTAGCTCTCACCCCATCCCCTCATGATGGAGGTGGGGGGCCTGGTCCAGCATAGTTATGCCCCTGATGTGATTGTGTGTGTGTCTGTGTGTGTGTATATATGTATGTATGTATATATATATATATATATATATATATATATATATATATATATATATATATATATATATATATGCATTTTAAAGTTTACAGTTTTGCATCATTGTGTCCCTTTACAGCAGGGCTTTCCAAGCTTTTTAGACCAATAGCCATATCGTTTGTCGTTTATTACATTTGTTATGCTGGCTATATGTTACATGCTAGCTTACATTATTGTCAGTGAACTTTTTTCCTAAGATGAGACACAGTTTATCATCAATACTTGTAATTGTATCTTCCACAAATATTGAACATATTAATGCATTGTACAAGCGTTCAGTTTCAAATATAATGCACGTATTGTTATTTCTTTCAAAATGCCAATAAAAAGTATATATTGGAAAAAGGTGTGCCACCCAGGGTGAATGTTTCCCACCTGACTGTAAATTTTAGCCTTGTCCATTTTGTACTTTGGCTGTGGTTAGGGAGCTATGCTTGCTCCGATACACGTGAGCATATGCTGCTGATGTTCATGTTTCTACAATAAAGATTGGACTTCTATTCCCTAGTAGGGTGAAGAGGACTTTCCCTGCATCTCTTTGACTACTTGCCTCTGTATTCTCCGTTCCTGGAAATCAGGGTAGCATAGGTGGTTGCAGCGGATTTCTGCATTTTTACGTATGTAAACTTAGAAGTAAAGCTGCATATATTTCACACAGTTGAAGAGTGAATTTAAAATGATAATGTTGACGTGCAGCCTCATAAAAAAAAAAATTCACTTATTTTTTTAAATCTCTGACAGTTTTGCACGGTTCAGTTATGCATAGAAGCTGATTGAACCTCTTGACACTTCTAAAAGTATGTAAATTAGAATGAGAGCATGTAGAACAAATCCTGGTTATATTGGTTCAAAGAGCTATGCTGCTCTGTGCACATATATTGATTTGTCCAATTAATCAGTTGTTGCATACTCAATACAGTATGTTTTGGAGCATAGTTAAATCAGGTAAAATTTATGGACTGGCCACTAGATGGCAGAACAGTCTAAAGTTATCAATAGAGTAGAAGTCTAGATTAGAAAATTAGCAAATGTGAAACATTTTTACAGTGACATTTTACAACACACAAAACTTTCAACAAGACTATAGAACACGTCTGTGCTGAAGTACACCTTCAACTAGAGAGTGATGGAGGCTGTCATCTTAACCGTCTTTCGAAAAGTGCATGTTTTCTTTTTCTGTAATGCCACTTTTCTTCCTACAATATTTTCAAAACCATTCATTCTGACTGAGAAAGTATAGATTCCTTTTTATGATTTTCCTGGTCTTGTCTTCATGAAGGTATTCATAAACAATTATTAAACTCATAATATAATATTCAATAAAAACATGTTTTCCTACTTTTTTTTTATTACCCATGCAGTTATCATATTTGCTTTTGTGCATAAGTATTATTGTCCATTTACAAACAAGTTCCCAAAGCACAGTTTATTTGCTCCAAAAGCCGCCATGGCATTTTATTGCACAGGTGATGTATCTATACATTTAAATTTACCCAGTGAGGCTCTGTTCTCACCATGTGCAACCAGTGTGGGCGGATGGTCCGCCATGGTCCGCCTGGAACCCGGGGCAGATGCACTCCCCCATAGGCTATACAGTATAAGGGAATGCAGTCACCTGCCCAGGATTACCGCGGGCCGCACAAAAGTGCAGTCTGCCTATTGCAACGGATTCCGCTGATCTGATACAGCGTGACAAGCCATGTCCGCCGCCTCGCCGATATTTCCCTAATGTATGCTGTAAGTGTGCGTTTATACATTTCCTGTCCAGTCTCTCGTGCTCATCTGTCTTCCACTGCACTTCTACTAGCCACATACACGCTGCAGTGCGTGGCACATGTGTGATGTAATGCGCCGGCATGCTATGCACCGGCAGCATGTATGCGGCTTATATAAGACTGACGGAAGACGGATGGGCACAGTGACACAGGACGGTAATGTATAAACACACGCTTACAGCACATTTATACATTGTGGGAACAGCGCCGAGGGTTTTGTCGCATGTCCCAATATTGCCCACCGTTAACGCTGGGCACCCAATTGAGCAAGTCGGCCCTACATCTTGCAGCAGGCCCGACTAATTAATGCGACCAATTTCGGCCCGAAATCGGTCGCATTGTCGATTGGGCATGCAATTGGCGGCAACGATTTTCATCCATTTCCAATTATAATAATCAAATCAGATGGTCGATTCTCCTTTTTGGGAGGAAAAGCATATTTTTTTCTGCACCACAATCAATTTAAAGAAACCCTGAGCAGGTGATAAAAACTGAATTTACACTTACCTGGTGCTTCTTCCAGCCCACCGTAGGCCGGGGGGTCCCCGGCATCCTCCTGGCTCCTTCCCTGGTCCCGGCTCCGGTTCAGGCCGAAGTCGTCAGGTCTGCTTCCTGCTTCGGACCATCACGTCATCACGCCGGCCGGCATAATGCTGCAATCGTCCACAGCGGGAAGCAGACCTGATGACTTCAGACTGAAGTCGCTGTGTAACCAGAGTCGGGACCAGGGAAGGAGCCAGGAGGACGCAGGGAAGGAGCCGGGACCTCGCAGCCTACAGTGGGCTGGAGGAAGCCCCAGGTAAGTGTAAATTCTGTAGTTTTTAACCTGTTCAGGGTCCTATTAAAAATAAAGTTCATTTTCATTTATTCAAAATCATAAGAATTACGAGAAAAGGTTTAAACAATAAATCCTTCAAACAATGCTAAAAGTCAAATCAAACAAAATGTTTTGCCGTATTAGCTTAGATTAAAGGGTACCTGAACTGATAATTGACATACTGAGATAAACGTGCACGTGCAGTGCCATTCTTGATTATAACTTTTTTTGTTTGTTTCCTCACCACAATGCCTAATACACGCATAAAAGAACTGTTGCCCAGTAGAAGTTGGGATTTGATCCCACAGGTCACAGTTTGAGGCCACGGCTGTACAAATGTGTCGCTAGCCATTTTGTTGCTATGCAGGGGCGAGGAGGGCCGATGGAGAGGCAAAGAGTGGGTGGGGAGAGTGGGGAAATGCCCTTGGTTGGACAGCGCTCAGTTGAGTCACTGCTTTATAAATAAGACTATGGCCACTTATTTCTGATAATTAGTTGTGGAGACCAGGGATACTATAGGGACAACCTATGGTATGGTAAAGGAGCAAGTGATTTTACTGGCCAGGGGGTGGGAAGTCTCAGGGCGGCCCCAAAGGTATTTTTGCCACGAGGTCCCATTGGAGCTTCTACTGGTCCTGGTGGAGACAGTGAGCCCTTGTAAAAGTGGTCAGCTGATCAACAGCTTTAGCACTAATACAGGTTTTGTGAAAGTGGACTTTTCAATTTAAAATAAAGATGATACAATGATGTAGGCTTTAAAGTTGCTATAAAAAAATGAACAAAAAAAACCCTGAGTTTCGTGTTGAGCGTAATTGCATTATTAAAACATATAAAATCTAGATATGTGACCCTAAACCTGCTCATTTCACTTATATGGGCTATATCCTTCAATAACCAGAGAAGGAGCTCACAAAGGGTGAGGGGGCAGACCCTTCAATAACATTATGCTTTATTAGCAGCTGCAGCCGCGACTCAGCTCTCTGCCAGACTGTGACCTGAGGGCAGCACAACACTGTTATACATCGCACAATTCACTGCTGGCATTTGCTGTTTACTTGCAGATATTACAAATAATGAAAGGACATACATCACATAACCTCGAGTGACTGATGAAATAACGAGCTTTGAGGAAAAGGCAAAAAACTGGGATTGCTTATAAATCTTTTTACACTAAGTAGCATGGTTCAGAGTATCAGACTTGGGGATTAAACAAAGCATAAAAAGCTCGAGTCATTCTCCATAACAACTGCTCTGACCAACTACAGCATCATAGAGGCTGTGCTCACAGAAGATAATGTATCCGGTTCCCCAGCCAGCCAAACAGATCAGTCAGGGCAGCATTGCTGATACTAGGAACATGACATAATGCTAGATCTGGGCTTTCTTCAATACATTCCTGATTTGTATCTGTCACATACAAGTACAAGTAAATACAAATATATTTATATCATATATTATTATTTGATACCAAAATGTATATCCAATTATTAAAATGGCATCGTATTTTATTCTAAATAAACTCACAGACTCTATACATAATTATTAAAATGGCAGCACAATATTTCCTTCTAAATAAATGCTCAGCCTAGTAGTCACAGAAGCCCCCCGATGTGAAGAAAGGAAACCCCCTGGGATCAATAAGTCACCTACACAATGTTAACACTGGTCCATAATTGGCAAGTATGACAGAAATAGGCCCTTGCAGCATCTGAGGATTTTAATTATTTATTCTGCTGTCAAAGTTTTGGGCTACATATGTTCTATCAGACATGTTTGTAGGCCTGATTTTAAAAAAAGGATGTCATCCAGGGCTTACTATGATCATTCTCCTACGCTATGCAGGTCAAGGACAAGCTAGGCATAAGAAAAGACTTTCCTTTATTTTTTTAAAGGTATTACTTATGGTGTCAATGATACTATATAGATCAGGGGTCCCCAAACGTTTTGGGTCGAGGTACTGGGTCAACATACTTCAGACTGCTGAGGTGGGGGGGGGGGGGGGAGTATACATAAAATAATGTAGAAGTCTTTGTGCACCAGACAGTGAAGCATACCCAGGTGACAACCTGCAGTCCAATTGGACAACAGTGTCACCTGATGTGTAATTTGATTGGAAACTAGCGAATTACTGCTTTCTGGCTTCATTCTATATGCGTACCACCAATTTTTAAAGATGTAGCTGACCGCATCTGTAATATATTTTGTGTGTGTGTGTGTGTGTGTGGGGGGGGGGGGGGGGGGGGGGGCGGTAAAAAAAGCCTCAGGGGGCCACATTCGGCCCGCGGGCCTTAGTTTGAGGACCACTGATATAGATCATCAGTAAATGATCTATTCATAAATGTACTTCTTAAAAAAAATAAGATAAAAAAACAATTATTTATATTACTTTATTGTAGATTTATAATGGGGTATGGGCACATTTGCAAGCCACACTACTAAAATAGCTTGTTAGTTCTGGGTGTGTTTCCATGTGAATTTCAGAATGCATGTATTTTGTGACCTGCAACAAATATGTCTGTATAGAAATGTCAGGTTTGCATTCTTACCAATGCATTGTCATACAGTGCATTTTCAAAATGCAGCACTCGACACATTTCTTTTCATTAACACCTCCATGCTGCCAAACTCTAAAGGGAAACTAAAAAAGGCATACAAGCACACAGGAAAAGCTTGCTAGGCATTTGTTTATAAAATTTTCCCAATTTTTAAAATATAATAATATAAAAAAAAAACACCTCTGTCCTCCCAAAGTCATTTTACTAATGCTCTCTCTACTTAAACATGTAAAAAAAATATATAATATATAATGTTCACTGCAGAAATGCACAAGAAAATACACAAAATACTCCACAAAGCAATGAAAACCATATGAAAATGTGCTGCATTATTTTGCACGTATTTGGGTTTTTGCAGAGGTCTGGAAATGGTTACACCCCACAATTGTGGAGAATCAAGGAAGGATTTCTTACTTAAGAATATGGGAAGCAGAACATTTGGGCGTAAATGCAGCCATTGGTGCCTTTATTAAAATCATCAATTACTGGCTAGAGCCATCATTGATGAGCACCAGCTTCGGACAAGCATCTGAGTGTTTCATTTGGAGTTTGTCACATAAGAAGAAAGCTTATAGCAGTGGGAAGGTTTAGTGTAAGGCATAGTAGTAGGAGGATTAGTGTTAGGCATGGAGAATAGGAAGGTTTGCCTGAGAAGATTAGTCAACAGGAGGTCACCATTGGAGTTTGCTGTGAGCTATAGTCCCTAGATCAGGCTTTCTCAACCAGGGTTCCCTTGAGCAGTGGTGCTCAGCAGAGCTCGAATATTCGAGTAGCTCGAATATTCGAGCTCTTTTTCAGCTATCCGAGCTCGGTATTCGAGCTCCGAATAGCTGTAGCTATTCGAATGGGCTATCCGAGTACACTCGAATAGCCCATTCACTATTCGAGCTATTCGAGCAAACGGCGCTATTCGAGCTCGGTACCGAGCTCGAATAGCGTCATAGCCCAGATTGATGTCCTTAGAGCCAATCAGAGGGCTCCCAGGCCCTCTGACGGCAGCCAATCACAGAGGGGGACCCTGGCCAGCCCCTACCCTATAAATAGCGGCCGCCATGTTCCGTTTCTCCATGCTTGCCTGAGACTTGTACAGAGAGAGAGTTGCTCCTTTGTGCTTTGGCTTAGCAAGTGCTCTATTGTGATCATTTACCTAGCGTTTTTGCTCACCTACACCTGCCATATACACCTATATTGTTGTTAGTTAGATAGACATTGTATTTTAGTTAGTAGCTTGTGTGTTACATTAGAGACAGGCAGCTGCTGCAAGCTTACAGGTTTAGGCCTCAGGGGGGCCTTGCCTCTGTGGGCAGCTGTCCTCTGTTTATTTCTCTCATCTATACCAGTATTTCTGCTGTCCTTTACTAATAGTATTGTAGTTATACTGTACTAGGAGTAGGACACTCACTGACTGTCACTGTTTATAGGCTACTAGCTAGCTCCTGCGTGTGTGCACTCACTCACTGTCTGTGTGTACACACACTCTATTTCCTTCTGATTACTGATAGATTATTGTTAGTTAGTTGTACTTACTGTTACTACTTACTCTTACTGTACTAGGAGTCTAGGACACTCAGTCAGACAGTCACTGTGTTCATAGGCTACTAGCTCCTTCGTGCGGTCACTCACTGTCTGAGTGTACACACACCACCCACACTCCATTTCCTTCTGATCGCTGATTGATTATTGTAATTAGTTAGTTCTACTTACTGTTACTACTTACTCTTACTGTACTAGGAGTCTAGGACACTCAGTCACTGTGTTCATAGGCTACTAGCTCCTGCGTGCGGTCACTCACTGTCTGAGTGTACACACACCACCCACACTCCATTTCCTTCTGATCGCTGATTGATTATTGTAATTAGAGTAACCAAGCAGCTTAGGGTGACCCAAACTACTAGGAATGTATAGGGGGATGAAAGGAACCAAAAAGCCCTCCTACTAAAAAAGCAAAGCTTGGTGTAATTGCCTTCTTAAAACAGAAGGAAATTTGCAATAATTCAGTTATAAATGAACATTTGTGGTTACCCACAATGCACACCTACTAAATATGCAAATTATCCCTTTCCGCCCTTGTTAAGCCAAGCAAGCATCCAGAACCGCTGGTTTATAGCAAGCCTATAGCTTTAAGTTTTACACAGCCATATCAAACCCACATGTAGACAGTCTGTTTCGGACTTTTGGTCCTCATCAGTACATGGCAGGGATTGATAAGGCTGTATGAAATAGGGCTTGGTCGAGTACAACAGAGTAACCAAGCAGCTTAGGGTGACCCAAACTACTAGGAATGTATAGGGGGATGAAAGGAACCAAAAAGCCCTCCTACTAAAAAAGCAAAGCTTGGTGTAATTGCCTTCTTAAAACAGAAGGAAATTTGCAATAATTCAGTTATAAATGAACATTTGTGGTTACCCACAATGCACACCTACTAAATATGCAAATTATCCCTTTCCGCCCTTGTTAAGCCAAGCAAGCATCCAGAACCGCTGGTTTATAGCAAGCCTATAGCTTTAAGTTTTACACAGCCATATCAAACCCACATGTAGACAGTCTGTTTCGGACTTTTGGTCCTCATCAGTACATGGCAGGGATTGATAAGGCTGTATGAAATAGGGCTTGGTCGAGTACAACAGAGTAACCAAGCAGCTTAGGGTGACCCAAACTACTAGGAATGTATAGGGGGATGAAAGGAACCAAAAAGCCCTCCTACTAAAAAAGCAAAGCTTGGTGTAATTGCCTTCTTAAAACAGAAGGAAATTTGCAATAATTCAGTTATAAATGAACATTTGTGGTTACCCACAATGCACACCTACTAAATATGCAAATTATCCCTTTCCGCCCTTGTTAAGCCAAGCAAGCATCCAGAACCGCTGGTTTATAGCAAGCCTATAGCTTTAAGTTTTACACAGCCATATCAAACCCACATGTAGACAGTCTGTTTCGGACTTTTGGTCCTCATCAGTACATGGCAGGGATTGATAAGGCTGTATGAAATAGGGCTTGGTCGAGTACAACAGAGTAACCAAGCAGCTTAGGGTGACCCAAACTACTAGGAATGTATAGGGGGATGAAAGGAACCAAAAAGCCCTCCTACTAAAAAAGCAAAGCTTGGTGTAATTGCCTTCTTAAAACAGAAGGAAATTTGCAATAATTCAGTTATAAATGAACATTTGTGGTTACCCACAATGCACACCTACTAAATATGCAAATTATCCCTTTCCGCCCTTGTTAAGCCAAGCAAGCATCCAGAACCGCTGGTTTATAGCAAGCCTATAGCTTTAAGTTTTACACAGCCATATCAAACCCACATGTAGACAGTCTGTTTCGGACTTTTGGTCCTCATCAGTACATGGCAGGGATTGATAAGGCTGTATGAAATAGGGCTTGGTCGAGTACAACAGAGTAACCAAGCAGCTTAGGGTGACCCAAACTACTAGGAATGTATAGGGGGATGAAAGGAACCAAAAAGCCCTCCTACTAAAAAAGCAAAGCTTGGTGTAATTGCCTTCTTAAAACAGAAGGAAATTTGCAATAATTCAGTTATAAATGAACATTTGTGGTTACCCACAATGCACACCTACTAAATATGCAAATTATCCCTTTCCGCCCTTGTTAAGCCAAGCAAGCATCCAGAACCGCTGGTTTATAGCAAGCCTATAGCTTTAAGTTTTACACAGCCATATCAAACCCACATGTAGACAGTCTGTTTCGGACTTTTGGTCCTCATCAGTACATGGCAGGGATTGATAAGGCTGTATGAAATAGGGCTTGGTCGAGTACAACAGAGTAACCAAGCAGCTTAGGGTGACCCAAACTACTAGGAATGTATAGGGGGATGAAAGGAACCAAAAAGCCCTCCTACTAAAAAAGCAAAGCTTGGTGTAATTGCCTTCTTAAAACAGAAGGAAATTTGCAATAATTCAGTTATAAATGAACATTTGTGGTTACCCACAATGCACACCTACTAAATATGCAAATTATCCCTTTCCGCCCTTGTTAAGCCAAGCAAGCATCCAGAACCGCTGGTTTATAGCAAGCCTATAGCTTTAAGTTTTACACAGCCATATCAAACCCACATGTAGACAGTCTGTTTCGGACTTTTGGTCCTCATCAGTACATGGCAGGGATTGATAAGGCTGTATGAAATAGGGCTTGGTCGAGTACAACAGAGTAACCAAGCAGCTTAGGGTGACCCAAACTACTAGGAATGTATAGGGGGATGAAAGGAACCAAAAAGCCCTCCTACTAAAAAAGCAAAGCTTGGTGTAATTGCCTTCTTAAAACAGAAGGAAATTTGCAATAATTCAGTTATAAATGAACATTTGTGGTTACCCACAATGCACACCTACTAAATATGCAAATTATCCCTTTCCGCCCTTGTTAAGCCAAGCAAGCATCCAGAACCGCTGGTTTATAGCAAGCCTATAGCTTTAAGTTTTACACAGCCATATCAAACCCACATGTAGACAGTCTGTTTCGGACTTTTGGTCCTCATCAGTACATGGCAGGGATTGATAAGGCTGTATGAAATAGGGCTTGGTCGAGTACAACAGAGTAACCAAGCAGCTTAGGGTGACCCAAACTACTAGGAATGTATAGGGGGATGAAAGGAACCAAAAAGCCCTCCTACTAAAAAAGCAAAGCTTGGTGTAATTGCCTTCTTAAAACAGAAGGAAATTTGCAATAATTCAGTTATAAATGAACATTTGTGGTTACCCACAATGCACACCTACTAAATATGCAAATTATCCCTTTCCGCCCTTGTTAAGCCAAGCAAGCATCCAGAACCGCTGGTTTATAGCAAGCCTATAGCTTTAAGTTTTACACAGCCATATCAAACCCACATGTAGACAGTCTGTTTCGGACTTTTGGTCCTCATCAGTACATGGCAGGGATTGATAAGGCTGTATGAAATAGGGCTTGGTCGAGTACAACAGAGTAACCAAGCAGCTTAGGGTGACCCAAACTACTAGGAATGTATAGGGGGATGAAAGGAACCAAAAAGCCCTCCTACTAAAAAAGCAAAGCTTGGTGTAATTGCCTTCTTAAAACAGAAGGAAATTTGCAATAATTCAGTTATAAATGAACATTTGTGGTTACCCACAATGCACACCTACTAAATATGCAAATTATCCCTTTCCGCCCTTGTTAAGCCAAGCAAGCATCCAGAACCGCTGGTTTATAGCAAGCCTATAGCTTTAAGTTTTACACAGCTACATGTGGGTTTGATATGGCTGTGTAAAACTTAAAGCTATAGGCTTGCTATAAACCAGCGGTTCTGGATGCTTGCTTGGCTTAACAAGGGCGGAAAGGGATAATTTGCATATTTAGTAGGTGTGCATTGTGGGTAACCACAAATGTTCATTTATAACTGAATTATTGCAAATTTCCTTCTGTTTTAAGAAGGCAATTACACCAAGCTTTGCTTTTTTAGTAGGAGGGCTTTTTGGTTCCTTTCATCCCCCTATACATTCCTAGTAGTTTGGGTCACCCTAAGCTGCTTGGTTACTCTGTTGTACTCGACCAAGCCCTATTTCATACAGCCTTATCAATCCCTGCCATGTACTGATGAGGACCAAAAGTCCGAAACAGACTGTCTACATGTGGGTTTGATATGGCTGTGTAAAACTTAAAGCTATAGGCTTGCTATAAACCAGCGGTTCTGGATGCTTGCTTGGCTTAACAAGGGCGGAAAGGGATAATTTGCATATTTAGTAGGTGTGCATTGTGGGTAACCACAAATGTTCATTTATAACTGAATTATTGCAAATTTCCTTCTGTTTTAAGAAGGCAATTACACCAAGCTTTGCTTTTTTAGTAGGAGGGCTTTTTGGTTCCTTTCATCCCCCTATACATTCCTAGTAGTTTGGGTCACCCTAAGCTGCTTGGTTACTCTGTTGTACTCGACCAAGCCCTATTTCATACAGCCTTATCAATCCCTGCCATGTACTGATGAGGACCAAAAGTCCGAAACAGACTGTCTACATGTGGGTTTGATATGGCTGTGTAAAACTTAAAGCTATAGGCTTGCTATAAACCAGCGGTTCTGGATGCTTGCTTGGCTTAACAAGGGCGGAAAGGGATAATTTGCATATTTAGTAGGTGTGCATTGTGGGTAACCACAAATGTTCATTTATAACTGAATTATTGCAAATTTCCTTCTGTTTTAAGAAGGCAATTACACCAAGCTTTGCTTTTTTAGTAGGAGGGCTTTTTGGTTCCTTTCATCCCCCTATACATTCCTAGTAGTTTGGGTCACCCTAAGCTGCTTGGTTACTCTGTTGTACTCGACCAAGCCCTATTTCATACAGCCTTATCAATCCCTGCCATGTACTGATGAGGACCAAAAGTCCGAAACAGACTGTCTACATGTGGGTTTGATATGGCTGTGTAAAACTTAAAGCTATAGGCTTGCTATAAACCAGCGGTTCTGGATGCTTGCTTGGCTTAACAAGGGCGGAAAGGGATAATTTGCATATTTAGTAGGTGTGCATTGTGGGTAACCACAAATGTTCATTTATAACTGAATTATTGCAAATTTCCTTCTGTTTTAAGAAGGCAATTACACCAAGCTTTGCTTTTTTAGTAGGAGGGCTTTTTGGTTCCTTTCATCCCCCTATACATTCCTAGTAGTTTGGGTCACCCTAAGCTGCTTGGTTACTCTGTTGTACTCGACCAAGCCCTATTTCATACAGCCTTATCAATCCCTGCCATGTACTGATGAGGACCAAAAGTCCGAAACAGACTGTCTACATGTGGGTTTGATATGGCTGTGTAAAACTTAAAGCTATAGGCTTGCTATAAACCAGCGGTTCTGGATGCTTGCTTGGCTTAACAAGGGCGGAAAGGGATAATTTGCATATTTAGTAGGTGTGCATTGTGGGTAACCACAAATGTTCATTTATAACTGAATTATTGCAAATTTCCTTCTGTTTTAAGAAGGCAATTACACCAAGCTTTGCTTTTTTAGTAGGAGGGCTTTTTGGTTCCTTTCATCCCCCTATACATTCCTAGTAGTTTGGGTCACCCTAAGCTGCTTGGTTACTCTGTTGTACTCGACCAAGCCCTATTTCATACAGCCTTATCAATCCCTGCCATGTACTGATGAGGACCAAAAGTCCGAAACAGACTGTCTACATGTGGGTTTGATATGGCTGTGTAAAACTTAAAGCTATAGGCTTGCTATAAACCAGCGGTTCTGGATGCTTGCTTGGCTTAACAAGGGCGGAAAGGGATAATTTGCATATTTAGTAGGTGTGCATTGTGGGTAACCACAAATGTTCATTTATAACTGAATTATTGCAAATTTCCTTCTGTTTTAAGAAGGCAATTACACCAAGCTTTGCTTTTTTAGTAGGAGGGCTTTTTGGTTCCTTTCATCCCCCTATACATTCCTAGTAGTTTGGGTCACCCTAAGCTGCTTGGTTACTCTGTTGTACTCGACCAAGCCCTATTTCATACAGCCTTATCAATCCCTGCCATGTACTGATGAGGACCAAAAGTCCGAAACAGACTGTCTACATGTGGGTTTGATATGGCTGTGTAAAACTTAAAGCTATAGGCTTGCTATAAACCAGCGGTTCTGGATGCTTGCTTGGCTTAACAAGGGCGGAAAGGGATAATTTGCATATTTAGTAGGTGTGCATTGTGGGTAACCACAAATGTTCATTTATAACTGAATTATTGCAAATTTCCTTCTGTTTTAAGAAGGCAATTACACCAAGCTTTGCTTTTTTAGTAGGAGGGCTTTTTGGTTCCTTTCATCCCCCTATACATTCCTAGTAGTTTGGGTCACCCTAAGCTGCTTGGTTACTCTGTTGTACTCGACCAAGCCCTATTTCATACAGCCTTATCAATCCCTGCCATGTACTGATGAGGACCAAAAGTCCGAAACAGACTGTCTACATGTGGGTTTGATATGGCTGTGTAAAACTTAAAGCTATAGGCTTGCTATAAACCAGCGGTTCTGGATGCTTGCTTGGCTTAACAAGGGCGGAAAGGGATAATTTGCATATTTAGTAGGTGTGCATTGTGGGTAACCACAAATGTTCATTTATAACTGAATTATTGCAAATTTCCTTCTGTTTTAAGAAGGCAATTACACCAAGCTTTGCTTTTTTAGTAGGAGGGCTTTTTGGTTCCTTTCATCCCCCTATACATTCCTAGTAGTTTGGGTCACCCTAAGCTGCTTGGTTACTCTGTTGTACTCGACCAAGCCCTATTTCATACAGCCTTATCAATCCCTGCCATGTACTGATGAGGACCAAAAGTCCGAAACAGACTGTCTACATGTGGGTTTGATATGGCTGTGTAAAACTTAAAGCTATAGGCTTGCTATAAACCAGCGGTTCTGGATGCTTGCTTGGCTTAACAAGGGCGGAAAGGGATAATTTGCATATTTAGTAGGTGTGCATTGTGGGTAACCACAAATGTTCATTTATAACTGAATTATTGCAAATTTCCTTCTGTTTTAAGAAGGCAATTACACCAAGCTTATTGTAATTAGTTAGTTCTACTTACTGTTACTACTTACTCTTACTGTACTAGGAGTCTAGGACACTCAGTCACTGTGTTCATAGGCTACTAGCTCCTGCGTGCGGTCACTCACTGTCTGAGTGTACACACACCACCCACACTCCATTTCCTTCTGATCGCTGATTGATTATTGTAATTAGTTAGTTCTACTTACTGTTACTACTTACTCTTACTGTACTAGGAGTCTAGGACACTCAGTCACTGTGTTCATAGGCTACTAGCTCCTGCGTGCGGTCACTCACTGTCTGAGTGTACACACACCACCCACACTCCATTTCCTTCTGATCGCTGATTGATTATTGTAATTAGTTAGTTCTACTTACTGTTACTACTTACTCTTACTGTACTAGGAGTCTAGGACACTCAGTCACTGTGTGTTCATAGGCTACTAGCTCCTGCGTGCGGTCACTCACTGTCTGAGTGTACACACACCACCCACACTCCATTTCCTTCTGATCGCTGATTGATTATTGTAATTAGTTAGTTCTACTTACTGTTACTACTTACTCTTACTGTACTAGGAGTCTAGGACACTCAGTCACTGTGTTCATAGGCTACTAGCTCCTGCGTGCGTGCACTCACTGTCTGAGTGTACACACACCCACACTCCATTTCCTTCTGATCGCTGATTGATTATCGTAATTAGTTAGTTCTACTTACTGTTACTACTTACTCTTACTGTACTAGGAGTCTAGGACACTCAGTCACTGTGTTCATAGGCTACTAGCTCCTGCGTGCGTGCACTCACTGTCTGAGTGTACACACACCCACACTCCATTTCCTTCTGATCGCTGATTGATTATCGTAATTAGTTAGTTCTACTTACTGTTACTACTTACTCTTACTGTACTAGGAGTCTAGGACACTCAGTCACTGTGTTCATAGGCTACTAGCTCCTGCGTGCGTGCACTCACTGTCTGAGTGTACACACACCCACACTCCATTTCCTTCTGATCGCTGATTGATTATTGTAATTAGTTAGTTCTACTTACTGTTACTACTTACTCTTACTGTACTAGGAGTCTAGGACACTCAGTCACTGTGTTCATAGGCTACTAGCTCCTGCGTGCGTGCACTCACTGTCTGAGTGTACACACACCCACACTCCATTTCCTTCTGATCGCTGATTGATTATCGTAATTAGTTAGTTCTACTTACTGTTACTACTTACTCTTACTGTACTAGGAGTCTAGGACAATCAGTCACTGTGTTCATAGGCTACTAGCTCCTGCGTGCGTGCACTCACTGTCTGAGTGTACACACACCCACACTCCATTTCCTTCTGATCGCTGATTGATTATTGTAATTAGTTAGTTCTACTTACTGTTACTACTTACTCTTACTGTACTAGGAGTCTAGGACACTCAGTCACTGTGTTCATAGGCTACTAGCTCCTGCGTGCGTGCACTCACTGTCTGAGTGTACACACACCCACACTCCATTTCCTTCTGATCGCTGATTGATTATCGTAATTAGTTAGTTCTACTTACTGTTACTACTTACTCTTACTGTACTAGGAGTCTAGGACACTCAGTCACTGTGTTCATAGGCTACTAGCTCCTGCGTGCGTGCACTCACTGTCTGAGTGTACACACACCCACACTCCATTTCCTTCTGATCGCTGATTGATTATCGTAATTAGTTAGTTCTACTTACTGTTACTACTTACTCTTACTGTACTAGGAGTCTAGGACACTCAGTCACTGTGTTCATAGGCTACTAGCTCCTGCGTGCGTGCACTCACTGTCTGAGTGTACACACACCCACACTCCATTTCCTTCTGATCGCTGATTGATTATCGTAATTAGTTAGTTGTACTTACTGTTACTACTTACTCTTACTGTACTAGGAGTCTAGGACACTCAGTCACTGTGTTCATAGGCTACTAGCTCCTGCGTGCGTGCACTCACTGTCTGAGTGTACACACACCCACACTCCATTTCCTTCTGATCGCTGATTGATTATTGTAATTAGTTAGTTCTACTTACTGTTACTACTTACTCTTACTGTACTAGGAGTCTAGGACACTCAGTCACTGTGTTCATAGGCTACTAGCTCCTGCGTGCGTGCACTCACTGTCTGAGTGTACACACACCCACACTCCATTTCCTTCTGATCGCTGATTGATTATTGTAATTAGTTAGTTCTACTTACTGTTACTACTTACTCTTACTGTACTAGGAGTCTAGGACACTCAGTCACTGTGTTCATAGGCTACTAGCTCCTGCGTGCGTGCACTCACTGTCTGAGTGTACACACACTAAATTTACTTGTGATTACTACTGATTATTGTAACTGCTAGTTGTACTTCCTGACTGTTACTACTTACTTACTGTACTAGGGGACACTCACTCAGTCACCTCACCAACCAACCCACTCCATTAAAGTACCCCACTTTTCACCCGCCCTTTTACAAAACTTTTGTCTATACGCCCAAAACATTTAAGATGTCTGGAAGTGGCAGCCAGCGCGGTTTGGGCAAGGGGAAGGGCAGCAAGGGAATCAGGAGGAGAGGGAGCAGCATTGTGGCAAGCCGCGGCCGCGGGCGCGCCACCATGCACAGTTCCGCAGCAGCAGCAGCAGCGTCAGTGGCTAACATTCCTCCCATAGCCACTGGCCGTGGACGCCTTGGGCGCCGCCCAGCAGGAGCATCTGCAACTCACGCTGCAGAGACACAGCAGCAGCAGCAGCGTGTAGCACCTGCTCCCATTTTCCTCCAGCCGGGTCGGAAACGTCCCATTGAGGAAAAGGATGCAGACACTGTGGTGCAACTCATGACGGAGGATGAGCAGCCCGCCATCAGCTCTGCATCCGAGGCCTCCACCCTCACCACCACCACCACCCCTGTTCGCAGCAGCCGCCCAGCAGGGTCTGGGGAGGAGGCCAGTTCACCGTCACTCGCCGACCTGTCATTCAGCAGTCTTTTGACCCCAGGCATCATGAGTAAATTGTCTGCTGTTGTTGGCGATCTTGAGGAGGAGATGCTGATGGGCACTTTGGGGGATGAGGGATTGGACAGCAAGACTGTGGCGACAGTCAAGCAGCCCATCCATGCATCAGGAGAGGAGTTTGGGGGGTCCTCATCCCAGCAGGACATGTTTCAGGAGGGGGAGGATGATGATGACCCGGTGACAGACAGAGACTGGGTGCCACCACCTCCAGGGGATGTCGTCCTCAGCAGCTCTGAGGAGGAGGAGGAGGATGCTCTTGTGGGCCTTGCAAGGAGGCGCATCATTGCAAGCATTGGCAGCAGCAGTAGGCAGGTCCCACAGCCTGCTGGTGTCTCAGGCTCAGCAGCAGCAGCATCTGCCAGTACCACCACCAGCCGCACCCAAGCCCCCCAAGCCCCCCCCCCAACCACCACAGGGAGACAGGCAGCAGCGCTTCCATGCCGTAGGGGGATGTTTAAGTCACCAATCTGGCGATATTTCACCATGCCCACTGTGTACAGCAAGTACGCCACTTGCAACCACTGTCAGCGGAAGTTGAGCAGAGGTGCAGACCCCTTAAAGTTCTGCACCAGCTCGCTCATCAACCACCTTGCGGCTAAACATTTCCACCAGCATGAGGAGTTCCAGAGGCTGAAGGCATCTGGTGCTGGCAGTGGCACCACACCCATCACTGCACAGCCTTCAGCAGCAGCAGCAGCAACAGCAGCCACCCGCCCTCCTGCTCCTCCAGCAGCACCAGCAGGAGTGCGGAAACGCACTGCTCCTCCCCCCTCTGCAACTCCTGCCGCCGACACTGAGGCCTGTTCTGGCAGCCAGTCCTCAGTGGCCTCCTCTGCTGTGTCTGCTGATTCCCGTGTCAGCAAAAGGCCACGCCAGAGCCTTTTGAGCGAGTCCTTCCAGGGGGTGGTTAGGGCTCTGCCTCCCAGCAGCCGTCGCGTGCGGCAGCTGAACGGCTTGCTGGCACGGGCCATGTGCTCCCAACTCCTGCCGTACACGCTCGTGCAGGAGGGGAGCGACATGCGTGCGCTGCTTGCTTGTGCAGCCCCAGACTGGCAGCTCCCCAGCAGACACTTCTTTGCCCGCAAGGCCATTCCTGCACTGCACCGCTTTGTGATGGCCAATGTGGAGCGAGGGCTGGAGCACGCGGTTGGTGAAAGGGTCCACGTCACCATGGACTCCTGGAGCAGCCGCTTCGGGACAGGCCGCTACCTGTCCTTCACTGTCCACTGGGTCAGCTTGGTGGAAGGGGGTGAGGATGGGAGAGCAGCAGCGGGCACAGCAGCAGCAGCAACACAGTGGGTGGTGCCACCCCGCAGGCTCAGGGGAACTGCAGCAGGTTCCTCCGATCCTCTGCCATCCTCCGGCACACCTGGCCAAACCCCCCGCCTCAGCAGCAGCGTGAAGGCCCGCCACTGCCAAGCGCTGCTGCACTTGGTCAGCCTTGGGAAGACCAAGCTGACGGCAACCCATGTGTTGGCCAAACTCCAGGAGCAGGAGAGGATTTGGCTGACCCCCAGAGGCCTCAGAGTCGGAGAGGTGGTGGCCGACAATGGGGCCAATCTGGTTGCCGCAATAGACAGGGGAAACCTGACCCACATCCCCTGTCTTGCCCACGTGCTGAACCTGGTGGTGCAGAAGTTCCTGCGCACCTACCAGGGGATGGGCGAACTGCTGGAAACGGCAAGGAATGTTGTGCGTCACTTCCGGCGCTCGGCTGCAGCCTGTGCGAGCCTGGAAGACGTGCAAAAGGAGCTGGATCTGCCACGCCATCGGCTGATCCTTGACGTTCCGACTCGCTGGAACTCCACCCTGGCGATGTTGGAGCGTCTGGTTGAACAGAGGCGCGCTGTCAAACAGTACCTTGCCCTGGCCACTGTTTCCGCAGCTCAGAGAAGGGACAAGACCAGCAACTTCCCGTCCATCGTCCCCGATGATGACTGGAGGCACATGCAGCAGGTGTGCTTAGTGCTGGCTCCCTTCCTGCAGGCCACAAACATGGTGAGCAGGGACCATGCTATGGTCTGCGAGTGGGTGCCCCTGGTTTCTCTGCTGAACAGGGCCCTCGATGCTTTGCTGGAACAGGGAGCGGCAGCCTTGGACCAGCAGGAGCGGCAACCAGCTGCGCAGTCCACCTCTGAGGGGGAGGAGGAGGAGGACTTGGTGGAGGTCCCTGACCTGGCTGCTGATGAGGGGGATCAGCACAGCGCAGCTGAGTTGGTGCGGGGGTGGAGAGAGGATGAGGCGGCAGAGGAGGAGGATGAGGACAGCACTGACGTCGATGTGCCAGCAGACGTGGCCCGCCTCTTCCCAATGGCAGCGCACATGCTGACGTGCCTGCGCAGGGACCCCAGGGTGATCCAGATGAAGCAGAGGGAGGACATCTGGATCAGCATGATGTTGGACCCACGCCTCAAGGGGAAGTTGAGCCAGTTCCTGCCGCCTGCAGGAGGAGACCCAGCGCAACAAATAAGGAGCTTGCAGCAGGCCCTTGTTGAGCGCTTGGAGGAAGCCTTCCCCCAGCCTTCCACCCCCACTGTCCAGCAGCCAGCACAGAGGCAGCAGCAGGTGCCTGCATCCAGCAGCAGCAAGCGCCCCACAGACCTGCTGTCTCTCAGCCACGAGCTCTACAGGACTGTAGAGGCTCCGGCAGCAGTGACTAGAGAGGAGATGCATGCAGCAGCATCCTCCTCCGGTCACAGCCAGCGCCTGACCCGCATGGTGGCTGACTACATGGGGTCGTACAGCGGGCTTGACAGCGATGCCCCTGTTGATCCCATGGAGTATTGGGTCAAGCGCATGGAGATCTGGAGCGAGCTGGCGCAGTACGCCCTGGAAGTGCTGTCCTGCCCCCCTTCCAGCGTGCTGTCCGAGCGCTGCTTCAGTGCAGCTGGTGGCGTGGTCACCGAGAAACGCTCACGTCTGTCTCACAAGTCTGTGGACAGACTGACGTTTCTCAAGATGAACCAGGCGTGGGTGGAAGGCGAGTTCCTGGCCCCTGTTGTCGGCGAGAGGGGGACATGAACTGGCTGCCGGAACCATCGTTAATGTGCCTTACCACCCTTTACCACCTCCTGGCTCCTGCTCACTAAGCCAGCCTGGTTCACTTTGACTATTACGTCGCCTGCAGCCACACATTTTACACCTACAGTGGGCTGCTGTGTACTGCCCTTCTGCTGTCTGTCTGTGTTTCCCACTGCCAGGGTACACAGATGATTTACCTTCTGCTGCCACTCTGCCACCAGCTATTACGTCAAACAATAGCTATATTGGTTGCAAAACCAAAAACCAAAAAACCATAAAAAAAAAAAAAAGGTTTAATTTTTCTGAGGTGCCCGGGTTGAAAACTGTGTTGTCCCAGTTGTGTATTGGACACAATGTGGGCTGCACGACCGCTGTCTGGGACCTCCTGTTGTGTTTATTTACAGCCCTGGTATCACCGCTAGGTACCAGGGCTATTATGTCACGCTGCCTACCTGCTGCCACACTCACACTGCTCCTCCATACCTCCTCCTGCTGCTGCTGCTGCTGCTGTCTGTCTGTGTTTCCCACTGCCAGGGTACACAGATGATTTACCTACTGCTGCCACTCTGCCACCAGCTATTACGTCAAACAATAGCTGCTCGCCTACTCCTCCATTCCTCCTCCTGCTGCTGCTGTCTGTCTGTGTTTCCCACTGCCAGGGTACACAGATGATTTACCTTCTGCTGCCACTCTGCCACCAGCTATTACGTCAAACAATAGCTATATTGGTTGCAAAACCAAAAACCAAAAAACCATAAAAAAAAAAAAAAGGTTTAATTTTTCTGAGGTGCCCGGGTTGAAAACTGTGTTGTCCCAGTTGTGTATTGGACACAATGTGGGCTGCACGACCGCTGTCTGGGACCTCCTGTTGTGTTTATTTACAGCCCTGGTATCACCGCTAGGTACCAGGGCTATTATGTCACGCTGCCTACCTGCTGCCACACTCACACTGCTCCTCCATACCTCCTCCTGCTGCTGCTGCTGCTGTCTGTCTGTGTTTCCCACTGCCAGGGTACACAGATGATTTACCTTCTGCTGCCACTCTGCCACCAGCTATTACGTCAAACAATAGCTGCTCGCCTACTCCTCCATTCCTCCTCCTGCTGCTGCTGTCTGTCTGTGTTTCCCACTGCCAGGGTACACAGATGATTTACCTTCTGCTGCCACTCTGCCACCAGCTATTACGTCAAACAATAGCTATATTGGTTGCAAAACCAAAAACCAAAAAACCATAAAAAAAAAAAAAGGTTTAATTTTTCTGAGGTGCCCGGGTTGAAAACTGTGTTGTCCCAGTTGTGTATTGGACACAATGTGGGCTGCACGACCGCTGTCTGGGACCTCCTGTTGTGTTTATTTACAGCCCTGGTATCACCGCTAGGTACCAGGGCTATTATGTCACGCTGCCTACCTGCTGCCACACTCACACTGCTCCTCCATACCTCCTCCTGCTGCTGCTGCTGCTGCTGTCTGTCTGTGTTTCCCACTGCCAGGGTACACAGATGATTTACCTACTGCTGCCACTCTGCCACCAGCTATTACGTCAAACAATAGCTGCTCGCCTACTCCTCCATTCCTCCTCCTGCTGCTGCTGTCTGTCTGTGTTTCCCACTGCCAGGGTACACAGATGATTTACCTTCTGCTGCCACTCTGCCACCAGCTATTACGTCAAACAATAGCTATATTGGTTGCAAAACCAAAAACCAAAAAACCATAAAAAAAAAAAAAAGGTTTAATTTTTCTGAGGTGCCCGGGTTGAAAACTGTGTTGTCCCAGTTGTGTATTGGACACAATGTGGGCTGCACGACCGCTGTCTGGGACCTCCTGTTGTGTTTATTTACAGCCCTGGTATCACCGCTAGGTACCAGGGCTATTATGTCACGCTGCCTACCTGCTGCCACACTCACACTGCTCCTCCATACCTCCTCCTGCTGCTGCTGCTGCTGTCTGTCTGTGTTTCCCACTGCCAGGGTACACAGATGATTTACCTTCTGCTGCCACTCTGCCACCAGCTATTACGTCAAACAATAGCTGCTCGCCTACTCCTCCATTCCTCCTCCTGCTGCTGCTGTCTGTCTGTGTTTCCCACTGCCAGGGTACACAGATGATTTACCTTCTGCTGCCACTCTGCCACCAGCTATTACGTCAAACAATAGCTATATTGGTTGCAAAACCAAAAACCAAAAAACCATAAAAAAAAAAAAAAGGTTTAATTTTTCTGAGGTGCCCGGGTTGAAAACTGTGTTGTCCCAGTTGTGTATTGGACACAATGTGGGCTGCACGACCGCTGTCTGGGACCTCCTGTTGTGTTTATTTACAGCCCTGGTATCACCGCTAGGTACCAGGGCTATTATGTCACGCTGCCTACCTGCTGCCACACTCACACTGCTCCTCCATACCTCCTCCTGCTGCTGCTGCTGCTGTCTGTCTGTGTTTCCCACTGCCAGGGTACACAGATGATTTACCTTCTGCTGCCACTCTGCCACCAGCTATTACGTCAAACAATAGCTGCTCGCCTACTCCTCCATTCCTCCTCCTGCTGCTGCTGTCTGTCTGTGCTTCCCACTGCCAGGGTACACAGATGATTTACCTTCTGCTGCCACTCTGCCACCAGCTATTACGTCAAACAATAGCTATATTGGTTGCAAAACCAAAAAAACCATTAAAAAAAAAAAAAGGTTTAATTTTTCTGAGGTGCCCGGGTTGAAAACTGTGTTGTCCCAGTTGTGTATTGGACACAATGTGGGCTGCACGACCGCTGTCTGGGACCTCCTGTTGTGTTTATTTACAGCCCTGGTATCACCGCTAGGTACCAGGGCTATTATGTCACGGCGAGCTGCCTGCCTCATTGACTGCCTGCTGCCACACACTCATCCTCCTCCTCCTGCTGCTGAATTTACCTCCTGCTGTCTTTGTGTTTCCACTGCCAGGGAGCACATACAATGGCGCTTCCAACATGCGTGCGCCCACCAGCTATTTGTTACGCTCAAAAATAGCTGCATTTCTTTAAAAAAAAATTGAAAAGAGAAATACGTGAAGAAGAATAAGACTATATTGAAAAGGAAGGAGAAGATGAAGAAGAAGAAGAAGAAGAAGAAGAAGAAGAAGAAGAAGAAGAAGAAGATATAGAAGAAGAAGAAGAAGAAGAAGATATAGAAGAAGAAGAAGAAGAAGAAGAAGAAGAAGATATAGAAGAAGATATAGAAGAAGATATAGAAGAAGAAGATATAGAAGAAGACGATATAGAAGAAGACGATATAGAAGAAGACGATATAGAAGAAGACGATATAGAAGAAGAAGAACAAGTATATACAGTAACACTACTGAACAAAATTAAGGACACAACTTCTCTTTCCACATTTTTTTTTAAAGGAACATCCCCACATAATCACTTGCTGTTGTTACTTGGAAAAAAAGAGGTTTCTTGCATCATTCACCCTCAAAACAAGTGTTGGAAGCTATTTAAGGCCAATTCGAATAGTCAGCTCGAATAGTTAGCTCGAATACCGACTCGAATAGTGAGCTCGAAGTCCGAGGTCGAATCGAATAGTAAAAATTATTCGACTCGAATATTCGAATGACCTCGAATAATTTACTATTCGAATTCGACCAAACTCGAATTTTAAAAAGGGGTATTTGAGCACCACTACCCTTGAGTACTCTGCAGGGGTTCCTAGGCATTTCCCCCATTGTGGGGGAAGTACTGTATAATAGAGCACACTATAATATGGGGTACTGTAAAAAAACAAAACACTAAATTGGGGGTCAGAATAATGAGCACATTAATAAAAAGCAGTGGAATAAGGAGACAGTATAAAGAATAGCAATGTAAAAGGGGGTAGTGACATAAACATTAAAACTATAATGGCCGAAAACTGAGAAATAATGAACTTTTTCAGTTTTTTCTTATTCTTACTGTTAAAATGCATTTACAGTAAGGTAGCTCTTAGCAAAATGTACACCCCCAAAGAAAGCCTAATTGGTGGCGGAAAAAACAAGATATAGATCAGTTCATTGTGATAAGTAGTGATAAAGTTATAGGCGAACGAATGGAAGGTGAACATTGCTCGGATGCATAAAGTGAAAACGACTGAGAGCTTAAGTGGTTAAAGACTATGCCTCCTGCAAAATAAATGTAGGGGTTCCTCGAGATCCCAAAATTATTTGCAGGGTTCCTCCAGGCTAAAAAGGTTGAGAAAGGCTGCCCTAGATAGCATAATATTGGTAATACAATATTACTGCTATAATTACTATCAGGATGTTCTCATCCCAAACCAATGTGGGTATATTACACGTAGGTGCCTTTAGTAAGTCCATACAGATGGATCCAGTTATGTCATGAAACAGTATGTACAAGGAAAGGCCAAATGCAGTTTTTTACTCTGAAAAGATCTCTTCTATAAATAATTAAACTTGCAAAGAAACTGTGTAGCTCAACTCAGTTTGCCCCCGACATGATCACTGCTCACCCCCTCTGTTCTGATGACTCATGTTGCTCTCCAACTAGGCAGCGTGAGTCATCAGAAGAGAGGGATGAGGAGTAATTCTTTTGAGACAGCAGCAGTCAGGCTAGACTGAACTACATTAGATTACCACTATGGTTGAATTGCATTGTACATTTGATGTGGCTTTATAGAGGAAAGTATAGTGTATCAGGGAAACATACTACACTGTTTCAGTATATAACAGGGAATTCATATTATAGACTCACTAGAGGTTTATATTAATAATGTGTCAATCATGTTTGTATGTGCTACATCATAAAATGATATGCTTCCTTACACATTTATGATGAATTTATAGCATAGAAAACGACTTTTGCAACATTCATTATTATGCTGGCTAATTAAACCATCTGTTGATGGCCCTAAACCAAACATCTAATGGTAGGCCAAGACTCCAAACCTGCCATATGTACTCCACTCATTCCCCAGTGAATAACCTTTCCAAAAGTTTATCCAATCTAGGCATTTGTAGCTCAGGGATGCCAAACAGACACTGTGAGGAAAACAACATATCAAAAAAATTCTCTGAATCATGTTATAGTTGGAAAATATTGGTGGTTCCCCAGCCATCTGTTTATAATATTCTAACTGTTAAAGTAATAAGGCTATCCTTGGTTTGTGCCTAGGCTTAATTTGTAACATTTAAATTAAACCTGTACCTCCTCTGTGCTTAAAGTATGGCAGCAAAACAAATGGCAGCAGGTGTCACTAAGCACTGATAGCATACAAAAATGTTGGATGCAACACTTATGAACAGATGCATTTTAAACAACTGGACAGCCCTACCTACAGGTTTGGGGCATTCTGGTGCATACTGCATGCTGCTAGACAATGTGCCCAGCGTGGGCCTTGCAAATGTTGTATCACAGAATGCTCATTCATTTCATATAGGGATTCCTAAATTATGTATACAATGTAAGAGTTTTATCTAAATGTATTTGTCCTATGTTCCTGTTACTTCCAGATGTTGTTTTGTAAAACAATTCATGGATATTTTGCTATATACTTGAACTATAAAGAGTTTGATGAGGATTGTTTGTTTTTTCTTTCAGAAAAAGGAGATATGCTGTTAGTTGCAGCAATGTATGTTCTCTATACTGTACATTAAAGAGACACTGAAGCGAAAAAAAAATTATGAAATTATGATTTGTATGTGTAGTACAGCTAAGAAATAAAACATTAAGATCAGATACATCAGTCTAATGTTTCCAGTACAGGAAGAGTTAAAAGACTCCAGTTGTTATCTCTATGCAAAAAAGCCATTAAGCTCTACAACTTTCAAAGTCGTGGAGAGGGCTGTCTTCTGACTTTTATTATCTCAACTGTTTTCTTTTTCTCTGCCAGAGGAGAGGTCATTAGTTGGCGCTTTGAGTCCGCCCGGAGAAAAGCGCGATATAAATGTTATTTGTCTTGTCTTGTCTAGTTCACAGACTGCTCTGAAAGAATCATTTTGAATGCTGAGTGTTGTGTAATCTGCACATATTATAGAATGATGCAATGTTAGAAAACACACTATATACCTGAAAATAAAAATATGAGAATATTTTCATTGCTGCTAATCTTCTAGCAATTATTCATAGTACACAACCAATTCATTATATCATATATTTTTTTTCGCTTCAGTGTCTCTTTAAGGCAGTGAACAATTTAATTCTTCCCCAATCAAAGTCCCCAGGGCTGATGTTGTACCAGCCTTGTTTTGTACAATGTTGGCTTCTATTATTCCCAACAACTATACATGGTTTGGATTAGAGAGTGTCACCTGGCCCTTGTTTCATTTTAGTTTGTACCTAGCTAGGGTTTGAAACATTTACAGGAAGTTTAGATTTCACTCCTATGCAACCATGGTGACAGTACTTTGTTGTACAGAATGGAGTACAGTAACCCCCCTAATCCCCATAATCATTGGAAGGAAGAGAGAGTGCTCATACAAAGGAATTTCAGTGATGGCTGATCATTTGCACATACATAAATATATTACACATATATTTGGATGTATCTGTACTTGTATCACTGATTGTATAGTATGTTGACCTGCTCATGTATCAATATTCCCAATTATTGTATGATTTCATACATTGTACCAGTGCTGGGCCGAAATTACGCATTAGCGTAATTACGCATTGTAATTCACTACAAATGCACCGTAAGCGTTACGTGTAAGGTTACGGTATTACGCGTAATTAATTACGCGTAGACCGTAGGTTACGTTATTACGCGTAACAAATTACGCGTAAGACAGTAAACTCCCATTGAAATTACACAGTCTGCCGTAATCGCGTAATATTACGCTCCCGTATAATATAAAAAAGCCGCCGACTTTAAGGGTTAATAGCAAAGCCCCCTTAAGTGCTAAGAGCCTCAAATTTGGAGAATTTTTTTTTTCAAAAAGACCTTATAGTTTTTGAGAAAATCGATGTTAAAGTTTCAAAGGAAAAATATATACATTTAAAAACCCGCCGACTTTAACGGTTAATAGTAAAGCCTGCTTAAAATTTAGGAACACCAAATTCACAGGGTATATTAAGGGGATCAGTGGGAATAAGAGGAAACATTTTTTTTTCAAAAAGACCTTATAGTTTTTGAGAAAATCGATTTTTAAGTTTCAAGGGCAAAAATGTCTTTTAAATGCGGAAAATGTCAGTTTTTTTTGCATAGGTAACAATAGTGTTTTATTTTCATAGATTCCCCCAAGTGGGAAGAGTTTTACTTACTTCGTTCTGAGTGTGGGAAATATTTAAAAAAAAACGACGTGGGGTCCCCCCTCCCAGACCTCTTTAACCCCTTGTCCCCCATGCAGACTGGGATAGCCAGAATGCGGAGCACCGGCCGCGTGGGGCTCCGCACCCTGACTATACCAGCCCGCATGGTCCATGGATTGGGGGGTCTCAGAAGGGGAGGGGCAGCCAAGCTTTCCCCTCCCCCTCCGAGCCCTTGTCCAATCCAAGGACAAGGGGCTTTTCTCCACCTCCGATGGGCGGTGGAGGTGGAGGCCGCGATTTCCTGGGGGGGGGGGGGGGGTTCATGGTGGCATCTGGGAGTCCCCTTTAAAAAGGGGTCCCCCAGATGCCCACCCCCCCTCCCAGGAGAAATGAGTATAGAGGTACTTGCACCCCTTACCCATTTCCTTTAAGAGTTAAAAGTAAATAAACACACAAACACATAGAAAAAGTATTTTAATTGAACAAAAAACATAACCACGAAAAAAGTCCTTTAATATTCTTAATTAACCATTAATACTTACCTGTCCCTTTAAAAGCCAGTTCCCACGCAATATCCTCGGAAATATACTAATCAGTTACAATGTAACACAGTTTTTACAATGTAACAACTTTGTTACTTTGTAACTCCACCGCACCCGACGTCACTCGCCGCTCACCCGCCGGCCGCCGCATACACGCTAAGTCCCCGCCGGCTCCCGCCGTCCACTCCGCCCACACCTGTCACCCATATACATGCTGGCACCCATGGGTGCCAGCATGTATATAGGTGACATGTGGGAGAGGCGGGGAGGGCAGCGAGAGCCGGCGGGACTTAGCGTCCTGCACCCGACAGAGCTCTGAGCTATATAGCTCAGAGCTCTCTAAAGCATCTTTGTATTTGGGCTCCAAGGAGCCCCATTGGTCCTTAGCAGACCAATGGGGTTCCTTTAAATCAGAAGTCGGGTGTGGAGGACGCTAAGTCCCGCCGGCTCTCGCTGCCCTCCCCGCCTCTCCCACATGTCACCTATATACATGCTGGCACCCATGGGTGCCAGCATGTATATGGGTGACAGGTGTGGGCGGAGTGGACGGCGGGAGCCGGCGGGGACTTAGCGTGTATGCGGCGGCCGGCGGGTGAGCGGCGAGTGACGTCGGGTGCGGTGGAGTTACAAAGTAACAAAGTTGTTACATTGTAAAAACTGTGTTACATTGTAACTGATTAGTATATTTCCGAGGATATTGCGTGGGAACTGGCTTTTAAAGGGACAGGTAAGTATTAATGGTTAATTAAGAATATTAAAGGACTTTTTTCGTGGTTATGTTTTTTGTTCAATTAAAATACTTTTTCTATGTGTTTGTGTGTTTATTTACTTTTAACTCTTAAAGGAAATGGGTAAGGGGTGCAAGTACCTCTATACTCATTTCTCCTGGGAGGGGGGGTGGGCATCTGGGGGACCCCTTTTTAAAGGGGACTCCCAGATGCCACCATGAACCCCCCCCAGGAAATCGCGGCCTCCACCTCCACAGCCTATCGGAGGTGGAGAAGAGCCCCTTGTCCTTGGATTGGACAAGGGCTCGGAGGGGGAGGGGAAAGCTTGGCTGCCCCTCCCCTTCCGAGACCCCCCAATCCATGGACCATGCGGGCTGGTATAGTCAGGGTGCGGAGCCCCACGCGGCCGGTGCTCCGCATTCTGGCTATCCCAGTCTGCATGGGGGACAAGGGGTTAAAGAGGTCTGGGAGGGGGGACCCCACGTCGTTTTTTTTAAATATTTCCCACACTCAGAACGAAGTAAGTAAAACTCTTCCCACTTGGGGGAATCTATGAAAATAAAACACTATTGTTACCTGTGCAAAAAAACCTGACATTTTCCGCATTTAAAAGACATTTTTGCCCTTGAAACTTAAAAGTCGATTTTCTCAAAAACTATAAGGTCTTTTTGAAAAAAAAAATTTCCTCTTATTCCCACTGATCCCCTTAATATACCCTGTGAATTTGGTGTTCCTAAATTTTAACCACTTCCCTACCACGCTATTTTGTGCTGATCGGTGCTGCGTGGGCTCTCCAGCCCGCAGCACCGATCAGCTAGCAGCCAGGCCGATCAGACTTCCCCCCTTTTTTCCCCACTAGGGGGATGTCCTGCTGGGGGGGTCTGATCGCCGCCGGCTGCTTGCGCTTGCGGGGGGGGCTCTTCAAAGCCCCCCTCCGCAGCGCTTCCTGGCCTCCTTCCCCTTCCCTCGCTCTCCCTCCCCCTGTGAGCGGCGCAGGACGGATTTCCGTCCTGCGCCTGATGGGATAAGCTTTAGCCTATCAGATGACGGTGATCCCCGGCCAATCAGAGGCCGGGGATCGCCGATCTCCTCTACGGCGCTGCTGCGCAGCAGCGCCGTATACATGTAAACACCGGGGAAGGTCTTCCCCGTGTGTTTACATTTACCCTGCGAGCCGCCGATCGGCTCGCAGGGTGTTCACGGAGACACCCTCCGTGAGCTGACATGGAACGGCCGCTCGTACGAGCGGCCGTTTCCATGGTATACACTTCAGGATTCAGGGGCGTGTATATACGCTCCGAGAATCCGGAAGTGGTTAAGCAGGCTTTGCTATTAACCGTTAAAGTCGGCGGGTTTTTAAATGTATATATTTTTCCTTTGAAAGGTTAACATCGATTTTCTCAAAAACTATAAGGTCTTTTTGAAAAAAAAACTTTTCCTCTTATTCCTTCTGATCTCCTTAATATATTCTCCAAATTTGAGGCTCTTAGCAATTAAGGGGGCTTTGCTATTAACCCTTAAAGTCGGCGGCTACCTAACATTGATCCATGCGTCAACTTTTCCGCTTGGCAGCATGACCGCATTAATTGCTAGTAGGAATTTACGCGTAAGCCAATAACGTAACAACCTGAATTACGGTATTCTTACGCGTAATTGCGTAAGGGCTATGCGTAATTACAGACATGTACCGTAAATGAACGTCTACGCCGTAAGCGTAATTCCGTAATGCGTAATAGCGTAAAATTACGCGTAATGATCCGTAAGCGTAGTTTTTTCCATTACGCCCAGCACTGCATTGTACAGCGCTACGGAAAATGTTGGCGCTATATAAATAATAACAACAAAGTAACAGCCTGTAATAAATGTTTCTACAATATTTGTGATGTATTCAGTTGCCCTGGAGGAAATAGCTTCCCTGTATACAGTAAGTGGCATTACACTTTAAGAGGTTGATAACAGAAGATGTGAGGAGTCTCTGAATCTATCATAATAGGTTGGAATCATCTGATATAATTTTTATGTGAGTGGGTATTAGTTCAGCTCATGCCATGATAATTCAGGCCTAGCTATGAAATATTTTTTTAATTAAATAAATTTAAATAAAATTTAAAGTGAGAGTAATTAAGTATCTTACCAGTGGCGTCATGAGTTTTTCTAGGCAAACCACCGAGATAAGTTCACTAATGAATATATGCAATGTGACGGGTTTAGAGGAAGTGTTCTTATTTCGCTGGCAACTGAGATAGATCGCTAGCTACACTTCATTGTTTATGTAGATGGGCTTCCCGCTCATTAATCACAGGGCCTCTTCACCTTCAGCTCTGTTCACCTGACTCATATTAACAGCAGCACTTATTAGCAGGAGGATAATTTGCCTCTTGTCTTTCTCCTCTCATTTTCTTCTGCCTTTACATATTTCATCTATAATGCATGCATATACACACACATTTCTATGGGAAAAATGATATAGAGATCTCTATTTCCAAAGACAAAGCCGTGGCTGTTTGTACATACAGGCACTCCTGGTGATATTTTAGATTCCAATTATGGCCTTTTTCTTCCTTTTTACAAAGGGAAAAAAAATGTACAACCCCCAATCCCATTTATCAAGGTCACTGCGGTGCACTAATAGGTTTATCTGACTTGGAACAGGTGCGAGTTTATTGCAGGAGAGGAGTTCATTCATTATACATCCTTTGTTTCAATAACCAGAGACCAACAAAGCCTCTGGCTATAATAAGGTGAAAAGAATTACACTGTTGGCTTTGCCGAGTTTTTATTTATGTATTGATATTCCAACCTTGCTGTTAACATGTTTCTCCCTGTAACACAGTAAGCTCAAGCATGAACCATTCAAAAATGTGCAGAAAGCTATGTGACTAATTTGCCAAGCACACAATTGGTGACCTGTAAGTCCAGCAATGCAGCGTGTGGTAAATGTGACATAGGTCTAAACAGACAACATCAAGACAGTGTCATGTCATACTAATAACAGCCTGTTACAGTCTATTTTATTTAAACTGAACTGAAATTTAAGCCACCAATTACACCAAACTTTGCTTTTTTTTAGTAGGAGAGATTTTTGGTGCCTTTTATCCCCCTATACATTCCTAGTAGTGTGGGTCACCCTGAGCTGCTTGGTTACTCTGAAATTTAAAGGGAACATAAACTGAGAGGGATATGGATGTTTCTTTTTTTAAAAATACCAGTTGCCTGGCAGTCCTGCTGATCTCTTTGGCTAAAGTAGTGGCTGAATCACACACCTGAAAAAAACATGCAGCTAATCCAGTCGTACTTCAGTCAGAGCACCTGATCTGCATGCTTGTTCAGGTGCTGTGGCTAACAGGATCAGCAGGAGAGTCAGGCAACTGGTATTAATTTAAAAGGAAAAATCCATATGCTTCTCAGTTTAAGTTCCCTTTAAGCCAGCGTGCATACACCCTGGGACTCCTTATTGAAAACAAAAGAAATAAAAAAGTATCGGTGTTGCAAGCACATAGAGAGGGCTTCACAATAAATGCCAGATATGCGTTTCACAAGGCAGCACTCGCTTCCTCAGAGGCAACAAAGAAGGATATAAACATCATATTAATAGCCATATAAATGCTCCAGTACATAAATAATGATACAAACTTTTCTAAGGATTTCAGGAGTTTGTGGCAGCACTTGGAGTTTGGGTCCTTTTACACTTGGTGCAATGCAATTTGCGAGTGGCAAAATGGCTATTGCAATTTTTTGCACTGCACCATTGCACACACTTTAGTTTATGCAGTAGACTGTGTTGATAGGGAAATTGGAGGTAACCTGCCTACAAAAAGTTGCATCCTTCAGTCACATGTATACTGCTGGACAGGAAATACATCATCTGAAAATCTGCATCTGTGCATGAGCACGGCACTGAAAATTCACCAAAAATACAAAAATACTCACGACACCATTGACTTTCATTACTTCCGCTGCTACGCATGGTAATGCACTGCAGCTTCTGCATCAGCTGGAACACTTCTGTCGCAGTGCATCACATTGCAGGAATTGTGTCATTTTTACATTGACTTTAATGGCCATTGCAACGAGCTGCGATAGGAAAGGGTAAGGCGACGCAACAGGGTGAGTATAAAAGGGCTCTGAAAGTTAGACTTCATAACTGCAAAATATATCAAGATATTGGCTTGAAAATAAAAAAATAAGTTCAGTTTCCCGTTACATTGTTAGCTTTTTTTAAACTGTTCTGTTGCAGAGCACACAAATCTGCATAACATTTCAGTCTGACTTGTTCCGCTCACCAGACAGCTATGGGCCTTATTTACTAAGATTTAAGAACAATAGACAGTATAGGTGATCCAGCCAACTAAGTCTTCATTCTTTAAAAGGCATCTAATATTAGGTGACAAACATTTGCAGCCCTTTAAGTCATAGCTGAATATAGTGAGAATGAATGGAAAGATAATGTGTAAATCAGAGTTTGTGCTATTCCAGTCACATGCATGGACCTATAGTAATGCATTTTCTGAACTCAAAGACATGGAATTTGCATAATTTAATACTCACTTTAACATTTTGCATAAAATACCTCCTTCTGTAAAATTTAATTGAAGTATCCATCTGAAAGCAAGAGTGGCTGTGCCACTTACAATTACTTTTTCTATTTCATAACCTCCTGGACAACAATGCATTTTATGAATATTGCAGATAATGAGTTTAAGATATTTCCCTGATTGGGCATGTTCATGTTTTAGTACTAAACCAAATCAGAAAGATTAGGACTTCACTTTCAGAATCAGCATCATTACCTGGAAAATGACAGTAGTTTGTAAAATAGTCCTTGTGGATTGGATTTAATTTGCATATAAATAGGAACGCATGTATTATTCATGGTCATGAATATGATCCTCCTCTCTATTTTCTAAGGAATTCTATAAAAAATTATGACTTAAAATGTAGATTATTATTTATATAGTGCCAGCATCTTCCGCATCGCTGTACAGAGTATATTGTCTTGTCACTAACTGTCCCTCAAAGGGGCTCACAATCTAATCCCTACTATAGTCATATGTCTAGTGTAGTGTATGTATCGTAGCCTAGGGCCAATTTCTTGGGGGGAAGCCAATTAATCTATCTGTGTTTTTTTAGGGATGTGGGAGGAAACCAGGGTGGGCAGAGGAAACCCACACAGACACGGGGAGAACATACAACCTCTTTGAGGATGTTGACCTGGCTGGGATTCGAACCGGGGACCCAGCGCTTGCAAGGCAAGAGCGCTAACCACTACGCCACCATGCTGCTCACGATTGATAGCTTCAGATACATTTGATATACATGACATTGTGACGGGATGAGGATCCATACACTATGAGCAGACCGGCAATCAGAAGATAACTCATTTCATTCCATCTCATGCAGTAGTAACAAACCAGAGGGACGATGAGCAGCACATGTGTGATGTCACTCGGCCGAGGACATTTGGGTGCCCCCATAGGCTGTAATGTGAACTACAGCTATAACGGCGTTCAATTTGGGCACCAGCTAAAGACGCAGCCCAAATTATGCTAAAAACAGCACAGTTTGGCTGCAAATACAATCAGGGATGCGCCCTTTTTTTTAAAGGTATGCCTTGCCTCACTAACGATCTGTAATATGGGACACGATCACATAACAGGTAAATGAAATGATACTTAGAAGCCTATATACTAAATAATGGTAAAATTTACGTTTGCAGACAGCGCACATACATTTCACTAGTAGTAACAAAAAGTACATATGCTTGTGTTACATAGAATGCATAACTCACCTTATACATACACTGCATACATTTCTTGCATGGCATGTGTCATATTATTTGTTTAGGGCACATATCATACTGTATATGCAATGTACGCTTTATGTGCATTATGCATGTTAATAAGCAACATTTTACAAAGATTGCATTACGTCCTGTAAAATGTAAAAAAAAAAATATATATTTGCTCAGGTGTTCTCACATGATCTGTGAGAAAGCAGTGTGTGTGTAAGCAGGGCAGAAACAAACAGTAAATTATCCCTCTGTGAATAGTGACAGAGAAGTGGAACCTATCTACATAGTACAGCTCCAACCCCGACACCTACATGGACTGTTACAAAGCATTCTTTTTCACACAGGCTGTGAACAGAAACTTCTGAAAAGCTTTCTATTGTCACTGGCTAAAAGCTCTATAGGTATGTGGGGTTTATAGAAGGACAGTTTCTTTGATAGTTCCTCTTTCAGCAACATCCCTTCGGACAGTTCTGGCACCTAAAGGACCAGAGCCATCATTTCCCTTTTGCAAGATTTCGACTAGCAAGGTCCAGAACCGGTTAAAGAGGAACTGTAACCAAGGATTGAACTTCACCTCAATCAGTAGCTGATACCCCAGGTTCCCATGAGAAATCTTTATCTTTTCTTAAACAGATCATCAGGGGGTCTGTGTGGCTAACATTGTGGTGAAACCCATCCCACAGTGTGATGTCAGAACCTGGGTACTGACATCACACTTTGGAAACCTTATTGCACAGTGAAAAATAACAGCTGTTTCCAACTGCCAAAAAAGCAGCATTTCTTTCCACATACATCACCTGCCAGCAGTAAAGATATCCCCATGTGATACATTTCAGAATGTAAATCAGGTAGAGGAAAGATTTTACAATGGGCAAACACTGACTAAATCATTTATAAATAATCATTGTAAAAATTAAGCACTTTTTATGTTATTTTCTCTGCAGATCCTCTTTAATTAAGATTCGTTTTTTTCCAATTTTCATTGGGGACCAATGCCATCATAAACTCATTCACTGCAAGGTCATTTTTTAAACTACAATAAAATATTGTGCATGAAAATAAGCTGTACTAAGTAGAAATGTAACAATCAGGCAGTAGTTATCCATGTCCCTCCAGAACAGTATGGTGTATGGCAATATCTGATTCCACAGCCCTAGCAGCATACTATGTCTGGGAATGATACTAAAATCCCGCCAGCTATGTACTTTGTGTGACCACAGTATATTTATCTTACCTGGTGATCTCTCATGGAAAGAAAGGTATGTGTGTAGAATGAAGAATATGCTGTGAGGAATTGCGGACTGTGGTCTCACATGACATAACTGATGTTGTTCTGGTGAAAGACGGTCTTCCTGAGATTCATTTTCCCTGTATATTTGTCTTGCCAATTTCTTTGTAATGAGCGTGACTTATGGTGACTATTAACATTTATGAAAATACATGAGACAAGGAACGTCTGCACACAGCAGATGAGTTTCCGCACCAGATCCTTCCAACTACTTCACAATGCTAAATATGTCACCAAGAGTGTTTTATTTACTCCGGAACGCATGCAAAATAAGAAATATTTTATTAATTAGCACTAAATGGAACTTGGCTTATCTATTAACATTTCCACTGGTGTAGTAGATCTAGCATTGCATTTCAGCTGATATAGAAAATACTTGTACACAATCTGCCCTGTGAGTAAACACACCGCCATACCTCAATTATGCATGAAAAGACACATGTTGTGGCAGATGCTGAACACTAATGTGTCGGCATATAAACGAGCTTCTCTGTCTACAAGCTGTAGTTAGGAGAGGCTTCTGTGTTTGTAGTCACTGTCACCATGCATCACTGGGAATTACTGGCCAATACCTCTATCAGCTGAGAATGGCAATGATTAAAGACCATACTACAAAGGAATGAAGCTCTTGTACATATACATTGTTGGCATCTTACAAAACCAGAGCAGCCAACACTTCAGTCATCAAATAAGATTTTCAGCAGTCTAGTAAGTGTTACCTATAACCTGAATTCCATTAGTGGCTTTAGAACAAAGTTATTATTGCTGCTGGATAGCAAGTTACAGACCACCTGTTTTCATGGACTTTAATGGAAAGGATGCACCAATCTTGAGTCCTCCTCCTCTTCTTATGGGTCCATTGCTGCTTCCCTGGTTGTTTGGGATATACATATGGAGCACCTACAGCTCTAATTAGTCTAGATGAAGATGAGTTACAGTATGGAAATGAACACTTCTGGAGTAGTTGTCAGCTCAAAATATAAAATGCTACTATTCAGTGCCATAGGTTACTCTAGGGCTCTTGCATAATCCCCTGTGGCTCACAACTTACAATACTACTGTTTCTCTGCATTTCTGTCTATAGCTTCAATCACACACATATTATCTGTGGACCATTCAAAAGCCCATGTCTGTTATTTGTACAAGGGTGCATTAGCACACATGGCATGGGTAGCTTGCATATCAGGGAAAGCACCGTTAACCGCTTCTGTACCACAGGTTTTTTTCCCCTTCAAAAGTTCTTCCCATTCATTTGGTAATAACGTTATCACTACTTATCACACTGAAATGATCTATATATTATTTTTTGTGGAACAAACTAGCCTTCTTTGGGCAGTACTATTTGCTAAGAATTATATTATTTTATATGCATTTTACAGGGAAGAAGAAGAAAAAATTAAAAAAATAAAATCACAATTTCTCAGCTTTCAGCCATTGTAGTTTAAAAATAAAATGTGGTATTGTAGATAAAACAAACATGTTTTATTTGTCACGGTTATTACAACATTTAAATTGTGTCCCTAGTACAATGTATGGCGATATTTTATTTTGAGGTAGGGGTGGAAGGAGTTAAGAAATAATGAAAATGTATTTAATTTTTCTATGGGAAAGTATATAATGGTGTATTTGGATATAGTTTTACTTTTTAGCCACAAGATGGTGCTATACTAATTCTGTGTTCTAAAAATACAAAACAGAACCAAGTGTTTACAGGTGTTTATATACAGGGATGTAGATAAGCGTGGCAGAAGTACAGAAGTGGTTAATGCTAAATGATATATAAAAGTTTTGGCACAACATATGCGGCCATCCAGGGGAGTAACTAGAAATCAGTGGGCCCCCCTGTGCAACTTTGGATGGGCTCCCGACTCCCCAGCTTCTGCACAGTTAAACTGAGAACCAATGTAATTCAATTGGCTAGTGCACACTTGAATGTGTTTTCCCCATGCAGATAAAAACTGACAGCAGTGAAGCACTGCACGCATTTTCGCTATCAATTACATTAGCTTCTGTGATGAAATGTACATGTTATCACACATAGGGCTTGATTCACAAAGACCTTCCACTTACTGAAGACATTTGGCACATCATGAAAAGAACCAGGGCCATCAAAACGACCCCTCCCACTCTGACAGCCACTTCCTCAACCTCCTCGCATTAGGCCGCTGCTACAGAGCCATAATCACTAGAGTTGGGCCGAACGGTTCGCCTGCGAACGGTTCCATGCGAACTTCAGTGGTTCGCGTCCGCGTCCCGCAGGCGAACTTTTGCGGAAGTTCGGTTCGCCCCATAATGCACCATGAGGGTCAACTTTGACCCTCTACATCACAGTCAGCAGGCCCAGTGTAGCCAATTAGGCTACACTAGCCCCTGGAGCCACTCCCCCCCTAATAAAAGGCAGGCAGCGGCGGCCATTAAGCTCACTCTTGTGCCTGCGTTAGTGAGAGTAGGGCGAGCTGCTGCAGACTGTCTCTCATAGGGAAAGATTAGTTAGGCTTAGCTTGTTCCTGGCTGCATACCTGTTCTGTTCAGTGAGCCCACCATACCTGTTCTGTTCAGTGAGCCCACTGGATACCTGCATACCTGTTCAGTGAACCTGCCACTGCATACCTGTTCTGTGAACCCACCACTGCATACCTGTACTGTGAACCCACCACTGCATACCTGTTCAGTGAACCTGCCACTGCATACCTGTTCTGTGAACCCACCACTGCATACCTGTACTGTGAACCCACCACTGCATACCTGTTCAGTGAACCCACCACTGCATACCTGTTCAGTGAACCTGCCACTGCATACCTGTTCTGTGAACCCACCACTGCATACCTGTTCTGTGAACCCACCACTGCATACCTGTTCAGTGAACCCACCACTGCATACCTGTTCAGTGAACCTGCCACTGCATACCTGTTCTGTGAACCCACCACTGCATACCTGTTCAGTGAACCCACCACTGCATACCTGTTCAGTGAACCTGCCACTGCATACCTGTTCTGTGAACCCACCACTGCATACCTGTTCTGTGAACCCACCACTGCATACCTGTTCAGTGAACCCACCACTGCATACCTGTTCAGTGAACCCACCACTGCATACCTGTTCAGTGAACCTGCCACTGCATACCTGTACTGTTCAGTGAACCCGCCACTGCATACCTGTTCTGTTCAGTGAACCCGCCACTGCATACCTGTTCTGTTCAGTGAACCCGCCACTGTATTCCTGTTCAGTGAACCCGCCACTGCATACCTGTTGTGTTCAGTGAACCCGCCACTGTATACCTGTTCAGTGAACCTGCCACTGCATACCTGTTCTGTGAACCCACCACTGCATACCTGTTCTGTTCAGTGAACCCGCCACTGCATACCTGTTCTGTTCATCAGCCAGGCGACCATATGGGCTGTAAAGCCACCAAGACCTGCACTCTCGCCATGGTGCGCACCAGTCCAGCACGGCCGTTACTACACAAACAGCTGTTTGTGGTGCGTTACACGGTGAGTTTGGTGTGTCAGTGTGAAGCAGTACCTTAATTACACTACCTGATTGATGTATACACATGCAAGATGTTTTAAAGCACTTTAGGCCTGTCATTTAGTATTCAATGTGATTTCTGCCCTTAAAACGCTGCTTTGCGTCAAATCCAGATTTTTCCCGGGGACTTTTGGCATGTATCCCACTCCTCCACCTGGGGGTCCAGGTGTTAGACCTCTTGAAACATCTTTTCCATCACTTTTGTGGCCAGCATAATTTTTTTTTTTTTCAAAGTTCGCATCCCCATTGAAGTCTATTGCGGTTCGCGAACTTTTACGCGAACCGAACCTTGCGCGGAAGTTCGCGAACCCGGTTCGCGAACCTAAAATCGGAGGTTCGGCCCCACTCTAATAATCACCAGAACCTCCAGGCACTGGAACACCTTCTTTCCCCAAGCTGTCCTTTTCCGGAACACTAGCTTCTTGCACAGCAAAATCCCCTAGCCTGCTTTATCCACCTCCATGGTATTTTTGCTAACTGAACCCTTGCCTCATTGCCTATATAGTATGTTTTTCCTTAAAGTTTACCTGAGATGGCCCAAAAGAAAAAAATTATGCATACCTGGAGCTTTCTACAGCCCCCTTCAGGCTTATCCGTTCCCTCACTGTCCACCTCGGTCTCCTGATTCTTCCGCAATTCGGCCCGGTAATTTGGCCAGTCGGCGCCAGTTGGCACAGGTGCAGTCCGGCCGCACGCGCTCCCCCGTCACACTCTCCTGGCGACGGGGCTGCGCATATGCAGTACGTGCCGACTGCCCGAATTACTGGGCTCATATACTGTATATCTTCCATTTTATGGAGAAATCTTCATTTAGCAATGAGGTCTATTGAAATGAAAATCCTTTCTTGATTCCACCTGCATTACTATAGAATCCTTCTGCCACCAGAACATGCATCATTAGATTTTGGCCACGTTTTCCCATCTTTGATGAGACTAGTGCCAACAGGTGGTTTTTAGGATCTAAAATGTTCCTTTTGTCAAATATTCTGTGTAATAAATGACCAAGGTCCTGTACATTTGGGCTCTTGGACATTCCCTTCATCCATGCAAATAGGGTTGCCAGGTCGGCTGATGGAGAAAACCGGACAGGGGGTGGAGTTAGGAGCGGAGTCAGGGGCGGAGTGAGAAGCACACTTTTATGTAGAGTGGGGCTAAGCAATGGGCTTTTTAAAAAATGTTTTTTACAGTATTTATATCGCACTGACATCTTCTGCAGCACATTACAGAGTACATAGCCATGTCACTAACTGTCCTCACCAGTACATGCACATAAGAGACCACTTTTCACCAGTAAATGCACATAATAAGAGACCGCTTTTCACCAGTAAATGCACATAATAAGAGACAGCTTTTCACCAGTAAATGCACATAAGAGACAGCTTTTCACCAGTAAATGCACATAAGAGACATCTTTTCACCACTAAATGCACATAAGAGACAGCTTTTCACCAGTAAATGCACATAAGAGACAGCTTTTCACCAGTAAATGCACATAAGAGACAGCTTTTCACCAGTAAATGCACATAAGAGACAGCTTTTCACCAGTAAATGCACATAAGAGACAGCTTTTCACCAGTAAATGCACATAAGAGACAGCTTTTCACCAGTAAATGCACATAATAAGAGACAGCTTTTCACCACTAAATGCACATAAGAGAAAGCTTTTCACCACTAAATGCACATAATAAGAGACAGCTTTTCACCAGTAACTGCACATAATGACAAACAGCCAGTTGTCCCCAGTATATGTAGCCAGGGATATATGTGCCCAGTATATGTAGCCAGAGGTATATGTCCCCAGTATATGTAGGCAGGGGAATATGTCCCCAGTATATATAGCCAGCGGTATATGGGCCCAGTATATGTAGCCAGGGTGTATATGGGCCCAGTATATGTAGCCAGGGTGTATATGGGCCCAGTATATGTAGCCAGGGTGTATATGGGCCCAGTATATGTAGTCAGGGGGTATATATGCCCAGTATATGTAGGCAGGGGAATATGTCCCCAGTATATATAGCCAGGGTGTATATGGGCCCAGTATATGTAGCCAGGGTGTATATGGGCCCAGTATATGTAGTCAGGGGGTATATATGCCCAGTATATGTAGGCAGGGGAATATGTCCCCAGTATATATAGCCAGGGTGTATATGGGCCCAGTATATGTAGCCAGGGTGTATATGGGCCCAGTATATGTAGCCAGGGTGTATATGGGCCCAGTATATGTAGTCAGGGGGTATATATGCCCAGTATATGTAGGCAGGGGAATATGTCCCCAGTATATATAGCCAGGGTGTATATGGGCCCAGTATATGTAGCCAGGGTGTATATGGACCCAGTATATGTAGCCAGGGTGTATATGGGCCCAGTATATTTAGCCAGGGTGTATATGGGCCCAGTTAGTATATGTAGCCAGGGTGTATATGGGCCCAGTATATGTAGCCAGGGTGTATATGGGCCCAGTATATTTAGCCAGGGTGTATATGGGCCCAGTATATGTAGGCAGGTGTCCCCCCCCCCCCCCAGGAGGGAAGCAGTCAGCGCAGAGAAGAGGGAGAGCGGTGAAGAAGGGGGCCATCTCCCCCCCTTCGCTCACCTTAGGGTCCCCTCCCTCCCTCGCTGTCTGCTCCGATCGGTGTGTGCGGTGGCTGGCAGAGGGGCGGAGCTTACCTTCCGTGTCTCCTCCGTCTGGTCTCGTCGCAGGCGCCGCGCGGGATGAGTTGCCACTACTCTGGTCTGATGCAGACCAGAGCAGCGGCTGCGGCACCAGAACTTCCGGCCGGCGCATGGAGCGACATGGAAGGTAAGTCCCGCCCGCTGCCAAGCGCCACCGCCAGTCAGAGACAGCCACACACAGATCGGAGGAGACAGCGAGGGACGGAAAGCATCTAAGGTGAGAGAAGGGGGGGAGATGGCCCCCTTCTCCGCCGCTGCCCACCGCTTTCCCTCCACTGCGCTGCTCTCCTCCTGCTACAGGCGGCTGTCAACACTGACAGCCGCCGGAAAAGGCATAAAACCGGACATCTTAATTGTCCGGTTTAACATGCCTTTTTGCACCGGACACAGCGGCCAAAAACCGGACTGTCCGGTCTAAAACCGGACACCTGGCAACCCTACATGCAAACAAATTCCCTTGTGTCTCACACTTTTTGAAGCAGAGTGGTAATACATTTTAAATATTTTTGCCAGCAGCAGTATGCATTTTTTTTAAACTTGTACGCAATTTTTTTTTAAACTTACTGTTGATGAGCTCCTGGCTGTTCTCTCCAAAATCTTTTCCTATTCTTTATTTGTGATCTCAGTGCTTAGGTCTTGCTCCCAACATAAAGCACACCTGAGGTGAGAGAGATATGGAGGCTGCCATATGCATTTCTTTTTAAAGAATAACAGTTAGCTGACAGTCATGCTGATGTCTTTGGCTGCAGTAGTGTCTGAATAACACACCTAAAACAAGCATGTGGCTAACCTCATCAAATTTCAGTCAAAAACACCTGATTGACATGCTTGCTCAGGGTGTATGGCTAAAAGTATTGAGGGCAGAGGATCAGCAGGACAGCCCGGAAATGTGCATTGTTTAAAAGAAAATAAATATGTCAGCCTCCATATCCCTCTCAATTGAGGTGTGCTTTATCAAACTTGTAGCTTCTCTAAGGTTTTATTGATTAAACAGATGAGTATATATTGTTGAAATTAAGCCTGTAGTTGTTTCACCACCTCCAACAACTCCACAAATTAAATATTCTCCAGATTTCCCTCCCGCTGTGACATAATGTAACTAATGTGAGAAAGCTCTTTTTACCTCAAATGGGGAAACCCCTCAATCCCTCAAGAAGTCTCTTATGTGGACTATTTTACTTGTGCGCCATGGAGTTTTCTTCTAATCCCCACGGGAATTACTTAGTGTCTCAAATATTAAACCTCAGCCAACTCTTCCTGGATTTCAAGAATTGAATTTGGGATTTTTTTATAGAAATAATGCCTTCTGAGCCAGTCATGCTGCCACATAACCTTTTTGACATATTTTGGAATACACCAAACCCCACAACCGGGATTTTTGCTTTGATTCTGGACCACCTAGACTCCAGCATAAAAACTCCAAAAGCTCTCTGCAAATTGCTTGCCATCTATTTATGGAAAGGGGAATGGTAGGTTGGTTTTATTTTGAGATGTTCTGAGACATTCTTCTCAAATATTATTATCAGGGCTTTGATAACAAAACAGCACAGAGGCACAAATAAAGGAATATAAATAGTTCTAAAACATGGCTGTTCTGCAACACACTAACATGTTGTTTATTGAAAATATAGGGGCAATACTTATTTCTTCTTCTTTTACAGGATTATGTCTCCTACGAACTATTTAGGTATAAATCAATGTACACACCACACTTAGTATAACATATTGCCTCAAACTAGGGCAATATTGGTAAGCATTTGCTTCAACTAATTCATCAATAATCTCACTACTGCAACTGTCTGGGGATGTTACACTTAGTGAACGATCTAAATGTGAAAAAGACAAGGGAAGTGATGCAGTAGATAATGTATAAACGATTTGGATCCAAAAAGGGCAGAGGTAATTATTGAAATAAAACAGAGGCGAGAACACAATAGATGAAGCTGTTCGTGTTCATTTGTTTTCATGGCTAGGCAGTGACATTTTAGCTGAATCATTTTTTGACCTGGACCACATGAATCCCAGCCATTAGTCAGCTCAGATTAGGATGCTTTGAAGGCAGAAATCAATACATACAGTGTGTCCAGCCATGTAACAACTAATATAAGGTCAGTGCTAATGCACATAGCGAAGAGACTTAAAGGGAACATGAGTTGAGTAAATTATTTAAAATAAACACGTCGTAGCTGCAAATGAATATTACATACTTACCTCTCCATCAGTTACTCTCAGAAGCTCACAATTTTCTTCTTACAGTGATCCCTTCCAGTTCTGACAATATTTTGTCAGAACTGAAATATACCAGTTGCTGTCAGTTATTTATCAGCTGCTGTCAGTTACAACTGAATGTGCAAGGTAAGGTCCATGTTTCCCTATGGCTCAAGTGGGCGATATAACAGTTTAACAGTGTGCTGACCACTAAGCTGTTATGGGGTAATTGCCATTTTCAAAATTGAGGACAGAGAATTCTATTGATCACAGTGGACAAATAGAACGCAGGAGAGGAAAAAGAGATTGATGAGCAGACTACATGGGAGGCAAGTATGACCTGTGTATGTTTATTTTGACTTTTTATTTTCAGTTCAGGTTCTCTTTAAAAACACTATTTCTTATTTCACTCAACACGGATATTTACAAAAAGAAAAACCACAGGGCACCACATGCAGGTATACCTCTCACTTTGGCCCCCTCCCTATCTAACCACTTACCTGATAGCGCATATTGGAAGCTGCAAAAAAAAGAAATTTAAAAACAAACATGCTGGTGCACATTGCAGGCGGAGGCATTCAGCAAATAGAGAGGCAGGGAGGGTGAATCCCCTGGTGGTGGGTGAACCATATGCCCTGGTGGTGGGAACACCGGGGTTCACTCGTGCTCTCCCTCTTGTTGTTGCAATGGGACTTTGGGGGTCCCGGGTGATGGCAGAGCTTGGGACACCCGTCTGCCATGTGCACCAGCATGTGTGTTTTTAAATGTCTTTTTTGCAGCTTCCAATATGCGGTATCAGGTAAGTGGGTGGATAGGGAGGGGGACCAAAGTGAGAGGTGTACCTGCACATGGTGTCCCCTACTGGTGACATAATCTATGATTATGTCCGACCGAAGCCTTTCACCTTAATGTTGTTGCACTTATGCAATTCCTGCTAGATTTGGAACTGCAGACACAGGTGTATATTACTGCACTTGATTGGCTGATGAGCTGTTTGTGGACCATATAAAATGGCTTGTGTGTTATCTCATTAACCACTCCCCCTGCCCCGAGATGAGTAACTACATCCCTGCAAATTCCCTCTTTCCCTTGCAGGGATGTAGCTACTCTGTCCCTTCCCGCTGACGCGCTTTTTATTGCTGCTGAACGTTAGATGGGAGATTAATTAATGGGGACGCAATTACCATTCATTAATCTCTGTCCCTGTATGAATGGTCGCATACATCAAAGAGTAGCTGCAATCATTTGTTTACTTTCAACTTAACACGTTGACGCATTACTTCCTATTTAGCGTACTATAGAGACACAATAGGAAGTATTGCGCGAGGACATATTGTGGCCAAATAGTAAATACACACATTTAATTTAAAAAAAGATCCACAAATACATTTTAAATTAACACATTACCTCCCACACTATTCCATAATTATCCAATTACAGTAAAAAAATACATAAATAGTTACCTTAGGGACTGAACTTTTTTTAATATGTATGTCTAGAGGGCATATTACTGTTAATATTGAAACTATGGTCTTGTAAATAGTGACGGACGCAAAAATGAAAAACTGCACCTTTATTTCCAAATAAAATATTGGTGACATACATTGTACTAGGGAAATATTTTAAACATTGCAATAACTGGGACAAATGGGCAAATAAAAAGTGTGTGTTTTAATTACGGTAGCATGTGTTATTTAAAAACTATAATTGCAGAAAACTGAGAAATAATGCATTTTTTCCATTTTTTTTTCTTATTTTTCCTGATAAAACGCAGATAGAATAAAATAATTCTTAGCGAAAATTACCAACCAAAAAAAGCCTAATTGGTGGTGAAAAAAAACAAGATATAGATTGTTTCATTGTGATAGGTAGTAATAAAGTTATAGGCGAATGAATGGAAGGAGCGTTGACAGGTGAAAATCGCTCTAGTTTTTTAAGGGGAAAAACCCTTGGAGGTGAAGTGGTTAAAGTCCAAAGAGAAATAAATAAAATATTTTGAAAATCATTTTCTCATAATTAAAGCAGGGAAATGAGTCAGCTGCATTGGTAACATTCACATGTAAAGCTAAAGCACATACACAATTGTTATTTACGTTTATATTGATTATCCATTCTTGAAGCAATCCTGAAGTGTAAGTGCCAAGCTGCTGGACACCTGACACAGTAGGACAAAAGCCTGCTGTGGCTGAGCACAATGTGTCTGTAGACTAAGCTGATACTTCCAGGATGTTCTCTGACTTCCACTTCAGGATACCACTGACTACATCGGTCAGGAGAGATGTTGAAAAGGTTGCATGCAAGTACCTTTGTTAGTAACATACAGATGGGTAGGCACCACTCAAGTGTGCTAATTAAGCTCTTTATTGCATATGGACAAGCAGCAAGCAATGACAGACGCTGTTTCGGGCTGTGCAGCCCTTTCTCAGATTGCATGTAAGCCATGTTTGTACCTTATATGCAATTTGAGAAAGGGCTGCACAGCCTGAAATAGTGTCCGTCATAGCTTGCCTTTTGCAAAATCAAGATTGCTTATCTCTGATAGTGGGCAGTGCACTTTAAAGAAAAAAAAACAAAACAAAAAAGAAAACACTTAATACCATGTACCATATTTTGATTCTAAATTATGTACAGCCCACTGCACACAATTAGCACCCCACTGCTGCCCCTTGCTTTCCAGGTGCCCTAGGCCATGGCCTATGTGGCCTTGTCGGAAATCCGGCCATGAAAGCATGTGAGATTGTTTGTGGGTGCTGCCCTATTTGAACACTTTCCCAATGATCTTTGTGCAAGTGTAGTTGTTTTTATACCAATTTCCAAGTAAAAGTTAACACCCTGTCAGAGCACCCCTCCCAGGGGCACCTTAACCACCTGGCGGTACAAGCAGCGGCTTGGACCGGCATGAAAGGTGGGAGCGCTGCCGCGGGGGGAGACTGCAGCTGACCACCGCTGTTACGATCAGCTGCGCTGCCTCTTCTTCTTCCTGTCATAGCGATCATGGTTTGTTTACACCACGTGCCACCGCCTCTACGCCCGCCCCCTCTGCCGCCCAGCCAATAGACATGGAAAGCAGTGTTCTTCACTGCATTTTCTGTCACTAACTTCCACCCACTCCACCTCCTCCTCATCGCCTGGCCCGCCCCTCTCCATAGCAGCAGCCGCACAGTTGCTTTCTGCGTGCGTGCTGCGCCGTATATGAAGTTAAACCCCACTGTTTACAGAGCTATGTCTGACAGCCACACTCTGTGCCTTAAAGTTTAGCTGGATGTAAACCAGTTTAAACTTGCAGGCTATAAAGTTTTTCTTCAAGCCTCTATTTATTGTAACCTTTCCTTTTCGCCTGCCTGTGTACGGCTGCCCTGAGGAGCTAGCACTCTATGGAGTCCTGAGCGTGTGTGAAGCTTGCTGTGAGGATAGAGAGACCTTTGCAGGTGTGCTTTCTTTATTTTGCTTGGCTTCCTCTCGTTTGGGGACTTGTAACTTCGCCCCCCGCCTGAAGGCAGGCAGCGTGACTCGCCGGATGCCTGAGGGGAGACCGATAATATTATAATTGGGATAATGTCCTTTTTATATTTATGTAGGAAAAAGACTAAAAAACCTTTTGGTCCTTTTTGATGTGATCCACCTCACCTCAAAAAATTTACTTAGTTTGTAGAAAGGACTATAATGTAGACATAAAGCACAAAATCTTGATACAAAAATATCCAAAATCTTTATTTGACACAGTTACAAATTTCTTAAAAAAGGAGGTCTCTGCAGGATGCTCCTCATTTGCATAAGTATCACAGGAATTTTCAACGATTTGTAAAAAAGGCTTTCAGCAAAAAGACAATTGGCAACGACACGCTCGTTTCGGGCATATAATGCCCTTCATCAGGCCACTGTATAAGCACTTTCTAAAGAAATCAAAAGAAATTCCAATTAAAAACCATTAATAAAATGTATCCAATAAACAAGAACCAACTACCTACAGAAAAGTTCCAAGTGAAAGAATTATTTTATTTATTGGATACATTTTATTAATGGTTTTTAATTGGAATTTCTTTTGATTTCTTTAGAAAGTGCTTATACAGTGGCCTGATGAAGGGCATTATATGCCCGAAACGAGCGTGTCGTTGCCAATTGTCTTTTTGCTGAAAGCCTATTTTACAAATCGTTGAAAATTCCTGTGATTACTTATGCAAATGAGGAGCATCCTGCAGAGAGCTCCTTTTTAAAGAAATTTGTAACTGTGTCAAATAAAGATTTTGGATATTTTTGTATCAAGATTTTGTGCTTTATGTCTACATTATAGTCCTTTCTACAAACTAATTGAGGGGAGACCGACCAAGACACTGACTGTGCCCCCCTTGCCCCTTCTTGGACCTGCGGCTTCGGGTGTGTGCGTGCAGCATGCATTCCCCTCTCCCCCCGCCTTCCCAAACAAGTGGCTGCCGTCTGAGTGCAGGCAGCCTAAGGTAAGCCCTCCGCCTCCTAGGCAAAAACAAAAAATACATGTATTCAAAAAATGAGAACCTGAACTCTTGCACAGGTCAGAAGAAAAACATAGAGAAACGCACCCTGTACCATGTATCATATACTGTAATCTATATACATAAATACCCATCCCCCTCATTTGTTTCTAATTGCACCTGACAGCTTTTTTGAACGCACAGGAGGTTAACAATATGTCTGCTTTTATGAATCAGGAAGTAGAAACAGTGCAGGTTTATTTTTAGACTTGTATCAGCTGTAACAAAGAATTTTGTTTTGTTTAATTATTTTCGGACCAAGCTAATTGAAATCTACACCCTGTTTTGGTGGCTCCTGGATGGCAGGGCGTAGATTTCAATTAGCCGCCGCTGCACACATCCGCTGTTTCCGTCGCTCCCCCGCGATCACGCTGCTCAAACCCGATGTCTCTCGCCGCATCTCACTGGCTCTGCCTGTCTCTATTACGGCAGAGCCCTGTGAGTGGGTCAGGAGCCGGTTTCATTGGCTCCTGGCCCTGTCTTTCAATGTAAGCCACTCCCATTGGCATGCATTGAAAGACAGGGTCAGGTGCCAATGAAAGCGGCTCCTGACCGGCTTACAGGAACTCTGCCGTCAGAGACAGCAGAGTGGGTGGCCCAGGTTTCCGGCGTGCGGCGTGTATAGCGATTGCGGCGGTAAGTGCGGCAATTCATCTGTATTCGTCAGGTTTCCACTGTTGCTGGTACCAGCGGCCTCTGTTCCTTAGGGGGTGGAGACCGCTGGTACTTAAGTGGTTAAAGTGTACCAGAGACGAGGAGCTTCTTTGGTACAATATTTACCTGAGGCTTCCTTAACCTCCTTAGCGGTAACCCCATGTGTGACACGGGGTAAGCCGCCGGAGGGTGCCGCTCAGGCCCTGCTGGGCCGATTTACATAATTTTTTTTTTGCTGGACGCAGCTAGCACTTTGCTAGCTGCGCCAGCACCCCGATCGCCGCCTCCGCGCGCCCGATCGCCGCTATCCGGTGCGGCGCGCGGCCCCCCCCCAAGACCCCGTGCGCTGCCTGGCCAATCAGTGCCAGGCAGCCGAGGGTTGGATCCGGAGTCCCAATGACGTCCCGACGTCGGTGACGTCATCCCGCCCCGTCGCCATGGCGACAGGGGAAGCCCTCCAGGAAATCCCGTTCTTTGAACGGGATTTCCTGATCGGAGATCGCCCTGGGCTCGCTACATGATTTAAAAAAAAAAAATTTAAAAAAAACTGCTGCGCTGCCCCCTGGCGGTATTTTTCATACCGCCAAGGGGGTTAAGCACTGTTAGGGCTGCCCATCTCCCTAAGTGACTCCGGTCATCTGCAATTGTCTGGCCGAGTTGCGCTCCGTCAGCTATCAACGCTTGTGCAGTACAAGTACAGGGACGGGAGCACGCCTGGCAGGGCCGCACATTTGCGATGTAGTGCAACTTCACCATGTTTTCTGGGACAACTGCAGGTGACAGGAGCAGGGCCGGCTTTTGACCTGAGCGACCGGAGCGATCGCTCAGGGCGCCGGCTTCCAGGGGGGCGCTCCTGGCATTAACAACCAGGCGGACAAACTGTTTGCGAGCAGAGCAAGCTGTTGTCTCTGGTGCAGCAGCGGGCACTAGGACCTGGAGGAAGCATACTTCTCCAACCTCCTGCTCGGACTCCCTCATCAGCCCCCCTCCCTGCCTCTTCAAGCACGGAGGATGGATACAGCCAGGGCCGGGCCGAGGCATAGGCTGGAGAGGCTCCAGCCTCAGGGCGCAGTGTAGAAGGGGGCGCACAATTCATTCAGCTGTCATTCCTAATTGTGTTTGAAGCAGAAATCAATAAGAAAAGGGGATACATAGCAGTTACTGCAAGCCAGATAACTAGATATTAAGGTGTTGGGGACGTTGTGGGCCCTGTGGCCCTCTTAGTCTAATAGCAATCAGTGTGTGACAGCTGGGGTGGGAGGGATGGAGGGGCGCACTTTGGTGTCTCAGCCTTGGGTGCTGGAGGACCTTGTCCCAGCTCTGGATACAGCAGCAGTCCGAGGTGGCGAGGTAATCCCCATTTGGGCTGCTGGAACTTGTGTGTATTTTTCTTTCTTCTGGAGTAATCCCCTACAGACAGGGTTTGTCTTGTCCTGTCTGCTGTGGCTAGGATGTATTTTCTGTGTTTTGGCCAGAAAGTTAGGATAAGTGTGTTAGCATAAGTAAGTGTGTGTGTATCACTTGAAAACGGTGTGTGTGTGTGTGTGTGTGTGTGTGTGTGTGTGTGTGTGTGTGTGTGTGTATATATATATAGGGTGAGCGTGTGTGTATATATAGGGTGAGCGTGTGTGTATATATAGGGTGAGCGTGTGTGTATATATAGGGTGAGCGTGTGTGTGTATATAGGGTGTGCGTGTGTAGCATGTGTCCGTGTATACAGATTGCGTGCAAGTGGCCGTGTATACAGATTGCGTGCGTGTGGCCATGTATATAGATTGTGTGCGTGTGTAACGTGTGTCTGTGTATATAGATTGTGTGCGTGTGTAACGTGTGTCTGTGTATATAGATTGTGTGCGTGTGTAACGTGTGTCTGTGTATATAGATTGTGTGCGTGTGTCTGTGTATATAGATTGTGTGCGTGTGTAACGTGTGTCTGTGTATATAGATTGTGTGCGTGTGTAACGTGTTTCTGTGTATATAGATTGTGTGCGTGTGTAACGTGTTTCTGTGTATATAGATTGTGTGCGTGTGTAACGTGTTTCTGTGTATATAGATTGTGTGCGTGTGTAACATGTGTCTGTGTATATAGATTGTGTGCGTGTGTAACGTGTGTCTGTGTATATAGATTGTGTGCGTGTGTAACGTGTGTCTGTGTATATAGATTGTGTGCGTGTGTCTGTGTATATAGATTGTGTGCGTGTGTAACGTGTGTCTGTGTATATAGATTGTGTGCGTGTGTAACGTGTGTCTGTGTATATAGATTGTGTGCGTGTGTCTGTGTATATAGATTGTGTGCGTGTGTAACGTGTGTCTGTGTGTATAGATTGTGTGCGTGTGTAACGTGTTTCTGTGTATATAGATTGTGTGCGTGTGTAACGTGTTTCTGTGTATATAGATTGTGTGCGTGTGTAACATGTGTCTGTGTATATAGATTGTGTGCGTGTGTAACGTGTGTCTGTGTATATAGATTGTGTGCGTGTGTAACGTGTGTCTGTGTATATAGATTGTGTGCGTGTGTCTGTGTATATAGATTGTGTGCGTGTGTAACGTGTGTCTGTGTATATAGATTGTGTGCGTGTGTAACGTGTGTCTGTGTATATAGATTGTGTGCGTGTGTCTGTGTATATAGATTGTGTGCGTGTGTAACGTGTGTCTGTGTATATAGATTGTGTGCGTGTGTAACGTGTGTCTGTGTATATAGATTGTGTGCGTGTGTAACGTGTGTCTGTGTATATAGATTGTGTGCGTGTGTAACGTGTGTCTGTGTATATAGATTGTGTGCGTGTGTAACGTGTGTCTGTGTATATAGATTGTGTGCGTGTGTAACGTGTGTCTGTGTATATAGATTGTGTGCGTGTGTAACGTGTGTCTGTGTATATAGATTGTGTGCGTGTGTAACGTGTGTCTGTGTATATAGATTGTGTGTGTGTGTAACGTGTGTCTGTGTATATAGATTGTGTGCGTGTGTAACGTGTGTCTGTGTATATAGATTGTGTGCGTGTGTAACGTGTGTCTGTGTATATAGATTGTGTGCGTGTGTAACGTGTGTCTGTGTATATAGATTGTGTGCGTGTGTAACGTGTGTCTGTGTATATAGATTGTGTGCGTGTGTAACGTGTGTCTGTGTATATAGATTGTGTGCGTGTGTAACGTGTGTCTGTGTATATAGATTGTGTGCGTGTGTAACGTGTGTCTGTGTATATAGATTGTGTGCGTGTGTAACGTGTGTCTGTGTATATAGATTGTGTGCGTGTGTAACGTGTGTCTGTGTATATAGATTGTGTGCGTGTGTAACGTGTGTCTGTGTATATAGATTGTGTGCGTGTGTAACGTGTGTCTGTGTATATAGATTGTGTGCGTGTGTAACGTGTGTCTGTGTATATAGATTGTGTGCGTGTGTAACGTGTGTCTGTGTATATAGATTGTGTGTGTGTGTGCATACGTGCATGGATCTGCTGTCTGCCTGATTTCTCTTTTGTGGCTGGGGGTGCCTGCATTATGCTGGGCATACACGGCTCGTTTTTGCCGCTCGATCGTTTCGCCGCTTGATTCTGCAGTCGATTCTCTTATCTTCCGCTCGTTTTTCTTATCTTTTTCCATTCACTGCTGTCACAAATCGAGCAGCGAAACGATCGAGCGGGAGATCGGACATGTCGGAAAATATCTATCAAGCCATCTAAATGGCTCAAAAACAAACCATGTTTTCCCAGCATTAGGCGTCGGGGGATTTCTGTGTGAGAGATAGTTTAATCCATTACTGGGCGCCCAAATTTCTATGTTCCATTTAACAGTTGTGATGCGGGCCAGGGGAAACAGTCATGGGCCCATATAAATAGCAGCTATATGGGTGGAAATAAGTGCCTACTGTTTGCAGCTGTATTTTGCATTGTGGGAGGCCAGATTTAAACCTGTAGCCTCTATTTATATGGGCACCTATGGTGGTGCCTAAAAAAAATCTTTTTGTTTGTGGTAGATTGCCCAGGGGAGGGGATGGGGGGCAGATAGGTTGGAGGGGCCCATCCCAAACTGTGTGTGCACGCGCACAGAGGCTGAAACAGGGGGGGGGGGCACCAAAATCATGTTTCGCTCAGGGCGCTGTGAAACCTAAGGCCGGCCCTGGACAGGAGTCACTGCGAGGGACGAGCAGCCCTAATGGAAGCCCCAGGTAAGTATAGAACCTGAGACTCTTCTCGTCTCAGGTTCAATGTAAAGGTTCTTATGCTTTCGCAAATCTTTAAGAGTAGAGAGGATGTTCTGAATTCAGGTCCGCTTTAAAGTGTACCAGAGATCACAAATTACAACGTTTTTTTACTTACGCCGGGCTTCATCCAGCCACATAAGCATGGATGCGTCCATCGCCGTCCTCTGTTTAGCTGCAATCAGCTCCGGTATTCAGCTCAGTAACGGCAGCTAGGGTCTTCTGCGCATGCGCAGAAGGTCCGTGCATGTGCAGAAGACCCCGCTGACTCAGACTGGTGCTGACTGAGCCAGTTATGGGGGCTAATTACCATTGAAGAGATGGCAACAAGAGGACAGCGAGAGACGCATCCATTCTTAAAGGGCTGGAGGAAGCCCCAAGCACGGGGGGCGCACACCACAAGTTTTCTCGCCTGGAGTGACAAAATGGCTAGAGGCACCCCTGACCCCTCCATTTGTTTTTTGCTGCAGTTTGGAATCTGAGGCTGTGTTCAAAGGAGCAGCACACATAGGGGAGTACAAACTGATCGATGCATACATGATGAGCATGGTGGCTTGCTGGATACCACCATTGCCTTGCAGCGCAGGGTCCCCGATTCCAGACCTAGCTAAGTTAACATCTGCAAAGAATTTGTATGTACTCCCTGTGTCTGCATGGGTTGCCTCCAGGCACTGCTGTTTCCTCCCACATCCCCCAAAACATACAGATAATTTAATTGGCTTACCCTTAAAATTGGCCTTAGACTACGATATACAAACGACTATGGTAGGGATTAGATTGTAAGCTCTGCTGAGGGCCATTTAGTGACAAGACTACTCTGTAAAGTCCTGTGGAAAATGTTGGCGCCATATAAATAGTAAATAATAAAAACATACCAGCCTATCCTAAGGGCTGTGACATTGGATTTGGTAGTTTCTATTATAAAGTTGAAATAATTTAAATAGAAAGAATTACAATAAAACATCACCCTAATACAAGTCCAATAATGCATCATGTGCAAGTCTACTTTTGGTAAATCTTGAATTCTCCCTCTCATCTTTTTAATGCATAGGATAGTAAAGTTGCTGAGTATTGCGTACTGGATCTCAGTTTTTTACAATTATTAAATTGATGTAATTTAATTTGCCCTGCAATGCTCTATACCAAAGAGAATTCCAACAGCCTGAGAGAACAGCAGGTCTGTGTGACAGCCAAACTCTTTCCCTTATCCTATCATTACTTACCGTACATAATTCCCACCCTGCCTGTGCTTTGTGTTTTTACACAACATACAGTCTTTATGGTGCAACTCTAAGGGGCTGTTCACACTTGGCCTTTGAAAAAAAGCATACGATTTTCCACATATGAATCTGCATTTGCAAGTTTTGTATTCTTTTTTGAATGAATAGTCAAGTGTTTTTTGTTAGTTTTTGTTTTCAAAACATTTTATCATGGTATAAACACAGATGAATGTGAAGTTAAAGGAAACCAGAGACGGGGAAAACCAAAAGTTTTATACATACCTGGGGCTTCCTCCAGCCAGCATAAAGAGCACACGTCCTCTTGCCCAGACTGGCCGCGACTGAAGGAAGTTACTGGACCCAGTACTGGAGCTGCAGGCAGTGGAGGATGGCGGCATGGGAGCGATCCGTGCGCATTGGGCTGGAGGAAGCCCCAGGTATGTATAAAACTTTTTGTTTCCCCATCTCTGGTACACTTTAACCTTTTGAGGACCGACGCAAGTAAATCCTACTCCACACTTGTAGCTGCTCTAAGCTGATTCCGCCGTTTCTGCTCCCGATGCGATCGTGCACACCCGAGAGGGGAGATTAAGCTGTCATATGACAGCTGACATCTCCCCTCACTGACCAGGAGCCATCGCGTATGGCGCCTGGTCACGTGATCACTACGATCGCCGGCAGATCGTAGTAATCCCTGTTACTGATTTGGCAGTAGGGGGCGAAAGAAGGGGATCCACTCACCTTCCTGCCGTTTGCCTGGCGATTGGCGCTCCCCCCACTCTGGCCGACATCTCTGCTTGCTCTGACGTAAGTGCCAGGTCCCGGCTTGATGACGTTATCAAGCTGCGACCCGGAACTTAGCAGCAGTACGAGTGGGGATGCCGGCCAGAGCAGAGGGGTCCACAGCAGGTGGATCATGGCTGGTGCCTGGGAGGTGAGCTGGATAGCTACTCCCCACCCTGAGATGTATACACGGGGAAGTGGGAGATCAGCAAGGACCCCAGCACACCACTGTGGTTCACACCAGTACCTCCCACATAACCCGGTTGGGTAGGTTTTTACTTAAATATTGATACATTGCCTGTTGCTACTTAAACAAACATTTTTATCTCTGTTCTGTGCAGGGCTGTCCTTAGGACCCTATATATTATATGTCTTTCCCTTCAGTACAATATTCGGAAAAAAGTTGGTTAACTATGGCAACAGCACAGTGTTTAGTGGATGAAATAAAACCCAAGTTCTTCTGTGAGTGGCTCAACAAATGAGAATTATATTTTAGTATAGAGTGGTAATGAGTAACCCATTCACCTGGTACCCAAAATTCCAAATAACAGGAAGAACAAATGACCATGTGCTGATCAAACAGAGAAGAGTTTCTAATCAATAGGGATGGTCAGATATGCCGATTTCTGATTCCCTCCAATGCCGATTATTACCGATTCTGATGATTTCCGTTTTCCGAGGAATCTTTTTTGGTCATTTTTTGCCTTCTCTAATTGGCCATATCCTTCTGAGTCAATTCTGCTTTCTCTGATTGGTTCAATGCTTCCGAGTTCTGTGATTGGGCTAAAATTACAGAGTTGCTGTAATGTGGTATTTCCGCATAAATGTGATTTCCGAATTCCGATCAGAAATGCTGAAATTGTATTTATGTGGAATCCGAATGAGCATCCCTACTAATAAAGCAGACAGCAATTGGAAGTTCCCACTTCTGATTACCCCTTGTTCATTTCTGTTTCTTCTTTTATGGAAATTTGCACAGCAGGCATTTTTTCTGCTCATGTCTTGTCGGCAGAATCATTATAATTATTATTCATTCCACAGGGATGCCAACGATTCCTCTGCAGTTACCAGTTACTCTCAGTAGATGAATGAGGTCTTACCATCTCATAGTTTGGACACCAATAAATAGAGAGAAGCCTTCTCAAGGGACCCCTGGAGTCTATTACAGCTCCATCCATTTTTTTGATAAATATTAAGTAAAAGAGACCAAACTGTTCAAAATATTAAAATAAATCATATTTAATTAGACCCCAATGTCTGAATACTGCAACTGGCCTGCTGGGTATAATCACCTACCCTATGCCTAAGCCTGAACATTAGCGTATACCCTTTATCCCATTTCACTGAAACCCTTCACATTGGAATCCTCCTGCTGAGAGTTTTGGCATGTATATTGTATTCTCACACAGCTACTAAATCTAAAGCATCCATAGCTTGCACAGAAACATCATCTTATCACGCGAGAGGTGCACATTGATGTAAGCACAGATGTATGCTGGATCCACATACCTTTGTGCAGTGTCTGGAATCACTTCTTGAAAAATGTGACTTTCGGCTCAAGTGAAATTTTCATACAGGAGGAGGCAGGCTAGCTGTGATGTTCCCTCCTATCTCCCTCCCATTCCCTTCTTTTTTTCCACTCCATTCACTCCCCTTAACCTCCTTGGCGGTAATCCCGAACTGAGTTCGGGCTAAGCCGCCGCGGAGGATTTCTCAGGCCCTGGTGGGCCGATTTACACAATTTTTTTGTTACACGCAGCTAGCACTTTGCTAGCTGCGTGTACTACCCGCCGGGCCCCCCCCCCCCAGACCCCTTGCGCAGCCTGGCCAATCACCTTCAGGCAACGCTAAGGGGTGGATCGGGTCTCCCCCGTGCGCCATGACGTGGATGACGTCATACCGATCGTCGCCATGGCGATGGGGGAAGCCAAACAGGAAATCCCGTTCTGAACGGGATTTCCTGTTTGATCTAATCACCGGAGGCGATCGGAAGGGGTGTGGGGATGCCGCTGCACAACGGCTATCATGTAGCTAGCGCTAGGCTAGCTACATGATTTAAAAAAAAAAAAGTTCTGCGCCGCCCCCCTGGTGATTTTTTTGTAACGCCAGGGGGGTTAAGGAGCGGGGAAGAGGAGGGAATTGGAGGATGATAGAAGGAAGTATCGCAGGAAGCCTGCCTCTTACTGTCTGAAAATTTGATGTAAGCTGAAAGGCAAATTTTTCAAGGAGAGATTAGATACTGGGAGAATGAGGCGAGGAATGGACAACACACAGAGGTATGCGGATCCAGCATGAACACACCTCTGTGCTTACCATAAAGTGAACTTAAGGTGAAAATAAATTGATGAGATAAATAATTGTATTTATCCTGAAAATACATTTTTTTAGATATCCCATGGTTTTATTTTATATTTAAACATTTACAAAGTACATTGAATGTTTTATTGTCTCTGCTCAATGGTAGCCTAAAGTGTCCCAGAGTTAAAATACATGAACTATTGACTTTCTTCTATCTCTGCCATCAGAAGTTGTATTCTGCCAGGAAACCATTTATGGCTGTAATTTACTGTCACATTTATGCCTGAAAATCAAAATATCCTGGTTATTGATATGTCTTGCACTCTACCCATGGGGGTAGCAATCACTCCTGCAACCCCTGCCATCGCGGGGGGGGGGGGGGGGGGGGGGGCAGAGGCTTTGGGGCCCCTCCTTCTTTTCTCCAACTGCAAGTGCAGCCAATTAGCTAGAACACAGTCTCAGCAGCCATTCACTTGCTCCCAATCATGTGACCCTCATGGGGTGTGCATAGCAAGCTTAGTACACCAAAGAAAAGGAGAGACACATCAACAATCCAGCAGCTTATTACTGTGGGCCAGCAATAACAAAACAGGTGAGCCAGTATGGATGATAATGAAATACTCCACAACAACAAGCACGTGTGGAAAGGGAACCTTCCATTCAGGGGACTTGCCCAACCAGAAGGAAGTCCTAACTAATAGATTCAATTTTGCTGTGACACCCAACATGTTCCAGTAGTAAATTTAATCACAGCCACAGAATCAGCCATCCATAACAACAAAATAACAGGGGAGGAAGCTGAACAAATCTGGCTGAAAATATCAGCAGTCTTAACAAGAGCTACAGTATCTCTGTCAAACTTGACTATGCAGCAACGGAAAGTACTAACATTGCTCAGCTGGGTCCTAAATATCATTAGCATGCCAACAGACAAGAGAAGGTGCACTGTATCCCTCCAATGTGATCACACAGCTCAGTGATTCAGACACATATGAATTGTTCAAAGATCCTACAAGTAGTAACAATAAAAATATTATTGACAGTGTACTTCAACTGGAAAAGGAAAATTCATCAACTAAGCATTTTGTTGTCACTTCTACACCAGGCAAGCTACACCATGTTAGCATGGACATCCAAAATGACATAAGGAAGAGGTCTAATTTAGGGCTGAGGAGCACCACAGAGCGCTTGTGGATCATTTTTTGCTTTTAAAAACATGTTACAATTGGTTCCCTAAGTGCTCCGCGGTGTAGCGCAGCCCACAGAACTATTGCTATCAGTGGCTTAACCAGCTTACGACCGCGTCACGCCTGATTGGTGTGAATGCGGCGGCTCCCCTAGAACCTGGAGGCTTGTTTTGCTGGGAGGGGGAAGGGGCCCGCGCGTCCCCACTTGAATGACGGAGCTCTGCTCCATCATCAGTCTCCCAGCTAGGAGGCTGTTAGACGACGAAACCCTCCTCTACTTACATTGTACAGCGCTGCTATCTACAGCAGCGCTGTGCTGGGGACAGCTTAGAGAGGCTTAGAAAGTGATCGACTCTCATAGGCCCGATATCTATGAGAGCCGATCACAGTGACTGTAGGAGGGATCGGGTAAATAAAAAAAAATTCATCATTTTTTTTTTATTTTTTTAAAGATAATAAAATTAATAAAAAAATGACCACTGCCTGCAGCAGCGATCAGAGCCCACCAACATAAATCTCTGTTGGTGGGCAGAAAGGGGGGCGGGTTCATTTGTGTGCACGTAAGTGTGGCTCTCCAGCAAGCCATTAAAGCTGCAGAACCCTAATTTGTAAAAAATAGCCTGGTCACTAGGGGGTAAAGCCTGTGGTACTTAAGAGTTTAAAACATAACCAATTATATGACTACCATTCTAGCACCCTTGTTTGGTAATATAGCAGACCACATTCAAAATTCTGAAGAATTTCTCACATCCTACAATGTCCCTCCTCTGTTCACATGTGTACCTACTGTGGAAGATATTGGGACTATTTGGAATTGTATGTTAATTCTACCTTGGGCAGCGGAGCAGTACTTAAAGTGTACCTGAAGTTCTTTTAATGTTAGGAAATAGTCATATGTACTGTAATACTGCTTAGCCCAAAATTCCCCATTCACTGCAATCCAGGGTTAAATTACGGGGCAAGCCACCTGTCGAATATTAAAACCGGAAGGGTAGGCATCAGCTGTAAAGGAATGCCTACTACCTGCCAACTGCAGCCAAAAACACTCCCATTCCCAGTCTGCATCAGCCACACTCCCATCTGTGAGCTGTGTCAGGCGCATGCACAAGGACATACTGCAAATGCTTAGACCTGATGTCCTTATGTGCATAGCTCTAGAACCTAGGTTCTCAATGTGTGGTACGCGTACCCCAGGGGGTACTTCTGATGGTTCCAGGGGGTACTCAAGCTTGATATATGTAACCAAGAATAACGAATTTAAAGTTTTAGAAAATGATGAATCTTATTTAAACAACAACAAATTAGTATTTGGCTAATTAAAAGCAATAGTAAATACTTGGAAATTGTTTAGAACCAAATATCATGTACTAAAATTAAATATATATTTGTCAAGGGGTACTTGTGACAATGTTTGCTATGCTAGGGGGTACTTGGTGAGTACAGGGTTTTTAAAGGGGTACATATCAATAAAATGTTGAGAAACACTGCTCTAGAAGAATATGCACAAAACCAGAGCACACCACAATGCTGCGGAAATGGTTCCTGGGGCAGCAGCCAGCTAAGATTACATTTTTAAAAGTGATCTCTATCTGGAAAAGAAATGGTGGGTGACTGGCAAACCTTTACTATTACGCGCGTAAACCTGTACACGCGATAGGCTTATCACGGCCGTGCTAGCATTTATCACGGCTTTGTGAATCAAGCCCGTAGCGTGCAAGAGGCCTTACTGACCTCACGCTGGCTGATGAAGAGTTTGCAGACTTCTGCTTTCAGTTGCTTTCTTGTCTCCCGTCCTTCCCCCTCTGCCCCAGCCTGCCACTTCTTCAAAGAAATGCTCAGATATGAGCAGCAGCGCTGTCATAAGATGTGCCTCAACCCTACAGACTGCAGATGTACTGAGAAGAAAGGCTGTCACACAATGCTCTCTTATGTTAGCGCTGCTGATCTAGTCTATGTAGAGCTTCTAAACTATCATTACCAACACTTCACAGGACATCTTCATATTAAATCAAAGACATAATTACCTATTCACAACTAGTGCTCTGCTTCTCTGCACTTCACAGACACACAGAGATGATGCAGTTTCCTGCATCTAGTGGGCATGTGCAAAATTTTAGTAACACCTCCCCTAGTAAGGAGAAGTCTGTAGTCACGTCTTCCACTGCCCTACACAACATGGCTGCTCCCACAATGTGTTGCATCAAAGGGCCCAGGGCTGGATTTACCATAAGGCACTGTAGGCACGTGTCTACAGGCGCCTGATGATGGAAAGGCGGCTCACTCCCCTCCCTAAGTATCTCCTTCATGCCTTACCTATGCAAAGTCCCCAGAAAAGCATAAATGAGAGGTTTCTCACCCGTTCTTCACATTCCACTGACCAGATCTCCCTGCAGTTAGGGGCATTTGTAGCTACTTAATATTGAGGATAGCTCTGGCTACCTAATACTAAAGGGCACTAGTAGCTACATATGACAAGTAAGGGAACTAAGGGAGAAGTGACAGTGGGGCCAGCCAGCCATCCTGTGGTGCGGTTTGGCAGTGTTTGTAGGTCCATGGAGTCTAGGGTGCCAGGACATCTGTGCCTATGGGCTCCTATGATGTAAATCCAGGCCTGACAGGGCCAATACCATAGTTCCCAACTGTCCCTCTTTTGGAGGGACAGTCCCTCTTTGAGCCTCTTTTGGAGGGACAGTCCCTCTTTGAGTACCCTTGTCCCTTGTCCCTTTTTCCTCTTCATTTGTCCCTCTTTCAAAACTGATGTACAGATCTGTGTAAATATATGTCTTTTTCTGCTGAAAAATGTGTTTAATTTACTTTAAACTTTATTCCCCTCCTTTACATTGATATATTTCTTATTTTCAAATGTTAATATGGAGGAAAATGAACCAGGATAGAAAGGACCATTGTGGTTGGAATTGTGAGTTGGAATGTGTGACGAGGGGTGTGTTGCGGGCGTGACTAGGGGTGTGTCCTGGGCATGGCATAAGTGTCCTTTTTTATCTCAAAATTACTTTCTCCTCTGCCTATTCACCCATTTCTGACTCATAATCTTTCTCCCCTTTTTTACCTTTGCCTCATCCTACACCCCAGCTTGTCTCCCTAATTTCTTTCTCATCCTTCCAGTTCCATCTCCCTCTCTGTCAAATCGGTTTGGTCTATTTCTCTGCTTCATGTCCCCCTCCCCTTCCTCTCTTTGGTGCCCATATTAGGTCTCACAATTTTCTCCATCCTTCCATCTTTTCCCAGTTCCCCCCACACATCCCTTACAATTAAGGACCTAAAAATTTCACCTTGACTAGGAGCCTATTTGGTTTTAATCTGACTCTGGTGTTAAATTCAAAAACATGCCTTAAATGCATTGGTGTTTTATCCAAGTTTCCTGTTTGTGTCTTACAGATCATGGAAAACCTTTATCTTGTTAATTTCTCTGATGCATTGTGATGGTTGCCTAGCCATGGTGGAGTTGCATTAATCTCACTTACATGTGATTAATGAATGAATTTTCACAGCATACCTCATATATTTATAATAATGCCGCCTACGGATTCTCAATTTCTCACGTTTCCTGGCACATAAAATAATTGTGCTAGCAATGGGATACCCATCTCCATTTATTTATTCTGCTCTTTCCCCCTCCCCTTTCACAACCGTACACAGCCTATTACAACAGAATCTACAGAGCTGTACAAGCCTAGTAATGTTTACTTACTACAAGTTCATATCAAAACATATCTTTAGTAGTGACTGAAGTGAGAATGACATACATTTACAATAGTCTTTGTGTAAAATGTCCTGGCTGATATCCAATGTAATCCTATTGGTAGTAAACTGCATAACTTACTCTACGGTTTTAAATTATTAGTTTACCTATACTTACCAGTAAATGTGTTTAAAATGTCTAAAATTTGAGCAGTAAAAAATGTACTGTATTTCCTTCAGATATTACCTCCCTTTGTTAAGGTACTGATATGTCATCAACATTATCACTTACATATCACTTACATCACTTATTATTATTATTATCACTTGTCATCACTTACGTACATTCACTGAACACTGATCCATACCTTAAAATACCCTATTTGCACCAAGCGTCTGTTTAGGATTTTTTATTCCATGTAATTTCTACAGTACGCGCTACATAGAAACTAATTTACGCTTTACATATGATCTCATTCATGCACACACACGTACTTCAACTCCACATTCTTTTATACCATTTCATACATATACGGTATTTTGCACTTACTCTGTATATATAAACAAACATTAATAATTTTATTCTGCCACTAACGCTACAGTTACGCATACATACAATCTACCTTAAGGTGGCCACACACGATACAATAAAATGATCCGATTTTACAGTAATTCGATAAAAACTATCGTATCTCTCGAAAAAATGGAAAGCTTTTTTTTCATTCGACTGAAAAATCCGATCGGATTTCCCATTTTTTTCCAATTTAAATCGATCCGGAATGCCAGATATTTCTCTTCACTTTCTACTAAAGAGTGTATGGTGTGTGTTGGATTGTTAAATTATTAATAATAACACCCTAGCAATTTTCCAATCATTTTTATCACAATTGAGGAAAAAATTGAACATAGGTGTGTGGTACATTGGTCATATTTTTGAAATGTTCCAATCAGTCAGAAAAATTGATTGCAATTCTTAAATTGAACAGATATTTAAAAAATTGTATGGTGTGTGGCCCCGTTATCTAACTATACTGTATAGTCCTTATTCTCCTCTCTGCAGCCTGAAATTTGAGGAATTAAATGCAGCAGCAAGTGCATTTCATTAGCCCAATTCAAAGCTGCATCACTTTCCATAACATTTCCTTCAGTTCAAAACAGGGGCGTTCCTAGCATCCTAAGAGATCCGGGACACTTTTGGGCACTCCAGCTAGTGTTGGGCGAACATCTAGATGTTCGGGTTCGGGCCGAACAGGCCGAACATGGCCGCGATGTTCGGGTGTTCGATCCGAACTCCGAACATAATGGAAGTCAATGGGGACCCGAACTTTTGTGCTTTGTAAAGCCTCCTTATATGCTACATACCCCAAATTTACAGGGTATGTGCACCTTGGGAGTGGGTACAAGAGGAAAAAAAAATTTAGCAAAAAGAGCTTATAGTTTTTGAGAAAATCGATTTTAAAGTTTCAAAGGGAAAACTGTCTTTTAAATGCGGGAAATGTCTGTTTTCTTTGCACAGGTAACATGCTTTTTGTCGGCATGCAGTCATAAATGTAATACATATAAGAGGTTCCAGGAAAAGGGACCGGTAATGCTAACCCAGCAGCAGCACACGTGATGGAACAGGAGGAGGGTGGCGCAGGAGGAGAAGGCCACGCTTTGAGACACAACAACCCAGGCCTTGCATGAGGACAAGAAGCGTGCGGATAGCATGCTTTGTACCACCATGCAGTCATAAATGTAATAAAGATAAGTGGTTCAATAAACAGGGACCACGCGGCAACGCTAACCCAGCAGCAGCACACGTGATGGAACAGGAGGAGGCGCAGGAGGAGAAGGCCACGCTTTGTGAGACACAACAACCCAGGCCTTGCATGAGGACAAAAAGCGTGCGGATAGCATGCTTTGTACCGCCATGTAGTCATAAATGTAATAAAGATAAGAGGTTCAATAAACAGGGACCACGCGGCAACGCTAACCCAGCAGCAGCAGCAGCAGCAGCACACGTGATGGAACAGGAGGAGGCGCAGGAGGAGAAGGCCACGCTTTGTGAGACACAACAACCCAGGCCTTGCATGAGGACAAAAAGCGTGCGGATAGCATGCTTTGTACCGCCATGTAGTCATAAATGTAATAAAGATAAGAGGTTCAATAAACAGTGACCACGCGGCAACGGTAACCCAGCAGCAGCAGCAGCACACGTGATGGAACAGGAGGAGGCGCAGGAGGAGAAGGCCACGCTTTGTGAGACACAACAACCCAGGCCTTGCATGAGGACAAAAAGCGTGCGGATAGCATGCTTTGTACCGCCATGTAGTCATAAATGTAATAAAGATAAGAGGTTCAATAAACAGGGACCACGCGGCAACGGTAACCCAGCAGCAGCAGCAGCAGCAGCAGCACACGTGATGGAACAGGAGGAGGCGCAGGAGGAGAAGGCCACGCTTTGTGAGACACAATAACCCAGGCCTTGCATGAGGACAAAAAGCGTGCGGATAGCATGCTTTGTACCGCCATGTAGTCATAAATGTAATAAAGATAAGAGGTTCAATAAACAGGGACCACGCGGCAACGCTAACCCAGCAGCAGCAGCAGCAGCAGCACACGTGATGGAACAGGAGGAGGCGCAGGAGGAGAAGGCCACGCTTTGTGAGACACAACAACCCAGGCCTTGCATGAGGACAAAAAGCGTGCGGATAGCATGCTTTGTACCGCCATGTAGTCATAAATGTAATAAAGATAAGAGGTTCAATAAACAGGGACCACGCGGCAACGGTAACCCAGCAGCAGCAGCAGCACACGTGATGGAACAGGAGGAGGCGCAGGAGGAGAAGGCCACGCTTTGTGAGACACAACAACCCAGGCCTTGCATGAGGACAAAAAGCGTGCGGATATAGCAGCAATGCTTTTTGCCGCCATGCAGTCATAAATGTAATACAGATGAGAGGTTCAATAAACAGGGACCGGAAACGCTAAACCATCCCAGATGTTCATCGGTCATGTTACTTGGTTGGGGTCCAGGAGTGTTGCGTAGTCGTTTCCAATCCAGGATTGATTCATTTTAATTTGAGTCAGACGGTCTGCATTTTCTGTGGAGAGGCGGATACGCCGATCTGTGATGATGCCTCCGGCAGCACTGAAACAGCGTTCCGACATAACGCTGGCTGCCGGGCAAGCCAGCACCTCTATTGCGTACATTGCCAGTTCGTGCCAGGTGTCTAGCTTCATGCCCGGTTTCAGGTCCAGCGGTGCCAGCCACAAATCCGTCTGTTCCTTTATTCCCCTCCAAATTTCCTCCCCTGTGTGCTGCTTATCCCCAAGGCAGATCAGCTTCAGCAACGCTTGCTGACGCATGCCAACAGCTGTGCTGCACTGCTTCCACGATCCTACTGCTGCTGGTGCTGGGTTAGCATTTCCGGATGAGGTACAGCTTTGAGATGCGTTGGAGGAGAAGGAGTCAGAGAGGTAGGTGCTGCTGTTGTTATCCAGCTGTTTGCGGCGTGGGCAACACCCGCGCCGTAGCAGGTGAGGAATCGCTGCCAGGCTCCACAAGGTTCACCCAGTGCGCGGTAAGGGAGATGTATCGACCCTGGCCGAACGCACTCGTCCAGGTGTCAGTGGTGAGGTGAACCTTGCAGGCAACGGCATTCTTCAAGCTTCGGGTTATTTAGCTGACCACGTGCTCATGCAACTCAGGCACTGCAGAGCGCGCAAAGTGGTAGCGGCTGGGAACCACGTAACGTGGGATGGCCACTGACATCATGCCCTTGAAGCTGTTTGTCTCCACCACTCGATATGGCAGCATTTCGCAGGCCAGAAGCTTGGCTATGCTGGCTGGCTGTTACTGCCACGGCCCGGGGGTCATTTGCTGGCAATTTCCTCTTGTGCTCAAACATCTCAGAAACAGACAACTCAACCGTAGCGCTGCACACCGAAGGGCTGTTGGTTGTTGTGTTTGATGAACACTGGGAGACCTCAAGAGCACTAGTCCGGAAAGTGACAGTGTCAGCATCGTCTGATGTTTGTGAATGTTGTGAACCACGCAATGGCTGGGCTACTGCTGCTGCTGAGGCGGGTCTGGTGGTGAGTCTGGTGAACCCAAGGGAGGCAGTGTTGCTGGTGGTACCCTGTCCTGCCGCGTTTGCCCACAGAGTGGGATGTTTGGATAGAATGTGGCGGCTCATGCTGGTGGTGGAGAGGTTGTTAATACTTTTCCCCCTGCTCAGGCGGGTCTTGCACACCTTGCAAATCGCCATGGTAACATCCTCAGTGCAGTCTTCAAAGAAAGCCCAGACTTTAACTGGCTGAGGACTCGGACCTCGTGCGTGATGTGCTGGTGCTGCTTAACCCACTGCTGGACGCTTGAGAGGTCATCCAAGTAATTATCTGGTCCTGTTCTTTTGGATCTGTGAGGGTTGTTGTCCTGGACAACATGGGCAGTATTGAGTGGGTTTTCTTGGGTGCTCCCCTGTGGCCTGTACGTGAACCGTCAGGGGAAACACCTCTTCCCTTGCCCCTCCCTCTTTCACCGGATTTCTTCCTCATTTCACTTATCCTTAAAGTACACGCTGACTGGCAGCAGTACAGTGGCAGTACAGAAATGCTATACAGTGGTGGGTGAGCGGTGTACCACTATTGTCAGCAGTGACACAGAGCACAATGCTATACAGTGGCGGGTGAGCGGTGTACTACTGTTCCCAGCAGACACAGAGTGGAAGTAAACACAATGCTATATAGTGTGGCTGAGCCGTGTACACAGAGTGGCATTAAACACAATGCTATATAGTCTGCTATATAGTCACCCCGAACAGGGTGATGTTCTGCAGAACCCGAACAGTGGCAAACACTGTTCGCCCAACACTACTGGGAGGGAACGCAGATTTTAGTACCTAAACACACGATACAACATGTTTTCCGGGGTCGGACTCTGAGGCACATACAGATGGTCCCGATCATCATCCTCATCATACAACTCTTCTCCTGAGTCTGACCCACCCACCACCTCTGCCACCCCAACATCCCCAGACACAGACCCCTCATCGTCCTCAACATTAACTTGGGATGCTGGCCTGAGCCAGACCTCCTCCTCCACATCAGGCCCCATCATCTCCTCAATGGCAGCCCTCATTAATCGCTCTGGCGACGGACTGATGGACACAACGTTCTCCTCCGGGGAGGGCTGCTGCTGACCACTGGCTGCTGGGGTGGATGTTATAGCTTGCGTGGGGCGTTGGCTGTTGCTGTTGTTGGGAGTGCTGCTCACAGCGGAGGTCTCTGGGGAACTCATGTTGAGCTCATATAGTGGTTGACGGTGAGTGGAGTATTACTGATCCCAGCAATATACACACTGACTGGCAGAGTACGCAATGCTATATAGTGTGGCTGAGCGGTGTACACAGAGTGGCAGTAAACACAATGCTATATAGTCTGGCTGAGCGAGCGGTGTACTACTGTTCCCAGCAGAATCAGAGTGGCAGTAAACAATGGTATATAGTCTGGCTGAGCGGTGTACATAGAGTGTCAGTAAACAATGGTATATAGTCTGGCTGAGCGAGCGGTGTACTACTGTTCCCAGCAGAATCAGAGTGGCAGTAAACAATGGTATATAGTCTGGCTGAGCGGTGTACATAGAGTGTCAGTAAACAATGGTATATAGTCTGGCTGAGCGAGCGGTGTACTACTGTTCCCAGCAGAATCAGAGTGGCAGTAAACAATGGTATATAGTCTGGCTGAGCGGTGTACACAGAGTGTCAGTAAACAATGGTATATAGTCTGGCTGAGCGGTGTACACACAATGCTATATAGTCTGCTATATAGTGTCAGTAAACAATGGTATATAGTCTGGCTGAGCGGTGTACACAGAGTGTCAGTAAACAATGGTATATAGTCTGGCTGAGCGAGCGGTGTACTACTGTTCCCAGCAGAATCAGAGTGGCAGTAAACAATGGTATATAGTCTGGCTGAGCGGTGTACACAGAGTGTCAGTAAACAATGGTATATAGTCTGGCTGAGCGGTGTACACACAATGCTATATAGTCTGCTATATAGTGTCAGTAAACAATGGTATATAGTCTGGCTGAGCGAGCGGTGTACTACTGTTCCCAGCAGAATCAGAGTGGCAGTAAACAATGGTATATAGTCTGGCTGAGCGGTGTACACAGAGTGTCAGTAAACAATGGTATATAGTGTGGCTGAGTGGTGTACACAGAGTGTCAGTAAACAATGGTATATAGTCTGGCTGAGCGGTGTACACAGAGTGTCAGTAAACAATGGTATATAGTCTGGCTGAGCGAGCGGTGTACTACTGTTCCCAGCAGAATCAGAGTGGCAGTAAACAATGGTATATAGTCTGGCTGAGCGGTGTACACAGAGTGTCAGTAAACAATGGTATATAGTGTGGCTGAGTGGTGTACACAGAGTGTCAGTAAACAATGGTATATAGTCTGGCTGAGCGGTGTACACAGAGTGGCAGTAAACACAATGCTATATACTCTGGCTGAGCGAGCGGTGTACTACTGTTCCCAGCAGACACAGAACAGTAAACAGAATGCTATATAGTGTGGCTGAGCGAGCGGTGTACCACTATTCCCAGCAGACACAGAACAGTGAACAGAATGCTATATAGTGTGGCTGAGCGAGCGGTGTACCACTATTCCCAGCAGACACAGAACAGTAAACAGAATGCTATATAGTGTGGCTGAGCGAGCGGTGTACCACTATTCCAAGCAGACACAGAACAGTGAACAGAATGCTATATAGTGTGGCTGAGCGAGCGGTGTACCACTATTCCCAGCAGACACAGAGTGGCAGTAAACAGAATGCTATATAGTGTGGCTGAGCGAGGTACACAGAGTGGCAGTAAACAGAATGCTATATAGTGTGGCTGAGCGAGCGGTGTACCACTATTCCCAGCAGACACAGAACAGTGAACAGAATGCTATATAGTGTGGCTGAGCGAGCGGTGTACCACTATTCCCAGCAGACACAGAACAGTGAACAGAATGCTATATAGTGTGGATGAGCGAGCGGTGTACCACTATTCCCAGCAGACACAGAACAGTAAACAGAATGCTATATAGTGTGGCTGAGCGAGCGGTGTACCACTATTCCCAGCAGACACAGAACAGTGAACAGAATGCTATATAGTGTGGCTGAGCGAGCGGTGTACCACTATTCCCAGCAGACACAGAACAGTGAACAGAATGCTATATAGTGTGGCTGAGCGAGCGGTGTACTACTGTTCCCAGCAGACACAGAACAGTACACAGAATGCTATATAGTGTGGCTGAACGAGCGGTGTACTACTGTTCCCAGCAGACACAGAACAGTACACAGAATGCTATATAGTGTGGCTGAACGAGCGGTGTACCACTATTCCAAGCAGACACAGAACAGTGAACAGAATGCTATATAGTGTGGCTGAGCGAGCGGTGTACCACTATTCCCAGCAGACACAGAGTGGCAGTAAACAGAATGCTATATAGTGTGGCTGAGCGAGGTACACAGAGTGGCAGTAAACAGAATGCTATATAGTGTGGCTGTGCAAGCGGTGTACTACTATTCCCAGCAGACACAGAGTGGCAGTAAACAGAATGCTATATAGTGTGGCTGAGCGAGGTACACAGAGTGGCAGTAAACAGAATGCTGAGCGAGCGGTGTACTACTATTCCCAGCAGCGACACACAATGACTGGGGGGGACCCTGGCTAGCGTGGCTGGAGCGCGAACTACCCTGCCTGCCTACCCAAAGCTAAACCCACAGACAAATGGCGGAGATATGACGTGGTTCGGGTATTTATTTACCCGAACCACGTGACAGTTCGGCCAATCAGAGCGCGTTCGGGTCCGAACCACGTGACCCGTTCGGCCAATCACAGCGCTAGCCGAACGTTCGGGGAACGTTCGGCCATGCGCTCTTAGTTCGGCCATATGGCCGAACGGTTTGGCCGAGCACCGTCAGGTGTTCGGCCGAACTCGAACATCACCCGAACAGGGTGATGTTCTGCAGAACCCGAACAGTGGCGAACACTGTTCGCCCAACACTAACTCCAGCCAAAAGATGGGTGTGGCCATGCACCAGAATGTGGGTGTGGTCATGGGTGGAGCCAGATTTACATGAACTTAATAGCGGTCTAAGTAGGCCTGCCCAGGAAAATGTTGGATGAAGCCCCCTCTCCATTAATACAAAACAAAAATGCAGCTTATCACATAAATAGTTATCTGGCTTCTGTGCTGGCTGGTCTAGTTTTCTGCTGGGCGGGCTGGCCTGCTGCCAGGTTATCTGGGTACAGCAACAACCTACGGGACCCCCTCCATGAAATTAGCATTATCCAAATCCCCCCATGTGGCTGGTACAACACACACACCTACACATCTTTACCTCCATCACCATCTCCCCACATAGTATTGCAATGGAGCAGTGTAATATTTACCTGCTCCAGTGCAGCGTCTTGTCTATTCCAATCTTCCCAGCAGCTGCACACTCTGATCTTCCTCACCTCCTAATCATGTGACATGCATTCAGAGCAAGAGGTATGCATGTGTCTGTTAGGAAGATTGGAGGAGACCTGAAGCAGCATTGGAGCAATGTTGCGTTGCAACTTTACAACACAACATCCTACTGTGAACCTAGTCTCACAATTTTTTTATCATCTTATATTACAAGCTCTAAATGGTAGGGCCCTGGTTTCCAGCACTGAAATTTACATGAGCTGTTCAATTGTGTATTTACTGCTTTTTTACTTATGGTGGAAATAAAGGTTGACAATTGCTTATTGGGGTATGCTACATGCCACCACATATTCATGAAGCCGCAGAACTGCAATTACTACAGCAGTTTGAAAAAGATGCAAGTAAAAATGAGGTCATAGTCATGGGTGACTTCAACATTGACTGGAGTATTGAGGCTACCCATTCTGGTAAAAGAGGCAGATTTCTGGCATCACTACAGGACAATTACTTGACTCAAATGGTAACGGAACCTACTAGGGGGAATACGTTGCTGGATTTGATCATTTCTAATAGATCAGATAATGTATCAAATGTGCAGGTTCAAGAACATTTGGGAAATAGTGATCACAACATGATAACGTTTGATCTGGTGACTGATAGGCCGTGGAGCAGCGGGACCACTACAACTATGAATTTTAGAAAAGCAAAGTTCAATCAACTCAGGCAGGCACTAAGTTTGGTGAACTGGGATAAAGTACTACAAGGGGAGGACATTGAAGGGAAATGGCAAGCTTTTAAACTTATTCTCAATCAATATTGTAGTATGTGTATCCCATATGGAAACAAAATGCCTCTATGGATGAATAGAAAGGTTAGAGATAAAATGAAGGGGAAAAAGAATGCCTATAAGATCCTAAGACAGGAGGGGACCGAGCCTGCATTAAGCAATTATAAGGAGTGCAATAAAAGTTGTAAAAAAGAAATTAGGCTGGCAAAGATTGAAGCTGAAAATCAAATAGCTAGGGATATCAAATCTAACCCAAAGAAGTTTTACAAGTACATCAACTCTAAAAAAATAAAGGTTGACTGTATTGGACTCCTAAAGGATGAGGGTGGGAACTCAATGGTGGATGACCAAGGTAAGGCAGAGTTATTAAATGCATTCTTTGCATCTGTCTTCACAAGGGAAACATCACTGTTGCAAATGACAGATGAAGAAGAGTCTCAATGTTCCAATTGTAATATTAAATACTTAATGCAGGAAGAAGTGAAGGCAAGACTAAATAAATTAAAAATAGACAAAGCACCTGGCCCGGGTGGCATGCATCCTCGGGTCCTAAGGGAATTAAGTTCAGTTATAGATAAACCCCTTTATCTTATCTTTTGTGACTCTCTTTCAACTGGCCCAGTGGATTGGCGTACAGCCCATGTTTTCCCATTATTTAAGAAGGGTGAAAGATCAGATCCAGGAAATTATACACCTGTAAGCTTAACATCAGTTGTATGCAAACTATTTGAGGGGTTACTAAGAGATACTATACATGACTTCATAGTAGAAAATAATCTTATTTCTCAGCATCAACATGGGTTTACTAAAGACAGGTCCCGTTTGACTAACATGCTCAGGTTTTATGAGGCAGTGAACGCTAATGTGGATATTGGGAATGCTGTAGATGTGATATACTTGGACTTTGCAAAGGCCTTCGACACTGTTCCACACAAAAGTCTGGTGCAAAAGTTGAGGATGCAAGGATTGGGGAAGAGTATGTATGCATAGATAGGGAACAATATGGACAGAAAACAAAGAGTTGTGGTCAATGGATCATACTCAAAATGGGTTACTGTTAGCAGTGGGGTCCCACAGGGGTTTGTACTGGGTCCAGTGATCTTCAATTTATTTATTAATGACCTAGTAGATGCATTAGTAAGCAACGTTGCTATTTTTGCAGATGATACAAAATTGTGCAGAATCATCAACTCTCAGGAAGATAGGGACATATTGCAACAGGATCTGGATAGGATGGCTATATGGGCACATAAATGGCATATGAAATTCAATGTTGAAAAATGTAAAGTCATGCATTTTGGCTGTACCAATGGTCTAGCATCATACAAAATAAATGGGATACAGTTGGGGACATCAAACTTGGAGAAGGACTTAGGAGTACTCATCGACAACAAGTTAAATAATCGTACTCAATGCCAAGCCGCTGCAGCTAAAGCTAACAAAATTTTGGGATGCATTAAAAGGGAAATAAAAACTCAAGATGCTAGCATACTATTGGCCCTGTTTAACTCTCTAGTAAGGCCACATCTGGAATATGGAATTTAGTTCTGGGCACTACATTACAGGAAAGATATTGCAGTTTTAGAGCAGGTGCAGAGACGAGCAACAAAATTGATACGTGGGATGGAAGTAGTGTTGGGCGAATAGTGTTCGGCACTGTTCGGGTTCTGCAGAACATCACCCTGTTCGGGTGATGTTCGAGTTCGGCCGAACACCTGGTGGTGTTCGGCCAAACTGTTCGGGTTCGCCCGAACGGCTCAATGCCTGGCCGAACAGGGCCCTGTTCGGCCGAATACGGCCCCCCTATGGGGTCGCAGGCATAAGGGGGGAGCATGCCCCGATCGCGGGGGGGGGGGGGGGGGGGGTAGGAAATTCGCCCCACCCCCTCCGCTAGCGCTCCCCCCTCTGCCCGCTTCCCCATACAAAAGTTTAAGGAAAGTAAAATAATACCGGTGGTAGTGGCTGGCAGTGGCACTGTGAAGTGAGTCAGGAGGAGGAGTCCGGAGAGTGACGCGTTGAGGGAGGCCGGGCAGCGGGCAGTTCAGCGGTAGTACCCTTGTGGTACTTCCGCCCTTTCTCTGACCTCACGTCCTCTGCATACGAGGGTACGCGTCACGCGTACCCTCGTATGCGTCATTACGCAGAGGACGTGAGGTCAGAGAAAGGGCGGAAGTACCAAAAGGGTACTACCGCTGAACCGCCCGCTGCCCGGCCTCCCTCAACGCGTCACTCTCCGGACTCCTCCTCCTGACTCACTTCACAGTGCCACTGCCAGCCACTACCACCGGTATTATTTTACTTTCCTTAAACTTTTGTATGGGGAAGCGGGCAGAGGGGGGAGCGCTAGCGGAGGGGGTGGGGGGAATTTCTGACCCCCCCCCCGCGATCGGGGCATGCTCCCCCCTTATGCCTGCAACCCCATAGGGCCCCCAAAAGCGGGATGTTCGGGGAGTTCGGGGTTCGGCCCGAACATGCCGAACATCGTGGCCATGTTCGGCGAACGTTCCCGAACCCGAACATCCAGGTGTTCGCCCAACACTAGATGGAAGGTCTCACTTACCAAGAAAGGTTAGATAAATTGGGTTTATTTAGTCTAGAGAAAAGACGACCTAGAGGGGATCTAATTAACATGTATAAATAGCCATTTATTTAGGAAAGGGTTCTTTACAGTAAGAGTGATTAAGATGTGGAATGCATTGCCACAGGAAGTAGTTATGGCAAATTCTATACCTGCATTTAAAGGGGGCTTAGATGCTTTCCTTGCGTTGAAAGACATCCATGGCTACAATTACTAGGTAATGCCCAATGATGTTGATCCAGGGATTTTATCTGATTGCCATCTGGAGTCGGGAAGGAATTTTTGTCCCTTTTGGAACTAATTGGACCATGCCTTGTAAGGGTTTTTCGCCTTCCTCTGGATCAACAGCATAGGCAAATGCAGGGGGGGATTACAGCTGCCCAGAATCCACCCTCAGACCAGGGCCGGTGCAGTGTCCAGGGACAGGGACAAGTTGAGACACCAGCATATCTGCAGGCATCCTGCAGCTCATAGCACTGCCCCCTTTCTTTCCCTGCTACAGATGACTTTGGATGGAGCCACAGCATGTGTTCAGAGCATGGATCAGCAGCATGTGTACAGAGCATGGAGCAGGGGAACTTAACAGAGTCAGGTATGAGCACAGCCCTGTTCTCTGCTGTGAGAATACTTCACTTTCCCCTTCATTAGCAATGTTTGCTGTCCTCATTATTATATGTATCCAAAATGCTCCTGATCGATCCCATTGTCGGTTGGTCAATTGCATTATGTGTACCCAATATGATGTCCTACCATATTGTTATACTGTATTTCGTGTGGCTGAGGGAGACCTTTCAGGAATCCCCCTGCTTGAAAATCCTGGGTTTGCCCCTGACCAGGGATATGTGAGGGAGCAGGCTGGTGTTGTACTTTGTTCTCTGGTTGAACTCGATGGACGTATGTCTTTTTTCAACCCAAATAACTATGTAACTATGTAACTATGTTTGTTCAGCTTTACTGTGTATCCTCTATTACACCGCGTCACAGCAGATGCTTGCATTGTATTAATTATTATTGATAATGATAATATTCGATAATGCTTGAAATCTTAATGCAAGCCTGGTCCACTGGCCAATCTTTGCCGAAAAAACACAACACCTGTAAGAACAATCATTCTTGTGTTCATTTTTTAAAGAGCCAAATGTTGCAGATGTACTTTCTGCTGTGCATTTTGACATAGTATAAACCTACTTAGCCATGATTCACTATTCACAAATCACATTTTATTTTCAGCCACAAAGATGTAGTTAACTTTAAGTAAATAAACCTGATATATTATTAATGGAAGATATTACGACCAAGCTGAATCAAAATTCAGATGCATCATTTATGTCCTGGCCAGAAAAAAAACAATCAATAGAATCCTGCCCAGCAGTTCTTCAATTTTGGCTCTGTGTTTTACTGGACTACTTACTGCAATGCAGACACTCAGCAACATACCCTATTATCATATCTATAAATATGTATATGCATTGTATTTGTAATGGAGTAGCTAGAGACAGATGTATTGTAATGCCTGCAATGTGATAGACCTGCAGTACTATACAAAAGTTAAAGGACACCTGTAGCGAAAGGGCTATAGAGGCTGCCATATTTATTTCCTTTTAAGCAATACCATTTGTGGCTGTCCTGCTGATCCTCTGCCTCTAATACTTTAAGCTATGGACCCTGAACAAGCATGCAGCAGATCAGGTGTTTCTGAAATTATCGTCAGATCTGACAAAATAAGCTGCATGCTTGTTTCTGAAGTGATTCAGACACTTCTGCAGCCAAATAGACTGGCAGGGCTGCCAGCAACTGGTATTGTTTAAGAGGAAATAAATATGTCAGCCTCTAAATCCCTCCCACTTCAGTTGTCCTTTAAATGACCACTATCACGAAAAAAGAATGCAGTTAAAATATGACAGAACCGACAGGTTTTGGGCTAGTCTATCTCTTCATGGGGGATTCTCAGGATTTTCTCTGTTTTCAACAGCGCGTCCTGAACAGCAGTTTAACTGCCAAAATAGTAAGAAATCAGCCAGCTTCCATACTCACTTGCACACTATTTTGTCAGTTAGACTTTGTAACTGCTGTTCAGGAAACACTGTTGAAAACAAATAAAACCCTGAGACACCCCATGAGGAGATGGACTGGCTCAAAACCTGTCAATTCTGTCAGATTTTAACTGCCTACTTTTTTTGCGATAGTGGTCCTTTAAGGTCCCTTATGTGTGTTGCATTATCCTGTTTTGCTGCAGGGTAACACAAAGACAATGCAAGGTAATGAGTCCTAGTACACTTACCCCATCCCGATGGAAGTTCGGGGTCGGCCGCTGATCTACCACAAAGTCAACAGCGCATTACCGTTGGACGTCCGTGGCAACGCAGTGGTGGAGAAAGTAAAGAAAGTAGACGATGCAGAAAATTGAAATATCTTGGCGGCGTAAATACGACGACCAACTTTCTGTCAAGCAGGGAGTACATCACTGGGCGAGGGGCGGGGATGAGTGGCAAAGGACGTGTGTTTGTGTGTATGGTGATGGGGGGGGACTATGCATATGATCCTGTCGGTGCACTATGCCAAAGGATCATATGAATGTAGTTTTCTGTGGTGCGATGTGCTGGGGAGGAGCATTGCACCGCAAGCGCAATGCCCAAGTGTAAAACCAGTCTTAGGCACTTGTGAAACCGTGCTTGAAAGTGAGACTACTTCCAAAAGTAATAATATGAATAGATTTTATTTATCAACTAACAACCTACACTTCGTCCAGCTACAACTGCACAAACAGTAAGGATTTAATGGGCATGTGATACTGCATATAATTAAAAGCAAAAGACAGTCACAAGATGAGGTTGCTGAAGACTAATAACAATAGCCAAAGAACAGTAACAGGACCCAGGGTGGTCTTACTGCATCAATGATATACAGGCACACATTTCAAGGAAGACATTGTTTACTGAAATACTGTCAAAGATGTTCCGTAGAAGCATAACAGAAGCATAACAACAATGCTGAGAGCTGAAAACACATTGGTTGGCCAAGAAACTTAGTGCAAGAGCTAAACGATACATCATGCTAATGTCCTTTTTCAACCAGATGATGTTCAGAGGCTCCATCAGCTAAGACCTGACAGAATCCAGTGAGGCACCATCCGGTGGGGCCCTGGTATACCCATGGAACTCACATATACAGTAAAGTCCCTGTTACCCGGAACTAAGTCTCAACTAACCGGCATGCTTCAGAGGGATAACAGGGGCAGAACTTTAGGGATTTTAAGAGCAGAAAAAACTTACCAATCATCCGGGAGCCATCTGCTACATACCCTGCAGCTCCCATCGGCTTTCTGGCATCCATGCACGGCTCCCCGCTTGTCACCTGACCCAATGCGAGTCAGGTGTCATGCCGGAAGCCGTACACGGAGGATGCTGGAAAGATGCTGGGAGCTGCAAGTGCTGGTAAGTTGTTTTAGCTGCTACAGAGGGAGATTAGTGTTATTTTAGCATTGATTCAAGCAACTGGCAAGCACCTGTATTCGGCACCAGGCAATCCCCAGCTGTGCCGCATACTGGGGACTTTCCATGAATGCTAATCAATGGTGGTGTTCAGCAAAGACTTGTGGATGTGGCTATCATATCTCTGGTGTACAAACAAAGGCCAAGTGATTTGAGTACACACAAAAAACTGATGTGCAAAAACAAAATGGCAGCAGATGCTCTGGCTTACTTACATTTTTAATGTTAATAAAAGCCAGTATGTTCACCAAACAACAACTGGAGTGGTACAAAGAGGTTCCTTGCAAGTTTATAGGCTGTGAATGTAATGGTCTTAATGCTGATTGATGCTGGTTAATGGTCTTCTTAATGCTGATTGATGCTAAAAGTACAGGTAGTCCCACGACTTACAAACGCCCAACTTACGGACGACCCGTCAATATGAAAGGCATGAATTCTCTGTTTGAATGGCATAAATTCTCTGTTTCCATGGGAACAAGTAATTTTTTTTTTCAAATTAGACTAGTAGTTTTTGAGAAAATCGATTTTAAAAAATTCAAAGAAAAAATGGCTTTTAAACTTGTATAAGCATGTACAGAGGGCAGTGGTGACACAGAGGGGGACACTAGAGGCACAGGGGGGCACAGAGGAGGTACAGGGGGCAGAGATGGCACAATGTTCTGGCTTAAGAACAGATTCAGGTTAAGAACGAACCTACAGTCCCTATCTTGTTCGTTAACCGGGAACTACCTGTATAGGCAAATACTTATCCATCATATAATATTACCAGCGGGACATGTGATCTGACCCAAATTCATTCTGCAGTCTAATAATGACCTCAGTTGTATAAACAGAGTCATAAAGAATAATCTTAGGCCTAAAGAATAACAAGGAGTCCCGGAAGAGATGGTATGGCTTACTCTATCTGGCTAAGTGGCTAGCACCCTCATGTTGAAATGCTAGGGTCCCAGGTAGGGATCAAAGCAACGGCACTATCTCCCTATCTTCATGTACTGTGTTCTCCTTAAGATGCACATTAACTGTACAATTTTTCCTTCAGATGTGATCTTTCAACATGATTAGAATAATCTAAACTCGGAAGGCAATTAACGATTGTTGCCATTAACAGAACAATTTAATTTGGTTTAACATTCCAATTCAATCATAAAATCCAACTTCCAGTTCAATATTTTTTAGTTTTTCAATCGACTAAAGAATCGTTTCACTACGTTTTGCACCACACAGTGCAGTGTTCTATAAAATCTGATCATAAAAATCACGTTAGAAAATAAAGATGGAATTTGAAGGAAAAATTGTACCGTTACTGGGCAGCTTAAGGTCTATGAGGACCACATGTGCTCCCCAGCCATCCGGTGAGAACAATCTCTTCATCCTAGTGCTGTTATCTTTGATTGCAGGCTCTGTCTTGGGAATTGAAGTTCTTCTGGGAGTTTGGTTCTGGCCACAGAGGGAGGGGAATATGCTAAGTTTGGTGTGATGGGAATCTAGCAAAAAATACTGGGGTAATAAGGGGGAGGGGCAGTCTGTATATTGCACTTACAGTAATTATGTTAGGTTTGAAGGGAATACAGTATTAAGAATCATAGGAGTGGTTATTTATACTCTCAGGGTTTTGGCGATGGCAAGTACAGTAGAGTCTTGGTTATCTGGAACAGATGGGGATTTTCTGATGCCAGAAATGTGTACCATAATTTCCGGTTGCTAAAGAGTTCAAGCAACTGGGGACCAAATGTAACACAAACCCCCCACAGAGCAAATGAAGAGCAGAGCGCAGCAAAAAAACATTTACCAGAGCTCTGCATACCTGTTCTTTTCACTTCTTGCAGCTGCCTGGTGCTCTGATGCATGTATGTCACCCGAAGCGGGTCTGGTGACACATCGAGAACCTACGGAGGATGCAGCAGGCAGCTGTGTGAAGTGAAGAGGACCAGTACCCGGAGCTCAGGTAAGTGGTTTCTGCTGCACGCTATCCTATTTACAATTGATTGGCTGAGACTGCCGATTGGTTGAGTACCGATTAATTGGGAATTGAGAATTAAGATTGTTTTGATTGCAACAGTGTTTTTTTAAGCGTTGGGATGAACTACTCTATGTTTATTGGGAGGAAATCTGTAATTGTTTTTTTTTTTACTAAAAAATTATCCGTGGGCAGCTAGGCTGACAGCTTGGCACTAAAACACACAGTGCTGAGAGCTGTCAGAGCCAAATGGAACCGGGAGGAAATAAAATGGAGGCATTATATAGATCTTAGGTAAAACTGCATAATCTTGCTCCGATCTGCTTTATTCAAACGCAATAATTACAGTCAGACAACCCCTGTGCATAGCAGATTTTAGATAATTGCAGGCTCTAATGAAAACAATTGCATGCAATTATAGACTACTGAATCTCAGTCTACATTGATTTGGTACTGTCCTATGTCTGTACCCGAAGTTATATTGTGAGATGCCACAGTTTGTGCACCTCTGAAATGTCCCAAAAACAGCAGAGAAGGAAGCTGGGGCCCTTGTGCGGGAGGACTTGACGGGGTGGGGGGACTCATGTCTCATCATCTGTTATTCTTCCCTTCCCGCAACCTCCCCTATGTGAAGACTGTAAGATGGTCAAACAGTCAGATTATATTTAAAATGTGATCTGTCGTGTACAGGTGAAACTCGTAAAATTACACTATGGTGCAAAAGTCCATTTATTTCATTAATTCATATTAAAGAGGAACTGTAACGTCAAAACGTCCCCTGGGGGGTACTCACCTCGGGTGGGGGAAGCCTCCAGATCCTAATGAGGCTTCCCACGCTGTCCTTCGTCCCTCAGGGGTCTCGCTGCAGCCCTCCGTGCAGCGGTGACGTCAATATTTACCTTCCCGGCTCCTGCGCAGGCGCTCTGACGGCTGTCGGCTCCGAAGTAGTTCGCCGTCGGGTCTGCTCTACTGCACAGGCGCAAGTTTCCGGCGCCTGCGCAGTAGAGCGGACCCGACGGAGATCGGGTATTTCCGTCTATTTCCGAGCCGAAAGCAGCCACAGCGCCCCCGCTGGAGCCAGCAAAGGTAAATATTGAATCTACAGTCGGGTCTGTCGCCGGCTGTTCGGAGGGCTGCAGCAAGACCCCCGTGGGACAGAGGACGGCGTGGGAAGCCTCATTAGGATCCGGAGGCTTCCCCCACCCGAGGTGAGTACCCCCCATGGGAGGTTTTTGATGTTACAGAGTCTCTTTAAAAGGTGAAGATAAAATATGAAATAGGAACCCTTTGCAGGTGTTTTTGGATGAATTAGCTGATTAGAGTCTTAATTAGCTGATTCGAGTCTGACACTTTGAGCCTAGAATATTGACATTTTTAACAAAATTCTAATGGTCTGAGATTTTGATTTGAGGGTTTTCATAAGCTGTAAGCCATAATCATCAAAAGTATTACAAATAGAGGCTTGGAAGATCTTGCTTTGCATGTAATGAGTCTGTGTCATGTATTAGTTTCACCTTTTAAGTTGAATTACTGAAGTAAACTGACTTCACAATATTCTTATTTTTTGAGTTTCGCCTGTATATTAAGGTAAAGGATTAATAAGCATCTATTCACAATATGCATCATCAGCAGAAACATATCAATCTACACAGTTGCTAATTTATGATGATCTGCTAGACTCCATGTGAAACAAAAACTGACTGTGTCACAGCATTACTCAAGTGGAGTTTAGTTAGCGCTTCTACTAATGAATCAGAATGATGAAATAATAATCCCTGCCTCATGCTAGGAGTTTTACTATTGTACAGATCACACATCAAGCGCGGGAGTCAGAGCAGAGCTTGTGGCAACCAGATTTAGTTCTGTTCCTTTGCCCACGATCCTAACTTGAACACAATCAAGCAATGTTTCTACATGCATATGCCATAGACTTGGACACCGTGTACAGCTTCTCTCAGAGGTACAATGATGTCGGCATAAGCTGTCAAATGTATTTTAGGTACAATAGCTGAAGCATTGCCTTGGAATGTGCAAATCTGATTGGCAGCTCTACGTTAAAGTGTAACGGAAAGCATTCATTCTCTCAGAGCGATGACGCACGCGCTGAACCACTAGGTATTTTTAACCATTGCTGTAATAAAAGAAATCCAGTCTGCTTGTTACAGATTAATCATAAAGCTGATTAGTTTCTACCTAAAGCACATGTTGCTAATCAGCACCACTTTCTTGAGGAGAAAAAAAACACACTGCAAAGATGTAAAGCTCATAAAATAAAAAAGCTCATAAAATATTAACACCTTACATGTTTTTTTTCCTCTTCAAAAAAAAATCTATCTATCTATCTATCTATCTATCTATCTATCTATCTATCTATCTATCTATCTATCTATCTATCTATCTATCTATCTATCTATCTATCTATCTCACTTTGTCAATGGATGCCATAGATACTGTTTACAAAGTAGAGAACATAGCTGCTAATGTTAGAGATTGATGGAATGAGGCCAAGTATTTACCTGAGGTGATCTCCCAACAAGTCTCTAGTCATAACTGGTGCACAGTCAACCTAAACCAGGTGGAAGCAGATGAGCAGAGAGACGTGATGAGCCTTCCCTGATCAATGCTCTGATCTCTCTGCAATCCCTGCAGAGCTGCAGTGTACTCCTAGCTGACTGTCACTGACTTCATTCAGTCTGCACCAAGCCAAACTGCTTCACACCAGCTAAGATACTGCTGAGCAGTCACAAAGCCATAAGTTAGGAACATTATGCTAATGACTGTACGCTGCGTATTTAACATTCAGAATTGTTCACATTATGTGATGTGCCAAGAGGAGACAAGGCAAAGTCATTGGAACATTGACTGCTAGAACAGACTGCAATTACTGTGTGGTAGCAAGAGCATACACCTTGAGGTACAATTACCCAGCTGCCTTGGCAAAATGAAATGTGCCCAGGCACTCGATCTGTTTACCTTTCCTATCTAATTAGCCGCATGCTAGGACCGCCCTGTCAGTTCTCTAATTCCAGCCACACACTGGAAGATTGACCTACAAGATGTACATTAGATCAGCCGAGTGGTGCAGGTAGTTTACGGCAGCAAACATGCAATAACGTTTTTCACCATCCAATTTTCACCATCCAATCAGGTGAAAATAAATAGGATCTTCATTCATGATATTATTTTTGATTATTACAGTGAAACGTCAATTCTTTTCACTGCACATTTACTTTAGTGTTCATTTGCACTGAAGGTTAGTCAAATTAATCTCACAGACGTCTGCCAAATCGGACTACCAATAGTTTGCCAACATAAAGCTGTGTACATATGGCTCAACCTGCAGACAATCTTCCAGGCATCCGATTATCACGACTCATTTTCCAATTGAAGTTCAGTTAGCTGTAAAAAGAAAAAACAACAAACATGTAGCTTTTCTAACTTCCCTTTGGATTTTGGCTATTTACTCTAGTAAAGTGCTCCTCTCATCTTTTCTTTTCAGCACATAAACAGATCAGCATTTGTTACCAAAAATGCAACTAAGCGATAGCATATCCCCCTAATAATAACTTTGCAGTATGTGATTGAAACATCAATATTAAGCAGGCATGTCCTAGGGAAAGACCAGACCCCTATGCCAGACCCCATTAACAGACAGCAACCCTACAGACAGTAGGACACCATAACACCACTCCAGTAACAGACAGCACCCCATGGCAGTAAACAAAGAAATCCCCTGCTTTGTAAACTCCTGTGTCACCATGGTTGCGGTAAAGTGAAGCCACTCATGTATCCCAATACTCTTCAGCCCAGTCAAGATTCACCAATCCTCCATCCACATCCTTAGGGATTGTACAAAGGGAAGGTCAAAAGGAGGAAACCAGTAGATGCTGTGCAGCTGAGGTGAATGCTGCCTGGGCTGAAAAGTATCTAGACACATGAATGGCATCGCCACGAGCCAAGCTTGCCACAACCTAGATACACTTCTGTTCTGATATATATATATATATTCAAAGAGACCAAGGTTGCGGGAAACACCCCAGGTGTGAAAGAATTATGGTAAAAAGAATTGAAAGAATTAAAAAATAATGACATATAGCACCATAAATAAACAATAGCAGCAACAAGGTGTAAATATAAATTATGTTATGCCTTTAGGTGCCTATCAGACAGTTGACAACATTAGTGATAGATGCTCGGATACCCCTTTTTATAATTTGAGTTTGGTCGAATTCGAATAGTAAATTATTCGAATTCGGTCGAATATTCGAGTCGAATATTTTTTACTATTCGATTCGACCTCGGACTTCGACCTCACTATTCGAGTCGGTATTCAAGCTCATTATTCGAGCTGACTATTCGAATTGGCCTTAAAGAGAGTCTGAAGCGAGAATAAATCTCGCTTCAGACCTCATAAATAGCAGGGGCATGTGTGCCCCTGCTAAAACGCCGCTATAGCGCGGCTTAACGGGGGTCCCTTCACCCCCAAATCCCCCTCGATACACCCGGGGAGCGCTTCCTGGTTGGGGCAGGGCTAACCGCCGCAGCCCTGCCCCACGCGCGTCTGTCAGCGCGTATCTCCGCCTCTCCCCCGCCCCTCTCAGTCTTCCTTCACTGAGAGGGGCGGGGGAGAGGCGGCGATGCGCCGCTGACAGACGCGACTGGAGGCAGGGCTGCAGCCGTTAGCCCTGCCTCCAGGAAGAGACAGCCAGCGACCTTTTCACGACACACTTTTGCAAGGGGTGGGTTGGGGGTGAAGGGACCCCCGTTTAGCCGCGGGATAGCGGCGTTTTAGCAGGGGCACACGTGCCCCTGCTATTTATGAGCTCTGAAGCGAGATTTATTCTCGCTTCAGAGTCTCTTTAAATAGCTTCCAACACTTGTTTTGAGGGTGAATGATGCAAGAAACATCTTTTTTTCCAAGTAACAACAGCAAGTGATTATGTGGGGATGTTCCTTTAAAAAAAAAAAAGGTGGAAAGAGAAGTTGTGTCCAAAATGTTGTTCAGTACTGTATATACTTCTTCTTCTTCTTTATCTTCTATATCTTCTTCTTCTTCGTCTATATCTTCTTCTTCTATATCTTCTTCTTCTATATCTTCTTCTATATCTTCTTCTTCTTCTTCTATATCGTCTCTTTTCTTCTTCTTCTTCTTCATCTTCTTCATCTTCTTCATCATCTTCTTCTTCTTCATCTTCTTCATCTTCTTCTTCTTCATCTTCTTCATCTTCTTCTTCTTCATCTTCTTCTTCTTCTTCATCTTCTTCTTCTTCATCTTCTTCTTCATCTTCTTCATCTTCTTCTTCATCTTCTTCATCTTCTTCTTCTTCTTCACCTTCTTCTTCTTCATCTTCTTCATCTTCTTCTTCTTCATCTTCTTCATCTTCTTCTTCTTCATCTTCTTCTTCTTCATCTTCTTCATCTTCTTCATCTTCTTCTTCTTCATCTTCTTCTTCTTCTTCTTCTTCTCCTTCTTCTTCTTCTCCTTCTTCTTCTTCTTCTTCTTCTCCTTCTTTTTCTATATCGTCTTCTTCTTCTTCACTTATTTCTCTTTTATATATTTTTTTTAAAGAAATGCAGCTATTTTTGAGCGTAACAAATAGCTGTTGGCGCACGCATGTTGGAAGCGCCATTGTATGTGCTCCCTGGCAGTGGAAACACACAGACAGCAGGAGGTAAATTCAGCAGCAGGAGGAGGAGGATAAGTGTGTGGCAGCAGGCAGTCAATGAGGCAGGCAGCGTGACATAATAGCCCTGGTACCTAGCGGTGATACCAGGGCTGTAAATAAACACAGCAGGAGGTCCCAGACAGCGGTCGTGCAGCCCACATCGTGTCCAATACACAACTGGTACAACACAGTTTTCTACCCGGGCACCTCAGAAAAATTAAACCTTTTTTTTTTTTATGGTTTATTTGTTTTGTTTTTACAACAAATTACACAGACAGATATAGCTATTGTTTGACGTAATAGCTGGTGGCAGAGTGGCAGCAGAAGGTAAATCTGTGTACCCTGGCAGTGGGAAACACAGACAGACAGCAGCAGCAGGAGGAATGGAGGAGTAATGTGAGCAACTATTGTTTGACGTAATAGCTGGTGGCAGAGTGGCAGCAGAAGGAAATTCTGTGTACCCTGGCAGTGGGAAACACAGACAGACAGCAGCAGCAGCAGGAGGAATGGAGGAGTAGTGTGAGTGTGGCAGCAGGCCAGGCAGGCAGCGTGACATATTAGCCCTGGTACCTAGCGGTGATACCAGGGCTGTAAATAAACACAGCAGGAGGTCCCAGACAGCGGTCGTGCAGCCCACATCGAGGCCAATACACAACTGGGACAACACAGTTTTCAACCCGGGCACCTCAGAAAAATTAAACCTTTTTTTTTTTTGGTTTATTTGTTTTGTTTTTACAACAAATTACACAGACAGATATAGCTATTGTTTGACGTAATAGCTGGTGGCAGAGTGGCAGCAGAAGGAAATTCTGTGTACCCTGGCAGTGGGAAACACAGACAGACAGCAGCAGCAGCAGGAGGAATGGAGGAGTAGTGTGAGTGTGGCAGCAGGCCAGGCAGGCAGCGTGACATAATAGCCCTGGTACCTAGCGGTGATACCAGGGCTGTAAATAAACACAGCAGGAGGTCCCAGACAGCGGTCGTGCAGCCCACATCGAGGCCAATACACAACTGGGACAACACAGTTTTCAACCCGGGCACCTCAGAAAAATTAAACCTTTTTTTTTATGGTTTGTTTTGTTTTTACAACAAATTACACAGACAGATATAGCTATTGTTTGACGTAATAGCTGGTGGCAGAGTGGCAGCAGAAGGTAAATCTGTGTACCCTGGCAGTGGGAAACACAGACAGACAGCAGCAGCAGCAGGAGGAATGGAGGAGTAATGTGAGCAACTATTGTTTGACGTAATAGCTGGTGGCAGAGTGGCAGCAGAAGGAAATTCTGTGTACCCTGGCAGTGGGAAACACAGACAGACAGCAGCAGCAGCAGGAGGAATGGAGGAGTAGTGTGAGTGTGGCAGCAGGCCAGGCAGGCAGCGTGACATAATAGCCCTGGTACCTAGCGGTGATACCAGGGCTGTAAATAAACACAGCAGGAGGTCCCAGACAGCGGTCGTGCAGCCCACATCGTGTCCAATACACAACTGGGACAACACAGTTTTCAACCCGGGCACCTCAGAAAAATTAAACCTTTTTTTTTTTATGGTTTATTTGTTTTGTTTTTACAACAAATTACACAGACAGATATAGCTATTGTTTGACGTAATAGCTGGTGGCAGAGTGGGGGCAAAAGGTAATTCTGTGTACCCTGGCAGTGGGAAACACAGACAGACAGCAGCAGCAGCAGGAGGAATGGAGGAGTAATGTGAGCAACTATTGTTTGACGTAATAGCTAGTGGCAGAGTGGCAGCAGAAGGAAAATCTGTGTACCCTGGCAGTGGGAAACACAGACGGACAGCAGCAGCAGCAGGAGGAATGGAGGAGTAGTGTGAGTGTGGCAGCAGGCCAGGCAGGCAGCGTGACATAATAGCCCTGGTACCTAGCGGTGATAACAGGGCTGTAAATAAACACAGCAGGAGGTCCCAGACAGCGGTCGTGCAGCCCACATCGTGTCTAATACACAACTGGGACAACACAGTTTTCAACCCGGGCACCTCAGAAAAATTAAACCTTTTTTTTTTTTATGGTTTATTTGTTTTGTTTTTACAACAAATTACACAGACAGATATAGCTATTGTTTGACGTAATAGCTGGTGGCAGAGTGGCAGCAGAAGGTAAATCTGTGTACCCTGGCAGTGGGAAACACAGACAGACAGCAGCCGCAGTAGGAGGAGTGGAGGAGTAATGTGAGCAACTATTGTTTGACGTAATAGCTGGTGGCAGAGTGGCAGCAGAAGGAAATTCTGTGTACCTTGGCAGTGGGAAACACAGACAGACAGCAGCAGCAGCAGGAGGAATGGAGGAGTAGTGTGAGTGTGGCAGCAGGCCAGGCAGGCAGCGTGACATAATAGCCCTGGTACCTAGCGGTGATACCAGGGCTGTAAATAAGCACAGCAGGAGGTCCCAGACAGCGGTCGTGCAGCCCACATCGTGTCCAATACACAACTGGGACAACACAGTTTTCAACCCGGGCACCTCAGAAAAATTAAACCTTTTTTTTTTTTTTTTTTTTGGTTTATTTGTTTTGTTTTTACAACAAATTACACAGACAGATATAGCTATTGTTTGACGTAATAGCTGGTGGCAGAGTGGCAGCAGAAGGTAATTCTGTGTACCCTGGCAGTGGGAAACACAGACAGACAGCAGCCGCAGCAGGAGGAATGGAGGAGTAATGTGAGCAACTATTGTTTGACGTAATAGCTGGTGGCAGAGTGGCAGCAGAAGGAAATTCTGTGTACCCTGGCAGTGGGAAACACAGACAGACAGCAGCAGCAGCAGGAGGAATGGAGGAGTAGTGTGAGTGTGGCAGCAGGCCAGGCAGGCAGCGTGACATAATAGCCCTGGTACCTAGCGGTGATACCAGGGCTGTAAATAAACACAGCAGGAGGTCCCAGACAGTGGTCGTGCAGCCCACATCGTGTCCAATACACAACTGGGACAACACAGTTTTCAACCCGGGCACCTCAGAAAAATTAAACCTTTTTTTTTATGGTTTATTTGTTTTGTTTTTACAACAAATTACACAGACAGATATAGCTATTGTTTGACGTAATAGCTGGTGGCAGAGTGGGGGCAGAAGGTAATTCTGTGTACCCTGGCAGTGGGAAACACAGACAGACAGCAGCAGCAGCTGGAGGAATGGAGGAGTAATGTGAGCAACTATTGTTTGACGTAATAGCTGGTGGCAGAGTGGCAGCAGAAGGACACTCTGTGTACCCTGGCAGTGGGAAACACAGACAGACAGCAGCAGCAGCAGCAGCAGGAGGAATGGAGGAGTAGTGTGAGTGTGGTAGCAGGCCAGGCAGGCAGCGTGACATAATAGCCCTGGTACCTAGCGGTGATACCAGGGCTGTAAATAAACACAGCAGGAGGTCCCAGACAGCGGTCGTGCAGCCCACATCGTGTCCAATACACAACTGGGACAACACAGTTTTCAACCCGGGCACCTCAGAAAAATTAAACCTTTTTTTTTTTATGGTTTATTTGTTTTGTTTTTACAACAAATTACACAGACAGATATAGCTATTGTTTGACGTAATAGCTGGTGGCAGAGTGGCAGCAGAAGGTAAATCTGTGTACCCTGGCAGTGGGAAACACAGACAGACAGCAGCCGCAGCAGGAGGAATGGAGGAGTAATGTGAGCAACTATTGTTTGACGTAATAGCTGGTGGCAGAGTGGCAGCAGAAGGAAATTCTGTGTACCCTGGCAGTGGGAAACACAGACAGACAGCAGCAGCAGCAGGAGGAATGGAGGAGTAGTGTGAGTGTGGCAGCAGGCCAGGCAGGCAGCGTGACATATTAGCCCTGGTACCTAGCGGTGATACCAGGGCTGTAAATAAACACAGCAGGAGGTCCCAGACAGCGGTCGTGCAGCCCACATCGTGTCCAATACACAACTGGGACAACACAGTTTTCAACCCGGGCACCTCAGAAAAATTAAACCTTTTTTTTGTTTTTTTTTTGGTTTATTTGTTTTGTTTTTACAACAAATTACACAGACAGATATAGCTATTGTTTGACGTAATAGCTGGTGGCAGAGTGGCAGCAGAAGGTAATTCTGTGTACCCTGGCAGTGGGAAACACAGACAGACAGCAGCAGCAGCAGGAGGAATGGAGGAGTAATGTGAGCAACTATTGTTTGACGTAATAGCTGGTGGCAGAGTGGCAGCAGAAGGAAATTCTGTGTACCCTGGCAGTGGGAAACACAGACAGACAGCAGCAGCAGCAGGAGGAATGGAGGAGTAGTGTGAGTGTGGCAGCAGGCCAGGCAGGCAGCGTGACATAATAGCCCTGGTACCTAGCGGTGATACCAGGGCTGTAAATAAACACAACAGGAGGTCCCAGACAGCGGTCGTGCAGCCCACCTCGTGTCCAATACACAACTGGGACAACACAGTTTTCAACCCGGGCACCTCAGAAAAATTAAACCTTTTTTTTTTTTTTTGTTTTGTTTATTTTTTTTTTTTTTATAGAAAATTACACAGACAGATATAGCTATTGTTTGACGTAATAGCTGGTGGCAGAGTGGCAGCAGAAGGTAAATCTGTGTACCCTGGCAGTGGGAAACACAGACAGACAGCAGAAGGGCAGTACACAGCAGCCCACTGTAGGTGTAAAATGTGTGGCTGCAGGCGACGTAATAGTCAAAGTGAACCAGGCTGGCTTAGTGAGCAGGAGCCAGGAGGTGGTAAAGGGTGGTAAGGCACATTAACGATGGTTCTTCAGTTCATGTCCCCCTCTCGCCGACAACAGGGGCCAGGAACTCGCCTTCCACCCACGCCTGGTTCATCTTGAGAAACGTCAGCCTGTCCACAGACTTGTGAGACAGACGTGAGCGTTTCTCGGTGACCACGCCACCAGCTGCACTGAAGCAGTGCTCGGACAGCACGCTGGAAGGGGGACAGGACAGCACTTCCAGGGCGTACTGCGCCAGCTCGCTCCAGATCTCCAGGCGCTTGACCTAATACTCCATGGGATCAACAGGGGCATCGCTGTCAAGCCCGCTGTAGGACCCCATGTAGTCAGCCACCATTCGGGTCAGGCGCTGGCTGTGACCGGAGGAGGATGCTGCTGCATGCACCTCCTCTCTAGTCACTGCTGCTGGAGCCTCTACAGTCCTGTAGAGCTCGTTGCTGAGAGACAGCAGGTCTGTGGGGCACTTGCTGCTGGATGCAGGCGCCTGCTGCTACCTCTGTGCTGGCTGGACGGTGGGGGTGGAAGGCTGGGGGAAGGCTTCCTCCAAGCGCTCAACAAGGGCCTGCTGCAAGCTCCTTAGTTGTTGCGCTAGGTCTCCTCCTGCAGGCGTCAGGAACTGGCTCAACTTCACCTTGAGGCGTGGGTCCAACATCATGCTGATCCAGATGTCCTCCCTCTGCTTCATCTGGATCACCCTGAAGTCCTTGCGCAGGCACGTCAGCATGTGCGCTGCCATTGGGAAGAGGCGGGCCACGTGTGCTGGCACATCGACGGCAGTGCTGTCCTCATCCTCCTCCTCTGCCTCCTCAGCCTCATCCTCTCTCCACCCCCGCACCAACTCAGCTGCGCTGTGCTGATCCCCCTCATCAGCAGCAAGGTCAGGGACCTCCACCAAGTCCTCCTCCTCCTCCCCCTCAGAGGTGGACTGTGCAGCTGCATGATGCTCCTGCTGGTCCAAGGCTGCTGCTCCCTGTTCCAGCAAAGCATCGAGGGCCCTGTTCAGCAGACAAACCAGGGGCACCCACTCGCAGACCATAGCATGGTCCCTGCTCACCATGTTAGTGGCCTGCAGAAAGGGAGCCAGCACTAAGCACACCTGCTGCATGTGCCTCCAGTCATCATCGGGGACGATGGACAGGATGTTGCTGGTCCTATCCCTTCTCTGAGCGGCGGAAATAGTGGCCTGGACAAGGTACTGGTTGACAGCGTGCTTCTGTTCAACCAGACGCTCCAACATCGCCAGGGTGGAGTTCCAGCGAGTCGGAACGTCAAGGATCAGCCGATGACGTGGCAGCTCCAGCTCCTTTTGCACGTCTTCCAGGCTCGCACAGGCTGCAGCCGAGCGCCGGAAGTGACGCACAACGTTCCTTGCCGTTTCCAGCAGTTCACCCATCCCCTGGTAGGTGCGCAAGAACTTCTGCACCACCAGGTTCAGCACGTGGGCAAGACAGGGAATGTGGGTCAGGTTTCCCCTGTCTATTGCGGCAACCAGATTGGCCCCATTGTCGGCCACCACCTCTCCGACTCTGAGGCCTCTGGGGGTCAGCCAAATCCTCTCCTGCTCCTGGAGTTTGGCCAACACATGGGTTGCCGTCAGTTTGGTCTTCCCAAGGCTGACCAAGTGTAGCAGCGCTTGGCAGTGGCGGGCCTTCACGCTGCTGCTGAGGCGGGGGGTTTGGCCAGGTGTGCCGGAGGATGGCAGAGGATCGGAGGAACCTGCTGCAGTTCCCCTGACCCTGCGGGGTGGCACCACCCACTGTGTTGCTGCTGCTGCTGTGCCCGCTGCTGCTCTCCCATCCTCACCCCCTTCCACCAAGCTGACCCAGTGGACAGTGAAGGACAGGTAGCGGCCTGTCCCGAAGCGGCTGCTCCAGGAGTCCATGGTGATGTGGACCCTTTCACCAACCGCGTGCTCCAGCCCTCACTCCACATTGGCCATCACAAAGCGGTGCAGTGCAGGAATGGCCTTGCGGGCGAAGAAGTGTCTGCTGGGGAGCTGCCAGTCTGGGGCTGCACAAGCAAGCAGCGCACGCATGTCGCTCCCCTCCTGCACGAGCGTGTACGGCAGGAGTTGGGAGCACATGGCCCGTGCCAGCAAGCCGTTCAGCTGCCGCACGCGACGGCTGCTGGGAGGCAGAGCCCTAACCACCCCCTGGAAGGACTCGCTCAAAAGGCTCTGGCGTGCCCTTTTGCTGGCACGGGAATCAGCAGACACAGCAGAGGAGGCCACTGAGGACTGGCTGCCAGAACAGGCCTCAGTGTCGGCGGCAGGAGTTGCAGAGGGGGGAGGAGCAGTGCGTTTCCGCACTCCTGCTGGTGCTGCTGGAGGAGCAGGAGGGCGGGTGGCTGCTGTTGCTGCTGCTGCTGAAGGCTGTGCAGTGATGGGTGTGGTGCCACTGCCAGCACCAGATGCCTTCAGCCTCTGGAACTCCTCATGCTGGTGGAAATGTTTCGCAGCAAAGGTGGTTGATGAGCGAGCTGGTGCTGAACTTTAAGGGGTCTGCACCTCTGCTCAACTTCCGCTGACAGTGGTTGCAAGTGGCGTATTTGCTGTACACTGTGGGCATGGTGAAAAACCACCAGATTGGTGACAAAAACAACCCCCTACGGCCTGGAGCCACTGCTGCCTGTCTCCCTGTGGTGGTTGGGGCGGGGGCTTGGGTGCAGCTGGTGGTGGTACTGGCAGATGCTGCTGCTGCTGCTGCTGAGCCTGAGACACCAGCAGGCTGTGGGATCTGCCTACTGCTGCCAATGCTTGCAATGATGCGCCTCCTTGCAAGGCCCACAAGCGCATCCTCCTCCTCCTCAGAGCTGCTGATGACAACATCCCCTGGAGCTGGTGGCACCCAGTCTTTGTCTGTCACCGTGTCATCATCATCCTCCCCCTCCTGAAACATGTCCTGCTGGGATGATGACCCCCCAAACTCCTCTCCTGATGCATGGATGGGCTGCTTGACTGTCGCCACAGTCTTGCTGTCCAATCCCTCCTCCCCCAAAGTTCCCATCAGCATCTCCTCCTCAAAATCGCCAACAACAGCAGACAATACCCTGATGGTGCCTGGGGTCAAAAAACTGCTGAGTGACAGGTCGGCGACTGACGGTGAACTGGCCTCCTCCCCAAGCCCTGCTGGGCGGCTGCTGCGAACAGGGGTGGTGGTGGTGGTGGTGGTGAGGGTGGAGGCCTCGAATGCAGAGCTGATGGCGGGCTGCTCATCCTCTGTCATCAGTTGCACCACAGTGGCTGCATCCTTTTCCTCAATGGGACGTTTCCGACCCGGCTGGAGGAAAATCGGAGCAGGTGCTACACGCTGCTGCTGCTGTGTCTCTGCAGCGTGAGTTGCAGATGCTCCTGCTGGGCGGCGCCCAAGGCGTCCACGGCCAGTGGCTATAGGAGGAATGTTAGCCACTGACGCTGCTGCTGCGGAACTGTGCATGGTGGCGCGGCTGCGGCTTGCCACAATGCTGCTCCTTCTCCTCCTGATTCCCTTGCTGCCCTTCCCCTTGCCCAAACCGCACTGGCTGCCACTTCCAGACATCTTAGATGTTTTGGGCGTAAACACAAAAGTTTTTAAAAAGGGCGGGTGAAAAGTGGGGTACTTTAATGGAGTGGGTTGGTGGGTGAGGTGACACTAATCACTAAGTGATTAGATCGCTAACTGATTAGTACAGTACAAATACAAAATACAATAATCGGTAATCAGTAAGTGTGAACAGTGAACAGTGAGTGTGTCCCCTAGTACACTAACTAGAAAATACAATAATCAGTAGTAATCACTCAGATTCAGTAGAAGGAAATAGAGTGTGTGTACACTACAGACAGTGAGTGCACGCACGCGCACACACACGCAGGAGCTAGCCTATGAACAGTGACTGAGTGAGTGTCCCTAGTACAGTAAGTAAGTAGTAACAGTCAGGAAGTACAACTAGAAATTACAATAATCAGATTCAGTAGTAATCACAAGGAAATAGAGTGTGTGTACACTACAGACAGTGCACGCGCACACACACGCAGGAGCTAGCCTATGAACAGTGACTGAGTGAGTGTCCCTAGTACAGTAAGTAAGTAGTAACAGTCAGGAAGTACAACTAGAAATTACAATAATCAGTAGTAATCACAAGGAAATAGAGTGTGTGTTCACTACAGACAGTGAGTGCACGCACGCGCACACACGCGCAGGAGCTAGCCTATGAACAGTGACTGAGTGAGTGTCCCTAGTACAGTAAGTAAGTAGTAACAGTCAGGAAGTACAACTAGAAATTACAACTTAATCAGATTCAGTAATCAGTAGTAATCACAAGGAAATAGAGTGTGTGTACACTACAGACAGTGCACGCGCACACACACGCAGGAGCTAGCCTATGAACAGTGACTGAGTGAGTGTCCCTAGTACAGTAAGTAAGTAGTAACAGTCAGGAAGTACAACTAGAAATTACAATAATTAATCAGTAATCAGAAGGAAATAGAGTGTGTGTACACTACAGACAGTGCACGCACACACACACGGTCACACGCAGGAGCTATGAACAAACAGTGACAGTGAGTGTCCTAGTACAGTTATATAACGACAATACAAAATACAATCACTCAGTAGCTAGTAAAGGACAGCAGAAATACTGGTATAGATGAGAAATAAACTAACAGAGGACAGGAGAGAACAGCTGAGCTGCCCACACAGGCAGGCCCTGAGGCCTAAAGTTGTGTAAGCTTGCCTGCAGCAGCTGGCTCTCTAGTAACACACAAGCTACTAACTAAAATACAATGTCTATCTAACTAACAACAATATAGGTGTATATAGGAGGTGTATGTGAGCAAAAACGCTAGGTGAATGACCACAATAAAGCTCTTGCAAAGCCAAAGCACAAAGAAGCAGATCTCTCTCTGTACAAAGTCAGGCAAGGACGGAAAAACCTAACATGGCGGCCGCTATTTATAGGGTAGGGGCTGGCCAGGGTCCCCCTCAGTGAATGGCTGCCGTCAGAGGGCCTGGGAGCCCTCTGATTGGCTCTGAGGACATCAATCTGGGCTATGACGCTATTCGAGCTCGGTATTCGAGCTCGAATAGTGCTGTTAGCTCGAATAGCGCGAATAGTGAATGTGCTATTCCAGTTCACTCGAATAGCCCATTCGAATATCTCCAGCTATTCGGAGCTCGAATACCGAGCTCGAATAGCTGAATAAGAGCTCGAATATTCGAGCTACTTGAATATTCGAGCTCTGTTGAGCACCACTGCTAACCATACTCTTCAATCAATACAACCAACATGTACTATTCAAACATAAAAGTAAAGATCTATTTATCTTAGAAGAGCACTTCATTTAATCAACCACAAGCATTACAGTAAAGTAACACTGGATATTCTGACAACTTAACCACAAGAACCATTTCCCCAGCACTACTAAAAAGGCCATTTCTTTGCAAATGATATGTGTATGCTAATCAGCGAGTTCCATCATGCACTTAACATAATAATTCAGTAAAAACAGAATCATGAAACAATATGTTGATATTTGCTTTTTGGCAAAGAGTCTGAGATGAGAGTATTTAAGAAGAAGCCCTGTGGGTTGTTCGTACGTACGCCTAGTGACATACTGCTTTTCAGATCTGCACACAGTTGAAAAAAAATCCCAATTATTTTGAAGGTTCACAGTAACAAAGTGGTTAGCATTTGCTCCTTTTAATGTTCAAGTCTCAGGTTTAACATCAGTTTGAATGTTATCTGCTTACAGTATGTATATTCTCTCTGTGTGTGTTTGCATGAGTTTTGATTTTCTCCAGCGTTCCAAAAAACAAACAAGTACTCTAGCTTGTAAGCCCATCCGGGGAACAGCCAGTGATAAGAAATATGTATTGAGCTGTAGACCTAGTTGGGTCCCCTTCTTCACTATAGTGGAAGAGCTTTATATCCTATGATGAAATACTCTGGCCTCTACACCAATGCTAAGGCTGCAGAGAGGTCACATGCGGGGATTGAGTGCTCCAAGATACTCACCAATTCCCTAGCTAATGAAGCCCACTAGAGCTAAAGCTGGGATGATCCCGGTAATCAAACAGTCCCTGACATAAAGTCTGTACATGCGCTAGATAAATGAGCGATGTCGCTTTAAACAACATTGCTTGGCAAAAAGAAAAGACAAGTCTTTTAAAAATCGTTGTCCACACACGCACCGATATTACAAACGTCTATGTCATTTGAATACTGCACGCGCAAGCAGACGTGACATTTCACACGTCATGCGTGCCTGCTCCGGGACAACATCAATTGAACGACATTGCACACACCTGGCTGACTGTACAATATCTGCCCAATAGTCATCTGAAATGATCTGCCAGTTGGATCAGGCAGAATATCTGATATTGGTCTCTTCTAATTGTCATTTGGCAACATTTTTTGCAACAATTATCGCCCGATGCAACGATATCTGTCGTTCATTGGACGTTTCAAATGCAAACTATCTAGTGTGTGTACAAGGCTTCACAGTAGGGGTTAGAGATGAGCCATTTCCTATCCATTATAATGTGAACAGTGACAAACATATGCTCTATGGAGAACGCCTGACAGCTGGATTTAGCAATACTGAGTTTATGACAGTACACTGCAATAAACGGCACTTTAAACAGTAATTTCATGGTAAATTTCTATGGCTTAGAAATACATTTTCCACTCTAAATTAAAGCCAATTGTTCAGTCATGTCATGGCAAGACAGTAAAGCTAAAATGACATGTTCTGCACCTGACACCAGCAGTATAATCCTCAAATAATGATACATTCTAAAGATTCCCGAGTGATTGTACATGCAGCAAAACCGAATAACTTGCCTTCAGATCTTGTGAATATAACTGGCATCCTTATTAAAATGCAGATGAACATTTGCCAGTTACAAAGACTAATGAAGTCAATGGGGAAAGACATGACGCTAAATAAATTAAAGTGGATATATATTATGATGTTCGGATGACTGGACTTTACAGTAATAGACTAGTAATGCGTTGGCAACAATAAAAGCAATACAAGTACAAAGTGGGAAACACTCATCTTAAAAGTGGAATCACTTACAATTTTAGTTCATATAAATAATTGAAGTATATTAAGATTGGTACTAGCAACTACTACAGTAGAGTCTTGGGCTATCTGTCCTGATACTCAACTAACCAGCAGTCTCAACAAAACAGCACATATCGCAGTACTCACAGTGGTGAAGGCCAACTTCTTAGGCTGTTTGTGGGCTGTGCTATACTTACTGGGTTCCATGGTTCCCTAAAGCTAAAGGGACCATGAGCACTAATTAAAAATGAAATTGTGACTTACCTGGGGCTTTCTCCAGCCCACCGTAGCTGCAAGGTCCCCTGGTGTCCTCCTGGCTCCTCTCCCGGTCCTGGCTGGTGGCTCCGTTACGGTACGACTTCGGCCTGAAGTCGTCAGGGCTGCTTCCTGCTTTGCCGATATGCGTAATCACGCTAGCCAGCTATGCGCCATCACGCCGGCCGGCGTGAGAGTCCTGCGCTGCGCATGCACAGTTCTCTAATGTTGAACCGCGTATGTGCAGGACTCTCGCATATCGGCAAAGTGGGAAGCGGCCCTGACGACTTCAAGCCAAAGTCGTATCATAACGGAGCCGACAGCCGGAACTGGGAGCCAGGAGGACGTTGGGGGGCCTCTTGGCCTACGGTGGGCTGAAGGAAACCCCAGGTAAGTCACAATTTAATTTTTAATTGGTGCTCAAGGTCCCTCCAATACACTTTCAATTAGTGTATTTTAACATTTAACATTGAGTTCATGGTATGTATATAGAGTGGGGTATAGTACTGTATTAGCTAGGCATATTTTTAATATTGAGTCTCAAGCAAGCACAAAGCACCCTTATCCAGCATCAGCCAATCCCAGGCAGTGCCGGATAACCGAGACTCTAATATATATATATATATATATATATATATATATATATATATATATATATATATATATATATATATATATATATACATACATATATACACACACACACACACATATATATATATATATATATATATATATATATATGTATATATATAATATTATTGAAGAGTTCAGACTCAGAGAAGATTCACTATAAGTAAAAAATATTTGCAATGCAATGTTGCAAAGTGGTGGAGAGAAACAGACTGGATAGGGTATAGTTACCATATATATATATATATATATATATATATATATATATATATATATATATATATATATATATATATATATATATATATATACATACATACAGTGGGAATGCGAAAGCTTGGGCAACCTTGTTAATTGTCATGATTTTCCTGTATAAATCTCTCATTGTTACGATGAAAAATGTCAGTTAAATATATCATACAGGACACACAGTGATATTTGAGAAGTGAAGTGAAGTTTATTAGATTTACAGAAAGTGTGTAATAATTGTTTAAATAAAATTAGGCAGGTGCATACATTTGGGCACCACAAAAAAAAAATGAAATCAATATTTAGCAGATTCTCCTTTTGCAGAAATTAGAGCCTCTAAACGCTTCCTGTAGGTTCCAATGAGAGTCTGGATTCTAGTTAAAGCGGAATATAACCCTGCATTTCAACTTTGCTCTAAAACTTATTTACAGCATATTATATGCAAAAAGCATTTTTTTTTTTACTAGACCAGCATTGGAAGGGCTAAACACAGAGGTTTAAAGTTCAGTGGAGAGATATGCAGAAGTTCAGATTGTTACATTCTATTTAGTTATATGTATCTATTGAGAAATGTTACACACTCTTTGGCTGTCCTCCAACTCCTTCTTAGTCAGAGAGATGAGTCACATTTAACACTTAGGGCTCGTTTCCACTATCGTGAATCTGCATGCGTCCAACGCATGCAGATTCGCACATGTAATGCAAGTGGATGGGCCTGTTTCCACTACAGCGTTGTTGAGGTGCGTTTTTTTCAGCGGTGAAAAAACGCACAAAAGAGCCAACGAATTCGCCTGAGAGTGGAACGCATGCGAATCGCCGCTAATGTATTTAATAGGAAATTCGCATGCTGTTTTGGTATGCGAATTTTCATGCGAATTCGCATGCGAATTCGCATGAAATCAATGGAAAAGCACACCGGCATTGCCATGGTTAAATTGGCATGCATCATCATCCGTGCGAATTCGCATGCGAATTTGCACGAAAATTCGCATGCACACGCATGCAAAATTCGCATCTGCATGCAAATTTTGCCGCAGCGATTTCGCAACGCAATAGTGGAAACGAGCCCTCAGATACATTTATGTAAACAAAATGTATCTATGTCAGCTTCCGTCTGCAGAAATCTCCAGGAACTTTAAAGCACTGTGTAACTCTTCCAATGCTGGTCTAGTAAAAAAAAAAATGCTGGTTGCATATAATATACTGTAAATAATGTTTTAGAGCAAAGTTGAAATGCAGGGTTATATTCCGCTTTAAAGGTATTTTGGACGATTCCTATTTACAAAACATCTCTGGTTCATTCAGGTTTGATGGCTTCCGAGCATGGACAGCTCTCTCACACCACAGATTTTCAATTATATTCAGGTCTGGGGACTGAGATGGCCATTCCAGAATGTTATACTTGTTCCTCTGCATGAATGCCTTAGTGGATTTTGAGCAGTGTTTAGGGTTGTTGTCTTGTTGAAAGATCCAGCCCCAGCGCAGCTTCAGCCTTGTCACTGATTCCTGGACATTGGTCTCCAGAACCTGCTGATACTGAGTGGAATCCATGCGTCCCTCAACTTTGACAAGATACCCAGTCCCTGCACTGGCCACACAGCCCCACAGCATGATGGAACCACCACCATATTTTACTGTAGGTAGCGGGTGTTTTTCTTGGACTGCTGTGTTGTTTTTCTTTCATGCATAACACCCAAATAACTCAATTTTAGTTTCATCAATCCACAGCACCTTATTCCAAAATGAAGCTGGCTTGTCCAAATGTGCTTTAGCGGCTCTGTTTGTGCTGTGGGCAGAGAAAAGGCTTCCTCTGCCTCACTCTTACATACAGCATCTCCTTGTGTAAAGTGCGCCAAATGGTTGAAACATGCACAGTGACTCCATTTGCAGCAAGATGATGTTGTAGGTCTTTGTTGGTGGTCTGTTGATTGACTCTGACTGTTCTCACCATTCGTTGCTTCTGTTTATCTCAGATTTTTCTTGGTCTGCCAGTTTGAGCCTTAACTTGCACTGAGCCTGTGGTCTTCCATTTTCTCAATATGTTCTTAACTGTGGAAACAGACAGCTGAAATCTCTGAGACGGCTTTCTGTATCCTTCCCCAATACCATGATGGTGAACAATCTTTGTCTTCAGGTAATTTGAGAGTTGTTTTGAGACCCCCATGTTGCTACGCTTCAGAGAAAATTAAAAGAGCAGGGGAAACTTACAACTGACCCCCTTAAACACTCTTTCTCATAAGTGGATTCACCTGTGTATGTAGGTCAGGGGTCACTGAGCTTACCAAGCCAATTTGAGTTCCAATAATTACCGTAGTTCTAAAGGTTTTGGAATCAAAAATATTACAACAGTGCCCACATTTATGCACCTGCCTAATTTTGTTTAAAAAATTATTGCACACTTTTTGTACATCCAATAAACTTAATTTCACTCCTCAAATATCACTGTGTGGGTCTCCTATATGATATATTTAACTAACATTTTTTTATCATAACAACCAACGATTTATACAGGAAAATCATGACAATTAACAAGGTTGCCCAAACTTTCGCATCCCACTGTGTATATATATATATATATATCTCCTATACTACACTGGCTGTCGCTGCGTCCTCCTGTGTCCCTGCATCGTGCCTGGCGCGCATGTTCAGCATGCAGGTGGACTTTGGCCAGCACAAGAGGACGGGCACGGGGGGCGAGCGTGTGCATGTTGCATGGGGGGTGGCGGCAGGTGGGCCATTTTTTAATGGGCGGGCCTTTAACCTAATATATATATATATATATATATATATATATATATATATATATATATATATATATATATATATATATATACTGTATATATATATATATATATATATATATATATGTATATATATATATATATATATATATATATATATATATATATATATATATATATATATATATACACTGTATTTTTTGGACTATAAGACGCACCTGATCATAAGACGCACCTAGGTTTAGAGGACAGAAGCCAGGCGAAAAAAAAAAAATACTAAACCTGGTGAAGGGACATCTTGTGGATTATGCCCACTTTGTATCTCATGCCCCTTTGTGCCTCTTGTGTCTCCCTGTGTCCTCCTGTGTCCCCCATGTGTCTGCCTCTATGCCCCTTTGTGTCCCCCTTATGTCCTCCTCTATGGTCCTCTTCTATGCCCCTTTGTTTCCCTCTGTGTCCTCCGTTTGTCCCCATGTGTACTCCTCTGCATGGGCACAGTACAGGGAGTCCCCGACATTGCAGTGGGTTGGAGGTTCATATCAGCAGGCATTCGCAAGTCAGGAACTCCCTGCATTTGGAATATAAGACGCATCTCTCCCCAATTTTGGAGGAGAAAAAGTGAGTTTTATAGTCCAAAAAAACTGTATATTAGATTAGTTGCTAATAATTTCCGTTGTACCGTTTTTATTACCGTCTGCTTCCATGCAGATATTTTCTGTTCAGAAAACTGTGGTTATATCAACAAGAACTATATGGTTGAAAGATGCGCCCAGGTTGTAGATAAAAGCGTTTAAAAGCAGTTTAAAACCGGAAAAAGGTTTGAGGTTGCTTACCTCAATGATGACAAATGTTTGCATAAACAAAAGATTTTATTGGTAGCACAGGTGGTGACGCGTTTCGCGGGTCTAAGCCCGCTTCCTCAGGCCTATAGCAGTGCCAAGCCAAATAGGATAGTGAGCTAAGGGAGGCTCAGAAAGACTTAGACTCAGAAAGACTCAGAAAGTTCAGGAGAAAAGTTTAATGAAGCAGATCATAAAGTGCTCAAAACAAAACTAAAGCAAGAAACATTTATAATCCTTCTCCACCCTGCAACTAAAATAAGGAATCCAGTACTGTTAAAAAAAAATAAAAAATAAGGCATCCAGTGAAATTACTTTTTGTAATTTAGTGTGGTCAGAGGGATGGTTGTTCCAGGTGGCTGAATTTGGCATATGCGCCTAGATAAATTTAATGTCAGGACTTGCGCCAGTTTCAACAACTTTTTTTTAAAATAAGAATTAATTATTGTATCTATCACTGATGTGTCAGAATTATTGTCCGGATGCAAGAATTTAATTAACAAAAGTTCTGTAAGAACATCTAAAATAAGACTTTGGCAGTGGACTCTGTTTATACGGCCCATTAGGATAATGATGAGCTTTAGAAAAGCCAAATTGTTACAGTATGTGTGTATTCAATTAAAAATCATGAGAATAGTTAACAAACGGTCAGTAATATTACAACATTTGAAGCAAACCTGTAGAGGATTGCATGGCAGTGAAGTGGTGTCTGAGCTGTGTACTATACAGCTTTGGCACCTCAGCAATGCAAGCTACTGCCAATACCAAAGCTCTACTCAGCACAGTGGCAAAAAATTAGCCTCTGCTCTTGCAAAGCAGATCGGCAGCAGTGTGTTATACATTACCTTACAGGTCCTCTTCATTCTTCAGTATACTAGCACTGCCCAGCCAATCACTATGCAGTTTCCGTCCCTGTTGCAAAGCATGCAGAGACGTACCCTGCATAGTGATTGGCTGTACATCGCTTGTATTCTGAAGGGTGAAGCAGACCTGTCCCGCCCCTACCAGTAGGAGGTAATGTATCACGCTCTGCTGCTGCTCATTATGCACAGATCTTTGCAAGGGGGGAGGGCAAAATGGAGTTATGCCTTTGACTGAGCCCCAGTAAGATCCTCCTGTTTCAAAGCTTCACCCACATCCCTTCCTGCCCCATGACTGTTTATCTAATTATTGCTGAGTAACCCACTGAAGTTAAAAAAAACAACTCATGATGTAATGATGTATGTGTGGTATTGATAATTAATAGAACAGTAGAAGCAAAGAAGAGTCTCAAATTTTAATTTTTAGATATATAGTTTTTTTTAATAACATTGCATAATTCTGTCATATTTGCTATTACAAGCCACACTCTGTATTTTAACCACTTTACCCCCAGCGGTACGAATTTCTCCGCCCCTTTTTTCCCTCCTAAAAAAACAGGGACGGAGAAATCCGTACCTTCCGCGCTACCGCCGCTGTCCGCGCTCCCGCCGCTCGTGCGCGCGCACCAGCCGCTCGTGCACGTCGCCGCCCGCTCGCCCGGAGATCAATGAACGGGAAAATCCATTCCCGTTCGTTGATCTAGCCCCCGCAATGATCTGCTGCTTCTTTCAGAAACAGCGAGATCATTGTGCGTCTCCCAGCCTCCTACTGCTTCCTGTAAGCGTCCTTCCGGACGCTTACAGGTCGCATGTAAACAAACACTCTGTGGCCATCTTGTGGCCAAATAGTAAACTACACCCTAAAAGCATTTTACATATACAAACATTACATTTACACAATAAATTAACTCATTACCTCCCACACTCCCCAATTTTTTTTTTTTTTTGTAATTAAAAAAAAAAAAAAATACAATAAAAAAAAACCCATAAATAGTTACCTTAGGGACTGAACTTTTTAAATATTTATGTCAAGAGGGTATAACACTGTTACTTTATAAACTGCGGGCTTGTAATTAGGGATGGATGCAAAACTGAAAAAAATGCACCTTTATTTCCAAATAAAATATTGTCGCCAAACATTGTGATAGGGACATAATTTAAATGGTTTTATAACCGGGACATATGGGTTAATACATTTCATGGGTTTTAATTACAGTAGCATGCTTTATTTAAAAACTATAATGGCCGAAAACTGAAAAATAATAATTTTTTCCCACATTTTTTCCTATTTCCCCATTAAAACACATTTAGAATAAAATAATTCTTGGCATAATGTCCCACCTAAAGAAAGCCTAATTGGTGGCGAAAAAAACAAGATATAGTTCATTTCATTGGGATAAGTAATAATAAAGTTATAGACGAATGAATGGAAGGAGCGCTGAAAGGTGAAAATTGCTCTGGTGGTCAGGGGGTAAAACCCCTCAGTGGTGAAGTGGTTAATCTATAACACACGCAGAGCTAATGACCCTTTCAACTTCCCTGCAGTAAAAATCTTCTCTAAATCTGTCTCTGTTTCTTTGATGTATAAGTGCTCCAGAAAACAGCGACCCAAGTTGGGTTGGAGAGCTCAGAGAGGCTCTTTTGCATAGATGACGACTGAAGTTTCTTAACTCTTCCTGCGCTGGAAACAATATTAGACTCATATCTGTGCTACTAATGTTCTTAGCTGTACTACACCTACAAATTATTATCTCATAAGTGCATTTTCCCTCCAGATTACATTTAACTGGAGCACAGATATTTAATAGCTGGACTCCAGCCACCAATTTAATCACACAGTGCACCATAGCCAAATGTATATTGCCCAAGTTAATTGCTTTGCTTTTGGGATAGGAACCTGTGGAAGGCCTCCTACAGTGTAGGAGTGCAATGGCAATTGGATAAAAATTTAGCTGCTGATTGATATTCTTCTGAGCACAACTGTGTGATACTTTAAAGGGACTCAGAGATGAGATATAAAAAAAGATTTACACATACCTGAGGCTTCCTCCAGCCCCATCCATGCCGCCGTCCTCCGCAGTCTGCAGTTTCTGAAACCGGGTCCTGTCACTGCCGTCAGTCCAACGGCTGCTGGAGAGATACGCAAAGAGCACACTTCTCATCTTGTGCATAGACTGGAGCCAACTGACGGCAGTTCCCAAAGCTGCAGACAGTGGAGGACGGCGGAGTGGGAGCGATCCGAGCGGATGGGGCTGGAGGAAGCCCCAGGTATGTATAAATCTTTTTTTACATCTCAGCTCTGGTACACGTTAAGTAAACCTGAGCTGAAAAATAAAATTGAAAATAAAGATACACACGTCATACTTACTTCCTGCACTGTCTGCTTATCAATCTCTTTCTCCTCAAACGCATCCTGTTTGTCCGCTGTGATCAATGTAATTTTTTGTCCATCCTCCATTTTAAAATAGTTGAAAACCTCGTAACAGCTTGAACATCAGTTTCCCCTTTCAGTTATAGCTGACAGCAGCTGTTAGAGTAAAAATGGCCCTAAGGCTTTCAGCTTCCTGAGAGACAATTCTGACTAGTCTAGTCATTTGGTAGTTCTCCATAGCAGATTGCTAAATAGCAAGGGATGAATAAATCCATTGTTCTTATTCTTACACACCCAACTGATTGACACTACCTTGTATGCTTCCTTGTCACCACTCCTCCATTTTCCATTGATTAGCAATACTGCTAAGCTATAGCCAAGCAGTGTGTCTGTACAATGCTAATTCCCAGTTATGTCACAAAGATCATTAAAAGTGACATAAATCCACAATGTGTATGAGGTCATTTAAAACATTCTTTCCGTTTTTATGTTTGCAAGGGAAATTCATTTTGAAGTTTTTTTCTTTTATTCCTTTTTAAGTGTTTGCAAGCGGTGAATTGTTTTCTCAAAGAAGAATGGCAGCTAAAAATATCAAGTGTGTAGGAGTCAAAATCTGTATCAAAGTTACACGGTGAGTAAGCCAGAGAGAAATAAATAGTATATTACGTTCAAGCTTTTTTCTTTTTATCACATAATTTTGCAGATTCAGGAGAGGGGTGCGCATTCAAACTATGTTATTCAAAGCAACAAAATGCAGTTTTTTGTTCATGCAGTCTTGTTGTTTCTTGAAGCATATTGTAACTAGGCCAATATAGAGCAACTATTAAACGTATTTTCTTTTGAAAATTACATTTAAAATATATTGTTCACAGAACTGTTGGCCATTCTCTGAAGATGACTAAGGGGGAGACGCTAGATAAAGTATGACTGAGTAAGGGGGGCGCTAGATAAAGTAAGACACAGGTACACTGAGAGACAATAGGGATGTACAGTATGCCATAACCAAGGTTATACAGTACTTTATGGCCCATATGCAATAAAAATGTTCTCCTGTGTTTTCTCCCAGGTGATATTTGCACACGTTGTTGATAAAATGCCTTTTAACCACCCTGGCGTTCTGATTAAATCGCCAGGGTGGCTGCGGGAGGGTTTTTTTTAAATAAAAAAAAAACTATTTCATGCAGCCAACTGAAAGTTGGCTGCATGAAAGCCCACTAGAGGGCGCTCCGGAGGCGATCTTCCGATCGCCTCCGGCGGCAAGAGATAACACGGAAGGCCGCAATGAGCGGCCCTCCGTGTTTCGCTTCCCTCGTCGCCATGGCGACGAGCGGAGTGACGTCATTGACGTCAGCCGACGTCTTGACGTCAGCCGCCTCCGATCCAGCCCTTAGCGCTGGCCGGAACTGTTTGTTCCGGCTACGCTGGGCTCGGGCGGCTGGGGGGACCCTCTTTCGCCGCTGCACGCGGCGGATCGCCGCGCTGCAGCGGCGATCAGGCAGCACACGCGGCTGGCAAAGTGCCGGCTGCGTGTGCTGCTTTTTATTTGGTGCAAATCGGCCCAGCAGGGCCTGAGCGGCAGCCTCTGGCGGTGTTGGACGAGCTGAGCTCGTCCAGACCGCTCAGCAGGTTAACTATAAATGCCTTTTAACTACTTCACGCCACAGGCTATTTTACTCTCACCACCAAAACCCTTTTTTCCCTGTCAGCACAGCTCCCATTCATTTGGCAATCACTTTACTACTTTACTACTGCATATCACACCTAAATGATTTATATCTTGTTTTTTTTTTGTTGTTTTTTTTTTGTTTTGTTTTACACAAATAGGCTTTTTATGGGTGATGCTTGTTTTAAGTAATTTATTTATTTTCTATGCATTTTTTAGGGAAAAAAAAAATACATTATTTCGCCAAATTCACCCCCTATAGTTATAAAATAAACAATGCTACTGTAAATAAAACCCACACATTTTATTTGCACATTTGTCCTGGTTGATGGAATGTTACATTTTTTTGTACTCTTCAAAAATTAATAAAAAAAGTTTATAATTGCTAAAATAACAGTAATATACCCTTTTTACGTATATATTTTAAAAGCTCAGACCCTAAGGTAACTATGTATGGTTGTTTTTTTTGTCACTTTTTTTTTAAGTGTTTATGTTTGGTAAGTTAGGTGGGGATGGGGGTGTTAATAATAATTAAATGTATTTTTTTTTTTACCAGGAAGTGTTCAATTTTTGTTTTTAACTATGATTTTTACTTTCAAGAGGGATTGTCGGACACAAAATCAAATTCCATTTAAACACTGCACTGTGTTTGTAATACTGCCAGGAATCTCACTCTGCATTGCAAGCACTCCAATCTATTCAGAAATCTTTCTGCTGTAATAAATCTTATCTGTCAGCCTGGCTCTATTCTCTGCTATTGCCGTGGAGTAAGCTTGTCATCTCCCCTCCCACATTCCTGCTTCTCACTGATTGGTCTGAGCACACATTCGGTGTGACAGGCTAAGGCTGCAACATAATCCTGTGCTCACACGTGTTTAAAGCCACGCAAGCCAGAATAACAAAGCAGATTTGAGGAGAAAAGAAAGAAACTTAAGGGAAGAAATTACATCAGGATTCAGCTTCAAACTATGGGAAAAAGACATGGCACCTGCCAGGAACAGAATTCTCTTCATGTACTATATAACATTCACTGAAATCAAAACGTGGACAGTACAATTCATGTGTTATGTAAGTAGATCAAGTAGTTATCTACTTATATATGTGGTTTTTTTCCTGGCATTGTATGGCTGATCCTCCTGCTTTCACTTTGATGAATGAACATGCATCGTGATTCAAGGCATGTTCATTCATTTTAACCACTTGCCGACCGCCCACAGCCCATGGGCGGCGGCAAAGTGGACGCCTAAAGGACCGCAATACGCCTTCAGGCGGCGCGTCCTTTAGGCATGCCGGGGGAGCGATCGCGTCATTGATGGCGCGCGCTTCCCCCGGCAACTGGCTCCGCCCACCCGCCGTAACATCCCGCCGGCCATACGGAAGCGCCGGCGGGATGTTAACCCCGTGATCGCCGCTACAAAGTGTATAATACACTTTGTAATGTATACAAAGTGTATTATACAGGCTGCCTCCTGCCCTGGTGGTCCCAGTGTCCGAGGGACCACCAGGGCAGGCTGCAGCCACCCTAGTCTGCACCCAAACACACTGATCTGCCCCCCCCCGCCCACTGATCGCCCACAGCACCCCTCAGACCCCCCCCTGCCCACCCCCCAGACCCCTGTTTGCACCCAATCACCCCCCTAATAACCCATCAATCACTCCCTGTCACTATCTGTCAACGCTATTTTTTTTCATCCCCCCCCTGCCCCCTGCCCCCTCCTGATCACCCCCCACCCCTCAGATTCTCCCCAGACCCCCCCCCCCCCCAGACCCCCCCCCCCCCTGTGTACTGTATGCATCTATCTTCCCTGATAACCTGTCAATCACCCGTCAATCACCCATCAATCACCCATCAATCACCCCCTGTCACTGCCACCCAACAATCAGCCCCTAACCTGCCCCTTGCGGGCAATCTGATCACCCACCCACACCAATAGATCGCCCGCAGATCCGACATCAGATCACCTCCCAAATCCATTGTTTACATCTATTCTCTCCTCTAAACACCCACTAATTACCCATCAATCACCCATCAATCACCCCCTATCACCACCTGTCACTTTTACCTATCAGATCAGACCCTAATCTGCCCCTTGCGGGCACCCAATCACCCGCCAACACGCTCAGATTGCCGTCTGACCCCCCCTTATCAATTCGCCAGTGCATTAATTACATCTGTCCTTCCCTGTAATAACCCACTGATCACCTGTCAATCACCTGCCAATCACCTATCACCCATCAATCACCCCCTGTCACTGCCACCCAACAATCAGCCCCTAACCTGCCCCTTGCGGGCAAACTGATCACCCACCCACACCAATAGATCGCCCGCAGATCCGACATCAGATCACCACCCAAGCGTAGTGTTTCCATCTATTCTCTCCTCTAAACACTCACTAATTACCCATCAATCACCCATCAATCACCCCCTATCACCACCTGTCACTGTTACCCATCAGATCAGACCCTAATCTGCCCCTTGCGGGCACCCAATCACCCGCCTACACGCTCAGATTGCCCTCAGACCCCCCCTTATCAATTCGCCAGGGCATTATTTACATCTGTCCTTCCCTGTAATAACCCACTGATCACCTGTCAATCACCTGTCAATCACCCATCAATCACCCCCTGTCACTGCCACCCATCAATCACCCCTGTCACTGCCACCCATCAATCAGCCCCTAACCTGCCCCTTGCGGGCAAACTGATCACCCACCCACACCAATAGATCGCCCGCAGATCCGACATCAGATCACCACCCAAGCGCAGTGTTTCCATCTATTCTCTCCTCTAAACACCCACTAATTACCCATCAATCACCCCCTATCACCACCTGTCACTGTTACCCATCAGATCAGACCCTAATCTGCCCCTTGCGGGCACCCAATCACCCGCCTACACGCTCAGATTGCCCTCAGACCCCCCCTTATCAATTCGCCAGGGCATTATTTACATCTGTCCTTCCCTGTAATAACCCACTGATCACCTGTCAATCACCTATCAATCACCCATCAATCACCCCCTGTCACTGCCACCCATCAATCACCCGCTGTCACTGCCACCCATCAATCAGCCCCTAACCTGCCCCTTGCGGGCAATCTGATCACCCACCCACACCAATAGATCGCCCGCAGATCCGACGTCCGATCACCTCCCAAGTGCAGTGTTCACATCTGTTCTCTACCCTAAACACCCACTAATTACCCATCAATCACCCCCTGTCACTGCTACCTATCAGATTAGACCCCTATCTGCCCCTAGGGCACTCAATCACCCGCCCACACCCTCAGAATGCCCTCAGACCCCAGCCCTGATCACCTCGCCAGTGCATTGCTTGCATCTATTCCCCCCTCTAATCACACCTTGAGACACCCATCAATCACCTCCTGTCACCCCCTAGCACACCTACCCATCAGATCAGGCCCTAATTTGCCCCGTGTGGGCTCCTGATCACTCGGCCAAACCCTCAGATCCCCCTCAGACCCCCTTCCGATCACCTCCCCAGTGCATTGATTGCATCTATTTTCCCCTCTAACCACCCCCTGAGACACCCATCAATCACCTCCTGTCACCCCCCTAGCACTCCTATCCATCAGATCAGGCCCAATACAACCTGTCATCTAAAAGGCCACCCTGCTTATGACCGGTTCCACAAAATTCGCCCCCTCATAGACCACCTGTCATCAAAATTTGCAGATGCTTATACCCCTGAACAGTCATTTTTAGACATTTGGTTTCCAGACTACTCACGGTTTTGGGCCCGTAAAATGCCAGGGCGGTATAGGAACCCCACAAGTGACCCCATTTTAGAAAAAAAGACACCCCAAGGTATTCTGTTAGGTGTATGACGAGTTCATAGAAGATTTTATTTTTTGTCAAAAGTTAGCGGAAATTGATTTTTATTGGGTTTTTTTCACAAAGTGTCATTTTTCACTAACTTGTGACAAAAAATAAAATCTTTTATGAACTCGCCATACACCTAACGGAATACCTTGGGGTGTCTTCTTTCTAAAATGGGGTCACTTGTGGGGTTCCTATACTGCCCTGGCATTTTAGGGGCCCTAAACCGCGAGGAGTAGTCTAGAAAACAAATGCCTCAAAATGACCCGTGAATAGGACGTTGGGCCCCTTAGCGCACCTAGGCTGCAAAAAAGTGTCACACATGTGGTACCGCCGTACTCAGGAAAAGTAGTATAATGTGTTTTGGGGTGTATTTTTACACATACCCATGCTGGGTGGGAGAAATTTCTATGTAAATGGTCAATTGTGTGTAAAACAAATCAAACAATTGTCATTTACAGAGATGTTTCTCCCACTTAGCATGGGTATGTGTAAAAATACACCCCAAAACACATTGTACTACTTCTCCTGAGTACGGCGGTACCACATGTGTGGCACTTTTTTACACCCTAAGTACGCTAAGGGGCCCAAAGTCCAATGAGTACCTTTAGGATTTCACAGGTCATTTTGCGACATTTGGTTTCAAGACTACTCCTCACGGTTTAGGGCCCCTAAAATGCCAGGGCAGTATAGTAACCCCACAAATGACCCCATTCTAGAAAGAAGACACCCAAAGGTATTCCGTTAGGAGTATGGTGAGTTCATAGAAGATTTTATTTTTTGTCAAAAGTTAGCGGAAAATTGATTTTTATTGTTTTTTTCACAAAGTGTCATTTTCCAGTAACTTGTGACAAAAAATAAAATCTTCTATGAACTCACCATACTCCTAACGGAATACCTTGGGGTGTCTTCTTTCTAAAATGGGGTCATTTGTGGGGTTCCTATACTGAACTGGCATTTTAGGGGCCCTAAACCGTGAGGAGTAGTCTGGAAATCAAATTTCGCAAAATGACCTGTGAAATCCTAAAGGTACTCATTGGACTTTGGGCCCTTTAGCGCAGTTATGCTGGGAATACACGGTTCGTTTTTGCCTTCATTTAAACCTTCGATTCGTTCGGTAAACGAATCGAGTGTTGAAAACGTATGTGAAAATAGTCACAATCTTATTATAGTTTCGATTAATAGACCCCAAAAACGAACGACTAGTGATCGAACATGTTTGATATTATCTCTCTTTATCCATCTAATCGAGCCATTGGTAGGCTTGATGGCTGTTCAGATCGATTATATATTCGTTTATGCTAGTCCGTCCCTGTAAAAAGGGATTTTCGTTTCGTTTCTTTGCAGCCTTCGATCATTGGAAAAACGAAACCATCAGAATCGGAAAAAAAAACGAAACCGTGGGTGGTGATATTAACCGTATGACCGATTATTTCGGGATCGAAAAGGACAAAAGGCACAATCGAAACGAAGGTTTAAACGAAGGCAAAAACGAACCGTGTATTCCCAGCATTAGGGTGCAAAAAAGTGCCACACATGTGGTATTGCCATACTCGGGAGAAGTAGTACAATGTGTTTTGGGGTGTATTTTTACACATACCCATGCTGGGTGGGAGAAATACCTCTGTAAATGACAATCTTTTGATTTTTTTACACACAATTGTCCATTTACAGAGTTATTTCTCCCACCCAGCATGGGTATGTGTAAAAATACACCCCAAAACACATTGTACTACTTCTCCCGAGTACGGCGATACCACATGTGTGGCACTTTTTTGCACCCTAACTGCGCTAAAGGGCCCAAAGTCCAATGAGTACCTTTAGGATTTCACAGGTCATTTTGCGGAATTTGATTTCCAGACTACTCCTCACGGTTTAGGGCCCCTAAAATGCCAGGGCAGTATAGGAACCCCACAAATGACCCCATTTTAGAAAGAAGACACCTCAAGGTATTCCGTTAGGAGTATGGTGAGTTCATAGAAGATTTTATTTTTTGTCACAAGTTAGTGGAAAATGACACTTTGTGAAAAAAACAATAAAAATCAATTTTCCGCTAACTTTTGACAAAAAATAAAATCTTCTATGAACTCACCATACTCCTAACGGAATACCTTGAGGTGTCTTCTTTCTAAAATGGGGTCATTTGTGGGGTTCCTATACTGCCCTGGCATTTTAGGGGCCCTAAACCGTGAGGAGTAGTCTGGAAATCAAATTCCGCAAAATGACTTGTGAAATCCTAAAGGTACTCATTGGACTTTGGGCCCTTTAGCGCAGTTAGGGTGCAAAAAAGTGCCACACATGTGGTATCGCCGTACTCGGGAGAAGTAGTACAATGTGTTTTGGGGTGTATTTTTACACATACCCATGCTGGGTGGGAGAAATAACTCTGTAAATGGACAATTGTGTGTAAAAAAAATGAAAAAATTGTCATTTACAGAGATATTTCTCCCACCCAGCATGGGTATGTGTAAAAATACACCCCAAAACACATTCTACTACTTCTCTTGAGTACGGCAATACCACATGTGTGGCACTTTTTTGCAGCCTAACTGCGCTAAGGGGCCCAAAGTCCAATGAGCACCTTTAGGCTTTACAGGGGTGATTACAAATCAGCACCCCCCAAAATGCGAGGACAGTAAACAGACCCCACAAATGACCCCATTTTGGAAAGTAGACACTTCAAGGTATTCAGAGAGGGGCATGGTGAGTCCGTGGCAGATTTCATTTTTTTTTGTCGCAAGTTAGAAGAAATGGATTCTTTTTTTTTTTCTTTTTTTTTGTCACAAAGTGTCATTTTCCGCTTACTTGTGACAAAAAATAATATCTTCTATGAACTCACTATGCCTCTCAGTGAACACTTTGGGATGTCTTCTTTCCAAAATGGGGTCATTTGGGGGGTATTTATACTATCCTGGAATTCTAGCCCCTCATGAAACATGACAGGGGGTCAGAAAAGTCATAGATGCTTGAAAATGGCTATAACTCGCTATAACTTTTACCCAAACCAATAAATATACACTGAATGGTTTTTTTTTTATCAAAAACATGTTTGTCCACATTTTTCGCGCTGCATGTATACAGAAATTTTACTTTATTTGAAAATTGTCAGCACAGAAAGTTAAAAAAATCATTTTTTTGCCAAAATTCATGTCTTTTTTGATGAATATAATAAAAAGTAAAAATCGCAGGAGCAATCAAATAGCACCAAAAGAAAGCTTTATTAGTGACAAGAAAAGGAGCCAAAATTCATTTAGGTGGTAGGTTGTATGAGCGAGCAATAAACCGTGAAAGCTGCAGTGGTCTGAATGGAAAAAAAGTGGCCGGTCCTTAAGGGGTAGAAAGACTGTGGTCCTCAAGTGGTTAATAATCAAATAATTTTGATAGTATCTTTTTACCTACTTGTTGCTACTCTTTCAATTTCAAAATGCTGAAAAGTTATTTTAAAGAGAAGATAAAATATCTCCTAGGAGAAAAAGTTAATTACATTTGGGCCATATTTGCAAACAGTGCACATAGACTTTAACTGGTGTTATGCAAACAATGTAAAGTGTGTTATATAAAGAGCGTTACTCACATTATACAAACATTATATATGTTGCTTGTATAGAGTCAGTTATTGGCTCACAAATTCTGACTAAGTTAGCCATTAAAGGTCTTTATACAAGCAATGTATATGTATATAACATAAGTTACGCTATTTACATAAGATGTGTTCAGGGCCGGATTTACCATAAGGCACTGTAGGCACGTGCCTGCAGGTGCATGATGATAAAAAGGCGTCTCACTCCCCTCCCTGAGCTCCTCTCTCCTTCCCATGCAGAGTCCTGATGAGTGTAAGTGAGATCAGTGGCGTAGCAATAGGGGGTGCAGAGATAGCGACCACATCGGGGCCCTTGGGCTAGTGGGGCCCTGAGGGGCCCTACCTCAACATCAGTATTAGTTTTCTATTGGTCCTGTGCTGGTTATAATCACTTCCTTTAGATGCTTTAAATAGTAGTAATCATTAACAAACTGCTCCCCATCCCCGGCTTGCACCTCTGACACTGTTATTGTCCTTGGCAGGTTTTGGTGCGGCGTATCAATTGTTATGTATAGAGTGCTTGGGTGGCCCCCAATGTAAAACTTGCACCCGGGCCCATAGCACCTTAGCTATGCCACTGAGTGAGATATTACTCCTCCCTGCTCTCGGCATTCCACTGACGAGATCTCCCTTCAGTCGGGGGCACCTCTAGCTACCTAATACTTGGGGCACCTTTAGCTTCCTAATATTTAGGGTACTTCTGGCTACCTAATACTAATGGGCACCTGTAGCTACCTACAACGGGCAAGTGAACTAAAGTGACGTAAAGAAGAATTGACAGCTGGGACAGCCAGCACACCTGCAGTGCAGTTTGCCGAGGCTTTGTGGGTTCATGGAGGGCGAAGTCTAAGGTGCCAGGACATCTGTGCCTATAGGCTCCTGTGAGTTAAATCCAGGCCTGGATGTATTACTTAGTTTTGTTACCGGGGGTAACTCTAGTTTAAAGTGTGAACTCAGCACATGTACAGTATAAGTGTACCCGAGATGAACAAAAAATTTAGCTACTTACCAATGAAGAGAAAAGCCTTTGGATCATCCGGACGCTTCTCCTGTCCTCCTCGCCTCCACTGTTGCCTTGCTCCACCATGGATCCTCAGAACATTTCCAACAAGAGCTTGTCAAACATGTTATCACGGCCATGAGCCGTGTATTAGCATGCTGTGTTGTGCCTGTGCAAGAATGACTGCACCTTTGCAGTGAGCCGAAGCCACTTGTCCATGAGTGGCTCCATGCTACTTCACATGCACAGCTGTACTTGCGCATGCCCAGTATGTCCGCACTCATGCACGAAGGGAAGCATGGATGCAATCTTCCAGAGTGTCCTGGGCAGTGAGGGTGGTCTGAAAGAGGCTGTGGAATCCAGGGGCTTCCCTCTTCATAGGTAAGAGTCTCACTTTTTCTTTTCTTTTTTTGTTCTTGTTTCAGGTTCTCTTTAAGTTCAATGTTGCTTAGTGATTACAGCCCAGTGGTTGATACTGTAAGAACCACAATGTTTAAGACTTCTGGTTTCATTAATAAATGAGCATCAGTGGAACCACCACTCCACTTTAGTTTTTCAAAATGCATGTTTAATTTTGTATGCTACTATAAAAGAGAGCCAAAGAACCTGTTAGGACCAGTAGATCTACCGCCTTCTATAAGTCTTAATGCCCCTATCTACCTTCCCAATCTTCACCTTGTGTGGTGTGCACCCGCTTGAATGGGAAAAAAGTATGTTCTACCTGACTTTGGTTACACCCAGCCCTTAATTAGAGTGACCAGATTTTTGTGGGTCCAACCTGGGACGGGGAGGGGGGCGGGGGGGGGGGGGGGAGGGTGGTCGGCGCGCTCAGCGCGCCGCGGCGAAAAGTGGGGAGGACTGAGGAGCGCGTAGCGATAAAGACTGGGGGGGGGGGGGGGGGCGGCGAAAAATGGGCGTGGCCATGACATTGTATGGGCGGAGCTAATGTAATGATGTAACAGCGAGGCATAAGAAAGCAGTGTTTACGCCATGATGTGGACAAACGAGACTTTGCATCATGGGTGTGCAGAAACTGTGTGATGCTAATAGTATACCGTAACCACAAAGCAGCAAACATAGCCATCATGACCATTAAATAATAAATGCAGTAACGGTTACCCCGGAAACCAGAAAATAAACGCAATAGGCAACATGTCAGCACAAAATAACCGCAATGCAGGCAACATGTCAGTATAAAATAAATGCAATGCGGGCAAACATGTCAGAACAAAGTAAACGCAATGCGGGCAAACATGTCAGTACAAAATAAACGCAATGCGGGCAAACATGTCAGTACAAAATAAACGCAATGCGGGCAAACATGTCAGTACAAAATAAACGCAATGCGGGCAACATGTCAGTACAAAAGAAACGCAATGCGGGCAAACATTTCACCAGAAAAGAAACGCAATGCGGGCAAACATTTCACCAGAAAAGAAAAGCAATGCGGGCAAACATTTCACCAGAAAAGAAACGCACTGCGGGCAAACATTTCACCAGAAAAGAAACGCACTGCGGGCAAACATTTCGCCAGAAAAGAAACGCACTGCGGGCAAACATTTCGCCAGAAAAGAAACGCACTGCGGGCAAACATTTCACCGGAAAAGAAACAATGCGGGCAAACATTTCACCGGAAAAGAAACAATGCGGGCAAACATTTCACCAGAAAAGAAACAATGCGGGCAAACATTTCACCTGTAAAAGAAACAATGCGGGCAAACATTTCACCTGTAAAAGAAACAATGCGGGCAAACATTTCACCTGTAAAAGAAACAATGCGGGCAAACATTTCACCTGGAAAAGAAACAATGCGGGCAAACATTTCACCTGGAAAAGAAAGCATTGATTTACTCACCTGGCAGAAGTCTCCGGCCTCTGGCGCGCTGCTCCTGGGACCGTCTTACTTCTCCTGCAGTCTCCCGCGCTGACAGGGCTACGGCAAGATGGCGCCCGAAGCCCTGTACTGGAGACACAAATAGGTCTCCAGTACAGGGCTTCGGCAGCCATCTTGCCGTAGCCCTGCTCTGCTCTGCCGGTGTCGGAACAGACACCGGAAGAGGAGGCTGGAGCGGGGCTGCAGGCAATGAACTGGCAGGGCGTCTGTAGACGCCGCTGCCAGTTCATTGAGGAGAGAGTGGCCAGAGTCCCGAGGCCGGGACGTCCCGCTGCCGAAAGCGGGACGTTTCCCGGGACCTCATTAAGCCTGGGACAGCGGACCCCGAATCCGGGACACATCCCGGGCAATCCGGGACATCTGGTCACTCTACCTTAATGAGTAAGGTATAGGGACTGAAGTCCATAAGGCAATGGTACTACCAGTTCCCACTAAACAATGATTCAAGCAACAAGTGTAGTTAAACAGTTCTGAGTCATACACAGATATCAGATGACAGTTAATATTGAATATATGCAATCTCAACGTTAGCAAGTCCTTGGTGATACACAATAGTAAGCAATCTCAAAATCATCAGCATGCCAGGGGTCATACATATGAACAGGAACAGACAAAAAAAGTGGTCAGCGAGGCAAGGGTCAGTCAAGGCAGCAGGCAATAGAATAGTCAAGGTACAGGAAAAGGTTCAGACAAGGTATCGGGTAAGTAACAGGAGGCAACAGCAAGGAAAGCCTAGCAGCTAGCACTACCTACTTAATGCTACCACAGGAATTAACAAGTGCGCCATCTTTGCTTAAATACTAGCAACAGTCAATCAGGAAGTCTAACAACTGCAGCCAGCCAATGGGAAACCAGACATGTCTCTAGTGATTGACTCTGCATGAGCCAACCACTTTCTGGTTCGAAGAAGGCACTGGAGAGCATATGCCAAGTGTCCTTGTCACCCGAAAATGCAAGAGGAAGTCCATCTACACGAGCCCGTGGTACCCATGGAGACACCAAACCATGTGGAGAGACATGCACGGTCCATGCTTACACCCGGAGAGCCCTGCTCCAACGCCAGACCCAGACTGGGGTGAGATTGTGACAGAACCCCTTACAAGTTCATTATATTTAGTTAAAAAAGAGGGAGCCTGTTCTTCCACCAAGAGGTGACCCATTATTGTCCTATCAGGACTGACCTTTCTAAACACTGACTACAGAAGCTGGTGAACTGGAATTTATGCACACTTGCTACTAACGTGAACATTTATGTTGCATCAAATATAAGTAGGCACTAGGCAAATTATTCACGCTATTTCATATAATTAGCATTCAACTGTGAAAAGAAAGTATGTGTTTAGTGATATAAAAAGATTTTACAGACCTTTGCTTAATTTACTGTGAAGTTAAAGTAAATGTATAATTTAATTGAACAAAGCAACATGTATTTTTCCTCTAGTAAATAGCAAGTGAGCTCTGCAATGTGTATTTTGATCTATTTTGCTGTTGCATTGTGGGTAGCCACGACCAAGTACTTCTCTTTTATACCTCCTTGTTTATCATTGTTTGTGTTGGTTAGTATAGCTTGAGGAGAGAACGACGTATTAACAAAATATGTTTTCTGTTTTCTTTATTCATAGCTTCACCTGGCTTTATAGTTGTTGGTCCTTTTTCTTTTAACTTTTGGTTTTTGAATCACTGACTGATTTATTAAAATAAATACATATCACTAAGATGGTGCAAAACTTTGGAAATCAGATCAACAAGCTAAGCTTCCTTTAACTATGTCAGATTAGGATGTCTTCTTTTCCTACTTTATTTTTTTGCAGTTCGGTGCTCCCCCCTTTATTTTGTTTGCATATATTTTTTCTTTACTATGTTGGCCTTTTGGTCACTTGCAGTGTTGTGCCATGTTTGTTGCTTTCCATATGTGGGCTGGGTTACACATTGATGGTCCAGTATATCCAGTGAAACGTGATTGCGTCTCCAGCGTGTTTCAGTTTGCTGGGATTTCTCTCCTGTATTTGGACCCCATCCAATGCTCTTTCTCCTGGATCTGCTCCTTGGATCAATGGTGTGGACACAGGGCCAGATTTGTACTTTTCAGCGCCCAAGGCTCGCTGCCTCCAACCACCCCCACCCAATATCATTCTGCCCAACACCCTGACTAGAGACCACTGGTTTGCAGGAGGAAATGCCTATTTTTTTTAACTCATGTACTGTATATGTGTATATGTTTTCTCTCAGCTTAAAAATAATTGTATTTCCTGTCAAAGCAGTGAGTCCCTAATGCCTGGTACACACCATGCAATTTAACATCAGATAGTTGGGTCAAGTCGATTGTCTGATCAATTCGAATCTATTCCTGCAAGTGGAAGAGCAGGGAGAACGATGTGGTCGTACTTTGCTCAGGCATCGGGGAGTGCATGCCAGATCTTTAGCAGACATGTACGGCCACTGTACACGCAGTCACGCAACAATTAAAAATGGCGCATAGCGCCGACAGTATAAAATGGCGCCGCATTAGTTTACATTATAAAACGATATTTATCATTTTGTGGGTTAACAAATGTGCACCATTTTTAACTGTTCTGTAGGCAGCGGGGGTCAGGGGGAGAGAGGCAGTGGGACACTAGGCAGCGGGGTGGAGTGAGTAGGGTTAGGTGGAGGGACTATGGGTGCATAGGCATACATTACCTTGTCCCGGCGATCGCTCCTTCTCTTCCTCAGTTAGTTTGCTGTAGTCCTGCATCCAGCCAATCACCATGCGGCTTCATGGTGATTGGCTAGATGCAGGACTCCTGCAAACTAACTGAAGAAGTGAAGGAGCGATCGCCAGCCGGGACAAGGTAATGTATGCATATGCACACATTCCCCCACCACCTAATCCTACTCCCTCTACCCCGCTGCCTAGTGTCCTGCTGCCTCTTCCCCCAACCCCCGATGCCTAACACTAGCCCCCATGCATTTTTCAATGGCGCACCGATCCGCTGATAAATGTATCTTAAAGCGCTATTTACCGTTTTAATGTATTTACATTAAAACGGTAAATAGCGTTTTGATACATTTATCGGCGAAACGGTGCACCATTTTTCACTCTGCACCATTTTTAACTGGACACGTACATGCACTGGTCAATTGTCAGCCATAGCAGTTTTCCTAGTCTGCCATGACTGAGTTCAGACTAGCAAAGGTACATAGCTTAAAGTAAGGTACAAATGTCTTCTTTATTCTTGGTAAACTCTACTTTTTCTGCATAAACTACTTACGGTACTTCTAATAATGAAGGCAATGTAAGGCATGCTGTGACTGGGGCTGTGCCTTCCCTTCTCAGCTATGCGCCATTGCCTGTATTAAAACTGTCAAACAGTAGCACTCTTATGAACAAATGAAGCTGAAGCCCAACAATGGTTACTAGTTATTGCTTGGAATTGGACAAGAGGATGAGGATTACCAGGTACCTACTGACACATCATACTGCCTAATCTTAGTCTGATTGTATACTTCAGTTACAGTGTTGTGATCCCTTAGGGCCCTTTTCCACCAGCGCGCTTGCGCTGGCTGAATCGCAAAAACGCAAACCGCTAGCGATTTTACAATCGCAACGGTTTGCTTTTTAACATAGGAATCGCGGTAGGTCATTTCCACTACCGCGATTCATTTTTGTCAGGAACGCGAACGCGCGGCGGAGCGATATTTGCTGCGATTTTGCTATGCAGTGCATAGCATAGCAAAATCGCAGCGGCGAACGTCGGGGAATCGCCGGTAATTGCGATTCAGCAATCGCTAGCGTTCAGCGTGAACGCTAGCGATTGCAAGTGGAAAAGGGCCCTTAAAGGGAACTAACAGGCTCTGCTGTGAGGGATAAAAATTGCTGACTGTAGTAGCTCTCAGTAAAATTACATTACCTACTGCGAAATCCTTGAAAATATTGGAACCAGTATAGTAGCAAGGAGGAAGTCATTAGTTAACCACAATGACACGCTCGACATTTTATTTGTGTAAAAAAATCTGGGCAATAGATGCTGATCTTAAACTGATCAAAATCTCTAGCATGCAGAAAGTATCATCTATAATGTATAGCAAAGACTTTTCAATTGAGAAATTTGCAGGTTTACGCAAATTAAATTTCCAATCCTGGAACAAATACTATATGACTGAAGAACTGTAGCTAGTTAACTTGTTTCTATACACTGTAATTAATACAATCTTTAAAATTAACATAATAGTAAATGAAAACAATAGCTTTGCATCTAATTAACACAAATCATATAAAACATGCCTGATTGCTTTGCTAACATTGCTTGTACACAGCTGTGTTTCAAGCAGTTTAAAGGATGTTCCCATTATAACTTCTGCTTTTGAAAATCAAATTTACTGCTATTAATTAAATGGTAATTCAATATATTGTTTCGCTCAGTTTTACTTTTAAGTAATATTTAGATTAAGCTACATTCATTTACTGATTATTCTGATGTGTATTATGAACATTCTTAACAAACTGAAAAGCAACACTGAGAATAGATTTCCACGTTTAATGGCATTTAAAGTAGAACCAGCACATTTTTTTCTTGAACATGGATGTCATCTATGCCACTAAAACAAGATTTGTTTTAAGTGAAGACATGGCAGAAAGTAAGGCCACAGTAGTTTGCTAGCAATGTTTTTCAGGACTGTACAAACTTTTATTGCAAGCTTTTAAAACTTTAAAGAGGAACTCCAATGAAAATAATGTAATAAAAAAAGTGCTTCATTTTTACCATAATTATGTATAAATGATTTAGGCAGTGTTTGCTCATTGTAAAATCTTTCCTCTCCCAGATTCACATTCTGACATGTATTACATGGTGACATTTTTACTGTGGGCAGGTTATGTAGCTGTTTCTAGCTGTTCTGGCCTTGCAGACAGTTGTAAACAGCCATTTCCTGTCTGTGAACATTGTTACATTGTGGCAGTTTGCCCAGAGTACCGTACGGTACCAGAGCCTCTTGTGGGAGGGGTTTCAGCACAAAATCAGTCATACAGCGCCCCCTGATGGTCTGTTTGTGAAAATCATTATATTTCTCATGTAAAAGGGGGTATCAGCTACTGATTGGGATAAAGTTAAATTCTTGGTCGGAGTTTCTCTTTAATTCTTCTCCAGTCATGATGCCAAACGAGATCTGAACCATACAGTACTTAAAGGGTATCTGAACTGACATGATGAGATAAACATAGGTACATATAGGACAAGTCCTATTAAGAAATTGTATAAAGCACCTTTCTATATTCCTCTACAGCAAGTGTTAACATAACTAGTGCTGCTATCTATGCAAATGACGGCAAAACACTTTTATCTAGCTGGGAAAATACCCATGATAAGGTTCTAGTGCTGAAAAGTTCAAATGACCATTACTTCTATTTGTTTTGTAGCTCAGCAAGTCAGATTTTACATCAGGCTGTCATGACTGCTGGTTAGAATTCAGTTGTAAAATTCAGACCTTAGACTCTGTTCTACATTACTAATGTTCTATTTACCATTAGTACTACACATAAAATGAATTACATACAGTTAATTATCTCATAAGTTCTGGTTTGCTTTAACCTCATGAAACTTCAAGTTTTGAAAGCTTGCTGGCTCTGTAAGCAATGGCAATGGTCAACAGGGCCGGCACTACAATAGAGGCAAAGGAGGCAATTTCCCCAGGGCCCCAGAGCCTGTAGGGGCCTCCAGTGGCTACAAGAGGAAAAACCTTTTTAAAAAAAAGACATTATAGTTTTTGAGAAAATCGATTTTAAAGTTTCGAAGGAAAAAGTATACTTTTAAATGAGGTAAATGTCACTTTTAGTAACAACGGTTAATAGCAAATCCACCTTAAAAGCTAGAAACCCTAAATTTGCAGGATATATTAAGGAGATCATTGAGAATAAGAAGAAAAAAACAATTTTTCAAAAAGACCTTATAGTTTTTGAGAAAATCGATTTGAATGTTTCGAAGGAAAAAGTATACTTTTAAATGCGGTAAATGTCACTTTTAGTAACAAACCTAACGGTACTGTAATTTTACATGTATCAAATGAAAGAACAATGAATTTCCTGACGGGGTTTCCAGGGGATCCATACGCAGCGCTTTGGCCAGGGATCGCTATACAGCCGCATTATGGCTGTACGAAGATCCCTGGCATTTTTTCCTATTTTCCCAATTTTTTTATGTTTAGAGTGTGGGAAATTTTTTTCTTTAAATTATGTGGGGTCCCCCCTCCTAAAACTTTTTAACCCCTTGTCCCCATGCAGGCTGGGATAGCCAGAATGTGGAGCTCCGACCGATTGGGGCTTCACACCCTGACTATACCAGCTGCAAAAAAGGTCGCTTAATGCCGATTTTTGTTCAGGGGTATCTGTTGGGTGGGCCCCCCAGGTTTATTTTGCCCTAGGGCCCCATTGTTGCTTAAACCGGCCCTGATGGTCAAGCACATTGTTCCCCTCCTTACAACGTTCCATTGTGCCCTATGTCGTCATCCCTCTTCCTCTCTTCATAGCAACATAACAAATTGCTCAGATGTAGGCAAAGAACACATTTATATGTGCCCGTGCACAGAACTGTTGTACTAGGGACCAGTCCCAATCCTAATGAGCAACAGTTACTAAAAGTGTGTGTGTAGTTTCAGTCCTTAAAGAAATACTGTAGGGGGTCGGGAGAAAATGAGTTGAACTTACCCGGGGCTTCTATTGGTCCCCTGCAGACATCCTGTGCCCGCGCAGCCATTCACCGCAGGCGCAGACCATACTGGGCCCGCGTAATACACTCCTGGTGACGTCAGCGGGAGCGAGGACACAGCAACACAGACGCAGTGGTTTTCAGACTTTAAAGTCTGAAATTCCAGAAGTGAACCAGAGGCAGGGCCGGAGCATCGGTGAATTACTGCGCGGGCACAGGATGTCTGCAGGGGACCAAAAGAAGCCCCGGGTAAGTTCAACTCATTTTCTCCCGACCCCCCTACAGCATTCCTTTAAAGGCATTACCTAAATACATTTTTGTTGTTTTGACAAACAGTATGTACATTTTTTGATGCTATGTTGACCAAGTAGTTAGGTCTCTTGTCTTGCAATAGTAGAGTCCTAATTGTAAATCCACCAGGAGAGTATCTGTGCACAATTTGTGTTCTCCCCATGTTTACATGAATCTACTTGTTGTACCTTCCAAAAACATACTGGTGGCTTAATTGGCCCCCACTAAAAAAAAACTATGCCTAGAATGTGGTAAGAATATCAGAATGCTAGCTCCTCTGATGAACTGCTAGTAAAATTACTAGATGAATGTTAAAGTGTAAAGTGCTACAGAAAAAGTTCTACATAACAGAAACCTCGTAGAAAAGTAACTTTACTTTCTAAAATATAGATCCACATTAACTGCTTAGTTAGGCTAAATTTATTCCAAGGTCCTTTACATCATAGTATTGAGAAATCTGCACTTTCAGAGAACGTCTGGCACAGTCCTTCCAGGAGGAGATTATTTTCTAATTATCTAACTGCCTCTTACCTAGGAAATTCATACAGAATATTGAAAAGAAAATCAGTCCAAAGATGATAGATAAGACTTCGTAACTCAAAATTGTATTCATTTTTTTTTTGTTTTCAAGTTCACATGCCAATAAATGTCAATAAAAGCAAAAGAACATTATGGCCAGTTTTATACCTGGGTTGAGAGTTGTGGTGCTCCACCCCCCTCCCATTTGCATTGCAATGCCCCAAAAAATATTTGCAGCAGAGTGCATGGACAATGTCATATTCATAGCCCCCCTCCCCCACCTCCGCATGCCACTCCCAGGCCCCCACATTGCCTTCGCTGCCCCCTTGCTCAGTGACGTAACCCCTGCTGGACAGGCAGTATATCACTGGGATTACTGACTTCCCATCGTATTCTAGCCTCCGTAGAAGTGCTGCGAGGAGAACGCCAGCGCATACCACTAAGGCTGCATCTGAAATGACCACCAGCTCAGTGTGTAGCTCCTATATAGACTTTCTACACACTTCGCATTCAATTCAGATGCAAATCCGTAGAAGTGCTGTCTGGCTATTTGTGCCCTGCACCCACTACTCCACTGACTGCCCACCAGGACGGGTATGTACCCCTATTCCTATGTTGTTGCACAGGCTCGCACCTTTGTATTTCATGCAGATGCATCACAATTTTATGAATAAATGCAGTCGTTTGCAGGGCCGACCTTCATTTCCTTTCTCCATTGCTGAAATCTCTGTGTCTGTTCATGAGTCACAGAGGTCAAATGTTCAATTGTCCTAATATATTTAATCCTCTGTATTACTTCCGCAAGAGAAGGTTGATTTTTTGTTTTCCATTTAGCAGCAATGACAACTCTAGCGGCTTTCAGAATATGGTTAAGCATTTTCTGAGTATGTGTACAAAGATCTTAAGGTTTATCACTAACATAGACCTAGGGATCTAGAGGGGCATATTTACATAATGCCTGGTACATACCATGCAATTTTCTATCAGATAGATAGGTCAATATAGAATTTCTGAGTCTGACAGATCCGATCAGAAATCTGATCGATTTTCTGATCACTTCTATGAAAATCGATCAGAAAAACGATCAGAAATCAGATCGGACCTGTCAGAAATGATCTATTTGACCCATCTATCTGATGGGAAATTGCATTGTGTGTACCAGGCTTAAGACTTGTGCAATGAGCGTCTTAGCTTGAGCACCATTAAGCCTGGATTCTAGTACAATGCCAACAGATGTGGGGCAGGGTGCCCTCCTGTCCACATTCCCTCCAGCACCTATCAGATACTGCGGGGAAGAGGCGGTGGCATCATAGGTAAGATTTTAACGGGTAAACCTTGGAATCTTATTTATAAAACAAAGACTGGATCTTCAGTAGTAACATATTATCCTTCTGAATAGGTTCTGTTGCTTCCAAACAAAAATGTAGCAGACAATTAAGTTGAATTTAATAACACATTCATTATTTTGCTTCAAGTCAACACAAAATGAATAATTCAGTTTTGAGTTAAAATCAATGGGTAAAAATCTTTCAATGGCCTACTTTATCTATTCAAAGTCTCTTCATCAGATCCCAAAAGTCCTGTGAGGCTCTGCTGGCTTCATCTAAAATGACCGTAGAAGACACCAGAGAGCCATTCAGCTTGAAATCACTGGTCTGAAAGGGGGATGGACAAACCGCCATGAATCTGTCATCTGCCCTTCCTCCGTGGTAATGCATAAATTGCAGTTGGAACACGATCATCATTCTTTCCTATTTTCAACTGCAGCTAAACACAATATAAAAAAAATACTAGCATACTCTCTAATTTAGCAATTTGCACTGATGCAATTTAACATCTCTATGTAATATTTTTAAATCGTACCACAGAGTTTGTACATGCAGTGAATAAGAGCATGCTGGTAATGGGAGAGGATTGTGAGATACAATCTCCTCTGTGAAAGCCTTCCTCTGGAGTGTGCCTTACTGATAACACCCAGTTACACTGTATACTTAATGAGCAGCTGAAAGTGCAACAGACCTGCAACTCCTCTCACAGCTGTTCAGGTAGAGTACAAGGCATTTGCATTCACATGTTCTCTCTCTGTCCTCTATCATATTAACAGCCTGAGCCACTTTTCTCTATTTTTCTATCTGAGTGTTGCAGGCACTGCTGTTACTGATAACTACAGAAAGCCCTTCCTGTTTAACTCTATGACACATCATGATATAGTTTTGCAGCCATAAGCTAGCAAACTAATACAGTATATATTGTACATGAAGGAACATGAAAATGTAAAATACTCTGTAGTTTTTTTTCTTACTGAAATTGTCCTGGTTCCATTTCATATGCATTCATTCAATATTAGAAAATATGGCTTCAACGGAAACCTGAAATATGAAAATGTGAAAAAAAATGAAAGACTTTCAAAAATAGTGGTATGGCAGAAAAACTAAATACTTCAAAAAATTGTATTTCCCTTAGTCAATGAGACAAACTCTAAGTAGTGTAAAGATACGTAGACATAGATAGTCTAAATATACGTACACATGCACAAAGCTTTTAAGCTGCATGTATCTGCACTTGATCCCTTGGGTGACAGTTTGCAGCCGGATGTCATATCTGGATCTCTCTAGTTAGGCATTAGGGCTGGGTGCCATATTTGGTTTCTTGGTAGAAATGGCCTTCAACAGCTGCCTAGACCTAGAACACTCTAGTATGTGTACCCGCCTTAACATCAGGACCTGATTTACCATAAGGCACTGTAGGCATATGCATACAGGCTCCTGATGATAGAACGGCAGCTCACTCCCCTCCCCTAGTGCCTCCCTCCCTTCTTCCCTATCCTAGTACTGAGCAGAGTGTAAATGAGAGGGTACGTGCGCCCAGCTCTTAGAATTCCACTGACAAGATCTCCCTTCAGTCTTAATACCTAATATGGAGGTTACCTCTGGCTACCTAATGCTAATTGACACCTGTAGCTACCTATGGCGGGCAAGAGAAGTAAGGCAGAAGTGACAGCTGGGCCAGCCAGCACACTTGCGGTGCGGTACGGTGTGGGATTGTAGCTTCATGGAGGACGAAATCTAAGCTGCCAGGAAATATGTACCTGTGATGTAAATCCGGGCCTGCTTAACAAATACATACATACTAACAGGAAGAGAGAGAAATAAATAGCTAACGTAGCCACTAACGCATGAAAAGGAGGAAAATTCCTGCCCCACCCCCCCACACACACACATTTTTACTGGTTCAACTATTGAAAAAGTTCAACTATTTTCAGGAATGAGTAGATGGTTAATTTACTCCTGTATTCCTGCTAAAACTCAGGAGTGGTATATCTAGAAACCAATTTATTAATGGACTTATGGATTCCATCATAGGTCTTGCTGTATCACCAAAGGTGTGTAAGTATTCCCCCCAGCTTCTCCTAAATGCAAGGGAGGGAGGAATTTATTCTCCCTGTCATGGGCAAGGGTGTTTTTCAAAGAAAGGGAGAGAAAGGACCTCTGTTCAACTCTAATAAGACATCCCCACCCATATCAAGGACATTGGCTGATAGTGTTCAGGTGGTGGAGCCCCATGCTCATGCCAGCTCAGGTGTTCTAGAAATACCAGTCTGCATAGGTGGTTTAAAGAACTTGGGGAAGCATTTATACTTTTCCATTTACACTTTTATAGTGGTTCTGGGTCAGCATGAGATATCTGGGTATTACTAAGTACTGGCCCAAGCCCTATACCATAGAGCAGGGATGTCAAACTCCAGTCCTCATGGGCTGAAGTCCTTGCACATTTTTTGCTCAGCTCAAATTAATTGACGGGAGTGAATCAGGAAAGTTGTGGTTCATCAAGTAGAACACATTTCTCCATTCCTCAGTCCATCCTAAACACCGGCATTGATATGGCCCTCGAGGACTGGAGTTTGATACCTGTGCCATACATAGAGCCATATTAATCCATGCCATTCACTGATAAGGACCAGAAAGTCCAAAACAGCTGTAAGCATGTTGGACTGGTGCGGCCATGTAAAATGTATTAGCTATAAGTTCACTATACACCAGCGGTTCTGAATGTGCAGTCTTGCTTTCATGAGCATAAAGAGATGATTTACAAATTCAGGAGTGATGCATCATGGGAAACCACAGTTACTCACTGAAAGCTGAATTATCTCAAATACCTTCTGTTTTAAGAAGGCATACTTACATATAGGTGAATTACGTCACTTCACAGCCAGCATAGTGAAGCAGATCAGTAGTGAGGCTTAGGGTTAAAAAAATAATAGTTCCAGAATCCTTTGTTGCATAATGAACCCATCGACCATGGTAGGACCAGAGGGGACAATATATGAGGATCATCCAAAAAGCAACGCCCGTTTGCTTTTATCTGCTACACAAGGTATTATTTGTGCGTAATTTAAAGGTGCATACACACGCACTACGCCCGCCAACGACGGGTCCGTCAGACCCTCCCGCTGGGCGGACTTTCAGGCGACAGTAGCGCATGTGTACGCACTGCCTGGCGGATCGTTCAGAAACAGCCTTATCAGTCCGCCGACAGTGCGTACACACGCGCTACTGTCGCCTAAAAGTCCACCCAGCGGGAGGGTCTGACGGACCCGTCGTTGGCGGCCATAGTGCGTGTGTACGCACCTTAACTTGCATCTGTCATCTTCATTTCTTCTCTCCCTGTGTTGCTGGTCATGTGATTGCAGAATGCTGGTAGCTATTTGTTCAGCAGCATTAACATGAAGCCCTCCCAACTCCGATCCCTCTGAGTCATAGGTGAGGAGTGTGATACTACTACAACAAAACCGATTAAAAACCTTGTAAAAAGATATGATAAATGCTTAAATAAAGAAAGTGATCATGTAAAGAATTAATCAGAAGATACAGTGTGTCTATAAAATAAATAAAACTTTAACTTAATTAATTACATGAAGGCAGTCTCTACGGTCTGGATGACCCTCATATTAGAAGTCAATTTTTTCCCTTTTCAAATGATTTATTTCACTTTACAAGTGAACGCTCTATGCAAAATTGCTTAGCTCTACTGCAGTTTATGCCTACGCATTTAGCAAGAAGTACTTAGTGTATGTTGTGTTTGCATGCACACAGGTTTCAAACAGTTTTTATTGAAAATATAATTTTGCCAAACATATGCTGGATTGTGGGATGTAGACAGCTATGAATAGTATCAAATAATTCTATAGAATCTCTGCTTCTGGAAAATGTGTGTTTAGGGACTTTATTTTAGAATGTATACTTTGCGGTGTTATAAGTACATATTACTTGCCCACCTACAGAAAAAATGTAAGAGTAACATGCACAGAGAACACAAATACAATAAAAATACAATATGGGAAGCCCAAATCCATACATACACACACACACACACACATTTCCTCAGTGGCTCAGTGCATGGCAGCGGTCTGCTCATGTGCAGTACGGAAAAATGTCTACTGCGCAGGCACAGAGCAATTAGGGTGCACGCGGCTCGGGACTTGCGCATGCGCATTCGTCTGCAACTGGCCAACACTGGCCAGCTTTGAGGGGGTTGCTGACACTGCTTGCTGGAGGGTTGTAGATGGATGGCGTGGGCACAGGATGACTGCAGGGGGCAGCAAAAAAACCCTTTTCTTTTTTTCTTTTTTTTTTCTTTTTTACTTAAAGTGGATCCGAGATGAACTTTTACTCATTGCATAATTGTGTTCCTTTCCTATTGTTTATAGGGCATTCCTCAAGCCAAATACTTTTTTTGTTTTAATACTCCAATTCCCTATAAACTGAAGAAGCCTCGTCCACAGGTTTTCAGAGAGCCTTGACAGTAGCAAGGGCTCATGGGAGCTCAGCCTGGGCAGGAGGAGGGGGAGGTATTACTAGCCAGAGATTTCAAAGGCAGAGGGGAGGAGGGAGGAGGAGGGGGATTCGTTTTTTTTCAGAGGCTGAGGGCTCTTTCACATTAGGGCAGACTTTGTGCGTTAACGCAAACGGAAGCCGTTTGTGTTAACCAAGGTAAGCTGAAAGTCCATAGACTTTCATTTTACCTTTCACACTCGACGCTGCGTTTCGATGCGTTGCGGTTCCGACGCACCCGGGCGCAGTTTTTCCTCCAACGCACCCGCGAGCCGGCGTTTTCCGTCAGGTTTAATTACCAGCTACCGCCGCTGATTGCGTCGCACCGCAGATACCGGACGACACTCCGCAGGCAGACAACGCGTGCAGGAGAACGTCTCCTGTTCGTGTTGTCTGATGTGAAAGAGCCCTTAGTGCTGTGTGTAATGTTTACAAACAACTTTGCTGCTGTCGTATCACAGGAAGAAATAATCTTATTCTATTAAAGCTGTTTTCAGCTAGCTTTGCTGTGAAAACTATGTAAACTTTAGATAAGATGTATAGACAAGTTACTTGTTATAGTTAGTTTTTCATCTCGGATCCGCTTTAAGTAACCCTTTAATTGCATATAGGCCCAGAAGGAGGCCCAGGACTGTCTTTGAGGCATTTTGCTAACTCTCAGATGGGATAACCATTTCCTTGAACTACAGTATATTCTGGCGTATAAGACTACTTTTTAACCCTTAAAAATCATCTGAAAAGTCAGGGGTCGTCTTATACGCCGGGTGTCATTGATGCCGGGTGATACGCCCTATCCTGTTACCAACTCTCAGACCTCACTGCTGAGGACTGTAGTGAAGCGGAGCAGGTGCACATCTGCGAGATCTAAGAGGCGGAGAAGGAGGTAAATAGGATACAAGGCTATCTATTCTTCCATACCGCTCTGATAAACAGGTACACAAGGAGAGCTGACCAATCTACTTAGGGAGAGTTGACCAATCCAACCAGTCAACCGCCTATATACTGTTATTTACCAGGTACCACATACAGTACAGCAGCAGTATCTGTTCATATATAGCACTAGTATATGCTTTTTTAAAATTATTTGGTGTGTGTTGGAAGAGGGGATAGTCTTATATGGCGAGTATATCCCAAACTCTATTTTAACTGGAAATGTTGTCTTATACGCCCAGTCGTCTTATATGCCGGAATATACGGTAGTGGGGATAAGTATATTTTCCTTACTGCACTATTCTCTGACCCTATATTTGCTGTTCCATCAGCCATATGAAGTACTGTAGTTTACAAATATTATACACGGTAACATTCATTTGCTGCTAGTCACATTTGAGGTTTATGCATTTTTGCATGGAGACAGTTTATTGATTATTTATGGATTATTTAAGGTCGTTAAATTTGCGGATGACACCACTATCCTCGGCCTGATCAACGGAGAGGACGAACGCGCTTACCGTAGCGAGATTGAGCGTATCTGCAACTGGTGTAAGAGCAACAGGCTTGTCCTTAACGCTGCAAAGACTGTGGAGCTGATTGTTGACTTCAGGAAGTGCCCTCCCCCTCTCAATCCAGTTATCATTGAAGGCACTGAGGTGGCCAGAGTAACCAACGTTCGGTTCTTGGGCACAACCATCACCAAAGATTTGAGGTGGGGTGGGGAGAAAATACCTGCAAATGCCAAAAGAAAGCCCAGCAAAGGCTGTTCTTCCTGAGACAGCTGAAGAAGTTCGGTATGCCCCAAGAGCTGATGAAAAGCTTCTACACAGCCACTATTGAGTCTATCCTTTGCTCCTCTATCATCGTATGGTATGCCGGTGCCACCACAAGCAACAAATACAAATTACAAAGAGTGATCAAAGCAGCGGAAAGAATCATCGGGACTCCGCTGCCACCACTGGACCTCCTTCATGCATCTAGGCTAAGCAACAGGGCAAACAGGATTGAACAAGACCCCCGCCACCCCGGCAGTCGCTTCTTCAACCACATGCGCTCAGGCCGCCGCTACAGAGCTATTCCAACTAAAACTTCCAGACACAGGAACTCATTCTTCCCCCAAGCTGTGCTCCTTCTTAACTAGAGCATCCCCACTCAGAATGTCCTCGGAGCATAGCGTCACGGTCACCTCGCACTACTGCCAAATGATATATAGGCCCCTACATCGGAACGCTTGTTTCTATACTGTCTGTGTTTTTTACTTTTTGCTTTATGTCTGTTTCTTATTTCATGTAATGTCCTATGTCCAATGCCAATGTGTACCAAAAATAATTCTGAGTGCGGCATCCATCACACTTAGCGAAATAAATCTGATTCTGATTTATTTATTCACTTATGTTTTGCACTGTTCACTTTACTGCGAAAAAACTTGGGTTTAGGTTAACAAACCTGGGTTTAGCACTGTAGTGGTCCTTTTTTTTTTTTTTTTTGCTATAAACCTGCATGAATTAGCTTGTAGAAATGCCTTTATTTTGTTTTCAAATGGTTTTATGAATGAAATACTGCAATGAATGATGACCACAATAAAGATGAATTTGAATATTTCTTATAGAATGGTGCTATTTTTGGCCATAATTTTTCTTATATAGTAGTGTGCATTAAAACTCGTGAGCACAGCTCAATCTGTTTGTTATATGGTGCAAGCTGTGGTTTTGCTATATGGTGCAAGCTGCGGTTGTTTGTATGCACAAGAAGTGAATTTTTATATTTTTTAAGATACATCTATTTAGCAAGGAATAAAGGGGTTAATTCAAGACAATTTTAATGATATTTATGCAAGCAGCGTTGCACACAACGTGTCATGTAGAATAGGCGACCATTTCTTCAGTAATTTGTGTTATGCAAATACAGGATCTTCTCAAAAAATTAGCATATTCTGATAAAGTTCATTTATCAGACATATTGTTAACCTCCTGTGCGTTCAAAAAAGCTGTCAGGTGCAATTAGAAACACATGAGGGGGGTGGATATATATATATATATATATATATATACATATACAGGATCTTCTCAAAATATTAGCATATTGTGATAAAGTTCATTATTTTCTGTAATGTACTGATACACATTAGACTTTCATATATTTTAGATTCAAATACACACAACTGAAGTAGTTCAAGCCTTTTATTGTTTTAATATTGATGATTTTGGCATACAGCTCATGAAAACCAAAATTTCCTATCTCAAAAAATTAGCATATTTCATCCGACCAATAAAATAAAAGTGTTTTTAAAACAAAAAAAGTCAACCTTTAAATAATTATGTTCAGTTATGCACTCAATACTTGGTCGGTAATCCTTTTGCAGAAATGACTGCTTCAATGCGGCGTGGCATGGAGGCAATCACCTGTGGCACTGCTCAGGTGTTATGGAGGCCCAGGATGCTTCGATAGCGGCCTTAAGCTCATCCAGTGTGTTGAGTCTAGTGTCTCTCAACCTCCACTTCATAATATCCCACAGATTCTCTATGGGGTTCAAGTCAGGAGAGTTGGCAGGCCAATTGAGCACAGTAATACCATGGTCAGTAAATCATTTACCAGTGGTTTTGGCACTGTGAGCAGGTGCCAGGTCATGCTGGAAAATAAAATCTTCATCTCCACAAAGCTTTTCAGCAGATGGAAGCATGAAGTGCTCCAAAATCTCCTGATAGCTAGCTGCATTGACCCTGCCCTTGATAAAACACAGTGGACCAACACCAGCAGCTGACATGGCACCCCAGACCATCACTGACTGTGGGTACTTGACACTGGACTTCAGGCATTTTGGCATTTCCCTCTCCCCAGTCTTCCTCCAGACTCTGGCACCTTGATTTCCAAATGACATGTAAAAGTTGCTTTCATCCGAAAAAAGTACTTTGGACCACTGAGCAACAGTCCAGTGCTGCTTCTCTGTAGCCCAGGTCAGGCACTTCTGCCGCTGTTTCTGGTTCAAAAGTGGGTTCATGCTTCCATCTGCTGAAAAGCTTTATGGAGATGATTTCATTTTTCAGCACGACCTGGCACCTGCTGACAGTGCCAAAACCAATGGTAAATGGTTTACTGACCATGGTATTACTGTGCTCAATTGGCCTGCCAACTCTCCTGACCTAAACCCCATAGAGAATCTGTGGGATATTGTGAAGAGAAAGTTGAGAAAGGCCGCTATCGAAGCATCCTGGGCCTCCATAACACCTGAGCAGTGCCACAGGCTGATTGCCTCCATGCCACACCGCATTGAAGCAGTCATTTCTGCAAAAGGATTCCCGACCAAGTATTGAGTGCATAACTGAACATAATTATTTAAAGGTTGACTTTTTTTGTTTCAAAAACACTTTTCTTTTATTGGTCGGATGAAATATGCAAATTTTTTGAGATAGGAAATTTTGTTTTTCATGAGCTGTATGCCAAAATCATCAATATTAAAACAATAAAAGGCTTGAACTACTTCAGTTGTGTGTATTTGAATCTAAAATATATGAAAGTCTAATATTTATCAGTACAATACAGAAAATAATGAACTTTATCACAATATGCTAATTTTTTGAGAAGATCCTGTAGTGTGATAGTAGCAAAGTGCACCTTACACTGAGATTGATGAAGATGTAATGGGGCCCTAGGCAAGGTAGTAGATTTGGGGCCCCCTTGTGGTCTTTTTAGTCAGGGAAAGTGGCTGGTGGGTCCCTTGACACCCACTAGGCCCCAGGCACCTGCCTAGGTTGCCTGGTGGATGATCCTGCTCTGAACATACGTAATACGAGTTGCACTATATGTGCAATGCATTCTATGTCTGCACACAGCAGTTTTACCAGTGTTTAGTGAATCAGGGCTCAAAGACAGGGGCGCCTGGTCCACCGGGCCGACAAGGCTGTGGCCTGGAGCGCTGGGGGGGCGCTCCCCCCCGACATTATGTGTCCCAGAGCGTGGGTATCCGGAGGCTGTGTGCGCATTTTTTTTTCTCCCCCTTATAAACAGTACTTGGCCGCAGGGATCCCTGGGATATGAAAACTGCTCTAGTAAGAGCAGAGGGGGAGCGGAGCTGGACAAGGCAATTAACAATCAATTATCAACTAGAAACGCTCCGCCCCCCTCCTTTTCAAGTGCAGCCTATTCTATCGCCGGACTGTGGCCGCCAAACCCAGGAAAAACAAGAGATTCACAGCGGGGTGCAAGCTTAAGAGACTCAGAGATGAGTCATACTGCCGTCTCTTTACTTACTTACTGTGGAGGCTATATCGGTAACAAAAACACCACACTCAGAGCTGAGTCATACTGCCATTTTTTTTACTTACCTGGGGCTTCCTCTAGCCCCATAAGCAAGGATATGTCCCACAGTCAACCCCGGTACGCGGCTCAGTCTGCCTGAGTGACGTCACCTGGGGCCTACTGCGCTTTCGCAGAATGTAGGCGCATGCGCAGAAGGCCCCCCGCTGACGTCACTGAGGCGCTTACCGGAGGAGATTGCGGCTTAACGGAGGCACTAAGGAGGACAGTGAGGGACACATCCATGCTTATGGGGCTGGAGGAAGCCCCAGGTAGGTAAAAAAAATGGCAGTATGACTCAGCTCTGAGTGTGGTGTTTTTGTTAGCGATATAGCCTCCACAGTACAATCTGCCCACAATGTTTGTGCACGGTATACAAAGGTGCACAGACTGGAAAACTTGAGAAATAAGTGAGTGGACTGATGTAATGCCATGGCCTTGGTCTTACATAGCTGCTCTGAACAGATGGAGCATTTACTTATATATGTAGTCATTATGAAGATTAGTAGTGAAAAACACTCAGCTTTTCCAAATCCAATCTGCTGATCTTATAATGCTTATTAGTATTACACTCGCACTGGTTTTGTTTTTTTACCTCACTAACAAGGGCTATAGTTCTTATTTGTGGTTAATAACTTATGATGGTACCTAATTACTGTGAAATGCTAATGGTGTTCTTTTACACCTGATATTTATCCCAAAATCTCCATCTGACTGAAAATCTCTTAGGCGTTGTTCACACTAGAAATCAAAAGTGGCTATAAAAAACACATTCAAGTCTGCATGTATTTTTACAGTGTTATGCATGTACCACATTACATTTTTTTGAGTCTTTGCATCTTGTGACTTAGCATCTTGTGACTTAGCTGAGGCGCTACACCTGCTATTGCTGAAATTCTGTCTTGTCCCCATTTTTATTGCCTGATGAAGCGGGCTGGGCCTGCGAAACGCGTTGCACTGTTTTGGGGTACTAATTAATAAATGTGACTACTATTCAGACAGTCTTTCGTGTCTGCTCTATGGAGGTAAGTCCACCACTTCCTCCCAGCAAATTTTAAAGTTTTTATCCACTTTATCCTGCTGGCGCCTCTGTTCTCCTACTGCTATACCGTGTCCACCCCTGGTGGAGGGGTGATCTACCCCCTTTTGCATCTACAGAGAGCGACTTCTTATCCCTGAGTGAGGACAGGTCTAATCTCCTCACCTGCCTATACAGTGGTTGCCTGTGTGGTAACCCATGTTTGTGAGTATAATTTTCTCACGATAACCTTTACTTCATTTATGCTTAACATACTACACTATATTGGGCTCTCGGTTTCTCTACACTTTATCTTGTGACTTGTTTGCTTAACTATGCATTTTTTTTAAAGAAAAAGAATAATTGCTTGTGAAATTAGAAGTAAATGCACTAAAATGCCTGAGCCACATGTTGAAAGCACTTTCACCAATTGGCCTCAAACTTTCATTACCAGTGCAAAAAAAAAAATGCTGTGCAATCACATAGCATCACACTGTTATGTGAAAGTCTTTTATGGCCAGTACCTACCTCACAATTTTCAGACAATTTTCCCAACGACTGGCGATTTTTTGAACAACGAGCGGTCATTTACACAATCTCGCATTGTGGATACAGGCACACGATCATGCGAACGTCAATTAGCATCACGTGGTTACAATGACAACCACAGCAGACTTGATCTTTAAGATCCACAACACACGTGCAAAAGTGTCGCTTAAAGTCTCGTGGCACCCGTCATATACCCATCAGCGGAAGATGGAGGAAGATGGATCGACCGATCGCTTGTCGTCAGGGAGATTTCACTGGATCCATCTCCCTGCATCGGGAGGTGAGTACATAGCTCCCGGTATCTTTGTGTTTTTTCTCGTTTCTACAAGATCTTCTTAGTGTTTAGGCTCTCAAGATGTAAATCTGGCCTTGGCAGAAGGGTTAAAGTTTCTGTCAGATTTAAATGCTGCCTGTTTTCCTGCTGGAGGCATCTTGACCCCTTTCTAGTCAAGCTAATGCTTTTACATTGGTTCCAGTGCTTTTATGCTGTTATACAGTATAAATCTGCATTTGTTTAACAAACCTACAGTCAAAACAGTGAGATGTAGTATGGAACAATACTTAATTTATGAACTGGATTTAAAACAGCTAGATGGAATTACATGACTGCAAAATGTTAAGATAGCTCTATTAAAAATACACTTTCAGATCACGCAGATCCTAGCCACTAATGTCAGTAAGTCATATGAAACATAAAACATACACAGCAATCTAATTTAAATGAAGTCCTCAAAAAAACACATTACGAGCTATAAAATAACAGCGGTAATGTCATCATTATTTTTTGTAGTATTTTTCTGTGTTGTCAAAACCCCTAGAAAAGCCTGTCGCCGTAATCAGAACATTTGCCGCTGAAAACCCTGACACTTCATTTCCAGCGACAATACATGCTATGGATTTTCAGGACACACAAGATATTTACAAAAGAGCTGTGATGAAAGGAGATTGAAATGACTGTATGGCTTCTAAATGCCAGTCCCATTATTAAACAGAATTCCTGAATAAAAAACAAGGCAATGCAATTTAGACCTAAGAGCATGAATAATAATGATAAATAAATAAATAAACCTCTAATGGTTGCAACCCTTTATGGGGTTCAATGCATGTAAGTTGGCCTGGAATAAATTCTGCTAGCTAATTTAATGACAGAATTGCATTATAGTCGGTAGTTAGATATACTTCATGCAGGCATTATTACATTTGCATTACATTTTACTTATAAATCAATGCAAATCTCATAGCATAAAGAAATGTATTAATCTCACACAAATAAAGCATGCCAAAACAGATGCAACACATTGAATATTTACAGCATTACTTCACTTTAGTACAAACATCTTTACAAACACAGATACTGAACATATAATACAGCTAATTTTGGACCTTATTGAATAACATCTTTCAACTTCAGTCTCAACTGCCCTAAAACGAATTCAGTAAACGTGCTGGAAAACATGGCAATAGCATACAGCTTGGTACTACAAATACCCAGAATTCCCCCCTCTCTGTTTCACTGGATCCTAAGTCTGCATGGAGGAAGAAAATGAAAGGAAGTACATCTATTGCTTCCTTTGCACCCACACAGCTTGGATGACGTATTGCAATGATACATTCATTGCCAAGGGAGGAGGGATCCTCTCTTCTGTGAGGATGCTGCCAGGCATAATCAGGTTTTGAGCATAACCTGCACATATATAACGCGTGCGTATATGTTAGCTGCCGGTGAGTTGGGCACAGGGTGAACCGAATGACGGCTCACTCTGCTGCTGCTGAAATTCTGGGTGACGTTAAATACTATTCCCCCTCCAAGTCATAGCAGCTTGGTGGGAGAAGAAATTTGGGGTTGGAATCCCAAATTACCTGTGCGCCGGCCGCATTGTTGCTATAGCAGGGGCAGGGCCCAACTCAGGCGCTACGCAGCCGGCACATGGCACTGAAACCACCTGCTTCGTAACCCTTCCCATCTCAGTAATAACTGACAGCCATGTCAGGCAGCTTTCTCCTTGGCTCATAATAACCATTACTCCTCCGCACCTCCTTATGACCTGTCAGCAACGCTGCAATACTGCCTTTGTGATTGTGATAAGTATAAATTACTTTTTACTGCCACATTGTTGCTTTTAAGAAGATAGATGATTAAAGTATTAAAGCTTTTAGACTGCAAGTGAACTGCTCCTGGTCTCTTTGTCCTAAAGGTGGATTTCATAATAAAGTATAGGACAAAGAGAAAACACCAGGGTAGTCACAGATATGTCATTGTAATGCAGCGTAATATAAAAAACTCCCAAAAAAGCAAACAAAAAACTTGATAAGGATTAGTTAAGGTTTTTTTTTGGTTTCTTTTTTTATAAGAAAAGTTGAGGTTAGTCTAACCTCATAGTGCAGCCTGATACTGTATATATAATCTCTTTTCTTTATATATGAGGCAAGCTGTATGTACACAATACACATGGCATAGTAAAATAGTGGCTCCAGTATGTAGCCTTGAACAAATATTTAGTCCTACCTACAAGCTGTGGTGACGGCACAGATGTTATTTCACATGTGTTCCCCACCTATGGTGTCCAGATACATGCCTAGTCTTCTAGGATGCTAGGAATGGCCCCAATATCATTGCTTCACTTACCATGATTACAACCAGTAAATAATTCTACAAGTAAAATAGCAGTGAAAGCTGCCTCTACTTGCAGCCAGATTTTTAAAGTGCCGGTATTCTTCAGCCCCAACAGGACCATCATTATCATCATAACAGTTAAGTGCGGTTCTGAGGTAACATAGCAATCTAAAACATAGTTCTGCATAAGCAGAGGCTTGAATAAATGTAAATTTGCCAAGGAGAACTGAGGCTAAGGGAGAGTTATAGAAATGTCCCCACCCCTTTCACATAGCAAGATGGCTGCTTCAAGAGAAAGGAAACCGAAGTTTGCAGGTGGCACAAATGCACAACTAACAGGTCTACGGAGGCAAAACAGTACAGAAGGATTTATTGATCTGATGCAGGCACTTAGGTACAAGTCAGATTGTAAGGCTGCTATCTAAAAGGCTTAAAGGACAACTGAAGTGAGAAGAATATGGAGGCTGCCATGTTTATTTCCTTTTAAACAATACCAGTTGCCTGGCAGCCCTGCTGGTCTGTTTGGATGCAGAAGTGTCTGAATAACACCAGAAACAAGCATGTAGCTAATCTGCCAGATCTCACTATAATGCCAGAAGCACCTGATCGGCTGCATGCTTGTTCAGGGTCTATGGCTGAATGTATTAGATGCAGGGGGTCAGCAGGGCTGCAAGGCAACTGGTATTGCTTAAAAGGAAATAAACATGGCATACCTCTCTCTTCAGTTGTCCTTTAAAGGACATTTGAACTAAGAGGGCTATGGAGGCTGCCATACTTACTTTCTTTTAAACAATATCAGTTGCCTGTAGTCCTGCTGATCATTCTGGAATCAGTAGTGTCTAAATCACACAACTGAAACAAAGATATGACTATTCTAGTCAGACTTCAGTCAGAAACATCTGATCTGCATGCTTGTTTAAGATCCACAACTAAAAGTATTAGATCAGCAAGACAGCCAGGCAATTGCATTGTTTAAAAGGAAATAAATATGTCAGCCTCCAAATTCCTTTAAAGGGTGAAAATTGCAGCTTTTGTATTCCTCTCACTTCAGGCTCTCATCAAGTGAACTAACATTTTCTCTGTCATTTCATATTAAAGTGGACCTGAACTGTTGCACAGGACTTTAAGGAAAGCATAGAGAAAGGCACCCTGTATGTAGAGAGTTTCGCCTGTCTAATTCCCCTTCATCTGTGACAAGGCGCAAGTTGTAATGTGATTCCTCAGCTTTGTCAGCTGACTGCCATGGCAGAGAGCTAATAGGTAAACACAAGGGAAAAAAGGGACACCGAGAGCCCAATGTAGTGTAGTAAGTTGAGAGTTGGATGAATGAAAAGTATATATAATGGATAAACTCACAAGTCAGGGTCACCGTACAGGCAACCACTGTGTAGGCAGGTGAGGAGATTAGTCCTCTCCTCACTCAGGATTAAGATGTCGCTCTCTGTAGATAGGAGAAGAAGGGGATTCGATCCCTCCACCAGGGGCGGACAACGATATTGTAGAGAGAACAGAGGCACCAAAAGAATAAAAGCATATATTAAATGCACTGTTTGTTGGAGTATATAAATGCATTTTCTTGTATCTAAATCTACAGTATCCTGTCTACTTTGGGGAGGTGCGTCCACCACCGCCTCCCTAAGAATTGTATAACTTTTAGATACATGATTTTATTCTTTTGGCGCCTCTGTTCTCTCTACAATAGGTAAACACAGGATGTTAACAATATGTCTGCTCCCATGAAAGCAGGAAGTAGACAAATTGCAGATTTATTGCAGGATTTGTTTCAGCTGTAACAAAAAAATGTTTTTCTTTACAGGTTATTATGCTTTTGCTTATCTTTTAGAGAGGAGATTAAGTTCTGAGTTCAGGACAGGTTTGAAAGGGTTTGAGAAAATAAACTGATTATCCAGCAAAAGTGTGTAGTTATTTTTATTGGTTGTCAACCTTCTGTCTCTGGAGAATTTACTGCCAGAGAAAGGACACAATTATAAAATTGATACCGGAATCTGCACAGATCAACAATCAGTCTCGAGCAGCCTCATAATGTAACTGGAGATGAGCATAGAGAGATTTGTAATAGAGAAGGAAGCAAGATACACACCCTTCGTAAGTAAGAAGATCCAGTATTCTGACATTTCGGCACTTATGAGAAGTATCAGTTAAAGCAGCTTGGTTATGGATCTGACAAACAGGAAATTGTACTTCTGAAAACGAATCCTTCAAGTAATTACCGGAAGTGAAAGATCACTAGTTTAAGTTGTCATCTTTACTTTAGGCATTTCAAGTACACCAATGTTGCCACAATCATCTAGCAATAAAAATACTGTATATACTCGTGCAGAGGCCAACCTGTGCATAAGCTCACCGCCCACTTTTGTTCTAAAAATAGGCTACCTTTCGACTAGCTAACCCCCAATGTGCCACCGTAGCCCACCATGCAGAGCGTGCACTTTGAAGTGTGCCATTTGTAAGTATATCTACCTCTTCTCACTCCAGCTTTGGTGCCCATGTTTCCCTGGCAGCTTCTGAACTGGTCTCTAGAGCTCCTTTTGGGAGACCTGGAAACAAATTGGCAAAAAACCCAAGCAAAATAATCAGCACATCCAAAATGGCCAAGTCTGGCTACAATACTTCAAAGACCTATACAGAGATATTCCTATAAAAGAACTCAGCCCAGAACAAGTACAAATATTCAGTAAATTAAAGAACCTGGAGGAGAAGGTGAAAGATTTTCAAAACCCACTTGACACACCTTTCACACTGGAGGAAATAAAAGAGAAGATACAATCCATGAAAGGCAAAAAAGCTAGTGGCACAGATGGAATCCTATCAGAAATGATCAGATCTGGCACCCCAGAAATCCATGCTGCAATATGGAAACTATTCAACCTGGTCCTGTACGCTGGTTGCTTCCCTGAAGTCTGGAATGAAGGACTCATAACTCCTATTTACAAGAGTGGAGATCGCTATGACCCAGCCAACTACAGAGGCATCTGTGTGAGCAGCACACTGGGAAAACTGTTCAACAGCATCCTGAATAAGAGAATCCTCACCTTTCTCACACAGCACAATGTTATCAGTAAGAGCCAAGCAGGTTTTATGCCTAACCATCGCACCACTGACCACATCTACACCCTGCACACCCTTATCAAGCACCATGTACACAAAAGAAGAAAGGGAAAAATATTTGCCTGCTTTGTGGACTTTAAAAAGGCTTTTGACTCAGTGTGGCATCCAGGTTTGTTCCTGAGACTCCTAGAGAGCGGAGTAGGAGGGAAAACATATGATGTCATAAAGAGCTCATACACTGGGAACAAGTGCAGTGTGAAAGTAAATGGGAAAAGAACACCTTTTTTCCTACAGGATCGGGGGGTAAGACAGGGTTGCAGCCTGAGTCCAACACTTTTCATCATATACATTAACAAATTAGCCTCAGCCCTAGAGGCTTCACCAGCACCAGGACTCACCCTGCATGACACAACAGTAAAATTCTTACTGTATGCAGATGACCTCTTACTGCTATCACCAACTAAAGAAGGTCTACAAGACAGCCTAGAAATCCTGGAGAAATTTAGCACAACATGGGCACTCCCCATTAATCTAAAGAAAACCAAAACCATGGTGTTCCAGAGGAAAAACAGGTCAGCCCAGAGCCCATCCTTTATACTCAATGACTGTGAAATCAGCAGAACCGATAAATATACCTACCTTGGTCTGGAAATCAACCAATCAGGAAGCCTTAAGTCAGCCATGGAGGCCCTAAAAGCCAAAGCATGCAGAACATTCTATGCCATCAGGAAAGAACTGTACCACCTCAAACCACCAGTAAAGGTCTGGCTGAAGGTTTTTGACAGTGTCATCACCCCAATCCTACTGTACGGAAGTGAAGTATGGGGCCCCACCACCTACCCAGACCAATCAAAATGGGAATCCAGCCCAACAGAAATATTCCACCTTGAGTTCTGCAAACACCTTCTCCATGTCCATCGGAGTACCTCAAACAATGCCTGCCGAGCTGAGCTGGGGAGATTCCCATTACTGCTTGAGATACAGAAGAGAGTGTTGTCCTTCTGGGCCCACCTACAGAGCAGCAGCCCTGACTCACCCCACTACAAAGCCATGCTGCACAATGAAGACCAAGAAAAGCCGTGTGCACTGAAAGTCATGGTCAGCTCTATACTCCCTCCAACCCCCGGCCCACAGGTCATAACAAAAGTCCAGATAAAACACACCACAGCTAAGAGCAAAGAAGACTATGTGGAAAAATGGAGGAGTGAAATAAAACACTCACAAAAGCTAGCCATATACCAGTCTCTACAAAGAGAATATAAAATGGCCCCATACCTGGAAAAGCTGCAAAACTCTCAAGAGAGAAAAATCCGGAGTGTCTACAGATTGAGTGCTCACAACCTCAAAATAGAGTCTGGGAGACACAGACAGACGTACAAACCCAGGGAGGAGAGACTATGCCAACACTGTGAGCAGAAGACCCTTGAGGATGAAAGCCACTTCCTGCTGCACTGCCCCAAATATACTGCAACCAGGGACACTTACTTTAAGAAATTGTCGGAACTATTCCCAGACTTTCTCACACTAGAAGATGAGAGAAAAACATATATCCTACTGGGAGAAGAGGAATCCACAGTGACAATCGCTGCACGCTATGTCACAGCATGCCACAGACTGAGATGAGCATAACGGAACTGTAAACCTAAAAATGTCCACAGACTGCTTAGCCATTGTCCCCCTACCCCACCCCCTCCCATGTCCCCCTTTTTCCCCTTGCTTTGGCAATACCTGTATGAATCTTGGTCATGCCAATAAAGCTATCTTTGATTTGATTTGATTTGATTTGAGCCCCAAGCTCACTGACATAAGACTGCAGTGAGCCTGGAGCTATAGTGGCCAGTTCAGAACGAAGTTGCTGGCTGGGTAGATGTATGGATGCAAGCTGGAGCAAAGAGAAGTAGATATGCATTTGGTAGCATGCTCCAACACCAGCTCTGCATATAGGGGCAATACTGTTGGAATATCATCTGTGGATAAGCCAACCTCCCCACTTTACCCACAAAGGGCTTGATTCACTAAACCGTGATAACTCATATCACGGCCATTTTCACGCGCATTTTCTCGTTTGCGTGCAATCACGAATTATCGCACGCAATTGCATATGTTATATGTTGGCCTAGTAAAAAAAAAAAGAAAAATTAAGAAAAGCTATTAATTGCCTTCATCACCTGCTATTTGATTACCACAGAGTATAAAAAAAGATGTTACCTCCTGTTAAACAGTGGAACTGGAGGCTGCTTGTCATGCAGTGTTGCTGCTATGAACATAGCTGCCTAGGTGGATATGGAGGGAAGGGGGTTGTTGAGTAATTTCTACTGCTGTGGGGATAGGGGAGCTTAGTGCCTTTTGTAGGATGTTTAGAAGTTACTGCAGAAAAGGTTTGTTTCTGACAGCTGTAGTGTAAAGCTATATGGTGCAACATACTGGTGTTTGTTTTTTGCTGTCAGCCGTGCTCAGTGTAAGATTATGTGCACAGTAACCAGTTACAGGCTGCGTTGGTAGAGATCTACATCCTGCAGGGGGCTGCACGGCTCTAAAACTACGTAGATTTCTCCTTGCCCGCTGCGCGCTCCCGCCGCCCGTTACTGCCGATCTTGCCTCTTTGCACACGCTGCAATTCACTCTCTTTGCCATCTATAAGACGGTAGACCTCTGTGAGCAGGTCAGGAGTCGCTTTCATTGGTCCCGGAGTTTGACCGCATGATCACTGTGAGCCAATCACACTAGCTTACATTGATGTGACAGTGTCAGAAGCCAATGAAAGCGGCTCCTGACTGGTTGACAGCGCTCTGCCGTCATATGCTAGGTACACACCATACAATTTTCTGTTAGATTTTCTGTTAGATTTACCTGCCAGATAGATAATTTCCAACATATTATCTATCTAACCATCTATCTGCCTAGTAGAAACTCAGCAGGAAATAACCAGAAGACAATGCACCAGAGAAAATGACCAGTATCTACCACTACTTTACAGAAAATAATCTAACAGAAAATCTAACAGAAAAATCGAACAGAAAAATCAGAAAATTGTATGGTGTGTACTAGGCAATAACAGACGGCAGAGAGAGAGGGGCCTGTGGCAATGGAAGACTGTTGAAACCAGCGATAGCAACGAGTATGTACAGTAATTTGTTGGGAGGCACCGTTTTCTGGTACCAGCGGTCTCTGGTCCTTAAAGGGCCAGAGACTGCTGGTACGCAAAGGGTTAAGAATATTTTAGCAAGCACTAAGCAAAATTTACATTTCTCCAGTTAGTGTTTGTATATATTTTAGACACAGTCTATTCAGTTATAAAGGGGGACTGTGACTTGTTTTGTGTTTCGCATTCAAGTTAATATTAACGTTATCAAAAATACAAGGGTCATCCAGAAAGTAACAGCCATTGTAATTGAATCAATTATGGAAACATTAAAAAATGCATTTAATTTAAGACACACTACATCCTCTGATTAGTTCTCCACATAATCACCTCCTTTATCTAAGAAATGATCTTATATTATTTCAAGGTTTTCGATCTCATTGTTACCATAGTATCATATTCCTCACCTATAGGTTGAAGGAAATAAGGGTGATGCTGCTGAAAAAACAGTTACTGGCATTCTGCACTAAAAGAATGCCTTGCATACATATATATGCAAATGGCTGCTACCTTTTGGATGCCCCTCATAAGTACACACTTTTGGTGGTTTTCCAATTTTTTTTACAACATATTCAACACTTGCGAACAACATCCCTTTTTGGGGTAGACTAAAAGGAAGAGGATAAAGTGGTAAGTGTGGGGGTGAAAAGGGAAGTGGAGAGGACCGACCAATCAGAGGAAAAGGCACAAGACAAACCATGCAGAGAGTTGTTCTCCCAGAGTTACTGTGACGCTGAGTCTAGAAAAAAAGAGGAGGTAGACGATGAGGTGTGTGATGCAACACAGGGAGTAAGTATGAATCTATGCAGTCATGAGTAGGGTATAGAGCAGGATGTTGCATAGCTAAGAGAAAGGTAGTGTAACCAAAAAGAACAGTATCTCTGCTGTCTGGACATTATTTAAAACATTGGCTACTGCACAACCCATGGTCAATTGCAAGATCTGCAGGACCAGCAGCCCTTCAAACAGGGAACAAACTTTTCACATCTGGGAATCATCTATAAGAGTGACGATATCAGGATCCTTGTTTTGCCTCTTGGGTATTTAGATTCCCAAATGTAATATCTTCCTGCATTTAAGAACACAATTCCCAGTCAGTGTGTGTGTATCTTTCTATTTGAGCATCTGCATTTTCATGTCAGCACTGATAGAAAAAAACAGTTACACAGATTTAAAAATATAGTTGAACTGACTTGTGTTCTCCAAGACAGAAGAAATAACCAACTGTGAACACTGTAGGGTACAGATCACAGAACGGCGGACCCAGTAGAGGAAAGCAGCTGGCTTGTCCTTCACCCTTTCCCACTACTGAAGCTCCCATGCTACAAGGTACCACAGTCAGGGTTGACTGTGTCATTGAGATTAGTGAGGAGCAGGAAGTGGTAGTCTTAATTAAGACGAGACAGGTAATTTGGGCACCATGCAGCGCCGGGTAATTTGGGTGCCTCCACAGACCATAATGTTAATTGCAGCTGCAACAGAGCACAGTGTACAATACGAATGACAGGCATAGCTGGAGCCCAAATTTACATTTTGGGATGGGTAGTGTTTGACGGAGGGTTTACAGGATGGCTAGTTTTAGGAGTATCTAGGGGGAGGATTCATGTTAGAAGGTGGTAGAAACCTCAGTAGAATATTGGCTGTATTGCCAGTATTCTATTAGTTTCTTCACCCGACACCCAGATTTACTTGGCACCCTCTTTATAGGTATGCTACCTAAGAACAGGTCCCAATATTGAAGGAAGCCAAAGACCTGCAGAGCACTGGGCATGACTGATTCAAATTTTTCTTCAAATTTCCTATTGGTCCACAACATGGACCAATAGGAAGTCCTGGTGGGAAATTTTAAGGCCCCCTAATCACTTTTGCTGCAAGGGCAGATGGTGCGTTGCAAGCTCAATGCAAGATTTCACAAGAACAGAAGATTAAATAAATAAAATATAGAAGACAAAAGAATAGAGGAACATAACACAGAAGAAAAAAGTTTACAGGTGAAAATGCTGGAAGAAGAAACGTATACAGATGAAAAGTGATACAGTGCAAATTAAAGAAAAGAATAAAAATGATTATTTAAAAAACGATTTTCTAAAATGTTAGTGTTTTTATTTCCAATATTTTTTTTAACCATTCCAGATAGATAGGGAGTAAAAATAAACCCCTTTTCTTGGGAGAGGGAGGATGTCTGAGGGTCTCTGTAAACCTCCTATGACCGACCTGGGTTATACCAGCCTGCATGGAGGACAGTGGTTAATAAGGATAGGAGGGCAAACTCATTTGTTTTCTTCTTAATAGTCAGAAATTAAAAAATGTATTTTTCTTGTTAAAAACGGTAAAATTAATTTTTATTTGTGCTGATTATATGAGGGCCATTTTCACAGAACTGGAAATCTTAGAATACTTTCCTGCATTCCCGGAAATATTTGAATGAAGCAGCAGTGGCTGCCATGTAACAGGTGAATGCTGTGCCACAGTAGGTGGCTTGTATTCAGCCACTGCAGGTCACGTGACATGGTCTCTTTTTAAATAGTAAATATGTGTGCTCCTGTTTTATTGTAAACACACATTTATTAATCATCCTCACATCATTGCTGTTGAGGGTCTCAGAAATGAATTGACAGTGTATCTAGCATTAGGGAAACTTACGAAAATTGTTAACCGAAACTGAAGCTCAGTGGCATGCAAACTGCCGGAAAGGAAGTCACTTGAATTCCCCCGATCTGCGCACGCGTGCCGAACCACTACTGCAAATATTTATAAAGTTTGTTCACGTTGCCATTGATTCCCATTGAATTGTGCTCCACATGGTACTGTACGCACTAGAGATGGCCCGAACGGTTCGCCGGTGAACTTCCGTGGTTCGCAAGCTGGGAGAACCGTGAACTTTTCTAGAAGTTCGCCCCCATAGTGCATCATTAGGGTCAACTTTGACCCTCTACATCACAGTCAGCAGACACATTGTAGCCAATCAGGCTACACTCCCTCCTGGAGCCCTACCCCCCCCCCCCCCTTATAAAAAGCAGGCAGCGTCAGGCATTGGATTCACTTGTGTGCCTGCAGTAATTAGAGAAGGGAGAGCTGCTGTGCAGAGACCTATAGGGAAAGCTTAGTTAGGCTCTTGTAGGCTTCTTAGCTTGCTCCTTGCTAATTCTTATTGCTAAGAAAGCACCCCTCAACAGCTCTTTTGAGAGCAAATCTTGTTCTAGTGATCTATTTTTGTGTGTGTGTGTCCCACAGACACTTGTGTTGCATAGACAGCCTTGGTAATTCCTACTGTGTGTGCCACTGCCAGGCCCAGCACATTCAGTGACTACCTGTGTGTGTGAGACAGGTGCACATTGTAATACCCATCACTGCATATACCTACCTGTTGTTCACTTCAGTGCACCCACCTACCTACGTGAGCGCATGCAGCGTCACTGTGCCTGTCCGGTACTGGTTTGTGTGTGACAGGTGCACATTGTAATACCCATCACTGCATATACCTACCTGTTGTTCAGTGCACCCACCTACCTACATGAGCGCACGCAGTGTCACTGTGCCTGTCTGGTACCTGTCTGTGTATGACAGGTGCACATTGTAATACCCATCAATGCATATACCTACCTGTTGTTCACTTCAGTGCACCCACCTACGTGAGCGCACGCAGTGTCACTGTGCCTGTCCGGTACCTGTCTGTGTGTGACAGGTGCACATTGTAATACCCATCACTGCATATACCTACCTGTTGTTCAGTGCACCCACCTACCTACGTGAGCGCATGCAGTGTCACTGTGCCTGTCTGGTACCTGTCTGTGTGTGACAGGTGCACATTGTAATACCCATCACTACATATACCTACCTGTTGTTCAGTGTTCCCACCTACCTACATGAGGCAATGCGGTGTCACTGTGCCTGTCCGGTACCTGTCTGTGTGTGACAGGTGCACATTGTAATACCCATCACTGCATATACCTACCTGTTGTTCAGTGCACCCACTTACCTACGTGAGCGTACACAGTGTCACTATACCTGTTCGGTACCTGTGTGTGTGTGACAGGTGCACATTTGTAATACCAGTCATTGCATAATTGTTCACACAACCTGTGTGACCACACGCTGTGTAATATACCACTCCGAGCATACCTGTTAACTGCACCTGTGTGACAGCTGCACATTGTATTGTAATACCAGTCACTGCATACTTTTCACTGCACCTGTGTGACTGCATATTGTATTAGTCAAGTCAGTGCATACCTTTCACTTCATTCCCCCAGATATGGACAAAACAGGAAGAGGCAGAGGCAGATCCAGAGGCAGGCCACCTGGCAGGTCTGTTTGAGGTTGTGCTGAAGTGATTTCGTGGCCCAAAGTACAGTGCTCAGAAGAAGGCACGTCCCATCAACTCCCAAGATTGTCAGGATGTGGTTGACTATTTACCACAGAACACCTCATCTTCCGCAGCCACCAGCGCTACTACTAGCACCACATCCGCTGCATTTGACACTTCGCAGGAATTATTTGGTGGGGAAATCACTGATGCACAGCCATTCTTGTTACAACAAGATGAAGGTGCTAAGCAAGTTACACCACCTCATATGTCTGAGTTAGGCGACACTATGGACGTAAGGAGTGAGGAGGAGGATGATGAAGTACCTGCTGTTTTGCAGTTTATGAGGTGTCTGAGGCAAGCAAAGCTGGGGAGGATGATTATGATGATATGGATGCCACGTGGGATCCTAAGAGGCGTGATGACCAGGGAGACAGTTCAGAGGGGGCGTCAGAGAGGAGTAGGAGGAAACGAGTTCCTGAAAGAAGCAGGGGGAGCTCGTCATCAGAAACAGCTGGTGGCAGTGTCTGGCACCAGTTATCGCCACCTATGGACAGCCAGCCAACATGCCCTTCAACTTCAGCTGCTGAGGCCACCATAGTGCCCACACCCCAGGGTGGCTCAGCGGTGTGGAAATTTTTTAATGTGTATGCCAAAGATCAGAGCAATGCCATCTGTACTCTTTGCCACCAAAAATTGCGTGGAAAGGCCAACACCCACGTAGGGACAACTGCTTTAAGAACGCACCTGCAGAAAAGGCACAAACTGCAATGGGAAGAGCACCTGAGCAACAGCAGCACACAAAAGCATAGCCACCCTCCTTCTCCTCTTCCTCCTTCAGGTGCAGCATCTTCAGCCGCTTTCTCCCTTGCACCTTCACAATCACAGCCTCCCTCCTCCACTCCGCCTCTCACCTTGAGCAGTTCCTGCAGCAGCCAGGTGTCTGTGAGGGAAATCTTTGAGCAGAAGAAGCCAATGTCTTCCAGTCACCCCCTTGCTCGGCGTCTGACAGCTGGCTTGGTGGAACTGTTAGCTCGCCAGCTGTTACCATACCAGCTGGTGGACTCTGAGGCCTTCCGAAAATTTGTGGTCATTGGGACACCACAGTGGAAGATACCAGGCCGCAATTATTTCTCCAAAAAGGCGATACCCATACTGTACCATGAAGTTGAGAGGCAAGTGGTGTCATCTCTGGCACACAGCAATGGGTCAAGGGTCCATCTGACCATGGATGCCTGGTTTGCCAAGCATGGTCAGGGCAGGTACATTACTTACACATCCCATTGGGTCAACCTGGTGACCGCTGGCAAGCAGGGAGTACGTGGCTGTGCAGCAGACCTAGTTACACCTTCACGGCTTGCAGGCAGGCCTGTTGCTACCTCATCTCCTCCTGCTACATCCTCTTCGCTGTCGTCCTCCTCCTCTTCCTTGGCTGAGTGGCAGTTCAACTCTACTGGTGCTGCAATCTTCTCTCCAGATACACAGACCCAGCTCCCCAGGGCCTATGCTGCATGCCAGGTACGACGGTGTCACGCCATATTAGACATGTCTTGCCTCAAAGCGGAGAGTGACACTGGAGCAGCTCTCCTGGCTGCTCTGAACAAACAGGTGGATCAGTGGCTGACCCCGCACCAACTGGAGATTGGCAACATGGTGTGTGACAACGGCAGCAATCTCATTTCGGCTTTGAATTTGGGAAAGTTGACACATGTACCCTGCATGGCACATGTGCTGAATCTCATAATTCAAAGATTTGTGTCTAAGTACCCAGGCTTACAGGACCTCCTAAAGCAGTCCAGGAAGGTGTGTGGGCATTTCAGGCGATCTTTCACGGCCATGGCATGCTTTGCCAATATACAGCAGAGAAAAAACTTGCCGGTGAGACGCATGATTTGCGATAGCCCGACTCGCTGGAATTCGAACCTCCTGATGCTGGACCGCCTGCTACAACAGGAGAAAGCCGTAAAACAGTATCTGTACAACTATAGTCAAAGGACACAGTCTGGGGAGAAGGGGATGTTCTGGCCGAAGTACTGGACACTGATGCCTGCAGGCTCATGCGGCCATTTGAGGAGGTGACAAACCTGGTGAGTCGCAGTAAAGGCGCCATCAGCGACTTGATCCCGTATGCCTTCTTCCTGGAGCGTGCCGTGCATAGAGTGGTGGATCAAGCTGTGGAGGAGCGTGACCAGGAACAGGAGTAGGAGGAAAAGTTGTGGGATCAATTCTCAGCAGAAGCAGATGATTCCTCAACACCTGCGGCAGCACAGAGGGGGGAGGAGAAGGAGGAGGAAGAGTCGTGTGGGGAAGAGGAGTCAGATGATGAGGAAGTTGTTGTTTTGGAGGAGGATGAGGTGGAAGAACAACCGCAGCAGGTGTCGCAGGGGGTTCGTGCTGCTCAACTTTCCCGTGGTATTGTTCGTGGCTGGGGGGAGGAGGAGAACTTAGATGACATCACTGAGGAAAAGCAAGAGGAGATGGATAGTACGTCTGCATCCAACTTTGTGCAGATGGTGTCTTTCATGCTGTCCAGCCTGTTGAGGGACGCCCATATACAAAAACTCAAGGGGAATGAGCTGTACTGGGTGGCCACGCTACTAGACCCTCGGTATAGGCACAAAGTGGCGGAGATGTTACCAACTCACCTGAAGGCAGAAAGGATGCAGGACTTGCAGAACAAGCTGACAACTATACTTTACAATGCGTTTAAGGGTGATGTCACAGCACAACGCAATAAAGGTACCACTGCCAGTAATCCTTCTCCCATGTCCACGCAGGCAAGGACAGGATGCTCCAGCGATCTCATGGTGATGTCGGACATGCGGACATCCAACGCCTCACCTTAGCGCTTCCAGAACCACCCTCCACCAACGCCTCGACCGGCAGGTAGCCGACTACCTGGCCTTAAGTGTGGATGTACAATGCGTTTAAGGGTGATGTCACAGCACAACGCAATAAAGGTACCACTGCCAGTAATCCTTTTCCCATGTCCACGCAGGCAAGGACAGGATGCTCCAGCGATCTCATGGTGATGTCGGACATGCAGACATCCAACGCCTCACCTTAGCGCTTCCAGAACCACCCTCCACCAACGCCTCGACCGGCAGGTAGCCGACTACCTGGCCTTAAGTGTGGATGTAGACACTGTGAGCAGCGATGAACCCTTGGACTACTGGGTGCGCAGGCTTGACCTGTGGCCAGAGCTGTCCCAATTTGCCATTCAACTTCTGTCTTGCCCTGCCTCAAGCATCCTGTCAGAAAGGACCTTCAGCGTAGCTGGAGGCATTGTCACTGAGAAGAGAAGTCGTCTAAGTCACAAAAGTGTTCAGTACCTCACCTTTATCAAAATGAATGAGGCATGGATCCCGGAGGGCTACTGTCCGCCCGAAGACTAAGTCAGTCCCCACACACAGCATCTCTGCCTGCACGCCGTGTGACTGCAGTACTCTGATTACACTCCCTGATTGATGTATACACATGCAAGATGTTTTAAAGCACTTTAGGCCTCCAATTTAGCATGCAATGTGATTTCTGCCCTTAAAACGCTGCTTTGCGTCAAATCCAGATTTTTCTCCGGGACTTTTGGCGTCTATCCCACTCATCTATGCAAAAACTCAGATGTTAGACCTCTTGAAACATCTTTTCCATCACTTTTGTGGCCAGCATAAATGTTTCTAGTTTTCAAAGTTCGCCTCCCCATTGAAGTCTATTGAGGTTCGCGAACGTTTGCAGAGGTTCGTGAACCCGGTTCTCAAACCTAAAATCGGAGGTTCGAGCCATCTCTAGTACGCACTGCACAGCAATGTGCTGCAGCCTCTGTATTGGCCGAACCACTTTGTTGTACCGCATCATGTTGCACAAAGTGAAAAGGGTTCCACTGACTTTGATGGCCCCTACGACGAGCTGCGGCGGAGGAGTGAACCCTAACAGTGGGGTAAGTATGAAAGGGGCCTAAACTAGTCCCATGCCACTTTAGTGCATTTGGCTGATGTAATTGCTCACTAGAGGGCAAAAATATAAAAAATACAAATTTTCCTTATTAACTTTAGCCACATAGAAATATTATTGCATTGTGTTGTGATGCTATTGTGCATTGTGATACAACGGGTTTAGTGTGAAAGCCAAAAGGTAACTTCTGTAGTTTATTGTTTTTGCTATAAGTGCTCTTGTGTTCTGTGTCATTGTATCAATGGTCTTAACATGTTTCTAAACCATGTTTCTAAACCTTTGCACATTGGACATACACTTGACAGCAAAGACACCTCCAGTACCATCTTGTGGCTGAAGCATGCACAGTAAGGCACTCTTTATATAAGGAACCAGTGTTAGTGTTGTTGGTTTGCTTGCAAGGCGGTGCATGCACAGTTATGGTGGCTAGCAATAATCCAATCTTTTTCATACAATTCTTACTATTTCTGTAATGTAATATAAGGGAACTGCCTAAAATATCCATTCAATAAATTCATTCACTTTACCCCTATACTACATAGATTTGATAAAATTGGATGAAAAAGATTGGATCATTAGTGGATCATTAGTGGCCACCCTTAGCTATTTAAAGGAGGATTTCCTGTAGGAATCACTAAATGTATGTGTTTTTCCTTTCTTCCTTCCATCCATTTCAATAGCAATATAATAACAATTGTGCCTAAAATGCTGCATGCACTGCGTTTATGATTACCAAGAAAGGTTGGACAAACTGGGCTTATTTAGCTTGGAAAAAAAAAGCAACTGAGAGGTGACCTAATTACCATGTATAAATACATCAGAGGGCAATACAAAAGCTCAGCAGGTGAAATTTTTCTGCCTAGGGTTGTTCAACAAACAAGGGAACATGATCTGCGTATGGAGGAAAAGTTTTTGCCATCTATCTAGAAAGGGATCTTTCACAGTGAGGGCCCATTCACACTAGAAGTGCTTTTTTGAGCGTTTTGCGATTGATTTGTGTTTTTTAAAATCGCTCCCATTCACTTTCATTAAAATCACGTTAAAAATCACGGCAAAACCGCTGCAATTTGGCAATCCCGTATGCGAAAATCACGACGATTTTTCCTGCAATTTTAATGAAAGTGAATGGGAGCGATTTTAAAAAAGGCAAATCAATCGCAAAATGCTCAGAAAAGCACTTCTAGTGTGAATGGGCCCTCATAGTGCTTAAAATCTGGAATATCTTACTTCAGTAAGGCCCGGTTCACTTCTGTGGGTTTTTGAGGAGCCGGCCGTACGGATCCGGCCATCTGGATCCTAGAAAACTGTCTGTTTTTACAGCCAGTGTGCTGTAAAACGTCCCTTTTCCATAGGTTCCTATTGTGCTGCAAAACCTTCCATTTCCATTCTGCTGAGCAAAACGGTCCGGAAAATTGGGTCCTACCGCTTCCGTTGGCAAAAGATAATGTGAGCCGAACCTAAGTGGTTATGGCAAACTCTATATCTGAATTTAAAGAGGACTTAAATGCTTTCCTTGGATTTAAGGGCATCCACGGCTATGATTTCCAGGAGAGTGGATGCAGGTATTTATCTGACTTCCATCAGGAGTGGGGAAAGAATTTTCCCCTTTTAAGGCTAATTATCTCAGACCGTGTAAGGTTTTTCGCCTTTTCCTGGATCAACCGGGATATGTGTGGGTTCAGGACAGTGGTTTTTTTTGTTTGTTTTGTTTTCTTTTCTTTCTGGTTGAACTTGATGGACAGATGTCTTTTTCATCCAAACTATGTTACTAGAATTGCACCATAATGTACATTTTTTAAAGAGGAACTGTAACGCCAAAACGGCCCCTGGGGGGTACTCACCTCGGGTGGGGGAAGCCTCAGGATCCTAATGAGGCTTCCCACGCCGTCCTGCGTCCCTCGGGGGTCTCGCTGTAGCCCTCCGTGCAGTCCGGGCAGCGGTGACGTCATTATTTACCTTCCTGGCTCCTGCGCAGGCGCTCTGATGCCTCTCGGCGCCGAAGTAGGCGGAAATACCCGATCGCCGTCGGGTCTGCTCTACTGCGCAGGCGCAAGTTTCCGGCGCCTGCGCAGTAGAGCGGACCCGACGGAGATCGGGTATTTCCGTCTATTTCCGTGCCGAAAGTCGCCACAGCGCCCCCGCTGGAGCCAGCAAAGGTAAATATTGAACTGACAGTCGGCACAGTCGCCGGCTGTTCGGAGGGCTGCGGCGAGACCCCCGTGGGACAGAGGACGGCGTGGGAAGCCTCATTAGGATCCGGAGGCTTCCCCCACCCGAGGTGAGTACCCCCCAGGGGAGGTTTTTGTTGTTACAGAGTCTCTTTAAAAAGCGTCCTTAGGATAGTTCTTTACAACTTAGGTTAAAGTATGTCTAGTGGAAACGAGCCTTAAAGGATAACCAAGGTGAAAATAAACGAATGAAATAAACAATTGTATCTATCCTCCTTCTCCTAAAAATGAATTTTTAAGATATTCCACAATTTTATTTTATATTTAAATCTACTTTTTACGTTTTTACTGTTTTATTGTTTTTGGTCAATGACACATTCATTGAAGTATGCCAGAGCTAAAAATCTATGACCTATTGACCCTTTTTATCTCTTTCCGGCTTTCAGAAGCCATTTTCTGCTAGGAAAGTGTTTTATAGTTGTAATTTTAAAAAGTGAGGGTCACATAGTAGTCTGACCAAGTCCTGACTCAGACAGGAACTGCCACTTACATACCTGATGTTTAAATCTTTCAGGCAGAGAAAGAAAAAAAAAGGAACAAAGCATAGTTATTTGTGTGCTAGGCACTGTACATACACATGTCTATCTCATCATGTCACATGTCACCTCGGGTATCCTTTAAAGTTCACAAGCACATCCTGACAGCAGGGTAAGTTTGTGAAATGTTGACCATGATGCAAGTTTGTCACTTCCAACACCTGAACTGTGCCTCCGGGCTTGAAAAGCTTACTACACATCATGTGCTAGCTTGTTAGCGTAGGTGATACTGACTTTGATATGGTGTGAGTGTGGACAAAGGTGCGGGCATAGGAACTTGCCCAGACCTCACTAATGATAGCTCTAAGGAAGCATTGCTCCTGAGCATAAGGGGTTGTAAAACAGACCTGCATTTTACCCTAGAGGAAGAAAAGGCATTTAGCATTCATCTTATAGGTAAAATACACTTACAGCAGGTGGACCATTCCAACATCTGTCATTGTCACTTTCTTTGCCAAGAGCTGTCTACCTCACAACCACAACCATTTTTTGTTTCTTTGTTAACATAGATGTTTATGAACAAAGCACATGTAGTATTAAAAAGAAAAAACGAATCCAGATGATTGCCTGTGCCCCCTGTGTCATAGCATGAATGAACAATATACCACACTCGTGAAACTCCAGGTTTGATTGACTCTTTGCGCAGCATTTGCCTCCAAGGCACAGCACTCCCATCACCATGGCAACACATCCTTCATTCAGTCCAGCAGATTTCAAAATATTTTACGATAAAATTAACCTTCTGCGTTGCTTAGTGTTGTGCTCTAAACAAAAAATTGAACTCCAGCAGCTGTGACATAAAACAGGGATATGGAGTTACACCCAACAACACAAATATTAGTCAGGAATCTCAGGTCTGGTAAACATACTGGTAACTTTTATATTTATGGATAAGATTGGCATTTTTATGTGCAATATTTTCAAAGCAGTTTTCCTAATGGCAATATGCTAAATAGAGTTGTCTTAAAGGAATAACGATGTGCATGTGTCCTTTATACATTTAGCTAGAAGCATTTCCATTGACATTTAGGTTGGGTAAGGCTTCACTAAGCAGAAACAAATATATGTTGCACAAATCTGATGAACCTTACAAAATCCCAAATACTTTATACATAATGGCTTGATAATATCTCATCTAACTCCAAATAAGCCAAGCAGCATCATATATAAATATAAGTGACAATTCAGAGATTTTGCTATTAGCATTGTGTTCTGAATTGAATCCTAGCAGCTGATCTGTTGCTGTGACCATGACATACAGTAAGTAATATGATGAGGCATAATAGGATGCAGTTTAACACTTTGTTTCCATTCCACAAGCACTTCAGCTCAGCTGCTCTCCTGAAATCGCAGCCGTGTCCTTTCATGACTTGTCACGCAGCCCCCCTTTCAGTGCCCTTTACATGTTAATTCCAGCTAATGCCTACTATATACATTGCTTGATTTTTGACCTGGAGAACAGAGTATGATTCCTGCATTCAAAAAAGGTTGTTATTAGTGTAAACCAATAAAACCTCTCACACAACAGGATAAGTTTGTTAGGGGAAGGGAAATGCTTTCTTACAGACATGAAAGAAGATTCATATGAATGCAGACCTTTGAGTCTACCCTGGGACATTTGACATGTTGGGATGCAGGCTGTCAGCTGTCAGTGGTCATCAGGGACTGACACAAAGAAGCATTGGTAGAGTACATGTGTGTCTGTGTGTGTTGGGAGAGTAGATCAGCACCGGCTGCATGGACAGCTCCAGAAAGGCATGGGTGGGAGGTTCTTCTTACCTGTCTCCAGGTTCAGAGATATCCTTGCTTCAGCCAGATAAGGGGTGTCACTTTTTGACCGGACTCTTCTGATGGGTCGCCGATCAGTCTCCTCCTCTGAAGATGCCGCCATTAAGGGGTGAACAGTGTACAGGGTTGCCCGGCGAGCTAATACAGAGGGTAAATCAAAACCAAAAAGGGGGGGAAGGGATAGAAGGAAGAAGGTGCCAGAGAGGAGGGGGAGAGACAGAGGGAAGAGTGAGATAGGAAAAGACAAATACATAGGAAGAGAAAGAGAGAAGAGCGGGGGGAGGGGAGAGGAAAAAGGCAGAAAGAGACAGGAGAAGGGGAGGAGGGAAAAAGAGAAAATACGTTAAGGATTTGAATGTAGATGGGAACAGGAGGAGAGAGCAGCATTGAGAAGAAGGTGAGGAGAGCCCTCCCCCAGCCCAGCTGCAGCAGCAGACACACTTGTCAATGCTCACGGAAGCATCCAGACAATTGCATCTGGTGAGAGGCAGGAGACATCCCCTTATTGTGGATCGCTCTCTACAGCATGTGAAGGGTTACTGATTAACCACTGGAGCTGCACGCTATCAAGGAGTTAAACGCTGAAACCCTGTTACATGACAAAGCTGATTGTCTGAGCTGGAGTAGTATTCCACACAGAGGCACTGCATGAATGGGCAGATCTGACAGTAGGGGATGCTGCTGGCCATATTACTGACACACCAGAAAGCAATAGGCAGAGGCAAATGTACAAATCATACACTTTATGCAAGCAGAAACTGGACATTTTTTCTGAGTTATGTTCAATCTAGTGGGATACAGTAAGCTGTCAATTAAAATACTAATTGTAGCTTGCTTTCTTAAGCCATATGTCCTAGTCTATTACACCAGATTATTTTTGGCATACGGTCATATGCATGCTGGCTAAAATCTGATCTTAAGTGATGATCTACAACATTTGAGAGATACTCAAATAATACAGTTTATTGTAGGCTTCAATTAACTGAGGCAGGGGTCTCACTTGCTGAAATCGCAGGCGTTTTGCTACAATGTGAAAATGCAAGTAACGTTTTCCTATGGGGCTGTTGCGTTTTCAGGAGCTATGCGCAATTCTGTATTGCGTTTAAAAAAAGATACAACCTGCACTACTCTTCCACATAAGGTATGCGATTCGTCATTGAAGTTTATACTGGCTACTGTGCAAAAAACTGCCAGCGTCAAATCGCAGACAAATGCACATATTGTGCGGGGAAACACTTGTGAGGAATCGTCTGTGTTTCCTGCAGACATGAGTATAATCCCTCCCTAAGGTTCCTTTCACACTATGCAAAATGTGTTGCGATCCTGTGCAATCACCATAGTCAAAAAGTCGCATCGTGTGGTACCTTTGCGGCGTGACCTTACAGTAAGGCATATGGAAAGTAACGAAAGTATGCCTCACTACCACTGCAAATATGCATGTTGCCCTGTAAACGCACTGCATGCTGTGTGTTATCCCAATGAAACGCACCACACTGGAATCAATGTGATAGCCCCATAAAACTATCATTGCATTGCGTTGATGTCATATTGTCTGTCGTGAAGTGAGCTTGGAGAACAATGTACTCAGCAATAGTTTAGGCTTTGAGGGTTGCTAAGGATCCAGGATGTCGGATTTGTAAGCGATGGCAGGCGGCTGCTGTACACACACTAGGTGCTTGCCCAGGACAGTCTTTATTGTCCGTCACGGCTGAGATTAATCTAGTGTGTGCGTGTGTAGTGTGCGTAGCTTTAGGCTGGCTTCACACTGGGGCATTGCGTTGCATACTATATGGAAGTGGTAACATTGGGCATGCTTTTGCAACAGAACGGAAGAGAGAAGTTGCATTATGCATTAAAAGTGCGATACCGTGAAAAATACAGTACATGAAACGTATGCTTCACAGCAACTGTAAATATGCGCAATGTCCGTCACCACAGAGCTTGCCTTGCGTTATTCTGACAGATTCTGCCAAAACGCATTGTTAGCACGCCGACGTGAACGTCCAATTACAATATAATCTCATCACAAATTATATTGTCCGACATCACACACTACACACGTTAGTGTGAAAGTAACCTGAGGCGCGGTTCACAGTGGGATGTTGCGTTGTGCTCCAGGAATACAATGCAAGGGAACAAAAGAGTTTTAACACATGTGCGCTACGTCACATACAGTGAGGTACAGTGAAGCATACAGACAATGAAAAATATGCTTCCCTTTACCTGTTAACGTGTGCATTCAGCAGCAACTCACTAAAGCAGTGCGTTATCATAACGCAACATGTTACACCGTAGCATTGTAGTGCGTCGTTCCGCTTTGCAATGTCTCCATAACGTCGCTCTATAATGTTCTACTGTGAACGTATCCTAAAGCCTGGTACACACATCCAAGCTTGACTGGCCAATAATTGACCAATTTTACCACTTTCACATAGTATGAGAGCTTACCTACACAATCTGTTCATCATAGTGTTTAATATCTGTTGGCCCTCATATTGCACGGTTAGTGTGAATTGCTGCACTTTGCATACACTGTAATCATTGCTCTTTCAAGCGACTTGCTGAATAAGCATGCACAGCTGTATGCGTCCTAAGTCAGTAATAAGCATTGTCAGAGAAAATCTCAAGATGATTTGCCCAGACAGGAGCAAAGAAAATTGGAGCATTTGCTCTAAGCAACCAAACAAAACAAGACTGGATGCTGGGATCAACCGCTCCACTGTTACTAGTGCTTCTGCTTCCATTACTAGGGATGGTCACTGAGATGCAAGTGAATTGTATACAGCTTGTCAATCTAAAATCCAATCAAACTCGATTGCATGCCGTCTCTACTACTATAAGGCCACTTTTATGCTAATTGCGTCACGGTAGACTCTCCAGTCACAGCTTGCTGCAGTGGCTATTAAAGTCCAAAGGACATGCCACAATGCGAGTGGTGTGGAGGAAGTGCTTGAGTCGCTGCAGAAGTAATGCAGAACCTGCAAAGCGCTACCCTATGACTCCTGTAAGTACACCAAAAGTTGTGTGTTAAGTTTTGTTTTCTTTGATGTGGTGTGCTTGATCTAAATCACACCACTACCGCAAAGCACTAAAAGGACCCTTAATTCTGCAACCACTTATACTGTTAGGGCCGTTCCATACTAAACTGTGATCACAATCATGGTGTGATTGTGATTTTCACTAGTTTACGAGCGTGCAGTTTTCCACAGTTACGGGTGTGATCTGCAGGTGCTATTACATTTCTCATAATACAAACCTGCATGCAAATTTTATGCAGGTTGTATACAGTCTGCAAGTGGGCTAGTCAATTGCACTTCCTGCACAATTTGATTGGACCGTTTCCAAGCTGCACACAATCTGCATTAAATCTGTAAGCAAGCTGGAATTATTAGAATTTCATAACCAGCTATAATTATTACTACTGTTGCCACCAAATATTGTATACTCACATATAAGCCTAATTTTGGCTTTTATGTAAGTCAGGTGTGTGGGACCCCATATACAGTGCACACATTGTTCTGGGCAGTCATCTTCTCGTCTGCCATGCAGCTGTGTACTCGCCGCTAAAGGTCAGCAGTGAGTACAGAGCTGCAAGGGAAATGGGAAGATGGCTGCCTGGAATGCGGAAACAGTGTCTGGACCTCTAGCGCAAATAAAGAGCTCCATGGGAGACGGGAAGAGGACTGTCCTGAGGAGGTAACTATAGATACAGGCAAGCTTCCAATGCATAATACACACAAGGGGAGGCTAGGGGAGACATTGGGGGTTTAGCTTGTATGCTGGTCACACAATATTGTTTTTTTTAAGGGTTAATGTTTGGGGGGTCGGCCTATATTTGGGATGGCTTATGCATGTGTATATACAGTAGTTTGAAATGGTAACAGTAGTTCAGTTTTAATTGGCATTAATTATGCAGCCCCCTGACATTGAGGGCACTTTCACACCGTGACATTTTCGCCGCATCCCCGACTCAGGTCAAGAACTACTTTAACGCTGCGGCGCTACATCGAGTTGCATCAGTCTGCGTAGGCCTGGAAGTCATATTAGTCTATGGCCATGCGTAGATGTTTTAAAAATTACCACCGCGATGTCGTGCAGTATTTAAACAATACACTTCCCGCATACCCGTAGCAGGAAGTGACAGCAAGCGTGCGTCACATGCGTGTCACTTCCTGCTTGCCTGGTGGCCAGACAGGGAACACCACGCAATAGTGCAGTGTTCCCTGAAGGCCTATTTTTGACAGTGTGATGTGGTGCGTCGGGCATGACGCATCGCTGACGCTGGTTTCTGGTGTGAAACCAGCCTCAGACTGAATTTATTAAAGAGAACCCAAGGTGGACCTTGGGTGAAAAATCAAATACTTACCGACGGAGAAGGAAGCCTGTGGAAAGAGCCACATGCGTATAAGCATGTTTTCACACTTACGTGTATAGCATTGCATTATGATTATAGTTATTTATGTATAACTCACTAAATGTTTGCCTGCATGATAATTAAAGCAACCTGGATGACAGAAAACAGATCTACGTCAACTATCATTCATTTCTGGAGGAAAGCTTCAAAACAACATGACCAATGTTTGTCAATAAGGGGATTCTAAAATTATAGAGTCCTGCCATCATTATAGATTATTGTTGTGAAATAATTTAAGCATTTTATTTTAAGGGGGGGAGGGAGGGGAGGCATGCTTTGTTGTAGACAAACCACTGTTGTTTTTTTTGTATCTCTGTCAACAGCCTGTAGCAGAAGAACAAAAGATATACAGTAACAGTAACACAGTAGCTTATAGATGGAGCTCATGCAATTTTTTTTTGTTTTGTTTTTCATGAACAGCTGGCATTGAATACATACTGTATATGAGCCTTACTTAAAATGATCTTGCCATAGAGAGAACAATAATCCTGTCTAAGCCCCAAAGAGACGGCTGCACAAAACTACAAGGTGATGGGTGAGGATGGTCAGTGAGATGTTGATGATTTTGAATTGATACAAATTTTAATTTTATGTGAATTTATCCAGCCTAGAAATTAACCAATCAAATGCTAGTAAAAAATCGCCTCTATGTAATGAAGTGCAGACAAGGCAATGATACGTAGGCTGAGAAGGAATGACGCCTACATGGAAGTGTGTAATAGATTTTTTTTTTTTACTTTGAAACTCACATAAGTACAAATAATGAAAAACAATAGTTCTACACAATCCTCAGCCTCAGCTTTGTCTTTATTATTATTTAGTATTTATATAGCGCCGACATCTTCCACAGTGCTGTACAGAGTATATTGTTTTGTCACTTAACCCTCCTGGTGGTTTGCTAAAAAATCGCCAGGGGGCAGCAAATCTTTTTTTTTTAATTTTTTTTTTTTTCATGTAGCGAGACAAAGTCTCGCTACATGATAGCCGCTGCTCAGCGGCATCCCCCCAGCCCCTCCGATCGCCTCCGGCGATCGGCGATCAGGAGATCCCGTTCACAGAACGGGATCTCCTGGAGGGCTTCCCCCGTCGCCATGGCGACGGGGCGGGATGACGTCACCGACGTCATGACGTCAAAGGGGATTCCGATCCATCCCATAGAGCTGCCTGGCACTGATTGGCCAGGCAGCGCACGGGGTCTGGGGGGGGGGCGGCTGTGGCGCGACGGATAGCGGCGGATCGGCGGGTAGCGGCGGCGATCGGGCACTGCACGCAGCTAGCAAAGTGCTAGCTGCGTGCAGCAAAAAAAAAATTATGCAAATCGGCCCAGCGGGGCCTGAGCGGTGCCTTCCGGCGGCATAGCCCGAGCTTACCGCCAGGAAGGTTAACTGTCCCTCAGAGGGGCTCACAGTCTAATCCCTACCATAGTCACATGTATGTATCGTATATGTATCGTAGTCTTGGGCCAATTTAGGGGGAAGCCAAGTAACTTAGCTGAAGAAACCTTCACAGACAAGAGGAAAACATACAAACTCCATGCAGATAGTGCCCTGACTGGGATTCCACCCAGGGACCCAGTGCTGCAAGGCAAGAGTGCTAACAATTACGCTACCATGCAGCCCATGTCTTGTCTTTACAGAGAATGCGCTGTGACAGCCAGTGGCGTAGCTATAGAGCTATGGGCCCTGGTGCGAGTTCTACATTGGGCCCCCCAAGCACTCTATATGTAACACTTGATACGGCGCAAAAAACCTGCCAAGGTCATAGTATTAAAGGTGCAAGAAGGGGATGAGAAACAGTTTGTTAATGATTACTACTATTCAAAGCATCTATTGAAGTGATTATTACCACCACAGGACCAATAAACAGCTAATACTTTGGTTAAGGAAGAGCCCCATGGGGCCCCTCTGGCCCAAGGGCCCCAATGCAGTTGCTACCTCTGCAACCCCTATTGCTACGCCACTGGTGACAGCGCATGTGTTACTGGGCAGATTTTGTGCCCTTCTCAACACAATGGCAATGCATCTGCTGTGCACAGAAAATGCATGCTTTGTGTGCTGCAATGGATGCATTGCTATTACACTGTACTGACATCACATCTGGGCCATAACTGATGTGCTGACAGAGCGGACAACATAATTGCACAGCAACAATTGGTGGTAAGGGGTGGGGAGGGAACCTGACCTCTTTTCTTCTCCTTTCCTAGAGAAACCCCTCCCCATCCTGCTACTTGTAGCGCAGAATTGGCATTTCCTGCTGCAGCCCACTCTCCTCTGCCTCCATCTTGATCCTCTGCAAGTTGTGTAAAGTCATTCAACATTCAGGAAAGTGTTTCCTAACATTCATATATTAAACTGATATCCCAGCGAGTATTAAGGCCATCAGGGGAGCGGGTACCCATGCGATGAATCCAAAAGGCTTCTCGTTTAAGGAGAAGCCTCTGATGGTCGCCTCCCTTAATTGGAGAGACAACTCTTTCTACTCCTTGATATTTAAAAGAGGTCATATTCCCATTATGACAGTCCTCAAAATGTTTTGAAACGGCAGATTTTTTAGCAATCAGTATGGTTGTATCCCCAAACAAATTCTTAAAGAGACTCTGTAACAAAATTTTCAGCCTTATTTCTTCTATCCTATAAGTTCCTATACCTGTTCGAATGTGGTCTGTGTTACTGCACCCTTTTCTAGTTGCACAGTGGCTGTGTTATCTCTGTTATATGATCTAATCTTCTATCTTCTGTCGGCTCTGTAGGCTGAGGCTGGAATGTGTGGAATGTGCTGCACTGCTTGTCATTGGCAGAAGCTATACACACCCTCTCCAAGCTCTGTATGAGTCAGTGACTGAGCTACTCTCAAGCCTATCACACTCTAGTTAGAAGCCATGTCTTTTGTTTGTAAACACTGCCTAAAACTGGCAATTACAAGCCATGATTGCAGCAGGGAGTGGCAGAAACAGCACAGAGGGGCCCAGGAGAACATAATGAATAGAATGGTATGCTTTTTATTGTAAGAATTTTAGAGTACAGATTCTCTTTAAGGTCAGAACCATCATCTGGTCCTCATCAAAGAATCCAATGATGGTTGAAGAACTGCTAGAACTAGTGTGCAACAGATTCATTGTTGACAGTGGTGATGATTCTGGGATTGCTCCATAGGAACATGGTGAGTAGAAAACATTGTGATATGGAGAGAACTCAGTCACAAGGTAGAACTGTAGGAAGTATGAGTGGAATGAGAAGGCAGGTAGTTGGCAACTAGTAATATAAAAAAATAATATAATGTAGGCTTCATGGATAACTGGAGCTGGAGATCAGGAGTAGCCTTGTAGGCCAGGTTTGTATAAGAAGCTTAGGGGTAGTCAGATCAGCCGGGTTGGTAACAGGAGCTTTCTCCATGGCATGGGACTTTTACAAACCAGACATTTTGGACCAGAACAACTAAAATCTCCTGCAAGAATTTCATCTACCTTTTCTAAAGTTTCTGCATGATCAAAGTGGAGGTCTCCTAAGCTGTGACCCTGCATTGTTCAGAGCGCCATCATCCCCATGTGCTCCAATGGAAAAGCTGAACTTGATTAGTTTGATGGTGGGAATAACCACACAGGACATGAACTTAATGTTTTTATTACCCTTTATTAATAGTAGGAGCTGCCTTCTCAAGTATTGAGATGCATGGTCCAAGCTTAAGGCTACCTTCGAGGAAATAAATGATACTAGTTGTCTTAATAAATTATCATATTCAGTTCTGGGTAGAGATCCTCTGCCTCCAATACTTTTAGCCCTAGACCCTGAACAAGCATGCAGCAGATCTGGTGTTTGACATTTTTGTAAGATCTGACAAGATTAGCTGCATGCTTGTTTCTGGTGTGATTCACACTACAGTGGCTGGATAGTGTACTGGTTAAGGGCTCTGCCTTTGACATGGGAGACCAGGGTTTGAATCCTGGCTAGGTCAAGTACCTATTCAGTAAGGAGTTCAAGGCAAGACTCCCTAACACTGCAGGGTGGCCTCTTGAGCGCGTCCCTGTGGCTGCAGCTCTTGAGCGCTTTGAGTCTGACAGGAGAAAAGCGCTATACAATTGTTTGGATTATTATTATTACTGCAGCCAAATAGATCAGCAGGGCTGCCAGGCAACTGGTATAGCTTAAAAGGAAATCAATATGGCAGCCTCCATATACCTCTCACTACAGTTCTCCTTTAAGCAACCTAATGGTTCTATTGCATTGAGCATAAATGGTACATTTTAGGCTAGCTTCACTTACTACTGTAGTGGTACAGTGCTTAGGGTGACGTGCCCACCACACAGTGAGATCTGGGTTCGATTCCCAGCTATGGTATGATGTATACTGGTTTTTAAAATAGTATAATTCCCTGGCAGAAGAGATCCTCCTCCCTCCCTCCCTCCGGTAGGAGGAGGGAGGAGGCCAATTAAAATCTCCCTAGCAGAGTGTGTAGCAGCTGTCCCATAACTAATTAGTGTAGGTAGGCAAATGGTATAAAGGACCTTGCTTGGAGGAGGAAGGGAGGGTGGGCAGGTCCTCCAGCAGTGATGTGTATTTCACTCAATTAGGTGTGGCTGCAGGTATTAGAGCTTTTGAAACATGTTTTCTATCATTTTTCCAGTTGATAGAATTTTTTAAAACTTTGAAAGTTCGCCTCCCCATTGAAGTCTATTGCGGTTCGCGAACTTTTTCGCGAACTGAACCTTTCGCGGAAGTTCGCGAACAGGGTTCGCGAACCTAAAATCGGAGGTTCGGCCCATCTCTAGTTCTGGGTTGCAGGGGAAAGTACAGGACACATGTGCTCCTGAAGACTCAAAATTTGCTGCAATCATCTGAAAATAGCTCAGCAGTAGGACCAAACTGAAGCTGCTACTGTGACAACTAGCTGTACTAGAACAGTGTTTCTCAACATTTTATTAGTGTGTACCCCTTTTAAAAACTTGTACTCATCGAGTACCCCCTAGCATAGTAAACATGATCAACAGTACCCCTTGACAAATATATATTTAATCGTAGTACATGATAATTGGTTCTAAACAATGTGCAAGCATTTATTATTGCTTTTAATTAGCTAACATACTAATTTGGTGGTGTTTAAATAAGAATTATAATTTTCTAAAACTCTAAATTTGTTATTCTTGGTTAAGTATAGCAAGCCCGAGTACCCCCTGGAACCATCAGAAGTACCCCCTGGGGTACGCGTACCGCATGTTGAGAACCTAGGTACTAGAACACAAGACGTATGGAAACTTGAAGTTGACTATATAACTGGTAACAGTTTTGCTGCACTCCTTGGACAGTTAACAAGACGATATGCTCCATAATGTGCTGCAGAAGATGTCAATCTATATATATAATAGAGTAAGTGCCTCAACCTTCAAGCAAGAAGAAGAAGTAGCGCCCTGCCCCCAGGGCCGGTCCAAGCAAGAAGAAGGGGCTGGTCCAAGCAAGAAGAAGAAGTAGTGCCATATCAAACCAAGGGAAAAGAGGGATAATTTGCATATTCAGTAGCAGTGCATTGTGGGTAACCACAAACCTTCTCTTATAGCTGAATTATTGCAGATTTGCTTCTGTTTTAAGAAGGAAAATTACACATTGCTTTGTTTTTTTTAGTATGAGGGCTTTTTGGTCTCTTTTATCCTCCTTTACATTCTTAGTAGTTTGGGTCACCCTGAGCTGCTTGGTTACTCTGTTGTACTGGTCCAAGCCCTATCTCATACAGCCTTATCAATCCTTGATATGTACTGATGAGGACTAAATGTCTGAAATAGGCTGTCACATGTGGGTTTGATATGACTGTGTAAAACTTAAAGCGGACCCAAACCAAATATTTTTTTTAGTTAAAAATATTTAGTTGCACTGCTCTGACACATACAAAGATAAATAAACACTCCTTCAAGCCAATGAGCATTTCAGTGCCTGCTTTTCACCCTTCTCTTTTCATAGCTAGGGTTATACTGGGGGCAGTCATTAGCAATTGCTCCATTGCCGAACACCATCTACTCCACCAGTTTGCCAGAAAAATCCCGGCAATTTGAAAAGAAGGGAGGGGTTCCTCTAATAAATGTAAAATATTTTATATTTGTCATCATGCAACTGAAAAAAGGCTGCTATTTATTATTATAATTTAGAAAATAGATTTTATTTCTGAAATCTTGTATTTTTAATTTGGGTCCAATTTAAAGCTACAGGCTTGCTTGACTTACCATGGGTGAAAAGGAATAATTTGCATATTTAGTAGCTTTGCATTGTGGGTAATCACAAATGTTCACTTATAGCTGAATTATTGCAGATTTTCTTCTGTTTTAAGAAGGCAAATTACACCAAGCTTTGATTTTTTTTAGTAGAAGGTCTTTTTGGTCCCTTTTATCCACTTATACATTCCGAGTGGTTTGGGTCACCCTGAGCTGCTTGGTTACTCTGTTATACTGGTCAAAGCCCTGTCTCATACAGCCTTATCAATCCCTTCCATGTACAGATGAGGACCGAAAGTCTGAAACAGGCTGTTACATGTGGGTTTGATATGGCTGTGTAAAATTTAAAGCTATAGGCTTGCAATACACCAGTGGTTCTAGATGCTTGCTTGACTTCCTAAGGGTGAAAAGGAATTATTTGCATATTTAGTAGCAGTGCATTGTGGGTAACCACAAATGTTCACTTATAGCTGAATTATTGCAGATTCCCTTCTGTTTTAAAAAGGCAAATTACACCAATACAGTGTGCGGCATTGCAGGAAGTGACGACAGTGGAACGCACGATGGAACACGGAAGAGGTGAGTCATCCCCGCCTGCTGCCTCTTACTAATAGTGGCGGCTGCTACTGTGCTTAAGCAGGAGGGGGAGCGCACAAGGGGGACCCAGGTGAGGGGGGGGGGGGGGTTCCTGCTGAGCTTAAGCTGGAGGGGGAATGCACATGGGGGACCCAGGTGAGGGGGGGTTCCTGCTGAGCTTAAGCTGGAGGTAGAGCACACATGGGGGACCCAGTTGAGAGGGGGTCCAACCCCCCTCCCCACCACTGTGCCCAATACCCCCTTCCTGCCTTCTACCCTCTTATGCGGCGTATGCTACGCCGCGATGCTACGCCGCGGGTCGGCTAGTGCTATATAAATACCTAATCATAATACCTGTGATTTGGAAAGATGTTTACATAGCTGTACCATGGTTGAAATTAAAGATGGCCCGAACCTCCGATTTTCGGTTCGCGATCCGGGTTCGCGAACCTTCCGCGAAAGTTTGGTTTGCGCAAACTTTCACGAACCACAATAGACTTCAATGGGGAGGCGAATTTGGAAAATTTGAAAAATGTATGCTGGCTACAAACGTGATGGAAAACGTGTTTCAAGGGGTCTAAAACCTGGAGGGGGGCATGGCAGAGTGGGATAGATGCCAAAAGTCCTGGGGAAAAATCTGGATTTGACGCAAAGCAGCGTTTTAAGGGCAGAAATCACATTGAATATTAAATTGCAGGCCTAAAGTGCTTTAAAACATCTTGCATGTGTATACATCAATCAGGGAGTGTAATTAGAGTACTGCTTCACACTGACACACCAAACTCATTGTGTAACGCACCGCAAACAGCTGTTTGCATAGTGACGGCCGTGCTGGACTGGTGCCCACCATGGCGAGATTGCTCTTCCTCACTCAGTTATGTCAGGTTATGTTTGACTGCCTTATCGACTTTCGATGGTTCTTTCTCTACCATTGTTAAAGCTTACATCTATTTTTTTAAATACTTGTTCTGCTTGCTGTTCAGTACCTGCAACGAGAATCTTTTATGGAGGGCAAGTCTACCATTGCGAGTGACCATGGGTAATGGCCGGGGAATCCTGGTTCGATTCCGGTCCGGAGTGGGAGCTTAAGAAATGGCTACCACCACCACACATCCAAGGAAGGCAGCAGGCATGGCATGCACGTCCCGAGGTAGTGACCAAAAATATCAATAAAGGAGGACTTTTGAGGCTCTGCTGTATATGACACTGATTGGCTTTATTACCTTTAACAAGAATCTGTTATGGAGGGCAAGTCTGCCATCCATTCAAGTGAAAGGTATGCACTGACTTGACTAATACAATGTGCAGTCACACAGGTGCAGTTAACAGGTATGCACGGAGTGGTATATCACACTGCGTGCACTCACGTAGGTAGGTGGGTGCACTGAACACAACAGGTAGGTATATGCAGTGATGAGGTGGGTGCACTGAACACAACAGGTAGGTATATGCAGTGATGGGTATTACAATGTGCACCTGTCACACACAGACAGGTAGCGGACAGGCACAGTGACACTGCGTGCGCTTAACATACGTAGGTAGGTGGGTGCACTGTGAACAACAGGTAGGTAGGTAGGTATATGCAGTAATGGGTATTACAATGTGTCACACACAGACTGGTAGCGGACAGACACAGTGACACTGCGTGCACTCACGTAGGTAGGTGGGTGTACTGTGAACAACAGGTAGGTAGGTATATGCAGTACTGGGTATTACAATGTGCACCTGTCACACACACACAGACAGGTAGCGGACAGGCACAGTGAAACTGCGAGCGCTCAACTCACGTAGGTAGGTGGGTGCACTGTGAACAACAGGTAGGTAGGTATATGCAGTAATGGGTATTACAATGTGCACCTGTCACACACAGACAGGTAGCGGACAGGCACAGTGACACTGCGTGCGCATGGCCCAGATGGTGGCTGAGTACATGGGGTCCATCAGTGGGCTTGACACCGGCAGCGTGGACCCCATGGAGTACTGGGTGGAGCGGTTGCACATCTGGAGTGAGCTGGCGCAGCACGCCCTGGAAGTCCTGTCTTGTCCCGATTCCAGTGTGCTGTCCGAGAGGTGCTTCAGTGCGGCCGGTGGCGTGGTCACCGAGAAACGCTCTCGTCTGTCCACAGAGGGAGTGGACAGACTGACATTTTTGAAGATCAACCAGGCCTGGATTGAAGGCACGTTCCTGGCACCTACTGTCGGCGAGAGGAGGACATGAGGTGCCTGGGAATCATTCTTTGACAACATAAACCTTCATTTCCGGGGTCCTGATAATTTGGCCTGGTGTTTCTTCACTTGCTGTGGTAGTAACGCTAGCTACCATGGCCCGTGACATGCCTGCTGCTGCCACACGTCGCTCCTCTTCCTGCTGCTGTTGCTGATGTAATTATATATTTATGAATTTATTGATTTATTTATGAATTTATTTATTTGTGTATTTATTTATTGTATTTATACAGCGCCAACATATTACGAAGCGCTGATTTTCATCCTCCTGCTGTTCACCACACAATGCATGCCTGCTGCTGCCACACGTCACTCCTCTTCCTGCTGCTGTAGTTATCCTGCTGTCTGTGCTCCCACCGCCAGGGTCCACAGAATACATTGCCTGCTGCCATTCGCCACTCCTCCTCCTCCTGCTGAGTTTATCCTCCTGCCTGTCTGTGTTCCCACCGCCAGGGTCCACAGAATTATGCACTGCTGCCATGCGCCACTAGCTATTACGCCACTACAATAGCTATACTGTTGTAAAAAAAAAAATCTGAGGTGTCTGGGTTGAAAACTGTGCTGTCCCAGTTGTGCATTGGGCACAATGTGGGCTGCACTACTGCTGTCCGGAACCTCCTCCTCCTGCTATTTGCTGTTTATTTTCAGCCATGGTACCAACGCTAGGTACCATTGGCCTGTGACATTGCCTGCTGCCATTCGCCACTCCTCCTCCTCCTGCTGAGTTTATCCTCCTGCCTGTCTGTGTTCCCACGCCAGGGTCCACAGAATTATGCGCTGGTGCCATGCGCCACCACTAGCTATTACGCCACTACAATAGCTATACTGTTGTATAAAAAAAAAAAAATTCTGAGGTGCCTTGGTTGAAAACTGTGCTGTCACAGCTGTGCATTGAGCACAATGTGGGCTTCACTACTGCTGTCCGGAACCTCCTCCTCCTGCTATTTGCTGTTTATTTTCAGCCATGGTACCAACGCTAGGTACCATTGGCCTGTGACATTGCCTGCTGCCATTCGCCACTCCTCCTCCTCCTGCTGAGTTTATCCTCCTGCCTGTATGTGTTCCCACCGCTAGGGTCCACAGAATTATGTACTGCTGCCATGCGCCACTAGCTATTACGCCACTACAATAGCTATACTGTTGTATAAAAAAAAATTCTGAGGTGTCTGGGTTGAAAACTGTGCTGTCCCAGTTGTGCATTGGGCACAATGTGGGCAGCACGACTGCTGTCCGGAACCTCCTCCTGCCCTTTGCTGTTTATTTTCAGCCATGGTACCAACGCTAGGTACCATTGGCCTGTGACATTACCTGCTGCCATACGTCACTCCTCCTCCTCCTCCTCCTCCTGCTGCTACTACAGTTATCCTCCTGCCTGTCTGTGTTCCCACCGCCAGGGTCCACAGAATTATGCATTGCTGCCATGCGCCACTAGCTATTACGCCACTACAATAGCTATACTGTTGTAAAAAAAAATAAAAAATTCTGAGGCGTCTGGGTTAAAAACTGTGCTGTCCCAGTTGTGCATTGGGCACAATGTGGGCTGCACGACTGCTGTCCGGAACCTCCTCCTCCTGCTCTTTGCTGTTTATTTTCAGCCATGGTACCAACGCTAGGTACCATTGGCCTGTGACATTGCCTGCTGCCATTCGCCACTCCTCCTCCTCCTGCTGAGTTTATCCTCCTGCCTGTCTGTGTTCCCACCGCCAGGGTCCACAGAATTATGCACTGCTGCCATGCGCCACTAGCTATTACGCCACTACAATAGCTATACTGTTGTATAAAAAAAAATCTGAGGTGTCTGGGTTGAAAACTGTGCTGTCCCAGTTGTGCATTGGGCACAATGTGGGCTGCACGACTGCTGTCCGGAACCTCCTCCTGCCCTTTGCGGTTTATTTTCAGCCATGGTACCAACGCTAGGTACCATTGGCCTGTGACATTGCCTGCTGCCATACGTCACTCCTCCTCCTCCTCCTCCTGCTGCTGCTGCTACTACAGTTATCCTCCTGCCTGTCTGTGTTCCCACCGCCAGGGTCCACAGAATTATGCGCTGCTGCCATGTGCCACTAGCTATTACGCCACTACAATAGCTATGCTGGTGTTGAAGATAACATTACAACAGTACAGTTCTGTAAGGGAAAAAACAAAGAATGTTGGTGGTGGACGGTGAAGAAGAATAACCATGTGAAGAAGAAGAAGAACCAGGTGAAGAAGAAGAAGAAGAAGAGAAGAACCAGGTGAAGATGAAGAAGAGAAGAGGTGGGAGGAGCCTGCTGCCACTGCACGCTGACTTAGCGTTCCCCGCTGCCTAAACGCCGACACAGCTAGCCGGGGAGAGCGGGCACAGAGTGTCAGTCTCTGACGGGTGAAAGCAGCCAAATGTAGGCACTCTGCAAAAAGGGACACTGATGCACAGAAACTGGGGCAGATCACTGGGAAGTACCTGGAGAATCTTGAACTCCCAGTTAAAGGAGGAATCCATTATGCGATCATCTCCCAAACAGTAGCTGTGGATGTCCAGAAGTAAGGAGTGCCTTGGCATATGGAGGAGAGAAGCTAACCCCATGGACTAACGCAAGTATAACTAATGATGATGATGTTGGAGGAATAGTGCTTGGGCAGCGCTGTCTCTGCTTGAACTTGTGAAAGTCTACTAACCTGCGTTTCCGTGCTTTGCTGGCTAACATAACAATGCTGCAGCTTGATGTGAATACTTAAAGAGGACTTATCCCCTATTAGGGGGGGGGGGGGGCAGCTTCTGTGTGCATGGTGGTGTGCTGTTGAATGACAGCTAGGTGGCCTGAGCTTGGGTGCATGGAGCATAATGTCTTGGGACTGACTCCATGTACGCAAGCCTAGTGAATATCAGGGGGGTATGTGGGCAGGCTCTGGTGGGTTTTTAACATAACTTTCTGCGCAGAAAAAGGTTTTAATTGCTAACTGTGTAATGGTTCCCCAAAGGAGCCTTCTGTAACTTGATTCCTGGAAGTGCAATAAAGATATTGTTGATTGAACCGAGATGAAATGGAGCTTAAGGCCAATTAATGTCTGTGTTTCTTGTATGTATTATATACTGGCCACACCAACTCACAGGTTTATATAATTAAAGGGTGATTGCACGACAGGGTCACAGCCCCTTGGCAAAATTCCAAATTCTTTATGAAGAAGAGAAGAACCCGGTGAAGATGAAGAAGAGAAGAACCAGGTGAAGATGAAGAAGAGAAGAACCAGGTGAAGAAGAACCAGATGATGATGATGAAGAAGGAGAATAAGAAGACGAAGAAGAACCAGGTGAAGAAGAAGATGAAAAAAAAACAATTGAAGATGAACCAGATGAAGAAGAAGAAGAACTTAAAGAACCAGATGCTAGTGAAGAAGAAGATGATGAAGATGATAGTAATGAATGATTGATGACGAGAAATAAAAAGAGGGTAAAACAGAAAAGAAGATGGTGAAGAAAAGAGATGGAGAGAAAAAAAAGAAGATGGTGATGCTGAATAAACAAAACATTTTTTTATATTAGACCTATTTACATGTGATTTCCCTTTAAAAAAAGAAAAGCCAACCGAATTTGCGAACACAAATTTTTCCCGAATTGTTTTACGCAACCCGAAACGAATTCGAATCCGAACCGAATTTCGCGATCGCATCCGAATCCGAATTTTCCGCGGGCCCGAATTTGAATGTACCCAAATCGAATTTTGGTACATTCGAGCAACCCTGGTGAAGAGGATGAAGGGGGGCACAAAAATCAGGTTTCGCTCAGGGCGCTGTGAAACCTAAGGCCGGCCCTGTCCCTTGGCACACAGGAGAGGAAGCCTCTGCAGAACTGCAGTGGATATGACCTTCGAAGATAAAAAAACAGGAAAAAACAGCGCAGAGGCCCTTATGGAAAAATGTGCACTACCGTAGGTGCCCATTATAGAATCCACGATTTGCGGCAATGCACGGAAAATTTAAATGCACATAGGCACCCGATAACATCGCTAGCACCGAGGTACGCTGACATGCAAAATGTAGAATTACACAGTGGGCGTGAAGCCTGCAGAGGCCCAAATTTACCTGCTTTGCTGCAAATTGCAGCTTTGCAGCATCGCGTCTGGGCATCCAAATTTACATTCTTTGCCACAGGTGCCGCAAATTGTGGCATTGTACCTGCTATGCAATGCTGCAATTTGCATACTGTATTGGCATGCCTCAGAGATGGCGATTTGCTTAAATTTACATTCTTTGCCGCAAATTGCGGCTTTGCGGCAGCCCCTCCGGGCGCCCAAATGGTTGTAGGTTGAGGTTAGGAGGGGGGTTAAGTGTTAAGCTCCACATGGGGGGGTAAGGCTTAGTCATCGTTAGAGTAAAGTGTTAGGGTTAGCCATCAGTAGAGGGAGGTCTTAGAGTTAAGCATTGGTAGAGGGAGGTCTTAAGGTTAGGCGTCGGTAGAGGGAGGTCTTAGGGTTAGGCATTGTTAGAGTAAGGTGTTAGGGTTAGGCATCAGTAGAGGGAGGTCTTGGGGTTAAGCATTGGTAGAGGGAGGTCTTAGGGTTAGGCATCGTTAGAGGGAGGTCTTAGGGTAAGGCATCGTTAGAGGGAGGTCTTAGGGTTAGGCATTGGTAGAGGGAGGTCTGAGGGTTAGGCATCGGTAGAGGGAGGTCTTAGGGTAAGGCATCATTAGAGGGAGGTCTTAGGGTTAGACATCGGTAGAGGGAGGTCTTAGGGTTAGGCATCGGTAGAGGGAGGTCTTAGGATTAGGGGTTAGGCATCGGTAGAGGGAGGTCTTAGGGTAAGGCATCGGTAGAGGGAGGTCTTAGGGTAAGGCATCGGTAGATGGAGGTCTTAGGGTAAGGCATCGTTAGAGGCAGGGCAGTTTCTAGGCTAAAATGTACCCAGGGCGAGGGTGTAAAAATTGCGCCCCCCCCCCCCCACAGAGCCAGGTATAGGTGCCCCCAGTTTAGCCAGGTATAGGTGCCTGCAGTTTAGGTTAGCCAGGTCTAGTTGCACTCAGTATAGGTAGCCGGCTATAGGTCCCCCCAGTATAGGTAGCCGGGCATAGGTACCCTAGTATAGGTAGCCAGCTATAGGTCAGCCCAGTATAGGTAGCCAGGCATAGGTGCCCCAGTATAGTTGCCCCCAGTATAGGTTAGCCAGGTAGGTGCCTCCAGTATAGGTAGCCGGTATAGTTGCCCCAGTATAGGTTAGATAGGCAGGTGCCCAAAGTAAGGGTTAGATAGGTGGGTGCCCCCAGTACAGGTTAGATAGGTAGGTGCCCCTAGTATAGGTTAGATAGGTAGGTGCCCCCAGTACAGGTTACCTAGGTGGGCGCCTCTAATAGGGAGCCAGAATAGTTGCCCCCAGCATAGGTTAGTTAGTTAGGTGCCTCCAATATAGGTAGCCAGTATAGTTGCCACCAGTATAGGCTAGCTAGGTAGGTAGGTGCCCCCAATATAGGTTAGATAACTAGGTGCCCCCAGTATAGATTAGATAGGTACGTGCCTCCAGTATAGGTTAGATAGGTAGCTGCCCCCCAGTATAGGTTAGATAGGTAGCTGCCACCCATTATAGTTTGGATTGGTAGCTGACCCCCAGTATAGGTTAGATTAGGTAGCTGCCCCTTCCAGTATAGGTTAGATTACGTAGCTGCCCCCCAGTATAGGTTAGATTAGGTAGCTGCCCCCCAGTATAGGTTAGATTAGGTAGGTGCCCCCAGTATAGGTTAGATAGGTAGCTGCCCCCCAGTATAGGTTAGATTAGGTAGCTACCCCCCAGTATAGGTTAGATAGGTAGCTGCCCCCCAGTATAGGTTAGATTAGGTAGCTGCCCCCCAGTATAGGTTAGATTAGGTAGGTGCCTCCCAGTATAGGTTAGATTAGGTAGGTGCCCCCTAGTATAGGTTAGATAGGTAGCTGCCCCCCGGTATAGGTTAGATTAGGTAGGTGCCCCCCAGTATAGGTTAGATAGGTAGCTGCCCCCCAGTATAGGTTAGATTAGGTAGCTGCCCCCCAGTATAAATTAGATTAGGTAGGTGCCCCACAGTATAGGTTAATTAGGTAGGTGCCCCCAGTATAGGTTAATTAGGTAGGTGCCCCCCAGTATAGGTTAGATAGGTAGCTGCCCCCCAGGGTGGGTAGGAAGGTAGATGACCCCCCCCCCCCGCAATAATAGAGGGTGAAGTCAGCCATGGGGAGGGCAGACCCGACCTCTCCCTCCCTCTCCGGGCCGCCCTCCGTGCTCCCCCTCCGATGCAGAGCGCAGCAGGAAAGCGCTGTAATAGTCACAACTCACCTGCCTTCGTTCCAATCGCTGGTCACTAGCCGCTGGTCTTCTGTCTGCATACACGCTGATACACATGCTGCTTCCTGTTAAACAGGAAGCAGCGTGTGTATCAACGTGTATACAGAGGAGGAGACCAGCGGCTAGTGATCTGCGATTGGAACGCAGGCAGGTGAGTTGTGACTATTACAGCGCTTCCCTGCTGCGCTCTGCATCGGAGGGGGAAGCACAGAGGGTGGCCCGGAGAGGAAGGGAGGGAGAGGTCGGGCTGCCCTCCCACGGCTGACTTCCCCCTCTATTAAAGCGCCCCCCCCCTTCTTCAGCGCTCAGGGCACCCGCACGGGCCGCACGGCCCTAGAAACGGCCATGGTTAGAGGGAGGTCTTAGGGTTAGGCATTGGTAGAGGGAGGTCTTAGGGTTAGGCATTGGTAGAGGGAGGTCTTAGGGTTAAGCATTGGTAGAGTGAGGTCTTAGGGTTAGGCATTGGTAGAGGAAGGTCTTAGAGTAAGGCATCAGTAGAGGGAGGCCTCAGGGTTAGGCATTGGTAGAGGGAGGTCTTAGGGTTAGGCATCGGTAGAGGGAGGTCTTAGGGTAAGGCATCGTTAGAGGGAGGTCTTAGGGTTAGGCATTGGTAGAGGGAGGTCTGAGGGTTAGGCATCGGTAGAGGGATGTCTTAGGGTAAGGCATCGTTAGAGGGAGGTCTTAGGGTTAGGCATCGGTAGAGGGAGGTCTTAGGGTAAGGCATCAGTAGAGGGAGGTCTTAGGGTAAGGCATCGGTAGAGGGAGGTCTTAGGGTAAGGCATCGGTAGAGAGAGGTCTTAGGGTAAGGCATCGTTAGAGGGAGGTCTTAGGGTAAGGCATCGGTAGAGAGAGGTCTTAGGGTAAGGCATCGTTAGAGGGAGGTCTTAGGGTAAGGCATCGTTAGAGGGAGGTCTTAGGGTTAGGCATCGGTAGAGGGAGGTCTTAGGGTTAGGCATTGGTAGAGGGAGGTCTTAGGGTTAAGCATCGGTAGAGCGAGGTCTTAGGGTTAGGCATCGGTAGAGGGAGGGTTCTGTGTGAGAGTAGGGTTAGGGTCAGACACAGTAAAATATTGGTATAGTTTTCCAATATTTTAATATTGGAATTAAGTAGTAGAATATTGGTAATTTTAGCAAGATTCTACTAGCTGCGATCCCCTGTGCCCTCATTTCCTAAGAGGAGCAGCCGCTGCAGAAAATGGGGCTGCAGCGGTTGTGTGTATGTGGGACTGTCCGGACTAAAGCGTGTGGCAGAGCCCAGCAGCTGTGACTCATCAGTGGCTATGAGGGAGACACTGCAGAATGCAGCAGCTCGCAAAATTGGTCACCCGTAGCCCTAATTACACCTCCTGGCACCTCTGTAGCCGCAATTTACATTGTGATCTATGGCTGCACCCAAATTGGCTGTGCACCCTTTTTAACTGATTTGCATACAGATGTTATTATACTATTGGTGGCCAAAACATTTACTTGTGAACACTCCTGTAGCAGCCTGTGTCAGCTCATGCTTGTCTGGCTCGGATGAGTTGCATGTACTGGTAAATGGAGAGGGGAGAAAGGGAAGAAGCTGGAGGTTTCCTGCAGAGCCCAAGGGCAAAATGATCAAACAAAAAGCTCACCCAATTGCTTGTCACATACTTTTTACAGGTGGGGGTAAAAGATGCTGGATGTCTGTACAGACATCAGATTGTTGGATTAAATAATCCTCTATAATAAAACCCTACTGTCTCTGCGTCCCATGTCCCTGTGTGTGTCCCACATGTGCTCTGCGCCTGTGCAGGGACGCAGAGACATTGAGGGAGAGTGACGCGTGGCGAGAGATGACGGGCGAAGGGGCGGACGGGCTGTCAGCCTGGCGTGCGAGAGTGGGCTGGTGCATCGTGCACATGCGCGGCGCGTGCAGCGGAAATGTGCATGCGTGGTGGGCACATGCGCAGTGACTGGCCTAGCCCGTTTTTAAACGGGCTTAGGTCCACTAGTCCTATATAATAAAACCCCTGGGTCCCTGCATCCTCCTTTGTGGCCCTCTGTCCATGCTTCCAGACCTGACAGTTTTCTGTCTGTGAACCTCATTGCATTGTGGGAAATACCAGCTTTTTCCAACTGCCAAGCAAGCATGATCTCTATGTGTGCATATACTTTAGACATCGGTGGGGCGGGCTAGCGTGACGTGTCGGTGCGCACATTGCAGCGGGGAGGGGGGATGGGTTGTTAGGGCCTATTTTTACTACACACAGATTGGATGCAGAATGGATGCAGAAAAACTGGCCCCAAATGAGTGCCTATAGGAAAATTTGCAACAGAAAAATTGTGTTTAATGCAAACAGGCCCATAGGCATTCATTGGAGTCAGTTTTTCTGCATCCAATCTGCGTGCAGCATAGCGCCCATTTTTTAACGCGGGCCTTTTTACTAGTCATGAATAATCCTTTTTCCCATCAAATATGCAATGTGTTGTGTACTTTAAAAAAGGCATACAAGGCATCATTGCCACAGAACAGGTTAATGTTAATATTTTCAGGTACATTACGCAGCTGTCATTTCATACCTATGGGCCACTTTACAGACAGAGCTGAGACTAGCAAACATCAGATACAGACATTAAAAAGTTCAAACAAAGTGGCTGTTCCAACAACCTAGCGTATAAGCCTAAAATATAGTGGCTACCGTAAATATACTTATACTCCAGCCAAATTGTTTCTTTTTACACCTCTAATGACCATCCATGCTCACTGTTGGGTTTCATGGGTCTATTTGCTCAGAAAAGCCCATTTAGGCTAGGTCCACGCTAGGAGTTGTGTTGCATTCCCTGTGACGGCAGGAACTCAATGGGATGGGAAAGTGTTGCGTCACATTGTCTGCGTGTTGCGTCACATACAGTCAATTACTGTGTCACTGTAAATGTGCCTGTTTTGCGGTACTGCACTGCATGCAGTGTTACAATGCCCTCCCCATTATAGTATTTGGCTAAGCTTGGGGGCCTGTTCCTATATGTTATGCTGAGTGTTAGTGGGGCATTATACATTACCTCCCTCTGGTCGCAGGACAGGCCCTCTTCACTCCTCACCAGGGCAGCACCGCTCTGTGCAGCCCTTCACCATACGGCACCAGTCTCACGTACATCAAATAAGGGTGCACAGTAACGTTGTTAGTAAAATATTGTTATTAAATATCGATATTTTACAATAAAAATGTAAGATATCAATATTAACCACTTCAGGACCTCAGGCTTACACCTCCATTAGTGACCAGGCCATTTTTTACAATGCAGGGCTGTGCAGCTTGGTCAGCGTGCTGCACAGCCCTACAGATCAGCACACAAATCATTTTTGCCTCCTTTTAGTGTCCTTAATAGAACACTCTGCCGGAGGTCTCACTCTGATCACTGCTGCAATCTTTTTTTTTTTCTCTTTTATTGAAAGAAGGGAGGCTCTTTCCTCCCTCCTTCCTCCCTCACCCTCACTCCCCCCTGTGCTGTCCTAAATCGCCATAGGATGGCAATCAGCACTGCTCCCCGCTTCTCATAGGCATCAGCCTATCAGAGGCCACACAGAACGAGCCGCTCTGAGGGACAGCCCTGTGCAGGAGATAGCAGTACTGTACAAATGTAAACAAAGTGTAATTCTTTCCCAATCAGCTCTAAATAGTCTGCTAGCCGCGATCGGGGCTAGCAGGCTGATCATGGAGCAGAGCTCCGTGAACCGGCAGGAAACGATCGCGCATGTACGTGCGCGTTAGCTGCCAAACTGCAGCTCCAGGACTTGACGCCAATCGCCGTTAGGCAGTCCTGGGGCTGCCGCCGTGATCACGCCCACCAGCGTGACGCAGTTGTTGAGTAGTTAAAAACCAATATTTCAGTATGGCCAAGCCTAACCCTACACAGAACCATCCCCCCTCCACCTAACCCTAACTGCCCCCCATGCCTAAAGCTAACCCCCTACCCGCACAAACTTCCTACCTAATACCTAAAACTAACCACCCACCTGCACATACTGCCTACCTAGTGCCTAAAACGAACCCCCCCCCACCCGCACACACTACCTACCTAATGCCTACAATTAACCCCCCCCCCCCACCTGCACAAACTACCTACCTAATCCCTAAAACTAACCCCACACCCACACAAACCACCTACCTAATCCCTAAAACTAACCCACCATCGGCACAAACAGTACTGAACTAGCATTGCAAACCCTCATGTCCTCCCATAACCAGCCGTGGTGTGGTGTGATGAACACACTGCACAAAAAACAGTTAAAAAAAAAACGTCCAAGCTGGAAAAAAAATCAAAATCCACCTACCTGGGGCTTCCTCCAGCCTCTGGCAGCCGTCCTGTGCCCTCGCCGCAGCTCTGGTGGCTCTCTGTCTCCTCCGCTGCAGAAGCCGACTTCGCCAGGTCGGCTTCTTCTGCGCTCCTCCGCACGGGTCACGTGGTCCGGCTGACGTCATCAGGACTGTACTACGGAGGCACAGTAGTTATGCACCTGCGCAATATAGTCCTGATGATGTCAGTCAGACAACGTGACCTGCGTGGAGGAGCGCAGAAGAAACCGACCCGGAAGCTGACCTGGCGAGGCTGGCTTCCGCAGCGGATGAGACCGTGAGCCACCGGAGCTGCGGCGAGGGCACAGGACGGCTGCCAGGGGCTGGAGGAAGCCCCAGGTAAGTGGATTTTGATTTTTTTTTCCAGCCTGGACGTATCCTTTAAATATCGAGCACCACAGAATAGCGGCATTTGGGCACCCACGATGCATGATATGTAGCAGGCACTGTATCAGCAAAAAGCTTTATAGCAGGAGCCCAAATTTCCACTCTAGCGCCCAAAAAACACCATTTTGTATTGCCGCCTATAGCGGTGCCTATTTAGTCCACTTGCTGCATGCGCTCTTTTATTACAGGGACAGAAGCAGCATGGCACTTGTACACTGAAGTGGAGTGAAAAGGACCTGTTCCTGCGCCAGAAGGAAGTAATGTATAATGGCCTGCTGCCGCTGCTCAGCATTACATACAGGAGTGGCCCCAATGCTCTGGTCCTGCCTACGACAGCAGGATTGCATGGGCTATTGTTGCTCCCCTGAATAACATGCAGTTCTCAGAGAGTCCAGTAGATGTCTCAAACATGTCTGAATTGTATCACAGTTCTGTTATTCTAGTAGTTACCAGTAATGGGCTGCGTCTGTTAAACACCTGCATCTTCAGTATAGAGAGAGGACTATTATTATCTATTCTATAGAAATTATAATGTAATAGTATAGAAATGTGTAATTTCTTTTCATGTCCAGAATCTATGCATCTATGCTGCTTTTTCCTCTTGTTGGGTTGAAAGCATTCATTTTCTTGTTGCTGGTGAAAGTATTACTATATGTCTGGCATCAAAACACCAGTTCTCATAGCAACTAACTAGATGTTTAGTAACAAAAACGAGGAAACATGATTTATGGCATCTATTTAGGATGGGAGCGATGTCACTTCAGTCATATAAGGTTCTTGCTGTAAATCAACATGGTTTATACTGGAGGTATAGTATAGTGGTTTTATTTTAAAGAATGCTAAATAAACTGCAGTAGGTTGGATATTTCTAGCTACTCTACTAATATAGACATGTCACAGTAAAGGAAAGCACAGAGTTAGATAAAGAATGAATGGGTGATTCAGTGGACGTAAAATGGCCATTTCTATCATGCACACAAGATGAATCTGAATTCTATTCTGTGTAGTATGTAATAAGACCTGTATAGAATACCTGCACTTTTCATGTCAAATCACAGTGTTCATTCCAAGATATAAAAATCTAGAGATACGTAGTGCTGCAATTGGAACTCCTATATTTGAAATCTAGTATAAACAGGGCCGGATTTACCATAAGGCACTGTAGGCATGTGCCTACAGGCGCATAGTGATAGAAAGGCAGCTCACTCTGCTCCTCGAGTGCCTCCCTCTCTCCTTCCCTATGCAGAGTCCTGATGAGAGTGTAAATGAAAGGTTACACATCCGACTGCATTCCACTGACAAGATCTCCCTTCACACGAGTGCAACTTAATACTTAGGGTATCTCTGGCTACCAAAATCTAAGGGGACCTGTAGCTATTGATGGGTAAGGGAAGTGTGAAGTGACAGCTGGGGCAGCCAACACACTTGCAGTGCAGTTTGGTGGGGGTTTGTAGGTTCATAGAGTCTAAAGTCTAGGGTGCCAGGTCATCTGTGCCTATAGGCTCCTTTGATGTAAATCCGGGCCTGAGTATAAACATTTTCATAACGAGTCTGATAGGATAAAGCAAAAATGACTTGTAACAAATATGAAGATGTTTGTAAGTGGAAAACATGTGAGCAGAGCAAAGAAGAGGCAGCATTAATCATTGAAGACCAGTAGGGTGGTGGTGATAGAGGTTTTTTTTAGACAGCAAGTCCTTAAAGGACCTCTGTCGCGAAAATCTTAACATTTAAAATACATGTCAACATATACAGGTTCTTCACAAAAAATTAGCATATTGTGGTAAAGTTCATTATGTTCTGTAATGTACTGATAAACATTAGACTTTCATATATTTTAGATTCATTACACACAACTGAAGTAGTTCAAGCCTTTTATTGTTTTAATATTGATGATTTTGGCATACAGCTCATGAAATCCCCAAATTCCTATCTAAAAAAATTAGCATATTTCATCCGACCAATAAAAGAAAAGTGTTTTTAAAACAAAAAAAGTCAACCTTCAAATAATTATGTTCAGTTATGCACTCAATACTTGGTCGGGAATCCTTTTGCAGAAATGACTGCTTCAATGCAGCGTGGCATGGAGGCAATCAGCCTGTGGCACTGCTCAGGTGTTATGGAGGCCCAGGATGCTTCGATAGCGGCCTTAAGCTCATCCAGAGTGTTGGGTCTTGCGTCTCTCAACTTTCTCTTCACAATATCCCACAGATTCTCTAGGGGTTCAGGTCAGGAGAGTTGGCAGGCCAGTTGAGCACAGTAATACCATGGTCAGTAAACCATTTACCAGTGGTTTTGGCACTGTGAGCAGGTGCCAGGTTGTGCTGAAAAATGAAATCTTCATCTCCATAAAGCATTTCAGCAGATGGAAGCATGAAGAGCTCCAAAATCTCCTGATAGCTAGCTGCATTGACCCTGCCCTTGATAAAACACAGTGGACCAACACCAGCAGCTGACATGGCACCCCAGACCATCACTGACTGTGGGTACTTGACACTGGACTTCAGGCATTTTCGCATTTCCCTCTCCACAGTCTTCCTCCAGACTCTGGCACCTTGATTTCCGAATGACATGCAAAAGTTGCTTTCATCCGAAAAAAGTACTTTGGACCACTGAGCAACAGTTCAGTGTGTTATAAACTGTTATAAATCACCTTTTTTCCGGCACCAGCAAACTCATCAGCAAGAGTTGCACACACGACTCATCACAGCAAGCAGGAGATAGACTTTCTCAGGCTTCTTCAGTATTCACGTTATTTATTCAGGAAACATATATACAGATATAGTTCATCATATCCTAGCAAAGCAGATCCTCATGTTTAAGGTCTTGGCGTTTCAGCTCGTGGCTAACCCTCCTCCTGAGGGTTAGTCAGTTACCTTCTTTCTAGACTACGTTACTCTAGACTACCTATGTACAGCATACATTATATCAGATTACAGCAAGGAATGAAATACTTAGAGGTTCCAGTCAGCATTAAAGTAGGAAGCATAGCAGGAATCAGAGAGAGAAAACCCTCTGTCCGCCCGTCCCGCATCTTTAATAGCGGATAGGAAAGAGTTAAATAGGACATCATCTTCGCCACGATTATTGGCTTAGCCCCCTCGTGGTGTCATAATACACACCTACTCGATTAATATTTAATGAGGCTCTTGACATACTTACAGGAATTTTGGTATTTAGAAAACATGGCCTATGTTCCTGTGGTGTACATGTAGAGGTCAGTGTAGGCCTTTGGCCTTCTTTCAGGAACATGTTCTCCGATGTTCTCAGTATCTGCTTGTTTATTCAAGTAGACACTGAGATGCCTCTGCCTGCATCACAAGACAATCTATTTATGTTAAAGACATACTCTGCGGACAAGCCTTTTATCTAAACTCAGGCCAAGTAACTGAGGCCTACTTAAATTCTAATAAAGTGCTGCTTCTCTGTAGCGCAGGTCAGGCGCTTCTGCCGCTGTTTCTAGTTCAAAAGTGGCTTGACCTGGGGAATGCGGCACCTGTAGCCCATTTCCTGCACACGCCTGTACACGGTGGCTCTGGATGTTTCTACTCTAGACTCAGTCCACTGCTTCCGCAGGTGTCCCAAGGTCTGGAATCGGTCCTTCTCCACAATCTTCCTCAGGGTCCGGTCACCTCTTCTCGTTGTGCAGCGTTTTCTGTCACACTTTTTCCTTCACACAGACTTTCCACTGAGGTGCCTTGATACAGCACTCTGGGAAAAGCCTATTCGTTCAGAAATTTTTTTTTGTGCCTTACCCTCTTGCTTGAGGGTGTCAAGGATGGCCTTCTGGACAGCAGTCAGGTCGGCAGTCTTACCCATGATTGCGGTTTTGAGTAATGAACCAGGCTGGGAGTTTTTAAAAGCCTCAGGAATCTTTTGCAGGTGTTTAGAGTTAATTAGTTGATTCAGATGATTAGGTTAATAGCTCGTTTAGAGAACCTTTTCATGATATGCTAATTTTTTGAGATAGGAATTTTGGGTTTTCATGAGCTGTATGCCAAAATCATCAATATTAAAACAATAAAAGGCTTGAACTACTTCAGTTGTGTGTTATGAATCTAAAATATATGAAAGTCTAATGTTTATCAGTACATTACAGAAAATAATGAACTTTATCACAATATGCAAATTTTTTGAGAAGGACCTGTACAAATACTGTAAGAAGTACATTTCTTCCGGAGTTAAATGAGCCATAAATTACTTTTCTCCTATGTTGCTGTCACTTACAGTATGTAGTAGAAATTTTCTTTATTTTTAAAAGCACTTGGTGAGTGGCAGTTGCTCTGTCCAACTGCCAAAAAAGTGTGCAGCGAGCAGGGAGGCTGGCCAGCATCTCTGTATAAATCTTTTTCAGGGAATGTCTTTATAAAGAATAAAGGCCATGCTGAGAATGCTCCATGCAGAGATGGACTAACCCAAAACAGATTTCTACTACCTACGGTAAGTGACAGCATCATAGGAGAAAAGTAATGTATTGCTCATTTTACTCTGGAAGAAATGTACTTCTTATTTGTATGTGCTTTAAATTTTTAGATTCTCAGGACAGTTCCTCTTTAACCACTTCACCACTGAGGGGTTTTACCCCTGAAACACCACAGCAATTTTCACCTTTCAGCGCTCCTTCCATTTATTCGTCTATAACTTTATTATTACTTATTGCAATGAAATGAACTATATCTTGTTTTTTTCGCCACCAATTAGGCTTTCTTTAGGTGGGACATAATGCCAAGAATTATTTTATTCTAAATGTGTTTTAATGGGAAAATAGGAAAAAATGTGGGAAAAAAATCATTATTTTCAGTTTTCGGCCGTTATACTTTTTAACCACCCTGGCGTTCTATTTTCCCAGGATTTCTGTGCAACAAGTGTTTCAATTAAATTCCAATAATTTTCAACCATTTTTTTTTTTTTGCAATTATTATTTTTTTTTTAATTGAATTCAATACAGGTTATTGTATTGAATTTAATTTAAAAAAAGTGTTTTCTGCAAGATGTTGATGAAGCTGTTGTCATCAACGCCGATGACCTTGGTGTCATTTACGCCGATCAACGGGGGACATGTGAGCGCCGAGGGAGAAGCAAAATCTGCCAAGGGACATGGAAGAAGGCACTGGGGAAGCTATCAGAGGTACGCGACGAGGGATCAGCACACCAATGGTGAGTATAAGACCCAGATGTATACGTAGCAAGATGTGCAGCCAGGTATAGTTAGCCAGATGTATAGCCAGATGTATAGGTAGTCAGATGTGCAGCCAGATATATAGTGAGCCAGATGTGCAGCCAGATATATAGTGAGCCAGATGTGCAGCCAGGTATATAGTGTGCCAGATGTGCAGCCATGTATAAAGTAAGCCAGATGTGCAGCCAGGTTTATAGTTAGCCAGATGTGCAGCCAGATATACAGTGAGCCAGATGTGCAGCCAGGTATATAGTGAGCCAGATGTGCAGCCAGATATATAGTGAGCCAGGTATTTAGCAAGATTTATAGCTTTCCAGATGTCCCCCCCCCCATCCTAGCACACTGTGGGTAGTGATCTGTGCCACCCACTGCGTGCAGAACAAGCATCCAGCCACCCTAGGGAATCCCTTGGCAGCAGCCAGAGGATCCCCCTCTGTGCGGGCGGGGGGATCCCCTTCAATGGTGGCTATGTGGGCGGGGGATCCCCCTCTGTGCGGGCGGGGGGATTTCCTTCAATGGTGGCTATGTGGGCGGGTAGGGGATCCATCTCTGTGCGGGCGGGCGGATCCCCCTTCAATGGTGGCTATTTGGGTGGCCTATCCCCCGTCTCCTCCCTCCCTCCTGATTCCGTCCCCCCCCCCCCCGTCTCAGCCCATTGAGGAATTAGGTGTACTCACCCGAGGGCTTTCTCCAGCGACGGCTGCAGCGCACTCCCTCCTCCATCTCTGAAGTCTCGTTCTCCGTACAGTTACATTACGAGACTTGGTGACGACACCAAGACTCGTAATGTAACTGTACGGAGAACGAGACTGCCACCCGCTAGTGCAATTCGGGTGAAATTAAAATACAGCTGAATTGCAGTGGTAGTAACCTCACATATACAGTGGGTTGCAAAAGTATTCGGCCCCCTTGAAGTTTTACACATTTTGTCATATTACTGCCTCAAACATGAATTAATTTTATTGGAATTCCACATGAAAGACCAACACAAAGTGGTGTACACATGAGAAGTGGAGCGAAAATCATACATGATTCCAAACATTTTTTACAAATAAATAACTGCAAAGTGGTGTGTGCATAATTATTCGTCCCCCTTTGATCTGAGTGCAGTCAGTTGCCTATAGACATTGCCTGATGAGTGCTAATGACTAAATAGAGTGCATCTGTGTGTAATCTAATGTCAGTACAAATACAGCTGCTCTGTGAGGGCCTCAGAGGTTGTCTAAGAGAATATTGGGAGCAACAACACCGTAAAGTCCAAAGAACACACAAGACAGGTCAGGGATCAAGTTATTGAGAAATTTAAAGCAGGCTTAGGCTACAAAAAGATTTCCAAAGCCTTGAACATCCCACAGAGCACTGTTCAAGCGATCATTCAGAAATGGAAGGAGTATGGCACAACTGTAAACCTACCAAGACAAGGCCATCCACCTAAACTCACAGGCCGAATAAGGAGAGCGCTGATCAGAAATGCAGTCAAGAGGCCCATGGTGACTCTGGACGGGCTGCAGAGATCTACAGCTCAGGTGGGAGACTCTGTCCATAGGACAACTATTAGTCATGCACTGTACAAAGTTGGCCTTTATGGAAGAGTGGCAAGAAGAAAGGCATTCTTAACAGAAAGCATAAGAAGTCCCGTTTGCAGTTTGTCACAAGCCATGTGGGGGGCACAGCAACCATGTGGAAGAAGGTGCTCTGGTTAGATGAGACCAAAATGGAACTTTTTGGCCAAAATGCAAAACGCTATGTGTGGCAGAAAACTGCACATCACTCTGAACACACCATCCCCACTGTCAAATATGGTGGTGGCAGCATCATGCTTTGGTGGGGGGGGGGGGGGGGGGGGGGGGGGCGGGGGTTGGGGTGCATCTCTTCAGCAGGGACAGGGAAGCTGGTCAGAGTTGATGGGAAGATGGATGGAGCCAAATACAGTTCAAACTTGGAAGAAAACCTCTTGGAGACTGCAAAAGACTTGAGACTGGGGCGGAGGTTCACCTTCCAGCAGGATAATGACCCTAAACATAAAGCCAGGGCAACAATGGAATGGTTTAAAACAAAACATATCTATGTGTTAGAATGGCCCAGCCAAAGTCCAGATCTAAATCCAATCGAGAATCTGTGGCAAGATCTGAAAACTGCTGTTCACAAACGCTGTCCATCTAATCTGACTGAGCTGGAGCTGTTTTGCAAAGAAGAATGGGCAAGGATTTCAGTCTCTAGATGTGCAAAGCTGGTAGAGACATACCCTAAAAGACTGGCAGCTGTAATTGCAGCAAAAGGTGGTTCTACAAAGTATTGACTCAGGGGGACGAATAATAATGCACACCCCACTTTGCAGTTATTTATTTGTAAAAAATGTTTGGAATTATGTATGATTTTCGATCCACTTCTCACATGTTCACCACTTTGTATTGGTCTTTCACATGGAATTCCCAAAAAATTGATGCATGTTTGTGGCAGTATTGTGACAAAATGTGGAAAACTTCAAGGGGGCCGAATACTTTTGCAACCCACTGTATCCAGCACTGCCATGCGGTGGTGTTACTCGGCAGTAGAAGACTGCAACATGTCGAGTCTGAGCATGGCTGCAGCCGCACTCAGATGTGACTCTATTGGGGGGGGCACTCCTGTCTAGCACGTGTACCAAACGGTAACCTGCGCCCGGCTGGTGAAGGAGGACAGCTGACACCGCCTGTCAGCTGCCCATGTGAAAAAGGCCTCACCGTGGCTCTATTTGATTGGTCTGTTTTCAAACTGCATAAAATCAACTCAGAATTTTTTGTATCTCACTGCCTACCCCTACCATGCTAATCCTGTCTGATTGTTTGTTGTGCTGCTTTTCCTGCTATCCTGAACAGAACAGAACCATGAGTGAACCTTAATTGATCTTCCTCTTCCCATTACTTCCCTAATGTGCCCTGTTCTTGCTCCCACCTGTCTGTACCTGCGCTACAATATAGGGAACTAGTTGCTCACAATAGCCAACTCTGCTTACTTACAACACTGCAACTGCATCCAGATAATCTGTTGTGTTCTGAGCTGATAATGGAAAAGACCGTCTACTGTCTGCAGCATAGCACCATCTAGCGACCACAAGGTGCAACAGTGCATTCAATATACTAACTGCTCTGGCTGCTGTGGGAGATAAGCCCTAATATTACAGTATTTGCAGTTGCAAATAGGTGTGAACAGGAACAGAAGAGGTGTAATGGGGTAGTTTACCCTTTAAAGCTAAACTTCAGTGGGTGTGATATAAAAACTATAAATCTAATAATGTGCTAAGTATAATAATAATAATAATAATAATAATAATAATAATAATAATAATAATAATAATAAAGTAAAGAAGAAAAAAAAAAGTATTTAAATATACAGCCACTAATATCTCCAAAGCAGCTCAAGAACAAATTCTGATGTTGTTCAGAAGTTGAAGGGTGCCGCTGTGAGTCTATTAGGCTAAACACATAACACATGATTGTACCTGACTGCAGGAGTAAAAGCAATAACATGAGCTAACCTAGTTGTCCAACCTATTGGCTGGGGAAGGTGTTTGTTCAGGCTATCTTTGCACAGCTACAAGGAAGGAAGGGATTGGATAACCTGTTGATGAACTATTTGAATCAAATCTTGGGAAACGGACAAATCATTTGTCAGCTAAGGCATTTCCTACATGTTGTATTTCATGACTGATCACAAAGCCTACATTTCGCTGTGAGTCTCCTAATTTCTTGGAAATACTTGTACCATGAACCTTATTACCTTCTTGCAAAATTCTGATTGAGGGGAGCTAAATGTATTTAAAACATCCTAAAAAAGTATTTTTGCCCTTTCTATCCATCTGATGGTTCCAACTTCAAGTCTGGGTGAAATAGCAAGAAATCTCTCCAGTTTTCCATTCCACCTGACCATCAGGAAAACATGCTTTGGTGTAATTCCCTCACCAATACTTCCCATTATTTGGTTATGCCATGGCTTCAAGATCATAACCCACAGATCTTCTCCCTAGCCAATCATTACTTTTATTTCTCATCTCACAAACCCTCTCCTCAGAGTGTCCATTTACACAGAACACTGTCACATACAAATCCCATGCCCATCTCTCTGCCTCTGTCGTCTCTGCCTGTTACTTTTCCTTGCTGCTGGTAACATGAATCACTTAACCCAGGGCCATCTCACAGACCTTATTCCACTCTGGTAACCTCTACATCCTGCTTTGACAGTCTTCACTGTCCCCTACTCTCTAAAACCTCTAATCTGAATATCCTAATTAACATTGCCCTTCTTCACAGTCTCCCCCCTCCTATATCTGGTGCCCTCTGGAATGCCTGGCCCACATCCATGACCTTTTCATTTCCAACTATTTCACCTTCTTGGGGCTCTGCGAGACATGGCTAACTCCATCTGATATTGTGTCTCCAGCTGCCTTCTCTAGTAGTGTAGCATACATGTGAGAAGACCATGGGGACATTTGGGTGCAGGGTAAAGACAAATAACATCACCCCCTGAACTATCTGTTCTCCTGCCAATTTTTTTTTATATATTTCCCTACTGTAACCCTAAATCCAAATTTCTGCGCCACCTTTCTTTCTATATTTCAGGCTTCGGCTACTGCAAATTATCGTAATTCGGGCTCCAGCTCTTTCCGGGACCAAATTACACAGGTAGTGCCACTATAGCCGTAATTCACATTATGGCCTATGGCGGCACCCAAATTACTATTTTGCATATGGTATACTTTAGTCAGACTCCTAGATCTGGTTAGAGATGGCCCGAACCTCTAATTTTAGGTTCGCGAACCTCCGCAAACATTCGCGAACTTGTAAACTTTTGCGAACCGCAATAGACTTCAATGGGGAGGTGAACTTTGAAAATTAGAAACATTTATGCTGGCCACAAAAGTGATGGAAAATATGTTTCAAGGGGTCTAACATCTGAGTTTTTGCATGGAGGAGTTGGATAGACGCCAAAAGTCACCGGGGAAAATCTGGATTTGACGCACAGCAGCGTTTTAAAGGCAGAAATCACAATGGGCTTGATTCACAAAGCAGTGCTAACCTACTTAGCACGTCTAAAGTCTTTAGACGTGCTAACCAGGGTGCTAAGTAGGTTAGCATCGGATTTCTCAATCAGATCGCGCGCAAAGTGTTGCGCGCAAAGTTTTACGCGCGCAAAGTCCTATGCACGCGCTAAGTCCCATAGGCTTTAATGGGCACTTCGCGCGGAGCGCCCTGCGCTCTGTGCAGTGCGCGCATAAAGTTTTACGCGCGAAAAGCTGGTTTAGACGTGCTAAGGGGGTTTTCACAGGCATACTAATAGTTAGCACCGCTTTGTGAATCAAGCCCATAGAATGCTAAATTGGAGGCCTAAAGTGCTTTAAAACATCTTGCATGTGTATACATCAATCAGAGTGTAATTAGAGTACTGCTTCACACTGACACACCAAACTCACTGTGTAACGCACCGCAAACAGCTGTTTGTGTTGTTACTGCCATGCTAGACTGGTGCGCACCATGGCGAGAGTGCAGGCGATAGCGGTTTTCAAGCCCATATGGTCGCCAAGCTGAGGTAGCTCAATGACAGAACAACAGTGATTGTCCAGCTGATCGAATTTGGTCTGTCCACAATAAAGCACCGACCTTATTATCTTTGGTGTGCCACCCCTCAAGACACTCATATAGCCGGCGGTCATTGGTTCATTATGATACGCAAGCCCCTTCACTGCGGCAAGATAACGATCACGAAGGGGAATTGACACATGTACATGCCTTTTTGTTTTGTTGTAGCAGCTGCAGTGCAGCCAGCAATATTAGGCAGGCATGTATACACACCAGAAAAACTATTATAGCAGCCACTGCTAGCAGCTGCCTTAAAAATTCAGGAATCCGCCTGGAGTCCCGGTGGACCCTGTTGGTGGTGGCGGTCACACGGCGTGCAGGCAGAGATGCTTAGTGTGGGAACTGACTTAGTCTTCGGGCAGACCTGATCGTGCTTTGCAGACCAGGCATCTGTGGTCAGATGGACGCTTGACCCAACGCTGTGTGCCAGAGATGTCACCACTTGCCTTTCAACATCTCGGTTCAGTTTAAGTATCGCCTTTTTTGAGAAAAAATTGCGGCCTGGTATCTTCCACTGCAGTGTGTGGCTTTGTAAGGTAGTTGTCCCTACGCGGGTCTTGGTCTTTCCACGGCTCAATTTTTCGGTGGCAGAGAGTACAGATGGCATTGCTCTCATCTGAGGCAGACACACAAAAAAATGTCCACACCGCTGAGCCCTGGGGTGATGGCACTTTGGTGGTGGCGGCCGACTGAGTGTTAAGTGGGGTGCCAGAATCAGAGCAGGAGGAGGAAGATAAGTCACGCTTCCGTGCGGAAGCTGAGAAAGATGAGGTGTTCTGTGTTAAATAGTCAACTACGTCCTGACAATATTGGGGGTTGATGGCACGTGCCTTCTTCTGAACACTGTACTTTGGTCGAGGGCCGCACAAAATCACGACAGCACGACCTCGAACAGACCTGCCAGGTGGCCTGCCTCTGCCTTTTGTTTTGTCCATATTGAGGGGGATGAAGTGAAAGGTATGTACTGACTAATACAATGTACGGTTACACAAGTGCAGTGAACAGGTATGCAGTGACTGCTGGTACAACAATGTGCGGCTACACAGGTGCAGTGAACAGGTTGTAGTGACTGGTATTGCATATATGCAGCTGCCTGTCACACATACACACAGACTGTAATGACAGGTGCAATGACTGGTGGTATTAATGCGTGCGCTCAAGTAGGTATAGGTAGGTAGGTGCACTGAACAGTGAACAGGTGCAGTGATTGGGATTAAAAATGTGCAGCTGCCTGTCACACACACAGGTAGTCACTGAATGTTCTGGGCCTGGCAGTGGCACAGTAGGAATTAAGGTGCCAAAGGCCAGCTGCGACTGACTGACAGGGCTGTATTTAATGCAAGTGGGCCACAAAAAAAAAAAAATAAAAAGATCACAAGAACAACATTAGCTCTCCAAAGAGATGTTGAGGGGTGCTTTTTTAGCAATAATAATCAGAAGCTAAGAATCCTACAAGAGCCTAACTATGCTTTCCCTATAGCTCTCTCTGCAGCAGCTCTCCCTTCTCTAATGACTGTAGCCACACGAGTGAGTGAAAAGGCTGATGGGGAGTGGGGCTCCAGGTGGGAGTGTAGCCTGATTGGCTACAATGTGCCTGCTGACTGTGATGTAGACGGTCAAAGTTGACCCTAATGATGCACTATGGGGGCAAATCGAATTTCCGCAAAAGTCTGCGGTTCTCCGCGAACCACGGAACAGTTCGGGCCATCTCTAGATCTGGTGGCAAGCATGGTGGTGTGGTGAGTATTCTCTTTAATGAACACTGTTTCTATACCACTTACACCTGTGCCTTGACTGTTTCTAAGGTTTTGAGGTGTATGCTATCCGTCTTCTCTCCTCACCACTTCCAGATTGCAGTCATCTACAGTACTCAGGGGAGGACTGGCTAGGGGGGAAGGGGGGAGATTTCCCCCCAGGCTGCATCTCATTTAATGATTTAGGGCTGGTGCATGGCCTGCTGCATTCAGGTTTTTGTATAAGACAATGTGAACCACTAGGCTGACTGAGGAAAATAAAAGCCCAATTAGCAATTAGAGGGTGGGAAAGGTAGTAAATATACACAGCATGATGCAGAGCAGAGGCTTGCCTGGAGGGTCCATGGGAAAAAAATTGTCTGCTCTCTCACCATCATATCTCCCATTTGTCCCTCTTTTGAAGGGACAATCCAGTCCCTCTTTGGATATAAGTGTGTGTGTGTGTGTGTGTGTGTGGTGGGTGAGTCTTGGGGAATTAAGGTGGCCATACATCTGTTGACTCAACTGTTTTGATAATTACTATCCAATTGGATGAAAATCGGTACTGCCACAAACATGCCTAATCAATGATTTGACTGTTTTCAGGCAGAAATTGGTTGAATTTGAGTGCTGGGGAAGCTGAGGCTGATGTGGTTGATCCGGTGCGCAGCGGTAACCGCGTGCGATACTCACAGCCAACGGACACAACGGAAACCCCTGGCTGTCATCCCTCCAAATGTATTATGTGACCCCCAATGCCTGAGCATTTATACTTTACCTGTCATGCTGTCCTGCAAGTGTCCTTGCTGTATTTCCGTATGGGCACCCCATGTGACTAGCAGCATATAGAAAGTGGGGCGCATGTGTGATGCCATTTGGGCTGAGGCTGCCATGAACGTGGGCCTCTAGTTTGTGTTTTCCCCCCAGGCCTAAAGGTCCCAGTCCTCTCCTGGAGACCAGGGTTTGAATCTCTGCTCTGCTTGTTCAGTAAGCCAGCACCTATTCAGCAGGAGACCTTAGGTAAGTCTCCCTAACACTGCTACTGCCTAGAGAGCGTGTCCTAGTGGCTGCAGCTCTGGCGCTTTGAGACCGCCAGGAGAAAAGCGTGATATAAGTTTTTGTCTTTAATATACAGTGGTGTGAAAAACTATTTGCCCCCTTACTGATTTCTTATTCATTTGCATGTCTGTCACACTTAAATGTTTCTGCTCATCAAAAACCGTTAACTATTAGTCAAAGATAACATAATTGAACACACAATGCAGTTTTAAATGATGGTTTTTATTATTTAGTGAGAAAAAAAAACTCAAAACCTACATGGCCCTGTGTGAAAAAGAAATTGCCCCCTGAACCTAATAACTGGTTGGGCCACCCTTAGCAGCAATAACTGCAATCAAGCGTTTGCGATAACTTGCAACGAGTCTTTTACAGTGCTCTGGAGGAATTTTGGCCCACTCATCTTTGCAGAATTGTTGTAATTCAGCTTTATTTGAGGGTTTTCTAGCATGAACCGCCTTTTTATCAAAACAGTTGAGTCAACAGATGTATGGCCACCTTAATTCCCCAAGACTCACCCACCACACACACACACACACACACACACACACACACACACACACACACACACACACACACACACACACACACACACACACACACACACACACACACACACACACACACACACACACACACACACACTTATATCCAAAGAGGGACTGGATTGTCCCTTCAAAAGAGGGACAATTGGGAGATATGATGGTGAGAGAGCAGACAATTTTTTTCCCATGGACCTTCCAGGCAAGCCTCTGCTCTGCATCATGCTGTGTATATTTACTACCTTTCCCGCCCTCTAATTGCTAATTGGGCTTTTATTTTCCTCAGTCAGCCTAGTGGTTCACATTGTCTTATACAAAAACCTGAATGCAGCAGGCCATGCACCAGCTCTAAATCATTAAATGAGAGGCAGCCTGGGGGGAAATCTCCCCCCTTCCCCCCTAGCCAGTCCTCCCCTGCTGGTCTCCCGTGTCAGAGGCAAAGCCCTTATCCATTACACAATCCAGCCACAGCCCATAGTAACTAGGAACCCCAGATCTATATAAACCAGGGTCACCCGATCCACCGCAGAACCACTAAGATAACTTTTCCTGCATTATTTGAAGGTGTGCACACAAGTACCTTATTCTGGATCTGTTATCTCTTGAGTCCATTGAGAATAAACAATTTCAAAGAATTCTATCAGTTTCATTTTATATAACTGGTCCAGTGGCGTAGTAATAAGGGTTGCAGAGGTAGCGACCACATCGGGGCCCTTGGGTAAGAGGGGCCCAGAAGGGCCCTCCCTCAACCAAAATATTACCTCTTTATTAGCCCTGTTCTGGTAAAAATCACTTCTGTAGATGCTTTAAATAGTAGTAATCATTAACAAACTGTTCCCCACCCCCTATTGCAACTCTGACACTGTGGAAATCCTTGGCAGGTTTTGGTGCGCCATATCAATTGTTGTTTATAGAGTGCTTGGGGGGCCCCAAGTAAAACTTGCACCGGGGCCCATAGCTCCTTAGCTACGCCACTGAACTGGTCATTGTTTCTCTTTTTATGCACACCTTCAGATAATGCAGGAATGTTTGTGGTTCTGTGGTGGATCGGGTAACCCTGGTTTATATAGATCTGAGGTTTCTTAATTACTAAAGGTTTCATGCATTATTGATTCTGAATAATGTTTGTATTTCTATTTTTAGATTTAGATGAATAAAGTATTGATTTTTCTTAAATCAAATTATAATCGAGGTATGGTAATATCTCATAACCAGTCCCTTATTCTAGTAAAGGCTAGTGAGTTCCATAGATCCTGCGCCCAGGCTGAGACCATGTCACCCACTGCTGCCTGGATCATAATACTGTAGATCTGGTATGCTTTAATTTTTTGAAGGCTACTTTTACTTTGTAGAGTGCTGTGTTGATGTCTACTTTAAATTTTATCCATCTCTCTCATTGAATGTAGTTTTTACAGTAGGTTACAAAAGCCTGGTGGAAATTGAGAAACGGCATAGTATTGAATTGCTGGTACAGAAATAACATCTACACATCATAGTGGTGTACCATTTCAACACAGAGGGCATATTACACGTGTAAAATGATAAACTTCAAGTGTAATCTAATGAATAGATCCGACATAAGAGCATAAGCAAAAATGTGAACGGCATGATAAAATAGCCTAAGAAGATAATAATAAAGTTACTTGGCAAGGCATAGCTACTAACTGATAATAGTAAAATAATGTAAATATAATATTGAGAAATAGATAAATGTTTTTGTGCTGCGTTCTAAAGTATGATGAGATAATGATTCATTTGGCTGAACACATTACATGAATTAAAGTATATACTCTATTTGATCTTTCTCCTATCCGTGATCTGCTAGTAAGTGGAAACAGTGGCAAAAGATTGTCAGTCACACTGCTAGGATACAGGCACCTACAATCTAAATCAACATCTGTTTTGTTAGGTCATTGGTCAGGATATAGTGACTGTCAAATATGAATTAAAAGACAATTACTATGACAATTAACCAGTAAATGGAACAATAAAAATTAATCAAAATACTCCTAAACTGCTAACATTCTGATGAAGCATGACAAAGGGCTTATGGAAAGATTACCAATTCTGTAAGCATATCTGGGATTCCAGTATGGAAGATCTTCCTTCCTTTAAAAAAGACTAGGTCAGCAAGAAAGAGAGGTCAGGGCAATGCTCTACAACAAAGATAAAAACAAAAATGCTTTTAGCAGGAAGGATGAACATTTGTAAGACATTTATTACTGTCTTTCTACTCATTGAGACAATACTGATTTCCTGTCCTAATGAAAGGGTAACCATGAACAGAAACCACCCCCATCCTCATATCTGCGAAACTGACAGTAATAAAAATGTGATGGATGGTTGTTCCAACCAGCCTCAAGACTGTGTTTTTGCGTTTTACTCCTTAGGCAGGCTCCCTTGTGTTGCCTCTCTTGTTGTGCAGCCTTTCTCCATATCCATGTTCAGCAGGTCCTTTCATCCATGTGTGGCAGTCCTCCCTTCCATGTGCTCAGAAATGGATTAAGATGTAATGGGGCCCCAGGCAAGGTAGTAGATTTGGGGCCCCCTTGTGGCCCTTTTGAAAAGCTGAAGTGGAGGGAGGTCAAACAAGGTGGCAGGTTGGTCCTTTAACACTGTGATGATCCACTCAGCTGGCTGCACAGGCAGACAGCTGTTTGTCCATTCCTCTAGTCTGTGGGCTGCAGGTCTCTGGAACAGAGACCTGTCTTTCCATTGCAAGTTTCTGGTCTGTTCTCTTGCTGGGGAATTTGCATACATTCGTTATGCAAATCCCCTACCTGCCTTCTTTGATGACTGGCACTATAAGAGCTTTATGTTTCCCAGAAGGCTTTGCTGGTCATTTCCCTTCCATGGTCTGTTCCTGATGGACACTGCTGGAGTGTCAGCCGTCGCTATCTAGTATAGTTAATTCCTGGGGGTTGCTTTAGGCTCCCCTTCTAGCCCAGTCAGGTTGTTTTATCTGTTTTGTTTGTCTGTTGCGATTGTCCTGTCCCAGCGGTGGTCGACAAGGAAATCGTTCTGATCTCTGTTCTTGGAGTATAGCTGGTGCAGCGGTTGCTACCAGCTATCTCTTCAGATCTGTCTCCTTGGATCGCGCTAGCCACTTTTCGCTAGCGCTGTGGATCCTTCTGTTCTGTCTCCTTGGATCGCGCTAGTCACTTTTCGCTAGCGCTGTGGATCCTTCTGTTCTGTCTCCTGGGATCGCGCTAGCCACTTTTCGCTAGCGCTGTGGATCCTTCTGTTCTGCTACTCTGTACCTGGATCGCGCTAGCCACTTTTCGCTAGTGCTGTGGATCCTATCTCTCGCTTGTCCCTGTTTTCGTGTGTCTGTCTTGTCTGCTACGACCGCTTGCTGAAGGATCGGTGAGGTAACCATTAAGCAAGCGTTCGCGTCCTCTGTTTCATGTTTGTCTGTCGATGGTTAGTTAGGCGTGCTTGTCTCTATTGTGCTTATCACGTGGAGACCGCACATAACCGCGTGCACTGTTGCGAATGAGTGCGGTGTTCGCGGTTAGCTAGCGTTTGTTATTTTCCATATCTCCTCATTGTATTATTTGCTGTGCCTTTGCTACCCTCGTGCCCTGTTTTGCTCAGTCTTGTGTCTCTGTCGGCAATCGCCATTCTTGCGATTGCATTCCCACTTCGTTTCCGCCGTTGTGTGTTCACCGTCGCTGGGTGGCGACTAGTTTGGTGGACACACATTGGTTCTGTCCCTTTGCTCTGTTTCTTGTGGGCTATCCAGCCCTGCCTGATCGTACCTTGTCCTGGATCTGTACAATTCCCGTCTGGCATCTGTGGCTGTCCAGCGACTGTGTTCGCCTGCACTCCACAGCGCCATCTGCCGGAGGGAATTGCCCTCTGCGGGTGCATAGCACCTAGCCTGGGTGTCCTCAAATATACGCTTGTGGAGGAAATCCGCCGCGTCAGCGCACGTCTGATGCGCTGACCGCGAATACGATTCCACATTCGTTACAAACACCCACTAGGCCCCAAACTCTTATCTAGGTTGATGATCCTGCTCTGCATGTGCTTATGCTTTCTTATGTACAGCAGCAATAGCTTCTATTTCCCAATTAACCAACCATGGCCCATATGCAATTAATTTTTTCATCTGAGTTATCTCCCAGGATAGAATTTTCATCTTCTCTGGAAACTAAATTTTCAGCATTTTACAATTGAAAAAGTACCCAAAAGTTGGTGAAAAAGTACTATAAAATGTATTTTAAATATTTTCTTGCTTGGTGGTGACTTAAAAAGCATTTTATGACAAGTAGTAAAACTATCACCTAGGAGAAAACTCAGGAGAAAAACTGAATTGCATATGGGCCCATGTGTAGCAGGAGCAGCTTCCCCAGGCCTCTCTTCCATGTGCACCTTCTATGTGCATCAGCTCCCCCTTCTGCAAACAGTAGCCCCACTTCTATGAGATGTCTCTTTGAAAGCAGCTCCCTCTGTCCACTATTCTCATTCGAAGCGCAGTTTCCAACCATAGTGCTTCATCACCACTCCTCCCATAACTAGCATGCTCTCCATGCCATGGCATATTTGGCCTTTGCAGAAATCCAGCCCTAACTCTTCCCCATTCTATCCAAAGCTTTTTCAGTTGTATGCTCTGGGGCTGTTTCCTTTCTGGTCCTAGTTTTACTTCATTGTGAGCCAGTGACCTGAAACAAGCATGCACATATGATTGTGCCAGCACTCTGTATTCACTTTCACCTACCCAGCCTATCCATTCATTCAGCAAGCAGGAAGTTGAACCCGGAGTGATGTCTGCATGTGGGTGAACAGAGGCTGAGGTGGCTACTAGATTCAGGTTAAGCTTCAGTGACTGCGGTCATATTTGCCTTTGCACAGACTTGTTGCTGGGAAATACTCCACAGTGCTAATGTAGATGACAGGGATGGGGAAAACTGTAAGTACCGTTGTAGTGCTGCATGAGCCTGGTCTTAGTTTAGTAAGTTTAACCTCACTTTAGGGTTGTGAAAATCTCTATATAGAAATCTGATTTATCTGTTGTGTAGTAAGCCCTCTGCTGGTAGATTGTATATAGAAGTTTTGCTCACTGTGTCAGAGCCCTCTGATTTTCTTGTGTCTGGCCCAGATCTCCAAATGTAGCTCTCAAGAAAGCAAGGATCAGCATGATATGGAACAGTCAGTGCTGAAGCTTTAAAAGAAAGTGGTCCTAATGGGCGTTTTAGTCAGACAGTGCTTGCCTTAAGTTAACCTTTCACCTCTGCTAACACTGGAAAAATTACAAAAATAATTGGTGACAATTCGACATGTGAACTGTGAGGGATATGGATGCTGCCATATTTATTTCCTTTTAAACAATACCAGTTGCCTGGCAGTCCTGGTGATCTCTCTGGATACAGTAGTGTCAGATTCTCACACCTGAAACGTGTGGCTAATCCAGTTAGTCTTAAGTCAATAGCATCTGATCTGCATGCTTGTTTAGGGTGTATATCTAAAAGTATTGGAGGGGCAGACGATAAGCAGGACAGCCAGGCAACTAGAATTGTTTTAAAGGAAATAAATATGGAAGCTTTCTCAAGTCAAGTGTCTTTTAAAGGAAACAGGTAAATAAAGATAAAGTTATACATGTATATATTTTGGTGGGGTATTGGGGAAGAACTTGCTGCCCAGTTCCATTAAGGGGAGGACAGAAGGGATCTCAAGACTTACTGACTGGTTCACACTGCTGCAAGAGTTTTTTAAGCACCAGTGATTTTAAAAGCTCTTGCTAATGCAATGCTATGGGGGATTTCTATAAAATCACATCACTCAGGTGAGAACACACACATAGCATTACATTAGCAAAAGCTTTTAAAATCACATGCACTTAAAAAAGCTCTTGCAGTGTCAATCAGCCCTGTATGCATTGGAAAAAAAAAACAGAAATAGCTAAAAAAAATATCTACGTATTCTCTAAACAGTATACTATCTTCATTTGCTCTATCTGTCATCCTTACAAAGCTATTCAATTAATAATTCTTAAATCTAGAACTGACCTTTGAAAAAGTTATAGTTGTCATGACAACCCTTTCCTTGATGATTCATTCCAGTAATGTCTGGCTGTTGACGCAGATATGTATCATTTCTTAAACTGCATCCTTCATAAATACAGGAAAGCAGTGAAAGAGGCTATGATGTAGCAGCTTGACTCACACACATAATGTATTAAAAATAAAGGACTTCTGACACTGCCATCTAACATTAGATTTACCTGCTATAAAACATAAACTGCTTAGAATACACAGCAGCGTTGGTGATAAAACCTAACTGCAGCCACAATGTTATTCAGGTGAACAACAAAGCAGCATTGACTTTTACTAATCGAAGCTCCTCTGCATCCTCAGAGGTATGAACCTTCTCACAAGGGGCTTTAGGTGGGTGCGTTGGAGAAATTAATTAATGCTTTTCTGAAAGTCCATGAGTACCAGCATATTGCTATCCATTCCAGTATCCTGGTGCTACGGAATGGTATGTGTACATGAAAAAAAAAGTGCCTGGGAAAAAAGGTGCAGGGGGTTGCCGCTAGCAGTATACAGGGGTGTAACTAGAAATCACTGGGCCCCCCTGCAAAACTTTGGATGGGGCCCCCTGATACATTGACCCCCCTTCTCTGCCACTTTCTGCACATGTAAACTGAGAGCCAATGTTATTCAATTGGCTAGTGCACACTTGAATGTGTTTTCCCTGTGCAGATAAAAGCAGATAGCACTGTAGGCATTTTCTCCATCAATTACATTATCTCTGTGATAAAACGTGCATGTTTTCACACATACATGTTGTAAACGCATATGATATGATGGAGCAGAACAGGCTCTGTTGACTTCTCCAGCACCACTACAGTACAGAGCACTTAGGAAAGGGTAGAGAGGCTGGGGTAAGGATGTTGTACACAAGACACCGCTGAACACTGAACAGGGATTGTCTACAAATCTTTGTCTGCAAAACTTTGTATGATTTCTTATCAGTGGCTGAGCAGATGCAGTCATTAGAACAATTGTGCAGAGAGCGGAAAGTATTTTCTCTCCGTGCCCTAAGTTGTCAGTCTCTCATGACAGGAAAAAAAAGTCTCTCCCCACCAGGCCCCCTGCGGCTTCTGGCCCCTCCTGCAGCTGCATCCCTTGCTGGGTCTATTGTTGTGCCCCTGGTAGTATATTGTTAAAATTACTGATATTCTACTACTGAATTCCAATAGTAAAATGTCTGTAATCTTAAAGGAATACTATTGATTCACATATTTTTTTCAATTGACACAGGAATTGTTTGGGAAGTGCTGCTAAGTACTGGTGTATACATTTTAGTAGCAACCTCTTTGTTTACTGTTATCAAAATACTTTCAAACTTTACTGACGCCAAAACTGACGGCAGACTGAGCCATGAGGAGAGGGGAAATTCCCCTCACACTTGATCAGTTAACTCTATGTGTAACTCTGTGTGTGACAGAGAGAAACAGCAGCAGCTTCTCTGTCCTGTGTTTCTGACTGAAGTGTCTGAAGAGAGCAGAGGAAATGTAACTAATTGTCACAGCTTTTCATACTGTTTTTGCTTTCAGAGTTTAATATGTTTGATATTTGCTTTCTGTAGTCTGATACAATGCAATTGATTTGTCCCAATATAGCTAAATCCTACCCTCAATAAATTACAGCTTTTGCCTCTGATATTTACCATGAAAAGTAGGAAAATGTTTATACAGCTACTTAGACATTATTTGTACATTGTCATTTTAGAACACTTGGGTATTGATAGTATTCCTTTAACTGATGTTTTACTATGACTAAACCTAACCCTACTCTCATATACAACCATCCCTCTACCTATGCCTACCCTTAACCACCCTGGTGTCTCCTAACTCTTACACATCCCCCCGTAATGCCTAACCCCCCAGGTGGTGCCTTAACCTCTCTCTTGCTGCAGAGCTGGTGTAGTCCATGATGGAGCGGCTTTTGGCAGGTGAGATAAGTACAGTAAAAATTAACTCGCTCAAGATAATTTAACACTCTGGATGATTCATGATGCATCAGAACAGGTCTACACATGCTAGATTATTTACAGCAATGCCCTTCCTGAATCTCTAATGACCATCTCAGTGGTCCCCCCTCTGCCATGTATGCCATTCAGAAACAAGAAGAAAAACAAGCTAGACACTTCTGAGCTCTTTGTGTTGCTGGGTTGCGTAGCAGTTACACAATATAGTTACAGCCTTGCTTGAATGTAACGTTTGCTTTGTTCCTATTAATAATAGAACCTTAGTGCATATTATATAACTCCATCATCACCCTCTCCCTCCGCATTGCTCCAGTAGTTTTTATGAATTGTCTACATGGAGCCTTTTTGTATCACTTCCTACTCACAATTATTTCCACTTGTGTTGGCTTCATCTAAAATATCAGTCTTTCATAATCTAGCTTCAAAAATAACTTACTCTATGTATCAATTGCTGTACTAAAAACATTGTTTTAATTTAACAAGTGCACTAATTGCTTCTGTTTTTTTAGACTGTAGAAGAAGTGAATGAAAGAAGAGTATCCGAGGACTGGCATAACCTCTAAAAAGACATTTTGTAGTCTATTTTTATTACATATGACGGTTTTGTTGCTTTTTATCTCCTGGTGCTGCTGTCATCTGTGCGACACATGCAGAGCCTGAATAGAAACAATGTTCACTACTGCTTTAAAACACCCACAGATCTCTGCAGTGTAGAAAAACAGCAATGCATTCCCTGGCACACAATCACAGCCTGTTGATATAATTACCTTCTTGGACAATCAGATAATTACACAAAATGACTCTGAAGAATGCAACACTACTTTAGTAAGCATTGAGCATACATATTTCCCAATACATCAACAATGAGAGGTTAACTGTTCCAAGGCTGGCTGTGTGCTACGAGGGCCTGTCTAAACAATTCAAATAATAACCAATCAGGCCTTCACACTTCACACCTTCACACTCAGTGAATGCTGCTAACATGTCACGGCAGTTCTAAAATAAAATCTGAATCAGTTGCAAGCACCAGCCATAGAGGCTTGGTCATAGTATTAAAAGAAAAGATACATAGGGCACTATTAATTAAACTGTACCACTTAAGGTATTTACCATTATTCGTGTTAATTACCTCTAAGTTTTGCTGCTTTTCACTCATTGCATTCAGCTCATTCATTCAAGGTGTTGCTATGGAAACACCAATTTCAGTATTTTTGATTGGTAAATTATATTTTGGGTGCCTCATGCCTTTTTATATGCTTTTCCTGCACTTACCAGGTCTGTAACTAATGGGGGAGGGGGAGGGGGGGGGGGGGGGGGGGTCAGAAGAAGATAAGAGGATGGGGTCGACCAGGGGCTGAAGAGGAGGTTATCCAGGGGTTATAGAAGGCCTGTCTTTTTATTTGAGCTCCATGCCTACCCTAACACACATGTGTCATTGGGACATGGCTGTGTGAAGATGAGGAGAGGGACACTGAAGCAGATAGGAGAAGGGAAGACCGCTGTGCGCAGTCACTAGTGAATGTAACATTGGTGCCAGTGTTTCCTCCGGGAAACTCTGTATACAGTTGGGGTAGGTATGGGGGAATGGAGTTGGAGAGTTTGACCAAGGAGGGTACTGCACTGGGAAAATGGCAGCACTGACATAGGTGGGGTGGCACAACTGGGGTAAGATGGCTATACTTGGGGAGGGAGGGTGGAGGTGTAGTTTGAGCACAGGGATAGCCCAATAAAAGTTTTTGCAGTCAGACTGATTTGCAGTTTGGAATGAATTACAAGATTTTTACTATATGCAGGATGCCCTCTTAAAGTATACTTGAGGCAGATTCAGGGCAGAGTCAGATCATCCATAAGGCAAACCTAGGCAGTTGTCTAGGTCTTAGAGAGTGTAAGGGCCTGATTCTAAGTACTAAAAATGCCCTCTCTCCTGCCTCTCTGAGCCTCTCCCCCGCCTCCCTGTGCTCTCAGAGGAGAGCACAAAGCACTGTTTGCAGAGTTGTGGCCCCGGTGTCATGTCTATTTTTCCCCCCTTAAACAAGACTACAGGATTAAACTCTACAGGAACCGCGAGGAGCAGTGCAAAATTGCTTTACCTGATCCTGCTGCGCCTGCCACGTCTTCTCTCCCGCTGGATCAGGTAGTATGCTTTTTATAAAGGTATGCCACTAGCTTGGGTTTTCTTTAAGCCAGGTTTGCATCAGTCAGAAAGAAAGAAAATTGGTATCTGTCATCAGTTAAAGCCCTTATCTTGGCAAATGTTCCCTTCTCTCCCACTTGCAATATAACATTAAAGTTGTAAAAATACGATAAAAACCTTGATTCAGATCTGAACAGTGGCTGTCACATGACTTGGCTTCTTATAGTCCACAAGGTTTGTCAGCCTTTCAGGTAGCCTACAGCTGCAATCACGCCCCTTACTCCCCTGCAGGTGGAACCACACCATCCTATTACTCCAGTGGGAAGAGGGTTGAGTGACAGCTCATTTGTACACTCATCACACATCCTGATGAGCGGGGTGGGGAACAGCAGCTAGGCAATGCTTCTTCTCCCAGAGGGCATTGTTCCTCCACTAGAGTAGACTCAGGGAATGGGTAGTAGCAGAAGCGCTGGTGGTCCTGTAACTGTTTACACTTTTGACACCTGTAAGCCTATCTTGCAAGACTGATGGAAGGAGAGAAAACCATATGAATGATAGTGGCAGAAAGGAACTTAACAAAATTGGAGTGCGTTAAACTTACCTTGAGCTCCTTGAGTGAACAGGAGTCTTGGAATATAGTCCACATCCAAATAGTTTGTCATCTTGAGATATTTATGGGTGTCAACTAACCTAAAAAAACCTAACAGAAAAATAAAATGAATGGATACATATGTGTACATACATGTAATTAGTGGACAGTATCAGTATCATGCAAGCATACAATTGGCATCGAAAATCTAATAACAGAGTATACAACTATAAGGGAACTCAAACCTCTTCTTCAACCTCCCATGATTAAATTCATATGACAGTTAATTTGCATGAATGTAACAATGCAAAAACATTTTGTGCATTGCACATTGTATTTTTTGCAGTAAATATATGTATAGTGCCTGGCTGGCTGCATTGTGTATCTTGTTACTGCTCTTACTTTAAAGCGGTATCGTCACCATAAAAATCAAATTTCAACAGCAACTGGTCTGAGTGTATTAAGTGATAAAGATGCTAAGCCTGCATTCAAAACTTTCAAAACTTTTTCTGCTGTTATGATTTGGAGTTATCACATACTTAAGGAGCACTGGACCTTTAGTAGTAGTGCCAAAGAATTGCATGCTGGGGGTTCTTTTTATCTAAAATCTATTCCTCCTCTTCCCTTTATTTCCCTTCCAGCTGCTTATCTGAAACCTAATCCCCTACTAACTTGTGTTTACAAGCAAGGCTGAGGCGACTCAGCGATTGGAGGAGACAAGAAAAAAAAGTAAAGGGCAGAAATGACATCACAAGTTAGCCTTAACTGTGGGCAAAAGACATGGCCCCCACCAGGAACAGAATTCTCGTCATTTACTATATAACATTCACTGAAATCAAAACGTGGACAGTATAATACATGTGTTATGTAAGTAGATCAAGTATTTATCTACTTATATATGTGTTTTTTCCCCTGGCATAGTATGGCTGATCCTACTGCTTTAAGAGCAGACTACCTCACTTTACCGACTTCCTTCCTTGAAGAGAGATGAACTCTTTGCGCCCAGCACTGCTTCCTGATCATTTCCCTCCCTGCTCTGTGTATAAAAAAGTATTTACCCAATCCCACACTTTCACACCTGTGTTTATAGCATGCATGTTTACCTCTCATTAGTCTGCCCTGCCTGTAATTACAAATCATTTATCAGTGATCTTTTATTTAAACCTATATAAAGACATTGAGTAGGGTGTGATAAAAGTGACCTTTTATTTAACCCTATATGAAGACATTGAGTAGGGTGTGATAAAAAGCTAAATCCTTCTTTACATATTGTACAATGACATAGATATCTGAGCTGTATGTGCAATGCTGGCCACAAAGAGTTAATCTCTCATCAAGACAGGCAGAATGTGTGCACTGTCATCTCTGCACTTTTGGAAAGATTAGTTGCTCTGCCCCCTCTCATCTCACCCTGACTACCCCATGATGTGGGTGGTGGTGGTAGCAGCAATTTGCATGGATATATAAAATTGCAGTTTTATCTCAACAGGGTCAAGCCAGTGGGGTCTTTCAATATGTGTATTGCAAAAGATAAATAAACATGCTATGCACAAAACTGTGTGCGTTGGTAATTCATTAATGCAAATTTACTACCATATGCATTAAAAAATGGTAGGCAGAGAGGGGGGCTTAACTATTTTTAGATATGACGTATCTACCTAAACTGAGATTGATCTGTTATGGACCAATGCAGGTATTCATCTCTGTTAATTGTATTGTATCTTGTGATATAGCCTATTTACTGTATGCATATAGTGCCTATACAGACTGTACTGCAGTACTGATTATACTTTTATATTTATACCACTAGTTTAATCCTACCTCCATTTAGAGTTTGTCCACCCACAGGCAGAATCTGAGTTAGTGATGCTTGGCAGACACATTGATTCCTTTTATAAAAGTACCACCAACGCTATTGTAGTTAAATGATGATTAAAGTTTAGTGGAGAGAAGGCAGTCTAGCACATTATATTGTCACAGCCTGCAATCATCCTACCTTTTAAAAACAACTTCATAAAGATGTTGCCCATAAAAGCAGTGTTAAGTATGGTTATTGAAGACACCGTCCTCTACTGTTAAACTGCTGATTTCCTGTCTCAGGTAAGCTACTGTAAGTAGACATTTACTGAGATCCAATAAGCAATGCCTGCTAATGTCTCTGGTCTCCCACTGTTTCCAGCTGATAGCACTGAGCGGCTATGGTTTCAAATGTGCATCCTCCATGGGTCTATGTAAAACAAAATTCACCTACAGTGACTGATAATATAAGTTAAGTGAAAAGGTAGAGACAGTAAGCTGGCACTACAAGAGGTGAGCCATTGGAAAGTTCCACGTCACTGATCAGATTACGGCTGTCACAGTGTCAGGGTAAGCGTGCTCTAGGCCTTACTTGGAATAGGCAGGGTCAGAAACAATTGTGAAGAAAGACAAACAAGAACTTCGCACTGCTTAAACCAGTTACTGAAGATTTATTAAGGAAATGGTAGTAATAGTTTAAGGAATACCAGACATACCATACAGACGATGCAAACAGACAGTGAGTGCAGGACACTGTGGTGAGCCTGATGGCATTTTCATGCCCAATGGTGCTTTTTCCCACTGGAGTAAAAAGGGGGAGTGGTACCACCTTCAGGGGACACGGCCTTGGAAGGAACACTGTCAGGTGTGAAACAGCTGCCAGGCTCACCCCAGTGCCCTCCACCCACTGTCCATTCGCATTATCTGTACAGTATGTCTGGTCTTCTTTGGGCTATTACTACCAACTACAACTTACAGTTCCTTGTAAAAGTGTTCACTCCCCTTGGCTTTGTACCTATTTTGTTACATTTCAACCTGTAATTTTAATGTTTCATAACCTTATTTTATGTAATGGATCTGCACAAAATAGTCTTAAGTTGGTGAAGTAAAGTGAGAAAAATAAACATAAAAACATTTTTTTTCTAAAATTAATAAACTGAAAAATTGTCATGTGCATATATATATTCACCCCCTTTGCCGTGAAGCCCTTAAAAAGTGCTGAAGTAACCAATTATCTTCAAAAGTCACATAATTAGTAAAATGAAGTCCACCTGTGTGCAATCTAAGTGTCACGTGATCTATCAGTATAAAACCACCATTTCAGAAAGGCCCCAGAGGCTTTCACCACTAATTAAGAGGCATCACATCATAAACACCAAAGAGCTCTTCAAACAAGTCAGGGACAAAGTTATTGGGAAGTACAGGTCAGGGTTGGGTAATATAAAAAATATCCAAAGCTTTAAATATGCTTCAGAGCACCATCAAGTCCATCATCTTTAAATGGAAAAAACATGATACCACAACAAACCTAAGAGTGTGCCGCCCACCAAAACTCACAGACCTGGCAAGGAGGGCATCCATCGGAGAGGCAGCACAGAGACCAAAGAAACACCTACACCTACAGAAGTTACAGAGTTCCACATCAGAGATTGGAATCTCTGTCCATAGAACCACAATAGGCCATACACACAATAGAGCTCATCTTTATGGCAGATTGGCCAGAAAAACAAACAAACAAAAAAAACATTACTTAGCATTAAGAATAAGAAGGCACTTTTGAGTTTACCAAAAGAATTTATGGAGGAAATATATATGAAATATATGAAGGAAGGAGCTCTGGTCAGATGAGACTAAAACTTATGTCTGATGCAAACACAACACATCCATCACCCTAAGAACATCATTCACCCCAGTAAAACATGGTGGTGGCAGTATCATGCTTTAGGGATGTTTTTCAGGGCATGGACTAGGAAACTGGCCTGAGTCAAGGGAAAGATGGATGGTGCTAAATACAGGGATAATCTCGATCAAATCTCAGTCAGTCTGCCAGTGAATTGAGACTGGGACGGAGGTTCACCTTCCAGCAGGACAATGACCTGAAGCATACTGCTAAATCAACACTCAAGTGGTCTAAGGGGAAACATTTAATTCAATAAAGAATCTGTGGTCAGACTTGAAGATTGCTGTTCACAAGCAAAAACCATCCAACATGAAGGAGCTGGAGCAGTTTTGCCCTGGGGAATGGGTACAAATCCCAGTAGCAAGGTGAGGAAAGCTCATAGAGACTTATCCAAAGTGATTTGCAGCCAAAATTGCTTCAAACGGTGGCTTCACAAAGTACTGACTTGGGGATTGAATAGTTATGCATGCTCAAGTTATCAGTTATTTTGTCCTACGTGTTTTTTGCTTCACAATAAACCAAGTAATACACCTTCAAAGTTGTAGGCATATTCTGTCAATTAAATGGTGTAAACTCTCCTCCAATCCATTTTAATTCCAAGTTGAGTTGTAGCAAAACATGAAAAATGCCACAAGGGGTGAATACTTTTGCAAGGCACTGTATATGTGCCATTTTATGAATCCTGAATAAATCTTCAATAAGTGGTTTAAGCTTTGCCAGGTGCTCATTTGTCTTTCTTCATATTAATATAAGTTACTGTAAGATTCTTGTGAGGATTTTTTTCTCTTCATCATTAAATATGCTACATTTTTATTTTTAACAGTCTGCTAAAGCAGGACTGGTCTGGAGATGTGAAATACTCGGTGTAATATTTGAATAGCCTCAAACACTAAATATGATGAGGAGAACAAACTTCTGCAGTTCTTGGAGTGCCATTTTCAAGTGGATTTTCCCAACTAATGTTGCCATATCGGACTGTTTGACTATATGTGAAGCACCATATGTATACCAAACTAAATATTATGTTATATTGTGATTAACTTTACCTCCAGATTATCTTCTTATACAGAGGAATAGCAGTAAAAGCACATTCCCTGCCTCCTTTTCCTAACAGTTCTCAATGGCAGGATGACTGATACACATTACAATATTGCTATTGTCGTAACTAGCAAGGCAAAGGAAATGTGTCAGGCTGCCGCATTCCACAACAATACTTTTTAATCACACTGAATTGGTTCTATTTGCAAACAGCGATTTACTTTCCAGCGCCATCAAGGCACTAAACGGCTGGATCGTGTTATACGCCGCATTGTTGGAGAGTAATTAAACATAAAACAAATCAATAGTTTATAATTACGCTCTGCTCCTGATGGGGGATACTTGCGTGCCAGAGAGAGGGGCACAGCAGTCAGCATGCTGGGACATGTCCTGAAAAGATGTCAGCGCAGTCAGACACCCTGCCGGGGGCTATAATGATCTCCCTGTGAGGCACTGTACCCAGGCATTATTTTATTAAAGCAGGCTCGCTACTGAAAGCAATAATTGAAAGACACACAGTCTTCTTCTTCTTCTGCTGCTGCTGCAGAGACATCAATATTTGTCATAAACTATTAACTGTCCATGTGTACAAGAGTACAGTGGTGATACATGCAAACTTTAGACCACATTTAGGCAAACTACTTGTGTGATCTGCTAGTTTTTGGATGGTAAACTATGCTAGGGCATAGCAATGATCAAGCACAGGCTGCCTATACAGACTGCACAATGCAATGCAGGTAATACAGTAACTAAGCTTGATGCAGTGTAAGAACAGCATCGCTTCATGCAGCACTAAGTCAAGGCTAGATTCCACTAAAAGCATAAGTCTCATTCACTAGTGTAGATGAATTCAGCATACAAGCAAGATTCTGCAAGTATTTAGACAATGGCAGTCACCCCAAGCATGCAGCAGGTATCCCCTCTTCAGTATCTACAAGCAGGGGTGTGCAATAACTTTTGTCAATCTAAAATATATTCTACCGTTTTCAATAAAGGACAGCTTAACAGTAAATGATACTCACTGGTAAATGTACTGATGTGGTGCCAATCCCCGAAATCTGCTCCCAGACTAGGACTCCTCAAGCTTTTTAAACTGCTCAGTATGGGAACAAAATTGATTCCTCCACTGGAACCAATATGAATAATGCAGACAATCAGGCACACTTCCTGTGATCAACTGATAAAAATGGCTAGTAGCTGTAACCATGGCAACAGATTGCTTTAGCACCATTATTCCCATGCCCTCCACTTTACGTGAGCCAAATCGTGAGCCCTCCCTTTAATTAAACTTATAAAGGTTTTTTTTGGAAATGACGCTGTGTACGTACTGCAATTTATGCTTTTAATTCAGCATGATTACTTTTGTTTTATTAATTCTGAAAAGGGAATTTTTAATCATTCAGTGGCCACATACTGTGAACAAGAAATCATTTATCATTAATGATACTACATAATTGCATTTATGGTAAATACATTAATTTATTAAAATAAATAAGTTCATTAATTAATTAATAGGTCACAGTTTCATCAATTTTTTTTTTCCATTTTTTTTCAGAATCTTGAAGGAAAACAGACATATAGGCTTCTGTTGGAGGCTATTGCACTGTAACCAGAAATTCCTATGGATATGCAGATAAATTGGAAATGGTAGTGTAGTCATTTACCAAAGTGCTAAAGCAGTCGTAGTGTAAAGACCACATATACACTACATATATGAGTTAAAAGAGACACCCGAGGTGAAAATAAACGAATGAAATAAACAATGATATCTATCCTCCTTCTCCTAAAAAATAGTTTTTTAATATATTCCACAGTTTTATTTTATATTTAAATCTACTTTTTATGTTTTTACTGTGTTATTATTTTCTCTCAATGACACATTCATTAAAGTATGCCAGAGCTAAAATCTATGAACTATTGATCCTTTTTATCTCTTCCCTGCTCTCAAAAGCCATTTTCTGCTAAGAAAGTTTTTTTTGTAGCTGTAATTTCTTATCAGTGAGGGCCCTTTTACACTTAGGCTACTTTCACAGTAGGACGTTGCGTTTGATGCGACGTTAAAGAGACTCTGTAACATTCAAAACATCCCCTGGGGGGTACTCACCTCGGGTGGGGGAAGCCTCCGGATCCTAATGAGGCTTCCCACGCCGTCCTCTGTCCCACGGGGGTCTCTCCGCAGCCCTCCGAACAGCCGGCGACTGTGCCGACTGTCATTTCAATATTTACCTTTGCTGGCTCCAGCGGGGGCGCTGTGGCGGCTTTCCATTCCGAACTACACGGAAATACCCGATCTCATTCGGGTCCGCTCTACTGCGCAGGCGCAGGAAACTTGCGCCTGCGCAGTAGAGCGGACCCGACGGCGATCGGGTATTTCCGTGTAGTTCGGAGCCGACAGCCGTCAGAGCGCCTGCGCAGGAGCCAGGAAGGTAAATAATGACGTCACCGCTGCCCGGACTCCACGGAGGGCTGCAGCGAGACCCCTGACGGATGGAGGACGGCGTGGGAAGCCTCATTAGGATCCGGAGGCTTCCCCCACCCGAGGTGAGTACCCCCCAGGGGATATTTTTATGTTACAGTTCCTCTTTAAGGTCACACAATGCGGCCCTAACGCAATGCATATACACTTTCACAGTGTGACGTTAAAGTCGCACGTTAGAAATGTATTTACTATGGAATGAAAACGGCGCATGTGGCACATTTTAAAAAAGAAAAAAAAATTACTGAGCATGTGCAACACAAGTACCGCAGCAGATTCATTGCTAAACGCACAGCATGCAGCACTTTCTAATAACGCTACACGTTACACACTAACGCAACGTGTGCACTGTGAATGTCGCACAGACTTTGCATTGCTGTGCGTTACTCTGCATTATAATATTTTATAACGTCGCACTGTGAAAGAGGCCTTAATCAGTTGCTCTCAGTTATAACTAAAATGAAAACTGATTTTCAAAGTAATGCCCATGTTTTCCTATGACACCTTTCACACTTAACGCATTTTAACTGAAATCTTCTTCCCAATGCACTGCTATGGAAAAAACGCATACTAACGCGCACTAACGTGTACTAACGCCTACTAACGCATACTAACACATACCAACTGATTAAGTGTAAAAGGGGCCTGAGGGTCACACTATAGTCTGACCAAGTCCTGACTGAGACAGGAACTGCAACTTACATACCTGATGTGTAACTCTTTCAGGCACAGAAAGAAAAAAGGAATACAGCATAGTTATTTGTGTGCTAGGCACTGTACATACACATGTCTTTTTCATTATGTCACATGTCACCTCGGGTATCCTTTAAAGAGAACCCGAGGTGGCCTTGTATTACGTAAGTGGGGCACAGAGGCTGGTTGGGCACACTAACACCAGCCTCTGTTGCCCCATCGTGTGTGTCAAAGACCCCCCTGCTCGCCGCTATACCCCCGCAGAGCTGGCGACACGCAGCGTGTCGCCAGCACAATGTTTACTCTAGCGCTGTCTGTCAGCGCCGCTCCGCCGCCTCCTCCGCATCGCCGCTACCCGCCCTCGTCCCTTCCCTCCCGCTGATTGGAGGGAAGGGACGAGGGCGGGTAGCGGCGATGCGGAGGAGGCGTGGGAGCGGCGCTGACAGACAGCGATAGAGTAAACATTGTGCTGGCGACGCGCTGCGTGTCGCCAGCACTGCGGGGAGTTTAGCGGCGAGCAGGGGGGTCTTTGACACACACGATGGGGCAACAGAGGCTGGTGTAGTGTGCCCAACCAGCCTCTGTGCCCCACTTACGTAATACAAGGCCACCTCGGGTTCTCTTTAAGACTAAATACTGAAATGGCACAAACCATATCAACTGCAGTAAAAATTATTTGAAGAAGCAATCATCAGGTGCCAAGCACAGAAAACAAGAGCATCTGGTAAAATATTTCAATGCAGTCAAGTCCGTGGAGCATTGAGGGCTTGTGCAGATATATATCAGCAGTAGTCAGAGGAACCTTTGAACAGTGTTTCATTTATGTCTGAACAGTGCTTATTTCCAGTCTCCTGTTTAATTGAATGCTAACTGCAAAGTGCTTCAAATGCACAGTAACAAGACACACTGCATCTAGAAAACGGCAAAAGCAACTACAAATGCAGGTTCATGTTACTTCACAAGAAGATCCCATATTCAAAATTCTAATATTATGTTTAAAGTGTACCTGTTGCGAAAAATGTGCCCCAAATAGATACCTCAGTAGAGGGAAGCCTCTGGATAATCAAGATGCTTCCCCTATCCCCTTCCACCTCGCTGTTCCAGTGTTAAGACCCCCTGAACCTCTTCATCAAGGGCTTGTCAAAGAGGTGCATGCATTCACGCTCCTGTCATTGAACAAGCAGGGCGCAGGACGACTCACACCTGCGCAGTAGTATAGAGCTGTTTGTCAAAAAAAGCTGAGCGTGAGCGGTTGTGTGCTACTACACAGGCATGAGGCATGAGGCATTCCTACGCAGGGTGGCCGCGAACTTCCAGAGGGTCCTGGCATCCAGCAGTAGTGTTGTCCGGATCATGAACAATTCGGATCTTTGATCCAAATCTCTTTTGTGAGTTGAATCATCCGGATCATCAAAATGAACGATTCAGATCACAAAGGGGGTGGAGTCAGGAGCGGCACGCCCCCCTCTCAGCAGGCAGGGGGGTCCTGGAAGCAGAGCAGAGATGGATTGCTCAGTTGGACGGAGCCAGCCTTGCAGCCAGGGACAGATAGATAGGAGAGGGGACATCGGTGCCACTGCCAGATGTGTGTAGAGCACACGTACTGGCTGGAATGTGCTGCTGATTTTAGGCTGTCTGTTCCGTAGTTGTGCATAGTGAACAAATGGGAAACGTTTGGCTCAGAAGCACAACTCAGTAACTTTGCAGACAGCGTGCTGGGCTAGAATGACTGCAGTGCAATATCATCCTCCTGCACTCTGCTCTAAACAGCTGCACTTATCTTCTCCCTAAACGTATGATGAGTGTTGGAGGTGAGAAAAGGACACATTTTGGAAAGCTTTCTTTCACTGTGAGACGTTTGCATTGAAGGTATACAGATGCACATATCGTGAAATATATTTAAAGCATATGATTGCAACATGTGGGTAATGTGTGCAAAAAAAAATGTCTGCTCTCTGCTCACCCCTCTTCGTCCACCTCCTCACTTCTCTGTCCACTCCCTGCCTTTCTCTGTCCACCATTCCCCCTTCTCTGTCTGTCCACCCCCTCCCCTTCTCTGTCCACTGCAGGGAAAGTCCTGTCCTGCTAGTGATTTCACCCCCGAATGCTTCCCTAGTAAAATGATTCGAGATTCGGATCAAAGATCCGGATCTTTTCAATGATCTAATTCGAATCATCCGAATCATTGAAAAGATCCGGACTTCCCATCTCTATCCAGCAGTAGTTTCGAGGAGGATGTGGGAAGCTTCTGGAGGATCCGGAAGCTTCCCTCTACGGAGGTAAGTATCTATCTTTTTAAATTCACAGGTTTGCGTTAATGTCCATCCAAAAGAGCTTCAGAGATACATGCCAGAAACAAACTACACACAGGTAGCTAATCTGTTACAAAAGTATCCATTTACATGCATCTTTTTGCCTTTTCAAAAAGTGCTGATAGAGTGGACTTAACCAACAGCATTCAACAAATTTCAACAGATCCGTACAGGCTTAGATCTAACTGGTGTATGATACAGGGTATCACTCCAAGCATATTGCTTAACTATATATTAATGCAGTAGTAGTGAAACTGCAGTTTTGCATATATGTATAATTATATGTATAATTATATTTAGTACTCACCAGTTTCTTTCCTTTTACTTTTTGCAATCCTTTTCTGAAAATTAGAGTACTACGGTAAAATCCAGTCAGAAGAAACTCACGGCACTTCATACGCAGGTAAGAATTAGAAAAAAGATCTTGTCAGCTACTCTGTTTCTTCATGCTATGATGACGCTAAAGCTTTCCTCTGAATTCTGATGGATAACTATGTTATTAATATTCATTACCTGTTAATTTAATAGAGCAGAAAGCTTTTTCTTTTTTTTTTTTTCCTGTGAAATCATTGAGTGCTTTACGCATTCTTTATCTGCCCCCTCAGATTTCATTAGCCTGGAAAAATGATTTGTCTGCAGGTCTGTGGAAGGTGAATTGTGGAACACAGTCAATCTTCACCTTTTGTATAGTTTTCTTTTCCCAAAAGCCTACTGTGCTGTTTTTGTGATCAGACAAAAGTGGGGGAATAATTACAACATCTGTCTGTGTTCTAAGGGAAAGACTATCTAATCGCTTGCCCACAGTCTCTGTGTGGCTGCTAAGGGGCTTTAATGAAGCCTCTACGCTGGTAGTGACTCAGAACAGACATTAAAGGGCTCAATGGGAATAACGTAGAGTGAGGAGGTGGTACATGACAGTGGGACTATGAACAGTTCGAGAACAGAATAGAAATGTATACAAGGAAACTGGATGAGGGCTGTTTGACACAAACCACTGTTCAATTGAGATTTATCAGCCAAAACATTAAAACTACCTGCATAATATTTTATAGGATCCCATGGTGCCACAAAAATTACTGAAGGTGAACTACTGAAGGCATTATGATAAGATGTTTTAAAGTCCTATTTCTTGAATATGTTTTAAATCTATTTTGTAACCTGATTGTGTATTCCCCACACCTCCCCTACACTCAACTCCAAGAGTCTATAACTTCAGGTCATATGGCCACACTTTCTGGCTGGACAACCTTTTATCTCAAAGTGTAACGTTTGTGGAATTATCTCCGAGGTCAGCGCACAACATGTGCGCTGACACTGCGGAAACCCTCCACAAGCGCTTGGAAAAGGGAGCCCAGCTTTGGTGCCAAATGCACCTGTAGAGAGGAATTCCAACCGGCAGATGGAGCTGTGGAGTACAGAGGAACTCGGTCTCTGTACAACCACAGATGCCAGATGGAGATTGTACGAAGTGAAGCAATACAGGGCAAGATAGCCTCAAGAGAGAGAGTGAGCATAGAGACAGAATGTATGTATGTCCACCAATCTAGTCGCCACCCGGCAACGGTGGACACACAACTAGAGATGAGCGTAATGACTTAATTACGATTTCGCGAAATTTTGCGTAATTAGTGTAATTACGATTATGGCCGTAAGTACATAATCGTAATGAAGAAGGATTTTGCGAAATTCCGCGTAAGCGTAATTTTCACGTAATTTTCGCATTACAGTGGGTATCGCGAAATTACGTTTGCCTTGCATGCAACCGTTTGTAAGCGTAGTTACATAACGTAATTTCGCGATAGTTCATATTACTGTAAGTGTTAATTTTCGCATCGCTTTCGCGTTACGCATATAAAATTCGCCATGTAGTGATATTTCGCATTAAAATTCGCCATGCAGACGAAAACGCGGAAAAAAAATAAACTAAATTTCGCGAAAATTAAGCGAACCTGAAATTACGTTATGGTTTAAAGCGAAATTACATTATGAACGAAACGCGAAATTACGCGTTGAAAATTACGCTTACGGTATTTTCAATTACTATTTTAATGGCAATTACGCTACCATAATTGCGCATCGTAATAGCAAATTTCGCATGCGTAATTATAGTAACGCGAAATTTCGAAAATTTCGGCTCAACACTACACACAACAGCGAAGACCTAGTGAGAAAGCAATCGCAAGAATGGCGATTGCTAATAGAGACACAAGACTGAGTAAAGACAGATCATAGGAAGAATAAAGACAGAACCAATTAACAAACTGTAATCCAACACGAAAGAACAGACAGGACTAGCTACACGCGGTCACCACACGTTAAGCACAATAGTGACAAAGCGCGTGCAAGCCACGGTCACCGCACGTTAAGCGCAACAGCGACAAAGCGTACCAACCCTGACTAAAAAATGAAACACGAAAAAAGAAAATAAACAAAGCACGCGAACGCTTGCTAATCGGTTGCCTCACCCAGACAACAGCAAGTGTTCGTTCCAGACAAGACAGGCAGAAGGAGTAACCAGTAGCAACCGCAGCTAAGGTTAAACTCCAAGGTTCAGACAAGAGAGATCCACTGCCTCGAACGCTAGGGCGAATGCGATCTAGGAACAGGACAGAACGATTCACTGTCAGCCACTGCTGGCGACAGTACTATCGCACGGATGAGACAAGACAGACAGAAGGAGTAACCAGTAGCAACCGCTGCTCTGGCTACACTCCAAGACAGAGTACCGAGAGATCCACCACCTCTACCACTAGGGCGAATGCGATCCCAACAGACAGACAGATGGAGCAACCAGTAGCAACCGCTGCTCTGGCTTACACTCCAAGACAAAATACAGAAAGATCCACCGCCTCTACTGCTAGGGCGAATGCGATCCAAACAGACAGAGCGATTCACTGTCAGCCGCCGTTGGAGAAAGTGCAATCGCAACAGATAAGACAGAACTAGGCAATACAGATAATAAACAACATGACTGCGCTAGAAGGAATGCTTGTGCACTCCCAAGGATAACTACTCTAAGACAATATTTAGCAAACAATTAGCAGAGGGGTTGTAACTCAAGGTAAGTCCAGCAGAACCAAACCTTTATGACCAGCAGGGAATTCTGGGAGGAAATGGCATTTATACTGCAAGCCTTCAAAAGAGGCAGAGCTATCTATAGCCAGATAAGTGAATGCAAATCCCTCCCCAGAACAGCAAGTCTGAAACTTGCAGAGTGAAGACAGGTCTCCTTTCCAGGGACCTGCAACATTCAGACCTGAAAAATGGTCAAAAAGCTGCCTGCCTGTGCAGACAGCAGAGCAGATCATTACACAAAGTCACTCAGGGCACTATGTCTCAGTTCTGCATTTTCTCCCCTCTTTCCCTTATTTACAGTGTTGCTGGCCAGAAACTCCTGCATTGCTCCCACATCACCACACCCAATGCATGACTTGCTGAAGCTACACACTCAACTGCTCAATACTGAACAGGAATCCAGTGTTTGTAACAGCCATGTCACTGTTCTTATCAATGACAAAGGGAGATGGTGAGAGGCATAAGCACCATGCACCCTCCCAGAAGTTATTGCAGGAGACTGGGCTATTGCCATGACTCTGCAGCTCAACTCCAAAAGAGGGGGCTTGTGGCTGAGGGCATTGCTGGGATTTTAGGGGGTCCCAGTGAGTATGTGAAGGTTTGGGGAAGGGGCATTCCTAGGTGATTGACCTTTATACACACCCACTAATTACAAGCAAACAGATCCCAGAAGAAGATGATTACCTTTAATAGCCATTCAAATCTGTTTGTGTCAAGTTGTGTTCATCTTATCAGGCCAAATCACCAGGGTATGTAATCTTTCTATCAGGGTCATTTGGGTAGTTTGTGTAGAGATTATGATTTAAAAAAGTGTAAACACAGAACTTTGACAATAAATGTGAAAGAAATGTTTTTGTGTTATTAATCATACAGTATTCTATGAAACATGGTTAGGAAATCACATTCTGCCAGGGTATGTAAACGTATGAGCACAACTGTAGGTTACCCTGTGAGTCTCCCAGATAGCAGTATTACGAAGCCATGTATAACCCCTTCCTCAGGTAGTAGAATTAGGTAGCCATATGTGTCCCCCAATCAACAGTATTAGTAAAACGATTGGTCATAGCTCAGATAGTGAAGTGATCAGTACTTTATTCAATTGTAAGAAACAGGTGATTGGTGCACACTTAAATATTACAGGAGTACTCCAAAGTGATAGCCCTTAGTGGTAGGGACTATCACTAAACTGAGAATGGTCGTACAGGCAGAGTTGGTAACAGATCGGTCAAACAACAGTACAGGCAAATATCACAGTCTATAGAGAGGCCCAGGTCGGCAACAGATCAGATGGGTGAAGGTACAGAATCGAGAGGCAATATCGAGGTCTATAGACAGGCCAAGGTCGGCAACAGGTCAGATAGGCAAAGGTACAGAATCGAGAGGCAAGAGAATGGTCAGAGGTTCGAGCAAGAGATCATACACAATAATACAATAATAATAATAATATTAATCAAATATAATATTCCTAGGCTAAGTGTGAATCCCCGGGGTCCTGCCGGTTCAAACACACAGGGATCTGACTAAGGTCTGAGCGCTAGTACCGAAGTATTCGCAACAACAGACAAGGAGCAAATGACATCTCCAAACTTAAATACAGCCAGCAAATTCAAACAGCCCGCCCAGAGGGTTGGAACCAATAGCAGTGTGTGATTGGCAGGCTGGTGTCAGCTGACCGCAGGATTAGCTGACCCGTCTCTTTAGATTATAAAGGTCCTGCCGCCCCGCGTGCGAGCTTGCAGACCTTATGTGATGTGCAGGAGAGAGCCCTGTGCGCCCCGAGCCCGGCAAGGGCGCTTGAGAGGAGACGACGGCGGAATCCGTGACGTCAGATGCGGAAGTGGCTCCCGCGCTGCAGTCCGCAGCGGAGGTAAGACCGCTGCCGCTAACAATTAGATGTCCCTTTTAGTCCACCCCAGAAAGTTTAAACATATCTACCCACCAATTAGCAGTATTAGGTAGTTATGTGAGTCCTCTAATTAGCAGTATTATGTAAACAGATGTGCCCCCTCAATGATATTAGGCAGCCATCGGTGCCTCCCAGTAATAGTTAGCCAGTGGAAGTCCCCACTATTAAGTAGCCAGGTGTGCTCTCCAGTATTATGTATCCAGAGGTACCCCCAATATTAGGTCACCTCAATGAAGGTAGCCAGAAACTTCCCCCCAATGTAGGTAGCTAGAGGTATCCCCCTAGTACAGAAAGCCAGAGGTGTCCCACCAGTATAGATTGCCAGAGAAGTCTCTCTGCCCAGTATAGATAGCCAGATACGTTCCTCAAGTATAGGTAGCCATAGGTGTTCCCCAAGTATTAGGCTTCCCATGGTAGTTCCCCAGTATTAGGTAGCCAGTGATATTCCCCCAGTATTAGGTAGCTAGACATGTCCAACCAGTATAGTTACATAGTAATATAGCTAGCAAGAGATAGCTTCCCAGTATAAGTAGCCAGAGGGGCCCCAGTAATAGGTACCAAGAGATAGTCCCCCAAACTTAGATTGGATAGCCCTCCCACTTCCCATGCAAAGATGCAAGAAAAGTGCCTCACCTCTTCAGACTACTGTTATGCATCTTGAATTTTCCTCACCTCATCTAGTTAGGGTCCCATCTCTATGGCTCCAGCAGCGTCTCTCAACATGCTTCTTGTGAAATATATGGTACAAGTAAAACTAGTTTTTCTTTTACTGTATGGGATGTCCCATATATGTGGCTCTCCCCACACTACACAGAAAGTGGGCTCTCTTAACACTACATATCCCTATACTACAACCCCTGGTGAAGGCATAAGAGCTAAAACCCAGGTTGGGATGTGCACACTAGTGGTGCTCAGCAGAGCTCGAATATTCGAGTAGCTCGAATATTCGAGCTCTTTTCCAGCTATTCGAGCTCGGTATTCGAGCTCCGAATAGCTGTAGCTATTCGAATGGGCTATTCGCGTACACTCGAATAGCCCATTCACTATTCGAGCTATTCGAGCAAACGGCGCTATTCGAGCTCGGTACCGAGCTCGAATAGCGTCATAGCCCAGATTGATGTCCTTAGAGCCAATCAGAGGGCTCCCAGGCCCTCTGACGGCAGCCAATCACAGAGGGGGACCCTGGCCAGCCCCTACCCTATAAATAGCGGCCGCCATGTTACGTTTCTCCGTCCTTGCCTGAGACTTGCATAGAGAGAGAGTTGCTCCTTTGTGCTTTGGCTTAGCAAGAGCTTTATTGTGGTCATTTACCTAGCGTTTTTGCTCACATACACCTCCTATACACACCTATATTGTTGTTAGTTAGTTAGACATTGTATTTTAGTTAGTAGCTTTTGTGTTACATAGAGACAGGCCAGCTGCTGCAGGCTTACAGCTTTAGGCCTCAGGGCCTTGCCTGTGTGGGCAGCTGTCCTCCTGTCCTCTGTTTATTTCTCTCTATTCTATACCAGTATTTCTGCTGTCCTTTACTACTGATTGTATTAGTATTGTAGTTATATACTGTAACTGTACTAGGACACTCACTGTCACTGTTCATAGGCTACTAGCTGCTCCTGCGTGTGTGCACTCACTTTCTGTGTACACACTACACACACTCTATTTCCTTCTGATAACTGATTGATTATTGTAATTGAATATTGTAATTAGTTAGTTGTACTCACTGTTACTACTTACTGTACTAGGAGTCTAGGACACTCAGTCACTGTTTATAGGCTACTAGCTCCTGCGTGTGTGCACTCACTGTCTGTGTACACACTACACACACTCTATTTCCTTCTGATAACTGATTGATTATTGTAATTAGTTAGTTGTACTTACTGTTACTACTTACTGTACTAGGAGTCTAGGACACTCAGTCACTGTTCATAGGCTACTAGCTCCTGCGTGTGTGCACTCACTGTCTGTGTACACACACTACACACACTCTATTTCCTTCTGATAACTGATTGCTTATTGTAATTAGTTAGTTGTACTTACTGTTACTACTTACTCTTACTGTACTAGGAGTCTAGGACACTCAGTCACTGTTCATAGGCTACTAGCTCCTGCGTGTGTGCACTCACTGTCTGTGTACACACACTACACACACTCTATTTCCTTCTGATAACTGATTGCTTATTGTAATTAGTTAGTTGTACTTACTGACTGTTACTACTTACTTACTTACTGTACTAGGGACACTCACTCAGTCACTGTTCATAGGCTAGCTCCTGCGCGTGTTTGCGCATGCGTGCACTCACTGTCTGTAGTGTACACACACTAAATTTACTTGTGATTACTACTGATTATTGTAACTGCTAGTTGTACTTCCTGACTGTTACTACTTACTTACTGTACTAGGGACACTCACTCAGTCACCTCACCCACCAACCCACTCCATTAAAGTACCCCACTTTTCACCCGCCCTTTTAAAAAACTTTTGTCTATACGCCCAAAACATCGAAGATGTCTGGAAGTGGCAGCCAGCGCGGTTTGGGCAAGGGAAAGGGCAGCAAGGGAATCAGGAGGAGAGGGAGCAGCATTGTGGCAAGCCGCGGGCGCGGGCGCGCCACCATGCACAGTTCCGCAGCAGCAGCAGCAGCGTCAGTGGCTAACATTCCTCCCATAGCCACTGGCCGTGGACGCCTTGGGCGCCGCCCAGCAGGAGCATCTGCAACTCACGCTGCAGAGACACAGCAGCAGCAGCGTGTAGCACCTGCTCCGATTTTCCTCCAGCCGGGTCGGAAACGTCCCATTGAGGAAAAGCATGCAGACACTGTGGTGCAACTGATGACGGAGGATGAACAGCCCGCCATCAGCTCTGCATCCGAGGCCTCCACCCTCACCACCACCCCTGTTCGCAGCAGCCGCCCAGCAGGGCCTGGGGAGGAGGCCAGTTCACCGTCAGTTGGCGACCTGTCATTCAGCAGTCTTTTGACCCCAGGCATCATGAGTCAATTGTCTGCTGTTGTTGGCGATTTTGAGGAGGAGATGCTGATGGGCACTTTGGGGGATGAGGGATTGGACAGCAAGACTGTGGCGACAGTCAAGCAGCCCATCCATGCATCAGGAGAGGAGTTTGGGGGGTCCTCATCCCAGCAGGACATGTTTCAGGAGGGGGAGGATGATGATGACCCAGTGACAGACAGAGACTGGGTGCCACCACCTCCAGGGGATGTCGTCCTCAGCAGCTCTGAGGAGGAGGAGGAGGAGGATGCTCTTGTGGGCCTTGCAAGGAGGCGCATCATTGCAAGCATTGGCAGCAGCAGTAGGCAGGTCCCACAGCCTGCTGGTGTCTCAGGCTCAGCAGCAGCAGCAGCAGCATCTGCCAGTACCACCACCAGCCGCACCCAAGCCCCCCAAGCCCCCCCCCCAACCACCACAGGGAGACAGGCAGCAGCGCTTCCATGCCGTAGGGGGATGTTTCTGTCACCAATCTGGCGCTTTTTCACCATGCCCACAGTGTACAGCAAGTACGCCACTTGCAACCACTGTCAGCGGAAGTTGAGCAGAGGTGCAGACCCCTTAAAGTTCTGCACCAGCTCGCTCATCAACCACCTTGCTGCGAAACATTTCCACCAGCATCAGGAGTTCCAGAGGCTGAAGGCATCTGGTGCTGGCAGTGGCACCACACCTATCACTGCACAGCCTTCAGCAGCAGCAGCAACAGCAGCCACCCGCCCTCCTGCTCCTCCAGCAGCACCAGCAGGAGTGCGGAAACGCACTGCTCCTCCCCCCTCTGCAACTCCTGCCGCCGACACTGAGGCCTGTTCTGGCAGCCAGTCCTCAGTGGCCTCCTCCGCTGTGTCTGCTGATTCCCGTGCCAGCAAAAGGCCACGCCAGAGCCTTTTGAGCGAGTCCTTCCAGGGGGTGGTTAGGGCTCTGCCTCCCAGCAGCCGTCGTGTGCGGCAGCTGAACGGCTTGCTGGCACGGGCCATGTGCTCCCAACTCCTGCCGTACACGCTCGTGCAGGAGGGGAGCGACATTCGTGCGCTGCTTGCTTGCGCAGCCCCAGACTGGCAGCTCCCCAGCAGACACTTTTTCTCCCGCAAGGCCATTCCTGCACTGCACCGCTTTGTGATGGCCAATGTGGAGCGAGGGCTGGAGCACGCGGTTGGTGAAAGGGTCCACGTCACCATGGACTCCTGGAGCAGCCGCTTCGGGACAGGCCGCTACCTGTCCTTCACTGTCCACTGGGTCAGCTTGGTGGAAGGGGGTGAGGATGGGAGAGCAGCAGCGGGCACAGCAGCAGCAGCAACACAGTGGGTGGTGCCACCCCACAGGGTCAGGGGAACTGCAGCAGGTTCCTCCGATCCTCTGCCATCCTCCGGCACACCTGGCCAAACCCCCCGCCTCAGCAGCAGCGTGAAGGCCCGCCACTGCCAAGCGCTGCTGCACTTGGTCAGCCTTGGGAAGACCAAGCTGACGGCTACCCATGTGTTGGCCAAACTCCAGGAGCAGGAGAGGATTTGGCTGACCCCCAGAGGCCTCAGAGTCGGAGAGGCGGTGGCCGACAATGGGGCCAATCTGGTTGCCGCAATAGACAGGGGAAACCTGACCCACATCCCCTGTCTTGCCCACGTGCTGAACCTGGTGGTGCAGAAGTTCTTGCGCACCTACCAGGGGATGGGCGAACTGCTGGAAACGGCAAGGAACGTTGTGCGTCACTTCCGGCGCTCGGCTGCAGCCTGTGCGAGCCTGGAAGATGTGCAAAAGGAGCTGGATCTGCCACGCCATCGACTGATCCTTGACGTTCCGACTCGCTGGAACTCCACCCTGGCGATGTTGGAGCGTCTGGTTGAACAGAAGCACGCTGTCAAACAGTACCTTGCCCTGGCCACTGTTTCCGCCGCTCAGAGAAGGGACAAGACCAGCAACATCCCGTCCATCGTCCCCGATGATGACTGGAGGCACATGCAGCAGGTGTGCTTAGTGCTGGCTCCCTTTCTGCAGGCCACTAACATGGTGAACAGGGACCATGCTATGGTCTGCGAGTGGGTGCCCCTGGTTTGTCTGCTGAACAGGGCCCTCGATGCTTTGCTGGAACAGGGAGCGGCAGCCTTGGACCAGCAGGAGCGGCAAGCAGCTGCACAGTCCACCTCTGAGGGGGAGGAGGAGGAGGACTTGGTGGAGGTCCCTGACCTTGCTGCTGATGAGGGGGATCAGCACAGTGCAGCTGAGTTGGTGCGGGGGTGGAGAGAGGATGAGGCTGACGAGGCAGAGGAGGAGGATGAGGACAGCAGCACTGCCGTCGATGTGCCAGCAGACGTGGCCCGCCTCTTCCCAATGGCAGCGCACATGCTGACGTGCCTGCGCAGAGACCCCAGGGTGATCCAGATGAAGCAGAGGGAGGACATCTGGATCAGCATGATGTTGGACCCACGCCTCAAGGGGAAGTTGAGCCAGTTCCTGCCGCCTGCAGGAGGAGACCCAGCGCAACAAATAAGGAGCTTGCAGCAGGCCCTTGTTGAGCGCTTGGAGGAAGCCTTCCCCCAGCCTTCCACCCCCACTGTCCAGCAGCCAGCACAGAGGCAGCAGCAGGTGCCTGCATCCAGCAGCAAGCGCCCCACAGACCTGCTGTCTCTCAGCCACGAGCTCTACAGGACTGTAGAGGCTCCGGCAGCAGTGACTAGAGAGGAGGTGCATGCAGCAGCATCCTCCACCGGTCACAGCCAGCGCCTGACCCGCATGGTGGCTGACTACATGGGGTCCTACAGCGGGCTTGACAGCGATGCCCCTGTTGATCCCATGGAGTATTGGGTCAAGCGCCTGGAGATCTGGAGCGAGCTGGCGCAGTACGCCCTGGAAGTGCTGTCCTGCCCCCCTTCCAGCGTGCTGTCCGAGCGCTGCTTCAGTGCAGCTGGTGGTGTGGTCACCGAGAAACGCTCACGTCTGTCTCACAAGTCTGTGGACAGACTGACGTTTCTCAAGATGAACCAGGCGTGGGTGGAAGGCGAGTTCCTGGCCCCTGTTGTCGGCGAGAGGGGGACATGAACTGGCTAAGAACCATCGTTAATGTGCCTTACCACCCTTTACCACCTCCTGGCTCCTGCTCACTAAGCCAGCCTGGTTCACTTTGACTATTACGTCGCCTGCAGCCACACATTTTACACCTACAGTGGGCTGCTGTGTACTGCCCTTCTGCTGTCTGTCTGTGTTTCCCACTGCCAGGGTACACAGATTTACCTTCTGCTGCCACTCTGCCACCAGCTATTACGTCAAACAATAGCTATATATCTGTGTAATTTGTTTTACAAACAAAACCAAAAAACCATTAAAAAAAAAAAAAGGTTTAATTTTTCTGAGGTGCCCGGGTTGAAAACTGTGTTGTCCCAGTTGTGTATTGGACACGATGTGGGCTGCACGACCGCTGTCTGGGACCTCCTGTTGTGTTCATTTACGGCCTGGTATCACCGCTAGGTACCAGGGCTATTATGTCACGCTGCCTGCCTGCTGCCACACTCACACTACTCCTCCATTCCTCCTGCTGCTGCTTTCTGTCTGTGTTTCCCACTGCCAGGGTACACAGAATTACCTTCTGCTGCCACACTGCCACCAGCTATTACTTCAAACAATAGCTGCTCACATTACTCCTCCATTCCTCCTGCTGCTGCTGCTGTCGGTCTGTGTTTCCCACTGCCAGGGTACACAGAATTACATTCTGCTGCCACTCTGCCACCAGCTATTACGTCAAACAATAGCTATATATCTGTGTAATTTGTTTTACAAACAAAACCAAAAAACCATTAAAAAAAAAAAAGGTTTCATTTTTCTGAGGTGCCCGGGTTGAAAACTGTGTTGTCCCAGTTGTGTATTGGACACGATGTGGGCTGCACGACCGCTGTCTGGGACTTCCTGCCTGCTGTGTTTATTTACAGCCCTGGTATCACCGCTAGGTACCAGGGCTATTATGTCACGCTGCCTGCCTGCTGCCACACTCACACTGCTCCTCCATTCCTCCTGCTGATGCTGCTGTCTGTCTGTGTTTCCCAACGCCAGGGTACACAGATTTACCTTCTGCTGCCACTCTGCCACCAGCTATTACGTCAAAAAATAGCTATATCTGTCTGTGTAATTTGTTGTAAAAACAAAACTACAAAACCATAAAAAAAAAAAAAGGTTTCATTTTTCTGAGGTGCCCGGGTTGAAAACTGTGTTGTCCCAGTTGTGTATTGGACACAATGTGGGCTGCACGACCGCTGTCTGGGACCTCCTGCCTGCTGTGTTTATTTACAGCCCTGGTATCACCGCTAGGTACCAGGGCTATTATGTCACGCTGCCTGCCTCATTGACTGCCTGCTGCCACACACTCATCCTCCTCCTCCTGCTGCTGAATTTACCTCCTGCTGTCTGTGTGTTTCCACTGCCAGGGAGCACATACAATGGCGCTTCCAACATGCGTGCGCCACCAGCTATTTGTTACGCTCAAAAATAGCTGCATTTCTTTAAAAAAAAAATTTGAAAAGAGAAATAAGTGAAGAAGAAGACGATATAGAAGAAGATGAAGAAGATGAAGAAGAAGAAGATGAAGAAGAAGAAGAAGAAGATGAAGAAGAAGAAGAAGAAGATGAAGAAGAAGATGAAGATGATGAAGAAGAAGAAGATGAAGAAGATGAAGAAGATGAAGATGAAGAAGATGAAGAAGATGAAGAAGAAGAAGATGATGATGAAGAAGAAGAAGATGAAGAAGAAGATGAAGAAGATGAAGAAGAAGAAGAAGATGAAGAAGATGAAGAAGAAGAAGAAGATGAAGAAGATGAAGATGAAGAAGATGAAGAAGATGAAGAAGAAGAAGATGAAGATGATGAAGAAGAAGAAGATGAAGAAGAAGATGAAGATGATGAAGAAGAAGAAGATGAAGAAGATGAAGAAGATGAAGATGAAGAAGATGAAGAAGAAGAAGATGATGAAGAAGAAGAAGAAGATGAAGAAGAAGATGAAGAAGATGAAGAAGAAGAAGAAGATGAAGAAGATGAAGAAGATGATGAAGAAGAAGAAGATGAAGAAGATGAAGAAGATGAAGAAGAAGATGAAGAAGATGAAGAAGAAGATGAAGAAGAAGATGAAGAAGATGAAGAAAAAGAAGATGAAGAAGAAGAAGATGATGATGAAGAAGATGATGAAGAAGAAGAAGAAGACAATATAAAAGAAGAAGAAGATATAGAAGAAGATATAGAAGAAGAAGATATAGAAGAAGAAGATATAGAAGAAGAAGAAGAAGAAGATATAGAAGATAAAGAAGAAGAAGAAGAAGTATATACAGTACTGAACAAATTTCTGGACACAACTTCTCTTTTCAACTTTTTTTTTTAAAGGAACATCCCCACATAATCACTTGCTGTTGTTACTTGGAAAAAAAGAGGTTTCTTGCATCATTCACCCTCAAAACAAGTGTTGGAAGCTATTTAAGGCCATTTCGAATAGTCAGCTCGAATAATGAGCTCGAATACCGACTCGAATAGTGAGCTCGAATTCCGAGGTCGAATCGAATAGTAAAAATTATTCGACTCGAATATTCGACTGATCTCGAATAATTTACTATTCGAATTCGACCTAACTCGAATTTTGAAAAGGGGTATTTGAGCACCACTAGTGCACACTATTATGATGTGCAGACAGTACACAAGTTTACCCGCAGTAAGTGCATTATTGATTTCCACAGGTCTCAACTCTGTGTGCACTATTCTGTCCCCATTGTTTCTCTGTTTTCAGCAGGCAACTCTCTGAAGGAAGGAGGATAGGAACTTTGTTTACTACACGTGACCGCCTGTCACTTATGGAGTTTTGGTGCAGACAGCCAGACAGCGGGAACTGATTGCAGCAGATTGGTTCTTACAGAACGGCTTCCACTTTGGAGTCTTTTGATTGAGTTACAGCAAAGTAAGCATAGGGGTTGTACTTCTCCCTGCTATACCACAGCTCCTCACACTGGATTACCCATCATTGTATAGTTATCAGTGGGAGACTATATTTCAGCACCAGGAATGCCATCCATTTGTACATGCTAACATGTGGTCTCCTCTCCCCAGCTCAGCTTTTACAGTTATTCCAGCACAGATGTCCACAGTTTACAGAGGTTTACCAATGAAAATGGAGAAAGATGATGTCACATAATCAAAGTATGCAGAAAAATAGAAGGGGATATAAAACAGAAGAAAGAAGGCTATACGTGAACACAGAGGTGTACAGTTGGGGAAAAATGAAATAACTGTATTAGTTTTAATAATACATTTAATTGTGTTTATTTTACCAACTTATTACAGTATAAATGGGTAGGGATTCAAAAATTACCTCCTTCACCAATTTACATAGGATTGGTTATACATTCCTGAGTTTTACCAGCAGCCTACATGGAGGAAATGGGGAGTTTTGGTGGAGTGGGAGGGGGTCTTTTTTATTTTTTACATTTTATTGTTTTAAAAGGTCCCACCTCTACAACAATGTGCATGCACAAGGGTGTGTGTGCACAGTGTTCCTGCACTGTGTTGTCCTGGGACTCCCTGGGAGGACACATCATCCAGGCAATTCATATCAGTAATGGAAGGAAAACCCAGTGCAAGGATGGATGATAAAGGAGCAGCAGATGCACTTAGAGACATAACAATGGGTCTGGAGAAGATGGGGTTGGACAGCAGATGTACGCAGAGTACAGATGAAATAAGGAGTGGTACAGTGCTGCCCATAATTATTCATACCCCTGGTAAATTTTGACTTAAAGTAACTTTTATTCAATCAGCAAGTAATTTTTTGACGGGAAATGACATAGGTGTCTCCCAAAAGATAATAAGAGCATGTACACGCAGTATTATTGTGGGGGAAAAAAAACATTTTTTTCAGCTTTTATTTACATTTGAGCAAAACGTGTCCAGTCCAAAATTATTCATACCCTTCACAAACTGTCACAGCCTGTGGGAAAATCCAAAGTTATATACCATTCCAAATAGTCCAAGCTGTCCTAAAGCATCCTAATTACCCTGACTAATTGGGAACAGCTGTTTTAATCGACTCAACAGGTGAAAAACAGCAGCTCTCTACAGTTGGTTTGTGGGCAGTCATGGCTAAGACAAAGGAGCTCAGTGAGGACCTTCGGCTGCAAATTGTGGCTGCTTACAAGTATGGAAAGGGCTACAAGGCCATTTCTAAATGTTTTCAAGTTCCTGTGGCTACAGTGCGAAGTATTATTGAAAAATACGTTCCGCACTGTGAAAAATCTCTGGTCGGAAGCCAAAAGTGACACCTGTGCTGGCCAGGAGGATAGTGAGAGAGGTGAAAAAGAATCCAAGGATCACCACCAAGGCAATCTGGGTGAATCTGGGCTCTGCTGGTGGCAATGTCTCAAGACAGACAATCCAACTGACACTGCACACTGCTGGGTTCCACGGAGGCAGACCAAGGAGGATGCCACTTCTCCAGATAAGGTACACAAAAGCTCGCTTGGCCTTTGCAAATGCTCATCTAGACAACGGAGAAGACTTCTGGTCTTCTGTGTTATGATCAGATGAAACAAAAATGGAATTGTTTGGTCACAATGATGTTTCCTTCATTTAGCGTAAAAAAGGAGAATCCTTAAACCCAAAGAACACCCCACTGTCAAACATGGTAGTGGGAACCTAATGTTTTTGCGCTGTTTTTCAGCCAATGGACCAGGGAACTTAATCACAGTAAACGGCACCATGAAAAAAGAGCAATACATGAGGACTCTCAATGTCAACATCAGGCAGTCTGCAGAGAAACTTGGCCTTGGGTACCAGTGGACATTTCAGCATGACAATGACCCAAATCACACAGCAAAAGTGGTGAAGAAATGGTTAGCAGACAACATTAACATTTTGGAGTGGCCCAGCCAGAGTCCTGACTTGAATCCAATTCAGAATCTTTGGAGGGAGCTAAAGATCAGGGTGATGGCAAGAAGACCCTCCAACATGAAAGATTTGGAGCTCATTGCTAAAGATGAATGGGCAAAAATACCTGTGGAGACGTGCAAAAAGCTGGTCTGCAATTATAGGAAGTGTTTGATTGCTGTATAAAGGCTTTTCTATTGATTATTGAGAAGGGTATGAATCATTTTAGACTAGACACTTTTTGCTCAAATGTAAATAAAAGCTGAGAAATGTTTTTTTTTCCACAATAATGCCTCTTGTACATCGTCTTATTATCTTTTGGGAGACACCTATGTTATTTCCCGTCAAAAAATTACTTGCTGGTTGAATAAAAGTAACTTTAACCACTTAAGGACCATGAGCTTAAACCCCCTAAAGACCAGGCCATTTTTAACAGATTGGACCACTGCAGCTTTAAGGCCTCGCTGCAGGGCCGCACAACTTAGCACACAAGTGATACCTTCCCCCTTTTCTGCCCACCAACAGAGCTTTCTGCTGGTGAGGTCTGATCGCCCCCAGGATGTTTATTTTTATAAATATTTGTTTTATTTCTAATAAATATGCCTATTTTTGTTTTATTTTTGTATCCCTCCCTCCCCCCGCCAGCCAATCACTGTGATCGGCTGCCATAGGCTTCAGCCTATGACAGCGGATCACGTTTGAGCCTGTCAGTGGGACAGCCGTGTCACACGGCTGTCCCCAGTACAGTGCTGCCATAGATCGTAGTAAATAGACAGCGGTTTTGGCATCTAACAGTCTCCTAGCGGCAATCGCCGCTGGGAGACTGATGGTGGAGCGGAGCTCCGTCATTCAAGCAGAGATGCGTGCGCATCGGCATCCGCAATCTCCAGCAAATCCCCGCCTCAGAACTGTATGCCATTCGGCGTTCGGCGGTCATGGGGCTGCCATTGTGGCCATGCCCATCGGCGTAACGTGGTGGGCATCAAATTAAGTCAAAATTTGCCAGGGGTATGAATAATTACAGGCAGCACTGTAGCTATGCCCTTACACTCCAGCATGTTCCTGCTGCACCTTCTGCATTGGGAGGTGAGTGGAAATGCAGAAACTCAGAGTGATGGTCATGTCTAGGAGATCTCATGGAGAAGTACTGTATATGATCAGTTTGGTCAGGTGATAGATATGTAAGTCTCTGATTTTTTGGTCATGACCATGTGCTAAAGCAGGATGTGATTCCAGCAAATCAGGTGTCATAAAAACCAGAGAGGAAGAACACCAATATCAAACCTGCTGTGGTTCTGACCCTACCCTACTTTGTATATCAAAAAGTGAGAGGTGTATGGAGGCTGCCATGTTTATTTCATTTTAAGCAATAACAGTTGCCTGGCAGTCCTGCTGATCTTTTTAGCTGCAGTAGTGTCTGAATCACACCATAAACAAGCATGCAGCTAATCTTCTCAGTATATGATCAGTTTGGTCAGGTGATAGATATGTAAGTCTCTGATTTTTTGGTCATGACCATGTGCTAAAGCAGGATGTGATTCCAGCAAATCAGGTGTCATAAAAACCAGAAAGGAAGAACACCAATATCAAACCTGCTGTGGTTCTGACCCTACCCTACTTTGTATATCAAAAAGTGAGAGGTGTATGGAGGCTGCCATGTTTATTTCATTTTAAGCAATAACAGTTGCCTGGCAGTCCTGCTGATCTTTTTAGCTGCAGTAGTGTCTGAATCACACCATAAACAAGCATGCAGCTAATCTTCTCAGATCTGACAAAAATGCCAGAAACATCTGATATGCTGCATGCTTGTTCAGGATCTATGGCTAAAAGTATTAGAGGCAGAGAATCAACAGGATAGCCAGACAATTTTGCTTAAAAAATCTATCTATCTATCTATCTATCTATCTATCTATCTATCTATCTACCGTATCTATCTATCTATCTATCTCAGCCTCTATACCTCTCACTTCAGTTGTCCTTTAAAATGCAGTGTCTCTAGTGATTCTGTCTATAGATTACATGCAGTAATACTGCCTGCAATATCTACCTGATATTTTGAGTCACAGCTATTTGCAGCTGAGCGGATTGAGGACTCTCTGCTTTCCCAAAAGCCTTTCAATCACTCATTGTTTCGTCAAGATTGTTCTTGATGTCTATGCAGATGCCATTATTATTCCTCTAGCATTTATGTGAATTGCATTGTTTCCAGCTTAGTGTAGGAGTATGAGATGATTGATTTTAACAAGTACGTGACTACCGTGAATGCTCTGTGGAAGTTTTTATCTTTACCTCAAAGTAACAAGTGCACATAGCAATGTGAGGATCATTATGCACAGTTATGTAAAGTTAGGTGGGGAAAAAATGATGGAACAATTTGCTTGTACTTGTACTGTACTAATTTGTACGGGCAATTGGTGCGCACAGACCTTTTCCTTTCTGTCAGCATCATTTTCTTTTTGCCCATATCATTATACTCTGTGTGAAGTGGACTGTTCTGTTAGCATGTTTCTTTATTTCCTTCTATGCTTCTAGCCAATTATGTTTGCCATTGCATTTGAAAAAAAATGTTGTGGAATAGAAAATATCAATATAATACAATTTGAAAAGCTCTCAGTTTAAAGAGGAACTTCATTCCAATCATTAGCTGATATAGAGTGACCAGATTTTTGTGGGTACAACCTGGGACAGGGAGGGGGGGGGGGGCGCCGCGGCGAGAAGTGGGGAGGACTGAGGAGCGCGCAGCGATGAAGACCGAGGGGGGGCTGCGGCGAAAAATGGGCGTGGCCATGACATTGTATGGGCAGAGCTAACGTAATGATGTAACAGCGAGGCATAAGAAAGCAGTGTTTAGGCCATGATGTGGACAAACGAGTCTTTGCATCATGGGTGTGCAGAAACTGTGATGCTAATAGTATACCGTAACCACAAAGCAGCAAACATAGCCATCTTTGACCATTAAATAATAAATGCAGTAACAGTTACCCAGGACACCAGAAAATAAACGCAATGGGCAACATGTCAGCACAAAATAAACGCAATGGGCAACATGTCAGTATAAAATAAATGCAATGCGGGCAACATGTCAGTACAAAATAAACACAATGCGGGCAAACATGTCAGCACAAAATAAACGCAATGTGGGCAACATGCCAGTACAAAATAAACGCAATGCGGGCAAACATGTCAGTACAAAATAAACACAATGCGGGCAAACATTTCACCAAAAAATAACGCAATGCGGGCAAACATTTCACCAGAAAATAAAACGCAATGCGGGAAAACATTTCACCAGAAAATTAACGCAATGCGGGCAAACATTTCACCAGAAAAGAAACGCAATGCGGGCAAACATTTCCCCAGAAAAGAAATGCAATGCGGGCAAACATTTCCCCAGAAAAGAAACTCAATGCAGGCAAACATTTCAACAGAAAATTAACGCAATGCGGGCAAACATTTCACCAGAAAATTAACGCAATGCGGCCAAACATTTCCCCAGAAAAGAAACGCAATGCGGGCAAACATTTCACCAGAAAAGAAACGTAATGGGAGCAAATTTCACCTGGAAAAGAAAGCATTTACTCACCTGGCAGAAGTCTCCGTCCTCTGGCGCGCTCAGGGCCGGATTTGTACTTTTTACCGCCCAAGGCCAACTATGCCGTCTGTATGGTTGTTATCTCTATGTGCCCCAATGAGAATTCCCCTTACATTTCATCATTGGATGTCACAGACAATAACTATTTTAGTAATACGCGTATAGATTATAAATTATGTTTTCCTTAAGAACTGTTATGTTTGCCATCTCGTTAATGATGGATCCATTGAGTCACCATGAGAGTTAAGCTGAAGTATATCTGTAGGATAGAGCTTACAGGTCTTGCAGGGACGACACAAGTACAGGACAGAGAGTTCAAAGGTTAAAGCTGTCTTTTGTAGATAGGGATGGCTGTATAGAACAGCTTTACTGCCCCATCACTGAGCCGCCCCTAAAATTCTGGTGCCCTAGGCCATGGCCTATGAGGCCTTGCCAGAAATCCGGCCCTGGGCGCGCTGCTCCCGGGACCACCTTCCTCCTCCTGCAGAGTTCCGCGCTGACAGGGCTACGGCAAGATGGCGCCCGAAGCCCTGTACTGGAGACACAAATAGTCTCCAGTACAGGGCTTCGGCAGCCATCTTGCCGTAGCCCTGCTCGCATGCCGGTGTCGGAACAAGGAGGCTGGAGGGGGGCTGCGGGCAATGAACTGGCACGGCGTCTACAGGGCCGGCCCTAGACTTTTTGCCGCCTGAGGCAAATTTAGGAGAAAATTGCTGCCGCCCCCTCCCCCCCCCCCCGTCCGTGGGAGCGGGGGGGGGGGGGGGGGGCGGCTGCCGAGCCGGAGGGGTAGCGGGCAGGTCGGGGGTATTGGGTCAGACCCCCCCCCTCCCTCGCTTGGGTCCCCCGATCTGCGCTCCCCTCCAGCTGTAATTAGGAAGCAGCTGCTGCCCGATCGTAAGAGGCACGGGCGGGGAGGACTCACCTTATCCGCGTTCCATCGTGCGCTCCACTGATGTCACTTCCTGCATCGCCGTCCACTTACAATACAGTGGGCGGCGATGCAGGAAGTGACGTCAGTGGAGCGCTCGCTGGAACGCAGAAAAGGTGGGTCCTCCCCGCCCGTTGCCTCTTACGATCTGCAAGCGGCTGCTTCCTAATTACAGCTGGAGGGGAGCGCAGATCGGGGGACCCACGCGAGGGAGGGGGGTCCAACCCCCCTCCCCACCGCTAGGCCCAATACCCCCAACCTGCCCGCTACCCTTCCAGCTCGGCGGCCGCCCCCCCCCCCCCCCCCCGGGCTGGTGCCGCCCCTAGAAGTTTGCCGCCTGAGGCAAATGTTTCACCCCGCCTCATGAGTAGTGTTGGGCGAACAGTGTTCGCCACTGTTCGGGTTCTGCAGAACATCACCCTGTTCGGGTGATGTTCGAGTTCGGCCGAACACCTGACGGTGCTCGGCCAAACCGTTCGGCCACATGGCCGAACTAAGAGCGCATGGCCGAACGTTCCCCGAACGTTCGGCTACCGCTGTGATTGGCCGAACGGGTCACGTGGTTCGGGCCCGAACGCGCTCTGATTGTCCGAACGGTCACGTGGTTCGGGTAAATAAATACCCGAACCACGTCATATCTCCGCCATTTCTCTGTGGGTTTAGCTTTGGGTAGGCAGGCAGGGTAGTTCGCTCTCCAGCCACGCTAGCCAGGGTCCCCCCCAGTCATTGTGTGTCGCTGCTGGGAACAGTAGTACACCGCTCGCTCAGCCACACTATATATAGCATTGTTTACTGCCACTGTGTACCTCGCTCAGCCACGCTATATATAGCATTGTGTTTTCTGACACTCTGTGTACACGGCTTAGCCTGGCTATATAGCATTGTGTGTACTGCCACTGTGCACCTCGCTCAGCCACGCTATATATAGCATTGTGTTTTCTGACACTCTGTGTACACGGCTTAGCCTGACTATATAGCATTGTGTGTACTGCCACTGTGTACCTCGCTCAGCCACGCTATATATAGCATTGTGTTTACTGCCACTCTGTGTACACGGCTCAGCCAGACTATATAGCATTGTGTGTACTGCCACTGTGCTCCTCGCTCAGCCACGCTATATATAGCATTGTGTTTTCTGACACTCTGTGTACACGGCTTAGCCTGACTATATAGCATTGTGTGTACTGCCACTGTGCACCTCGCTCAGCCACGCTATATATAGCATTGTGTTTACTGCCACTGTGCACCTCGCTCAGCCACGCTATATATAGCATTGTGTTTACTGCCACTCTGTGTACACCGCTCAGCCAGACTATATACCATTGTTTACTGACACTCTGTGTACACCGCTCAGCCAGACTATATAGCATTGTGTGTACTGCCATTGTGTACCTCGCTCAGCCACGCTATATATAGCATTGTTTACTGCCACTCTGTGTACACGGCTCAGCCAGACTATATAGCATTGTGTGTACTGCCACTCTGTGTACACGGCTCAGCCAGACTATATAGCATTGTGTGTACTGCCACTCTGTGTACACGGCTCAGCCAGACTATATAGCATTGTGTGTACTGCCACTCTGTGTACACCGCTCAGCCAGACTATATAGCATTGTGTGTACTGCCACTCTGTGTACACGGCTCAGCCAGACTATATAGCATTGTGTGTACTGCCACTCTGTGTACACCGCTCAGCCAGACTATATAGCATTGCGTACTCTGCCAGTCAGTGTGTATATTGCTGGGATCAGTAATACTCCACTCACCGCCAACCACTATATGAGCTCACCATGAGTTCCTCAGAGACCTCCGCTGTGAGCAGCACTCCCAACAACAGCAACAGCCAACGCCCCACGCAAGCTATAACATCCACCCCAGCAGCCAGTGGTCAGCAGCAGCCCTCTCCGGAGGAGAATGTTGTGTCCATCGGTCCGTCGCCAGAACGATTAATGAGGGCTGCCATTGAGGAGATGATGGGGCCTGATGTGGAGGAGGAGGTCTGGCTCAGGCCAGCATCCCAAGTTAATGTTGAGGACGATGAGGGGTCTGTGTCTGGGGATGTTGGGGTGGCAGAGGTGGTGGGTGGGTCAGACTCAGGAGAAGAGTTGTATGATGAGGATGATGATCGGGACCATCTGTATGTGCCTCAGAGTCCGACCCCGGAAAACATGTTGTATTGTGTGTTTAGGTACTAAAATCTGCGTTCCCACTTCCCAGTACTGCCCGCAGTGCCCGGGTCCACGGATCCATATAATTTTTTGGGCAGCACTATCAAACTGTGGTACTATGAGTGAGTTGCCATGGTCCTTCTGTGCTGCCTGTCACACTCACCGTCTGTCTGCAGATGGATTGTTCAACACAGCTACGCCATCTGACATGTAGTCCTGGACCTTGACCATCTTCTCCAGGCGATTGGTGTTGGAGGACGTGGAACTGCCCGATTGCTGTTCTGTGGGCTGCTGCATGGGTGTCAGAAAATGTTCCCACTCCAAGGACACTGCCAATACCATTCCCTTTTCGGCACTAGCAGCAGCTTGTGTTCTTTGCTGCCCTCCTGGTCCTCCTGGGTTTGCTGAAGTCAGTCTGTCGGCGTACAACTGGCTAGAGAAGGAGGAGGATGTCAATCTCCTCTCTAAAGTCTCCATCCTCAAGGGCCTGCTGGAATTGTTCCATTTTTGACCTGTCTGACACTTTCTTCAATCAGTTTTTTTAACATTGTGTTTGTATAAACCTGGTATAAACCCAGTAATTGGTGTTGTCCAGATTCCAGAATAATGAATAATAATGAATAGTGAATAATGCGCGGGCCGCGTTCAATGCAGTCTAGCATGAATTGAGCCATGTGTGCCAGAGAGTCCTGCCAGACTCCTCTGTCTTCATGTTCTTGTAAGCGTTGTGATTGTTGTGATGCACCATATTCGTCACCAGCATCACTTTCTTCCTCTTCTGCTGTCCTTTCCCGCTAAATTGTGGAAGTCCAACGTGCACCGCTCTGTCCCTCGGCAGTGGGGGCATCCAATTCCTGCTCCAATTCCAGCTGTTCCTCGTCCTGTTCTTTGTCATAGCTGGGACCAGCGTTTCCTGAGGCAGGTTGCCTGATGTTGGTATCATCACGCTGATCGTTTTCATCTTCAGAATCCCCCACTTGCATCATGCCAGCGGTTTCCATCTTCAACATTGATTTCTTCAGTAAACACAGCAGTGGTATTGTAATGCTGACTGTAGAGTTGTCACTGCTCAGTCACGCAACGTGGATTGCTCAAAATTTTGGAGGACTTGGCAGAGATCCAACATGGTGGCCCAATCAGATCCACAGAAGCTTGGTAGCTACTAGCTGCTGGAATGCGCCTCGGCACTGCGCAAAAGCGTGCTAGCATGTGCAGCGTAGAATTCCAGCGCGTAGGCAGGGACATCACCCAGCGAGCGATGGTGCGCTAGATTGAAGCGCTCCTGCATCTCTTGGTGAGTCCTTCAGAAGCGGTACTGGACTTTTAACAATGTTTTTTTTTTTTCCTTCAACAGAAGATCTGCCACGTTGGAGTGAAGAGGACGCCGCCGACCCCGACACCAAGCTGAACCCCGGCGAACTCCAAGCAGAGGATCTTCAGGAACCCTCAAGGCTTTGAGCAAGCTGAGGAGGATCAGCAGTCCCGACGAGACCTCTCCTCATATGCGACTGAGTGCAGTGGAGCTCCCCAGAACAACCTCTCAGTTGTCACTTTGTCACTGGTCACTTTGTCACTTGTCACTTTGTCATTTTGTCACTTGTCACTTGTCACTTCTCACTTTGTCACTTGTCACTTTGTCATTTTGTCACTTGTCACTTTGTCACTTGTCACTTCTCACTTTGTCACTTGTCACTTTGTCATTTTGTCACTTTGTCATTTTGTCACTTTGTCACTTTGTCACTTGTCACTTTGTCACTTGTCACTTGGTCACTTGTCCAGATGATCTCGGTACACCTCCTGAGATTCAAATTCCTGCACACATTGCTCTGGGATTTGGGTGTGATGAATGATGCATCTAACTGGCCACCGGAGGCAATTAAGGCCTTCAAAACATTGAAAGCAGCTTTCTGTTCCGCCCCCATTTTGCGTCATGTTGAGTTGTTGACGTCATGTTCATCCTCGGCCTCGCCTTGCATTTCAGTGCGAGGTGCATTTTCCAGAGAAAAAGGTTGTGAATCCGGGCACAACATTTGTGGCTGTTCCATTGACCTTTCACAGGTAGAAGATTGTGGGGGTGGGAATAGCTCCTCCGAATAGCCCATTGTGTCCTGAAAACTACTCATTGCATTGCTTTGCGCACACATTTTTTTGTCCTCATGCAAGGCCTGAGTTGCACCTGAAAGCGTGGCCTTCTCCTCCTGCGCCTCCTCCTGTTCCATCACGTCTGCTGCTGCTGGGTTAGCGTTGACGCCCGGTCCCTGTTTATTGAACCTCTTATCTTTATTACATTTATGACTGCATGGCGGTAAAAAGCATGCTATCCGCACGCTTCTTGTCCTCATGCAAGGCCTGGGTTGTTGTGTCTCAAAAAGCATGGCCTTCTCCTCCTGCGCCTGCTCCTGTTCCATCACGTGTGCTGCTGCTGCTGGGTTAGCGTTACCGGTCCCTTTTCCTGGAACCTCTTCTCTGTATTACATTTATGACTGCATGGTGACAAAAAGCATGTTACCTGTGCAAAGAAACATGACATTTTCCACATTTAAAAGACAGTTTTTCCTTTGAAACTTTACAATCAATTTTCTCAAAAACTATAAGCTCTTTTTCAAATATTTTTTTTCCTCTTGTACCCACTCCCAAGGTGCACATACCCTGCTAATTTGGGGTATGTAGCATGTAAGGAAGCTTTACAAAGCACGAAAGTTCGGGTCCCCATTGACTTCCATTATGTTCGGAGTTCGGCGCGAACACCCGAACATCGCGGCAATGTTCGGCGAACGTTCGCGAACCCGAACATCTAGGTGTTCGCCCAACACTACTCATGAGCGGGCCGGCCCTGAGCGTCTATAGACGCCGCTGCCAGTTCATGAGGATAGAGTGGCCAGAGTCCCGAGGCCGGGACGTCCCGCTGCTGAAAGCGGGACGTTTCCCGGGACCTCATGCAGTCTGGGACAGCGGGCCTCGAATCCGGGACGCGTCCCGGGCAATCCGGGACGTCTGGTCACTCTAGCTGATACCTCCAATTCCACGAGAAATCTTTATCTTTTCTCCAATAGATCATCATGGGGTTTATATTGTGGTGAAACCCCTTCCACAGTGTGATGCCATGGCCATGGTCCTAACAGTCTGTGAACCTCTTTGCATTGTGGGAACTAACAGCTTTTTCCAACTGCCAAGAAAGCAATATCTCCCTCTGTGCATAGAACGCTCAGTAAACATCACCTGGCAGAACTAAAGATGTCACCACCAGTGATAAAGTTCAGAATGTAAATCGAAGAGAGGAAAGATTTTACAATGGGCAAACACTAACTAAATAATCTATAAATGTTTATTGTAAAAAAAAAATAAGCAATTTCATCATTTTCAGTACAGTTTCTCTTTAAAGGGAACCTTAGCTGAGAGGGATATGGATGTTTCCTTTAAAACAATACCAGTTGCTTGTCAGTCCTGCTGATCTCTTTGGCTGCAGTAGTGGCTGAATCACACACCTGAAACAAGCATGCAGCTAATCCACTCTGACTTCAGTCAGAACACCTGATCTGCATGCTTGTGGAAGGGCTGTGGCTAAAAGTATTTAGACACAGGATCAGCAGGAGAGTCAAGCAATAGAGATGGCCCGAACCTCCGATTTTCGGTTCGCGAACTTCCAGAAAAGTTTGGTTCGCGTGAAACTTCGTGAACCGCAATAGACTTCAATGGGGAGGGGAACTATGAAAACTAGAAAAATGTATGCTGGCCACAAAAGTGATGGAAAAGATGTTTCAAGTGGTCTAACGCCTGGAGGGGGGTATGGCGGAGTGGGATAGACACCTAAAGTCCCGGGGAAAAATCTGGATTGGACGCAAAGCAGCGTTTTAAATCACATTGAATGCTAAATTGCAGGCCTAAAGTGCTTTAAAACATCTTGCATGTGTATACATCAATCAGGGAGTGTAATTAGAGTACTGCTTCACACTGACACACCAAACTCACTGTGTAACGCACCGCAAACAGCTGTTTGTGTTGTGACGGCCGTGCTGGACTGGTGCGCATCATGGCGAGAGTGCAGGCCGTGTCAGTTTTCAACCCCATATGGTCGCCGGGCTGAGGTAGCTGAATGAAAGAACAGTGACTGTCCAGCTGATCAAATTTGGTCTGTTCACAATGAAGTAACAACCTTATTATCTTGGGTGTGCCCCCCCGAGACACTCATATAGCCTGCGGTCATTGCTTCATTGTGATACGCAAGCCCCTTCACCGCGGCAAGGTAATGATCACGAAGGGGAATTGGCACATGTATATACCTTTTGTTTTGTTGTTGCAGCTGCAGTGCAGACAGAAAAATTAGGCAGGCATGTACACGCACCAGAAAAATTAGTATAGCGGCTGCTACTTGCAGCGGCCTTAAAAATTCAGGAATCCACATGGAGTCCTGGACCCTGTTGGTGGTGGCGGAGAAGGCAGTCAAGCGGCCTGCGGGCAAAGGTGCTGTGTAGGGAGCGACTTAGTCCTGCCAGTCAGTCACACGTCGTGCAGGCAGAGATGCTGTGTGTGGGGACTGACTTAGTCTTGGGGCGGGCAGTAGGCCTCCGGGATCTATGCCTCATTCATTTTGATAAAGGTCAGGTACTGTACACTTTTGTGACTTAGGCAACTTCTCTTCTCACTGACAATGCCTCCAGCTGCGCTGAAGGTCCTTTCTGATAGGACGCTTGAGGCAGGGCAAGACAGAAGTTGGATGGCAAATTGGGACAGCTCTGGCCACAGGTCAAGCATGCGCACCCAATGGTCCAAGGTTTCATTGCTGCTTACAGTGTCTACATCCACACTTAAGGCCAGGTAGTCGGCTACCTGCCGTTCCAGGCATTGGTGGAGGGTGGATCCGGAAGCGCTAATGCAAGGCGTTGGACTAAAGAATGTCTGCATGTCCGACATCACCATGAGATCGCTGGAGCGTCCTATCCTTGACTGCGTGGACATGGGAGAAGGATTACTGGCAGTGGTACCTTTATTCCGTTATGCTGTGACATCACCCTTAAACGCACTGTAAAGCATAGTTGTCAGCTTGTTCTGCAAGTGCTGCATCCTTTCTGCCTTCAGGTGAGTTGGTAACATGTCCTCCACTTTGTGCCTATACCGAGGGTCTAGTACAGCTCATTCCCCTTGAGTTTTTTTATACGGGGTTCCCTCAACAGGCTGGACAGCATGAAAGACGCCATCTGCACAAAGTTGGATACAGACGTACTATCCATCTTCTCTTGCTCTTCCTCAGTGACGTCAGGTAAGTCCTCCTCCTCCCCCCAGCCATAAACAATACCACGGGAACTTTGGTGCACAACCCTGTGACGTCTGCTGTGGTTGTTCTTCTGCCGCTGCCTCCTCCTCCATAGAAACACCTTCCTCATCATCCGAGTCTGACTCCTCTTCCCCACACGACTCTTCCTCCTCCTCCCCCCTCTGTGCTGCCGCAGGTATTGAGGAAACATCTGGTTCTGATAAAAATTGCTCCCACAACTGTTCCTCCTGTAACTGTTCCTGTTCATGCTCCTCCACAGCTTGATCCACCACTATACGCGCGGCACGCTCCAGGAAGTAAGCGTACGGGATAAAGTCGCTGATGGTGCCTTCACTGCGACTCACCAGGTTGGTCACCTCCTCAAACGGCCGCATGAGCCTGCATGCATTTCGCATGAGTGTCCAGTTGTTGGGCCAGGACATCCCCATCTCCTCATATTGTGTCCTTCTACTGAAATTGTATAGGTACTGGGTGACGGCTTTCTCCTGTTCTAGCAGGCGAGAGAACATAAGGAGGGTCGAATTCCAGCGAGTCGGGCTATCGCAAATGAGGCGTCTCACCGGCAACTTGTTTCTCCGCTGAATCTCGGCAAAGTGTGCCATGGCCGTGTAAGACCGCCTGAAATGCCCACACAACTTCCTGGCCTGCTTCAGGACATCCTCTAAGCCTGGGTACTTTGACACAAATCTTTGAATGACTAGATTCAGTACATGTGCTGCTATGCAGGGTACATGTGTCAGCTTTCCCAAATTCAACGCGGAAATGAGATTGCTGCCGTTGTCACACACCACGTTGCCGATCTCCAGCTGGTGCGGGGTCAGCCACTGATCCACCTGTTTGTTAAGAGCAGCCAGGAGAGCTGCTCCAGTTTGTCTCTTCGCTTTGAGGCAAGACATGTCTAAGATGGTGTGACACCGTCGTACCTGGCATGCAGCATAGGCCCTGGGGAGCTGGGGCTGTGTAGATGGAGAGGAGATCACAGCACAAGTAGAGTTGAACTGTCACTCAGCCAAGGAGGAGGAGGATGATGACAACCATGAGGATGTAGCAGGAGGAGAGGAGGTGGCAGGAGGCCTGCCTGCAAGCCGTGGAGGTGTCACAAGTTGGTCCGCTGCACAGCCACGTACTCCCTGCTTGCCATCGGTCACCAGGTTGACCCAATGGGCTGTGTAAGTAATGTACCTGCCCTGACCATGCTTGGCAGACCAGGCATCTGTGGTCAGGTGGACCCTTGACCCAACGCTGTGTGCCAGAGGTGACACCACTTGCCTCTCAACTTCACGGTACAGTTTGGGTATCGCCTTTTTAGAAAAATAATCACGGCCTGGCTTCTTCAACTGCAGTGTCCCGATGGCAACAAATTTACGGAAGGCCTCAGAGTCCACCAGCTGGTATGATAACAGTTCCGCCAAGCCAGCTGTCAGACGCCGGGCAAGGGGGTGACTGGCAGAAATTGGCTTCTTCTGCTCAAAGATTTCCTTCACGGACACCTGGCTGCTGTGGGCAGAGGAGCAGGAACCACTCAAGGTCAGAGGCGGAGTGGAGGAGGGAGGCTGTGAAGGTGCAAGGGAGAAAGCTGCTGAAGATGATGCACCTGAAGGAGGAAGAGTAGAAGGAGGGTGGCTTTTCTTTTGTGTGCTGCTTTTGCTCAGGTGGTCTTCCCATTGCAGTTTGTGCCTTTTCTTCATGTGCCTTCGTAAGGCACTTGTCCCTACGTGGGTGTTGGCCTTTCCACGGCTCAGTTTTTGGAGGCCGAGAGAACAGATGGCATTGCTCCGATCTGAGGCAGACACATTAAAAAATGTCCAAACCGCTGAGCCCCCCTGGGGTGATGGCACTATGGTGGCATCAGCAGCTGACGTTGAAGGGCATGTTGGCTGGCTGTACATAGGTGGCGATACATGGCACCGGACACTGCCACCAGCTGTTTCTGATGACGAGCTCCCCCTGCTTCTTTCAGGAACTTGTCTCCTCCTACTCCTCTCTGACTCCCCCTCTGAACTGTCCCCTTGTTCATCTCCTCTATTCGGAACATATATGGGATCCTGCCCAGCTTTGCTTGCCTCAGACACCTCCAAAACTGCACCAACAGCAGGTACAGCATCATCCCCCTATGCACACGTTACGTCCATAGAGTCGCCTAACTCAGACATATGAGGTGGTGTAACTTGCTTAGCGCCTTTGTAACGATTGGTGTCAGCAATAACAAAGTTCTGATTATTTGGTTATCCGCAGTATCACCAATAATGCAGATACTATATCTGATTATATGGTGATCTGCAGAATCACCAAAAATACAAATATAGCAACACAGAGAATATTGAGACCTTAGTCACACTTTATTGTACTGAGTGTAGTGATTGGTGCAAACAGTACGTACTGACAGATTTGACTATACCTCACCAGAGGAGCTGGAAGGCATTGTCAGTACGGCGAACACCTCACTGGTGACAATGGCTCACTGGTGAGTAGAAAGGTCAGACTAATTGAGTCGGTAACAGACAGGCAGATACAGTACTAAATTAGAAGGCAGAGAAGTAACGGTTAACAGGCAGAGTTGGCAGCAATATCAGATAGGCAAAAGTACAGGAATGCTGAGAGTAGGAATAGTCAGGAACTAGGCAGGAGTCATACACAGATAATAACAGTATAATGCACAATCCTAGCACTGTGTGAAATCCCCGGTTTCCTCCCGGATCAAAGCACACCGGATCTAACTAAGGTCTGAGCGCTAACATGAAGTGATTGCAACAGCAGACCACTAGCCACTGAACCTGCCGTGCTTAAGAAGCAGAGGAGACCCTTGCAGCACGCCCACCGCACTCAACCAATCCGAAGCGGCGAGCATGCCCTGTGACGTCAGCCGACCTGCTGGTCAGCTGACGCGCCTCCTCCTGGCATAAAGAGCCTGACGGTGAGCACGCGCACGCGCTAATGCACCCCTGTGAGCAGCAGATACACCCGTCCTCGGCGTACTAGGACAGGCACAGTGACACTGCGTGCGCTCACATAGGTGGGTAGGCGCACAGTGAACAACAGATAGGTATTTGCAGTGGGTATTACAATGTTCACCTGTCACACACAAACAGGTACCGGACAGGCACAGGGACACTGCGTGCGCTCACGTAGGTGGGTGGGTCCACTGAAGTGAACAACAGATAGTAGTAGGTATATGCAGTGATGGGTATTACAATGTGCACCTGTCACACACAGACAGGTACCAGACAGGCACAGTGACACTGCGTGTGCTCACGTAGGTGGGTGGATGCACAGTGAACAACAGATAGGTATATGCAGTGATGGGTATTACAATGTGCACCTGTCAAACACAGACAGGTACCGGACAGGCACAGTGACACTGCGTGCGCTTACGTAGGTGGGTGGGTGCGCAGTGAACAGGTAGGTATATGCAGTGGGTATTGCAATGTGCACCTGTCACACACAGACAGGTACCGGACAGGCACATTAACACTGCGTGCACTCACGTAGGTGGGTGGGCAGTGAACAACAGGTAGGTATATGCAGTGGGTATTACAATGTGCACCTGTCACACACACAGGTAGTAGTCAATGAATGTGCTGGGCCTGGCAGTGGCACACACAGTAGGAATTACCAAGGCTGTCTATGCAACACAAGTGTCAGTGGGACACACACACACACACACACACACACACACACACACACACACACACACACACACACACACACACACACACACACACACACACACAAAATAGATCACATGAACAAGTTTAGCTCTTAAAAGAGCTGTTGTGGGGTGCTTTTTTAGCAATAAGAATCAGCAAGGAGCAAGCTAAGAAGCCTACAAGAGCCTAACTAAGCTTTCCCTATGAGAGTCTGCAGCAGCTATCCCTTCACTAATTACTGCAGGCACAGTGAAAAGCCTGACGCTGCCTGCCTTTTATAAGGGGGGTGGGGGGTCTCCAGGAGGGAGTATAGCCTAATTGGCTACAATGTTAACTCCAATAACAATGAACAATTCGGTATATAGTGTAATCAAAAATAGTAATACTTTATTAATATCGAAATTGGGGATAGGGTTGGGATAGGGTAATTAAAACTACAGAAGGAAATTTTTGCGGAGTCAGCATCAGCAATATATATGGCCGGCCATACAGTTAATCACGCAACACACACCACGCACTCATATACTCCCCCATGCAGTTTAATATACTAACAGCGCTGTGAGAATAATAATGATGGAACCATGGTTCAGAGTCCTAATCAACTTCTCAAGTCTCTTCAGGGTTAGTGGCATGCAGGTGGTTAGTCAGACTTCATGTATATATAGCAGCTAGTGGCAAGCTTCAGCAGTAATAATAATGCATGCATAGCGTAATGTAACATGGGTAGATCTCACCAGTGTCTTTAGAAGCTTCAGCAGCGCTGCTTCCAACTGCTATTAGATCAATGGGGTATATGTAATCATCAGGAGCTACTCTTTTCACCAGGTCATCATGTCAGTAGCCGTGTGCAGGGCGCAGCGTGGAGATTCGGCTGGCCGGCGTCCCAGCACACAGTACAGTACACCCTGAAGAAACGCCCACAGCGCGAAACGCGTCGGTGGGCGGAGTCAGTGCAACGTGTGGCCGTCCAGAACTACCCACGAGACGGGAACTACTCTACCCAGGAACCACTGCGGGCACAGGACGGGCGCTCCATACGGAAGTTCGCGGAGAGTACACTTTGAGCTGAGCTGGGACGCCGGCCAGCCGAATCTCCACGCTGCGCCCTGCACACGGCTACTGACATGATGACCTGGTGAAAAGAGTAGCTCCTGATGATTACATATACCCCATTGATCTAATAGCAGTTGGAAGCAGCGCTGCTGAAGCTTCTAAAGACACTGGTGAGATCTACCCATGTTACATTACGCTATGCATGCATTATTATTACTGCTGAAGCTTGCCACTAGCTGCTATATATACATGAAGTCTGACTAACCACCTGCATGCCACTAACCCTGAAGAGACTTGAGAAGTTGATTAGGACTCTGAACCATGGTTCCATCATTATTATTCTCACAGCGCTGTTAGTATATTAAACTGCATGGGGGAGTATATGAGTGCGTGGTGTGTGTTGCGTGATTAACTGTATGGCCGGCCATATATATTGCTGATGCTGACTCCGCAAAAATTTCCTTCTGTAGTTTTAATTACCCTATCCCAACCCTATCCCCAATTTCGATATTAATAAAGTATTACTATTTTTGATTACACTATATACCGAATTGTTCATTGTTATTGGAGTTAACGTTAACTGGTTGTGTTTCTGGCAGTTGTGATGGATTAGTATAAATTGTTCTACTAATTTGGAGGCGGTTTTCTTTCCTGCCCCACCTGAGCCTGTTGAAATCTGCTCACTGCATCAGATCATTATAAATTAATTAATTGGCTACAATGTGCCTGCTGACTGTGATGCAGAGGGTCAAAGTTGACCTTCATGATGCACTATGGGGGCGAACCGAACTTCCGGAAAAGTTTGCGGTTCTCCGCTATCGCAAACCCCGGAAGTTCGCCGGGAACTGTTCGCCGGCGAACCGTTCGGGCCATCTCTATCAAGCAACTGGCAATATTTTAAAAGGAAAAATCTATAGCCTTCTCAGTTTAGGTTCCCTTTAAAGGGACCCTGAGCGGAGGCTATGGGTATGCATATTGATAATGAGGATACACTCATCGGCCCCTCTCCTCCTCCCGGTCTGTTTGCTATAAATTACATTGGATCGGCAACTCTGAAAGAATGTCGTGCTGTGACCTGGAACAGGAAGCCTGTGAGCCTGTGCATGCGCAGAGAGGACCCACAGGCTTCCTGTTCCAGGTCCCCCCCTCTGCTGCACGCCATATTGCTGTTCATGCACGGAGGGGAGGAAGAAGCCTGTAAGCCTGCATATCCACAGAGAGGACCTGCACTCTTCCTGTTCAGGGTAGTGTTGGGCGAACAGTGTTCGCCACTGTTCGGGTTCTGCAGAACATCACCCTGTTCGAGTTCGGCCGAACACCTGTTGGTGTTCGGCCAAACCGTTCGGCCACATGGCCGAACTAAGAGCGCATGGCCGAATGTTCGTCGAACGTTTGGCTAGCGCTGTGATTGGCCGAACGGGTCACGTGGTTCGGACCCGAACGCGCTCTGATTGGCCGAACTGTCACGTGGTTCGGGTAAATAAATACCCGAACCACGTCATATCTCCGCCATTTGTCTGTGGGTTTAGCTTTGGGTAGGCAGGCAGGGTAGTTCGCTCTCCAGCCACACTAGCCAGGGTCCCCCCAGTCATTGTGTCGCTGCTGGGAATAGTAGTACACCGCTCGCTCAGCAACACTATATAGCATTGTGTTTAATGCCACTCTGTGTACCTCGCTCAGCCACACTATATGGCATTCTGTTTACTGCCACTCTGTGTCTGCTGGGAATAGTAGTACACCGCTCGCTCAGCCACACTATATAGCATTGTGTTTACTGCCACTCTGTGTACCTCGCTCAGCCACACTATATAGCATTCTGTTTACTGCCACTCTGTGTCTGCTGGGAATAGTAGTACACCGCTCGCTCAGCCACACTATATAGCATTGTGTTTACTGCCACTCTGTGTACCTCGCTCAGCCACACTATATAGCATTCTGTTTACTGCCACTCTGTGTCTGCTGAGAATAGTAGTACACCGCTCGCTCAGCCACACTATATAGCATTCTGCTTACTGCTACTCTGTGTACCTCGCTCAGCCACACTATATAGCATTCTGTGGCCTTCCCCTCCTGCGCCTCCTCCTGTTCCATCACGTCTGCTGCTGCTGGGTTAGCGTTGCCGGTCCCTGTTTATGGAACCTCTCATCTTTATTACACTTATGACTGCATGGCGGTAAAAAGCATGCTATCCGCACGCTTCTTGTCCTCCTGCAAGGCCTGGGTTGTTGTGTCTCAAAGCGTGGCCTTCTCCTCCTGCGCCTCCTCCTGTTCCATCACGTCTGCTGCTGCTGGGTTAGCGTTGCCGGTCCCTGTTTATGGAACCTCTCATCTTTATTACATTTATGACTGCATGGCGGTAAAAAGCATGCTATCCGCACGCTTCTTGTCCTCATGCAACGCCTGGGTTGTTGTGTCTCAAAGCGTGGCCTTCTCCTCCTGCGCCTCCTCCTGTTCCCTCACGTGTGCTGCTGCTGGGTTAGCGTTTCCGGTCCCTGTTTATGGAACCTCTTATCTTTATTACATTTATGACTGCATGGCGGTACAAAGCATGCTATCCGCACGCTTCTTGTCCTCATGCAAGGCCTGGGTTGTTGTGTCTCAAAAAGCGTGGCCTTCTCCTCCTGCGCCTCCTCCTGTTCCATCACGTGTGCTGCTGCTGGTGCTGGGTTAGCGTTACCGGTCCCTTTTCCTGGAACCTCTTCTCTGTATTACATTTATGACTGCATGGCGACAAAAAGCATGTTACCTGTGCAAAGAAACATGACATTTTCCACATTTAAAAGACAGTTTTTCCTTTGAAACTTTACAATCAATTTTCTCAAAAACTATAAGCTCTTTTTCAAATATTTTTTTCCTCTTGTACCCACTCCCAAGGTGCACATACCCTGCAAATTTGGGGTATGTAGCATGTAAGGAAGCTTTACAAAGCACGAAAGTTCGGGTCCCCATTGACTTCCATTATGTTCGGAGTTCGGCGCGAACACCCGAACATCGCGGCGATGTTCGGCGAACGTTCGCGAACCCGAACATCTAGGTGTTCGCCCAACACTAGTTCAGGGTCACAGCATGACTTTATGTCAGAGTCCCCGATTACAATGCAATTTATAGTGGCCAACCCGGGAGCAGGAGCACTTAGATAAGGGGCCGGTTAATGTATCCTCATTACCAAATACACGTGAGTATGCTTAAAGAGACTTTGAAGTGAGTCTAAATCCACTTTGTTAACTTTTATTAATGTTAAGCACTATAAGCCCTGTTAATCCGCCGCATCCCTGCGGCAAAACGAGGTGTTTATACCCACCAAATCCCCTCTGCAAAATCCACAACTTTCTTGGTCATGGATTTTGCTGCCCATGGAGGCAGAGCTTAGGGCTGCAGCTCTGCCTCCACGTGCATGAATCTGCTGGCGGATCTCCGCCTCTCCCCGCCCCTCTCAGTGAAGGAAGATCGAGAGGGGTGGGGAGAGGTCTACAGTCCTAAGCTCTGCTTCAAACCAGAAGCGCTCCCCGGACACAGCAGAGAGTATTTGGGAGGTATAAACCCCTCGTTTTGCCATGGGGATGCGGAGGTTTAGCAGGGCTTAAAGTGCTTAACATTAATAAAAGGTAACAAAGTGGATTTACACTCGCTTCAGAGTCTCTTTAAATGCCCACAGCCTCTGCTTGGGGTCCCTTTAAGCCAGTATTGTGTTCTAGGAACATTTGTGCAATTAACATTTAACTTAATTTACACAATACATCCCTATACCAAAATATATTATTATTATAATTATTATTAATTTTATAGCGCCAACATATTCCATGGCGCTGATATACTGTATATCCGTATAACAGATTTGTAAATTTAATCACGCTTATACCCTTTAGTAGAAAATGACGGAAATAACTAAATCATTTTCACACGTGTTTATGAACACAGGTCACATTGCAGGTCAGATTGTTTGGAGAATCCTTGTAATATGCTGTCACCTCATGTATACATCTAAGCTGCAGGCCAAATATTTGTAGAGTTCTAAATCTTAAAATCTCAAAATTCTTGTCAGGTACAAAACCTTAGTGAATGACTGTAGGGTACAAGACCTGTGTATATGTAAAGAGGGCACCGGTAATTTGGCTGCTGGAAATAGCCGCTAGTAGAACATTGGTAAAATTACCGATATTCTACTAATGGGCAGTGGTAAATTTCATTGATATTTTACTATCGCTAAACATAACCCTATTCTCACATGAGCCCTCCTTCTCCTGATGCCTGGCCCAAATAGAATTAATTGAGTCTGAAGAAAGCTTGTTAGCCAAAAGCTTACTCTTTTTCTTTTAAGTTAGCCAATAAATGTTATTATCCGTATTTAAAATGCCGTGCTTTTACTGATGGGTACCATGGTCCTTATTCTCACACAAACCCCCCTTACTCTACCAATGCCTAACACTAACCTACCCCCCCCCCATCCCCACAGATAACTATGCTGCTAAATACTCCCTCCCCTCTGCTATTTATTAGGTGTCGGCCAATTAATCCTGAGATCCTCTCTAAGATTGTGTTATTGTGGACAGATAGGTCTGGTTGAAGCAGACAATTTAGGCACCAGTGGTGCTATAGTCTATAGCAAAGCACCCATTTTACTATAGCACCGCTGGTGTCCAAATTGCCTGCTCCAACCAGACCTATCTGTCCGTAATAAAACGATCTCAGAGAGTCTGTGTACAGCACCAGAACTCTTTTTTAAGCACACAATGGTGTAACTCACGTTATTTTATTTAAAAAACTTGTGTAATTCAAACAAAATGGCTGGTTTGGCAGATCATGTTATTTCAAATTTCAGTTTTTTAAATATGTGTAACATGAAAACTCCCTATGCTAACACTGACATGGATAATATTAATTTTGTAGAAGACTATCTTAGCTGTGCTTCTGTTCAGCTTATACTGCTTATGCCTGGATGTTTTGAATCAGGATAATACTACATATTAGCTAACTTTAAAAAAGTCAAAGTGCAAGCTTTTGGTCCGAGGTTTCACATTCTTGTGTAGCACAAATCTATACATTTGAACATCAGAATAAGACTTATAGATGTTTTGCTAATACAACTGGACATCAAAAGGGTACATGCATGGATGTTTGAACATTACTAAAAACTACAGATTATTTCTATAAATTACCTGATATGAGATGTATGGTACAGGTTGAGTCTTCATTTGAGAAACTTAAAGGAATAGTATCAAAGAAATCATTTTTGTGCTAACATTAGTAATGGATGTAAAAGCATTTTAACGAAGGACTCAGCATATCTTTTTGTCATATAATGCTTTTTACATTCCAGGTACCTGCACGTCAGGGTACTCTGAATTAACTGACGGCGTCGGGACAGAGGAACAGTCCACATTCATAGGGGATGCCGCTGATGTAAAATCTGAGCGGCACAGTGTATATCCTGGCTCCGCCCCCTCTCCCAACACGCAGTTAGGTTTGAGGAAGGAGAGACAACTTCTCTCGCTCCTATTTTTGCCGCCCTCCTCAATGCAAGTTTTAATTGAGGTGGCCGCTGCAGAAATTGCTATTTTGCCCGGCAATAGTATGTAAGAGGAGGGAGAGCTATCTCCCTTCTCTCGCTCCAGCCCTGTACCTTCTGTGCACGCGGAAAGTTCGGTTCGAACCACAATAGACTTCAATGGGGATGCGAACTTCAAAATTTTCTACTGGCTGGAATAATGTTAGAAAACATGTTTCAAGTGTTCTAATACGTGGCCCTCCCTCCTCCCTCCTCTCTCCACCCTCCTCCCTCCACCCTCCACCCTCCCTCCACCCTCCACCCTCCTCCCTCCTCCCTCCACCCTCCTCCCTCCACCCTCTACCCTCCACCCTCCACCCTCCTCCCGCCTCCCTCCACCCGCCTGCCTCCACCCTCCACCCTCCTCCCTCCACCCTCCACCCTCCTCCCTCCACCCTCCTCCCTCCACCCACCACCACCCTCCTCCCACCACCCTCCTCCCTCCACCCTCCTCCCTCCACCCTCCTCCCTTCTACCCTTCTACCTATTCCCTCCTCCCTCCTACCGGAGGGAGGAGGGCCTCATCTGCCAGGGAATTCCAGTATTTCAAAAGCCAGCTAGCTCAATGGGGATGCAAACTTCAAAATTTTCTACTGGCTGGAATAATGTTAGAAAACATGTTTCAAGTGTTCTAATGCCCCCTCCTCCTCCTCCTCCTCCTCCTCCTCCTCCTCCCATCTACCCTTCTACCTATTCCCTCCTCCCTCCTGCCGGAGGGAGGAGGGTCTCATCTGCCAGGGAATTCCAGTATTTCTGGAAGAGCCCATTCTGGGGTATAGGGTATATAGTTTAACAAAATCTTGTTCTGAAGTGCACCACTCTACCCCAAAAAGATTTTATTATGGCATTGCCAAAAACAATGTGCATAGTCTGCCTGTGCGCAACCACACTTAGTACACATAGTGATATCTTTATCTTGTAAGCTTGTTTGGGGGAAATATTTTGAAAGCGAAAATGACCACATTGAAAATAAAGAGCAGGCATATAATACATTGGAAACAAACCACAACAAACACATGTATTCCAGCATGTGAGAATATAATTAAAACAACAGCTGAACAAAGACAGAGCAGAGTTTGAGCAACCAAAAAACCCACTACAACCAGCTTTGACATATGGCTTGTAAACTAACTAAATGAGTTATTATTATTATTATTATTATTATTATTATTATTATTTAGTATTTATATAGCGCCGACATCTTACGCAGTGCTGTACAGAGTATATTGTCTTGTCACTAACTGTCACTCAAAGGAGCTCACAATCTAATCCCTACTATAGTCATACATGTGTATGTATGTATCATGTAGTGTATATGTATTGTAGTCTAAGGCCAATTTAGGGGGAAGCCAATTAACTTATCTGTATGTTTTTGGGATGTGGGAGGAAACCAGAGTGCCCGGAGAAAACCCACACAGACACGGGGAGAACATACAAAATCCTTGCAGATAGTACCCTGGCTGGGATACGAACCTGGGACCCAGCGCTGCAAGGCGAGAGCGCTAACCACTACGCCACCGTGCTGCCCAGGGTTACCTGAGTTAACAATGTAGGATTATGTTAAAGGTGTTTGTCTATTGCCCAATGGGGTCAGGCTCAGTCTGTCCAGCCACAGTTTGGGACAGAGTGCCTAATAGACACATTGCTAGGCGAAAGCCTAGTGACACTTTCTGGTGAGAGGGAGGAAGGATGATGGCATGGTGGGTTCCAGTGAAAGGGTTAAAGAGAGTCCAAGGTGGGCTCAAAAAATAAAAAAAAGTAGGCTACCTGATCCGCAGGGCTGAGTGGAACAGGTAGTCGCAAAAACCGCGCCGCTCCTATGGCCCGCAATGGCCCACTTTCACTTGGTAGACCCCGACTGATCCGAGTATTAGCCAACCCCCCAACTCCCCCCCCAACCTCCAAACTGGAAAAAATACATTTTTACAATGCTAAATGTATCTTTCATTCTTTCTCCATTTTTTTTGCTGTGTGGGGTCACTGCATGTGATAGTGAGACATCTAAGAACAAGGGCATTTCTGCCCTCTCTGTCACTCCAGTTAAGAAAATCGGTACCAGGGAGATGAGCCTATCAAAACGGGGACCTTAAAAAAAAATGTCAAATGAACCTCCCCTTAAGGCTTTGTTCCCACTTACAGAAAAACTTCAGCCTAAACAAACATACTGTCATTAAGTCGCATTAGTTATGTTAATTAAAATGGATAGGTAATATAATATCTTACCCACCCTGGGTAAGGAAATCCCATCATGCTTTGCACAGCATCAGGGAAAAAAAGCCTGGGCAGTTTTCTTTGATGGGTGGAGCTTAGCTAAAAATGCAGCTAAAAATGATGCTTTGGTAAGAAAAACAAAGTTCTGATGCCGTGAAACTGTTAAAGAAACACCAAGCCTTTTCAGTTCTGCTGAGTAGATTTTTAGTCTGGAGGTTCACTTTAAGCAGAGGGACAGACATTTTTTGTGCATTTTCTGCTCCACAGTGAATGGCTCCTATTTTATAAATAGCAGCCGTTCACACTTGTCACACTGCACGGTATCCATGAGATCCTATGCAGTAAGCGGGCTGCACTTCTGTGCTGTCCATGATAATCCCGGGCACACGGATGTATTCCCCCATATATCATATGGGGGGAGCGCATCTACCACGGACTACAGCAGGACCACGGCGGCCCATCGGCTCCTGCTACACGTGATCCAAAACAAGTGGAAACACAGCCTCATGGAGGTTTGTAAACTGTGCATGCCATGTGGCAGATAAAACTTATTTACATACCTAGAGCCCATATAGAAGCCTCCATCTTATCTTTTCCCTGCCGCACAATCTGCAAATTCCCACTGGTTATTTGTATGTCAGACCTACGAATAACCAGCGGGAACCTGTGGATTGTGCGGCAGGGGAGAGAGAAAAGATGAGAAGGGGCAGGGCACCATAGATAGTTATCCGTTGGCTCTGGAGAAAGGGCCCTCACAAAATTGCTACCACCAAACACTGCTGGTGCTTTACTCCCCCCCCCCCTTCACACTGCTTCAACACCCGCCACACACCACTGCTTCAACACCTCCCCACACACAGTGTTTCACCATTAACATGCACACACACCCTACACACAAGTACAGCTTCCCCAGTCATCATGAATGCAACACCTCTTCCCACACAGTGTTTCACCATTAACACACACACAACCTACACATAAGCACGTCACCTCCCCATCCAGTCATCATAAAGGCAACACCTCCCCCACACAGTTTTTCACCACTAACACACACACACTACACACAAGTGCTTCAGTCCCCCAGTCATCATGCGTGCAATACTTCCACCCACACAGTGTTTCACTGCCAACACCCTACACATAAGTGCTTCAGCCCCGCACCCCCCAGTTATTATGAATGCAACACCTCCTCTCATGCAGTGTTTTCACCACTGACACACACCCTACACAAGTGCTTCAACCCCATTCTCCAGTTATCACAAATGCAACAACTACACACACACACACACACACACACACACACACACACACACACACACACACACACACACACACACACACACACACACACTACACACACATGCTTACCACTCTCCAGGCGCCTGTGTGTGGAAGCCATGCATGTTGGTTGGTGGCAGGCCCCTTCTGAGCAACTGAATCCGGGCCTCAAGCAGTTGTGGGTGTGATAGTTGTGCCACAGAGCAGTGCACTTGAGACCAACGGCACTCCAGGCGCTGTCAAATATCTGATCGATATCTGCCTTAAATGATTATCAACTACTTCAAGGGCAAGCCTAAGGCTACTTTCCCACCAAGACGTTGCATTTTAGGGGATGTTATGGTCGCATAACGTGCCCCTAACGCAACGCATGGTGGTGTTGAAGTTGGACGTCAGATTGAGCTGCATTATGCAGCTCTCAAAGCAGCCACTCCAGGTTAGTGATAGGAAGTCCAGATCTTTTTAAGGATTCGGATCATTTGAATCGGATCATTGAAAAAATCCGGATCTTTGAACCAAACCATTTGAATCATTTTACTAGGGAAGCAGACTGGGTAAAATGACTAGCAGGACAGGACTTTCCCTTCACTGTACATTCTGTATGTTCCTGTTCCTTCCAGACAGACATCCACTGTGAACCGAATCTTTCATTGTGATGATCCGGATGATTTGACTCACAAAAAAGACAACACTACAGTCCCACCATGAGTCACCACAGTGCAGTGAATATTCATTAGCCATGTGGCTGGCTGCATGTGCAAACAGTCTAACGTGGCTTAGCCCAGTATAACGTACAGCATGCAGCACTTTGTTTAAACGTGCTGCGTTACTATGTAACGCAACGTGTGCACTGTGAACAGCCCATTGATTTTGCAGTGCTGTGAGTTAGGCTGCGTTACTGGCTGCTGTAACGTGGGACATTAACAGCCCACTGTGAAGCCAGCCTAAAAGTCGTCATAATCAAGATTTGCCAGCAGTGGGCACATAGCTCACTATAAACAGAATATTTATAGGTTAACAAGTTTACCTCTGGAAAAAATACGCAACACTCATCTGTTGAATCTTCTAAAATTATACTGATATATAAAAAAATAGATAAAGCATATATACAGGAATATACATCTCCCCAGTTGTTGTCCATCATCCAAAATACATTTTTAAAGTTTAGTAAAACAAGTCCATATCAATATAGCAACTCTTCTGCTGTAGCTTTTATCCTCCACCGATAATTGATATCTCGAGATTGTGCAATGTATGGTGCACACAAATATAGCTTTATCCTTAAAAATGGTATATAGAGTTCTATTCTTGTCTAAAGAACTTTAAGTCGATATATTTTCATAAAAACAAAGCTAGGTAGTTGTCCATAAGCTTGCAAGTGCATTTTAAATAGTAATACTTACTGAATATGAAAAACAACATTAAAAAAATGATCTAAAAAACGTAAAACTGCTGAAGTTTAAAATGACGATTCTTTAGCGTCTATATAAGCTATTGTCAATAAATTCACCAAGAATAATGCATATTACCTCTCTTGTGTTCTAGAATCACAGTGGAAGGTAGACAAGGCCTCAGTCGATCTCAGTAGAGTTTCAGGCTCAATGATAAAATATGCTAGCCTGCCAGGGCTTTTTATTGTAAAGTTTCTAAGATGGCGTAACAAGATATAGATTGTTTCGTTGTGATAAGTAGTAATAAAGTTATAGGTGAATGAATGGAAGGAGTGCTGATGGGTAAAAATTGCTATGGTTTTTTGAGAGGAAAAACCCTTCGAGGTGAAAAGGTTAAGGGTTACTCTAACCAACAATCTAACTGATTCAAGAAGAACTCCGCTTATAATCATAAAATCTTGAAATTCACTCAAATAATCTACAGAACATTTTAAAACATAGATAATCAACCTAAAGCAGGATGGGGATAATTTCTCTGCATGAATAGGATTTTCTGACAGCGGCAGTTGTGTTTTCCCGCGAGGGTGTTAAGCACATATTTGGCTATGATTGCAGTGTATGTCCTAGACATTATCTTCCAACTTGCAAGTAGCACTGCTAACCGTTATATATGTAAACAGTGAACCATATAAATCTATGAAAAAAATATGTAATAAAAAATTTGCCACCCCCTCTATGAAAGAGTGCGTGCTAATTGGGGTGAGGCCGAATCGCGCTGTTCCCACCTGCTGGCTGCTGTACCGGCCTCTGCCTGTACTGTACTGTAGTCACAGGCGTAGCAATAGCCATAGAAGCCATATCAGCTGCTATGGGGCCCTGGAGCATAGGGGACCCAGGTGTTACCAGATGTATTCACTATTAACTTTCTTGTGTGCCTATGAACTATATGCAGTGCAGATAGCGCGAGAATGTAAATTGCCAATTAACTCATATCCATAGGTTTGGGGCAGGTGGCACAGCTAAAGAGTGCCCAAATCTGAGGGCCCCATGAAAGTTTTACTATAGGGCCCCATAGTCTCTAGCTACACCACTGACTGTAGTTTCTGCTTCCACTCTTCCGCCCCCTTGTGCCACTTTCTCCAGATGTCAGCTGCTCGGAGTTTGGGTCTCGAGTCTCATCAAAACACAGTGCACCGCCAGGAACCCTCATACCGTAGTCTCATTGCTATGAAGCTTGTGCTGAAATGGGGTGTTCGGGACAATTCAATACCCCAAATTCAAATACCAACCCTGCTCCTTATCCCTCCCGCTCTGTCATGCTGCACACCATCGTCCTTTCAGCCCCCTCCATAGCAACAGATTGCATTGCTAGCCTCTAGGCTATGAACACATCTATGCAGAACCCGGCGAGCAACAGAAATTGTGTATGTACCCTAACACCGGGGTACCGCTGAAATCCTTTATTGCCAAAAAAATTGTCAATTTGGAAAAAAAACATTGATCCTTTTGCTCAACAACCAATTGTGATGCACTTAAGATATACTGCATGTTAGGCAGCTGGTTGCTGAAGGTTTGGGCTAAGGCATGATAAAAATTTCTATAAAAAGTATTCGAGGAAAGGAAAGATGAAATCTTAAAACACACACACACACCAAACATATTAAGTCCATGGATGACAATGTACCAATGCTCATTCAAAATGTTACATTGTCCATAAAAAGGAAACAGATTAAAAGCATGCCATTCAGAGCTAAAATAATGGAAACATACAAATTTCACTTACCCCTACACTGCGTGAATGTCTCAAGCACACTGAGCAATTCTCCACGGAGATAATGGAGCAAAGGAAAGTGATTTGTCAAAAAGACATAGAAGTACATTGGAGTTTGGTGCCCTATTCAAATCTCTTCAGTGAAAATAATTTCTTCAGTTATTTTCTGAGCCTGAAAAATAAAAAAATAAGATCCCGTTCTGTTAAATAGAAACCATACAGAGATAAACTAGATCATTTTTAACATTAGTTGCTGTATTTGTGTGCAATGTCATGCATGGCTGAGCACAGCAACCAATCACGTGTTACTTTTTGGCTGTTTGTTATCTATTGTAGCAGTCTTCAAAGGGAGATATATGCACATGCTTGCTTATTATTAAGCAATTATATTATTGTTATTACAACCTGTACACCTTAGAAATAGGGTATCAAGATTTTCAAATAAAGTCAGGGTACTACAACTTCAATGTAAATGTACAGAACCCAAAAAATAAAGTTTATACACCTGTTAGATAATCTTCAGATGATTGTTTGGACTGCCAAGAATCCAGCGTAAATACTGTCTCATGTCATTGTATAGTGATACACTTTGATGGATCACTAAAAGACCCGTAATTAATTGTCCTATTTTGATCCCTGCACCAGGGGACCTTGTTCATTATTTCATTGCTCATTGTTCCTCCTCCATTTAACAGGACATGCTGCTTGGCTATTGCTGAGCAGTGCACCTTGTCTGTACTATGAAGAAATCCAGAAGGTCTGCACACACTTTAAATTGCAGATTATGTATTCATTTATCACATTACAAGCCAGATGTTCATCCAACTGACCAACAAACATTTCGGGGTCATGGCAATTCCCCTGTGTCAGAGTATATGTCAGAATGATGTCATATACCTTGACAAAGGGGACCCCCCGTGGCCCTGAAACGTCCGTTGGTCAGTTGAATGAACATCTGGCTTGTAATTTGATGGATGAATAAATAATCTGCAACTTAAAGAGGTCCAGCACCTCAACTATCCTGATGGTGTGCGACTCTCCTATGCAGGGGGCCAGGTAAGTGAAACTTTTTTTTTAAGGTTAAAGAACCCCTTTAATTTCTGTTTTAATTATTGGAATTCAACCTTCCAGATCTTGAAGAATTCCTTGTACATGAGTTGGGACTTGGGTTGCAATATTTGCGCAAAGCGCACTACATAACCTGCAAAAGTAACCGTAAAATTGCCATGTTCTGCTTGCACATGGCAATTTTACCTCTGTTTAGTGAATTTTGCTCTATGTTCCAGGGATGGTCGTAGTCAGCCAACTTCGCTACGCTGGAACTACGCGTAGTTTTACACAATTACGCTTCACCAAACTACAGCTTCGAAATCAAATATTCGCGTCGTATGCATTTCATAGACTATGAATTAAAATATGCAATTACGCATAGTGCGAAGCGTAGTGTATGCGGATGCTTATGCCCGTATGCAGAAAATTTTACGCATTAATTCCTTTGTAAATGCTTATACCGGGAACTCTTCCCCTTTCCAATGCGTAAATTTGTAAGCATACAATCGCACGCAGAAAATTAGATGCAAGTAACGTATTCGTAGTTCATTACGCAATACACATGTTAACTACGCATAGTGGGCGTAAGCTACGCATAACAGTACTTCGCTACACGTTAATTCGTAAGCGTAGTTTTGAAAGGTCACCTACGAACTATGATGCGTAGATGCGAACTACGATGCGTAAATTCGCACTGGCCTAGTTTCTAATCATCCCTGCTATGTTCGGGCCAAGCAATACAATGCAAATACAGTTAAATTGTGGTCTTTCAGTACACAAACATACCAAAACTAATGTGGTTGTGCTGTAAAAATTTGAGCGGAGGTTGAGATAAATGACTCACAGTCTTGCTGGCTTTTCTGTAAAGACAAAGGTAAGGTTTTTTTTATTGGCTTTACTTTTAATGCTGCCTATGTCTCTTACTAGAAATGTAAGAGTTAAAAGATTAACTTGTAAACAAGCCATGAGGTAGGACTAGTTTGGAAATTATGCAGCTGTAAAATGCATTCATCATCATTGTAACTTGTCAAGCTGTCACTGTGACTCATCTGAAGACCCCATATTACTTCAACTTCCCACTCATAAATCACTGTGACAGCAAGTTAAAGGTGAATTCACCATTTGAGTTAGGATTGTTTCGTGCTCAAATCATTGATTTTTCTAAACTTCAGTCTGGAGAAGATTAGTGGATTCTGAAAGAAAGTTTATGCTGTGTTTATCCATTCAGAACACTGTATGTAATATTGTATTATCTACAGAATCTTTAATTAGAGAGAGAGATTTGTTTCTCGGTAACTAGAACATATGACAAGGGGATTGAATGGCCTCTCTAAATCTCATGTAACATGACCTAAGTCAGGATAACTTAACCTGAGGACCCTGGGCTTAAACCCCCCTAGTGACCAGGCCATTTTTTACAAAATAGGCCACTGCAGCTTTAAGGCCTAGCTGCAGGGCCGTACAACTCAGCACACAAGTGATCCCCACCTTTTCTGCCCACCAACAGAGCTTTCTGTTGGTGGGGTCTGATCCCTGCCGGCATGTTTATTAATTTTTTAATGTATTTTCTTTTGTTTATTTTTTAAATAAAGTGCTCTATTTTTTTTTCTTCTACTAGGCCCGTCCTCCCCCTGCCAGCTGATCACTCCTGAGCCTGCCAGGGGGACAGCTGTGTCACACGGCTGTCCCCAGTACTGCGCTGCCATAGATTGCAAAGCTGTACAGTGTAAATAGACGGAGGTTTCACCGTCTAACAGTCTCCTAGCGGCGATCGCCGCTGGGAGACTGCTGATGGAGAAGAGCTCCGTCATTCAAGTGGAGATGCACGCGATCTCCTGCAAAACGCGCCCCCAGGACTGCACGCCAACTGGCGTTACGCGTTCCTGGGGCTGCCGCAGCACTCACGCCAATTGACATGAGGCGGTCGTTTAAGGATTAACCTACAAGATTGAGAAGACAATGAAGGGTTACATGTATCATTAACTACATGTGTTCCTAAATGAAATTCACCATACTTGGATAATCAAGAGTTGCCATGAGTTTTTATGCTGAGAAAAAAAAGCATCAGTTGTACTATGGCTGGGTATCTGACCAACCTCAAAAAGATCTTGAAGCAGATTGCTGCATATAATTATTATTATTGATTTATATAGCTCTCTCCTCTTTCATAGCACAGTACAACATAACCACACGACATGTGTGCACAAGACAAAGCATGTGCATCACAAGTATAACAATTCTTACAAAATGTTCTACAATACAAAAACACAATCCATCGTGTGTACGAGCCTTTATGGACCAGGCAGTCAAATCACTGGTCAGTGCTTGGTCTACTTTTTGGCAACATGCAGTGCAGTGTGGTCACAGTGAAGTCAGCTCATGTGGTCTGTCACTGAGGTCAGGTAGAATTACAGCATGACTGAGGAAGCTCAAGGGTTCAGCAGTGAGGTCAGGCCTTATATATGAAAGTTTTTTTTACATAATTTTTACTGTTCCTAAAACTTTTTTTTTACTTTCATACTACTGGATTTATAGCAACTCACTACCAAAGCAAAATGGTGTTAAAAATGATACAACTCAACATTGTATAGTTTCTTCTCTACGCCTTACATCTTTTTGTTTTCATTTTTTTATTTGCTTATCACATGCTCCACCAGCTAGCTACTGAACCCTTATTGTACCCCCTAAAAACAGATTCTGTAGCCCCTACTGCATATTGCTGAAAATGATCTCCTATTAGTGTTGGGCGAACAGTGTTCGCCACTGTTCGGGTTCTGCAGAACATCACCCTGTTCGGGTGATGGTGGTGTTCACCTGGTGGTGTTCGGCCAAACTGTTCGGGTTCGCCCGAACGGCTCAATGCCTGGCCGAACAGGGCCCCTGTTCGGCCGAACAGGGCCCTGTTCGGCCGAATACGGCCCCCCTATGGGGTCGCAGGCATAAGGGGGGAGCATGCCCCGATCGCGGGGGGGGGGGAGGTCGGAAATTCCCCCCACCCTCTCCGCTAGCGTTCCCCCCTCTGCCTTCTTCCCAATACAAACGTTTAAGGAAAGTAAAATAGTACCGGTGGTAGTGGCTGGCAGTGGCACTGTGAAGTGAGTGAGGAGGAGGAGTCCGGAGAGTGACGCGTTGAGGGAGGCCGGGCAGCGGGCGGTTCAGCGGTAGTACCCTTGTGGTACTTCCGCCCTTTCTCTGACCTCACGTCCTCTGCGTGATGACGCATACGAGGGTACGCGTGACGCGCACCCTCGTATGCAGAGGACGTGAGGTCAGAGAAAGGGCGGAAGTACCACAAGGGTACTACCGCTGAACCGCCCGCTGCCCGGCCTCCCTTAACGCGTCACTCTCCGGACTCCTCCTCCTCACTCACTTCACAGTGCCACTGCCAGCCACTACCACCGGTACTATTTTACTTTCCTTAATCTTTTGTATGGGGAAGCGGGCAGAGAGGGGGAGCGCTAGCGGAGGGGGTGGGGGAAATTTCCGACCCCCCCGCGATCGGGGCATGCTCCCCCCTTATGCCTGCAACCCCATAGGGCCCCCAAAAGCGGGCTGTTCGGGGAGTTCGGGGTTCGGCCCGAACATGCCGAACATCGCGGCCATGTTCGGCGAACGTTCCCGAACCCGAACATCCAGGTGTTCGCCCAACACTATCTCCTATATATTGTTCCTTGTTTTCAAGTGAGAGCAGTTTTCATCAAATGCCATCTGGAGGAAGTAACAGAAATAACAGTTTGAAAAATTTACAGCAATTGGGATAACAAGTTGTAAAATATTTGAAGGAAGAAAATCTCTTCTTCAATGAACGGCAGCAACAGAACATTTTTTTTGCAGAGTGGGGAAGAATGGCTATGGCAGTCATAGGGATACGCAGGGAGATAAAATCTACCCAACACAGACACACAAAGACAGCAATAAAAACTCAATAGTTGTTAACCCCTTCCAAACTAGCTGAAACTGTCTTGACTAGAGTTGAGCCGAAATTTTCGTAATTTCGCATTACTATAATTACGCATGCGAAATTTGCGATTACGATGCGAAATTAGCGTAGCGAAATTGCCATTAAAATCGTAATTGAAAATACCGTAAGCGTAATTTTCAACGCGAAATTTCGCGTTTCGTTCATGCCGTAATTTCGCATTAAACCGTAACGCTCCGTATAATATAAAAAAGCCGCCGACTTTAAGGGTTAATAGCAAAGCCCCCTTAAATGCTAAGAGCCTCAAATTTGGAAAATATATTAAGGAGATCAGGAGGAATAAGAGGAAAATTTTTTTTTCAAAAAGACCTTATAGTTTTTGAGAAAATCGATGTTAAAGTTTCAAAGTAAAAATGTATACATTTAAAAACCCGCCGACTTTAACGGTTAATAGCAAAGCCTGCTTAAAGTTTAGGAACACCAAATTCCTAGGGTATATTAAGGGGATCCGTGGGAATAAGAGGAAATTTTTTTTTTTCAAAAAGACCTTATAGTTTTTGAGAAAATCGATTTTTAAGTTTCAAGGGGAAAAATGTCTTTTAAATGCGGAAAATGTCCGTTTTTTTTGCACAGGTAACAATAGTGTATTATTTTCATAGATTCCCCCAAGTGGGAAGAGTTTTACTTACTTCATTCTGAGTGTGGGAAATATAAAAAAAAAACGACGTGGGGTCCCCCCTCCCAGACCTCTTTAACCCCTTGTCCCCCATGCAGGCTGGGATAGCCAGAATGCGGAGCACCGGCCGCGTGGGGCTCCGCACCCTGACTATACCAGCCCGCATGGTCCATGGATTGGGGGGTCTCGGAAGGGGAGGGGCAGCCAAGCTTTCCCCTCCCCCTCCGAGCCCTTGTCCAATCCAAGGACAAGGGGCTCTTCTCCACCTCCGATGGGCGGTGGAGGTGGAGGCCGCGATTTCCTGGGTGGGGGGTTCATGGTGGAATCTGGGAGTCCCCTTTAAAAAGGGGTCCCCCAGATGCCCACCCCCCCTCCCAGGAGAAATGAGTATAGAGGTACTTGTACCCCTTACCCATTTCCTTTAAGAGTTAAAAGTAAATAAACACACAAACACATAGAAAAAGTATTTTAATTGAACAAAAAACATAACCACGAAAAAAGTCCTTTAATATTCTTAATTAACCATTAATACTTACCTGTCCCTTTAAATAAATGATCCCACGCAATATCCTCGGAAATGTTCTATCAGTTACAATGTAACAAAGTTATTACAATGTAACAACTTTGTTACATTGTAACTACGCCGCACCCGACGTCACTCGCCGCTCAGCCGCCGCATACGCGTCCGTGCAGGACGCTAAGTCCCCGCAGCTCCCGCTGTCCACCCCGCCCACATCTGTCACCCACATGTCACCCACACCCACAACGAAGTAAGTAAAACTCTTCCCACTTGGGGGAATCTATGAAAATAATACACTATTGTTACCTGTGCAAAAAAAACGGACATTTTCCGCATTTAAAAGACATTTTTGCCCTTGAAACTTAAAAATCGATTTTCTCAAAAACTATAAGGTCTTTTTGAAAAAAATTTTTTCCTCTTATTCCCACGGATCCCCTTAATATACCCAAGGAATTTGGTGTTCCTAAACTTTAAGCAGGCTTTGCTATTAACCGTTAAAGTCGGCGGGTTTTTAAATGTATACATTTTTACTTTGAAACTTTAACATCGATTTTCTCAAAAACTATAAGGTCTTTTTGAAAAAAAAATTTTCCTCTTATTCCTCCTGATCTCCTTAATATATTCTCCAAATTTGAGGCTCTTAGCATTTAAGGGGGCTTTGCTATTAACCCTTAAAGTCGGCGGCTTTTTTATATTATACGGAGCGTTACGGAATAACGCGAAATTACGGTAGCGTTTAATGCGAAATTACGGCATGAACAAATACCCATTGTAATGCGAAAATTACGCGAAAATTACGCTTACGCGAAATTTTGCGAAATCCTTCTTCATTACGATTATGTACTTACGGCCATAATCGTTATTACACTAAGTACGCGAAATTTCGCGAAATTGTAATTAGGTCATTACGCTCATCTCTAGTCTTGACCCTGGAGTTGGATTTAACACTAACAGAGCTATGAACACAAACATCCCCATGAAGACTTGAAAGATATCTGAGGTGACATGGGACATGATGAAATAGACATGGGTATGTACAGTGCCTAGCACACAAATACCTTTGCTGTGTTCCTGTTTTTATTTCTCTGCCATAAAGAGTTAAACATCAGGTATGTAAGTGGCAGTTTCTGTGTGAGTCAGGACTGGGTCAGACTACAGTGTGACCCTCACTGATAAGAAATTTCAACTATAACACACTTTCCAAGCAGAAATGGTTTCTGAGAGCAGGAAAGAGATAAAAAGGGTCAATAGTTCATAGACTTTAGCTCTGGCATACTTCAATGAATGTGTCATTAAGCAAAAACAATAAAACAGCAAAAACTTAAAAAGTAGATTTAAATATAAGATAAAACTGTGGAATATCTTACAAAGTCATTTTTAGGAGATGGAGGATAGATATAATTGTTTATCTCATTAGTTTATTTTCACATTGGGTGTCCTTTAATGCCAGTAGGAACAAATGTTTTGGAAACAATAGCACTAGATGACCACAAGGCCATAGAGGACCAGTTTTCTGGGAAGTATACAAAGGCCACGGCCTTGCAGGATAAAATCAGAAGGGCGGCAGGACTTGGAGAGATAAGAGGTCACATGTCAAAGTAAATCATCTCTTTTGGTCTGCAGCTCAGCTGCCCTGCTGCTCTGATGCCTGCAATCCAGATTTCCCAATCCCTGCATCTCCTTTACTTCATGGGGCTTGATTCACAAAGCGGTGCTAACCTACTTAGCACGTCTAAAGTCTTTAGACGTGCTAACCAGGGTGCTAAGTAGGTTAGCACCGGATTTCTCAATCAGATCGCGCGCTAACTTTGTGCGAGCAAAGTTTAACGCGCGCAAAGTCTTATGCGCGCTAAGTCCCATAGGCTTTAACGGGCACTTCGCGCGGAGCGCCCTGCGCTCTGTGCAGTGCACGCGTAAAGTTTTACGCGCGAAAACTCGCTTAGACGTGCTAAGGGGGTTTTCACAGGCGTGCTAACAGTTATGGTGTGTTATGATGACAGTCAGCATCTGCTGTCACCTGATGATCCCATCCTATGTACGATGGACATATAAGCTGCTGTGAGAAGTGCCAGGAGTTTACAGTAGAAAGCAGACAGAACTGAGTTCGATTAGTTTTAATGCACACATTCACAGATTGAATTTCAGCACTGCTAGTTTTTTCTCCCCCTTCCCTCCAGCTGTCATACCGACTCCAGCGCTTAAAGTTTAACTGTTTCTGACTCATTTTAAGATCTCACTGTTCTTGCCTTGTTTTAAGTAAAGTGCTAAATTGTCACTGTTTAAAGGACACCTGAGCTGACACTACATCTATGCCAGCATGTGTAGTTTGGGATCCTTCCACCTGGCTTTAGCAGTATAGCATTGTACTGTATTAGCCATCAGTGGAAGCACAAAGTTTTGAATCAGGATGTTACCATATATTGGCTAACTTAACTGAGTACGCTTTTGGCTGATAACCCTTCTTAAGACTTTGTTCCTGTATACAGACAAGATGTTAAAGCACACAGCTATATACAGTATACATTCAACATCTGAAAGTGAAACACAGATAATGCCTTAATTACAACAGAACAACCAAAGGGGGTCTTGAAAGGATATTTGCTACTTATCTGTTCTCTGTTTCGGATGGGCTTCTCTATATTGCGCTTCCCTGTCCCTGTTTATGGCTCCTACTGCAGCGGACAATCAAGCAGTGCATGCTCTGACCACTTGCAATCCCTGTAATTTCCTGCTCCTGCTTCTTGTTCCTGCCCGGATGCGCACAGCAGCTGACGCTGGTATTGGTATGAATACTTGACAAGTACTGCTCATACACGGGTGTCATTTCTCAATGTTGCTGTGCACATTTGGACAGGAGCACAAAATTACAGGGAGCGCAATTGGACAGAGCATGGGCGGTTTCTCTGTTGGATGGAGGGCAGAGCTGCACAATGCAAAAGAGCCCATTCAAACCAGTGATCGCTAGGGTGTTGGACAGAATGGTGTTGGGTAGTGATGAGCACAAATTTTGTATAATCATAATTTTGCATTCGAAATTTCGGGAAAATTCATAATTAATTTCACATGTAAACATAATCCATCTGTAATTTTGCATAATTGCACAAAATTTTGCATATTGTTATGACGGCTTTAGCGGTTGATAGCAAAGCCCGCATACATTGCTATCATTACAAAAAATGCTACGTATGTTAAGGGGAATACTGGGAACAAGTCAAAAAAAAGTTTTCAAAAAGATCTTGAAGTTTTTGAGATAATAGATTTTGAAAAAGCAAAGGAAAAATTAAAGTTTAAAATCCCTTTTTCCTTTGCATTTTCAAATCAATTATATCAAAACTACAAGTTCTTTTTGAAAGATTATTTTTTTGACTTGTTCCTAACATTTTTGACTTGTTCTCAATATTCCTCTTAACGTAAGTAGCAATTTAGTTGCTGATAGCATGTATGGGAACTTTGCTGTTAATCACAAAGGCGACACAAAATTTCACTTAATTACGCAAAATTACAGATGGATTACGTGAAATCAATTGCATGTCGAAATCGTAATTACGTATGGCCGTTAGTCACTCTTTTCAAAAGGAATGAATAAAGTTACCTTTCTCAAAGTGAAAAAAAAAACTCTTGCAGGATAAAAACATTTTTTTTCTTGAAATAAAATGTTTCATCCTCATTCTTTTTTTTCCGATTTGCGGTTCTTGTTTGATTGCAGAGATGTCACTGTGTTGGTGTGTCCTTATCATGCTCTCACCACCAAATGAAATCCTGAATTCAGTTTCCTTAAATACTGTAAAATGTCACTGCGACATATAATTGAAATATTTGTAGATTCTGGTTTGCTGGTAATTTGTAATATTTGTGAGATGGGACACTGGCTGACAACAGTTATCCCTAATGCAAATCTATTGTTAGCAGTGCCGTAGCAATAGGAGTTGCAGAGGTAGCAACCGCAGGACCCCATGAGGTCCTTCCTCAACCAAAGTATTAGCTGTTTATTGGTCCTGTGGTGGTAATAATCACTGGTATAGATGCTTTGAATAGTAGTAATCATTAACAAACTGTTTCCCATCCCCTTCTTGCACCTCTAATACTGCGGATGACGTTGGCAGGTTTTGTTGCGCAAATCAAGTGTTACGCATACAGCGCTTGGGGGGCACAAAGTAAAACTCGCACCGGGGCCCATAGCTCCTTAGCTACGCCACTGATTGTTAGTGACATGCTGCAGGCTCTTAGATGTGTCATACCGACATACAGTATTGCACAGCAGGGTCATATGAGTGACAAAACCCTAAATCTACTTTTATTTGTTCCACATCTCCCTGCAGCTGCTTTTTAACCCTTTTGATCAGGGCCGGATTTCTGGAAAGGGCACAAAGGCCTGGGCCTTGGGCAGCTGCAGCCCAAGAGGAAGAGAAATTCAAACTAATACATTCAATTTTTTATTTTTTTTCTACAGTAAAAAAGGCCTCGATTCATCAAGACTTATCGAATCAATTACCAACAGCTCGGTAAAATACCAAACTCGATAAGTTGATTTCAGGATTCAGCAACGTTATCTACAGCTGGTAGCGAGCATTCGGTAATCATTCGGTAATGATGCAATAAAACGGAAGAAAGTGCAATTCATGAAATTGAAAGTGGGCGTGGTTTAGCATTAAATTTAGGATTAGTTATCTGATTCACTGCTCTGTCATTATTCCTGCCAGATCATTGCTGACAGAGAAGATGGAGCCATTTGAAGTGGTTATGTATCAGCTGAGAGTGATTCAAAGGTGCAGAAGGGCAAGAATAAGGTCTAGAACCATATCAATTTGCAAGAGAATAGATTTATTTGCTACACCAAGACATCAGCATTTTTTTTATCATCTTGTAAGAGAACACAGGCAGTGCCAGGGTTAACTAAATTGCTAGCTGCATTTTTCCCACAAAATGCTCCTATCAAGCCGTAGCTGGTGAAATTGAGGGATTATCCCAAGCTACTTCCAGAATCCTGGTCCAGGTGTTAAGCCCTGTTCAGCATGTTGCTACGTGGTGTTCAAAGGACTGCCTTTTTACCCACAATTCCACTGGAATCTTATGGCCTTGTGTTAAATTACCGCTGTAAAATGGAAATATTGACACAATATCGAATGGTTATATTTTATCGAAGTCACACCGAATGCGGAAAAATCTTAATGAATACAACTAGAAATCGATAAACTTCAAATTTGGTAATTTAACGAACTGGAAAAAGTTATCGCAAAGACAATGAGGAACCGAAGCCGAATCGCTTCTAAGTTGTTTTGCTACCAAAGATAAGAAATGTAAGAAACAGAATATAATCTGGATTAAGAAGCAGCAGGAGACTTCTGGATGTACTGTGCAATTACAAGTATCGGTAATCATATGGTTCGGAACCACTTTTTATTACATAGTGACTGCTTTCTAAGAACAAAAAGGAAAACAATCGAGAGCCCACTATAGTGTAGTTTGTTTAGTATGGGATAATAATGTATATGAATATGAGAAACTACTCACAATAATGGGTTACCTCCAAGGCACCCACTATATAGGCAGATGGGAAATTATCCTGTTCCCACTCAGAAGAAGTCGCTCTACGTAGATATAGAAAGAGGTGGACAAAACCCCTTCCAGTAGGGTGGTTAATTGTAATTTGTTGAAACAGAGGCCCCAGTACAGAATACAATGTATTAAGAACAGTTTAAAAATTGGGGGTAGACTTACCTCCCCACAGAAGACTGAACAGATTAGAATTAGTTAAGAACAATTGTTTATTTCTTACTCCAAAAAAGTGCTTCAACAGGTTTCACGGGTCTACTGCCTGCTTCCTCAGGCAAATACAATATGAGCAACGTTAAATCTGCCATTGTATATTGTTCTGGCCCCTCGGTTTCAACAAGTAACTACTTTCTGTCCATGTAGCTCTGCTCTATACCCTCACACATATCTTGTAGTGATCTCTGTTGCCTCTCTTGCTCCCTCACCTCTGCTTTGACTTATAAACAGGCTGATATTTCTCTTTTCAATTTGTTGCAATGTGTTGTGATGGGAGATTTACAGCAAAAGAGTGATCTATCATCATTTTATAAATAGGACCCTTAGTGAAATAAGCATGCATTTTTCGTGCATGTATTACCTCCCCCAATCTCAGTGTGCCTGCAGGTATCCGAAATCACCTTGTAAACAAAGCAAGTTCAATACCTCTTTATGTCAAATAAAGAAAGCAGCACAGCATACTGCAAGTTTGCTGTAGTAACAGTGTTCAAAGTCTCATTGTGTTTCACTACATGCCTGCTGCACTGGTAGCGCAATGATGAATAACCTCTAATAGAACTGCTTGCATGTTGTGATTGCTCTGCCACCCAGTAACTAATATGGGAGTGTTTTTCCTGGCTTTGCAACAGCTATGCCCTCAATCTACTGCAGCAGATTTATGGAGTTATTAAAGTGAACCCGAGGTAAGCGTGATATGGCTGCCATATTTATTTTCTTTTAAGCAATACCAGTTGCCTGGCTGCCCTGCAGAGCCCCTTCCACTAATTATTTAAGCCTTATGGTTAAGGCTTATACACGATACAATAAAAATACTCAATTTTCCAGTTTATTCGATCTAAATGATCAAATCGAATGAAAATTGAAATCTTTTGGGCACTCCAGCCAAAAAATGGGTGGGGCCATGCACCAGAATGTGGTCACGGGTGCAGCCAAATTGATATGAACTTAACAGCGATCTAAGTAGACCCTCCCAGCAAAATGTTGGTGAAGATCCCCTCTCCATTAACCTCCTGGGCGATAATCCCGAGCTGAGCTCGAGGTAAGCCGCAGCGGAGGATATCTCAGGCCCCAGCGGGCCGATTTGCATATTTTTTTTGTTACACACAGCTAGCACTTTGCTAGCTGCGTGTACACGCTGATCGCCACCGCTCAGCGCCGATTCGTCGCTACCCGCCGCGTTAGAGGCCCCCCCCCCCGAGACCCAGTGCGCAGCCTGGCCAATAACCGCCAGGCAGCGCTAAGCGTGGGATCGGGACTCCCTCCGATGCCATGACGTGGATGACGTTGATGACGTCATCCCGATCATTGCCATGGCAACGGGGGAAGCCAAAGAAGAAATCCCGTTCTGAACAGGATTTCCTGTTTGCTCTGATCGCCGGAGGCGATCGGAAGGGGTGGGGGGATGCCGCTGCACAGCGCTAGGCCAGCTACATGATAAAAAAAAAAAAATGTAAAAGTGCTGCGGCGCCCCCTGGTGATATTATTGTATCACCCAGGATGTTAATACAAAAAAATAAAGAAATACATTTAGCATATGACATAAGTACAATACAATACAATTTTACAATACAATAACATTTGTAAATCGCTTTTCTCCCATAGGACTCAAAGCGCATAGTTGTGTCTCAGATTAATACAGGGTTGCAGGCTGGGTTGTGTTACAGAGGAGATAGTCAGATGTTCATGAATGCCAGACTGAAGAGGTAGGTTTTCAGTTTAGACTTAAATGCTTCCAGGGATGGATCTGTCCTGATTGGGTGTGGCAGGGAGTTCCAAAGTGTAGGGGCAGCATCAGGGCAGCCATCAGGGGGGGACAACTGATACTGCAGTGAGTGGCCCAGGGTTTCTGGGGGCCCTGCCCCCCCCCCCCCCCAAAGTGCTGGAAGGGCCGCATGCACTGGCTGCGGGCCTGTGGCTCACTAACCAGCACACTGCATTCCAGCACTGAGAGAAGAGTGACATCAGCGCTTGAACGTGGGGAGCAGATGATGAGCCCACTGCAGTGGACTTTCTATACTGGGGCACCACCTATATCTGGCTACAGGCTACCTATACTGGGACACCACCTATACCTGGCTACCTATACTGGGGCTGGAACCACCTATACCTAGCTACCTTACTGGGGCACCACCTATACTTGGCTACTTATACTGGGACACCAATAGCTTGCTACCTATACTAGGGGCACTTGTACCTGGCTAACCTATACTGGTGCACCACCCATACCAGGCTACCTATACTCTGGGAAACTATACCAGGTTACCTATACCGGGGCACCACTTATAGTTGAATACCTATACTGGGGCACCTGTATCTTGTTGGCTACCTATACTGGGGGCATCTATGTGTGGATACCTATACTGGGGGAACCTATACCTGGCTAGGGCAGTGGGGGATGAGCTAAAACAGAAGGGGACAAGAGGTAACACAGAGGGATAAAAGAGGCACAGGAGGAAAGAGATGAGACGGGAACATGAGGTCACACAGAGGGACACAAAAGAGGCACAAACTGAGGTGAGACAGGGGGACAAAAGAGGCACAGGAAGAAAAGAGGGGGTCAAAAGACAACGGATAAAGGATAAAGATAGAATGGACCTACAAGTCCCTATCTCATTTGTTAACTGGGGACTACCTGTATTTTGCTCCACCCACAGCATGCCATGGTCACGCCCACTTTTTGCTACATCACGCTGTGCATACCGCTTTCTTCAGTGTCGGAGCCATGCACATTTTTCGCTGCAGCGCACAGACACAAGTGGGTGGGCCCAGGGAGGGAGGACCCAGGCCCGATGATGTGTGAGGGGCCCCAAAATTTCTGATGGCAGCCCTGGGCAGCATGACAAAAGACACTGTCTCCAAAGGTTTTGAGGTGGACTCTAGGGGTGACCAAGGTGTTATGTCCTTTTGATCTAAGATTGTGGGGGGTGTGAAGCAGTTGCAACAAGTCCTTCAGGTATCCAGGGCCCAGATTGTGCAAGGATTTGAATGTCAGTAAGCCAATCCTAAACAAAATGCTCCATTTTATCGGTAGCCAGTGGAGTGAGCACAGGGATGGTGTTATGTGGCAATGGCGGGGTTGGCTCGTTAACAGCCTTGCGGCGGCATTCTGTACTAAATGCGGGCGGCGTAAGTCTTTCTTATGCAGGCCTGTGTAGAGGACGTTGCAGTAGTCTAACCTTGATGTGATGAAGGCATGAACTAGGGTTGGAAGATCCTCTGAAGGAATTAGGTGTTTAATCCTTGCAATATTCCTTAGATGAAAGAAGGAATGTTTCACAACAGCTGAGATTTGATTCCTGAAGCTTAATTTCCCATCCATCAGTACTCCCAGGCTGCGCACACAGTCTGAGTTGTTCAGGTCTGAGCTCCCTATCCTTTAGGTGGCCACTAATGGCCCAATTTCTAGCAAAAAAATCGTTAGAGCGATCAGAAATTCTGATCGGAAGTGAAATATTGTAATACATCAATCACTACACCATCAACGAACCAATCTTTGCTTCCTATTTATCACAACCAACAGGAAAATCCAATTTTGGTTCTACGAAAATTCATTCGGACGACATTTTTTTCACTCGTTCATAATCGATTATGTCCACCAACAGAGATTATTTACAACCAATCTGATCAGAATTTCTGATCGCTCGAACGATTTTTCGCTAGAAATTGGACCGTTAGTGGCCACCTTTAGCGGTGTTGGTTGAGACTGGGGCTGCTTTGCTGTTGAGCCCTAGCCCTCGATAACAAGAACCTCCGTTTTGTCAGCATTAAGTTTTAGCCAATTATTATTCATCCACTCCTGAAGCTCAGCTAAGCATGCGTTTATTTGTGGAGTAGGGTCTGTGATGCCAGGTTTGAATGACAAATATAGCTGAGTGTCATCTGCATAGCAATGATATGTCAGGCCATGTTTTTGTATGATTTCTCCAAGTGGCAGCATGTATATGGTGAAAAGTAAAGGGCATAATATTGCACCCTGAGGTACACCGTATTTTAGTGGTACAGGGTTGGAGAGGAAGGGCCCTAAGGCTACCCTTTGTGTTCTGCCAGCCAGGAAGGAGTTGAACCATCCGGATAACAATGCCATCTATGCCACAGTACTCTTGTAGCCTGTTGAGCAAGATTTCATAATCGACTGTGTCAAAAGCCGCTGTGAGGTCGAGCAAAATCAGGATGGAACATTGACCCTTGTCTCTTGCAATGAGCAGATCATTGCAAATCTGGGTGAGGGCTGTTTCACAGCTGTGATATTTCCTGAAGCCAGATTGAAGAGGGCCAAGGATGTTGTTTCTGGAGAGCCTGGCTCAGGGGTGGAGTCCTGCGTGAACGCGGGTGAACGGCGTCCACTCACTTTTTCTTCAAAGTGAACGCCGTTCACCCTGGCTTGTGTGGAGGGGGGCAGAGCAGGGAAGGTGAGCTATGGGGACAGCGGGGCTTGTGCTCCCCTTCCTGCCTCTCCCCTCCAGCGTTTTTAAGTGTCGGGCCTGGCGGCGAAAGTGGGTGGATACTTTCTGCGTTCCAGTCGCATGGGACGCTCCGCTCTGTGTGCGGCTAGTCTCGTCTTCTAGCCGCACACAGAGCGGAGCGTCCCATGCGACTGGAACGAGGTAAGTCTCCGCCCACTTTCGCCGCCGGGCCGACACTTAAAAACACCGGAGGGGAGAGGCTGTCCCTATAGCTCGCCTTCCCTGCTCTGCTCCCTCTGGGTGGGGGCACACCTGGCTACCTGGGCACATATACACCTGCCTACATATACTGGGGACATATACACCTGCCTACATATACTGGGGACATATACACCTGCCTACATATACTGGGGACATATACCCCTGCCTACATATACTGGGGACATATACCCCTGCCTACATATACTGGGGACATATACACCTGCCTACATATACTGGGGACATATACACCTGCCTACATATACTGGGCATATATACCCCTGCCTACATATACTGGGGACATATACACCTGCCTACATATACTGGGCATATATACCCCTGCCTACATATACTGGGCATATATACCCCTTGCTACATATACTGGGGACATATACCCCTGCCTACATATACTGGGGACATATACACCTGCCTACATATACTGGGGACATATACACCTGCCTACATATACTGGGGGCATATAACCCTGCCTACATATACTGGGGACATATACCCCTGCCTACATATACTGGGGACATATACACCTGCCTACATATACTGGGGACATATACACCTGCCTACATATACTGGGCATATATACCCCTGCCTACATATACTGGGCATGTATACCCCTCGCTACATATACTGGGGACATATACACCTGCCTACATATACTGGGCATATATACCCCTGCCTACATATACTGGGCATATATACCCCTCGCTACATATACTGGGGACATATACCCCTGCCTACATATACTGGGGACATATACCCCTGCCTACATATACTGGGGACATATACCCCTGCCTACATATACTGGGGACATATACCCCTGGCTACATATACTGGGGACATATACCCCTGCCTACATATACTGGGGACATATCCCACTGGCTACATATACTGGGGACATATACCCCTGCCTACATATACTGGCCACATATATACCTGCCTACATATACTGGGGACATATACACCTGCCTACATATACTGGGGACATATACACCTGCCTACATATACTTGGGACATATACACCTGGCTACATATACTGGGGACATATACACCTGCCTACATATACTGGGGACATATACACCTGCCTACATATACTGGGGACATATACACCTGCCTACATATACTGGGGACATATACACCTGCCTACATATACTGGGGACATATACACCTGCCTACATATACTGGGGACATATACACCTGCCTACATATACTGGGCATATATACCCCTGCCTACATATACTGGGCATATATACCTCTCGCTACATATACTGGGGACATATACACCTGCCTACATATACTGGGCATATATACCCCTGTCTACATATACTGGGCATATATACCCCTCGCTACATATACTGGGGACATATACACCTGCCTACATATACTGGGGACATATACCCCTGCCTACATATACTGGGGACATATACCCCTGCCTACATATACTGGGGACATATACCCCTGCCTACATATACTGGGGACATATCCCACTGGCTACATATACTGGGCACATATACCCCTGGCTACATATACTAGGCAACTATACCTCTGGCTACATATACTGGAGACTACTATACTCATGGCTACTTATACTGGGGACACCTATAGACCTAGCTACCTGGGGGTACCTATTTTGGAGGAACTGCTGTCAGATTATCTGCATTTTTGTGGAATCGCTGTTATGTATTTTGGGGAACAGCTGCCAGATTATGTGTATGTTTGGGGGACCACTACTGCCAGATTATATGTCTTTTGGGTGTTACGTGTATTTTGGGTGATCCGCTGCCAGGTTTCGCGTATTTTGGGGAACTGCTTCCAAATTATGTGTATGTTGGTGGAACTGCTGCTGCCACATTGTCTATTTTGGGGGAACCACTTCCATATTATCTGTATTTTGGAGGAACTTCTACCAGATTATGTGTCTTTTTGGTGAAATTCTGTCAGATTACATAAATTTTTGGGGGATACACTACGGCAGAGCTCAAACTTCCTTGGCAGACCTTTTACATCACTGCTAAGGTCATGTATATTTGGCCCCACCCATGACCACGCCCACGGTGTGCTTGACCACGCCCATTTTTTTGCGCCGCAGAGGTTCTCCAGGTGAGTCCACTCACTTCTTTTCCCAGGACTAGACCCCTGGCCTGGCTTCAAGTTGGAGCTAGACAGCCTTTTCAATAACTTTTCCCAGAAAAGGGAGGTTTGAGACAGGTCTGTAGCTGTTTATAGCATCTGGGTCTAAGGATGGTTTCTTGAGTAGTGGCCTGACGATTGCTTCTTTCAGAGTAGAGGGAAACCACCCTTCTTGTAAGGAACCGTTGACTATTTTGTGGAATGCCGATGTAAATAGCTCAGGGCATTTCAACATGAACTTAGTGGGGCCAGGGTCCAGATCGCAGGTTGTCTGGCGAAGGTTTGAGAGGATATCCAAGATGTCTTTTTAAGTGATTACCTTAAAATCAGACAATGGTGGTAGGCTATTTTTGCACGGGTTTCTGGGGCTGTGAATTGAATGGCAGATCGTATGGAGGAGACTTTGTCTGAGAAGAAGTGGGCAAATTTCTCACGCAGTTCCTGTGCAGGTCTGATGCTGGATTTCCTGCAAGATGGATTGCAGAGACTGTCAACCGTGCGGAAGAGTTGGGCAGGTCGCATTTGCAATTTCGTGAGACAGGAATAAGGACTTCTTTTTGTTAATCATCGTTTGATATTTTTCCAGGTGAGCAATTAGGGAAAGTTTGTCATCAGGGGACTGATGTTTACACCACCTTCGTTCCAGTCTGCGTCCCTGTTTCTTTAGTTCCTTTATAGAGTTGTCAAACCAGCGAGCGTGATGTAATGGTGCAGAACGTTTAATCTTTAAGGGAGCTATGGCGTCAAAAGCGGCTGAGACATCATAGTTATATTTAAGGACTATGGATTCAAGGCCTAAGTTGTGATCTGTCAGTTCACCTAGATTGAGGCTGTTCTGAAGGTGTTGGGGTGTCAAACCTTTCAAGGAACAATATTGTATTAGTTCTTTCACTTGGTGTTTTGTAGCCGGTGCTGTAAAGGAGAAGTGGACAGTGTGGTGGTCTGACCAAACTACTGGATCAATTTCAACATTGGATATTAGGAGTTCTGAATGGAAAATGAGGTCCAAAGCGTGTCCTTTTTTGTGGGTAGGGAGGTTGACAGCTTGAGAGAAGCCCAGTTTATTCATGGAGAGAAGTAGCTTAGTTCCTAATTGGGAAGAGTGTGTATCGACCTATGCGTTAAAGTCTCCCAGATTTATCCACCTAGGGTGTTTCAGTGTTATGCAAGATACAAGTTCTGCTATTTCCTTGAGAAAAGCTGAGCCAGCTTCAGGGGGTCGGTAGACAAGCAGTATGTTTATTTTTTTTCTCAGCTGAGAGTTGGGCTGCCAGACATTCAAAAGAGTGGGTGGGGGCTACAGCGAGGGGTTTAATATTCAAACTGTATTTGAAGCACAGAGCTAATCCTCCTCCCTTTCGGTTTTGCCCTTCGCAGTGTACAACTGAGTAATTGTCTGGTACCACAGCCGCGAGAGTGGGTCCTGCGTTCTGATCCAACCAGGTCTCTGTAATTAAAGCTAGATCTGAAGCCTCTATTAGATCGTGAATAACTGCTGTTTTGTTGTTTATGGACCTGGCATTGCAGAGTACTGCTTTAATGTTGTTTGCCTTAACTTTGAGGTCTGTGTTCCTAGCTCCTGGCTGGGGGTTGTAATCAGGAGTGTGGCAGCTATCTCTGTTATCTGGGTCCTTTACTGAGACAGCTGATTTATAGATATGTGAAGATTGCTTTGGCTTTGATTTATGGGTGCCTGCACGTCTTCCCCTCTTCCCCCGCCTTGTTTTCTTGAGAATCCCAAGGGATTTTAGAGGGGTAATTAAAGCAGAATCTATTTGTAAAAGTTTCTTGGGAACAGAGGTTGCAATATAGATAAGCATCTCAGCTGAGTATTTTAATGGTGACATTTGGACAGCTGATAGACATCCTGCGGAGATCAAAGGGAAGGGGTCTTTTGTAAGCTGTACTTCTCAGAAAAAAGGAGATGCTCCAGTTTAAAACAAATTAAAACAGCTCCTTGTTTCAATTTAAAAAGTTTGGAATAAATGTAGAAAGAGGGATAGTCATATAACATAGAAAGCTCACAAGGTGTTTTTTGCCATTTCCGTTACTTACAGAAAGGATCAGGAGCTGAGGGTTGAAGAAAGTTGAAGAATTTCAAAGTTTGAGGTCAGCTCCTAGCAGGCTAGGCATTTTCAGTCCAAGTCCAATTTTAATCCAGTTTAAATCTCAGCCATCCAAAGTGATCCATAATTTCTGGTGAGCTGTAGTTGTTGCCAGAGAGGTGATGAATAGGATTCCTCTGTATTTTGGGTCCTGTCCATGCCCAAATGTATTTAAATAGTCAAATTTCTGAGACAAGATGTGGAGCAGCTTGAGAGAGCTGCAGCCCAGCTTGGGCGCGCTCAGTTCAGTACCATTAAGTGAGCAGTGCCACTTAAACATAACTAGCTAGAGTTACTGGGCTTCTGTGCGGGCTGGTCTGGCTTTGGGCTGGGCAGGCTGGCCTGCTGCCAGGTGGTCTGGCAGTTCCCCCATAGAATTCCCTGACCTTCTAGTGGACCCCCTCCCATGCTCCCATGGGCCTCCCATTGAGGCACCACAACTTCCAGCATGCCTCCATAGAATAACCACAGCTCCCTGCATACCCCCATAAAGGCACCCAGTATGCCCACATAGAGGCACCCAGCATACCTCTGATTGATGCACCACAGCTCCCAGCATGCCCGCCATTAAGGGACCACAACTCCCAGCATGCCTCCATAGAATAACCACAGCTCCCTGCATACCCCCATAGAGGCACCATAGCACCTAGCATGGCACCACAGCTCCCAACATGCCCCCATAGAGGCACCACAGCACCCAGCATACCCCCTATTGATGCATCACAGCTCCCAGCATGCCCGCCATTGAGACACCACAGCTCCCAGCATGCCCCCATAGAGGCTTCACAGCTCTGACTCTGCCTGGGGACATCCGGGGCACCCTAGAATAGATCTGTGGCACGTGCCACTGATCTTTGGGGCTAGCAATGCCCCTGGCTGTCAATAGCCGGCAATTCCCAAAAATGCTTTACCAAAGAAAGTGAGTGGTGGGAAACCCGCTAGTGCAATTGCGATTAGTTGTTATAACAATTACAGGACATGCAGCATTTTGAGCGTGCTTGCTCTCAATGCTAAGTATATAATTGCTGCAAAATCGCTTTGAAAAGCCATTTTGCAGTGCTTTTGGAGGCCAAGCGATTAAAATTTTAATAAACTTTATTATACTGACCAGGTGTCCCGACTTGGACCAGCATAATTTAATCCACGAATTGGGAATCCACCCCACTTTTATCAGGAAGATTTCCAGCTAAACCAGAACTGGTACACATTTTCTAAATATCAGGTAAAGAAATTCAGATTCTGTAACATAAATGTAGAACTTCCCATCAATAACTTTTCCAGACAAAACAAATTATTATTTCACAATTACATTCCCAATTTTTGGTAATTCCAGCGAGGTGCTTCCTTGGCAGCAATCCCAAAACAGGAGCCATTGTGGTAGTTAACTGGCACTGGTTTGTGTGAGTGCCAGCCAAAACAGTGGCAAAGCAATACAGTGCAGTGGTTTATTCTGAGATTATCTCAGCTTTTACACAAGGTGAGAGTTGCCAACTCGGTATTTGGTGTAATAATTGGCACAAGTATTGGATACTTGTTGTAACTGAATGCTGATAACATTGGCTCACATAGATACAGGCCTAAAGAGTGCTCAGCCAACCAGAATGGACTTTTACTTGGCAGTGCCAGATAAAAGTTAACTGTAACCTGCACTGTAGACTGCTATAGTTTTGAATATTTTATCACCAAGTATTAGTTAGGAAGAAGGAGGATGATAATAGGGATGGGACGAATCCACAATTTCTTCGAATCCGAATCCGGATCCGAATCTAAAAAGGTTCTCGAATATCTCAAACCTTTCGAATCCCGAATCTAACGAATCCTGCACATAAAAATTTGCGATCCGTGGTATAGTTGCCCGCAGTATAGGTACCCAGGCATAGGTAGCGAGGTAAAGGTGCCTTCAGTATAGCTAGATAGGTATGGGTGCCTTCAATATTGGTAGCTTTCAGTATAGGTAGCAAGGTATAGGGGCCTTCAGTATAGGTAGCAGGGTTTATGGGCCTTCAGTATAGGTAGCAGGGTATATGGGCCTTCAGTATAGGTAGCAGGGTATATCGGCCTTCAGTATAGTTAGCAGGGTATATGGGCCTTCAGTATAGGTAGCAGGGTATATGGGCCTTCAGTATCGGTAGCAAGGTACATGTGCCTTCAGTATCGGTAGCAAGGTATAGGGGCCTTCAGTATAGGTAGCACAGTACATGTGCTTTCAGTATTGGTAGGTAACTAGGTATAGGGGCCTTCAGTATAGGTAGCAGGGTATATGTGCCTTCAGTATAGGTAGCAGGGTATATGTGCCTTCAGTATAGGTAGGTAGCTAGGTATAGGGGCCTTCAGTATAGGTAGTAAGGTACATGTGCCTTCAGTGTAGGTAGGTAGGTAGGTAGGTAGGTAAAGGGACCTTCAGTATAGGTAGCAGGGTATAGGGCCTTAAGTATAGGTAGGTATGTAGGTAGGTATAGGGGGCCTGTAGGTAGGTAGGTAGGTAGGTATTGAGGCCTGTAGGTAGGTATAGTGGCCTGTAGGTAGGTAGGTAGGTATAGGGGCGTTTAGGTAGGTAGGTAGGTATAGGGGCCTTTAGGTAGGTAGGTAGGTACGTATAGGGGGCCTTTAGGTAGGTATAGGGGGCCTTTAGGTAGGTGGGTATAGCGGCCTGTAGGTAGGTAGGTAGGTAGGTATAGCAGCCTGTAGGTAGGTAAGGATAGTGGTAGGTAGGTAGGTAGGTAGGTATAGTGGCCTGTAGGTAGGTATAGTTGCCTGTAGGTAGGTAGGTATAGTGTCCGGTAGGTAGGTAGGTATAGGTGCCTTTAGGTAGGTAGGTATGTATAGGGGGCCTGTAGGTAGGTGGGTAGGTAGGTAGGTATTGAGGCCTGTAGGTAGGTATAGTGGCCTGTAGGTAGGTAGGTATAGGGGCCATTAGGTAGGTAGGTAGTTAGGTAGGTATAGGGGACTTTAGGTAGGTAGGTATAGGGGCCTTTAGGTAGGTATAGGGGCCTTTAGGTAGGTAGGTAGGTAGGTGCGTATAGGGGGCCTTTAGGTAGGTATAGGGGCCTGTAGGTAAGTAGGTATAGCGGCCTGTAGGTAGGTAAGGATAGTGTTAGGTCGGTAGGTAGGTAGGTAGGTAGATAGAACCCCCCTCCCCCGCCAACCCCCCCACGGCCCCCTCTGTCCCCCGTGCCTCCTCCGCTCACCCCTGCATAATAATCTACTCACCTTTCCCGTGGAGCGCAGAGCGGCAGACCTCTTCGTTACTTCCCTGTTCCCTCTAGTGGCCGGACCGGCTCTTACTGATGACGTCATTGTAAGAGCCAGTCACTAGGGGGAACCAGGAAGTCGGCAAGAGGTCTGCCGCTCTGCGCTCCGCTATGGATAGGTGAGTGGATGCGGGCAGGGGGGGGGCGAGCGGAGGAGGCGCGGGGGGGTCGGATGAGGTCGGAGGAGGACGAGTGCGAGCGGCGGATGCGCGGCGATGCGGCGTCGGGATTCGGCGGATTCGTATAGTGGAAAATGGCGTCGGGATTCGAATCCACGAATATCGAATATTTCCTAATATTCGAGGGATTCGTGGATTCGCCGGATTCGTCGTCCCACCCCTAATAAATAGATTATGCAGAGAACCGTACATTCTGGTGAAGTTGTCAGGTTCACAGAAAGCAGGAAAAGTGAAAAAGTAATACTATGTTACAAATACAATATTAATATTATGGCTACAGAGAAGCCAATAACATAATATATTACAAGGTAGTGATGGACTGAACATCAAATGTTGCGTTTAAAAAACGTGAATCTACCGCAAACATTCACGAACCAGCAATTCACGGCCGGCTCCATAGTCTTTAATGGGCAGGCAAACTTCAGAACTTTCAGGGCATCTCTGCAGCCACAATTTCTTTAAAAAAAGGTGTAAAAAATGTCCCAAAACCCGGACAGTGGCATGGCAGAGGAGAGTCAACTGCGAAATTGTCGCCAAAAAAACCTATTTTGCGCAAATGCTTTTTTGATTGATGTTTTTAAAATCTAATGGCTGCCAAATTTAGCGGTTAATAGCACAGCCCCCGTACGTACTAGAAACACCAATTTGCAAAGTATGTTAAGGAGGACAAAGGGAATAAGAGAAAAAAAAACTATTTTTTTCAAAAAGACCTTCAACAAACAAGATGAAAAAACTCTATATTTAAATGCAGCAAAATGACAGATAATGTATTAACATAAATGTATCTTTTTTTATATGTTCGGAGCGTGGGAAATAAAAAAGAAAAAGATATGGGAACTCCCAATCCTCTAATTCTTTGTCTCCGGTGCAGGTTGGGAGATGCCCATGTGAGGCTTCGTATTACAAGCCCACGTGGACCATGGTATGGGGGGGGGGGGGGGGGGGGGGGCTTTGGAGGAAAGAAGAGGTTTAGCCAATCAATGGACAAGGGGTTCTACCACACCTTCGGGGCCCCATGAGGAGGTGGGGGCCGAGAGGGCTAGTGGGGGGTTCATGGTGGCATCTGGGTAATAATGATCGTAATCAGCTAATTAGGATTACGCAATTTTTTGCGTACATTTTCGTAATTTCCCCTATATGTAACTACGATTTGTACATCTAATTGATTTTGTATAGTAATTCGGAATTCCGCATAAAATTTCGCGTAATTTTTGCGTAATTTCGTGCTGATTTTGGCAGTGAATAGTAAAGCCCCCACACATGCTATTGACACCTAAATTGCTACAAATATCAAGGAGAATAGTGGGTACAAGTCACAAAAATAATTTTCCAAAAAGACCTTGTAGTTTTTTTACTTGTACCCCACTATTCTCCTTAAAGGACTTACGAGGCCAACGGAGTAAAGAAAGTTAATTACTTGCATGGTCGTTTCAGGCACGGAGGACGCTGTCTGCGCCCTCCGTGCCGCTCCGCCGGGTCCCCCCGCTCATTATCCCCCCTGGCCGGCTCTCGACCCCACGACACGGGTCGGGCTCTCCTGCCTCTTCAAAGATGGCCGCTTCCTCTGGCCGCGGCTGCGCAGTCCGCCTGGCCGCGAGTGCGGCTGCACAGCTCTAGGGCCAACCCCCCCGATCCACGCTACGTAGCAAGTAATTAACTTTTTTTACTCCTCTTGGCCTCGTAAGTCCTTTAAAGCGGAATGAAACCCAGCATTTCTACTTTGCTATAATAGATTATTTACAGCGTATTATATACAATCAACATTTTTTTTTAACTAGAACTGCATTCAAAGGGTTAACACAGGCTTTAGAAGCTTCCCTGCAAGCAGAGCTGGCGGCTTCTGAACTTTACATAATGTTATCTTGTGTTTAATTGTATCAAGTGAGAAATGTAAACAAACATTTAACATTTAACATTATGCTAAATTATGAAATATTACTATTACATACAAAATGAATTACGATTTTCCCTGGAATTTCGCATTACGATTACGATGCGTAATTGCAAATTTCAATGCGAAATTTTGTATTTGCGAAATTTCAGCCCACCACTGCATCTCTAAGACCCTTTTAAGAACGGGGCCCCCAGATGCCAGCCCCCTCCCCAGGAGAAGTTAATATAGGGGTAAAAAGTGCCCGTTACACGTTTTCACAAAGAGTTAATGAAATAAAAACACAACCACGAAAAAGTCCTTTAATGTTCTTAATTAACAATAAATACTTACCTTTAAAAAATGTTCCCATGCCAATATCCTCGGAAATTGTCCCACGCCAATATCCTCGGAAATTGTCCCACGCCAATATCCTCGGAAATTTTCCCACACCAATATCCTCTAATCTTGCAACTTTGATTGAATATCTCCCCGCCACAGCTCCAGCTATACTAAGTATAGCTGAGAGCCCCATCCCTAGCACTGTACCGCCACCTCCCACTGTCCTCCCCGCCCCCCACACCTATTATACCCCACCCATGCTGGCACCTAGAGCACTCATGGGGGTGCGATAGGTGTGGGTGCGAGAGGTGTGAGCAGGTGGGGAGGACAGCGGGAGCCGGCTGTGGAGCATCCGCATATGACGGAGCTCTTAGCTAGCTACTGTATATTGATATAGCTGAGATCAAAGCATCTTTAAATTTCCCTCCAGGGTTCCCCATCCTCCTGGTCCCCATAGGTCTGTTAATAAACCAATGAATGCAATCCTACATTGTGAAGGCAATCCTACGCATACATTAAACATATTTATCATTGGATACATTTTGATAGGATAAAAAGCCTGAGTACAGATATATCTGAGGTAACCCACATCGCCATAGGCCCAAAACCTTGTGAAGTGCAGGTAAAGAGGCACCATAGTGACATGCATTAATATCCTGTTTTCAGCATCAGAAACACTTCCTATATCTATATGTTGCAGTTTATTTTCATTGAAGGTGACGAAAGCAACACATATTTTTATCCTTTTTTAACTTTGGGATGAGATAAAATCGATGACTCGTTTTATTGCTCACCTCACTATTTTTCCTCACTTCCTGTCCCCATGACAATCCATTTTCAAGCTATATATATATATATATATATATATATATATATATATATATATATATATATATATATATATATATATATATATATATATATATATTCTACATGTGACATTTCTCCTGACTGCTGGTAGTAGCATTCGAGTTACAGGACAGATTTCAGTGCTGTGCCATTTGCATCTCTGTATATACTCCTTGGTTGGTTACAAAAACAAAGATGAAAGGCAGATGATGGAGAAAAGTCAGAGGTACCAGGGGGTGTGCTGATTTGTCATGCCGTGGCATCTGTGATTTCCAGCAAGAGAAAGCCATTACTTCCCAGGATGAAGAAGAGGTGGTTGACTGGCTCAGTCAATGTTCCACCTCTTCTTTCTCTTCTACCACCAGCGTTCCTGCAGCCTCCTTCTCATCCTCCTTTGCTGTGGGCAACCAAACCAGCTGGTCAAAACAGAGGCTTTAAAAAAATTTGTTGGAATTCTGGAGCTGTACTGGCATGTGCTAGGGCAGGCCAACCAATCTCTGGCACACAGCACTGGGGCAAGGGTCCATCTGACCACAGACACCTGGTCTTCCAAACGTGGGAAAGGTAGGTATATAACCTTCACTTCCCACTGGGGAAATCTAGTGATGACGGTGGGGAAAGAAGGACTGTGTGGCTGTTAAATGAAATATGTGCCAACCCCGCGATTTACAGCCAGACCTGCCACTTCTCCTCCAACTCTTGTCCTCCTCCCTCTGCATTCTCTTCCTTCGATGCGTCCTCCTCTTCCACTGTGTCCCCCAAGCTCCCTGGAGTCTGTTCCAAGATGCAGGTATGCCTCTGTCATGCAGTGTTGTGGATGTTGTGCCTGGAATCCAAAAGCCATACTGGAGCTGCACTCTGCATGCACAGGCTCATAAGTGGCTGACCCAACACAACCTCAGCTTTGATTACGTCATGTGCGACAACAATGGCCAATCTGGTAGCTGCACTGAATTTGACACATGTGCCATGGATCACTGACCCTACACTGCCATGGCGTGCTTTGGTGAGATTCAGCAGCAGCAGGGCCTGTTCTAGACTATTTGCTGCCTGAGGCAAACTTGTAAGGACGCGCCCCCCCCCCCCCCCCCGATTTGGAACGATCGTTCAACACCCATAAATTTTCACCCTCAATATAGGTAGGTAGCCAGGTATAGGTGCCCCTGGCATAGGGTAGCCAGGTATAGTTGCCCCGTTATAGGTAGCTAGTATAGTTGCCCCCAGTATAGGTAGTACAGGTAGTCCCCGGTTAATGAACGAGATAGGCACTGTACGTTCATTCTTAACCTGAATCTGTTCTTAAGTCAGAACATTGTGCCATCTCTATCTCCTGTACCTCCTCTGTACCCCTGTGCCTCCAGTGTCCCCCTCTGCATCACCTCTGCCCTTTGTACCTGTTTTTACAAGTTAAAAAGCAATTTTTTCTTTGAATTTTTTAAAATCGATTTTCTTAAAAACTACAAGTCCATTTTTTTTGTCTTGACTTGCTCCCATGGAAACACAGAATCCATGCCATTTGTATTGGTTCTTTGTTCGTAAGTCGTGTGTTCATAAGTTGGGGACTACCTGTATAATTGCCCCCAGTATAGGTAGCATAGTATAGTTGCCCCCAATATAGGTGCCCCAGTATAGTTAGCTGGTATAGTTGCCCCCAGTATAGGTAGCATAGTTGCCCCAGTATAGGTAGCTAGTATAGTTGCCCCAGTACAGGTAGTATAATTGCCCCTGTATAGGTAGTATAATTGTCCCCGTATACGTTTCCCCCTCATATAGATAGCATGGAGGGGGTAGCAGCCAGGAAGGGGGAGCAGCAGGCACAGTGGTGGGGAAGTGGGGGGTCAGACCTGAGCCCCCATCCGTTCTCCCCCTCTAGCTATTAGCGCAGCGCGTGTGTGTCAGGCAGTGGGCGAGGAAGCAATAACTCACCTCTTCCTTCCATGTTCTAGGTGCTGTGTTCTACAGCATTGTGGGCAGCATTGAAGGAAGTGAGGAGCTGTTCGAACACAGCACTTGTAACGCAATGAGGAAGGAAGAGCTGGAGGGGGAGTGCGGACAGGGGGGACCCTGGGGGGGGGGGGGGTCTGTGCCTGCTGCTCACCCTTCTTGGCTGCTACCCCCTCCAGCTCACCTCACGGCGCCCTCCCCAGGGGTGGAGGTAAGCCAGGTGGCGACACTTCCTGATTCTGCCTGGCGCCATCCCCAGACTTCCGCCACCTGAGGAAGACGCCTCACTTGACGTCATGGGTGGTCCGGGCCTGAGCATCAGTACAAGTTGCCTGTGAGATGCCTTATTTGCGACTGCCCCACCAGATAGAATACCACGCTGCTCATATTTGAATGGCTCTACTGGTAGCAACATGCTTTAATGAGTACCTGTGTGCACTTGCTGGTAGGACTGTCATGGACGAGCTGGAGCGTGAGGAGGGCTCGAGGAGTCATCGGCTGTACATGGGCCGAGGGGGGAATCTGAGGAAGAGTCAGAGGAGGAGGATGACCCTGGTCTTGTCTGTGGCTGGTGGGGGGGGGAACAAATCCACCGGCATTTTTTAAAGAAATTGTTGCTGTAGAGATGCCCTGAAGGTTTCAGAACTTTGCCCTTCCATTAAAGTATGTTGTGCCTGCCGGTTCGCGCTCGTTCCACGAACACAAGAGCTTCATGTTCGGCCATGACTACAGTAATTTCCAGCCATCTGAGAGAAGCAAAAAAAGAAACCTTCCGCCCCCCCCCCCCCCTTCCCTCACCTTGGGGCTCCCCCTTGCTCACTCCCCCCTCCAGACTTAAGCTTTGCAGGCGGCTGGCAGCGGATGGGGATTTACCTGTCTTCTTCCAGGTGCAAGAGGGCACTCTGCATGCCGCTAGTCTGGTCTGGTGTAGACTAGAGCAGCGGCACGAAGGAGGAGGTAAGCCCTCGCCCCACTGCCAGCTGCACACAAAGTTTAATTCTGGAGGGGGGGAGCAAGTAAGGGGGCCCCAAAGTGAGGGAGGGAGGGAGATGGCCCCCCTTCCCCACTGCTGTGCCCGCTGCTCCCCCTCCACTGTGCTGCCTCCCCTCCACATGCCAGGGTTGGACAACGTCCACCCACTAAAAAAAAGTAGGTGGACGTCGTTCACCCGCATTCACGCAGGACTCGATCACTGAAGTAACTCCTCTTTTCATATACAGCTCCCTTGAGAAGCAGCTCTTCTCTTGTGTTGTCCCCATCTGCAGTCTTCCTTTTCCATTTGACTCCTCTACCCAAATATGGTTTCCTAATACTTTGTACCACACACTGTTTGCTACCTGTGAGTAAAGTAAAGGGTTATTATGGTACCTGTCTCATGAATTATCTTTATGGTGTAATCTAAATATGTTTAGGATCTGCTTTTTTAAAATTGCTTCTCTTAAGGTCCCCTCCTCTTTTCGGCAAAAGCACTTTTCTTAATGCCCCCAAAAGGAAAACCTGGCTTCAGGGGCATAAAGAGATCATTTGCATATTCGGTAGTAGTGCATTGTGGGTAACCACAGATGTTCACTTAAAACTGAATTATCACAAATACCTTCTGTTTTAAGAAGGCAAACCCCCGAACCTCCGAGTTGCGAGAACTTGGAGGGGGAATAGTATTTAACGCCGCCTCTGATTTTAGCGGCACCAGGGAGAGCCGTCATTTGGCTCTCCCCATGCCGAGCTGAGCGGTGCTCACACAATATGTACTCGGGCTTTTCGGCTCTTTTAGTACCGTATAAATTCCTTGTGGTTTTGGGTCACCCCAAGCTGCTTTGTTACGCTGAAAGGAAAATGACAAAGATCATTTTCAAGTGTTTGGGGAAAATACATGTCAGGTCTTAGAGGATAGGTAACATTTGTAAGAAGCCACAGAAGCTACCGGCTTTACTTTTGCTCATTTTCTTTTTTTTCTGACAAATGAGCCCCACTGACTGTAGAGATGTAGGGAAAGTTAGAGGCCATCTACAGATAGGGCAGTAGTTTAGAGTGTAAAGGACGAATTCGGGACACAAACACACACACATGCACACACATAGAATAGAGCATAGGAGACGATGATGACTAGCATCAGTTAGTATAGGTTAGTGATAGTGTAGAATAGGTCCTCCCCTAAGAGAGCCTACCTTGTCGTGGTGGCCAGGCTTATGGTCTTTTAGCCATAAATATGATATGATGATACCATTCAGAATGAAGCTGTCAGTTGGATTGGGCAACTGTCATCTCATGTCTACATGTTCCATTCTATTGAAATGAGTCGGACCACTGGACAAATTCTTCTCCGGCACATCCCAAGGATTCTCAATGGGATTAAGGTCTGGAATCTTTGTGTGAAAATGATGTCTCATGCTCCCTGAATCACTCTTTCACAATTTCAACCCAATGATTCCTGGCTGTCATCTTGGAATATGCCATCAGGGAAGAAGAATTACATCCGCTGACAACATTTTAACAATTGAACCAGTGGCGCTGCTATACTGGGGCACTGCCCCCCCCCCTGGGAATCACTGTACCCCTTGGAGTGCCCTCCCCCCATCCAGTAATATACAGTTAACTGTTTCCAGGCTCCAGCAGCATACATTGAACAGAAAAGAGTCTGTAAATAAGTTTCCATGCCATCCAGAGTCTTTGTAGGTGCTAAGTAAACCGTAAATACCTCACAATCCCTGTAATTAGTTCCTATCATTGCTGAATAGAGATGGCCCATGGTTCGCCGGCGAACGGTTCCAGGCGAAATTCCGGTGGTTCGCGGTTCGCCTTCTATGGTGAACTTTCCGGAAGTTCGGTTCGCCCCCATAGTGCACCATTAGGGTCAACTTTGACCCTCTACATCACAGTCAGCAGGCACATTGTAGCCAATCAGGCTACACTAGCTTCTGGAGCCACTCCCCCCCTTATATAAGGCAGGCTCCGCCGGCCATTACACTCACTTGTGTGCCTGCTATAGTGAGTGTAGGGCGAGCTGCTGCAGACTGTTTCTCCTAGGGAAAGATTAGTTAGGCTCTTGGCTTGTTAGCTTTCTCCTGGCTGATTCTTATTGCTATAATAGCACCCCACAACAGCTCTTTTGAGAGCTAATCTTGTTCTTGTGATCTATTTTTTTTCTGTGTGTCCCACTGACACTTGTGTTGCATAGACAGCCTTGCTAATTCATACTGTGTGTGTGCCACTACCAGGCCCAGCACATTCAGTGACTACAAGTGTGACAGGTGCACATTGTAATTCCCAGTACTGCATATACCTAGTACCTGTTGTGTTTAGTTAACCCACCTCATCGCTGCATATACCTACCTTTTGTGTTGCGTGAACCCACCTCATCACTGCATATACCTACATTTTGTGTTGAGTGAACCCACCTCACTGCATATACCTAGCTGTTGTGTTCAGTGAACCCACCTCACTGCATATACCTACCTTTTGTGTTGAGTGAACCCACCTCACTGCATATACCTACCTTTTGTGTTTAGTGAACTCACCTCACTGCATATACCTAGCTGTTTTGTTCAGTGAACCCACCTCACAGCATATACCTAGCTATTGTGTTCAGTGAACCCACCTCACTGCATAAACCTACCTTTTCTGTTGAGTGAACCCACCTCACTGCATATACCTACCTTTTGTGTTCAGTGAACCCACCTCACTGCATATACCTAGCTGTTGTGTTCAGTGAACCCACCTCACTGCATAAACCTACCTTTTGTGTTGAGTGAACCCACCTCACTGCATATACCTACCTTTTGTGTTCAGTTAACCCACCTCACTGCATATATCTACCTTTTGTGTTGAGTGAACCCACCTCACTGCATATACCTAGCTGTTGTGTTGAGTGAACCCACCTCACTGCATATACCTACCTTTTGTGTTGAGTGAACCCACCTCACAGCATATCCCTAGCTGTTGTGTTCAGTGAACCCACCTCATCATAGCATATACCTAACTGTTGTGTTGAGTGAACCCACCTCATCACTGTATATTCCTAGCTGTTGTGTTGAGTGAACCCACCTCACTGCATATACCTACCTTTTGTGTTGAGTGAACCCACCTCACTGCATATACCTAGCTGTTGTGTTGAGTGAACCCACCTCACTGCATATACCTACCTTTTGTGTTGAGTGAACCCACCTCACAGCATATCCCTAGCTGTTGTGTTCAGTGAACCCACCTCATCATAGCATATACCTAACTGTTGTGTTCAGTGAACCCACCTCATCACAGCATATACCTAGCTGTTGTGTTCAGTGAACCCACCTCACTGCATATACCTACCTTTTGTGTTGAGTGAACCCACCTCACTGCATATACCTAGCTGTTGTGTTCAGTGAACCCACCTCACTGCATATACCTAGCTGTTGTGTTCAGTGAACCCACCTCAAAGCATATACCTAGCTTTTGTGTTCAGTGAACCCACCTCACAGCATATACCTACCTTTTGTGTTGAGTGAACCCACCTCACTGCATATACCTAGCTGTTGTGTTGAGTGAACCCACCTTACTGCATATACCTACCTTTTGTGTTGAGTGAACCCACCTCACTGCATATACCTACCTTTTGTGTTCAGTGAACCCACCTCACTGCATATACCTAGCTGTTGTGTTCAGTGAACCCACCTCACTGCATATACCTACCTTTTGTGTTGAGTGAACCCACCTCACTGCATATACCTACCTTTTGTGTTCAGTGAACCCACCTCACTGCATATACCTAGCTGTTGTGTTGAGTGAACCCACCTCACTGCATATACCTACCTTTTGTGTTGAGTGAACCCACCTCACAGCATATCCCTAGCTGTTGTGTTGAGTGAACCCACCTCATCATAGCATATACCTAACTGTTGTGTTGAGTGAACCCACCTCATCACTGTATATCCCCAGCTGTTGTGTTGAGTGAACCCACCTCACTGCATATACCTAGCTGTTGTGTTCAGTGAACCCACTTCACAGCATATACCTAGCTGTTGTGTTCAGTGAACCCACCTCACTGCATATACCTACCTTTTGTGTTGAGTGAACCCACCTCACGGCATATCCCTAGCTGTTGTGTTGAGTGAACCCACCTCACTGCATATACCTAGCTGTTTTGTTCAGTGAACCCACCTCATCACAGCATATACCTAGCTGTTGTTTTCAGTGAACCCACCTCACTGCATATACCTACCTTCTGTGTTGAGTGAACCCACCTCACTGCATATACCTACCTTTTGTGTTGAGTGAACCCAGCTCACAGCATATACCTAGCTGTTGTGTTCAGTGAACCCACCTCACAGCATATACCTAGCTGTTGTGTTCAGTGAACCCACCTCATCACAGCATATACAGTGGGTTGCAAAAGTATTCGGCCCCCTTGAAGTTTTCCACATTTTGTCACATTACTGCCACAAAAATGCATCAATTTTATTGGAATTCCACATGAAAGACCAATACAAAGTGGTGTACATGTGAGAAGTGGATCGAAAATCATACATGATTCCAAACATGATTCCAAACATTTTTTTACAAATAAATAACTGCAAAGTGGGGTGTGCATAACTATTCGGCCCCCTGAGTCAATACTTTGTAGAACCACCTTTTTGCTGCAATTACAGCTGCCAGTCTTTTACGGTATTGTACAGCTTTGCACATCTAGAGACTGAAATCCTTGCCCATTCTTCTTTGCAAAACAGCTCCAGCTCAGTCATATTAGATGGACAGCGTTTGTGAACAGCAGTTTTCAGATCTTGCCACAGATTCTCGATTGGATTTAGATCTGGACTTTGACTGGGCCATTCTAACACATAGATATGTTTTGTTTTAAACCATTCCATTGCTGCCCTGGCTTTATGTTTAGGGTCATTGTCCTGCTGGAAGGTGAACCTCCGCCCCAGTCTCAAGTCTTTTGCAGTCTCCAAGAGGTTTTCTTCCAAGTTTGCCCTGTATTCATCTTCCCATCAACTCTGACCAGCTTCCCTGTCCCTGCTGAAGAGATGCACCCCCCGAGCATGATGCTGCCACCACCATATTTGACAGTGTGTATGGTGTGTTTATAGTGATGTGCAGTGTTAGTTTTCCGCCACACATAACGTTTTGCATTTTGGCCAAAAAGTTCCATTTTGGTCTCATTTGACCAGAGCACCTTCTTCCACATGGTTGCTGTGTCCCCCACATGGCTTGTGGCAAACTGCAAATGGGACTTCTTATGCTTTCTGTTAACAATGCCTTTCTTCTTGCCACTCTTCCATAAAGGCCAACTTTGTACAGTGCATGACTAAAAGTTGTCCTATGGACAGAGTCTCCCACCTGAGCTGTAGATCTCTGCAGCTTGTCCAGAGTCACCATGGGCCTCTTGACTGCATTTCTGATCAGAGCTCTCCTTGTTTGGCCTGTGAGTTTAGGTGGACGGCCTTGTCTTGGTAGGTTTAGAGTTGTGCCATACTCCTTCCATTTCTGAATGATCGCTTGAACAGTGCTCCGTGGGATGTTCAAGGCTTTGGAAATCTTTTTGTAGCCTAAGCCTGCTTTAAATTTCTCAATAACTTGATCCCTGACCTGTCTTGTGTGTTCTTTGGACTTCACAGTGTTGTTGCTCCCAATATTCTATTAGACAACCTCTGAGGCCCTCACAGAGCAGCTGTATTTGTACTGACATTAGATTACACACAGGTGCACTCTATTTAGTCATTAGCACTCATCAGGCAATGTCTATAGGCAACTGACTGCACTCAGATCAAAGGGGGCCGAATAATTATGTACACATCACTTTGCAGTTATTTATTTGTAAAAAATGCTTGGAATCATGTATCATTTTCGTTCCACTTCTTATGTGTACATCACTTTGTGGTGGTCTTTCATGTGTAATTCCAATAAAATTGATTCGTGTTTGTGGCAGCCAGTAATATGACAAAATGTGGAAAACTTCAAGGGGGCCGAATACTTTACCCAAGAACCCACTGTACTTAGCTGTTGTGTTCAGTGAACCCACCTCATTACAGCATATACCTAGCATCCCCCCCGAGATGGACAAAATGGACAAACCAGATAGAGGAAGAGGTAGAGGCAGACCCAAAGGAAGGCTACCTGGCACCGGCAGATCTGTGTGAGGTCATGTTGATGTGATTTAGTGCGGCCGTGGCCCAAAGTACAGCGCTCAGAAGAAGGCACGTGCCATCAACTCCCAAGATTGTCAGGACGTGCTTGACTATTTAACACAGAACATCTCATCTCCTGCACCCACCAGCTCTACTACAAGCACCACATCCGCTGCATTTGACACTTCGCAGGAGTTATTTGGTGGTGAAATCACTGATTCCCAGCCACTACTGCAACAACAAGATGAAGGCGCTAAGCAAGTTACACCACCTCATGTGAGAGTTAGGCGACACTATGGATGTAACGTGTGAGGATGAGGATGATGAAGTACCTGCTGTTGGTGCAGTTTTGGAGGTGTCTGAGGCAAGCGAAGCTGCGCAGGATGATTATGATGATGATGATACGGATCCCATGTATGTTCCGAATAGAGGAGATGAACAGGGGGACAGTTCAGAGGGGGAGTCAGAGAGGAGTAGAAGGAGACGAGTTGCTGAAAGAAGCAGGGGGAGCTCAATGTCAGAAACAGCTGGTGGAACGTCCGGCGCCATGTATCGCCACCTATGTACAGCCAGCCAACATGCCCTTCAACGTCAGCTGCTGAGGCCACCATAGTGCCATCACCCCAGGGGGGCTCAGCGGTTTGGAAATTTTTTAGTGTGTCTGCCTCAGATCGGAGCAAAGCCATCTGTACTCTCTGCCAGCAAAAACTGAGCCGTGGAAAGGCCAACACCCACGTAGGGACAAGTGCCTTACGAAGGCACCTGGAGAAAAGGCACAAACTGCAATGGGAAGAGCACCTGAGGAAAAGCAGCACACAAAAGAAAAGCCATCCTCCTTCTCCCCTTCCTCCTTCAGGTGCAGCGTCTTCAGCCGCTTTCTCCCTTTCACCTTCACAGCCACACTCCTCCAATCTGCCTCTGACCTTGAGCGGTTCCTGCTCCTCTGCCCACAGCAGCCAGGTGTCCGTGAAGGAAATTTTTGAGCGGAAGAAGCCAATTTCTGCCAGTCACCCCCTTGCCCGGGTCTGACAGCTGGCGTGGCAGAACTGTTAGCTCGCCAGCTGTTACCATACAAGCTGGTGGACTCTGAGGCCTTCCGTAAATTTGTGGCCATTGGGACACCACAGTGGAAGATGCCAGGCCGCAATTATTTCTCTAAAAAGGCGATACCCAAACTACCACCGTGAAGTGGAGAGGCAAGTGGTGTCATCTCTGGCGCACAGCGTTGGGTCAAGGGTCGGTCAGGGCCGCTACATTACTTACACAGCCCATTGGGTTAACCTGGTGACTGATGGCAAGCAGGGAGCACGTGGCCGTGCAGCGGACCAACTTGTGACATCTCCACGGCTTGCAGGCAGACCTCCTGCCACCTCCTCTCCACCTGCTACATCCTCTTCGCTGTCGTCATCCTCCTCCTCCTTCTTGGCTGGTGCCGCAATCTCCTCTCCAGCTACACAGCCCCAGCTCCCCAGGGTCTATGCTGCATGCCAGGTACGATGGTGTCACGCCATTTTAGACATGTTTTGCCTCAAAGCGGAGAGTCACACTGGACAAGCTCTCCTGGCTGCTCTTAACAAACAGGTGGATCAGTGGCTGACCCCGCACCAGCTGGAGATCGGCAACGTGGTGTGTGACAATGGCAGCAATCTCCTTTCCGCTTTGAATTTGGGAAAGCTGACACATGACCCAGGCTTAGGGGACGTCCTGAAGCAGGCCAGGAAGTTGTGTGGGCATTTCAGGCAGTCTTACAAGGCCATGGCACGCTTTGCAGGCATTCAGCAGAGAAACAACTTGCCGGTGAGACGCTTGATATGTGATAGCTCGACTCGCTGGAATTCGACCCTGCTCATGTTCTCTCGCCTGCTAGACCAGGAGAAAGCCGTCACCCAGTACCTGTACAATTACAATAGAAGGACACAATCTGGGGAGATGGGGATGTTCTGGCCCAACAACTGGACACTGTTGCGAAATGCATGCAGGCTCATGCAGCCTTTTGAGGAGGTGACCAACCTGGTGAGTCGCAGTGAAGGCACCATCAGCGACTTGATCCCCTATGCTTACTTCCTGGAGCGTGTCGTGCGCAGAGTGGTGGATCAAGCTGTGGAGGAGCGTGAAGAGGAACAGTTACGGCAGGAACAGTTGTGGGAGCAATTTGCATCAGAATCAGATGTTTCCTCAACACCTGCGGCAGCACAGAGGGGGGAGGAGGATGAAGAGTTGTGTGGGGAAGAAGAGGAGTCAGACTCGGATGATGAGGAATGTGTTTCTGTGGAGGAGGAGGAGGAGGCAGCAGGAGAAGAACAACCACAGCAGGCGTCGCAGGGGGCTTGTGCTGCTCAGCGTCCCTGTGGTATTGTTCGTGGCTGGGGGGAGGAGGAGGAGTACTTACCTGATGTCACCGAGAAAAAGCAAGAGGAGATGGAGAGTACGTCTGGATCCAACTTTGTGCAGATGGCGTCTTTCATGCTGTCCAGCCTGTTGAGGGACCCTCAAGGGGAATGAGCTGTACTGGGTGGCCACACTACTAGACCCTCGGTATAGGCACAAAGTGGCGGACATGTTACCAACTCTCCAGAAGGCAGAAAGGATGCAGCACTTGCAGAGCAAGCTAGCAACTATACTTTACAATGCGTTTAAGGGTGATGTCACACCACAACGCAAAGGTACCACTGCCAGTAACCCTCCTCCCATGTCCACGCAGCCAAGGACAGGATGCTTCAGCGATCTCATGGTGATGTCGGACATGCGGACATTCTTTAGTACAATGCCTCGCCTTAGCCATTCCGGATCCACCCTCCACCAACGCCTGGACCGGCAGGTAGCCGACTACCTGGCCTTGAGTGTGGATGTAGACACTGTGAGCAGCGATGATGAACCCTTGGACTACTGGGTGCGCAGGCTTGACCTGTGGCCAGAGCTGTCCCAATTTGCCATCCAACTTCTGTCTTGCACTGCCTCAAGCGTCCTGTCAGAAAGGACCTTTAGCGCAGCTGGAGGCATTATCACTGAGAAGAGAAGTCGCCTAAGTCACAAAAGTGTTTTGTACCTCACCTTTATCAAAATGAATAAGGAATGGATCCTGGAGGGCTACTGCCCGCCCGAAGACTAAGTCAGTCCCCACACACAGCATCTCTGCCTGCAGGCCGCTTAAGTGCCTTCTCCGCTACCACCAACACCCTCCAGGACTCCAGGCGGATTACTGAATTTTTAAGGCCGCTGCTAGCAGCGGCCGCTATACTACTGCCACAGCATCTATGCCTGCCTAATTTTTCTGGCTGCACTGCGGCTGCAACAACAAAACAAAAGGCATGTACATGTGCCTATTCCCCTTCGTGATCATTACCTTGCCGCGGTGAAGGGGCTTGCGTATCACAATGAAGCAATGACCGCCGGATATATGAGTGTCTCGGGGGGGTGGCACACCAAATATAATAAGGTCGTTGCTTCATTGTGGACAGACCAAATTTGATCAGCTGGGCAGTCACTGTTGTTCTATCACTGAGCTACCACAGCCCGGCGACCATATGGGTATGAACACCGCCACGGCCTGCACTCTCGCCATTGTGCGCACCAGACCAGCACGGCCGTCACTATGCAAACAGCTGCTTGCGGTGCGTTACACAGTGTGTTTGGTATGTCAGTGTGAAGCAGTACTCTAATTACACTCCCTGATTGATGTATACACATGCAAGATGTTTTAAAGCACTTTAGGCCTGCAATTTAGCATTCAATGTGATTTCTGCCCTTAAAACGCTGCTTTGCGTCCAATCCAGATTTTTACCCGGGACTTTTGGCGTCTATCCCACTCATCCATGCCCCCCTCCACGTGTTAGACTCCTTGAAACATCTTTTCCATCACTTTTGTGGCCAGCATAATTTTTTCTAGTTTTTAAAATTCGCCTCCCCATTGAAGTCTATGGCGGATCGCGAACGTTCACATGTTCACGAACGTTTGCGGAGGTTCACAAACCGGGTTTGCGAACCTAAAATCGGAGGCTCGGGCCATCTCTATTGCTGAACTGGTTAGCCTTATTTTTATCCCCGGAGGCAAAAAAAAAATATCTAAAGCTCGCCATACAAGCATTGATTTTGATCACCCAAATGGTTCCCACCAGCCAGCCATCATGCCCCTTTTGAGTCATCCCAAAAATTGTAAGCTGGAGCCACCAGTGAATTGAACATGCTAGAAATTCACACCCGCTAACTATTGTTACGCATCCCCACTGGCAGCTTGTTCCTGCTGTTCTCGTCTTTCCCTTCCCCGTAGCACAGGACACAATGCTTCCCAAAATGAGTAAGGCATTATATCCCTCCCCCACCATAAAAAAAGAAAATAAATCCTGATACTACAGTGAGACACCTCTTAAAAGAGCACTGTAATGGTGCCCATACATGGTACAATTTTTTAATTTTTTTTTTAATTAGATAATTTTGTTCAATTATGCCTGAATGCATTGTCTACTAAGTTGATATTGTTTTCAGTGCATTATTACCAAATTTGTAGCAGCTTCTTTCTTTTTCATCTGTCCTGCCTTCTCATTGTGCTGAGTACGTAGCATAGACAGGAAAATGGAATAACTGACAATTTCAGTGCCAAGTGCACACTATTTCCATTTGTCAAACATATCGTCATGCTCTGGGCAGTGTCCACTGTCAGCTCTGACACTTTCTACAAGGAGCCTCATCATTCATCACACCGTTAATTACAGTTTAGCACTTTTGTACGTTGGTCTTTAATGCACAACAAACTAGCACAACCAGTAAAAATATTTTGGGTATTTTCTAGTCAAACAGCATTCTGAAGCTAACACTGTAATAAATGATGCTCATTTTATTTTTCTTAAAGGGGAACTTCAGCCTAAACAAACATACTGTCATCAAGTTACATTAGTTATGTAAATTAGAATAGATAGATAATATAATCTCTTACCCACCCTGTTTTAAAAGAACAGGCAAATGTTTGTGATTCATGGGGGCTGCCATCTTTGTCATGGTGGGAGCCATCTTTTTGGTTGAAAGGAGGTGACAAGGAGCAGGAGACACAGTTCCAACTGTCCTGTGTCCTGATTACCCCTCCCAGCTGCACACGCTAGGCTTCAAATGTCAAAAATTGCACCAAAACAGCAGAACAAGAACAACAATATCAGAAATCCCATCATGCTTTGCACAGCATCAGGGGGAAAAAAAGCCCGGGCAGTTTTCTTCTGTGCAGCTAAAAATGAGGCTTGTATAAGAGAAACAAAGTTCTGATGCTGTGAAACTGTTAAAGAAACACCAAGCCTTTTCAGTGCTGCTGAGTCGATTTTTAGTCCGGAGGTTCACTTTAAGCAGCTGTTAAAATGTCAGTATAAGTAAAGTCATCATCTACTTGCTGTTCAACTCGTGTAGACCAGTTTATGTAATTTCTTATTCTTAGTGCTATTGAATCCATAATAAAATATTACATTTATAATTTGGCTGAGCTTGGTGAAAAAGAACAGGCATTAGAATTATTACACTTTCCTGCTTGTTATCTTGAACTATTAGTGCTGTATGTATACAGTACATATTTTTAGCCTTTGGTGACATACATGCATATTGTTATCATTAGTCAATGTCATGCTGAGTAAATACCAGTTCAGTTAATCTAGGCTTGGGGCAGGTGTGGTTTTTGAAAGCTTTTACAAAAACAGGAATAAGGTATGCAAGTAGCAAATCTGGCCTTGTGTACAAAAAGAGACTGAAACAGGCTGTGTTGCTAAATGTCTTGGCAAACATAAGACAATTGCAGTGCTGCTCGGATACCACTTTTCACTATCTGGAACTAATTTGGACCCGGATACCCCTCTATCCGATCCGGGTCGAACATCTGGATCAAAAATTTTCCGATTCGAATCCGGGTCGGATATCCGACCCTAGTATCCGCCGGATTTGGACATCCGGATGGAAAACCGAAGTGGCCTTTAAATTGCTTTAAAAACGTTTTTTTTAGGTTATATGAGGCATGTAGCATCATTATTTTTGAAAGGGGAACACTAATTGATGATGTGGGGACTTAAAATCCCCCCCCCCCCAAAAGAAAATGGCTGTCAAAGTGCAAAGGGCCAAGTGCCAAATGCAAAGTGCCAAGTGCAAAGGGCAAAGTGCAAAGGGCCAAGTGCCAATTGCAAAGTGCCAAGTGCAAAGGGCCAAGTGCCAAATGCAAAGGGCCAAGTGCCAAATGCAAAGTGCTAAGTGCAAAGCACCAAGTGCAAAGGGCCAAGTTCCAAATGCAAAGTGCCAAGTGCAAAGGGCCAAGTGCCAAATGCAAAGTGCCAAGTGCAAAGGGCCAAGTGCCAAATGCAAAGGGCCAAGTGCCAAATGCAAAATGCCAAGTGCAAAGGGCCAAGTGTCAAATGCAAAGGGCCAAGTGCAAATGCCATGTGCAAAGTGCCAAGTGCAAAGTGGCACTTTGCACATGTTTGCACGTGTTTGCATGTGTTTGCACTTTGCACATGTTTGCACTTATTTGCAAAGGGCCAAGTGCCAAATGCAAAGTGCCAAGTGCAAAGGGCCAAGTGCCAAATGCAAAGGGCCAAGTTCCAAATGCAAAGTGCCAAGTGCAAAGGGCCAAGTGCCAAATGCAAAGTGCCAAGTGCAAAGTGCCAAATGCCAAAAGTAAAGGGCCAAATGCAAAGTGCCAAGTGCAAAGGGCCAAGTGTCAAATGCAAAGGGCCAAGTGCAAAGTGCCATGTGCAAAGTGCCAAGTGCAAAGTGGCACTTTGCACTTTGCACATATTTCCACGTGTTTGCACGTGTTTGCACTTTGCACGTGTTTGCATGTGTTTGCACTTTGCACGTGTTTGCACGTGTTTGCACTTTGCACGTGTTTGCACATGTTTACACTTTGCACGTGTTTGCACGTGTTTGCACTTTGCACGTGTTTGCACGTGTTTGCACTTTGCACGTGTTTGCACGTGTTTGCACTTTGCATGTGTTTGCATGTGTTTGCACTTTGCACGTGTCTGCACGTGTTTGCACTTTGCACGTGTTTGCACGTGTTTGCACTTTGCACGTGTTTGCACGTGTTTGCACTTTGCACATGTTTGCACTTTGCACGTGTTTGCATATGTTTGCACTTTGCACCTGTTTGCACATGTTTGCACTTTGCAAGTGTTTGCATGTGTTTGCACGTGTTTGCATGTGTTTGCACTTTGTACATGTTTGCACGTGCAAAGCACTTTGCACGTGGCACTTTGCCCGTGGCAGGCAGCAGCTGGCATGGTGTGTGCACAGCACACACACAAACACATAGCAGCTGCAGCTGCACTGCAGCACACACTCTAAATGTCACATTTATGACATCAATCAAGTAAATGAATGATTTAACTATACTGTAGTGATAGTGAAGGGGTAAATCACTGAACAGCCTATCACTGTGTGTACAGCCCTTCCTAGGCTAGAAGCACACACTCTAAATGTCACATTTATGACATCAATCAAGCAAATGAATGATTTAAGAATACTGTGGTGATAGTGAAGGGGTTAATCACTGAACAGCTTAGGTTTATAACTGTGTACAGCCCTTTGTAGGGCACCAGCACCGGAGCAGGAGTATGTCTCTTGGGAAGCATTCAGCAAGCCAGGACGATCTGTCTCATCATAGCAGCCCTCCTTATTATACAAGTGGGGCTGACCAGTGTTCCTTTCTGTGATTGGGTGCCAGCATTTAGGCTGGGAGGCCTTTGATTATCTCAATGAGGTCAGGTGGGGCTGGCCAGGGTTCCCCTCTGTGATTGGTTACTGGTGCTTCTGCTGGGAGCCCTCTGATTGGCTTCCATGATGTCCTGGACCTCATACAGTATTTCAATGGTCCAGATATCTGCGCTATCCGCGGATATCCGCATAGCGCAGCAAACTATCCGCAGATAGCTATCCGGATACTGGAACAGCTATCCGGAATCCGGATCCGGTCGGATAGGCCTAAAAAGTTTGGATATCCGGGTCTACCCGGATATCCGGAATCCTGTTGAGCAGCACTGATTGTAACCCAACCATTGATGGTAAGAGCAGGAAACTGTTTTATACCAATATGCTGCCCACCAACATTCCTGCACTGTTTTTGCTTGAAATAAAATAATTGAGATTTTCTTGCCTGATTTGGCAGATCACTACTGCAGTCCCATAGGTAAGCTGATGCCACATATGTTTACTGTCTCCCTTCCCTCCTACCTCTATAGAATGCCCATCAACAATTAGCTCCTCTGAGTGTTCATGGTTGTGTAAAGATCATTTGTAAAGTAACTCTAATCACCCTGCCTCCTGAGCTTTCCACGTGCTATTATTATACCAAGTGATCTACCATTTCTCTGTTTTGTATGACTTTTGAAAACCAATGTCTGATGACAAAGTGTGTCAGTACATCCACAAAATCAAGTTAAAACTCTATCACAGAAACTAGAAACCACAAGTAAGCATGATCCAGTAATGCTGCCACCTTCTCTGGGCTTGAGCTCATGTAAATTAAGATGGACTGTAGTGAAGTAGAAAATTGGACTGTGATGAAAAAATTATGACTGTGATAAAAAAAATAGGAATTTGTTTGTGGAAATCATGAATGCTTAAAGTGAACCAGAGATGTAGCACCCTCATGTATTTTACCATATATATCAGTGGGAACATTGAAGAAAACACCTACCCTGCTCTCTGTTTTATTCTTCACTGTTCAGCCTGCTTCTTAACAGCCCTGATAAAATCCCCGACTGAGCATTCAGTCTGGCTTTGCTCAGGAATTATTATAGCTGGAAAGCACCATTAATGCATAATGATATATACAATTAAAAAGACAGAAGGTTACAGAACATTTCAAATAACATTTTTACATATCACCTTTCTCAAATAAATGATGGTAAAAAAAATTACCCCCACTTACCTGTTCACATAGGATGGAGTTGACATCTGGTGGTACCCTTATCATTAACAGAGTTCCCAGATTCCACCATAACTTAACCCATTCCCCAAGGGCCTACCTTTACACGTCTGGGTAGTATGCATTTTTTTTAATACATGAACAAAAATAAAAAAAAAATTTGTGTCATGAACAATTTTTCTTGTACAAATGTCTGGGGAAAGGTTTTAAATACTGTATATGCACATCATAGTAGCTATCAGTGCAGCAGCTGTGCTAGTTAATGAGTAGGCGAGTGTCATTATTTGCCAGTGGTAGAGAATCACTTTAGTCATTTCTCCCACAGTCATAACTGCACCATATACCAGGCACGCTTGTGGCCCATTTTTGGCAAGTGCACCTTATAGTGTTTTAATGAATCATCCTTCTTATGTAATACATTGCAAAACTTATGAAAACTTTTGAAAAAAGTTCCTAAAAACCTCCACAGAACTCCTGCTGGACCCACACCAGTTTGTATACAGAGAGAACAGGTCCACAGATGACGCCATTAACATCGGCCTGTAGTCAGTTAACGAGCACCTGGATAGACCGAACTCATATGCCAGTATCCTCCTCCTTGACTTTAGCTCAGCGTTTAACACCATCAGCCCCAAAATACTCCAGGAGAACCTTGCTGCACTGAAAGTCCACCCCACCCTGCGCCTGTGGATCACTGACTTCCTCACAAACAGATCCCAGGTCATCAAGCTAGGCGCCATCCTCTCTCAACCAAGGACCACCAACACAGGGGCCCCACAAGGCTGCATCCTGTCACCGATCCTGTTCTCCCTGTACACAAACAACTGCAGATCCACTAAAAGCTCTGTCAAAGTTATCAAATTCGCCGATGACGCCACCGCAGGCATACCGTCATCAAGTTGTAAGAATTTGCAACTGGTGTAGGTAGAACAGACTGGTCCTTAACACCGCAAAAAACGTTGAGATGATCATTGACTTTAGGAACCGTGTCCCCACCCCCAATCCATATTGATGGCGCGGAGGTCGCAAGAGTTCCCTGTGCTTGTCTCCTGGGCACAACTATCTCCAATGACCTGAAGTGGAAGGCCAACACCACCTCCACATAGAGGAAATCCCAGCAGAGACTATTCTTCCTCCGCCAACTGAGGAAGTTCGGTATGGACCAGAAACTTCTGACGCGCTTCCACTCAGCCGCAATTGACTCTGTCCTCTGTTCTTCTATCCTGGTCTGGTATGCTGGCTCCTCCGCCAGTGACAGACACAAACTACAGAAAGTCATCAAATAAGTGGAAAAAATCATTGGAAAACCACTTCCCTTCTGGACCTCCTCTATAAAACCGGACTGCATTCCAGAGCATTGCGGATCACTAAGGATCCCTCTCACCCAGACTTCCGCTATTCCAGCAGGGTCCGCTCAGGCCAGAGGTATCGGTCCATCTATACCAGGACCTCAAGGCACAGGAACAGCTTCTCCCCCTTAGTGGTCAAATCACTGAACTCGCTTGACCGACTCCCATTTCCCACCATCACCTCCCCCTCTCCTTAGGCCAATCTTCCCCACTAGCTGGAATCGTCCTTTTAAGCATGTCTGCACTGCTTAACCCCATATTTTTTTGTGGAGATGTTTTTTGTTATGTAACTACTGTATTGCATTTGCTTGATGTATGCTACCCTGTTATCTCTGTCATCTCTATTGTGTGTCCTTTCCTGTACTTATTCCCTGTTTAGTGCCAAGACCAATTTTGGGAACGACCCAGTCGTGCTTTGTGAAATAAAGATGATTCTGACTCTGAATAAGGTATCATGTAGGAGGAGCATTCTAAAGTGTCCACTATTGTGTAGAGCAAATAAAACTAAAATAGGCATTATGATACTGAATATGTTGGGTGAGATGCTTTCATTGAGTTGATTTACAGGAAATGCTCTGTGCACTTTTAAATAAAATGTCTTTAATACACCACTAGATGGTGGTAAGAGACTATAGACCCGAGTTCATAAGCTACTGTAATAAACTTGCGCTATGTGCTATCTGTCTCTGTAGAGCAGTGTGGGTGATACATTTCCACTTTGCAGATATCTAAGAGGCTGAGATTTCAGTTTCAATATGGAGAAACTGATTTTCAATGAAAGTACATTATCTATCTATCTATCTATCTATCTATCTATCTATCTATCTATCTATCTATCTAGGTTCTAGCAACTAAAATTACTGATGGAAACTTTCTCACCCATAGCAGTTTTTACTTTAAATGCTCACTGATAATGAGTTTTACAGCAAGGAACTTGTTCGACTTTTCCCGAATGGCGCAACAGAAAGTGACAGAAATTCAAATGCTGTGTGTATGGTTAGTGGCCAGCAGTCTTCCAGCAACTTTAATGAACAGATACAAAGAATAATATAAAAACAAAAAAGATAATATAAGATTACAAATTATAGGAGATTTAAATGAGGAGAATGATGTACATATATAGTTTGAAATGAGGAGATATAGAAAGAATATCAGATGTGAAGGAAGAGCAATATGGTTGTGAAGGGTACAGATGAAAAAAAGACTACAGAAGAATACTGATGAAAAAAGATTATGATGGTGTCCCAGGGCATATTTACCATAAGGCACAGTAGGCATTTTCCTACAGGCGCCTGGTGATGGAAAGGCAGCTCACTCACCTCTCCTAGTGCCTCCTTCCCTCCCTATGCAGAGAATCCCCATTCAGTCGGGGGCACCACTAGCTACTTAATACTGATTATACCTCTGACTTCCTAAAAAGAAGGGACACCTGTAGCTATAAAGGGCAAGATAAGTAAAGTATGGCGTGGGTTAGTAGGTTCGTGGAGGGCAAAGTCTAAGGTGCCAAGACATCTGTGCCTATAAGCTCCTGTAATGTAAATCCGGCCCTGTGGCCTCCAAATTCCCTGGCAATTACCAGATTGAAGGACCACTCTTTAATCACCATGGACAGGATTCAGTAGGAATAGTTTTGTACATCCTCACAGGCTGCAGGCATGGTGTTTGATTTGTAAATGTGCAAACTCCAGTTCCTTTTTGATTCCAAAAATAATCAAAATGGCCTACATACATGACATAGGCCTGTGCAGGCTTTGCATCTGCACATGTCCTCTAAGGCCCATACAGCTGCACCACAGTAAGGGCCAGATTATCCTTCATGTCATTTTCCACCATGTAGCTGTCTCTCATCATAACTATGTACTTTGTGATAGGTGCAGTGTGAGACCGCAGGAAGGCCAATGCTGCAAGTCAGTGTCAAACATGGCAAGTGCAAGAATCTCCCCTCAGCAACAACGCTCAAAGCAGAATTGTGTAAGACACAACCGTTCACAAAATACAGAGGACAGGCATGCATAATGAGAAAGGCGGGAGGAACAGCAGGTACAAAGAACTGCAGGAAATAAAGCCAAAACTTACAGCTGAAACTGCTGCCCTCTGGTCTATATCCGGAGCTGGGAGTCCCTGAACCTGTGTGGAGGCAAGGCTTAGCGGAGGGGCAGAGTTTTGTGGGTCCAGTAAAGGGCCGGAGCTTCGACTTAAGTGCTGTGAAAGTTGAAGGAGGGTGTTTTTATGTTGTTTGACCTTGGGTTCAATACATTTATATACTTATTTCTTATAACATTGGTAGTGTAGCCCATGTTTTCAGGATTTCTTTTTCTTCTAAATCACATTGTCATGGCTTGATCCTGAAGCTTGCACATCACATATACCGTAGAGGAGTGTAGATGTGTCTGTTGCACTGCAGTGAAAGTTAGCGGAGGAAGCACCTGGAAGAAACCTATTCCCTCCCAGCCAGCCAGCCCCACCAGCACATGTGAATTACAGGGAAGAAATGGAACAGTAGCGGCATCTCTGCATCTGAAGGGAGGAGGGGGTCATTCACGGAGGGGAGTCAACTTTCCCACATAAGGCGCCTGTAGGCACGCACCTACAGTGCCTTATGTTAAAACCAGCCTGATCTAGACTTGAGTTTGTGTGCAATACTTTCCTTAAACCTCACAAACAGAAGGAATCCCACTAAGGAAATCAAGGCAGAGACCAATCCTAAAGGATTTTATTCACACTGCTATTGTTTCCTGGCATTAAGTAGAAAATGCTTGGACACTTTAAACTTCATTGTTCCCAGGCTAGTTCACATTACAAGCCTATTAAAGGAGGCCACTAACGATTACATTTCTAGTGAAAAATCGTTTGAGCGATCAAATAATTCTGACGGGAAGTGAAATTGTTCACTACACCATCAACGAAACAATATTTGCTTCTTATCTATCACAACCAACAAGAAAATCCAAATTTTGGTTTGACGAAAATCCAATCGGAAAACTATGTTAACCACTTGAGGACCGTGGGCTTTACCCCCCTTAAGGACCAGGCACTTTTTTCCCATTCAGACCACTGCAGCTTTCACGGTTTATTGCTCGCTCATACAACCTACCACCTAAATGAATTTTGGCTCCTTTTCTTGTCACTAATAAAGCTTTCTTTTGGTGCTATTTGATTGCTGCTGCGATTTTTACTTTTTATTATATTCATCAAAAAAGACATGAATTTTGTCAAAAAAATGATTTTTTTAACTTTTTGTGCTGACATTTTTCAAATAAAGTAAAATTTCTGTGTACATGCAGCTCGAAAAATGTGGACAAACATGTTTTTGATAAAAAAAACCCCATTCAGCCTATATTTATTGGTTTGGGTAAAAGTTATAGTGTTTACAAACTATGGTGCAAAAAGTGAATTTTCCCATTTTCCAGCATCTCTGACTTTTCTGAGCACCTGACATGTTTCATGAGGGGCTAGAATTCCAGGATAGTATAAATACCCCCCAAATGACCCCATTTTGGAAAGAAGACATCCCAAAGTATTCACTGAGAGGCATAGTGAGTTCATAGAAGATATTATTTCTTGTCACAAGTAAGCGGAAAATGACACTTTGTGACAAAAAAAAAAAAGTTTCCATTTCTTCTAACTTGCGACAAAAAAAAATGAAATCTGCCACGGACTCACCATGCCCCTCTCTGAATACCTTGAATGGGGTCATTTGTGGGGTATGTTCACTGTCCTGACATTTTGGGGGGTGCTAAATTGTAAGCACCCCTGTAAAGCCTAAAGGTGCTCATTGGACTTTGGGCCCCTTAGCGCAGTTAGGCTGCAAAAAAGTGCCACACATGTGGTATTGCCGTACTCAGGAGAAGTAGTATAATGTGTTTTGGGGTGTATTTTTACACATACCCATGCTGGGTGGGAGAAATATCTCTGTAAATGACAATTGTTTGATTTTTTTTTATACACAATTGTCCATTTACAGAGATATTTCTCCCACTCAGCATGGGTATGTGTAAAAATACACCCCAAAACACATTATACTACTTCTCCTGAGTACGGCGATACCACATGTGTGGCACCTTTTTGCACCCTAACTGCGCTAAGGGGCCCAAAGTCCAATGAGTACCTTTAGGATTTCACAGGTCATTTTTGTTTCAAGACTACTCCTCACGGTTTAGGGCCCCTAAAATGCCAGGGCAGTATAGGAACCCCACTAATGACCCCATTTCAGAAAGAAGACACCCCAAGGTATTCCGTTAGGAGTATGGTGAGTTCATAGAAGATTTTATTTTTTTGTCACAAGTTAGCGGAAATTGATTTTAATTGGTTTTTTTTTCACAAAGTGTCATTTTCCGCTAACTTGTGACAAAAAATAAAATCTTCTATGAACTCACCATACTCCTAACGGAATACCTTTGGGTGTCTTCTTTCTAGAATGGGGTCATTTGTGGGGTTCCTATACTACCCTGGCATTTTAGGGTCCCTAAACCGTGAGGAGTAGTCTTGAAACCAAATGTCGCAAAATGACCTGTGAAATCCTAAAGGTACTCAATACTCATTGGACTTTGGCCCCCTTAGTGCACTTAGGGTGTAATAAAGTGCCACACATGTGGTACCGCCGTACTCAAGAGAAGTAATATAATGTGTTTTGGGGTGTATTTTTACACATACCCATGCTGGGTGGGAGAAATATCTCTGTAAATGACAATTGTTTGATTTTTTTTTTACACACAATTGTCCATTTACAGAGATATTTCTCCCACTCAGCATGGGTATGTGTAAAAATACACCCCAAAACACATTATACTACTTCTCCTGAGTACGGCGATACCACATGTGTGGCACTTTTTTGCACCCTAACTGCGCTAAGGGGCCCAAAGTCCAATGAGTACCTTTAGGATTTCACAGGTCATTTTTGTTTCAAGACTACTCCTCACGGTTTAGGGCCCCTAAAATGCCAGGGCAGTATAGGAACCCCACTAATGACCCCATTTCAGAAAGAAGACACCCCAAGGTATTCCGTTAGGAGTATGGTGAATTCATAGAAGATTTTATTTTTTTGTCACAAGTTAGCGGAAATTGATTTTAATTGTTTTTTTTTTCACAAAGTGTCATTTTCCGCTAACTTGTGACAAAAAATAAAATCTTCTATGAACTCACCATACTCCTAACAGAATACCTTTGGGTGTCTTCTTTCTAGAATGGGGTCATTTGTGGGGTTCCTATACTACCCTGGCATTTTAGGGTCCCTAAACCGTGAGGAGTAGTCTTGAAACCAAATGTCGCAAAATGACCTGTGAAATCCTAAAGGTACTCAATACTCATTGGACTTTGGCCCTCTTAGTGCACTTAGGGTGTAATAAAGTGCCACACATGTGGTACCGCCGTACTCAAGAGAAGTAATATAATGTGTTTTGGGGTGTATTTTTACACATACCCATGCTGGGTGGGAGAAATATCTCTGTAAATGACAATTGTTTGATTTTTTTTTACACACAAGTGTCCATTTACAGAGAGATTTCTCCCACTCAACATGGGTATGTGTAAAAATACACCCCAAAACACATTATACTACTTCTCCTGAGTACGGCGATACCACATGTGTGGCACTTTTTTGCACCCTAACTGCGCTGAGGGGCCCAAAGTCCAATGAGTACCTTTAGGATTTCACAGGTCATTTTTGTTTCAAGACTACTCCTCACGGTTTAGGGCCCCTAAAATGCCAGGGCAGTATAGGAACCCCACTAATGATCCCATTTTAGAAAGAAGACACCCCAAGGTATTCCATTAGGAGTATGGTGAGTTCATAGAAGTTTTTATTTTTTTGTCACAAGTTAGCGGAAATTGATTTTAATTGTTTTTTTTTCACAAAGTGTCATTTTCCGCTAACTTGTGACAAAAAATAAAATCTTCTATGAACTCATCATACTCCTAACGGAATACCTTTGGGTGTCTTCTTTCTAGAATGGGGACATTTGTGGGGTTCCTATACTGCCCTGGCATTTTAGGGGCCCTAAACTGTGAGGAGTAGTCTTGAAACCAAATGTCGCTAAATGACCTGTGAAATCCTAAAGGTACTCATTGGACTTTGGGCCCCTTAGCGTACTTAGGGTGTAAAAAAGTGCCACACATGTGGTACCGCCGAACTCAGGAGAAGTAGTATAATGTGTTTTGGGGTGTATTTTTGCACATACCCATGCTGGGTGGGAGAAATATCTCTGTAAATGACAATTATTTGATTTTTTTTACACACAATTGTCCATTTACAGAGAGATTTCTCCCACCCAGCATGGGTATGTGTAAAAATACACCCCAAAACACATTATACTACTTTTCCTGAGTACGGCGGTACCACATGTGTGACACTTTTTTGCAGCCTAGGTGCGCTAAGGGGTCCAACGTCCTATTCACAGGTCATTTTGAGGCATTTGTTTTCTAGACTACTCCTCACGGTTTAGGGCCCCTAAAATGCCAGGGCAGTATAGAAACCCCACAAGTGACCCCATTTTAGAAAGAAGACACCACAAAGTATTCCGTTAGGTGTATGGCGAGTTCATAGAAGATTTTATTTTTTGTCACAAGTTAGTGAAAAATGACACTTTGTGAAAAAAAACCAATAAAAATCAATTTCCGCTAACTTTTGACAAAAAATAAAATCTTCTATGCACTCGTCATACACCTAACAGAATACCTTGGGGTGTCTTTTTTCTAAAATGGGGTCACTTGTGGGGTTCCTATACCGCCCTGGCATTTTACGGGCCCAAAACCGTGAGTAGTCTGGAAACCAAATGTCTCAAAATGACTGTTCAGGGGTATAAGCATCTGCAAATTTTGATGACAGGTGGTCTATGAGGGGGCGAATTTTGTGGAACCGGTCATAAGCAGGGTGGCCTTTTAGATGACAGGTTGTATTGGGCCTGATCTGATGGATAGAAGTGGTAGGGGGGTGACAGGAGGTGATTGATGGGTGTCTCAGGGGGTGGTTAGAGGGGAAAATAGATGCAATCAATGCACTGGGGAGGTGATCGGAAGGGGGTCTGAGGGGGATCTGAGGGTTTGGCCGAGTGATCAGGAGCCCACACGGGGCAAATTAGGGCCTGATATGATGGGTAGGTGTGCTAGGGGGTGACAGGAGGTGATTGATGGGTGTCTCAAGGTGGGATTAGAGGGGGGAATAGATGCAAGCAATGAACTGGCGAGGTGATCAGGGCTGGGGTCTGAGGGCGTTCTGAGGATGTGGGCAGGTGATTGAGTGCCCTAGGGGCAGATAGGGGTCTAATCTGATAGGTAGCAGTGACAGGGGGTGATTGATGGGTAATTAGTGGGTGTTTAGGGTAGAGAACAGATGTAAACACTGAACTTGGGAGGTGATCTGACGTCGGATCTGCGAGCGATCTATTGGTGTGGGTGGGTGATCAGATTGCCCGCAAGGGGCAGGTTAGGGGCTGATTGATGGGTGGCAGTGACAGGGGGTGATTGATGGGTGGCAGTGACAGGGGGTGATTGATGGGTGATTGACAGGTGATTGACAGGTGATCAGTGGGTTATTACAGGGAAGAACAGATGTAAATATTGCACTGGCGAATTGATAAGGGGGGGGGGGGGGGTCTGAGGGCAATCTGAGCGTGTAGGCGGGTGATTGGGTGCCCGCAAGGGGCAGATTAGGGTCTGATCTGATGGGTAACAGTGACAGGTGGTGATAGGGGGTGATTGATGGGTGATTGATGGGTAATTAGTGGATGTTTAGGGTAGAGAACAGATGTAAACACTGCACTTGGGAGGTAATCTGACGTCGGATCTGCGGGCGATCTATTGGTGTGGGTGGGTGATCAGATTGCCCGCAAGGGGCAGGTTAGGGGCTGATTTATGGGTGGCAGTGACAGGGGGTGATTGATGGGTGGCAGTGACAGGGGGTGATTGATGGGTGATTGACAGGTGATTGACAGGTGATCAGGGGGATAGATGCATACAGTACACGGGGGGGGGGGGGTCTGGGGAGAATCTGAGGGGTGGGGGGTGATCAGGAGGGAGCAGGGGGCAGTTTAGGGCATAAAAAAATAGCGTTGACAGATAGTGACAGGGAGTGATTGATGGGTGATTAGGGGGGTGATTGGGTGCAAACAGGGGTCTGGGGGGTGGGCAGGGGGGGGTCTAAGGGGTGCTGTGGGCGATCAGGGGGCGGGGGGGGAATCAGTGTGCTTGGGTGCAGACTAGGGTGGCTGCAGCCTGCCCTGGTGGTCCCTCGGACACTGGGACCACCAGGGCAGGAGGCAGCCTGTATAATACACTTTGTATACATTACAAAGTGTATTATACACTTTGTATGCGGCGATCCGGGTGCTAGTAACCCGCCGGCGCTCCTGAACGGCCGGCGGGTTACAGTGCGAGGGGGGCGGAGCTAGGCGCCGGCGGCCGATCGTGTCACAAATGACGCGATCGCGCCGCCCATGCCCGTAAAAGGACCGCCGCCATTTGTCTATACGGCGGTCCTTGCGGGGTCCACTGCCCGACCACCAATTGTCTATACCGCGGTCGGGAAGTGGTTAATTATTGCTAGTAATCCATTGTGCCCATCAACTGAGATTATTTATAACCAATCCGATCACATCTGATCAGAATGATCGGATTGCTTGAATTATTTTTTGCTAGAAATTGGACCGTTAGTGGCCACCTTAAAGAGAACCCGAGGTGGGTTTGAAGAATATTATCTGCATACAGAGGCTGGATCTGCCTATACAGCCCAGCCTCTGTTGCTATCCCAAACCCCCCTAAGGTCCCCCTGCACTCTGCAATCCCTCATAAATCACAGCCACGTTGATGACAAACAGCTTGTCAGAGTTGGCTGTGTTTATCTCTATAGTGTCAGTCTGTTGCTCTCCCTGCCTCCTGCAGAACTCCAGTCCCCGCCTGCATCCCTTCCCTCCCTGCTGATTGGAGGGAAGGGACGGGGGCAGGGACCGGAGCTATGCAGGAGGCGGGGGAGCAGCTGAGACTGACACTACAGATGTAAACACAGCCTCACAGCATGGCTGTGATTTATGAGGGATTGCAGAGTGCAGGGGGACCTTAGTGGGGTTTGGGATAGCAACAGAGGCTGGGCTGTATAGGCAGATCCAGCCTCTGTATGCAGATAACATTCTTTAAACACACCTCGGGTTCTCTTTAATGCTGGTTGTCTTTTCTAAAAATCTTAAGGTGGCCACTAACGATCCAATCTTTTTCATCCAATCTTAACATTTCTATGTAATATAGGGAACTGCCTATTGTATCTAATCACTGTATTCCCTCAGTTTACTCTTCTACTGCATTGATTTGGCAAAATTGGATGAAAATGATTGAATCATTAGTGGCCACCCTTAAGGAAGTGAAATGGGGTTCACTACACCATCAACAAACCAATATTTGCTTTCTGTCTATCACAACCATTGTAACATTGTAATATATTGCTTGCTGGCCTTTCATCTAACCGACAAGCACCCCTCCAATCTGTACTGAACTGGGCTGCTCGTCTCATTCATCTCTCTTTTTTGTCTTCCTCTGTGGCTCCTCTCTGTCAAGCTCTTCATTGGCTACCAGTTAACAAGAGGATTTAGTTCAAACGCTTAACCCTAACCTACAAAGCTCTCCACAATCTCTTTCCCCTGTACATCTCCTCACTAGTTTCCAGATACCAACCCAACTGCAATTTCAGATCTGCACATGAGCTTCTTTTATCCTCCTCTAGAATTACCTCATCGCATTGACGTATACAAGACTTCTCACGTGCCTCACCTCTCCTCTGGAATGCCCTTCACCCGCCCACACCCACACCTGTCACCCTCCCACCTTTGAAATCTTTAAACATCCAACATCGGTTATGTGTCGATGCTCGCTGCCCCACTCTGTCTCTCCCCACTTCTCCCCGTCTCCACTGTGACTGTATTTAGAGGAGGACTATACGAAAATGGCCACTGATGTCCACAAATGCGGACATCGGCAACCATTTTCTTGTAGCCCTGATCTAACTACAGTCAGAGCGGAGGTGGGGAGAGAAGAATGACATCATCACTGTAATGAGTGGAGCCGATGAGTCAGCCGCCGCTGCCAGCATATGCCACTGAGGGCTCCTAACCTGACTACCGATACTTGAGATACCTATGTCTGGCTACCTATACGGGGTCCTCTGACCTACACCTGCCTTCTTATACTGGGAGCACTTATGCTTAGCTAACTATGCTGATGCACCTACATCTGACTTCCTATACTGGGGGCACCTATAGCTGGCTATCTACACTGAGGGCACCTACACCTGACTTCCTATACTGGTAGCACTTATGCTTGGCTAACTATGCTGATGTACCTACACCTGACTTCCTTCCTATACTAGGGGCACCTATGCTTGAGTAACTATGCTGATGCACCTACATCTGACTTCCTATACTGGGGTAGAGTTGGGCCGAACCTCCGATTTTAGGTTCGCGAACCGGGTTCGCGAACTTTCGCGGAAGGTTCGGTTCGCGTTAAAGTTCGCGAACCGCAATAGACTTCAATGGGGATGCGAACTTTGAAAAAAAAAAAAAATTATGCTGGCCACAAAAGTGATGGAAAAGATGTTTCAAGGGGTCTAACACCTGGAGGGGGGCATGGCGGAGTGGGATACACGCCAAAAGTCACCGGGAAAAATCTGGATTTGACGCAAAGCAGCGTTTTAAGGGCAGAAATCACATTGAATGCTAAATGACAGGCCTAAAGTGCTTTAAAACATCTTGCATGTGTATACATCAATCAGGGAGTGTAATTAAGGTACTGCTTCACACTGACACACCAAACTCCACTGAACAGAACAGGTATGCAGTGGCGGGTTCACTGAACAGAACAGGTATGCAGTGGCGGGTCCACTGAACAGGTATACAGTGGCGGGTCCACTGAACAGAACAGGTATGCAGTGGCGGGTTCACTAAACAGGTATACAGTGGCGGGTCCACTGAACAGAACAGGTATGCAGTGGTGGGTTCACAGAACAGGTATGCAGTGGCAGGATCAATGAACAGGTATGCAGTGGCAGGATCACTGAACAGGTATGCAGTGGCAGGATCAATGAACAGGTATGCAGTGGCAGGATCAATGAACAGGTATGCAGTGGCAGGATCAATGAACAGGTATGCAGTGGCAGGATCAATGAACAGGTATGCAGTGGCAGGATCAATGAACAGGTATGCAGTGGCAGGATTAATGAACAGGTATGCAGTGGCAGGATCACTGAACAGGTATGCAGTGGCAGGATCAATGAACAGGTATGCAGTGGCAGGATCAATGAACAGGTATGCAGTGGCAGGATCAATGAACAGGTATGCAGTGGCAGGATCAATGAACAGGTATGCAGCCAGGGACAAGCTAAGGCTAACTAATCTTTCCCTATGAGAGACTGCAGTAGCTCGCCCTACTCTAACTAATGCAGGCACACGAGTGGCCACGGCCGCCGCTGCCTGCCTATATAAGGGGGGGTGGGGCTCCAGGGGCTAGTGTAGCCTAATTGGCTACACTGGGCCTGCTGACTGTGATGTAGAGGGTCAAAGTTGACCCTCAGTGCATTATGGGGCGAACCGCAATGGGGCGAACTTTTCCGCAATAAAGTTCGCGTGCGGTACCCGCACGCGAACCACCTAGGTTCGCGCGAACCAGGTTCGCCGGCGAACCGTTCGGCCCAACTCTATACTGGGGTCACATATGCTTGGCTACCTATACTGAGGGCACTTACATCTGACTTCCTATACTGGGGGCACCTATGCCTGGCTACTTATACTGATGCACCTACACCTGACTTTCTATACTGGGGTACCTATGCTTGGCTACCTATACTGAGGGCACCTTCAGCTTAGTACCTATACTGGGGGCACCTATAGCTGGCTACCTACACTGAGGGCACCTACACCTGGCTACAGATACTAAGTCTGAGGGCGTTGATTTTTTTTTGGGAGGTGCACTACGGCTATAACGCCGCGCGCAGTGCAAATTGTCGGTGCTGTGCAGTCATTCCAAATTGGGGGGGTAACTGTCCCACTGATTTCATTAATATTTCTGAAATGTTCTAGCCTTCATTTGTAAGTGTACTCAGGATAATGCACTCTTTCATCCATTTTGTGGTTTTAATTAGTATTTTTATATTGTACATATGTGATGTGTCATGGAGATTTGCGCATTTGATGTGATGTGTTACAACTTCAAAAAGGTTGGGAGCCACTGCTTTTAGATTGTAAGCTCGAAAGGGCAGGTCTCTCACACCATTTTGTGTCTTGGATTTTGTTGTTCATTTCATAGCTTGAACTCTGTTATACATTTTATTCATCATGTTACATCTGTCATGGTAATCATCAGTATTTTGTACCAGTTTTTGTACCAATTTTTACATATTTGATGTATATCATTGTCTGTATCATTAAGTACCCTTTGTTTGTTTTCTTCTTTGTACAGCGCCAGAGAATATGTTGGCACTTTATAAATAAATAATAATAATAATAACCAACAAGAAAAAATCCAAATTTTGGTTCGACAAATATCCAATGGGACGACTGTTATTTATCATCATTCATAATCGATTGTGCCCATCAATGGAGATTATTTACAACCAATATCAGAATTTCTGATCGCTCAAACTATTTTTCGCTAGAAATATTACCGTTAGTGGCTACCTTTAATTACAGGTATGTTGGTGGTGCTGACGGCTGATTTGACTTCCATAGAAGTTAATGTTGGGAATAGTGAAACAACTAGGAAGCACCAGTCAAATCCTTTTAGCGTCAGTCAGTCAGTGCCTGCTATAAGTGCTGGTGAGAGTTTGATAGAGCCACCAGTCGGCATCTGTTAGAAGCATCAGTCAGCATCAAGCAGCTCTTGTAAAAATACCAGTCAACACTTGTTCTTTTGTGTGCAACATTAGTTTCAATGTGCCCTCTAGGACTACTGGTGAGACAGCCCTTCATCAAAAACTGCTGGAATGGGAAATTGGGGCCACCCGGGCCCAATGCTACTGCAGGGCCTGCTTCCTGTTAGTCACACCTCTAAAGTGATTAAAATGGAGATAAATGCCAAAAGTAGAAGACAAGTTTATGACAAGTCATCTCTCAGCCCTCTATTCTTCACCTTGGAGTTCTCCACTAATAGAGTGGGGAAAAATTAGTTCTCCACTTTTTCTGTTTCACCCTTTGGTAAATATGAAAAAATGGTGACAGTTTACTTATTTATCCATTCGTAGGTAGATAGGTTAAAAAAAGTTTACCTTCTTGCAGCAGCTTTTGAGCCACACAGTGAAATAAAAATTACAGCCATGTTTTTTCATAATGTTATGGGCAGTTAAAAAACTTCCCATGCATGTCTTCGAGCTGCCTATTTACAGTAAATGGGAGCCTGGAATTCTACTTTCAGTACTGTAAATTTGGTGCTTAAGCTAACAGTATAACGTTTACATGCATGCTGGCATTCAAGTTATTAGTGGCTTGACAACAAAAATCTTACTCTATTGCTTACTGTGCTTGGTAGATTTGTGTGTTCAGCCTTAATTTCATGCCTTCCGGCAAGCATTGTGCTTGTGACATCTTAGCATTACCAAGGAAGTAAAGTGGGAGCTTCCCTTGACATATGTAACATAGCATTCATCTAAGGACACGTACAACCCTTTGAAATATGTTTGGTGCAACAAACTGGTTTACAGCCAGTCAGCACTGCACGTTAATGTGAATAGGATGCTTTAGTTTAACCTTTGAAGTTACACTGAAGTGAAAATAAACTTATGGGATAATAAATTGTATGTGTAGTACGGATAATTAATAGAACATTACTAGCAAAGAAAAGAGTCTCATATTTTTATTTTCAGTTATATAGCTTTATTTATAACATTGCATCATTCTGTCATATTTTCAGTTTAGAACCACACTCTGTATTTTAAGCTCTAAAACAGAGCACAGTTATTGGCCCTTTGAACTTTCCTGCAGCATAACCTTATCTCAAGCTGTCTCTCACCAGTTATTGGCTGTTTAGAAAATAGGACTGAGTTCTACCAAATTGGTGGAATAGCTCAGAGAAGCTCTTTTGCACATATAACAACTCAAGTGTTTAAACTCTTCCTGTACTGGAAAACAACCTGAGACTTTTTCTTTGCTACTAATGCTATATTTGTTATCTGTACTACACATACAATTAATTATCTCATACGTTTATTTTCGCTTCAGATTTGCTTTAAGGATAATAAAACAGCCTCTGTGGTAATTTCATTTGCTGAATATAGCATTAATAGTATAAATAATGACACAATTAATGTCTGGATTAGTTTATATAAGTCTACTGCCACATTAATTTAGATGGAACCAGTTCATTGTAGATGTGTCTATTTTGTCGTTTCACAAACTGAAGGTTTCAATTAGACAAGTGCTGACAGCAATTCCTGCTGATTATTGACATAGGGATTAAGAATAAAATGACAAAAATAAACACAACAATCTAGAATTGAGTATATTCCATTATAACTAAATCAGTGAATCTGCCTTCACATTATTACATCCCAAATGACATGCTCATGCAAAGTACAAGCTACCAATATGCTTTTGTGATTCATACTGTTCTGTATTTTTTTTTCTAGGCAGCTGGCCTTAAATTCTCACATTTGCTTAAAGTTTTAGTGGGATTTCTTGTGATTTTGACGGTTACATATACAGTACCTGATCATATGATTGTCCAGTAGACAGGTTTGCTCTTTGTAAATGCATACATTGTAGTTAGTTCCATTTCCTATGTTTCTTAATTTTTGCTAATGAGTTCTTCAGGCAAATGTGGACCAGAAATCCCTAACACCCATCTCCTTCCCATGTCTGGTATCAATGTTTGTAATTCAGTGTTTGCTGGTCAAATGACTTCAGTATAAAATGATGACAACATGGGCATCTCAGACAATCACGTTACTCCATTACTTAAAAGGCGCACTTGCCCTAGCATTTTATGCATGCAAATGTCCGTGTGCACAATTCTGCATTGGCAATTTTTGTATATTTTTGCGTTACCTTTTCGTGTGAGTCTTTGTGATTTTTATGTATGTTTATAAGTGTGAATCCAGCCTAATAGAACTTTATTCTCCTATCCTGGGTAAAACATTATATATATATATATATATATATATATATGAGCTTAATTGGTAAAAAGAGAAAAAAAAATCATTTTGACTGTTTTCAGGTCAAATAATCAATCATTTGTTTTCAGTCAAAAATAAGATGTGAAAAAATCTATTATATCCGTGTACCCTTTACTAATAACAAAAGTGCTATGATTTCTACATTGGAGAGAGTGTAGGACCTATAAAAAGGCACTATCTATAGATCTGAATGGTAAGAATACATATTACGTTATTCAACTCATAAACCTATAATTGCAAAGAGATTTAAAATAAATGCAATTCATACCTTCCCATATTCGCTGAGATAAACTGCACGTTGATACCTCTCCAAGTCTGTGCTCCTGTCTTTAAAGACACCATTGCATTCACCTGAGGAAGCTGGAGAATCCTTCGAAACACATCATCTTTTATTGGTGTCCAATAAACATTTCTTAACCTCCATACCGAGGTAAGACTGATGTAATTTATTTATCCCATATATACAATATCCTGCAATCTCAGGGTGCCTCCTCCCACCATGTATAGATTATCTCCCCAACTAGGGGTACCCCCTGTAATAATTATCCAGCATTTTGGGGGGTATTTTGATTGGAATGTGACCCATTAAGACTGACAGAAAATTTTATATTTGGAGACAGAACTGGCAATGTATAGTAATTGTCTTCTGAAGCCAAAGCCAGAAATAAGTTAGTTGTTACATGAATGTCACAATTGGGTAAGTGGCCTTATCTAGAGACGCCACAGAATGTTTAAGTGGCAAATTACTGCAGTGCAAGCCATTCACCAATCACCTCCACAGCCTAGCACAAGACATCCGAACTCGGAAGGTGTAGGGTGTGCAAATTCGAGCTCAGAAGGTGTAGGGTGTGGCACAAAGAGGTGTGAGAGGAGCCTAAAAATGTAAGGGCAACAATGGATGTTAACTACTTAAGTACCAGCGGTCTCTGCCCCCTTAAGGACCAGAGACCGCTGGTACAATAATGGCGGAATCCCGACAAATCGCCGCACATAACCGCCGCAATCACCCTCATCGACACACGTCGGGAGCCGTCTAACATTCACTCTGCCGTCTCTATGACGTCAGAGTCATGTGAGCTTTCACTGGCTCCTGACCCTGTCTATCAATGTAAGCCAATGGAAGCTGCTTACATTGATAGACACGGCCAGGAGACAATGAAATCGGCTCCTGACCGGCTCACATGGCTCTGCCGTCATAGAGACAGGCAGAGCCAGTGAGCTGCGGCGAGAGATGTTGGGTTTGAGCGGCACGATCAGCGGGAGCGACAGAAATGGCAGATGTGCGCTGTGGGCAGTGATTGAAATCTACGCCCTGCCAGCCAGGAGCCCATCAAAACAGGTTGTAGATTTCAATCATTATGGTACTTAAGTAGTTAAGGAAACACAAGAAGAAAAGTAAAGGAGGACTTAATAAAGGAGCTAAGAGTGTCTAGAAAACACCACAAATGACCCCAGGACTGTGCTTCCCACAGTGCCTCTGATAATGCTCATAGGACTCAGTTGAGTGCCAGATGAGTTTTCCAGTCGATTCTGTCTGGCCAGCTCTGCACAACCTATTGCTTATATACATCCGCTAGCTGCTTCTTGTTTCTCACTTTGATTGAATTAATGGCATGGTTTTTAAGCCTGGTATTAACCCTCTTTCTACTTCCCATGTTCAGTGTGTGACCTTTGGTAACCTCTACAATGTAAACAGTACATATGCTAAATGGGGCGCCCTAGTGTATTCTGAGATGACACTGCTTTTTACCTGTCACTCTTCACTACATTGTATAGTAATAGGAAGCACTGTAACCTCAGTACTTCCTATAGATTTACAATGTAATGATGACTGACAAGAGGGTGGGAGATTTTACACAAAAATGTAAATTGATCAGAGGAGTTCACTATGCTTACATAGTTTTTAATAAAAAGACAAAAGAATCCTGCACTCTTTTTCATTTTAAATTTCTGTAAGAAGTTTAAAAATGTGCTCTATATATTCAAGTGAAAAATAAATACACCTTTTGTGAGAACCACCAGATACCAGGAAAGATGACATATATTAATAATACTTATTTAAAACACATGGCATTGGTAGAAAAATGCAATAGCATTGCTGGGGCCTGATACAAATACAGGAGATTAAAATAAATAAATAAATACAAAACTTGTTAAATGTGATCTTTTTTATCATGCTGTATCCCACAAACATTATTGTCTAATTCAGTTGTTAATGTAATACTTCAAATACTTGTGCTATTTAAAATTGTCTAACACATTAAAAACGAATGGACTAGAGCATTTCAAAGGTGTTTTTAAGCAAGGTGCTGTGTGATTTCTGTTGCTTTTGTGGAGGTGACATCAGAACTACATATCACTTATTGCTTCTGTTATTATTATTATTTTTTTTGTTTTTTTGTTTAAATAAATAAAATCACAATATCATATAGCTGACGGGCTATGGGCATATCACCTATTTGAAGATATACAGTATATTCTGGTGTATAAGACTACTTTTTAACCCTTGAAAATCATCTGAAAAGTCAGGGGTCGTCTTATACGCCGGGTGTCATTGATGCGGGGTGATACGCCCTATCCTGTTGCCGACAGGCGCACATGTGTGAGATCTGAGAGGCAGAGAAGGAGGTAAATAGGATACAAGGGTGGGCCAGAAGGGTGAAAGAGGCGTGTTTTAATGGGCACAGCACAATTTATTCTTCCATACCGCTCTGATAAACAGGTAGACAAGAAGAGCTGACCAATCCACTTAGGGAGAGGGAGAGTTGACCAATCCAACCAGTCAATCGCCTATATACTGTTATATACTGGATACCACATACAGTACAGCACCAGTATCTGTTCATACATAGCACCAGTATATGATGTTTTTTTTTTTATTTGGTGTGCGTTGGAAGAGGGGTAGTGTTATATGGCGAGTATATCCCAAACTCTATATTTTAACTGGGAAAGTTGGGGGGTCGTCTTATACGCCCAGTCGTCTTATACGCCGGAATATACGGTTAGTGTTATAATATAATGACTCCTATTTTAAGGACTAAATTGTATTTATTCCCTGCTTTGGGAACACAACCAATGAAAGCATATGAGAAGAGTCAATCGGTCTTGATTTTTGCGGTGCTTATGTTTACTTTTTTGTGTATATTTGACAATGTTGCTATGTAACTGACATTGTTTACACCAAGAAGCGTTTGCTGAAGTACATATAGGATCTGCTAAGGGATGCAAAGCAAGGCAGAAAACCAGAACAGACACACAGGCACAGCTTATCCTGTACATAAAGTCAGTTACATATCAGTATTATAAAATAGGCCTAAAATCATCAGCGCAAGCACTGTATATTTCTTTTTTTGATCGCCACACGTATATACAGTATACCTCTTGCATATTTGCAAATATTTTATATCTTTTCATCGGACAACACTGAAGATATGACACTTTGATACAATGTAAAGTAGTCAGTATTGTATAACAGTGTAAAATCAAAATAACTCAACACACAGCCATTATTCTCTAAACCGCTGGCAACAACAAAAAGTACACCCCTAAGTGAAGAATGCTAAAACTCTGCCCAATTAGACATTTTCCCTCCCTGGGTTCAAAGTGTCATATATAGTAAAATATTTATAAAAATGTGAGAGTTGTTGTACTCACTTTTGTGATATACTGTATGTATAAGTACACCAACATGTTAATGGTTCACAGTTGTACATATTTAGCTGTCTATACTTGGTTAACATAAGAATGAACAGCCAGAAGAGAACAGATGACAGGGTTTGTTCATCTAGATGTCCGTACAGACATTTTCCATTATCATTACATAAATGTCACATCTCTTTTCAGTTATTCGGTCATCTTCCTGTATGACCACATGGTAATTCTAGCTGCCAGATTGTTGACGTTGTCTCATCCCGTCAGTACAACAATACATTTCTATGAGGTTTTTTTTCATCAGTTTTAGAAAAGTAAATAGACCTTTCTACAGCTATCTAATCTGTAATTCCCACTTAGGTAATTTTCAAAATAATTTCTTTTTCCACTTAGTTTGAAGGTCAAAACTTTTGCCTGCCAGTGTATAATGTATTTTGAAAAAGACTATGAAGGGTACAGTTGATTTATTAGTAAATTTTCAGAGTCAATACAATGCTCAAATTAATTATACTATAGTGAAATGAACAAAGTTTTCATATTTTCAGAGCACTTAAGGAATATGTACAGTATCATAGATTTCACCCGACGAAGCTGACTGTGCCCTGCGAAATGCATCCTCAGTAAGGTTATTTCCCAAAATTCTGGGTTATCAATGAAAAGGTAAGCCAACCTTCTACACACTACATCTTAGGGCATCTCTCATGCCTAGATGTAATCTCCATTTTCCAAGACATTCGTCAGGGTTGGCTCACTGGTTTATGTTCCTTGAAATGGATTCATAAATTTGAAGAAATATTTGTTTAAAAAACTGAAAAGGCAACATGCACTATAAATTATTTTTTTCCTATGTTGCTGTCACTTACAGTACATAATAAAAATAACAAGCTTTGGACTATTCCATCTACTCATGTGAGATTTTTAGGAATTCTTTTGTGTGAAAACTTACTCCCTAGATGGTGTGTGTGTGGAGAGTTAAACTCTCAGGAGAGAGGAGGCAGGCTGAGTCAGGTGATCTGGGCTCACAGTAAAATGATTGGCTGTGTTAGTCAGTGTTTGCTTATTATAAAATCTTACCTCCCCGATTCATGTTTTAGTAGTGATGCTGGCATCTTTACTGCTGGCAACTGGGACGGTGAACTCTTTTTCTTCTCCATCTATGTAGTGATTGGCAACATTTAGTAACATTGGTTGATCTCCCAGAAGGCTACACGACGTGACATCAAAGCCCAGGGTAAGCATCACTGGGAGTGTTTCTGATTCTGAAACCAGGATAATTAATGTAAAAATAGGCATCTGAATTTTTTTGATGTAGTGCTATGAGTTTTTACGAGCCCTCTACGTTCCTTTGCTTATGCTATGACAATTGTTTGAAAACTTGTGATTATTTGATGTCTGCTAATATGATTCATAAAGGAATACATTTTCTGTGTCTTTGTAGACCTGCCACTAATTGCATGGCTGCTCTCAGTGTATGCTCAACAAATAAAGATTTGGCACCTCTATTCATCATATTTGTGTGTACGGAGGTAATTATATGATGCTTTCATTTTTTAATTCTTAAGAAAGCTACATAAAAGGAGACCCTCACTACAACAAGATGGAAAAAGCATCTATGGAGTTTTCATCTTTGCTGATGCGAACAAAATATACTCGTATTTTCTGCAGCTGTCAGATGATAAGGGCTGGCTTATGGCCTATGGCCCAGAAACATTACATTAGATTCTGGAACTATCAGAACACAGTGTCACAACTGACTGTGGGTAGAGACTGAGATAATAAAGATCTGCTAAACTGGCACTATGTAGGATTTACAATGTGAGAGATTTTTTTTCCTGTCAAGGAGTCAGCCCAAAGATTTACAGCTGATTAAGCTATAAAGCTCCAGCAGTCTTTCCAAAATAATTGTTTTGTTATTTGATGGCAATCTCAAGTGTTTTGCATTCTTCCCAAGTATGCATACCCATTATATCCTGTAATGTGATGGGATATAAACTTTGGTTACAGTACAGACTTGCAGCTAAGGTTTCCTTAAACTATAATTTGGGATAATTTCCTATGCCTTTTCCAAGTGTGTACAGTTGTCCCCTTACACCCTCAGACAACTTCTTAGCGATTGTAACGATTGGTGTAGCACACAGACGTCTGATTATTGGGTGATCTGCAGAATCACCAATAATACAGACTCTATACCTGATTATGTGGTGATCTGCAGTATCACCAATAATGCAAGTATAGAAGGCTGAGAAACAGAGGTTTAAAGTGTTTGGTGCAACAGTAGATTAAATGGATAGATCTCACCAGAGAAGCTGGTGAGTACTATCTGAAACAACAGTGCTAGACCTCACCAGGGGCGCTGGTGGGTACTAGCTGCAACACAGTAGTATAAATAATAGGTCTTACCAGAGGAGCTGGTAAAGTACTAACAGCAAGAGAGACAACAAAGTTTGGCTAAACCTTACCAGGGGAGCTGGTAAGGTACTATCAGCACAAGCGACTGAATAGTTTAACTAGACCTTACCAGAGGAGCTGGTAAGGTAATATCAGTCACAGGAGCTGTATAACTTAAACTAAACCTCACCAGAGGAGCTGGTGGGTATTTAGTCAAAAGAGCACCTCACCAGTGGCAAGGGCCCACTGGTGAGTAGAGAGGTCAGACAGGCAAGGTTTGGCAACTGAGAGGTGAATACAGTACAGAAATGTGAGGCAGAAGAATAGTGAGTTATCAGGCAGAGGTTCAGCAACTAAGGTCAGATAGGCAAAAGTACAGAATCGATAAGCAATAGCAAGGTCAGAGTATAGCCAGAATCATACACAGGTAATCAGTAATACAATATAACAATAGTCCTAGTCTTGTGTGAAATCCCTGGTTTCCTCCCAGATCAAAGCACACCGGATACTAGTCTAAGGTCTGAGCTCTAACACGAGTGTATTCGCAACAGCAGACAAGTTGCAAATGACCAGTGAAGGCTTAAGAAGCCGAGGAGAGCTCACAGCCGCGCCCCTTACCAATCAGCCAATCCGAGCGGCGTGAGTCACCTCTGACGTCAGCCGACCGGCAGGTCAGCTGAAGCGCCTTCTTCCAGCATAAAGGTCCTGTCTCCGCGCGCGTCCGCAAGATGCAGCGACCCTATGAGCACGAGACAGTACCGTTCCCGGCGTACTAGACACCGACGGAACGGATGAGGCCTGTGAACAGGGAACAAAGGCGGCTGCGGGTATACCCTGCGTGTCCGCATTCGCCATAGTTGCAGATGTTACAGCGATCATGCTGGAAAACCATGCCCAACAAATATTACTCTCTACTGCTACAGGTGCGTGTAGAGCACTCCCACTTGTCCTCCCTTCTCCCCTCTCCAAACAGTGTGTTTGATTAAGAAAAGGCTGTCCAAAATGATCATATATGATCCTGAACCTAGCTCTGTTTTTACTTATAGACTCAACCAGGACTTGAGGAGTTTTGGTTGGACATTTAAATAATCCCTAATGGTGTGTGGTGGGGCTGGCAGCAGTAAGTTAGTTGAGCAGTAGAGCATAAAGATGATGGATTACCTTTCAGAGCTAGCCCAGTGACTAACAGAGATTAGTGGGGGCACACTGTAACTAATAGCTTAGACTGTGATAGCACAGATTTTTGGTAGTGTGGGATGGAGAGTGAATCACATGGAGGCTGTCATGGACTCCTGGTGTGGCGCCTGAGATTACGTTGGGAGTGGCCCTCCACATGATCACCATCTGTTGCCCATTGGGAAAATATAATTGATTTGTTCCTCCCCACACTGTGAGCTTTTTTCCCTTGCATACCAGGCCTGCTGGCCACTATCTCCTGCACCTTGCCCAGCAGCCAATGACAGAAGCCACCTTTTTTCTTTCACCGACAGTGTGTAGCTGTTGTCTGGGTGCCTGCCCCCGCCTTATTCCTCCACATGCCTAGCAATGTTTTGTGCATATGGCTGGCCCCAAGCCCCACCTTGTCCTCTCATCAGTCTCCTCTGAATGATCTATAGCCCACATCCACCTAAGTGACACAGGGTCTGAAGCTGCCCTGGTTTTCTGCACACTCTTAGAATAATGTTGGATGCTAGGAAAGGCAAAACAATAATGTTTGGTGTGGAGGGAAAATAGTGCTCCTCTTTGACACAATTATTCTCTCATCGGTACTCTAGGAACAAGACTTAATCAAGTATTAAATAAAGTGAAAGTCAGTAACAGATCTGTAGCTAGGCACTAAAAAGGCCATGTGAGGAAGAGGAAAATTAACTCATGGCTCACTTGTTTGGAAGCATAATCTAGTAGCAGTAGTGCTCCACTATATGTAGGCTCAAAAATGCATTGAGCACAATAACCTCTAAGGGCTTGATTTACTAAGCGGTGCTAACCTACTTAGCACGTCTAAAGTCTTTAGGCGTGCTATCCAGGGTGTTAAGTAGGTTAGCACCGGTTTTCTCAATCAGATCGCGCGCTAAGTACCGCGCGCAAAGTTTTGCGCACGCAAAGTCCTATGCGCGCGCTAAGTCCCATAGGCTTCAGTGGGCACTTTGCGCGGAGCGCCCTGCACTCTGTGTAGTGCGCACGCAAAACTTTGCACGCGGTACTTTGCGCACGATCACTACTTCTCACATTTCAACTGAGTTTAGACGTGCTAAGGGCCAGTGCTAAGGTTAGCACCGTTTTGTAAATCGAGCCCTAAGTGTGGTGTATAGTACCAGTATAGTATGATGATGAAACTGTCCTGCCACTTTTTGAAGTCTTTTTATTTTTATAGCTTGAACAGCAATAAATAAATAAACATTCACCTTACTTATCGAAAAGTAAGTATTTATTCCTTCAATTGTTTCTATGCCATTTATTAAATACAGTGCATAACTGTGCAATGACAGCCCCAAAACAGGTTAAGACATTTAACCCTTTGCACACTCACATGCACAGGTTCATACAAATGCATTCACAGAAATTAGTCATCCAGGAACCACTGCTATCCCTACAGCTAAGCTAAAAGCCAAGGTCTTAGTTACAAAAGAATGCATTATCTTGTGTAATCACCTACACTATGCAGAAGTACCTAGGTATTCATAGGTGTCTTAACTCTGGCCCTGTAACATGCATAGTGCAGACATGCAAACATTCATTGCATCAAACCTCTCTAAAGATTAGGAGCACATAGTCTAAGATCCTCTCCTGGGACAGACTAAACTCACAAGGGAGCTAACAAAATATATCCATGTCCACCATGCACATGCCAGCATAAGATGTGTGCATACTGACAATGGTCACAGACGGGAAGGAGGGAGTGTGCTGGATTAAACCCTGGCTACAACCCTGGCCATGGTTCTAGCATGTGTATGAGCCTTAAGCCCCCTTCATATGACTAACAAAAAGAGGGACAGCGAGAGCTCAATATAGTGTAGTTTGCACTGGTAAATGAAGGTGTGTGGAAAGAGTATGTGCAGTATACTCACAAGTCAGGGTTACCGCATAGGCAAGCAAGTGTAAAGGCAGTGGAGAGATTAGGCCTGTCCCCACTCAGGATTAAGAAGTCTCTCTCTGTAGATCAAGGAAAAAAGGGGTAACACCCCTCCACCAAGGGTAGATATGTATGACGTATTATGGATACAGAGGCGCCAGAAAGATAAAAAGATCTAAAACGTTCAAAAATGAGGAGGTAGTGGTGGACTTACCTCCTCCAGGCAGACACAAGAAAATGCCGATCAATTTTCAGCAAAACAATTTATTTACATACTCCAATAAAATACAACGCGTTTTGTGGGAGTGACCCGCTTCCTCAGACAATAAGATGGAACATAAACAAAACAGATCTGGTACTATGCCAAGCGCCTCTGTGGAACACTCTGTGGTGCCACAGAGGTGCTTGGCATAGTACCAGACCTGTATTTTATTGGAGTATGTAAATAAATTGTTTTGCTGAAAACTGATCGGCATTTTCTTGTGTCTGCCCGGAGGAGGTAAGTCCACCACTACCTCCTTATTTTTAAACGTTTTAGACCGTTTTATCCGTCTGGCGCCTCTTTATCCATAATACATCTTATGACTGTATCGCGGAGGTTGCAGTGTTCGTCGCTCAACACTGTCCATTCAATTAAATGGACAGCACTTTTCAAGTGGCGGTAATGGCTGTTCCCATCTTTCATGTAAATGCTGCTCTTGATCCCTTCTTTCATCTTGTCTCGCCCTGAACGCTATATGTACATCACGATTGCAACAAGGGAGCTGTAGGCTCCCTTGCGGACAGCAATGGCTATGTTCTCTTGTGAAAAGCTCCAATAGTTTGGCCAGTCAGGGCTGGCCATGCGAGCAGGGGGTATGCAGGGGGCACGCACGGGGCCTTCCTGCACATGCGCAGAATAACCTTAACTGGCCAAACTGTGGGAGCTTTCTACGCGATAACAGAGCAATTGGGGAGGACAGTGAGGGAGTCCATGGTTCACATAGGGCTGGAGGAAACCCCAGGTAAGTATAAATCAGGAACAGTGTACCATCTGAAGTATCCTTCAAGACCCAGGCTCTCTGAAACAATGGACTTTAATGTAAATCTTATGTTGTAAAAGAAATAAAAAGCTGAGGTACTGGTTTCCACTGTTTCCTAGCACTCATTCACACTAAAAATAATACAAAGCTTTTCCAAAATGCTTCAAGGAAATAAACACTACCAGGTGACCACCAGTGGTAGCACAGGATATAAGCTCACTTCCGTTCCTTCATAAGGATGGAATCTGTTTTCCTGATTTTCGAGGAATATTTTATTTGTACATTTTTGCATCAGAGAATGCAAAAAAATGGAAGAAAAAAAATCGGGAAAAAACGGAAATCTGAAGAACAGAAATCAGAAAAATTGAAAATGTGATGTAACGCAATGCAATGTCTTGTGATGGGTGTAAAATTACTGTGCTGACTCTGCATTTTCTGATTGGTCCAATGCTTCCGAGTTCTGTGATTGGACTAAAATGACTGAGTTGCAGTAAATCGTATTTCTGTGGAACTGCGTCTTCTGATTCCGGATTTCCGTTTTCCGATTGGAAATGTAGACATTTAAATTCCGCGGAATCCGAATGACCATGCCTAATTCTTCATCATGTGCAAACTGAAGGAATGAAAGTCCAGATTTATATATCTGGTTATGTTGTTGACTAAACTCTTTTATTTTTCTTTTACAGTTTTTTTTGTGCGCTCATTTCCTCTTTACAGGTCTTGTGCCCCACAGCATGCTCGGCAATAACTATATTATGCAGTGCAGCATAGTACTGAGGGGGATCAAAATGTCAGACTTGTCTTGTTCCACATAGGCTGATGCCATGTCGAACTAGATCCAGCAATGGTGCCCACCTTGCAGCAAGCCTAAATGTGCTTACATAATATTTAATCTACAGTATATGGCTCTGCAGTTAAAAAAGGGGTGTTGTTGTTGGTGATCAAAGTGTTAGCTCTAAAGAGGCTGATTCTGCATTGGATTTTATTAATGCGATTATATTGTAATGGTACGGTCACATCTGCATATTAGCAGTGAGTCATGACGTGATGCATGCAGTTTTTTCGCTTGTCGGTATGTTATATAAATCAAGCAATAACAATTCCAATTGTATTCATGATAAGTTGGAGCTGTAATAGTGGATCATTCAGAAACAGCCTTATCAGTCCGCAGACAGCGCGTACACACGCACATACTGTCGGCTAAAGACCGCCCAGCGGGAGAGTCCGGCAGACCCGTCGTTGCATGTAGTAGTGCGTGTATACGCACGTTATAGTAACAGCAGCAATCAGCACTTTGTTGTGTAAACAAAAGCCTTCTTAATTTATTTAGGGAATGCTAAAGCCACAGAAAGGAAGCCACACTGCATTTCTAGCTAACCGTGTCACTTGACAAAGAGCTGATTAGCTTAAAACATGCTGTGGCTTCCTTTCTGTGGTTTTATTCCAAACTGAATGAATACAGAAGGCTTTAATGTACATGCAAAGCATTGATTTCTGCTGCTGTTATCTTTTCTCGTGTATGGAGGATGATAGATTCTACATTTCTAAAACTTTGCAATTTTTTTTTTATCATTGTTATTTATTTTTAATTTAATAATAAAATATATATATAAAAATGTTTATATGTTTGAGAAGACATTAATAATGCACTAGAAATTAAATATTTCAGTTTAGGAACTAAAAGGAAATAGCCAAGTTTTAGGTGCAGGACGCCTGACTGATCTTCCTGAGTTAATCTTGGGGCTAACTGTAGGGTTATACCGGTAGGTGTGGTCCATACGTATATACTTTTTATTTATTTAGTGGCATTATTGTTATTATTATTTTTATTTATATTGCACAGACATCTTCCGTAGTGCTGTACAATATACAGACAATAATGGGGAGAATAGATACATGAACAATTCAACACATTGTACAATCAGGACATCCAGCAACACAAGTAAAAATATATACAATCAATATGTAGTTCGTAGCACCACCAATACTGGTACATATTAATTTGATAGCATGCAACAGAAAACTCTAAAAGGTCCTACCCTTTATAAGCTTACAATCTAGAGGGTAGTGGGGTGCAGACAAGGAGGTTAGTGGAATGGAAGAGACAGTGAGCCTCCAATTCTATCTATTAGTGACGTAGGGATCATCACCATAGCAGCCATAGTGGCTGCTATGCGGACCAAACTCACAAGAGGCCTGCCGATGCTGCCTGTTTGTCATTTTGTTGTGTGTGTGCTGTATTCATGGGCCACAGGTCAGCCAGGATTGACACTACTCCCCCCCCCCCTTTCCCGGCACATTGCAAAGAGGCAGGTAGGTGAAATGGCACTATTTTTCCACATGCTGCCTCTCTGCACACTAATATGGCCCAACACTTCTATTTAGTTCTGATCAGGTCCTGAACAGAAAAGAGTAGAGCAGTGCTGGTGGTGGCTCTGTCCCTCTCGGAAATGTCTGTGGCTCCACCCCTCCTGCATGTGTCTCCTCCCCCTACCTGACACCTGTACTCATACTAGCTGGTCAGTCAGACACTGGAGGAAGGGGCCCACGCAGAGAGAGAGGAGGGGACTGTTGTGCCACCTGACCCAGTAAAGAAAAGTGTGTGTTTATAGTCTTTGTGGGGTGTCATTGTGCATGTATGGTATGTCTGACAGGCTTTGTGGGCTGTGAGTGTGTAACAGCAGGCATGAGTATGTGTGTATGTGGGTTTTGTGAGTGTGTATGAACATTGTACAGCGCAGGGCAGGATTTACCATAAGGCACTGTAGGCACGTGCCTACAGGCGCCTGATGATGGAAAGGCGGCTCACTCCCCACCCTGAACGCCTCCCTCCCTCCCTCCTTCCCAATGCAGCATCCCAAGCAGTGTGTAAAAAAGGGGTTACTAACCTGGCTCTCGGCATTCCACTGATGAGATCTCCCTTCAGTCTACCTACTTAATACTGAGGGTACCTCTAGCTACCTAATACTTGGGGGCAACTCTAGCTACTTAATATTGGAGGTACTTCTGGCTACCTGATACTAAGGGACACCTGTAGCTACCTATAACAGGCAAGGGAAGTAAGGGAGTAAGTAAGTGACAGCTGGGACAGCCAGCACACTTGCGGTGAAGTTTGGTGGAGTAGGTTTAGGGATGGCGGAGTCTAGGGCGCCAGAACATCTGTGCCTATAGGCTCCTGTGAGGTAAATTCGGGCCTGGTACAGTGTGTTTGTGTATGTGTGCAAATGTGTGGTGACCATGTATGTGTGTGTACATCATTGATAGGAATGGTCAGAAATGCCCATTTCCAATTCAATGGAAAATTCGATTTCCGCCAATGCCGATTACTGATGTCTTATTTCCGAGGAGTAGGGGTGTGTTTTGTCATTGGTTGCACTCTCTGACACTGTAGAGAATGCAGAGTTTTACCGCGGTAATCAGAATACCATGGAAACTCGTCCAATCACAAGACTTGGGAATACCTGAGTCACGTGATCTAAAATTACAACGGTAATCAGATTGTCGCAGAAAAATTCTGCATCCTCTGATTGGTCCAATGCTTTTGAGTTCTGTGATTGGGCTAAAATTATCGAGGGTATCTGGTTTCCATTTTCTGATCAGAAATGCAGATTTCTGATAAAAAATATGGACATTTCAATGCTCCGGGATCTGAATGAGTTTCCCAGATCACTGATGTGTGTCTAATATGCATGTTGGTGAACTTAACAATTTTTTTTTTCCACAGCGAGCCATGGAGATGCAGAGATGTAGCATCTCAGCTTCTCCATGTCGCTCCAGTCAGCATGTCTCTGATTCTGTGGCTCAGAAGCAGCCAAGGTGGAAATGCAGGGCTCGCTGAGATCGTCGCTGGAGAAGGAGAGGTGATTGACCGCTACTCTGCGGGGTTGGGGGTGGGGTGGACAGGGGGACATATACCGGTAGCTATCCTAAAACTTCTCAGGTGGAGGGAGCCACCAAACGGTCTGTACACTCACTAGATAGATGTTGGTACACAAAAAAAGAGCAACGTCACTGAAATAACATTACACCAGAAAAAGGAGCCATGACGCGTTATTTAAACAGTGTTGTTAATGTTTACACACACCGATATTCTAAACAATTATGTTTTGTCTGAAAACTGTGCGTAGACGCGGGAAGTACCATTTTGCTCTGGAACAATGTCATTTGTTCACACTGGCCGACTGCACAATATCTGCTCAATAGAATTGAGAGGTTATCCACCAGTTGGATTTAGCAGAATATCTGATATTGAATGATGTCATGGGAGGAGGGGAAGTTCCAGGATGTATAGGATCTGGAGAATAATGGAGAAATGTTTTTGAATTCAGCATTTATATAGTGCACTGCTGACATTTTCCACAGCGCTTTGCACAGCATATAGTCTTGTCATTAGCTGCCTCTCAGAGGGCTCACAATCTAGTTCTTACCACAGTCATATGTCCCCGTCATGGTCTGTCGCCAGTTTGGAGCAAGGCAATTTGTATGCTTTTGGAATGTGGGAGGAAATTGGATTGCCCAGTGAAAGCCTACTCAAACATGGGGATACATGGATATATAGTAAATATTTTTTTTGATTTAAAAAAATCCCCAAACATCTATGTAAGTACTAAGGGAAATAAATGACTCTACAGGCTCTTTCAGCAAGCAGTAAAGCTTTAAAGCCCCATCTACATGATTACATTTTTTGTGCGATTCAATCGGATCGAATTTGATTGATTGATAAAATCCGACATGTCTGATCGGGATTCGATTCAAATTGATAGTGTGGTCGAATGTCATTACAAAACAATGGCAAATCGATCACACTACCGATCAAATCGAATCCGTATCGGACATGTTGGATTTAAACGATCAATCAAATTCGATATGATCAAATCGCACAAAAAATTGTATCAGGTAGATGGGGCTTAAAGGGTGACCTGTCATCACTTTCCTGTGTATTTGAACTATGAAGTGACCAATCTGTTTATAACTTCTTACTGGTACTATACTTTACCACAGATCTGCATTAAATTTTGAATAAATTAGAATTAGACAGGCTAAACTCTCCACTTACATCCAGGGTGCATTTCTCTCTGTTTTCCTTTTGTCTTGTGCAAGAGTTCAGGTCCACTAGCTCTTTAATCTGAATTCCTAGACTAGTAAAAGAATATTACAGATTTTTGTATATACACACAAACTCGCACACACACACACACACACGCACGCACGCACGCACACACGCACACACGCACACACACACAGACACGCACGCACGCACGCACACACACACACACACTCTTCTGCTGTCATTGTGTCTAAAAATGCTTTACCTGTCATTATGGGAGCCAAAATCCCATTTATAAGTAAAGCACTCCTTAATATAATTCAGTTTAAGGATCTATTCATGTATGGATTAACATCACTGCAAAAACCTGGAGAAAACTGTGCATATTTAAATAACCTTTTTCTATTCTGCTGATAATCAGCATTGCAACTAAAGAAAACAGAACAAGGGTTTTCTTAAACTGACTTTGCACCCCTACTGGCATCATTACAAGTAAAAAAATGTTCTTTAGGTTTTTATAAGGATTATATTAGCTTTAGAATGCCTTACAGAAAAATATGCCTGGAATTAGATTTCTTTTGACCATGAAAACTAGTCTTAGTAACTGGCAGAGTTTGTGAATTCTTTGGGAAGGATAGCAACGCAACTGTTGGATGACTTCCCATATGGAGACCGAAAATTTGTTTTGGAAGAATAAACACACAGATTCCCCTAATGTTCAGGCAGCATATATACTTGTATATCCCACTGATACAAACTGATGAGTGATCCTGGTTCAGGTGGGGCTTACCCTCTTTGCCATATATTCTTCATTACATATCCCTTAAGGGTAATGCTATTAATGTTATTGCTTTCTCTGCTTGTAAGCTAATCAGTTCACACACAAGTAACCTCAAATCACCAATCTATCAATTTCTGGCTGTAGAAGAGCTTAATGTGAATTGAGGCAAACCTAAAACAAGGGTGAATCAGTCCAAAACATATCCACTGGAAGGTTTCCCAGATTTTGCAAATTGTTTTACTGATTGAAATGGGTGCAGTCACCATACAGCAACCTTTATAGTTATACATGTGCACCATGCTTCATTTCATCTTCTGTTCAACATGTGGTCAGGTGCATACTTTACTATGTGTGACTTAAAACAGTTATTTGCAACATATACACTTCCCATGTGTGGGCTAAGTAATTATAAAAGAACTTACTGCTAATACGCCTAGGCAGGTCTTTATTGCTATACACAAGGAGCCCAGCACTACACCTGAAAAACAGTGAGTATCTATACAGTCCACTTCAAGTTGGAGATGCCCCTTCTAATTATGTCCAATATTCAATACCAGAAGGTGGAGCTTCAAACAACTTTCATTAAATACAAAGTCAATAAAATCATACAAAAAGTCCAATGTAGTAAATCCGCATCTGCCAAGGAACCTCTTTGATTACAACTTGCTTTCTTCCCATCACCTTCACCAGCACCCAGGTGAACAGACACTCATCAAATATCAAGACCTCCAATTAGGTCTATCTGCGCACTGGGACACTTCGGGCCGTCCCCCGCACCGAACTGATGTTAGCCGCCCCTGGGTACCAGATATTCCTTGTCCTTGCAGTATGGTTTCCAACTTCCCATAAGATTTACCTCAAAACAAACACTTCACATAGCATAAAACCAGTGACATTTATTATAAAAAGCATAAAATTACACTCACGAATTCCTTTCTTTATCATCATCACAGAGTAATTTAGATACGGGCTCTCCCCCATTTTGTCGGGCCCCGGCTGGCACCTGTAGTTCCTCTACTGCGATTGGAATGGCGTGCACCTCCACTTCCCAAAGTTCTGGACGCCGCTTGGGTAATCCACATGTATAGCTCTGTTGTATCCGTGTCTAGCCCCGCCTTACATGTTTCATCATGTTTGACTCATCAGAAGCTGGGGGACACGAATTTGTGCAGAGCTATATGCGTTCCAAGAGTCCCCTCCCTCTGCCCGTCCCCTCCTCATGCTGACATTCAGTGACGTAAATTACTGGCAATCTGAACTCCACTTGCCAGCACTTCCCATGACGTACGTGCGCACGTACGTACTTTTTATATTATTTTATTGACTTTGTATTTAATGAAGGTCTTTATTGCTGCTCTGTGTAAAGAGAATTTGCCTAATTTCCCATTCCAAATACAAGTGGCCACAAGCAGAGTAAGTGCTGCTACATGTCTTTAACACTAATAGCTGAGGCATAAAGGAGATGAACATTTTTATGGTGAAATGGGTAAGGGTAATTCCTGATAAAAAGGATTAGTTTAGGTTAGTTATGAGGGTAGAGTAAAGTGTGAAGTAAAGTGTATAAAGTGTGAAGTTAGTCTGAAGCCAGGGATACTGTGAGAGATTTGAATTTCTGATGTCACATAGATTGGATTTTTGTGTGTGTTGGAGTCTATAGCATGACCATCTTTGCTTCCTTTCTGAGTTATTTGAAAAGCTTCCAAACATGCAGTTGTCATCAAAATTGCTTTAAACTTTGTTGTTTTTCTGTAAACTGAAGATAAAATTTTAGCAGGTAAACATTTTTTTTTATTTAACTATTTTTTGAATTGTGGCAGATTGTCAGCTCTTAGTTCACGAGTACTTCCATGCTTCAATATACAAAAAGGCTTTTTTAAGTTAATTGGTGAAACATAAAAAAAATAATAATCTGATGGTACATTTGGAAAACATGGGCATTCTTCCTTAATGGATTTTATCCCCTCTGTTCCTATGAAAACTGTTATTTTCCAGGTAATTTGGAACCCAATAGTGTGTAGACCGGTCGTTTGAGCCATAACAGCCCACAGGGTACACAACATTAACAGGCAGAAATCCAATTTAAGGCCCCCTTTGATAAAGGGATATTCTAGATTCCACCAAAAGTCACATGAAGTCATGGCTTATTAGATTTCTAGTCATTTATAAATAATAATAATTCCTTTTTTGTATAACGCTTTTCTCCTGTCAGACTCAAAGTGCTTATGAGGGGCAGCCACTAGAGCGCACTCGGTAGGCAGTAGCAGTGTTAGGGAGTCTCACCCAAAGAACTCCTTACTGAATAGGTGCTGACTTACTGAACAGGCAGAGCCGAGATTTGAACCCAGGTCTCCTGTGTTAGAGGCAGAGCCCTTAACCATTACACTTTCCAGCCATAGGAATTAGGTGCACTGAAAGATCTGAAAACCCATCTATGTAAACATGGATGGCTCTAGACTTTTTGCTGCCTAAGGCAAACTTGTGAGGATGCATCCTGCCCCCCCCCCTTCTCATTTGTAGTGATTGCACAGCACCTGAAAAATTTTACCCACGGTATAGGTAGGTAGGTAGCCATTTATAGGTGCCCTCAGGATAGACGCCCCCGTGTAGGTAGCGACTCGAGTATAGTTGCCCCCAGTATAGGTAGCATAGTTACCCCAGTATAGGTTGCTAGCATAGTTGCCCACAGTATAGGTAGTATAGTTGCCCAAGTATAGGTACCTAGTATAGTTGCCCCAGTATAGATAGCAGAATTGCCCCAATATAGATAGTATAATTGCCACAGTATAGGTAGGTAGTATAGTTGCCCCAGTAGAGTTAGCTAGTATAGTTGCACCACTATAGGTACAGTAGCTAGTATAGTTGCCCCAGTATAGATAGTATAGTTTCCCCCAGAATAGATAGTATAGTTGCCCCCTAGTATAGCTAGTATAGTTGCCCCCAGTGCCTGCTCCCCCCGTGGCCACCACTTGTGTTACCGTCTGAGCTGGGGGCCACTTCCTCTACTATAGTCCCCGCTGCCCCCTCTCCTTCATGCATGCTCTGTCATTGCAGTGCGTCCTGCTGCTGCTGTGAAGAGGCAGGAAGCAGGACAGCGGTTCCCCTGGTAACGGCGATATACATCCCCACTACAGGAAGCCACTGTGCTGCTTCCTGCCGTGCGCGAGCATGTGAATAGTGCTCTACTCACGAGCACGTGCATAGTGCACGTTCACTGGCAAATGTGTATTGCCATTCCTACTCATAGAGTATAAAATATATACAAGTCCGCTAAATTGCTGAAGTGGAGGAACTGTGAGGTATAGCGAAAAGTATGTTGGTTTTACAGTTGTTTGCTTATCTTTTTGGCTGCTAAGTAAACTTATTCATAAAGAAGCATAAGAGTACAAAACACTTTCCCTGTTGCTTCAGGGACATGGTGTACTTTCTGAAGATTAGATTGTATTTTTTTCCTTCTTAGGAAGCCCAGATAGGTTTGTTTTTCCAGCATTAGAACATTGCTGAGTAATTGTATATCTATCTAATTAATTTGAGTTATAAACGAGTGCGCTTCGTTGTTATGAGGTTTTTTTCCCTAGCAAAACACAAATAAACACAGTCCCATTTTGCCCATAGATATGTATTCCATTCCAAAAATGTTGCTAAATCATAAGTACACTGATGCTTCATCGGCCCCACCTGATCTTAGGAATTTAGAGAGGAGTAAACACACCTTTTCTAAAAATCGTGGGTCATTATAGGACTCAGAATACTGGCTCTTGTAATGACATTTACTGTAGCTGGCATGTTTCCGACCATTCCCATTACAGAGAGGATTAGAGCATGGTAAGCAAGGGAGTGTGTCTTAAAGGACTTGTAAGACGTGCATATTTTATCCATAATGGCTTTTTTTCTGTCTGCAGACACAATAGGTGCGTTACTAAGGAGTCACACAAAACATTGCTCCATTGCCTTTGGTAATTTGCCTGAAAAGCATGAATAATATTTGTTAATACTGGAAACATATGGCAAAGTGGACAGAGAGAACTGGGTCATATTTGGTGTTAGGCTGTGGTAAGATATGGGGTTTAGGTTACTTTTGTTTTTTTATTTATCTTTTCTTTTTCCTAGAAGCAAAGTACTACATCATTCTCAGTTTAGCACATTCAAATGCAGGGGCGTTGTTAGTATCCTAAAAGATCCGGGGAACTTCTGAGGACTCCAGCTGGAAAATAGGTGTGGTCATGGGTGGAGCCAAATTTACATGAACTTAACAGCACTAAATGTAGGATGAAACCCCCTATTCATTAATAATAAAAAAAACAGCATATCACATAAATACGGTAGTGCCACTTAAACATAACAAAGTAGAGTTACTGGGCTTCTGTGCTGGCTGCTCTGGCTTTCTGCTGGGTGGGCTGGACTGCCGCTAGGTTATCTGGCAGAACAACTACAGCTCCCTGCATGCCCTCATAAAGGCATCACAACACCCAGCATGGCATCACAGTACCCACTATGCCTATATGGAGGCTCCAAAGCACCCAGCATGGCACCACAACAACCTGTATGCCCACACAGCACCCATAATACCCCCTGATTGATGCACCACAGTTCCCAGCATGCCCACCATTGAGGCACCACAGCTGACTCTTCCTGGGGGACATCTGGGGCACCTCAGAATCATCAGGGGCACATGCCACTGATCTTTGGGGCTAACAACGCCCCTGTTCAAATATACTCAGTAGAATGTTGAGAAGAGCTCTGAGGAAGTACCAGTTTCATCGTAACCTGCATGAGATTGTACGTTTATTGGTGGATGAGCTGCTACAGGTTATTGCTTAACACTGCCTCTCTCCCATAAGCTTGCTCTGGTAACGTTTTTTTTTCTCTTAATCTTGCTCTACATTGGTAATTTAAATTAAGGACTCTAATCAATAAAGAAATGTACTTGCATTACAGATTTAGCTTCTGTTCCAAAATACAAGTGTTTCAATGCTACTGTTTACTCCTGTATGACTGATGTTTGGTGATTATGATCAGGGCCAGATTATCCACCAGGCACCAGAAGCAGTAGCTTGGGGCCCCATTCGGAGTCTGAGGGGCCACATCAGCACTGCAGAACCAGCCTTTGGCCCGGGAACAAGAGGGGGCACAGCGCCGGGAGGGGGAGCAGTGTCGGGCACAGACCAACGGGAGGGGGCAGCCTCACCGCCACTTACCTGGGGTCCCCCGTCCGCGCCCCCACTCCAGAACTTAGCGGGGCAGCAGCGCGTAGGGAGCGACTTACCACTTCCTGGTTCCAGACGCCGGGGCTCTGCGTGCTGCTGGTCTGGTCTTCTCCGTTGTCCAATGTCACTCTCACTGTACTTCCTGATTAGCGGAAGTACAGTGAGAGCAGTATTGGACAACGGAGAAGACCAGACCAGCAACACGCAGAGCTCCGGCGCCTGGAACCAGGAAGAGAAGAGTTAAGTTTTTCCCTGCTAGCTGCCACTGTACTAAATTCTGGAGGGGCGAGTGCAGAAGGAGAACACCAGGTGAGAGGGGGAGGCTGCCCCCGCCCCACTGCTGCTCTGTGCCCACTGCTCCACCTTCCAGGTTACCTATACTGGGGACACCTATAGACCTGGCTACCTATACTGGGGACACCTATAGACCTGGCTTCCTATACTAGGGACACCTATAGACCTGGCTACCTATACTGGGAGCTGTAATGATCCGCTCAGCTGGATGCACTGGCAGACAGCTGTTTGACCGTTCCTCTAGTCTGTGGGCTGCAGGTCTCTGGAAGAGAGACCTGTCTTTCCATTACAAGTTTCTGGTCTGTTCTGCTACTGAGGAATTTGCATACACTCGTTATGCACATCTCCTACCTGCCTCCTTTGAAGACTGGCAGTATAAAGAGCTATGTTTCCTAGAGTCCTTTGCTGGTCATAAGAGTTAGTTCCTGTGTAACACTCGCCTGGAGTGTCAGCCTTGCTCTTTGTTTGAAGATTAGCCTAGAGTAATTCCTGGAACTGCACTAGGCAGTTTCCCTAGTGCAGTTAGGATTGCATATCTGTTTTGTTTGTCTGTTGCGATTGTCCTGTCCCAGCGGTGGTCGACAGGAAGTTGTTCTGATCTGTTGTCCTTGGAGTATAGCTGGAGCAGCGGTTGCTACCAGCTATCTCATCTGTTCTGTCTTGCCAGGATCGCACTCGCCTTGCGCTAGTGCTGTGGATCTGTCTGATCTCCATCTCTCTTGCTGTACTTGGATCGCACTAGCCTCTTGCGCTAGTGCTGTGGATCCTCCTGCTCTGCCTTCCTGGATCGCACTAGCCTCTTGCGCTAGTGCTGTGGATCCTATCTCTCGCTTATTCCTGTTTTCGGGTATCTGTCTTGTCTGCTACGAACGCTTGCTGGAGGCTCGGTGAGGTAACCGTTAAGCAAGCGCTCGCGTCCTCTGTTTCATGTTTGTCTGTCGGTGGTTAGTTAGGCGTGCTTGTCTCTGTTGTGCTTAACACGCGGAGACCGCGCATAAACGCGTGCACTGTTGCGAATGAGTGCGGTGTTCGCGTTTAGCTAGCGTTTGTTATTTTCCTTATCTCCTTTTTGTATGATTTGCTGTGCCTTTGCTACTCTCGTGCTCTGCCTTGCTGTACCTTGTGTCACCTCTGGCAATCGCCTCTCTCGCAATTGCGTTCCTACTTCATATCTGCTGTTGGCGACTAGTTTGGTGCACACACATACAATCAGTCCCTGTGCTCATTCTCTTCCGCAATCGCTTCTCTTGCGATTGCATTCTCACTTGGTTTCTTCTGTTGTGTGTCCACCGTCGCAGGTTGGCGGCTAGATTGGTGGACATACATACATTCCTCATCTGTGCTTATTCGGTCTTGTGTCGCTGTTAGCAATCGCCATCTCTGGCGATTGCCTTCTCACTTTGTCTTCATGGTTGTGTGTTCATCGTCGCAGGGTGGCGACTAGTTTGGTGGACACACATACCCTCTGTCGCTTTGATCTCTCTCTTTCAGGGCTATCTTGCCCTGCGTTTCTTCCCTTAGTGCAATTCCTGTCTGGCGTGTGTGGCAGGGCAGAGGAGCTGTTCCTCTGCACTCCACAGCTCCATCTGTCGACAGGAATTTCCCTCTACAGGTGCATTGCACCTTTTGCTGGGTTCCCGCAAATTACACGCTTGTGGAGGATTTCCGCAGTATCAGCACACGTCTTGTGCGCTGATCACGGAAAGAATTCCACAATCGTTACAGTATGACCAGCCCAACCGAAATTCCCAGTGTAGAGGGAATTTCCGATTTTGTATTTGGTCAAATATGGGTCCTGTATCTTTAAGAGGTTTAAGATACTGGACTCTGAAACCAGAGATGAGTTTATATCAGAATGTTCCAGATTCTTGGCAAATCCTGAATTTCAGGCCACCAATATTTCCACTTGGAGTGGTCAGATTGCTTACAATCTTTTCCAAGGGGATCTGTTTGGGTGGGCTGATGAGTGTGCCAGACACGTAAATCTGAGCCATAACCCTCGCAGATTTCTGAGTCATGTATTTTCTCGTAAGCTTAGAATTCCCCTGCCTGGTCATTTCTATGAGTTTTTTCCTGCAGAGCATGATGCTGATCAGATTAGGTTATGCAACATTTCAGTGTCATTACCATATGTTAATGAGTTGGTGCTTGCAGGCCAATCTGATGATTTGGCTTGTCAGCCAAAAGATTCATTGCCCATAGCAACCACAAATAAAGAGGTTATTTCTGTCAAGTCTGAAATGTGCAAAACCATTCAGTATGATATTGATGTTTACAATGATGTTTCTCAGTCTCCGGGTTTTTTGCCCCAATCCAAAGCTTATGTGGATCCTATTATAGGTAGGATCGCACACTATATTAAAGCAGTTAAAAAAATCTGTTCTTGTTCCTGAACTCCACCCATATGGAGATTATCTGGATATTGGCTTGTTTGAACCTCCATTTGCCTCATGGGACATTGGGGCCTTGATGGAGGAATTTGATTTTGATTGGAAAGCCTTTTGCGATTTTTACATCACAAAAAGCGAAGATGTCTTGAATGATTGTCTCGATTCTATGTACCTTTTGATTGATTCCGATGAATGTGACGAGGGTGATGTGGATCTGATGATTTATGTATGGCAGACGATTTTGGATGAGTTGCACACACACCAATCAATTGATTCCAATAAAGAGACATCGTTGTCGGATGATTGTTCCTGCCTTTCTGGGGTAAAGCATGTGAGTCGTGACATTGTGGATCTGAAATGAGTGGGTGTGCCACTGTGGTTGATTCCTGTGCGAATCCTGGAGGATTCTCTCCTGACTGCGTGCAGTTTGAATCTGTGCGATCTGATGCCTGTTTCTCTGATGTTCCTGCAGATTGTGATCAGCATGAATGTGCCAGTTTTCTCAAGGATGTGTGGGACCCCTTGTCATTTAGAGACAGATCTTTAAGATCTTCCATCTGTGATCCTGCTATGGGGAAAATTCCTAAATTATGCAGCATCAAAAGTAAAATTAATATGTCTAATAAAAATTTTCCTGATGTTGTCGCTATTTCTACTGCAAATGCGTCTTTGTCTCACCCTGTTCACACCTGTAAGAGCCCGTTGCCTGGTGACAGTTGCTCCAGTGTTTCTGTCCTGAACGCCTTACAGTCTGCCCCACAGATCGCGGAGGTTTGCGCTATGGAAGCGTCAGTTTTACAACCTAAAGCGATTTTTGATTCACAAGTTTTGCGTTCTGACTCCTCGGATTTGACATGGTTAGCTGAATCTAAGAGTGAGACAGCGCTTCGGTTTTGCAAATCTGATGCTGAAGCCTCTTTGCTTTGCCCAGAGAAGCTTTCTCTGAATCTGCCCTGTACCATGAATGAAAACATGATCTCCACTCGCACTGACATTTGTGAGTCCCTTTCTTGTTCTGAGAAAAATGCTGATTCTGCACCCTGTACTCTGGATGAGTTAATATGGCCTTGTTTAGAGTCTTCTGCAGTGTCCCTAGAGGCTCGTCTAGGTATTGCTACTATACTCACCTGTTTTTCTGCAGTTTTGGAGTTGCAAGCTAGTTTGACTGCTACGCAGAATTCTGGGTGCAGCGAGGTTAAAGTTAGGGCGTCAGTGTGTGTTCCAGTAAATATTCCTGTACGTTCCGCTCATGATGATGAAATTCAGTCTCAGTTTATGGTGGAACCTTCCCTGGGACATCTGCCCTGTCCACAAAATAAAGTTCCAGTTTTGCCCTGTAACATGGATAGTTCAGAATCCTTCTTAGAAAACTTGAAAAATGATGTTCCGGAGGTCTTGCCTGATGTCCTGGAGACCTCCGAGTTCCTCCCAAAGGGTGCAGAATTTGTAGGAGATGTCTCTTGCCCCCCAAGTCCTTCTGAGGTGTTGTCCACTTCAGTAGGCATTGCTGTTGTGCTGACTACCTTTGCAGCTCTGGTGGAGCTTTACTCATATGTAGTCAATGATGATATTACAGTCACAGAAAATTCTGAATTTATGTCCGAGTCTTCTTTTGAAAGACCAGTACCTGTGACCTCCACTCATGATGATTTTCTGCCCGGTACTGGTTTTGGTCTTGTCGTGTCGGACTCTGAGGTTGGCAGTTCCCCGACATGTTCTGAGGTTTCTCCTGTGCTGGTGTACCCCAATGTGCTCTGTGACCCAGCAAGCCCAAGTGTGCCTCGGTTACCAGCATGCTCAGATGCTTCCTCGGTGGAGACATGCTCTGATATGGCCTGCCTGCTTGCATGCCCAGAAGTGGTCCCTGAAAGTCTTGATCTTGATGGGTGTCCTCGTAATTCTGAATCCAGAATAGTCACTGGTTCCATAGGAGGGCTTGATAGTTCTCCATGTGAGCCTGGTGATTGTTCTGCCCTCTTGGGATCTCTGTGGAGCTTCAAAAGGTTCTGGGAGATTCCGGGAGAAATTTTGCTTGGTACCCTGGATAAGATCAACAGTGGCTTGTTGTGTTGTAAGGGACACTTCAAACAGGTATTGTGGCAGGTTTGGTATTTTCGGACGCTCCCTGGAAGGTGGTGGGTATTGTCTGGAGGGTGTCGATGGCTTCTTCTCTGGCGTTCACAGTCCTGATGGGTGTTATACTGAGACTGGTAGTACTGATGGACATGTTTCGGTGGCGTTTGCTTCCGATGAGGTCGGTTTCGGCTGGACTGACTCTGGAATGTCGGGCTCTCCTGACCTTCATGAGTCTTCAGTTAGAGTCTTTTGCAAATATCAGGTTAGAGGCTCGTCTGGAATCCGACCCTAGAGGGGGGGGGGGTACTGTAATGATCCGCTCAGCTGGATGCACTGGCAGACAGCTGTTTGACCATTCCTCTAGTCTGTGGGCTGCAGGTCTCTGGAAGAGAGACCTGTCTTTCCATTACAAGTTTCTGGTCAGTTCTGCTGCTGAGGAATTTGCATACACTCGTTATGCACATCTCCTACCTGCCTCCTTTGAAGACTGGCAGTATAAAGAGCTATGTTTCCCAGAGTCCTTTGCTGGTCATAAGAGTTAGTTCCTGTGTAACACTCGCCTGGAGTGTCAGCCTTGCTCTTTGTTTGAAGATTAGCCTAGAGTAATTCCTGGAACTGCACTAGGCAGTTTCCCTAGTGCAGTTAGGATTGCATATCTGTTTTGTTTGTCTGTTGCGATTGTCCTGTCCTAGCGGTGGTCGACAGGAAGTTGTTCTGATCTGTTGTCCTTGGAGTATAGCTGGAGGCTCGGTGAGGTAACCGTTAAGCAAGCGCTCGCGTCCTCTGTTTCATGTTTGTCTGTCGGTGGTTAGTTAGGCGCGCTTGTCTCTGTTGTGCTTAACACGCGGAGACCGCCCATAAACGCGTGCACTGTTGCGAATGAGTGCGGTGTTCGCGTTTAGCTAGCGTTTGTTATTTTCCTTATCTCCTTATTGTATGATTTGCTGTGCCTTTGCTACTCTCGTGCTCTGCCTTGCTGTAGCCTTGTGTCACCTCTGGCAATCGCCTCTCTCGCAATTGCGTTCCTACTTCATATCTGCTGTTGTGTATGCACCGTCGCGGGTTGGCGACTAGTTTGGTGCACACACATACAATCTGTCCCTGTGCTCATTCTCTTCCGCAATCGCTTCTCTTGCGATTGCGTTCTCACTTGGTTTCTTCTGTTGTGTGTCCACCGTCGCAGGTTGGCGGCTAGATTGGTGGACATACATACATTCCTCATCTGTGCCTATTCGGTCTTGTGTCGCTGTTAGCAATCGCCATCTCTGGCGATTGCCTTCTCACTTTGTCTTCATGGTTGTGTGTTCATCGTCGCAGGGTGGTGACTAGTTTGGTGGACACACATACCCTCTGTCGCTTTGATCTCTCTCTTTCAGGGCTATCTTGCCCTGCGTTTCTTCCCTTAGTGAAATTCCTGTCTGGCGTGTGTGGCAGGGCAGAGGAGCTGTTCCTCTGCACTCCACAGCTCCATCTGTCGACAGGAATTTCCATCTACAGGTGCATTGCACCTTTTGCTGGGTTCCCGCAACTGACACGCTTGTGGAGGATTTCCGCAGTATCAGCGCACGTCTTGTGCGCTGATCACGGAGAGAATTCCACAATCGTTACAGGAGCACCTATAGACCTGGCTACCTATATTGGGGACTCCTATAGACCTGCCTACCTATACTGGGGGTACCTATAGCTGACTACCTATACTGGGAGCACCCATAGCTTGCTACCTATACTTTGGCACTTATACTTTTTGCTATACTGGGGGCATCTATAGGTGGCTACCTATACGGGGGGAACCTATAGCTGGCTACCTATACTGGGGGTAATTATAGCTTGTTACCTATTCTGGGGGCACCTATAGCTGGCTACCTATACTGGGGCACCTTTAGCTAGCTACCTATACTGGGAGATACTATACTTGGCTATGAGGATGATATCAGTACTTGGAAAAATGACAGATGATAATACTAGTAGTAAGTTATTGTACTGCCTCCTCATTTTAAACTTTTGTTAGAGTTTGATTATGTAATCTTAGTGAGCAAGATAAGGCTGTGCCAAGTGTTTTTTTTTTTTGGGGGGGGTGCTTAATTTTTTACGCTGCTATCGAGATCAGGTTTATACTTGTCTTGCCCTTAGGTCAAGTATATTGGGTCTTCCCTTCCATGTGCAGCTGAGCTCCTCCCATTCCCACTCTTCTTTGTGTAACATCCCTGTACTCCCTCCCCTTTCTTTTATGAACAGCTCCCTTTAGCTTCCCCTTTTCATGTGGTGCTCCCCATTCGCAGCCTTCATTCTCATATGTAGCAACCCCTATTTCATGTCCAGGTGCCCCCTCGGTCTGCAGCCACCCAGGGCCCAATTGTCATTACTGATTTGTGCGATCAGCATAGAGTTCCACTTTAAAGAGAATCTGTATTGTTAAAATCGCACAAAAGTAAACATACCAGTGCGTTAGGGGACATCTCCTATTACCCTCTGTCACAATTTCGCCGCTCCCCGCCGCATTAAAAGTTGTCAAAAACAGTTTAAAAAAGTTTGTTTAGAAACAAACAAAATGGCTACCAAAACAGGAAGTAAGTTGATGTACAGTATGTCCACACATAGAAAATACATCCATACACAAGCAGGCTGTATACAACCTTCCTTTTGAATCTCAAGAGATCATTTGTGTGTTTACCTTCTGTCCCCCTGCAGCTCTCATCCACTGAATACTAGTGACAGGCTGATTGTTTCTTCCTGCAGACAGCTCTGCCCTATCTGTAATTCCTCAGCATGTGTCAGCCAGCTCCTTTCACAGCCTAACAGAGGAGAATTTTTATCTAGCTGTCTTCTCTCACTGATAAGAGAGCAGAGACGCTGCTGGCGTATGTAAATAACACACACACTGGAGTGTGCATAGAGGGGCCTGGAGAGGGGTGTGCATAACAGATCAGCACGGAAGAGTTGGCAGCCTTCCAGACACAGGGCGACAAGTCCGACAGGTGAAAGATACATTGATTTATTACAGAGACGGTGATAGTAGAAAGAGCTGCAGTAAGCCAGAGCACATTAGAATTGGTTTAGGAACTTGTAGGATGGTAGAAAAAAGGATGACATTTTTGTAACAGAGTCTCTTTAAAGTGGAACTAAACTCAGAGTTTTCCCTTTGCTCTAAAAGATTAGCCACAGCATTACCTTTATGGACAAAAACATTTCTGAGTGTGAGGTGGGAATACATGTCAGGAAGGGGGTAACATTAGGTGGGGGATTAGGGTAAGGCATTGTGAAGTGGGTAAGGTTTTGGTAACAAGATTCAGGTTCCTCATGGTTAGAGCTAGACAAAGGATAAGTGAAAGTTGCCAAATCACAGATGACCTGCAAACCTAATGTATTGGCTTAACCAGTGTCAAAATAAACAAGTACAGGATTTATGCATACCACTTCATATGATAGTGAGTTTTACCATTTTTTACATCAGTTGTGTCTTTTAATTAATGAGGAAATGTTTTTATTTTACATTGAAGGCCCTGAAAACTGTGACTACTCTACTATCAGAACTGGTGTTATAAGACTAAGTAGATATGTTAGAAGAGGAGGTGACCAAGCTGGATGACAAGAGGGTCTCGGGGGTGGAGTAAAGGTTCTGGTGGGGATGGTATACGGAGATTAATGAACAAATGTATTGAGGGGACAGCTTTGTAATATATTTCTGCTTGGAGTTTGAACTGGATCTTTTGGGTGATTGGCATGTAAAATAAGTTGTCAAGTAAATATGTAAGTAAGACCTAGCTAGAAATTCATATCTGCTCCAGTGAGGCTTATCTAAAGTATACAGCTTCTTAAAGAGGAACTTCAGCCTAAACAAACATACTGTCATTAAGTTACATTAGTTATGTTAATTAAAATAGATAGGTAATATAATCTCTTATCCATTCTGTTTTAAAAGTACAGGCAAATGTTTGATTTAATGAGGGCAGCCATCTTTTTGGTTGAAAGGAGGTGACAGGGAGCATGAGACACAGTTCCAACTATTCTGTGTGCTGATCACGCCTCCCAGTTGCTAGGCAACGTGAATAACAACATAGGAAATCCCATCAGGGAAAAAAAGCCTGGGCAGTTTTCTTTGATGGGTGGAGCTTAGCTAAAAATGCAGCTAAAAATAATGCTTTGGTAAGAAAAACAAAGTTCTGATGCTGTGAAACTGTTAAAGAAACACAAAGCCTTTTCAGTTCTGCTGAGTAGATTTTTAGTCCGGAGGTTCACTTTACCCTTTAATGGTTCTTCATTCACCAAAAAATATTTGTGTCCCCCATTCCTATGTTATTAAAAGGAGCTTTTAGATTCCACAAGCCCCCCCCCCCCACACACACACACACACACCTTCACCTCCTCTTGGGCACTGTATGAGGGGAATGTGGATATGTCCGATCATTCTAAGGCATCCTTTGATGTCATGCATGTCATGTCTCCCATAGCAGTGGTGGGCTCCTCTTTCCTGGCCAATACCGGCATGCATGGGGATAAAGGGTTAGGGGGGTTGCTTTTTTCCTTATTTTAGCATACAAAATAATAATTGTTAAATCTTGAAAACATGCAAGGTAAAATGTTTATAAAAACATGCATGAATGTTTTAATATGCTACAGCAGCATTGCAAGCTAAAAACTGGCTAGTAATACAGATACCACTGGGAGCATAATCCTGGCTGAGACTGAAACAGAGTTTTCAATCTACAACCATTTTTGTTTAATAAATACACAATCATTTTCAGTGTTGCTTGCAAATTTTTGCCAAAGTAATTTTTGCACGGAAAATGCTACTTTTGACTTCGAGACAATTTTCGGCGTTTTTTGTAAAATGTGAAGATTCGATATTTTAGGCAAATATGATATTTTTCCCGCAAAAACATTTACTTAGTAAACCGCAAAGAACAGTATTTTTAACACCAAAAATAACAATACGTATTTACGATGGCATTTTCACTCAATAATCGAATTTAAGGTACCCCTGACTGGGTTTCCCCCCCCCATACATTTAATATTGTTTAATTACTGGTGCTGCAACCTGCACACAGCACCATCCTCCCCAGGGGTCTAGTACTGGAAAAAGAAGTGAGTGGACTCACCCTAAAAACCTCTGCGCCATGCGCGCCAAAAACATGGGCAGGGTTAGGCATAGCGTGGGCGTGGTCATGGGTGGGGCCAAATATACATGGCCTTAGCAGTGGTATAAAAGGTCTGCCAGGGGAAGTTTGAGCTCTGTCGTAGTGTATCCCCAAAAAGTAGATGTAATCTGACCGCATTTCACCAAAAATACACATAATCTGGCAGAGGTTCCTCCAAAATACAGATAATATGGCAGTGGTTCCGCCAAAATAGACAATCTGGCAGCAGCAGTTCCCCCAACATACACATAATCTGGAAGCAGTTCCCCAAAATACGTGAAACCTGGTAGCGGATCACCCAAAATACACGTAACACCCAAAATACCCGTATCTTTCGCCATATAAGACGCTCCGGCATATAAGACGCACCCAGATTTAGAGGGCAAAAATCAGGAAAAAAAGAAAAAACTAAACCTAGGTGTGTCTATGATGCAGAGGTGTCTTAAGGACTTTGTACCCCCCCCCCCTTCCAGTTACATTACATACTATTACACCACATAAGGGGACAGTGTTATGATTGGTTGTTCCCATGTTGCCTGCCTATGTTCCTCTATGTGGTCAGTGTAGTGATTGGCTGTTCCTGTGTCCCCCTGTGCTGTGTCTCCCTGTGCCTGCTGTGTCCCCCTGTGCCTGCTGTGTCTCCCTGTGCCTGCTGTGTCCCCCTGTGCCTGCTGTGTCCCCCTGTGCCTGCTGTGTCCCCCTGTTCTGCCTGCCGTGTCCCCCTGTGCCTGCTGTGTCCCCCTGTGCCTGCCGTGTCCCCCTGTTCTGCCTGCCGTGTCCCCCTGTTCTGCCTGCCGTGTCCCCCTGTTGTGTCTGCAGCCCCCTGTGCCAGTGTCCCCCGTCCCCCTGTTGTGGCAGTGTCCCCCTGTTGTGGCAGTGTCCCCTGTGGCAGTGTCCCCCTGTTGTGGCAGTGTCCCCTGTGGCAGCGTCCCCTGTGCCTGTGGCCCCCTGTTGTCCGTGTGTCCTCCAGTGCCGGTGTCCCCCTGTGCAGGCAGCGTGAGCACACATACATTACCTGCTCCTGCCGCCGCGCTCCTGGCTCCCCGATCCTCTTCTTTCATCTACCGCTGCCCGCTGCTGCCCCCGCCGAACATCGCTGGCCGGTCTTAGCCGCATGGATACGCTATCAGCACACCACGTGCCGGGGTCACGCATGCCGTGAACAACGCTGGATGGTCCTAATTAGCTGTGCAGGGATACGCTATCAGCGTGCGCCGGGTCACACATGCGTATGCGTGACCCCGGCGCACGTGGTGTGCTGATAGCGTATCCCTGCGCGGCTAATTAGGACCGGCCAGCGTTCGGCGGCATGCGTGACCCCGGCACGTGGTGTGCTGATAGCGTATCCATGCGGCTAATTAAGACCGGCCAGCGATGTTCGGCGGGGGCAGCAGCGGGCAGCGGTAGATGGAAGAAGAGGATCGGGGAGCCAGGATTGGAGCCAGGAGCGCGGCGGCAGGAGCAGGTAATGTATATAGTGCTTCCCTGCGCACCTCTGCATCCCGAAATCCGTACCTTCGCCGCATAAGACGCACCCACTTTTCCCCCAACATTTTGGGGAAGAAAAAGTGCGTCTTATATGGCGAAAAATACGGTACATGTAATCTGGCAGCAGCGGTCCCCCAACATACACAATCTGGCAACGGTTCCCCAAAATACACGTAATCTGGCATCAGCGGTTCCCTAAAAATACAGATCTGACAGCAGTTCCCCCAAAATAGGTACCCCCAGTATAGCTAGCCAGGTCTATAGGTGTCCCCAGTATAAGTAGCCATGTATAGTTGTCACCAGAATAGGTAGCCAGGTGTATAGATGTCCTTAGAATAGGTGGTCAGGTGTATAGATATTCCCAGAATAGGTGGCCAAGTGTATAGATGTCCCCAGAATAGGTAACCAGGTCTATAGGTGTCCCCAGTATAGCCAGGTGTCCCCAGTATATGTAACCAGGTGTTCAGGTGTCCCCAGTATAGCCAGGTGTATAGGTGTCCGCAGTATATGTAGTGAGGTGTATAGGTGTCCCCAGTATATGTAGTGAGGTGTATAGGTGTCCCCAGTATATGTAGCCAGGTGTATAGGTGCCCCCAGTATAGCCAGGTGTATAGGTGTCCCCAGTATAGCCAGGTGTATAGGTGTCCGCAGTATATGTAGCCAGGTGTGTATGTGCCCAGTATATGTAGCCAGGTGTATAGGTGTCCCCAGTATATGTAGCCAGGTGTATAGGTGTCCCCAGTATATGTAGCCAGGTGTATAGGTGTCCCCAGTATATGTAGCCAGGTGTATACGTGCCCAGTATATGTAGCCAGGTTTATATCTGCCCAGTATATGTAGCCAGGTGTATAGGTGACCCCAGTATATGTAGCCAGGTGTATAGGTGTCCCCAGTATATGTAGCCAGGTGTATATGTGCCCAGTATATGTAGCCAGGTGTATAGGTGTCCCCATTATAGCCAGGTGTATATGTGCCCAGTATATGTAGCCAGGTGTATAGGTGCCCCCAGTATATGTAGCCAAGTGTCCCCCCAGCTGGAGGGGAGCAGCGCAGTGGAGAGGAGCATTGGGCAGAGCAGCAGGAAAGGGCGGACGTTTCCCCCCCCCCTTCCCTCACCTTGGGGCTCCTCTTCCTGGCTCTCCCCTTCATAACGATTGCGGCAGTGGCTGGCGGCGATGGCTGGCAGCGGCATCAGTGGGCGGGACTTACCTCCTCCAGTGTTCTGGCGAGTTGACACTGTGCATGCAGCTAGTCTGGCCTAGTGAAGACCAGAGCACCGGCACGCACAGCGTCAACTCGCCGAAACACTGGAGGAGGTAAGTCCCACCCACTGATGCCGCTGCCAGCCATCGCCGCCAGCCACCGCCGCAATCGTTATGGAGGGGAGAGCCAGGAAGAGGAGCCCCAAGGTGAGGGAAGGGGGGAGACGTCCGTCCTTCCCCACGCTGTGCACAATGCTTCTCTCCACTGCGCTGCTCCCCTCCAGGGTGCTAGGGTGGACAACGTCTACTCTCCAAAAAAGTGAGTGGACGTTGTCCCCCCGCGTTCACCCAGGACTCGACCCCTGATCCCCCCCCCCCTCCAACACCCCCTGTAGCCCCCGCTCTGCTGAGCAGAAAGACAAATATGGGCCGGGAGAAAGTGACAGTTCTTCCTCCCCTCTGCACATCCATAATTCAGCCCCCTCTACTTGCCACTATAGTTCCCATTATGATTCATTGCACACAGCGGGCCGCGGAGGTGTGCTGTGTGCAGGCTTGTGATAATTGAGGTGGGATGTGGGGGACGGGCTGGAGTTGTACTTTGTACTGGTTGAACTCGATGGACGTATGTCTTTTTTCAACCAAAATAACTATGTAACTATGTAACTATGGATATCCTTCCGACCTCAATCACCACAAGCCCACACACAGCTCAGCTCCCCTGTGCACTGTGTGCAGTGGAACATAAGAGGAACTATATCAGCGAGTAAAGGGGGCAGGACTAAGGACAGACAGAGGGTAGGAAGAGCTGCCACTTCCTCCCTGCCCATATTTGATGGCAGAACAGAGGCACTGGAGGTGGGGGGATGATGCTGTGTGCTAGTCAAACAGCACTAGTATTATTATTTAGTATTTATGTAGCGCCGACAACTTACGTAGCGATGTAGAGAGTATATATTGTCTTGTCATTTAACTGTCCCGCAGAGGGCCTTACAATCCCTGCTATAGTCTTATGTCTAGGGGCTCGATTCACAAAGCGGTGCTAACCCAGTTAGAGACTTTAGGCGTGATAATCATTGCACCACGCTGGTGAAAAGCCAGTTTAGGCGTGATAAGTTTAGGCGTGATAAGTTTAGATACGTTTAGATCGCGCGAAAAGTCCCGCACGCAAAGCAGCACCATTAAACTCTATGCGAAGTGCACCAGACTTTGCTAGCGCAAAACTTTTGATCAGCTGGGCACTGCGGTGCTAACCCAGTTGCTATAGTTATCACGCCTAAACTTATCACACCTGAACTTATCACGCCTAAACTGAGTTTAGGCGTGATAAAGGGCTTTTCACCAGCATGTTAACTGTTAGCACAGCTTTGTGAATCAAGCCCTATGTATGTATCATGTAGTGTGTGTATCGTAGTCTAGGGCCAATTGAGGGGGAAACCAATTAACTTATCTGTATGTTTTTGGGATGTGGGAGAAAACCTGAGTGCCAGGAGGAAACGCACGCAGACACGGGAAGAACATCCAAACTCCTTGCAGATGTTGAACTGGCTGGGATTCGAACCAGGGACCCAGTGCTGCAAGGGAAGAGTGCTAACCACTACGCCACCATGCTGCCCAGTAGCAAAACAATATTAAAAATATCAGGGCCGAGGTCAGGGTTAGGGGTACTTTAACATTAGTTTTGTGAAAATGAATGCAAAAACAATATTGGTATTTTCGCTTATCACTGATCATAATTTTTTAGTGGTGGTGGATGTATGCATTTTAACCACTTGAGGACCGCCCCCAGCCGATGGGCGGCGGCAAAGTCCGGGCCCAAACGACCGCAATACGCCCATCGGCGGGGGCGGCTGCGGGAGTGGCTATGCGGCGATCGCGTCATTCGTGACGCGATCAGCCGCCGGGGACTCGCTCCGCCCACCGCTCGTAGTAACCCGCCGGCCGTTCGGAAGCGCCGGCAGGTTACTAGCACCCGGATCACCGCTGCACGTATGTATAATAGGCTTTGTAATGTATACAACGCCTATTATACTGGCTGCCTCCTGCCCTGGTGGTCCCAGTGTCCGAGGGACCACCAGGGCAGGCTGCAGCCACCCTAGTCTGCACCCAAGCACACTGATTTCCCCCCCCCCTGCCCCCTGATCGCCCACAGCACCCCTCAGACCCCCCCCCCCTGCCCACCCCCCAGACCACTGTTTGCACCCAGTCACCCCCCTAATCACCCATCAATCACTCCCTGTCACTATCTGTCAACGCTATTTTTTTTATCCCCCCCCCCTGCCCACTGCCCCCTCCTGATCACCCCCCCACCCCTCAGATTCTCCCCAGACCCCCCCCCAGACCCCCCCCCCAGACCCCCCCCCAGACCCCCCCCCCCCCCGTGTACTGTATGCATCTATCCCCCCTGCTCACCTGTCAATCACCTGTCACTGTTACCCATCAGATTAGACCCTAATCTACCCCTTGCGGGCACCCAATCATCCGCCCACACGCTCAGATTGCCCTCAGACCCCCCCTTATCAATTCGCCAGTGCAATATTTACATCTGTTATTCCCTGTAATAACCCACTGATCACCTGTCAATCACCTATCAATCACCCCCTGTCACTGCCACCCATCAATCAGCCCCTAACCTGCCTCTTGCGGGCAATCTGATCACCCACCCACACCAATAGATCGCCCGCAGATCCGACATCAGATCACCTCCCAAGTGCAGTGTATACATCTCTTCTCTCCTCTAAACACCCACTAATTACCCATCAATCACCCCCTATCACCACCTGTCACTGTTACCCATCAGATTAGACCCTAATCTGCCCCTTGCGGGCACCCAATCACCCGCCCACACGCTCAGATCGCCCTCAGACCCCCCCTTATCAATTCGCCAGTGCAATATTTACATCTGTTATTCCCTGTAATAACCCACTGATCACCTGTCAATCACCTATCAATCGCCCCCTGTCACTGCCACCCATCAATCACCCCCTGTCACTGCCACCCATCAATCAGCCCCTAACCTGCCCCTTGCGGGCAATCTGATCACCCACCCACACTAATAGATCGCCCACAGATCCGACATCAGATCACCTCCCAAGTGCAGTGTTTACATCTCTTCTCTCCTCTAAACACCCACTAATTACCCATCAATCACCCCCTATCACCACCTGTCACTGTTACCCATCAGATTAGACCCTAATCTGCCCCTTGCGGGCACCCAATCACCCGCCCACACGCTCAGATTGCCCTCAGACCCCCCCTTATCAATTCGCCAGTGCAATATTTACATCTGTTATTCCCTGTAATAACCCACTGATCACCTGTCAATCACCTATCAATCACCCCCTGTCACTGCCACCCATCAATCACCCCCTGTCACTGCCACCCATCAATCAGCCACTAACCTGCCCCTTGCGGGCAATCTGATCACCCACCCACATCAATAGATCACCCGCAGATCCGACATCAGATCACCTCCCAAGTGCAGTGTTTACATCTCTTCTCTCCTCTAAACACCCACTAATTACCCATCAATCACCCCCTATCACCACCTGTCACGGTTACCCATCAGATTAGACCCTAATCTGCCCCTTGCGGGCACCCAATCACCCGCCCACACCTCAGAACGTCCTCAGACCCCAGCCCTGATCACCTCGCTAGTGCATTGCTTGCATATATTTCCCCCCTCTAATCACACCTTGAGACACCCATCAATCACCTCCTGTCACCCCCTAGCACACCTACCCATCAGATCAGGCCCTAATTTGCCCTGTGTGGGCTCCTGATCACTCGGCCAAACCCTCAGATCCCCCTCAGACCCCCTTCCGATCACCTCCCCAGTGCATTGATTGCATCTATTTTCCCCTCTAACCGCCCCCTGAGACACCCATCAATCACCTCCTGACACCCCCCTAGCACTCCTATCCATCAGATCAGGCCCAAAACATCCTGTCATCTAAGAGGCCACCCTGCTTATGACCGGTTCCACAAAATTTGCCCCCTCATAGACCACCTGTCATCAAAATTTGCAGATGCTTATACCCCTGAACAGTCATTTTGAGAAATTTGGTTTCCAGACTACTCACAGTTTTGGGCCCGTAAAATGCCAGGGCAGTATAGGAACCCCACAAGTGACCCCATTTTAGAAAGAAGACACCCCAAGGTATTCTGTTAGGTGTATGATGAGTTCATAGAAGATTTTATTTTTTGTCAAAAGTTAGCGGAAATTGGATTTTTATTGTTTTTTTCACAAAGTGTCATTTTTCACTAACTCGTGACAAAAAATAAAATCTTCTATGAACTCACCATACCCCTAACGGAATACCTTGGGGTGTCTTCTTTCTAAAATGGGGTCACTTGTGGGGTTCCTATACTGCCCTGGCATTTTAGGGGCCCTAAACCGTGAGGAGTAGTCTAGAAAACAAATGCCTCAAAATGACCTGTGAATAGGACGTTGGGCCCCTTAGCGCACCTAGGCTGCAAAAAAGTGTCACACATGTGGTATCGCCATACTCAGGAGAAGTAGTATAATGTGTTTTGTGGTGTATTTTTACACATACCCATGCTGGGTGGGAGAAATCTCTCTGTAAATGGACAATTGTGTGTAAAAAAAATCAAAAATGTGTCATTTACAGAGATATTTCTCCCACCCAGCATGGTTATATGTAAAAATACACTACAAAACACATTATACTACTTCTTCTGAGTACGGCGATACCACATGTGTGACACTTTTTTTCAGCCTAACTGTGCTAAGGGGCCCAAAGTCCAATGAGTACCTTTAGGATTTCACAGGTCATTTTGAGACATTTGGGTTCAAGACTACTCCTCACGGTTTAGGGCCCCTAAAATGCCAGGGCAGTATAGGAACCCCACAAGTGACCCCATTTTAGAAAGAAGACACCCCAAGGTATTCTGTTAGGTGTATGATGAGTTCATAGAAGATTTTATTTTTTGTCACAAGGTAGCGGAAATTGATATGTATTGGTTTTTTTTTCACAAAGTGTCATTTTCCGCTAACTTGTGACAAAAAAAAATCTTCTATGAACTCACCATACTCCTAACAGAATACCTTGGGGTGTCTTCTTTCTAAAATGGGGTCACTTGTGGGGTTCCTATACTGCCCTGGCATTTTAGGGGCCCTAAACCGTGAGCAGTAGTCTAGAATCCAAATGCCTCAAAATGACCTGTGAATAGGACGTTAGGCCCCTTAGCGCACCTAGGTTGCAAAAAAGTGTCACACATGTGGTATCGCCGTACTCAGAAGAAGTAGTTTATTGTGTTTTGGGGTGTATTTTTACACATACCCATGCTGGGTGGGAGAAATCTCTCTGTAAATGGACAATTGTGTGTAAAAAAAATCAAACAATTGTCATTTACAGAGATATTTCTCCCACCCAGCATGGGTATGTGTAAAAATACACCCCAAAACACATTATACTACTTCTCCCGAGTACGGCGATACCACATGTGTGGCACTTTTTTGCACCCTAACTGCGCTAAAGGGCCCAAAGTCCAATGAGTACCTTTAGGATTTCACAAGTCATTTTGCGGAATTTGATTTCCAGACTACTCCTCACGGTTTAGGGCCCCTAAAATGCCAGGGCAGTATAGGAACCCCACAAATGACCCCATTTTAGAAAGAAGACACCTCAAGGTATTCCGTTAGGAGTATGGTGAGTTCATAGAAGATTTTATTTTTTGTCAAAAGTTAGCGGAAAATTGATTTTTATTGTTTTTTTCACAAAGTGTCATTTTCCGCTAACTTGTGACAAAAAATAAAATCTTCTATGAACTCACCATGCCTCTCACTGAATACTTTGGGATGTCTTCTTTCCAAAATGGGGTCATTTGGGGGGTATTTGTACTATCCTGGAATTTTAGCCCCTCATGAAACCTGACAGGTGCGCAGAAAAGTCAGAGATGCTTGAAAATGGGAAAATTCACTTTTGGCACCATAGTTTGTAAACGCTATAACTTTTACCCAATCCAATAAATATACACTGAATGGTTTTTTTTTTATCAAAGACATGTAGCAGAATAAATTTCGCGCTCAAATGTATAGGAAATTTTACTTTATTTGAAAAATGTCAGCACAGCAAGTTAAAAAAGTAATTTTTTTGCCAAAATTCATGTCTTTTTTGATGAATATAATAAAAACTAAAACTCGCAGCAGCAATCAAATAGCAGCAAAAGAAAGCTGTATTAGTGACAAGAAAAGGAGGTAAAATTCCTTTAGGTGGTAGGTTGTATGACCGAGCAATAAACCGTGAAAGCTGCAGTGGTCTGAAAGGAGAAAAAGGCTCTGGTCCTTAAGGGGCGAAAAGACTGTGGTCCTTAAGTGGTTAAATAAACCAGGTCCTAAGTGCCTCAGCATGTGAGAGCATCCACATAACATGTGCCTGGGGAAAAGCTTGGGTTGCACTGTCATGCCATGCAGCTAAAGGAAGAGTGTTAAGAACTATTACAAAAAACTATGTGAAACATGTGATAATGAGCGTGTTCTGTACTGTCTTAAGCTGTAATAAAATATATAGTCATTAATTTTATTGTTTAATTTCTTATTGTTACTGGTGATCCAGCTAAGCCTGGGGATACAGAATGCAGCCATGTAAAAAAATAAAAAAATTAATATATATTTTACGGAGAGCCATCATTTGTCCTGATGACTAAGGCTCAGTGGTAAGGTGCTTATTTGGGAGTATTTTCTTGTAGGAACTTGTAAGGGCATTTAGAAACAATAGCACTGAAACCTGACATATGTAATAAGAAGCAAGGCCAGTTTATGACAGCTGAGATATATGAGCTACTTCTCAAACAGAGGCACGTTTGCTATACTTGTATAGCACATCAATACAAGTGTCTGTTGCTTAGACCTCACTGTCACGCTAGTCTCCTTATCTATGCATTTATGTCTTGATTTAGAAAGAGACTGCAGTGGCTGAAAACTCAGCCAACTTAAATGTGATTTGCTACTGTTTCTCATTTTTATTGTAATCTATGTATTATAGGCATATACATTACGGCAACTTAGATTTTTTTTCTTTTTGGGCAACTGAATTAGGTCTTTGGATGCAGTACATACAGCATACCTCCCAACTTTTTGAGATGAGAAACCGGGACACTTAAGCCACGCCCCCGACCACGCCCCCCGACCACACCCCCTGACACACCCCTAGTCTATATATATATATATATATATATATATATATATATATATATATATATATATAGTGGGGAGAAGGGTGAGGGTGGGTGCCCATGGGGGTGGAGGTAAACCGTAAAAAGAAGGATCGAGGCGCCAGCCGCGGCTGTGGTGTGCGGGATGCGGGTCAAGCTTGTCCCCCCTCCCTCCGAATGTGCCCCCCAGTGTCCCCCTGTATGGCGAGATACGAGCGCAGCAGAGCGGCAGTCTTACCATTCCTCTTCGCATATGGGCATCTCGTCTTCTCCGCTTCCTGTGACGTCACAGGAAGTAGTTGGAAGCAAGAGATGCCAGTACGCGAGGAAGATGGTAAGACTGCCGCTCTGCTGCGCTCGTATCTCGCCATACAGGGGGACACTGGGGGGCACATTCGGAGGGAGTGGGGGACAAGCTTGACCCGCATCCCGCACACCACAGCCGCGGCTGGCGCCTCGATCCTTCTTTTTCCTCCGCTGCCTCCTCTGCTGCCAGCCGGGACTAAGGGGGGCTATCCCGGGACAGCGGGACCCCTCCCCCAACCCGTGACGGTCCCGGCAAAATTGGGACGGTTGGGGCCCCTGCATACAGGTGTATGTCACAGCTGGAATTGTTATATCTATTTTATAGCAGTTTGCAGCTGCTTTAAGCTGCAGCTGCCCCCAAACACATGTGTGCAAATTTCAACACATCTATATTTCAGGATTTGCATTGAACTGGCTACGTGTGACCAAACTAGGCCTTGTGATTGGCAACTAAGGCGCTGAGGATCATGTGCAGGGAGACCCTATTCATAGTATTCCTGGCTGTGTACTTTACCAAAAAAAGACAGTTGGTGGCCAGCAACTTTGAATCTGGTATATGTTACATTAATTGTACTATTAATAAAAATCAGCGCAGGTCATAAGGTGAGTCCTTGGTTTCACCATCAACTATATTTCACCACAGTGGTCATCCATTCATATATTCATATGGTGGGCCATCGCCCAGAGGAATAAAAGGAGCTTACCAGCTGCTGACAATCCACGTTATAAGGTTGTATGTCTCACATTCAGTGGTAAAAGGAACCAGCTGTTTTTTTAATAATTTTTCTATGTGGACTTTTGGACATTGTCTTTTCTTAGGATCGATCAAATGTTTGATTCCCCTGGCGCTGATGCTTTGTTTGCATTAATTGTACTGTCAATTACATCTAGCTACAGGATCTGCAACGAAAAAGCAACTTCCTAGTCACTTTAAGTGATACAAAGCTAATTTATTAACCTGGCAGTATTGCTGAACCTGCATGAAATATGGTGCACCCATAATATGTAAGTCTGAAGACTGACTTATTTTAGTTTCAAGCGCATAATGAAATAAAGATCAAATGCTGCAGCCACTAAGGGCTCACACTGTTGGCCACCCTGAAGCATTAGGGGTCTTGCCTAAGTACTCCATACTGAAAAGGTATTTGGTCTCTTCAAGATTTAACCCCTGGTCTCCTGAGTCAGAGATTTTGGGCCTGATTCACAAAGCGGTGCAAACTTTTTTGCGGCAAATTGCGCGCGCAAAAGTCCGCGAAAAAGTTTGCACCGCTTTGTGAATCAGGCCCTATGTCTTTAAACAGATGTAACCTCTTAGTTACATAGTTGCATAGTTATTTGGCGTACATCAAAAAAGGGCGTCGGGAAAAAAGGGCGCGTGGTGTAAACGATAAATAGTATTATCATTTATTGAAATATTGTGTAGAATTTCGTTTACAAATAGTGTTTTAAGAATTTATAAATCACTAAATAATGTGTATGAGATCGGCAATTCTTAAAACGTTAATCTTCCCTATTTGTAAACTGAAACTTATATTTACGTTTGTTAAAAACCCTCCCTGTACCTATCCCTAACCCCTAGACCCCCTGTTGGTGCCTAAACCTAAGACCCCCCGGTTGGTGCCTAAACCTAAGACCCCCCAGTTGGTGCCTAAACCTAAGACCCCCCTGTTTGTGCCTAAACCTAAGACCCCCCAGTTGGTGCCTAAACCTAAGACCCCCCAGTTGGTGCCTAAACCTAAGACCCCCCCTGTTGGTGCCTAAACCTAAGACCCCCCTGGTGGTGCCTAAACCTAAGACCTCCCAGTTGGTGCCTAAACCTAAGACCCCCTATGGATAATAATGTTTTACAGACATTAATAAATAAAAATGTAAATAAAAAAATGTAATTAATTTTTTTGGGTGAATAATGTTTTAGAAATGTTTTAGAAATAGTGATTTAGTATCTTTATAAACGTTATTCGGCACGGGCTCATTTTGTAAAGTTAAATCATCACAAACATAGTTATAAATCCTTAAAAATCTCCGGGCGCCGTTTGTTAAAACGTTAATAATCTCCGGCGCCTTTTTTTCCCTGTTCGGCGCCCATTAAACGATATTTATAATGGGAGTGAATAGGGCACCCTTTTTGTCCACTTGTCTCATGCGCCCAAATCTCCTGCTTCCATTATTTGGGTTGAAAAAATACATACGTCCATCGAGTTCAACCAGAGAACAAAGTGCAACACCAGCCTGCTCCCTCACATATCCCTGTTGATCCAGATGAAGGCAAAAAAACCCTTACAAGGCATGGTCCAATTAGCCCCAAAAGGGAAAAATTCCTTCCCGACTACAGATGGCAATCAGATAAAATCCCTGGATCAACATCATTAGGCATTACCTAGTAATTGTAGCCATGGATGTCTTTCAACGCAAGGAAAGCATCTAAGCCCCCTTTAAATGCAGGTATAGAGTTTGCCATAACGACTTCCTGTGGCAATGCATTCCACATCTTAATCACTCTTACTGTAAAGAACCCTTTCCTAAATAAATGGCTAAAACGTTTTTCCTCCATGCGCAGATCATGTCCTCTAGTCCTTTGAGAAGGCCTAGGGACAAAAAGCTCATCCGCCAAGCTAATATATTGCCCTCTGATGTATTTATACATGTTAATTAGATCTCCTCTAAGGCGTCTTTTCTCTAGACTAAATAAACCCAGTTTATCTAACCTTTCTTGGTAAGTGAGACCTTCCATCCCATGTATCAATTTTGTTGCTCGTCTCTGCACCTGCTCTAAAACTGCAATATCTTTCCTGTAATGTGGTGCCCAGAACTGAATTCCATATTCCATATGTGGCCTTACTAGAGAGTTAAACAGGGGCAATATTATGCTAGCATCTCGAGTTTTTTTCTCTGTGCTTAATGATCTTCACTTTCTATATAGAATAGATACAGGTTAAATCAATATTATGTTTTCTAAATGTATATGTCTCATATATGAGCGTTTATTTTTACATTTTTATTTGGATCTCTCCATAGATTGTACAGTTTGCCATAGATTGCCATTCAATGCTGCTAACAGATCTATCCCTCTCTAAATTAACTAACCCCTAAATTAAAAACCACCGAGTTTAAAATAGTACTGACTAGTTCAGCTGGTCTTTAGCTTTCTTTCTCTAGTTTGTGTGTGGAGGGGGTTTCCTTCTCTAGTTTCCCTGTGTGGGGAAGTTGAGAGCTAAGTAGAACTCTTAAAGTGTACCTAACCTGAAATGACACGTTACATGGTGAGACAAACTCAAAAACAACTAAAGCCTAAAGATCAGTATGACAACCAGGCAACCAGCATTGCATATAAGAGAATAAGGATGGAAGCCTCCATATTACTTTCACTTCAGGTTTCCTTCAACTTTGAACAATGAGGCAAACACAGTTAGAGATGGCTCGAACCTCAGATTTTGGGTGGACGCGAACTTGCACAAAAGTCAGAGTTCGCGCGAACCGGGCAGACCGCCATAGACTTCAATGGGCAGGCGAATTTAAAACCTACAAAGGCTTTTTCTGGCCACAAAAGTAATGGAAAAGTTGTTTCAAGGGGTCTAACACCTGGACCGTGACATGCCGGAGTGGGAAACATGCCGAAAGTCCCTTGGGAAAATTACGTATTTGACGCAGAACAGGGTTATAATCCCTAAAGGGCAGAAATCACATTGCATTCCTAAATAAGAGGCATAAAGTGCTTGAAAACATCTTGCGTGTGTATTGTGTGTGTCTTGTGCCCAGCACCCACACCAAGCACTCACATATGACATCCAGTACTTGCACCCAGAACTCAAAAGGGACTGAGTACCTGCAATCAACACCTACATGATGGTTGATACACACCCATACAGCCAGAATCCACATGACACCCTGTGCCAGCACCCAGAACACACATGGCACTCAGCATCTGCCTTTAGCACCCACATGACAACAAATATCCCACTAGCCAGTACCATCACCCATATGTCACCATGTACTCACTCCCAGTACCCACTTGGCACTCAGTATTTGCACCTAAGACCCACATACCCCCATAATCAACACCCACATGGCACAGTACTCACACGTCCCAAAGTTCCAAAGTCATTACACGCACCTAGTACCCGTCCATGGCCAGCACCCAAATAGCACCCAGTACCCATCCTTGGTCCGAACCCATATGAGACTCAGTATTCTCCCATGGCACACATCCAGATCACACATGGCACTCCCTACTCACTCATGTCCAACACTCACATGGCTCCCTGTACCAATTAGCACTCACATGGCACCCACTATTGTTTATCACCATCTGCTACTCATTCAGCACCCAATACTGCATAGCACCCACTGCAAATAAACAACCTAATACAAACTGGACTTTGGTACCCAAAGCAGCTTGACACAGACTTTACGTTGGCATCTCGGCACCCACTGCAACTTACCACCGAGTGAACCTTTGCGTCTTACCATCCACTGCATCTGGGCACCCACTGCACCTTGGCACTTACTGCAGTTTTGCATCTACTAATGCTTAGCAACCACTGCATATTGGTAACCACTTCTTTGCCTGAAAAGAGGCTTGGGTGCTGAATGATCAAGAGGGACAGAGGTCCCAGTAATGAAAGGTGAGTCTGTGCCTCTATAGTGGGCTCCACTGTGCCCACTCTGACGCACTAACAGTGGGCACCTATCACTGCTGATTTGAGGGTGGTAGCACCAAAAGAGTTGGAAGGAGACACACAGTCTGCCTGTTGTGTCCCACATACATGGACTTGTGTTATGATGTTCATCAGCTAAGTTTGCCTGTAGCTAGTTTGTTCCTCTCCCTTCCCTGTAGTTTTGTTTCACCCATGTAGCCACTCCTCCCATAGTCAGTATCTCTTCAGACAATAGAGATGGGAAGTTCAGATCTTTTCAATGATCCGGATGATTCGAATCGGATCATTGAAAAGATCTGGATCTTTGATCCGAATCTCGGATCATTTGACTACGGAAGCATTTCGGGGGTGAAATGACTAGCAGGACAGGAGAAGAGGAGGGGGGTGGACACGCAAAGAAGGGGAGAAGATGGACAGAGGGCAGGGAGTGGACAGAGACGGGAGGAGGGACGAGCAGAGAGCAGAAATGTTTGCTTGCACACAATACCCACATGCTGCAATCATATGCTTTACATACATTTCACCTATATGTTCATCTGTGTACTTTGCATGCAAACGTCGCACAGTGAAAGAAAGCATTCCCCAAAGTAAAGTGCAGCTGTTTAGGAGGATCATATTGCGCTGCAATCACAGTGCCTGCAAAGTTACTGAGCTGTGCTGAGCTGAGCCAAAAGCTTCCAATGTGTTCACTGTGCACAACTACGGAACAGACAGCCTCTAATCAGCAGCACGTTATAGCCAGTATGTGTGCTCTACACATATCTGGCAGTGGCACCCATGTCCCCTCTCTCTCATCTACCTGTCTCCCTGCAAGGCTAGCTCCCATCCAACAGAGCGATCCATCTCAGCTCTGCTTCCAGGACCCCGCTGCCTGCTGAGAGGGGGCGTGTCGCTCATGGCCCCGCCCCTTTTGCGATCCGAATCACTCATTTTGATGATTCGGATGATTCGACTCACAAAATAGATTCAGATCAAAGATCCGAATCGTTCATGATCCGGACAACACTATCAGACAAGTATCTGTAAGCATGTGCTGCATCTTCTCTCTGTACCTGGTAAAGCTACTTCGTTTTGACCTATGGAATTTGTCACTGTAAGATCTACACTCAGGGCCGGATTTGTACTTCTTACCGCCCAAGGCCGACTATTACCAGCCGCCCCAACCGAAACCATATCCTACCACCTCTCTCCACACACACACCCACCCAAACATTTTTGGGCCGCTGGTGTCCTCTATTGCAGCTAGTGCTGAGGTCTCCATGTCAATATGAAGTGAATCAATCACGTCACACGGGGAACTGGTCAATCAAGCGATCTACAGGTGATGGGCGTGGTGGGAGCCATCCACCACACACACATTGTCAAAAGTGGCTCACAATTGGACATTGGGTGGGGTCAGCAACACGTAAAAGTGAGTCCTGTACCCACTGCTGTTTTCAGGATAACAGCGCTGGCCAATCAATAATTAAGAAATGGGTACTGTGAGAGTCTGCCTTCTGTAGTCTGTACTATTTGCTGGTGCTGTCCCTGGTCCTTTCATCCCCTACACCAAGTGTGTGAGACCCGGCCTTCTGTAACTGCCTGCAGCTGCTGCTATGTCATTGGACAAGGCCTGGATTTTTGCTAGTCACACACTGTTCACAAACGTTTGGTTAACGGACTGCAGCTGCCTGTAGCACAGCACAGGCAGATGCCAGCTGGTACTAATAGTGCAGTTATCCTGACCCCTTTCATTTGTTTGGACACTTGCAAATAATGCCCTGCAAATAATGCCCACTGTCTGCAGGCCGCCCCTTGTTTATCTGGTGCCCTAGGCCATGGCCTATGTGGCCTTGCCAGAAATCCCGCCATGTCTACACTGCAAGATTAAACCTCTTCAAGATCTTCATCTGTGTCGTCCATTGAGTCGCCTATCTGTGGATACTGCCCTTATGTAAGTTATTGCCATTCCACTGGGACTTGGGACAGTCTAGGGAACAGTAATTACATAGCCACAGCAGCTGAAGCAGAATAGTCAAAACTAAATAGAAGACCATACAGTCATCACTGTGATATTCAGCAGCCTGAGAACCCTGCTAGTCACACTACAGACTGCAGTACATTGCATCCAGCATACTACAGAACTGGCTCAGCATCTCACTCAGAACTACTACAGCTACAGTGATCTGTGAGGAGGCCAGTGGGAATATAGACTGTGTCTGCACTGTGAAGCTAAGAGAGGCAGCATTTCTCTCTGCAGTAGTGTTGTCCGGATCATGAATGATTCGGATCTTGATCCGAATCTATTTTGTGAGTCGAATCATCCGAATCATCAAAATGAGTGATTCGGATCGCAAAAGGGGCGGGGCCATGAGCAACACGCCCCCTCTCAGAGGGCAGCGGGGTCCTGGAAGCAGAGCTGAGATGGATCGCTCTGTTGGATGGGAGCTAGCCTTGCAGGGAGACAGGTAGATGAGAGAGAGGGGACATGGGTGCCACTGCCAGATATGTGTAGAGCACACATACTGGCTGCAATGTGCTGCACATTATAGGCTGGCTGTTCCGTAGTTGTGCACAGTGAACACATTGGAAGCTTTTGGCTCAGCTCAGCACAGCTCAGTAACTTTGCAGGCACTGTGATTGCAGGGCAATATGATCATCTGCACTTTACTTCTGGAAATGCTTTGGGGAATGCTTTCTTTCACTGTACAACGTTTGCATTCAAAGTACACAGATGAGCATATAGGTGAAATACATGTAAAGCATATGATTGCAGCATGTGGGTATTGTGTGCAAGCAAACATTTCTGCTCTCTGCTCGTCCCTCCTCTGTCCACTCCCTGCCCCCTGTCCATCTTCTCCCCTTCTCTGTGTGTCCACCCCCCTCCTCTTCTCCTGTCCACAGCAGGGAAAGATCTGTCCTGCTATTCATTTCAACCCCGAATGCTTCAGTAGTAAAATGATCCGAGATTCGGATCAAAGATCCGGATCTTTTCAATGATCCGATTCGAATCATCCGGATCATTGAAAAGATCCGAACTTCCCATCTCTACTCTGCAGAACCTCTCTCCTGTTCCCGCCTGCTGAAAACTGTTACATTGTATCATCCCACATGCAGCCAGCTCCCTGTAACCTGACACCCATGGCTGAACAAGGCTTCCCTCTGAGCCAAGCTGAAAACACTGAGGATCAGCAAATGCCTGACACTCTGCTGCAAGAGGAAAATGCAGATATAATGACAGAAGCAAGTGTCAGACCTAAACGTATAACCAAACTTTCTTGGAAATCTAAAGGAAACTTTGAAGTTACAATGGAGGAGTTCTCAGTTGATCTAACACACCTCTGGGAGAGGACTGTGCATTACATGTCTGAAGTCACACAGCCTAGCCAGAGAGTACTACAACTAGAGGGCGTTCTCTTAAAGAGGAACTGTAACATAAAAAGATCCCCTGGGGGGTACTCACCTCGGGTGGGGGAAGCCTCCGGATCCTAATGAGGCTTCCCACGCCGTCCTCCATCCGTCAGGGGTCTCGCTGCAGCCCTCCGTGGAGTCCGGGCAGCGGTGACGTCATTATTTACCTTCCTGGCTCCTGCGCAGGCGCTCTGACGGCTGTCAGCTCCGAACTACACGGAAATACCCGATCGCAGTCGGGTCCGCACTACTGCGCAGGCGCAAGTTTCCTGCGCCTGCGCAGTAGAGCGGACCCGAATGAGATCGGGTATTTCCGTGTAGTTCGGAATGGAAAGCCGCCACAGCGCCCCCGCTGGAGCCAGCAAAGGTAAATATTGAAATGACAGTCGGCACAGTCGCCGGCTGTTCGGAGGGCTGCGGAGAGACCCCCGTGGGACAGAGGACGGCGTGGGAAGCCTCATTAGGATCCGGAGGCTTCCCCCACCCGAGGTGAGTACCCCCCAGGGGATCTTTTGAATGTTACAGAGTCTCTTTAAATGTGCATATGAAAGTTATCAGAGGCTCTGCACTAAGTACATGTCATTCCTAAGGAGCACAAACACAGAAGAATCTTTAGAAGAACTAAAAAGGTTTGAACATCTGAACCAGGAGAGAAATATAAAGGTGTCTGAAACTAAAGCTAATGTAGAAGCAAGAATTACACAGCTGCAAGAAACTGCATCTCATCGCTCTACATCTACTAGACACACAAAGAGATCTTCAAGATCATCCCACTCAAGAAGTTCCACCCTTAGTGAACTTGTAAGGGCTCGTGCAGAGGTAGAGGCTGCCAAGGTGTGAGCTGCCTTCGCAGACAAAAAAACAGAAATGGAAGCAGAAATGGTGGCAGAAGCTGCCCACAAGAAAGCAGAACTGGAGGCAGAAGCTGCCCGCAAGAAAGCAGAAATGGAGCGCACGAAGAACTATGTCCTCGACCAGAACAGCAATCTCTCTGCACCCTTTGATGCTCCTGATGACATGGACACTCCTTTAAGACGTCAGCCATCTGAACGTATTGTGTCCAAGCAAGACCTTAAACCTTCTGGTCCTTCTGCACATCAAGATGGGCCCTCAAGCCGTATCTTCCCTCACAATGCTCAGACTAAGTATCTGGCTGACAACCCAGGGACCAGCATCCAAGCCAAGCTACCATCACCTCTTCATGTTACTGATATGCTTCCTGAAAACAACATTACTTCTGAATCACATCATGCCGTAGCAATGGACTTTCAACCTGTTCCTGGCTTAAACCCCCATGCAAATCCATACTTCCCTAGGCCACCATGTGCTGATGTGTCAGACCTAGCTAGATACATGGTTCGCCGTGAGCTCACAAGCACTGGCCTCACAAGCTTCGATGACCACCCTGAAAATTATAGAGGATGGAAGTCTACCTTTAAGGCTGCAATAAACGACCTGGGAATACCTCCTGGTGAAGGAGTAAAGGATAAAGTGGCTAGGCCCTCAGTCAAGAGAACGTGTGAAGCGACTGAAAGCTGTTCATGTTGACAATCCATCTGCAGGCCTACATGCAGCTTGGGAACGCCTAGAACAGAGTTATGGTAGTCCGGAAGCTGTAGAAGATGCTCTGCTTAAAAGGTTAAAAGACATTCCCAAGATATCTGGTAAGGATAATCAGAAATTTCAGGAACTGAGTGATCTTTTTCTTGAACTACAGCTCGCTAAAGCAGATCCTCACCTCCCAGGCCTTAGCTATCTTGACACTGCCCATGGTGTGAATCCAATTGCTGCAAAACTGCCATATGGAATACAGGAGAAGTGGGCAACCATGGGTTCAAAGTACAAGAAAGAGAAAAAGGTTTCTTTCCCACCATTCTTCTACTTCTGTGACTTCATCAAGAACATTGCAGAAACCAAGAATGATCCAAGCTTCTTTTTCAATGAGTCAAACATCTCCGGTTCAAATTTCGCTAAAGACAAATTTGCTTTGAATAAACCCAGGAGTCACAGGGGTCCTGTGTCAGTTAAAAAGACTAATGTGCTACCTGATCCTGCTGATAACCCTGAAAGGGGCAGACAAGGAGATAAAACGATTAATCCCAATCGCCAATGTCCAATTCATAAGAAACCACATGCTCTTAAGAACTGCCATGGGTTCCGGAAAAAGCCATTGCAAGAACGCAGAGAAATTTTAAAGAAACTTGGGATTTGCTTTAAGTGCTGTGCTTCAACAGAACATCTTGCAAAAGTGTGTAAGGCTGAAATCAAATGCAAAGATTGTGGAAGCAACACCCATGTACAAGCGCTCCATCCACTTCAGCATACCTCTTCTTCTGCAGATTCTGATCCTGCCACAAATCATGGCGGGGAGCATGCGAATCAGACAGCAGACTCTACTTTAATTTCTTCTACATGCACTGAGGTTTGTGGAGAAGATCTTTGTGACAGGTCTTGTGCAAAGAGACATTGTCTCGCTACATGAAAAAAAAAAATTAAAAAAAGGTATTTGCAGCCCCCTGGCGGATTTTAACAAACCACCAGGGAGGTTAACACACACACAGAGAGATATCCTATATAATACTTTCAATCACAAATACATTTGCAAGCTAAGCACTGCTTATGATAGACAGTGTGCTGGCTTGCTTGCAATAGTTAGAAGAGTATAGTAGAACTACAAGGGCCAGCAACTGACTGTGGCCTGTATGCAGTGTGTAACCCACACAGATATCAATAACCGATACAGTTGGAAGCTAAGCACAGCTTATGATGATAGACAGTGTGCTGGCTTGTAATACAGGATCTTCTAAAAAAATTAGCATATTGTGATAAAGTTCATTATTTTCTGTACTGTACTGATAAACATTAGACTTTCATATATTTTAGATTCATTACACTACAACTGAAGTAGTTCAAGCCTTTTATTTTTTTAATATTGATGATTTTGGCATACAGCTCATGAAAACTCAAAATTCCTGTCTCAAAAAATTAGCATATTTCATCCGACCAATAAAAGAAAAGTGTTTTTAAAACAAAGAAAGTCAACCTTCAAATAATGATGTTCAGTTATGCACTCAATACTTGGTCGGGAATCCTTTTGCAGAAATGACTGCTTCAATGAGGCGTGGCATGGAGGCAATCAGCCTGTGGCACTGCTCAGGTGTTATGGAGGCCCAGTATGCTTCGATAGCGGCCTTAAGCTCATCCAGAGTGTTGGGTCTTGCATCTCTCAACTTTCTCTTCACAATATCCCACAGATTCTCTATGGCAGTGCCGTCCAACTGGCGGCCCGCGGGCCGCATCCGGCCCGCCAGGCCACCTGCTGCGGCCCGCTCGTCTTCCTGGGATGCAGGCATGGCTTGCGCTATGGGCGCCATGCCTGCTCCCTCGTATTGTGGCCTCCTGTGTCCCCGCTGGCCTCTCCTATGTCCCCGCTGCCGCCCCACAGCTCAGACCTCAGATCGCGGCGACTGAGGTAAACAGAGTGCGCATGGTACCCGCACGGAGTACGTCACATGCGGAAGTGAATCATTAGTCACTCCCGCATGTGACGTTCTGCCGCGCGGGTGTCATGCGCGCGCTCTGGTTGCTTCAGTCGCCGCGATCTGTGAGGTCTGAGCAGTGGGGCAGCAGCAGCAGCAGCGGGGACATAGGAGAGGCCAGCGGGGACACAGGAGAGAGAGGTAACGGGCTCGCTCACTGGTGGGGGCACCTGTCACTAGCTGGGGGGGCACCTGTCTATCTAGCTGGGGGGGCACCTGTCACTATCTAACTGGGGGGGCACCTGTCACTATCTAACTGGGGGGGCACCTGTCACTATCTAACTAGGGGGGCACCTGTCACTATCTAGCTGGGGGGGCACCTGTCACTATCTAGCTGGGGGGGCACCTGTCACTATCTAACTGGGGGGGCACCTGTCACTATCTAGCTGGGGGGGCACCTGTCACTATCTAACTGGGGGGGCACCTGTCACTATCTAACTGGGGGGGCACCTGTCACTATCTAACTGGGGGGGGGGGGGCACCTGTCACTATCTAACTGGGGGGGCACCTGTCACTATCTAGCTGGGAGGGCACCTGTCACTATATAGCTGGGGGGGGCACCTGTCACTATCTAGCTGGGGGGGGGCACCTGTCACTATCTAACTGGGGGGCTCCTGTCACTATCTAGCTGGGGGGCGCCTGTCACTATCTAGCTGGGGGGCACCTGTCACTAGCTGGGAGGGCACCTGTCTATCTAGCTGGGGGGGCTCCTGTCACTATCTAACTGGGGGGGACACCTGTCACTATCTAACTGGGGGGGGACACCTGTCACTATCTAGCTGGGGGGGCACCTGTCACTATCTAGCTGGGGGGGCACCTGTCACTATCTAGCTGGGGGGGCACCTGTCACTATCTAGCTGGGGGGGCACCTGTCACTACCTCAGCTGAGGGGGGGGGACACCTGTCTCTAACTGGGGGGGCACCTGTCACTACCTCATCCGGCCACAGCATCACCGCCAGCCCGGCCACAGCAGCACCGCAAGGCATTTCAGCCCACACATCATCCCCAATCTGGCCCAAAACACTATTGCCAGGCCAGCCAGGCACAGCAGCCAGTAGAGTAGAGGAGAATTTAGAAGCCAGGTGATAGGTGTCTACCATATTTAAGGGGCATTCTGCTTATTTATGTGAAATGCTATTTATGTGCCTCATGATTTGTTGGGGGCATCACGATTGCTGAATTTGTCTTGTTGGGGGCCTCAAGATTGCTGAATGTGTCTTGTTGGGGGCCTCATGATTTTTTGGGGGCCTCATGATTGCTAAATTTGTCTTGTTGGGGGCATCATGATTGCTGAATGTGTCTTGTTGGGGGCCTAATGATTGCTGAATTTGTCTTGTTGGGGGCCTCATGATTTGTTGGGGGCCTCATGATTGCTGAATTTGTCTTGTTGGGGGTCACATGATTGCGAACTGCGAGACTATGGAAAAGTTGAATCGTCATCATGAAACAATAGCGTTAAACCTACTTTTTTAGCTTTTTAAAACGGAAAATAAAACTGGGAGGTTCTAAAAAAAAACCAAATTTTTCAGGAGTAGATGGATGAAATTGTTTATCTTCACAGTTTATTTTCAACTTGGATTTTCCATAATATTCATGTATGAGTTAAAACCTTTGTATGTAGTTTAAATTGCTGTTGTCACTTTGCGATAGATAAGTGACTTTTGGGTTGCAGTTTGGACACTCGGCCTCCAAAAGGTTCACCACCACTGTCCTAATCTAATGTCCCACATTGCTAAATTTATGTAAATTTGTCTCCACCCGTGGCCACACCCGCATTCTGGTCCATGGCCATACCCACGCACTACAGAACCCTCGTGGTTTTTGGCGCGCTACGCGCCACACAACTTCACCAACATCTTAAATTGCATTTTGTGGAAAGTGCTGCCAATCTAATTGTCCTTTAATTGCATTTTTCCTGGGGGGGGAGTTTGCAAGACCCAACACTCTGGATGAGCTAGCAAGAACCTTCGGCCCTCCACCATGGGGTCTGAAAAAAAACTGGCCCTCCATGCCCATGAAGTTGGACAGCACTGCTCTATGGGGTTCAGGTCAGGAGAGTTGGCAGGCCAATTGAGTACAGTAATACCATGGTCAGTAAACAGTTTACCAGTGGTTTTGGCACTGTGATCAGGTGCTAGGTCGTGCTGAAAAATGAAATCTTCATCTCCATAAAGCTTTTCAGCAGATGTAAGCATGAACCCACTTTTGAACCAGAAACAGCGGCAGATGTGCCTGACCTGGGCTACTTAGAAGCAGCACTGGACTGTTGCTCAGTGGTCCAAAGTACTTTTTTCGGATGAAAGCAACTTTTACATGTCATTCGGAAATCAAGGTGCCAGAGTCTGGAGGAAGACTGGGGAGAGGGAAATGCCAAAATGCCTGAAGTCCAGTGTCAAGTACCCACAGTCAGTGATGGTCTGGGGTGCCATGTCAGCTGCTGGTGTTGGTCTACTGTGTTTTATCAAGGGCAGGGTCAATGCAGCTAGCTATCAGGAGATTTTGGAGCACTTCATGCTTCCATCTGCTGAAAAGCTTTATGGAGATGAAAATTTCATTTTTCAGCATGACCTGGCACCTGCTCACAGTGCCAAAACCACTGGTAGTGTATAATCACACTGATGAAGGCCACGTGTTAGTGGACCGGAACGCGTGTGTGGGTGTGTGTGAGGACGCCGGGTTGGAGTGACTCCTGGATACAGCAAGTTGCTGACACGCTGATGACTCCGAACAGCAAATTGTAAGCTTATTGCCCTGACTGGGAGCTGCAGACACATCCATCCATTCACAGGTACCTGTGACCCACGGGACGCCGTGGTGAGTCGATTCCTGGAGAGGAGTTATTTTCCAAGAGGAGAAGGTAACCTGACCTTTCAATGATCTGAGGGGGCAGTAGCCCAGAGAGATCTAGTTACATTGGAATGATATATGCACTGAGTGCTGTCTGCGGAGCTACTTGTTGCCGGAGGGCTTGTATGGAGCAAGGACTATTCTTATGCACATGAATTCATCTAGGACTGTGGATATGCTTTAGAGCAGAAATATATCTGTCAATATCAGGACTGTCCTTAGTTTGATGTGGAAAGAGATTCCTGTTCCAAATCAAAGGCACATGCAGTATAACAGATCGTTTGATCTAAATCTGAAGTGTATGTGGATTGAGTGTCAGATTGTGTGTACCAGGAGTACTCCTGTAAACGGATGCCCGTGTCCTTGTTGTTTTTAGGGGTTAGGGTGTATCAGAGGGGTGTTTGTTACATATTTTTCTACGAATAAACTATTTTTGACATAAAGTTCTGAAGAGTGGCGGTTGTTCCTAAATTTAAAATGGTTGCTGACCATGGTATTACTGTGCTCAATTGGCCTGCCAACTCTCCTGACCTGAACCCCATAGAGAATCTGTGGAATATTGTGAAGAGAAAGTTGAGAGACGCAAGACCCAACACTCTGGATGAGCTTAAGGCCGCTATCGAAGCATCCTGGCCCTCCATAACACCTAAGCAGTGCCACAGACTGATTGATTCCATGCCACGCCCCATTTAAGCAGTCATTTCTGCAAAAGGATTCCCGACCAAGTATTGCGTGCATAACTGAACATCATTATTTGAAGGTTGAATTTTTTTGATTTAAAAACACTTTTCTTTTATTGGTCGGATGAAATATGCTAATTTCTTGAGACAGGAATTTTGAGTTTTCATGAGCTGTATGCCAAAATCACCAATATTAAAACAATAAAAGGCTTGAACTACTTCAGTTGTAGTGTAATGAATCTAAAATATATGAAAGTCTAATGTTTATCAGTACAGTACAGAAAATAATGAACTTTATCACAATATGCTAATTTTTTGAGAAGATCCTGTAGATCGAAGACGATAGTAGAACTACAAGGCCCAGCAATGACTGTGGCCTGGCCTGTATGCAGTGTCTGTCACAAATACATACACACACAAAAGAATAGAATATGAGCCCTCAAAAGGGTTTTTGTTTTGGGGTGGTTTCAGCAATAAAAAACAGCCTAACTGTCCCTGTCTCTCTGTGGGCTGTATGCAGTGGCACCCACAAAGGGAGCTATAGTATAGTACGTTCAATCACAGATACAGTGCAAAGATATGCAATGGTATGGTAATAAAGTTTGCTGCTAGTGTGGGACTACAAATAACAGCTGGCGTGGCTGGCAACTGTCTTTGGGCTCTATCTATGTAGTGTCACCCACAAAGACAGCTATGCTTCTTTAGTAAGTTAAATCACAAATACAGTGAAAAGATATGCAATGGCATTGGTATGGTAATACAGTGTGCTGCCAGTGTGAGACTACAAATCAATGCTGGCCTGGCTGGCAACTGTCTGTGGGCTCTATCTATTCAGTGTCACCCACAAAGACAGCTATGCTTTAGTAAGTTAAATCACAAATACAAAGAAAAGATATGCAATGGTAAAACAGAGTTTGGGCCTGGCACAGTACAGCAACTAGGCCCAGCTGCGACAGGGCTGTATCTATGCCTGTCTGTGGTCACACACACAAAAAAAAAAACAGATCAGAAGAATATTAGCTCTCAAAAGAGCTTTTTGTGGGGTGCTTTCAGCAAGAACATTGAGCAAGGAGCAAGCTAACAACAGCCTAACTAACACTTTCCCTATCTCCAAATGTCTCTCCCTTCCTCTCACTATAGCAGGAGCAGCAGACTGAGAACATGGCCGATGCTGCAGCGTTTTTATAAGGTGGGGGAGGGGGGGTCCGGGGAGTGCAACCTGATTGGCTAATATGTATCTGCTGATTGTGATGTAGAGGGTCAAATTTTAGCCCAATGACGGGGTATAGGAGCCAGGTCGAACATGCTATGTGTCCGCTACCCACCGTGGGTGCGGGTAGCTGATGTCCACGAGGACTACCCACCGGGCGAACCATTCGGGCCATCTCTAAACACAGCTGCCTCTCTCCACTAGAGACGGCAATGCTTAGGAGAACTCGTGGAGAAGCATGTGATCAGTTTGGTCAGGTGATAGATAGAAAGAATCTTCACCCCCAATCACATGGTATGCAGGAGGCAAAACACAGTGATGTTCACGGACTGGCACCATTAAAGTAGCATTGTCTGATATTTACTGGGGAGGTTTTGCAAAAATGTTTTGAGGAATGTCATGGTTGCTGTAGACCTAGTGACTTTGTGACACAGAGTACAATCAAAACCAAATGCATGAAAACATTTTCTTAGTAAATCGACAATCACTGTTTTTTTTTTTTAATTGAAATGCAACAGTAACATTGCTTTGCAGCTTTGCTCAATCAGGCTCTTAAAGTTCCTTATAATTTATAGGAACACAAGTACACACATGTATAATCTCTTACAATGGTCTGAACACATTACTGATCCTTATTCATTCTAATTTTCCAAATATAGAAATGAAACTGCATTTTTATTATAGTGTAGTTTATAGCATCAACATTCTTTGGATACCAATACAGCTTTCCACCTTGCCCAAGTATTTATTTTCACTTCAGTTTTAAATATATTGTTGAAGAACAATATAAAGTGCCAATTTGTATACATTTGTTGTACAGAACAAATGTTCTTGACATTTTATATGTGCATTCCAAATGGTACTGCGGCTTGTTAAAGCAGATTTATCATAAGCTGATTAAAGTTTTAGAAAGTCATGGATCATGTATAGAGATGGCCTGAACCTCCGATTTTCAGTTCGCGAACCTCCTGTGAAAGTTCGGTTCGCGCGAACTTTCGCAAACCGCAATAGGGGAGGCGAACTTTGAAAACTAGAAAAATGTATGCTGGCCACAAAAGTGATGGAAAAGATGTTTCAAGGAGTCTAACACCTGGAGGGGGGCATGGCGGAGTGGGATACACGCCAAAAGTCCTTGGGAAAAATCCGGATTGGACGCAATCAGCGTTTTAAGGGCAGAAATCACATTGAATGCTAAATTGCAGGCCTAAAGTGCTTTAAAACATCTTGCATGTGTATACATCAATCAGGGAGTGAAATTAGAGTACTGCTTCACACTGACACACCAAACTCACTGTAACACACCGCAAACAGCTGTTTGCGTAGTGACGGCCATGCTGGACTGGTGCGCACCATGGCCAGAGTGCAGGCCGTGGTGGTTTTCAAGACCATATGGTCGCCGGGCCATGGTAGAACAATGATAGAACAACAGTGACTGTCCAGCTGATCAAATTTGGTCTGTCCACAATGAAGCAACGACCTTATTATCTTTGGTGTGCCACCACCCGAGACACTCATATAGCTGGCGGTCATTGCTTCATTGTGATACGCAAGCCCCTTCACCGCGACAAGGTAATGATCACAAAGAGAAATGGGTACATGTACATGCCTTTTGTTTTGTTGTTGCAGCTGCAGTGCAGCCAGAAAAATTTGGCAGGCATGTACACACACCAGAAAAAGTAGTATAGCGGCCGCTGCTTAAAAATTCAGGAATCCACCTGGAGTCCTAGACCCTGTTGGTGGTGGCGGAGGAGGCAAGCGGTCTGCAGGCAGAGATACTGTGTGGGGAGCGACTTAGTCTTGGGGCAGGCAGCCAGTCACACGGCATGCAGGCAGAGATGCTGTGTGTGGGGACTGACTTAGTCTTTGGGCGGGCAGTAGCCCTCCGGGATGCATGCCTCATTCATTTTGATAAAGGTGAGGTACTGAACACTTGTGTGACTTAGGCGACTTCTCTTATCAGTGACAATGCCTCCAGCTGCACTGAAGGTCCTTTCTGACAGGACGCTTGAGGCAGGGCAAGACAGAAGTTGGATGACAAATTGGGACAGCTCTGGCCACAGGTCAAGCCTGCGAACCCAGTAGTCCAAGGGTTCATCACTGCTCAGAGTGTCTACATTCACACTTAAGGCCAGGTAGTCGGTTACCTGCCGGTCCAGGCATTGGTGGAGGGTGGATCCGGAAGCGCTAAGGCGAGGTGTTGGACTAAAGAATGTCCGCATATCTGACATCACCATGAGATCGCTGGAGCATCCTGTCCTTGCCTGCGTGGACATGGGAGATGGATTACTGGCAGTGGTACCTTTATTGCGTTGTGCTGTGACATCACCCTTAAACGCATTGTAAAGCATAGTTGCCAGCTTGTTCTGCATGTGCTGCATCCTTTCTGCACTTTGTGCCTATACCGAGGGTCTAGTAGTGTGGTAGGTGGGTGCACTGAACACAACAGTTAGGTATATGCAGTGATGGGTATTACAATGTACACCTGTCACACACAGACAGGTACTGGACAGGCACAGTGACACTGCGTGCGCTCAACTCACATAGGTAGGTGGGTGGGTGCACTGTGAACAACAGTTAGGTAGGTATATGCAGTGATGGGTATTACAATGTGCACCTGTCACACACAGACAGGTAGCGGACAGGCACAGTGACACTGCGTGCGCTCAACTCACATAGGTAGGTGGGTGGGTGCACTGTGAACAACAGGTAGGTAGGTATATGCAGTGATGGGTATTACAATGTGCACCTGTTACACACAGACAGGTAGCGGACAGGCACAGTGACACTGCGTGCGCTCAGCTCACGTAGGTGGGTGGGTGGGTGCACTGTGAACAACAGGTAGGTAGCTATATGCAGTACTGGGTATAACAATGTGCACCTGTCACACACAGACAGGTAGCGGACAGGCACAGTGACACTTTGTGCGCTTAGCTCACGTAGGTAAGTGGGTGGGTGCACTGTAAACAACAGGTAGGTAGGTATATGCAGTACTGGGTATTACAGTGTGCACCTGTCACACACACAGGTAGTCACTGAATGTGGGGTGCTATTTTAGCAATAAGAATAAGCAAGGAGCAAGCTATCAAGCCTACAAGAGCCTAACTAAGCTTTCCCTATGAGAGTCTGTAGCAGCAGCAGCAGCAGCAGCTGTCCCTTCTCTATTTACTGCAGGGAAAATCGTAATTAATTTTGTATGTAATAGTAATATTTCATAATTTTATGTAATTTATTGTGAAATTTCGCCTAATTTTGTGCCGACTGTAGTGATTAAATGCAAGCCCCCATACACACTATTGACACCAATTGCTACATATGTTAAAGTGGAATATACCCCAGCATTTCTTCTTTGCTCTAAAAGATTATTTACAGCATATAATATACTAACACAATGTTTTTTTTAGTAAAACAGCATTTAAAGGGTTACATCACAGGACTGATTTTTTCTTCTGCAGGGGCTGCCGCATCCGAACTGGTGATTAGCTTGTCTTCTGTATACATTCTTTACTTGACACAATTAAGTAAACATTCTCTGGCTGTGCAGAAACTTATGCTAATGAACCCTGGAGTGAAACACAGGTGTGAAATCACTGATGGCTGCATTTAAAACAGAATTACAACAGTTATGAATAAAATGCACCAGCAGCTTTCAAAGTAAATAAACTGAACTTTGGGAAGTTATCATTTATAAATGAATTATAATACTTGTGCAGAAAAGCAAATATGATAGTTGTATGGGTTATAAAAAGTAGGAAAACACATTTTTGTTGAATATTTTGTCAGAGTTTTAAACCGCTTTAAGGAGAATAGTGGGTCCAACTCCAAAAATTATTTTTCAAATAGACCTTGTAGTTTTTGAGAAAAATGATAAAACTGCAAAGAAAAATGGGTTTTAAACAAAAGAAATAACAATTTAAATTCCATTTTTCTTCACATTTTTAAAATCTAAACTCAATATTTTCAAAAACTACAATATCTTTTTGAAAAATTCTTACTGTGACTTGTACCCACTATTTACCGTAACATATGTAGCAATTTTGGTGTCAATAGCATCTATGTGGGCTTTGCTATTCACTGCCAAAGTCACGAAATTACACAGAAATTACGCAAAATTTCATGCAAAATTACGAATGACTATACGAAATCAATTAAATGTACAAATCGTAATTACGTAAATGCAAAAATGTACATGAAAATGTGCGTAATCATAATTAGCTGATTACCATCATCACTAGTCTTTGATTAAACTGTTTCTATTATTGAAAGCTGAATTGTCTGGAAAGTTTCCGTGAATATGCTACGTAATTTTGATTGAGATGCCACGGCAAGACTAATGGAAACCTCAGTAGTTAAACTATGTAATAACCAATGTTGGCACACGAACTGTTCCTCTGTTATAAGTTGGTCTGCGACCAAACATGACTGTATCTGCTTTTCTATACAAAAAATTCAAAATTCAATAAACATTTTGAAACAGAAAGAAGAATTGTCATCAAACAAAACCATATACAAAATTTTGCCACTTGGACAAAAACATTGAAACTTTTGAGAAATAACTGAAATACACACAGGATGAAACAGAAATTATGTTTGTTAATGAATTCATCTTTTAATTTGCAGTCATGATGGTCATTTGTATTGGACATGTGTGGGCACCATGAAACAAATGCTCAGCTTTAGATTCCTGCAAAGTTAACAAAGTGATATCATGCATCATCTAGCAAACATGTTTATTCTTTTGAGCACATATTTGAAGAGGTATTGAAGATTTGATTTTAGATGAAAAAAGATGCTTGTTGATACAGTAATACTCAATGTCAATGATAAGCTTTGAAGTAGTGTTTCTCAAATGGGATTCTGCATAGCTCATGTGTTCTGAGAATAGTTCAGGAGTTTAGTGACATTTGTGTCACTTCTGCAGGAGAAAAAAGACCCACTGTCTAATTTTTGTGGGGAAAAGAGTCCCACTCCACCACTGGATTAACCCAAGCAGGTGACGGAGGCTGAGCAATGGTAAGTGACAGTGGCAAAGTGAGGTCTAGAAGGAAAAAGACAGCACAGAGGCCCAAGAGAAGGGGAGGTAATGTGTGAGGCAGAAGAGAAGATTTAAACCTAGTGTATGGTAAGCATTTTTTTTCACTGCAATTTAGCATCAATAATTGGGAGGTAGTGTGGTTGGGGGAAATGTTCTGATACCCACTGGTACCAATAATTATGGGACAGCGTGTGTGTGGGGGGCATATTCTGCATTGGGGACACAAATTCTGTATGGGGGCACACTTTTATTTTAGCTTACTAACAGCAATGATTGTGAGCAGGGCCAGATTTCTGGCAAACCCACCTAGGCCGTGGCCTAGGGCGCCAGATAATTGACCCTTGTTTAGGGAGGCATTTAATTTCTTTATTTCAAAGCAAACATACTTTCAAAGTGCCCGCCACCCACCCGCGCTATCATTCATTCTGGCCGCCGGATCCACTCTCCTCCACCATTACACAAGCAGCCAGAACTGTAACATGACATGAGGCAGCCAGACCTGGTCCGCTGCAGCCGCCCTCTGCAAACTCTGATGTAGGGCAGCTGGCCGCAGACGGACCGGGTCTGGCTGCCTCATGTCATGCTGGCTTCTTGTGTCATGGTGGAGGTGAGAGTAGCCGGTGACCTGAATGAATGATAACGCAGGCGGCAGCGGGCACTTTGAAAGTATGTTTGCACAGTGCAAGAAGGCTGGATGGATGGGGCACAGCACAGTGCAGGAAGGCTGGATGGCCGGGGCACAGCACAGTGCAGGAAGGCAGAATGGCCGGGGCACAGCACAGTGCAGGAAAGCTGGATGGCTGGGGCACAGCACAGTGCAGGAAGGCTGGATGGCCGGGGCACAGCACAGTGCAGGAAGGCTGGATGGGCGGGGCACAGCACAGTGCAGGAAGGCTGGATGGCCGGGGCACAGCTCAGTGCAGGAAGGCTGGATGGCCGGAGCACAGCACAGTGCAGGAAGGCTGGATGGCCGGGGCACAACACAGAGCAGGAAGGCTGGATGGCCGGGGCATAGCACAGTGCAAGAAGGCTGGATGGTCGGGGCTGCAGACACACATTGAGGAAGCTGCAGGCAACTTACGTGAGCCTGCAGTTCAGCCTGGCCTGCCTGGGAGAAGAACTTCGACTTCCTACAGAAATGAAGAGACGCAGGGCAGCTGTTTGTTCCTCTCCCGTCCCGTACAGTCAGACACAGCAAAGCACGGGGGAAGGTGAGACTGCTCAGCTGAACAGAATTCAGCTCACGTTAGAAGCAGGATTCTTGTGCAGCCTTCCTGGGTGCAGGAAGCTGGAAGATCCAATGTGTCAGTGTCTCTGTTGCTGTTTCTGGCCTGCATGCATGTGAGTATTAAGTACCTGTACTACTCCTGAGTCCTGACACCTTCTTCCCCACCCCACAGCGTTAGGTGGCCTATTTGACCCCTTGCTCTCTATCGAGGTACCACTTCTCCCAGAAAGCCCCCCCCCATTTATACAGGTGCTACAGCTGTCAGCATGTCCCTTCTCCTCAGAGCTCCCAGCAAGCACTCCAACCCCTCCTCCTTTATAGAGGAACTACAGCTGCCAGCATGCTCCTCTCCTCCATGGAGGCACCAGAGGTCTCAGCATGCTTCCCCTCCTTCCATAGAGGCACCACAGATCCCAGCATGCATCTCCTCCTCCAAATAGTACTGTATGGTGTTTTCCCTCAGGGCCCCAGTGCTACCTGATGACCCTCCTTCCTGTCTCTCCCAAAGTGAATAGTAGTCCCCTGGGGCTTCTGAGTATTTGCACCAGAGCACACAGACACCCAGCCAGCACGCTCCTCTGCGTGTTTTTCCGTCTTGAGTATGCACATGACCACTGGAGTATGTAGTATACGCCATTGGGTCACAGAGATGAGGTGCCCACAAGGAAGAAGCACACAGAAGAGCAAGCTGGCCGGAAAGGTGAGTGTGATCCACTGAAAATGTTCTGCAAGGGCTTCGGGGGCCCAGCAGCCATCTTTGAGGTCCTAAGGGACAACCCAATACTATATGGGAGCTGTGGTGCCTCTAAAGAAGAGTAGGTGCATGCTGGGAGCTGTGGTGCCTCTATGGAGGGAAGGAGCATGCTTGGAGCTGTGTACTTCTATAAAGGGGGTGTAAGGCTTGCTGGCAGCTGTGGTGCCTCTATGGGAAGGGGTAGTCCAGGGGCTTCCTGTATCTTCCTATACCCCACCTTTCCAATGGTGAGTTCCTCTGGTTAAATAGGTTTCTTCAGTATGCAACTGCAACTGTGGGCAAGTGTATCTGTACTGTGCATGGCTGCACAAGTAAGGTCCGCACATGCCCAGTAATGTACACAAAAAGTAAAGTAAAAAAAAAACCTTGCACAAGTGCCTTAGTTCTATTGGGCATGCGCAGACCTTACTTGTGCATGATCTGTGTGGACACACTCGCCCATGCCTGCACAATGAAGAAACCTATACTAGCAGAGAGTGACCCAGTGCTGGAACAGTGGGGTGTAAGATGTTTCCTTTAGTAGTTTCAGGTACTGTTCTATTTTATGCTGGGGGGGGGGGGGGGGGGGGGGTTGGTGGATTTTTCGTTGTGTACTGTATGGGGGGGGGGGGGGTCGGCGGCTGGTGACAGACGGCCTAGGGCAGTAGAAAGTACAAATCCGGCCCTGATTGTGGGACAGGGACTTTATGGGGGAGGTAGAGTGTGTATGCGTGTGTGTGTGTGTGTGTGTGTGTGTGTGTGTGTGTGTGTGTGTGTGTGTGTGTGTGTTTGTGCGTGCGTGCGTGCGTGCGTGCGTGCGTGCGTGCGTGCGTGTGTGTGTGTGTGTGTGTGTGTGTGTGATGGAGCACAAAGTAGTGCATTTCACATAGGGAGGTTAATTGCTGCATTCCAAAAGTGGGGACACTTTCTGCTTTTTATATGTAGGTATGATTGCTGCATTTGCTGCATTTGTTACATGGGTGCAGTTGATACATTTTCTCCATGAATGTATTTGCTGCATTTGTAATGTGTGGGTAATCGCTGCATTTGTATCGTGAGACGATTGCTGCATTTGTAACATGGGATAGTGATTTGTATTATGACAATGAAGTTATCGATAGGCAAGAGGTGTATAATAATAGGAAGAAGAGAATGCACAAAAAGTGACATTATTTTTATTCATACTTTATTGAAGGTGCTCCCTGAGATCCGAAAAATGTTGTAGGGGTTACTCAACTCAACAAGTGGAGCAGATGCCTAGAGAAACCAATCCGATTTAAAAAAGTGAATGTAAAAATCATTCTGATTGCAAGCAATTTAAAGCTGTTGTAATTTTGTCCCAGCTCTCTGTCCACTGGCCTAGATACTCCAGCCCTTGTTATCATCATAAATCCTTGTATTTTGTAGTTCTGTCTAATTCATATAACATGGCAGCATGTACAATGCCTATGAATTCCTTCTTGCAGTTTTATATATGTTAAGGCATGATAATATAATATAACGAGTAGTCATCCTAAATCCAGGTCCATAAATACTGTCCACAAATCGATTAAAAGATTTCAATGGATTTTTTATACCTCCACTTTTAAACTACTCTGACGGTACAGTACTGATGACAGCTAGATGCTGTTTTGTACTTATTTTTCTTACATTCATAGTTCACTTGTTCATATTGTTCTGAAATGACTGTTATTGTTCATTAATTTAATACTATTATCATAAAAAACATCTTTATAAACCCTTAATTCTAATTTTCTGTGTGATGGCTAAATTGAATATATGAGCCAGCATGGACTAAGCCTTCATTCCTAAGCACTGATTTAATCATTTTTACCATCTGTTTATTATCCTGCGTTTGATGTTCTCTTTGCAGTGTTAAGTTGGATGCTTTCCATGGTATACTCTTGTGAATGTATCTCAGTCACACATGTATAGTGCTTATTAAGCCTTGTATTGCTTCCTTTCCATTATGTTATGTTGGCCCAGGTCAAGATGCATATCTTCAGCCAAATTATTTTGGGTGATCTCCTCTGTCTACAAACCTTACCAATAGTGGATTGTACTTACCAAGTACACTAATAATTTTCAGACATATTTGCACATTCCTTGTCTCCAGGAGATATTGCAAACAGTGTGAAATAAAACATTGTCCCACTTCTTATTTTTTACAAAGAAAAATATTGATAGAAGTATTTGGTTCCTGAACCGAAATAGGATCTAGATACCGTAAATTGACTATTTATTGACTATACTACTCAGTACTATTTATAATCCATATCCTTGCAACATTCACTCATGTTTAACTGCTTGCCGACCTCGTCACGCCGATGTGCGTGATCAGAAAAATAGAATAGAAAAACGATCTGAGATCACATTGGACCTATTGGAAATAATTGGTTCGACCGTCAATCTGACAGAAAAATGCATTGTGTGTATCAGGCATAACTGTTTGAACACTTAAATTGTTTACAGAGTCATATTTCTCAGCAACCTCAAGTTGTTAACTTGGGTTGATTGCAGCATTATAACTTAAAGGACCACTGTCTGAAAAATCTTGAATTTAAAATTCATGTAAACACATACAAATAAGAAGCATGTTTCTTTCAGGGTAAAATGAGCCATAAATTACGTTTCTCTATGTTGCTGTCACTTACAGTAGGGTGTAGAAATCTGACATTACTGACAGGTTTTGGGCTAGTACATCTCTCCATAAGGGATTCTCAGCATGGCCTTTATTCTTTATAAAGACACTCCTTAAAAAATATTTATAAAAAGATGCTGGCCAGCCTCCCTGCTCGCTGCACACTTTTTGGGCAGTTGGATGAAGCAACTGCCATTCACTAAGTGCTTTTGAAGATAAAGAAGACCCTGAGAATCATAGTTACATAGTTATTTTGGTTGAAAAAGGACATGCGTCCATCGTGTTCAACCAGAGAACAAAGTACAATACCAGCCTGCTCCCTGAAATATCCCTGTTGATCCAGAGGAAGGCCAAAAAACCCTTACAAGGCATGGTCCAATTAGCCCCAAAAGGGAAAAAAATTCCTTCCGGACTCCAGATGGCAATCAGATAAAATCCCTGGATCAACATCATTAGGCATTACCTAGTAATTGTAGCCATGGATGTCTTTCAACACAAGGAAAGCATCTAAGCTCCCTTTAAATGCAGGTATAGAGTTTGCCATAACGACTTTGTGTGGCAATGCATTCCACATCTTAATCACTCTTACTGTAAAGAACCCTTTCCTAAATAAATGGCTAAAACGTTTTTCCTCCATGCGCAGATCGTGTCCTCTAGTCCTTTGAGAAGGCCTAGGGACACAAAGCTCATCCGCCAAGCTATTATATTGCCCTCTGATGTATCTATACATGTTAATAAGATCCCCTCTAAGGCGTCTTTTCTCTAGACTAAATAAACCCAGTTTATCTAACCTTACTTGGAAAGTGATACCTTCCATCCCACGTATCAATTTTGTTGCTCGTCTCTGCACCTGCTCTAAAACTGCAATATCTTTTTTGTAATGTGGTGCCCAGAACTGAATTCCATATTCCAGATGTGGCCTTACTAGAGAGTTAAACAGGGGCAATATTATGCTAGCATCTCGAGTTTTTATTTCCCTTTTAATGCATCCCAAAAGTTTGTTAGCTTTAGCTGCAGCAGCTTGGCATTGAGTACAATTATTTAACTTGTTGTCGATGAGTACTACTATGTCCTTCTCCAAGTTTGATGTCCCCAACTGTATCCCATTTATTTTGTATGGTGCTAGACCATTGGTCGACCAAAATGCATGAGGAGATGGGCTAGTCCAGGCATGGGCAAACTTGGCCCTCCAGCTGTTAAGGAACTACAAGTCCCACAATGCATTTGCCTTTATGAGTCATGACTGTGGCTGTAAGACTCCTGCAATGCATTGTGGGACTTGTAGTTCCTTAACAGCTGGAGGGCCAAGTTTGTCCATGCCTGGGCTAGTCCCAAACCTGTCAGTTCTGTCAAATTTCTACTACTTACTGTAAGTGACAGCAACATAGGAGAAAAGTAATTTATGGCTCATTTTACTCTGGGAGAAATGTACTTCTTATCTGTATATGTTTACATATATTTAAAGATTTAAGATTTTAGCGAAAGTGGTGCTGTAACTACTTAAGGACTACGGTGATTGAAATCTTCGCCCTGTTTTGGTGGTTTCCTGGCTGGCAGGGCATAGATTTCAATCACCGCCGCAGCACGCATCCCCCATTTTCGTCGCTCCCCGCCGATCTCGACGTCTCTCGCCTGCTCACTATGACAGAAGATTCCACACCAATAGAACACATAATCTGCAGGCCTCGGTCACACACCCTTTTCTGCTGGGAGTCACAGATTGGAATGAGGATCCATCAAGCCTCCAAAATCAAGTCCAATCAATGCAAAACCAATCTGGACTTGAGCAATCATAACCAGAAGATTCTCCAAGATTTCATGTTTATTTGCAGTGGTTATAAATCACATACACATCAGCACAACGTTTCGGGCTTGAGGCCCTTTATCAAGTGCTAAGCACTAAGGGCTGATTGGTATGTGCTATACCAGTGTTTCTCAACATTTTATTGGTATGTACCCCTTTTAAAACCCTGTACTCACCAAGTACCCCCTAGCATAGTAAACATTATCACAAGCACCTCTTGACAAATACTGTATTTTTTGGACTCACTTTTTCTATCCTAAAAGTGGGGAAAAGAAGTCACTGCGTCTTCTAGTCCAAATGCAGGGAGTTCCTAACTTGTGAATGCCTGCCAATATGAACCTCCAACCCACCGCAATGTCGGGGATTCCCTGTACTGTGCCCATGCAGAGGAGGACACAGGGACACAAAGGGGCATAGAGGAGGACAAAGGGAGGACAGAGGCGGATACATAGGTGACATAAGGGGAACACAGAAGGACACAAGGGGCACGGAGGGCACATGGAGAGACGAGGTACAAGGGGGCATGAGGTACAAAGGGGGGCATAATCCACAAGATGCCCCTTCACCATGGATGCACCAGGTTTAGTGTATATTTGTTTTCCTCCTGTTTCTATGCTCTAAACCTAGGTGCGTCTTATGGTCCGAAAAATACGGTATATATTTAATTGTAGTATATAATTGTTTCTAAAAAATTTCCAAGCATTTATTAATGCTTTTAATTAGCTAAAATACTAATTTGGTGTTGTTTAAATAAGATTTATCATTTTCTAAAACTCTAAATTAGTTATTTTTGGTTAAGCATATCAAGCCCGAGTACCCCCTGGAACCATCAGAAGTACCCCCTGGGGTACGCGTACCGCATGTTGAGAACCTAGGTGCTATACAACCGCTGCAAATAAATGTGAAGACTCTTCAATAAACGTGATGAATTGGAGAATCTTCTGGTTATGATTGGTCTATAACGGCAGAGCCATGTGAGCCGGTCACAGGAGCCGATTTCATTGGCTCCTGACCGTGTCTATCAATGTAAGCTGCTCCCATATGCTTCCATTGATAAAAACTGCATTTCTCGCTTAGTGGATTTACAAATGTGTATGTTCTTTTCGTGTCTGCGTGGATTTCCTCCAGGTACCCCAGTTTCCTCACACATTCCAAAAAGATTTACATAAATTAATTGAATGCTCCCTAAAATTGGCCCTAGACTAGGACTAGAATGGACATTTGGAAGGGATTACATTGGGAGCCCCTTTGAGAAACAGCTAGTGACAACACTAAGCACTCTAAAAAGGGCTGTGGAATAGTATAAATACTAAATAATAATAACAACAGTAAAGGCTACTTTACTAAATCCATGCAACCTGGGTGTACGTGTCTGGAGTGTAAAATAACGGACTTTTCATGTGACAGTGTTTATTTTGCTTTTATCCTTTCATTAAGCACATTGTGCGTGGTAGAAATGCCAGCCTCATTAATGAGGGTGCCAAGTACTAGAAGTATCTTCTGACATGTGAGATATCAAATGTTTCTCATTGTCGCCCTAATGTCCTGGGGATATGGCTGCTCCGTGACTTTCTGCATGCGCTTGGCGAGTGCATCATGGACAAAATTTGACAGGTCTTTCAGACACTTGTTAACTTATGCCAGGATCCAATGACATATTCCTAATGCCATCCTGAAGAAAACCCACTTTGACAAATAGCATCTTCCTCACAATGAAGCACTAACAATACAACTTGTCCTCCTTCTCATAAACAATATCATTATTTCAAAAGGCGTTTCAAACACTACGCGTTAGAGCATGACCTTAAAAGCATTAGACATCTAGCATACCACAGACGGTTTTATAAAGTACAATAACTTCCTGGAATTCTTAAGGTAGCACAGCCGGAGCCGCGCAGTTCCTGTTTTCTTTGCATTGTTTCCTGAATGTGAGTATATTCAGTCTTGCGCTAGTAACCATGGTACTGATAAACAACTTGCAGAGCCAATAAAAACACATATTGCTGAGGTTTTCTGTGTTTTCCTGTATGATAGTACGTGTATGCTGATGTTATCATTTACCATCAAGTGATGACTGTAACTGTATGGACTGAAAAACATGCATACCCATTGTTCTAGTGATGTTGTCACCCGTGCATAGGTTCTTTTAAGGAACATAGTGAAAACATGGCCATCCCTATGCTCCTTAAAAGGTAGAAATTGCAGCTCAATTGTTTCAATATATAATTTCTTGCAGTCATTTTGTATGCTCTGAGGTGGTCCAAATATTGTTTTCTTCGTCATTAGCAATCAGCGATGTTGGAAAATTCTTGAAGTAGTAATTCCACTTACTTATCTTTCCACACAGGACAGACAAGCAGCTCAGACAGGAACTTATGAGGAAAAACTCTAGCATATCGGCTAATTCAATAAACTATTTATGCAAGCAGTGGTTTTGTTTGTGTTATATACTGTAGATTTCAGAACCAAGCTATCCATGTAGACATGCATAATGCTCATGCAAGTGTCTCTCAGACTCACACACGCACACACACATGCTCATGCAAGTGATACACACACGCACGCACGCACGCACGCGCACACACACACACACACACACACACACACACACTTCAGAAATTTTGATAAATCTTCTCAGGTATGCAATACTAATTCTTACTTCAGAAAAAGGTGCTGTATAAAAGCCAATACCTAATTCTTAGGTTATATACAAAAATAAAAAAAATTCTATTAACGCCAAAATAAGTTATCAGTCAGTCACATTACAGAACAATTTTTCCTTTCCAAATACACTTACTGTTCCAAGCTAATTACCAGCACAGGAAAAGCCCTTTCTGCATCCGTTACACGATAGTACAACATATTTGACAAAGAATACTTAGCAGTAAGAACATTAAGTTACAGGTAACCACTTTCAGGCCAACGTAGTTGGAATCTATGTCCTGCTGGTGGCTGCCAGGACAAAGATTGCAGCTATTCACTGCTGCACACATACGCCATACTCACTGTTGGCAGCGCTCTTCCGATGTTGCACCCGCTCTCTCTGCTGTCTCAGTGGCAGTAGAGCTTCCACATCTTGATTACTGTGAGCCAATCACAGCGCTCAAAAGGGAAAGGACAGCTCTGGTCTTTAAAGGGCCAGAACTGTCCAGTCCCAAAAAAGTTAATGTCTTTGGTGCACAAGCACTTGATGTATTCTGCTCAGAACACTGCAGAGTTTATGTATAGCCTGTGTTTCTGCTTTGCTGACTTTGCCTGGCTATCCTGCCGATCTTCTGCCTTTAATATTTTAGCCATGGATCCTGAACAAGCATTCAGCAGATCAGGTGTTTCTGACATAATTGTCAGATCTGACAAGATTAGCTGCACATTTTTCTCTGGTGTTTTTCAGACACTGCTGCAGCCGTGCAGCTAAATAAATCGCTAGGGCAGCTGGTATTGTTTGAAGAGAATCCATAACAAAAAAAGAGCACCTGGGCGTACTTACCCCAGGAGGGGGGAGCCTCTGGCTTGCTTCACCCTTCCTCGTCAGTAGAGGGGATCCAGCACTGGGACTTCCCCGAGGATCTCCTTGTCAGCCACTTGTCGAAGTACGCACATGCACAGGAGTGGCTCTCTGCTCGGGCTGCGATGGAAATAGCCGAGCCCCATGGGGTCCACTCTACTGCGCAGGTGTGAGCTATATGCTCTTGCGCAGTAGAGTGGATCCAATTGGGCTTGACCATTTATGTCGGAGCCTGAGTGGAGAACCGCTACTGTGCATGTGCGCAGCACCAATTATAAATATTATTGCCACTCTGTGTCCAGGGAAGCCAGCGCTGAATCCAGATCCTGAGCAGGACAGGGGATGCCTCCTTAGGCTTCCCCTTCCTGAGGTAAGTACCCCCAAAGGGCACTTTTTTTAATTACAGGTTTACTTTAAAAGGAAATAAATATTGCAGCCTCCACATTCTTCTCACTTCAGTTGTCCTTTAATTACTTAAGGACCGCGCTGTTAAACCCCCCACTGACCAGGCCTTTTTTCTACTAAATAGGCCACTGCAGCAGGGCCGCACAACTCAGCACACAAGTGATTTCCCCTCCTGTTTCTCCCCACCAACAGAGCTTTCTGTTGGTGGGGTCTGATTCCTGCGAACTTGTTTATTTATTTTTTATTTATTTGTTTTTTACTATTAATGATTCTATTTTTTTATTGATTTTTTAAATACTACACCCTCCCTCTCCCCACTAGCCAATGACAGGCGGAGTTGTCCTCCGAGTATGTGGAGTTGTCCTGGGGCTGCCGCCGGCGTGGAGCAGTAAAGATACTTAAAGAGAAACTCTGACCAAGAATTGAACTTTATCCCAATCAGTAGCTGATACCCCCTTTTACATGAGAAATCTATTCCTTTTCACAAACAGACCATCAGGGGGCGCTGTATGGCTAATATTGTGGTGAAACCCCTCCCACAAAGAAATTCTGAGTATGTACTCTTGGCAGTTTCCTGTCTGTGAACCTTGCTGCATTGTGGGAAATAGCTGTTTACAGCTGTTTCCAACTGCCAAAAAAACATGCAGCAGCTACATCACCTGCCAACAGTAAAAATGCCACCATGTAATAAATGTCAGAATGTAAATCAGGGATTTAAAAGATTTTACAATGGGCAAGCACTCACTAAATCATTTATACATAATTATTGTAAAAATAAAGAACTTTTTTTATTACATTATTTTCACTGGAGTTCCTCTTTAAGCCACGCATAAAAAAAAAAATCAGTTTTAAAAATGATGAGTTTTGCTAGATTACTTTATCCTATTCAAACTTTACTGTCACAAGCCCCCTAGTGGCCAGACCGCACAATGCCTTCCAATCGGTTTCAGCACACAGATCATGCAATCTGTGGTCGCAATCGGTGCGCAGAAACCGCTGGGAATTTGGCAGCAGACCGACAAGGAGGGAGCTTGTGAGTTACGGTAATACAAATTACACACTATTTCGGGGTATAACTGCCACCACCTCTGTTACCAAGGGACAGAGGAACCCACTGACTGGCTGACTCTAGACCTGCAAATAGAAAACGGTTAAACACACTCTATTTTATCTAGCTATCAACAATAGTAGCGACTCTTCAGAAGCCAGGGTTCAGTTTTGTGTTGCGGAATAATAGGTGTAGCCGAACAAATAAATGACATTAGCGTTGTTTATTAAAAATGCAACATCAATAATTAATATATACAGAAAATCATTAAAATCAACAATTATAGAGAAAAATAATAGCACAGTATGAAATGAAAAATGGAATAAGATTCTTAAGTTCGTGGAAATATGTCAATATTTTCAAAATTTGCCTCAGGCGGCAAAAAGTCTAGGGCCGGCACTGACGACAGCCACATGGTCCTCTGGCTGTCTTGATCAGGTGATGGTACACAGGGGAGGACTGAGGTCCGCCTGCTGGCAATGTGCTTTTGATGAAGCTGGTTTGGGGTGTGGCAACGTCTGCCCCCTCTGAATTACAAACCAATCACAGTTCATTCCCTCGGAGAGAGGTTTAGGTTTAAACTTTTAAAATGCTGTAATTCAAAACCGATAAATGCCACATTTGCGTTGATAACAGATTAATACTCCTTAGATTATGACAATTCCTATGACATCTGACTTGATTAGGGTAGAGGGTTCAGTTCCTGAGAAGTTTAATAACTTGGTTGTAGAGTACCCCTTGCCTCTCAAGACTGGTATCAAAAGATTCAGCAAGACACTACAAACCCAATGATACAACTCTCGTAATTATCCTAGATGCTATATTCCGCAGAGAGGCAAAAAAATCATATACAGCATTCACTTACTCTCTGCTTCTGACGGAGTCAGACCGTCTGGCTGGCCTCATGCTGAGTTTATCCTGTCTCTTCAAAAGGCTGTAACACTTGCCATTTGGGGGCTTACTGCTGGAGAGCTTTCACACCTCAGTGTCACTGGCAAGGGACTCTTTTAATCCAGTTAATTAACCACACAGGCCTTATCAGAAAGCATACTTGGCTCTCATGAAAAGAACTCTGCTAACACCTATGAAGACAACAGAGACCCCCAGGCTTGACTGCCTGGTATCCACAGACATCAGATTCGGATCTGGCACATCAATGGCAATTGGTGCAGCAAACCGATTGGGATTGCGTTCTCTTTTCTCACGGCTCTTCCGTGACATTTACCCATTCTTATTAAACATAAAGACATTAACGGCTAGAAAGTGCGTTCTCAAAATTCATATGGGCCTCTAAAAAACCTTGGATTGCTCTTGTAAATTAAAAGCCCCAGTCAATCAATTAGGTCTCAATCTCCAAGATATTCGCCTATATAATCTAGCAGCAATTTTCAGACATATTAGGGATTGGTTGGGAAATTCGTCATATGTAGGGATGCTCATTCGGATTTTGCAGAATTGAAATTTTCGACTTCCGATCGGAAATCGGAAAATGGAACCCATAAATCGGATTTCTGCAGAAAGACTGCATTACTGCAATTTGGTAATTTTAGCCCAGTTACAGAACTTGAAATCAATGGGCCAATCAGAGAATACAGAAACAACTCGGAAGTATTTGGCCAATCAGAGAATGCAAAAAATGACAAAAAGAAACTACTCGGAAATTGGAAATCCAAACTCGGAAATCGGATTTCTGTAGAAATACTGCATTACCACAACTTGGTAATTTTAGCCCAATCACAGAACTTGGAAGCATTGGACCAATCAGAGAATACAGAGTCAACTCGGAAGTATTTGGCCAATCAGAGAGTGTAAAAAATGACCCAAAAAAAACTACTCGGAAATCGGAAATTCAAACTCGGAAATCAGAAACCAATCGGAAATCCGTGAAATCGGTAATCACCAATGGCGGAAATTGGAATTTCTGCGGAATCGTAAATTGACATTTCCGGCCATCCCTAGTCATATGATCTTGATAAAATTCTGATAGCCCCCTACTCTTTTAAAGGTATCCTCCATACTAAGTTAAGATTGTTACCACAGCATATGAAACAAAATGTAATTATTAGGGATACAGTAATATGCTGGAGGTAGGTGAGGGAAAAACTGGGATTACATGAATATCTCTCGTCTCATCTAGAATGCCATTTTTGAATAATTCTGGCTTCTCACCGGGGTTATTAAACTTTGCTTATTTGAGATGGGCTGAAGTTGGCCTTGTTCAATTACGAGGGTTATTATCTTCAAACTCCTCTTTAAAGGGACACTTAAGTCTCTGTTAAAAATGAGTTTTACTCACCTGGGGCTTCCAGCAGCCCCCTGCAGCTGTATCGTGCCCATGCAGACTTCATCAGATGCTCCTCCCCGCCGGCAGCCACTTCCAGTTTCGGCGACAGGAGCCGACAGGCCAGGAACGCGAGTGATTATTTGCGTTCCTGGCCACAATAGCGCCCTCTATTCTGCTATAGCATATAGCATATAGCAGCATAGAGTGACTGTGAGGGCACAGGAGCAGTGGCAGGGGGCGGCTGGTAGAAGCCCCAGGTGAGTAAAACTGATCTTTTTATGCATGGCTTAAGTATCCCTTTAACGTTAAAACGGTATAATGCTTCTTTGACATTGACATGTAATTTGTCTCATTTCCATCGGATAATTTAGTTAGATTTTTAGAAATTCTTTTGTTTTTGGGGGAGGAAATAACAGCAGATTATCCTGCCTGGTGCTAGAAATGGTTAACATGGACTCTGCTATTGCTATTCACTGCTTATTCAATAAGAATATATAGATATCTGAAAAGAGTGACATGAGATTACATTTGGTCTGTGACTGAATTTCCCTTGAATAAAGAAACTCAGGATAGGTGGAGACCTGACACAACCCTTCACTAGCATCCCACCTGTCAGGAAAGGCCTCATGTTCTGCTCTTTCAATTTGTCATGTCAGTCAGCAGGATCCCTCGGAGTTTCCTCTCAAAGCAATGTTCCAGCTGTTTAACCACATGACCTTGTCAGACTCATTATCAGCACTGCTCTGTCAGCATCATTCAGACTACCACGTTCCAGCTGAAACTGCTTTAGATTGATCATGTATTCCTTGCCTTCTTTCCAGGCTGTCTGCCTGTACATGCACACAGTGAACAATACTCTTTACAGACATAAACCTGAGCTTTACATATGGATGGAGAACTTACAGAAGGAAAACTTACACACACTACATATATACAGGGCAGGTCCTGGACTTTTTACTGCCTGAAGCACGCTTGTGAGGATGCGCAGCGCCCCCACCTCCAAGGATAACACGCACACACACACACGCGCACACACACCAGCACACAACAGGAATAAACAACGACAGGGTCTCTTTGAAACGCTTTGCAGCATTGGTACAAGATCTTAAGCTCACCGACTATGACAAAGTGTCCCCAGTATTGTGAGTCCTACTATTTCGTTCTACAACTTTCTAATGGGAACCATGCCAAAAGCCCAAGAGTCAACTAAATAGGAGTAAAATTAAATTAATAAAAACCTCACCTTCCAACCAGCTACTTACTGAACTTTCTGGATATATGCAATCCGTGCAATTATATGCGATGGCTGTCCTCAGGGCCGGATTACCGACCAGGCAACAGAAGCAGTTGCTTGGGGGCCCCCCATTAAGAGTCAAAGGGGCCCCATCAGCACACAATCCAGCCCTCGCCATCCTGTCAAAGGATGCCACCCCCTGCTGACTGTCTTCAGAGCCAGGCTCTCCTCCTGGATCCCTCTCCTGCTACTGTGCGCTCTGCCGCTGCCCGCTCCTCACTCCCTTCCCACAGAGAACCACAGCTGCAGCGGGCAGGAATGATAGCAGCAGATGACAAATGCCCACTCACCTATCCGTGATACAAGTGATAGAGGTCCCATCTTCCGAAACCCATCTGTCTCCTCTACGGTGCCGCCGCTTGCTCTGAACTTCCTGATTCTCAGATCAGACAGGAAGTAGGAAGTAGTAATAGTAGTAGTAACAGAGCAGCGGCACTCTAGTGGAGACAGATGGGCTCCGAATGACGGGACCTCTATTGTTCGGATCTCAATAGGTGAATGCGAGTCATCTGGTGCTGTCATTTTCCCCCGCTGCGGCTGCCCTTCTCTGCAGGACTACCGTATTCACAGGGGTGGAGGCTGCATGGTGGATGTGGCTGTCTAGTTTGGGAAGAAATTGGTTGTTTGGTGGTGGTGGTGGTGAGGGCGGGGATTTTATGTAATTCTGTCTGGGGGGGGGGTGGCTTCCGCGTTGGTGTTGTCCAGAGCTTTCTGTTATTGCCAGACTGGAGATGCAGGGGGAAAGTGCAGCTGCTGTGATATCTGGCACCCTCTTTACAGGGGTGCCCCAAGTGACAACGTCCCGGCCATTCATCTCTCCCTCTGCATGTTGGCGCTGCTATTCCGTGCATTGTGCACCCGCAGAGAAAAGCGGGCTGTTGCCCATAGCTACCAGTACCAGTGTACACAGCAGCTGCATCTTCCCATTCTAATATGGGGGGGGGGAGCCAAATCAGTTACCTTGCTTAGGGCCCCATTTAGCCTTAATCCGGCTCTGGGCCTGTCCTAAAGGTGGACGTGGTTATGCAGGCTCACGGGGGAATATAAATAATGAATGCGTGTGGGGGGGGGGTTGGAGGTTGCTTAGTGGCACAATCCTAATTTTATAAAATTTTATGCAATGTATGCACAAAGCAATGAAGATCCCCAACCAGCACACAACAGGAAAACAAACTCCCATTTAGTCTAATCTTGAGTTTTTGGCATTGTTCCCATTAGAAGGATAGATAATTTTTTTTTACTAATTGGGCCACTGCAGCTTTACAACCTACCACACAACTCAGCACACAAGCGATCCCCCCCCCCCCCTTTTCTCACCTCCAACAGAGCTCTCTGTTGGTGAGCTCTGTTGGTGGGGTCTGATCGCTCCCTAGTTGTTGATTTTTTTTATAAATATATATTTTATTAATTTTTTAATAAATGTAAGCATTTTTTAATTTATTTTATATCCCACTCTCCCTTTCTCCCTCCCTCCCCCCGCCAGCCAATCAGTGTGATCGGCTGTCTTAGCCTTCAGCCTATGACAGCTGATCATTTCATAGCCTACAGAGGGGACAGCCGTGTCACATGGCTGTCCCCAGTACAGCGCTGCTTTAGATCGCAGCGCTGTACAGGGTTATTACACGGCGGTTTTGCCGTCTAACAGCGATCGCCGCTGGGAGACTGAAGGCGGAGCGGAGCTCTGCCTTCCAAGCGGAGATGCGTGCGCATCGGCATGTGCAATCTCCCGCTAGCCCCATTGAAAGCCATTCACGCCAATCGACGTGGAATGTTCTTGGCGTAGAGCGATTGGCAGGTAGTTAACCATTTCAGCCCGCGGGGAATTTTCACCTTATGCATCAGAGCAATTTTCACCTCCCATTCATTCGCTAATAACTTTATCACTACTTAACACAATTTATTGATCTATATCTTGTTTTTTCCACCACTAATTAGGATTTCTTTGGATGGTACATTTTGCTAAGAATTATTTTTTTATAAATGCATTTTAACAGGATTAATAAGAAAAAAATGGAAAAAAATCATTATTTCTCAGTTTTCGTCCATTATAGCTTAAAATAATCCATGCTACCATAATTAAAACCTATGTATTTTATTTGCCCGTTTATCTCGGTTATGACACCATTTAAATGTTCTCCCTATCACAATGTATGGCGACAATATTTTATTCGGAAATAAAGGTGCATTTTTTCCGTTTTGCGTCCATCACTATTTACAAGCTTATAATTAGAAAAAAAAAATTTTAAATTGTAATTTTTTTTTCCATTGAAAATTTTATTTGGGTAATATTTTGGTGTGGGAAATGAACAGTTAATTTTCAATGTTATTATGTGTACATTTTAATGTAAAATGTATGTAGATGTAGTTTTACTATTTGGCCACAAGATGGCCACCTTGAGTTTATTTTTTTCTCCTTGTGCTTCTCGATCACCGGAAGCACAAGGAGGGCGGGGAAACATTTTTTTGCAGAAACACTGAAGCCTCTAGTAAGAGAGCTTTGGTTTTTCTGCTGGGGACACGGATCGGTGATCGTGGAACCATGTTCCCGTTCACTGATCCCAGGACTACCGGGGGACAGCACGGGGGCACGGGAGCTATCGCGTGCGGGAGAGTGCTGAAGCGCGGCACCGCAGCAGAGCAGCCGCCTGGACGTGAGGATCACGTCCAGACGGCTGAAATGGTTAAAGAGACACTGAAGCGAATTTTTTTGGGGGGTCTAATGATTTGTATGTGTAGTACAGCTAAGAAAAAAAAACATTAGCAGCAGAGACACAAGTCTAATATTGTTTCCAGTAAAGGAAGAGCTAAGAAACTCCAGTTCTTATCTATGAAAATTAGCCATTGAGCTCCACGACTTTCAAAGTCGCAGAGAACTCTGCCAGACACTTGAAATAATAAGCTTTAAAAGACATTGGCGTCAATTCACCAGAGAGGATTTTCTAAGAGAAAAAAGGTACGTAGTTTATCTAGTTTATCTCATGAGGTATTTTAACAATCTGGAGTCAATTCACCAGTGTGAGAGGACAGAGAGAAAAGTGTTCAATAGTAGGGGATAATGGAGAGATATGCATGAAGAAAGTGTGAGAAAGCAGAGAGTTAGGTAATCGGTGTTAATGATTTACATGGGATACTTTTCCTCTATGTAAGCTTGAAAGTGAAGCATTGTGGGTAGGAGGCGGAGTTTTACCACTACCTGACCAGAGTATTCCCGCCTTTTACTGCCGGATCATATAATAAGTCATATCACGAGTGAGTCTTAACTTCTTCACCACCTCTGTCTCAGTAAAATTATCAAGAACTGTTCTGTCACGAAAAATACGAGGGGCGATTAAACAGACCCTCCTCCTGCGCCTTCGTCTCCTCATAATAGAAGCAAGCTCTAAGGCCTAGTGCACACCAGAGCGGTTCGGCTGCGTTTTGCGATCCGCTTGCGGCTGCGGATACGCTTGGGTAATGTATTTCAATGGGCTGGTGCACACCAGAGCGGGAGGCGTTTTGCAGAAACGCATACTCCCGGGCTGTTGCAGATTTTGGATTGCGGAGGCGTTTCTGCCTCAATGTTAAGTATAGGAAAAACGCAAACCGCTCTGAAAAACGGCACTTCAGACCGGTTTGCCAGGCGGTTTATGTTACAGTAGCTGTTCTGTAACAGCTTTACTGTAACAATACATGAAATCTACTACACCAAAAACGCTTCACAAAATCGCAAAATGCTACCTGAAACGCTACAGAAAAATAAGAAAAAGCGTTTAAAAATCTGCTAGCATTTTGCGGATCTGCTGTGCACCAGGCCTAACAGAGTAAACTCAAAAGGCTCCATCTTCCACAGCAGCAGCTGCTGTGGGAAAACCACGATATCTCCAGGTTCATTCAGGGGATAAAGAGATGAAAAAATAACGAATGGCCACACCCCCTTTCTTCCCTGGTGAATTGTGATTTGGAGAAAAACTAACTACTAACTATCACTTATTTATCTCATACTTATCTCACATTTATCTCTTGCATTTCTCTCTGTCAATATTTTCCCCTATACTTCTGGAGAATTGCTATTTGGAGATATCACAGGAGGTAAATTACCTCCCAAGAGATAAATAGGTTGGTAACCTCTGGTGAATTGACGCCAATGGCCTCAATTCACTAAGATCATGCTGGAGATAATAAGGCAAAAGATAACTTACTTCCACACAGTGAGAGAGTTATTTTATCTCTTCATTCCTTAAGTTACCTCTCCTGTAGTTAATTTACCTCCTCTGTAGTTAATTTACCTCCTCTGTAGTTAATTTACCTCCTCTGTAGTTATTCTTACACGCAGTTAATAAACAGCCTGTCTTTAACTCTGGAGTTATTTTAAGGATTGAAGAGTTAACTTAAAGACAGAAGAGTTAACGTTAGGTTTGCCACGCAGTTCAGGGCCGGATTTCCCATAAGGCACTCTAGGCACGTGCCTACAGGCGCCATATTGGACAGGGGCGGGTCTTCAATGTGCCTCAGAGTCAAGAGCGGCAGAGCAGAAGAAAATCCACTTGCCCGCTGCTCACATCGCAATGTCAGGCTTGTCAGCTGCACAGCGAGTGTCCCGACTCCCCGCCTACCACTGTATACATTTACCACATGCAGGGAGTCAGGACGCAGCACTACATTTCAGCTGGGAGCAGACTATAGCAAGCGGGGATGTCGGGTAGATGAGAGCGGCGTGCACCGTCCCCACTGTCCCGGCTGGCTTTATTTATTTTTTCACTCCCAAGCCGCAGGGAGCTATTAGGGGAGAAAGTTAGTTATCTGTGAAGGGGGAGGGAGGAAGAGAAAGCAGAGTCAGGCTAAGTACACAAAGCTCCGTCCTCCCCTCCCCCCTCTCACATGGTGCAGCAGGCAAAGGGTCTGTACTGTAAAGTGACAGCCGAGAGGTGGAGAGCAGCACCGCTGTTACACAAAGTGGACTGGCATTAGAATGATTACTGCACAGTGTGTGGGCTACAGCTCTGCCCCCCTCCCTCGTGTCTATTGGTGCAGCCTGTGCCCGGGTCTGTTTGAAGATACATCACAGGACCAGCGTGCAGTAACAGACTTCTTGCAGTGCAGCGAGTTGCAGGGGCAGAGTAAGTGACTGACCTATCATTCACAGGCTTGGGACCTTTGATTCTTCCCCCTCCTTTCCATAGCAGAGACTACAATGCTCCCCCCTCCCCTGCTTCAGAACAGCGTCCCCCCCCCCCCTGCACAGGCAATCTTGTGATGCTATCCAGTGTGTCCATAGGGTGACAGGCAGCTCTGTCCAGCTGTCCCCTGACCTGATCAGATGTCATTGCTGCTGTAATCAGGTCAGGTGACAGCTGGTCAGTGCTGAGGGGACCCCCTATAGAAACACTGCAGCAGGCCAGGTCTAGGTGTCAAATGAGGAGGGGAACCACTTGGGGGGGGGGGGGGGATTGAGAGTAATGTAGTTTCTCAGCTAGAGAAGGCGAAGCAAGTATCTCTGTTAAAGGAAATATTAGGGATTTGAAAGAAAATGTGATCTACTTACCTGTTGCTTCCTCAGCCCCTGTCCCTCGCCACAGCTCCGCTCCTGGCCAGTCCCCCAGGGTCCCCTCGGTTGCAGATGCCGACCTAGCAAAGTCGGTATCTTCTGTGTTTGCACAATCATGCTTACGTAGCCGGGAGCTTTCTGTGCAGGTGCAGAAGTACTGTACCTGCGCACAAATCTCCCGGCCACGTGATCGCATGCGGCGCTGGCGCAAAAGATACTGACCTGGCCGGGTCGGCATCTGCAACCGAGGGGACCCTGGGGGACTGGCTGGGAGCAGAGCTGTGGCAAGAGACACATAGCCTTTCAGGGGCTGGAGGAAACGACAGGTAAGTAGATCGCATTTTCCCCATTTTCACGAATGCCTGATATTTCTTTTAAAGGATACCTTATGGCTAAACATATCCTCAAATTGCCTGTGTGTGAGGGGAGTTGTATATATGCTTACTGCACCGCCCGTGGGCCGACATCTGCCTCTGTTTGCTTGTTTTCCCTCCCCATTCTAAGGGACCTGGTTGGCGCCCTCTGACCCAAATATACTATGCTGTGCATGCACAGTATGTCCACTTGGGCGCCTTGCGACCACGCTTGCTGGAAACCCCAAGTGCTTTACATGCGCACTCCCGCACCAAGACGTACCCGGTGGACATACTGCGCGTACACAGCATAGAATGTGAGAGTCACAGGGTGCTGACCAGAACCCTTTGAACGGGGAGGATAACGGACAAACTGATGCAGATACTGGGAGATGCAGTAAGCATATGCACAACTCCACACACACAGGGCATCAATTTGTTATGTTTAGGATTAAGGTTTCCTTTGAACACTGATGAGGCTCCTATTATAATAAGTGTCACCTGTAAGGATCAAGTTCAGTCCTTAGTGTGACATCACTTGGGTATACCCAAACAGTGTGCTGTTTCTATGCGGGGAGGCATGACACAGCTGCTTCCCCGCCTATAGCCTATATTTGGTAAATTCTTCATGTCATTGGCAATATCTGCATATTGTTGATATTCTCTAATTGCCTTTGGTAATATCTAGATAAGCTGGCGTAAGAAAAGGGGGCGTGAGTTGGGGGTGTGGCTTATGCTAATGGGTGGGGCTTAGGGCACCAGAACTTCTGTGCCTATAGGCTCCTCAGCTGTAAATCCGGCCCTGACGCAGTTAATAAACAGCCTGTCTTTAACTCTGGAGTTATTTTAAGGACTGAAGAGTTAACTTAAAGACAGAAGAGTTAACGTTAGGTTTGCCTGAGGTAAAATGTTTCCTGAATACGACATGCCTTATCACCATGGTGATAACTCTAGAAGAGTTATTAAAGACAGGAGATAAGTTTAGTGAATTGAGGCCAGTGGCATCAATTCACCAGAGGTTACCAACCTATTTATCTCTTGCGAAATAATTTACCTCCTGTGATATCTCCAAATAGCAATTCTCCAGAAGTATAGGGGAAAATATCGACAGAGAGAAATGCAAGAGATAAATGTGAGATAAGTATGAGATAAATAAGTGATAGTTAGTAGTTAGCTTTTCTCCAAATCACAATTCACCAGGGAAGAAAGGGGGTGTGGCCATTCGTTATTTTTTCATTTCTTTATCCCCTGAATGAAGCTGGAGATATCGTGGTTTTCACACAACAGCTGCTGCTGTGAAAGATGGAGCCTTTTCAGCTTACTCTGTTAGGCCTGGTGCACACCAAAAACCGCTAGCAGATCCGCAAAATGCTAGCAGATTTTGAAACGCTTTTTCTTCTTTTGCTGTAGCGTTGCAGCTAGCATTTTGCGGTTTTGTGAAGCGTTTTTTGTGTAGTAGATTTCATGTATTGTTACAGTAAAGCTGTTACTGAACAGCTACTGTAACAAAAACCGCCTGGCAAACCGCTCTGAAGTGCCGTTTTTCAGAGCGGTTTGCGTTTTTCCTATACTTAACATTAAGGCAGAAACGCCTCCGCAATCCAAAATCTGCAGCAGCTCGGGAGTATGTGTTTCTGCAAAACGCCTCCCGCTCTGGTGTTCACCAGCCCATTGAAATAAATTACCCAAGCGTATCTGCAGCCGCAAGCGGATCGCAAAACGTAGCCGAACCGCTCTGGTGTGCACTAGGCCTTAGAGCTTGCTTATATTATGAGGAGACGAAGGCGCAGGAGGAGGGTCTGTTTAATCGCCCCTCGTATTTTTCGTGAGAGAGTTCGTGAGTTCTTGATAATTTTACTGAGACAGAGGTGGTGAAGAAGTTCAGACTCACTCGTGATATGATTTATGATATGATCCGGCAGTAAAAGGCGGGAATACTCTGGTCAGGTAGTGGTAAAAACTCCGCCTCCTACCCACAATGCTTCACTTTCAAGCTTACAGAGAGGAAAAGTATCCCATGTAAATCATTAATACCGATTACCTAACTCTCTGCTTTCTCACACTTTCCTCATGCATATCTCTCCATTATCCCCTGCTATCAAACATTTTTCTCTCTGTGCTCTAACACTGGTGAATTGACTCCAGAGTGTTAAAATACCTCATGAGATAAACTACCTACCTTTTTTCTCTTAGTAAATCCTCTCTGGTGAATTGATGCCAATGGATCATGAATGAATGAATCTGCACATCATCGCTAGATTTTGGGGAGTAATTTTAAAATTTAGTTTGGACTTTATTTTGTGTTTTAAGCTTTCATTGTACTCAAAATGTGTACAAGACCTTTGCTTCACACATTTTGGTAAGTTACAGGAAAAAAAAGGTTATAAAAATTAATTGAACCACTTTTTGCACAGAAATCCTGGGGAAATTGAACGCCAGGGAGGTTAACATAGTTTTGTCCTAGAGTCTTGTCTTAGAGATGCGGTGAAAACGTCACTTCTGTACCAGTGAAAGGGCCCTCAAGGTTTGTTTATATTTTTTTTGATTTGTTATGATTTTAGTTCAGCTTTAACTATGTGAGTATACAATCACAAGGTTTGCATCTGCTAACCCCCCTTTTCAGTGGGGAATGGGGCTGATTTGACATGGAGCAGCTTTTTACTGTATCTTGTGAATTTGCTATGCCCACATGTGCTATCTTGGTTAGTTATTTTTATGCTGCTGAGCCTACATGAAATGTACCATGTCTTTATGTAGGTTTTATTCTTCCAGGTGGTACATCTTCCTAACAATTAATAGCAAAAATAGGCAGCGAGTTCATGCATTGCTCCACAAGGGCAATGCTCTGTTTTTATTTAGAAGCAGAACTATGTGATGAATGTGTTCACTTGCAGCTATACAAGCAAATGTACATCATTCTTTTGGCAGAAAAATGTTTGTCTGTATAAGGATACCTCTTTCCTTGGAATCTATTCATACTAACAGAATGTTCTTTGACATTTTTCTGTTTTTCTGGTAATTCAACTCTGCCTCGTTAAACCCTTTATAGCGCTAGTATGTTGTTGACATATTTAGCATCTGCATTAGTTGAAGGAGGGTAAAATGGAAACTTTTCATCCAAATTATTCAGACTTTCCATTGCATTTTAATAAGGAACATTGATTTAAAAAAAGGTTAAATAAATAAACAAACAGGTGGGCAGGTTTTGGCACATGCTGTTACAATGACAGAAAGTTGTTGAACTGTGTCAGTGTGTTTACTTATGATCATAACATACTTCCATTAAATTATTTGAACAGTATGATACCATATCCCGGGGTCATAGAAAAGACACCTAATACATATCAGCAAAATGATCACTATAAGCTGTGGCTTTTTCGTTTCACCCAAATGTATATGATGGCTTGTGTCCACTTATTGTGCTCTGTTTTACTGTCACTCAACTGTTACAGAAGGTTGTGGCCATGTGACATTGGTTAAGCAAACTTATCAACTCAAACAGAACTATTTGGTAGACTTTGCTGGCAGCTATATTAAACTCCAAGTCAGGCTCGGGGTGTAAAAATGAAGCGGAGAGCAGTAATGCTGAGTCTGATTCGGGGTAGTTGCCAGGAGTTATGCAGCGCACAGTGTATTTCAACTCACCTCCCTCAGGATCCAGATGCTGGCAGCCATTCTTCTTCTAGTCCTTGAAGGTGCTAAATACCTCGGATGAGATTGCCGTAGACAGCGATATCACTATGGGGGTACAGCGCCACCTGGAGGAGGGAGGGAGAATTGCAGCACTCGATCCCTGGGAGGTAAGTGCAGGGCTTCCACAGGTCTCACTGCAGTATGATTTTTATTCCCTGGTGAGCCTCCTTAGGCTTCTCTAGGGGGGTTCTCCATTTGTTAGGAGAATGGGGTTTTCTGAAGGTGGGTGTCCTGTGAGGATAAATGGGGTTAGGATGTGGGGGTATGTGCTGTATTTGCCCACTCTCAACCCGACCGGTTTTGGCCTTCTGCCGTCCACATACCCCTGAGGACGGCAGAAGGCCGAAACCGGGTTGAGAGCGGGCAAATACAGCACAGCGTGCCATTGGTGAGGTGCTCTAGTACCACGATAGTGGGAAGCGAATATTGCCGGTGGGTCCTATTGGAAATAGGACCCACAAAAGTGAGTGTTGCATACCTGTACATGTGTATTTTCTTCATTATTAAAGTTGAATCTATTTTTGAAACTGAGGGAATCCTCCATATATCTGCTATATATCTATATATCTCCATGGTGTGAGTGTCTCCAGACTACCACTAAAAGGAGAGCAGGAATGGCCCAAAGTCAGTTTTGTCTATTCGAACTTCAGCACAGCAGCTTTCTGGGTGTTGGATCTTTGGGGACTGAGGATAGAGTCTTTTCTGTCTGCAGCTGGGTTACAGGTTCCTGAGAAGGGGTGCCTTTACTCGTCACCCTATATGCACTTAGGATGTGGAGGGTTTGTTATTTTTTTTGCGGGGAGGGGTGTTTTTTGTTTTGTTTTTTAGTTTGGTTTTCCCTTTTTTCTCCTCTACTTAAAATAAATGGTGTAGCATTGATCAAATGCCTCAGTTAAGTAATTGTTTAAGGCAGGTTTTCTCAACCATGGTTCCCTGGAACCACAGGGTTCATTGAGGACTCTGCAGGGGTCCCTTGGCATTTTACCCCATCGTGAGGGAAATATAGTAAAGCACATTATAATAGGGAGTACTGTAAAAAAGAAGCACTAAATTGGGGTCAGAATAATAATGAGCACAGTATAATGAGTGGCAGTGTAATAGGAGGTAGTGAAATGAACAGCCTTACCTATTTTTAAAGACCATGCCACCTGAAAAATAAATGCAGGGGTTCCTCAAGATCAAAAAAATGTTTGCAGGGGTTGCTTGAGATCCAAAAGTTATTTGCAGGGTTTCTCCAGGGTAAAAAGATTGAGAAAGGCTGGTTTAAGGGTTCTCTCATATAATGTAAAAGGTTTAGGTTCGCCAATCAAGAGGGGGAAATTACGGATGGAGTTGCATAGGATAAAGCCTCAAATTCTTTTTTTTGCAGGAAACAAATTTTTTTTGGGATAAGATGCCGAGTATGCTCTTGTTTATATTTAATAAATGGTATTTTTCGAACTCTCCGATCAAAAAAGCTAAGGGGATTGCTATTGCAGTGGGAAAGAATTGTCCATTTGTTTTTTTGGATTAGAGGTGTGACGAAATGGGTAGATACATTTTTTTGAAGGGTCAGTTAATGGGTCAGATATATACTTTTGTTAATATTTATGCACCTAATGGATCTCAAGCTACCTTTTTTGGATCAGTAATGGAGCGATTGGAAACATTTTAGGGAGGGTTGTGTGATATTTGGAGGGGATTGCAATCTCAGATAACGCAGAAAGAAGACATGGACGGGGCATAGTTTGACAGCCCGATAAAGCTGTGGTGAGGGGGGTTCTGATTTTCCTGGGAGACAAAAAAAAGAGGGAGTATAAGGGGAGGATCACAGCTTTGTTATTCGAAATAGGGGCTCTGGAATTGAAACACATGAGTACGTTGGATCAGGAAGTCCTGGCTCAATTAAATGAGGTAAGAAGTAAGTTATTTTATTTGTTGGAAGGAGGGGTAAGGGAGAGGAATAGGATTTTCTCTGCTAAGTGGTTTGAGCATGCAAATAAAAGTGGTAAATGGCTTTCTAGTGTATTAAAAGGACAATGGAAAATTATGTGTATTCCAAAGATAAAGGATTCAAAGGGGATTACTGAGTTGCAGGCACACAAAATTGTTAATTTATTGAAAGAATATTATGCTTCTCTTTATGGTTTTCCCAAAAATAAGTCAGTAGACTTTATTGTGGAGACAGAGGAGTCAGGTATGCCAAAAATATCACAAGAAAGGAGATATATCATGGATAAAGAGATAACGGAAGATGAAGTTTTAGATATGATAAAAGCCATGAAATTAGGTACATTCAAACAAATATTTTTCCACTTTTTATGATTTGTTTAGTGCCTCCTATGTGCAGATTCTTCAATTCCATAAAAAATGGTAAGGTTTTACCTAGAGAGGTGCTGGAGGCACATATAACTGTTATCCATAAAAATGGAAAAGATCCAGCATCATGTCAGAGTTACAGACCTATATCATTGTTGAATCTGGACATAAAGGTCTTTGCAAAAATTTTAGTTGAAAGAATTACGCCCTGGTTAGGAACAGTAATTCATTTGGATCAGGTGGGGTTTGTCACTGAGAGGGAGGGGAGGGATAAAGTAGCTAAAGCAATGTCAATATTTAAATGGTCCTCTATAAAGGAGATCCCAATGATGGTTTTTTCGACAGATGCGGAGAAGGCGTTCGACATGGTGAATTGGGATTTTATTATGGCCACTTTGAAATATGTGGGGTTTGGGATGAATATGTTAAAGTGGGTTGAAGCATTGTATTCCAATCCTACTGTGCCGGTTAGAGCAAATGGGGCCCTGTCAAACGCCTTCTCTTTGTCCAACAGTACAACACAGGGATGTCCTATGTCACGCATTATATTTATTTTGACATTAGAAGTATTTGTATGTACTATCAGGAGGTTTGGGAGTATTCGTGGGGTAAAGTTTGGGAATGAGGAACACAAAATGTCTGCTTTTGCTGGTGATATTCTGTTTTATGTATCGGAGCCGTTGATAACATTGCTGAATTGGATTAGGGAATTAGAGAGATATGGAATTTTTTCGAATTTCAAGATTAATGTCTCTAAGTCTGAGGCGCTTAATGTGTCGATGGCCCTGATGTTATTGAGTCAAGTTAAGAATATTTTTTCATTTCCATTTAGAAGTGAGGCAATCAAATATTTGGGATTTATGTTATCTGGTGATTTATCTAAATTATTTTCTCTTAATTATCTCACATTGTTTAATTCTATAAAAAGAGATCTGGAAGGATGGGGAGGAAGGGGTTTTCCATGGTTTGGATGTATAGATATCATTAAAATGATTGTGCTACCTAGATTGGTGTTTCTTATGTCCATGATTCCAATATGTGTGCCTGCAGCTTTCTTTAGATCCCTGAGATTGATTATTATTAGATTTGTATGGCAGAGAAAGGCTCAGAGGTTATTTTATAAGATTATGACTTGCCCTACAGAGACAGGTGGGCTAGGACTTCCTGATTTTAGAATATATTATAGAGCTAGTGTTTTGGTTAGACTCTTTGATTGGACGTATGGGGGAGAAATGAAAAGCTGGGTTAAGATTGAAAAGGAATTGGTGCGGCTAGAACTGGCAAGAGCTAATTGGCTTCCAGGGAAATTTAGAGATTTGCCAAAAGGAACTCCTTTTTAGATTAAAAATTTGTTCAAGGTATGGGATGTGGTTAATAAAAAAAATGGGTTGGTCGGATGTAATATCATTATTATTGCCTCTTGGGGAATTCTCTTTTTTTCCACCAGGTAAGGAGAAGGGTTTTTTTGGGATTATGGGGGAGTAAACATTGGATATATTAAGGTAAGAATATGGGCAGTTTACATTTTTGGAAGCATACACAGCTAGAGCACTTCCTGGCAAAGAAGAGAGTTTTTCATTTTAGTATGGAATTGTCTGAGTTTGAAAACATTTTTGTGTTGGAGGCTTCCCCTGGGCATTTGATTTCATTGCTGTATAAGAAATATGATCTTGATGGGTACTGTGAATTTTCCGGATTATTTGAGTAGGTGGGAGGAGGACGCTGGTATCTTGTTAAGCAGTAGTCAAAAAAGGAAAATATGTATTTTAGCTCATGCTACTTCTGTTAGCTCTAGAATAAAAGAAGCTAATTTTAAATTATTGACTAGATGGTATAGAACTCCAGATAAATTGGTAACAGGGGGTGAGTGATAGGTGCTGGAGAGGATGTGGTGCAAAAGGTGCTTTGATACATCTGGTGTGGGAGTGTCCGGTGATCTCAAAGTTTTGGAAGGATGTATTGGAATGTATTAGAAGATTGTGTGAGGATTGTGGTGATTGGGATTTAATGAGAGTGTTGTTACATGGAACGTCAGTTTCTGTTAGTAGATATAAGAAAATGCTTACTCCCCAGTTATTGATAGCTGCTAAAAGTTTAATTCCGGTTAAATGGAGATGCCAGAGTCCTCCTACTCTTAATCTCCTTAGCGGTATGCCCGACACTGCGCTCTGTAGCTCCAGGAGTCCCCCATAAATAAATAAATGTGCCAAATGGCTGTAAATCCTCTAGCTAGCACTAGGCTAGCTAGTAAGAGTGTCCGGCACCCCTGGATCCCTGCTGATCCCCCTCAATCCCCCCATTTGTACATTACCCCCCCTGGATCCAGCGATCGCGCAGCCTCCCGGCACAGCTCCGGTCTCTCTATGGGGAGAGACGTCATGACGTCGGCGACGATCGCTGGATCCAGGCTGGGTAATGTATAAACGGGGGAGCGGCAGGGATCGGAGGGTGCTAGAGACTTCTTCTAGCTAGCCTAGTGCTAGCTAGAGGGTTTATAGCTATTTCGCACATTTATTTAAAAATCTGGCAAAAAGTAACAAAACCTCCTGAGCGGCGTAATGCTCAGGAGGTTAAAGAATGGATCGGGAGAGTTAATCTGGTCAAGAGTAGGGATGCTCACCGCTTTCAGCGGAATTATGTTTTCCGCCATTCCGGGCGGAAATGGGTGATTCCGTTCCGTTGGGTCGGAACGGAATTGCTTTTTCAATCCGGCGGAATTCCGGAATTGCCTATGAAATTCTGCCGTTGATGGTTTTAAGATGAGAATTCAGTTCAATGTCATCAAGTCGGACTAAGGATGATCCGGCTGAAAAAAATCCTCTCCCTTTCCTCCTCCATGGATCTTGTCTTCCAGGGATTTGTAGGGTCTCAAAAGCAAGCTCACGTGCATTGGCCAGGAATCAAACCCAGGTCAACTGCTTGGAAGGCAGCCATGCTCACCACTATACCACCAACACTACATGCTGAAGCCAGCCTAGCATGTACCATTGTGATATACCCAAGAGAAAAATGAGCTTGCTCATTTGCCTAATTTGCTAGATAAAAGCAGTGGGACACATGGTGATACTGCTTACAGGCTTCAATTCAAGACTCCAGAAAGATAATGCCCCCCTGGATGATGCTGGTGTAACACACACAGCAAAGGACAGCAATTTGAAGTCTGGAAGATTCCAGGGCAAGGGTGGGAAGGATGAAAAGCTAGGTGGCCATGCAACCATTCCTGCTAACCTAAAGCTTACTTGTGGCTTACAACACATTGGCTTAAGACTTTACCAAATCCAATGCTCCAATATGGGGAAGCTTCCCTGTTTGCTGTTTTTTTTTTGTGTGTGTGGTGTCACAGTTCAATCATCTCTTAACCACCCTGGCGTTCTATTAAGATCGCCAGGGCGGCTGCGGGAGGGTTTTTTTTAAATAAAAAAAAAACTATTTTATGCAGCCAACTGAAAGTTGGCTGCATGAAAGCCCACTAGAGGGCGCTCCGGAGGCGTTCTTCTGATCGCCTCCGGCGGCCAGAAGTAACACGGAAGGCCGCAATGAGCGGCCTTCCGTGTTTTGCTTACTTCGTCGCCATGGCGACGAGCGGAGTGACGTCATGGACGTCCTGACGTCAGCCGCCTCCGATCCAGCCCTTAGCGCTGGCCAGAACTATTTGTTCTGGCTGCGCAGGGCTCAGGTGGCTGGGGGGACCCTTTTTGCTCATGGCGGATCGCCGCAGAGCGGCGGCGATCAGGCAGCACACGCGGCTGGCAAAGTGCCGGCTGCGTGTGCTGCTTTTTATATCAACAAAATCGGCCCAGCAGGGCCTGAGCGGCACCCTCTGGCGGTAATGGACGAGCTGAGCTCGTCCATACCGCTAAGGTGGTTAAACTACAAGAAAGATCATATGTATATCAGCGCAACCACAAAAACCTAAATTGAATTAAAACATGGTATATAAACAAAGCAGCCAAAGTCCAACACTTCAGTAAAGCATCTGAATCTTGAATAGAATAGAACACTTCAGCGCTGTGTCATATACGTCCACCACCGGAAACACCAAGAAAAACAAATGCGCTTACCGGACAATTCAGACCTTAATTACAGGGTCTGAAATAAAGCCTTATGAGGTCAGCAGCAGGTGTCTTCACAACTGGCATCCTCTCCAGGTATAACAGTATCAAATATGGTATTTCACCGTTTTTGGGCATGTAGAAATAACAAAAAACAATCCACATCTAAGCGTATCTATTGCGACTTTAATGAAGATCCATAAAAACAACATATAAAACTTTTAAAAGATCACTTACATCTGGGCCCTTAGGGCATAGGGGCCCCTGATGAAACTTTGGTAGTGAAACCGGTCGGGTGAGGCGGACGTGTGGCTGGACGGCGTCCTATGATTTTCATTGCTGTTGTTCATCGTGGGTCCCTGTAATAAGGGCCCAGATGTAAGTGATCTTTTAAAAGTTTTATATGTTGTTTTTATGGATCTTCATTAAAGTCGCAATAGATACGCTTAGATGTGGATTGTTTTTTGTTATTTCTACATGCCCAAAAACGGTGAAATACCATATTTGATACTGTTATACCTGGAGAGGAGGCCAGTTGTGAAGACACCTGCTGCTGACCTCATAAGGCTTTATTTCAGACCCTGTAATTAGTGTTGGGCGAACAGTGTTCGCCACTGTTCGGGTTCTGCAGAACATCACCCTGTTCGGGTGATGTTCGAGTTCGGCCGAACACCTGATGGTGTTCGGCCTTTTAAGTTCGGGTTCGCCCCGAACTTCTGTATGCCCCCGAACAGGGCCGAACAGGGCCCCTGTTCGGGCGAACAGGGCCCTGTTCGGCCGAACAGGCCGCAATACGGCCCCCCTATGGGGTCGCAGGCATAAGGGGGGAGCATGCCCCGATCGCGGGGGGGGTCGGAAATTCCCCCCACCCCCTCCGCTAGCGCTCCCCCCTCTGCCCGCTTCCCCATAAAAAAAGTTTAAATCAAGTTCAATAGTAGTGTACCTGGGCTGGTGGCATTGGCTGGCAGTGGAGTGAGGAGGAGGAGGAGTCCGAGTAGCAGAGTGACGTTGAGGCCGGGCAGCGGGCGGTTCAGCGCTAGTACCCTTGTGGTACTTCCGCCCTTTCTCTGACCTCACGTCCTCTGCATACGAGGGTACGCATCACGCGTACCCTCGTATGCGTCATCACGCAGAGGACGTGAGGTCAGAGAAAGGGCGGAAGTACCACAAGGGTACTAGCGCTGAACCGCCCGCTGCCCGGCCTCAACGTCACTCTGCTATTCGGACTCCTCCTCCTCCTCACTCCACTGCCAGCCAATGCCACCAGCCCAGGTACTATTGAACTTGATTTAAACTTTTTGTATGGGGAAGCGGGCAGAGGGGGGAGCGCTAGCGGAGGGGGTGGGGGGAATTTCCGACCCCCCCCGCGACCGGGGCATGCTCCCCCCTTATGCCTGCGACCCCATAGGGCCCCCAAAATGGGCATGTTCGGGGGTCCCATTGACTCCCATTGAGTTCGGCGTTCGGGCCGAACATGCCGAACATCTGGCCCATGTTCGGCCTGTTCGGCCCGAACCCGAACATCCAGGTGTTCGCCCAACACTACCTGTAATTAAGGTCTGAATTGTCCGGTAAGCGCATTTGTTTTTCTTGGTGTTTCCGGTGGTGGACGTATATGACACAGCGCTGAAGTGTTCTATTCTATTCAAAACTACAAGAAAGGCCCAGGAGTAGTCTTAGCTACCATAATATCTATGTTACAGCAGGGCCCTTGTTACACTTTGTCTTACAGGGCTATGGAAACCATTTTGCCCATGTGATAAAGCGAGGTGCAAAAATGAAATCATGCCTAGCAGAGGATGGTTTCGATCCATAAACCTCTGGGTTATGGGCTCAGCACGCTTCCACTGCACCACTCTGCTTACGTTTGTATACAATCTTCAAGTTTAAGAAGGGTACATTAGTTACACTATAATCTATGTTACAGCAGGGCCCTAATGACACTTTCTCTTAAGGGGCTATGGCCGCCGATTGGCCCATGTGGTAAAGCAAGGTGTAAAAAACATAGTACACCTAGCAGAGGATGGTTTCAATCCATCGACCTCTGGGTTATGGGCCCAGTACACTTCCGCTGTGCCACTCTGCTGCCACACAGTGAATGCTTTGTTGTAGGAAAAAGTGGCGTTAAACTTCGGCTGTTAACCAAAAGGATGGCGGTTCAAGCCCCCCCCCAGGGACGGCCTTGCCTTTTGTGTTCAACAGTTGTCCGAAGAGAACCCCAGATAGCCATGTAGAATCATCTTTCTCTCTCTCTCTCTCTCTCTCTCTCTCTCTCTCTCTCTCTCTCCCTCTCTCTCTCTAGGACTCAATGTCATTGAATTGAATTTTCCGCTTAAAACCATCAACGGATGAGCTTAAGGCTGCTATCGAAGCATTCTGGACCTCCATAACACCTGAGCAGTGCCACAGGCTGATTGCCTCCATGCCACGCCGCATTGAAGCAGTCATTTCTGCAAAAGGATTCCCGACCAAGTATTGAGTGCATAACTGAACATCATTATTTGAAAGTTGACTTTTTTTGTTTTAAAAACACTTTTCTTTTATTGGTCGGATGAAATATGCTAATTTTTTGAGATAGGAATTTTGGGTTTTCATGAGCTGTATGTCAAAATCATCAATATTAAAACATAAAAGGCTTGAACTACTTCAGTTGTGTGTAATGAATCTAAAATATATGAAAGTCTAATGTTTATCAGTACATGACAGAAAATAATGAACTTTATCACAATATGCTAATTTTTTGAGAAGGACCTGTATATGACCTAAAAAGAGTATGATTGTTCCACTTGAGCCTATAAAGCACCAGTCCCGAAGTAATAACACCACTACTCCACTGTCCCGTTGCCTTGAATTAAGGATAGGTCAGTTAGTAAAGCACTGCAGTATGCAGCCACAGTATTAATTACATCAGCGGTGCAGTTTGTAAGTGAACAGCAAGCAGTTTTATCATCTATTCGGTAAAGCACAGCAGTAAGCGGCCAAAGTACAGAACACATCAGCGATACAACTCATAAACGCCCAAAACAAGATTTAATCATGCAGCATTGGTCTTCCCTCGTGATGGGGTCAATAAAAGTCTCAGGGTTCCCATTTGTCACTAAGATGACCAGATTTGCATATCCATTGCAGGAATATGCTCCATATTGACATCACATATGCATAGTCCATGTATCTCACATGTACAGCTGAACGTTTATATCGGTTGCCCGATCGGGCTCTCACCACTGCTGGACAGGGTTGCTCAGCAGGATCCCGAATATGAAGTTCCCCCGAAAAATTCGGGTGTTTTTTGGGTTTGCCGCATGCAAACCCGAACTCGAATGCTGCGATCCGAGCCGAACCCGAATACGAAGCCTGACGAATGTGCGCGCTCGAATTCGGCCGGATGGAGTTGTGGGTTCGGTTTCGGCTTCGGGATTCAGGGATGACGTGATTGGGCCAATCAGAAGTCCTCCTGCCGAGGACCTGGAAACCCTAGCAACCAATCAGAGGAGGGGAGCCTGGCCCTCCCCTCCTCTATATAAGACGTCGGCCATGTTTCGGAGCCACGCACTTGTGTGACTGCTGCTGGTACTGAGAGATTCTCCAGTGCTGTGCTGTGTCTGAGCAAGTGCTTTTCACTGCTAAACCTAGCGTTTTGCTTCCTAAACACCTCCTAAACACATTTATTGTTGTCTTATATAGTTAGCTAGTATTTTGATTGTTTTTAGTCAGCTAGTGTATAGTGTATACTGTGCTAGGCTAGTGTTAGTCTGTGAGCAGGCTAGGCCTGCTAGCCTAGGTAGCCTTAGCCTACTATTAGCTTAGGTAGGTTAGGGATTCTAGTTAGTTGTGTACTAGTAGTACTAGTTTAGTTAATTATTACTGCTGTAGTCTGTTACTTTATTCGTTTCAGTACTGTGTTAGTTAGTTACTGACTGTGACAGGCCACCACCAGCATCCATTGTGAGTGACCTGACCTGTGACTGTCTGTCACCTCACCTGCCCGAGCCTATTGATTGATTGCGTCTGACCGTGTGTGACCGTTTGTAATTGTCACCGACTGTCTGCCGCACGACTTACTTTTATCGTAGTACGCTAGGTGTTTCTTAGTTACCTGCGTGCGTGCATACTACTAGTGTCTACTACTATACTACTAGTCTACTAGTACCCGTTCACTTATATTTTTTTTTTCACTTTTACTGTGTGATTTTATTATCATCCGTAGTGTGTGTAATAAATAAGAGTTACAACACATACAGGCCACCACCAGCATCCGTTGTGAGTGACCTGTGTCTGTCTGTCACCTGCCCGAGCGTATTCATTCATTGCGTCTGACCGTGCGTGACCGTTTGTAATTGTCACCGACTGTCTGCCGCACGACTCATTTGTAGCGTAGTACGCTAGGTGTTTCTTAGTTACCTGCGTGTGTGCATACTACTAGTGTCTACTACAGTGTCTACTACTATACTACTAGTCCACTAGTACCCGTTCACTTATATTTTTTTTTCACTTTTACTGTGTGATTTTATTATCATCCGTAGTGTGTGTGATAATAAATAATAGTTACAACACATACAGGCCACCACCAGCATCCGTTGTGAGTGACCTGTGACTGTCTGTCGCCTACCCGAGCCTATTGATTGATTGCGTCTGACCGTGTGTGACCGTTTGTAGTTGTCACCGACTGTCTGCCGCACAACTTACTTGTAGCGTAGTACGCTAGGTGTTTCTTAGTTACCTGCGTGCGTGCATACTACTAGTGTCTACTACTATACTACTAGTCTACTAGTACCCGTTCACTTATATTTTTTTTTCACTTTTACTGTGTGCTTTTATTATCATCCGTAGTGTGTGTAATAAATAAGAGTTACAACACATACAGGCCACCACCAGCATCCGTTGTGAGTGACCTGTGTCTGTCTGTCACCTGCCCGAGCGTATTCATTCATTGCGTCTGACCGTGCGTGACCGTTTGTAATTGTCACCGACTGTCTGCCGCACGACTCATTTGTAGCGTAGTACGCTAGGTGTTTCTTAGTTACCTGCGTGTGTGCATACTACTAGTGTCTACTACAGTGTCTACTACTATACTACTAGTCCACTAGTACCCGTTCACTTATATTTTTTTTTCACTTTTACTGTGTGATTTTATTATCATCCGTAGTGTGTGTGATAATAAATAATAGTTACAACACATACAGGCCACCACCAGCATCCGTTGTGAGTGACCTGTGACTGTCTGTCGCCTACCCGAGCCTATTGATTGATTGCGTCTGACCGTGTGTGACCGTTTGTAGTTGTCACCGACTGTCTGCCGCACAACTTACTTGTAGCGTAGTACGCTAGGTGTTTCTTAGTTACCTGCGTGCGTGCATACTACTAGTGTCTACTACTATACTACTAGTCTACTAGTACCCGTTCACTTATATTTTTTTTTCACTTTTACTGTGTGCTTTTATTATCATCCGTAGTGTGTGTAATAAATAAGAGTTACAACACATACAGGCCACCACCAGCATCCGTTGTGAGTGACCTGTGTCTGTCTGTCACCTGCCCGAGCGTATTGATTGATTGCGTCTGACCGTGCATGACCGTTTGTAATTGTCACCGACTGTCTGCCGCACGACTCATTTGTAGCGTAGTACGCTAGGTGTTTCTTAGTTACCTGCGTGTGTGCATACTACTAGTGTCTACTACAGTGTCTACTACTATACTACTAGTCTACTAGTACCCGTTCACTTATATTTTTTTTTCACTTTTACTGTGTGATTTTATTATCATCCGTAGTGTGTGTGATAAATAAGAGTTACAACACATACAGGCCACCACCAGCATCCGTTGTGAGTGACCTGTGACTGTCTGTCGCCTGCCCGAGCCTATTGATTGGTTGCGTCTGACTGTGTGTGACCATTTGTAATTGTCACCGACTGTCTGCCGCACGACTTACTTGTAGCGCAGTACGCTAGGTGTTTCTTAGCTACCTGCGTGCGTACTACTACTGCCTACTACTACTACTAGTCACCACCAAGTCACCACCAACACAGACTTTATTAAAGTTTACACCCTTTCCCGCCCTCTTCTACTTATTTTTATTTTTTTTACTGTATTTGTATAGTGCACAATGACTGGCAGAGGTAGAGGTAGAGGGCGAGGCACCACCAGTAGAGGAAGCGCCATTGCAGGAGCCACTGCCAGCAGCAGCAGGTCTGGGACTGGTCCGTCGCCAGCCACTGACCACACGGAGGAGGAAGCAGAGGCGCAACAGCAGCGTGTTGCGCCCATCTTTGAGACGGGTCGTCGCCCACGGCCCATTGGGGAGAGTCAGGTGCAGGCTGTGGTGGAAATGATGGGGGGGCAGGAAGCCACCTTTTCCAGCCAGGCCTCCAGCACCAGCGAGACTAGTGCCATCAGCACCAGCACTCCTGTCCGCAGCAGGCCTCCAACAGCGCTTGAGGCCATGGTCACGGTGACCCCATCGACCAGCCTGCCCTCAATGAGCACGCTCTTCTCCCCTGAGACTGTGATCATGTACAGGGATGTTTTGGAGAAGTATGAGTTGGAGATGATGGGGCCATCCAAGGAGGAGGAGGAGGAGTTTGAGGTGCAGAAGTTTGTTGTTGGCGCTGAGGAGGAGGGGCGTGATGCAGGGGATGTTGGGGTAGAGGAGTTGGTTGCGTAAAAAAAGTGGGATCAGCGCATCACCAGGCCGCCACCGATTGGCCTCAACTCAGAGATGCGCTGAGCCCCCCCAGAGACTGCAAACGCACCTTGAACCAAACAGAAGCTCTGCATATACACCAAAAGCAAAACTGTTAAGTGGGAGCAGCTGGCCGGAAATTTCCGGCCAGCTGCTCCCACTTAACAGTTTTGCTTTTGGTGTATATGCAGAGCTTCTGTTTGGTTCAAGGTGCGTTTGCAGTCTCTGGGGGGGCTAAGCGCATCTCTGAGTTGAGGCCAATCGGTGGCGGCCTGGTGATGCGCTGATCCCACTTTTTTTACGCAATTTTCAATTTTACTTCGTAGCGCGCCCAGGCTATGCATATGCATAGGTATAATTTAGTTAGTGTTAGGTCCCCTCCCATGGAGGAAAGACTTCTACGACAGTGGGAGGGACGAGTACCTAACAAGTTGCATGCAAGCTGTTAGAGGAAACCAACATCCTCCAAGCGGTAGATAGGTCATGTGTGTGCTCAGTGTGTATTTTATCCCATTAGTGGGGCTTGCACACTTTTGCAGGTAAGCATTCATCTGTTTTTAAGTAGCGCTGCTCAGCTCTTTACTATGTTTAGAGGAGTTGGTTGAGTCGGGCTCACAGGATTTGTTTGGGGTTGATGATGATGACTTGATAGATCCTTCCTATGTGCCACCAGTACCACCAGCACAGTTGGTTGAAGGCAGCTCGTCATCGGAGGAGGAGGCGTCTCTGGCGCAGAGGCGCGGCAGCAGCAAGGCGGCCAGCACAGGGCGTGGAAGGCAGGAGCCACAGCCTGCTGCTTCAGTCGTTACCACCACCCGCAGCAAACCTCTAACTACAACCAAAAAGGCACAATCCTCCAAGGGAACCCAAAACCCCAGCCCTCAAGCTCAAAGAGCAGGTTGAAGTCCCCCAGTCTGGCGGTACTTCACCAAGTGCCCAGTGGACCAGACCCGTTCAATTTGCAACAGTTGCAATCTTAGTCTCAGCAGAGGTCGCGATATCCACAAATTGAGTACCTCGTGCCTGCAGACCCACTTACAGAGCAGACATTTTGAGGACTTTAATGAGTTGGAGAAGCTTATGCAAAGTTGTGCAGGCAGTGGTCAGAGCCAGACAGCCACTGCACAGATTTCAGCAGCAGCAGCAGCAGCCAACCCTCCTGCCCATCCAGCAGCAGCAGCAGCAGGAGCACAGCAGCAACTCACTCCCACCCCCACCCCCACCCCCCACCCCCCCAGACAGCCAGTCCTCAGTGGCCTCATCAGCTCCCTCCACAGTGGCCTCCTCATCCTCCCGTGCAGGCAAACGCCGCCAGACCCTGCTCAGCGAAGCATTCCCCGGTGTGACCAAGGTGCTGCCTCCCGCCCACAGGCGCATCCGGTTGCTGAACGGGTTGCTTGCCCGGGCCATGTGCTCCCAGCTCCTGCCATATTCCTTTGTGCAGGAGGGGAGTGACATTAGAGCGCTGCTGCAGGTTGGGATCCCAGAGTGGCAAGTCCCCAGCCGCCACTATTTCTCCCGCAGGGCGATCCCAGCACTGCACCGCTCTGCCATGGAGAATGTGGGCCGCGCGCTGGATCACGCTGTCAGTGCGCGGATCCACATAACCATGGATTCCTGGAGCAGCCGGTTTGGGACAGAGCGCTATCTGTCCTTTACGGCCCACTGGGTCAGCCTGGTGGAAAGCCCGAGCGAGGAAGCAGCAGGTCCATCCTCGGGCGCAGCAGCACCAGTCGCCCACTACGTGGTGCCACCGTGCGGGGTCAGGGGAGAAGCAGCAGCTCCCACCGCCAAGCGATCCTGTCTCTCCAGCAGCGTGAAGGCCCGCCACTGCCAAGCGCTGCTGAAGATGAAAAGCCTGGGGAAGAACTCCTTGACGGCATCCAATGTGCTTTGGTACCTCAGGGAGCAGGAGAGGACGTGGCTGACCTCCAAAGGCCTCACTGTGTGATTGGTGGTGTCCGACAATGCCGCCAACCTGCTGTCTGCCAACAGCAGTGGAGACTTGCTCCACGTCCCTTGCTTGGCCCACGTCCTGAACCTGGTGGTGCAAAAGTTCATGCGCACCTACCTGGGGACGGAGGAGCTGTTAGAAGCGGCGCGGAAAATTGTGCGCACTTTCCGCCGCTCAGCAGCTGCCGCAGCAAAACTGGCAGACATCCAGCAGCAGGAGGGCCTGCCACGACACCGCCTCATCATAGATGTGCCAACTCGCTGGAACTCCACCCTGGCGATGTTGGAGTGGCTGGTTAAGCAGAGGAGGGCTGTCAACTGGTACATCTATGATGCCACTGTCGCCGGCACCGGCAGCAGAAGCAGCACCACACTCCAGCTCCTCACCAACGGGCAATGAGGAGATCCTTGTTCGGCGACTGGAGGAAGCCTTCCCCCCGCCTTCCACTCCCTCTGTCCCTGTCCAGCAGCCAGCAGCACAGCAGCAGGTGCCTGCGGCCAGCAGCAGCGTCAGGTGCCCAGGAGACCTGCTGTCATTGATGCAGGCGTTCTACATGAAGGTACAGCAGCCGATAGAGGAGGTGCGGGCAGCAGCCACCTTCGGTGAGAGTCACAGCCAGCGCATGATCCGAATGGTGGCTGACTACATGGGGTCCTTCAGTGGGCTTGACACCGGCAGCGAAGAGCCTGTGGACCCCATGGAGTACAGGGTGGAAAGCTTGCACATCTGGAGGGAGCTTGCGCAGTACGCCCTGGAGGTATTGTCTTGCCGCCTTCCAGTGTGCTGTCTGAGAGGTGCTTCAGTGCGGCCGGTGGCGTGGTCACCGAGCAGCGCTCTCGTCTGTCCACGGAGGGCGTGGACAGACTGACATTTTTGAAGATTAACCAGGCCTGGATAGAAGGCACGTTCCTGGCACCTGTTGTTGGCGAAAGGAGGACATGAGGTGCCTGCCTGGGAATTACAATACATTGCTTGCTGCCTGCCATACGTGACGACTCCTCCTCCTCCTCCTGCTGGCCTGCTGCATTGATTTACCTATGAATTTATTTATGTATTTATTGTATTTCTACCTGACTCCTCCTGCTGCTGCTGGCCTGCTGCATTGATTTACCTATGAATTTATTTAAGTATTTATTGTATTTCTACCGGACTCCTCCTGCTGCTGCTGGCCTGCTGCATTGATTTACCTATGAATTTATTTATGTATTTATTGTATTTCTACCAGACTCCTCCTGCTGCTGCTGGCCTGCTGCATTGATTTACCTATGAATTTATTTATGTATTTATTGTATTTCTACCGGACTCCTCCTGCTGCTGCTGGCCTGCTGCATTGATTTACCTATGAATTTATTTATGGATTTATTGTATTTATAAAGCTGCAACATATTACACCGCGCTCATTTTCATCCTGCTGCTGTCAGTGGTCCCACCCCCAGAGTCCACACTATGCATTGCCTTCTGCCAGTGCCACATGCCACTCCTCCTCCTGCTGCTGTTGTATTTATCCTGCTGCTGTCAGTGGTCCCACCGCCAGGGTGCACACTATGCATTGCCTTCTGCCAGTGCCACACGCCACTCCTCCTCCTACTGCTGCTGTTGTATTTATCCTCCTGCTGTCAGTGGTCCCACCGCCAGGGTCAACACAATACATTGCCTGCTGCCAGTGCCACACGCCACTCCTCCTCCTACTGCTGCTGTTGTATTTATCCTGCTGCTGTCAGTGGACCCACCGCCAGAGTCCACACTATGCATTGCCTGCTGTCAGTGCCACACGTCACTCCTCCTCCTCCTGCTGCTGTTGTATTTATCCTGCTGCTGTCAGTGGTCCCACCGCCAGAGTCCACACTATGCATTGCCTGCTGTCAGTGCCACACGTCACTCCACCTCCTCCTCCTGCTGCTGTTGTATTTATCCTCCTGCTGTCAGTGGTCCCACCGCCAGGGTCAACACAATACATTGCCTGCTGCAAGTGCCACACGACACTCCTCCTCCTGCTGCTGCTGTATTTATCCTCCTGCTGCTGTATTTATCCTCCTGCTGTCAGTGGTCCCACCGCCAGGGTCCACACAATGCATTGCCTGCTGCCAGTGCCACACACACGTCACTCCTCCTCCTCCTGCTGCTGCTGCTGCTGTTGTATTTATCCTCCTGCTGTCAGTGGTCCCACCGCCAGGGTCAACACAATACATTGCCTGCTGCCAGTGCCACACGTCACTCCTCCTCCTGCTGCTGCTGTATTTATCCTCCTGCTGCTGTATTTATCCTCCTGCTGTCAGGGTCCACACAATGCATTGCCTGCTGCCAGTGCCACACGTCACGTTTTTAGTTTTGTTTTTTTAAGTACACCTATTTCAATGTGAATTCCCTTTAAAAAAACATACAAAAAAAACCCGAATTTGCGAACACTAATTTTTACCGAATTTTGAGCCGTAACCCCGAACCGAATATGAATTCGAACCGAATTTCGTGGTCAAAGGCGAATTCGAATGTCATGCAGACCCGAATTCGAATGTACCCGAACCGAATTTTGGTACATCTGAGCATGCCTGCCGCTGGGCATCAAAGTTATCCATGCTCCGCTATATGTTTGTCCGATTCTGCTCTCCCTCCCATGGGGATTATTCAGATGACTGCAGAGGGCACTTTGCAGCAGGATCACTGGGCGAGTAGGCGCGTGGGACGCTATTCAGTGCTGAGGTAACAGCGGCCTGTCACGTCCGTGTCACGTGACATGTTTCGCTTGTTCAACAAGCTTTTTCAAACGTAGGCTAGGATTGGCTGCTGGTCCTTTTATTTGTAGGTCACATGGTTCATTATTTAGCCAACTGGAAAGGAACTCAAGTCTACCTAGCAACAGATGACCAGTTCATTCAGCCAGTCATCGCCTAGATTCCCTTCCTCGGCTAAAAAAAGGATTATCATTGTACACGGCTATATTAAATGCAGTCAAGGCATTCTACACCATCTGTTACCTACTGAACTGACCTATTAATTTACACATATTTATAAATATGCACTCTCTGACCAACCTAAAACATAAAGTATTTCAGGCAACTCACTTTGCAGCAGGCCCAGTTTCAGACATGGATTTTAAATGACATATTATATCATAGTGCATGTAACCTGGGCACCTGGTCATTTGATACACTCAAGAACCATGGCCCAGAACACTCTCACTTCATTTCAAGTACTCTAACTGGGGCATGTGCACAGGGACCTTTTGTTAACATTTTTAGCATTCACCATAGTAATTTGTATTTCACCAACTCATGCACCGACATCCAATGCGATCCATCACCTGCCCTGCCCATAGATGTTACGCCGCAGCAGGTCCAATGAATTGACACGTGACATCAGGTTGCACCCTTACAAGCAGATGAAGAAAAACCGAGCATTATCTCACATGACTATGGTGTCTTATTGATGATACATGACAGGAAATTTTCAGTGCATGATTTTGAGAACATTTTAAATAATCTATACATTCATATTCCGTACATGGTGCATACATGTCCAGTATGGTCCGGTGCCTGCCCAGCTTCCGATCTCACGTTGCAACAGGTCCAACGGACCATCGGGCCATGTTAATTTTCACTCTAAGGTAGTAAGAAAGGAACAAGTGATAGGTCAGTGTTGAGGCCCCTGGGTGACAGTGTATGCAGTCGAAAAATCCAGCTGATCTCCATTTGACATAACTGTCTCTCACCACCTCTTGGTGATAAATTCATTTAATAGAACCCTTTAAAAGTAAATTTTTCCGGGTTACTTGCATGAAATTTTTGAAAATGTTCCCCTAATGGGGTTCCAGTTGTGGCATTTTTAATATTGCTCACGTGTTCCTGTATACGTGATTTTAGAGAGCGAGTCGTTTCCCCCACGTATTTTAATCCACAGGGACACGTGATCATATAAAGAACAAATTTTGTATTACAATTGATAAAAGATCGCACTGCAAATTCATACCTTGCATCAGCGTCAGTGAAGACATCCGTTCTCTCGACTAAATGGCACACACTGCAGCTAGAACATGGAAACATGCCATTTGGGTGTGGAGTAGCCCCCAGCCACATTGAAGTTGCCATCTGGCGACTCGGTTGGTAGTCAGACCGCACCAGTAGGTCCCTTAAATTTGGGGCCCTTCTAGCTGTCATTCTGGGGTAGTCTCCCACCAAACGAGCAATGGTGGGATCCAGCTAGAGTATGTGCCAATGCCGGGACAGAATTCCCCTCAATTGACTCCAGTGCATCCCATATTGCGTTATCAGTCGTACGCATTAATTCGCTCTGTTCTGTCTGTTTTTCCGTATAAGCAAACTCTCCCTTGATGTTGTCTGGGCTCTTGTTCTAGCTTCTTGCAAGACATCATCCTGGTACCCCCTTTGTTTAAATCTACACTCCTTAGCATCAGACTCACATAGAAAATCACTTTCTTTGGAACAGTTTCTGCATATACGCAGAAACTGACCAGTTGGAATACCACGAATCTGTGCCTGGGGTGAAAACTTGTTGCATGCAAAACCATGTTACCAGCTGTTGGCTTTCTAAATGTACATGTTGAAATGCCAACATCATCCTTTTGAATCAAAAGATCAAGAAAACTGATTTGCTTGTCATCAACTGTATGAGTTAATGATATATTCCTGTCATTCATATTAAGGTGATCCAAAAACACCGCCAGGTCACTTCTTGTACCCCGCCAGACCAGGAAGACGTCATCGATGTAACGAATCCAGCAGGCGGATTTGTCCCCCAAATGCCGTATTAACATACACCTCGTTCCGTTCCCAGAGTTCGAGGTGCAAGCATGTATATGACGGGGCACCCACCGCCCCCATCGACGTCCCCCTGATCTGGCGGTAGTATGATCCATCAAATTTGAAACAGTTGTGTGTCAACACTATTTCCAGCATATCCAAGATAAATTGTTTTCTCTCATCACACATTTGCACCACCTGTGTTCGAAATAATTCAATGGCCGCTATACCAACATGATGTGGAATGGATGTATATAGGGCCTCAACATCGATTCCCACCAGAATGTCCGTTGACAGGACCTGAAATCCATCCAGGAGAGCAACACCTCACCTGTGTCCCGTGCAAATGAGGGAAGCCTCTCCACTAGTGGTTTAAAAACTTGGTCTAGAAACCTACACACTTTTTCGAAAGGTCCCTCAATTACAGACACAATGGGCCTCCCTGGTGGATGGTCAGGGTTTTAATGTATCTTGGGAATCAAGCATAAAATAGGTATACGGTATGTAGCAACCTTCATATACCTCCATTCATTGGTATTGATAATCCCGGCCGAGTAAACCTCATCAAGCCTCCTATTTAGTGATTTTACTGTATCAGGAAAAGGATTTCCCTTCAACTTTAAATATACCTCTGGATCATTCAATTGCCTCTTTTCTTCCTCCATATAAAGATCTTCTTCCCAGAGTACCAGGTTTCCCCCTTTATCACTAGGTCTAAGAACCACTTTCTACATGTCTTTTAATTCAATAAGGGCCTGTTGCTCTGCTTCACTGAGGTTATTTTTCTTTTGGGGCTGCCAGTTTATTGTTCTCAAATCTTGTTCAACCGCCCCACTGAAGGCTCGTGTGTATGGATTTACCTCTTTTTCACATTCGTGAACTGGATGATATGATCATCCTGTCCTTCTTGAGGACGATTCTCGTCTAGTAAGGATTCAAGATCCATCAATGCTTTCCTATCTGCTATCGTGTCAGGTGCAGGGTTTGAGATGTTAGACAAGATAGAATCTTCATTTTGGTTTTTAGACCACATGGACTTCAAAACTACCTTGCGCAAAAATAAGCACAGGTCTTTATAAACTTCAAAATGATCACCGGTCGCGACCGGGCAAAAAGTCAATCCTTTGTTTAAAAGGGAGATATGTATGGGGTTTAGTTGAAAATCTGATAGATTAATTATATTCGCTCCCCCCTCCTCTTCCCCCTCCTTCCCTTCAGACACAGCTATTTCCCCTTGCGATTTTTGGCGTCCCGATGAGGCATATTCCTCTTCAGGTTTGGGTGGAAGTTTTTTTCTTCTGCTTTTTGACTTTCTTTTTGATTTTGTCCCTCCCCCCTCCTCCCTCTTTTTCGCTTTCTTCCTCCTCGTTTGACCCTAAAAAAGTCACCGATTTGTCGGAGGGATTAGACTCTACCTCCGACTCTGATTCTCCACTCTGTGATTTGCCACAGAGTCTCTGCCACAGAGTCTCTACATGTCACGCATCTTTCATTTCCAATGCCGCTCACTGTACTTCCGCTAATCAGGAAGTACAGTGAGAGGCATTGGAGACGGAAGACAAGTGACGCGCAGTAATGCAGATCCCCAGCGCCTGGAACGCAGGAAAAGTAAGTAGTTCCCTGTGTGTTGCTGCCATTGTGTTAAATTCTGAAAGGGGGAGGTCAGAAAAGGGGGCACCAGGTGAGGGAGGGGGAGTTGGGCCCCCTCCCCGCCACTGTGTGCCCAAGCCCCTCTTTCCTGCGCTGCTACCCCCTCCTCTACTGCTGCTTGGTGCAGGGCCTGGGAGGCCCCATTTAAAGTTAAAGGGGCTAGGCCTACCGGGAAAATTTCCGTGTTCCTGGTGGCCCAGTCTGAGCCTGATTAAATCACTGGGATTCCTGGGTTTCTCCGTCGTATTTACGTTATTCCACGCATGCGTGCCGCTCTGCCACCATCGACATATTTAAAGTTTTTGCGTTGCCCATTTTCTTTCATTACTTTCACTACCACTGCGTTGCCATGGAAGTCTGACGGTAACACACTGTTGATGGGTTGGTGGCCAAACAGGAACTTCCAGTACAACGTGATGCTTAAGCTGCCCTGGGGCAAACAGGGTAATGCAACACACACTTGCAAGACAATTATAAAAGGGGCCTGAATGTTTTTTTATGGTCCTTATTTACTAGGTTTTAACCAGGATCTGTCATTTGTCTCTTATTTTAAAACAAAGCTGAATATAGATAACATCACAGCACTGTTCCTAAAAAAATATATCAGTCCCATGAAATGGATAAAGCTTTATTTGCATGTTTGTTTGTTTTTTTCCATGTGACTAATGTTTTTTTGTGGGCCATGTGGGCTGGTAATGTTCTGGCAGTGGAGCCCCATGCTGGCTAGCTCAATGGTTTTGACAATATCAAATTCTGAAATATTTCTCACCTGTCATTTTTACCTCTGGGATCCCTCCCAGTTCAGCGGGTGCCTTGTCCTTGCAGGGAAAGGGGGTTAAGCATTCCCATACATTTAAACACAAGGAGTGCTGCTCTTACTGTCTTTCTCTACAGAATTGTCCCTGCAGGTACACCACTCCTGCTCTATTGCACAATAGGAAATTACAGTATGTATATGAGAAACCAAAGGCTTACAATCAAAGCTGTGTATTGGAGCAAGTTAAGGTCACAACATGTTTTGGGTAGAGGCCGTTTTTCAGGTGAGAGGGCAGTACCAGCGTGCATAGGAAACAATGGATTAAAAAGGTTGTCGGGATGGGGCATGCTAATAGTATGATGTGTAATTTTTATATTGCATTTTTTTGTCCCTTGAATCATATTTTTGTACGTGCTAGACTCTCAAATGCTAGCAACAGTTGTAATTTATTTGGACCCTTTATGGTAGCGCAGTAGTCCATAGAAAGACATTTCCAAGACCGCTACCAATGCACAGCACCATTAAGTACAATGACTGGGGTAAGGGACAGTGGACAGCACCACAGGGGGTGTGCATTGCTGTAAAATGTATGCCTCTCTGCTTCCCCTAGTGTGAATAAACTCTAAGAAACTGTAAATATGTTTGGTTACCATAGGTTTTCTCTCTCCTTACATAGTGCTGTACATGTACCCTTATTAAACTTTATTTGAATACTTTTATTAATGTGGCTGTTTATGTTTTGACATTACATCATATTGTAAAGGCTAACCTGAGTTCTGGAATGCAGGCAGCACAGCTCACACCCAAATTCTTTGCTGTTTAAACACAGACTTTTGAAATGCCATTGCCAGCTCTTTGTTTGCTTGTGCATAGCATTTTCCAATGGAGTTAAGTATGCACATTTTCTTAAACATAAAAATAATTTTGCGCTGTGGGAATGTAAGAAGAAACACACTACAATAAACCAGTTAATGACAGTAATTTTAATAATAATAGTTATTAAACATCTGTAAAAGTTCACAATACAGCATTTTTTGGTTTCAGCAATAAATTCAAGTATTTCAGGGCTGTGATGATGGCTAGCCTCTCCAACTCAAACATCTAATACCACATTCACGGAAACAGCAAAGCAAATTGATTATTGCTGATCAGCAGAAATCTATAAATACAAATCAATCCATTTACCAGTATGTTATTTTTTCCCATCTGTGCTATTTTTAGGCATAGGCAAAATAGACATTTGGTGGAGAGAGTACTGAAGAACCATGCAAGTGTACTATATACCGGAATATACAGCTCCTGGTCACTTGATGGAAAGGAAGCATAGAGGTTTGACAAATTATGGGTAGAATGTAAACATGGCATAACAGCCAGCCAGGCCTTGTTGATACTCAGAGGACCACTATCACAAACTTTAAAAACATGTGTATGCATACAATTATTCCAGAGTAAAATACTCTATCCAGCAAATATTACAGGTTTTGGACAAGTTCACCTTCCCATGGGGGATTCACAGGGTTTTCTTTTTTTTTTTTTCAAAAGCATTTACATGAACACCAGTAGCTCGGTCAAACTGCTGAAAAAGTGTAATCGACCAGAGAGATAAACTGCCATCTGTGTATAGATCCTTCCCAGGGAGTGCTTTTATAGGGTACATTTTATATGTTTGTATACACATGTATTTTACATTCTACAATTGTAGTAATATCTTTTTCCTGGAAATATGACGTATGCAAATGCCTACACTTATTGATGACATAGACATGGTTAATTTAGGAATGCAGCAGGTTGTAATTTGCAGTTTGGCCACCAGGCATCTTGACTGTGCTTCGTTTCCAGCCCACCCTTTTTGCTAAAATTCTGTGTGGTCAGCACTTGCAACAAAGAAATTGATTATGCTTCCTTCCCCTTTCAACCAGATGGGGGAAAAGCTCAAAACCTCCAAGTAGTGCCAAAGATTGTACAGGAGGAGAAATTACGCAAGTGAGGGAATTTTCCAAGGAGAGCTAAGGAGCACCCACCCCACTGGTAAGAGGAAGCTATGCTGCAACTTAGGACTCGGCCAGAAGGATGGGCGTGTGAAATCAATATTGGCGAGTAAATCCCTCTGCTATGGTATTTCATAAGCAGAGATGTCTGGCTGGCATTTGCACCTGCTGCTTGCATTGAGTAAACTTCCTATTACAAGCCAAGTGTTTACTAGCCAGCAAGGTAAGGCTTTCTTCAGTGGTCTATCATCGCCTATATGTGTTTTCCAAATAAGGAGACTTTAAAGGACATCCGAGGTGAAAAAAAAACTGATTAGAAAAACAATTGTATCCATCCTCCTTCTCCTAAAAATGACTTTTTTTTAGATATCCCACACCTTCATTGAACTATGCTAGAGCTCAAATCTATGAATTATTGACCTTTTTGTCTTTTTCCAGCACTCAGATGCCATTTACTGACAGAAAAGTATTTTATGGCTGTAATTACTAATCAGTGAGGGTTATGCTATAGTCTGACCCAGTCCCGACTCGGACAGAAACTGTCACTTGCATACCTGATTTTTAACTCTTTCAGGCAGAGGAATAAAAAAAGAACAAAGCTTAGTTATTTGTGTTCTTGGCACTATACATACATATGTCTTTCTCATCATGTCATATGTCACCTCAGTTGTAAAGAAGGAATAGTATTCTGTCTCCCTAAACCTTACAAATATGTTACTGTACTCCATTATAGGTCTACTGTGTCTGTCAAGCATTTCAAATGTGTGTTTTAAAGAAGACATGCTGTTTTCTGATGCATGTGATAAAAATGTTTTGTTCTTATTACTTTCAAACAAACCAAGCGATACCCATCATTTGGTATTAAAGCAAAGCAAAGTAGCGATATCAGAGGTCAATGAAGTCTGTGTTTTCTTGGGAAACAAATGGCCTAGGCTAGCGGGAAAATGGGTGATGTAAACCCTGATTGTGAGAATGAAGGTGCAAGTATTGTTCCAGAGTGTTAGATTTACATGTTTCCGTTGACATGATTCTCCACAAAGTGAGGCTTGGTTCACACTACAAGCCAAACCAGTCTGGTCCATTTCATGAAACGTACCACAATGAATATGTTAAAGGATCCTGTGTTATACATGGGATCCATTCAGACATGTGCCAATATATCCATTCAGTCCAGTCCAGTCCAGTTGGAGAAGTCATGATAGCAATGCCATTATGTTCACTGCAACAGACATGTTGGTATCCATGGATGTGACAAAGCATATGCTGTCACTGTGCATGGCACTGGGCCAGTAGAGTGAGCCCAGCCTTCGGAAGACCTTGACATTTTTGCCTGTTCAAAGTTTTGTGGATTTTAATTTTTTTATTGAGAACGTAAAAGAAATAAACATCAAAGCAGTGAAATACACTTAATTTAGCATTGCCAAAACAAGTGATCACTTATTTCTTTCCATGCATCAGTGAAATAGGTTAATCAAAGAATCAAAGATGTATAAAGAACCAAACATCAAAACTATAACCACTATATCTTATACCAACAAAAGTAGAATAAATGTCTAAAAGTAAAGAAGTAATGAGTAAAAACTCAAAACTAAATCCATAATTGGAATTGAATATCAGAAATCAGCGGTGTAGCAATAGGGGAAGCAAAGTTTGTGACCGCACACTGGACTAGAGGGGCCCACTGGGGGCCTTTCTTTGTCCATCCTTTTAGCTTTGCTAATTATTGGTAATGATCACCTCTGTATAAGCATTGAATAGTGGTATTATTAACAAATGGTTTCCTTCCTCTGCACCTCTCACACTTAAAATATCCTTGGTAGGTTTTGATGCTCCATATGCATACAGTGCTTGGGGCCCCAAGTAAAACTCACACTGGGGCCCCTGACTGCTTAGCTATGCCACTGTCATAAATAATAAATTAGAGGAACAACTAGTCAGTACTCTGGTAGGAGGATTTGTAATAGATAGCGGAGATGCCGCCGCAGCGGTGAGCAGCATGGCAGCTGTCTCCGCGTCTCAGCTGGTGGCCTCCAGTTACATGGTGGAGTTTTGCCTGGTCCTTCAGTTGCACATAGACTGAGGGCTACGCGCGCACCAGACGACAGGACCTTTATGCGAATAGAAGGGGAGTCAGCTGATCGGCCGGTCAGCTGACTCCAGCAGTGCTCCTGATTGGCTGAGTGACTGGGGCGTCGCTGTGGGGCGCTCTCAGTATATATAGGACCTGCCTGTCAGTAGCTCCTCGTCTGCTGTTGCAAATGCTACGTGTTAGCACTCAGACCTTAGTCAGATCCCAAAGTGTGCTAGCACCAGCAGGAGCTGGGGATCCACACTTAGTCAGATTCTGTTGATAGCTAAAGTACTAATTGAATTGTATTATTTGTTATGACCTTCTGCTAGCCTTGACTACTCTTCTGCTTACTGATTCTGTGCTTCTGCCTAGCTGATCCTGTTGTCGGCTCAGCCTGAACACTACTCTGATTTAAGCCTTCTGTCTTTGTACCGTATCTGACCGTTTGTTGCCGAATCTGCTTGTCTGACTCCTCTGCCCTCACCAGTGAGCCTAGTCCCTGGTGAGGGATTCTCTGTACAGCTTAATCACCTGCTCCTCAGGTGACCAGTAGCTGCAGTACAGTCTTAATTACCTGCTCCTCAGGTGACCAGTAGCTGCAGTACAGTCTTAATCACCTGCTCCTCAGGTAACTAGTAAACTACGGTACTGTCCTCATCACCTGCTCCTCAGATGATTAGAAGCTGCAGTACAGTCTTGATCTCCTGCCCCTCAGGTGATCATCTGCTGCAGTACAGTCTGAATCACCCGCTCCATGGGTGATCAGTATACGTTGTCTTACTGTGCACCCGCTCCTCGGGTGAACTGATTACTAGTTTATCTGCATCTCCAGCTTGCTGGAGGGCGGATCCCTGTGTTCTATAGAGATATGTCCCTCTACCAGCTCCTCTGGGGAAGTTGGTATCTCTAGCTGTATTACTGTTGCACCAAACACCTATCTTTACATCTGGTTGTCCTGTGTCTCGCTATACTCGCATTATTGGTGATTTTGCAGATCACCACATAATCAGGTATAGTAGCTGTATTATTGGTGATACTGCAGATCACCAATAATCAGAAAATCTGTTCTCGCTGACTCCAATCGTTACAAGGATCAGGTATCTTGTGCATAAATGGGAACTTAAAGGATACCTGTAGTGTCATGTGACATGATGAGATAGACATGTGTATGTGCAGTGCCTAGTACACAAGTAACTATGCTGTGTTAAATATCAGGAATGTAAGTGGCTGACTTAGTCCTGACTCAGACAGGAAGTGACTACAGTGTGACCCTCACTGATAAGAAATTCCAACTATAAAACACTTTCCTAGCAGAAAATGGCTACTGAGAGCAAGAAAGAGATAAAAAGGGGAATTTCTTATCAGCGAGGGCAACACTGTAGTCACTTCCTGTCAGGACTGAGTTATCCACTTACATACCTGATATGTAACTCTTTCAGACAAAGAAAAAAAAAAACCGAACACATCACAGTTATTTGTGTGCTAGGCACTGTACATACACATGTCTATCTCATCATGTCACATGTCACTTCGGGTATCCTTTAAGGGGGAGTTTGTCCACCATGCCAAGTATTGTTCAGAGTCTTGTGTTGAACTCTCCAGGTAAAAGAAAAGAAAGTTTTAGGGTTTGTTTTTTTTGGGGGGGGGGGGGGGGTAACAATATTAATTGTTTAGATTCTGATGTGAATGCAGTTTACAGATGTAGACAAATGTACTTGTATTCCTCTACAAAAAAATAAGGAATTAAAAAATGAAGCAACAATTGTCTCTGAGCTAACCTGAAACTAACACAATAAATTGATACCTTTAATTATTTATTCTGTATGGAATATGCTTGGAATGTTACAAATGATGCAACAGGTTTTTGGGCGTTTTACAAAACATTTTAATTTATAATTAATTTAAATGAATGTTCTATTAAATGCATATGAAAACTGTGTTTGAACTTGGTCATTAATGCAGTAATTGTAAAATCCACAGCATGCTATAAACATAATCACAGCCTATATGCTACTCACTGCTCCTGCTGATCTGAGAAGGTACAGGGTCTGATCTGCATATGTTTCATGCACTAACCTGTGCTTAAATTAAAACCTTTATAAAGCACAAGTTAAGACTCTACCCTCTGTAACCCTCAAGTATTACAAAAATGTTTGCAAGTACTGCCAGTGCATACAGTGAGATGCGAATGTTTGAGCATTCTTGTTAATTTTCATGATTTTCCTGTATAAAACATTGGTTGTTACGATAAAAAATGTCAGTTAAATATATCATATAGGAGACACACACAGTGATATTTGAGAAGGGAAATGAAGTTTATTGGATTTACAGAAAGTGCGCAATAACTTTTAGAACTAATTATTGGAACTCAAATTGGCTTGGTAAGCTCGGTGACCCCTGACCTACATACACAGGTGAATCCAGTTATGAGAAAGAGTATTTAAAGGGTCACTTAAGTCTCTTAAAAAAATGAGTTTTACTCACCTGGGGCTTCCAGCAGCCCCCTGCAGCTGTATCGTGCCCACGCCGACTCCATCAGATGCTCAGATGCAGGGCCAGGAGCATCCGATGGAGTCGGCGTGGGCACGATACAGCTGCAGGGGGCTGCTGGAAGCCCCAGGTGAGTAAAACTCATTTTTTTAAGAGACTTAAGTGACCCTTTAAATACTCTTTCTCATAATTGGATTCACCTGTGTATGTAGTAAAGGGGTCACCAAGCTTACCAAGCCAATTTGAGTTCCAATAATTAGTTCTAAAAGTTATTGCGCACTTTCTGTAAATCCAATAAACTTAATTTCACTTCTCAAATATCACTGTGTGTAAAACTCATTTTTTTTTACAGAGACTTAAGTGTCCCTTTGAGGTGGTCAATTGCAAATTTCCCTCCTCTTTTAAGTTCCTCTTAAGTGTAGCAACATGGGGGTCTCAAAACCACTCTCAAATGACCTGAAGATAAAGATTGTTCACCATCATGGTTTAGGGGAAGGTTACAAAAAGCTGTCTCAGAGATTTCAGCTGTCTGTTTCCACAGTTAGGAACATACTGAGGAAATGGAAGACCACAGGCTCAGTTCAAGTTAAGGCTCAAAGTGGCAGACCAAGAAAAATCTGAAGTCAACCCACAAACCAGCACCAAAGACCTACAACATCATCTTGCTGCCAGGCATGATCAGAAGAGCCCATTTCCGTTTCCGGGACAATTCCGCATACAGTCATACCGAAATTCCGCATACCTGCACATTCCGGCGGTATTCCGTGGTATTCCTCGGTATTCCGCGGTATTCCGCATGTATTTTCCATAATTTTTATCCGGACTTCGGTAATTTTCTAATGATTGTGTCTATGTTGTCTATTGTCAATAAAGTTGTTGTATATTACGGAAACGTGATTGAAAAGTGTACTTTCCTAAATTTCAGCCTTTTTTTACGGAAATGCTGTTTTTTAATCTGCGCACTGTTTGGGGGGTGGCGCCCAGGCGGAATTTTGCGTCCATGAGCTTGTTGTCATGATTGGTCAACTCATTCCGCATCTCCTGATTGGTCAATTCATTCCGATTCCGATTTTGCCGGAATTCTGCATTATTCCACGTTTCCGGGTTCCGCGGAACAATGCGGAAACTCCAATTCCGACGGAATTTTGGTATTTTAGCTTCCGCGGAATTCGGAAGCTCATGCCTGCTTGCTGCAGATGGAGTCACTCTGCATCGTTCAACCATTCAGCGCACTTTACACAAGGAGATGCTGTATACGACAGAAGGGATGAGCAGAAACTACGCCAGTGTGAATTTACGCATCGTAGGTCGCATCTACGCATTGTAGTTTGTAGGTGAAGTTTCAAAACTACGCTTATAAATTTACGCGTAGCGAAGTACTGCTACGCATAGCTTACGCCCACTATGTGTAGTTAACATGCGTATTGCGTAGTGAACTACGAATGTGTTACTCACGTCTAATTTTCCGCGTGCGATTGTATGCTTTCAAATTTATGCATTGGAAAGGGGAATTTACGCATAGAAGAGTTCCCGGTTTAAACATTTAAAGAGGAATTAATGCGTAAAATTTTCTGCATACGGGCATAAGCAATCGCATACACTACGCTTCGCACTACGCGTAATTGCATATTTTAATGCATATTCTACCAAATGCATACGAAGCGAATATTTGATTTCAAAGCCGTAGTTTGACGAAGCATAATTGCGTAAAACTACGCGTAGTTCCAGCGTAGCAAAGTTGGCTGACTACGACCATCCTTGTGTGAGAATGATGCAGAGGAAGCCTTTTCTCCGCCCACAGCACAAACAGAGCCACTTAAGTAAGGTATGCTAAAGTACATTTGGACAAGTCAGCTTCATTTTGAAATAAATGGTATCATCCTGATTTAAAACTTCTTGATTTTGAAATAAGGTGCTGTTCACTGATGAAACTAAAATTGAGTTATTTGGGCATAACAAGGGGCGTTATGCATGGAGCAAGAACAAAACAGCATTCCAAGAAAAACACCTGCTACCTACAGTAAAATATTGTGGTGGTTCCATCATGCTGTGGGGCTGTGTGGTCAGCAGTGATGCTCATCCGAGCTAGGATATCCGAGATACTCGGTTATCCTAGCTCTTTTTTCCTTATTCGAGCTCGAATACCGAGCTCGAATAGTATTACCTATCCGGGCTGTGCTATCCGAGCGCACTCGGATAGCAATCAGCTATCTGGAGATATCCTAGCTATCCGAGCTCGGATAGCGTCATCCACTCGGATAGCGTCACGTCATGTCACCTCACCTCGAGTCCTCACAAGCAAATCAGAGGGCTCCCAGCCCTCTGACTTCAGCCAATCACAGAGGGGGAGCCTGGCCAAGCCCCCCTCTATAAATAGCGGGCGCCATGTTGCCTCACTCGTCCTGCTTGCAACTTATTGACTGACTGTACTGAGAGATTGCTCCAGTGCTTTTTGTCTGTGCAAGTTCATTTATTGTTCAATACACCAAGCGTTTTTACACTCCAACACTTGATATTCACCTGTATTGCTTTGTATTGTAGATAGATTGTATTTTAGGCAGTTTAGTTTGTGTGATTAGGGACTAGGGAGGGAGACTGTCACTGGTGCTGCTGCAGCTGCAGCCAGCAGCTAGGCCCTGTGCCTAGGCAAGGCAGCCTGCCCTGCTCTGTGCTCTAGTCTCTAGTTACCTGTGCTCTCACCTGTCCTACTCTACTGTACTACTGCTGTGTTAGATAGATTATTGTACTATTTTGTAGTTAGCAGGCCCAGCTTTACTGCTATACCTGTCCTGTATCTGCTCTCTGTAATCTAGTCACACCTGTTCTATTGTTTAGCTAGATTCTTCTATTGTTTAGTTAGTACTGTAGCACTGCAGTCAGTGCTAGTAGTTGTTAGAGTAGTAGTACTACTGTGTTAGCTTTCTACAGAACTGTTGTGCTGTGAGCAGGGCCAGTGTGACAGTTAGTGTGCACTAGTGTCTTCTCCTCTGCTGTCTGACTGGCACTTGGCACGTGCCACATCCGGCATGCTCCTGGCACACGTTACACCTGCTGCTGCATTGCCCTGCTCTTGCTGCCTGTGCAGCTCCCACCGCCAGGGTGCCACAGGCCACTGATACCACCTATTAGTGTTGGGTGAACACCTGGATGTTCGGGTTCGCGAACGTTCGCCGAACATGGCCGCGATGTTCGGGTGTTCGCGCCGAACTCCGAACATAATGGAAGTCAATGGGGACCCAAACTTTCGTGCTTTGTAAAGCCTCCTTACATGCTACATACCCCAAATTTACAGGGTATGTGCACCTTGGGAGTGGGTACAAGAGGGAAAAAAATTAGCAAAAAGAGCTTATAGTTTTTGAGAGAATCGATTTTAAAGTTTCAAAGGGAAAACTGTCTTTAAAATGCGGGAAATGTCTGTTTTCTTTGCACAGGTAGCATGCATTTTGCCGCCATGCAGTCATAAATGTAATAAAGATAAGAGGTTCCATAAACAGGGACCGGCAACGCTAACCCAGCAGCAGCACACGTGATGGAACAGGAGGAGGCGCAAGGCCACGCTTTGAGACACAACAACCCAGGCCTTGCATGAGGACAAGAAGCGTGCGGATAGCATGCTTTTTGCCGCCATGCAGTCATAAATGTAATAAAGATAAGAGGTTCCATAAACAGGGACCGGCAACGCTAACCCAGCAGCAGTACACGTGATGGAACAGGAGGAGGCGCAGGAGGAGAAAGCCACGCTTTGAGACACAACAACCCAGGCCTTGCATGAGGACAAGAAGCGTGCGGATAGCATGCTTTTTGCCGCCATGCAGTCATAAATGTAATACAGATAAGAGGTTCAATAAACAGGGACCGGAAACGCTAACCCATCACAGATGGTCATTGTTCATGTTACTTGGTTGGGGTCCAGGAGTGTTGCATAGTCGTTTCCAATCCAGGATTGATTCATTTTAATTTGAGTCAGACGGTCTGCATTTTCTGTGGAGAGGCGGATACGCCGATCTGTGACGATGCCTCCGGCAGCACTGAAACAGCGTTCCGCCATAACGCTGGCTGCCGGGCAAGCCAGCACCTCTATTGCGTACATTTCCAGTTCGTGCCAGGTGTCTAGCTTCGATACCCAATAGTTGAAGGGTGCAGATGGATTGTTCAACACAGCTACGCCATCTGACATGTAGTCCTTGACCATCTTCTCCAGGCGATCGGTGTTGGAGGTGGATCTGCACGCTTGCTGTTCTGTGGGCTGCTGCTGCATGGGTGTCAGAAAATTTTCCCACTCCAAGGACACTGCCGATACCATTCCCTTTTGGGCACTAGCTGCGGCTTGTGTTGTTTGCTGCCCTCCTGGTCGTCCTGGGTTTGCGTAAGTCAGTCTGTCGGCGTACAAATGGCTAGAGGAGGGGGAGGATGTCAATCTCCTCTCTAAAGTCTCCACAAGGGCCTGCTGGTATTCTTCCATTTTGACCTGTCTGACTCTTTCTTCAAGCAGTTTTGGAACATTGTGTTTGTACCGTGGATCCAGAAGGGTATAAACCCAGTAATTGGTGTTGTCCAGAATGCGCACAATGTGTGGGTCGCGTTCAATGCAGTCTAGCATGAATTGAGCCATGTGTGCCAGAGTCCTGCCAGAATCCTCATCATCCTCTTGTGAGCGTTGTGATAGTTGTTGTGATGCATCATAGTCGTCACCTTCTTCCTGGTCTGCTTCTGCTGACCATTCGCGCTGAATTGTGGAAGCCCAACGTGCACCGCTCTGGCCCTCGTCAGTGGTGGCGTGAAATTCCTGCTCCAACTCCAGCTGTTCCTCCTCCTCTTCTTCGTCATATCTGCTGGGGCCAGCATTTCCTGAGGCAGATGGCCTGATGTTAGTACCATCACGCTGATCGTTTTCTCCTTCAGATTCCCCCAGTTGCATCATGACAGCTGTTTCCTTGATTTTCAACATTGACTTCTTCAGTAAACACAGCAGTGGTATGGTAATGCTGACTGAAGAGTTGTCACTGCTCACAAGCAACGTGGATTGCTCAAAATTTTGGAGGACTTGGCAGAGGTCCAACATGTTGGCCCAATCGGATCCACAGAAGCTTGGCAGCTGTCCGGATGCGCCTCGGTACTGCGCCGTCATGTACTGGACCACTGCACTCTTCTGCTCGCAAAAGCGGGCTAGCATGTGCAGCGTAGAATTCCAGCGCGTAGGGACATCACACAGCAAGCGATGGTGTGGGAGATTGCAGCGCTCCTGCATCTTGGCGAGTGCCACCGAAGCAGTACTGGAATTTCTACAATGTTTGGCCACTCGTCGCACCTTCAACAGAAGATCGGCCACGCCTGGGTATGTCCTCAGGAACCGCTGAACTACTAGGTTCATCACGTGCGCCAGGCAAGGGATGTGTGTCAGCTTAGCCAACCTTAAAGCGCGAATGAGATTACTCCCATTATCACACACAACCATGCCCGGTTTCAGGTCCAGCGGTGCCAGCCACAAATCCGTCTGTTCCTTTATTCCCCTCCAAATTTCCTCCCCTGTGTGCTGCTTATCCCCAAGGCAGATCAGCTTCAGCAACGCTTGCTGACGCATGCCAACAGCTGTGCTGCACTGCTTCCACGATCCTACTGCTGCTGGGTTAGCGTTTCCGGATGAGGTACAGCTTTGAAATGCGTTGGAGGAGAAGGAGTCCGAGAGGTAGGTGCTGCTGTTATCCAGTGGGAGGGACGGCGGTGCAGCTGTTTGCGGCGTGGGCAACACCCACGCCGTAGCAGGTGAGGAATCGCTGCCAGGCTCCACAAGGTTCACCCAGTGCATGGTAAGGGAGATGTATCGACCCTGGCCGAACGCACTCGTCCAGGTGTCAGTGGTGAGGTGAACCTTGCAGGCAACGGCATTCTTCAAGCTTCGGGTTATTTTGCTGACCACGTGCTCATGCAACTCAGGCACTGCAGAGCGCGCAAAGTGGTAGCGGCTGGGAACCACGTAACGTGGGATGGCCACTGACATCATACCCTTGAAGCTGTTTGTCTCCACCACTCGATATGGCAGCATTTCGCAGGCCAGAAGCTTGGCTATGCTGGCTGTTACTGCCACGGCCCGGGGGTCATTTGCTGGCAATTTCCTCTTGCGCTCAAGCATCTCCGAGACAGACAACTGAACCGTAGGGCTGCACACTGAACGGCTGTTGGTTGTTGTGTTTGATGACTGGGAGACCTCAAGAGCACTATTCCGGAAAGTGACAGTGTCAGCGTCGTCTGATGTTTGTGAATGTTGTTGTGAACCACGCAATGGCTGGGCTACTGCTGCTGCTGAGGAGGGTCTGGTGGTGAGTCTGGTGACCCCAAGGGAGGCAGTGTTGCTGCTGGTACCCTGTCCTGGCGGCCACAGAGTGGGATGTTTGGATACCATGTGGCGGGTCATGCTGGTGGTGGAGAGGTTCTTAATATGTTTCCCCCTGCTCAGGCGGGTCTTGCACACCTTGCAAATCACCATGGTACCATCCTCACTGCAGTCTTCAAAGAAAGGCAAGACTTTGGAGCACCTGCCTTGCTGGCGATTTCTGTTTGCGCCTCTTTTGCGTCCCACTTGAACTTCCACGCTTGTGGTGCCTGAAATTTCGCGCCGCCAACCTTGTGGCACAAGGCGAACTCGTGCAGCAGTGGGTTCTTCAACAGACTCATCTGTGCTGCTGCTACGACGGCGATGTTCTCCTTCACATACAAAATCTGGGTCTCTGTCAACATTGTCCATACCCTCCTCCTCTTCCATCTCCTCAAACTCGTCATATGTGATTGTGGGCCGCCGCCGTGGAGTAGAGCTCCCCGCAACAACCTCTGTGCAGCACACTCCAACGTCGTCTTCAAGATCTTCTCGCCCGACCTCCTGCAATTGAAACCCCTCCTGCCCAACTTGCTCTGGGATTTGGGTTTCAAAGTCCTCCTCGCACTCGCCTTGCATTTCAGTGCGTGGTGCATTTCCCACAGTCAATGGTTGTGAATCCGGGCACAAAATTTCTGGCTGTTCCATTGACCTTTGAAAGGTGGAAGCTCCTGCGAATACCCCATTGTGTCCTGAGGAAATTGTTCGGACTGGTTATTTGGCAGTTGTGTGCGTGGTGTCGCTGCCGGTTGTGTCAGCTTTGTGCCCACTGGCTCCTTGTAACTGGCTGAGGACTCGGACCTCGTGCGTGATGTGCTGGTGCTGCTTAACCCACTGCTGGACGCTTGAGGGGTCATCCAATTAATTATCTGGTCCTGTTCTTTTGGATTTGTGAGGGTTGATTTCCTGGACAACATGGGCGGTATTGAGTGGGTTTTCTTCGGTGCTCCACTGTGGCCTGTACGTGAACCGTCAGGGGGAACACCTCTTCCCTTGCCCCTCCCTCTTTCACAGGATTTCTTCTTCATTTCACTTATCCTTAAAGTACACGCTGACTGGCAGCAGTACAGTGGCAGTACAGAAATGCTATACAGTGGCGGGTGAGCGGTGTACTACTATTCCCAGCAGCGACACAGAGCACAATGCTATACAGTGGTGGGTGAGCGGTGTACTACTATTCCCAGCAGCGACACAGAGCACAATGCTATACAGTGGTGGGTGAGCGGTGTACTATTATTCCCAGCAGCGACACAGAGCACCATGCTGTACAGTGGTGGGTGAGCGGTGTACTACTATTCCCAGCAGCGACACAGAGCACAATGCTATACAGTGGTGGGTGAGCGGTGTACTACTATTCCCAGCAGCTACACAGAGCACAATGCTATACAGTGGTGGGTGAGCGGTGTACTACTATTCCCAGCAGCGACACAGAGCACAATGCTATACAGTGGTGGGTGAGCGGTGTACTACTATTCCCAGCAGCGACACAGAGCACAATGCTATACAGTGGTGGGTGAGCGGTGTACTACTATTCCCAGCAGCGACACAGAGCACAATGCTATACAGTGGTGGGTGAGCGGTGTACTACTATTCCCAGCAGCGACACAGAGCACAATGCTATACAGTGGTGGATGAGCGGTGTACTACTGTTCCCAGCAGAGACACAGAGTGGCAGTAAACACAATGCTATATAGTGTGGCTGAGCGGTGTACTACTGTTCCCAGCAGCGACACAGAGCACAATGCTATACAGTGGTGGGTGAGCGATGTACTACTGTTCCCAGCAGAGACACAGAGTGGCAGTAAACACAATGCTATATAGTGTGGCTGAGCGGTGTACTACTGTTCCCAGCAGCGACACAGAGCACAATGCTATACAGTGGTGGGTGAGCGATGTACTACTGTTCCCAGCAGAGACACAGAGTGGCAGTAAACACAATGCTATATAGTGTGGCTGAGCGGTGTACTACTGTTCCCAGCAGCGACACAGAGCACAATGCTATACAGTGGTGGGTGAGCGATGTACTACTGTTCCCAGCAGCGACACAGAGCGGCAGTAAACACAATGCTATATAGTGTGGCTGAGCGGTGTACTACTATTCCCAGCAGTGACCCAGAGCACAATGCTATACAGGGTGAGCGGTGTACTACTGTTCCCAGCAGAGACACAGAGTGGCAGTAAACACAATGCTATACAGTGGTGGGTGAGTGGTGTACTACTGTTCCCAGCAGCGACACAGAGTGGCAGTAAACACAATGCTATATAGTGTGGGTGAGCGGTGTACTACTATTCCCAGCAGCGACACAGAGCACAATGCTATACAGGGTGAGCGGTGTACTACTGTTCCCAGCAGAGACACAGAGTGGCAGTAAACACAATGCTATATAGTGTGGGTGAGCGGTGTACTACTATTCCCAGCAGCGACACAGAGCACAATGCTATACAGGGTGAGCGGTGTACTACTGTTCCCAGCAGAGACACAGAGTGGCAGTAAACACAATGCTATATAGTGTGGGTGAGCGGTGTACTACTATTCCCAGCAGCGACACAGAGCACAATGCTATACAGGGTGAGCGGTGTACTACTGTTCCCAGCAGAGACACAGAGTGGCAGTAAACACAATGTTATATAGTGTGGGTGAGCGGTGTACTACTATTCCCAGCAGCGACACAGAGCACAATGCTATACAGGGTGAGCGGTGTACTACTGTTCCCAACAGACACACAGAGTGGCAGTAAACACAATGCTATATAGTGTGGCTGAGCGGTGTACTACTATTCCCAGCAGCGACACAGAGCACAATGCTATACAGGGTGAGCGGTGTACTACTGTTCCCAGCAGACACACAGAGTGGCAGTAAACACAATGCTATATAGTGTGGCTGAGCAGTGTACTACTATTCCCAGCAGCGACACAGAGCGCAATGCTATACAGGGTGAGCAGTGTACTACTGTTCCCAGCAGACACACAGAGTGGCAGTAAACACAATGCTATATAGTGTGGCTGAGCGGTGTACTACTATTCCCAGCAGTGACACAGAGCACAATGCTATACAGGGTGAGCAGTGTACTACTGTTCCCAGCAGACACACAGAGTGGCAGTAAACACAATGCTATATAGTGTGGCTGAGCGGTGTACTACTATTCCCAGCAGCGACACAGAGCACAATGCTATACAGGGTGAGCGGTGTACTACTGTTCCCAGCAGACACACAGAGTGGCAGTAAACACAATGCTATATAGTGTGGCTGAGCGGTGTACTACTATTCCCAGCAGCGACACAGAGCACAATGCTATACAGGGTGAGCGGTGTACTACTGTTCCCAGCAGACACACAGAGTGGCAGTAACCACAATGCTATATAGTGTGGCTGAGCGGTGTACTACTATTCCCAGCAGTGACACAGAGCACAATGCTATACAGGGTGAGCGGTGTACTACTGTTCCCAGCAGACACACAGAGTGGCAGTAAACACAATGCTATATAGTGTGGCTGAGCGGTGTACTACTATTCCCAGCAGCGACACAGAGCACAATGCTATACAGGGTGAGCGGTGTACTACTGTTCCCAGCAGACACACAGAGTGGCAGTAAACACAATGCTATATAGTGTGGCTGAGCGGTGTACTACTATTCCCAGCAGCGACACAGAGCACAATGTTATACAGGGTGAGCGGTGTACTACTGTTCCCAGCAGACACACAGAGTGGCAGTAAACACAATGCTATATAGTGTGGCTGAGCGGTGTACTACTAGGTGTACTACTATTCCCAGCAGCGACACAGAGCACAATGCTATACAGGGTGAGCGGTGTACTACTGTTCCCAGCAGACACACAAAGTGGCAGTAAACACTATGCTTTATAGTGTGGCTGAGCGGTGTACTACTATTCCCAGCAGCGACACAGAGCACAATGTTATACAGGGTGAGCGGTGTACTACTGTTCCCAGCAGACACACAGAGTGGCAGTAAACACAATGCTATATAGTGTGGCTGAGCGGTGTACTACTATTCCCAGCAGCGACACAGAGCACAATGCTATACAGGGTGAGCGGTGTACTACTGTTCCCAGCAGACACACAGAGTGGCAGTAAACACAATGCTATATAGTGTGGCTGAGCGGTGTACTACTATTCCCAGCAGCGACACAGAGCACAATGCTATACAGGGTGAGCGGTGTACTACTGTTCCCAGCAGACACACAGAGTGGCAGTAAACACAATGCTATATAGTGTGGCTGAGTGGTGTACTACTATTCCCAGCAGCGACACAGAGCACAATGCTATACAGGGTGAGCGGTGTACTACTGTTCCCAGCAGACACACAGAGTGGCAGTAAACACAATGCTATATAGTGTGGCTGAGCGGTGTACTACTATTCCCAGCAGCGACACAGAGCACAATGCTATACAGGGTGAGCGGTGTACTACTGTTCCCAGCAGACACACAGAGTGGCAGTAAACACAATGCTATATAGTGTGGCTGAGCGGTGTACTACTATTCCCAGCAGCGACACAGAGCGCAATGCTATACAGGGTGAGCGGTGTACTACTGTTCCCAGCAGACACACAGAGTGGCAGTAAACACAATGCTATATAGTGTGGCTGAGTGGTGTACTACTATTCCCAGCAGCGACACAGAGCACAATGCTATACAGGGTGAGTGGTGTACTACTGTTCCCAGCAGACACACAGAGTGGCAGTAAACACAATGCTATATAGTGTGGCTGAGCGGTGTACTACTATTCCCAGCAGCGACACAGAGCACAATGCTATACAGGGTGAGCGGTGTACTACTGTTCCCAGCAGACACACAGAGTGGCAGTAAACACAATGCTATATAGTGTGGCTGAGCGGTGTACTACTATTCCCAGCAGCGACACAGAGCACAATGCTATACAGGGTGAGCGGTGTACTACTGTTCCCAGCAGACACACAGAGTGGCAGTAAACACAATGCTATATAGTGTGGCTGAGCGGTGTACTACTATTCCCAGCAGCGACACAGAGCACAATGCTATACAGGGTGAGCAGTGTACTACTGTTCCCAGCAGACACACAGAGTGGCAGTAAACACAATGCTATATAGTGTGGCTGAGCGGTGTACTACTATTCCCAGCAGCGACACAGAGCACAATGCTATACAGGGTGAGCGGTGTACTACTGTTCCCAGCAGACACACAGAGTGGCAGTAAACACAATGTTATATAGTGTGGCTGAGCGGTGTACTACTATTCCCAGCAGCGACACAGAGCACAATGCTATACAGGGTGAGCAGTGTACTACTGTTCCCAGCAGAGACACAGAGTGGCAGTAAACACAATGCTATATAGTGTGGCTGAGCGGTGTACTACTATTCCCAGCAGCGACACAATGACCGGGGACCCTGGCTAGCCTGGCTGGAGAGAGAACTACCCTGCCTGCCTACCCAAAGCTAAACCCACAGACAAATGGCGGAGAAATGACGTGGATCGGGTATTTATTTACCCGAACCACGTGACCCGTTCGGCCAATCAGAGCGCGTTCGGGTCCGAACCACGTGACCCGTTCGGCCAATCACAGCGCTAGCCGAACGTTCGGGTAACGTTCGGCAATGCACTCTTAGTTCGGCCATATGGCCGAACAGTTTGGCCGAAAACCATCAGGTGTTCGGCCGAACTCGAACATCACCCGAACAGGGTGATGTTCTGCAGAACCCGAACAGTGGCGAACACTGTTCGCCCAACAATTTAACCCAAAACACAATTGCTGCATAATTTTTTGGAGGTGTCTGGGGTGAAAACTGTCATGTCCCAGTTGTGCGGTTGGACTTTGGACAAAATGTGGGCTGCACGACTGCTGTCTGGAACCTAGGCCTGATGTTAATTTACAGCTGTTTTTTTTTGGGGGGGGGGGGGATTTTAAGTCCCCACATCATTAATTAGTGTTCCCCTTTACAAAATAATGATGCTACATGCCTCATATACCCTAAAAACGTTTTTAAAGCAATGTAAAGGCCACTTCCGGTTTTTGTATCCGGATATCCGAATTTGCCCGGATAGCCCGGATACTGCGGTCAGATATCCGATTTGCATTCGGATCAGAAAATTTTGAACTCAGATATCCGACCCGGATCGGATATCGGGGTATCCGAATCAGATCCGGATTTTGAAAAGGGGTATCCGAGCATCACTAGTTGTCAGTGAAGGGAATGAGAATCTTGTCAAAGTTGAGGGACGCATGGATTCCACTCAGTATCAGCAGATTCTGGAGACCAATGTCCAGGAATCAGTGACAAAGCCGAAGCTGCCCCAGGGCTGGAGCTATCAAAAAGACAACGACCCATAAACTGCTCAAAATCCACTAAGGCTGTGGTGTGAGTTATAGAGAACTGTCCATGCTCGGAAGCATCAAACCTGAATGAACTAGAGATGTTTTGTAAGAGGAATGGTCCAAAATACCTTCAACCCGATACAGACTCTGATTGGAACCTACAGGAAGCGTTTAGAGGCTGTAATTTCTGCAAAAGGAGGATCTACTAATTATAGATTTCATTTCTTTTTTGTGGTGCCCAAATGTATGCATCTGCCTAATTTTGTTTAAACAATTATTGTGCACGTTCTGTAAATCCAATAAACTTCATTTCACTTCTCAAATATCACTGTGTGTGTCTCCTATAAGATATATTTAACTGACATTTTTATCGTAACAACCAACGATTTATACAGGAAAATTTTGAAGATAAACAAGGTTGCCCAAACTTCCGCATCCCACTGTATGAGAGAAGCACATGAAGGTGTAATGTGTTCAATGGAAACTCGAAATTAGCTCACTTTCTCCATTTACCTTTTAGCTCCCATATAACAGTGACCAGATGTCCCAGCTTACCTGGGACAGTCCCCAAATTAGTCCCCCTTCCCAGGGTTACAAAAAGTTACAAAAATGTCCCAGCCTATACATAAATGTCCCAGTCAATGTCCCCTGGCCTGTCACCGACATTCGGGAAATGTCCCAGCCCGCACCAGCACACAAATCCACCCCCTCAATGTGCTGTAATAGCTGCAGGTGCAGCAATGTCATGTAGCTGTGCTTCCCATGGTGCCGCTGGGGTTGTTGGGCGAACTGAAGTGCATGCCGAGGCTCCAGGGTGCTGCCTGCGTGTGCGACATCACTGATGTTTATAAAAGAATGCAGCAGCCAAGCCTGTCCACGAGGGATGGAGCCAGAGCCAGCCCAGGACCAGACCATGACCTGAGCTGTGAAGGCGAGGCAGAACTGCTGAGTGCACTGAAGTGCTGACGCTCTGTGTGACGAGGTATGGGTCCATACACCAAGAGCAGATCGATAATTGGATGATAACTAATTTACTCCAATTCATTTAAACCAATGGGTTTAAAAACAATTAATAAACAACCTAGCACTGCTAGCCTATACACTCAAAACTACACTTTAACACCTGTGTTAATTGTCCACTGTTGTTTTGTGTGTGTGCTGTACTTCAATGCAAATAAGAACAATATACACCCAAAATCTTTACTGCGCACAGATTGTCAGTATTCCCATGCCTCCTGGTATAAAATAATAGCCAGCTTGTAACTAAAAGGAAGGAAAGCTAACATTGCATATTATCTCAATAGTAAGGCACCAACACCTTTCCACCAAATCTCAATGTTACATTCCAATGCCCGTGTCTGGTGAGGATGTTCACTACATGTAATCCCCTTTGCTAAATGATATAAAAGGGGCGCTCTACAGGTTGCTGAAATGCCTAAACATCATACATTGTGGAGAAATGCATAACATATTTGCTAATGTCCCTTAAAAGGCAAATAAAAGGTCCAGACACAGAAAAGTCCACATAAAATTTATCCAAGAGCTCCTATGGATAAATGCAGATTCCACGTATCTCCTGAAGAATAAAGTTCATTATACGCTCACCAGACAAGTCAGCTGCCCCTCTCAGGATCAGCAAATCTCGTTTGTGGCCCAGCCAGTAATCACTTGATATCTCCATATGTCGTTTCCTAATCGCTCAAAAAAGACAAAAACGCTGCAATAGTGTAACTCTGTATGGTCAGAACATGGGACAAATGCACCAGTGCTCCCAGATCTCACACTAACTCCCAGTGCTCCGTCACCAGCCAGTGAAGCTTTCCACCAAACAATCAATAAAGCCTCTCACCGCATAGCCAGGCTAACCCGATACAGACCAGCAGCAATCACTTCTATAGTAGCATCAACTTCTGTTTCTTAGTTGGCAATTTTTCCTAGGGCTCAAATAAGGCCAGACATAGTGTAAAACCTTCTTTAATAAAAATATTAAAACGTAGTGCACTCACAATTTTAGTAGTTTAAAATGTGCATATCAGAACAAGTCTTTGAGCTCATCCAGCGTCCCTCGCTCCTTAGGCCAAAGCTGACGCTACCGGAATTCCGGATTCCTGCTGCTGCTGGCCATAGCGTGGAGGCGTTTAAGCAGAGATACCATCTCCAGGACATGGTGACATACACCTAGAGTGTGACAAGTTTTATTGACATTTATATTGTGTACATTTATTTTATATTTTGCGAAAGAGTGATTAAAAAGGTTAATGCACCAGAGAGCGCTCCTTTCCTTTTCCTGTTTTGTTCTCTATTCTTGTCATAGCTGTGTGTTATTCTGACCAACTCTATGCTAAACACTGGTCTCATGCATCCTCTAGTGGATTTTCTGTAGGATCAAATGGATAATTTAGCTGGCCAGCATAATGCAATTACCCAAAATAAGGATTTGGATTTGGGCTGAAATGTGACATCTTCTTTATGCAGAGTTGTTACTTAAAAGTACTGAGGACATGAAAGTGAAAGCAATTTACTCTCTCTATTCATCACAGCTGATCCCAACTGTATCACCTGCAAGGGATTGCTCCTTAACCACTTAAGCCCGAAGGGTTGACATTTTTTTACATCCGAGCAACTTTCATCTCCCATTCATTTGCCAATAACTTTATCACTACTCATCACAATGAATTGATCTATATCTTGTTTTTTACGCCACCAATTAGGCTTTCTGTGGGTGGTACATTTTGCTAAGAGCCACTTTACTGTAAATGCATTTTAACAGGAAGAATAAGAAAAAAACCGGAAAAAAATTCATTATTTCTCAGTTTTCAGCCATTATAGTTTTAAAATAATACATGCCTCCATAATTCAAACTCCGTATTGTATTTGCCCATATGCCCCGGGTATTACACCGTTAAAATTATGTCCCTATCACAATGTATGGCGACAATATTTTATTTGGAAATAAAGGTGCATTTTTTCAATTTGCGTCCATCACTATTTAGAAGCCCATAATTTATTAAATCATATTGATATACTCCTTTGACATGCATATTTAAAAAGTTTAGACCCTTAGGTAACTATTTTTTTTTTTTTTTTTTATTACTGTAATTTTTTTTTTTATTTAAACTTGTATGTGGGTATTTTTTGGTGTGGGAGGTAAACAGGGAATTGTAAATGTTTGTAAATGTATTTTATTCAGTGTTAAGTGTTTTTGGTGTAGTTAGCTATTGGGCCACAAGATGGCCACAATCAAAAAGTCCTGGGAGCGATCGATCTCGCTCCCAGGCAGAAGAAAGGAGACCAGAGTTCAGAAAAGCCGCAGCGTCTGAAGAAACGCTGTCGGCTTTTCTCCAGGGGGGTCCGATCAGCGAAAGGGATTTATAATCCCTTTCACTGATCGATGGGCTAGCGGCCAGCAGCGGGGGCGCGCACGGGAGGCCCGCAGGAGCGCGCGCGACCCGCGGGAGTGCGCGCAGCCTAACTGGACGAAAATTTTTCTCCAGTTAGGCTTAAGTGGTTAAAGGGAACCTGAACTGAGTAAAATTATTTAAAATAAATACATGAGGTAACTTCAAAAGAACATTAACATAGTTGCCTGACCATCAGTTCCTCTCAGAAGCTCACCATTTTCTTCTGATGATGATCCTTTTCAGTTCTGACAACATTTTGTCAGAACTGAAATATATCAGTTGCTGCCAGTTATATATCAGTTGATGTCAGTTATAGCTGAGAGGACAAATGACATGCCAGGCAATGTCCATGTTAATGTTTCCCTATGGCTCAAGTGGGCGATATTACAGTTTAACAGTGTGCTGACCAGAAAGCTGTTATGGGGTAATCGCCATTTTCAAAATGGAGGACAGAGAATTCCATTGATCACAGTGGACAAACTGGACACAAGAAAGGAGAAAGAGATTGAGGAGTAGATTACACGGGAGGGAAGTATGGCTTGTGTATGTTTATTTTTATTTCAAATTTTCAGTTCAGGTTTTCTTTAACCACTTCATATCCAGACCTTGTTTCCTCTTTATGGACCAGAACAGTTTTGATGTTTTAGCTATGTCCCTATTTAATCAGCAATAACTTTATCCCTACTTATGACACCTACATTACATATACATTGTTTTTTCAAGACAACCTAGACTTTCATTGTATGGGTTTTTTCGCTCAAACAAATTTGTTTTCTATGCATTTTAATGGGAAAAAGAGGAAAAAATCAGTAAAAACAAATTATTTCTCAGTTTTTCCAATTCCAGTTTAAAAATAAAAAGTGGTATTGTAGATTAAAAACACAAATCAAATTTTGTTTGGCTATGTCTACAATGTATCACAAAACTTAGATTATGTTCCTGTCACAATTTTTGGTGAGGATATTTGATTCTGAAATAATGCTACAGTGTGTATTTTTCACTATGAACTGAGAAAATAAAAGTATTTTGTAACGATCGGTGTAACACAGAGAGGATCTGATTATTGGTGATCTGCAGTATCACCAAAAATACAGATTATATACCTGATTATTGATGATCTGCAGTATCACCGATAATCAGATATATTACTAACCTCTGGACACCTGAGAGATATGAGTGTTTGATGCAACAGTTATACTTTGAGAACAATAACAGGAGGACAGGTACAAAGACAGTAAGGAATACTGCTAGAGTATGAGTACCTATCAGCAGCCTGAGAATCTCTAGCAGGGAGGATTCAGACTGGGAGACGAAAAGACCAGAGCGGGAGTGACACCAATAGGAGGATGTCACTGACTGATCTGTGAACTATCTCTTAACTGAGGAGATAGCTCAAAAGGTCGGACAAGCCAGGCCGGCAACACACGGACATACAAAGTACAAAGACAGGAGGCTGATTCAGTAATCCTAAGGCAAGCAGGGTTTGGCAACAGAGTATCAGATATATCGAAGTACCGAATCAGTGAACAGAAGAGTGGTCAGGAAAGCAGAAAGTCATAACAGATAATAAACAATGCCTAGTCTTGGGTGTGAGCTCCATGATCATCAACACCCTGGAACTAGTCTGAAGTATAACAGAATGGTAACACAAGTCCCTAATCTTGGGTGTGAGGTCCTTGATCATCAACACCCTGGAACTAGTCTGAAGTATAACAGAATGATAACACAAGTCCCTAATCTTAGGTGTGAGGTCCTTGATCATCAACACCCTGGAACTAGTCTGAAGTATAACAGAATGATAACACAAGTCCCTAATCTTGGGTGTGAGGTCCTTGATCATCAACATCCTGGAACTAGTCTGAAGTATAACAAAATGATAACACAGATTCTGACAATAAGGTCTGAGTGCTTCCACGTAGTGATCGCAGCGGCAGACAACCAGAGAATGACCAGCACCCAGTATATATAGCCCAGCGCTCTCCAGCGCCTCCCCTAAGTGCTGGGCCAATGGGAACTGGTTGAATCGTCAGCTGACCGGCTTGGTCAGCTGACTCCCTTCTGGCTGTCATAAAAGTTCTGCCTCTCAGCGCGCGCGCGCATCCTTCTGAACCTGTGTGGACTATCAGTTCCAGCCACACCAGACATGTCTTGCATACCACCCGCCGCGCTGGACGCGGAACCAGCCGCACCGCTATCAGGACATGCGGCGGTTTCTCCGCGTTCAGCCATACTGGCAGATGTAGGCCTACTCGTGCAAACCGCCGCGTTGGATGCCATACTGGCAGATGTAGGCCTACTCGTGCAACATTTTCCGCGTTTTCTCACATATTTTAAGGGTAAACATTAATCTTATTGGCTCAGGGAGCATATATTCATTTTCACCAATTAGTGCTGCATCAGATAGTGTCGGAGGTGTGCACAGGAGCAAGCCCAATCGTGCACAGCAGTGCTTCAGCTACAAGACATATATCTATGTCGTCGTGGCTTAGATGAAGTCACAGAGGACGTAGATATACTGTAGTGGTGGATAAAGTTGTTAAAGCGGAACTTCTGCAAAAAGGGGAGAAAAATAAATCAAGACATCACAAAGTGAAAAGTTAATGGGAAAGGGGGTATCAGCTACTGAATGGAATGAAGTTCAATCCTTGGTTAAAATTCCTCTTTAAAGGACCTCTGTTGCGAAAATCATAAAAGTAAACATATATGTAAACTATAACATATACAGTTAAGAAGTACGTTTCTTCCAGAGTAAAATGAGCCATAAATTACTTTTCTCCTATGTTGCTGTCACTTACAGTAGGTAGTAGAAATCTGACAGAACCGACAGGTTTTGAACTAGCCCATCTCCTCATGGGGGGTTCACAGGGATTTATTTTCAAAATGTACAGTGAATGGCAGTTGCTCCGTTCAACTGCCAAAAAAGTGTACGGTGAGCAGGGAGGCTGATCAGCATCTTTGTATAAATCTTTTTCAGGGATTGTCTTTATAAGCAATAAAGACCATGCTGAGCCTCCCCTTTGGAGAGATGGACTAGCCCAAAACCTGTTGGTAATGTCAGATTTCTACTACTTACTGTAAATGCCAGCAGCATAGGAGAGAAGTAATTTATGGCTAATTTTACTCAGGAAGAAACGTACTTCTTATTTGTATGTGTTTTAAATTTTGAGATTTTCGCAACAGTTCCAGTTGCTTTTTGCACATGACAGTTTACCACAGTTTACAGCTCTAGCAAATGTTAGAACAGTGTGCATACCACTGCTCCTGATGAAGCCAGTTCATAGTATAAGTGTGGCACTAGTTGGCTTTTCTAAAAATGCTGGTGCGGGTATTTTGGTGGTGCTAGCCCTATAGGAGTGGATGAAAAGTGCTGCATGTAGTAGGAAAAGCTGTAGCAAATGATATAAAGAGTTTGTGGACACTAGTCAACATGCTGTATCCACTAATCTAAAGTAAAACTGACGTACATGTGGCAATTTTAGGAGTAATTATGCAAGTGACATAGTGCTATTTTGTGATTTGCATCACACATGTTATATTAGGAAGGAACCCATGTGTTGTGCACATAAGTTAGCTGAGCTATGTATATAGTGTGCATTATGTTACAAACATAAGTACCGGTAAAATTGCAGTGCACATGGCAATATCACTGATCATACCCCAACTTGATAAAAATGCAATACAATACATGCTAAAGGTACCTGCTGTCAGTGCCAAGGTGTTCGGTGCTCACCTCTCCATTGAGAAGACAGATGTGCTGTGATCAGGGGCGCTCCTAGCGTAAGGCAATCCAGGCAACGGCTTGGAGCGGCAAGATGGGGGGAATCGCCGCCGCGGGGGGAAGATTCGCCGCTACTACACACTGTGTGTGACAACTTGGAGCCTGTGGTTTGTTTACATGATGAACCACGAGCTCCGCCGCTGATGCCGCCTCTATGCTCTCCCCCAGACAATAGGCATGATGCTGGCCAGCTCTGGTCCCACCCTTTTCCTCCTCCTCTAGCCTGGCCAGCCCCCTCTTCATAGCAGCAGCCGCACGGCCCGGGTCCTCTGATTCTCTTGTTCCCGGCAGCGGCGCCGCCTCTAACTCCGCCCCCCGCAAGCGTGACTCGCCGCTGGATGCTAATTGCCCTCCTGCTGAGCCCCCTGGCGCTGCTTGTCTGCGGCTCTGCGCAGCATCCTTGGTTCCCTCTGGCTAGGGTGACCAGGCGTAGGCGTCCTCTTTTCCCCGGACAGGTCCTCTTTCTCCGACCTGTCCGAGGTGTCCGGCCGTTTTTTTTTAAAGTCCGGGTGAAGCTGCGGGGACTGCCTCCCGGAGGCTGAGCAGGGCTATGGCAAGATGGCTGCAGAAGCCCTGCACTGGAGACTATTTGTGTCTCCAGTACAGGGCTTCGGGCGCCATCTTGCCGTAGCCCTGCACTCTGCCTGTCAGCGCCGGAGATTCACACTGGCTGCCGCTGCAGGAGGATCGTCGCTGGAGGATCGTCAGGGGCCTCCCAGGTGAGTGATTTTTTTTCTTATTTTACAGGTTTATTTTCTGGTGACTGCTCCCACATAGCGATTATTTTCTGGTGACTGCTCCCCACATAGCGATTATTTTCTGGTGACTGCTCCCACATAGCGATTATTTTCTGGTGACTGCTCCCCACATAGCGATTATTTTCTGGTGACTATTCCCCACATAGCGATTATTTTCTGGTGACTGCTCCCCACATAGCGATTATTTTCTGGTGACTGCTCCCCACATAGCGATTATTATCTGGTGACTGCTCCCCACATAACGATTATTTTCTGGTGACTGCTCCCCACATAGGGATTATTTTCTGGTGAATGCTCCCCACATAGCGATTATTGTCTGGTGACTGCTCCCCACATAGCGATTGTCTGGCGAATGCTCCCACATAGCGATTATTTTCTGGCGACTGCTCCCCACATAGCGATTATTTTCTGGTGACTGCTCCCCACATAGCAATTATTTTCTGGTGACTGCTCCTCACATAGCGATTATTTTCTGGTGACTGCTCCCACATAGCGATTATTTTCTGGTGACTGCTCCCACATAGTGATTATTTTCTGGTGACTGCTCCCACATAGCGATTATTTTCTGGTAACTGCTCCCCACATAGCGATTATTTTCTGGGGAATGCTCCCCACATAGGGATTATTTTCTGGTGACTGCTACCCACATAGCGATTATTTTCTGGTGAAAGATTGCTATATTACGATTATTTTCTGGTGATAGATTGCTGCATTACGATTATTTTCTGGTGAAAGATTGCTGTATTACGATTATTTTCTGGTAATAGATTGCTGCATTACAATTATTTTCTGGTGAAAGATTGCTGCATTACGATTATTTTATGGTGAAACATTGCTGCATTATGATTAGTTTATGGTAAAACATTGCTGCATTATGATTATTTTTTGGTGAAACATTGGCGCATTACAATTATTTTATGGTGAAACATTGCTGCCTTACGATTATTTTCATTGGGGGGGGGGGGGGGGGGGGAACAGGTTTTCTCGCCTGCAGTGACAAAATGACTAGAGGCGCCCCTGGCTGTGATGATCAATACTTTCAACTGGACTAAATACATCACTGCAAGAAAACATGTAGCACCCCCACACCACACACACACTGCGGGGACACAATACAGATGTCATATTATAATTTTTAATTTACAGTTTAGATTCACTTTAACAAGGCATAGAGCAGAGCACTGATGCACATAGCAAATGTAACCTCTGTAATTCCTTGCTAAAATGTGAACATTATTAGTGTCTTAATGAGAAATCCCAATTCTGCTGAAAAAAAAAAACAACAACCTGTTAATGTCAGTTTTTAAAATTTGTAGCTGGTTGGTTGCAAATTCACACTGAAAAATATTTTTGAATTATAGATTATTTTTTATGATTATGAAAACACGTTTGGAGCACTGCCCTATGTTCAAAACATGTTTTGTGACATGTTTCTTAATAAATAAGTTTGTTGATAAACTGGCCATTATTTTAGTGTGTGCTCTATTGTTACATAAGCCCGTATCTTTCCAGAGGATTTACAATATTGTGTGGTGCATTCCCATAACAACCAGCCAACCAGATTCCACTCCTTATTTTGACTTCAGGTCACAACACGAATGAAAGGTTCCCGTTGTCCTTTTTGTTTTTTCTTCAGCGTTTAAAAATGAGACATTTTAATTATCAGTTTGTAAAGTGAACTATTTCATTTGTGCTCGTAGCTTTGAACTTCCCAGAGCAAAACAACCTAAACCTGAAACCTCTAAGTTTAGACTTTACTTATATAGCCAATTTACTAACTAAAAGTAAGGTTCAGTACATTTTTCTAATATGTCACAGTGCATTCCAGACTGCCATAAACACGCTATGAAGTTACATCTTGTGTCCTGTGTTTTCTTACAGGTGGACAACAAATATCCAGTGGGTTCGCACACTCTTAGATACCAAATCCAGTTTATTCAATTACGTGACACACCATTCCAAAAACCAACAAATCGTTTCTGGGCCCCTCGGGGTCCCCTTTGTGAAGGTAACAGTACAGAATGGTTACCATCCGAAACGATTTGTTGGTTTTTGGAATGGTGTGTCACGTAATTGAATAAACTGGATTTGGTATCTAAGAGTGTGCGAACCCACTGGATATTTGTTGTGGACTTTAACACGGTTCAGCACCTCGACTGTGGTGTGCAATCCCATACTCTGTGCATTGGATTCTTACAGGTGGAGGTAACATTTCAGGGGTACATGGTCACTTCCATTCAGTGTTCCTAAAGTGGGATTATACTCAAAATGAAATGTTTGTCTTAATGCATTTAACACAGTAAAAGTTAATATGAAACACTGTAAGGCCCCGTTCCCACTTGCTTCTAGCAGGGGGCAGACATTATAATGTCCGCTCTGATGGTCGTCAGTAATCCGGTTGGAGCCCGGGGCAGATGCACGCCGGCATTGGCAATATGGGGGAATGCATCCGCCTGCTTGGGATTATTGCGAACTGCACAGAAGTGCAGCCCGCTTACTGCAACAGATCCCAGACCTATGTATGTTATACATAGGAGCTGTTCACTCACTGCTTAGCAATGAGCGGAGAACAGACAAAAAATGTCCATTTGGACATCCAGTGGGAACTGATTTCTGATCAATTTTTTTTATCAATTTTCCATTCACTTTTATGAAAAAGCGTTCGAAAAATAATTTGGAAATCAGATCGGACATGTTGGAAATAATTGATCTGACAGTAAATCTGTCAGAAAATTGCATCATGTGCACCTAGCATAACACTGTTCCCATGTCCTTTCAATGCATATTTACACCTCACTGAAACTACCTGATATTATTGTTGGCTAGGGGACGGATTATTAGATTGACTCCTAATTAAGTTATGAGTGAGCAAATAAAGGAGAGAAAGTTATTTGCTTCCCCCCTGAATATAGCAAGAACTTTTCTACTCTGTTTACACACTTTATCACACTTACAAAACAATCTGATAATGCTGGTTGGCAAAGGCAAGCTTATCAACTAGAAGCTAAATTAGGTAAAAAAAAACTTGAGTTTTAACCCCTATCAGTACCTTGAGAAATAGTCAGATGGTTTTAGCTGTTAATATTATGCTGTGCCAAATGCTTTAGACCAGAGATTACATTTGAGTATGTCACCTTAAATCTGCTCTCCAATCCTAATATGACAGAAATACCTAGGAAAAAATTGACCGCAATGCTGCTATAACTCACTCTCTGTCTCAAAGGTCAGTTTAGACGTCATGGAAGGGTACAAATATTTTGAAGACATGGAATGCTGAAGGTATCCTTTTCATGTCAGAGAATCCCATTTGGCTGCATTTTCTTCTGCTTGTAGCCTTTCAACCTTCTGCTTGTACACCCCCTGTGTTAGCATCTGTCATTCAAAGGCCACATAAGACGTACAATTAATGATTCTGCATTGTACTGCTACTGACTTCTCTATAGCAGCTGAATTAAGATGTTAGCAATCCTGTAAAGTGAGTTATTAAGTTTGAGAATCTGCTTTTCCCTTTATTGTATGATGAAATTCCTCCTCAGTTGTGAAACAAATAATCCCTTCAGTTCAGCTCTACAAATTGCCATTATTATTGCCTCATACTGGAAACTAGGGATGATCAATGAGATGCAAATACTTTCTTATTGCATTCAGATTTAAAGGGGCCGTGAACTGACCTCAAAAAATGGAATACCTAGGGCTTTCTCCAGCCTCCTCTAGCCCGTGAGGTCTTTCAGGGTCTTCTGGGTCCCGTCCACTTTATTGCTGGCGGGTCTGTTAACTGGCTGCATGACCCAGCCAGGAGTCATGTTAGCATTCAACCCGTCTGCATGCCCATCTCGATCAGCGCCTGTCACCGTGAGCGTTCTGCGCATGCGTGGTCCTTGAAAGAATGAACCACACATGTGCAGAACACATGCTGACATGTACATAATTGAGTTGGATATGCGGACCAGCCGCGCATGCGCAGTTGAGCAGACTCCTGGCCGGTTCACGTGCAGGTGTTGCGCATCCCTAAAAACATGCTGCAATTGACTGGTTAATCGCTCAGGCATGCACCACCTCTATTAGGCTGAAAATGCATGCCCTGCGTCCAAAACAAATGCTACATTTATTATACTATGGAGGAACTTTGGCTTCCACTATAGTTTGCATGCAAATTATAATATACTGAACACTTGCACCATGGTGAGGTAGACCTCCGGGCAAGTGGCCTAACCTAAATTAAAAACCACATATGTATAACCTTGGTAGCAGCTAAGCAAAAATGTGTAACTTACAGTACATTTTAAAGGACAGTGAGGAGAGGGCCAGCGCATACCACAAAGGCTGCATCTGAAATAACAGCTCACATAGTCAGCACCTCTAATAAGCTATCTGCACACTTTGCATTCAATTCAGATGCAAATCATATGCATAACTACTATTACTTACCATGCAAACGGGAAACTCAGGAATTTTTTCGCTTAGCTGCTTCCAAGGTTATACATATGTTGTTTTTAATTTAGGTTAGGCCACTTGCCCGGAGGTCTACCTCACCATGGTGCAAGTGTCCAGTATATTATAATTTGCATGCAAACTATAGTGGAAGCCAAAGTTCCTCCATAGTTTAATAAATGTAGCATTTGTTTTGGACGCAGGGCATGCATTTTCAGCCTAATAGAGGTGGTGCATGCCTGAGCGATCAACCAGTCAAATGCAGCATGTTTTTAGGGATGCGCAACCACCCATTTTCATAATTTTGCTAGTATGTAACTACCAGGTTAGCTGCTCCCAGCCCGTATTCCTGAGTTTCCCGTTTGCATGGTAAGTAATAGTAGTTATGCATATGATTTGCATCTGAATTGAATGCAAAGTCTGCAGGTAGCTTATTAGAGGTGCTGCACATGTGAGCTGTTGGTCATTTCAGATACAGCCTTGGTATGTGCTGGCCCTCTCCAAGCTAACAGAGCTGCCAGCAGGAGAACGGAGGGGATCCTTAAGACGTTGAAGGACCTCATGGGCTAGGGGGCTGCAGGAAGCCCAAGGTAAGTTCAGTATTCCATTTTGAGCTCTGTTCTGGGTTCCTTTAATGCAATTTATATGCAGCTTGAAATTGGACTAAGCAGAAAAACTTCCTGTCAATTTTATTAATCCAAGTTCAAGCTGCATAAAGTTTACATGAAATTTAAATGCAAAGAGAAATTATTTGCATTTAATGGAACAATGAAAAAACAATAGAAGACTGGGACAGTATCCATTCTCTCCATAAAACTAAAAAGGTGGAGAGTTTATTATTATCAACACATGATGTGGCATTAGTGATGTACCTGTACCATATGGCAACTTTATAAATAAGATGCTGGCTTTTTTTTTACGGTTCACATTCTTAACAACATTTTCTAAACAGGCCCTTAACCATTAATTAAAAAGGCAATGAGGCTTTATAAAGTCTCTCATGAAAAAATACAGCTGTAAGTTACTGTAAGGGCACAACTACAAATCATAGGGCATCCAAGCATGTTTACACCCTTTCCATTACCCACCCCTGGTGACCCTTACAGCCTGGGGGCCCATTGTACAAATTGTGGACATCATAAAGGAAGGTTAGTATTTGGGGTCTCCTCACAGCTCTGTGTCCTGCTGCAGGGGCTGATCCCATGTAGTTATGCCCATGGCTGTACTTCATAGTGATATCATTGCACTTGCACATTGCACTATCTGCAGGCTGCAATTATTATTTTATTTATTTATAAAATTATGGTAAATGAATGTATAGTAGTGATGTGTAGTGAAAAAGGAATCCATTAGGCTCTATTATTGCCCTCCAGCAGCAATATGTCAGTGACAACAGCAGCAACAACCAAAGTTGACCCTTCAGTGACTGACAGGAAACAGTATTGGGAGGTGCTTCCTTCCACTGACTTGACATCGGTATTACAATCAGCAGGATGGCGCTACTAATGCAGTGAGATTGTGGATGCGGTACCACTACATACCACTACACCATACGGCAACAGTCTTAATTTAAAATTGACCTCTAAGAATTTGATATTGGATGCTGCTTATATTGTAGCTACTACGAAAATTATATTTGCACATTCAAAGCATGAACATGCCAGTTTCCTGCCATAATTTTTCAGAGGGTATTATTTTTTGCTCCTTTTCTGCCCATTAGAAAGGTACACAAAATATGTAATAATAGCAAATAAATCATTACTGAAGTGGATAAAATGGAATAGCTGGCGTGAGAGCTTAGGTGGAGATCATCAAATTGAGCTAGTTATACATGAGTCAATAGTGACCAAATATTGCATGTGACTGATCCCTGAATTAAGAAGTTGCTCTCCATAGATGAGAAAAAAAGGGGGTGAAACTCCTCCACCAGGGATGGACTTAATATAGCGTAGTATGTATACAGGGGCTCCAAAAGGTTACAAGTATCTAAAAAGTTTAAAATTTGAGGCAGTGGTGGACTTAACTCCAAGCAGACACAAAAATGGCTGATGTGTTTGTCAAATAGAACATGTTTATTTACATACTCCAGGGTACAATGAAAAGCGTTTCGCAGGTTTGATCCCGCTTCATCAGGCTATAACAACGGAGTAATAGCAGATGTGGCCAGGTACCTCTGAATAAAAATAAGTCAGGTAGGGATTGATTTTCTACCTCCTTGCAACCTCAGTCTCAAGAGGATTTCAGCAGATATACAGAAAATCAATAACGTATTTAGCAATCTACTGAATCTATTTCCCCTTCCATGCCTCCCTCCAACTCTTCATTTTGCAACATGCCAAATACAACCACTCATTTGATAAACTGACCTAAATCAATTGAAAGTTGACTGACTAGGTATGTTGAGAGGCAATAGATTTCTTTCAATTCAATAACATTGATTAAACTGGCCAGAAAAATTGATATGTGTATATGTAACCACCTTCTTACTAATCCTATCCTTTCACATATTTATGATGTCTCTGACATAGCAAAGCAATCTAGCGCTACCTTATTGGAAACTGATCAGGTTTTAACTAATTTTATACAATGTCCCCATTTCCTGATTAGATTTCAGCAGATCTGAACCACTAGTGTTGTTTTGATATCCCTCTGATTCTTCATCTGCTGGTTGACACATATTTTACTACATGCTCTATCATGATTTTGATCTATTAACAGTCCATTTATTGAGGACAATGTATTTCTGTCAGATTTGATCAATTTGATCAAGTTGACTGAGAAAATCGAGTATATGGTCATCCTAAGTCCAACCATTATGGTTATCTGACTTGATGAATATTTTATATAGTGAATTCCGAGATTTATTCAACACTAGATTTACCCAGTCTGTTTGAGCTTTAAGATTAATTGGATCAGAATTTAAAAAATGTTGAATTCCTCCACCCCCTCCAAAAATATTTAATCACCTTTTCTAATGTGCACATAAAGAAAAATATCAAATATAACAAATACATTTTTTTTATTTGTTTGGAATCAATTAGTTAGTTTTATTAGCAAGTTTTGTAAATTCAATAATGGTCTTTTTTTTTTACAGCCGTTTAGTAGATAAGATAGTCCATAGTGAACAACAGGTCCTAATTATCAGTAATCACCTCAGGAGACCCGGCTTTGTAATACTGGAGATATGTATGCTGCTAGAATAAAGAGAAGCAAGCTTAATATAGAGATTGGATTATTAGATTGGCCATCATCCCTATCCTTGGCAGATATCAGTTTTGGCCATCATCCCTATCCTTGGCAGATGTCAGTTTAACCACTTGAGGACCGCCCCCAGCCGATGGGCGGCGGCAAAGACCGGGCCCAAACGACCGCAATACGCCCATCGGCGGGGGCGGCATCAGCGGTGGCTGTGCGGCGATCGCGTCATCAATGACGCGATCGCCGCCGGCAATAGGCTCCGCCCACTCTGCACGGAAACCCGCCGGCCAATTAGCAGCGCCGGCGGGTTTCAAATGCGGCGATCCGGCCAATCAGAGGAGTATAATACACTTTGTTATTGTAACAAAGTGTATTATACTGGCTGCCTCCTCCGCTGATGGTCACTCGTCGTGCGACCATCAGGGAGGACAGGCAGCCCACAGATAAGTAAAAAAAAACCACACTTTGCCCCACACAGACCCCCCGATCGCCCACCCCAGCCCTCAGAACCCCCCAGACCACCCCAGCACACCAGCATCTGCACCCCACCACCCACCTAAAAACCCATCAATCACTCCCTGTCACTATCTAGGGATGCTATCCCCTAGGTTAGGTCCCTAACTGCCTCCTAGGGTCCCCTGATCACCCCCCCTACCCTCAGATCCCCCCCAGACCCCCCTCCCAGACCACCCCCCTGTATGCTGTATACAGCTATATAGCTGTCTTACCCACTGATCACCTGTCTATCACCCATCTATCACCTGTCTATCACCCCTTGTCACCACCACCCATCAGCGCAGACTCTAAACTGTCCCTTGGGGGCACCTGATCACCCACCCAGACCCTCAGATTGCCCTCAGACCCCCCCCCCCTCCTGATAACATCCCCAGTGCATTGTTTACATCTATTCTCCCCTGTAATCCCTCACTGATCTCCTATCGTCACCCCCTGTGTCTGCCACCCACCAGATCAGGACCCAGTCTGCCCCGTGCGGGCACCTAATCAACCCCCCACACCCTTAGATCGCCCTCAGCCCCCCTCCCCCCCCCCCCAATCACCTTCCCAGTGCATTGTATTTGATTGTGCTGCAATTGTATTTGATTGTGCTGACATTCAATTTCATTGTGCTGATATTCAATTTTATTGTGCTGTAATTGTATTTGATTGTCCCGTGATTTTTTTTGATTGTCCCGTGATTGCCCTGTGATTGCCCTTTGATTGGCCTGTGATCGTCTTTGATTGTCCCGTGATCGGCTTTGATTGTCCCGTGATCGGCTTTGATTGTCCCGTGATCGGCTTTGATTGCCCTGTGATTGCCCTGTGATTGCCCTGTGATTGGCCTGTGATCGGCTTTGATTGTGTCGTGATTGGTTTGATTGCCCTGTGATTGGCCTGTGATTGGCCTGTGATTTGCTTTGATTGGCCTGTGATCGGCTTTGATTGTGTCGTGATTGGTTTGATTGCCCTGTGATTGACTTTGATTGTCCCGGGAATTGAGTGCCCTGTGATTGGCCTGCGATTGCCCTGTGATTGCCTTTGATTGTCCTGTGATTGTTTCTGATTGCCTCCGATTCCCCACTCGCCACCACCCCCCTGTCACTATCCAAGTGATCTAAAAACAGTGAAAACTGTCACTTTTTTAGTATCACTAGTGTTAGCAGTTGGGCCAGTTAGCTAGGCCCCTTTGTAAGTGTCAGTTAGTGCTCAGCCCACTGCACCACAGTCACTAATTAGCGTCATCACTGTCGCTAATCAACATTGGTACTATATAGTATCTGTAAGTGATCATTACTGATCGCAGTCAGATCTATTAGGGTCACTAGGATCCACAAAAAAAACGCAGTGTTTGCCCGATCAGGCCTGATCGTTCGCCTGCACTTGCGTTCAGCCCGCCCCACCGCAGTGACAGAATTTTTTTTCTGATCACTGCAAAAAACACTGTACAATAGCTGTGGCACTGTAAACCTCAGTTTTGATTTATTTTTTTTATCAAAACTCAGTGAGCACAGCTTTCTACCTCTCAAATACTCCCTTTTGCTAGGTAGGTGCTCTTTTTTCTGCGTAGTCTCAGAGGAATACCCCCTAAATTTAGCAGCCCACCATGGCAAGAAAGGGGTATTCCGATGATGAGGTTCTCAGGTACATGGCCCAGTCGGATGAGGACGATTGGGACGCCTCATTCGACGAATCTTCCGGGTCAGAGTTTGAACCTGAATTGAGCAGTGGCTCACTGACCGATAGTGATGACGAGGTTGAGGTCCCGGCTAAAGCCAGGCGTACCACACCCCATGTTGTTGGACCGCAGGTGGCGCAGGATCAGCCTCAAGGGCAGCAGAGTGGTGTTCGTGCTGGTCTGAGATTTCATGGTGGGGCAGGCACCAGCAGCACAACATCTCCTGGACCTAGCACCAGTACTTCCGTAGACCCTGGTGAAGTGGCGAGCACCAGCATGGAAGTTGAAACTGGTTCGGTGGCACGTGCAGTAAGATCCCAGTCGCAGCCACCAAGAAGACGGGCCCGTACTACACCTAATTTACCAGAGGTGCTGGCAAACCCAAATTGGCAATCCCCTGATTCCGCCGCACCCGTACTTCCCCCTTTCACCGCCCAGTCTGGAGTCCAGGTGGAGACAGATAATCTAGGATCGGCCCTAGACTTTTTCTATCTGTTCTTCACCCAGGATCTCTTGGACTTAATTGTGGCAGAGACCAACCGTAAGGCCACACAATATATAACCGCCAATCCGGAAAAGTACCTTGCCCAGCCTTTTCGGTGGAAACCAGTCCAAGTTTCCGAAATGAAAATTTTTTTGGGCCTTCTCCTTCACACGGGACTAGTAAAGCAGAATGTGTTGCGGTCTTATTGGTCTACGGACCCAGCACATCATGTTCCCCTGTACTCTGCTGCCATGTCCAGGACACGATTTGAGAACATCCTGCTCTTCCTGCACTTCAATGACAACGAAACCTGTCATCGAAGTGACCACCCTGCTTTTGACCGGCTCCACAAAATTCGACCCCTCATAGACCACCTGTCATCCAGATTTGCAGATGCTTATACCCCTGACCAGGACATCTGCGTAGACGAGTCCCTCATACGCTTTACCGGGCGCCTTCGCATCAAACAGTACATCCCAAACAAGCGCGCCCGGTATGGGGTGAAACTGTATAAGCTCTGTGAAAGGGCCACAGGCTATACATCTTATTTTAGGGTCTATGAGGGAAAAGACTCAAAATTGGAGCCGGTCGGATGCCCTGACTACCTGGGGAGCAGTGGAAAGGTTGTGTGGGACTTGGTGTCACCCTTGTTCCAGAAGGGGTACCATCTTTTTGTGGACAATTATTACACAAGTGTGGCCCTCTTTCAGCACTTAAAAATAGAAAAAATCCGATGCTGTGGCACCGTGCGGCCTAGTCGCCGGGGCTTCCCCCAACGGCTCATTACCACCAGACTTCAACGGGGGCAGAGGGCCGCCTTGTGTGCTGACGACCTGCTCGCGGTGAAATGGAAGGACAAGAGGGAGGTTTACTTCCTGTCCACCATTCACGCAGACACGACAGTTGAAATTCAACGGCGAACTAAGGTCATTGAAAAACCCCTTGTCGTCCACGAGTATAATACTAACATGGGAGGGGTGGACTTCAATGACCAGAGGTTAGCGCCCTATTTAGTTGCCCGAAAAACAAGACGCTGGTATAAAAAAGTGTCTTTTTACCTCATTCAATTGGCAATTTACAACAGTTTTGTTCTCTACAGTAAGGCTGGGAGAACTGGCTCGTTTATTCAATTTAATAAACAGATCGTGATGGAACTCCTGTATCCAGGAGGTGCCGTGGCCCAACCCCAAGATGCAACTAGCCGGCTGCATGGAAGGCATTACGCCTATCCAATTCCAACTACCCCAGGTCAACGAATCCGAAGAAAACGCTGTCGTGTCTGCAGCAGGGCTGGAATAAGGCGTGACACCACTGTTTATTGTCCCACCTGTCCTGACCAGCCTGGCCTATGCCTAGGGGAGTGTTTTGAGAGGTACCACGAGCAGGTACACTATTAGAGAGTAGGGAACTCCACACACAGCGGTAGGCACACAAGGGTCTCTCAGTGCTATTTCACACTGCTGCGATGCGTTAGGGCAAAATGCCTAGCAAAAGTCACACTTTGCGGTCCCCCCCTACGCCGGAAGTGCTTGACTTAACGCTAGTGCATGCCTACGTTACTGCGTGGCTTCTGTGGCAATATCGATCGGCGCGGAAGTCATGTTAGTCTATGGCGACGCAGTTCATTACTAGGCCGAATGCTACTCTTTTGGTATTGCCTGAAGGTCTGTTTTGGACGATACGGTGCGGCGGGCTCGACCCACCGGATATGTCAATATGCAGTGTGAAACCAAACATCGGGTTTCCAGAGACCCTAATACACAGGGCTGCCAGAAACCTCTCCTTTCACTTGGGACAAATTGCGTAATGTATTTCGCCACAACTCTGTGCAATTTGCACTTCGCACATTGTTCCATGGGGGAGGAGAGGTTTGTCCTCGGGAGGTAAGTTAAAAAAAAACAAAAAACAGGTAAGCAAAGAAGTTAATGTTTGGTTTGCAATGTTAAGTTTTTTATTAAAAAAGTTCAAAGGTTATTAATGTTAATGAAGTAATTGCTTTGCTGCTTGCTTGTTTTTTGGGTTTTTTTTTTCTCTTTTTCCATCCAATAACCTTCCAGGTGGACCGAGCGAATGACTAACCAGCTGCAGTACTGATGGTGCATCCTGACAGAACGTTGCGCGTCTGTCAGCTTACACACAAGTCGGTGCATGCAGCGCTGCAGGACGAGATTTCTCCTCCGCAGTCAAAAAGATACGTTTGCCGAGGCATATGGGCCGAGGAGTGGTGTTGGGGATTCATATGCTTTGGCAAACACTTTGTATCAAAAAAGAACTCTGGCAATGATTTGTTCATCCACATCGATCGGTGTGAATGGATAAATCAGGTTTGCCAGGGCATACGAGCTGGTGGGTTTGGATTTTTGGGGCGGCAGCTCCTATGTCCTGGCAGACGCCTTCCTCCTCTTTTTTTTTTTTTTTTTTCAAAATTTTTTGGCAGATATTTTTTCATCCACATTGATTGATTGTTTGACGTTCATTTTTCCTTTCAGCCCACAGTGCATTACCCTTATGCCCAATATAAGGAGTATAGCAGAAACTCCTAATACTGGCCATACATGTAATGATTGCAGAGACCCTAAAATGCCAGGACAGACCCCACGAATGATGCCATTTTGGAAAGAGGACACCCCAAAGTATTCTGTGAGGTGCATGGTGAGTTCATAGAATGTTTTCTTTTTTGTCACAAGTTAGCAGAAATTGTGGTTTTGTGTTTTTTTTTTTTTTTTTCACAAAATGTCATTTTCCGCTAACTTGTGACAAAAAATAACATTTTCTATGAACTCACCATGGCCCTCATGGAATACCTTAGCGTGTATTCTTTCCAAAATGGGGTCATTTGTGGGGTTTGTTAACTGTCCTGGCAAGTGGGCGGGGTGCTAAATTTTGAGCACCCCTGTAAAGTTTAAAGGTACTCATTGGACTCTGGGCCCCTTAGCGCAGTTAGGGTGCAAAAAAGTGCCACACATGTGGTATCGCCGTACTCGGGAGAAGTAGTACAATGTGTTTTGGGGTGTATTTTTACACATACCCATGCTGGGTGGGAGAAATATCTCTGTAAATGACAATCTTTTGATTTTTTTACACACAATTGTCCATTTACAGAGTTATTTCTCCCACCCAGCATGGGTATGTGTAAAAATACACCCCAAAACACATTGTACTACTTCTCCCGAGTACGGCGATACCACATGTGTGGCACTTTTTTGCACCCTAACTGCGCTAAAGGGCCCAAAGTCCAATGAGTATCTTTAGGATTTCACAGGTCATTTTGCGGAATTTGATTTCCAGACTACTCCTCACGGTTTAGGGCCCCTAAAATGCCAGGGCAGTATAGGAACCCCACAAATGACCCCATTTTAGAAAGAAGACACCCCAAGGTATTCCGTTAGGAGTATGGTAAGTTCATAGAAGATTTTATTTTTTGTCAAAAGTTAGCGGAAAATTGATTTTTATTGTTTTTTTCACAAAGTGTCATTTTCCACTAACTTGTGACAAAAAATAAAATCTTCTATGAACTCACCATACTCCTAACGGAATACCTTGGGGTGTCTTCTTTCTAAAATGGGGTCATTTGTGGGGTTCCTATACTGCCCTGGCATTTTAGGGGCCCTAAACCGTGAGGAGTAGTCTTGAAACGAAATTTCTCAAAATGACCTGTGAAATCCTAAAGGTACTCATTGAACTTTGGGCCCTTTAGCGCAGTTAGGGTGCAAAAAAGTGCCACACATGTGGTATCGCCGTACTCAGGAGAAGTAGTATAATGTGTTTTGGGGTGTATTTTTACACATACCCATGCTGAGTGGGAGAAAGATCTCTGTAAATGGACAATTGTGTGTAAAAAAAATTAACAAATTGTCATTTACAGAGATATTTCTCCCACCCAGCATGGGTATGTGTAAAAATACATCCCAAAACACATTATACTACTTCTCCTGAGTACGGCAATACCACATGTGTGGCACTTTTTTGCAGCCTAACTGCGCTAAGGGGCCCAAAGTCCAATGAGCACCTTTAAGCTTTACAGGGGTGCTTACAATTTAGCACCCCCCAAAATGTCAGGACAGTAAACACACCCCACAAATGACCCCATTTTGGAAAGTAGACCCTTCAAGGTATTCAGAGAGGGGCATGGTGAGTCCGTGGTAGATTTCATTTTTTTTTGTTGCAAGTTAGAAGAAATGGAAACTTTTTTTTTTTTTTTTTTTTTGTCACAAAGTGTCATTTTCCGCTTACTTGTGACAAAAAATAATATCTTCTATGAACTCACTATGCCTCTCAGTGAATACTTTGGGATGTCTTCTTTCCAAAATGGGGTCATTTGGGGGGTATTTATACTATCCTGGAATTCTAGCCCCTCATGAAACATGACAGGGGGTCAGAAAAGTCATAGATGCTTGAAAATGGGAAAATTCACTTTTTGCACCATAGTTTGTAAACGCTATAACTTTTACCCAAACCAATAAATATACACTGAATGGGTTTTTTTTTATCCAAAACATGTTTGTCCACATTTTTCGCGCTGCATGTATACAGAAATTTTACTTTATTTGAAAAATGTCAGCACAGAAAGTTAAAAAAATCATTTTTTTGCCAAAATTCATGTCTTTTTTGATGAATATAATAAAAAGTAAAAATCGCAGGAGCAATCAAATAGCACCAAAAGAAAGCTTTATTAGTGAGAAGAAAAGGAGCCAAAATTCATTTAGGTGGTAGGTTGTATGAGCGAGCAATAAACCGTGAAAGCTGCAGTGGTCTGAATGGAAAAAAAGTGGCCGGTCCTTAAGGGGTAGAAAGACTGTGGTCCTCAAGTGGTTAAAGGACCACTATTTTGAAAAAAATTAAAATTTAAAATACATGATAACACATACAAATATGTGCATTTCTGCTGTCACTTATAGTAGGTAGTAGAATTCTGACATAATCGACAGTTTTTGGTCTAGTCCATCTCTTCATGGGGGATTCTCAGCATCTGGCCTTTATTTTTCATAGAGACACTCCTTGAAAAGGATTTATATAAAGATGCTGGCCAGCCTCCCAGCTCGATGCACACTTTTTTTCAGCAGTTGGACAGAGCAACTGCCATTCACTAAGTGCTTTTGAAAATAAAGAAAACCCTGAGATTCCTCCATGAGGAGATGGGATAGTCCAAAACCTGTCGGTTCTGTCTGTCTGATTTATAAAAAAAAGTCATTTATAGCTCATTTTAGTCTTGAAGAAATGTACTTCTTATTTGTATGTGTTTACATGTATTTTGCATTTTACAATTTTGACGATAGTGGTCCTTTAAGAAGAACAATTTGCTCTTCACTTGTCGTATAATAATACAATGTCACGTAATTATGTAGTTAAAATGAAAAATAAAAAAACCAAATCAAGTTAATCTATAAAAAAATGCATCCTCAGAAATCTGGTTTATGCATCCAGAGGGAGGTAAAAACCCTGGGAAAGCGTGGTCTAATTTGCAATAATTGGAACAAAATCCTACCAAAATCCCATATAATCCTTGGATCAATGTTCTGTTATTTTCTATTAAAAATGTGAGTTGTCCTCTCTCTATTTTTTTTTTTTAGTCCTTATCAGACTCCATAAAACATGTGTGGGCAACATACTGGGTATACTTCTGTGATCCTCTATGTCTTAAAGAGAATCTGTATTGTTAAAATCGATAAGATGAAGGGCCTTTTCTTTCTTGGGCCCCACACTGGAGTGTTGACTGTTCGCGTTCCCAGCCTGTATATCGCCCCCTATGCTGCTATGCTTAATTCTAAGACGTAACAACAAAAGATGTTCCTTTAATGACTAACTGTACAAGATTATTTTGCAAGCTTTCACTTTCAAAACTTTAAGATTTTTTTCCAGGCATGATATAGAATTGGATCAGAACCATCTGATCCAGTTCTGTATCATGCATGAAGAAGAAGATTAAAGATTCAAAAGCTTGCAAAGAAATCTTGTACAGTAAATCATTAAAGGAAACACCTAAACAACTTTTGTTGTTATGTCTTCGGATTCTCTCCATGACGAACTCTGGACCACATGCAACCGAGCCACTTAATCTAATACCATAATGTTAAGGCAAACTGAAACTTAATGACAATACAACATCAAGCAACAATAGAATGTGGAGAATTGCGCAAAATAGATGTAATGTAGAGAAAGTAACGTGAAAGATATATTCACTTGCATTGTGGAAGTCTACGATAAGAAGACATTAACCAAATAGTTTGTGCATTCCCGCAATATTTTGGTAGCACATTCCAACCAAAACATCTGTATCGTGAATTCAAAGCATGCATGGTGCATGAGTTCACCTCTTCATAACAGTGCACACATCAGGCCATACAATGTTATCTGTTCCTGACTTGTTATGTAATTTTATAGGAATGTTGAAAGCCTTTCCACTATTTGGGTAAAGCTCACATACCATTGACTGCCACCTTTGGGACATGATGTAGACGCCGGATGTGTGCTGTAAGGAAACAAGCTGATACCAGAATGCTTAATGATATCACAAACAGCTAAGGAAGAATTACTAGTTTCTGTCTGTATGTTTCCTTTCCAGGCGAAGGAGCAAGCTAGCTTTATCTAGACTACATTCTGTTATCTGTCTTTTGAACAAGAACACAGTTTATTTTCTTAACCATAGTGATATGTTAAGCATAGTGATCATTTTTCTGCTGACACTCACTTTATTCAATGGAATGCACTCGATTTTTCACAGCCACATTGCCCTGATGTTTATATTTTTCTTGACTATACTTTATAAATGAGATTTCATTTAATTAACCATGTATTAGAACTTATTTATCGAATCATTGGTATTGATGACCCACCTAGGTCACAGGCCGTTGAACTTGACCTTAAAATTCATGCACATTTTGTTGGCACCAGAGGAACATGGAAGAAACTGTTAGAACCCCTCCTCCTTGCCAGCTCATTTAACTTAGCATCAATAATATAGCACTCTTCTGATTGGGTAATTCTGGCTTAAATCAACAACTGATAATTAATAAAGGAAGATACAAATAAGAGTTGTAAGAAAAACTAAAAACAAATAGGATAAAGAAACTAAAAACAAAAACAACAAAAATTGAGTTGAAGTGACATAATGTATGTGGTTTGAAAGTGCAGAATGTCAGCTTTAACTTGAAGTTATTTACATAGTGATCAATTATGAAATTAGAAAGAGGAAACCTCTGCAACACTACAAAAGGTGTGTACTAGGGCTGAGTAATGTTACCAAATAAAAAACAGCTGTGTAACCCAATATAGTACTGTCACCAATATAAGCCATATATAACAATTTTATTCAATAATGTTCACTATAAACAACATTAAAATCAATTAAAATATCCTCTCAATTGCTAAAGCAGACTCTTATATAGCCACAATAGTGTATTGTTGAGCTACCACCACGGGAAGAACCTGAGTTCTGTTAGTACTAAGTAAAGTGCATACATTTTTATTGATTGTAATGTTATTTATAGTGAAAATTATTGAATGAAATTGTTATATATTGATTATATTGGTGTTTGGTGCTATATTGGGCTACACAAGTTTGCTTTTCTTTGTCAATTTTGAAATTGTCACACTTTTTTAATATTTTTTTTTTCAGGGAACCAAAAATAATAGGACGAATGACTGAGAAGCTGTTCCATGGCTAGACATGGGTAGTTCCGTTCATTATTTCATAAACATTTAGCAGATAAAAAGTTTGTGGATCTTTAATTTTGGTGCTTAAAGAAATCACGCAACACAGAAGCTGGCACCAACTCCACCTCAATAATGGCTGGGTCACCTACTGGCATTATACATGCCCCACTGGCACCCAAAACCTGCAGCACGCAGTGTTCAACTGCTCCCCCATCCCCCTCCACCCCCGCACAGTGGAAAAAAAATGGAGTTCAGTATCAAACATAATTCAATTGTGAATTGCTTTTATGTGCTACTTCCTTTGCTTCTTTTTTTAAAGTTTTTCCCCCCATTAGTGGGAAATGTAAAAAAGAAGCTTTGAGGAAAGCTAAGGTTGTAATTTGTCAATCAGATGACAACAGAACAATACAATAAGCAGTCCGATTGGTTGAATTGCATGTACTTTTACTTACCAAACAAAAATAATTTACTGTAATCAACAATCAAACTACTGACACACACAAGAAACATAACCGTTCACCTACTTAATAAACTAGCTGTAATGAATTGCATATGCACAGTACTCGTACCTGCACTACTATATTATTTTCCTGAAATCCTATGCCAAATGCCACCCACAATGATTGCTGAAGCAATGTAATTTGTATGCAGTTGTTATGCAAAGTACATATCAGATCTGAACATGAATATAGGGCTGTGCTTACTTTAGCTAACATAGTAGGATAATTCCAAGTTATCATCGTCAAGAACATAGTTACTGCTGGAATGAACAAGAACTATTGCTGTGTAATCACTATTTATGAAATCCCTTAAAATAAAGAGAAGAGGTGGCTCAGCATGTGCTTACACAGTGACTCACCACAAAACCTAGTTTAATGAAGCCAAGGTTCTTACAGATGTTACTGCTTGAAGGCCTGTTTCTGATGCTCTCTAATTGCTTAGCAGAGCTTTAATATCACAGCACAAACACAAAATGCTTTCAAGGTCATCTTACAAAAATAATTTTTGCAGCACAAAGCAGGGCAATTTAAAAATGTCCAGGCCAGATGCTGCACCAGATAAATATGGGCATTACTGTAATGCGTCCGTTACTTAACTTGTATAGTGACGGCAACACAAAATCACAGGGGTCTACTGCATAAGTAATACTAAACAAGGATTCCATTTCATCCTTGCTAAAGATGAAGAAAAAAGAAAGACAAATACAAGTATTTAGTATCTACAGGTGTTTAATAATGCTTTAAACTGAAAAATACTTTAAGTGCAATGGACTGTTTTGAACTATTTAGCTCCCTTACTTTGGTGAAGAAAGCTTTTTCCTTAACAATTACATTTTCATTGTAAATCAAAAGGAGTAACACATCACAGCAAAATACAATGCAACTAATAACAATACCCCCCAAAATGAAATCACATTTATAGAGCAAAACATAACATGAGCATTATGAGTGCAGCTGGCCTGCCTGAGCCACAAAACCAAACCCAGGGCTAGAAAGGACAGAAACAACCCAACAAAAATATCTCATCTCGGTCATCAAACAGTAATGGCGTAAACAGAACAAAAAGGTAATACATTCCCAAGAATTGCAGGGCTTTTATATGTACACCTATCTGGCCATGGGGCATGGACCATGAAGCTGTATTCTCAACAAATTATCTAAATGGTGCCCGATTATGGAGAAAATTAGATAGAAGATAGACAAAGAAGAAGAAAGGAAAACAAAAATACAAAATAAAAAAAAACATAAGAGAAAAGGAAGAAGAAAAAAGACTAAGGCTTGCTAGAACAAAAGCCCCCTTGAAGCAGGAGAGTAACATCAAGCAACCAACCAGGTTTGCCCCATATATGGAGGCCAGACAAGCCCCAACTTCAGGTAGACACTATGACCTGTATATAAATCGCTATCCCTAAAGTCCACCCATACCACCCAAGTAACAAAAAAAAAAAAGGAAGGAAGGCCTGGCAGATCTCTCACCTTCCTTCAGTCCCTATATCCAAATCTACTGCACGCCCTTCACCTATAGCCAAGTCCCTGCGTGAACGGGAGACGGAGTTACGCCTACCCAACTACGGTTACCCCCCGGACTTCTGCGCGCAAGGTATAGAGACTGAGACTGGGAAGACAGGAGTACTACCAGAGCCCACTAAGCAAGACAAATGTGGCTGCGTAATAACAGGTAATAGTGCGGGATGCACTTGTGGAGGAGACTACAGAGATCACAGCAGGAGTAGTAGACTAGAGACGGAGCAAAATTGCTCAGAGCAAACGCAGCTTTGAGCTACCAATAACCGCCACAATAAACGAGACACAATTGTTCCTCAGAGCGACCGAAGCTCTGAACTTCTGTTGTCCACCACACTGAATAAGAAGAGGACAGACAAACAGACAGGAAGGAATGTTTGCCAATCTTATCACTACCACAGTAATGGCAAACATCCACACAAACAAGACAGAACAAGAAGGAGCATAACTAATAGCAACCACTGCTATTGTCACGTCCACAGGATCAGAACTAGCAGGAGCGCTAGCCAATCACTGTCATAGTGAAGGCTGTGTCCAAGGTAGCATGACTAGAAGGACATTGGTGTTCACAGGATCAGAACCAACAGGAGCACCAGCCAATTACTACTGTAGTGATCGGCCAGCATCCAAGCCAGCAGCACAGGAAGGACTTTGCTGTTAACCCACGCAGGAAGCAAGACAAGGCAAATCACAATTAAATAATAATAATAATCTGACCATTTGTACAGCGCTTTTCTCCTGTCGGAATCAAAGCACTCAAGAGCTGCAGCCAGTGGGACATGCTCAAGAGGCCACCCTGCAGTGTTAGGGAGTCTTGCCTTAAACTCCTTACTGAATAGGTAATGACCCTAGCCAGGATTAGTCTAGTCTCCCATGTCAAAGGCGGTGCTCTGAGCAGTACACTATCTAGCCACTACACTGAGATACAAGACCCAGCAAACAGCTATGGCAGAGCTGAAAGCTGTGGCGGGCAAGGTGTCAGCTTTTCTATGAACATCACCCAATGAGAGCAGGCATGCAAATGTCAACATAACTGAATGGTAATCACTCAATCCTATGATACTCTGATTGAAGACTGCAGGCTCATTGCAGGTGGCTAGGAATCGCAATGCAATTACACGCAACATTTTGCAGTAACATGCAAGCAGGGAATTCAGCACTGTCTGGCTGCAGTTCAGCTGCAACAAGCCATAGGTGGATTCATGACAGCATACTGAGCTGCTCTGAACTGCAGAGTGATTGAAAATGGAAATGACACTTATTGCGAATGCTAGCAAAACTATACAACCGAATGTATGCAGAGAAGTCAGAACTGCCTGGTTGCAGTTCAGCTGCAACCAGCAGGAAATGCTACAGGAGAGACCATGACAAAAATCATAGACATAGACATTAGGATTTCCACCAAATGTGTAGAATGTCCTCAATATCCATTGTCGCATGAATAGCGCAGGTGAACACGAAAGAAAGTCTGCGTTCCACCTTAAGGAGGTAAGCAGGTCAAGGATTGATGTGATCTCAGACTCTGCACAGTTACCCCGGCGCCACTTAACGAGGCCTAAAATAATGGGGAGTTAAAGAATGTGATGTTAAAAGCGTCTGATAATGTAGAAGGCTTTAACCCTGGAAGCCATTTTACCAAAACATCCTCTATCTGGAACTCTATGTTGACCTAGTACTTAGTCTGCTCATGGAAGTGCTTCCTTGCCAGTGCTTCCTTGCCAGAATCACTGCTTGGTAGTACCTCCAGATATTAGGTACACCCAAACCACCCCATCTTTAGGATAAATTAAGAATTGGTTGTTTAACCTTGCCAGCCTACGACCCCTACCCGCAAAATAAATTTCACTACATGTTTTTGCAGCAAATAAATATACAGTATTTCAGAATTGCTGCACCTTTTCTAATGCATTGTTGAACAGCATAGTGCCCATTCAGCGTTTATCTTGTTACTGCAGATAGGTAGGTTAGTGTTTTTCAAATGTATTAGCACCTCCATACCATTTACCACTAGAGTTATGTTGCTTAATCTTTTTGGTGACATACCCTTTGGAGAACAAAAATGTTCCTAGCTAGGCTACTCCTGTTTTATTCTAGGAGACAGATAGCCTTCAAATGGAAAAATGCCTCAGCACCAACTAATGCAGAGTTTTTTCGTTTCTGTCCATACAGATCTACCTATTTATAAAAATGGATATGACACCAGAGGTTCCAAGAAAAAATTATATAAGATTTGCAAGAGCTAGTTCAAAATTGACAAGAAAATGTAATAAGTGTTGCGCCTGATTTATTAATGTACAAATATTATGCCCCTGAGCAATGTATGTCGCTTGGCGGGAGGGGGGAGGACTGGCAGACCAGGGGGACATTGATGAAATAATGTAATGTTTTGTATGTTGTATTTACTTATGTAAAAAACAATAAGAGCTTTTTTTCTCACAATAAAAAAGATGGTTTACTAGTGAATACCTACTGCAGGATGAAATGAACTAGAGGAGGATGAAAACAAAGAAGGTAGATACTTTCCCAGGTAGAGGGAAGCTTCTGGATGGTCCACAAGCTTCCTGTGTCCTCTTCACCTTCCCTGTAGCTGTGCCCAGACTTTCTGAACATATCTGACAACATTTTACTATTATTTATTGGATTTATACAGCAGCAACATATTACGCACAGCTATACAATACATATGATTACAGACAATGATAACGGGGAGACCGACAACAAAATGCAGGCAATAAGCAATAAGATGCACCAACACAATACAGGTAATAAGCAAAAAGATACTCAACACAAAACAGGTAGTAATACAATCTAGAGGGAGGGGTGGTGACAGAAAAGGAGTGGGGTTGCATTGAGGTTCTCGGCAGAGAGAGTTAGGGCAGTGGATAGGCCTCCTTGAAGCGGTGAGTTTTGAGGGCTTGTTTGAAAGGGTTGAAGGAGGGGGAAAACCTGATGGGCAGTGGGAGAAAGTTTCACAGGATGGGGGCAGCTCTAGTTAAGTCCTGTAGTTGTGCATTGGAATGCGAGATGGCTGGGGTGGTTAGGAGGATGTTGTTGGAGGAGAGAAGTGGGCGAACAGGTGTGTATTTGCTGACTACCATTTTATTCAGAATATATTCTCATCTCTGCACTTTCTGTCATGTACGAACGCAGCCAGAGTGAACCTGTGCAAATACGACTGCACCTGTTAAGTAAGCAGACCATGCTCGTCTCTGTGCTACGGCAAAGGTGCAGCCATACTCACACAGGTGCAGTGCGGCCAAGTTCGTGCACAAAGGGGAGCTTGGCCACCAACTAGAGGGTTCTGGGCAGTTGCAGCAGTCTCAAGGAGGATCCAAAGCCTCTTCATAGGTTTTTTGTTTTAATCAGCCTTGGGTTTGCCTTAAAGCTATACGTAAGATTATGTTAAAATACAGAGATAACACTACTTCTCTAAAGCCAAGTTTTCTGCATCATTTATGTTTTCCCATGTTCACCAGCTTGGGAGAACTGTAGCAAATTGGAGCTTATATGGTTCAAGTAGTTTCATTGTAAAAAGCATGACTTTAAAGCGGAATATAACCCTGCATTTCAACTTTGCTCTAAAACATTATTTACAGTATATTATATGCAACCAGCATTTTTTTTTTTCACTAGACCAGCATTGGAAGGGTTACACAGGGCTTTAAAGTCCCTGGAGATTTTTGCAGACGCATCCGAACTTGAGTTAGATACTTTTTGTTTACACAAATGTATCTAAGTGTTTATTGTGACTCATCTCTCTCACTGAGAAGGAGTTGGAGGACAGCCAAAGAGTGTGTAACATTTCTAAATATATACATATAACTAAATAGAATGTAACTATCTGAACGTCTGCACGGAACTTAAAACCTCTGTGTTTAACCCTTCCAATGCTGGTCTAGTAAAAAAAAAATGCTTTTTGCATATAATATGCTGTAAATAATGTTTTAGAGCAAAGTTGAACTGCAGGGTTATATTCCGCTTTAAACATTGCTGCGGATGTGGATTTGCTATATATTGGAGTTAAGCTCTTCTTTAAATTATATTTAAGAACAATGCCTTGATGAGTGTTATTATGCCTTCCTGTACCAGTGTTGAAAGATGTTTTGGACATTTTTGTAACTAGGAAAATACAGCAGAGGATTTTTTCTGCTTAAGTTTTTGGATGGCTGCAAACATAGCTAGGTAAAGGTACTTGAATAAATAAAACAGTTAATAGACTTCTATCACAAAAAAAATTAAAATACATTTATATAAGTTGAACATTTGAACCTATCAGATCTGTCAGATTTCCACTACCTACTTTCTACTATAATTGTAAGTGATATCGACATATTAGAAAAGTAATTTATAGTGCATTTAACTCTCAGACAAATATGCATTTTAAATGTATATATTTTAAATGTTACCATTTTTCATGATAGTGGCCCTTTAATTTCTAAACACTTGAGAAATTGCTACAGGTGAAAGTACATGTCTTGTTACCGCAACCAGCCTTATCTTTGACTTTTAATTGCACAGACAAAAATTATTTTCTTTAGTTAAATAGTCCTTTATATATTTTAAAGGTGTGAGTGTGATACCAGCTTAGGCAATGTTTTGTTTCTTTAGACACTTTAACAGAATAACCTTTCACACAGACTCACCTAGTAGTCTGGAAGTACAGGACAAGTTTATGTGTATTAATAATATTAAAGAGACTCCGTAACAAAAGTTGCATCCTGTTTTTTATCATCCTACAAGTTCAAAAAGCTATTCTAATGTGTTCTGGCTTACTGCAGCACTATCACTGTCTCTGTAATAAATCAATGTATCTTTCCCCTGTCAGACTTGTCGGCCTGTGTCTGGAAGGCTGCCAAGTTCTTCAGTGTTCTGGTTCTGCTATGAACTCCCCCTTCCAGGCCCCTCTATGCACACTGCCTGTGTGTTATTTAGGATTAGAGCAGCTTCTCTCTTCTCTCTTATCTTTTACAAGCTGGATAAATCGTCCTCTGAGCTGGCTGGGCTTTCACATACTGAAGAATTACAGACAAGGGCAAAGCTGTTTGCAGGAAGAAACAAGCAGCCTGAAACTTCAGTGCATGAGAACAGGGGGAAAGAAACACACAAATGATCTCTTGAGATTCACAAGGAAGGCTGTATACAGCCTGCTTGTGTATGGATGTATTTTCTATGTGTGGACATACTGTACATCAACCTACTTCCTGTTTTGGTGGCCATTTTGTTTGTTTATAAACAAACTTTTCAAAAATGTTTTTAACCACTTTTAATGCGGCGAGGAGCGGCACAATTGTGTTAGAGGGTAATAGGAGATGTCCCCTAACGCACTGGTATGTTTACTTTTCTGCGATTTTAACAATACAGATTCTCTTTAAAACTCTAAAGCTGGGTACTATTTTCCGTGTGATAGATGGATCCGATTTATACAATCCCTCATGTCTGATATTACTCCCGATCGATTCTGCGCTCGATTTCTCATAGAAGTGAATGGAAAAAGATAAGAAAAAGGAGCAAAGATAAGAGAATGGAGCGCAGAATAGAGTGCAGAATCGAGAGGAAAAACCGATTGAGTCGGAAAATCGCATGGAAAATCTTACCGTGTGTACCCAGCATAAGATATTGAGCATTTAAAGAGTGTGGAAACTTTTAACAAGCATGCTACTTAAAGTCAAATAAATGGATTAAATCACAGGACTGACATTCATTCTATTTATTTTTAGAAATGTAAACAATCTTTTATATTTTGTTCCTTTAGGAACAGATTGAAGCTATTTTTGAAAATACCGTATCTGCTAGAACCAATTCCTCTGTAAGATTATTTCACATTTTCACAGCTGTCATGGTGAATGGCTTTTTCCATGTCTGGAGATTAAATCCCTTTTCCCCTCTAATCACAACAGCTGCCTTTATGTCTTTTGTGGCAAACGTAAAATGAGCAGCTTTCCACTGAATTTTCTAAATGATCCTTTAATTTATATAAAGATGTTCATGTCCCTCTGAATAAACTCTTGTCAAAAGGCTAATACAGTTAATTATTGTTCCTTTTAACTTAGTTCCCCCATGATCTCTATAGCTGTATTTATTTTCTTTCTGCTGTCTTACTAAACATATTTTCTATGATCTGCTGCCCATAATGGAACTGCATGTTCAATAATAATAATAATAATAATAATAATAATAATAATAATAATAATAATAATAATGTTTAATATAGGAGCAAAATAGCAAAAATCTCTTAAAATATACCCGAGGGAAACCTCAGGTACAAAAATAAATACTTACCTAAAAAGAAGGAAGCCTTTGAATGCTATAGAGGCTTCCCATGTCATCTTCCAATCCCCAGGCTTGTTAGTAAATACTCCCTTTCCAGTCACGACTGTGGCGGAGCCACACTGGGCCTGCATGATTATGGCCACGCCTGCACAGTAAGTCGAAGCCGCTCGAGCAAAGAGAGCAGCCCCAATGTGGAGCTGTGGCAGAGAACTAGAGGGCAGCGTGGGAAGCCTCTAGATGATCCGGGGGCTCCCCTTTACTAAGGTAGGTACTTACTTTTTTACATATTCCCTGCCTTGAGTTCTCTTTTAGTCAATGATTGGTGTATGCTTGCACTAGAAATTGCAGACTGGGATTGCTTACTGCTACTGCTAAGTCTGTGATATACAAGTAAATCCACATTATTTTCCATCAGTGACTCTCCCATTCCCATGATCCATTCTCTCCTCCCCCGGCCACCCCACCCTCACCCCCAACAATATAATATGGTGTGATATTTGCTTATATATGTAAGCTTTGAGTCATCTATGTAACTACCCAAATATTGGCACATTTTAACCACTTGAGGACCTAGGGCTTTCTACCCCTTAAGGACCGGCCACTTTTTTTCCATTTAGACCACTGCAGCTTTCACGGTTTATTGCTCGCTCATACAACCTACCACCTAAATGAATTTTGGCTCCTTTTCTTCTCACTAATAAAGCTTTCTTTTGGTGCTATTTGATTGCTCCTGCGATTTTTACTTTTTATTATATTCAGCAAAAAAGACATGAATTTTGGCAAAAAAATGATTTTTTTTAACTTTCTGTGCTGACAGTTTTCAAATAAAGTAAAATTTCTGTATACATGCAGCGCGAAAAATGTGGACAAACATGTTTTTGATTAAAAAAAACCATTCAGTGTATATTTATTGGTTTGGGTAAAAGTTATAGCGTTTACAAACTATGGTGCAAAAAGTGAATTTTCCCATTTTCAAGCATCTCTGACTTTTCTGACCCTCTGTCATGTTTCATGAGGGGCTAGAATTCCAGGATAGTATAAATACCCCCCAAATGACCCCATTTTGGAAAGAAGACATCCCAAAGTATTCACTGAGAGGCATAGTGAGTTCATAGAAGATATTATTTTTTGTCACAAGTAAGCGGAAAATGACACTTTGTGAAAAAAAAAAAAAAAAAAAGTTTCCATTTCTTCTAACTTGCGACAAAAAAAAAATGAAATCTGCCACGGACTCACCATGCCCCTCTCTGAATACCTTGAAGGGTCTACTTTCCAAAATGGGGTCATTTGTGGGGTGTGTTTACTGTCCTGACATTTTGGGGGGTGCTAAATTGTAAGCACCCCTGTAAAGCCTAAAGGTGCTCATTGGACTTTGGACCCCTTAGCGCAGTTAGGCTGCAAAAAAGTGCCACACATGTGGTATTGCCGTACTCAGGAGAAGTAGTATAATGTGTTTTGGGGTGTATTTTTACACATACCCATGCTGGGTGGGAGAAATATCTCTGTAAATGACAATTTGTTAATTTTTTTTACACACAATTGTCCATTTACAGAGATCTTTCTCCCACACAGCATGGGTATGTGTAAAAATACACCACAAAACACATTATACTACTTCTCCTGAGTACGGCGATACCACATGTGTGGCACTTTTTTGCACCCTAACTGCGCTAAAGGGCCCAAAGTCCAATGAGTACCTTTAGAATTTCACAGGTCATTTTGAGAAATTTCGTTTCAAGACTACTCCTCACGGTTTAGGGCCCCTAAAATGCCAGGGCAGTATAGGAACCCCACAAATGACCCCATTTTAGAAAGAAGACACCCCAAGGTATTCCGTTAGGAGTATGGTGAGTTCATAGAAGATTTTATTTTTTGTCAAAAGTTAGCGGAAAATGACACTTTGTGAAAAAACACAATTAAAATCAATTTCCGCTAACTTTTGACAAAAAATAAAATCTTCTATGAACTGACCATACTCCTAACGGAATACCTTGGGGTGTCTTCTTTCTACACATGTGGTATCGCCATACTCGGGAGAAGTAGTACAATGTGTTTTGGGGTGTATTTTTACACATACCCATGCTGGGTGGGAGAAATACCTCTGTAAATGGACAATTGTGTGTAAAAAAATCAAAAGATTGTCATTTACAGAGGTATTTCTCCCACCCAGCATGGGTATGTGTAAAAATACACCCCAAAACACATTATACTACTTCTCCCGAGTACGGCGATACCACATGTGTGGCACTTTTTTGCACCCTAACTGCACTAAGGGGCCCAAAGTCCAATAAGTACCTTTAGGATTTCACAGGTCATTTTTGTTTCAAGACTACTCCTCACGGTTTAGGGCCCCTAAAATGCCAGGGCAGTATAGGAACCCCACTAATGACCCCATTTTAGAAAGAAGACACCCCAAGGTATTCCGTTAAGAGTATGGTGAGTTCATAGAAGTTTTTATTTTTTTTGTCACAAGTTAGCGGAAATTGATTTTAATAGTTTTTTTTCACAAAGTGTCATTTTCCGCTAACTTGTGACAAAAAATAAAATCTTCTATGAACTCACCATACTCCGTACGGAATACCTTTGGGTGTCTTCTTTCTAGAATGGGGTCATTTGTGGGGTTCCTATACTGCCCTGGCATTTTAGGGGCCCTAAACCGTGAGGAGTAGTCTTGAAACCAAATGTCGCAAAATGACCTGTGAAATCCTAAAGGTACTCATTGGACTTTGGGCCCCTTAGCGTACTTAGGGTGTAAAAAAGTGCCACACATGTGGTACCGCCGTACTCAGGAGAAGTAGTATAATGCGTTTTGGGGTGTATTTTTACACATACCCATGCTAAGTTGGAGAAATATCTCTGTAAATGACAATTGTTTGATTTTTTTACACACAATTGTCCATTTACATAGAAATTTCTCCCATCCAGCATGGGTATGTGTAAAAATACACCCCAAAACACATTATACTACTTTTCCTGAGTACGGCGGTACCACATGTGTGACAATTTTTTGCAGCCTAGGTGCGCTAAGGGGCCCAACGTCCTATTCACAGGTCATTTTGAAGCATTTGTTTTCTAGACTACTCCTCGCGGTTTAGGGCCCCTAAAATGCCAGGGCAGTATAGGAACCCCACAAGTGACCCCATTTTAGAAAGAAGACACCCCAAGGTATTCCGTTAGGTGTATGGCGAGTTCATAGAAGATTTTATTTTTTGTCACAAGTTAGTGAAAAATGACACTTTGTGAAAAAAAACCAATAAAAATTAATTTCCGCTAACTTTTGACAAAAAATAAAATCTTCTATGAACTCGTCATACACCTAACAGAATACCTTGGGGTGTCTTTTTTTCTAAAATGGGGTCACTTGTGGGGTTCCTATACCGCCCTGGCATTTTACAGGCCCAAAACCGTGAGTAGTCTGGAAACCAAATGTCTCAAAATGACTGTTCAGGGGTATAAGCATCTGCAAATTTTGATGACAGGTGGTCTATGAGGGGGGGAATTTTGTGGAACCGGTCATAAGCAGGGTGGCCTTTTAGATGACAGGTTGTATTGGGCCTGATCTGATGGATAGGAGTGCTAGGGGGGTGACAGGAGGTGATTGATGGGTGTCTCAGGGGGTGGTTAGAGGGGAAAATAGATGCAATCAATGCACTGGGGAGGTGATCGGAAGGGGGTCTGAGGGTTTGGCCGAGTGATCAGGAGCCCACACGGGGCAAATTAGGGCCTGATCTGATGGGTAGGTGTGCTAGGGGGTGACAGGAGGTGATTGATGGGTGTCTCAAGGTGTGATTAGAGGGGGGAATAGATGCAAGCAATGCACTGGCGAGGTGATCAGGGCTGGGGTCTGAGGGCATTCTGAGGGTGTGGGTGGGTGATTGAGTGCCCTAGGGGCAGATAGGGGTCTAATCTGATAGGTAGCAGTGACAGTGGGTGATTGATGGGTAATTAGTGGGTGTTTAGGGTAGAGAATAGATGGAAACACTGCGCTTGGGTGGTGATCTGATGTCGGATCTGCGGGCGATCTATTGGTGTGGGTGGGTGATCAGTTTGCCCGCAAGGGGCAGGTTAGGGGCTGATTGATGGGTGGCAGTGACAGCGGGTGATTGATGGGTGGCAGTGACAGGGGGTGATTGATGGGTGGCAGTGACAGGGGGTGATTGATGGGTGATTGATAGGTGATTGACAGGTAATCAGTGGGTTATTACAGGGGAGAACAGATGTAAATATTGCACTGGCGAATTGATAAGGGGGGGTCTGAGGGCAATCTGAGCGTGTAGGCGGGCGATTGGGTGCCCGCAAGGGGCAGATTAGGGTCTGATCTGATGGGTAACAGTGACAGGTGGGGATAGGTGGTGATAGGGGGTGATTGATGGGTAATTAGTGGGTGTTTAGAGGAGAGAATAGATGTAAACGCTGCGCTTGGGTGGTGATCTGATGTCGGATCTGCGGGCGATCTATTGGTGTGGGTGGGTGATCAGATTGCCCGCAAGGGGCAGGTTAGGGGCTGATTGTTGGGTGGCAGTGACAGGGGGTGATTGATGGGTGATAGGTGATTGGCAGGTGATTGACAGGTGATCAGTGGGTTATTACAGGGAAGGACAGATGTAATTAATGCACTGGCTAATTGATAAGGGGGGGGGGGGTGTCTGAGGGCAATCTGAGCGTGTGGGCGGGTGATTGGGTGCCCGCAAGGGGCAGATTAGGGTCTGATCTGATAGTGACAGGTGGTGATAGGGGGTGATTGATGGGTGATTGATGGGTAATTAGTGGGTGTTTAGAGAAGATAACAGATGTAAACAATACATTTGGGAGGTAATCTGACGGCGGATTTGCGGGCGATCTAATGGTGTGGATGGGTGATCAGATTGCCCGCAAGGGGCAGGTTAGGGGCTGATTGATGGGTGGCAGTGACAGGGGGTGACAGGGGGTGATTGATGGGTGATAGGTGATTGGCAGGTGATTGACAGGTGATCAGTGGGTTATTACAGGGAAGAACAGATGTAATTAATGCACTGGTGAATTGATAAGGGGGGGTCAGAGGGCAATCTGAGCGTGTGGGCGGGTGATTGGGTGCCCGCAAGGGGCAGATTAGGGTCTGATCTGATAGGTAAAAGTGACAGGTGGTGATAGGGGGTGATTGATGGGTGATTGATGGGTAATTAGAGGGTGTTTAGAGGAGAGAATAGATGTAAACAATGGATTTGGGAGGTGATCTGATGTCGGATCTGCGGGCGATCTATTGGTGTGGGGGGGTGATCAGATTGCCCGCAAGGGGCAGGTTAGGGGCTGGCTGATGGGTGGCAGTGACAGGGGGTGATTGACGGGTGATTGATGGGTGATTGACAGGTGATTGACAGGTGATTGACAGGTGATTGACAGGTGATCAGGGGGATAGATGCATACAGTAAACAGGGGGGGTGGTCTGGGGGGGGGGGGTCTGGGGAGAATCTGAGGGGTGGGGGTGATCAGGAGGGGGCAGGGAGCAGGGTGGGGGATAAAAAAAAAATAGCGTTGACAGATAGTGACAGGGAGTGATTGATGGGTGATTAGGGGGGTGATTGGGTGCAAACAGGGGTCTGGGGGGTGGGCAGGGGGGGGTCTGATGGGTGCTGTTAGCGATCTGGGGCAGGGGGGGGGGAAAAATCAGTGTGCTTGGTGCAGACTAGGGTGGCTGCAGCCTGCCCTGGTGGTCCCTCGGACACTGGGACCACCAGGGCAGGAGGCAGCCTGTATAATACACTTTGTAAACATTACAAAGTGTATTATACACTTTGTATGCGGCGATCGCGGGGTTAACATCCCGCCGGCGCTTCCGTATAGCCGGCGGGATGTTGCGGCGGGTGAGCGGCGCCAGGCGGAGGCGGAGGATCGCGTCACTGATGACGCGATCGCTCCGCCCATGCCCCTACAAGGACCGCCGCCAATTGTCAATACGGCGGTCCTTGCGGGGTGCACTTCCCGGCCGCCAATTGTACATACGGCGGTCGGGAAGTGGTTAAATTGAAAGCACATTGTAAATTTTGGATATCTTTGACTTGATTGAAATTACATTAGGCAGCATTCACACTTGTCTGTTTTTGTGTGCATTTTCTGCACAGGAGAACACATTTAAACTGAGAATTAATGTAAATCAATTGGGCAGTTCACACTTTAATACATTTTTCACCTGCAGAAAAAAAAAACGGACAGCAGTGCAGCATACAGTAATTCTGCACTTTTTGCAGACTTTCTCTGTCAATTATATTAGCTGATGTAAAAAAACGTGTGGGGTACAGAAAACGCATGCAGAAAAATGCACACAGAAAACGTACACTGAAGTGTGAATGCTGACTTCAAGTTCTTTGGCCTTGGTTTACTAAATGAAGGGAAAATTACTGTACACAGACAGGATGCGGGAATCTTGCTGGTAATTACGAAAGTGATATAACACAACATGCTTTATATAGGCAACATCATTGCTTCTGTGATGGGGTTACCCAATAAGTGTAACATGAGTTACACTAGCAATGCACACAACCTACACCAAACCCCAGTAAAACCGTGCATGGCAACTTTTTTCTGGGGTTTAGTGAATCACCCCAGACTACTGTAATGCTAAGAGTTTGATGAATGTAATCACCCGCATATTGTTCTTCTTACTAAATGTGTCATATGGTTGCTCCTGATTGACCCACCCAACAATAGAATCCAGAGAAGACAAAAAGAAAAGGTGGCCATACACCTATAGATAGCCACCAGATCGACAATCAGATAGATCCCTCTATGATTGCATCTGATCAGAGAAGGATCTATTGGCTGCCCAGACACTGTACACAGATTTTGAATCAATTTCACCATGAAACTGATTTAAAATCAGTGGAGCTGTCCCACTATCACCTGTATGGCCAACCAGGTCTCGCCCATCTGTGCTCCCCCCTGGCAGCATAACTCTCCTCTATCCTGCTGGCCCATGTCCTTCCGTGTCCACATGCCGCGGGTCTCCTCCACCCTGTGTCCTCTTCTCTTCCTGGTAATGGGACACGAGCTGAAATTCAACCACTAGAGGGCCGACGTGTAAGCTGGCCTCATGTATGCTGCCAGACCTCTAGTGTTTGAACTTCAGACCTTGATGAGAAGAGGACACAGGAAGGAAGACCCAGGGCATGAAGTAAATCACTGCACAAGGGACAGGTAAGAGTACTGCCAACCCTATGCGTCTGTCATCGTCAGATTGAATACCACTCGTGACATGCTCCTTACCCGCTGCTTACAAAATTTTCTGCCCTGGGCGATCAATTGATTCAATCAATTTCCAATGGAAATTGATAGTTCAGGCAATGTATGCGTTAGCGATCTCTAACAGATCAATGCATAAGATCGTCTCGTTTATGGACAGCTTACATTGTGCCACAGTTCCAATCTCACTTTGCCCATAAAACCAATATTTTGCCCCCTTTTCCTCACTACACTGTTTGTATTCACCTATATTCCGTCCTGAATACTAATTTAAATGTTGGGCTAAAAAAAGGTTTGAAATTTGTGAAAAAATTATTGTAATTGCAAAATTGCAAAGAATGTGTTCCCATTAAAGTGTATGGAGAATTTCTAATACTTTAAGTTAAATAGCCCACATTCACCAACATAAATAATACCCAAGTACTTTGCAGGCTCAGAATGCTGGTCTTATGGCTTTTGCGACTACGTGCAAATGACTTTCGGATCAGCTTCTTGGCAGCAACTTTGATTACCCCCTGGTCTCTGATCTTTTAAGGTGCATACACACGCCAGATTTTTGCGTTCAACTGTCCAAATGTCCAAAAGACTTGGTTTGAACGATCCACTTGGCGGATCGTTCAAATCCAGTCTAATCAGGTGAACGACCGACCGTACACACGCCCGATTTGACGTCCAAACGACCGGACGTTCAAACGTCCAAATGACCGGTCATTTGAAAAAATCCGACGTATGTATGCACCTTCAGTCTTCATATTTGGGCATTCTAGGGTGGGCTAGGGTGAAGAACCAAAGCAAGCTCTGCTTCATTAATCTGTACAATGCATGCTATCAGGAAAATCTAAAGAGGAGGAGGAGGAGGGAAGACTCTTTTTCTGACCTACATTCCAGGAGCTGCACAAGTTGAATGACATCATTGCATAAGAAAGGTCAACAGAACATTTCAGACAACAGGTGGAGGATGTAATTAAATAAGTTACATGTAATATATTGGGCTAAAAAAAAAAAGCTGTACAGTTTCAATCCTGGGACTGGAGATGCACCTTGCAAAAAGCTAAAGCCAAGCTGCTATCCGAGGCTAACAAAAGGTTTGTTACGCTCAGTGGTATATTCTCCACAGTCAGCATGACATGCATAACCTAACGTGAAGGAGACACACATGCAAGCACAAGGAACCAGGATATCCCCAGTTTAGTGGAGGAGAGGACTAACTCCAATAGGAGATGTGGCGAACAGAACAGGCGTAGATCCGAACAGCCACAAACAATACTTTCACCTTAGTGGCTCAGCGCAAGGTAGCGCTGAGCGCATTAACTAGAACTCAGAAGATCAGGACAGGTAGACAGAATTAACGCTTGTTTAACTAGTCACTGCTTTAGTGACAGCAAGCATCCATAACAAGACAGACTGGAATGAGGCAGCCAATGCGAATGCAGCGATGGCGTGCCTCACAAGGACAGGACAGAATAGTCAGGAAATAGCAGAGTCAAGGCAGGCAGACGCAATACAAGCAAATATACAATAGGTATGCTATCCTAGCATATTACAATTACAGCTATCAATGAAACTACAAACGACTAACATATGTGTATATCAGCGATGAACCGATATATAACATAAGCAAGGAACACTAGCTAGGAACTGGAGCAATACAAGGAACAGGACTAGGAAGGATTCGCTACTTCTACGCAGAAGTGAGCGCAATCCACACAAGGTAACAGGAATAGGACTAAACTAACTAAGCACGGGTGATCACGCTAAGCGCAACCTACAGAAACGTGCTGGAAACTGACTGACTGAACACTGGATATAAACAGTTCGAGTACATATATATCAGCGACACTGATGTATTAACGTAACACGAATACAAGGAAAATAACAAACGCGCTAGTATGTGTATATATCGGCGATGAACCAATATATGATGCAAGACCAGCAAAGTAACACATACTGATAAACAGGATCAGGACAAGAAGGACTCACTGACCCCTTCGCAGGAGTCAGTGCAGTCCACACGAGATCTAGGAACAGGGGGGAGGGCCCGGACAGAGTAACAGACTGATCTGAAACTATGATAGCCCGTGGAGCCCTGCAGGAAGCAGATCTTTATACTGAGGTCATCCAATGGGAGCAGACATGCAGATTCCCACACTGGTGAATGGTAATTATTCAATCCTGAGCTGGCCAGAACTGCAGAGCAACTGCAGATGGAATCAGCAACTAGTTTGAGTGCAAACAAAACTATGCAAGCAAATGCATGTCATGAAATCAGAACTGCTTGGGCTGCAATACAACTGCAGCCAGCAGTACACGCCGCAGAAGCGATCGTGACAAGGTTCCAGTTTTAATACTTTACTGCAATGGAAGCTGGTCTCTGTACGGGCTGAAAGAATCAGTTAATGTAGGGGAACTCAGGGAATTATGTCATTCCACTCACATTAATACAGCTGGATCACTGGATGCAGGATTTAAAGGAAGTTATTTATCATCCGGAATAACCACAAAGGAATCATAAAAAAGTAAAATTCAGCTTTGGTTTTAATTTGGCAAATATGATGCTGTCCTCTCCCTGCTGTCACTACGTAATGCATGCCTCTTTTCTTTTTATTTCACTGGAGAATACGGCAACTAAACACTATGAAAGATCTTTATTCTATTAAACGTGCTTTCTCCTAAGATTTTATATTCAAACATCAAAACTATAACTTAAACTCAGCATGTTTTCTGCACTGTAGTATAATAACTTGCTTGGCATGTAAGCATTTAAGCACCACAATGAAGTTTTTAAAAAATATTTTCCAACACAATTTAACTATTTACCACAATGTGGGCGCTATATCTACATCCTGCAGGACTTCATTTATATTTTTTATACTTCTCTTCCCTTTCGTATTATGTCTTACTAGTGCTATTTTGGGGTCTCAGACCCAAGGGAAGAATTGTACAGTAAAACTGTATTGACCTGTAGTGTTTCCAATATCATGCTCTATTTATAGTTTGTGGTCGACTGTGTAATTTAAACTTGAATTCAAATTCCCCATGTGGAAAAAGAGAGTACACACTTCATTTATCTCTGTGTCATGGAATACTGGAAGTATTCTGTACCGGAATCTGAAAGAGTGGGTGTTTCTCTCAGTTTTTTATTTTTACTTTTTTGTTGTTTCAGAGCTTGCGCTGATCACCATCACAGACTCCACCACGTACTCCTCTTTGTATCAGAGGGTGCTTGAAGATAGTATGTGCCTATTATTAGAATGGAGCGCAACCAAAAGTGGAGAGTGAAAAACAAATTAAAACGTTATAGTAAACATAAGAAAGAATGGCTAAAAATTAGAAGGTGGTTGTGAATGGACTGTGCAAGCAAGAAACAACCCACAATGCACAGCTGAAAAGTTTCTACACTGAGAGTTTGAAAAATATTCTGTCAGTTTGATGCCAGAGACAGGTAAAAAATAATAAGTGCCTAGTTGACAGAGCTGGATCATTCACAAGGCAATCCTAGGCAGCTTCCTAGGGCCTGAAATGCAAGCTCCCACAAAATCTAACTGAAAAAGTCAGGTGATTATTAGTATTGGACAAAAACTGCGATTTTGCCTAGAACACCATGCCATCTTAAAGGAATACTATCGATTCACATATTTTTTTTCAATTGACCCAGGAATTGTTTGGGAAGTGCTGCTAAGTACTGGTGTATACATTTTAGTAGCAACTTCTGTGTTTACTGTTATCATAATACTTTTTAAACTTTACTGACGCCAAAACTGACGGCAGACTGAGCCATGAGGAGAGGGGAAATTCCCCTCACACTTGATCAGTTAACTCTGACTATGTGTAGCTCTGTGTGTGACAGAGAGAACAGCTGCAGCTCCTGTGTCCTGTGTTTATGACTGAAGTGTCTGAAGAGAGCAGAGGAAATGTAACTAATTCTCACAGCTTTTCATACTATTTTTGCTTTCAGAGTTTGATATGTTTGATATTTGCTTTCTGTAGTCTGATATGCAACTCTGGCTGTGCTTTGAAGCAGAAACCCCTTCTGCAATTGATTTGTCCCAATATAGCTAAATCCTACCCTCAATAAATTACAGCTTTTGCCTCTGATATTTAACATGAAAAGTAGGAAAGTGTTTACACAGCTACTTAGACATTATTTGTACATTGTCATTTTAGAACACTTGGGTATCGATAGTATTCCATTAATCCATTTCGAGCACCAGGTGAGACAGCCAACTCTGTACTTACTTCTTCTCAGAGGAAAAACTGTTATCTGTTAATTTACCATCAAATATATTACTGCAAAGTCAGTTTTCATAGTTTGTTAGGGCAAATTACATTTATCTTTATATGCTTGAATTAGGATAAAGTACGAATATTACTGCATAATGTTTAAAAAGGAAATACTTTGCTTTTTCCAGTAATTACTTTTTCACTGTATGTTGGCACATATTCTATAGAAACCTAGCAACAGAGTTGACAAACCACTTTCAATAACTGTCTCTTGTTCAAACCCTTAATGCATTAAGGACAATATAATCAGAGTGTATTCATCAGACACATTTTTAATATATTTTTTACATGTTAAAGCGGTCTAAAACCTGGACATAATATTCAATAAAAACATGTTTTCCTACTTTTTACAGTTATCATATTTGCTTTTGTGCATAAGTATTATTATTCATTCAGAAATTACAAGTGTCCAAAGTACACTTTTTTGCTCTGAGAGCTGACTTTGCATTTTATTCATAACTGGGTTTTTTTTCATCTTGAAATATAAGTAGAAATACTTTCTGATTGTCTGTCTGTGTTCAGGAGAGTCTGCAGTGTCAGAGAAGTGTTTGTTTACTTTCCTCACTTGATACAATGAAACACAAGATAACATTATCTCCAGTTCGGATGAGTCCAGGTTTCCCGGCATTGAACTTTTCTGTCCCGTGTTTAACCCTTTGAATGCTGTTTTAGTAAAACAAAAATGCTGGTAGTATATAATACAAGAACATTTAAAGGGACTCCGAGCTCAAAATCAAAATTAAATTCGTACTCACCTTGGGCTTTCTGCAGCCCCACGTAGGTTGGGAGGTCCCATGGCGGCGTCCTGACTCTTCTCCCAGGCCTTCTCCCAGAGATGGCTGCCCGGCGGCTTCCGGGCGGCTCCAGCCGACACTGGCCTAAGTGTCGCGCTCCTTCTTCCGCATACGTCACGTATGACTTCAAACGCCAGCCGCCTCGCGTCATCATGGCGGGCGGCGTGACAGTACGGCGCATGTGCAAATAAATTGCACATGCGCTGTACTGTCACGCCGGCCGTTCTTGGATGGTTGCAAGAAGTTGCTGTCAGAGGATGTTTTGGTACCATTCTTTATACATGACTGTGTTCTTAGGCAAAATTGTGAGTGAGCCCCAACCCCCCCCCCCCCACACACACACACACTGCTGCCAGTTATTCAGTAGTGTTGTGTTACTGTCTACCTGTACTACCACTTGGACCCATAAACTGACTGCTTGAGGAGGGATTAAATGATGACTGATAAAACTCTCGGTAGCCACTGTGATACAAAAAAATGAACTGTGACAGACTGCAGTACCCTATTGAAGTTGTTCTACATGTACTGCTAAACAGAGGTATCTCATCAGTGGGGGCCAGCCACCTAACTTTTGGCAGCAACATGGAGAGAGCATACATCCGTATGGTAAGAGTACAACAAGGACAAAAGCCAAGCTCTGCTCTCTGTGATTGCCACCAGGGCCGGGCCGAGGCAGAGGCTGAAGAGGCTCTTGCCTCAGGGCGCGGTGTAGGACGGGGCTGTGCATGCTCTTAACTTTCTCTGCAGTATCTCGGGTGTGACAACCATGCTTTGAGCCATGCTCCCCCAATCATCTGAAGTTTAGAGCACATGTCTGCCATACACTAGATACACCTTTGGTCAAGAGTCACAGTGTACCTATGTTTGGGAGAGGAATGCCATTCTGTCCCTGCTGCTGGGATATAGAAATATTCATCTGCACATATACTGAGTCTGTGGTGCTTTTTCACATTGATAACATCAATCGTTTATAACAGCCTTGGGAAAATACATAATGGATATGGAAGCCTTATCTATTACTTTACACTAATTTCCTGTTGTTGCAGGAAGAGAAATTGGTGCAACTCTTGTTTTTCATTCAGTGTTCGCTATTCCCTTAGGAACGTTAAGCATGTTCTAAATATTTGCTTTAATTATAATAGCTATTGTGTACATTTCCAGTAGCTGCTGAATAAGAATTTCAGACTAATTGTTCATTGATGACTGCAGTAAATTTTATTTCGCTCAAGGTCAGGGTAACCACTTTGCTTTCGTTTTTCCTTTATTCTGGCATTATACTAAGATTTTTGTCATTGGTAATGAAAACACTTTGTAAGCCAGGTCTCTGGCGTGTTCAGTGAACACAAAGCTGAGCTGATCATTTACTTTTATGATGGAAAATACCAACATAGTTATAACAGATACAATAAATGTAAAAGCCTTTTGATAACCGAACACCATTTAAAGCTATTGCCTACATTTTTGTTTGACTTGATATTTTCATAAAAATAGAGTGGATGTTTGCTAGATACACATTTTTGTTAAAATGAAGACTTAAAAATGTGTTTTCTCGTGCACATTGACTTAAATTCATTTTGTGAAAATGGGGTATGAAAATTTTACCAGCATTTAGTTATTACAGCCCCTTTTATATGCAATATACCTAGCCCTCCATGGGTAACACATAGGGTGCACATATGCACAGGATCAGCACCATGGAAAGCTTTCTATTCCACAGGAAATGTCAGAAATCTTCAGGTTTTGTTCTATTTTTACTTAAAGGGAACCTACACTGAGAGGGATATAGATATTTCCTTTTAAACAATACCAGTTGTCTGGCAGTCCCGCTAATCTCTTCTAATCTCTTTGGCTGCAGTAGTGGCTGAATCACAGACCTGAAACAAGCATGCAGCTAATCCAGTCTGACTTCAGTCAGAGCACTTGAGCTGCATGCCTGTTCACGGGCTGTGGCTGAAAGTATCAGAGAGACAAGATCAGCAGGAGAGTCAGGCAACTGGTATTATTTTAAAAGGAAAAATCCATATCCTTCTCAGTTTAGGTCCTCTTTAAAGGCAAAAATATACCTGTGCAAAACCCATTCCTGAGAGTTTGTGAAAGTTTCATAATTCTAGTACCTTTACCAAACTTCATCCCCGCCCATAATCAATGTTCCTCTGAGTCTAATATTACAGCAGAGCAGTGCAAGGACCACAGATCATGCTGGATAGCGAGGATTCACAGCAACGCACATAAAACAGGATTAAAAGCATGCAAACTGAGCCTCAAATCATGGGTACTTTAAAGCTGAATTATTCTAATAACTGACAGGGCAAATTACACTCAATGTGTAAGCAGAGATGCTGTGTGGGGACTGGGGACCGACTTAGTCTTGGGGCAGGCAGTCACACGGCGTGCAGGCAGAGATGCTGTGTGTGGGGACTGACTTAGTCTTCGGGCAGGCCTGACCGTGCTTTGCAGACCACGTGGTCAGATGGACCCTTGACCCAACGCTGTGTGCCAGAGATGACACCACTTGCCTTTCAACATCACGGTACAGTTTGGGTATCACCTTTTTTGAGAAATAATTGCGGCCTGGTATCTTCCACTGTGGTGTGTGGCTTTGCTATTGTGTGCTGCTTTTCCTCAGGTGGTCATCCCATTGCAGTTTGTGCTTTGTCATCATGTACCTTCGTAAGGAAGTTGTCTTTATGCGGGTCTTGGTCTTTCCACAGCTCAATTTTTGGTGGCAGAGAGTACAGATGGCATTGCTCTCATCTGAGGCAGACACACAAAAAATGTCCTCACCACTGTTCCCTGGGATTATGGCACTTTGGTGGTGGCGGCCGACTGAGTGTTAAGTGGGATGCCAGAATCAGAGCAGGAGGAGGAAGATATAAAGTAGTAAAAAATGGTATCAACCTCTGCTTCAAATCACTTATCAAATTTTATTAAAGGTATATCATACTTGCATGCTACTTCTGTATCACAGTTAAAATCATAAAACACACTGCGGGTTGTGTATAGCACAGCCGGCTGGGCTCATGCACTCAACACTACCACACCTCAGTCACACGTGGGATCCCCACAGCCAACAGTACTGCTCTGGTATATGACTCTCAGGTTCCACAATTAAAGTTCTCTATTCCCCCGTCCATCAGGGACTACAGCTCTAAGGACTAATTCTATGATTCATTGATGTCAAGTGTCAGTTCAAGGTAATTATACATGTGCTCCGCAGTCTCTGCCACTTAGATAAGATTCACATATATTGATATAGAACTATTTGCCTCATCAGAGGCTCTCACCACTCCATTATGTGGCTATCAGCCGTCATTGATTGGTTCCTTGCACATCAAACGACATCCTTCATTGTAGTAATCATGGAGTCCCAGGATACCATTGACATTGTGGTCTCTCGTGTTGTTAATCAGCTGATGTGTGTGCGCCCGCAGGAGCTCCCAGGAGGAGGAAGATATGTCACGGTTCCATGCGGAAGCTGAGGAAGATGAGGTGTTCTGTGTTAAATAGTCAACTACATCCTGACAATCTTGGGGGTTGATGGCATGTGCCTTCTGAACACTGTACTTTGGTCCAGGGCCACACAAAATCACGAAAGCACGAGCTCGAACAGACCTGCCGGGTGGCCTGCCTCTGGCTCTGTCTGTTTTGCCCTTATTGGGGGGGATGAAGTGAAAGGTATGCACTGACTTGACTAATAAAATGTGCAGTCACACAGGTACAGTGAACAGGTATGCAGTGACTGGTATCAATACAGTGTGCAGCTGTCACACACACAGGTACCGTGAACAGGTATGCAGTGACTAGTATTACAAATTTGCAGCTGTCACACACACAGGTACTGTGAACAGGTATGCAGTGACTAGTATTACAAATGTGCAGCTATCACACACACAGGTACCGTGAACAGATATGCAGTGGCTGGTATATAATATAACAATGTGGGCTGTCACGCAGGTGCACTGAACAGGTATGCAGAGACTGGTATCAATACAATGTACAGCTGCCTGTCACACACACAGGTACCGTGAACAGGTATGCACGGTCGGACTGGTATTACAAATGTGTAGCTGTCACACACGTGCAGTGAAAAGGTAGTCACTGAATGCACTGGAACTTGCAAAGTATAGGAATTAGCAAGGGCCAGCTGTGACTGACTGACAGGGGTGTATATGCAAGTGTCAGTGGGCCACACAAAAAAAAAAAACAGATCACAAGAACAACATTAGCCCTCAAAAGAGCTGGTGTGGGGTGCTTTTTAGCAATAAGTATCAGCAAGGAGCAAGCTAAAAGGCCTAACTTTAGCCTAACTAAGCGTTCCCTATGTCTCTGCAGCAAACTCTCCCTTCTCTAATTACTGCAGCCACACGGGTGAGGATAATGGCCGACGCAGTTGCCTTATATGGGGGGGGGGGGGGGGGCTCCAGGAGGGAGTGTAGCCTGATTGGCTACCATGTGTCTGCTGACTGTGATGTAGAGGGTCAAAGTTGAGCCTAATGATGTAGTATAGGGGCGGATCGAACTCACCATAAAGTTTGTGTTTTAACGCGAACGTGGACCAGCGATGTTTGCGCGAATAAGTTCGCGGTCGAACCGTTCGGGCCATCACTACTTTTAGCCACCAATACTTTCCTAGTGGTTCTGGGTCACCATGTGCTATCTGGGTATTCTCCAATTTATAAATATATACATACAAAATAAAGTGCATATGGTATAACATAATTAATAATCCAAAGTGTAGGAATGCAAAGGAGTATGGAAAGGTGAGCAAAGTGCATGAGAAAGATCATAAACCTATCAGTGTAGGTATGCCCAGGCAGGGGTTGTGAAGAGGTGGCGCACCCCACGCCTTTGCATGGTTCAGGTCTGCATCTTGGATTTATTCATTCATTTATAACATCAGTAACTCCTACTTCCAACTTAGATAATGTTGAACTAATGCAATTATATTAAATGTGATTTATCATTTGTTTATGAGGCTCTCTGGTAAAATATTTGAAATAATTGATAGCATCTGTAGATAATAAATGAGGACAAAGGGAAAGGGCAGGATACAGCTGGAGCACCTACAACACCCAAAGGATGGAGGAGGATTAGCAACTCAAAATTCTTGGATTTATTTTATTGCATTGCAGTTTCAACACATGAGGGTGAGACAAAAAGAATTAAGTAACCCATCAACGGCTGTTATTCATTTTGTACTGAAAATTAGCAAATTATGTCAACAAGCTCAAGAGTTGCACCATTTAATAAATACTTTATTCCCTACTTTAGTCCTCATGCAAACAAACCGCTAGAAGGTTAGCCAGTTTCAGAAGGTCATTTGTGTCCACATGGGAATGCCTATGGGACAACCTGGCTGTAACTGAAATTCATAAATTGGGTTTTACTGAGGGAAACATTTTATGCACCAGGTATTTATTTGTTGTTGATACTCTATGAAATACAGTATCAGACACATGTCAGCCAGGAGACAAAAAAAAAATATTTTCAATATTTATAACTGTGTTGTATCATTGTCTCACAAAACATACATTCATTACAGCTTGACACAGTTCCAACTTTTGATATGACAGATCAGACTTCACCTAATAAGAATTTACCACGTCTGTCTGTTACCCTGTATCATACATGTCAATCTCTGGCCAAATCTGGCCCGCAGTAGCATCAAGTAGTTTCCCCACTTTGCATTCTATTTAGCCCACAAGCACCAGAGCACTAAGCCTATATGGCTGGCTACGTGCTAAATTTATGAAGTTACATAGTGAAGGGAGAGGGGCTTTTAGACACCAGGGAGGGAACTGTATAGGGGAGGGAAAGGTCTATTAGACACCAGGGAACTGTATGGGGAGGGAAAGGTCTATTAGACACCAGGAAACTGTATAGGGGAGGGAAAGGTCTATTAGACACCAGGGAACTGTATGGGGAGGGAAAGGTCTATTAGACACCAGGAAACTGTATAGGGGAGGGAAAGGTCTATTAGACACCAGGGAACTGTATGGGGAGGGAAAGGTCTATTAGACACCAGAGAACGGTATGGGGAGGGAGATGGCTATCAGACACCAGGGAACTGTATAAGGGAGGGGGGGCATTAGACCCCAGGGGACTGTATAAAGGAGGAAGGTGGCCACTAGACATCAAGGATGACCCACAACTTGGTCCCAGTTTTTAGTTTCAGTACATTGTGTATTTGTGTTTGGCATCCCTACTCTACATTGTTTATCTACATTTTAGTAAAAATCCTGACGTTCTGTGCCAAAATTCCTGTTTCACTTTTAAAATTAGGTTTTATTTGTAAATGTTAAAATAAGAAATTCACAAGTTTTTTTTCCTTTTACTTACAGCTTGGCAATAAATGTCCACTTTTGTGATTACCTCCTTACAATTCAACAGTGTGTCTTCATCAGGAGATGCTATAAAAGCCTTGCTACTGGTGTTCACACCAGTAGCATAGTGTGTGTTGCACACTCGTATAGCACAACCCGCGTTATGTACATGTGTTATACACATACGTTATGTGTTATACATTACACTATTTGCACCTTTACTTTTTTTAAGTTTGCTATGCTGCAGCCTTTTACTACTACCATTTAAATTATATTATGTGTCATTAATCTATACTCATTTCCCCTTAATGATAAATTGAAAACAACATTTTAGACAATTTAGTAAATTTGCTAAAAAGAAAAAAAAAACATTTAGTAGTTACACCTTTTGCAACTAAACTGAAAATTTAGCTCAGGTGCCTCCCATTTCTTTTGATCATTTCTTGCTGAGATGTTTCTATACCTTGATTGGAGTTCACCTGTGGTAATTTAATATGTACAAATATGGAGAAAATCTGTACTAAAAGCTGCTGGTAAATCACGAACATAACTTGGTTTCTACTCATAGTGCTATATTTTACAAGGCACCATTTTGTGGGCAACAAAGATATGATTGGATATTGGGATTTGTATCTGCCAAACCATCTCCATTTTCATTTAGAGAAGGTGAAATAATAACACAAACAATAAATGAGATAATCAGAGAATCATTGGTTAAATACACATCTGGCACGACAGGCTCCTTCAAAGTCTTTATGGGTTTTTCCACATTATGATCTGGAAATACTTAAGTGGTGAACTCCATCTGGAACATCAGACACTCTGCAAACCCATCTGCATCTGGAGAGAATAAAAGACATGAGCAGAGCGCTATTTCAGCAGCATTATCTAACCTGTGGCTTGCTGTGTGGACTTACGAATGATTATTAGTAAATAACACTGCACACGTTTATCAAGATAACTGATGTTGCCAAAAGTGTTTTATCCAAGATGCTTGACGTGGTGCTTATACAATTTCTAAAATGCTGGACTGGAAAAATACCTTATTGCATTTTACGTTTTGCATACCAAAGGGCCAATTTAGTGTAGTCGATGAACAATGGGGAAGAAAGGCTCACATTAAAAATGAACTTTAGGTGGTGCAAAAGGCAATGCAACTCTTATTTGGGACATTTTTAAACATTATAGGGTTGCCAAAAGATAAGTGATTTATCAGTTGTGTGATTGCAAGCTCAAACAGGCACTTGCAATTAGAACTTAATCACCTTCCCCTTGGATGCTGCATGCAACAGCAGTCACACCACCACTAATTCACTTACCTCCAGGCATCACTCATGAAAGGTTTACACTACAAGAACTTTTTAAGCATAAGTGATTTGAAAAGCTCTTGCTAATGCAACCCAATGAGTGATTTTCATAAAATCACATCGCTCAAGTGAAAACACACACTTAGCATTACATTAGCAAGAGCTTTTAAAATTACAAGTGCTTAGAAAAAGCTCTTGCAGTGTGAAGCCACCTAAGGTTTGAAAAGCTCTTGGTAATGCAGCAATGCTATGGGTTAATTTAAGAAAATTGCATCGCTTCAGTGAGGAAACAAACACATAAAATCACAAGTGGTTAGGAAAAGCTCTTTCAGCCCTTAGGTTTCACACTACAAGGGCCTGAGCCCACTAACGGGAGGATAAAGTCTCAATACGTAGACAAGATAAGGTAAAAAGACAGTGGGAGCCTAATATTATGGGGGTGGAGAGGGGGGTGGGGACAGTGTAAAGATTAAGGAGGTTGGTAAAACTTCAAGTAGCCCAATTCATGTAAACAAAATTGGTAAATGTGGTGGTAAAAAATATAAAGTGCATGGTAACCAATGCTCGGAGCCTTGCAAATAAAATAGACGAACTAGAGTTCATTCTGAATGACAAAGGCTATGACATTGTGGGAATAACCTAGACATGGATGGATGAAAGCCATGACTGGATAGCTAATATAGAGGGATACAATGTGTTTAGGAAGGATAGAACAGGGAAAAAAGGTGGAGGGGTCTGTCTCTTTGTTAAGAATTCTTTTACAGCTGTCCTCAACGATGAGATGGAGGAAGATTGCGAAGATGTGGAGTCCGTTTAAGTAAATATTCATGGTGGAAATAAAAGTTGCCAATTGCATATTGGGGTATGCTACAGGCCACCTCATATTAATGAAGCTGCAGAACTGCGATTACTACAGCAAATTGAAAAAGCTGCAAGTAAAAATGAGGTCATAGTTATGGGCGACTTCAACTTTCCAGACATTGACTGGGGTATTGAGGCTACCCATTCTGGTAAAAGCAGCAGATTTCTGGCAGCACTACAGGACAATTACTTGACTCAAATGGTAACGGAACCAACTAGGGGGATTGCGTTACTGGATCTGATCCTTTCTAATAGACCAGATAATGTATCAAATGTGCAGGTTCAAGAACATTTGGGAAATAGTGATCACAACATGATAACGTTTGATCTGGTGACTGATAGGCCACGGGGCAGCGGGACCACTAAAACTATGACGTTTAGAAAAGCAAAGTTCAATCAACTTAGGCAGGCACTAAGTTTGGTGAACTGGGATAATGTACTACAAGGGAAGGACACTGAAGGGTAATGGCAAGCTTTTAAACGTATTCTCAATCAATATTGTAGTATGTATATCCCATATGGAAACAAAATGTCTAGGCATAAAAAAAGGCCTCTATGGATGAATAGAAAGGTTAGAGATAAAATGAAGAGGAAAAATAATGCCTATAAGGTCCTAAAACAGGAGGGGACTGAGGCTGCACTAAGCAATTATAAGGAGTGCAATAAAAATTGTAAAAAAGAAATTAGGCTGGCAAAGATCGAAGCTGAAAATCAAATCGCTAGGGATATCTAACCCCAAATAGGTTTACAAGTACATCAACTCTAAAAAAAGAAAGGTTGACTGTATAGGACTCCTAAAGGATGAGGGTGGGAACTCAATGGTGGATGACCAAGGTAAGGCAGAGTTATTAAATGCTTTCTTTGCTTCTGACCAGGGTTCGAATCTCGGCTCTGTCTGTTCAGTAAGCCAGCACCTATTCAGCAGGAGACCTTAGGCAAGTCTCCCTAACACTGCTACTACCTATAGAGCGCGTCCTAGTGGCTGCAGCTCTGGTGCTTTGAGTCCGCCAGGAGAAAAGCGCTATATAAGTGTTTGTCTTCACAAAGGAAACAGCACTGTTGCAAATTACAGATGCAGAAGAGTCTCAATCTTCCAACTGTATTATTAAATACTTAACGCAGGAAGAAGTGAAGGCAAGACTAGATAAATTAAAAACAGACAAGGCACCTGGCCCGGATGGCATGCATCCTCGGGTCCTAAGGAAATTAAGTTCAGTTATAGATAAACCCCTTTATCTTATCTTTTATGACTCTCTTTGAACTGGCAGAGTCCCAGTGGATTGGCGTACAGCCCACGTTTTCCCATTATTTAAGAAGGGCAAAAAATCAGATCCAGGAAATTGTAGACCTGTAAGCTTAACATCAGTTGTATGCAAACTATTTGAGGGGTTACTAAGAGATACTATACAGGACTTCATAGTAGAAAATTATCTTATTTCTCAGCATCAACATGGGTTTACTAAAGACAGGTCCTGTTTGACTAACATGCTCAGCTTTTATGAGGTAGTGAACGCTAATGTTGATATTGGGAATGCTGTAGATGTGATATACTTGGACTTTGCAAAGGCCTTCAACACTGTTCCCCACAAAAGTCTGGTGCAAAAGTCGAGGATGCAAGGACTGGGGAAGAGTCTGTGTGCATGGATAGGGAACTGGCTAATGACAGAAAACAAAGAGTTGTGGTCAATGGATCATACTCAAAATGGGAGACTGTTAGCAGTGGGGTCCCACAGTGGTCTGTACTGGGTCCAGTGCTCTTCAATTTATTTATTAATGACCCAGTAGATGCAGTAGTGAGCAATGTTGCTATTTTTGCAGATGGTACAAAATTGTGCAGAATCATCAACTCTCAGGAAGATAGTGACATATTGCAACAGAATCTGTATAGGATGGCTATATGGGCACATACATGGCAGATGAAATTCAATGTTGAAAAATGTAAAGTCATGCATTTTGGTCGTACTTATGGTCTAGCACCATACAAAATAAATGGGATATAGTTGGGGACATCAAACTTGGAGAAGGACTTAGGAGTACTCATCGACAACAAGTTAAATAATCGTACTCAATGCCAAGCTGCTGCAACTAAAGCTAACAAAATTTTGGGATGCATTAAAAGGGAAATAAAAACTCGAGATGCTAGCATAATATTGCCCCTGTTTAACTCTCTAGTAAGGCCACATCTGGAATATGGAATTCAGTTCTGGGCACCACATTACAAAAAAGATATTGCAGTTTTAGAGCAGGTGCAGAGACAAGCAACAAAATTGATACGTGGGATAAAAGGTCTCACTTACCAAGAAAGGTTAGATAAGCTGGGTTTATTTAGTCTAGAGAAAAGACGCCTTAGAGGGGATCTAATTAACATGTATAAATACATCAGAGGGCAATATAATAGCTTGGCGGATGAGCTTTTTGTCATAAGCCAGGAGAACAAAGAAGCGAATGATGAGCTTTTTGTCCCTAGGCCTTCTCAAAGGACTAGAGGACATGATCTGCGCATGGAGGAAAAATGTTTTAGCCATTTATTTAGTAAAGGGTTCTTTACAGTAAGAGTGATTAAGATGTGGAATGCATTGCCACAGGAAGTCGTTATGGCAAACTCTATACCTGCATTTAAAGGGGGCTTAGATGCTTTCCTTGCGTTGAAAGACATCCATGGCTACAATTACTAGGTAATGCCTAATGATGTTGATCCAGGGATTTTATCTGATTGCCATCTGGAGTCGGGAAGTAATTTTTTCCCTTTTGGGGCTAATTGGACCATGCCTTGTAAGGGTTTTTTCACCTTCCTCTGGATCAACAGGGATATGTGAGGGAGCAGGCTGGTGTTGTACTTTGTTCTCTGGTTGAACTCGATGGACGTATGTCTTTTTTCAACCAAAATAACTATGTAACTATGTAGCTATGTAACGCAGTTGTGCGCAGTTGTGTCTGCTTTTCAGCAACACATCAATGTTACAGATGCTGAAAAGCGGACACAACTGCACACAATTGCGCACAACTGCGTTAGTGGGCTCAGGCCCTAAGCGCTAGAGATTTTGAAAGCTCTTGCTTATGCAATGCTATGAGGGATTTTTACAAAATCACATTGCTCCAGTGTGAACACACACATAGGATAACATTAGCAAGAGCTTTTAAAATCACAAAGCGCTTAGAGAAGCTCTTGCAATGTGAACAGGGCCTTAGATCTGATATAATAATGATCCAGGTGAGGATGGCAATTTCCAACCAATCATTGCAAATTAAAAAAAAAAATCTGGTAAACTTTTGACGGATCAGCCTTATTCCCCTGTGCTTTCCACACTGCTCCAACCTACATACAGTGTATCCATTTTTGTGTGAGCTTACACCAAATGCATTTACAGTATGATTCTTCATGTTAGAGTTAGGACCTTGTGACACGGAGGTGTCTGTGGATTTTATATGTATTTGCAACCGTATGTAAATGTTTATGGTATAATTTTAAGATGAATAATAGAGCATTTTAAGGTCAGATTTGGAAATGATATGTTTGCGTGATCACCCAAGCTTGCATCTTGGCTCATGCGATTAACAGCAAAAATCAGTTTGCTTGGCTGCATTTTCCTGGCTGATAACTTCCCCAGATAAGCCAGAGATGTCTCGCTCCCTTCTCAATATGCATATTTTCCTAATTTGAACATGGATGTTCGAGCACAGACCTCTTCTAAGAAATATCTTCTGGCAGTCATGTCCGAATCTCTGGTGTGCTGTACACACTTGAAAGTTGCCTCAGATATGTCTATACCAGCGAGATGGGTTACCTTCCATGTAGATTAGAAATGTTCCCCCTATGTTCACCTCGATATATATGTCCCAGTATAACTCCTTCCTTAGATTAGTAGGCAATGAACTCTGTCAGATGTTTGTGTTCAATCTTAGTATTTTGCAGCAACAATGCTGTAATAGTTATACAAGGTCCCCATACATGCATTGACATCTACGGTTTATGAACGACCACATCTTACACTTCACACAGATGATATTATTTTCGACAGGGCGCACCCATCAGGTTGGACATCTTGGAACATCTTGATATCAAACCAAAGAGTAGGTACAATAAATGATTAATGGCTTTCAAATCTATGTCCAAATATTTAAGAACTGATAGCTGCAGCTAAATTTGTATTCAGAATGAGTTAGTATCAGTGAATGTATTTTTAGACCTTTCATACATTTATCTTTTATCAAGGATCCTAAGGCCACCGCTTTATCAGGGACTAGAAATGTTTGTCTGGGTGATTCAACTTCCAGCCTTTCTGAAATAAGAAATATAGCAGGCGTCCAAGGTTGTTCAGTATTGTTCTGTGCGTGAGCAAAACAATCCAGTCTCACGCTCGGTCTATAGCTTTCACCAAAATTATTTTGAACTCTGTAAAAAAATGTCCCCCAATAAAGCAATAAGTTACTGCAGATCCAGAATACAAATGCTCTTGGTAATAATAATCAGATAAATATTGCAGCACTCTGTAGCGGTGTAAGACATAAAAAACAAAGAGGAAGTACATCCAACAAAAATGTCCAGAACTAAACAAGTAAAGGTATTAAAATAAAATACAACCCAATCGTAGCTGTAGTTGAGAATAGGGTTGCTGTTAGCGGCAAGAAGCAATAGAAGCAGGAAAACTAAGCAGCGAATTAAAAAGCAGAAATAATACGCAGATATATGATGTCAGATAATATGGAAAAAATATGCAAGTATAATTATCAGTTGTGTGACAGTAGTACACAACAGATGTTCTTTTATCTCATTCCATTGAAGCTGTGGAGCATTGAAGCCCATGAGTCCAGAAGCCTCTAGAGATGCTGTAAGGCTGCAGTCAGCACAAAAAAGGCCTTTAGGGCTTGATTCACAAAGGTTACTTATTTTTCACCTTAACTGTAAAGTGTGCTAATGCATGAGATACACAAATAAGGATAGATAATTCATTAGCTAAATAGATACGGAGAACTAAACTATGATTTAAGTCAGTTATGGAGAGTTAAACAATGAGTTAAGTCAGTTAAGGAGAGCTAAATCATGAGTTAAGTCATTTAAACAGAGATAAATTGTGAGTTAATAGGTAAGGTGAGATAATTTAACAGAAAAGCTTTGTGAATCAGGCCCTTGGAAACCAATGCCTGCATTTATAGGCAATGTAATGTATTGACCCTTCCACATCCCTTTCCTCACCCCTCTCCATGTTCACTTATCCAAGTTCCCTTATCTATCTTCCCTCTCCCGGTAAGGTCCTTTCTTTTGAGGCATTCATTCATTGGGCTGGGTTCCACAAGCAGTTTGCATTTATAAAGATGTTTTTATATTTTTACTAATACAATATCCTTGATCTTGGGAAAACAGTATTGCTAATGCATATTATGATATGAAAGCATTCTCCAAATGCAAACTTGCAAGTTACAATGTATGTTTAGGTCCGTTTTCACTTTGCCCACTACACTGTGAGCCCACATTAAATGGTCGCATGTGTGAATTTAAAGGACGCCTGAAGTGAAACAGATATGGAGGCTGACATATTTATGTCCTTTTAAACAATATCAGTTGCCTTGAAGTCCTGCTGATCTCTCTGGCTGCAGTAGTGTCTGAATCAGAAACACCTGAAAAAAAGCATGCAGCTAAACTTGTCATATTTTTGTCAGAATCTGATTTGATATGAATGCTTCTTGAGGGTCTGTGGCAAAAAGTATTAAGAGCCAGAGGATCAGCAGGACAGCTAGGCAACTGGTATTGTTTAAAATTAAATAAATATGCCAGCCTCCATATCCCTCTCTCTCTCTAGGTTCCCTTTAAAGATGATTTTCAATACCCTAAGGGCTAGTTTACAATGTTCAGTTCCATTGCAAAATAATTCTGCATGTCAGCCGCCCATACAGTTCGGTGGGCCTTTTCACAGTACCACATTCTAGCTTTTCTTGTTATTCTAACTTGCTGCATGCATGATTTGTATTTAAAGGAACACTATCAATACCCAAGTGTTCTAAAATGACAATGTACAAATAATGTCTAAGTAGCTGTGTAAACATTTTCCTACTTTTCATCTTAAATATCAGAGGCAAAAACTTTAATTTATTGAGTGTAGGATTTAGCTTTATGTGTATGTAGAACAAATCAATTGCAGAAGGGGTGTCTGCTTCAATGCACAGCCAGTGTTGCATACCAGACTACATAGTATTTTTCTCTGAAAGCAAAAACAATATGAAAAGCTGTCGTGTTACAGACAATTACAAATGTTTATACAGTGGCTTGCAAAAGTATTCGGCCCCCTTGAAGTTTTCCACATTTTGTCATATTACTGCCACAAACATGAATCAATCTTATTGGAATTCCACGTGAAAGACCAATACAAAGTGGTGTACACGTGAGAAGTGGAACTAAAGTCATACATGATTCCAAACATTTTTTTTACAAATAAATAACTGCAAAGTGGGGTGTGCGTAATTATTCAGCCCCCTTTGGTCTGAGTGCAGCCAGTTGCCCAAAGACATTGCCTGATGAGTGCTAATGACTAAGTGGAGTGCACCTGTGTGTAATCTAATGTCAGTACAAATATAGCTGCTCTGTGACGGCCTCAGAGGTTGTCTAGGAGAATCTTGGGAGCAACAACACCATGAAGTCCAAAGAACACTCCAGACAGGTCAGGGATAAAGTTATTGAGAAATTTAATGCAGGCTTAGGCTACAAAAAGATTTCCAAAGCCTTGAAAATCCCACGGAGCACTGTTCAAGCGATCATTCAGAAATGGAAGGAGTATGGCACAACTGTAAACCTACCAAGACAAGGCTGTCCAACTAAACTCAGAGGCCGAACAAGGAGAGCGCTGATCAAAAATGCAGTCAAGAGGCCTATGGTGAATCTGGACGAGCTGCAGAGATCTACATCTCAGGTGGGGGAATCTGTCCATAGGACAACTATTAGTCATGCACTGCACAAAGTTGGTCTTTATGGAAGAGTGGCAAGAAGAAAGCCACTGTTAACAGAAAAGCATAAGAAGTCCCGTTTGCAGTTTGCCACAAGCCATGTGGGGGACACAGCAACCATGTGGAAGCAGGTGCTCTGGTCAAATGAGACCAAAATAGAACGTTTTGGCCAAAGTGCAAAAAGCTATGTGTGGCGGAAAACTAACACTGCACATCACTCAGAATGCACCATCTCCACTGTCAAATATGGTGGTGGCAGCATCATTCTCTGGGGGTGCTTCTCTTCAGCAGGGACAGGGAAGCTGTTCAGAGTTGATGGGAAGATGGATGGAGCCAAATACAGGGCAATCTTGGAAGAAAACCTCTTAGAGTTTGCAAAAGACTTGAGACTGGGGCAGAGGTTCACCTTCCAGCAGGACAACAACCCTAAACATAAAGCCAGGGCAACAATGGAATGGTTTAAAACAAAACATATCCATGTGTTAGAATGGCCCAGTCAAAGTCCAGGTCTAAATACAATCAAGAATCGGTGGCAAGATCTGAAAACTGCTGCTCACAAACACTGTCCATCTAATCTGACTGAGGTGGAGCTGTTTTGCAAAGAAGAATGGGCAAGGATTTCAGTCTCTAGATGTGCAAAGCTGGTAGAGACATATCCTAAAAGACTGGCAGCTGTAATTGCAGCAAAAGGTGGTTCTACAAAGTATTGACTCAGGGGGGGGGGGGGGGGGGGCGAATAATTATGCACACCCCACTTTGCAGTTATTTATTTGTAAAAAATGTTTGGAATCATGTATGATTTTCGTTCTACTTCTCACGTGTACACCACTTTGTATTGGTCTTTCACGTGGAATTCCAATAAAATTCGTGTTTGTGGCAGTAATATGACAAAATGTTGAAAACTTCAAGGGGGCTGAATACTTTTGCAAGCCACTGTAACAAGTTACATTTCCTCTGCTCTCTTTAGGCTTTTCAGTCAGAGATACAGGACACAGCAGCTGCAGCTGCTGAGAGCATTCTCTCACACACAGGTTTAACTGATGAAGTGAGAGGGGAATCCCCCCCCCCCCCCCCCATGGTTCATTCTGCCGTTAGTTTTGGCGTCAGTAAAGTGTGAAAGTATTTGATAACAGTAAACAAAGATGTTGCCAGTGAAATGTATACACCAGTACTTAGCAGCAATTCTCAATCAATTCCTATTTCAATCAAAATAAACATATTAATCTATAGTGTTCCTTTAAGTCTATGTCCAGTCTCCATTGCTATCCGCACTCAGTATAACATTATTTATTATTATTATTTATTTATAAAGCGCCAACATATTCCGTGGCGCTGTACAATGTAAGAAAACAAACAAGGGATACATAATGATACAGACAATCATATACATGAAATATGAACACTGATGCAAGACACAGCACTGCTGATTACAACTTGATTTAACATGATGACTAAAATGTATAAATTTCTAACAGTGTGCAAGCAATTGAATTAATAACATTCCATTCCAACACAAAAGGGTGAGAGCCCTGCCCTTGCGAGCTTACAATCTAAAGGAATGGGGTGGAAACAAGAGGTGGGGGAAGTATACAGTATATGTACAGGCAGTGCGTAATTAGGTTATTTAGTGGGTGCATGGCCTAAGCTAGAGAATATGCTTGTCGGAAAAGGTGGGTTTTGAGGGAACGTTTAAAGATTTCGAAGGTGGGAGAGTGGCGGATGTGTTGTGGAAGGGCATTCCAGAGGAGGGGTGAGGCACGTGAGAAGTCTTGTACACGTGAATGTGAGGAGGTAATTGTAGAAGAGGATAGAAGAAGCTCGTGTGCAGATCTGAGATTGCGGTTGGGTTGGTATCTGGAGACTAGTGAGGAGATGTACAGGGGAGAGAGATTGTGGAGAGCTTTGTAGGTTATGGTTAAGAGTTTGAACTGAATCCTCTCATTAATTGGTAGCCAGTGAAGAGCTTGACAGAGAGGGTCAGCAGAGGAAGAGCGAGAGGAGAGATGAATGAGTCGAGCAGCAGAGTTCAGTACAGAATTGAGCGGTGTTAGTCGGTAACATGTGCATTATGCAGCTAACCACTGTGAATCCAGCCTTAATCATTTATTATAAAGGGTACATCGTTCATCTTACACATCTATCAAGAGAGGTAGATGCACATAGTCCAACAAAGTAAGGGCACAGATTTGACAGGTACACAGATGCAAAAAGTTAATGAAGAATGGACACACGCTTTCAATAGCTGGAGGATACATAAATACATATTTCATTGTGTTTGCTTATTTAATTTTTCATGAATCTGATGCATTCCAGTAGAAATCAGTGCATGTGCTTACGGAACAAAATAACATAAAAAGACATTCTTCCAAAATTACTTTAATAATCAAAACCCGATGGGACTCGTAAACAGAGATAAAACAGAGCCAACCCACCACATTAATTGCTGTGACTCAGTTTGGATGATTCTTCAGACAATAAGATTCTTTTGCTTAATTAAGGATTCATTTGAAATGGTTTCATAGGGCCAACAGCCAAGCATGGATAGGATGCCAATGAAGATGTTTATGTCTTTGGTAGTACCAGCAGATAGTGCTTGATTACAAATTCTATTATTATAATATTATTCAGTAACTACAAAGATGATATTATCTTTTCCATGGCTGTAAATGTGGTCCTAGAAGCATACGTTACAGATATCGTGTAAAGCCTAGCTTTTGAAGATATGACAATAAAATAATGGTTTCCAAATGTGTGACTTGCAACATTCCTTTGAATATATTGTTTGTGTCATTTCATTAGTCATCATATTTTCTCAAGCGCACAATACTTAATCCAAAGTTTTGAATTAATTTAGTGAGGTTGGAAAGTATTTGCAACTTGCAAGTTGGATTAATATTCTGCCCATTTTTTGGGAAAATCAAATTAAGTTCAAAGTAAATAAAGATAACAGAAAAATTCTGTATCATATAATGAGTGTAATTTGTTAGTATGAACTTTCTTTAAGCAAACTAGGGGCTCTAGGGAAACATTAGATTTTTGCACACTTGACTCAAGTTAGCTTGAAGTACAGATGCGCATTGTTGAATTGTTAAAATGTAGAAGGCAGTAATATGAGTGGAAGGATGCAATGCTGCATACTCACACACTGAATTCCACACTGGTCAGGCCTCCATGGGTCAAATGTCCTCCCTATTTGTAAATGCAATCATACCCTGTTGTCTGACCCCTAAGTAGTGGCTAAAAATTTCAGTGGGAGGCTGGTAGCAGTGTTAGACCTGTGGAAAAACTAGACAACTATATAAAAGGGCTGCATTAACTTTCCCTTTAGGCAGTCATATGCAATACAAGAGGCTTGAGCTTCTGCTGCTCAAGTGTGTTCAACATGTGTGCAAGGGCCAAAGCTGAGCTTCTTGCTAATAGTCTGAAAGCCCATTCCAGCATTGTGCAGGTCTACAATCTTGTCTAGAATGTCGTTCGACAGTACTTTATTCTTGCCTACGGTGATGGAGAGGTTGTAATGCAAGGAACTGATTCTGTGGACAGGTGTGCTTTATGCACATAATGAGTTGAGATCAGTAGTATCTGTAATTGATTGGTGGTAATCTGTGTGTGACATGGGCACATAACCAATCTGTGGGAACCAAAATTCTGTCTGGGTTGTAAAGGATCACATACATATTAAAGTCAATGACATGCAAAACAATTTAAAGCTTTTATTTATTTTCTTCTGAATTTTCGGTTTATTTTCTTTCTTTTTGTTAAAATGAAACTACAATAAAAATTACAAAAAAAAATAAATAAATAAATCAAATCAGAGTTGTGCTCTGATTTTTTTCAACTGAAAAAAATAAAAAAAAAGGAATTAAATGTAAAGGTTAAACTCATGTAATTAACAAAATTCTCCAACCTGAGGTGAGCAATATTTTTTCACATAAGCAAGATTGAAAAATGATTTTTCTCATCTAAAGCCAATTATGTCACCAACATAAAAGAACTCCGGGGCAATAATAATAATTGCAGGGATTTTGTTAAAAATTGTTTGCAGTGAGATCCTTTTTAAAAATTTTACTCTTCACTATTTTACAATTAGGCAGTCTTAACCTTTCCCTTTAGACCATGCTGTAAGCTGGCCCAAATGAGCTTACTATTCTGTATTGGCAAATCTTTCCGTTTCCGTTAGTCTTATACACACGAACTCCCAAAATAAAATGTAGTATTCCATCCTATGAATGGGTTATAGGTGCAAACCTACATTTTCTCCAGATACTGGATGCCCCTGCCAGAAGAAATTTGTAATAGTCAATTTGAAGTGAATCTGAACTTTTGCACAGGACAGAAGGAAAACATAAAGAAAGGCACCCTGTATGTATTGTAGAGGGTTTAGCCTGTCTAATTCCTTCTCAGTTGTGTCTAATCACAAATTGTAATTTGATCTCTCCCCGTGTCACCTGATTGCTACGGCAGATAAGCTCATTTGAAAGCACAGGATATTATCAATATGTCTGCTTCCATGAAAGCAGGAAGTAGAAAAAGTGCAGATTTATTGCAGGATTTGTCTCAGTTGTAACAAAGAAATGTTTTTCTTTAAAGGTTATTATGCTGTCGCGTATCTTTTAGAGCAGAGACGGAGTTCAGGTCCGCTTTCAATTCATGAACCTTTAACTTCCATGACTTACTTTTGTTTCAGTCATGCTCCTTGTACCAGTCTTGAGTTCCATAAACATGCACATACTGTAACTTGTGTTGCATAAACATACCCATAGCATCTGCTGGCAAATACTGTATTCTGCTGTGTGTACACAACCTGTGTGCTACAACTTGTGACTAGAGGGCATGTTAAAAAAACTATTCAATTCTGCATGCTGATACCTTGCTTGTATTTTGTTTTTACAATTGTAGCTTCCAAACTCAGCTTACTCCTTGTTAATGCTGCCTGCCCAAGTGTTAGACCTGATATATGATTTCTTTTGTTTGCTGCATGCCTTGACCCTTGGACTGTTTAGCACAATGCTTCTGCAATACAGTTGGGTCCTTTATTGTTGCTTCTTTCCCTTGCCCTAGATTGCACTTATACCTGACTTCCAGCTTGCATCATCTGTCACATCAGCTGCCACTAACCCAGCAACACTTTGCAGAGCAACATTCTCATCATTAGGAGCTATGATGAAGACCTTCTGCTCATGGCATGAAGAATTTACTTAATTCATGACAAATGACCTCAGCAAAAGAGCATTGGTTTGAATTAACTTGCTACAAGGCAGTAAATGTACCAAGACTTGTTCTGCTGCCAATTCTGCTATGTTGTCTGCCATATCCTCCTGTTCTTTTTTATTAAAAATTTTAGAGAGAAATGGGATCAAAGCACTCATGAGGTATTTAGTATCAACAGGATAGCTGTAGCAGGCATATGTTCATAAGTCCAGGCTGGAATAGGATATACAGATAGTGAATATGTATCCAAGGCAGGCATCAACATACGCCCCCCTTTGTGTTCTCTGACTCACCGGACTCTGCGGCTGATCAGGGCCCATCTGAGCATCTGGGATGTAGGCCACCCCAAGGCCTCTCTCATAGTCAGCATGGCTCTTGTCCTGATGTAGCTCGGTTCAGTGCTAAAAAAAATACTCTGATAGTGTAAAATGTAAACATTTTATTGGGTTTGTTGCATATAAGAACAGTACAAAAACAGGCTCCACGCATGAGTGGGCACAGCTGGGCGCTGCTTAGCAAAGCCTAATAAACTGGCAAGCGGTCTGCGTAAGCACAGGGCATATAAGCTGTGTATACCTGCTCAAGATGTCAGCCACCAATTAGTTGAAAAAATCTTGCCGCCAGCACAGTGAAGGATTCGCACGTAGTAGCCATCACTGTGTTCAGAACATCACATGCTCAGTATGCCACCCTGTAGCTCTGCCCAATGTTATTCTATTATATACAGTGTTATACTTACCAAATATTGGGATAAATTCACTAAATATTGATAAGATTGCCATGCGCTACCTAACATTACTTACACCAACCATTATTTAATATCTTACTGATATTTAGTAAATTTAGTTTTATGAGGCATATTCACTAAATTGCAGTGATATCATCAACCTGTCCCAACCCCTTTGCAAGTACTCCCATTCTCCAGGCTCGACCATAATTTCAGTTTGTATACCATTTGGATGCTTGCTATTTTTTATGTGCTTTTATTGTTTCTTGACATCTTAAATCCGTTGTGCAGAATTGTTTTCCACTGTCACTTTCATTATGTAGCATTGGCACCTTTGCAGAAATTATTGACATTTACAATGTATCTAGACCAACATTGTTGCGTATATATATTTTGCATTATATTACTATTACCTGTATACTGTTGCATTTTTCGGTACTTGTGTTAAGTGTTCCTCTGACAACCCATTTTCCCTTTGTTTCCCTCCCCCAGTACCCTCCAAAACATTTTGCCTGATGAAGCGGGATTGTGACCCGTGAAACACATTGCAACTTTGGAGCTTTTAATAAAAAGTTACTTTATATTGAGAGTAATGTCCCATTGTCGGGTCTTTCTTTCTACGAGGGAGGTGAGTCCACCAACTTCCCTTTTTTAAACAGTTTTTAATCGATTTTACTCTACTTGGCGCCTCTGTGTTACTGCTTTACAAAATGTATCTCCATGTAATACTAGTAGTAAACTCTATGGTCAGCAAGCACAGAATTCAGCATTAAGCTAACATTTTCACTGCTTGTGTAGCAATGATTTATTTTCCTCATAATACTAGTACTGGCAGTAAACCATGGGCCATATTCAGTTAGCTCTGTTAAAGTTTCACCATTACTTCTGCAAGTATTACGAAGCATGCATTGCACAATTAGCGCATACCACATTAACCGAGTAAGGCTTGCATTGCTAGGGTAACACATGTTGTGCAACTTGTGTAATGCACATGCACATACAATGCAACATAAGCATTACCCTCCCTGGTAATGCGGGTTGTGCTAACTGCACAATATTCACTATTTAGTTTGTGAAAGCAATGTTAAAATTGCAACTTTACTGAATGTGGATGTGTATTGCAAGAAGGGGTACCCAAACAGGAATCAGACAAACATAATTTGAAAGTCTAGCGACTCAATATAAATCAGGTTGAAAAACAACTATATTGAAAAATCTGCATGCACCATGTCAGCGTTAATAATAGGCATAGAACAAAAGATGAACTGACTCTTGGGTGCATGCAAAATTTTGTTATTATATTTATTTATATTTAGTCAATTAGATGAAAAAGCACAATGTAACATATATATAAATATATATCAAAACTACACAAGAAAAACCAACAAACACGTATATGATAAAAATGGACCTAAATATCCCAGATAGGAGGAGGCTGCAGTCCTCCAACCTAACCAATCATGGTATTCCTGTAATACTAGCAGGATGGTAACACCATTGGTAGATGAATATAACCAGTTATATTAATTCTGAACGTCAGATTCCAAAAAATTCATCAAAATTGCCTATATGAACCCAGAAAGATTTCAATGGTCTGCAAAAGTCCATGTGCCCTAGACCTAGGTCTAGATCATTCTTTGGCACTCTTATGATCTAATATAAAAGAGATGGTGCTCAAAAACTCCGCTTCTCCTCAGCCTCCTCCTATCTGGGATATTTAGGTCCATTTTTACTGAATGTGGCCCCATGTGTCTAGGAATTCCTTAATTGTCTATCTCTATACTTATAGAAGCCTGAGGTGAGAAACATATGGAAACTGACATATTTATTTATTTTCAAACAATACCAGTTGCCCGGCAGTCCTGCTTATTTTTTGCTCAGTAGTGTGTGAATCACACATCTAAAACAAGCATGTGGCTAATCCAGTCTGACTGCAATGCGCATTGTTTAAAAGGAAATATATATGTCAGGCTCCATATGTCTCCCACCTCGGGTTCCCTTTGTAATGAAACTAGCACAAAGAGTTGACTGAGAAACTTGTTACCTGAGGCTGCATGTATTTTGGAGAGACATGTTTTACACTTGTTAGAGAGGAAATTGGTTACACTTATTATAGGGGCCATATGGCTGCACTTGCTATGGGGGAATGGCAACAGTAGTAGTGATTACCTAATAGTAATATAACATTTGAGATTTGAAAGATTTTTTTTTATTCACAAATAAACTATGTGTTTTGCAGATGTGGATCCCATATAGGTAAATATATTCACAAATAATGCATAGCAATTTTACCAGTTTTTTTGCAAGTAACGTAATATGCATTGCGCACATAGTGCAACTCTCAGTACATACATAATGCATGCATTGCATCTATAATTTTATAACTATACTTGATGCACACTTTGTGTATATAAAGCGTAAAGCGAGCTGCACTACGTGCGCACCACTCATTACGTTACATTACATTGACACAGTGACATTCCTACCCCCCAGTTTCATTGCTCTCAGCATACCACAAAGCTGACAAATGCAAACATTTTCATTTTTTCACTTCGAAGCAGTGAAATTTAAAGTAAAATAATCTGACCACTAGAGAGCGGTGTTCCCACATTAAAGACTCAGTTCATTCAATCACTGTGAAAAAAAGTTCATATTCAATAAAAACGGGATGAAATGTACTTTTGTTTAATGATAACAAGAGTACTGTTACACACATCACTTAGGCAATTATATTTCTTTTCCAGTCCCAATACACCTTTGAATACATATTAATTCAATCACATTTATTTTGCAGTCTTCGTTTACCTTTTGGGCAGTGCTTTGGTGTTGTACTTGGGGAAATAACAGTTAACCTCCTTGGCGGTTATCCCGAACTCAGTTCGGGCTATGCCGCCGTGGAGGATTTCTCAGGCCCTGGTGGGCCAATTTGCATAATTTTTTTTTGTTACACGCAGCTAGCACTTTGCTAGCTGCGTGTAACATCCGATCGCCGCCACTCGCCGCCGATCTGCAAATACCCGCTGCGCTGCGATGCCCCTGGCCCCTTGCGCAGCCTGGCCAATCAGTGCCAGGCAGCGCTAAGGGGTGGATCGGGACTTCCCTGACGCCATGACGTGGATGATGTTGATAAACGTCGCCATGGCGATGGGGGAAGCCAAACAGGAAATACAATTCTGAACGGAATTTCCTGTGTGCGCTGATCACCGGAGGCGATTGGAGGGGGTGGGGGGATGCTGCTGCACAGCGGCGATCATGTAGCTAGCAATAGGCTAGCTACATGGGTTTTTTTTGTTAATTTTTTAAAGTGCTGCGCCGCCCCCCTGGCGATTTTTTTGTAATGCCAGGGGGGTTAACAGCTACTTTGGCTTGTTTCAAATGTGTAACTAGCATACTATAAGCAGTGATGAGCGAAAATGCAAATATTCTTTTCGCCGAATTTTCGCCGAAAAAAGCACTAATTTCTTTTTGACAGGCGAATTCTCGAACGAATATTTTCGCATTAATTTTCACCTAATGCCCGTTATTTTCACGCTAAATACATAGTTTATCACGTACGTATTTCTACGTAGTCGTTGTACCGCTATTCGAAGCTTCACCCGCTACGCGTAGTTGACGTATGTATTGCAAAATCAACTACGCGTGCGGTAACTGCGTCTATACGGATCATTGCGCATGCGCAAAAATATTATTGCCCTTCTATATGTATCCAATTGCGCATTGTAAGGTGGAATGTACGCATGTATTAGTTCACCCATGCGCATATTTTGCGGATTATTGCGGACATTTTTCCCCATAAGGGCATAAGCATCCGCATACAGCGAAGTTTCTTTGATTTTCGCTGCTGGTCGAAATGCGAATATTTCCAAAGATTTTCGAGAAAATTCACTGAATTCGAAAAAGGGATTTTCCATGCGATAATGACTTGGGCGAAAATTTGCAAGCAACACTGACTAAAGGCACACTTGTATAGCAAAATTAATATTTCAGTAGTCACTTTAATTGTATACAAGCTAACAGTTTCTGTGTGAAAGCTCATTCTTCTGGGAGGTCTGTGTATTGCTTTCCTTAAAACAGGGGTGCTCATTGGGTAGATTATGATCTACCGGTTGCTCGCAAAACACTTCTGGGTGGATTTCACACCGCCTGCCTGAGTGGCGTACATGTCATACTCTGTCTCTTAGACCTGGATGAGCTTAGTGGCTTCAATTCACAGAATGAAGTGCGGTAGTAGAAAAAAGTAGGTATTTTATTGAATGTGGTATTTTTACATTTTTAGAGCAATTCATCATTTTTTAAAACTGAAAGTAAAAATATGAGGTTCTTTTCTATACTGCTAATGTTTTACTTATCATTCCATATTACACATACAATTAATTATCTCATAAGTTCATTTCCATGTCAGGTTCACTTTAAATGCTACCCCCAAGTGAACAATTTCTGTATGTCTAAAGTAAGACTGTTCATAATAGACCACATCTCACAAGCACTTGTTTAAATGCTTGCAATGACTAACAAGACATTCTGATTTGGAAGGATAATCACTTTTTCTCTTGTATTCTTTTTCATTCTCTACCGCCAACCTGTGTAGCTTTTTCTCCTCCCACACAAATTACAGGTTTTCAGGTATGCCCGTATCTCTGTGTAAACTATAATTCCTAATTCTGTTTCAGAAAGGTCATGAGGGAGATACTCTCTAGGCTAGATAAAAAATGAGAAGTTAGAGATGACTATCCACTATGTATTTTTATCAAGGTACTTCAGATCAGTTAATGTACAGCAAATCTGTTTCTGTCCCACGCAGTAGCATCCTGTTAGTCAGAAACCAACGTTTCAAGTATGTATGAACTGTGAACGGAAGCTGGGACCAAAGAAGGAACCAGCAAAAGCAAAGAAAATATTCAACTAGCAGTATGAGACAAATATACTAAATCCCATGACAATAAATTTGAGGTTGCTTTTTACTTGCTTGAATCCCAAGTTTTTTGTTCCTCTCTTCCACCATTCAACATTCAACATAATAAAGTGTCCACCAGCCTACAAAACTGCACTCATTCTCACAGGATGTGTCACCTGCTACAAGCTCACCACACTGCACTCTCAGAAGATCCTTCCTTTGCCACTATTTGTTTCCTATAGGGAATTACAGTACAGAAATAACACTATGCTTGTCTGTGGCCAAAGATAGGTGGCTGTCAACAGTGCCTAGGAAAGGGACAAAAGAGAGCGTACATTTGAATTAGCCGCTTGTTGAATTGGGCGCGATTATCGTGCTTGTTGTTTTGCGGCTATATGTTTATGTTTTTAGTGTTCGAAATATCTATCGGCCCTCCCTGCGACTCCCCCCTCCATTACAGTGACAAAACCTGGAAAGGTTTCCAGCACTAAACACACGCATCTAGCCGCTATATAGGAAGGGAGAGGTCGGGCTGCTCTCCCTGCGGCTGCTGCTCAGGCTCCTACAGCGACATAACCGATAGATATTTCGAACACTAAAAACATAAACATATAGCCGCAATATAACAAGCACAGCTGACAAAAATGGGAGTGGGATGGAACATTCAGGCGCGGACATGAGTGGGAGCGGAGCAGGAGGTTTAAATCAAATAGCAAGAGCAGATTGCCAGCCATAGCAGCACTTAATAACCTTTGCCGTTAATTCACATTGCGCCCATACTATGCACTCCGCGCCGGCAAGGAGTTATATAGCCGAAAATTGCATAGAAAGAATAGCCGCGCCTAATTCAAGCAGCGCTTTAATCGCCGTGTTCGCAAAAGAGACCACCTTATTAAGGCACCACTATTTAACTAGAGATGGCCCGAACGGCTCGCCGGCGAATGGTTCCCAGCGAACTTCCGGGGGTTCGCAATCGCGGAAAACCGCAAACTTTTCCGGGAGTTCGGTTTGCCCCCATAATGCACCATTAGGGTCAACTTTGACCCTCTACATCACAGTCAGCAGGCACATTGTAGCCAATCAGGCTACACTCCCTCCTGGAGCCACTCCCCCCCCTTATAAAAGGCAGGCATCACCAGCCATTTTACTCACTTGTGTGCCTGCAGTAAATAGAGAAGGGACAGCTGCTGCTGCTGCAGATTCTCATAGGGAAAGATTAGTTAGTTGTAGGCTTGTTAGCTTGCTCTTTGCTGATTCTTATTGCTAAAATAGCACCCCACAACAGCTCTTTTGAGAGCTAATCTTATTCTTCTGATCTATTTTTTTTTCTGTGTGTCCCACTGACACTTGTGTTGCATAGACAGCCTTGATTATTCATACTGTGTGTGTGCCACTGTCAGGCCCAGCACATTCAGTGACTACCTGTGTGTGTGACAGGTGCACATTGTAATACCCAGTACTGCATATACCTACCTGCCAGTCGTTCACCGTGCACCCACCTACCTACGTGAGCTGAGCGCACGCAGTGTCACTGTGCCTGACCACTACCTGTCTGTGTGTGACAGGTGCACATTGTAATACCCATTACTGCATATACCTACCTACCTGTTGTTCACAGTGCACCAACCTACCTACGTGAGTTGAGCGCATGCAGTGTCACTGTGCCTGTCCACTACCTGTCTGTGTGTGACAGGTGCACATTGTAATACCAATCACTGCATATACCTACCTACCTGTTGTGTTCACAATGCACCCACCTACCTACGTGAGTTAAGCGCACGCAGTGTCACTGTGCCTGTCCGCTACCTGTCTGTGTGTGACAGGTGCACATTGTAATACCCATCACTGCATATACCTACCTACCTGTTGTTCACAGTGCACCCACCTACCTACGTGAGTTGAGCGCACGCAGTGTCACTGTGCCTGCCCACTACCTGTCTGTGTGTGACAGGTGCACATTGTAATACCAATAACTGCATATACCTACCTGCTGTGTTCAGTGCACCCACCTCATCACTGCATATACCTACCTGTTGTGTTGAGTGCATCCACCTCATCACTGCATATACCAACCTGATGTGTTCAGTGCACCTACCCACCTACGTGAGTGCACGCAGTGTGATATACCACTCTGTGCATACCTGTGCATAGCTTTCACTTCATCCCCCCGATATAGACACAATGGACAAAACAGGCAGAGGTAGAGGCAGACCCAGAGGAAGGCCACCTGGCAGGTCTGTGCGAGGTCGTGTTGATGTGATTTTGTGCGGCCCTCGACCAAAGTACAGTGCTCAGAAGAAGGCACGTCCAATCAACTCCCAAGATTGTCAGGACATGGTTGACTATTTAACCCCCTTGGCGGTATGAAAAATACCGCCAGGGGGAAGCGCAGCAGTTTTTAAATTTTTTTTTTTTTATCATGTAGCGAGCCGAGGGCTCGCTACATGATAGCCGCTGCTCAGCGGCATCCCCCCGCCCGCTTCGATCGCCTTCGGCGATCACCGATCAGGAAATCCCGTTCAAAGAACGGGATTTCCTGGAGGGCTTCCCCCGTCGCCATGGCAACGGGGCGGGATGACGTCACCGACGTCAGCGACGTCGGGACGTCATTGGGAGACCCGATCCACCCCTCGGCGCTGCCTGGCACTGATTGGCCAGGCAGCGCTCGGGGTCTGGGGGGGGGGGGGCGCGCGCCGCACCGGATAGCGGCGATCGGGCGCGCGGCGGCGACGGCGATCGGGGTGCTGGCGCAGCTAGCAAAGTGCTAGCTGCGTCCAGCAAAAAAAAAATTAAGTAAATCGGCCCAGCAGGGCCTGAGCGGCACCCTCCGGCGGCTTACCCCATGTCACACACGGGGTTACCGCCAAGGAGGTTAACACAGAACACCTCATCTTCCGCAGCCACCAGCGCTACTACAAGCACAACATCCATTGCATTTGACACTTCGCAGGAGTTAATTGGTGGGGAATTAACTGATTCACAGCCATTATTGTTACAACCAGATGAAGGCGCTAAGCAAGTTACACCACCTCATATGTCTGAGTTAGGCGGCGACACTATGGTGTGAGGAGGAGGATGATGAAATACCTGCTGTTGGTGCAGTTTTGGAGGAGTTTGAGGCAAGCGAAGCTGGGCAGGATGATTATGATGATTATGATGATACGGATCCCACATGGGTTCCTAATAGACAAGATGACCAAGGGGACAGTTCAGAGGGGAAGTCAGAGAGGAGTAGAAGGAGATGAGTTCCTGAAAGAAGCAGGGGGAGCTCGTCATCAGAAACAGCTGGTGGCAGTGTCCAGCGCCATGTATCACCACCTATGTACAGCCAGCTAAAATGCCCTTCAACGTCAGCTGCTGATGCCACCATAGTGCCATCACCCCAGGGTGGCTCAGCGGTTTGGACATTTTTTAATGTGTCTGCCTCAGATCGGAGAAATGCCATCCGTTCTCTCTGCCTCCAAAAATTTAACCGTGGAAAGGCCAACACTCACGTAGGGACAAGTGCCTTATGAAGGCACATGGAGAAATGACACAAACTGCAATGGGAAGAGCACCTGAGCAAAAGCAGCACATAAAAGAAAAGCCACCCTCCTTCTCCTCTTCCTCCTTCAGGTGCAGCATCTTCAGCCGCTTTCTCCCTTGCACCTTCACAGCCACCCTCCTCCACTCCGCCTCTGCCCTTGAGCGGTTCCTGCTCCTCTGCCCACAGCAGCCAGGTGTCCGTGAAGGAAATTTTTGAGTGGAAGAAGCCAATTTCTGCCAGTCACCCCCTTGCCCAGGGTCTGACAGCTGGCATGGCGGAACTGTTAGCTCGCCAGCTGTTACCATACAAGCTGGTGGACTCTAAGACCTTCCATAAATTTGTAGTCATTGGAACACCGCAGTGGAAGATACCAGGCCGCAATTATTTTTCTAAAAAGGTGATACCCAAAATGTACCGTGAAGTTGAGAGGCAAGTGGTGTCATCTCTGGCACACAGCGTTGAGTCAATGGTCCACCTGACCACGGATGCCTGGTCTGCCAAGCACGGTCAGGGCAGGTACATAACTTTCACAGCCCATTGGGTCAACCTGGTGACCGATGGCAAGCAGGGAGTACGAGCATACCAACTTGTGACACCTCCACGGCTTGCAGGCAGGCCTCCTGCCATCTCCTCTCCTCCTGCTACATCTTCTTCGCTGTCAGAGGGGGGAGGTGGAGGAAGAGTCATGTGGGGAAGAGGAGTCAGACTCGGATGATGAGGAAGGTGTTTCTTTGGAGGAGGAGGCGGCGGCAGCAAAAGAACAAATGCAGCAGGCGCCGCAGGGGATTGTGCTGCTCGATGTTCCTGTGATATTGTTCGTGGCTGGGGGGAGGAGGAGGACTTACCTGACGTCACTGAGGAAGAGCAAGAGGAGATGGATAGTACGTCTGCATCCAACTTTGTGCAGATGGCATCTTTAATGCTGTCCAGCCTGTTGAGGGACCCCCGTATAAAAAAAACTCAAGGGGAATGAGCTGTACTGGGTGGCCACGCTACTAGACCCCCGGTACAGACACAAAGTGCCGGACATGTTACCAACTCACAAGAAGGCAGAAAGGATGCAGCACATGCAGAACAAGCTGGCAACTATGCTTTACAATGCGTTTAAGGGTGATGTCACAGCACAACGCAATAAAGGTACCACTGCCAGTAATTCTCCTCCCATGTCCACGCAGGCAAGGACAGGACACTCCAGCGATCTCCTGGTGATGTCTGACATGCAGACATTCTTTAGTCCAACGCCTCGCCTTAGCGCTTCCGGATCCACCCTCCACCAACGCCTGGACCGGCAGGTGGCCAACTACCTGGCCTTAAGTGTGGATGTAGACACTGTGAGCAGCCAGCGATGAACCCTTGGACTACTGGGTGTGCAGGCTTGACCTGTGGCCAGAGCTGTCCCAATTTGCCATCCAACTTCTGTCTTGCCCTGCCTCAAGCGTCCTGTCAGAAAGGATCTTCAGCACAGCTGGAGGCATTGTCACTGAGAAGAGAAGTCGCCTTAGTCACAAAAGTGTTCAGTACCTCACCTTTTTCAAAATGAATGAGGCATGGATCCCGGAGGGCTCCTGCCCGCCCGAAGACTAAGTCAGTCCCCACCAGGGATGGTCGTAGTCAGCCAACTTCGCTACGCTGGAACTACGCGTATTTTAACGCAAATACGCTTCGCAATCTACGGCAATGTAATCAGAAACTTCACTACGTTTGCATTTCGTAGACTACGTGTTAAATTACGCATGCTTCGCGCAGTGCGAAGTGTAGTTGATGCGACCGCTTATGCCCTTATGCGGAAAAATATCCACAATAATCTTTAACCTATTTGCAAATATAACGTAATATAAGCATACATTCCACCTTCCAATGCAAAATTGTATGCGTCTAAAAGTGCAATAATATTCCTGCGCATGCGCAATGACCCATATAGATGCAGTTACCGCACGCGTAGTTGACTTCGCAATACATACGTCAACTACGCGTAGCGGGCGAAGCTTCGCATAGCGGGACTACAACTACGCGGAATGCGTACGTGTAGTTCTTAACTTCGTCTACGACCTACGGTGCGTAGTTGCGTACTACGACTCGTAGATTCGTGCTGGCGTAGTTTACGAGCAACCCTGGTCCCCACACACAGCATCTCTGCCTGCACGCTGTGTGATTGGCTGCCTGCCCCAAGACTAAGTTGCTCCCCACATAGCATCTCTGCCTGCAGGCTGCTTGACTGCCTTCTCCGCCACCACAAACAGGGTCCAGGACTCCAGGTGGATTCCTGAAGTGTAGTTGATGCGACCGCTTATGCCCTTATGCGGAAAAATATCCACAATAATCTTCAACCTATTTGCAAATATAACGTAATATAAGCATACATTCCACCTTCCAATGCAAAATTGTATGCGTCTAAAAGTGCAATAATATTCCTGCACATGCGCAATGACCCATATAGATGCAGTTACCGCACGCGTAGTTGACTTCGCAATACATACGTCAACTACGCGTAGCGGGCGAAGGTTCGCATAGCGGGACTACGAGTACGCGGAATGCGTACGTGTAGTTCTTAAACTTTGTCTACGAACTATGATGCATAGTTGCGTACTACGACGCGTAGATTCGTGCTGGCGTAGTTTACGAGTAACCCTGGTCCCCACACACAGCATCTCTACCTGCACGCTGTGTGATTGGCTGCCTGCCCCAAGACTAAGTTGCTCCTCACATAGCATCTCTGCCTGCAGGCTGCTTGACTGCCTTCTCCGCCACAACAAACAGGGTCCAGGACTCCAGGCGGATTCCTGAATTTTTAAAGCCGCTGCTAGCAGCGGACGCTATAATAATTTTTCTGGTGCGTGTACATGCCTGCCTAATTTTTCTGGCTGCAGTGCAGCTGCAACAACAAAACAAAAGGCATGTACATTTGACCATTTCTCTTTCGTGATCATTACCTTGCCGTGGTGAAGGGGCTTGCGTATTGAAGCAATGACTGCCGGCTATATGAGTGTCTCAGGATGTTTTAAAGCACTTTAGGCCTGCAATTTAGCATTCAATGTGAATTCTGCCCTTAAAACGCTGCTTTGCATCCAATCCAGATTTTTCCCAGGGCTTTTGGCGTGTATCCCACTCCGCCATGCCCCCCTCCAGGTGTTAGACCCCTTGAAAAATCTTTTCCATCACTTTTGTGGCCAGCATACATTTTTCTAGTTTTCAAAGTTCACCTCCCCATTGAAGTCTATTGCGGTTCGCAAAAGTTCGCGCGAACCAAACTTTCGCGGTAGGTTCACGAACCTAAAATCTGAGGTTTGGGCCATTTCTATATTTAACATGTATTTGCAGATATGTGAAACCAATGACTTTTTTGATATTAGGGACAGTAATGCGGGTTCCTGCTTTGATTGCACTGAAATGCAGTTCCTCAGTTTGTTCCTCTTAAGTACACCTTTAGGCCCCATTCACATTGCAAACGCGGACGGCCATGTGTGCGCAACGCAACGCATGCGAACACACACCATATGCGTTTGTATGCGTTACGTGGCTGAGCCCATCACTGAAAAGTGAATGGGACAGCCGCGCAACAAATGCGTGCAGCATGCGTTCCCGGACTGCACAGGTCCGGAACGCATGCAGTGTGAACATCAGACAGTGCAATCTATGTCATGCGTGTTGGCCTCCTGCACGTGTTTCCAAAACACGGCTGGAAACACGTGCAATGTGAACGGGGCCTAAGTGGGAGAAATATGGAGGCTGTCTTATCTATTTCCTTTTGAACAATACCAATGCAGGGCCGGCGCTACCATTAAGGCAAAGGAGGCAGCTGCCCCAGGGCCCCAGAACTTGTAGGGGCCCCCAGTGGCTACAAGAGGAAAAAAAAATTTTCAAATCGGCCTTATAGTTTTTGAGAAAATCGATTTTAAAGTTTCAAAGGAAAAAAAAAACACATTTAAAAACCTGCCGACTTTAATGGTTAATAACAAATCCACCTTAAATGCTAGAAACCCTAAATTTGCAGGCTATGTTAAGGAGATTATTAGGAATAAGAGGAAAAAACAATTTCTCAAAAAGACCTTATAGTTTTTGAGAAAATCGATTTTAAAGTTTAGAAGGAAAAAAGTATAGTTTTAAATGCGGTAAATGTCACTTTTAGTAGCAAACCTAACGGTAGTGTAATTTTACATGCATCAAACGAAAGCGCAATACATTTCCTGACGGGGTTTTCATGGGGTCTATACGCAGCCGCAGCGCTTTGGCCAGGGATCGCTATACTGCCGCAATATGGCTGTATGAAGATCCCTGGCATTTTTTCCTATTTTCCCAATTTTTTTATGTTTAGAGTGTGGGAATTTTTTTTTTAAAAAAAATTATGTGGGGTCCCCCCTCCTGAAACTTTTTAACCCCTTGTCCCCCATGCAGGCTGGGATAGCCAGAATGTGGAGCTCTGACCGATTGGGACTTCACACCCTGACTATACCAGCTGCAAAAAAGGTCCCCTAATGCCGATTTTTGTTCCGGGGTATATGTTGGGGGGGCCCCCCAGGTTTATTTTGCCCTGGGGCCCCATTGTTGCTTAAACCGGCCCTGTACCAATGGCCTGGTAGTCCTGCTGATCTATTTGGCTGCAGTGACTGAATCTCGCACCTGAAACAAGCATTCAGAACTCTTTCCAAACAACTGATCAGAATGCTTATTCAGGGTCTGTAGCTAAGAGTGTGAAGGCAGGGGATCAGCAGGACAGCCAGGCAACCTAAATTGATTAAAGGGAAATAAATATGGTAGCCTCTTTATCCCTAAATTCAGGTGTCTTTTAAATGGCTTAGTAGCAGCTTTACACTACAGCCCTTATGTAACCAGGCACTGTTTTCTTTGAGCAGCCTACCAATCTCCCTTTTTGCAAACAAGAAAAGGAGGAATGCTGAGTAGCATGCCCCAGACATTGCCCAGTGGAAACTCCTGGTGCATAAACCACACCTCTTACATTACACAAACTAGGAGGGGGAGGTTAATAACTGGAATAACCCTGCACTTCATCCTAAATGAAAAGATAACTGCAATGTGAATCAGGCACAACAGCAGGCCAGGCTGGCGCAGGAACACAGTGACTCTACTCCAGTAGGCACCAGCACCTTTTTAAAATACAAATGATCTTATTGCTATGCTAATCTTCCACTACTAAAGTATCATAAATAATTGGTCAAGAGCAGATTAGGCATTCTGACTGCCCTGACTGCATGTTGTGGTGACTCAAAACCCACCCAGGCAAAAAGAAAACTTGTAAATAGAAAATAGCATGGTGGACTCTTCTTATTTAAGGTAAGCTTCAAATATGCTTTAAAGTGGAATTTAATATTTCATATAAAATCTCCCACCAGCTAGTCGCCAGTCAACTTTTTCTCTACGCAGAATGTAAATTAAAAAACAATGAAGAAACAAAAATAAAATGTGTTTGTGTGGTGTGCGTTATGAGGCACGGCCCACATATCTTCTCATTTTGCTCTAGGATTTGCAAAATAGCTGTTTTAATAACTAACATCCCCCTTGCATTCAAAATCTGATTGGGCTGTAATTGAAATGCATAGAATGTGGATAGTTTGGCATTAAGTTTCTTTGTATGATGGTGGAAGCAAGAGCCCTCTTGTTTTCTGCGTGTGACAGCTGGCTGACATAGTAAGAAATGAGAAGACTGAACCATCGCAGGGTGAAGAAAACTGGACAATGGACTTCTACTTTCTAGTTCTTCATGCTCTTTGCTCTTAAAGTAAAGACTACTAACATTTACAGAATTTTAATTTAACTCTTGTAGAGGTGATTGTTTCAAACAATTTCAAACAATTTGAATGCATTGGAACAATCAGAAGTAAAACTGGAAGTCTCTCTTATTTGTTCCTTTGCTAATTTCTATTGCTACGACTGCAACTGGTGGTGGTACGTCATATGTGAAGAGAACATCTGCTGTTTCTCTGGCTCAAACATATAGCCAGGGATGTGTCCTCACCCTGACAAGTAAAAAAAAAAAAATACCATAATGAGGAGGTGCATCACCACCTGGATTTCTGAGTAACGATGATGACACACGAACCCTTAGGAGGCTGGATGCATGTTTCCTTGGTGTACCAGTGTACTTGGTGGCTGCCTGGATAGTGTACTGGTTAAGGGCTCTGCCTCTGAGACAGGAGACCAGGGTTTGAATCTCTGCTCTTCCTACCTTGGGCAAGACTCCCTAACACTGCTACTGCCCAGTTGCTGCAGCTTTGACCCTTTGAGTCTGCCAGGAGAAAAGCACAATATAAATGTTCTGTGTCTTGCTGTTTCCTCCTCTGTCTTGGTTGTCTAGAGGCCTTTTTTACTCCTTGAGCCCTAATTCTGCAACATGTTTACAACCAAGTTGAGGGTGATACCAAAGCCTAGAAATCAGACACACTCAAATAAAACTTACAGGTCACACCAACCTGTTTTCACCAATACCTGTCTAATGGTCATTAAGAAAAAATAGGAATTAGTTGTTTGTAATTGCAGTTACTCATTTAAACCACGGGAGTGCTTACAATCTTCCTGTGTTACCAATGGTCTACCATTAGCATCCTTAAAGTGAACCAGAGATGGTTCACTAGCGCTTATTTATACTTACCCGGAGCTTCCTCCAGCCCCAGCACAGAATCTCTCGCTGCCCTCCTCGGCCCCACCGTTAAGCCATCATGACTCCTGGTACTCCGGGCAGCCGCGGCCGTCTGCGCATGCACGGCTGAGCCACGCACACACCCCTCCCATCCCTTGGAGCATTCTGCACCTGCTCAGTAGTACGGATTACCAGCAGTTGTAGCGCTAGAATGGAGTGGCCAAGGAAGATGGCAAGGGACTTAGCAATGCTCATGGGGCTGGAGGAAGCCCTGGGTAAGTATAAATTAATCCTAGTGTACCATCTCTGGAACAGTTTAATAGCAGGACGTGCATTGCAGATAAACGTGCCACAAAAGGTGAGAGCGTTAACAGACCACCCTTAAAATTTAAACCAGCTCTGCCACAACTGGCTGTAGGACTGATGCAAAGAACCTATAGATTGTTAATTCTTGTATGCTTATAGCCAGGCTGAAGGTGACACCCCATGCAGCACTGGAACAATGTACTTCTGCCTATCCCCCAAGGCAAGCCTTACTGAATTACTTTGAGTAGGTGGTTATTGGTTTGCAGAATGGGTTTTGGTTGCGCCTATTCCCCTACCAGAATCAGTGCTAATTGCTTTTGTATGAATAACAATAAAATGGCATGCACAGTTGCACACCAGCCAATTTGTATGCAAAAATAATTGAGTAAGTATGGGCCTGACCCATGAAGCAGCAGTTCAAGTGCCTGCCCAAGTAGTGCGTAGTGCACAGCAATTTTACTGGGACTAATGGCGGGGGGATTGGCAGCTCGCATTACCATTAGCACAATGCTCATTGCCGGGTTAATGCATGCATTGTACCTTAGTGCTGGTAAAGTTTCCATGCACTGCCTGCACACAGCAATTTCACTGATACTCAGTGCATCCATCAGGTCCATATTATCAAGCATCGCAAATATTACAGCACATAACAGAGTCAAATGACATTACACAGCTGCTACAATTACCTAAGTATGGCAATGGGACAATCAGTAGGGTATTTATGCATTTATAAGCCAGATGCCAAACTTTTTCCAACAAGGACCATCAAAATTACATCATGGTAACTGGCTTTACTTTATATCTCATATGGTTGTTTTGGGCTTTCTTATTTGCATCAATTGGACTTGGATGTAGTTATGACTCATTCAATATACTCACATTTAAAAAGGATTTGAGTACTTTCTTAAGTTCGAATGACATCCATATGACATCTACATGGAAAAAGATGATAACTTGATCCAGTCAGCTAGATCGTTTGTAAGGTTGAACTTGATTGAATGCATGTCTTTATTTAACCAAGATAATTCTGGGGTTAATTCACAAAAGTTTGGAAAAAACTGCAAGTAATGCAATAATGATCCCACACCAATATCCTTAGTATTTGGCTGAAGTAGTGTCAGAATCACACCTGAAACAACCATGCAGCTAATCTTGTCAGAATATCAGAAACACTTGATCTGCTTGTTCAGCGTCTATGGCTCAGGCCTTGTTTCCATGGGGCAGTTGAACTGTGTGCTCAGCAAGCAGTTACCCGGCAGCAGTGGGCAGTTACCAGGCAGCACTGAGCTGTTACCAGGAAGCAGCAAGGAGTTGTGCGAGCTGCCTATCAACTGCCCGTGTCAACTATGTGGCCCAAGTTCCCCGGCACCTCTCTGACCCCCCGATCGCCGCCGGCAATACTTACCCGTCCACGATCCCGTGAGAGCCGCAGCTTCACCAATGAGCTTCACTCGTCGCTATGGCGACGATCGGACATGACGTCATGACGTCATGGACGTCATGCGCAGTCCCGATCCTCCCCATAGTGAAGCCTGGAGATGATTGGGAGGCTGCGTCATTGCGGGATCCCTGGGGGGTACGTATAACGGCGGCGATTGGGGGCGATCGGTGGGGACCGGAGGGACTTTGGCCACATGGTTAGCTAGCGAAGTGCTAGCTTAACAATATACAAAAGTTTTTATTGAAAAAAATCCTCCCGGGGCCATTTGATCCCCTGCAGAGGCTAGCCGGGTAGCCCGACCCTAGGTCGGGCTTACAGCCATGGAGGTTAAAAGGAATTATATATGGCAGCCTCCATATATCTCTGACTTCAATTGTTCTTTAAAAGCAGAAGGGAAGGTCTTTCTGGAAGAACTGAAAAAAAACTGCAGGATGGCTGTGGCTGTGCTAGTGGCAAGAACATTTTTCATTCTCAGTGAAAGAATGCACAAAGGTTAAATACATTTGTGTTTCCATTAATTTACTTTAGGAGTGTAAATGCAGCATAATCATTACAGCATGTTCCATCTTGTTCAATCTTATGAAACTTTATTTAGAGGCCAGACAGAGCATGTATACCTATGGTTAGACTGTGCTTGGCAGGAGTGGTGAGCAATTGCAAATAGAGCATAACATCTATTTTCGATTTTGCATGATGTCACTGCTGTGTGTTAAAAGGTACAAAAAAGGTTTCTAATATTTACAAAGAAAATAAAGAATCCTCTGGCTAGAAATAATATATAAAGTGGTGTGTATTAAGGGATTATTTTTTTATGGTTACGTAGAATGATTAATATAAGATAAAGTGTTGCAACAGATTCTGCTTGCATTTATTTGATCTAATACTTGTAACTGTTTCAGAATGTTAGGTGAGAAAATAAGGTTTCACGTCCTTCTTTTTTGGGCAAGATCCAATCCAGTTCAGCTCTATATATGAAGATTGTATTTGTCATTATTGCAGTTTATAAAAGCAATCCTGAAGTCATATTATTTGTACTAAATTAAGTTTTAGGCTGCTTACACACAGGGACGTTACAGGCGCACGTTAGTGCGCCTGTAACGCTCCCGCAACGCACAGCAATGTAACTCAAGTGGGCTGTTCACACAGCCCACGTTGCGTTACATGTAACGCTGTACGTTGCCCGGAAAGTGCAGCATGCTACGGCGTTACAGCGGCTATAGCCGCGTTAGACTGTTTACACATGCGCAGTAGGGGGCGGAGAGGAGGCGGGGAGAGCCAGCTACAGTAGCCGCGCACATGGCTACTTAATATTCACTGCACTGGCGGCCGCTGATTGGCCGGCGGGACCACGTGATGCGGAGTGTCTCGCTCCGCGTCACGTGGTCCCGCCGGCCAATCAGCGCCACTCTGGGAGACTTTATCGAAATAGAGCCGCCTAACGCGGCTCACTCTACCGTCGGCTCTTGCAGCACCATACGTTGTGTTAGGTGCACGTTATGCGACCTTAACGTGGCACCTAACGCAACGTCTTGGTGTGCAAGTAGCCTTAAGGTATGTGCCAGGCTCATATACCTTTAGGCATTGTCCATGTTCTTGTTTTAACGCTGCAGTTTCTGAGTTCTGCAGTGAAAGTATTAGACCCACTCTGTTGAATAATGATAAGGAGGAAGAGGCAGACTTGATTAATGTGGCTCCGCCCATTCTCCTCCCATCACCACACACTAACAGCCGACTCCCCACCCTCTCCACGCCCGTTTCAGCAGAGCCCAGCTCCAACAGCATTTAGCTCAGAGGCTAATCATGCCTGCCATTTTTTGAACCTAGGTCCATATGCAATTAACTTTTTCTCCCGAGTTATCTCCTAGGTGATAATTTTCATATTCTCTTTAAAATAACTTTTTAGCATTTTACAATTGAAAAAGTACCCAAAAGTTAGTTAAACAGTACTGCCAACATTGTTTTGATTATTGTCTTGCTTGTTGGTGGTCTAAAAAGCATTTTTTGACAAGGGCCCACATGCAATTCACTTTTTTTTCTCCTGAGTTTTCTCCTAGGTGATATTTTCACAACTTGTCATAAAATGCCTTTTAAGCCACCAGCAAGCAAGAAAATACTCAGAATAAATGTGATAGTACCTTTTCACCAACTTCTGGGTACTTTTTCAATTGTAAAATGCTGAAAGTTAGTTTAGAGAGAAGATGAAGATTATCTCCCAGGAGATTACTCAGGTGAAAAGTGAATTGCTTATGGGCCCAGGGCCCATATGCAATTAACTTTTTCACCTGAGTTTTCTCCTAGGTGATATTTTCACAACTTGAAAATAAAATGCCCTTTAACCACTTGCCGACCGCGCACTCATACCGCGCGTCGGCAAAGTGGCAGCTGCAGAACCAGCGACGCAGTTCTGCGTCGCCGGCTGCAGGCTAATTAATCAGGAAGCAGCCGATCGCGCGAGTTCCTGTCAATTCACGGCGGGGGGCTCCGTGAATAGCCTGCGGGCCGCCGGCCGCGGCTCGCAGGCTAAATGTAAACACAAGCGGAAATAATCCGCTTTGTTTACATTGTACGGCGCTGCTGCGCAGCAGCGCCGTAAGGCAGATCGGCGATCCCCGGCCAATCAGCGGCCGGGGATCGTTGCCATGTGACAGGGGACAGCCTGTCACTGGCTGCACAGGACGGATAGCGTCCTGTGCAGCCCAGATCACCAGGGGGGACAGGGAGGAGAGGAAGGAGGGGAATCTCGCCGTGGAGGGGGGCTTTGAGGTGCCCCCCCCCCCGCAACACCCATCAGGCAGGAGCGATCAGACCCCCCCCAGCACATCATCCCCCTAGTGGGGAAAAAAGGGGGCGATCTGGTCGGCCTGCACCCTGATCTGTGCTGGGGGCTGTAGAGCCCACCCAGCACAGATCAGCTAAAACAGCGCTGGTCCTTAAGGGGGGGTAAAGGGTGGGTCCTCAAGTGGTTAAAGAGACTCTGTAACAAAAAAAAAAGTTCCCCTGGGGGGTACTCACCTCGGGAGGGGGAAGCCTCAGGGTCCCAATGAGGCTTCCCCCATCCCTGTAGCTGCAGGCAAACCAGCGCTGGCTCTCCCGAAATGACCCACAATCCTGGCTCGACAAGCCTGACAAGGCTTGATATATTTAATTTCCTGTTGCAGCTCTTAGCATGGAGATAGGCGGAAATCGCTGATCTCTGTTGGGTCCGCTCTACGACGCAGGCGCACGAAGAGCCGGCCCCACACCTGGCCGGGGTGTCGCCGGTAACGGGAGCCACCGGAGAGACACGGAAAAGAGCCAGGAGGACGCCGGGGGATCTCGTTGCCTACAGTGGGCTGGAGGAAGCCCCAGGTAAGTGACATTTTGTATTCAATCTACTGCTAAGTATCCCTTTAAAAGTTATTTTCAAGTTATGAATTATCAGGTTCAGATTATTAGTTAGTAAATACTCATGCTTTCTCTGCAAGAACAAGATGAAGTTCTAATAATTTTCTTCTCATCCCACCAGGGGCATAACTAAGAGCCCCCGGGCCCCCCTGCAAAAATTGTGAGCGGTCCCCCCTCCCCTCTGGGGCCCCCCTCCCCCCAGGGCCCGCTCGTGGCTGTTTTGGGGGGCTGGAGGGGTCGCACCATGAGGGGAAAGCTATGGCCACACTCGGCGGGGAGGGGGGAAGGCCCCCCCCCCCTACCTCACCTCGGGCTTTCCCCTCTGTGCGCCGCTCCAGCTTCAATAGCTATACAAGACAAGTGCAGCGGAGAGGCGGGCAGCGGCAGGCAAACATACCTTCCGTGCGTCCGGACGCTTCTCGCTCTAGTGACTGACGCGACTTCCTGTTTTATACAGGAAGTCGCGTCAGTCACTAGAGCGAGAAGTGTCCGCGCTGGAACGCACGGAAGGTATTTTTGCCTGCCGCTGCCCGCCGCTCCGCTGCACTTGTCTTGTATAGCTATTGAAGCCGGAGTGGAGCACAGAGGGGAAAGCCCGAGGTGAGGGAGGATGAGGACCTTCCCCCCTCCCCGCCGAGTGTGGCCATAGCTTTCCCCTCATGGTGTGACCCCTCCAGCCCCCCAAATCGGCCACGAGCGGGCCTGAGGAGGAGGCACGGGCCCCCCGCTGGCACAAGGGCTGCATCCCCTATTGTTACGCGCATGCATCCCACTATTACCAATCATTTGCTATAGGTCTTCAAAAAAGACAACACATTTATTGGCAGTTTCTGAATAGCACCAGATCCGTTTAACCGCTTCACCTTGAAGGATTTTTCCCCTTAAAAAAAAACAGAGCAATTTTCACCTGTCAGCGCTCCTACCATTCATTCAACTATAACTTTATTACTGTTTATCACAATAAAACAATTTATATCTTGTTTTTTTGCCACCAATTAGGCTTTCTTGGGGGCTACTTTTTGCTAAGAATTATTATTTTCTAACTGTAAAAATAAGAAAAAAATTGAAAAAATACTTTTAAACATTATTTCTTAGTTTTCACTATTATAGTTTTAAAATAATACATGCTAACGTAATTAAAACCCACACATTTTATTTGCCCATTTTGTCCCGGTTATTGCAACATTTAAAATTTTTCCCTAGTACAATGTATGGTGCCAATATTTTATTTGGAAATAAAGGCGCATTTTTTCAGTTTTGCGTCCATCCCTAATTAAAAGACCATATTTTATAAAGTAATGGTAATATACCCTCTTTACATACTGTACATATTAAAAAAGTTCAGTCCCTAAGGTAACTATTTATGTTTGTTTTTATTTGTAAAAATTGTTTATTCTTTAAAAAAAATAAAATAAAATTGGTAACTATTGGGGAGTGTGGGAGATCAGGGGTTAATTTATAATGTAAAAATAAGGTAAAAAGGGATTCTTTATTGAAAAAAAAAATGTAGATATAATTTTATAATTTGGCCACAAGACGTCCTCACAGGTGAGTTCAGTATTACTACGTAATCAGGAAGCACTGCGTGGACGGTCTTTATGAATATAGGCGCCGTCTAACAGACGGCGGCGTTCATTCACACGGGGACTTAGATCAATGAATGGGAACCGTGTTGGTGGTTAACAAAAACTTATTGTCTACTTAATTAGACAAAAACAGGTATGAGTTAACTGTAAATTCCCCTCCTTCTACCAAAGACTAGCACAGTATTTGATCTATCACCAATGTACCCTGTAACACTGGTGTGTACTGCATTATCTGGTTGTCTATGGAAATTAACATTGGACAAATTTTTTTTTTTACTTAACAACGTTATTAAGCTATTCAGTAAAAGTACTGAACCATTCTCAATGCGCAGAACAGTGATGCTCAAATACCCCTTTTTAAAATTCGAGTTTGGTCGAATTCGAATAGTAAATTATTCAAGGTCAGTCGAATATTCGAGTCGAATAATTTTTACTATTCGATTCGACCTCGGACTTCGAGCTCACTTTTCGAGTCGGTATTCGAGCTCACTATTCGAGCTGACTATTCGAATTGGCCTTAAATAGCTTCCAACACTTGTTTTGAGGGTGAATGATGCAAGAAACATCTTTTTTTCCAAGTAACAACAGCAAGTGATTATGTGGGGATGTTCCTTTAAAAAAAAATGTGGAAAGAGAAGTTGTGTCCTTAATTTTGTTCAGTAGTGTTACTGTATATACTTGTTCTTCTTCTTCTTCTTTATCTTTCTTCTTCTTCTTCTAGATCTTCTTCTTCTATATCTTCTTCTTCTTCTTCTATATTGTCTTCTTCTTCTTCTTCTTCTTCTTCTTCTTCTTCTTCTTCTTCTTCTTCATCATCTTCTTCTTCTTCTTCATCATCTTCTTCTTCTTCTTCTTCTTCATCATCTTCTTCTTCTTCTTCATCATCTTCTTCTTCATCTTCATCTTCTTCATCTTCTTCTTCTTCTTCATCTTCATCTTCTTCATCTTCTTCTTCTTCATCTTCTTCTTCTTCTTCATCTTCTTCTTCTTCATCTTCTTCTTCTTCTTCTTCATCTTCTTCTTCTTCATCTTCTTCATCATCTTCTTCATCTTCTTCTTCTTCATCTTCTTCTTCTTCATCTTCTTCTTCTTCATCTTCTTCATCTTCTTCATCTTCTTCTTCTTTTTCATCATCTTCTTCATCTTCTTCTTCATCTTCTTCTTCATCTTCATCTTCTCCTTCTCCTTCTTTTTCAATATCGTCTTCTTCTTCTTCACGTATTTCTCTTTTCAATTTTTTTTTAAAGAAATGCAGCTATTTTTGAGCGTAACAAATAGCTGGTGGGCGCACGCATGTTGGAAGCGCCATTGTATGTGCTCCCTGGCAGTGGAAACACAAAGACAGCAGGAGGTAAATTCAGCAGCAGGAGGAGGAGGATGAGTGTGTGGCAGCAGGCAGTCAATGAGGCAGGCAGCTCGCCGTGACATAATAGCCCTGGCACCTAGCGGTGATACCAGGGCTGTAAATAAACACAACTGGAGGTCCCAGACAGCGGTCGTGCAGCCCACATTGTGTCCAATACACAACTGGGACAACACAGTTTTCAACCCGGGCACCTCAGAAAAATTAAACCTTTTTTTTTTTTTTAATGGTTTGTTTGGTTTTGGTTTTGCAACCAATATAGCTATTGTTTGACGTAATAGCTGGTGGCAGAGTGGCAGCAGAAGAAGGTAATTCTGTGTACCCTGGCAGTGGGAAACACAGACAGACAGCAGCAGCAGGAGGAGGAATGGAGGAGTAGGCGAGCAGCTATTGTTTGACGTAATAGCTGGTGGCAGAGTGGCAGCAGAAGGTAAATCATCTGTGTACCCTGGCAGTGGGAAACACAGACAGACAGCAGCAGCAGCAGCAGGAGGAGGTATGGAGGAGCAGTGTGAGTGTGGCAGCAGGTAGGCAGCGTGACATAATAGCCCTGGTACCTAGCGGTGATACCAGGGCTGTAAATAAACACAACAGGAGGTCCCAGACAGCGGTCGTGCAGCCCACATTGTGTCCAATATACTGATGGTGAACTGGCCTCCTCCCCAGGCCCTGCTGGGCGGCTGCTGTGAACAGGGGTGGTGGTGGTGGTGGTGGTGGTGGTGGTGAGGGTGGAGGCCTCGGATGCAGAGCTGATGGCGGGCTGCTCATCCTCCGTCATGAGTTGCACCACAGTGTCTGCATCCTTTTCCTCAATGGGACGTTTCCGACCCGGCTGGAGGAAAATGGGAGCAGGTGCTACACGCTGCTGCTGCTGTGTCTCTGCAGCATGAGTTGCAGATGCTCCTGCTGGGCGGCGCCCAAGGCGTCCACGGCCAGTGGCTATGGGAGGAATGTTAGCCACTGACGCTGCTGCTGCTGCTGCGGAACTGTGCATGATGGCGCGCCCGCGGCCGCGGCTTGCCACAATGCTGCTCCCTCTCCTCCTGATTCCCTTGCTGCCCTTCCCCTTGCCCAAACCGCGCTGGCTGCCACTTCCAGACATCTTCAATGTTTTGGGCGTATAGACAAAAGTTTTTTAAAAGGGCGGGTGAAAAGTGGGGTACTTTAATGGAGTGGGTTGGTTGGTGAGGTGACTGAGTGAGTGTCCCCTAGTACAGTAAGTAAGTAGTAACAGTCAGGAAGTACAACTAGCAGTTACAATAATCAGTAGTAATCACAAGTAAATTTAGTGTGTGTACACTCAGACAGTGAGTGCACGCACGCAGGAGCTAGTAGCCTATGAACACAGTGACTGAGTGTCCTAGACTCCTAGTACAGTAAGAGTAATTAGTAACAGTAAGTAGAACTAACTAATTACAATAATCAATCAGCGATCAGAAGGAAATGGAGTGTGGGTGTGTGTACACTCAGACAGTGAGTGCACGCACGCAGGAGCTAGTAGCCTATGAACACAGTGACTGAGTGTCCTAGACTCCTAGTACAGTAAGAGTAAGTAGTAACAGTAAGTAGAACTAACTAATTACAATAATCAATCAGCGATCAGAAGGAAATAGAGTGTGGGTGGTGTGTGTACACTCAGACAGTGAGTGCACGCACGCAGGAGCTAGTAGCCTATGGACAGTGACTGAGTGTCCTAGACTCCTAGTACAGTAAGAGTAAGTAGTAACAGTAAGTACAACTAACTAATTACGATAATCAATCAGCGATCAGAAGGAAATAGAGTGTGTGTTGTGTGTGTACACTCAGACAGTGAGTGCACGCACGCAGGAGCTAGTAGCCTATGAACACAGTGACTGAGTGTCCTAGACTCCTAGTACAGTAAGAGTAAGTAGTAACAGTAAGTAGAACTAACTAATTACAATAATCAATCAGCGATCAGAAGGAAATGGAGTGTGGGTGTGTGTACACTCAGACAGTGAGTGCACGCACGCAGGAGCTAGTAGCCTATGAACACAGTGACTGAGTGTCCTAGACTCCTAGTACAGTAAGAGTAAGTAGTAACAGTAAGTACAACTAACTAATTACGATAATCAATCAGCGATCAGAAGGAAATGGAGTGTGGGTGTGTGTACACTCAGACAGTGAGTGCACGCACGCAGGAGCTAGTAGCCTATGAACAGTGACTGAGTGTCCTAGACTCCTAGTACAGCAAGAGTAATTAGTAACAGTAAGTAGAACTAACTAATTACAATAATCAATCAGCGATCAGAAGGAAATGGAGTGTGGGTGTGTGTACACTCAGACAGTGAGTGCACGCACGCAGGAGCTAGTAGCCTATGAACACAGTGACTGAGTGTCCTAGACTCCTAGTACAGTAAGAGTAAGTAGTAACAGTAAGTACAACTAACTAATTACGATAATCAATCAGCGATCAGAAGGAAATGGAGTGTGGGTGTGTGTACACTCAGACAGTGAGTGCACGCACGCAGGAGCTAGTAGCCTATGAACACAGTGACTGAGTGTCCTAGACTCCTAGTACAGTAAGAGTAAGTAGTAACAGTAAGTAGAACTAACTAATTACAATAATCAATCAGCGATCAGAAGGAAATGGAGTGTGGGTGTGTGTACACTCAGACAGTGAGTGCACGCACGCAGGAGCTAGTAGCCTATGAACACAGTGACTGAGTGTCCTAGACTCCTAGTACAGTAAGAGTAAGTAGTAACAGTAAGTACAACTAACTAATTACGATAATCAATCAGCGATCAGAGGGAAATAGAGTGTGTGTTGTGTGTGTACACTCAGACAGTGAGTGCACGCACGCAGGAGCTAGTAGCCTATGAACACAGTGACTGAGTGTCCTAGACTCCTAGTACAGTAAGAGTAAGTAGTAACAGTAAGTACAACTAACTAATTACAATAATCAATCAGCGATCAGAAGGAAATGGAGTGTGGGTGTGTGTACACTCAGACAGTGAGTGCACGCACGCAGGAGCTAGTAGCCTATGAACACAGTGACTGAGTGTCCTAGACTCCTAGTACAGTAAGAGTAAGTAGTAACAGTAAGTAGAACTAACTAATTACAATAATCAATCAGCGATCAGAAGGAAATGGAGTGTGGGTGTGTGTACACTCAGACAGTGAGTGCACGCACGCAGGAGCTAGTAGCCTATGAACACAGTGACTGAGTGTCCTAGACTCCTAGTACAGTAAGAGTAAGTAGTAACAGTAAGTACAACTAACTAATTACGATAATCAATCAGCGATCAGAAGGAAATGGAGTGTGGGTGTGTGTACACTCAGACAGTGAGTGCACGCACGCAGGAGCTAGTAGCCTATGAACAGTGACTGAGTGTCCTAGACTCCTAGTACAGCAAGAGTAATTAGTAACAGTAAGTAGAACTAACTAATTACAATAATCAATCAGCGATCAGAAGGAAATGGAGTGTGGGTGTGTGTACACTCAGACAGTGAGTGCACGCACGCAGGAGCTAGTAGCCTATGAACACAGTGACTGAGTGTCCTAGACTCCTAGTACAGTAAGAGTAAGTAGTAACAGTAAGTAGAACTAACTAATTACGATAATCAATCAGCGATCAGAAGGAAATGGAGTGTGGGTGTGTGTACACTCAGACAGTGAGTGCACGCACGCAGGAGCTAGTAGCCTATGAACACAGTGACTGAGTGTCCTAGACTCCTAGTACAGTAAGAGTAAGTAGTAACAGTAAGTAGAACTAACTAATTACAATAATCAATCAGCGATCAGAAGGAAATGGAGTGTGGGTGTGTGTACACTCAGACAGTGAGTGCACGCACGCAGGAGCTAGTAGCCTATGAACACAGTGACTGAGTGTCCTAGACTCCTAGTACAGTAAGAGTAAGTAGTAACAGTAAGTACAACTAACTAATTACGATAATCAATCAGCGATCAGAGGGAAATAGAGTGTGTGTTGTGTGTGTACACTCAGACAGTGAGTGCACGCACGCAGGAGCTAGTAGCCTATGAACACAGTGACTGAGTGTCCTAGACTCCTAGTACAGTAAGAGTAAGTAGTAACAGTAAGTACAACTAACTAATTACAATAATCAATCAGCGATCAGAAGGAAATGGAGTGTGGGTGTGTGTACACTCAGACAGTGAGTGCACGCACGCAGGAGCTAGTAGCCTATGAACACAGTGACTGAGTGTCCTAGACTCCTAGTACAGTAAGAGTAAGTAGTAACAGTAAGTACAACTAACTAATTACGATAATCAATCAGCGATCAGAAGGAAATGGAGTGTGGGTGTGTGTACACTCAGACAGTGAGTGCACGCACGCAGGAGCTAGTAGCCTATGAACACAGTGACTGAGTGTCCTAGACTCCTAGTACAGTAAGAGTAAGTAGTAACAGTAAGTAGAACTAACTAATTACAATAATCAATCAGCGATCAGAAGGAAATGGAGTGTGGGTGTGTGTACACTCAGACAGTGAGTGCACGCACGCAGGAGCTAGTAGCCTATGAACACAGTGACTGAGTGTCCTAGACTCCTAGTACAGTAAGAGTAAGTAGTAACAGTAAGTAGAACTAACTAATTACAATCATCAATCAGCGATCAGAAGGAAATGGAGTGTGGGTGTGTGTACGCTCAGACAGTGAGTGCACGCACGCAGGAGCTAGTAGCCTATGAACACAGTGACTGAGTGTCCTAGACTCCTAGTACAGTAAGAGTAAGTAGTAACAGTAAGTACAACTAACTAATTACGATAATCAATCAGCGATCAGAAGGAAATGGAGTGTGGGTGTGTGTACACTCAGACAGTGAGTGCACGCACGCAGGAGCTAGTAGCCTATGAACAGTGACTGAGTGTCCTAGACTCCTAGTACAGCAAGAGTAATTAGTAACAGTAAGTAGAACTAACTAATTACAATAATCAATCAGCGATCAGAAGGAAATAGAGTGTGTGTTGTGTGTGTACACTCAGACAGTGAGTGCACGCACGCAGGAGCTAGTAGCCTATGAACACAGTGACTGAGTGTCCTAGACTCCTAGTACAGTAAGAGTAAGTAGTAACAGTAAGTAGAACTAACTAATTACAATAATCAATCAGCGATCAGAAGGAAATGGAGTGTGGGTGTGTGTACACTCAGACAGTGAGTGCACGCACGCAGGAGCTAGTAGCCTATGAACACAGTGACTGAGTGTCCTAGACTCCTAGTACAGTAAGAGTAAGTAGTAACAGTAAGTAGAACTAACTAATTACAATAATCAATCAGCGATCAGAAGGAAATAGAGTGTGGGTGGTGTGTGTACACTCAGACAGTGAGTGCACGCACGCAGGAGCTAGTAGCCTATGGACAGTGACTGAGTGTCCTAGACTCCTAGTACAGTAAGAGTAAGTAGTAACAGTAAGTAAGTAGAACTAACTAATTACGATAATCAATCAGCGATCAGAAGGAAATAGAGTGTGTGTTGTGTGTGTACACTCAGACAGTGAGTGCACGCACGCAGGAGCTAGTAGCCTATGGACAGTGACTGAGTGTCCTAGACTCCTAGTACAGTAAGAGTAAGTAGTAACAGTAAGTACAACTAACTAATTACGATAATCAATCAGCGATCAGAAGGAAATAGAGTGTGTGTTGTGTGTGTACACTCAGACAGTGAGTGCAGTGCGCACACGCAGGAGCTAGTAGCCTATATGAACAGTGACAGTGAGTGTCCCTACGGGTACAGTAAGAGTAAGTAGTAAGTAAGTACAACTAACTAACAATAATCTATGAGTAATCAGAAGGAAATAGAGTGTGTGTACACACAGACAGTGAGTGAGTGCACACACGCAGGAGCTAGCTAGTAGCCTATAAACAGTGACAGTCAGTGAGTGTCCTACTCCTAGTACAGTATAACTACAATACTATTAGTAAAGGACAGCAGAAATACTGGTATAGATGAGAGAAATAAACAGAGGACAGCTGCCCACAGAGGCAAGGCCCCCCCTGTGGCCTAAACCTGTAAGCTTGCAGCAGCTGCCTGTCTCTAATGTAACACACAAGCTACTAACTAAAATACAATGTCTAAATAACTAACAACAATATAGGTGTGTATAGGAGGTGTATGTGAGCAAAAACGCTAGGTAAATGACCACAATAGAGCTCTTGCTAAGCCAAAGCACAAAGGAGCAACTCTCTCTCTGTACAAGTCTCAGGCAAGCACGGAGAAACGGAACATGGCGGCCGCTATTTATAGGGTAGGGGCTGGCCAGGGTCCCCCTCTGTGATTGGCTGCCGTCAGAGGGCCTGGGAGCCCTCTGATTGGCTCTAAGGACATCAATCTGGGCTATGACGCTATTCGAGCTCGGTACCGAGCTCGAATAGCGCCGGGTTGCTCGAATAGCTCGAATAGTGAATGGGCTATTCGAGTGTACTCGGATAGCCCATTCGAATAGCTCCAGCTATTCGGAGCTCGAATACCGAGCTCGAATAGCTGAAAAAGAGCTCGAATATTCGAGCTACTCGAATATTCGAGCTCTGCTGAGCACCACTGCGCAGAACATAGTATGCAAAGGCCCTGTCTAGACCAGATGCGGATCATTAAGTATAGTCCCACGCAAACTTCATATCTGTTCTCAGCTCATTTCATTTGATGAAAGATGACCCTATTCTATCATTTTACCTGCATTCTGAATTTTACTTTTTATGATTGCTTGTTGGCCCCAGTGTAAAAGCTGCAGCTTCTGCAATTAAAGTGGCAATCCAGGATGGTAGCTAAAAAAGAATGCTAGAAATACATTTTGTACTGCTTGTCTGCTTTTCACTTAAAGAAAAACTCTGACCAAGAATTGAACTTTATCCCAATCATTAACTGATACCTCCTTTAACATGAGAAATCTATTCCTTTTCACAAACAGACCATCAGGGGGCTCTGTGTGACAGATATTGTGGTGAAGCCCCTCCCACAAGAAACTCTGAGTACGTACTCCTGGCAGTTTCCTGTCTGTGAACCTTGCTGCATTATGTGGAATAGCTATTTATTGCTGTTTCCAACTGCCAAAAAAGCATGCAGCAGCTACATCACCTGCCAACAGTAATAATGTCACCATGTAATACATTTCAGAATGTAAATCAGGGATTTAAAAGATTTTACAATGGGCAAACACTGACTAAATCATTTATACATAATTATTGTAAAAATGAAGCACTTTTTTATTACATTATTTTCACTGGAGTTCCTCTTTAAGCTTTATAATCAGACTAGTTAACTGTAAGATGGCTGACAGGTGACATAGGACCCGATTCACTAAACATTGGTAGGATGACCATGCGCAGACCAGTATAAACAATAACATAGGTGTATATGCACAAAATGTTAGTAAAGAGAGCGCATGGGAATTTTACTTTTGCTAATGCTGACAATGTAGTGTGCATTACACAATTAGCACAGCCAGTATAACCATGAGGATTGCTAGGGTAATGTGCATCACGCTACTTGCATAGTGCATGTTACTCTAACAATGCTTGCATTCGTTAGGTGATGCAGGTTATGCTATTTGCGCAATGCATGCTCTCTGCACATTGTAACTTTACCCAAATTTTGCACATATGCATGTATTGTGCATGTATTATGCAAGGTTATGTACACAACGTGTACACTGCTAGTATACGCAAATAGCACAATAGATTATGAAATGCACACATTGGGCTTGATTCAAAAAAGAGTGCTAACTGTTAGCACGGCCGTTTTCGCGCGAATTTTCGCATTGCGCGCGATCGCGAATTTTCACGCGAAACGATAAAGCTTTCGCGCGCAAACGCGAATTTTACCGCTAAATCGTTATCGGTTTAGCGCGAAAATTCGCATTGCGCGCGAAAACTTTATTGTTTTGCGTGAAAATTCGCGATCGCGCGCAATGCGAAAATTCACGCGAAAACGGCCGTGCTAACAGTTAGCACTCTTTTGTGAATCAAGCCCATTGTGCTACTTCCACAAATACCTGTAAAATTGCTATATGTTGTCTGTACAGGCCAATTTTTCTGATGTTTAGCAAATCAAACCCATAGTACCGTATATTTTTAAAATAAAATTGACCTTCAACAGGACTCACCTCCCTAAATTTTAATAACAATAACACAACAATAACAATAATATTTACATAGCGCTTTTCTCCCTGGGGACTCAGAGCGCTGTAACCCTGCATTATGCAGTCTCAAGGGCTAGGTGAGTTTTTAGCCTTTTTTTAAACTGTCCAGAGAAGGAGCCTCTCGTACTGATTGTGGAAGTGAGTTCCATAGAGTAGGGGCTGCATAGGAAAAGGCCCGAGCACCGAATGTTAAGTGTATCCTGGGAATAACCAGCTTCATCTTGTTGGCAGAGCGGAGGGTGCGTGGAGGGGCATAAAGTTCCAATAGATCCGCTATGTATTTGGGTCCCATGTGGTGTAGAGCCTTGAATATCAGTAGGCAGATCTTAAAATTGAATCTCCATTTTACTGGCAACCAGTGAAGAGTTTGCAGTACTGGGGTGATGTGTGAGCTGCGGGAGGCATTGGCTAGGAGTCTGGCTGCAGCATTCTGTACTAGCTGGAAGGGGTGCAGAACGTTATCTGTAGATCCGATGAACAGGGCGTTGCAGTAGTCTAGACAGGAGGATACAAATGCATGAACCAGGGCAGGTAAGTCTTCAGCTGTGATAAGGTGTTTGATTTTCGCTATATTTCTTAGATGGAAGAAGGAAGACTTGACGACAGCTGATATTTGCTGTTTGAGTTTTAGATTTCCATCCAGGATCACCCCAAGGTTTCGCACAGAGTCTTTATACTGTACAGTATCTCCCCCAATTGCTAGTTTGAGGTGGTGAGCGTTTTGAACTTTATCCATCATGTGTGGACCACCTACCACCAACACCTCTGTTTTGTCAGAGTTCAGCCTCAGCCAGCTGGTGTTCATCCAATTTTGTTAATCCACTAGACACGCATTTATGGATGCTGATGGGTCTTGGGTGCCAGGCTTGAAGGACATATACAGTTATAATACTTATAATTTGGAAAGTGTGTACTTACAAGTATAAGTTAGCCTTTACATCCACCAATCCTAATGCTTTTGCTGCCTGATGCAAAGCATATGTGCTACTGCTCCCTCCACCCCATCCCGGAAAATAATAGCAGCCAGTATCTGTCCTTGCCCCCCCCCCAAAGATGTCCTGCAAGGTAAAGTATTCTGCCCCCCTTCCCTATCTTAATACACAGAGCAGTCACGGGGGAGCACAATTACCTGTTACATTTCTGGGTCTTCTCCTCTTCTGCATTGTGTCTCTCCTATCACTGAGCAGCAGCATCTCTCCTTAGCCTTCCGATGTCACATGACATGCATTGGCCGCCTATGGAGAGATTCTGCTACATGGTGATAGGAGAGCCACAGTGCAGAAAAAGAGAGGACCCGGAGACAGACCAGGTAATATTTCTGCGCTGCAGCTTTCTTGCATATTGGGATGTCCCCGGCTCTGCACGGCTCTGCACATCAATAATGGTAGGGTAGGCGCTATGCCTTTGATACCAAGTAATGCTTACCTGCACCTGCACCTTTCTAACGTTCTGCAAAGGAGGGAATAAAGGGGTACTTTCACTAAATATTGGTAAACTACATGCGTATACTGCACATGTAATGTTTATCGAACGTTATGCTCAGTATGTAACGCATGTTGCAAAAATAGCACAACTCAGGCTACATATACAACTCGCACATTGCTTAAAGAGAAACTCCGACCAAGAATTGAACTTTATCCCAATCAGTAGCTAATACCCCCTTTTACATGAGGAATCTATTCCTTTTCACAAACTTTTCATCAGGGGTCGCTATATGGCTGATATTGTGGTGAAACCCCTGCCACAAAGAAACTCTGAGTACGTACTCTTGGCAGTTTCCTGTCTGTGAACCTTGCTGCATTGTGGGAAATAGCTGTTTACAGCTGTTTCCAACTGCCAAAAAAGCATGCAGCAGCTACATCACCTGCCAACAGTAAAAATTGCACCATGTAATAAATGTCAGAATGTAAATCAGGGATTTAAAAGATGTCCAATGGGCAACCACTGACTAAATCATTTATACATAATTATTGTAAAAATGAAGCACTTTTTTATTACATTATTCTCACTGGAGTTCCTCTTTAAACAATGCATGTCATACAAGCAAAATGCATGTTGTGTATGTAAACCTTATGTGTCCTGTCTGCTCATGCAAGTTTTACCAATACTTCGTAAATATACCTCAAAGTCTGGCATTTTAGACTATATTTTAATTAAAAGTGGAGCCCTCATCTATAAGCTGACCCTTTTAAAATTTTTTGTGTTTAAGTTGCACACCACCCATTTTTATCATTGAAATTAGGCTCAAAATCTTTATTTTGGTATAAACAGAAACTTATCAAATAAATAAATAAATAAAAATGAATTAAAGGTATTAGATAAAGGTGTGCAGAGAATTGCATATCATGTGACAGTTAAAATAATTTCAAGAGATGTATTCCCACAGTTTATTTGGCTTTGTCTAGAGTTCTGTTTACATACCAATCCAACAAACAGCAACAAACTGAACGGCTTACACTATGAAATAAATGTGTTGCATTTGCATAGGGGACGGGAGAGCTACAGCCTGCAGTCAGACCACTGACTGTTAAAGCGGTATAAAACCCTGACATAATATTCAATTAAAACATGTTTTCCTATTTTTTATATGCCATACGGTTATCATATTTGATTTTGTGCTTAAGTATTATTATTAATTTAGAAATGATACATTCCTTAAGTACACTTTTTTTTTCTCTGAGAGCTGACTTTGCATTTTATCTATAACTGCTTTATTCATGTTCTAACGTAAGCAGAAATGCTTTCTGATTGTCTGACTTGGTTCAGCAGAGCCTGCAGAGTCAGAGAAGTTTTTATTTACATTCCTCACAGATCCAATTAAATACAAGATAACATTATTTAAAGTTCAGATGCGTCCAGCTTTGCTGGCAGTGAACTTCTAAGTCCTGTGTATAATCCTTTGAATGCTGGTCTACCGTGTTTCCCCGAAAAAAGACAGTGTTTTATAATCAATTTTTGCTCCAACTGTTGTACTAGGGCTTATTTTCAGGGTATGTCTTATATTTCTATTAACGCACAAGCTCCTCTGCTATGTGTGTTCCCCACTGTGCCACCTCTTCCACTGCTGGATCCAACCTCTTGTGTGCCTCTTGTGTCCCCCTGTGTCCCCCTTGTACCTTTAGTGTCCTCCTGCTGTCCCCCTCTGTACCCATGTCCTCTATCCCCTAAACGCCTGTGTACCATGTAACGCTATGAAGTCCTGGTATCTCCTGCGTCCTCCCATGTCCCCCTGCATCCTCCTCTTACCCCTAGCTCAATGTCGCGGTTTCCCCGTGTCCTTGGCTGTCCCCCTAATCCTTTTCTTATCCCCATCTCCATGCCGCTGTTTCCCTGCTCTTCAGCCTATGGGGAAGGAGTACAGCAACTTGTGTTTCTACTGGAGCCGATGCTCTCAAATGCGGTAGCATAGTTCTGTTCTTACGCCGATCACTGCACTTGTTGAGTAGCAGCGAGTGCAGTGATTGGGCCATTGACAGAGCCTTGGTCCTGCCCGTGAGACCATTGGCTCCAGTAGTAACACAAGTTGCCATACTTTTTCCCCTTACTGCAGCTAGGGCTTCATTTTGGGGTAGGGCTTATATTTCGAGCATTCTCAAAGTTGCTGCTAGGGCTTACTTTCAGGGGATGTCTTAATTTCAGGGAAAGAGGGTAGTAAAAAAAAAAATGCTGGTTGTATATAATATGCTGTAAATAATCTATTAGAGCAAAGAAGAAATGCTGGGTTTTATTCCGTTTTAAATGGTACATATAAAGAAGAGAGGAGCTATGTTAATCTTGCTTAGGTGACATGATTTTAAAGGAAACGGCAGATTGTATGTATATTGACCACTCCCATCAGCACCTGCCCTTTCCATTTTTTTGCATTCTCTGCTTGACCAAATACTTCCGAGTTGAATCTGCATTCTCTGATTGGTCCAATGTTTCCAAGTTCTGTGATTGGGCTTAAATTACCGAGTTGCGGTAATGTGGTATTTCTGCAGAAATCCGATTTGCGATTTCCCTTTTCCGATTCCTGAGTTCCGACTGGAAATGTCGATTTCCAATTGTAAATGGAAATGCAGACATGTTCATTTCAGTGGAATCCGAATGAGCATCCCTAGTCTGAGCGTTCCCAGATGGGTGATGAAAGAAAATCTTCTCAACAAGCATAAATAAAAATATAAACGGGAACCTAAACTGAGAGGGATATTGATGTTTCCTTTTAAACAATACCAGTTGCCTGGCTGTCCTGCTGAGCTCTTTGGCTGTAGCAGTGGCTGGATCACACACCTAAAACAAGCATGCAGCTAATCCAGTCTGACTTCAGTCAGAGAACCTGATCTGCATGCTTGTTCAGGGGCTGTGGCTAAAAGTATTAGAGACACACAATCAGCAGGAGAGTCAGGCAACTGGTATTATTTAAAAAGGAAAAATCCATATCCTTTTCAGTTTAGGTTCCCTTTAACAGAGGTTCTCCCATTTTCCATGGTTATAACTAGAAACAGATTTGCCTAATGTACCACTGAAAAAATGAGCTGCATACATTTAACGGTCATATTCTGTCTATCACTGCACACTTGGGCATATGAAATGTAGAGTCATTCACTAGCTAAAAACATCTAAATGCAGTGCCTACACCGTCACTCACTTTGCAGAGGACACGGTATTCTGCTCATCTTATATCCATACTGTTTCCTAACTGTATTAACTTCATCTTCATATTGGTTTAATTGGTTGAAAAATTGTTGCCTCCCACCATTTCCGGATGCTTTCTCACTAAGGTGAATCTATGGTGACTGACAGACACCATGGTTATCATAACATGACAAGCATCAGTCTCATCTGGAACATACCGGACATTCCTTTGGTGTTGGCTGATGTCTAAAGTATGTGAGAATAAAATTAGGATGGGAGTTTATTTTACTCAGTCAAGATATATTTATTTTTCCAACATGATGGCCATGCTATATATCAGACCATATAGCCTTATCTTATCTTTTACATCTCTCAATGAAATATGGTGGTAGTTGATAAGCGTGTTTCTGTGAGTGTATAATATATATTATATATATATACACATTTATGAAGTTCTAAACAGATATTAAAACTATTATACATTAATTAATTTTAGAGAATATATAATCATATCAAGAGAACTTGGTGGAATAAAATTGTTACAATGCAAAATCTAGTATATTATAATAAAGACCAATGAATAAAGTAAAGAATAAAAAGCACTAAACACATTTAAACACATTTTACTTGAAAGATGCTACTGTATTTATAAAAGTATCCACCAAGCTGTATCACTTGTTGCGTTTTATTATAAGCTATTGCCATGTCCCCAATAACACTTGTTGCCATTCCCCAACAAATATTGCCATGTCTCCTAGTATTGCCCCCATAATTTCCATGCCCCCAGTTAAGGTTTTTCATGCCACTTCTAAAATATTGTTCCCAGTATAGCCATACCCATACTTTATGTAACAAGTCTGAATGGAAGAACAAGGTTTGACCACAGTTTGCAGTAACAGATACTGAGGTGCAAAAAAATAATGATTTATTGAAAATGCACATAAACCAACATAAATGCAAATATCATGCAAAGCCATGTACAGCATTCAAAATACACAATAACTCAGGAAAGCAATGGTAAATAATATCACCCATGCAAACCCATGCACAGTACGCAATATACACAATAACCCAGGAAAGCAGTGGTAATAAACACCTGACTATCTATCTAACTAAATATTTACAGAATATATATGTACAGTATATATACACACATTTGCTGTTCAACAGGGATCAGGCAGCATAACAGAGTCAGCAGGCGAGCAAGATCAGCAACAGGTAATCAGAGAAACACAGTACCAGGGATAAGCAAAAGCAAGGTCTAGACAGAATAGCAGGTTCAGCAACAGGAAGGCATACACAATACAGGCCAAGGAATCAGGAACCAGGACGTCCAGGAACTCAGACCTGGGAGAACAATGTTCTGGCAACTAGCAGGAGGAAGAGGCAGACCTTAAATACTCCAGGAAGGAGACAAGCTGCCTGCTGTGCATCAGGGCTGCTCACAGTCCACAGAGCCCTCTGCTGGTGGAGAGCCGAACTCCATGACTGCTGTAAGTCCATAAATCCCCCTGCTGGTGGCATAGTGCAAAAGTCCAGGCAGTCCAAAACACCACCACCAGCAGGCAAGAAAAGGTCAGCACCAGGTTCCTTACACTTTAGGGAAATAATAGTAAATGAAGGGCTTGTATTGTCTGGCCATATACAAAGCACATACTTAAACCCCTTATGACATGTCCAGAAGTAAAATGTGTAGTTGGGATACAACACACATCCTTCAAGACTGGTTTGCTATATTTAATATTTGTGCATACTTCCCAAAGACATGTGCTTAGCTGTATTTATTTATTTATTGTATTTATAAAGCGCCAACATATTACGCAGCGCTGGACATTAGTTTAGGTTACATATTTAGGGGTGACATACAGCAAAATGACAATACAGGAATACAAGAAAGACCAGATCATGCAGCAGGTGTATAGAGGAACATTCCTTATATACTCGCGTATAAGCCTAATTTTTCAGTACCAAAAATGTGCTGAAAAGTTACCCCCTCAGTTTATACGCGAGTCAGTGGAGCAGAACAGATGGTGGAGGAGGCGTTGTTACTGGCAGAGGAGCGTATGGATTATGCACTAGTGATCCTGGTCTTGCCAGCTGGCTCCCTGCTGTGTCCCCATCCCCTGCAACATGGTGTGCAGAGTGCAATTCTCAAGACTACCTGTGTCTCCCGGCTTGTGTGCAAGCAGCGCATCTACGGTGCAATGATCGGGGATTCTTCCTGTGCGGCAGTCGCTGTGTCTCTTTCTATGACGCCTTCTAGTGGCGTCTTGAGACACAGCTGTAGGATCCTTGGGGCACATCTGGCTATGGGGAGGAAGGCTGACTTGTACTGGGGGCACATCTGGCAACTGTGGAGAGGGCTGTATTGGGGAGGGGCTTATATGCAAGTCAATATCTTTTTCCTGGTTTCTGAGTTAAAAATTAGGTACCTTGGCATATACACAAGTCAGCTAATATGTAAGTATATACATAAAAAACAGTAATGCCTATTCAAAGCCTTCATTAACTTGTTTGTAATCTATGAAACATCCCTTGAATTAAACGTTTGGGTTATTGTAAAGACAATGGATAGGGTGGTCCTTGCACAGTAAACTTTTGTAAGTTTGAAGTGCCCTGTAGAATGCCACATCTTACAAAATCACTTTAAATGTTGCTCTGTGTATTTGCCCAGCAATGTGAGCTCCCCATATGATGGTTATAAGCCTGATTGAACCACTGCCATTGACATATTTACTTTTTCATTGTTAAAAAATGCTATTTCTCCTCCCTCCTGAGTTATACGAGCTCCCATATCTAGGCTGTAGATGAAAACAGAGATAATTGACCCTGCTATCCATTTATTTTAGAGGGGTCAATGCCTATTTCATCAGAAAGCAACATAAGCCTACTCCTCTAACTACTGAGCATCCCAACTGGGCTAAGGGGAAGTCCAAAGAACTCACTTGCTTGTCAGAATGGGACATGGGGCCATATTCAATTAATTTTTTCTCCTGAGTTTTCTCCTAGGTGATATTTTTAAACTTTTTAAACTCCTGATGTGTCTGGTAAACTTTGACATCTGGGGTTTGTGTGTGCAAGGTTGTGTAAAAATGTTGGCAGTTATGACTCTTCAACCATATTTGGAGGTGTGTACATGAATTTGTAGCAAGTGCAGTGTTATGAACCTAGGGCAGATGACCTGCCATATATGCCATACACATTGGTGTCTCAGAATTGCAAATGAGGTCCTCCTGCAGTCCAGTGCTGTAACTTAGTATAGCTTTGTGTTCTCAAGACTTTTTTGTTCTAATGTCTGATCCAGATCATTTGACCTATACTGAATTCTGCTCCGATATCAACCTTGGCTTGACATTGCTTCTGTTCCTGACTTCTGCTATGGAGACAGGTCAAGGTTAACTGCTACTTGCCCTGACATCATCTGTGGACACTCACGCTTGCCTGCACTTAGCTGACTCATACATCTCTACCTTGATACCTACTGTTTCCGCTGCAATGAACCTGGGGACTGTGAACTGGGAGTTCTCAGAAGCAAATTACTGTAAAGATCACTAGGACTACCAACCCATCAATCCTTGCAGAGAGGGCTGGTGAAAATCAGGGGACTCCACTAATTGCGTAAAGTATGATGTTATAGTTAGTTTGATTGAATAAAGACATTTGTCCTTCAAGTTCAACCAGAAAAAAAAATTGTCAGTTACCAGTTCGGAGAAGTTCTTTCTTATCAGTTCAGTGATTGCAGAAGAGATCTAATAGTAGCTCCCTTAAGCTGGCCACTAACGGTCCAATTTCTAGTGAAAAATCGTTCGAGCGATCAGAAATTCTGATCGGACGAAAAATCGTTCACTACACCATCAACTAACCAATCATTGCTTCCTATCTATCACGACCACCAAGAAAATCCAAATTTTCGTTCGACGAAAATTCATTCGGGCGACATTTTTTTCACTCGTTCATAATTGTGTCCACCAATGGAGATTATTTACAACCAATCCGATCAGAATTTCTGATCGCTCGAACTATTTTTCGCTAGAAATTGGACCGTTAATGGCCAGCTTTAGAGGATGCAATTGTTGTTGTTGTATCTCCTGAATATCTAGTCATTTCTGCGCAAGATAATTGAATTGGCATCCTTGTATTAGTCTGACTGAAAAGTTTTGTTCATATAATTGTATTGACTTTTTCAGCGATAATGAGCAATCTCTTCCAGGTAGAGTCTGTACATCATACTGTCTGTGTAGTATGCAACCAAATCAGTACCTGGCCATTTCTATTGAAGGTGTGAGCCAAGTGTTTGAAGAAATCTATTTGCCAGGAACATAGTCAGACAATTATTTGGAGAGAAATTGGGTAGAAATTAAAAGATATTTGTGAGTGATATCTACAGGAGGAGATAAACAAAATCTAATAAAACCCTGTGCAATGTAGCTTCATAAAAGTCATATTTTCTTGATAACTGCTTCTATTGGCATAAAATACCAATACCAATATTTTACAGTGGTCTATATACTAAGTATTTTCTCAATTGTATACTTTTGAAGGGAAGGTGCGAGCAGCCCCCGGCAGCCTATGTGTCCCTCGCCACAGCTCCGGTGTCCCTGGATGCGTATGTATTGTTGTATCACTGGTGAGTTGGGTGCCGGGAGAGCTAAATGACGGCTCTCCCTGCCGCCGTAAAACTCCCCAGCGGTGGTAAATACTACTCCCTATCTGAGTTGTCGCAACTTGGAGGGAGATGTAGCTCGAGGTACGGCAGCCGCTGGAGCCCCGAAATACCATTATGCGCCACGCGCAGCATAATATTGCTGCTATGGGAAGCTGTGCACTGAAACCATCTGCTTCTCCCAGGATCCCCTCCGTTGTAGATGCCAACCTTGCCAGACGTGCGGACGTGCAGTTCGTGATCGTAATCACGTGGTTTGGAGCATTCTGTGCAGTCAAGTACTTCTGCACCTGCACAGAACGCTCCAAGCCACATGAGCACAATCACGAATGATGCAGGCGCTTATGCAGGCGCATTAGATGCCGACCTGGCAAGGAGGGGGATCTGCAACGGAGGGGATCCTGGGACACCGGAGTTGCGGCGAGGGACACATAAGCTAACAGGAACTAGAGGAAGCACCAGGTAAGTAGATCTTTTTTTTTTCTTCCTATTCGCACCTTCCCTTTAAAAATGCTGTGTTTTATTTGTATGTTATACATTTTTATATTATTTAGCATTTTACCAATAAGCAATGCAGATTACAATGAGATAAGTTTCTACAAAATAGTTTCTCAGATACATGACTATGTTAGGGCATGATAAGAGACACCAGTGCCTATCCCATAGCTGCCAATGTCTAGATTAGTACAGAAAACACCCTTTTGAAAGATTATATTTCAGCATCACAGTTTCCAGGTCATCTCCCTATCTGGTACACTGCGCAGTGACATCTATATCAGCAGAGAGGTGTTAATTGATGTACAGAGTGTTTTTCAGTTGTAGACTGTCCTAATCCCTGCTGATATATGTAGCCCCACCTAACTTTGGGCAGCATTTAATGCTTGATTTTTTTTCTATTCATTTTTCTGAACACTGCTAGATATCCATGCCAATGTGAAACAACCAAAATAAGTTAAAGTTTCTACTTGTCAGACCAGTTTCATTACTGCCCATTATTTTTTAACATTTACAGTTAAATTATATTTAATATTATTTTCTTTAGCAGGAAAGAATCAGCATCCAATAGTTCTTCTTTAATGAATCATGCATATACACTTTTGTCAGCTTGGATTTCCTCTCTGTTATGAGAGTTGGAAACGCTTAAAGGACACCTATCACAAACAAGTCAAATGTAAAATACATGTATATTAGTTGTACATTTGTCCTAGAGTAAAATGCATTATAAATTTATTTTTTCTTATGTCACTGTTACTTGGTAAACATTTGACAGATCTGACAGGTTATTGACTAATCTGCCTCCTCCTGTGGGATTGTCGGCATTTTCTTTATTATTTTCCAAGCACTCCCTGGAAAGGACCTTTACTATGGTGCTGGAAAGACAGTTCCCACCTGAACATACTATTCTGGCATGAGGCGATGGATTAGTCCAAAGTTAGTCACATCTGTCACATTTCTACTGCCTACTACAAGTGACAAGAAATAGGAATAAAGTCATTTGTAGTGCATTTTAGAAATGTCGAATTAATTCATGTGTGTTTTAAATTCTAAAAAATTTTCTAATAGTGTTTTTTAAGGCAAAACAGTTAAAAAGGGTGTGAGATGCATCCTATTGAAAAGGGCGTCCCTATGGAAATTACAGTTATAGATATCGGGCATGAAGACCTTTTCAACAGAACATTGGCAGGCAGGAGGACAGGGTAAATATCGTGGAGGGTTGGGTAGGCTAGGCACCCACTGGGAAAGGGGGAAGTAAAAGACAACAACAGGGGGGTTAAGGTTAGGCACCACCAGGGGGTGTTGAGGTTAGACACAAGCAGGGGGTTCTGTGTGAAAGTAGAAAGAGGTTATGTCATAGTAAAATATTGGAAAGTATTACCAATATTTTACTATATGAATTAAGTAGTAAAATACCTGTACATTTACCAAGATTTTACTACTAGCTATTTCCTGCACCTTTTTCAAAGGGCGCTTTTGTCAAATGTACACCTTTAAAGAGAATCCGAGCCAGAATTTTTTTTGTAGAAAAAAACATACTACCTGATCCGGGGGGCTAGCTGGATCAGGTAAACATTACTGCCGCTGCCTGCCAATCCTGTGTCCTGCAATGGCCAAGTTTCGCTTTAGGAAAAAGAATGGTCGGGATGCTGCAGCTCTGGCTCTGTGTCTGTCATTACAGAGAACAGAAAACAGGGACGTGGGGGAGAGATGTGGGAAAGGTGGGGGAGAGGCTGAGCTGGCCTTTCGGAGCAGGGGAAACAGGCATTCCTAATGCCAGAGGTGGCACTTTGCAGGAATTCCTCTCCAGCAAGGCATGTCCTTTTCCTTGTATTTCTACCAACAAGCTCAATGTCTGTTGATTCGGGATGGGGGGGGGAGGGTGTCACAGTGCTGCACAGGGGGGCTGAGAGCAGCGCAAAGCGGACACAGAGGCATGGAACTATGGCAGGGAACATGCCCGTGTCCCATTTGCCCCCCTTGTGCCATCTCAGGTACACTTTAAGGTGCCCAGACAACAGTTCAGGGGGCAATTTCTGCACAGGCGCTCTGTAGTATGAAGGAGAAAGGAGGGATGATGGTGTGTATCACAATGGAGCAGCTTCCAGCAGGAGGGGTAAGGTAGAGGCACTCTGGTTCTCTCAGGGACACCTCGAGGCCTCTATACACATGGGCCCATATGCAATTAATTTTTTCACCTGAGTTATCTCTTAGGAGATAATTTTCATTTTCTCTTTAAACTAAATTTTCAGCATTTTTTAATTGAAAAAGTACCCAAAAGTTGGTGAAAAAGTACTATCAAATTTATATTGAGTATTTTCTTGCTTGCTGGTGGCTTAAAATGCATTTTATTACAAGTTGTGAAATTATCACCTAGGAGTAAACTCAGGAGAAAAAGTGAATTGCATATGGCCCATAGTGTTGGTCAAATATCACTCTGATTTACAGGCCATTCGATTTGCACTGTGCATTTTTTTTTCTCAATACATTTTTATTAAGTAATTTTGTCAATACAAGTTAATTCAAGGATAATAGTAAGTTGCAATACTAACAGATGTTCCTTTTGCTGTAGTAGTAACAAAGCATTACCAGTAGCAGAAAGTACCACATACATACTACAAAATTCAAAATACAAAACAAAGCCAAATTTGTAGAACCAAGATAACTGAGTTTAACCACTTCCCGACCGCCCCCAGCCGATGGGCGGCGGCAAAGTCCGGGCCCAAACGACCGCAATACGCCCATCGGCGGGGGCGGCTTCGGGAGTGGCTATGCGGCGATCGTGTCATTCGTGACGCGATCAGCCGCCGGGGACTGGCTCCGCCCACCGTTCGCTGAAAGCCGCCGGCCGTTCGGAAGCGCCGGCGGGTTACTAGCACCCGGATCGCCACTGCACGTATGTATAATAGGCTTTGTAATGTATACAAAGCCTATTATACTGGCTGCCTCCTGCCCTGGTGGTCCCAGTGTCCGAGGGACCACCAGGGCAGGCTGCAGCCACCCTAGTCTGCACCCAAGCACACTGATTTCCCCCCCCCTGCCCCCTGATCGCCCACAGCACCCCTCAGACCCCCCCCTGCCCACCCCCCAGACCACTGTTTGCACCCAGTCACCCCCTAATCACCCATCAATCACTCCCTGTCTTTATCTGTCAACGCTATTTTTTTTTTAGTCCCTAATCTGCCCCCTACTCCCTCCTGATCACCCCCCACCCCTCAGATTCTCCCCAGACCCCCCCCAGACCCCCTCTCCCCCCCGTGTACTGTATGCATCTATCCCCCCTGATCACCTGTCAATCACCTGTCAATCACCCGTCAATCACCCATCAATCACCCGTCAATCACCCCCTGTCACTGCTACCCATCAATCAGCCCCTAACCTGCCCCTTGCGGGCAATCTGATCACCCACCCACACCAATAGATCGCCCGCAGATCCGACATCCGATCACCTCCCAAGTGCAGTGTTTACATCTCTTCTCTCCTCTAAACACCCACTAATTACCCATCAATCACCCCTTATCACCACCTGTCACTGTTACCCATCAGATTAGACCCTAATCTGCCCATTGCGGGCACCCACCCACACCAATAGATCGCCCGCAGATCCGACATCAGATCACCTCCCAAGTGCAGTGTTTACATCTCTTCTCTCCTCTAAACACCCACTAATTACCCATAAATCACCCCCTATCACCACCTGTCACTGTTACCCATCAGATTAGACCCTAATCTGCCCCTTACGGGCACCCAATCACCCGCCCACACCTCAGAACGCCCTCAGACCCCAGCCCTGATCACCTCGCTAGTGCATTGCTTGCATCTATTTCCCCCCTCTAATCACACCTTGAGACACCCATCAATCACCTCCTGTCACCCCCTAGCACACCTACCCATCAGATCAGGCCCTAATTTGCCCCGTGTGGGCTCCTGATCACTCGGCCAAACCCTCAGATCCCCCTCAGACGCCCTTCCGATCACCTCCCCAGTGCATTGATTGCATCTATTTTCCCCTCTAACCGCCCCCTGAGACACCCATCAATCACCTCCTGTCACCCCCCTAGCACTCCTATCCATCAGATCAGGCCCAAAACATCCTGTCATCTAAGAGGCCACCCTGCTTATGACCGGTTCCACAAAATTTGCCCCCTCATAGACCACCTGTCATCAAAATTTGCAGATGCTTATACCCCCTGAACAGTCATTTTGAGAAATTTGGTTTCCAGACTACTCACAGTTTTGGGCCCGTAAAATGCCAGGGCAGTATAGGAACCCCACAAGTGACCCCATTTTAGAAAGAAGACACCCCAAGGTATTCTGTTAGGTGTATGATGAGTTCATAGAAGATTTTATTTTTTGTCAAAAGTTAGCGGAAATTGGATTTTTATTGTTTTTTTCACAAAGTGTCATTTTTCACTAACTTGTGACAAAAAATAAAATCTTCTATGAACTCACCATACCCCTAACGGAATACCTTGGGGTGTCTTCTTTCTAAAATGGGGTCACTTGTGGGGTTCCTATACTGCCCTGGCATTTTAGGGGCCCTAAACCGTGAGGAGTAGTCTAGAAAACAAATGCCTCAAAATGACCTGTGAATAGGACGTTGGGCCCCTTAGCGCACCTAGGCTGCAAAAAAGTGTCACACATGTGGTATCGCCATACTCAGGAGAAGTAGTATAATGTGTTTTGTGGTGTATTTTTACACATACCCATGCTGGGTGGGAGAAATCTCTCTGTAAATGGACAATTGTGTGTAAAAAAAAATCAAAAATGTGTCATTTACAGAGATATTTCTCCCACCCAGCATGGGTATGTGTAAAAATACACCCCAAAACACATTATACTACTTCTCCTGAGTACGGCGGTACCACATGTGTGGCACTTTTTTGCACCCTAAGTGCGCTAAGGGGCCCAAAGTCCAATGAGTACCTTTAGGATTTCACAGGTCATTTTGCGACATTTGGTTTCAAGACTGAGTCCTCACGGTTTAGGGCCCCTAAAATGCCAGGGCAGTATAGGAACCCCACAAATGACCCCATTTTAGAAAGAAGACACCCCAAGGTATTCCGTTAGGAGTATGGTGAGTTCATAGAAGATTTTATTTTTTGTCACAAGTTAGCGGAAAATGACACTTTGTGAAAAAAAAAACAATTAAAATCAATTTCCGCTAACTTGTGACAAAAAAAAAAAATCTTCTATGAACTCACCATCCTCCTAACGGAATACCTTGGGGTGTCTTCTTTCTAAAATGGGGTAATTTGTGGGGTTCCTATACTGTCCTGGCATTTTAGGGGCCCTAAACCGTGAGGAGTAGTCTTGAAACGAAATTTCTCAAAATGACCTGTGAAATCCTAAAGGTACTCATTGAACTTTGGGCCCCTTAGCGCAGTTAGGGTGCAAAAAAGTGCCACACATGTGGTATCGCCGTACTCAGGAGAAGTAGTATAATGTGTTTTGGGGTGTATTTTTCCACATACCCATGCTGAGTGGGAGAAATATCTCTATAAATAGACAATTGTGTGTAAAAAAAAATAAAACAATTGTCATTTACGGAGATATTTCTCCCACCCAGCATGGGTATGTGGAAAAATACACCCCAAAACACATGATACTACTTCTCCTGAGTACGGCAATACCACATGTGTGGCACTTTTTTGCAGCCTAACTGCGCTAAGGGGCCCAAAGTCCAATGAGCATCTTTAGGCTTTACAGGGGTGCTTACAATTAGGCACCCCCCAAAATGGCAGGACAGTGAACACACCCCACAAATGACCCCATTTTGGAAAGTAGACACTTCAAGGTATTCAGAGAGGAGCATAGTGAGTCCGTGGCAGATTTAATTTTTTTTTTGTCGTAAGTTAGAAGAAATGGAAACTTTTTTTTTTTTGTCACAAAGTGTCATTTTCCGCTAACTTGTGACAAAAAATAAAATTTTCTATGAACTCACCATGCCTCTCACTGAATACTTTGGGATGTCTTCTTTCCAAAATGGAGTCATTTGGGGGGTATTTGTACTATCCTGGAATTTTAGCCCCTCATGAAACCTGACAGGTGCGCAGAAAAGTCAGAGATGCTTGAAAATAGGAAAATTCACTTTTGGCACCATAGTTTGTAAAGGCTATAACTTTTACCCAATCCAATAAATATACACTGAATGGTTTTTTTTTTTATCAAAGACATGTAGCAGAATAACTTTCGCGCTCAAATGTATAGGACATTTTACTTTATTTGAAAAATGTCAGCACAGCAAGTTAAAAAAGTCATTTTTTTGCCAAAATTCATGTCTTTTTTGATGAATATAATAAAAAATAAAACTTGCAGCAGCAATCAAATAGCAGCAAAAGAAAGCTGTATTAGTGACAAGAAAAGGAGGTAAAATTCCTTTGGTGGTAGGTTGTACGACCGAGCAATAAACCGTGAAAGCTGCAGTGGTCTGAATGGAGAAAAAGGCTCTGGTCCTTAAGGGGCGAAAAGACTGTGGTCCTCAAGTGGTTAACCCTCCTGGCGGTTCATTTATTCTGCCAAATGGGCAGAAATACATTTTTTTGTTTTAGTTTTTTTTTGTTTCATGTAAAGCTACCAGAGTGGTAGCTACATGAAACAACACTAGAGGGCGCATGTGTCCCTCTAGTGCAATCATCGCCGGCATCAAGAGCAAACAGGGAAACGCGTATATAACGCGTTCCCCTGTTTGGCTTCTCCTGTTGCCATGGCGACGATCGGAATGACGTCATGGACGTCAGCCGACGTCCTGACGTCAGACGCCTCCGATTCAGCCCTTAGCGCTGGCTGGAACTCATTGGTCCGCCCAGCGCAGGGCTCTGGCGGGGGGGGGGCCTCTTCCGCCGCTGCGTGCGGGCGATAGTGCTAGCTGTGCGTACAGCACTTTAAATGGGGCAAATCGCCCCACCAGGGGCTGAGATATCCTCCTGCGCGGCATAGCCCGAGCTCAGCTCGGGCTTACCGCCAGGAAGCACTTCTTGAACACTTAGAACATCTAGTGGTGGTAAGAAGTGGAGAATACAGCATTTGGATGACAGTGTAACTTTTACCTGTGGTGTTAACTGAAATCAAGAAAAATAGGGTGATAGAAGGTGAAAGTTATATATCTAAATAGGATTGTCTGAAATATATAACTGCACCAGACCATGTCTACTACTTTATAAGACATGAGCGTGCTATGTCTAAAATGGGCCTACCAGGCCAGAAGGGGAAGGGGGGGGGGGGTAGCCAGGAGAGGAGAACATTTTGTTGTTGGATCTATGATGCAATTTGCAAAGGTATTTTCTATCCATAGATTATTAGACTTAAGTACATATGTTTGGGGTTAGTTGTATAACAAATTAAAGCGAGAATTTGTCCCAGTCTACTTTTAAATGGTCTGACATTCTCCCAGGGCAGTGACGTCTTAGAAATAGGGATTCCATGTGTAGATTGAAATCTACGAGATTTTTAAATTGGGTAAGGAATGGGATTTGGTCGCTCTTCCATGCGGGTAAAATAAGTTGTCTAGCAGCGCATATTACAAGGGTGACGCTGGCTCTATGTTGTACTTGGAATTGGTTTAGACCGATTAGAAATAAACCCAATAAGGGGTTTGTATCTATATGGGTTTTTACAATATAGGATATAATTTAAAAAATTAGGGACCAAAAAGGTTGCATTTTGGGGCAGTAACATCAAATATGAAGGAGAGAACCTTCTTGGTTACAGAATCTCCAGCGTAGTGGAGAGGATGAAGAGGCAAATGTAGCAAAAGTTTTTGAAGTGAGGTACCAATTATAGATGCATTTTTTTTGTGGTTTCTATGTGCATGATACATCTTGCATATTTTTTTTTGGTCTAATAGACCTTTTTGTAAGTTGTTGGCACTTAGAGGATGGTTAAGGGTTCTTTCCCAATTTGCTGCGTAGTTTGTCATAGGATCCAAAGTGTTGCTGTTGATGAGTTTGTACCAAAATGAGATGTTACCTACAGGGTTCTTGGTGAATGTCCGAGGGAATAGTATATCCCATATTTCGGTAGGGAGATTAACAAGTTTTATGGGAGTTGTTTTATGGAGATGGGAGATTTGGAGAAAAGTGTAAAAATCTTGGTTATTTAATTTATATTTCCATTTAAAGAAATCAAATGAGGCTAAAGAGGTTTGAAGAAATAAGTTGTTTACTAGTTTTATGCCTGCGTCGAGCCAGTTCTTTAGGTTGATTTGGGGTATGAGTGATTTAAGCGATGATAATGGAATATTATGTGGTTTGGTGTTTTTTTGAGGATGTAGGAGTTTTAGTTAGGCTTTTCCAAGCTGTAATAGTTGCTTGGATAGATGCACTGTGCATTTTTAAATATTTGCTGAGTTTTTGGTGCATTTTTGTGTATGCCTTTGCAATTGTGTTTTGCGTAATAAATTTTTCATGCATTTTATGTGCATTTTGAGTTTGTGGTTTTTATTCATTTCCCTAATCGATGAAGTAAAATACAGTATTATATTTGAAAAATGTATGTAAAAAACGCATTCCTCTTTGTCTCCATTGTGATACATTAGGTTTGATTCACAAAGCTGCGCTGCTACAGCAGCACAGCTTAATGAGTGCAGAGAGTGTTATAATGCCATAGCGTGTATAGTGAAATTACGCTGCGATTAGCTATTGTAAAGGGCACTTCGTTACTCTTAACGAGTGCGCCACTGAACCCGCCCTTTAAGGTGCCCAGACAACAGTTCAGGGGGCAAATTCTGCACAGGCGCTCTGTAGTATGAAGGGGAAAGAAGGGATGATGGTGTGTCTCACAATGGAGGGGTAAGGTGGAGGCACTCTGGTTCTCTCAGGTACACCTCGAGGCCACTATACACATAGTGTTGGTCAAAAATCACTCTGATTTACAGGCCATTCGATTTGCACTGTACTTTGTATATTTTGAGTTTGTGGTTTTTATTTATTTCCCTAATTGTAAAAAGTAAAATACCGTACTATTAAAAAAAAAAAACACATAAAAAACATATTCCTCTTTGTCTCCATTGTGATACAGCAGCGCAGCTTAATGAGTGCAGAGAGTGTTATAATGCCCTGCACACGCTATGCAGCCATAGCGTGTATAGTGAAATTACGCTGTGATTAGCTATTGTAAAGGGCACTTCGTTACTCTTAACGAGCACGTCACTGAACCCCGCCCTGAGCCCGGCGGGTCGAGTAGCTTCAAAGTACGAGATTCCTGCACTTTGATTGGCCCTGTAGGCTGACTGTCAAGTAAGAATTGTGATGCAGTAACAGTTGGTCTCTGTCACCACCTCTTGAAGGTAGGTGCTCCTCCACGAAACCAGAAAATGTTAAAACCTTTGTGTCACCTGTGTGGGCCTCTCTGACATGGTAAAACTCTGGTTTTGAGTTCTCTTGTAGTTTTGCCCACATAGAAGAACTAACATGGGCAAACAATGATATACACCAAACTTTTGGTTAGGCAGGTCACAAAGTTCTCTAGAGAAACATAAGTTTGCCCCAGATGTATGCTTTTGTCTGTTATTAATTGGGGACATAGGCCGCCATAGCCACATTTATGGCTGGATGGTGTACTGGTTAAGGGCTCTGCCTCTGACACAGGAGACCTGGGTTCGAATCTCAGCTCTGCCTGTTCAGTAAGCCAGTAATTCAGTAAGGAGCTCTTTGGGCAAGACTCCCTAACACTGCTACTGCCTACTGAGTGCGCTCTAGTGGCTGCCTCGCAAGCGCTTTGAGTCCGACAGGAGAAAGGCGCTATACAAATACTGCAATTAATTATTATTTAAGTTTTCCTTTTGGACGCATGGATGTCAGCCAGTTCCGTTTTTTTTTTCTGGAAGAATACACCATGAACCAGGTGGTTAGACAATGTTGGTGCCCTCCAGAAAGCTATCCTGCTCAATACAGACCAATGATGATGTATGACCTCCCAGATCCTTTTGGCCATAAGGGAGAATTGAAAAGAAAAATTAAGGGCATTTTGTTGTTGTCCTCATCTTAGAGAGCATGGGGACCAAATCAGAGAGTCCCTGTCTCAAAGTTCAGCTCTTAATCTAGCTTTTATTAGGGCTGTGCGGTCATACCCTCTGGCCACCACACGGTTCTCTGAGGCCTTAGATTACACCCGGTAATCATCAAGACTAGTGTTGTTTCTCCCCAGACTGAGTAACTGTCCATAATGTATCCCTTTAGTTACATGTACCGGGTAAAAGCTGCTATGGTACAGGAGACCATTGGTGGCCGTAAACTTCCTGTATCCTCTTGTGACCAAACAATCATTTTGGATGAATAGCTCCATATCTAGGAAGAAGATACTTGCCTCCTGAAAGTCACAATCAAATGTGACTTCTATTAAAACAAATATTTAGGGGCAGTACGGTGGCGTAGTGGTTAGCTCTCTTGTCTTGTTATGCTGGGTCCCCTGTTCGAATCCCAGCCAGGTCAACATCTGCAAGGAGTTTGTATGTTCTCCCTGTGCCTGCATGGGTTTCCTTTGGGTACTCTGGTTTCCTCCCTCATCCTAAACGCATAAAGATAAGTTAATTGGCTTCCCCTCAAAAATTGGCACTAGACTACAATACATATACTACACGATACATACATAGACATAAGACTATGGTAGGGATTAGATTGTGAGCCCCTTTGAGGGACAGCGAAGTGACAAGACAATATACTCAGTACAGTGATGCGTAAGCTATATAAAGGCAGTGGACAAATCCACTATGAACTGGTTTGGACAAATCCACTTTTCGTGACCAACCCAAACATCAGAGGTGTCAAACATGAATTAGAAGACGCACAATAGACAAGTACATATTATCACTCATTATATTTATATGTTCATGCTTTCAATTTATTAAGCACAGTTTTAATGTGGGTTTACTTTAAACTTGATTCCATTAACTGGTTCAGTATCTAACACTGGCAGAAAATACAGGTGATGATCTGGCATGTGTTTGATCTTGATAAAGACTGGGGGACCAGCCAACAAAATGTTGATAGTTAATAAATCAAATTTTGTGCCAGGAAAATATCATGAGAGTGTAAATGTGTTCCCCGTCATGCCCTCTGTCTGCTTTTTCATGTGACAGGGTGGCTTTTTCAATTCCATTCAGAGACAAAGAAAATGCAGTTATTTTAATTAACTGTGAGTCTGGAAAAATGTAATGTGTTTATACATGCAACAAAAGGTTCCTAAAGCAAGCAAACGCCATTATTGTTACAGTTTACTCAGTGGCTGCAAGCACCAGCAAATAGCAGGTTTTTCTGCTTTCCAACCATATTTTTATATGGAAGATATTTCTTTAAAGGGAACCATGACATGTCAACACTCACCCCAACTAAATCAACAATACTCTGTGTACTCTATTTGGAGTATTACTGCCAAAAGACTGTCTAGAAACTCCCACCTTGCTGCAGGAGTAATTACCTGTACAGAACAGCAATCATTGGTATCCATTCTCAACACCTGGAATAATCTACTGACTGACAGAAAAATTTGGCACTTCTATCTTCCAATTTGTGTTAGAAATGCTTTAGATATATTGTGTTTCATAGGCACGTAAAAAGTAGGCAAGCTGAAATGTTTGCCATTAATCTTTACATAAGCGTATGAACCATCACAGGTTCACCATTAACAGGAAAAGAACCAAAAACAAATATGCTGATCTCCCATTGCCCACACACTTCTGCTCACGTGGCCATTGTTTAAGTGATCTTCTCATCACTTTATTAATGGGTGGCTTAAATCGCACAATGAAAGACTAATAAGAGAGACAAAGTTTACACATTGGTTCAAAACTGTAGCTGAAGGTTTAAATAAGGATTACAATTTCTTGTGTAGATATGATGGGTTTTAAATCCCACTATCCTTTTGTATGTCTTGTGCCATAATTCCTTTGTAATTCTTGTGCTAGTAAATGTGTCCACACACGACACAATAAAATGATCAGAATTGATAGCAATTCGATAAAAACGATCAGATTTTCCAAAAAATGTAAAGCTTTTTTTTTCGAGCAAGAAATCGGATAGGATTTCACATTTTTATTCGATAGAAGTCTATCGGGAGTGCTGGATTTTTCTGATCAATTTTTATTCAAATTGAACGGTGTAGGGTAGATTGTCAGTTTTCTTATACATTGTAACGATTGTGGAACTTTCTCCGTGATCGGCGCACAACGCGTGCGCTGATATGGCGGAAATCCTCCACAAGCGTATTATTGCAGGAACCCAGCAAAAGGTGCTACGCACCCATAGAGGGAAATTCCTGTCGGCAGATGGCGCTGAGGAGTGCAGAGGAACCAATTCTCGGTACCTCCACAGATGCCAGACAGGAATTGTACGAAGCGCAGTACGCAATCGCAAGAGAAGCGATTGCTAATGAGAACGAGTAAAGGGACAGGTTGTATGTGTGTGCGCCAATCTAGTCGCCACCCCGCAACAGCGCACACACAACAACAGATACGAAACAGAAACGCAACCGCAAGAAAGGCGATTGCCAAAAGTGACACAAGGCAGATCAGAACAGAATACGAGGATAGCAAAGGCACAGCAAATCATACAATAAGGAGATACGGAAAATAACAAACGCTAGCTAAACGCGAACACCGCACTCATTCGCAACAGTGCACGCGTTTATGCGCGGTCTCCACGTGATAAGCACAATAGAGACAAGCACGCCTAACTAACCACCGACAGACAAACATGAAACAGAGGACGCGAGCACTTGCTTAACGGTTACCTCACCGAGCCTCCAGCAAGCGTTCGTAGCAGACAAGACAGACACACGAAAACATGAATAAGCGAACGATAGGATCCACAGCACTAGTGAAAGTAGCTAGCGCGATCCAGGAAGACAGAACAGAAGGATCCACAGTGCTAGCGCAAGATGCTAGTGTGATCCAGGTACAAAGTAGCAGAACAGAAGGATCCACAGCACTAGTGAAAGTGGCTAGCGCGATCCAAGGAGACAGATCAGAAGAGATAGCTGGTAGCAACCGCTGCACTAGCTATACTCCAAGAACAGAGATCAGAACGATTTCCTGTCGACCACCGCTGGGACAGGACAATCGCAACAGAACAAACAAAACAGATAAGCAATCCTAACTGCACTAAGGAAACCTGCCTAGTGCAGTTTCCAGGAATTACTCTAAGCTGATCTTCAAAGAGTAAGAGTGAGAGTAAGGCTGACACTCCTCCAGGAGTGTTTCACAGGAAGGAATCCTTATGACCAGCCAAGCATTGTGGGAAACACATAGTACTTATAGTACACGCCTCCAATGAATGTGGCCAGGCAATTTGCATGACAACGTATGCAAATTCCTCAGCAAGCACAAGCTGCAAAACTGACAGAAGCTCTCCTTTCCAGAGTCCTGCAGCATGCAAACCTAAACAATGGTCAAAAAGCACAGGCAGCTGAGCAGATCATTACATACATACTTCCATGCAATTTTCTCAGAGTTTTCAATCATTTTTTTCATAGTTGGGTAAACATTGACCACAGGTGTGTGGTACATTGGTCAGATTTTTAAAATGTTCCAATCAGTCAGAAAAATTGATTGCAATTCTTGAATTGAAAAGATATTTTAAAAATGTATCGTGTGTGTCCACCTTAAGAAGGGTTTTAACCACTTTAAGACCACCTCACGCCAATGGGCGTGACCGCGGCAGCAGCCCCAGAACTGCCTAACGCCAATTGGCATCAAGTCCTGGGGCTGCACTTTCTAGGAGATCGTGCGCAGGCTGCATGTGCATCTCCTGCTCGGAGGGAGGAGCTCCACCCTGCCTTCAGTCTCCGAGTGGTAATTGCTGCTCGGAAGACTGTTAGACGGCGAAACCGCCGTCTTTACATGTAGTAAAGCGCTGCGATAAGCAGCAGCGCTGTACTGGGGACAGCCGTGTGACACGGCTGTCCCCCTGGGGGACAAGAGAGCGAATGGCTCTCATAGGCTGAAGCCTTTGACAGCCGATCGCCTGATTGGCTGGCTGGGGGGAGGGAGGGGTTTTCTAAAAAAAAAAAAAAAATAGTAAAAAATATTAAATAAAAACTAACATAAATATTGATAATAAAACAAACAACTGGGGAGCGATCAGACCCCACCAACAGAGAGCCCTGTTGGTGGGGAGAAAAGGGGGGAAAGTATCACTCGTGTGCTGTGTTGTGCGGCCCCAGTGCTGGGCCGAAATTACGCATTAGCGTAATTACGCATCGTAATTCACTACAAATGCACCGTAAGCGTTACGTGTAAGGTTACGGTATTACGCGTAATTAATTACGTGTAGACCGTAGGTTACGTTACTACGCGTAACAAATTACGCGTAAGACAGTAAACTCCCATTGAAATTACACAGTCTGCCGTAATCGCGTAATATTACGCTCCCGTATAATATAAAAAAGCCGCCGACTTTAAGGGTTAATAGCAAAGCCCCCTCAAGTGCTAAGAGCCTCAAATTTGGAGAATATATTAAGGAGATCAGAAGGAATAAGAGGAAATTTTTTTTTCAAAAAGACCTTATAGTTTTTGAGAAAATCGATGTTAAAGTTTCAAAGGAAAAATATATACATTTAAAAACCCGCCGACTTTAACGGTTAATAGCAAAGCCTGCTTAAAATTTAGGAACACCAAATTCACAGGGTATATTAAGGGGATCAGTGGGAATAAGAGGAAATTTTTTTTTTCAAAAAGACCTTATAGTTTTTGAGAAAATCGATTTTTTAAGTTTCAAGGGCAAAAATGTCTTTTAAATGCGGAAAATGTCAGTTTTTTTGCACAGGTAATAATAGTGTTTTATTTTCATAGATTCCCCCAAGTGGGAAGAGTTTTACTTACTTCGTTCTGAGTGTGGGAAATATTTAAAAAAAACGACGTGGGGTCCCCCCTCCCAGACCTCTTTAACCCCTTGTCCCCCATGCAGACTGGGATAGCCAGAATGCGGAGCACCGGCCGCGTGGGGCTCCGCACCCTGACTATACCAGCCCGCATGGTCCATGGATTGGGGGGTCTCGGAAGGGGAGGGGCAGCCAAGCTTTCCCCTCCCCCTCCGAGCCCTTGTCCAATCCAAGGACAAGGGGCTCTTCTCCACCTCCGATGGGCGGTGGAGGTGGAGGCCGCGATTTCCTGGGGGGGGGGGGGGTTCATGGTGGCATCTGGGAGTCCCCTTTAAAAAGGGGTCCCCCAGATGCCCACCCCCCCTCCCAGAAGAAATGAGTATAGAGGTACTTGTACCCCTTACCCATTTCCTTTAAGAGTTAAAAGTAAATAAACACACAAACACATAGAAAAAGTATATTAATTGAACAAAAAACATAACCACGAAAAAAGTCCTTTAATATTCTTAATTAACCATTAATACTTACCTGTCCCTTTAAAAGCCAGTTCCCACGCAATATCCTCGGAAATATACTAATCAGTTACAATGTAACAAAGTTGTTACAATGTAACAACTTTGTTACTTTGTAACACCACCGCACCCGACGTCACTCGCCGCTCACCCGCCGGCCGACGCATACACTCTAAGTCCCTGCCGGCTCCCGCCGTCCACTCCGCCCACACCTGTCACCCATATACATGCTGGCACCCATGGGTGCCAGCATGTATATAGGTGACATGTGGGAGAGGCGGGGAGGGCAGCGGGAGCTGCGGGGACTTAGCGTCCTAAACCCGACAGAGCTCTGAGCTATATAGCTCAGAGCTCTCGAAAGCATCTTTGTATTTGGGCTCCAAGGAGCCCCATTGGTCCTTAGCAGACCAATGGGGTTCCTTCTGATTCTGTGGGCGGAGTGGACGGCGGGAGCCGGCGGGGACTTAGAGTGTATGCGGCGGCCGGCGGGTGAGCGGCGAGTGACGTCGGGTGCGGTGGTGTTACAAAGTAACAAAGTTGTTACATTGTGGTCATTGTGGTCACTGTGGTCATCAAGTGGTTAAATTCTACAATTTGCTTTAGCCTATAGCAAACATTGTATGTAGCCTGACCAGGTTATGCTTGAATGAGTTGCAATGTCTCATCATCACATTGAGTCTGTGGAATGTGATGTTCAAGCAGACAAATGGACTTTTTTTGCCATAAATTAGCTAGCATCCCTGTGTGACCCTCTTGGTGTTGTAATTAGGCCTCCAATGACAATTATTGCAGACCAATCTCCTTTTCAATGTCCAGTGTATATAAGCTGTGTTCAAAATGTTGTCAGTATGCAGGAATTAGTCTAATGAAGGAATCATAGCCGAAAGCTCACTGCTTTTCTTGTAAGTTAGCCAATAAATGGTATCATCCTGCGTTTTTACCATTAATGCGACTTTTAGAGCTGAACTGAAAGAACAGTATTTTTTTTTATACAAAAGTGTTAGGCCCGATTCACATTGGACAAAAAAACGGTCCATTTAGCAGACCGTAGTGGACCCTAACGGAGGAGAAGGGATCCTATATTAATCAATAGGATCTGTTCACATTGCCCCATTCGTATTAATCTGTTCAGTCTTTTCCGCAATACGGATCGCAAGTTTATGCTTGCAGCAATTTTTCTGGATTGATGGATGCGTCACAGTAATGGAACGGAGGGTCACAGGTGGAAAACTGATGCCTATAAAAACTGATCCATTCCACGGACCTGAATGGATGGTGGCAGGTGAGTATTTTGCAAAATGCATGCAGTGTAAAGCCTAGTAAGAACGGACACTGTCTGTTCTCATAGGCTAGCATTGAGTCCATCGCCATCCGTCACCATCAACTAAAAATCAGAACCCAAACATGCATTCCACTTGTCAGAACGGAACAAACGGATCCATTCCAAATGGACTGATGTGAAAACATCCAACGGGATCCGCTTGCATTCGCTGGGATCCACCCTGTTTAGGTCCAATAAATGGAATCAGTGGCATAGCAATAGGGGTTGCAGAGGTAGCGACCGCATCTGGGCCCTTGGGTTAGAGGGGCCCCAAGGGGCCCTCTCTCCAGCACAATATTAGCTCTCTATTGGCCCTCTGCTGGTAATAATCAATAATCACTGCTATAGATGTTTTAAATAGTAGTAATCATTAACAAACTGTTTCCCATTATTATTATTATTATTATTATTATTTATTTATTGTATTTATAAAGCGCCAACATATTAACATATTATGCAGTGCTGGACATTTGTTTAGGTTACATACAATATTTAGGGGTGACATACAGCAATATGACAATACAGGAATACAAGAAAACCAGATCATACACCATAGTATGAGTACCAGGTAATGCTTAGTCAGTCACTGGATGGAGCATGGAGATTAGGCAAGTTAGGTTCACTCAGATGCATAGCATGGGTTCACAGTAATGGAGGCGCATGATCAGGTAGGACACAAAAGGAGGAGGACCCTGCCCAAAGGCTTACAATCCCCTTCTTGCATCTCTATACATTGTTGTTATGCATAGAGTACTTGGGGGGGCCCATGTAAAACTGCACAGGGGCCCATAGGCCATAGCTTCTTAGCTTCGCCACTGAATGCAATGCATTTATGACCAGTCTGAAAGGAACCGTATTCTTTTATGTAAGTGCGCGAGAGGCCTCGTTTTACCTGTCTGTAGCTTATATCTTACAAAGTTCTCCCTTTAGTATTTTGTTAGGAATAGATTTTTATGTTTCAAAGTCTCCATGTTGGTCATAAATATCTAACCCATAGTATAATAGAAGACCGTCAACCTGTTACTTATAATGGCTTATTAAGCTTCACTAATCTTCAGCTATTAAAATACAGGTAGATTACTGTATATTTAATCACTGCTGCCAGATGTGCTTCGTTAGAAGGCAGCAGAGGGTTTGTGATATCAGCATTATCTCTACTATGTGCAATGTTGAATTAAGTAAATGGAACTGTGTCCTTATTTTGATTAACTCTGATAACATTTCTTTGGTTCGCTTGTTTTGCAACCTGAACAAATTTGATTTTGCAAGAGATATATGTCAGGTCATTCACCTTACTTCTGAAACTAATTCCGATGTTTTAGTAACAGGAGCCTGTTATTCATCTTACTTACCGTGGCACTCAGCTGAGAAAACCAACCACTACTAATTTAATAAGAGCCAGTCTGATAGAATATCTAGCCTTGGAATATTAATATTGATTAAGTGAAACCTTGTTTAATCTGCCATTACAGTATGCCAATGTTTTTGATTAGTGTCATATGTATAGTCATTGGGCAGAAAGGAAGGGTACAGATATGACAGAAAAAAGAGGTCACAACACAAAGACCCAAATCAAGAAGAAATACGTTGTCTGAATAGGCGGGAGTGGTGGGGAAAAAATGTACCTCTTTATGTTGAATAGAAAGACCACAAGAAACACAAGATGTGGTGAAAGTGAGAAAAGATAAAATATAGCACAACATAACAATAGTGAAAATATGTGTCCCTGATTGGGGTATAAATGTACAAAAGTTTGGTAAAACTTTGAGCTAACTAGGCCCTTTAGACATTTGCCCATATGTCTTGTTGAATGTCCACCTGAAACATCCTTTTCACCAAAGCAGGTTATTTTGGCGCAGGGAGCTGAGCATTATAGCAGCAATGCTATGCGCACTTCACGTAACGGTAATTCGAAACTCTGGTGACTGCCAAACCCCTAATTACATTTACCTGCGAGTTACGACAACTTGGAGGGGGAATAGTATTTAACACCACCTCTGAGTTTACCGGCAGCAGGGAGAGCTGTCATTCGTCTCTCCCCACGCCGAACCGAGCCACGCCCAGTTAATATTTACTCCATTTCAATGCCAATTACCTGGTATATGTATAAATATGATGGTCAGGATTATTGTATTCTTTCCATATATTCTCTTCATGATTTGCCCCCCACTGTCCGTACAAGACACCCTCCTTTCCCTCCCCTCCCCTTTTAAACTCATATGGACCATTATAGTGCAGAGAATGGAATTACTGGGTCCTCTATCTATAGCACATTGTTTATTTTCTGGAGGGTGGCTGTTGCATCTTTGCAACAGTCTGGCTGAGCACAGCCCTAGAACGGGGTCCACGAGTGTTTGCCAATCACCTGCCTTTTTCACCACCAATTGTGGGGGGGGGGGGGGGGGAAGCATTGTTGTGGTCATGAGTCTTCCCTTCCTATTCTAAATAACAATATTTGAGGATGAAGCGATATGGGGGGGGGGGGGTACAGTACAGTAGAATCTTGTTATAGTAAACACTGATATAGTAAACCTCTGGATATAGTTAACTCAGTCCTCAGGTCCCTGCAACTGTGTGTATAAATATACAATGCATGTCCAATTCTGATATAGTAAACTACTTTTCCTGGCCCCTTGGAGTTTACTATAAAGGGATTCAACTGTATTAGAAAATAGCCAGGCAAGTGGCATTGTTAGAAGGAAGTGAGCAAGTTCAGGTTTCCTTTAAAATAGTTCTTTGACCGGCCACATAAATCCATGTAAATCAAAAAAGCCCCAGTTTAAATATTTGATAACTTATCTGAGACTTATAAAATATTGTACTTTCTCTGTGTGAATTCTTGGGATTCCAGTGGCAGTAACTCAACCTTAGCCTAAATTTTAGAACAGAAAGCAAATAGATACCCTCCCATCTGTAAAGCAAAGCAATAAGAAGAACACTGCAGTGGGAGATAGTTAGGTAGAATCTTTCTTAGGTTTTTGTTGCTTTGTGTATCCAATTTGTAGAGTTTCTTTCATCTCTTTCCCTTTAATCTGCCTAAGGGTCTGTACGCATGCCCAACTGATGTCGTCTGTTGGGTGTCAGGAGCTGATCCCCTTGGGCGACATCACTGATGAAGTGCTGTGTTGCTATGTAGGGGGAGGGGGGTGACGGAGGGAAGATGAGCGGCGCATGCCTGACGTCACGCAGCAAGTGGGGGAACAGCGCAAACAGTGGGATTGGCAGGGGGATTGGCGTCACTGGGGTTGGGTAGATCCGTTTGGCTAATACCTCTCAGGTTTGGCGTCTGGGTCATCGGGTGCTGTACACATGCCTGATTGCCCGCCTCAGCCACCTTAACCACTTAAGGACCAGGGGATTTTGGAATGATCGGTGCTGCGTGGGCTCTACAGCCCGCAGCACCGATCAGGTAAAAGGCAGGGCGATCAGACTTCCCCCCTTTTTTCCCCACTAGGGGGATGTCCTGCAGGGGGGGTCTGATCGCCGCCGGCTACTATTGATTTGCGGAGGGGGGCTCCTCAAAGCCCCCCTCCGCAGCATTTTCCGGGCTCACTCTGCTTACCTCCCTCTCCCATGTCCTCTGTGCGGCGCAGGACGGATATCCGTCCTGCGCCTGATAGAATAGGCTTCTGCCTATCAGATGCCGGCGATCCCTGGCCAATCAGAGGCCGGGGATCGCCGATCTACGTCATGGCGCTGCTGTGCAGCAGCGCCGTGTGACGTAAACAGCGGGGATTCCTTCCCCGCATGTTTACATTATGTGTGCGAGCCGCGATCGGCGGCTCGCACACTGTTCACGGAGGCAGTCTCCGTGAACTGGCATGGAAAGGCCGCTCCATGCTATACTACTAACGACCCGCCGACGCCTATGGGCGTTAGGCGGTCGTTAAGTGGTTAAGTCAAGCATATAGAGTATGAGGCTTGGCGCTAAAAAGGTAAACTATATAAGGTAAGCTATATGAAGGACACTTGGTTATCTTTTGTTTATGGGAATCTGAATGTTGTTAGTAAAATTGCCCATACACTTATAGATGGGCACCCGATGTGGCCAAAAGATAAATCCCACTCAAATCAGAATCTGATCAGACAGGGAAATTTTGCTGCCATATGCTGAAAATAGGGAGAATTCTATTAAACTTACTTTATACAGATTTTACACTAACAAACAATAAATTTGGCATGTTGTTTAAGACCAGTACTTTGTGCAGGACTAATGAATTTTTTTCCGTACAATATTCACAGGTTAATTTTTTCCAGACTACATCACAATTCCAGTAGGTCATGAGTTTACATACTCTCTTTCATTGACAGCGTCTTTAACTGTGTAACTTGAGTTAAACATTTTGGGTAGCCTTCCACAATTTTCTTACTATTCAGTGATGTTATTTGAGCCGATTCCTCTAGACCAAACTCATGTAACTGTGATGGGAGCCCATTCATAGATATATGTAACGATTGGGGAATTATTTCCGTGGTCAGCTCACAAGATGCGCGCTGACACTGCGGAAATCCTCCACAAGCGTATAAAATAACAGAACCCAGTTTTGGGTGCAATGCACCTGTAGAGGGAAATTTCCACCGGCAGATGGAGCTGTGGAGTGCAAAGGAATAACCCTCTGCACTACCACAGATGCTAGATGGGAATTGTACGAGGTGAAGCACTGTAATCCAACACACAGGAGCAGACAGGACTAACTACACGCGGTCACCACACGTTAAGCGCAATAGCGACAAAGCGCGTGCATGGCACGGTCGCCACATGAGAAGCGCAATAGCGACAAAGCGTACCAACAACTGACTAACCAAAGAAACACGAAAACAAAAGAGAACGTGAACGCTTGCTAAACGGTTACCTTACCGAGACGACAGCAGGCGTTCGTTCCAGACAGACAGACAGAGCAACCAGTAGCAACCGCTGCTCTGGCTACACTCCTAAGGCAGAATACAGAAGGAACCACCGCCTCTACCGCTAGGGCGAATGCGATCCAAACAGACAGAACGATTTCCTGTCGACCGCCGCTGGCGACAAGACAATCACAACAGATAGACAGTACAAAGCAATACAGGTAACAAACAACCTGACTATGCTAGCAGGAATGCTAGGGCACTCCCAAGGAACTACTCTAAGATAGCACTATTTGCAAACAATAAGCAAAGGGCTGAGACTCCAGGTAAGTTAGCAGGAACAAACCATAATGACCAGCAGGGAATTCTGGGAGGAAATGGTATTTATACTGCAAGCCATCAAAGGAAGCAGCTAAGCAATTTGCATGACAAGCGGATGCAAATTCCTCACCAGAACAGCAACTCTACAAGTTGCAGAGGGAAGACTGTTCTCTTTTCCAGGGACCTGCAGCACTCAGACCTACAAAATGGTCAAAAAGCTGTCTGCCTGTGCAGACAGCAGATCATTACAATATAATTCCTGGATCATGCTTTTTCAAATTTCAAATTTTGGACTGAAGTCACGGTTTTGTTGTGGTCATTCCAATACATTGAACCTGTTCTGAAGCCATTTTCTCCTAGCTGGAGATATGGTTGGGGTCATTGTCCTTTTGGACAACCCATTTGTGACTGAGCTACATCTTGCTCAGCTCATCAGATGATCCTGCAGAAAATGTATGTAATTTTCCTTCTGCGTGATGCCATCTTTCTTTTTTGAAATCCTCCTGCAACAAAGCTACTCCACGACATGATGCTCCCACCCCATACTTGAGGGTTGGTTTGGTTTCTTGATGCGTCTTTGGCTTGCAAGCCTTGTCCTTTTTCCTGCTAACATAACAATAAACATCATGGCAAAACAGGTCGATCTTGGATTCATCAGACCGGAGGACATTTAAACAGTACATGATAACTTTGTCCACATGCGCCATTGCAACTGCAGTCTAGCTTTGGTAGCTTTGAAGCAATGGCTTCTTCCTTGCTCAGCTGCCACCTGCTTTTGTGCTGTCTCATCATTCCTCATTCCCTTTCCATCTCTAGTATTTTACAGTTCTCCCTATCATCTCATATGGCATGCGTGTGAGTTGCAGTTTTGGCATCTAATAATAAAAAATGTCCTCCAGCATTATCCATTGGTCACCAGATCAGAAAAACCATAGTAAAGCAATTCCCCAGCGTTGTTTGCAACCATCAATGGATGTATTGATTCTAATGGAATCATTTTTTGGTTCTGCTGGATTTTTCTTACCATTAGGCCATATGAAGGCATGCCTCTGTAATAAATAAATGGGCACACTCATATGCATATTTGATGCATATTTTATGATTGTTCTGTCTGGCTTGAGTGAAGCAGGATAGTTTTAAATTATCTGGAAGCAATTTTTTTCTGCAATTTTCTGCTAAGCTAGCCATATGAACCAAACTCTGTGATTCAGCTTAACCTCCAGCCAGGGGAATAACATCCCCGTTGCCGGTGCCCACCCTTTGTTGCTTACCACTCCACAAGAAAAATGGAAAACTTAAAAATGGAAATACGAGGGTGACACACTAGCTTGGCAATGACAATGTATTGTACACAACTAGTATAGAAAAGTTGTTGAGCTCCTCGCTCTCCCTCAGTTGTATAACAAAGAAATTAAGCAAAAAATTATACTTTTATATATAGTGTCATGTCGCACAATCACTAATTCGAAATACATTGTTAATTATTTAAATGCATGTCACCAGGCATATGGTTTTACCTACATAGAATAATCCGCATGGACACTTGAGACCATACACCACAAATGGAATGTTGCAAATATGCCCGGATCAATATTTGCTGTCCAGTGTGCGGGTGTGCATTGCAACACAGTCACCTACGTATTATGACAGCACTCCACACTCCACAAGACAAACAAGGGTAAGTACTTTCCTTGCCTGTTGCCTCCCTTAAATATGTGTGCACCACTACATCTGGAATCGACTTCACTCTTTTTGTAAGCAAACAATGGTGGCAATCTAAACAAGTGACCATTGGCTTTATCCTGCCTGAGAACTGACAAGAATTTCCTTATGATTTATCTCACGTTCCCTGACTTACTGTAATACTTTTATACAAAGGTCTCTGCTTTGATCTAAATCATGAGTCCCTATCACTCTGCAGGATATCATTCCAAATTTTCGTCACCTGTCTTCTGTCATATCTCTTTGCTACAAACTTTTCCACTAGACTAGATGAAGCTTTTCCATACAGTTTATCTGAAGAAGTACTTTAAAAACTGTCCTCGTTGAATTGCTTAAGTTACATTAGGGATGTAAAAGCTTTTCATAGCTTGCCATACACAATTTGATAACGGTTCAAATTAGAAAGATCAAGTATTAGAGATCAGATACTTCAGATCAGAAGATCAGACCTTGGCCCACTTGTTTTTAAGAGTTGATAGAACTGTTGGTGGCACTAGAACTATACCACTCCAAGCAGTAAAATGCTACATGGTTACTGGTCTGCTACTCCTCTACGATCACTCAGTAAGGGCCCATTCACACTGGGGCGATTAGCGGCCGTTTACCAATAATTGGCGAATCGCCGGCGATCATAAAAGTGCTAGTGTAATGTTAAGTATATAGCAGTGATTACACTGCCGCGATCACAGGCGATTTGCCGTAAATACAAATGCGGTACGTGCAGCACTTTTTTGCGATTTTTGAACTATTGCGATTGCAATGTAAAAAAGAACAAAATTGCAATTGCTCAAAAATCGTGAAAATGTACAGCACAAATATGCATTTTACCATGAAAAGTGCCGCCGCAAAAGTGCTAGCACTAATCTCTAGCGTTTTGCAATCCCCAGTGTGAATGGGCCCTCAGAAATTACCACAATCACCACATCAATCAATAAACGATCCACAGACGATTGGATTGTTTGTTCACTGGATATGTTGGTGTCAATAGTGATCAAATGTGCTGAAAAAATATTCTGTGTATGGCTACTATTTATTAGCATGGTTTTAGAGATAGTTTACACCCATCTATATAAATTCTGCATGCATTTTTCTTTTCCGCATGCACAAATATGCATTTTGCAAATGGAGGGAGGGGTTGTCCATTGATTATTCCTCTGCAATATTGCAATTTCTATGCACATTTTTAGAGAAAATGCTATGAACAGACTGGCCTCAATCACTAAGCAATTTAGACTAGTCTACTGATGGTTTTTAGTCTAATAATGGTTTGGTGTAAATCAGTTGCATCAAAGAGGAATTCACTAAATTACCAAATGTTTTAGACCTGTTTTTAGACCTGGTCTAAAACATTCGGTAATTAGGTTGGCAAAGCAGGGGAAATGATCAAAAGATGCAATTCACAGATGAGTAGCTATGACTGACATGTTTCTCCTCTGATGAGCTCTCTTCTGGATACAACTAAACTCCTACATAATTAATTCAGAAGGTTCCATCCTCACATCTAAAATATCTCACAGAATTACTTTACCGACAGGAATCAGCTGGTCTAATCTCTGTCAGAAAAAGTGGGCGTGGATACTCCTTGTTTGCCTTTGTGAATTGCATCTTTTGACCATTTCCCCTGCTTTACCGACCTAATTACCGAATGTTTTAGACCAGGTCTAAAACATTACACCAGACCATCAGTAGACTAAAAACCATCAGTAGACTAGTCTAAACTGCTTACTGAATTGAGGCCATTGTGTAGTTAAGCTCTCATACTACATGGAAGTGGTAACATTTGCCAATAAAAATTGGATGTGTATACCATCCTTAAGTGTAAGGCAAGAGGCTGCAGAAAAAGCAAATAGGAAATTGTGCAGGAAGTCTGTATTAACAATGAAGATCTACCCAGCCTTTCAGACTTCCATCTAGCAAATAAATCAGTAATAGAATATATTTGCATTATTAATAAGGTGCAGCTTTTAAAGCTTTTTGTGAACAAAGATGTAAAAATTCTGATTGTCAGATTTTATTCATTCAACACGCAAGATTAATTTCCAACACTTATCTTAATGAAATAATTGCAAACAGTAGATAGCTTTCAGCGTGGCTCTCAAAAAAATAAATGTATGACATGTAAATATTTCCCTAGATCTGAATCAAGGTTTGCTCTGTGTTCACTGGAAATTCCATACACTTTTTTAAGATAATCCTTTACAAAGAGCACATTGCTTAATCACGTATATTACATGCTGAGCCATTATTTCTGATTTCTTTCCTCTTACTTCCACTTTTGCAATAAATGACCTGTAAGTCTCCGAACATTCTGGGACGTATGAAATGGGAATAGACAAAAGCTGCAAGAAATGTTCATGCTTTTATTAACAAATCAATATTCAGGAAGTTAAATGAACTGTTAAAGTTTCTATTACTAACTTCCTGTAACTTCATGCTGTATATAGGCCTAAGTGCCACGTAGCATAGATGTTCATAAGATAAGGCCTGGTTTATTCACAAGGAATGGACCAAGAGCAGGAACACATAAGATGATTTACTACAGACCGACTGCTTTGCTGAGGTAAAGAACATGTAATGAAGATAAGATTGCTGCTGAGCACATTCTGTATATCTGTTTGCCAAATAAACTCCTTAAACTTTAAAGACGTCTAAGCAGTTCTATCTCCTGTGCTGTTGCTGTGATGAATGTCAAGTTATCACACGTTCTGTGATATGGTGCCGAACAAAGGTGTAGTGTTGTTGCCCATAGCAACCAACAAATATTTATTACAAATTGGAAAGATCATTTTAATGTAAAAATAACTCATGTATTTAGGTCATAGCAATTTCTCATTTTTGTGAAACTAAATATTCTACAGTATATTAGATTTAATCCTGCATCAGGACAGGGCATACAAGTTGTAGGAAGGGACTTTCTTTCCATGCAACATTAACTGACTTTTCACAGTGCAAGAGTATATTGGCACAACTGCCCACATCATTATCCCTTTTTCTCTATGCTTAGAGGGACACTGTCGCTTTTTACATGTGTGATTTAATTCACTTAATTTTCTCAGCACCTTAAACAATTGCTTTTTTTTACTACTTTAAGGCCCATTTCACATGCCAGAATGTGCTCAGTGGCCAACCGATTGGGGACTGATTATGTTAGTTGACACAACTATTGCAGAACATTTGTGGCTGTTAATGAATTAGTAATCCAAAGTACTCCAGTACTGATGCAGGGACATGTTGAATTCATAATTTCAATATCAAATGGTCTAAATAAAAGACAGAAACTTTGATTTACTAGTGCAAGTTTTTATTAGCAGGGTCAGAAATGGTTCTCCGATTGCTCTTTTACTCTTATGATTCTTTTCAAACATATGGTAGCAGAGCCGTATAGACATGTCAGCTAACATGACATGTGGGCTTAAAGCAGCCCCCTCCAGCCCCCTGTAGTCCATAAGGTCCCTTGGCATCCTCTGGGTCTCCTCTGTTCTCCGCTGGCAGGTCTGTAAGATCTGCAACTGGATCCCCTGTTGATCACGCTCTTGCCAGGGAGCATTGGGCGGAGTGCTCCTGCAGATGAGAGCCCATTTAAGAAAGGGCACATAGACGGGACCACGCATGCACAGAAGGTTCAAGTTAAGTTTCAGTTGCAGATCTTACATAGCTCCCAGCAGGAGAATGGAGGGAGGATGCAGAGAGACCTCCCAGACTGGAGGGGCTGGAAATAGCCCCAGGGAAGTAAAAGTCAACTGTTTTTAATCACAGTTCAGATGAGCTTTAAACATTATTAGGCAGGCAGGAGAACACCCGCCAGGTACAAGACTAGGATCTCTTACAACATAGTAGGACATAAAGCTGAGATGACTGTAGGGGTCAGATGAAAAGAATCATCATTGTAAAAGGTAATTAACTGAACAAGGGCTGTAAGTTATGAAACTTTGAAATAAAATGGAATCTGAGGGTGTATCTGACTAGTATGCAATTATTATTGTGAAATTAGAACTTATGAAGAAGAGGCCTTGATCGATGTTTATCAGTGTGAATAGTGTGTAACATGAAACGTTAAATCTGAATTTTAATGGGTTCAATGGATGTGAGTATGATATTGACTTGTATTTTCTATGTGCCATGTAACCTTCATGAGTGGTCCACAAGGTCATTCTGTAGAAATGATTTCAGTATAGGTTTGTACCGTGTTTCCCCTAAAGTAAGACACCCCCCTGAGAATAAGCACTAGTAGGAATTCCTAGCATGCGTGAAATATAAGACATCCCCCAAATGTAAGCCCTAGTAGCAGCCCACATAACACCAGCAAGTCATGCTCAATTCAAAGCCTGGATACAGGAGAGCAGCAGTGTAATGTGAGTTCTGCAGTCCTGTATATGTGTCAGGCAATTTGTGTTTTTGTTGGAGCCATACCTCCTGATCTGTTATGAACCATGATAAGCATCCGCAGCACTTCACCTCTTCACCTTTTCCTAGGACACACAGCTTATCCTATCATAGCTCTGGGGAGCCTGACAGAGTTCTCTGCCTGCAAGAAATAGACTCTTAGCCACATGATCATCAGAATCAATTTCTTGTAAGTGAGAGCCAATACCTGCAAACCACAAGCTCTGTGCATGCTGCTTGTGTTTCAGCATGGCATGCAGTATATACATTTTGTATAGAAAAACTACCAGTATTTTCCCAAAAATAAGACATTCTCTGAAATTAATCCATAGCACATCTTTTGGAGCAAAATAATATATAGGACAGTGTATTATTTTTGGAGAAACACGGTATGTCTTGCATGTGATAAAGAACACATTAGAATCGTCAATCAAGTATCTGGCAAAGTGCAGTATCTAGAAGAAATTTATGTGCAGGTTACAGACTCCTTACTGCATTCTTTTCAGTCCTCTTTATTGGGATACAAAAAACAACTGTAAGGATAGTTTCACACTAGAGCACATCCCGGATTGCAATTCAACTGAGGAGAAAAGCTACATTGTGCATTACGCAATATGCAGGAGGTGCTTCATCCCTCATGTCCACCATGTCCACCAAGGCCACCATGGCCACAGGCCACATTTACTTCTGGCTTTCTGGTTTCATACAGGGATAGGAAATTCAGATATATATTCAGCAGGTAATTGCCCAATTTTTATGGCCTCCATCGTGGCTGCAAGAATAATATATTGAGCAGGTAATCAACCATTTTTTAGACCTCACATACTGTAGCTGCAATTTAAAATGTTTAGGCAGATAAATGCAACATTTTTCAGGCACAGTGGCCGCACATAAAAAATTTAGGCAGGTAAACATGGTGACCATTCTAAAGACCTTAATTTTAAAAATCTAGAAACTGTATGTGATTTTTGGCATTTACTCATGAAAAAAAAACTTTTATATAAAATATGTACTTTTGGAGGGACATTTCTCCCTTGAGCCCCCTCCACCATGCCACTGTCCAGGTTTTTGTACAGTTTGTACATCTTGCTGTGGCTGCAGAGATGCCCTGAAAGTTTTTGATGTCTGCCATTAAAGTCAATGGGGCTCGCTGCAAATTTCTGACTCGCAAATGTTTGTGGTAAAATTTGCGAACGTGATATCGTGATGTTTGACCACCACTAGTGCTGAAGGTGAAGGAGAACAGTGTAATAATTTGAACTCACTCACTTTCTTTGTATTCTCATTCTCCAGAAGACTACAGAAGACTACCAGAAGACTACAATGAAAGCAGCGAGAATACAAGTCTGGGATATGTAGAAACAAAATAAAAAATGTAATGTTTATTCTGTTATGGTAACAAGAAAAACAAACTAAAATTAAAGCATTAAGATGAAGCAATTAAAAATTCTGATGCTTAACAGAAAATTGAATGTTTTGTTCTCAGTGACGGTGAAGTTTCTCTCTTCTTGCTACAGTAATTGGCCATACGTAAATTCTGTAACAACTGAAGACACAAAGGGGAATAAACACTGAACTGTACAGTGTATTGCACATGCAGGAGACAGTTTACGGTGTGTAGTGTGGAACTAATAACCATTGAATACTAACATGCAGTAATACATTACATTACAGATACATATAACCTTGACTTAAATACAGATACATAAACCTTGACTTAAATAATGTCAGAGTTAAGTGTGTTTGCAATGTTACATGCGAGACAAATAAGCGTTACCTAGTATTAATATTAACCATGTTAATGTGTGTGTGTCATATAACCATATTGGATTACGCACTTCTTATAGAGATGGCCCGAACCTCCAATACCTTTATTGCGTTGTGCTGTGACATCACCCATCACATATTATAATGTGCACCTGTCACACACAGACAGGTACCGGACAGGCACAGTGACACTGCGTGCACTCATGTAGGTAGGTGGGTGCACTGAAGTGAACAACAGGTAGGTATATGCAGTGATGGGTATTACAATGTGCACCTGGCACAGTAGTAATTATACCACCAAGGGGCCAAAGGCCAGCTGCGACTGACTGACAGGGCTGTATATAATGCAAGTGGGCCACACACAAAAAAAATAGATAACAAGAACAAGATTAGTCTCAAAAGAGCTTTTGAGGGGTGCTTTTTAGCAATAAGAATCAGCAAGGAGCAGGCTAAGAAGCCTACAAGAGCCTAACTAAGCTTTCCCTATTGGTCTCTGCACAGCAGCTCACCCTTCTCTAATTTCTGCAGGCACACGAGTGAGTGAAAACCCTAACGCTGCCTGCCTTTTATAAGGGGGGGGGGGGGGTTCCAGGAGGGAGTGTAGCCTGATTGGCTACAATGTGCCTGCTGACTGTGATGTAGAGGGTCAAAGTTGACCCTAATGATGCACTATAGGGGCAAATCGAACTTCCGGAAAAGTTAACGTTCGCTCGCGAACGCAAACCACCGAAGTTTGCCGGGAGCCATTCGCCGGCAAACCGTTCGGGCCATCTCTAACTTCTTATCATACGTAAGACTTTAAGCAGGCTATTCTGATTACCACAGTTGAGTGAATATACCTAGGGTGGCTCTAAGCTCATAGTTAGTGATCTCAACAAGGTATGCAAACACAATAAATAAGCCTCATCAGATTCACTAGCTAGGTACAGGCAGCTTTGCCTTGTTACTGTTTTCCTAGTGCAGGGGTGTCAAACTCAATCATGTCAGGGGCCGAAAAGGTAAAGATAGTCTAAATCACACGGGCCAAATTGTTTATTAAGATTGAACATTTATTGTACAGGCTCAAATAATGGTGCATAATGACAGCAACTGCAGTGGGGTTGGGAGCTGGAGGTATGGAAGCCCAGAGCGTGCAGCCACCAAGAAGAACAGAAGAGACACAACACATCACAGGAGCAGGTAAATATTACAACTGAGATGGTGTTGTGTGTGTGTGTGTGTGTGTGTGTGTGTGTGTGTGTGTGTGTGTGTGTGTGTGTGTGTGTTTCTGTCAACCAAAGGGGGGGGGGTGGATTTGGAATTTTAATCCAATGAGGGGGACACATGCTAATTTTTCAGGGGGATTGCTGCACCCAGGCTTAAACTGACAATTTTTTAAATAGAAGCACTGCCATCCTCTGGATGGGAAGACAGCGTACTGTTGTTCTTTTACTGCTTACAATGATGCACATATAAAGCTCTTGAGGGCCACATAAAATGGCATGGAGGGCTGCATTCGGCCCGTGGGCCTTGTGTAGTGAGTGAACAAAATCCTCTATTTACTATTTTTCCAGTTCACATTAAATCAATCCACAATAAGACCATGTATGCCCTCAAGCCTGTACAAAGCCTGCATGTGTACAATGGTTCAGCTAATGTGCAGATAATATTTACTGTAAAGGTGCCCATACACGGTACAAAAAAGTTCAATTTTCCAGTTTATTTGACCAAAACGATCGAATCAAATGAAAGTTTAAAATAATCATTTTTTTGATTAAGAAAAAATAATCGATTATCCATTTTTTTCAATAAAAATCCGATCAGACATGTTGGAAAAATCTTTATATTCGATCTAATAGTAGATAAGGAGACGGCCGGCACCATCAGTAGTAAAATTTCTGCTCTTTTATTGCATATGAGACTCCAGCAGTAATAGCAACGTTTCAGGGTCGCAAACCCCTTTGTCAAGCTCACTGGAAATCAAGATAAATACTGTCAAATAACAAACCTCTTTATATAGTATACATGGTTGGCAGCGACCAATAGAATTCAAAACTATCAGCCCCAATCATGATGGTCCTGCGCTAGTGGACCTGATGGGGAACTTAAATGCAGCTGCCACGATAGGCTGCTTGAATATGGAACCACCCACCTTGTATATTCCCCACTGTCCGGCCAGCCTCCGTCCCCCTTGGTCCGCCGGAACTCACAACAGGTACCGCCCTGCACGACCAGCGCTGCCGGCGGATTCCCTATGTGGATACACGCAATGGGCGGAGCTAACGCTCCGTCCCAGCGTGACTCGGCGGACTCTAAGGGGACGCCAGCGGCTGAACAGCCGCCGACGTCACCAGTGATGTAAAGGAGGAGGGGGAGCGGCGCCGCCAGCCAATCGGGAACCTCCCAACTCCTACACAATCCTAAGCGCGTGGTCGTCGCCTGGCAACCATGACTAACATGTAGCCAGTGCGGCGCCACTATAGTATCAAAACAATGCGTAAGCATACCATAATTTATCGTAAAAATACAGGCTTCAATCTCAGCATCAGAAAAAGTATCAAGGCTAGAGAGAAGACACATAGCGGAGGAAAAGAAGAGGAAAAGTTTAGAGAAATAGTATATAGCAGCTAGGAGGAGAGAAGAGGGGGAAGAAAGGGGAGGGGGAAAAACAGGTCAGCTTAAATGTACACAAGACACAGCAAGTTAATCAGATCTCACAGAGACAATATATAAACTGTCCAACGGTCCAGACTATATCACACTAAAACATATCAGATACATGGAGGCTGGGCACAATGGGCCTCCCAGAGGAAAACAACAATAGTAGCATCTATAAAAAGGGTAATAAATCAAGTTCCCTATTAAGTCCTCTTGGCTCCATCGTGTCCAGCCTCTTGATCCAATACGCCTCCCTCCAAAGTAACCTTTTAATACGGTCACCTCCTCTCCTAAGAGGCTCCACCCTCTCTACGACCATAAACCTAAGCTGACTAACATGATGACCCATCTCCACAAAATGGTACGCCACCGCCTGGTCCATGAGTTTCTCTCTAATAGCATGCTTGTGAGATGAGATACGTTTTTTGAGTTTTTGTGTAGTCTGACCAATATAAAGTAGCCCACATGGACATTTCAAGGCGTAAACTACATAGTCCGAGTCGCACGTATGCCAACCTCTAATCATGATTTTAGTACCCTGATGGGGATGGGACAATGATGGGCCCTTAATGACCGAGCTACAATGTACACAATTAAGACAGGGATATGTCCCTCTCCTTTGTGTTTGTGCAGTATGTCTATCAACTTTAATATCAGCATGCACCAGGCGATCCCTTAATGTGGGGGGTCTTTTGTAGGATATAAGGGGAGGATTCCTAAAGTATTCAATCTCAGGGAAGCTATCGGACAGCAAGTGCCAATGACGCTTAATGATCTTAGATATACCCAAACTATGTGTGTTGAATCTGGTCACAAAAGGGATACGATTATGGATCTGCTGCCTATTTCTCTGTCCTACACTCTGTGTATCTACTCTAGTACGCGCCCTCTGTAATATCTCAGTGGGATACCCCCTACTCTCAAACTTATTTTGCATTTCATCTAGTCTGGTCCCACGTACAGCCCCGTCCTCAACAATATTCTGGATTCTCTGAAATTGGCTAATGGGCACCGACCTCCTAGTAGCCCACGGGTGGAAACTCCCAAAATGGAGAAGGGAGTTCACATCCGTGGGCTTGACATAGAGATCGGTACCCAAACCCTCACCTCTCCGGTAGACCAGTGTGTCTAAAAAACTCACTTGTTCAGGTGAAGCATGTATAGTAAGCCGTATGTGTGGGCATTTGCCCATCAGCTCAGAAATAAACATTTCCAGGGTTGAATGTGGCCCCGCCCACACGCAAAAAACATCATCTATATATCTATGCCATTGTCTGGCGTATTTCTGAAATAGTTTACTGGTGTACACGAACATCTCCTCGTATACCCCCATAAAGATGTTAGCGTAGGACGGGGCCACATTCGACCCCATAGCTGTGCCCCTAACCTGTAGAAAAAAATCACCATCAAATCGGAAATAATTAAACTGTAACACAATCTTCAATAGGTCACATATAAATCTAACCTGTGGACCTGAGAAATCTGATGCTGTTTCCAGCATATATTGCACTGCCTCTACACCCCCATCATGAGGGATGGAGGTGTAGAGGCTCTCTACATCCAGCGTAACCAACAAACATGGGCCCTGTAGAGGTTCCATGTTACGGATGATGTTCAAAAACATTTGAGTGTCTCGCAGATAGGATTTAAGCCCCACTACATACGGTCTAAGTATGTGGTCCAGGTATTTGGATAATGGGGAGAAAACTGACTCCACCCCTGCCACTATGGGGCGACCCGGGGGATTATCTAGCCGTTTATGTATCTTGGGGCAGATATATAGTACCGGGGTGATGGGGTGATCTTGTATAAGAAATCTGGCCAATTTCTCATCGATAACCTTGGCCTGCACGGCCATAGATGTTACAGTACTGATGCGTTCTTGAATATTGGCCAGTGGATCCCTATCCAATTTTTGGTAGGTAGATGTATCGGAGAGTTGTCTTAAGACCTCCATCCGATACATACTAGTATCCATCACAACAATTGCCCCGCCCTTGTCTGCTGGCTTGATTGTTATGGACGGGTTGTCCGCCAGTTCTCTTAAGGCTAGTTGCTGTTCCTTAGTAATATTTCTGCGAGTAGCAAAACCCAAAAAACCAGGGTTCCTGAGAAGTGTATCAACCTCTTGTTGAACTTTCTTGGTAAATACATCTATTATCTGGCATGATGGTGACTGAAAATGACTCTTAAGTCTCAAGTTAGTATCCTGTAGTTGTAACATATCCGTATCCTCCTCATTCATAGGTGCTGCATCAAATGTTCTCGGCGTAGAGAAAAAATATTTAAGTTTAACTGTGCGAAAAAATCTTTGTAATTCTAGATCCACTTCAAGCGGATCAGGGGCATTGGTGGGTGCATATGATAGTCCAAGGTTAAGTGCAGAGGTCTGCACGGGGGACAACTGACATGACGAAATGTTCACCACAATCATGGTCTCCGATACGCCTGGTGGCGTCTTGGGCGTAATCTGCCTCTTATTCCCTCGTCTCTTATATCCACCCCTGCGTTTCCTCCTGCGTTTGACGCTAGCTCTTGTGAAGAACTTGTAGCATTACCAGAGGAATCTGGCTGGCTTCCCACCGGACGTTCGCCTGGTCGATCTCCTGGTCTACCCCCTTGTCTCGGTCTACGTGGGGGATGTGGTCTTGGTCCTGGTCTTTGCCAATTATAGACAAAGCCAGTTTTATAGTCCACCTCATCTCTCTGAAATTTATCCCGTTTTATAAGTTGTATCTGTTTTTCATATTTTTCCAAACTATCGGTTAAATCCACCAGGAATGCCTCATATTCCCCCTCTGGTATCAGTTGTCGTAATTTCATTTTGAGCTCCTTACGTTGGATGTCGAGCTTTGGTAATTCCTCATTTATCTTTTCAATGGTAAGTACCATTGAATCGAATGAGGCTTTATTCCAGATATGGGACCATCTCAGGCAGAAATCTTTGTCCGTCGGAAACATGATTGGCGCCACGTTAGATCTCATACCTCTCGGTATTCTTTTAACCCTATGAGGTTAGCTCCGCCCATTGCGTGTATCCACATAGGGAATCCGCCGGCAGCGCTGGTCGTGCAGGGCGGTACCTGTTGTGAGTTCCGGCGGACCAAGGGGGACGGAGGCTGGCTGGACAGTGGGGAATATACAAGGTGGGTGGTTCCATATTCAAGCAGCCTATCGTGGCAGCTGCATTTAAGTTCCCCATCAGGTTCCCCATCAGGTCCACTAGCGCAGGACCATCATGATTGGGGCTGATAGTTTTGAATTCTATTGGTCGCTGCCAACCATGTATACTATATAAAGAGGTTTGTTATTTGACAGTATGTATCTTGATTTCCAGTGAGCTTGACAAAGGGGTTTGCGACCCTGAAACGTTGCTATTACTGCTGGAGTCTCATATGCAATAAAAGAGCAGAAATTTTACTACTGATGGTGCCGGCCGTCTCCTTATCTACTTGCTGATCGTTCCAGAGGGCTGCTGGACTACTAGCCAGGCACATCGAAACACTGAAACCATAGAGGGTGCTGCTACACTACTCTTCACGTATTCGATCTAATGGAATAATCAAACAAAAATTATCTAATCTAAAAAAATGAAAACATTGTACCATGTATGGGCACCATTAGTGTTATCAAGGCAGGGGATTTGATGAGCCTCTCAAAGCCCAGATGTAACTGCGGCTAGCACTAAATATTGGCCTAAGTAAGCAGGCATTTGTTCCCACAAAAAAAAATTCCATAGTGAGATAAAAGTCTTTTGCTTATACTTTTATGGTATCACACTCGAGGAAAGCAACCTCTCCCTTTTTTACAGTTTTTTTTTTTTACTAGTTTTATCCACACTGGCCTCTTTCCCCGTTGCATCCCCGTGAGTTGCTCCATTCAGAAAGCATTTATATAGGAATTGAGTTCAGACAGTATGGGATCCATAGTGGGTTCAGTGGCTTAGAAGATAGAACTGCAGCATTTAATTTGTAAAAAATCTAATAGGCTTTTTGAGTTTTGTTTGGCAACAATGAAACATACACTATCCCATTTCTGTGATAGGAGTTACTCTTTATTAAGCTGCTAATAAAGCGTGTTGTAAGGGTATATGTATGAGCCTACAAACTCCATTTATGTTATAAATTCAATTGGATCGCCCCATCCAGAATAAAAGATTTTATAGAATGCTAATGTAAAAAAACCCCTCAAGAATGTGATAGGGGAATTCCCAGCAGAAGAAATCCTCAGCTCTATTACTCTTCTCCCAATGTGTGAACAGAGTTAAGGGGCCCATACACCTAACGATTTTCCCACTGATACACTGATCGAATCTGCTGTGAAATCGTTGCACAAACGCTGACAGAACGATAGATTTCTGTCCGAAATCAATCATTCCCGTCGATCCGTCCATGCGGAAGATTTCACTTGATCGCCGGTGGGTCGGGAGTGCGTCGATAGCGGCATTCGAATGTTCGACGAACAACGATAGGGGCAATACATTACCTGATCCACTGGCACGAGTCCCTGCTGTCACCGCTGCTCCTTCTCCACGCTGAGCTCCGGATTCCGGCTGGCTTCACTTCCTGTCCCAACGGGAAGTTTAAACAGTAGAGTGCCCTCTACTTTTTAAACTTCCCCGGACAGGAAGTGAAGCCAGCCAGAACCCGGAGCCCAGCGTGGAGAAGGAGCAGCAGTGACAGCGGTGACTCGCTCCGGCCGGAACAGGTAATGTATAGCTGGCGGAGAAGCGGCGGCAGCGGCAGCTCCATAGATGGTGAATCGATTTCATGCTGAAATCGATTCACAATCTGTTTGCAGTAAAGGCAGCCATACGATCCCTCTCTGATCAGATTTGATCAGAGAGGGACCTATCTGTTGGTCGATCTGATGGCAAATCGACCAGTGTATGGCCACCTTAACTATAATCAACACATTCTCTTTCTATGCCTTTGAGTGTCCTGTATGTCTTTCATATTAAAAACTTTAAGAAGGTGTTTTAATGTTCTGTAGTTCACCGGGTCACAGATAATAACACTGGCACATACTTCATGGATTTCATATAACAATACATTCTTAACTCTGCACATACTTCCTCTGAAAAGGTACCTGGTAACATTACTGTGCACAGACAAGTGATCTTTCAATAAACATTGTGAATCATCTCACTTAATATTACAGCAAATACAATAATCATATTTAATAACTTTCTTAAGATTTGTGTGTTTAAACAAAGGAATGATAAATACCCTAACGGTATGTCCTATTGTAATCAGCCAAGTAAAATACATTGTTCTCTCTCCATGGCACCATGCAGCCTCTTTCGAAAAAGCTGACAGGAAACCCGACATTGTGTGTAACACATGATAGCATCTACATGCAGACAATTGAGCACATGCCTTATCTGGTCTAACTGATTGTTAGCAGCTTTTATTGTTTTATTACAATTGCCTGAACTTCCAGCTCAGATTTTAAAATAAAATAATTTTTCCGTGTACTGAATACGGTAGTTGCCATATGAAATGTTACCATATGTATAATTCATAGCATGGCTTAAAAGCAAACATGAAGTGAAAATAAACCTATGAGATAATTATTTGTATGTGTTTTAATAATGGTAAAAAGAACATTAGTAATATAGGACTGAGTCTAAATTTTATTTTCTGTTTAATGGCTGTATGTTTAAGAATGCACCTGACACAACAACCACTTTGTGTGTGATGTTAAATCTGCTTTGCTGAAAAGCAAAACAAACAGAATAAATTATCCTTTGAACTATTTAGTTCTAAATGTCACCAGCTACCTTTTCTTAACGATAAAAGACTCAAAACTCTTTTGGCTTCTTTTTACTTTTCAGAAAATGCAACTGAATTTGACAAGCTGTTCCCTTAGCTTGTGTCACGTTTCAGTTTCAGATATGCTTTAAAGCAAACTTGAACTGAAAACAAACTGCAGAGACAGTTAATTGTATGTATAGTAGTAATGGGATATAGCATCTTCCTGGTGTTTTATATTCTGCATTGGACCTCAGTTTGAAAGTCTTACTTTTATACAAGTAGTGGGTTGACTAACCATTGTAATGAAAATGTTCTAAACAGGCTTGATACTATATGTACCCATGTTTGCCTCAATTCCCATGTTAGTTTAGATACACATCAAGCTAGCTACATGGGTTGATTTTGGCCCAATATGCCAAGCCGAAAAAAATCCCTATATCACTTGCATTTGATTGGATAGTGATCGATTCTCACATCACTTACACACATACAAACTCAATTTTGATAAATTTCAGCAGAAAACTATCAAGCCTCAACTCAGACACAAGCATACTGCCTGATGCAGCGCAATGCTGTGCGCCTTCTTTACCAGGCTGCTCCTGCCTCTCATTGAGATTTTCCAACATGTCCAATAAGATTTTTCTGATCCAAAAAGTGTTCATAATTGAACAAAATTAAATTGTCTACAGTGATTTTATTTCTTTAATTATTTATTTATTTTAGCTAACAGTTTATATATTGGAAATATATACACTCTCAAAATATCTGTTCCTTCATCATATGCTCATATGTTTTCAGTGGAATAGTTATGATTTAGAGCCTGGAAGCTTTTATCTGCATTGAATTTGTATGTTCTCCCCGTGTCTGTGAGGGTTTCCACCGGGCACTCAGGTTTCCTCCCACACCCTAAAAACATACAGGTAGGTTAATTGGAATTAATAAGGAAACAACCTTTAGATCTGATATGAGCGGAAACAGTGGTCTGCTGCCAGGCAGCAAGGAAGTAGAATCCACAGATTAGACTGAAAAAATAATTTCAATAAGATACAATTGCAAAATGGCCTGAATATCAGTGCAATATGAAATATTACAGCTGATTCACTAAACCCTGGTAACATTACTGTACACAGACAGTACACAAAAGTGTTACCATTATTTACGCAAATATCGTAGTGTCGATTGTGTACACGTACCACACCCCATATAATGTACATAACATTTGCATTGCTAGCATAAAAAGTGTTACAAGATTTGGGTGGATGGCTAGAAGTATAATTGTAAAGGCTAAGAGACAGACCACACAAGGACAACAAACCTTCCATTTGGAAGTGGCAGGATTGTTAGAGTGGGTGAAGAGGCCAATATTGTATTGAATTACATTTGACTTCTGTTTAAAGAATCAGTTCAAACTACCTATACTCTTGTTAAAGTTCTACTGTATTCACCTGTAAGCAGAACTTACTGTATTTCAACATTTGAATGTTTTCAAAAGGACGTTTGTTTCAGAGACTAGGGGTCGAGCCTACATTTGAGGGTAGTGTTTCAGAGCATTAACTTTGTGGTGTAATCAGGCAAGGAGTAATTATGAAGTTCTCCATATTCTAAATACAAGTGTTAGGAGTTTGGTAGTTACCTCCGCAGAAGGGAGCGGTGAGGCCGCCGCTTCCGCGTCTGACGCGACCGCGGATCTCGCCGCGTCTTCTCAGTCATTTCCGTCAGGCAGGATAGGTCTCTCCAGGATACATCTCAGTAGAACAGCGCACGTGCGTGCTAGAATACAGGACCTTTATGCTTTGAGGAGGCGGGTCAGCTGACCGGCCGGTCAGCTGACATGACCGGACCGATCACCGCTCCTGATTGGCTGAAGTGCACTGGGCGGAACTGTGGGGTTATCTGTCTGTATTTAAGACCCGAGCTGTCAGTAGCTCATTGTCTGCTGTTGCTGATACTTTGCGGTTAAGCTCTCAGACCTTAGTCAGTTCCCAGTGTGTTTGATCCGGCAGGACCCCGGGGATTCACACATAGTTAGGAATATTATTGATACTTGTAAAAAGTAATTATCATTATCATTGTATTGATTATCTGTGTATGACTCTTGCCTGAACCCTTGACTCTGCTCTCTGTCTCTCGATTCTGTACTCTGCCTATCTGATTGTTGCCGACCCCGGCCCGACCCCGACTCTGATATTGCCTCCTGATTCTGTACCTTCGCTCATCTGATCTGTTACCGACCTTTGCCTGTTTTATTGACTACGCTTTTGCCTGACAACTTTGTACTGCCTCCTGACCTCTCTGTTACCGATACTGCCTGTACGAGTACGACCACTCTACCTAGTGATCCTACAGCTAAGGGCTATCACATAGGAGTACTCCTGTGTTACAGTGCACTAAAAACACGTGTGATCACACTCTGAATAAAGTACTGACTTTCATGCTGTTAGGGCCCGTTCAGATCACAAATGCGGATGGCCATGCGTGTGGAACGCGTGCGGAATGCAATGCATACGAATGCACGCCATCCGCGTTTGCGTGCGTTGCGTGGCTGATCCCATCACTGAAAAGTGAATGGGACAGCCGCGCGTTTTTACAAAATCTGCGTGCAGCATGCGTTCCCGGACCGCACAGGTCCGGAACGCATGCAGTGTGAACATCAGACAGTGCACTCTATGTACTGTCTGATGTCGTGCGTGTCTGCCTCCTGCACGCGTTTCCAAAACGCGACTGGAAACGTGTGCAGTCTGAACTAGCCCTTAGAGCTGATACTGATCATTACAACAAGATTGCTCAATATTAGGGATGGGACGAATCCACAATTTCTTAGAATCCGAATCCGGATCCGAATCTAAAAAGGTTCTCGAATATCTCGAACCTTTCGAATCCCGAATCTAACGAATCCTGCACATAAGAATTGTGCGATCCATGGTATAGTTGCCCGCAGTATAGGTACCCAGGCATAGGTGCCCGCAGTATAGGTAGCTAGGTAAAGGTGTCTTCAGTATAGCTAACAAGGTATAGGGGCCTTCACTATAGGTTGCAAGGTATAGGGGCATTCAGTATAGGTTGCAGGGTATAGTGGCCTTCATTATAGGCAGCAGGGTATAGTGGCCTTCAGTATAGGCAGCAGGGTATAGTGGCCTTCAGTATAGGCAGCAGGGTATAGGGGCCTTCAGTATAGGCCGCAGGGTATAGGGGCCTTCAGTATAGGCAGCAGGGTATAGGGGCCTTCAGTATAGGCAGCAGGGTATAGGGGGCTTCAGTATAAGCAGCAGGGTATAGGGGCCTTCAGTATAGGCAGCAGGGTATGGGGGGCTTCAGTATAGGTAGCAGGCTATGGGGGGCTTCAGTATAGGTAGCAGGCTATGGGGGGCTTCAGTATAGGTAGCACGCTATGGGGGACTTCAGTATAGGTAGCAGGCTATGGGGGGATCCAGTATAGCTAGCAGGCTATGGGGGGGATCAGTATTGGTTGCAGGCTATGGGGGGCTCAGTATAGGTAGCAGGGTATGGGGAGCTCAGTATAGGTAGCAGGCTATGGGGGCTCAGTATAGGTAGCAGGCTGGGGGGCTCAGTATAGGTAGCAGGCTGGGGGGCTCAGTATAGGTAGCAGGCTGGGGGGCTCAGTGTAGGTAACAGGCTGGGGGGATCAGTATAGGTAGCAGGCTGGGGGGCTCAGTATAGGTAGCAGGCTGGGGGGATCAGTATAGGTAGCAGGCTATGGGGGGATCAGTATAGGTAGCAGGCTGGGGGAATCAGTATAGGTAGCAGGCTATGGGGGGATCAGTATAGGTAGCAGGCTATGGGGGGATCAGTATAGGTAGCAGGCTGGGGGGCTCAGTATAGGTAGCAGGCTGGGGGGCTCAGTATAGGTAGCAGGCTGGGGGGCTCAGTGTAGGTAACAGGCTGGGGGGATCAGTATAGGTAGCAGGCTGGGGGGCTCAGTATAGGTAGCAGGCTGGGGGGATCAGTGTAGGTAGCAGGCTGGGGGGCTCAGTGTAGGTAACAGGCTGGGGGGCTCAGTATAGGTAGCAGGCTGGGGCGCTCAGTATAGGTAGCAGCCTGGGGGGCTCAGTATAGGTAGCAGGCTGGGGGGCTCAGTATAGGTAGCAGGCTGGGGGGCTCAGTTTAGGTAACAGGCTGGGGGGCTCAGTATAGGTAGCAGGCTGGGGGGCTCAGTGTAGGTAGCAGGCTGGGGGGCTCAGTGTAGGTAGCAGGCTGGGGGGCTCAGTGTAGGTAGCAGGCTGGGGGGCTCAGTGTAGGTAGCAGGCTGGGGGGCTCAGTATAGGTAGCAGGCTGGGGGGCTCAGTATAGGTAGCAGGCTGGGGGGCTCAGTGTAGGTAGCAGGCTGGGGGGATCAGTGTAGTTAGCAGGCTGGGTGGGCTACCTTACCTACACTGCAGTAGGTAGCTGGGTCATATCCTCCTCCTCCCGCTCCCCGCAGCCTCCTCCGCTCGCCACCCTGCATAAATAAGCAGAAGCAGCCTCTCACCTCCAGCGTGGAGTGCAGTGCAGCAGACTTCACTTCCTAGTTCCCCCTAGTGGCCGCCTGACCGGCTCTTACTGATGACGTAGTAAGAGCCAGTCACTAGGGGGAATAAGGAAGTCTGCAGGAGGTCTGCCGCTCCGGAGTCCGGGCTCCACGCTGGAGGTGAGAGAGGCTGCTGCTTCTTATTTATGCAGCGGGCGAGCGGAGGAGGCTGCGGGGAGCGGGAGGAGGACACTTGCGAGCGGGGGAAGCGGCGGATGCGCGGCGATGCAGCGTCGGGATTCGGCGGATTCGGCGAGCGGAAAATGGCGTCGGGATTCGAGTCCACGAATCTCGAATATTTCCTAATATTCGAGGGATTCGTGGATTCGCCGGATTCGTCGTCCCATCCCTACTCAATATCAAACATCGTCCTATTCTGAAAAAGAGAGAGAATGTTAATTTGTTGTAAACCACTTCTAGCTTTGATGATTTTTGATACTCCTATATCTTTTTTTGCTTTCACATTCACTACTGAGTTTTCCTTCTACTAGAGTAACAGAAAATGTTTGACAGTTATATAACAGACAGTGAAGCTGATTAAAAGAGTTAAGTGATGATTCGTGTGAGCTAGGATTATCTGTGTTGTTCTTTATAGCAGAAAACAAAATAGATTGCCAGGTAATCCACCCCTGAAGTGTTCTGGCCTAATCTTATCAATCTCATTTCTGCTCTATGGAATCTTACACTAAGCTAACAAATATGACTCAGGGAACTCCATAATCTGGTGTGTTTATTTAATCCTACCCCCAGCTATTGCTGTTTCTATAACTTCACACAAATATCAGACATTTTGAGACAAATAACACACCCGAGGAACGAAGGAAGCCAAAGCAGAAATGTAAGGACAGGACACCAGATTCTGCTGCGAGTGTGCTGGCTGCTTTACATACACCCCAACTCTTTTGTCCATTGGTCACTCTCTTCACTATACACCAGTCTCATCCACACACTTCAGTACACCTTCCAAGACATAGGATTATATAAGACGACTCTCTACTCTTGTTCGTAAGCACTATAAAAAACTTAGTGTGGTTGTAGAGTATTCTAAAACTGGACTGATTCTCATATGCATAACCATAGCAATGTTAGCATTAACCAGATATTGCGGGTTGTGCTAACTGCACAACACATGCTGCATACTCTGCATAAGTAATGATTAAATTGCCATGTGCTACCTGCCTACGTAAATGTAATCAGTAATCAATAATTTATTAGGAAATATTGAAAATAATACTAGAGCTTTGGAATCTAAATGAATAAAAGCAATGTAAAAGTCCCAGAGATACTGTATGTGTCCTTCCAAAACGCTACATTCATCACGTAGCAATTAGTGTTGGGCGAACAGTGTTCGCCACTGTTCGGGTTCTGCAGAACATCACCCTGTTCGGGTGATGTTCGAGTTCGGCCGAAAACCTGACGGTGCTCGGCCAAACCGTTCGGCCATATGGCCGAACTAAGAGCGCATGGCCGAACGTTCCCCGAACGTTCGGCTAGCGCTGTGATTGGCCGAACGGGTCACGTGGTTCGGACCCGAACGCGCTCTGATTGGCCGAACTGTCACGTGGTTCGGGTAAATAAATACCCGAACCACGTCATATCTCCGCCATTTGTCTGTGGGTTTAGCTTTGGGTAGGCAGGCAGGGTAGTTCGCGCTCCAGCCACGCTAGCCAGGGTCCCCCCCAGTCATTGTGTGTCACTGCTGGGAACAGTAGTACACCGCTCGTTCAGCCACACTATATAGCATTCTGTGTACTGTTCTGTGTCTGCTGGGAACAGTGGTACACCGCTCGTTCAGCCACACTATATAGCATTCTGTGTACTGTTCTGTGTCTGCTGGGAACAGTAGTACACCGCTCGTTCAGCCACACTATAAAGCATTCTGTGTACTGTTCTGTGTCTGCTGGGAACAGTAGTACACCGCTCGTTCAGCCACACTATATAGCATTCTGTGTACTGTTCTGTGTCTGCTGGGAACAGTAGTACACCGCTCGTTCAGCCACACTATATAGCATTCTGTGTACTGTTCTGTGTCTGCTGGGAACAGTGGTACACCGCTCGTTCAGCCACACTATATAGCATTCTGTGTACTGTTCTGTGTCTGCTGGGAACAGTAGTACACCGCTCGTTCAGCCACACTATATAGCATTCTGTGTACTGTTCTGTGTCTGCTGGGAACAGTAGTACACCGCTCGTTCAGCCACACTATATAGCATTCTGTGTACTGTTCTGTGTCTGCTGGGAACAGTGGTACACCGCTCGTTCAGCCACACTATATAGCATTCTGTGTACTGTTCTGTGTCTGCTGGGAACAGTGGTACACCGCTCGTTCAGCCACACTATATAGCATTCTGTGTACTGTTCTGTGTCTGCTGGGAACAGTGGTACACCGCTCGTTCAGCCACACTATATAGCATTCTGTGTACTGTTCTGTGTCTGCTGGGAACAGTAGTACACCGCTCGTTCAGCCACACTATATAGCATTCTGTGTACTGTTCTGTGTCTGCTGGGAACAGTAGTACACCGCTCGTTCAGCCACACTATATAGCATTCTGTGTACTGTTCTGTGTCTGCTGGGAACAGTAGTACACCGCTCGTTCAGCCACACTATATAGCATTCTGTGTACTGTTCTGTGTCTGCTGGGAACAGTAGTACACCGCTCGTTCAGCCACACTATATAGCATTCTGTGTACTGTTCTGTGTCTGCTGGGAACAGTAGTACACCGCTCGTTCAGCCACACTATATAGCATTCTGTGTACTGTTCTGTGTCTGCTGGGAACAGTAGTACACCGCTCGTTCAGCCACACTATATAGCATTCTGTGTACTGTTCTGTGTCTGCTGGGAACAGTGGTACACCGCTCGTTCAGCCACACTATATAGCATTCTGTGTACTGTTCTGTGTCTGCTGGGAATAGTGGTACACCGCTCGTTCAGCCACACTATATAGCATTCTGTGTACTGTTCTGTGTCTGCTGGGAATAGTGGTACACCGCTCGTTCAGCCACACTATATAGCATTCTGTGTACTGTTCTGTGTCTGCTGGGAACAGTAGTACACCGCTCGTTCAGCCACACTATATAGCATTCTGTGTACTGTTCTGTGTCTGCTGGGAACAGTGGTACACCGCTCGTTCAGCCACACTATATAGCATTCTGTGTACTGTTCTGTGTCTGCTGGGAACAGTGGTACACCGCTCGTTCAGCCACACTATATAGCATTCTGTGTACTGTTCTGTGTCTGCTGGGAATAGTGGTACACCGCTCGTTCAGCCACACTATATAGCATTCTGTGTACTGTTCTGTGTCTGCTGGGAATAGTGGTACACCGCTCGTTCGCCACTGTATAGCATTGTGCTCTGTGTCGCTGCTGGGAATAGTGGTACACCGCTCACCCGTCACTGTATAGCATTGTGCTCTGTGTCACTGCTGGGAATAGTGGTACACCGCTCACCCGTCACTGTATAGCATTGTGCTCTGTGTCGCTGCTGGGAATAGTGGTACACCGCTCACCCGTCACTGTATAGCATTGTGCTCTGTGTCGCTGCTGGGAATAGTGGTACTGTATAGCATTTCTGTACTGCCACTGTACTGCTGCCAGTCAGCGTGTACTGTAAGGATAAGTGAAATGAGGAAGAAATCCGGTGAAAGAGGGAGGGGCAAGGGAAGAGGTGTTTCCCCTGACGGTTCACGTACAGGCCACAGGGGAGCACCCAAGAAAACCCACTCAATACCGCCCATGTTGTCCAGGACAACAACCCTCACAAATCCAAAAGAACAGGACCAGATAATTACTTGGATGACCTCTCAAGCGTCCAGCAGTGGGTTAAGCAGCACCAGCACATCACGCACGAGGTCCGAGTCCTCAGCCAGTTACAAGGAGCCAGTGGGCACAAAGCTGACACAACCGGCAGCGACACCACGCACACAACTGCCAGATAACCAGTCCGATGAATTACCTCAGGACACAATGGGGTATTCGCAGGAGCTATTCCCAGCCCAACAAACTTCCACCTTTCAAAGGTCAATGGAGGAACAGCCAGAAATGTTGTGCCTGGATTCACAACCGTTAACTGTGGGAAATGCACCGCGCACTGAAATACAAGGCGAGTCCGAAGAGGACTCGGAAACCCAAATCCCAGAGCAATTTGGGCAGGAGGGGTTGCAATTGCAGGAGGTCGGCCGACAAGATCTGGAAGACGACGTTGGAGTGTGCTGCGCAGAGGTTGTTGTGGGGAGCTCTACTCCACGGCGGTGGCCCACAATGACATATGACGAGTTTGAGGAAATGGAAGAGGAGGGTATGGACAATGTGGACAGAGACCCAGATTTTGTTTGTGAACGAGAACATCGCCGTCGTAGCAGCAGCACAGATGAGTCTGTTGAAGAACACACTGCTGCACGAGTTCGCCTTGTGCCACAAGGTAGGCGGCGCGCAATTTCAGGCACCACAAGCGTGGAAGTTCAAGTGAGAGGCAAAAGAGGAGCAAACAGAAATCGCCAGCAAGGAGGCAGGTGCTCCAAAGTCTGGGCTTTCTTTGAAGACTGCACTGAGGATGTTACCATGGCGATTTGCAAGGTGTGCAAGACCCGCCTGAGCAGGGGGAAAAATATTAACAACCTCTCCACCACCAGCATGAGCCGTCACATGCTATCCAAACATCCCACTCTTTGGGCAAACGCGTCAGGACAGGGTACCAGAAACAACACTGCCTCCCTTGGGTTCACCAGACCCGCCTCAGCAGCAGCAGTAGCCCAGCCATTGCGTGGTTCACAACATTCACAAACATCAGACGACGCTGACACTGTCACTTTCCGGAGTAGTGCTCTTGAGGTCTCCCAGTGTTCATCAAACACAACAACCAACAGCCCTTCCGTGTGCAGCGCTACGGTTCAGTTGTCTGTGTCGGAGATGTTTGAGCGCAAGAGGAAATTGCCAGCAAATGACCCCCGGGCCGTGGCAGTAACAGCCAGCATAGCCAAGCTTCTGGCCTGCGAAATGCTGCCATATCGATTGGTGGAGACAAACAGCTTCAAGGGCATGATGTCAGTGGCCATCCCACGTTACGTGGTTCCCAGCCGCTACCACTTTGCACGCTCTGCAGTGCCTGAGTTGCATGAGCACGTGGTCAGCAAAATAACCCGAAGCTTGAAGAATGCCGTTGCCTGCAAGGTTCACCTCACCACTGACACCTGGACGAGTGCGTTCGGCCAGGGTCGATACATCTCCCTTACCGCGCACTGGGTGAACCTTGTGGAGCCTGGCAGCGATTCCTCACCTGCTACGGCACGGGTGTTGCCCACGCCACAAACAGCTGCACCGCCGTCCCTCCCACTGGATAACAGCAGCACCTACCTCTCTGACTCCTTCTCCTCCAACGCATCTCAAAGCTGTACCTCATCCGGAAACGCTAACCCAGCAGCAGTAGGATCGTGGAAGCAGTGCAGCACAGCTGTTGGCATGCGTCAGCAAGCGTTGCTGAAGCTAATCTGCCTTGGGGATAAGCAGCACACAGGGGAGGAAATTTGGAGGGGAATAAAGGAACAGACGGATTTGTGGCTGGCACCGCTGGACCTGAAACCGGGCATGGTTGTGTGTGATAATGGGAGTAATCTCATTCGCGCTTTAAGGTTGGCTAAGCTGACACACATCCCTTGCCTGGCGCACGTGATGAACCTAGTAGTTCAGCGGTTCCTGAGGACATACCCAGGCGTGCCCGATCTGCTGTTGAAGGTGCGTCGAGTGTCCAAACATTGTAGAAATTCCAGTACTGCTTCGGGGGCACTCGCCAAGATGCAGGAGCGCTTCAATCTCCCCCACCATCGCTTGCTGTGTGATGTCCCTACGCGCTGGAATTCTAAGCTGCACATGCTAGCCCGCTTTTGCGAGCAGAAGAGTGCAGTGGTCCAGTACATGACGGCGCAGTACCGAGGCGCATCCGGCCAGCTGCCAAGCTTCTGTGGATCCGATTGGGCCAACATGTTGGACCTCTGCCAAGTCCTCCAAAATTTTGAGCAATCCACGTTGCTTGTGAGCAGTGACAACTCTTCAGTCAGCATTACCATACCACTGCTGTGTTTACTGAAGAGGTCGATGTTAAAAATCAAGGAAACAGCTGTCATGATGCAACTGGGGGAATCTGAAGGAGAAAACGATCAGCGTGATGGTACCAACATCAGGCCATCCGCCTCAGGGAACGCTGGCCCCAGCAGCTATGACGAAGAAGAGGAGGAGGAACAGCTGGAGTTGGAGCAGGAATTTCATGCCACCACTGACGAGGGCCAGAGCGGTGCACGTTGGACTTCCACAATTCAACGCGAATGGTCAGCAGAAGCAGACCAGGAGGAAGGTGACGACTATGATGCATCACAACAACTATCACAACGCTCACAAGAGGATGATGAGGATTCTGGTAGGACTCTGGCACACATGGCTCAATTCATGCTAGACTGCATTGAACGTGACCCACGCATTGTGCGCATTCTGGACAACACCAATTACTGGGTTTATACCCTTCTGGATCCACGGTACAAACACAATGTTCCAAAACTGCTTGAAGAAAGAGTCAGACAGGTCAAAATGGAAGAATACCAGCAGGCCCTTGTGGAGACTTTAGAGAGGAGATTGACATCCTCCCCCTCCTCTAGCCAGTTGTACGCAGACAGACTGACTTCCGCAAACCCAGGACGACCAGGAGGGCAGCAAACAACGCAAGCCGCAGCTAGTACCCAAAAGGGAATGGTATCGGCAGTGTCCTTGGAGTGGGAAAATTTTCTGACACCCATGCAGCCGCAGCCCACTGAACAGCAAGCGTGCAGATCCACCTCCAACACCGATCGCCTGGAGAAGATGGTCAAGGACTACATGTCAGATGGCGTAGCTGTGTCGAACCATCCATCTGCACCCTTCAACTATTGGGTATCGAAGCTAGACACCTGGCACGAACTGGCAATGTACGCAATAGAGGTGCTGGCTTGCCCGGCAGCCAGCGTTATGTCGGAACGCTGTTTCAGTGCTGCCGGAGGCATCGTCACAGATCGGCGTATCCGCCTCTCTACAGAAAATGCAGACCGTCTGACTCAAATTAAAATGAATCAATCCTGGATTGGAAATGACTACGCAACACTCCAGGACCCCAACCAAGTAACATGACCAATGAACATCTGGGATGGTGTTGCGTTTCCGGGCCCTGTTTATTGAACCTCTCATCTGTATTACATTTATGACTGCATGGCGGCAAAAAGCATTGCTGCTATATCCGCACGCTTTTTGTCCACATGCAAGGCCTGGGTTGTTGTGTCTCACAAAGCGTGGCCTTCTCCTCCTGCGCCTGCTCCTGTTCCATCACGTCTGCTGCTGCTGGGTTAGCGTTGCCGCGTGGTCCCTGTTTATTGAACCACTTATCTTTATTACATTTATGACTGCATGGCGGTACAAAGCATGCTATCCGCACGCTTCTTGCCCTCATGCAAGGCCTGGGTTGTTGTGTCTCACAAAGCGTGGCCTTCTCCTCCTGCGCCTGCTCCTGTTCCATCACGTCTGCTGCTGCTGGGTTAGCGTTGCCGCGTGGTCCCTGTTTATTGAACCACTTATCTTTATTACATTTATGACTGCATGGCGGTACAAAGCATGCTATCCGCACGCTTCTTGCCCTCATGCAAGGCCGGGGTTGTTGTGTCTCACAAAGCGTGGCCTTCTTCTCCTCCTGCGCCACCCTCCTCCTGTTCCATCACGTGTGCTGCTGCTGGGTTAGCGTTACCGGTCCCTTTTCCTGGAACCTCTTATATGTATTACATTTATGACTGCATGCCGACAAAAAACATGTTACCTGTGCAAAGAAAACAGACATTTCCCGCATTTAAAAGACAGTTTTCCCTTTGAAACTTTAAAATCGATTTTCTCAAAAACTATAAGCTCTTTTTGCTAATTTTTTTTTCCTCTTGTACCCACTCCCAAGGTGCACATACCCTGTAAATTTGGGGTATGTAGCATGTAAGGAGGCTTTACAAACCACAAAAGTTCGGGTCCCCATTGACTTCCATTATGTTCGGAGTTCGGGTCGAACACCCGAACATCGCGGCCATGTTCGGCCTGTTCGGCCCGAACCCGAACATCTAGATGTTCGCCCAACACTAGTAGCAATGCACATAATGCAATCATTAATAAAATGCAGGTTCAGTACTGAGGTAGTGTGACTAATAAAGTGCATTTACAGTAAGTATATGAGGCTCAAATGACAACAATTCTAAAGTGCTGTGTGCAAAATGGGGTAAAATTGGTAAAAAAAAATTAAAATTGCCATGCGCAGAATGTGCACTGCGTGACAATTTTACTGTAATAAATTTACACTTGGCGATGGCAGGCACTTTAAGGTATTTTTACATCTCCCGTGAAAAAACTAAGGAGAAAAGTTAATTGAATAAGGTCAAAATATAAGATAAAATTGGTGTGCAAAATGTATATTACATTTTTTTCCCTGAAACTCACATGTTGCCTAAGACAGGATTTATTTACAGAGCCAAACTATTATTTTTTTCTTCCAAATCAGTGCATGTATTATTATTATTATTTATTTATAAAGCGACAACATATTCCTGGCGCTGTGCAAAGAAGAAAAACAAACAAGGGGTACATAATGATACAGACAATTATATAAATCAAATTTGGACACTGGTACAAAATACAGAACTGGTGATTACCATGAAAGATGTAACATGATGAATAAAATGTATTACAGAGTTCAAGCTATGAAATTAATAAATTCCAAGACACAAAAGGGTGAGAGAGCCCTGCCCTTGTGAGCTTACAATATAAAGGAAAGAAAGGGGGGGAGCAAGAGGTGGGGAAGTATACAGTATTCAAATCAAACACTGTGAGATATATATAGGTGGGTATGGTCCAACCGAACAAAAACCACTAAACTCTATTTAAGAGAATATCTACAAAAAACTTTATTAATCATTATATCAAAACATGATCATTAAAAAATGTGTGCCTCCCAGACCTCCCCGAAAAGACATCAACCCCACCTGATGAGCCCCTCCCTTGCCGCCCCCAATCACCCTTACCCAAAATCAGGCCCCCGATTACCCTGTAAACAATTAGCAGTGAAGCATGTGCACCTGCCCCACTGTAGAAACTCTCTCACTATTGTGACCGTCTGAGCTCAGAGTCCTATCAGCAGATAGTCACATCTGGTCCGCACATTAATATTGAGTCGTGAACTAGAAACGGGACCAAATCATCCTGATTGAGACCAAAGTTCCAATTATTGGGTAGATGACCAGTTCAATGATGATGCAGCAATATCTTCCAACAGTGATGACAGCTGTTAATATATATTTACAGTATGTGCCTCACAAATAGGAGCAGTAAGCCAACAGGTATATGAGCCAGGACCATGTTAGTCTCTAAACGCATTTAGGGCAGAAAGATCGAGCAGGAATAACAAACCACAGCGTCATAAGCTTCAAAGGGCATCCATACCACAGAGTCATAAGCAACAAAAGGCATCCATACATTCATATTCCCCACATAGGGTGATGTATGCATATCACGTAGCCTCAGCACAGTTCAATCGGGTTAGTAACAGCATAAGCAGTGTAGCAAGCAAGCCTTCAGCAGCATAGATTGTTCTTACGTGTACTGCAATTCCTCTCTGGGATCAGCCAGTAGTTGCCCGCTGGGCGGCTTACATTTCCTGTGGCTGGGTAGTCCCTGCAGGCTGGTCTCCGACTTGAGCTGATGGGCTGGATGCTGGGCAAGGCCGCCGGGTGAACTCAGTGCCAAGATGTATGGCCAGTGGCCAGGCAAGTCCCAGGTGAGTGATGCGGGGAGGCCGAGACGCAGCACATGCGTCCTCGACCGGTTTCGCCGGACTTCCGGCTTCCTCTGGAGGTATAACACTTCCTGTGTCACCTCCTATTTATTCCCCCCGAGGCCCGACAGGAGCAGGGAGGCCGAGCCACGTCCGCCCCCCCGGCGGCCAATGCCGGGCGGGAGGGCGGAGCCAGACGACACCGCGGGCAGGCGCAAATCACCTGCCCGAAGCGTCAGCACAGCACTGCCCACCCACCCGAACACCCGCCGGGCGGCGGAGCGGGGCAGGCAGACACCACGCGAAGGCCGCTAAGCAACCAACACGGCGCGTCCGCCAAGCCCATTGCATTTACAGTAAGTATATGAGGCTCAAATGACAACAATTCTAAAGTGCTGTGTGCAAAATGGGGTCAAATTGGTAAAAAAAAATTAAAATTGCCATGCGCAGAATGTGCACTGCGTGACAATTTCACTGTAAAACAGTGAATTGACCACCATTTTAATTTTTAATAAATTTACACTTGGCGATGGCAGGCACTTTAAAGGGATACTTAAGTCAAAAATAAAAAATGATTTTTACTCACCTGGGGCATCCCTTTAGCCCCCTGAAGCTGTATGGTGCCCTCGCAGACTCGCTCCGATCCTCCTGTCCCTGCCGGCGGCTACTTCCGGGTTCGGCGACAGCCGCTGACAGGCTGGGAATTTGAGTGATTCTCCGCGTTCCCAGCCGCTATTTCAGCCTCTATGCTGCTATAGCGTATAACATATACGGTATAGCAGCATAGAGGGTGATATAGCGGCTGGGAACGCGGAGAATCACTCGCGTTTCCAGCCTGTCGGCGGCTGTCGCCGAACCCGGAAGTAGCCGCCGACGGGGACAGGAGGATCGGAGCGAGACTGCGAGGGCACCATACAGCTTCAGGGGGCTAAAGGGATGCCCCAGGTGAGTAAAAATCATTTTTTATTTTTGACTTAAGTATCCCTTTAAGGTATTTTTACATCTCCTGTGAAAAAACTAAGGAGAAAAGTTAATTGAATAAGGTCAAAATATAAGATAAAATTGGTGTGCAAAATGTATATTAGATTTTTTTCCCTGAAACTCACACGTTGCCTAAGACAGGATTTATTTACAGAGCTAAACTATTATTTTTTTCTTCCAAATCAGTGCATGTATTATTATTTATTTATAAAGCGACAACATATTCCGTGGCGCTGTGCAAAGAAGAAAAACAAACAAGGGGTACATAATGATACAGACAATTATATAAATCAAATTTGGACACTGGTACAAAATACAGAACTGGTGATTACCATGAAAGATGTAACATGATGAATAAAATGTATAACAGAGTTCAAGCTATGAAATAAATAAATTCCAAGACACAAAAGGGTGAGAGAGCCCTGCCCTTGTGAGCTTACAATATAAAGGAAAGAAAGGGGGGGAGCAAGAGGTGGGGAAGTATACAGTATACAACAGGCAGTGCATGTTTAGTGCATGCCGTCTATTTAAATAGTACAGCACTACGATCTAGGGCAGCGCATTACTGGGGACAGCCGTGGGACACGGATGTCCCCCTGGGAGGCAAAAAGACAATTGGCTGTCATAGGCTGATGCCTATGACAGCTGATCGCACTGATTGGCTGGCGGGGGAGGGAGGGTGTGTTATAAAAATGAAAGAAAAATGGGGATATTTATTTTAAAAAAGGAAACACATATTTATAAATAAATAAACAAACATCCCAAGAGGCATCAGAGCCCACCAACAGAGCTGTCTGTTTGTGGGCATAAAAGAAGGGGGGAATCACTTGTGTGCTGAGTTGTACGGCCCTGCAGCAAGACCTTAAAGCTGCAGTGGTGTATTTTGTGAAAAATAGCCTGTTCACTGGGGGGGTTTAAGCCCATGGACCTTAAGTGGTTAAGCAGCCAATTGTGTTCAGGGGACTACCTTTGATGTTTCTCTGCACAACTGGATGTTGGTGTGAACACAGACTAACGTCTTTGCTTTTTTGCTTGAACATCTTTAGTAAATTGCCTTCATTGACAATAAAAAATGATAATTCAGTTCTATAGTTTACTATGGACTTATTGGGCCTGATTCACAAAGCGGTGCAAACTTTTTCGCGGACTTTTGCGCGCGCAATTGGCAAATTGCGCGCGCCATAGTCCGCGATCGCGCGAACCGCGGCAAATTGCGCGCGCTAAAGTCCGCGATCGCGCGAATCGCGGCAAATTGCGCGCGCAAAAGTCCGCGAAAAAGTTTGCACCGCTTTGTGAATCAGGCCCCTAAACTTATCACACCTAAACTTATCATGCCTAAACTTATCACACCTAAACTTATCACACCTAAACTTATCCTGCCTAAACTTATCACGCCTAAACTTATCATGCCTAAACTTATCACGCCTAAACTAGCTTTTCACCAGTGTGGTGCAATGGTTATCATGCCTAAAGTCTCTAACTGAGTTAGAACCGCTTTGTGAATCAAGCCCATTGTATTTAAGTTAACATAAGTTAAACAAAAATGAATATATTTATAAAATTTGACTTGAAATGTTAATTTGGAAAATCTAAGATATATTTTCTTTTAAACTATTTTTAGAGTTAAATCTAAAAATGAAATATTCTCTTTATCTGGGGTACAGAGTTTCAAACTGTGGTATTTAACCACCTGGGCGGTATGGACGAGCTCAGCTCGTCCATCACCGCCGGAGGCTGCCGCTCAGGCCCTGCTGGGCCGATTTGCGCCAAATAAAGAGCAGCACACGCAGCCGGCACTTTGCCAGCCGCGTGTGCTGCCCGATCGCCGCCGCTCTGCGGCGATTCGCCGCGAGCAGCGGCGAAAGAGGGTCCCCCCAGCCGCCTGAGCCCTGCGCAGCCGGAACAAAAAGTTCCGGCCAGCGCTAAGGGCTGGATCGGAGGCGTCTGACGTCAGGACGTCGGCTGACGTCCATGACGTCACTCCGCTCGTCGCTATGGCGACGGTGTAAGCAAAACAAGGAAGGCCGCTCATTGCGGCCTTCCTTGTTTATTCTGGGCGCCGGAGGCGATCGGAAGAACGCCTCCGGAGCGCCCTCTAGTGGGCTTTCATGCAGCCAACTTTCAGTTGGCTGCATGAAATAGTTTTTTTTTTATTTAAAAAAAAACCCTCCCGCAGCCTCCCTGGCGATCTTATCAGAACGCCAGGGTGGTTAAAGGGGGTATTGTAAAGTTTTAATTATCACCCAGAAGTTATTATGGTATAGTGATGAAACTTTGTTGGTGTCATCATTGGTCTCTAAGTGCATGATGTTGAGAAAATCAACTAATTGTATCTTTATGTCTTTTACAGATCTTGCCAGAAAAGACTAAAGTGTGAGATGGAAGACATTGAGGCTCGCAGCATTCCTGCATTTGAAGGGTGATAGTGCCTGGCATATTCATGATGAAATGATGGTAGTTTATGGAAATACATCAAAGGTCAGCGCAGGTTTAGAAAGTCATTGTATGTAGGGAATGATAAATTCTTCACCACAATATATCAAATGCTCAGAGGTAGGTATCCGCCAAACATCAAAACAAGAAAAGGCTTACCAGCTCCCAACAACCCTCATTATAAGGTTGTAAAATGGCTCAGGTCACAGATAACGTCCAGGGAACATCAGACGCCGTGAAGTTACCTTCCCAGGCGGCACCATTGTCTATTGATCTCCGATTGACCATTACATGCGCGCTAATCTTCCGGGGTTCCCAGTTTATGGGCCCCGTATGTGAGTTATTGTTTTTATATCTACTACCTTTTAAAGAAATTTTATCTAAATAAACGGGTTACGCTTAAATATTGCCGTTTTTGTTCACCTATATAAATTCCTGAAACCTTACCTCCATGCGGATGTGCACTGGATCTTCACAACGTCTGTTGTTCCCTGGACGTTATCTGTGACCTGAGCCAATTTACAACCTTATAATGTGGGTTGTTGGGAGCTGGTAAGCCTTTTCTTGTTTTGGTGTTTGGCGGATACCTACCTCTGAGCATTTGATATATTGTGGTGAAGAATTTATCATTCCCTAGTACATACAATGACTTTCTAAACCTGCGCTGACCTTTGATGTATGCCTGACTTCTGAACTTTTGGACATTGTTCTTCTCAGCGGCGGTTCCATTGTTCCTTGGCGCCGATATATTTACTATTATAGTTTATGGAAATGACTGCCCATAATATGAGGTGGAAAACCATGCAAATGATCATGAATGAAACTGGCCTCAGTTATGGTAGTGTGTGGAAAATGATTAATGTCGAACTGCACATGTCTAAAGTGTTTGCACTTGGATGGATGCCACATGCGCTAACCCCTTTCCATGAACAATCACAGAGTGACCTTTTAAGACAGACGTTAAAACATAATGAGGGATTGCTGATTTAACAACACAGATTACTTCATTTTTAAAGCGAAAGAAGCACAATCTGCAGACTTCTACAATAACGGCATTCGGAGTGTCTAGAAACTCTCAGGAAAATGTGTAAATCTGGATGGTGAGAAGGGTTGACAACTTTTTTTAAAGGTGATAATTAATAACTTATAAGACCTCATACATTAGATTTAAACCAATAAATATTTTAAGTAGCAACTTGAATAGTAAGGCCTCTTTCACATAGAAAGCTGAAGCCAGTGAATTCACTCCATGTCAGCTGCTCATGTGCACTGGTGTGTACTTGCTAGAACTCGGTACGGGCAAAGGAAAGGCTGCGGCCATGCTCAGATGTGAGTGTGACATGATGATGCAGGTTTTTTTTGTCGCCGGGTATTTGCATCGTGCATCAAAGGTTGACATGCATGGGGTTAGAAAAGGCTGCTATTCAGTTCCATTCATTTTCAAACAGACAGCCCCCTACTTACAAATAGGCTCTGAGTTGGGAGATTTTTTATAAATATAGTCCTATGTTAAACATGTTGAAATGCGGATCAATGATTTACTTTTGGACATATAGTATAAACGATGTTTACTGGATATTTTCAAAATGCTTTTAAAGCATTTTAAACTACTTAAACATTTTTATACAATAATGTAAAAAAATATACAGTATGTTTCTTGTTTTTTTTTTTTATCCAAGAAAATTTGTACACATGGGGAAAAAAAATCACAAAGGCCTTTGTCATTTGGCACAGATACCTTTTACTTGGCCATGAATGCTTGAGCAAGCGCACCTCAGTTCTGCATCATTCACAACACATTGACATTAAGTGAATTTGAGAGTATTAAAGTATCATGTGGCACTGATGTTGCTGATACCAACCTTGCCAAACCTGTTGCAGACATTAGGACGTCAGCTGTCCTAATTTGTGCCTGAGAATTAAAGACAAGATACGACTAGCAAAAAAGATTCAGATTAAAAGTACGATACGCTGTTAAAAAGGGAGCTTGTGGTGTCTTAATAAAAAAAATGCCAGTGAATATTTCAGATGTTATCAGCATTTCTTATTTATTTGACTAAAAGGAGAACATTATGTTAGTTTATTAAATAGCTAATTACTTTATTGAGCCCACATATTTAAAGTGCTCTTCAATTTAACATCTTGGCAGTTACACATTAATTTGAGAAGTAAAGAATCTATTTGACAGCCATGGATCATTCTTGATCAATATAATTATATACTAGAAATAGACTCGAGCAAAACACCTACCATGCTGTCTATTAACCACTTCCCAACTGAGGGGTTTTACCCCCTGACCACCAGAGCAATTTTCACCTTTCAGCGCTCCTTCCATTCATTCGTCTATAATTTTATAATTACTTATCGCAATGAAATGAACTATATCTTGTTTTTTTCGCCACCAATTAGGCTTTCTTTAGGTGGGACATTATGCCAAGAATAATTTTATTCTAAATGTGTTTTAATGGGAAAATAGGAAAAAATGTGGGGAAAAATTATTATTTTTCAGTTTTCGGCCTTTATAGTTTTTAAATAATGCATGCTACTGTAATTAAAACCCATTAAATGTATATGCCTATTTATCCCGGTTATAAAACCGTTTAAATTATGTCCCTATCACAATGTTTGCCGCCAATTTTTTAATTGGAAATAAAGGTGCATTTTTTTCAGTTTTGCGTCCATCCCTAATTACAAGCCCATAGTTTATTAAGTAACAGTGTTATACCCTCTTGACATAAATATTTAAAAAGTTCAGTCCCTAAGGTAACTATTTATGTATTTTTTTTAAATTGTAAATTTTTTATTTTTTTTAATTACAAAAAAAAAAAAAAAATTGGGGAGTGTGGGAGGTAAGGAGTTAATTTTTTGTGTAAAAAATGGTTAGGGTGTAGTTTTACTATTTGGCCACAAGATGGCAACAGTAACTTTTTGTTTCATGCGACCTGCAAGCGTCCTTCCGGATGCTTGCAGGAAGTAGAAAGAGGCTGGGACTTTGTTATTGCTCACAATGATCGCGCTGCTCAGCCGAGCAGTAGCGGATCATTGCGGGGCTTAGATCAACGAACGGGAATGGATTTTCCCGTTCGTTAATCTCTGGGCGAGCGGGCGGCGGCGTGTTTACTAGCGGCGGGCGGCGTGTTTACGAGCGGGAGAGCGGGCAGCGGCGGGAGTGCGCAAAGTACGGATTTCTACGTCCCTGGGGGTTAAAGGATGGAAAAAGGGACGGAGAAATCCGTACGGGCGGGGGTAAAGTGGTTAAGTTGAGCCTACTTTGCTGTATTCTTTCCCCCAGTCCTTAAACTACACCTAAAATAAAACAAAATATAACGATTACAGTTACTAATCACCCAATACAACTTTTTAGTTTCTACTTCACTGCCAACCCCCCCCCCCCCTCACATACACACACACACAAGCTGCAAATTATCAGCAGTAGGTGCATAGACGAAGTCACTCACCTTTCCTGGCAGTGATCTGCAGTCTCCTGGCATCCCCAACCTTATAACTACATCACCCTCTCCTGTCACGTTACGTGATGAGAGATCGCTTGCCTGTAGAAGATAGATCATCATCCCGTTGCCAATACACTTCATGGGAGGGAGGGAGGGGGTACATCGGGGGGTCCTGCCTACCTACACCCTCTACTTATACTAAGGGAATGAGGGTCCTTAAGGCTACTTAAACTGGGGGTCCTCTGACTACTTATACTGGGGGTCCTTATGGCTACCTATACTGGGGGGGTCACATCTGACTACTTATACTGGGAGCCTCTGACTACTTATACTGGGGGGTCCTTATGGCTACCTATATTTGCAGAAGAGGAGGGTTACATTTGACTACCTATACTCAGTTTTGCATTAACATTTCTGGATATTACAAAAACAAACTTACTAATATGAGTGTTTTTATTTACAGTCTAACCATACTAAAAGCTATGCTGTTTTTTTCAGTGGCTGAAGATGTGTCAACTTTAACCACCTCCCAACTGCCTAACGCAGGATGGCGGCAGGAGAGTGGCACTCTCGGGTCTCAGCGACACCATATGGCGTCATCTCAGGATCGGAGCTGGCAGCAGTGGCAGGCTGTAATTTTCAGTAGAAAAGGCTTTAAGGGTAAATGGGAGGAGGAGTACACTCCAATCAATCAATGCAATCGCTGTTTCATAAAAATACAAATTTTATTAATACCATTATAAATCATTTCAAATGTTAACCCACGAGGCAACCCGCCAGCCTCCTATAGCACACCACCCCAGCATTCATACACACATGCATACAGGGACAGAGCTCTTTGTCTGAGGTGATCACCAGAAAACAGTATGTTCAGGTATGTTTTTAAATGCACTCCGAACTAATCCGTCAGAAAAAGGTTGAAATAATGCACAGTTCCTCTGGATAATGTCATGCATGAATTAGGATGTTAGCAAGCAGGGACACATATCTTAAACTCTTGGCTGGCAGAGCATACACAGTAGAGCAGAAATCAGTCCACACTTTGCAGACTTTTGCATAGGCAGCATGAAGCAGCATGAAGCACGTCACTTAAGGGAAAGTAGCATGAAGCAGTATAAAGCATGTCATTTATAGAGCATATATGTTGCTGTATACTCTACCGATTCCACAGCGTCGCCAGTACATCCGAGTCCCAGGTGTCCTATTAAGCGAAGTCTGTAGGTGTCACAGATTGGCTCCGTATTTGTGAGACCATTTGTAGTCCAAAGGCATGCAGCTAGTATACAAGCACCAGAGAGTATCCATCACCATGTAACGGCTCCAGCAAAAGTTCAGCGGAGAGGCGGAGTGCCCACTGCGAAGGCAGTGTTAAGGATGGTGCAGGCTGGGGATGCCGGTAGCAGCAGGGAGAGAAGGCAGGCTCCAACATGTCGGCGAAACCCAACATGTTTCGCCGGCTCAATTCCGCTTTCTCGAGGGGGCGTGGCAGCAAGTATGCATCATCATACACTTACTTTCTACTTGTACAGAGTCTCGCCCAATCATGGACGAAACCGCCCGCACTTCAGACTCACCAGTGGAATGCAAGCTGCGACCATGGGCGGAAGGGAGAGGGGGCGGAAGCCCGAAATGGCCGTCAATATAACAAGAAAAACTTTATTCATCTAAATACTAAATCCGGATGCGTGGCCAAAGTAATGCAGGTAAGAAAATCAGAGATACCGATAAAGCTCCAGGATAATATACCCGGAGTAAAGAATGGAAAATTTTCAGTAGATAACAATTATTTATTTATAAAGCGCTGACATCTCATGCAGCGCTGCACAGAATTTATGGTAGTCTTGTCACTTAACTGTCCCTCGGAAGGGCTCACAATCTAATCCATGCCATAGCCATATGTATATGTATGTGTAGTATAGTTTATGTATCTTATGGTGTGTACACACTTGAAAGATAAATGAAAGATATCAGACCAATTTTACCCCCTTCCATGTAGTATGAGAGCCATACTCTACGCAGTCTATTCTATTGAGCTGCACTCCCCATCAGATAAAATCTTTGCAAGATGCTGCACACAAAGATGCCCGTGCACACTCAAAAGATCATTATCTGCAAAAGATCTGTTCCTGCAAAAGATCCATTCCTGCAAAATGCATTCATAGTCTATGAGATCTGCAGATCCTCATACACACTTGGTTTAACAGACAATTATCTGCAGATCATCTGCAGATCAGATCCACCAGGGTGGATTTTCAGATCTGCAGATGATTGCCAGATATGCAGATGAAGTCTGTTAAACCAAGTGTGTATGAGGATCTGCAGATCTCATAGACTATGAATGCATTTTGCAGGAATGGATTTTTTGCAGGAACAGATCTTTTGCAGATAATGATCTTTTGAGTGTGTACGGGCATCTTTGTGTGCAGCATCTTGCAAAGATTTTATCTGATGGGGAGTGCAGCTCAATAGAATAGACTACGTAGAGTATGGCTCTCATACTACATGGAAGGGGGTAAAATTGGTCTGTGATCTTTCATTTTCCAAAGACTTTTATCTCAAGTGTGTATGAAGCATTAGTCTAAGGCCAATTAAGGGGGAAGGGGGGGTGTTAAAAAAATAGAGTTTTTAAAAAAAATGTTTTTAATTAGTAAAAAGAAAAATACAAGAGCAATCAAATACCTCCAAAAGAAAGCTGTTACGCTCAGTGGTATATTCTCCACAGTCAGCGCGACATGCATAACCTGACGTGAAGGAGACACACACGCAAGAACAAGGAACCAGGATATCCCCAGTTGTAGTGGAGGAGAGGACTAACTCCAATAGGAGATGTGGCTCACAGAGCAGGCTCACAGAGCAGGCGTAGATCAGAGCAACCACAAACAATACTTAAATGCAATGGATATGATATTCCTAGCATATTACAATTACAGCTATCAATGAAGCTACAAATGACTGACTAACATATGTATATATCGGCGATGAACCGATATATAACATAAGCAAGGAACACTAGCTAGGAACTGGAACAATACAAGGAACAGAAGTGAGCACAATCCACGCAAGGTAACAGGAACAGGACTAGGAAGGATTCGCTACTTCTACGCAGAAGTGAGCGCAATCCACACAGGGTAACAGGAACAGGACTGAACTAACTAAGCACAGGTGATCATGATACGCACAACCTACCAAAGCGTGCTAGAAACTGACTGACTGAACACAGGATATAAACAGTTCAAGTACGTATATATCAGCGACACTGATGTATTAACGTAACACGAATACAAGGAAAATAACAAACGCGCTAGTATGCGTATATATCGGCGATGAACCAATATATGATGCAGAACCAGCAAAGTAACAAATACTGATGAACAGGATCAGGTCTAGAAGGACTCACTGACCCCTTCGCAGGAGTCAGTGCAGTCCACACGAGATCTAGGAACTGAGGGGGCCCAGACAGAGTAACAGACTGATCTGAAACTATGATAGCCCGTGGAGCACTGCAGGAAGCAGTCCTTTATACTAAGGTCATCGAATGGGAGCAGACATGCAGATTCCCACACAGGTGAATGATAATTAATCACAGGCTGACAGCAGGAAAGGGCAGACAATGATATGCAGCCTGCCTGAAAGGGATTGCAGCACCATTGCAAAAGACAATGGCCTCAATTCACTAAGATCATGCTGGAGATAATAAGGCAATAGAAAACTTACCTCCACACAGTAAGAGAGTTATCTTATCTCTTCATTCCTTACGTTACCTCTTCTGTAGTTAATTTACCTCCTCTGTAGTTAATTTACCTTCTCTGTAGTTATTTTCACATGCAGTTAATAAACAGCCTGTCTTTAACTCTGGAGTTATTTTAAGGATTAAAGAGTTAACTTAAAGACAGAAGAGTTAACTTTAGGTTTGCCTGAGGTAAAATGTTTCCTGAATACTACATGCCTTATCACCATGGTAACAACTCTAGAAGAGTTATTAAAGACATGAGATAAGCTTAGTGAATTGAGGCCAATGTTTGCTTTCACAAAAACATCTTAAACTGTCATCAACCTCAGAGCGACTGCAGATGGAATCAACGCTCAGTGTGAGCGCAGGCAAAACAATGCGAGCAAATGCATGCAAAGAAATCAAAAACTGCTTGTCTACAGTAAAACTGTAGCCAGCAGTACATGCTGCAGAAGTGATCATAACAAAAGCTCTATTTATGAGATGAAAAGGAGGTAAAATTAATTTGGGTGCTAAGTTGTATAACTGAGCAATAAACCGTTAAAGTTGTGAAGTGCTGACTGCTGAATTTTTAAAAATGGCCTGATCACTAGGGGGTATAAACCTCTGGCCCTCAAGTGGTTAAGATAAGTCATTTAGGACTAGGGGCCAGATGCATGAAGCAGGGGTAAAACTGCCGTGCACAGGCAGCACACAGCAATATTACTGTCTAACAACAGTTATAATTATGCTATAGTACGTGTGTTGCTACATTACAATAGCAATATGTGCGTTACCCCGGTAGAGTGCACTGTTATAATAGGGTAACGTGCGCTGCTCACCTGCTGTTAGTACTGATATAATTGCCATGTGCTGTATGCATACAGCAATTTTACCGTTGCTTTGTGCATCAGGCTCTATATGACATTTATGTGGCTTTGTTGCTAGAGTGGAATCATTAACCATAATGTGCTGCTGCTTCTTTGCACGTTCATTTACATGAAAATAATGTAAAATTTGACTTTTGAGCAAAAATGTTATTGAAAATAATTTTGTGATAAGTTTGTGCTTTTTCGCATTTTCACAAATTTTCATGGTAAAATAAGGATTTTTCACATTTTTTGCATATTTTTGCATTGGAAATAAAAATTCAATTCCTCTGACCATATTGCAAAAATACAATGTATTTTCACAAATATTTTCACAAAATCGAAAATAAAATTTTTGATGCAAAAATGACAAAAATTTGCAAGCAACACTGGCTGGTACCTGACACTGGTGTATCTTAGTTTTTTATCGCTGGTTGAAATATTGCTAATAGACAGTCTGAAGTGAAAATTAGAGATGCATCTTTTAACAAACCCAGGATTCATCGCGTGCTTAAATGTACTTTAATTTAGTTACCTGCAAAATCATTACAACAACAGTGGCTCACAAACATTTAAAACATCCTAAAACCAATAACTGGCACTAGTGCTGCTTCTTACTTAACTCCCACTGTCACTGTGATATTGTCAGCCGCATCGATCACCCAGCCGCAGCCTATGCAAATCGATGGGTTACACACTCACATCGGACAATTGTGGGCCCTCCACCCGGCGCACACCATGAGGCCTCCACATGCAAATTATATAGTGCACTATTTCCTGGGGACAGCTAGCTGAACAGTTCAATCTTCTTTCACCATACTTTAGCTTTCAAAGACCTTAGAGCAATAGATGTAATATCAATGCACTTTAGACGGCCTCTTCCGGGGGGACAGATGCAATACAGTCCAATGTACTCCTACACATGTCATCTAAGGCAGTTCATTCAATTCATTTAGCTTGCCCGGACTCTGGCATTACTCATGGTGCCTCTTAATCACTACAGCAGCTCATCTCCCGCTCTTCCGCCCGTTAGGGCTGCACTGATAAACTTGCATTCAAAATGTGTTTTACTCACAACCTTCACGCAGTACTGCGCTTTTCCGAGGGAGCTCAGCTCAGGGCTCCTGTGGTTCTGGATGCCCGATGCCACCTCCGCATCACCTCTCCGCGTCTCCTGCACCGGCTGCTTGTAAATTTCCTGTAGAGGTTCCTGGCGTGGCCCGGCGTCCCGGGATCTCGTGAGCGCTCACATGTGCCAGTCAGGCCCCGCCCGCTGACGCGTTTCGCCCCGCCCACGGGGCTTTCTCAAAGCGAAATGGGGATGGAGTTCCCTTCAGCAGTGCGGCCTTAAAACCTCCTCCCCTTCAGGTTGAAAGGACGTGTACCCTATGGATCTCTTCCGTAGGCATGTCCGCCTTTGGCTGAGGTTCATAGATGACGTGCTCCTGGTCTGGCAGGGCACCAGTGAGCAACTAAGTAGTTTTATGGAGATGTTAGGAAACAATGAAAGAAATCTCAAATTTACTTATGAATGGAGCGAAAAGGAATTATCGTTCCTAGACTTAAAAATTCGTAAAAAAAGTGGAAGGTTGTTAACCACTACCTTCAGGAAACCTACAGCTGGCAACACTTTGTTGCACTATTCGAGTCACCATTTAGTGTCACAAAAGAGAGCAGTACCGAGAGGGCAGTTCCATAGACATCGGAGGAACTGTACCTTAGATGAGGATTTTGTGAGGGAAGGTCGACAATTAAGCCAAAGGTTGGTGGAAAGGGGATATCCAGAGCAGTTGGTTGAGTCAGAATTTGAGAGAATGTTGGAGAAAGACAGGAAGGAATTATTGATGGGGCGAGCTCCACGTAAAAAAACAGATGGTGCAGTTGAAAAAAGTGACCCCATTAGGTTTGTAACTACTTATGGAGGCCATTGGTATGCATTACAGAAAGTCTTGCAAAAACATTGGGGCATCCTGTTGATAGATAAACGTATTAAAAATTTAGTCGGTGAAAGACCATATATGACTGCCAGAAAGGCGAAAAAAAAAAAAAAAAAAAAAAAGAAAAATTTAAAAAATGAGTTGGTGAGATCAGAATTCATAAGCAAGGAAAAGGGGACCTGGCTAAATAAATTTCCTCAGAAATTTGGAATGTTCAGCTGTGGGGATTGCAATGTTTGTGGCCTAGTGGAAAGAACAAAAATATTTACAAATGCGATGGGTACAAGAGAATTTAATATTAGAGATAATATCAATTGCAACTCTGAAAGAGTTGTCTATTGTATAAAATGCCCCTGCAATCTGTTATATGTGGGAAAAACGAAACGCCGCCTGGGCACCCGAATAGGGGAACATGTTAAAAATATTGAAAAGGCAGAGAAAGATAGCCCTCTGGGGACCCACTTTGCCCGCTATCACAATAAAGATCCCTCTGGACTGCGCTTCAAGGGAATTGTGAAACAAAAGCTGTCACACAGAGGAGGGGACATAGAGAATGAGCTATATAAAATTGAGGCAACATGGATCTATCGGTTGGGAACTAGAATCCCGGAAGGCTTGAATTCTGACCTCAACATGGTGTACTTCCTGAATTAAGTATATATATATACAGGGGGGACAGATCATACATGGCTAAATAGACAACAACCAGTCTTGAGTGGTTTGAAATCACTTGAAGAAAAGTTACAGTGTTCCGCTGTTTGCCCCTTTTTACCACATATAAGATGGCGGCCAGAGTACAGGATGACCTTTCAACCTGAAGGGGAGGAGGTTTTAAGGCCGCACTGCTGAAGGGAACTCCATCCCCATTTCGCTTTGAGAAAGCCCCGTGGGCGGGGCGAAACGCGTCAGCGGGCGGGGCCTGACTGGCACATGTGAGCGCTCACGAGATCCCGGGACGCCGGGCCACGCCAGGAACCTCTACAGGAAATTTACAAGCAGCCGGTGCAGGAGACGCGGAGAGGTGATGCGGAGGTGGCATCGGGCATCCAGAACCACAGGAGCCCTGAGCTGAGCTCCCTCGGAAAAGCGCAGTACTGCGTGAAGGTTGTGAGTAAAACACATTTTGAATGCAAGTTTATCAGTGCAGCCCTAACGGGCGGAAGAGCGGGAGATGAGCTGCTGTAGTGATTAAGAGGCACCATGAGTAATGCCAGAGTCCGGGCAAGCTAAATGAATTGAATGAACTGCCTTAGATGACATGTGTAGGAGTACATTGGACTGTATTGCATCTGTCCCCCCGGAAGAGGCCGTCTAAAGTGCATTGATATTACATCTATTGCTCTAAGGTCTTTGAAAGCTAAAGTATGGTGAAAGAAGATTGAACTGTTCAGCTAGCTGTCCCCAGGAAATAGTGCACTATATAATTTGCATGTGGAGGCCTCATGGTGTGCGCCGGGTGGAGGGCCCACAATTGTCCGATGTGAGTGTGTAACCCATCGATTTGCATAGGCTGCGGCTGGGTGATCGATGCGGCTGACAATATCACAGTGACAGTGGGAGTTAAGTAAGAAGCAGCACTAGTGCCAGTTATTGGTTTTAGGATGTTTTAAATGTTTGTGAGCCACTGTTGTTGTAATGATTTTGCAGGTAACTAAATTAAAGTACATTTAAGCACGCGATGAATCCTGGGTTTGTTAAAAGATGCAATATTCAGTTAGGGTACCCTGGAGTCTCCTCAATTGAGTAGTGTTATACTTCAAGTTGTGGCCGCCTAGATTAGGTGGTGTGATAGATTGAAAATTAGAGATGGCCCGAACCTCCGATTTTCGGTTCGCGAACCGGGTTCGCGAACTTCCACGAAAGGTTCGGTTCTCGTGAACTTTCGCGAACCGCAATAGACTTCAATAGTGAGGCGAACTTTGAAAACTAGAAAAAATTATGCTGGCCACAAAAGTGATGGAAAAGATGTTTCAAGGGGTCTAACATCTGAGTTTTTGCATGGATGAGTGGGATAGACGCCAAAAGTCCCGGGGAAAAATCTGGATTTGACGCAAAGCAGCGTTTTAAGGGCAGAACTCACATTGAATGCTAAATTGCAGGCCTAAAGTGCTTTAAAACATCTTGCATGTGTATACATCAATCAGGAAGTGTATTTAGAGTACTGCTTCACACTGACACACCAAACTCACTGTGTAACGCACCGCAAACAGCTGTTTGCGTAGTGACGACCGTGCTGGACTGGTGCGCACCATGGCGAGATTGTTCTTCCTCACTCAGTGATGTCAGGTAATGTCTGACTGCCTTATCAACTTTCAATGGTTCTTTCTCTACCATTGTTAAAGCTTACGTCTATTTTTTTAAATACTTGTTCTGTTTGCTGTTCAGTACCTGCAACGAGAATCTTATGGAGGGCAATGACCACGGGTAATGGCCGGGAATACTGGTTCGATTCCGGTCCGGAGTGGGAACCTAAGAAACGGCTACCACCCCCGCACATCCAAGGAAGGCAGCAGGCATGGCATGCACGTCCCGAGGTAGTGACCAAAAATAACAATACAGGAGGACTTTTGAGGCTCTGCTGTATATGTGAAATTAATCAACTTTAAATCCTTTAACGAGAATCTGTTATGGAGGGCAAGTCTGATGGTGCCTTCACTGCAACTCACCAGGTTGGTCACCTCCTCAAACGGTCCGCATGAGCCTGCATGCATTTCGCATAAGTGTCCAGTTGCTGGGCCACAACATCCCCATCTCCCCAGATTGTGTCCTACTACTGTAATTGTACAGGTACTGGGTGATGGCTCTATCCTGTTCTAGCAGGCGAGAGAACATGACCAGGGTCGAATTCCAGTGAGTCGGGCTATCACATATCAAGCGTCTCACCGGCAGTTGTTTCTCCGCTGAATGTCCACAAAGTGTGCCACTGAGCACAACAGGTAGGTATATGCAGTGAGGAGGTGCGTTCACTCAACACAACAGGTAGGTATATGCAGTGATGAGGTGGGTTCACTAAACACAACACGTAGGTATATGCAGTGATGAGGTTGGTACACTGAACACAACACGTAGGTATATGCAGTAATGAGGTGGGTTCACTAAACACAACAGGTAGGTATATGCAGTAATGAGGTGGGTTCACTGAATACAAAAGTTGGTATATGCAGTGATGAGGTGGGTTCACTGAACACAACAAGTAAGTATATGCAGTGATGAGGTGGGTTCACTGAACACAACAGGTAGGTATATGCAGTGATGAGGTGGGTGCACTGAACACAACAGGGAGGTATATGCAGTACTGTGCATTACAATGTGCACCTGTCACACAGGTAGTCACTGAATGTGCTGGGCCTGGCAGTGGCACACACACAGTATGAATTAGCAAGGCTGTCTATGCAACACAAGTGTCAGTGGGACATACAGAAAAAAAAATAGATCACAAGAACAAGATTAGCTCTCAAAAGAGCTGTTGTGGGGTGCTATTCTAGCAATAAGAAATCAGCAAGGAGCAAGCTAACAAGCCTACAACAGCCTAACTAATCTTTCCCTATGAGAGAGTCTGATGCAGCTGTCCCTTCACTAATTACTGCAGGCACACAAACGTAATGGCCGGTGGTGCCTGCCTTTTATAAGGGGAGGGAGTGGCTACATGAGGGAGTGTAGCCTGATTGGCTACAATGTGCCTGCTGACTGTGATGTAGAGGGTCAATGTTGACCCTAATGGTGCACTATGTCGGAGAATCGAACTTCCGGGAAAGTTCGCCTTACATGGCACACGCGAACCACCGGAAGTTTACCGGGAACTGTTCAGGGGCGAACCGTTCGGGCCACCTCTAGTGAAAATTAAAAGTCACTGTATTTCTTCAATAGCTTTCACTTTATTAATTCAGGACAGGGAAGATTCCTTACTAACAAAGAGCACCGCATGGCTAGGTATACACTATGAGATTTTGTGGCAGATTTACTGTCAGATCGATTATTTCCGATACGTCCGATTTGATTTCCCATCATTTTATGATTGATTTCCGACTCTTTTCCGTTCACTTCTATCGGAAATCGATTAGAAAACAATCAGAAATTGATCGGAAATCATATCGGACATGTTGGAAATAACTGACCTGACAGTAAATCTGCCATAAAATCTCATAGTGTGTACTACCTAGCATTAAATGAAAGCTTTATCCCTACGTGAGCTCCATTGTAAAATACAAATAGATAGAAAAAAAATGTGATTTAAGGAAATGGCCACTCATTAGATGAATTCCTAAATCACTAAATAAACATTAGCCTGTGGCTGGTCACATTATGATGTCACTCACTGTCGTCAAAGGTCAAAGCTTTCATTTATTTTGTGCTAGTGCACATTGATAAGTTATCACTGATATGTTTAATGGCTGTTCTTTCTACAATAGTTTGCATTCCATATTTGAGGAATGTGATAGGCAACACAATATAGACATCTGAATAAACAAGGAAATCCTCTATACAAGTGTGTATCATGATAGGCTCCTGTATAGAGGACTTCTTATAGAGACAAGAGTCAGCCCCATGGAATGTATTGTTTCAGTGGACCTAGAAAAACAAAGTAGGCTTATTAAGTCTCTTGCGCCGCTGGAGAAAATGTTCATTATTAAATGGATAGTCTTGAATTCAGTCACAACAGGAAACAGTACCCTACCAATAGAGTCTAAGATGCTCGATCTTGATTAAATTCCATATTTTCTCAAAGAATGTCTCATGTAAACATAAAAGTGAAATTATATAATCATAGGAAAATAATTCTCAAAGGAAAACAGGTTCAACTAACAATTACTAGTCTGATAACAAATAAGTATTTTTGGAATAGGTACAGTGCATTCAAATTATCTTTCCGTGTATTATTTTTAGATTAAAGCTGAACAGCGGATGCATAACATGAAGCTTTTATTGCAGTTCTATGTTCAATCAATACTACAATAATAACCAAAAACCTAGCTTTATACTCAGGCTGTTTAGTTTTAAAGGTGGCAAAAGTGGGTAAAAGTTTACATGAGTAACTTAAAGAGGGACTTCACTGTATATAACTTAATGAATAAAATTGCTTATTTTTACAATATCCTTTTATAAACAATTTAGCAAATGTTTACCAATTGTAGAATTTGACCTCTTCCCTAATTTACATCCCTAAGGCTACTTACACACCAAGACGTTGCGCAACGTATGGTGGTGTTAAAGTTGGACGTCAGATTGAGCTGCGTTATGCAGCTCTCAAAGCAGCCGCTCTAGGTTAGTGATAGGAAGTCCGGATCTTTTTAAGGATTCGGATCATTTGAATCGGATCATTGAAAAGATCCGGATCTTTGAACCGAATAATTTGAATCATTTTACTAGGGAATCAGACTGGGTGAAATGACTAGCAGGACAGGACTTTCCCTGCACTGTACATTCTGTATGTTCCTGTTTCTTCCAGACAGACATCCACTGTGAACCGAATCTTTCATTGTGATGATCCGGATGATTCGACTCACAAAAAAGATCCGGATCAAATGAACGATTGGTTCATGATCCGGACAACACTACAGTCCTACCACGAGTCTCTGCAGTGCAGTGAATTTGAATCAGCCATGCGGCTGGCCGCGGAGGAGGAGGGGAGACCTCCTCCACCAACATTACTGAGCATGTGCAAGCAGTCTAACGATGCTAAGCCCAGTATAACATACAGCATGCAGCACTTTGTTTAAATGTGCTGCATTACTATGTAACGCAACATGGGCACTTGAACAGCACAATTGATTTTACAGTGCTGTGAGTTAGGCTGCGTTACTGGTTGCTGTAACGTGGGACTTTAACGTCCCACTGTGAAACCAGCCTAAATGTATTAGTGGTGACAAAAAGGTGAATCACTTTGGGGTGTTTTTGTGAATTGAGCAGGAACTTCACACGATCTCCCAGAATGCTCTTGAGGGGTAGCTGCATGACATCATAGCCTAGGCAAACATCACTGGTTGCGGTTGCATACCAATACACAGCAACATAAAGATATCACCTCTGACTCTGAAACCAGGATAAGTAAGGTAAAAGTGGGTATCGTGAATAATTTACTATTGTGTCATTAATGTTCCTTTAAATCAGTTTGTATCCTCTTACCTGTAATCAGGCACATATTAGTGTGGTAAAGGGCAAAATAGACTTTATTGACATTGACATTATATACAGTGACTAATTTCACAGGATATTTGGTAAATTTTTGTACAGAGGTGCCAATTCAGAAAAAAATATTCAAAAACAGTTTAAAAAGGGAGGTAATGGTGGACTTACCCCTCCAAACAGACTCAGTCAGTATCCAGTAGAAAAACTATTTATTCATAAACTCCAAAAGTGCAATGCGTTTCAAGGGCATTCACCCGCTTCATCAGGCAATGAAATAGGATCAACTGATCTCAACCAGCAAACATGCCTCTGGCACTTCCTAAACTGCTTTTAATTCATTTTATTAGTTAGTTAGTTAGTTAGTTAGTTAACTTAATTATAATAGTTTTAGTCTACTAGTTTTGAAAAATACAAACATATGACACAACCCCCAAACACCACACACACCGCAACAGCAGGACGATTAAATCCAATGCTCCAATGCTTTTAACTCATTTTATTACTTAGTTAGTTTTAATAGTTTTAGTCTACTAGTTTAGAAAAATACAGGCATATGGCACAACCCCCAAAAACCACACACACCGCGACAGCGGGACGATTAAATCCAATAATTTTGAAAAATACAACTACATGCCACAACCCCAACAGACCGCGACAGTTTTAGTCAACCCTTGGTGGAGGGGTGTTACCCTTTTCTGTTTCATCTCTACAGAGAGTGGCATTTTAACCCAAGTGGGGTCAGGTATAATCTCTTCACCTGCTGTTACAGTGGTTGCTATATTGGTAACCTACCTTTTTGAGTATCTATTTCCTTCTGAAATGAAAAATCAAGAAAAACTCTGTGCTAATTTACTACACTATCAGGGGCTCTCAATTGTTTCTTTGTGTTTTTCAAGAAACATTTCATAGGATTTGCTTGCCTTTTCAGGCTCTGAATAAACCTTCTTATATGCCCTCAAGAAGCATGATCACATCTGTCAGAGGTAAACATAAAAAGAACTCTAGTCTGTATAGACTTGTATACAGAATACAATATTCACTCCAGATTGATAAACAATCCGATCACAGGCTCATCTACTGTTTGTAACTTAATTCTGTTGCAGAAAAACTCCAAAAATACTGGTAAATCATAGGTTTCTTAGTCATTTTGGGGTAAGACTCATTGTTAAAAATAATTTGGTCCTGCACAGATACCAGAGCGTGTTGCGTAGGACCAATAGATATCAGCATGGATGTAAGTTATTGTTGGTGGAACACATCTGGTCATGTAGGTGAAACACAGTCAAATTAGTGAGATGCGGGTGGTGCTGAATAATTTGGCTTCAACTTGTCTCCCTGCTGGCCTCTAGCTTCCATCACTGCTTGTGCCCTGCTCTGCTGCCATTATGTGCCCCCAAGGGGACCTACAGGGAAAAAAGACTGACTAAAAGAGCCATCATACATGGTTGTATATTGGTCTGGAATTCCCATCCAATTGATTCCCTTCTTAGAAATGTCTCTGCTCCATTGATTGGAAGTTTTTCCATGGATGCACTTCTGTGTACCAGTACATGACTTCCCTGGTGTTTAACAAATGTTGCTCTCTCAAGCAAACATTTCCATAATTCCAGTATGAAGATGGGTTATTGGCTGCTAGAGGTGGTTCAGCGAGCAAATGGCTTTGTGTTTCAAAATTCACACTAGGATTTGAGGGTTTTACTTGCCTTTAACTTGCCTCTGAGTGTCAGCAAACAGCTGAGTGCTAAAAAGTTCAAAAGCATTTTTTGGCAGCTGAATGAACCAGATTTTATGTCACTCTGACATGGCTGTGTAACGATCGGTGTAACACAGAGAGGATCTGATTACCAGTGATCTGCAGTATCACTGGGAATACAGATGTATACCAGATTATAGATGATCTGCAGTATCACCGATAATCCGATATACCAGCTAACCTCTGAACACCTGAGTAGAGTGAGGGTGTTTGGTGCAAACAGTAATATTTAGAGGACTGGGCCTCAGAGCAGTAAGGAGTACTGCCTAATTCCTTCTGGACTCTCCCGGAGGAAGGAGTCAGGCTGAGAGAAGGAATGACAGAACGAGAGTGACACTCAAGAGGGAGTGTTACTATCAGGACTGGGAACCGCCTCTAACAGTAAGGTCGGTTCTCGAGGTCGGACAAGCCAGGTCGTAAACACACGGACAGATAAAGTACAGATTCAGAAGGCAGAGGCGAAGTCTAAAGTACAGACAGGGTTCGGCAACAGGGTATCAGAAATATCGAGGTACAAAATCAGAAGGCAGGTGCAGAGTCTAAGGACGAGCCGGGGTTCGGCAACAGAGTATCAGAATGGCAAAGTACAGGATCAGAGTTCAGGAGAATAGTCAGGCAGGCAGAAAGTAATAACAGATAATCACAATCAAACTAGTACTTTAAGCTATCAACAAATCTAGCTAAGTGTAGGATTACAGCTCCAGCTGGTCCCGGCACACTTTCGGATCTGACTCAGGTCTGCGTGCTACCACGTAATGATCGCAACGCCAGACAAGCAACAACTGAACAACCAGCAGTATATATACATAAGAGCTGCCCAGCACCTCCCTAATTGCTGGACCAATGAAAGGTGCTGCCCCAGTCAGCTGACCGGCCTGGTCAGCTGACTGACTTCAGGCTGTCATATAATCCTTGCCTCAGTGCGCGTGCGCGTGCCACCCTAAACCTAGAGGGACTATGAGTCCCAGCCACACTCTGCCCGCTGCGGGAGCCGTCGCACTGCACGCGGCGGCTTCTCCGTGTTCCCCGCAGTTCACGCGGCATGCGGCGGCTTCTCCATGCTGCGCCGCCATGCCGGACACGGAAGCAGCCGCTCTGCTTTGAGAGCAAGCGGCTGCCTTTCCGTGCCTTCTCACAGGCTGCCTTGCACACACAAGAGTAAGGCTGGATTTACACTGTGCTCATTGCATAAATAATACACAAGTTAAGGTATAATGCATGTTTACTATGGAATGTGCACATAGTTGTACACATTATCTAGGCCCTTATTGCATGCAACAAGTTAGAATAATGCAGTTTGTGAAAATACAGAGATGTGAACATGCTGATACAATTGTATGGGCACTTGGGCAGTAAGTTCACATGCAGAATTATTCCATTCTCAATGCAATGGATATAGTGTGAATGAATCTACCCTTAAAGGGAACCTTAACTGAGCGGGGGGTAAAGAGTTTCACTTACCTGGGGCTATTACCAGCCCCCTGCAGCAGTCCTGTGCCCTCAGAGCCGCTCTGGAATCCTCCAGTCCCCCGCTGTCACTTAGTTTCGTTTTTGACGACTCACCAGTCGGCCGGCCGCCATGCGTATTATTGGACGCATTCCCTACTGCAATTAGCGCTGTTGCAGACCGCAACGCGTACAAAGATACGCGTTGTCACATATCTACGCATGCGGAATGCGGCAACGCGTATTTTTGTACGCGTTGCGGTCTGCAACAGCGCTAATGGCGTCCAATAATACGCATGGCGGCCGGCCGACTGGTGAGTCGTCAAAAATGAAACTCAGTGACAGCGTGGGCCGGAGGATTCCAGAGCGGCTCCGAGGTCACAGGACTGCTGCAGGGGGCTGGTAATAGCCCCAGGTAAGTGAAACTCTTTACCCCCGTTCAGTTAAGGTTCCCTTTAAAATTGAACCCTAAATTGAGAATGAGTATATGAGGCACCAGGACATTTCTATACACTATTGCTACTACCCATATAATTAAACTATTCAGGTTTTTTTATAGAACAGATCATACAATTTGATCAAAATAAAAAAAAGTAAATTTAATGAAAATATGATGAAACTAAGGCCTTCTTGATTAATTTTTAAGTCACTCTGTGCATCATGCGTTACATGCCTGGTGTTAGTATCAGTAAAGTTGCCTGCACACAGCAAGCCTGCCAAACTTTAGTGAATCTACCCCATATAGCATGCAACATGCATGGCCATCAGAAGTTCTAAAGTAAAGCTTGCGCTGTGAGCCAATGCATTATTGGAACACAGTACTGCATGCATGCGCTGTCCCATTCATGTCAGTGAGAGTGAAACAGATGCTGTGCATTGAAAAGCAAACTCACAGCCACCTGCGTTGCATAGAGTAAACGATGCCTTATTGATCAGGTCCTAATTTTAGGTTACTTTACACACACTTCTGTATAAGTACACTAGCACCTGTCGGTTCTGTCAGATTTCTACTACATACTGTAAGTGACAGCAACATAGGAAAAAAGTAATTTATGTCTCATTTTACTCTGGAAGAAATGTACTTATTATCTGTATATGTCTACATATATTTTACATTTTGACATTTTCGCGACAATGGTCCTTTAGAGAGACTCAGAAATGAGTCTTCTTGCCTTATTTTTTTACGTACCTGGGGCTTCCTCCAGCCCCATAAGCATGGATGTGTCCCTCACCATCCTCCTGCGATCTCCCGTTCAGCCGCCGTCAACTCCCGGTACGCGGCTCAGTCAGACTCAGTCTGACTGAGTGACGTCAGCCGGGGCCTTCTGCGCTAGCGCAGAAGGTCCGCACATGCGCAGAAGGTCTGCCTCTGACATCACTGAGACGCTTACCAGGGCTCACCGTGGCTGAACGGGAGATCGCAGAAGGACGGCAAGGGACACATCCATGCTTATGGGGCTGGAGGAAGCCCCGGGTAATTAAAAAAAAGAAGGATGACTCATCTCTGAGTCCCTTTAAAGAGGAACTTTAACAAAAAGGGAGAAAAAAATCAATACATTGCAAAGTGAGAAATTAGAAAATAAAAGAGAGAGCAAGAAATGATTAATATTCACCACGTAATTTTGTCATACTGTTTGATCCACAATCAGCCTGCACGTTATCATCTTTACTACTGATAGACATGAAAAAAAAACAAAAACAAACAGCACTAACTGCCATTGGCCTCAATTCACTAAGATCGTGCTGGAGATAATAAGGCAAGAGAAAACTTACCTCCACACAGTGAGAGAGTTATCTTATCTCTTCATTCCTTAAGTTACCTCATCTGTAGTTAATTTACCTCCTCTGTAGTTAATTTACCTCCTCTGTAGTTATTTTCACACGCAGTTAATTAACAACCTGTCTTTAACTCTGGAGTTATTTTAAGGATTGAAGAGTTAACTTAAAGACAGAAGAGTTAACTTTAGGTTTGCCTGAGGTAAAATGTTTCCTGAGTACTACATGCCTTATCACCATGGTGATAACTAGAGAAACGTTATTAAAGACAGAAGGAGAGAAGCTTAGTGAATTGAGGCCATTGTCTATAACCACACCCACTAACAGTGTAATACGATAAAAGTTTGTTTTTTTATAGATATATACATATGCACAAAGGGAGAGATTAGTTGTTTTGCAGTTTCAGTTGGAAACAGCTGTTATTTCCCACAATGCAACAAGGCTCACAGACAGGAAACTAGGTCTTGGCATCACGCTACGGGAGGGGTTTTACCACAATATCAGCCATACAGACCCTCCAGAACCCTATTCAAGAGAAGGTAAAGATTTCTCATTGGAAAGGGTGTATCAGCTACTGATTGGGATGAAGTTAAATCCTTGATTACTGTTCCTCTTTAAAAAAAAAAAAGCTCACCCTTTATTTTTTACTAAGATAATAAGAATCCTGTAATTATATTTAGTCCTGCATTGTTGCACTGGGAGCTAAGCAAAAACTGAAATAAATCATCAATTAAAAATGCAAAAACAACATTTCACGGCTCCACTGGAGGGAGCAATTGCAATGTGTGAACGGATGTGATTTTACTACATTCCTGCAATAGAAATCTTGTTAGTAACTGATGATGATCAGCTGTATTTGGAATACATGTGACTACTATTAGCTGTGGCAGATAATGCACAAGGCTTTTATTATTTTCTGTTTACATTACCCAGGGAAATGGTTTTCTTATGCTTTCCCACATTGTTGTTCAAAACATGCATAATTGTTTCAGCCTTAATTTGTTACCTGTCGGGAATTTAACTACATTTGTAAGCTATATATACTGTAACAGTGTCATCGTCATGAAACATACATTTTTTGTCGGCAAAAGCCCAAAAGACAAAGGTTTACTTAAAACCTTGTTGAAAAAATAAAATACTGTAACTTTTTTTCCTGATCCATGGAATATGAAAGGTTTTCCACTTCCAGGCCTGTCTAGCTGGGTTGAATGGTGAGGTTACTGCAGTTCTATTTTGATGGCTCTTTTGGTACCCTCTGACCCACACAATCTTTTTAGCAGGGCTCCTGCTTTGTTTCACCAAAAACAAACTTCAGACAAAGATAAAAATATACTAACTGACAGGAGTATACCTAGAACCCGGCAAACCACCAGCAACACTGATTTTGCCAGGGCCCCTGCACAGCCCTGCACCATCCCCCCACCCCCTGGTTCAAATTGTTGGCTGACCAGCACCCCAACCATTCTGTTACACTTGTAACAGCTCCCTAACAAACGTATGTCATACAGAGAAAAAAGCCACAAGGAGTTACACCGTTAAGCGTGGATAAAAAGAGGAGTGAAGAGGACTTGCAGCTAGCTCCACTGACAACAGGCAATGTATGCCACTTCCGCTGCCACGTTCTGCATCTCACAAAAGTCGACCCCCTTAAGCCCTGCCCCCCCAGGATGGCAGAGGTCACATGGGCTATTGTTACACCCCTGCTAGCTGATGTCTTATGTCCCCTCCCTTCTGAAGTACAGAGTCGCAGTAGCAGGCGTAGATAGATAAGTAAAACTTGCATCTCAGCTCCACAGAAGTTCTATCCTGTCCAGGTATCCCTTCTCCATGACTACAGCACCCTCAGAAGGGCATTCTAATTATAGAGACGGGACAGGATAGATTGTCTGTCAAGCCAAGAGGCTAGTTACTTATCTATGAACACCTGTTGCTGTTAACCTGCACTTTGGGGGTCCTTCTGCCCATCTGCCCTCGGACGCTCTTGCTACCTATTCTGAGGGCCTCTGGCTAACAATCCCAGGGGCTATCTGGCTTCCTATACTCAGGTGGCAACCTATGGGGGGGGGGGGGGGCAACCTGGCTACCTATCCTTGGGGCCCTCTGGTTACCTATACTCAGAGGGCTACCTATGGGGGGGAGGGGTAATTCTGGCTACCTATTCTGGGGACCCTCTGGCTACCTATACTGAGTGGGCTACTTGTGTGTGTGTGTGTGGGGGGGGGGTAATTTGGACTACCTATTTTGGGGTCCCTCTGGCTACCCATTTTGAGTGATGTACATATAGGGCGGTCAATCTGGCTACCTATCCTAGGGTACCTCTGGCTACCTATACTGAGGGGGTAACCTCTGGCTACTTATATGGAGATCATCTCCAGCTACCTATATGGGAAGGGTGGAGGGAGTACTTTTTCTGGCTACCTATACTGGTAGGGTAGTCTTTGGCTATCGATACTGTGGTCTTCCTGGGGAGGGGGCACTGTCTATTGTTATTAGAGGTTCATGTAATGCTAGAGGCACTGCTGGCTACGTAAAATATGTGTGTGTGTGTGGGAGGGGTGTGGGGGGGGGGCTTTGCCTTTGGGCCCCATGATTTCTAGCTATGTTCCCGCCTGTACTTACAATGCAACCCCACTTTCAGAGTTATACTTTAGCTCCTGTTCCAGATGCAGCTTGTTTTACCATTGTTATGTTACAGCCAGAAGTACTGGTGCAGAGGAATTGACCTGATTGCTGGGATATAGCGGTCTTGCTTAACTTGGGAAATTACTGAGAGGCTAACTAAGCTTGCTCTGATCTGCACCTTACAATACGTCACAGTGTATAGTAAGGTGTATGACTGGGAATGATTGGGCTTCCTGTTACCCATATATTTCTGAGGCTCATTTGTGTTACATTACAAGTTATCTGAGATAGTTCAAAGGCCATGAGTGCTCTCAAAACAGAGCCGGAGACTTGGGCGCAGCCAACACCACTATAGGTCCTAATAGGGCCATCAAAAGACAGTGCTCAAATTACTTTTAAAACAATAGCTGGAAGCTGAATTACATCATTCCCCACTATCCATGGCGGCCTGGAGGGGGAATAGTAATTAGCGCCCCCGGGACTTGTGCAGGAGCAGGATAAGCTGTGTATCGGCTTCAACCTGCCCCCAAATCTCCCAGTGGCTATTTTTAATAGGTTTGCAAAGGCCAGTGTCTTTCATCTTACCATAAATCCCTGTACATCTCTGCAGAGACTGCATCAATATAAGTGACAGATCAAGAATTATATTTCACAAGTAAAGTCCATAAAACCCTTTGGATCCTGGACTGATCCTAGATGGCATTACAACAAATGTAAACAGCTTTTCACTTCTGCTAACACTGCTAATACTTGTGAACTGGCTAAAGTCCCTTCTGCTTCGGCAGATATCTGTATCTGTACCAGTGTACCTGTTTATTTTTAAGTACAGTATAAACATGCAGTTGCTTGAAAGTTATTCCTGTATTTCTGTCTCCTTTTTAGCTTGATTTTCACAGTGACATCAGGGCTCAGAGATCCTTGAAGAGGAAGCAAAATTCTGGAAAACCATTTTGTGAGATAAGATTTAATCACTGTCCTAATCGCAGGGTAGAAAATGTACAGGCTTATAAGTGCATGTGATAAAGTGTTTAGAATAATAAAAGGCAGTTGTAGTAAGAAGGTAGAAGGAAAATAATACCTACAACACAAACGTACAGGAATGTGGGTATGATGTGTAGTGAGTCACGTTATCCTTTTTTGGTAAAATACACGTACAATGAGAAAGCTACAGGTACTGAGAGATAGCTACGTGACTAAGAGATGCAAGCATTCTTACATCATACACATAGTAAAAAACAGACAACAGATGTAAAAGACATTACAAAAATAAATGAAAGTAGAGATGGCCCGAACAGTTCACTGGCGAGCAGTATTCTGTGAACATCAGCTGTTCGCATTTGCGGTGAATAGCGAACCGAACATTTGGCGTGTTCGATTCGCCCCCCTATACATCATCATTGAGCTATACTTTGACCCCTTACCTCACAGTCAGCAGACACATGGCAGCCAATCAGCTAGCACCCCTTCCTGGACCCCCACCCCCTATCAAAAAGCAGTTGCAATTCTCTGCTGGCTGCTGACTGTTAGTGAGAGCAGGGTCAGACTTGCTGCAGATAGGTAGGGAAAGTATTAGCTAGGCCTGTGTTCTTGTTCCTTACATGCTGTTAAAGCACTCCAAACAGCCCTTTTGAGGGCTAGAACATTGGTCTCCTGTGATTGTTTTTTTGTGTGTGACACTCCACAGCCCACTGACACCCAGAACTGTGTGCACACTACAGTACTGGTGTTGCCTCATTAAGTTGCAGGCACGGAACCACTCCAATGCATTATTATTTCACTGTATTCTGATAGTACTATTGTATCTCTCTGTGTGAGACACTCCACAGCCCACTGACACCCAGAGCTGCGCATAATGTGATTTCTGCCCATTAGGGTTTAAAAGCCGACTTTGTGTCAACTCCATAATTGTTGGTGAGACTTTTGGCATGGATTCCCCTCTGTCATGCCCCTATTCAGGTGTTAGACCCCTTGAAACAGCTTTTTCATCACTTTTGTAGCCAGAAACAGACTTAGTAGGTTTTAAAATTCGCCTGCCTATCAATGTGTATGGCGGTTTGTTAGATTCGCCTGTTCGCGAACATTTTGGAAAAGTTTGCGTTCGCCGTATGCGAACAGAAAATTCTATATTCGCGACATCTCTAAATGAAAGAACAAGCAGAGGTGATTAGGTTTTCTGGGAGAATCTGTCCTGCAAAGAAAATTTATGGAGAAGTAAAAGGATCTAAGAAGTACAAATCAATCACCTTACAAATCAATTAGATGCTTCTCCATGACTTATAAAAATGGCAAAAAACACAATCATATAATATAAAAAAAAAATTCAATAAATGAATATGTTAGAAATATGTCAAACTGGAGAGGGAGGAAAAAGGAAAAACTGATAACAAAATATATAAAAGTGACACGAGAACATTTACTGTAAAAATAATACATTTATGAACAGAGCTTGATGTGAACATTTCAGATATAAAATGCGGACAAACATATAAATACAAGATTCAAACTAATCTGAGTTTTAAAAAAAAGCATGTTAGTATCAAGGAGGCATATTCAATGCAAGCGTTGCCTAGGTAGTGTGGGTTGTGGTAATTACGCAATGCGCACAACACAGTTGACATACCGTTAGTAATGATAAAATAATATAAGTAATGATCAAATTGCTGTGTACTTCCTGCGCATGCCAACGGTACTGAAGTTTAGCAGCTAACGAAAGGAATGTCTGCACATATTACAAGGGTGCTGATATTGAAAGAGCGCTTGTTCTCTCTCCCCTTGTTCCATTTGCCGAAGTTTTAGTTGACAGTTTTGCTTCTCATGAACCTGATCTCGCTCACCCCTGAGTGACAGGTTACAAATATTAGAGTTGAAGCATCTAGGACAACTTTCTTACACTAAGAACTAGAAAAATGTCTTGGAAAATTAAAAATGGTGATCTACCTGTATAAAGAGGCTCTGGAGAAAGTGGTTTCTACTATACATGTGTAATGGCAGTATATGACATCACTAAAGATGAGCGTAATGGCGTAATTACGATTTCGCGAAATTTCGCGTAATTAGTGTAATTACGTTTATGGCCGTAAGTACATAATCGTAATGAAGAAGGATTTCGCGAAATTTCGCGTAAGCGTAATTTTCGCGTAATTTTCGCATTGCAACGGGTATTACGAAATTAATGCGTATGGCCATGCTCCCGAAGCGGAAAAGTTGACGCATGGATCAATGTTAGGTAGCCGCCGACTTTAAGGGTTAATAGCAAAGCCCCCTTAAATGCTAAGAGCCTCAAATTTGGAGAATATATTAAGGAGATCAGAAGGAATAAGATGAACATTTTTTTTTTCAAAAAGACCTTATAGTTTTTGAGAAAATCGATGTTAAAGTTTCAAAGGAAAAATGTAAACATTTAAAAACCCGCCGACTTTAACGGTTAATAGCAAAGCCTGCTTAAAGTTTAGGAACACCAAATTCCCAGGGTATGTTAAAGGGATCAGTGGGAATAAGAGGAAAAATTTTTTTTCAAAAAGACCTTATAGTTTTTGAGAAAATCGATTTTTAAGTTTCAAGGGCAAAAATGTCTTTTAAATGCGGAAAATGTCAAAAAACATAACCACGAAAAAAGTCCTTTAATATTCTTAATTAACCATTAATACTTACCTGTCCCTTTAAATAAATGATCCATCGAAATAGCCTCGGAAATGTTCTATCAGTTACAATGTAACAAAGTTTTTACAATGTAACAACTTTGTTACATTGTAACTACGCCGCACCCGACGTCACTCGCCGCCGTCGCATACGCGTCTGCGCTGCACGGACCCGACAGAGCTCTGAGCTATATAGCTCAGAGCTCTCTAAAGCATCTTTGTATTTGGGCTCCAAGGAGCCCCATTGGTCCTTAGCAGACCAATGGGGTTCCTTCTGATTTGAAGGAACCCCATTGGTCTGCTAAGGACCAATGGGGCTCCTTGGAGCCAAAATACAAAGATGCTTTAGAGAGCTCTGAGCTATATAGCTCAGAGCTCTGTCGGGTCCGTGCAGCGCAGACGCGTATGCGGCGGCTGAGCGGCGAGTGACGTTGGGTGCGGCGTAGTTACAATGTAACAAAGTTGTTACATTGTAATAACTTTGTTACATTGTAACTGATAGAACATTTCCGAGGCTATTTCGAGGGATCATTTATTTAAAGGGACAGGTAAGTATTAATGGTTAATTAAGAATATTAAAGGACTTTTTTCGTGGTTATGTTTTTTGTTCAATTAAAATACTTTTTCTAAGTGTTTGTGTGTTTATTTACTTTTAACTCTTAAAGGAAATGGGTAAAGGGTACAAGTACCTCTATACTCATTTCTCCTGGGAGGGGGGGGGGGCATCTGGGGGACCCCTTTTTAAAGGACCCCCCCCCCAGGAAATCGCGGCCTCCACCTCCACCGCCCATCGGAGGTGGAGAAGAGCCCCTTGTCCTTGGATTGGACAAGGGCTCGGAGGGGGAGGGGAAAGCTTGGCTGCCCCTCCCCTTCCGAGACCCCCCAATCCATGGACCATGCGGGCTGGTATAGTCAGGGTGCGGAGCCCCACGCGGCCGGTGCTCCGCATTCTGGCTATCCCAGCCTGCATGGGGGACAAGGGGTTAAAGAGGTCTGGGAGGGGGGACCCCACGTCGTTTTTTTTTTATATTTCCCACACTCAGAACGAAGTAAGTAAAACTCTTCCCACTTGGGGGAATCTATGAAAATAATACACTATTGTTACCTGTGCAAAAAAACCTGACATTTTCTGCATTTAAAAGACATTTTCGCCCTTGAAACTTAAAAATCGATTTTCTCAAAAACTATAAGGTCTTTTTGAAAAAAAAAAAGTTCCTCTTATTCCCACTGATCCCCTTAATATACCCTGGGAATTTGGTGTTCCTAAACTTTAAGCAGGCTTTGCTATTAACCGTTAAAGTCGGCGGGTTTTTAAATGTTTACATTTTTCCTTTGAAACTTTAACATCGATTTTCTCAAAAACTATAAGGTCTTTTTGAAAAAAAATTGTTTCCTCTTATTCCTCCTGATCTCCTTAATATATTCTCCAAATTTGAGGCTCTTAGCATTTAAGGGGGCTTTGCTATTAACCCTTAAAATCGGCGGCTTTTTTATATTATACGGAGCGTTACGGTTTAATGCGAAATTACTGTAGCGTTTAATGCGAAATTACGGCATGAACGAAACGCGAAATTACGCGTTGAAAATTACGCTTACGGTATTTTCAATTACGATTTTAATGGCAATTACGCTACTGTAATTTCGCATCGTAATCGCAAATGTCGCATGCGTAATTTTAGTAATGCGAAATTACGAAAATTTCAGCTCAACTCTAGACATCACCCTGAAGATGGACATATTTCTTGATGTTTAAAGTCCATATGAAATTGCTGAACAAATTGAAGCCAACTATCAAATCCAATCCTTCATTAATGATTTTCAAATTCACTGAGCAGTCTTTCTAGTGCTTAATCAAGAATGATATTTGGAAAGCCCTTGTTGACTACCCTTATCCTGCATGGCTAAGACTTGTACTTCACAGTCTTGTGGTTCACTGCATAGCCTGAGAACTCTTAGGATTTGAGAAATAGGTAAATTGCACAGTTGCTTGAAGTATTAGCTTGTACGGTGTAACAACTATTTCTCTCTGTGGGTTTACTGTAAACACTGCTATTATCCTTAAAGTGTACCAGAGACGAAGAACTATAAAAGTTTTATACATAATTGGGGCTTCCTCCAGCCACCTCTGCAGCGAGTGCTCCTACGCTATCTTCGTTGGCCTCCTCTTTCTCCGGTTACAAGCCCCGTATGTTTAGCAAGTTGGAGAGTCGGCGCATACGCAGTACGGCTGTGCACGGACTCCGTCTCACTACTGCGTCTGGGAGCGTTCTGCACCTGCACAGTAGTACTGCGCAGACTAAGAGTGATCCCGGCCACGGGGCACACATATGCAGTGCGCCCCAACTGGCCAATCTTACCGGGCTTGTAATGGGAGAAGAAGGAGGTGGAGGAAGGGAGCCAAAGGAAGCCCCATGTATGTATAAAACTTTTATATTTCTTTGTCTCAGGGTCACTTTAACTGACTCCAAAATATACAGGCATTTCATGGTGCACTATTTCTGTGATGAACACTATATTCAAAAACAATTAAATTATTGGTAAATAGAGGAGGTAGTAGTGGACTTACCTCCTCCAAGTAGACACACAACGACTGTAGTAAAGACAGTCAATATATTTTATTTATGAATTCCAAATATGCAACGCGTTTCGCAGGTTTGATCCCGCTTCATCAGGCAATAACAACGGAGCAATAGCATATGTTGTCAAAAGAGCCAGGCACCTCTGTGACAGAGGTGCCTGGCTCTTCCACTGACCACATATGCTATTGCTACGTTGTTATTGCCTGATGAAGCAGGATCAAACCTGCGAAATGTGTTGCATATTTGGAGTTCATAAATAAAATATATTGACTGTCTTTGCTACAGTCGTTGTGTGTCTACTTGGAGGAGGTAAGTCCACCACTACCTCCTCTATTTAGGAAGAATTTGTTTTTTTTAAGCTCATTTAGCTTCCTTTTATCCGTTTGGCGCCTCTGTTCTCCTGCATAATATTGGGTCCACCCTGGGTGGAGGGTTGAACCCCCTTTTTCTCATCTACAGAGAGCGACTTCTTATTCCTGAGTGGGGTCAGGAAAATCTCCCCACCTGCTTTTACAGTGGTTGCCTAATGGTAACCCTGGTTTGTGAGTATTAATATTTACTCTATCTAGTAACCATTTACCAGTACATATTACACTATTGGGGCTCTTGGTGTTCCTTGTTTTTATATTCAAAAACAAGTTTATTTGGTCTACAAAGCTGTCAGAGATTGCTTTATCGCCTATCCATATTATTAATACATCACTCAATAAGCTTTATCAGGTGTCTACCTGTTTCCAAAATAATAGGGGAAAGAAAATCCATTGCTCATCAAGGTATCTAACAAATACATTCCTGAAAAATGGCAGAGATGAACAGCCCATTGCTGCCCTATGAATTTGCATGTAGTAATAGCCCTCAAAGCAAAAAATGTTGCTTTAAAAAACGAAATATCATGACTGTTCAGGGTACTGGAGAAAGTGTTTAATAGCAAAGAGCCTATCTCTATTCACAATGTCATTTACAAAGTAGAAATGTCCATTGTCACAACTGTATCTTGTTTAAAGTATACCTTTATGAGCAATTTCCTTGTTCTCTTGGCTGTACCTTCACGCATTCACCAGTCACTTTTGATTACTCTGGCTCCCAGCTACATGTGAGAGAAACTGTTGGAGTGCAGGAGGGCTTTACACATTGTCTATGGCCTGTAGAGAATGCCAGTCAACAAATGGGCTGTCCATGTTTTGGAATCACGTAAGAAGCAACATGTGGTTGATGAACATTGCTGTGTTTAACTGCTTGCAGACCACATAACGCCAATGGGCGTGAATGTGGCGGCAGCCCCAGGACGCCTAACGCCAATTGGCATCAAGTCCTGGGGCGGGGTTTTGCAGGAGATCAAGCACCAATGCGCGCGCATCTCCGTTCCGTCATCAGTCTCCCAGCGGCGATCGCTGCTAGGAGACTGTTAGACGGCGAAACCAGTGTCTTTTTACACTGTACAGCGATGTGACCTAAGGCAGCGCTCTACAGGGGTCAGCCATGTGACACAGCTGTCCCCTCTGGAGGCACAGAGAGCAATCGGCTCTCATAGGCTGATGTCTATGAGAGCCGATCGCTGTGATTGGCTGATGGGGGAGGTAGGCTGGGAGGAAATAAATAAAAAATAGTATTGTTATTGAAAAAAAAACAAATAAATATTTATAAAAAAAAAAAAACACCCCAGGATCGATCACAGAAAGCTCTGTTGGTGGTAAGAAAAGGGGGGGATCACTTGTGTGCTGAGGCCTTAAAGCTGCAGTGGCCTAAATTGTGAAAAATAGCCTGGTCACTAGGGGGTTGTAAGCCTATGGTCCTCAAGAGGTTAAACATTGCTCTGTTTACATTTTATCTTTTACATCAAACATCCCAAATAAAGATGGGGATTTTTAACAACAGAGATTCCCAGTACAGAACCACTGGAAATTTACAAGATCTAACCTGAAACAAAATTTTTCTTGCAGTTTACAGGCAGAAGAAAAAAAACGGAAAATATGCATACTGGAAATACTGTAGAAGCAAAGTATCCAGTTGCACAGAGAGGCTTTCCCTGACCTATCAGATTGCACCGGCTCACTCATAGTACTGAGGTCTGAAGAACTGTTCAGCTGTTGTTTAAGCACATTTCTTTGCATGATTAAATTGCATTAATCTAAGTGTAATTACAGAAAGTTTCTTTAGAAATAAATGAGATCATGCAGGCCCAAAACACTGTCAGCAGTGTACTGTCTTGTAGCACCTGTCAAGGTTTGCTTGTCTTTTATATTTGCAGAGTGACTCAATTATTGGAAGTTATAAAAATAAATACTTAGTTTTATGTGAAACATAGTTTTTCACATTGTACTTGGTATTTATATTCTGTTAGGAGTTAAAAAAAATGTAATGCTCGTTTTATTGACAACCCAGGCAATTATTCTGGTTTGGAGGAATAAATAAAATAAATTGTAACATGCAATAAAGCTTGTGATAGGAAGGTCCCAGGAACCAAAAAAAAAAAAAAAAAACACATAGACAACCAGGAGCCAATAGTCGGTATAGAAGAGCGCCAAGTGTAAGTAAAGTAAAACAATACTCACACTTTCCTGGTTACAATTCACTGCAACCACCTTTCAAGCTTATGCCACCCCTACTTGGGCTAGGGTGAATAACCAAATCTTCGCTCTCCTTGACTCATGGAATAGCTACTGGGAGGTACTAAACTAATATTACAACTGTAATACTGGATTTGAAGTGTACACAGAATATACAATAATCGAGATCAGATCGAGAACTGAGGTCATACACGGGAAGTTAGAAATATGCGGTACAAAAGGACTAAGGCAGGAGCTAGGTCAAATAACAGGCTTGGATCATACACAGGTATTCAGATGGCTAACGTACAAAGGGCTGAGACAGGTGCTAAGCCGATAAACAGGCTGAAGTCATACACATAGGATCAGATGGCTGAGGTACAATTAGGATAAGACAGAGACAGGGTGGTTAGGCTAGCCGAGGTCCATAACGGGTATCAGATGACTGTGGTACAAAAGGATGAGGCTTTAATCAAGTGGAGGGCACGCCGGGTCATACACAGAAACAATCAGAATAATTACAATATACAATACACAATACTAGACTAACTAGAGTACATATATATCGCTGTGTGCGCAATATATGAAATGTAGCTCTCAAAACTATCTCACTCAAGATAAGGACCAAGAACCAGCGAACTGATTAGTATCAAGGCCGATGAGCAAATGAATTCACTGGCCTTAAATACCGAAGAGGCAGAGCAAAAGCCTGTGCTCAGAATTGACCTCATCTCCTGCCAAAAGATGTCAGCTGACGACCTCTCAGCTGACATCCCATCAGACACGCCTCCTCAGCCTATAAAGACTGCTCTGCTCATGTCCATCTGAAATTAGTGCACACGCGTGTACGCTAACCCACCGCTGCAGGGGTGCCCAGGATGCCACTGGAGGACGGCAGAGCGGGATTCCCACTACGCGGACGAGTACCGTCGGAGACACCGTGGGACTCGCCACAGGAAGGTGTGGTCTCCGAACACTCTCTACCAGGTCAGGGTATTCAAGATAAAAATTGTGCACCAACTGGTCAGCATGAACCTGACGTGCAGAGACCCAGCATCTCTCCTCGGGGCCATATCCTTTCCAATCCACCAAGTACTGTAAGGAATTGCAGATCTTTCGAGAGTCAAGAATTCTCTCTACTTCATACTCAGGTTCTCCATCCACCTCGACAGGAGGTGGAGGAACTGAGGATGAAATTATGTTAACAGTAGGTTTCAAAAGAGAGACATGAATCTAATCGACTCCTTTGATGGACTGGAACAAGATCACCCGATATACAACGTCATTAATTTTTTCCTGAATAGGATAAGGGCCAATAAACCTAGGCCCCAACTTAACAGAAGGTTGGCGCAAAGGAATGTTACGGTTGGAAACCCAAACAAGATCTCTAGGGGTAAATTTGAACTCAGGTGAACGCTGGGCATCAGCGTAGATATTTTTCCGGGAGACAGCGTTCTGTAAATTCTGCTGTACTTGGGCCGGAAAAAAAGAAGGTGAGGATGGGAAAAATGAATCTGAGATTCTGGCCAGTAACAATCAAAAAAGGAGACAGCTTTGTTGAAGAACTGGGGAGATTGTTGAAGGCGAATTCGGCAAAGGGCAAAAAGTCAAGCCATGATTCCTGACAATCTGAGACGAAGCAATGGAGGTATTGTTCCAATGACTGATTGGTTCTTTCAATTTGTCCATTGATCTCTGGGTGGAAAACGGAAGAGAAGGACAAGGTGATCCCCAAAAGAGCACTGAAGGCGTGCCAAAAACGAGAACCAAACTGGGCCCCTTGGTCTGACACTATGTTCTCTGGAATTTTATGTAAACGAAACACATGGACCGCAAATAATTTGGTTAATTCTTTAGCAGAGGGCAGACTAGAGAGAGGTACAAAATGTGCCATTTTACTCAAGCGGTTAACGATAACCCAGATTACCCTTTTACCCTCAGAGGAAGGCAAATCCACCACAAAATCCATTTACAAATGAGACCATGGTCTAGATGGAATAGGTAGGGGCATAAGTTGACCTCAGGGAGCGACCCAGGAGACCTTGTTTCTGGCACAAATGGCGCAGGCTGCCACAAAAGCTTTACCGTCTTTTTTTTAGTGAGGGCCACCACACATGACGAGACAAGAGTTCCAACGTCTTGGTCTCAACAGGATGTCCCGCCATCTTAGACTCATGAAACAGTTGGAGTATTTGAAGACGGAGATGTAAGGGAACATAGTGCTGTTGGCTAAAACTTAATGCTGACAAAACTGAGGTTCTTGTTATCAAGGGTCAGGGCCCAACAGCAAAGCAGCCCCAGTCTCAAAATACACCACTAAGGATAGGGAGCTAAGACCTGAACAACTCAGACTGTGTGCACAGCCTGGGAGTACTGATTGATGGGAAATTAAGCTTTAGGAATCAAATCTCAGCTGTTGTGAAACATTCCTTCTTTCACCTAAGGAATATTGCAAGGATTAAACACCTCATTCCTTCAGAGGATCTTCCAACTAGGGTCAAGGTTGGACTACTGCAATGCCCTCTACACAGGCCTGCATAAGAAAGACCTACGCCGCTTGCAATTAGTACAGAATGCCGCTGCAAGGCTGTTAACGAGCCAACCCCGCCATTGCCACATAACACCAACCCTGTGCTCACTCCACTGGCTACCGATAAAATGGAGAATTTTTGTAATAATCTGCTCAGCTGCCTGTGCAGGCAGGCAGCTTTTTGACCACTGTTCAGGTCTGCATTATGCAGGTCTCTGGAAGAGAGACCTTTTGTCAGTATTGCAGCTTGCTGCTGAGGAATTTGCATATGTTTGTCATGCAGATTGCTTAGCCACATCCTTTGTAGGCTTGCTCTATAAATACTATGTGATATCACAGACCTGGGCTGGTCATAAGGATTCTTCCTGTGTAACACTCTGGAGAGTGTCAGCCTTGCTCATTGTTTGAATATTAGTTTAGAGTAATTCCTGGGACTGCACTCGGCAGGTTTCCCTAGTGCAGTTAGGATTGCATATCTGTTTTTCCGTCTGTTGCGATTGTCCTGTCCCAGCGGTGGTCGACAGGAAATCATTCTGTGTGTCTGGGTGCTAACCTGAACAGCGGTTGTTACTGGTAGCCCCTTCTGATCTGTCTTACCTGGATCGCACTCGCCTAGCGCTAGTGCTGTGGATCCTTCTGTCCTGTTTTCCTGGATCGCACCAGCCTCTTGCGCTAGTGCTGTGGATCCTTCTGGTCTGCTACTCTGTACTTGGATCGCACTAGCATCTTGCGCTAGCGCTGTGGATCCTTCTGTTCTGTCTTCCTGGATCGCACTAGCCACTTTCGCTCACGTCCTCTGTTTCATGTTTGTTTGTCGGTGGTTAGTTAGGCGTGCTTGTCTCTATTGTGCTTATCACGTGGAGACCGCGCATAAACGCGTGCACTGTTGCGAATGAGTGCGGTGTTCGCGTTTAGCTATCGTTTGTTATTTTCCGTATCTCCTCATTGTATGATTTGCTGTGCCTTTGCTACTCTCGTGCTCTGCCTTGCTGTAGCCTTGTGTCACGTCTGGCGATCACACCTCTCGCGATCGCGTTCCTACTTCATATCTGCTGTGGTGTGTGCACCGTCGCGGGTTGGCAACTAGTTTGGTGCACACCCATACAATCTGTCTCTGTGCTCATTCTCAATCGGCTCTCTTGCGATTGCGTTTCTTCCCTTCGTACAATTCCTGTCTGGCGTGTGTGGTAGGGCAGAGGAGCTGTTCCTCTGCACTCCACAGCTCCACCTGCCAACAGGAATTTCCCTCTACAGGTGCATCGCACCTTTTGCTGGGTTCTTGCAAATTATACGCTTGTGGATGATTTCCGCAGTGTCGGCGCACGCCTTGTGCGCTGATCACGGAGAGAATCCCACAATGGTTACAATTTTGTTTAAGATTGGCTTACTGACATTCAAATCCTTGCACAATCTGGGCCCTGGATACCTGAAGGACTTGCTGCAACTGCATCACACCCCCCACAATCTTAGATCAAAAGGACGTAACACCTTGGTCACCCTCAGAGTCCACCTCAAAACCTTTGTAGACAGAGCCTTTTGTCATGCTGCCCCTACACTTTTGAACTCCCTGCCACACCCAATCAGGACAGCTCCATCCCTGGAAGCATTTAAGTCTAAACTGAAAACCCACCTCTTCAGTCTGGCATTCATGAACATCTGACTATCTCCTCTGTAACACAACCCAGCCTGCAACCCTGTATTGATCTGAGACACAACTATGCGCTTTGAGTCCTATGGGAGTAAAGCGCTTTACAAATGTTATTGTATTCTATTATTGTATTGTATAGTCTACATTTGGAGGTTTTCCAGGAGGACTCTCTTGTTGAAAAGATTGCAGAGAATTGTATAAGTCAGGAAATTCTTGAGTGTGGACAGCTGCAAGAACACAATGCAAGGGTAGAATCATTTCAGGTGTAACAAGTTGAGAGATTTCAGGTTCGAAACTTCTGGACAAGGCATCAGCCTTCACATTCTTGGAACCCAGCTTGTATGTGATAACAAAATTGGATCGGGAGAAAAACATTGCCCAGCGTGCCTGCCTAGGATTGAGCCTTTTAGCCCCCTCGATATATTCTACATTTTTGTGGTCGGCATAGACCGTAACAGGATGAACCGCTCCCTCCAACCAATGCCTCCACTCCTCAAAGGCCATTTTTACAGCCAAAAGTTCCCTGTTGCCTATATCATAATTGCGTTCTGCTGGGGAAAATTTCTTAGAGAAGAACGCACAGGGGTGTAAGCGCTCAGGACGGCCAGAGAACTGAGAGAGAACTTCTCCCACACCGACCTCAGAGGCATCAACCTCAACAAAGAAGGGCAAACCAGCGTCTGGATGGGTAAGGATTGGAGCAGAACAAAAAGCTGACTTAAGATCGGAAAAAGCCTTGCAGGCCTGTGAGGACCAGTTGACAGGATCTGCGTCCTTTTTCATCAAGTCATTTAAAGGAGCAAACAAGGTGAAAAAGTTCCTGATACATTTACGGTAGTATTTGGCAAAGCCCAAAAAACGCTGAATAGCCTTGAGACCCTTGGGTTGTGGCCTGTCCAGAACTGCTGAAAGTTTCTTCTGGTCCATTGAGAGTCCTGTGTCAGAAATTATGTACCCTAAAAAGGGTACTTCTGTGACCTCAAACTGACATTTTTCTAGTTTTGCAAACAAGGAATTTTCTCTCAATTTTTGTAACACAAACTTAACATGGTTGCGATGTTCCAACAAGGTGTTAGAATAAATTAAAAAGTCCTCTAGGTAAATTACCACAAATTTACCCAACACATCCCTGAAAATATCATTAACGAAGTCCTGGAAGACAGCTGGTGCATTGCAAAGGCCAAAAGGCATCACCAGGTACTCATAATATCCATGATTTCAACAAAGAAAAAATGTGTGCATCAACCAAGTAGAACCTGATAAATATGGATTTGCAAATTTGGCCTAATTGGCTATTCACGAGACATCGCTCATGCAAATATGCATTTGCTTTCGCATGGCAAAATATGCAGGGTCTAAAACTAATACCGTACAGCAATTGCCCTGAGGGGATTAGTTCATGCTACATTAGCACTATCCAGGAGCGCCATGGGGAGGCTCCCCAATGCCTCCACACAACCGGGGGGCCACGGGGATCCCAAGCTCTCTCACTGCCTGGAACCCACACTGCGGCACCCCGGAGGGGGAGGCTGGGGAGGTGCAAGCGACCCCCCCCCCCAGCATGGCCAGCACCGGGAAGGGCCGCCCTGCCATAATATCCATCCTGGGTGTTAAAAGCTAGCTTCCATTCATCCCCCTGGCGTATTCTAATCAGGTTGTATGCACCTCGCAAATCTATTTTAGAAAAAATTCTGGCTTCAGAAATTTGAGAAAAAAGGTCATCAATCAGAAGTAAAGGGTACCGATTTTTAACGGTAATTTTTTAAAGCCCTCTGTAATCAATACAGGGGCATAATCCCCTATCTTTTTTCTCTTCAAAGAAAAACCCAGCTCCTGCTGGAGATGTGGAAGGTCGATTAAACCCCTTCTCGAGATTCTCCCTGATGTATTCCTTCGTGGCCAGTTTTTCAGGACCAGTAAGGTTGTAAAGATGACCTCGCGGGGGCATGGTGCCAAGGCAGTAAGTCAATGGGACAGTCGTATGGTCTATGTGGAGGTAATCTATCAGCCAACTGAGAAGAAAAGACATCAAAAAAGCCTTGGTAAGGTTGTGGTATGTTGACAGATTCTACCCCTAAACTTAGGAGTGGAACGCTCCTCAAACACATCCCCTGACAATGATGTGACCAACTGATAAGTTGTCCTGAGCACCAATCTATACGGGGGTTGTGAACCTGCAACCACGGCAGGCCTAGAACCAAAGGACTAGAGGGCATTCTGAGTATATAAAACTAAATCTTTTCCAAATGCATAGCCCCAACCTGCAGAGAGACTTCAGGAGTAATAGATATGGATTGTTTAGTCTGCAGAGGAGTGTTGTCAATGGCAGTGACATAGAGTTTGGTCTGCAAAGATACGGCAGAAATACCCAAATCAGCAGCAAGGACAGTATCAATGAAGTTACCAGCTGCCCCGGAATCAATAAAATACTTATTGTCCCAATGAATAGTTGCTGGTAATAAAAAAAATTATTTTAAGGGGAAGAAGCTACTCGCCCAAGTGAAGTTCCCCTACTTCACCTAGGCGCTGGAGTTTTCCGGAGCCTTCTTTGCAGAACATGACTTTGCAAAATGACCTCTCACACCACAATACATGCAAAGTTCTTCCCGTCTTCTCCTGAGTTTCTCACCGGGGGGGAGTTTAGAAAACCTCAGCTGCATGGGCACTTTACAAGAAGTGGAGGAAGCTACTAGATCTATTAGCATTCCCTAAAGCAGAATACGCTTTACCCTGATGTCGGTGCCTAATCTGTCGATCCACCCGTATTGCCAGTGAGATAGCATCCTCTATATTCTTGGGCTCAGGATGGCTGACTAGGACATCATTCACGGAATCAGCTAACCCGAACAAAAACTCGTCCTGCCCCACCCCATTTAACAGAAACAGACCACTTCCTGGACTCATCAGTATACTCCTCGGCAGTATGTCGACCCTGACAGAGGTCTCTTAATTTGCGAGCAGCAGTGGCTGAGATATCAGGATCAGCATAAATAGTTGCCATGGCTTCAAAGAAACTTTCTACGGAGGTGAGAGCTTCATGAGCGGGGCTCAAACCATAGGCCCAAGTTTGTGAGTCACCCTGTAGTAAGGTCTTAATCAGGGTGATCTTCTGTGATTCAGTTACAGAAGACCTAGACCTAACTTCAAAGTAAGACAGACAACAATTCCGAAAGTTACTAAAATCGGATCATGAGCCTGAAAATTTTTCTGGTAGAGGCATTTTGGGCTCTAAGATAGGTACGTTAGGAGCACTTGGAGGAGCCTGCTGATTATTGGCATTAACAGAGACATTCATCTGAGCAAGAGTGTTAGACAATTGAGTCAACTGGGTCTGCTGAGTGGCAACCTGCTCAGTGAGCTGATTAACAGCTCCTACGAGTGGCAAAATCTGATTTCGCAGCTCATCCATATTTTATGGGCCTTAATAATGTAATCTGGGTTTGAGGTGTACACAGAATATACAATAATCGAGGTCAGATCGAGAACTGAGGTCATACACGGGAAGTCAGAAATATGCGGTACAAAAGGACTACGGCAGGAGGTAGGTCAAATAACAGGCTTGGATCATACACAGGTATTCAGATGGCTAACGTACAAAGGGCTGAGACAGGTGCTAAGTCGATAAACAGGCTGAAGTCATACACATAGGATCAGATGGCTGAGGTACAATTTAGGATGAGACAGAGACAGGGTCGTTAGGCTAGCCAAGGTCTATAACGGGTATCAGATGACTGTAGTACAAAAGGATGAGGCTTTAATCAAGTGGAGGGCACGCCGGGTCATACACAAAAACAATCAGAATAATTACAATACACAATACTAGACTAACTAGAGTACATATATATCGCTGTGTGCGCAATATATGAAATGTAGCTCTCAAAACTATCTCACTCAAGATAAGGACCAAGAACCAGCGAACTGATTAGTATCAAGGCTGATGAGCAAATTAATTCACTGGCCTTAAATACCCAAGAGGCAGAGCAAAAGCCCGCCCCCAGAATTGACCTCACCTCCTGCCAAAAGATGTCAGCTGACGACCTCTCAGCTGACATCCCATCAGACACGCTTCCTCAGCCTATAAAGGCTGCTCTGCGCGCACCATCTGAAATTACTGAGCACGTGTGTACACTGATCCACCACCGCAGGGGTGCCGGGGATGCCACTGGAGGACGGCAGAGCAGGAGTCCCACTACGCGAACGAGTACCATCGGAGATGCCGCAGGACTCGCCGCAGGAAGGTAAGATTGTTACAACAACCTCCTGTAAACTTGATACAGGGGGTCAAGAAGTTTAAAATAGTTTAAAACTCTCAAAAGCCGCTGGGGTTTCGCAGAGGTCATTCACTTCTTCAGGTCAATGCTGGCAGCAATAAGCCCTGGAAAGTGCTTTTATCACTAATTTTAGTCACTTTGGACATACAGTATTGTTGCTACTATTGACCTGAAGAAGCAGGTAACCCTTGCAAAACGCGTTGTCCAGCTTTCCTACATGAAGTAATTTTTTAGTAGGATAGTAGCTACTCGGATTTCATCCGGTTAAACTCAAATCACCTGTGCGGGCTGGTCGGGGGGTTTAATCTTACCTATCATGACGTCTTCTTCGTCCATCCCTCGGCGCCTCCCACGATGCGCTCCAATCCGACGTCACGTGACTATACGCTTCCTCCTTCAACCGGAAGGAGGAAGTGTTTTTAGTCACGTGACGCTGGAGTGGAGCGCATCGTGGGAGGCGCCCAGGGACGGACAAAGAAGACGTCATGATAGGTAAGATTAAACCCCCCGCCCAGCCTGCACAGGTGATTTGAGTTTAACCGGATGAAATCCGAATAGCTACTATCCGGATTTCATCCGGATAGGATTTGAGCAGCTCTAATTTTTAGTGAAACGCTGCCCTCATTAGGATAATTTTCTGGTGAACGCTGGCCACATTACGATTATTTTCTGGTGAACGCTGGCCACATTACGATTATTTTCTGGTGAACGCTGCCCGCATTAGGATAATTTTCTGGTGAACGCAGGCCACATTAAGATTATCTTCTGGTGAACGCTGGCCACATTACGATCATTTTCTGGTGAACGCTGGCCACATTACGATTATTTTCTGGTGAACAATGGCCACATTACGATTATTTCCTGGTGAACACTGGCCACATTACGATTATTTTCTGGTGAACGCTGGCCACATTACGATTATTTTCTGGTGAACGCTGGCCACATTACGATTATTTCCTGGTGAAAGCTGGCCACATTACGATTATTTCCTGGTGAACGCTGGCCACATTACGATTATTTTCTGGTGAATGCAGGCCACATTACGATTATTTTCTGGTGAAGGCTGGGCACATTAAGATTATTTTCTAGTGAACGCTGGCCACATTACGATTATTTCCTGGTGAACACGGGCCACATTACGATTATTTTCTGGTGAATGCTGGCCACATTGCGAATATTTTCTGGTGAACGCTAGCCACATTATAATTATTTTCTGGTGAATGCTGGCCACATTGCGATTATTTTCTGGTGAACGCTGGCCACATTATAATTATTTTCTGGTGAATGCTGGCCACATTGCGATTATTTTCTGGTGAATGCTGGCCACATTACAATTATTTCCTGATGAACGCTGGCCACATTATGATTATTTTATGGTGAATGCAGGCCACATTACGATTATTTTCTGGTGAACACTGGCTACATTACGATTATTTTCTGGTGAAAGATTGCCACATTACGATTATTTTCTGGTGAACGCTGCCCACATTACAATTATTTTATGGTGAATCATTGCTGCGTTATAATTATTTTATGGTGAATCATTGCTGCGTTATAATTATTTTATGGTGAATCATTGCTACGTTATAATTATTTTATGGTGAATCATTGCTGCGTTATAATTATTTAATGGTGAAACATTGCTGCGGTATGATTATTTTATGGTGAATCATTTCTGCGTAATGGTTATTTTCTGGTGAAAGATTGCCGCATTACGATTATTTTAAGTGAAACAGCACTGCATTATGATTATTGTCTGGTGAAAGATTGCCACATTACTTTTATCCTATGGTGAAACATTGCTGCGTTACGATTATTTTACGGTGAAACATTGCTGCGTTATGATTATTTTCATCAGGGGGCACCACATGGGGGGGGGGCGGCCCACCCAGGGGGGGGGGTGCTACAGGTTTTCTTGCCTGGAGTGACAAAATGGCTAGAGATGCCCCTGCCTAATCCATACCCACCTTCCCCTCCTCCACGTTATTCCCTCCCTTAAAGAGGAACCGTAACCAAGGATTGAACTTCATCCCAATCAGTAGTTGATACCTCCTTTCCAATGAGAAATCTTTACCTTTTCTCAAACGAATCATCAGGGGGCTCTGTATGGCTGACATTGTGGTGAAACTCCTCCTACAGTATGATGTCAGGACCATGGTACTGACATCACACTATGGGCACCTTGTTGCATTGTGGTAAATAACAGCTGTTTCCAACTGCCACAAATGCATCATCTCTTTCCACAGACATCACCTGCCAGAAGTAAAAAGATCACCATTAGAGATGGCCCGAACCGTTCGCCGGGCGAATCTCTCTGGGCCTTGTACTACTTCCGGGTCGCTATGACCCAGAGTAGTACGCCTGCGCTGGCCCGGAAGTGCGCGTCCTAGATCGCGCTCCTGTTGCCGGGCACACTCTGCGCATGTGCGTGACGTCACTCATGCACATGCGCAGAAAGTGCCCGGCAACAGGAACGCGATCTAGGACGTGCACTGCCGGGCCAGCGCAGGCGTACTACTCCGGGTCATAGCGACCCGGAAGTAGTACAAGGCCCATAGATTTTGAGATCAGCAGTGTGGGTCCATGAAGGTTTGAGAAAGGACTGTGGAAGTCCGAAACGCCTGTGCGTCATCTCTGACCCACGCTATTTTATCATGTTTTAATTTTTATACCTAATAAAGATACTATTTTGACGGTGCGGATCTTGAAGTTCTATTACGTACTGCTTGTTGCTCCAGAGTGGATCCCTGCACGTCAACTTGTTGGGCCTGATTCACAAAGCGGTGATAACTCAGTTATCACACCTAAAAGACTTTAGGCATGATAACCTTTGCACCACACTGGTGAAAAGCCAGTTTAGGCGTGATAAGTTTAGGTGTGATAAGTTTAGGTTTGATAAGTTTAGGCATGCTAAGTTTAGATAAGTGTAGATAGCGTGCAAAGTCCCGCACGCAAAGCAGCGCCATAAAACTCTATGCGAAGTGCACCAGACTTTGCTAGCGCAAAACTTTTGATCAGCTGTGCACTGCGGTGCTAACGCAGTTGGTGCTTAAACTTTTCATGCCTAAACTTATCACACCTAAACTTATCATGCCTATACTTATCACACCTAAACGTATCACAACTAAACTTATCATGCCTAAACTGAGTTTAGGCGTGATAAAAGGCTTTTCACCAGGGTGCTAACTGTTAGCACCGCTTTGTGAATCAGGCCCATTGCATTGGTGCAAGAACAAATTTGGCAACATCTCTAGTCACCATGTGATACATTTCAGAATGTAAATCAGTGAGAGGAAAGATTTTACAATGGGCAAACATTGAATAAACCATTTATAAATAATTGTTTGTAAAAATTAAGCACTTTTTTTCATTACATTATTTTCACTGCAGTTCCTCTTTAAGCTTGACCCTCTTTAACACTTAACCCTCACCTCCTAACCCTAGGTGTTAAATCTAACTTCCCCTTAATCATCACCTAGCAAACTCAGTTCTAAAATAATTCCTAACCTTAGGAACAAACTTTACTGCATATAACTTAGTGACTAAAATTGCTTATATTTTACAATATTTATTTATACCGGATTTAGTCAATGTTCGCCCATTGTAAAATCTTTCCTCTTCCAGATTTAAATTCCTAAATTAATCACAGGTGTTTTACTACTTTACTACTGCCAACAAGGTGCATCACTGCAGAATGTTTGTTTGTTTATTGTGTGACTCCTGAAGTGAGCGGAAATAGCAGAATTTTCTATCGGTATAGGTAATGTTACTTTTAACTAGCTAGCGGGCCGAATGCGCAGAGTTTTCCCGCAGGAAAATTGCGTGGGGAAACTCTGCGTTAGGAAATAATGGTGCCGCCGCCCAAATTGCTTGCCTTGCGAGTCAGCCGACATTGCTGTCAGTTTTTGTGCAAGTAGCAGCAGGGGCGTTGCTAGCCCCAAAGATCAGTGGCACATGCCACGGATCTATTCTGGGGTGCCCCGAATGTCCCCCAGGCAGAGTCAGCTGTGAAGCCTCTATGAGGGCATGCTGAGAGCTGTGGTGCATCAATGGGGGGTTTGTTGGGGGGGCGTGGCCGGCCATGGAGCTGTGAGGAAGCAAGAATCCCCAGCTCTCCCTTACCCGCGCTGAATCCGGCAAGATCCTGCTATCCAAACTAGCCAAACCGTCCTCGGTCTGGTCCCTAAGGCTGAGGGAGACACGGCAGAGCGGAGGGATGGCCTCAAAAAACACCCAGAAACTAGCTGGGCCGGCAGACAGGCTAGCGAGATTCGCTCGTGGGTCTGGCCAAGATGGCGCCGGCGGCCCTGTAACAGTGAGAGAGAGAGCGGAGGACCCGGCAGATGCACCCTCAGGTACAAGCGCCTTTCATGCGCCCGATACAGCTCCTACAAGCCCCGCAAGTCCCTCCGGTAAGCAGCACCCCGCACACACACCTCTCCCCAAGCGGGACAAAACTAAGGGGAAGAAAGCCACACAGGAGGAGGGAAAGCACAAGGAGGAAAACATGGAGGGAGTGACGCAGACTACAGGGGAGACAGACAGCGCCAGCTCACAGCCGCAGCAGGAGTCAGTGTGGGACTCTCCTCACTCACAGTCTGCCACAAACTCTGCCCTTTCACAGTCACCCAACAGGGGGGTCGTTAATGGTGCTCAGAATGGGCAGGCAGGAGAGGAAGATAATACAGAGGCCATGGATGAGGAGGCACAGGTCACTGAGGAGCCATCCAGAGCTGAAATTATGGAGGCCATAAAATTTCTTCATACATCCTTGACCACACGATTGGACTCCATACAAGCTGACTTGTCTTTTGTTAAACATGACCTATCCAAGGTCAAAGACCGCACCACTGAGGTGGAACGCAGAGTCAGTGACCTAGAAGTTTCTGTCGCTCCCCTAAGGCAGGACGTCCAGAGGATAACGGGTACTTCTTCCACACATTCAGCTAAACTTGACGACCTAGAAAACAGGGCCCGCAGATGTAATCTCAGATTAGTAGGGGTCCCTGAAAAAGCGGAAGGCCCTGATCCTGAAATGTTCTTTGAAAGCTGGTTTAAAGAGGCCCTACCTGATTTATCCGTCTCACATGCCTATGCTATAGAGAGGGCACATAGAGTGCCAGGAGGCCCACCAAAGCCAGGAGCCGCTCCGCGTCCCATCGTGATGAAGTTCCTTAACTACAGAGATAAAGTAGCAATTTTGCGTGAAGCCAGAAATATCCCTGACCTCACTATAAATGGAGTTAAAGTCTCAATTTACCAAGACTTTTCGCTGGAAATTCAGAAAAAAAGGGCCACCTTTTTCAATGTTAAAAAGCGTCTGCGTGACAATCAGCTACAATACAGCATGTTGTTCCCTGTTAAGTTGAAAGTCATGCATGAAGGCAAGGCCCATTTCTTTTTCACAGCTGACGAAGTTTCACAATGGCTAGACGGCAAAGGAATTCCGATGTGAGGAGAAAATAACCTTGAATTTCATGATGACCGGGTTAGTGCCAGTGCTGGCTATATATGCTTTTATTTGAGAGCACGTGACTTTGGTAATATATGCAACAGGGACTGGGACATTAATAGTTAATACTAATGTGTTTGGGGCACATACATATCTGCCTCATTACTGAACACACCACACGAAGTGTAAATCCTAGCTACAGCTATAAGCAATCCACCTCAGGAAAATATACGAGACTATATATTTTTCCTTTTTCTGATGGTGGTGTGCACCCCACACATGGTTCACTGGAACTATCTATTTTTTTTCCACCAACCTATCATACAAGATTGTTTATACCTTGAATATTGTGCCACAGTTATTTAAGTTACTGCTCACATGATGCGCTCGTTATGTTTATTATCACCAGTTCGAGCAGATGTTAATCATTTGTCAATTATTATGTGTGTTTATGCAACCGATTTATTCCAGGTCATGGGCCTCCAATGACTCAACCTAACGCACTGGTAGTGCAGGCCATCTCAACAGCTCTAATCTATAGGCTTTACAGCCATTTACAACCTAAGTTCAGTTTACTAAATGCTAGTTTATGTATATCCTACTTAGCGCGGGTGGGGAGGGCTGGCCACCGTAAGTACCCAAGCTAAGTAAGTTCGGGGAATGAAACTACCTGGAGTTCAAATCAGGAAGTGGGGTGGGCTAGGGGATGTTGGGATGGGTAGACTAGTTTGGGGTAGGGCCCTACTTTACTTTACATACATTACCACATTTCTGGCTTTAAGAATTAGCAGCACAGAAGCTCTTAAATTTATACCACTACTCGACCATGGTTAATTTGCGCATAATCTCGTGGAACACTAGAGGATTGAATAATGTTATAAAACGTAGACTGGTATTCGACTACCTTAAAAAGCTTTCACCCCACATCATCTGTTTACAGGAGACGCACCTGACAGGTGGCAGAGTACTCTCCTTAAAGAAACCATGGATAGCAGGCTATCATGTATCACACTTCTCTTCCTTCTCGAGAGGCACAGCAGTCTTAATCAGTAAAAATTTCCCTGGGTCAGTATGCGCAGTCCGGGTAGATACTGCAGGAAGATTTACGGCAGTCACGGTAGTTATAGAGGGGAACAAATTCACTATAGTGTCTTTATATGTTCCACCCCCCTTTTCTGTTTCAGTCCTTGATGCCCTGACTACTAAAATCCGCGATCTACTTGACAATCCAATTCTGATAGCTGGTGATTTCAACGCAGTTATTGACCCACAACTAGATAAACTGTCTAAAACCTCTCGTGCTTATCCGCACCTTATAGAATGGATGACCAGATTAAACTTAACAGATATTTGGAGGTGGCGTTTTCCCACTAGTTCAGAATATTCATGCTATTCGGATCAATTCAAATCTATGTCGCGGATAGATATGTGTCTAGGCACCAAGGATTTGTTACCACTTGTGGAAGACATCCGATATCTCCCTCATGGTATATCGGACCATGCTCCGATGGTCTGTGATCTACGCTACCTTGATGCGCGGCAATCAGGCCATTGGAGAATGGGCCCCTGGTGGCTGGAGGATCCACTGGTATTAACGCCATGTAAAGAGGCAATGGAGCACTACTGGATAGAAAATACTGGCTCGGCTGATCCGAGTATATGTTGGGATGCCAGCAAGGCAGTACTGAGGGGGGCTTTTAGAGCATCCATGGCAACTATCAGACAGAATGATCAGGCCTCCCAAGAATTTATAGAAAGAAAAGCTAAAGAAGCACAAGCACAGTTAATATCTGCCCCTAGCACAGAAACCTATGAGGCTTGGGCTTTGGCCAGGAGATCACTCGAGCTAGAATTGGTGAGGCGGGCAAAGCGTAAAGAAATTATTCACAGGCAAAAATCATTTGAGTTCGGCAATAAATGCAGTAAGCTTTTATCGTACATGCTGAGATCAAATGATTCTACAAACGCCATCCCAAGAATTATGACAAACTCCGGAACATTTTGCACAATTTCATCTGATATAGCTAAAGAATTTTTTACTTTCTATTCAAATTTATATACAAGTACTACTGGAGAATGCACCTCTGCCACTGTCGCTTTTTTGGACGAGGTAGACTTGCCTTGCTTGGATGAGACGGCCAGGTTGGCGCTGGATTTGCCCATTTCAGAGTCCGAAATTCTGATAGCCATTGAGTCCTTTAAAAAAGGGAAAACACCAGGCCCAGATGGCATTCCAATGGAATGGTACCTCAAAAGCAAAGCTTCCTCTATTTCTAATTTGGCTGTTATGTTTTCTCATGCGTTGGAGGTTGGATCATTTCCTGAGTCACTTTATGAAGCCCTGATTATCTTACTGCCAAAACCTAACAAGGACCTAGATTTATGTGAATCCTACAGGCCTATATCTTTAATAAATACGGACGCAAAAATTCTAGCAAAAGTTCTCGCCAACAGATTGAATCAATATATCCCCTCATTGGTTCATGAAGACCAAACGGGGTTTATTCCTGGCAGATCCACCAAATCTAATATCAGACGTCTCTTTTCAAATGTCCAATTTCCACATAGCAACTCAGGAACTAGAGTCATATTATCCCTAGATACACATAAGGCCTTTGACTCGGTCGAATGGCCTTATTTGAGGGCGGTTTTGTGCAAAATGGGCTTTGGTGAGGTATTCAGGAGATGGTTTGACATTCTGTATGCTTCTCCCAGTGCAAGAATAAGGGTCAACTCCTATATCTCGGAGCCTTTCAAGATTTACAGAGGCACAAGGCAGGGGTGCCCTTTATCCCCTCTCTTGTTTGCGTTAGCAATGGAGCCCCTTGCGGAACACATTAGATCGTCCTCGGCTATCAAGGGACTTCGGGTCCACAGATTGGAGGAACGCATCTCATTGTATGCCGACGACGTTCTTTTGTATTTAGCAGACCCTGGCCCCTCGCTGGTGGAGGTATTCAAAATTTATAACTCATTCCAAAAGATTTCGGGACTAAAAGTGAACTGGTCTAAGTCAGTCCTGTTTCCCTTAGATCCAATGGCAACTCATGCAATACATCCTACTTCTCAATTAATGGTGGCAGAGAATTTTAAATACCTGGGGATAAATGTGACAAGGAAAGTAGAAGATTTTATTCAATATAACTTGATGCCACTAATGGGCTCCCTGGGAGGAAAGTTTAAGTTATGGGGTAAACTCCCGCTTAATCTGGTAGGCAAAGCTACAATAGTCAAAATGATATGTGCCCCGAAACTTTTATATATCTTCCAGGCATCACCTAGCTATATTCCCAAGCGCTTATTCAATAAATTAGACTCTATGGTATCTAGTTTTCTGTGGGGTAGTTCTCCAGCTCGCTTAGCTCTCTCTACCCTCCGCCTGCCAACTACGCTGGGAGGCCTTGCACTTCCGCATTTTCGCCTCTATTACCTGTCTGCACAACTTACCTATATACAAAAATGGATGAGCGCAGACAGAAACGACGCCGCCATGAATCTTGACGCAGACATAGCCACCTCATACGAAGCTTTAGCCAACATTATTTACAGAGGGGAGGTTCCATCCAAACAGGGATCTTTGCTTCTAAAAACATCTTTAAAAATATATACCTCCACCTCTAAAATGTTCCGAGAATCAAAAGAAATAATTTCACCTAGCACTCCTCTATGGGCAAATCCCCGCTTACCTGAGCTACTCAAAATGGAAGATAGTCATTTCTGGACTCATCATGGGATCAAATATCTTAATCATCTTTTTGTAGAGGGTGAATTTAAATCTTTCACCATCCTTAAATCTGAATGTGGTATTCCACGTCACTCTCTATTCCGCTACTTTCAACTCCGTGATGCTATACGGGCTCAGATGGGCACATCGGGCATCCGCATTATACCCTCCGAGTTAGAACTACTCGTATTAAAGAAAGACACTGCCAAACAAATATCCAGCTACTATTCAGCACTATCACAAAAAATGGGTTTCCAAAGATTTGAGATGGCCAAATCAAAATGGCAGACGGACATCTGCGAACTCACAACAGCAGACTGGACTGAAGTAGAAGGGCATTATATGTCCAGCGTGATTAGCGCCAATGATAAATTAATCCAGATCAAATGGCTATACCAAATATACTATACTCCTTTAAAACTCTCTAAAATGGGACGGGATATCAGTTCGAGGTGTAATAAATGCGGATGTCCGGAGGCAGACTTTATCCACTGTGTCTGGAGCTGTGTTCTTATTCAGAAATTCTGGAATAACGTGGCACAGCTTCTTGCCCAAATCCTGCAAAGACCCGTTGATATCTCATTTAAAGCATCCATGCTGAGTATAATTGATAATGTAACATGCGGTAAATATAAGCAATTATTTCTCAGGATAGCCTTCTTCTATGCTAGGAAATGCATCTTATTTAAATGGAAGTCTGCCGTTGCTCCATCACTGGAGGACTTTAAAAACCTAATTAATCAAAATCTGCCCTTATATTGTCTTACTTATCAGACCAGGGGCCATCCAAAAAAATTTGATAAAGTATGGGGCAGCTGGGTTAAGAATGGTGCTTCTGTTGTCTCCAACCTGGATATTACAGTCAGTGTATCAGACCTATATCTATAATTCTCAATCCTCTAAGAGTGTCTAACCGTAGTGGGTAATTTAACATGTCTGGTTTTTCTTATGATGTAGCTGTTTGTGATAAATGAGCCTAAATGGCGAAAAGTGTACTGTGATGTATTGTATGGGCCCTGGGGTCTCTTAGTGGGAGGGAAAGGGTGGGATTTGGGATGGGAATGTTGTTATGTTTGTTATGCACAAAAACTTTAATAAAAATTCTCTTTTAAAAAAAAAAAAATGGGGGGTTTGTTGGGTGCTATGGTGCCTCTATGGGGGCATGTTGGGTGCTGTGGTGCCGTGCTAGGTGCTGTGGTGTCTTTATGGGGACATTCAGCGAGCTGTAGTTATTCTATGGGGGCATGCTTGAAGTTGTGGTGCCTCAGGGCGGCTGGATGGTGTAATGATTAAGGGCTCTGCCTCTGACACAGGAGACCAGGGTTCGAATCTTGGCTCTGCCTGTTCAGTAAGCCAGCACTGCTACTGCCTATAGAGCGCGTCCTAGTGGCTGCAGCTCTGGTGCTTTGAGACCGCCAGGAGAAAAGCACAATATAAATGTTATTTGTCTTGTCTTGTCAGTGGGAGGCCTGTGGGAGCATGGGGGGGGGGTCCACTAGAAGGTCAGGCAATGCTAAGGGTGGGACTGCCAGACAACCTGGCAGCAGGCCAGCCTGCCCAGCAGAAAGCCAGACCAGCCAGCACACAAGCCAAATAGCTCTGCCAAGTTATGTTTATGTTGCACTGCCTATTTATGTGATATGCTGCATTTATTTATGTATTTTTTGTGTTAACGGAGAGGGAGGCTTCATTACAGTGACCAGATTTTTGTAGGCTCAACCTGGGACGGGGGGTTGAAGCGGCTGCGGAAAATAGGCGGGTGCGGCGAAAAATGTGGTGTCTGCGGCGCGCACGAAAAAATGGGCCATGACATTCTATGGGCGGAGCTAACGTAATGATGCAACAGCGAGGCATACGAAAGCAGTGTGTGCACCGTGATGTGGTCAAACGAGGATTCGCATCATGGGTGTGCAGAAACTGTGTGATGCTATTTAATAGTATGCCATAACCCCAAAGCAGCAAACACAGCCAACTATGACCATTAAATAATAAATGCAGCAACAGTTACCCCAGACACCACAAAATAAACGCAATGGGCAACATGTAAGCAGGAAATAAATGCATTGCGGGCAACATTTCAGCACAAAAATAAACGCAATGCGGGCAACATTTCAGCACAAAATAAACGCATTGCGGGCAACATGTCAGCATAAAATAAACGCAATGGGGCAAACATGTCGGTACAAAATAAACGCAATGGGGGCAAACATGTCAGCACAAAATAAACGCACTGCGGGCAAACATTTCAGCACAAAATGAAAGCATTGTGGGCAACATTTCAGCACAATATAAACGCAATGGGGGCAAACATGTCAGTACAAAATAAACGCACTGCGGGCAAACATGTCAGTACAAAATGAACGCACTGCGGGCAAACATGTCAGTGCAAAATAAACGCACTGCGGGCAAACATGTCAGTACAAAATAAACGCACTGTGGGGAAACATGTCAGTACAAAATAAATGCACTGACGGCAAACATTTCAGTACAAAATGAACGCACTGCGGGCAAACATGTCAGTACAAAATAAACGCACTGCGGGCAAACATGTCAGTACAAAATAAACGCAATGTGGGCAAACATGTCAGTACAAGATAAATGCAGTGCGGGCAAACATGTCAGTACAAAATGAACGCAATGTGGGCAAACATGTCAGCACAAAATGTACGCAATGTGGGCAAACATGTCAGCACAAAATGTACGCAATGTGGGCAAACATGTCAGTACAAAATGTACGCAATGTGGGCAAACACTTCACCTGCAAAAAAAAGCATTTACTCACCTGACAGAAGATGTCCCCTCACGCAGCTGGCCTTTGGTGTGTGTGCAGCTCCCCCGGACGATTCTCCTTCAATCTCCCGCTCTCACAGGCAGAGCAGGGCTACGGCAAGATGGCATCCGGAGGCGGAGCCCTGTACTTGAGACACAAATAGTCTCCAGTACAGGGCTCCGCCTCCGGACGCCATCTTCCCGTAGCCCTGCTCTGCCTGGCGGAGGAATATGCAGGCTGCTGGAGCGGGGCTGCGGGGAATGAACTAGCGCAGCGTCTATGAGACGCTGTGGCTAGTTCATTGTACGGTGGCCAGAGTCCCGAGGCCGGGACGTCCCGCTGCTAAAAGCGGGAAGTTTCCCGGGACCTCATGCAGCCTGGGACAGCGCCCCCCGAAGGCGGGGCGCGTCCCGGGTAAAGCGGGACGTATGGTCACCGTAGCTTCATCCAACATTTTTGCTGGGCAGGCCAAATTAGACCGCTGTTAAGTTCATGTAAATGTGGCTCCACCCATGACCAAACCCACATTCTGGTGCTCGGCCCCACCCATTTTTTGGCTGGAGTTCCCAAAAGTGCCCTGGATCTCTTAGGATCCTAGCAATGCCCCTGAGTAGCAGCGAATCCCATAGCTGTGCATGGCATGGCTTCTGGGATTCAGCTGCGTACTCGCAGAAGAGGAAGTGCCGCCGTGCATCTCGTAGGACGTGCATAAGAATCAATGAGTATGTTGGTCATGTATATGCAGGTATATTCCTATGATATTTCTTATGTAAGAGATGAGAAGAATGTTTACATTTCTGTTACTAAGCATCTCTGCTACTTATAAAAAAAAACTGAATGTGTAAATCTGCTATACAAAATCGGTGTCCCCATCCACAGTACGTGTTAAACATTTCAATTAAATAATAAATAATCACAGACACATTTTCTGCTAAGGAAGCATGTTTATTCATGACTTTTTGCATTAAGTTGCCTCTTTCAATATAACATTCTTAGCATAGTTTACATGCCTTAAACCCATCAAGATTTTACGCAGACATTGCTATGCTTCTCTCAAATGCTTACATTTTAATACATGATTGACTCACTGACACTAAGCTCAAATTTTGCAGTCAGTCAACATTAGGTGAACATAGTCCTTAAGGCAGAAACCCATGAACATATGTCTTGATAACACGGTGACTAGAGCATGAGCTGATTGTTGATATTGGAAAAACAACTGCCTTGGAAAAAAATAGTGTGTGCAGGCCCAAGCATGAACTGCTGGATTACCTTAAACCCAAATAACTGTGACATATAGTGTTCATATTTTTGATTTAAAGTAAGGAAAAGATTAATGCAACTCCGAAAGCATGTGCTGCCCAGTGTAAATCTTCTATGACCTTATGTGGGAGTATATATGTCAACTAAGTGCTACATAATTACAGCTTTGAAGCCGCATGAAATCTTTTTGACAGCTCACACTGGCAGATATATATATATATATATATATATATATATATATATATATATATATATATATATATATATATATATATATATATATATATGTATGTATGTATGTAGGTATCTATATATATATATATATATATATATATATATATATATATATATATGTATATATATATATATATATATATATATAATTTTTTTTATTTATTTATTTTTTTAACTTGTCATTCACTGTTAACAAGTGGATGTTCACTGTTGATCCCCAATCCACTGTCCTGATTACCAAACTGCTTACAACATGAACCCAAGTCAGTTCATTTAATTGCCTAATCACTCTGCTCTTTAACAGTGTTACCATCCCAACATTGTGAGCTGTTCCTTACATGGTCCAGGGTTTCCCAACTTAGTCTTCAAGTACCACCAACAGTACATGTTTTTGTTAGGATTCTGAGTGTACTGTTGACTTTACCACTGAGGGTAGGGTTTCCCAAGTTGCAGGGTCTAAGTGACCACAAGTTTTTACCAGAGCGACATGCAGTGGTTGGTGGACTTTTCTGCTTAGTGCCCACCAGGTTGCAAACCAAGGTCGCTATAACAGTGACTCAGAGAACAGGGAACACTGCAATGTCCAGATCAGTGGCAGCAGTTGGATATGGTTACGCCAGGCTGAAAACTATTTTAGTGGAATAACAGGCCAAAGGTCAATGCAGGCAGAGTTCTATCATATGCGGTAAAACAGGCCAAAGGTTAGGGCAGGCAGAGATAAAACGTAAACAATAAGATAAGCCAGGAGTTGGGGCTGGCAGAGGTCATGCGTAGTCGGGGAACAAGCCGAGGGTCAAAACAGGTATCAATACAGGAGCAATAGTGAACCAATCACAAAGGCTATGGCTAACCAAGCTGCAACAAAGTAGCAGCACTGGCTGCAAGACAAACACTGACTTTTATAGTGTGGATTGGTGTTTGGCCCCAATGTTAGTATTTTGTGAATGCGCAAACATGAGCTATCATTTGTGAACAAACGCACATGTATGAATGATCACTCTGGAGAATCTGCGGCAGGACATCTTACAGCATTGCACGCTGAAAAACACACAGAAGGGCGTAACCTGGCTGGTGCACTACCTTGCAAACAGGACCATGGGTTGATCAGTGCTGAGTGTAAAGGTGCCCATACATTATCAACAATATATCTCTAATCGTATCTGATTAGAGATAAATTTGTCTCTAATCGAATCTGCACATACACTACAGGTCAATTCCCATCCGATTTCAGCATGAAATCATCAGGGAATCGTGTGAGCCGCCACGTCCGCCCCGCCATTGCTGCCACAATGTATAAATGTATGCAGTGTGTGTGCATTTATACATTACCTGTCCGATGTCGGCCTCCACGCGGTGACCGTCCATCTCGCCGGGTAAGCCGTATACACGCTAGCGGCACATAGCGTCTGACGTCAGACGCTACGCACCGCCGCCGTGTATGTGGAACCCGGCGAGATGGACGAAAACCGCGTGGAGGTTGACACCGGACAGGTAATGTATAAATGCACACACACTGCATACATTCAAACATTGCGGCGGCAGGGGTTTTGTCGCTCGTTCGCAATTTGGCCGGCGTACCGCCGCGCACCCGACCAACCAACTTCGCCCCAAAATTTCCCAGTATGCGCGTTCGACTGTGTGGCCAATTTCTGTCCCGAAATTGGTCGCTTTGTTGGTCGGGCATGCACTTGGCAGCACCAATTTTCATCCAATTTGATTATAATAATCGAATTGGATGGTTGATTGGTTGGTTGATCGGCAAATGTATGGGCCCCTTAAGCCTCAAACATTCACAGGTGAGGTAATTAGTGTCTCTGCAGAGCTCATTAACTACCTCTCTAGATATCCATAAACATTCACTGTTGGCGGTACTTGAAGACTGAGTTGAGGAACCCTGCTCTATTCTGCCTCCAATCCAATATTAAAAGGGTAAAGTACTACTCCCAAACTGGGGGCTCTACTACCAAAGGGTGTTCAAGAAAATTTTCCATGAAGTCATTTTTTTTTCTTGTAAACGACATGTGAGAGAGGTGTTGGGAGAAACCAGCAGTGCTATTTTTGACATACATTATTTTCAATTGATAGGTTAAAGTAAACCAGAGACGAAGCACCCTCATGTATTTTACCATATATATCAGTGGGGACATTAGAGAAAACTCCAAGCCTGCTCTCTGTTTCATTCTTCACTGCCCAGCCTGCTTGTAATTAGCCCTGATAAAATCCCTGATTGAGCATTCAGTCTGGCTTTGCTCAGGAATCATTATAGCTGAGTCTGTCTTCTCCGATGTCTTTTTAAGCCCAAGCTTGCCCCCTTCTGGCTCTGCTATGATGATTCAGCTATAATGATTCCCGAGCAAAGCCAAGCTAAATGCTCAGACTGGGATTTTATCAGGGCTGATAACAGGCAGGCTGAGCAGTGAGCAGGGTAGGTGTTTTCTCTAATGTCCCTACTGATATATATGGTAAAATACATGAGGGTGCTTCGTCTCTGGTTCACGTTAAGGTCACATTCTAACATTTTCTTAATAATACGCAAATATTGCATATTTAAGGATATTAGTGTTATCCTTAGATATATCCATATTTCTGTACTCAAGCTCATTATAAAACTACTGCGTGTTTAGAGAACATTAGAAACTGACAGGAATTTCTAAAACAACATTAGGGCCATCTATAAACTTTTTATATAACTGTAAAGGCAAGAGAGAGGAGAGGTTGAAAGAGAAACCTCTTTGCATCTTTACAATCACATCACAATAGGATATTATTATATAATATCATATGAGAGAAGAAAGAAACATGGTGCAGACAAGTATTGTTCCTTACACAGTCTGCTAACCCACCCACATATAAAAAAAACAAAAAAAAACATCCATCATATACAGTAGCAGTACCCAGCAAACATATTACCAAAAGGAATAGCAACTTACTGCATATCAATGATAATATTTATAATATTGACTGCCGGTCAATAAACAAATGTGAAGTTTACATTACATATTAGCCAATGCTTTATGACTTAAGCTGCCCATACATGGTACAATTTTTTCATTTTTTTCCGATTAGATAATTTTTCATTAGATCGAATATAAAGATTTTTCCCACATGTCCAATCGGATTTTTATAGAAAAAACGGGATAATTGTTTGTTTTTCTTGATCAGAAAAATAATATTTTCTACTTTCATTCGATTAGATCATTTTGGTCTAATAAAAGGGAAAATTGAACGTTTTTATTGTACCATGTATGGGCACCATGAGACCCATTATGTAGTGACCCATTGTGCTAAATTCCTTTTTAACCATAGCTATAGAAGTTTTCCATAGTGTTGAATATGTTCAGCTTTGTGGAATACCATCAAAATAAAAATGAGTGTGCCTCCCTTTAGGCTAAATCGTCATCATCACAAAACCAACAGTGGGAGCATAACCCTAAAAATTGAGGAGTGACAGAGCCTTCCACTTCATTCAGAGACCCAACCTCACTGCTGGTGACATTATACAAACATTATCCCCCCTCCTTCCAGAACCTGTATGAGCCAAAAACAATTCCGGGTATAACTCCCTTTGTAATCGGTGAAATAAATGATTCTGATTCTAGTGGGCATGGGAGCATTTCCGGCAAACACCCTTGTCCTGTGTTGTGCGTGAAAAAAAATAAAAGTAAGGTGCTAAGGTAAGTACCCCCACTCCAGCTAATACAGGGGTTTCCAGAGTTCCCTCTCACATTTGTCCAGTATGAAAAACTCAGAGTCAGGAAAGTCTTGGCTGAGAAATATAAATTTGTCATTACTGCTAATATGAAAAGGCAAGTCAACCATGTCAACGTACTACCCGTACGTACGTAAGCCCTTGCCAAGTCTATATACAGAGACTGAGCAAAATACTTGTTAAGCAGAAGAGTTAGAAGTGGATAGACATCTTGCAGAGTAAGTATCTTTAAACTCAAAAGCCAGGGTTACCACTCAGGCAACCACTGTAAAGGCCGGTGGGGAGATTAAGCCTGTCCCCATTCAGGGTTTAAGAAGTCGCTCTCCATAGATCAGAAGAAAGGGGTAACACCCCTCCACCAGAGGTGGACTCGTATAGTACAAGGTGAATAGAGGCGCCAAAAGAGTAAAAATAGATAAAACTTTTAAAACATGGGAAGGCAGGACTTATCTCCTTCAAGTAGACACAAAAATGTATTAACGTTTAAAACATAGAACATTTATTGATACACTCCAAGGTTCTTTCGACACGTTTCGCAGGTATGACCCTGCTTCATCAGGCAATGAGGTAGGAGTATATGGCAAATGCAAGTTTCAGTCTGGGCCAAGTGCCTCTGTCACAGACTGAGATCTGCATTTGCAATATACTCCTACCCCATTGCCTGATGAAGCAGGGTCATACAAAAAAAATGCCTTGCAAAGAACCTTGGAGTGTATCAATACATTTTCTATGTTTTAAACATTAATACATTTTTGTGTTACTTGGAGGAGGTAAGTCCACCACTGCCTTCCCATGTTTTAAACGTTTTATCTATTTTTACTCTTTTGGTGCCTTTGCTCACCTTGTACCAAGGTAATATTGTAGCCTCTTCTTTGAAGATAGAGCCCTGTTATGTGATACTGATGAAGGGCCTGCCTGCTGTGAAGACAAATGATGATGAAATTGCTGTTTGTCCACGGCTCTACAAAATGTTTTTAATATACAATTCTATTTATTTTACTTTCTTACAAACTAGCTGGCTCCCATTTTTTTTATACTGGAAGGCTAGTGTCAGATACCTATTTTGTACTGACCAGTCAAGAGAGTTCACCTTTTCTCCAATATCGTCTGCTGTGTCCTAAAACCAGCAGGTGGCTTAATTTTTGTAGTCTGTCCTGGTCTAGCTGGGCTATGATTATAGTGTATGTAATGAGCCAATGCAGGACCTTCAATACAGATATATATAACAGTGTGTAATATACTATAGATTTATAAGTAATTTATGACATTAACCCTTTCTAAACCTTTTTCCAGATCACCCACATGGGTGATCAAGAAAAAGGATTGGAAACATCTGTCAGGAGGGTCTGTACCTTGCTGCACTAGAGTGAAGAGGTGACCCGGCATCACTGGTAGGGCCGCCATCTTGTGTGCAGTAGTTTCACCCTCTTGCACGAGTGCCATTGTAATTTCATAATTGCATGGAGACTTAGTCCAACACTTTGATCCACATAGGGGGAGGCCGTGCAGGACCAGATCAGGTAGCAGCATCCCTACAATCGGCCAAGATGCAGCAGTGCAATAGGGGAGATATCTGGCGCAGCAGCAGGGAGAAGTCATGCGGGACAGCGGCAATCAGAATGTCCAGGGCTGCCATCAGAATTGGGACATTATAGGGCCCCACACACATCATCAGGACTGCCCCCCCCCCCACGCACTGGCATTAATACTGTAGTGGAAAATAAAATGATCAACGGGGGCATCACTACGTAGTGCACATGCTTAGTAGGCCATGTGAATGCGTACAAGGATATGCTTCACCGGGCAGTTCCTGTGCAGTAAGCCATGACCAACCTGACCCAGAAGTAAGTTCAGGGGGTCACTGCTGACTAATGGAGGGGGACAGAGGAGAACAAGGAGAATGGTGGGCATGAGGAGATCCCACTTAGCATGCTTTCTCCCTCCATTTTTCATTTTAATTTCCACTAATGTATTAGTCCCAGCGAGTGTGTGTGTGTGTGTGTGTGTGTGTGTGTGTGGGGAGGGATGGGGGCGTCACTCTAGCATTAGTTCTCCCCCCTGATGGCAGCCTGAGAATGTCAAACAATCAGAAGAAGGTGACGCTGTGCCAGATTTTATCAGCAAAAGTGCCATCTAGCAGCAGCCACATTTTCCTATGTTGGACAATGCCCAACATTCGTGCTGTAGGGCAAAATGCATAAGCCGGGCATAGTCCGACCAGCTTATGCATTTTGAAGAGGGTTAATAATAGGGTTGTGCTGATGGCCCTGCCTACTTAAAGAGACTCTGTAACAAAAATGTCATCCTTATTTCTTCTATCCTATAAGTTCTAATGTGCTCTGTCTAACTGCAGCCTTTTCTAGTTGCACAGTGGCTGTATTATCTCTGTTATATGATCTTATCTTCTCTCCTCTGTCGGCTCTGTCGGGCTGAGGCAGTTAGGCTGGAATGTGCTGTGCTGCTTGTGATTGGATAGAAGCTATACACACCCTCTCCAGGCCCCCTGCACACTCTGTATGACTCACACACTGAGCTACTCTCAGCCCATCAATTGCTATGTCTTTTGTTTGTAAACACTGCATAAAATGGCAATTACACAAGCCAGGATTGCAGCAGGGAGTGGCAGAAACAGCACAGAGGGGTCAGGAGAACATAATGAATAGAATGGTATGCTTTTTATTGTAAGAATTTTAGAGTACAGATTCTCTTTAATGATGTGTCCTGCATCCAGTCACACCATAAATATAAACAGACAACACTGATTCAGGGAGAGAACTGCACTGCTTGGTGCACCAGTTTCTTCTGTTAATGGGCAATAGGAAACAATGGATCACTAAATGAATGCATAAAAGATAAAACAAATTCCTGTCAGTTTTTTCAGCGTAGCAGCTATTTTGTTCGGTGGAAAGTAGAAGTCAGCTCTCCATTACCTCCGTCTTCCAGGTAAGGCAATCAGAGATGGCCGGTCATTAAAGGGATTTTAAAAGGCTCCTTTAGCAAAACACGATCATCTTTTTCAAGAATTTTCCAAAATATGACTATTGCTGAGCCACTGAGTGCCAGACTATAATTAAAAAAATATGAAAAAACTCACTTTCCTCATTTCACTCACCATGCAATTAGGATTACTTTACATCTAAACTAGTCCTAAACATTGGACTGACAATAACAAGAGAAATGCTTGGCTACAACATGACAGGACCTGCAGATTACAATCTTCCATTGTAGGTCTGTTGGTACATTTTTATGCATGTATTTCAGCGATGCCTTGAAAAATGGAAGACTCTGCTATTTGTATACCTGTGGAGAAGCAGTGATGAATCACTATCCATCACTGAATTATTTGACATAGAACGTGAACAGTGGTTATCAGCTGTAATGCTCTCATCACAAAAACAACAAGTCTAACACTGTGGTAGGTGAAATGTTACTGACACAGTTGTGTAATTTATATCACAACACATTACCAAGGGCTTTGGGGAGATTTCATGCACAGACCATTTGTTATCGTGCCCAAGGAGATCCCATCAGTTGCAAATAGGCAGCAGCTGCACTGCTCATTTGTCTTGCTAGGGTTCATATTCTGACACATCACAAGCAAAAGCATCTTATGTACTGGACATACATGAAACAGCTTTTCAAGAACAAAACACCCCTATTTATTTTTAAATAATAGTGTGCCGCTTAGACGCCAGCCAAACAGTCCATTAACTTGTTTTTGCTGTGCTGCAAATTTTCAATAGCCGTACCCTTCATGTTTTGTACTAATTTAAATGCTTTCCATTTACAATTTTATCATTTTTGTCCTATTTGATTAGCTTCCAAAGAAATAATGTTAAATTCCTTGCAAAACCTTAAAAGGTCAGCAAAACTTATTTCTCACTATGAACACGTCACTGCAGAATTACAATAGAATGCAGTAGTGATTACTTAGATGATCAGTGGAAAGCAAAGAATTCAGAGCTGATTTATAGTATTGCAGATTTTATGCAAATTTTATGCAAACATATTAACTTGAATACGGACCAATCATATGCTTTTCGAGGTGCATATATTTACATAAAACCCTGTTGTCTCCTCAGTGTCTCACCCCAACTACCCCCTAGCTTGTAAGTTTACAAAGGCAGAATCTTACACCTACATTCCTGTTTCTTTTTTAGTAACTTGGTATTTTTTCTTACCTGGGGCCTCTTTCAGTTCCATGTAATTTGTTAGGTCCCTCGGCATCTGCTGTGTCTTCTCCATTGTGCTGCTGCTAGCTCCAAAATATCTGCAACTGGAACTCCAGTCACACTTACTGCACATGTATGGTACTGTCCAATGTCCATGTGCCTCCACGTTTTCACTCCCATCGCTGGGAGCACTTGGCTTATGCATGCTTCTCAAAAGAGTGGACAGCTGCACAAGAGAGGGGACCCAGAGGATGCAGAGGGACCTGACATACTGCGGGGTCTGAAAGAATCGCCAGGTAAGCACAAATCCCCCCTTTGTTAAAGTCCAGTTGTGCTTTAAATGAGCATATACCAGTAATGGTGCTGTTTCAAACCAGACATCATCTGTGTATGTATTTGTGTTGATGCATGTCCTGTTTTTTTAATCTGTACAGCACTTTAGAATATGTTGGCAAAATATCAATAATAATAATATTGGCATACAAATGTTCTCAACTCAGAATTATTTGTATCTCATTAATTGCCAAAGTAAACTGAACAATCACTTTTAAACCAAAGAAAATGAGTATGGAGCTCAATCCACCCTGTTTCCGCTGATGCAGACATCCACAAACGTTTTAAAGTTCATCAAATGAAAAGAGAAAAAAATAATCTCTGGTAAATTTTGTGGGCTGCCTTTAATTTTTCTCTTAATCTTTTCACCATTTCCACTTGCTAATTATGAAATGTCATAATATTAAACTCAAAAGCAGTGCAAGACAACTATCTATTGGTGTCTGCAGGTTGGGCAAGATTAGCGTTCAAGGAAAATAAACTACCTATGCCCAAGTTAGTGGGGCTATCACCTTTAATACTCTAGACTAGGGATGACAAGATACAGCAGATCCCATTCTGTACCTAACTGTGGTAGGAAATGTAAAAAGTCTGAATAGAATGCATTGAAATCTATGGAGGATTGTGTTCAGAATGGTTTCTAGGCTTAATAGCTCCCTGGGCTGATACAAGTGTAACTCCCACTATTAGGTAGACCCTAGTATTAGCCAGAGGCTGCCCCCTGTATAAGGTAGCCAGTTGTAGCTCCACCAGTATGGGTAGTCAGATGACCCCTGCAGTGTACATAGTCCGGTGATCTCTCTACAGTATAAGCAACTAGATGACCCCGCAGTGTAGGCAATCTGTGCAACCCCCCGTTGTGCAGGATATCCCTCCATAGTAAATACAAGAAAAAAGAGACAAATGTCTGGCAATGCTGCAACCTTTATTGCGAAAACTTTGAATACATTTTGGCTGCATTTAACAGTCTAGTGTAAGGGTGCAAAAATCTGGTGGTTAGTGGTGCAGTGGGTGCAGGGCGCTGCTGTGACTTTAATTGCAAAATCTGTGCATGCAGCTTGACTGCAAAGAGTGTAAGGGTGCACAAACCTGGTGGCTTGTGGTGTGGTGGGCGCAGGGCATTGATATGCCTGATGGCCATTTAACCTGAGGTTCTTCAGAGGCAATATCTCTATTGGCGAGCACTACACTGGGCCAAAATGTTGAAGAAGCTGAGGGGGGGGGGGGGGGGGGAGGGCGCAGGGAGGGGGGCCCAGCGGGAGGTCAGTGTGTAGCAAACTTCTGCTGTGTCCATAACTCTGCATATGGAGGGAGTACCGTGAAAGGAGCGGAGCCCGAGGAGAGGGAGGGAGGATAGAAGTTAGGCCTCTCTACCTGAGCCCTCCCCAGCTTCTGCAACAATTTGATCCGGCGCTTCTCTCTGCACCTGCTGCTCCCCCCTGTGGCACTGCACCCCGGGAAGTAACCCACCTCACCCATCCATAGGTATGGGCCTGGATGTGTCCCACCCCTACAAAATACTAGGGTAGCACCACAGAGGCTCTACGGACCTTACTGTATCTGTGGTCCAAGAATGAGACCTCTTAACTAACTTTTGAGTCAGTACAGAGATCACAGCTGCACTGTAATATAGTAAGTATCACCTTGCATTGTTAACTAATAGAAATAAGCTATTAGTAGTACACTTCAGTTTGCGACAGCATTTTAATACATGCCTAAACCCTTTGCAATAATAGCAACATATACAGTGCCACCTTGTGTCTCTATAGCACGTGTATATAAACACACTCACACACTACCTCACTAAACACACTAAACACAGATATATATATATATATATATATATATATATATATATATATATATATATATATATATATATATATATATATATATATATGCTGTATATACAGTTGTGTTAAAAATTATTCACACCTAAAGTGTGACTAGGAAGACTCCTAAATAGCAGTTTAATATTGTGCACCAGGCATATTTGACTCCCTCTCATGTTGCCAAGTATAACCCACTGACCAGTGACCTATGCCCCGAGGGCTCTGTCCCTCTCCTTCATTTATGCACCTCACATGGGAATGTCCTGTCATTAAGTCATATTGGACGCAAATGGTTACATTTTTTGCATGATAGGATGGGTACTCCAGTAACATCAGACCCCCTGCTATGCCTTCTTGGCATTATTCAAGATACAGATCTCCATTCTACAACAAAAGTGTTCATGTCAGAAACCATGTTTGCGGCAAGGCAGGAAATAACCCTAAAGTGGTTATCCCTTAATCCTCCGATCTTAGAAGCTTGATGTAGCAGGGCAGACAGAGGACTCCCCCTGAAAAAACTCATATATGTGCATAAAGATAGAGTGAAATCTTCCTGGTGTGATCAGCACCCATGTATATCAAGAAAATTCGCCATGAGAGGGTGGAGGAACTTTTGTTTTATTTATTTTTCTGCACAGAGCGTTTTTTTTTTTTGCCCCTATGAAGGATCAGTGTAGTGTATGATGAGATCTGTACACTGCAGCTGACAGGCGGTGAGTCATTTATTTTCTTCCTGAGCATATACATATTATGTGAAGTGGAGATGAGCAGTCAGCATTGCACTATTAGGTGGAAGGATCTTGTTGGTGCATCCTGTCGGTCACAGGAGTCTCTTTGCACAACAGATCACTGCTCTCTCCATTGGTTCTCCATTGGTTCTCCTGGGCTTGCTGCATTTCCCCATCAGGTCCTCCTGGACTCTCTGTTCTAATTGGTCCAATTTCTGTATATAAGGTGTGTGTTTTTGATGTTGGTTTAGTGTGGGTCTGATAAATCCGAGGAAAGGCTGCTTGGCCTAAAACATCAGGCTGTTGCTGGATATCAGCCCTGCACTTTTTATTACCTTTTACCATTTTTAATGGATTTTCAATAAAAGAGCTATGTTTTAAAGCTTCAATACTTGGAGGTGCTGATCCTTTTTGAAGACATAAAGATAGAGTGAATACATTCCACTAGATTTGGGATAAAAGGAGAGAAAGATGATGAGTTATTGGGACGTGCAAGAACTATTGCTGTTATTTTAATATACCATGTCTTCAGAAAATGACTGCATGCCGGAAAATGTATCTTTACTACTGTGAATTCTGTATTGCTCTTCTTGTCATCAGTCATTATCAGTCTTGACTTGCAATATTCTGTAATATGTGTGAAGCCTGTTTATTGTTAGTACCCAAGATTTTGGGGGAAAATAAACTTTTCTTCTAGGTGCATCTTATAGTCCAGAGTGTCTTATAGTCTGAAAAATATGGTATTCTGTTTCATATAACTTCCATTAGAAAATAGTTCAAAGCAGATTTTTTTCTCTTTCTTAAAAATGGAGAAAATTGTCAACTGTACACTAGTCCTATGGAACTGACCTATTTAAAAGAGAAACACGGAAACTAAGATAAAGGCCTATCAATAGCTTAGCACAACTCCCTTAATACCCAGAGATGTATGCTATCTGGGCCAAGCGCCTTATGCTATGCATCATTATTTTATATATATGTTCCTGCATTGAGCAAGTTATGTAATTAATGCTGAGTGTGGAAGAATTGGTAAAACCCTGAACTGCACTGTGAGATGAAGCTCAAAGTAGCATGGGTAATGAATGACGTTTAAAAGCTAAATATGCTGATATGTTAATTCACTGTCTCGGTGGCTGCCACTGAACCAGAGGAATTCTGAACATGCCATAGACAGCAACACTGTTTACTCAGCACATACCTCTCTCATCTAAATACCTGACACTGACATTTATGCCTTTATTATATTCTGAAATGGAACATTTCTTTGCACCCTTCTAGAGTGTATTACAAAAACGTGTTTTACACAGATTACCTTGTCTAATAAAAAAAAGCTAAAATGTCTATAAATCTAAGACATTTTGACAGAAGATTGTTTGCACATCTGTAGTGTATATATGGTTTCTGAAGACACATTCAAGATTCTTGTTCTGCTTGCTTCTGCTTTTCTGCCCATACCCAAAAAAGGGCCTGGCTGGATAACAAATTGGTGCAAGTGGATAATGAAATCTCAATAACAATAAACATTGTTAACGAAATTGGTTAATGATAAATATCGTTTTCTCGATTCTAAACACCCACTAATTACCCATCAAACACCCATCAATCACACCCTATCACCACCTGTCACTGTTACCCATCAGATTAGACCCTAATCTGCCCCTTGCGGGACCCAATCAACCGCCCACACACTCAGATTGCCCTCAGATCCCCCCCCCCCCTTATCAATTTGCCAGTGCATTATTTAGATCTGTTCTTCCCTGTAATAACCCACTGATCACCTGTCAATCACCTGTCAATCACCCATCAATCACCCACTGTCACTGCCAAACATCAATCAGCCCCTAACCTGCCCCTTGCGTACAATCTGATCACCCACCCACACCATCAGATCGCCAGCAGACCCGCCGTCAGATCACCTCCCAAGTGCATTGTTTACATCTGTTCTCTCCTCTATACACCCACTAATTACCCATCAATCACCCATCAATCACCCCCTGTCACCACCTGTCACTGCTACCCATCAGATCAGACCCCTATCTGCCCCTAGGGCACCCAATCACCCGCCCACACCCTCAGAACGCCCTCAGACCCCAGCCCTGATCACCTCGCCAGTGCATTGCTTGCATCTATTCCCCCCTCTAATCACACCTTGAGACACCCATCAATCACCTCCTGTCACCACCTGTCACCCCCCAGCACACCTACCCATCAGATCAGGCCCTAATTTGCCCCGTGTGGGCTCCTGATCACTCGGCCAAACCCTCAGATCCCCCTCAGACCCCCTTCCAATCACCTCCCCAGTCCATTGATTGCATCTATTTTCCGCTCTAATCACCCCCTGAGAAACCCATCAATCACCTCCTGTCACCCCCCTAGCACTCCTATCCATCAGATCAGGCCCAATACAACCTGTCATCTACTAGGCCACTCTGTCATCAAAATTTGCAGATGCCTATACCCCTGAACAGTCATTTTGAGGCATTTGGTTTCCAGATTACTCCTCACGGTTTTGGGCCCCTAAAATGCCAGGGCAGTATAGGATCCCCACAAGTGACCCCATTTTAGAAAAAAAGACACCCAAGGTATTCCGTTAGGTGTATGACGAGTTCATAGAAGATTTTATTTTTGTCAAAAGTTAGCGGAAATTGATTTTTATTGTTTTTTTCACAAAGTGTCATTTTCCACTAACTTGTGACAAAAAATAAAATCTTCTATGAACTCACCATACACCTAACGGAATACTTTGGGGTGTCTTCTTTCTAAAATGGGGTCACTTGTGGGGTTCCTATACTGCCCTGGCATTTTAGGGGCCCTAAACCGTGAGTAGTCTAGAAACCAAATGCCTCAAAATGACCTGTGAATAGGACGTTGGGCCCCTTAGCGCACCTAGGCTGCAAAAAAGTGTCACACATGTGGTATCGCGGTACTCAGGAGAAATAGTATAATGTGTTTTGGGGTGTATTTTTACACATACCCATGCTGGGTGGGAGAAATAGCTCTGTTAATGACAATTTGTTGATTTTTTTTACACACAATTGTCCATTTACAGAGATATTTCTCCCACCTAGCATGGGTATGTGTAAAAATACACCCCAAAACACATTATACTACTTCTCCTGAGTACTGCGATACCACATGTGTGACACTTGTTTGCAGCCTAGTTGCGCTAAGGGGCCCAAAGTCCAATGAGTACCTTTAGGATTTCACAGGTCATTTTGAGACATTTGGTTTCAAGACTACTCCTCACGGCTTAGGGCCCATAAAATGCCAGGGCAGTATAGGAACCCCACAAGTGACCCCATTTTAGAAAGAAGACACCCCAAGGTATTTTGTCAGGGGTATGGTGAGTTCATAGAAGATTTTTTTTTCCACAAGTTAGTGGAAAATGACACTTTGTGAAAAAAAAAAAAAATTTCCGCTAACTTGTGACAAAAAATAAAATCTTCTATGAACTCACCATACTACTAATGGAATACCTTGGGGTATCTTCTTTCTAAAATGGGGTCACTTGTGGGGTTCCTATACTGCCTGGGCCTGGGCTATATGTATTGTATACCGCCTGGGCCTGGGCTGCCTGGGCTATATGTATTGTGCCAAGAATAATTCCGGGCATGACCCAGTCATGCTTGGCGAAATAAACGATTCTGATTCTGATTCTGCCCTGGAATTTTAGGGGCCCTAAACCGTGAGGAGTAGTCTAGAAACCAAATGCCGCAAAATGACCTGTGAAATCCTAAAGGTACTCATAGGACGTTGGGCCCCTTAGCGCAGTTAGGGTGCAAAAAAGTGCCACACATGTGGTATCGCTGTACTCAGGAGAAGTAGTATAATGTGTTTTGGGGTGTATTTTTACACATACCCATGCTGGGTGGGAGAAATCTCTCTGTAAATGAACAATTGTGTGTAAAAAAAATCAAAACATTGTCATTTACAGAGATATTTCTCCCATCCACCATGGGTATGTGTAAAAGTACACCCCAAAACACATTATACTAGTTCTCCTGAGTACGGCAATACCACATGTGTGGCACTTTTTTGCAGCCTAACTGCGCTTAGGGGCCCCAAAATGCCAGGACAGTAAACACACCCCACAAATGACCCCATTTTGGAAAGTAGACACTTCAAGGTATTCAGAGAGGGCCATGGTGAGTCCGTGGCAGATTTCATTTTTTTTTTGTCACAAGTTAGCAGAAATGGAAACTTTCTTTTTTTTTTTGTCTCAAAGTGTCATTTTCTGCTAACTTGTGACAAAAAATAAAATCTTCTATGAACTCACCATGCCTCTCAGTGAATATTTGGGGATGTCTTCTTTCCAAAATGGGGTCATTTGGGGGGTATTTATACTATCCTGGAATTTTAGCACCTCATGAAACATGACTTTTTGCACCATAGTTTGTAAACGCTATAACTTTTACCCAAACCAATAAATATACACTAAATGTTTTTTTTTTTTATCAAAGACATGTAGCACAATAAATTTGGACAAAATGTATACATAAATTTTACTTTATTTGACAATATCATTATTTTTTTTACAAAATTCATGTCTTTTTTGATGAATATAATAAAAAACTTAAAATCACAGCAGCAATCAAATAGCACCAAAAGAAAGCTGTATTAGTGACAAGAAAAGGAGGGAAAATTCATTTAGGTGGTAGGTTGTATGACCGAGCAATAAACCATTAAAGCTGCAGTGGTCTGAATGGAAAAAAAGGCTCTGGTCCTTAAGGGGTATACAGACTGTGGTCCTCAATGGTTAAAGTGGCAATATTAAAATCTCTAAACTAAAAATGAAAGTACCTACTCTTGTAAGAACATTTGAAACATTCCCTGTGTGTAAAAACATTTACTTTAAATGCATAGAGCAGTAAAAGTGTGTACAGCTGAGAGATAAAATTACACTTGTGATTAGTCACAGATGAGTGCGGAATTGACAAGCTTGACATTAAATTACATACAGGGTGGATTTTTCTCTGTATTCCTTTTGTGCAAGAGTTCTGGTCCATTTTAACCACTTGCCGACCGCCTACTTCATATTGGCGGCGGCAAAGTGGCAGCCCCAGGACCACGTAACGCAGATTGGCGTCAGGTCCTGGGGCACTCTCTGGCCGGGGATCGCGCGCTGGGATGCGCGCGCATCCGCCGGCAATAGGCTCCGCCCACCTGCGACGTCAACCCGCCGGCCAATCGGAAGCGCCGGCGGGTTGTTAACCCGACGATCGCCGGATAGGAAGCGTATAATACGCTTTGTAATGTTTACAAAGTAAATTATACAGGCTGCCTCCTGCCCTGGTGGTCCCAGTGTCCGAGGGACCACCAGGGCAGGCTGCAGCCACCCTAGTCTGCACCCAAACATACTAATCTGCCCCCCCCTGCCCCCTGATCGCCCACAGTACCCCTCAGACCCCCCCCTGCCCACCCCCCAGACCACCGTTTGCACACAATCACCCCCCTAATCACCCATCAATCACTCCCTGTCACTATCTGTCAACGCTATTTTTTTTTTTTAGTCCCTAAACTGCCCCCTGCTCCCTCCTGATCACCCCCCCACCCCTCAGATTCTCCCCAGACCCCCCCAGACCCTCCCCCTGTGTACTGTATGCATCTATCCCCCCTGATCACCTGTCAATCACCTGTCAATCACCTGTCAATCACCCGTCAATCACCCCCTGTCACTGCCACCCATCAATCAGCCCCTAACCTGCCCCTTGCGGGCAATCTGATCCCCCACCCACACCAATAGATCGCCCGCAGATCCGACATCAGATCACCTCCCAAATCCATTGTTTACATCTATTCTCTCCTCTAAACACCCACTAATTACCCATCAATCACCCATCAATCACCCCCTATCACCACCTGTCACTTTTACCTATCAGATTAGACCCTTGCGGGCACCCAATCACCCGCCCACACGCTCAGATTGCCCTCAAACCCCCCCCCTTATCGATTCGCCAGTGCATTATTTACATCCGTTCTTTCCTGTAATAACCCACTGATCACCTGTCAATCACCCCCTGTCACTGCCACCCATCAATCACCCCCTGTCACTGCCACCCATCAATCAGCCCCTAACCTGCCCCTTGCGGGCAATCTGATCACCCACCCACACCAATAGATCGCCCGCAGATCCGACATCAGATCACCTCCCAAATCCATTGTTTACATCTATTCTCTCCTCTAAACACCCACTAATTACCCATCAATCACCCATCAATCACCCCCTATCACCACCTGTCACTGTTACCCATCAGATTAGACCCTTGCGGGCACCCAATCACCCGCCCACACGCTCAGATTGCCCTCAGACCCCCGCCTTATCAATTCGCCAGTGCAATATTTACATCTGTTATTCCCTGTAATAACCCACTGATCACCTGTCAATCACCTGTCAATCACCCATCAATCACCCACTGTCACTGCCAAACATCAATCAGCCCCTAACCTGCCCCTTGCGGACAATCTGATCACCCACCCACACCATCAGATCGCCAGCAGACCCGCCGTCAGATCACCTCCCAAGTGCATTGTTTACATCTGTTCTCTCCTCTATACACCCACTAATTACCCATCAATCACCCATCAATCACCCCCTGTCACCACCTGTCACTGCTACCCATCAGATCAGACCCCTATCTGCCCCTAGGGCACCCAATCACCCGCCCACACCCTCAGAACGCCCTCAGACCCCAGCCCTGATCACCTCGCCAGTGCATTGCTTGCATCTATTCCCCCCTCTAATCACACCTTGAGACACCCATCAATCACCTCCTGTCACCACCTGTCACCCCCCAGCACACCTACCCATCAGATCAGGCCCTAATTTGCCCCGTGTGGGCTCCTGATCACTCGGCCAAACCCTCAGATCCCCCTCAGACCCCCTTCCAATCACCTCCCCAGTCCATTGATTGCATCTATTTTCCGCTCTAATCACCCCCTGAGAAACCCATCAATCACCTCCTGTCACCCCCCTAGCACTCCTATCCATCAGATCAGGCCCAATACAACCTGTCATCTACTAGGCCACCCTGTCATCAAAATTTGCAGATGCCTATACCCCTGAACAGTCATTTTGAGGCATTTGGTTTCCAGATTACTCCTCACGGTTTTGGGCCCCTAAAATGCCAGGGCAGTATAGGAACCCCACAAGTGACCCCATTTTAGAAAAAAAGACACCCAAGGTATTCCGTTAGGTGTATGACGAGTTCATAGAAGATTTTATTTTTGTCAAAAGTTAGCGGAAATTGATTTTTATTGTTTTTTTCACAAAGTGTCATTTTCCACTAACTTGTGACAAAAAATAAAATCTTCTATGAACTCACCATACACCTAACGGAATACTTTGGGGTGTCTTCTTTCTAAAATGGGGTCACTTGTGGGGTTCCTATACTGCCCTGGCATTTTAGGGGCCCTAAACCGTGAGTAGTCTAGAAACCAAATGCCTCAAAATGACCTGTGAATAGGACGTTGGGCCCCTTAGCGCACCTAGGCTGCAAAAAAGTGTCACACATGTGGTATCGCGGTACTCAGGAGAAATAGTATAATGTGTTTTGGGGTGTATTTTTACACATACCCATGCTGGGTGGGAGAAATAGCTCTGTTAATGACAATTTGTTGATTTTTTTTACACACAATTGTCCATTTACAGAGATATTTCTCCCACCTAGCATGGGTATGTGTAAAAATACACCCCAAAACACATTATACTACTTCTCCTGAGTACTGCGATACCACATGTGTGACACTTGTTTGCAGCCTAGTTGCGCTAAGGGGCCCAAAGTCCAATGAGTACCTTTAGGATTTCACAGGTCATTTTGAGACATTTGGTTTCAAGACTACTCCTCACGGCTTAGGGCCCATAAAATGCCAGGGCAGTATAGGAACCCCACAAGTGACCCCATTTTAGAAAGAAGACACCCCAAGGTATTTTGTCAGGGGTATGGTGAGTTCATAGAAGATTTTTTTTTCCACAAGTTAGTGGAAAATGACACTTTGTGAAAAAAAAAAAAATTTCCGCTAACTTGTGACAAAAAATAAAATCTTCTATGAACTCACCATACTACTAATGGAATACCTTGGGGTATCTTCTTTCTAAAATGGGGTCACTTGTGGGGTTCCTATACTGCCTGGGCCTGGGCTATATGTATTGTATACCGCCTGGGCCTGGGCTGCCTGGGCTATATGTATTGTGCCAAGAATAATTCCGGGCATGACCCAGTCATGCTTGGCGAAATAAACGATTCTGATTCTGATTCTGCCCTGGAATTTTAGGGGCCCTAAACCGTGAGGAGTAGTCTAGAAACCAAATGCCGCAAAATGACCTGTGAAATCCTAAAGGTACTCATAGGACGTTGGGCCCCTTAGCGCAGTTAGGGTGCAAAAAAGTGCCACACATGTGGTATCGCTGTACTCAGGAGAAGTAGTATAATGTGTTTTGGGGTGTATTTTTACACATACCCATGCTGGGTGGGAGAAATCTCTCTGTAAATGAACAATTGTGTGTAAAAAAAATCAAAACATTGTCATTTACAGAGATATTTCTCCCATCCACCATGGGTATGTGTAAAAGTACACCCCAAAACACATTATACTAGTTCTCCTGAGTACGGCAATACCACATGTGTGGCACTTTTTTGCAGCCTAACTGCGCTTAGGGGCCCCAAAATGCCAGGACAGTAAACACACCCCACAAATGACCCCATTTTGGAAAGTAGACACTTCAAGGTATTCAGAGAGGGCCATGGTGAGTCCGTGGCAGATTTCATTTTTTTTTTGTCACAAGTTAGCAGAAATGGAAACTTTCTTTTTTTTTTTGTCTCAAAGTGTCATTTTCTGCTAACTTGTGACAAAAAATAAAATCTTCTATGAACTCACCATGCCTCTCAGTGAATATTTGGGGATGTCTTCTTTCCAAAATGGGGTCATTTGGGGGGTATTTATACTATCCTGGAATTTTAGCACCTCATGAAACATGACTTTTTGCACCATAGTTTGTAAACGCTATAACTTTTACCCAAACCAATAAATATACACTAAATGTTTTTTTTTTTTATCAAAGACATGTAGCACAATAAATTTGGACAAAATGTATACATAAATTTTACTTTATTTGACAATATCATTATTTTTTTTACAAAATTCATGTCTTTTTTGATGAATATAATAAAAAACTTAAAATCACAGCAGCAATCAAATAGCACCAAAAGAAAGCTGTATTAGTGACAAGAAAAGGAGGGAAAATTCATTTAGGTGGTAGGTTGTATGACCGAGCAATAAACCATTAAAGCTGCAGTGGTCTGAATGGAAAAAAAGGCTCTGGTCCTTAAGGGGTATACAGACTGTGGTCCTCAATGGTTAAAGTGGCAATATTAAAATCTCTAAACTAAAAATGAAAGTACCTACTCTTGTAAGAACATTTGAAACATTCCCTGTGTGTAAAAACATTTACTTTAAATGCATAGAGCAGTAAAAGTGTGTACAGCTGAGAGATAAAATTACACTTGTGATTAGTCACAGATGAGTGCGGAATTGACAAGCTTGACATTAAATTACATACAGGGTGGATTTTTCTCTGTATTCCTTTTGTGCAAGAGTTCTGGTCCATTTTAACCACTTGCCGACCGCCTACTTCATATTGGCGGCGGCAAAGTGGCAGCCCCAGGACCACGTAACGCAGATTGGCGTCAGGTCCTGGGGCACTCTCTGGCCGGGGATCGCGCGCTGGGATGCGCGCGCATCCGCCGGCAATAGGCTCCGCCCACCTGCGACGTCAACCCGCCGGCCAATCGGAAGCGCCGGCGGGTTGTTAACCCGACGATCGCCGGATAGGAAGCGTATAATACGCTTTGTAATGTTTACAAAGTAAATTATACAGGCTGCCTCCTGCCCTGGTGGTCCCAGTGTCCGAGGGACCACCAGGGCAGGCTGCAGCCACCCTAGTCTGCACCCAAACATACTAATCTGCCCCCCCCTGCCCCCTGATCGCCCACAGTACCCCTCAGACCCCCCCCCTGCCCACCCCCCAGACCACCGTTTGCACACAATCACCCCCCTAATCACCCATCAATCACTCCCTGTCACTATCTGTCAACGCTATTTTTTTTTTTTAGTCCCTAAACTGCCCCCTGCTCCCTCCTGATCACCCCCCCACCCCTCAGATTCTCCCCAGACCCCCCCAGACCCTCCCCCTGTGTACTGTATGCATCTATCCCCCCTGATCACCTGTCAATCACCTGTCAATCACCTGTCAATCACCCGTCAATCACCCCCTGTCACTGCCACCCATCAATCAGCCCCTAACCTGCCCCTTGCGGGCAATCTGATCCCCCACCCACACCAATAGATCGCCCGCAGATCCGACATCAGATCACCTCCCAAATCCATTGTTTACATCTATTCTCTCCTCTAAACACCCACTAATTACCCATCAATCACCCATCAATCACCCCCTATCACCACCTGTCACTTTTACCTATCAGATTAGACCCTTGCGGGCACCCAATCACCCGCCCACACGCTCAGATTGCCCTCAAACCCCCCCCCCTTATCGATTCGCCAGTGCATTATTTACATCCGTTCTTTCCTGTAATAACCCACTGATCACCTGTCAATCACCCCCTGTCACTGCCACCCATCAATCACCCCCTGTCACTGCCACCCATCAATCAGCCCCTAACCTGCCCCTTGCGGGCAATCTGATCACCCACCCACACCAATAGATCGCCCGCAGATCCGACATCAGATCACCTCCCAAATCCATTGTTTACATCTATTCTCTCCTCTAAACACCCACTAATTACCCATCAATCACCCATCAATCACCCCCTATCACCACCTGTCACTGTTACCCATCAGATTAGACCCTTGCGGGCACCCAATCACCCGCCCACACGCTCAGATTGCCCTCAGACCCCCGCCTTATCAATTCGCCAGTGCAATATTTACATCTGTTATTCCCTGTAATAACCCACTGATCACCTGTCAATCACCTGTCAATCACCCATCAATCACCCACTGTCACTGCCAAACATCAATCAGCCCCTAACCTGCCCCTTGCGGACAATCTGATCACCCACCCACACCATCAGATCGCCAGCAGACCCGCCGTCAGATCACCTCCCAAGTGCATTGTTTACATCTGTTCTCTCCTCTATACACCCACTAATTACCCATCAATCACCCATCAATCACCCCCTGTCACCACCTGTCACTGCTACCCATCAGATCAGACCCCTATCTGCCCCTAGGGCACCCAATCACCCGCCCACACCCTCAGAACGCCCTCAGACCCCAGCCCTGATCACCTCGCCAGTGCATTGCTTGCATCTATTCCCCCCTCTAATCACACCTTGAGACACCCATCAATCACCTCCTGTCACCACCTGTCACCCCCCAGCACACCTACCCATCAGATCAGGCCCTAATTTGCCCCGTGTGGGCTCCTGATCACTCGGCCAAACCCTCAGATCCCCCTCAGACCCCCTTCCAATCACCTCCCCAGTCCATTGATTGCATCTATTTTCCGCTCTAATCACCCCCTGAGAAACCCATCAATCACCTCCTGTCACCCCCCTAGCACTCCTATCCATCAGATCAGGCCCAATACAACCTGTCATCTACTAGGCCACCCTGTCATCAAAATTTGCAGATGCCTATACCCCTGAACAGTCATTTTGAGGCATTTGGTTTCCAGATTACTCCTCACGGTTTTGGGCCCCTAAAATGCCAGGGCAGTATAGGAACCCCACAAGTGACCCCATTTTAGAAAAAAAGACACCCAAGGTATTCCGTTAGGTGTATGACGAGTTCATAGAAGATTTTATTTTTGTCAAAAGTTAGCGGAAATTGATTTTTATTGTTTTTTTCACAAAGTGTCATTTTCCACTAACTTGTGACAAAAAATAAAATCTTCTATGAACTCACCATACACCTAACGGAATACTTTGGGGTGTCTTCTTTCTAAAATGGGGTCACTTGTGGGGTTCCTATACTGCCCTGGCATTTTAGGGGCCCTAAACCGTGAGTAGTCTAGAAACCAAATGCCTCAAAATGACCTGTGAATAGGACGTTGGGCCCCTTAGCGCACCTAGGCTGCAAAAAAGTGTCACACATGTGGTATCGCGGTACTCAGGAGAAATAGTATAATGTGTTTTGGGGTGTATTTTTACACATACCCATGCTGGGTGGGAGAAATAGCTCTGTTAATGACAATTTGTTGATTTTTTTTACACACAATTGTCCATTTACAGAGATATTTCTCCCACCTAGCATGGGTATGTGTAAAAATACACCCCAAAACACATTATACTACTTCTCCTGAGTACTGCGATACCACATGTGTGACACTTGTTTGCAGCCTAGTTGCGCTAAGGGGCCCAAAGTCCAATGAGTACCTTTAGGATTTCACAGGTCATTTTGAGACATTTGGTTTCAAGACTACTCCTCACGGCTTAGGGCCCATAAAATGCCAGGGCAGTATAGGAACCCCACAAGTGACCCCATTTTAGAAAGAAGACACCCCAAGGTATTTTGTCAGGGGTATGGTGAGTTCATAGAAGATTTTTTTTTCCACAAGTTAGTGGAAAATGACACTTTGTGAAAAAAAAAAAAATTTCCGCTAACTTGTGACAAAAAATAAAATCTTCTATGAACTCACCATACTACTAATGGAATACCTTGGGGTATCTTCTTTCTAAAATGGGGTCACTTGTGGGGTTCCTATACTGCCTGGGCCTGGGCTATATGTATTGTATACCGCCTGGGCCTGGGCTGCCTGGGCTATATGTATTGTGCCAAGAATAATTCCGGGCATGACCCAGTCATGCTTGGCGAAATAAACGATTCTGATTCTGATCCTGCCCTGGAATTTTAGGGGCCCTAAACCGTGAGGAGTAGTCTAGAAACCAAATGCCGCAAAATGACCTGTGAAATCCTAAAGGTACTCATAGGACGTTGGGCCCCTTAGCGCAGTTAGGGTGCAAAAAAGTGCCACACATGTGGTATCGCTGTACTCAGGAGAAGTAGTATAATGTGTTTTGGGGTGTATTTTTACACATACCCATGCTGGGTGGGAGAAATATATCTGTAAATGAACAATTGTGTGTAAAAAAAATCAAAACATTGTCATTTACAGAGATATTTCTCCCATCCACCATGGGTATGTGTAAAAGTACACCCCAAAACACATTATACTAGTTCTCCTGAGTACGGCAATACCACATGTGTGGCACTTTTTTGCAGCCTAACTGCGCTTAGGGGCCCCAAAATGCCAGGACAGTAAACACACCCCACAAATGACCCCATTTTGGAAAGTAGACACTTCAAGGTATTCAGAGAGGGCCATGGTGAGTCCGTGGCAGATTTCATTTTTTTTTTGTCACAAGTTAGCAGAAATGGAAACTTTCTTTTTTTTTTTGTCTCAAAGTGTCATTTTCTGCTAACTTGTGACAAAAAATAAAATCTTCTATGAACTCACCATGCCTCTCAGTGAATATTTGGGGATGTCTTCTTTCCAAAATGGGGTCATTTGGGGGGTATTTATACTATCCTGGAATTTTAGCACTTCATGAAACATGACTTTTTGCACCATAGTTTGTAAACGCTATAACTTTTACCCAAACCAATAAATATACACTAAATGTTTTTTTTTTTTATCAAAGACATGTAGCACAATAAATTTGGACAAAATGTATACATAAATTTTACTTTATTTGACAATATCATTATTTTTTTTACAAAATTCATGTCTTTTTTGATGAATATAATAAAAAACTTAAAATCACAGCAGCAATCAAATAGCACCAAAAGAAAGCTGTATTAGTGACAAGAAAAGGAGGGAAAATTCATTTAGGTGGTAGGTTGTATGACCGAGCAATAAACCATTAAAGCTGCAGTGGTCTGAATGGAAAAAAAGGCTCTGGTCCTTAAGGGGTATACAGACTGTGGTCCTCAATGGTTAAAGTGGCAATATTAAAATCTCTAAACTAAAAATGAAAGTACCTACTCTTGTAAGAACATTTGAAACATTCCCTGTGTGTAAAAACATTTACTTTAAATGCATAGAGCAGTAAAAGTGTGTACAGCTGAGAGATAAAATTACACTTGTGATTAGTCACAGATGAGTGAGGAATTGACAAGCTTGACATTAAATTACATACAGGGTGGATTTTTCTCTGTATTCCTTTTGTGCAAGAGTTCTGGTCCATTTTAACCACTTGCCGACCGCCTACTTCATATTGGCGGCGGCAAAGTGGCAGCCCCAGGACCACGTAACGCAGATTGGCGTCAGGTCCTGGGGCACTCTCTGGCCGGGGATCGCGCGCTGGGATGCGCGCGCATCCGCCGGCAATAGGCTCCGCCCACCTGCGACGTCAACCCGCCGGCCAATCGGAAGCGCCGGCGGGTTGTTAACCCGACGATCGCCGGATAGGAAGCGTATAATACGCTTTGTAATGTTTACAAAGTAAATTATACAGGCTGCCTCCTGCCCTGGTGGTCCCAGTGTCCGAGGGACCACCAGGGCAGGCTGCAGCCACCCTAGTCTGCACCCAAACATACTAATCTGCCCCCCCCTGCCCCCTGATCGCCCACAGTACCCCTCAGACCCCCCCCCCTGCCCACCCCCCAGACCACCGTTTGCACACAATCACCCCCCTAATCACCCATCAATCACTCCCTGTCACTATCTGTCAACGCTATTTTTTTTTTTTAGTCCCTAAACTGCCCCCTGCTCCCTCCTGATCACCCCCCCACCCCTCAGATTCTCCCCAGACCCCCCCAGACCCTCCCCCCCTGTGTACTGTATGCATCTATCCCCCCTGATCACCTGTCAATCACCTGTCAATCACCCGTCAATCACCCCCTGTCACTGCCACCCATCAATCAGCCCCTAACCTGCCCCTTGCGGGCAATCTGATCCCCCACCCACACCAATAGATCGCCCGCAGATCCGACATCAGATCACCTCCCAAATCCATTGTTTACATCTATTCTCTCCTCTAAACACCCACTAATTACCCATCAATCACCCATCAATCACCCCCTATCACCACCTGTCACTTTTACCTATCAGATTAGACCCTTGCGGGCACCCAATCACCCGCCCACACGCTCAGATTGCCCTCAAACCCCCCCCTTATCGATTCGCCAGTGCATCATTTACATCCGTTCTTTCCTGTAATAACCCACTGATCACCTGTCAATCACCCCCTGTCACTGCCACCCATCAATCACCCCCTGTCACTGCCACCCATCAATCAGCCCCTAACCTGCCCCTTGCGGGCAATCTGATCACCCACCCACACCAATAGATCGCCCGCAGATCCGACATCAGATCACCTCCCAAATCCATTGTTTACATCTATTCTCTCCTCTAAACACCCACTAATTACCCATCAATCACCCATCAATCACCCCCTATCACCACCTGTCACTGTTACCCATCAGATTAGACCCTTGCGGGCACCCAATCACCCGCCCACACGCTCAGATTGCCCTCAGACCCCCGCCTTATCAATTCGCCAGTGCAATATTTACATCTGTTATTCCCTGTAATAACCCACTGATCACCTGTCAATCACCTGTCAATCACCCATCAATCACCCACTGTCACTGCCAAACATCAATCAGCCCCTAACCTGCCCCTTGCGGACAATCTGATCACCCACCCACACCATCAGATCGCCAGCAGACCCGCCGTCAGATCACCTCCCAAGTGCATTGTTTACATCTGTTCTCTCCTCTATACACCCACTAATTACCCATCAATCACCCATCAATCACCCCCTGTCACCACCTGTCACTGCTACCCATCAGATCAGACCCCTATCTGCCCCTAGGGCACCCAATCACCCGCCCACACCCTCAGAACGCCCTCAGACCCCAGCCCTGATCACCTCGCCAGTGCATTGCTTGCATCTATTCCCCCCTCTAATCACACCTTGAGACACCCATCAATCACCTCCTGTCACCACCTGTCACCCCCCAGCACACCTACCCATCAGATCAGGCCCTAATTTGCCCCGTGTGGGCTCCTGATCACTCGGCCAAACCCTCAGATCCCCCTCAGACCCCCTTCCAATCACCTCCCCAGTCCATTGATTGCATCTATTTTCCGCTCTAATCACCCCCTGAGAAACCCATCAATCACCTCCTGTCACCCCCCTAGCACTCCTATCCATCAGATCAGGCCCAATACAACCTGTCATCTACTAGGCCACCCTGTCATCAAAATTTGCAGATGCCTATACCCCTGAACAGTCATTTTGAGGCATTTGGTTTCCAGATTACTCCTCACGGTTTTGGGCCCCTAAAATGCCAGGGCAGTATAGGAACCCCACAAGTGACCCCATTTTAGAAAAAAAGACACCCAAGGTATTCCGTTAGGTGTATGACGAGTTCATAGAAGATTTTATTTTTGTCAAAAGTTAGCGGAAATTGATTTTTATTGTTTTTTTCACAAAGTGTCATTTTCCACTAACTTGTGACAAAAAATAAAATCTTCTATGAACTCACCATACACCTAACGGAATACTTTGGGGTGTCTTCTTTCTAAAATGGGGTCACTTGTGGGGTTCCTATACTGCCCTGGCATTTTAGGGGCCCTAAACCGTGAGTAGTCTAGAAACCAAATGCCTCAAAATGACCTGTGAATAGGACGTTGGGCCCCTTAGCGCACCTAGGCTGCAAAAAAGTGTCACACATGTGGTATCGCGGTACTCAGGAGAAATAGTATAATGTGTTTTGGGGTGTATTTTTACACATACCCATGCTGGGTGGGAGAAATAGCTCTGTTAATGACAATTTGTTGATTTTTTTTACACACAATTGTCCATTTACAGAGATATTTCTCCCACCTAGCATGGGTATGTGTAAAAATACACCCCAAAACACATTATACTACTTCTCCTGAGTACTGCGATACCACATGTGTGACACTTGTTTGCAGCCTAGTTGCGCTAAGGGGCCCAAAGTCCAATGAGTACCTTTAGGATTTCACAGGTCATTTTGAGACATTTGGTTTCAAGACTACTCCTCACGGCTTAGGGCCCATAAAATGCCAGGGCAGTATAGGAACCCCACAAGTGACCCCATTTTAGAAAGAAGACACCCCAAGGTATTTTGTCAGGGGTATGGTGAGTTCATAGAAGATTTTTTTTTCCACAAGTTAGTGGAAAATGACACTTTGTGAAAAAAAAAAAAAAATTCCGCTAACTTGTGACAAAAAATAAAATCTTCTATGAACTCACCATACTACTAATGGAATACCTTGGGGTATCTTCTTTCTAAAATGGGGTCACTTGTGGGGTTCCTATACTGCCTGGGCCTGGGCTATATGTATTGTATACCGCCTGGGCCTGGGCTGCCTGGGCTATATGTATTGTGCCAAGAATAATTCCGGGCATGACCCAGTCATGCTTGGCGAAATAAACGATTCTGATTCTGATTCTGCCCTGGAATTTTAGGGGCCCTAAACCGTGAGGAGTAGTCTAGAAACCAAATGCCGCAAAATGACCTGTGAAATCCTAAAGGTACTCATAGGACGTTGGGCCCCTTAGCGCAGTTAGGGTGCAAAAAAGTGCCACACATGTGGTATCGCTGTACTCAGGAGAAGTAGTATAATGTGTTTTGGGGTGTATTTTTACACATACCCATGCTGGGTGGGAGAAATCTCTCTGTAAATGAACAATTGTGTGTAAAAAAAATCAAAACATTGTCATTTACAGAGATATTTCTCCCATCCACCATGGGTATGTGTAAAAGTACACCCCAAAACACATTATACTAGTTCTCCTGAGTACGGCAATACCACATGTGTGGCACTTTTTTGCAGCCTAACTGCGCTTAGGGGCCCCAAAATGCCAGGACAGTAAACACACCCCACAAATGACCCCATTTTGGAAAGTAGACACTTCAAGGTATTCAGAGAGGGCCATGGTGAGTCCGTGGCAGATTTCATTTTTTTTTTGTCACAAGTTAGCAGAAATGGAAACTTTCTTTTTTTTTTGTCTCAAAGTGTCATTTTCTGCTAACTTGTGACAAAAAATAAAATCTTCTATGAACTCACCATGCCTCTCAGTGAATATTTGGGGATGTCTTCTTTCCAAAATGGGGTCATTTGGGGGGTATTTATACTATCCTGGAATTTTAGCACCTCATGAAACATGACTTTTTGCACCATAGTTTGTAAACGCTATAACTTTTACCCAAACCAATAAATATACACTAAATGTTTTTTTTTTTTATCAAAGACATGTAGCACAATAAATTTGGACAAAATGTATACATAAATTTTACTTTATTTGACAATATCATTATTTTTTTTACAAAATTCATGTCTTTTTTGATGAATATAATAAAAAACTTAAAATCACAGCAGCAATCAAATAGCACCAAAAGAAAGCTGTATTAGTGACAAGAAAAGGAGGGAAAATTCATTTAGGTGGTAGGTTGTATGACCGAGCAATAAACCATTAAAGCTGCAGTGGTCTGAATGGAAAAAAAGGCTCTGGTCCTTAAGGGGTATACAGACTGTGGTCCTCAATGGTTAAAGTGGCAATATTAAAATCTCTAAACTAAAAATGAAAGTACCTACTCTTGTAAGAACATTTGAAACATTCCCTGTGTGTAAAAACATTTACTTTAAATGCATAGAGCAGTAAAAGTGTGTACAGCTGAGAGATAAAATTACACTTGTGATTAGTCACAGATGAGTGAGGAATTGACAAGCTTGACATTAAATTACATACAGGGTGGATTTTTCTCTGTATTCCTTTTGTGCAAGAGTTCTGGTCCATTTTAACCACTTGCCGACCGCCTACTTCATATTGGCGGCGGCAAAGTGGCAGCCCCAGGACCACGTAACGCAGATTGGCGTCAGGTCCTGGGGCACTCTCTGGGCAATCACCCCCTGTCATTGCCACCCATCAATCACCCCCTGTCACTGCCACCCATCAATCAGCCCCTAACCTGCCCCTTGCGGGCAATCTGATCACCCACCCACACCAATAGATCGCCCGCAGATCCGACATCAGATCACCTCCCAAGTGCAGTGTTTACATCTCTTCTCTCCTCTAAACACCCACTAATTACCCATCAATCACCCCCTATCACCACCTGTCACTGTTACCCATCAGATTAGACCCTAATCTGCCCCTTGCGGGCACCCAATCACCCGCCCACACCTCAGAACGCCCTCAGACCCCAGCCCTGATCACCTCGCTAGTGCATTGCTTGCATCTATTTCCCCCCTCTAATCACACCTTGAGACACCCATAAATCACCTCCTGTCACCCCCTAGCACACCTACCCATCACATCAGGCCCTAATTTGCCCCCGTGTGGGCTCCTGATCACTCGGCCAAACCCTCAGATCCCCCTCAGACCCCCTTCCGATCACCTCCCCAGTGCATTGATTGCATCTATTTTCCCCTCTAACCGCCCCCTGAGACACCCATCAATCACCTCCTGTCACCCCCCTAGCACTCCTATCCATCAGATCAGGCCCAATACATCCTGTCATCTAAGAGGCCACCCTGCTTATGACCGTTTCCACAAAATTTGCCCATTCATAGACCACCTGTCATCAAAATTTGCAGATGCTTATACCCCTGAACAGTCATTTTGAGAAATTTGGTTTCCAGACTACTCACAGTTTTGGGCCCGTAAAATGCCAGGGCAGTATAGGAACCCCACAAGTGACCCCATTTTAGAAAGAAGACACCCCAAGGTATTCTGTTAGGTGTATGATGAGTTCATAGAAGGTTTTATTTTTTGTCAAAAGTTAGCGGAAATTGGATTTTTATTGTTTTTTTCACAAAGTGTCATTTTTCACTAACTTGTGACAAAAAATTAAATCTTCTATGAACTCACCATACCCCTAACGGAATACCTTGGGGTGTCTTCTTTCTAAAATGGGGTCACTTGTGGGGTTCCTATACTGCCCTGGCATTTTAGGGGCCTAAACCGTGGGGAGTAGTCTAGAAAACAAATGCCTCAAAATGACCTGTGAATAGGACGTTGGGCCCCTTAGCGCACCTAGGCTGCAAAAAAGTGTCACACATGTAGTATCGCCATACTCAGGAGAAGTAGTATAATGTGTTTTGTGGTGTATTTTTACACATACCCATGCTGGGTGGGAGAAATCTCTCTGTAAATGGACAATTGTGTGTAAAAAAAAATCAAAAATGTGTCATTTACAGAGATATTTCTCCCACCCAGCATGGTTATATGTAAAAATACACCACAAAACACATTATACTACTTCTTCTGAGTACGGCGATACCACATGTGTGACACTTTTTTGCAGCCTAACTGTGCTAAGGGGCCCAAAGTCCAATGAGTACCTTTAGGATTTCACAGGTCATTTTGAGACATTTGGGTTCAAGACTACTCCTCACGGTTTAGGGCCCCTAAAATGCCAGGGCAGTATTGGAACCCCACAAATGACCCCATTCTAGAAAGAAGACACCCCAAGGTATTCTGTTAGGTGTATGATGAGTTCATAGAAGATTTTATTTTTTGTCAAAAGTTAGCGGAAATTGGATTTTTATTGTTTTTTTCACAAAGTGTCATTTTTCACTAACTTGTGACAAAAAATAAAATCTTCTATGAACTCACCATACCCCTAACGGAATACCTTGGGGTGTCTTCTTTCTAAAATGGGGTCACTTGTGGGGTTCCTATACTGCCCTGGCATTTTAGGGGCCCTAAACCGTGAGGAGTAGTCTAGAATCCAAATGCCTCAAAATGACCTGTGAATAGGACGTTAGGCCCCTTAGCGCACCTAGGTTGCAAAAAAGTGTCACACATGTGGTATCGCCGTACTCAGAAGAAGTAGTATAATGTGTTTTGGGGTGTATTTTTATACATACCCATGCTGGGTGGGAGAAATCTCTCTGTAAATGGACAATTGTGTGTAAAACAAATCAAATAATTGTCATTTACAGAGATATTTCTCCCACCTAGCATCTGTTTGTGTAAAAATACACCCCAAAACACATTATACTACTTCTCCTGAGTACGGCGGTACCACATGTGTGGCACTTTTTTGCACCCTAAGTGCGCTAAGGGGCCCAAAGTCCAATGAGTACCTTTAGGATTTCACAGGTCATTTTGCGACATTTGGTTTCAAGACTACTCCTCACGGTTTAGGGCCCCTAAAATGCCAGGGCAGTATAGGAACCCCACAAATGACCCCATTTTAGAAAGAAGACACCCCAAGGTATTCCGTTAGGAGTATGGTGAGTTCATAGAAGATTTTATTTTTGTCACAAGTTAGCGGAAAATGACACTTTGTGAAAAAAAAACAATTAAAATCAATTTCCGCTAACTTTTGACAAAAAAAAATCTTCTATGAACTCACCATACTCCTAATGGAATACCTTGGGGTGTCTTCTGTCTAAAATGGGGTAATTTGTGGGATTCCTATACTGTCCTGGCATTTTAGGGGCCCTAAACCGTGAGGAGCAGTCTTGAAACGAAATTTCTCAAAATGACCTGTGAAATCCTAAAGGTACTCATTGGACTTTGGGCCCCTTAGCGCAGTTAGGGTGCAAAAAAGTGCCACACATGTGGTATCGCCGTACTCAGGAGAAGTAGTATAATGTGTTTTGGGGTGTATTTTTCCATATACCCATGCTGAGTGGGAGAAATATCTCTATAAATTGACAATTGTGTGTAAAAAAAATAAAAAAATTGTCATTTACGGAGATATTTCTCCCACCCAGCATGGGTATGTGTAAAAATATACCCTAAAACACATTATACTACTTCTCCTGAGTACGGCAATACCACATGTGTGGCACTTTTTTGCAGCCTAACTGCGCTAAGGGGCCCAAAGTTCAATGAGCATCTTTAGGCTTTACAGGGGTGCTTACAATTAGGCACCCCCCAAAATGCCAGGACAGTGAACACACCCCACAAATGACCCCATTTTGGAAAGTAGACACTTCAAGGTATTCAGAGAGGAGCATAGTGAGTCCGTGGCAGATTTCATTTTTTTTTTGTCGCGAGTTAGAAGAAATGGAAACTTTTTTTTCTTTTTTTCTGTCACAAAGTGTCATTTTCCGCTAACTTGTGACAAAAAATAAAATCTTCAATGAACTCACCATGCCTCTCACTGAATACTTTGGGATGTCTTCTTTCCAAAATGGGGTCATTTGGGGGGTATTTGTACTATCCTGGAATTTTAGCCCCTCATGAAACCTGACAGGTGCGCAGAAAAGTCAGAGATGCTTGAAAATGGGAAAATTCACTTTTTGCACCATAGTTTGTAAACGCTATAACTTTTACCCAATCCAATAAATATACACTGAATGGTTTTTTTTTTTATCAAAGACATGTAGCAGAATAACTTTCGCGCTCAAATGTATAGGAAATTTTACTTTATTTGAAAAATGTCAGCACGGAAAGTTAAAAAAGTCATTTTTTTGACAAAATTCATATCTTTTTTGATGAATATAATAAAAAGTAAAACTCGCAGCAGCAATCAAATAGCACCAAAAGAAAGCTGTATTAGTGACAAGAAAAGGAGGTAAAATTCATTTAGGTGGTAGGTTGTATGACTGAGCAATAAACCGTGAAAGCTGCAGTGGTCCGAATGGAAAAAAAGGCTCTGGTCCTTAAGGGGTTTTATGACTGCAGTCCTTAAGTGGTTAAGCTTAGATTCTACAACATGTAGGCATCAAACTACTGTATAACCTGCAAACTGGAGAAGCCATATGGCACTTTCTACCCAACATTTATACTGTACACTCCTGTGGGATACATTACTGCCAACCAAAGTCCTAGAAACTGAAAAAAGGAAGCAACTAAACACAGGAAAACAATAATAACATCAACTATACTTTCCACTGAATTTGTTTTTATGTTAAGAAGTTATATCCTGACACTCCATTGTATTAGTCTCTAGTGGATGATAATATTGACTTGCTTCCTTTTTTTGTAATTTGTGATTGTTTTGGAAAAGACGGGCGGGGCACTCAAACTGAAGCTTGAAGCATGGATAACATAAAGATGCGTTATAAACTATGGCACCCGGTAATATTTTACAGTGCATAGGTGAAAGCCTAAAGTCTACCTGGTTCAAACAAAGCTGTGTATTCCTGCATGCAAGTTACTCCAATTATGATAGAAGTAATAGGAACACAGATAATGCTGCACCTGTAACTGATGCTGATTTTTTTGTAGCATATTAGATGACCGATAACACACTTTGGATGGTTTACAATCTGCTGTAGCTCTGCTTACCTAATGCTCACATATGTGTAATATTGCTGTAACGTATTGCATTCGCACCCATGAATATTATTATTTGGGTGTGATCCATTGGCACAGAGTCAGAAAAGAATTAGCACCAAGAAGCCTGATCATTTTAGGTCAATTAGATTTACATAAAAAGTAGAACAATCTTGAGGTTTTTGTTTTAATGATTAAAAGTATGCCTTCTGTGCATCATTAATGCATACAGACTTAAAGTGAGCGTACGAGAGAGAACGGCGCCGGAGACTTGGGCGCAGGACACAGCCACTATATGGCTGATCCTGCTGCCGCACAAGTCCGGGCCGTGTTAATTACTATTCCCCCTCCAGGCCGACATGGATAGTGGGGGAATGAAATAATTCGGCTTCCAGCAATCGCTGGAATCCGAATTATTGTTTTAAAAGCAACTTCAGGTCCGTCTTCTGACGGCGCTGAAGTTACTCCCTGTGCCTGCGATAGCCGTAGTTCCTATTACGGCCTATGGTGGCGCCGGCTGCGCCCAAGTCTCCTGCGCTGCTGCGCCCAAGTCTCCAGCGCTGGATTTACCGTGTTCGTAAAGTGAACCTCCGGGCTAAAAATCTACTCAGCAGAAATGAAAAGGCTTGGTGTTTCTTTAACAGTTTCACAGCATCAGAACTTTGTTTTTCTTACCAAAGCATCATTTTTAGCTGCATTTTTAGCTAAGCTCCACCCATCAAAGAAAACTGCCCGGGATTTTTTTCCCTGATGCTGTGCAGAGCATAATGGGATTTCCTATGTTGTTAATCACGTTGCCTAGCGACTGGGAAAGGTGATCAGCACACAGGATTGTTGGAACTGTGTCTCATGCTCCTTGTCACCTCCTTTTATACTAAAAAGATGGCTGCCATCATGAAATCAAACATTTGCCTGTTCTTTTAAAACAGGGTGGGTAAGAGATTATATTGCCTTTCTATTTTAATTAACATAACTAATGTAACTTAATGACAGGTTTAAGGAAATCAGTAGTGTGAAGATGCCCTTGTTGACTAATCTGTTTTGTTTGGGGTTTTATTGTTTTTGTTTTTTTTTCTTTTGGGGGGAGAGGGGTTTGTGACTTGGGGCCAAATTGACAAAAAATCAGTAAAGTTGCCATGCACAGGTAGCGCATGGCAATTTTACAGTTACTTACTGCAAGTCGGCAACTACATAGCAGGGCTTGTGCAATTTTTCCAAATGAAAATCTGATATTTGAGTAGAGCTCCACCTGCTGGTGTTATTGGTAAGGAAAGCTTTTATTTTTAAATGGCAGCTTGATGGAAGTCTCTTAAAGGATCACTATTGTGGAACATTTATAAATGTAAAATGCATACATACATAGAATGGAAGATGTACATTTCTGCCAGAGTAATATGCTTTATATTTTTTTCCTATGTTGCTGTCACTTACAATAGGTAGTAAAAAGAAACAGATCTGACAGATTTTGGACTAGTCCACCTCTTTAAGAAAATTCTCAATATTACCTTTATTCTTTACAAAAGCACTTCTTGGAAAGGATGTATACAAGTCAGCTTCTCTACTCGTCTGCACACTATTTAGGCAACTCGATTGAGCAACTGCAGTTCAGCAAGTGCTTTTGTAAATAACTGATAAATAACTGATAATCCCCTGTGAGAAGATGGTCTAGTCCCCAACCCACTGTAAGTGACAGTGACATACAGAAAAAGTAAATTATAGTGCATTTAATCTGGGATAAGTATACATTTATATGTATGTATTTTAAAATTACATTTTTGCGATAGCTGTCTCATCCAAAACAAATAAATATGCTATCCCACAGTTTTATTTCATATTTAAATCTAATTTTTAAGTTTTTACTGTTTCATGGCCTCTTCTCAATGACACATTCACTGAAGTATGCCAAAGCTAAAATATATAAACTATTGCCCGTTTTTATCTCTTTTTGCTCTCAGGAGCCATTTTCTGCCAGGAAAGAGTTTTATAGCTGTAATTCCTTATCAGCGAGGGTTACACTATAGTCCGACCTGGTCCCAACCCGGACAGAAACGGTCACTTGCATACCTGATTTTTTACTCTTTCAAGCAGAGAAAGTAAAAAAGGAACATAGCCTAGTTATTTGTGTGCTTGGCACTGTACATACACATGTCTATCTCATCATGTCACATGTCACCTCGGGTATCCTTTAACTACTTGGTTTCTAGTATAAAAATACATGGAAGTAAAATGTTTCATTTTTGGATTTTTATATAACGTTTTAAATTTAGTTAAAAAAAAAAGTTTATAGACTATAGTAAAGAAAATGTTTTGAACTATCAAAATCATTAGTCCTATTACTACTATTTTAGTTGAATGTTTATTTTTATGTTTATAAAGCTAAGCAGAAAACATATGTTATCTAGAGAAAGGCATAGAGTAGACCTCGAACAGCAGTGACAACAAGGAGAAGCCCCATTCTATCAACTTGGAGCACTTCATCTACAAAGAACATGTTCTGTGCTATAAACCAACATAAGAAACATTTCATTCAATGTTGACAGCCACTCAAGGAGCATGAAACAGCTGACACTTATTACTGACATCGGTTTAGCTTAGTGTTACGACTCTAATCTGAACTTCACCATCTTAATATCGAGATGTCTCACAATCAGACAGCTACTCACAATTTTACCATGATAAATGATATTAAAAAGAACCACAGTACAGAAAAGTGAAAAATATCACTTTGGAACAATAGCATAATTGTGTATATGATTCAGAATTAATAGATTTATGCGGAATTTTAATAATTTTTTTATAAACATTCTGGATTTAACTTTGCATGCACCCAAGAGCTAATTGTTTCTGGTATGTTTTCAATATTTATTTAACTTTATTTCTTTGTGGAAATGAATAAGAGATGTACATTAGTACCCCTATACTCATTTTACATGGGGAGGCAGACATGTGGGGGTCTCCCTGGGCCCTACATTCACAGGCATGGGTGTGGTTACCCCACCTTCTCTGGGGCTACACACCAGAGAAAAAGTCTATGAGTCCCTTGACAATGGTACAGATAAGGGCGTTGTTGGAGGAAAGGAGGAGGCTTCACCACCACTCTCTTAAAGAGCCCCCCCCCCCCCCATATAACGGGCCATGTGGGCTGGTATAGCTTAATGTGTGGTCTGGGCTATGAATTCTGGCCACATCTTTCTGCATGGGTGGCAAGGGGTTAAAGAGGCTTGGTAGAGAGGACCATATGCTGTCCATTGAAATTCAGTATATAATATAGTATATTAAAGGGAATTCTGAACTGGAAAGCTGAATTCTGATGCAGATTCAGACAGAATTTTGGGGAATTCAATTGCTCAACCCTACTAGGTCATACATGTATTGATATACCACAGGTTACACAAATAGCCTAGGTAATGCAAGTTGTATTGTTTGTGTAATGCGCGTCATGTAACACACCAATTTTACTGACTTTAGCGAATCAACTCCTTTAAGATCTACTTCTTCATGTATTACAACTTATTATTATTGATTTGTGAGGCATAAAGAAAATATCTTAACTTCTGGTTTGCCATAAACCCAATTGAGTTTTCAGCAGTTAACGTGTAATTTAGGCTCTGTGGAAGGAAAGTCAAAATGTTCCTGAAATACAGAGGGTGCTGCAGCACACAACAGGAAAACAGTGACAGGGGCTCTTGGTTACGCTTTAACGCGTTTAAGCTCACCAACTGCGCCAAAGTGTCCCCGATCTGGTGAGTCCTACTCTAACCAGGCAAAAATGCTAGTTTTTATCAGCGTTCTAGTGGGAACCATGCCAAAAGCCCAGGGGTCAGCTAAATGGGAGAAATGAAATTAAAAACACCTCACCTTCTACTAGCTCATAGTTCAGTTAGTAGCTAGTAGAAGGTGAGGTGTTTTTAATTTCATTTCTTCCATTTAGCTGACCCCTGGGCTTTTGGCATGGTTCCCACTAGAACGCTGATAAAAACTAGCATTTTTGCCTGGTTAGAGTAGGACTCACCAGATCGGGGACACTTTGGCGCAGTTGGTGAGGTTAAACGCATTAAAGCGTAACCAAGAGCCCCTGTCACTGTTTTCCTGTTGTGTGCTGCAGCACCCTCTGTATTTATATATTTCTTATGGAGATTGGGGTTCTCCAGTGCTGCGTGCATGCTTTGCATAGTATTGCATAAAATTCGGTTTGTGCTGCTCATCCCTTGGCTTATCTTAATATATATATATATATATATATATATATATATATATATATATATATATATATATATATATATATATGCACCAGACCTAAGGTCCATTAGCATACCTGGGGCTAGGGCTCCCTCACAACCTTCCTCCCCTCCTGCCCCTGTCACCACCCCCATCCCCGCATTTTTAGTGGCACTGGCAGAGCCCCTGGCACCAGGCGATTCTCACTGACATTGATCTTTCACTAAGAAACAGCTTTCTCAGGCTCTAAAGCAGGGGTCAGGAACCTTTTAAAGAGAGAGCCATAAATACCACATATTTTAAAATGTAATTCCATGAGAGCCCTACAATATGTTTCAAACTGGGGCAGTGCACTTGCGCAGCAGATGGTTCGAATCCCTGTTGCCATGGTTATGTGTATACAGTTGATCTGCCAGGCAGCGGCAGTGTCAGACACATCTTCAGCTTATCTTGGGTTCCAGCAACATCAGCGATTTTCCCAAGAGCCAGACAGGAGAAATACAGACTAAGAGCTTGTACAATTAAATAGCTGACTTGGGAGTTGATTCACTTTGTAGTATGAGATTCCCGCACTTTGGCCCAATAGGCTGCCCGTCAAATGACAAGCAGCCTATTAGGCCAATCAAAGTGCGGGGATCTCATTCTACAAAGTCACTGGACCCGATAGGGTCCATGATTGGACAATTGGAGGGGCAGTTGGTTTTGGGGGGAGTGTGAGTAAGTTAGTAGTGCATGCTACAGCAGTACTTTGAAAATTTTACCTACGCTGCCACACTAAGCTGCGCTGCTTGAGCAGTGTACCTTAGCGAATCAACCCGTACTGAGCCAGTGAGCCAGATGTAGCCATCAAAAGAGCCACATCTCCATAGGTTCCCTACCCCTGTTCTAAAGTATCGGCTGTGCACTGCTCACGCCTGGCTGTCTCCTCCCCCCAGCATATATGTCTTCCCTTTGGCTGGGGTGAATGTGGTGGTCGCTTGGCTTGCTTCCCTGGCTCACCTCCCAGGTTTCTTATGCTCGGTGCGCGGCCGGGGACAGCGGCTCCGGCGGAAGGAAGATGGCAACTTGTCAGTGCGCAAGCGTGTGCATGCCGCGATGCACTCCCGCATGTGCACTGCGCGCGCGCACACCCGAATGTTAATTGGGAGTCACAATCTTGCCTCAATTTACATTTTTATTCCTGATTAATTGACCCCAAATTGCTGCATGTAGCGCATTTGCGATTTATTCAAATCACAAACGCTGCAATGAGAATGATCCCATAGGGATACATTGGCAAAGCACTGAAAAGCGCTCAAGTGTGGGCGTGGTGGTTAGCACTGGGTCTCTGGTTTGAATCCGAGCTGGAGCAGTATCTTCATGTTCTCCCTGTGTCTGCGTGGGTTTCCACCATGTACTCCAGTTTCCTCCCACATCCCAAAACCATACAGAGAAGTTAATTGGCTTCCCCTTAAATTGGCCATAGACCACTATACATACACTACAGGATACATACATAGACATACACTGAGTGCACATCTACCTGGCTACCTACACTGAGGGAAAATCTGCCCGGCTACCTACACTGAGGGCACATCTACCTGGCCACCTACACTGAGGGCACATCTACCTGGCCACCTACACTGAGGGCGCATCTACCTGGCTACCTACACTGAGGGCACATCTACCTGGCTACCTACACTGAGGGCACATCTGCCTGGCTACCTACACTCAGGGCACATCTACCTGGCTACCTACACTTAGGGCACATCTACCTGGCTACCTACACTGAGGGCACATCTACCTGGCTACCTACACTGAGGGAACATCTGCCTGTCTACCTACACTGAGGGAACATCTGCCTGGCTACCTACGCTGAGGGAACCTCTACCTGGCTACCAACGCTGAGGGCACATCTGGCTGGCTACCTACACTGAGGACACATCTACCTGGCTACCCACACTGAGGGCACATCTACCTTGCTACCTACACTGAGGGCACATCCACCTGGCTACCTACACTGAGGGAACATCTGCCTGGCTACCTACACTGAGGGAACATCTGCCTGGCTACCTACACGGAGGGCACATCTGCCTGGCTACCTACACTAAGGGAACATCTGCCTAGCTACCTACACCGAGGGCACATCTGCCTGTCTACCTACACTGAGGGAACATCTGCCTGGCTACCTACACGGAGGGCACATCTGCCTGGCTACCTACACTGAGGGAACATCTGCCTGGCTACCTACACTGAGGGCACATCTGCCTGGCTACCTACACTGAGGGAACATCTGCCTGGCTACCTACACGGAGGGCACATCTGCTTGGTTACCTAAACTGAGGACACATCTACCTGGCTACCTACACTGAGGGCACATCTACCTGGCTACCTACACTGAGGGCACATCTACCTGGCTACCTACACTGAGGGCACATCCACCTGGCTACCTACACTGAGGGAACATCTGCCTGGCTAACTACACTGAGGTAACATCTGCCTGGCTACCTACACTGAGGGCACATCTGCCTGGCTACCTACACGGAGGGCACATCTGCCTGGCTACCTACACTGAGGGAACATCTGCCTGGCTACCTACAATGAGGACACATCTACCTGGCTACCTAGCAAGGAAATGAACAGCGCTACTTAAAAACAGGCAAGTGCCTACCTGCAAAAGAGTGCAAGCCCCACTTGTGGGATATAATACACACCGAGCATACACATGACCTGTCTACCACTGGAGGAGGATGTTAGTTTCCTGTAACAGCTTGCATGCAACCTATTAAGTACTCGTCCCTCCCACTGCGAAGAAGTCGATCCTCCATGGGAGGGGCCTAACACTAACTAAATCCTAACCTTTGTATATGCATAGCCTGGGTGCGGCTAATCAAATAAAATCGAAAATTTAAAATTGCGCAAAAGGTGGATCAGCGCAACACCAGGCCGCCTCCGAATGGCCTCCAATCAGAGGGCACTGAGGGCACATCTACCTGGCTACCTACACTGAGGGCACATCTACTTGGCTACCTACACTGAGGGAAAATCTGCCCGGCTACCTACACCGAGGGCACATCTACCTGACTACCTACACTGAGGGCACATCTACCTGGCTACCTACACTGAAGGCACATCTACCTGGCTACCTACACTGAGGGCACATCTACCTGGCTACCTACACTAAAGGCACATCTACCTGGCTACCTACACTGAGGGAAAATCTGTCCGGCTACCTACACCGAGGGCACATCTACCTGACTACCTACACTGTGGGCACATCTACCTGGCTACCTACACTGAGGGCACATCTACCTGGCTACCTACACTGAAGGCACATCTACCTGGCTACCTACACTGAGGGCACATCTACCTGGCTACCTACACTGAGGGCACATCTACCTGGCTACCTACACTGAAGGCACATCTACCTGGCTACCTATACTGAAGGCGTCTATACCTAACTACCACCGATACCTGGCTACCTATACTGAAGGTAGCCAGGTATCGGTGGTGGATGTTCATGGGGGCGGGGGGGATCTGCAACATTTGAAATGTTGGTAGATCTCCTGGACTTGACAAGCTGTAAAGTAGCTTGTGAGCTGAAAAAGTGTGGGCACCCCTGATATACTCTATACAGGGCTCCAGAAGATGTTGGCGCTATATAAATACATAATAATATGTGAACCAGCCCTGAGGACACAGAGTATATAGGGAGAAGGAAGAGTTCTTGAGAGCATGTTGAAAAAGGTGGGTGGAGGGGGAGAAAAAGAAAGAGACTGAGAAAAGGGGGTGAGAGGAAGAAAGATGAGTGAGGAGGAAAGTATAGAGATTGAGAGCAAGGAAAAGAGAGAGAGAGCACAGAAGAAGGGAAAAGAGAGTGAAATTGAGTGCAAGATGGGAGAGAAAACAAGACAAGTGTGGTCTGTGGAGGGACTGAAAACAGGTAATAAATCTGGCAGGCTGGAATAACGCATTCCACAGAAGCTCTCAAGTCAGCTTATCTATATTGCAGCTGTCTGTTTGTTTACTCACTCATCCCATGGTTCTTTGGCTAAGTTAAAAGCTCTTGTCCTGCTCCGTCCCTGTGGTTCAGCAGACACCGATTGCATTCGCATCCTCAAATCTCCCGGCAGTGAGCAGAAGGCTGCATCAGTCAAGCAGTCAAATAGAGGGGGCAGGGTGGCACAACTGAGTGAGGACAGCACAGTGTGCCCTGCTGCGCTGATGAGGGGGGAAAATACAGCCATAAATAATAAAAAGTTTGCAGTATTGATGGGCCCCTCAAGATAGGGACGTTAAGGGGCCCCTGTGCGGCTGCACGGCCGTATGTCCGCCAGTGGGTCCCTGTCGCTACCTAACCTGGGGGACACATGTCACTACCTAAGCTGGGGATCCCTGTCACTACCTAAACTGGGGGCTCCTGTCATTACCTAAACTGGGGGTTCCTGTCACTACCTAACCTGGGGGGGCTCCTGTCACTACCAAAGCTGAGGGTCCTTGTCACTACCTAACCTGGGGGGCTCCTGTTACTACCTAAACTGTGGGTTCCTGTCACTACCTAAACTGGGGGTCCCTGTCACTACCTAACCTGGGGTGCACCTGTGACTACCTAATCTGGGGGTCCCTGTCACTACCTAACCTGGGGGGCGCCTGTCTCTTCCTAAACTGGGGGCTCCTGTCACTACCTGAGCTGGGAGGCTCGTGTTACTACCTGAGCTGGGGGGCTCCTGTCAATACCTGAGCTGGGAAGCTCCTGTCTCTACCTGAGCTGGGGGGCTCCTGTCACTACCTGAACTGGGGGGCTCCTGTCACTACCTAAACTGGGGGGGGGGGGGGGCTCCTGTCACTACCTAAACTGGGGAGCTCCTGGCGCTACCTAAACTAGGGGGCACCTGTCACTTCCTAAACTATCCAGGCCAGCCAGCACAGCATTACCACCATCCAACCAGCCCAGAATCACTGTCAAAAGGCCACAGCATCACCACCAGTCAGGCCAGCATTTACTTCAACCAGCCAAGCACAGCCCAGCATCACTGCCAGCCAGGTCACACCATCACCGCCAGCCAACTCAGCCACAGCATAACCGCCAGCCAACCCAGCCACAGCATTACCGCCAGCCAGGCCACAGCATCACTGCAAGGCCTTTCAGCCCACACATCATCCCCAATTCAGCCAAAAACAGTATTGCCAGGCCAGCCAGGCACAGCAGCCAGTAGAGAAGAATTCAGAAGCCAGGTGAGAGGTGTCTACCATATTAAGGGGGCATTCTGCCTATTTATGTGAAATGCTGTCTATTTATGTGCCTGATGACTGCTGAATTTGTCTTGTTGGGTGCCTCATGATTGCTGAACTTGTCTTGTTGGGGGCCTCATGATTTGTTGGGGGCCTCAAGATTGCTGAATATGTCTTGTTGGGGGCCTCGTGATTTGTTGGGATCCTCAAGATTGCCGAATTTGTGTTGTTGGGGACCTCATGATTGCTGAATTTGTCTTGTTGGGGGCATCATGATTGCTGAATTTGTCTTGTTGAGGGCCTCATGATTGCTGAATTTGTCTTGATGGGGGCATCATGATTGCTGAATTTGTCTTGTTGGTGTCACATGATTGCTAACTGCGAGACTATGGAAAAAGCTGAATCATCATATGAGACAATAGCATTAAACCTACTTTTTTAGCTTTTTAAAACAGAAAATACAACTGGGAGGTTCTAAAAAAATGAATACATTTTTCAGGAGTAGGATGAATGAAATTGTTTATCTTAACAGTTTATTTTCAACTTGAATTTTCCATAATGTTCATGTATGAGTTAAAACATTTGTGTTTAGTTTAAATTGCTGTTGCCACTTTGCGATAGATAAGTGACTTTTGGGTTGCAGTTTGGGCACTCGGCCTCCAAAAGGTTCACCACCGGTGTCCTAATCTAATGTCCCACCATTGTTAAGTTCATGTAAATTTGTCTCCAGCCATGACCACACCCACATTCTGGTCCATGACCACACCCATTTTTCAGCGCAGCTTATCCCTCATATTTTTCGGCATGCTACGCGCGACGCACAACTTCACTGAAGTCTTCGGCACGGCGCGCAGCCACTTCTTCCCCACCTTTTTGCGCCCCCCCCCCCCCCCTGGAAAATTTTCTGCGGACGCCCTTGACTACACATAAAATTCATTAACTCATATGTTTATTTTCGCTTCAGGTTTGCTTTAACGAATGTCATCTTAGTAGTAGGTTTCTTGACGTAAACCAGGGTTGTTTTAATCTTATTTACTATTAGCTCTTTTATTGTTATGAAACCCATTACTATGTTTATTTTTATGCCTCTCCGCCTAAACCTTCTCATTTTTAAACTTTGTCCGAAAGAACACAGCCTCAGCATCACATCATAATTGGTAAGTGATGCTGGTGGAGGAATCCCAATGGCGTCATCGTATGAATGAGTGTAGAAACTACGCTCAGATCAACGTCACGGGAAGGAGTAGCCTGAATTACCAACAGTGCAACTGACATACTCACTCGATGCTACATCCCCTTCAGTCAGTGCTTTACTTACTAGCTCCTGGTATGTTGGTGGAGACCATATTAACTAAAGCTTTTTCAGGCACACCAAGCTCGTTGAGACGTGTGTCAGAGGTGGAGACAGTGCCTCACGAATCTCCAGAAAGCAATTCCACTATTCATTTATGTACAACACCTGTGTAGGGCTGAAAGGAAAGATAAATGACGTGGGAGGAGTGGGATTTTATGAGAATACATAGCTGATGACTGTGCACATGACATCAAGAAAGAATGAAACTTTCTATTCTGTCAAGACGTATTCTAAATAGCAAGATGGGGATTAGGTGTACTAAAGATTTTAATTTTAGGACATCAGCTCTGTGTTTGTTTCCACCTATATTATATAAATAGTGAAAGAAAACATTAGGACTTGTCAAGGGCTGTAATGCTATAGTGAATGTTTTTGTTTACATTTTGGCATTCAGTGGCTCATGCCTTTATGAAATTATATTAAAAGAGAATGCATGGCTATATTTAGACATAGCTAGATGACTCATGCTCAAGGGAGACAAAAAGGTGAAAGCACTGGAAATTATTTTAGTTCTGTAAGAATATTTATATCATCTAAGCACCATTCTCATGTGGCAGAATTTACGTGCGAATTGCTTTTTTTGTGAATTTGCGTTCACCACCCATCTAACGCAAGCCAATGGTATTACATTTGATATGCACTGTGCAAATTTTTGCAATCAAATGTTCTACAAAAAAAAAAGCCTGCATGGTTCTTTTTTTTTTTTTTTTTTTTTTTTTTTTTGCAATGGGCGTGGAAATTGCATGTGATGCAAGTCAATGGAAATGCAAATGTTTGCACTCCAAATGCGAGCATTTGCTTGCTAATGTATGCTTATTACATACAAACACATGTAAATTAAGTTAATTGGTATAAATGGAAGAAACTGAATGTGAAAATTCACATAATGTGAAAATTCCTAAGTGTAAAGAGAAACAAAAATAAATTAAAAAAAACGCTAAAAAATGTATTTGGAAATCGCTAGGCTAAGTGTAAAGGCACCCAAATGGTGAAAAGGTGAGTGTTCAAATTATCAATAATGTTTGCAAAAAACACTCTTAGACAATAATAATAATAATAATAATAATAATAATAATATTAATAATAATAATAAACTGAACGCATCTAAAAAGTGGAAAACAGCCAACCCCAACCCCAGTTCTTCACAAAAAAAGGAGAAGTAGTAATGTTGAAGCAAAATATTATTGGATTGGCATTTTTTTTGAAGGATTAATAATAATAGTCAAATGCATTGATGTAGCTTTAGACATTTGGGAGAATTTAATAAAATAGAAAATTAAGGTTTCTCAGTGATAGCCACATTGAATGGAGTTTCTCTGTATAAATGGCAACAACATTGGCATGGCATACTGACATGTTTCTCAATGGAAATGTTATTATTCTATTTAGTTAGTAGTCAGTATTCCATGAGGATCAGGCACAAAGGTAGGTACATTGTTTTATTGTTTTAAAATAAATGACCCCATACATCAGTTAAATTCTTGTTAAAGTAAACTTGAGGTATGAGTAATATGGAGGCTGCCATATTTATTTCCTTTTAAACAATGGTAGCCCTGCTGATCTATTCTGCTGCAGTAGCGTCTGAACAACACCAGAAACAAGCATGCAGCTAATCTTGTCAGATATGACAATAATGTCAGGAACACCTGATCAGGGCTGGTTCTAGACTTTTTGCTGCCTGAGGCAAACTTGTGAGGATGCGCCCCTCCTCCCCGATTTGGAATGATTGCACAGCACCCAACAATTTACTCTGCTTCATTTAATGTTCACACATGACATGCTGTAGCTCAACACAATTGCACACTGGCTAGCTGTGAGTTTGTGACAAACAAACTGCTCACCCTCAGCCACTCCATTCCTCCTCAGTCAGGACAGCAGTGCCCCCTCCTCCCTCCTGTCCTGCTATGCAATTCAAATGAAACGCTGCTGCTCTCCTGCCTCCCCCCTCCTTATTCACTGTCAGACTCCTCCCACAGCACAACAAGCTGCTTTTCCCCAATGATGACCTCTTCCCCTCGCTCGCTCTCCTCTCACTTCTCCTCCTACTCTGACTGCATGCTGTAAGTGTAAACACAGTACAAACATGCTGCCCCTGTAATCTCTGCGCCTGATGCAAATGTTTCACCTTGCTTCATGAGGCTTGTTCAGGGTGTATGGCTAGAAGTATTAGAGGCAGAGGATCAATAGGACAGCCAGGCAACTGATATTGCTTAAAAAGAAATAAATATGGCAGCCTCACTATCACTCTTACCTCGGGTTCACTTTAATTTGTCTAATAGTTACAGTGTATGGGCTTGATGCACAAAAGGCTAGTATATTTGCCATACACAGGTAGCGCATGAGAACTTTCTGGTACTAACACCGGGGAAGCAGTGTTCACTACACCATTATCGCCCAGCACTGCGCTTTTATGGTAATGTACATAATTACCACAGGCACTAATAGGTGCATAACAGGTGCTGCTCCCACAGCAGTAGAGCTGGTAAAATTGCTGGCCATCTGTGCTTCAGGACCTGTGTGTGCTCTAATTCTCAATTTCGCTTTTTGATATTAAATCTTCATTCTGAATAATTATTGACACAAAGTTCAACATTCCAACCTACCAATGGGATTCATTCATGTACGTCATTAAAATTGCTGTGTGCAAGTACTGGTACTTACTTTACTTACGAAGCACAATTAACACAACCTGTAGCACGTAGCAGAAGGCGCATTAACCAAGCAAAGTGCCATGTAGGTGGAGTAAGTACAGCTAAAACTAATTAGCCTTCCACTCTGATGGTAAGCTCAATTACCATCTTCTACAACACTTTACAGAGTATACAATCTTGTCATTAGGGCTAGGTTCACACATACACCAGATGAAAATGAGTACAGTTCAATTCCAGTCCTTTCCTGTCCAGTACAATTCATCTATTTTGTGTGTGTGTCCATTAGCATATGGTATCCAGTACATCTAGTTTTTGTTTCTTAAAATGCTGCAGGTCAGGACTTTCCATTCCATTAACGGAGTCTGATTTTTCTTTCAGTTTATTCAGTTCTGTATGGTCCAGAACACTGTATGCTTTTTAGGCCCCTTGCACATATAGCGTGTTGCGGCACTCTCCCCCACCACAATTTGTTACTCTGGCCATTGATCTCAATGAGACAGGCCACAGAACCTGCAGTGCATCACGAAGTAGTCCGGGCTATGCAGAGGCTGCAGCTCAGTGCCAAGTGGTACAAGCTTTAGTGCACAACTCCATGGGAGTCAATGACACCACAATCTTTAAAGCTTGTGGCGGTAGCTGCGCACATGCGCAGATCGGGGGAATTGCCATGGTGTACTACCTGTCAGGCAGTAAGTACGTCACTGAGAGGGTTAATAATTCCTTTTTTTGTATAGCGCTTTTCTCCTGTCGGACTCAAAGCGCTTGCGAGGCAGCCACTAGAGCACACTCAGTAGGCAGTAGCAGTGTTAGGGAGTCTTGCCCAAAGAACTCCTTACTGAATAGGTGCTGGCTTACTGAACAGGCAGAGCCAAGATTTGAACCCAGGTCTCCTACGTCAGAGGCGGAGCCCTTAACCATTACACCATCCAGCCACGGTGGGGTCATACAGATTTCCCTGTTGACACAGTCTGCTCTAGGAACCAATCTGCATGCAATGGTGTGGTGCAATGCGCTGTGGTAGAGCTCATCTTATGCTGTGCGCAAATCGCATCGCCCATGTGTGCAGCCGTCACTAACTGGTGTTTATGGGACTCTCCATCACAGACGTGTCATTGGCAAAGGTCAATTTTGGGTAAAGCTGGTTAACTTTCCTGTACGTTTTGTGATAAGGGAAGAAACTGGAGTGCCCAGAGGAAACTCACAAAAACACAAGGACCCACAACTCCATGTAGTGTCCAGGGCCAGATTTATACTGCAGCACGGATAATGTGCTATCCACTAAGCCACTGTGCAACTCAACATTCTTTTTATGTATTTGTCATTGTGCATAAATGTTATATTCCTTGTAAATTTGAAATCAATAAATTGCAGGTAGCATTCTATTTTTTTTATAACAAAGCCACTATACTTGTAATGATAACTTTTATTCAAGGCCAAAATGTCCTTATAATTCATCACATATTCTTTAACACAATCAGACATATTATGTATATATATATATGTATGTATTTTTCCAGGTCTGTTCTGTGTACCAATAAAAAGAGGTTTATCTTCTTTCAGGCAAAACACTGTAAGAATTTCATGTATTTTTAATGACACACTCCCTTTTTTATGTATCACAACAATCTGTTACTCACTAATTGCAAATTTTACAATAAGGCTCTTTAAATAGTCACATACCTTTCAAGATATTATTTTACTAAAAGACAAAGCTCGTGGAAATAACTGTATTACAATATGGGATTATTCTGCCAACTCAAAGCCAATAAGATGGTAGCTTTGCAGTCATGCATAACTATGTATTGAATTTATCCTGGTAGCGATTAGACTCCATACTTGCTTAGGCTATAAAATGACACTTGTCACATGTGCCACTGTGAACATCACATACCGTAGGTGATGCATTGCAGTGCAGAAAGCCGCGTTACAAAGACGTGACCCTTATGCCGCACCACGGCACACCTCTTTGAATGTAGCCTAAGTGTTACCCAATTACCTCATGGGAGGAAGGCATTTTTCCTGCATGTATCAAAAAAGGGTGCCTGGAAAAAAGGGCGTGGGATATAGCCGAAATTATAGGTTGTAATGTAAAACAATAATTTTTATTTATAGCTTGTAAACGAAAATGTAGTGCTAAATAGGTTTAATAAACAGAAATTAAAGGGCAAAATACCGTCTATAACATAGTTACATATAGTTACATAGTTATTTTGGTTGAAAAAAGACATACGTCCATCGAGTTCAACCAGTACAAAGTACAATTCCAGCCCGTCCCCCACATACCCCTGTTGATCCAGAGGAAGGCGAAAAAAACCCCACAAGGCATGGTCCAATTAGCCCCAAAAGGGAAAAATTCCTTCCTGACTCCAGATGGCAATCAGATAAAATCCCTGGATCAACATCATTAGGCATAACCTAGTAATTGTAGCCATGGATGTCTTTCAACGCAAGGAAAGCATCTAAGCCCCCTTTAAATGCAGGTATAGAGTTTGCCATAACGACTTCCTGTGGCAATGCATTCCACATCTTAATCACTCTTACTGTAAAGAACCCTTTCCTAAATAAATGGCTAAAACGTTTTTCCTCCATGCGCAGATCATGTCCTCTAGTCCTTTGAGAAGGCCTAGGGACAAAAAGCTCATCCGCCAAGCGATTATATTGCCCTCTGATGTATTTATACATGTTAATTAGATCTCCTCTAAGGCGTCTTTTCTCTAGACTAAATCCAGTTTATCTAACCTTTCTTGGTAAGCGAGACCTTCCATCCCACGTATCAATTTTGTAGCTCGTCTCTGCACCTGCTCTAAAACTGCAATATCTTTTTTGTAATGTGGTGCCCAGAACTGAATTCCAAATTTCAGATGTGGCCTTACTAGAGAGTTAAACAGGGGCAATATTATGCTAGCATCTCGAGTTTTTATTTCCCTTTTAATGCATCCCAAAATTTTGTTCGCTTTAGCTGCAGCGGCTTGGCATTGAGTACGATTATTTAACTTGTTGTCGATGAGTACTCCTAAGTCCTTCTCCAAGTTTGATGTCCCCAACTGTATCCCATTTATTTTGTATGGTGCTAGACCATTGGTACGACCAAAATGCATGACTTTACATTTATCAACATTGAACTTCATCTGCCATGTATGTGCCCATATAGCCATCCTATCCAGATCCTGTTGCAATATGACACTATCTTCCTGAGAGTTGATGATTCTGCACAATTTTGTATCATCTGCAAAAATAGCAACATTGCTCACTACTGCATCTACTAGGTCATTAATAAATACATTGAAGAGCACTGGACCCAGTACAGACCCCCGTGGGACCCCACTGCTAAGTCTCCCATTTTGAGTACGATCCATTGACCACAACTCTTTGTTTTCTGTCCATTAGCCAGTTCCCTATCCATGCACACAAACTCTTCCCCAGTCCTTGCATCCTTAACTTTTGCACCAGACTTCTGTGGGGAACAGTGTCGAAGGCCTTTGCAAAGTCCAAGTATATCACATCTACAGCATTCCCAATATCCATATTAGCATTCACTACCTCATAAAAGCTGAGCATGTTAGTCAAACAGGACCTGTCTTTAGTAAACCCATGTTGATGCTGAGAAATAAGATTATTTTCTACTATGAAGTCATGGATAGTATCTCTTAGTAACCCCTCAAATAGTTTGCATACAACTGATGTTAAGCTTACAGGTCTATAATTTCCTGGATCAGATTTTTTGCCCTTCTTAAATAATGGGAAAACGTGGGCTGTACGCCAATCCACTGGGACTCTGCCAGTTGCAAGAGAGTCACAAAAGATAAGATAAAGGGGCTTAGCTATAACTGAACTTAATTCTCTTAGGACCCGAGGATGCATGCCATCCGGGCCAGGTGCCTTGTCTATTTTTAATTTATTTAGTCTTGCCTTTACTTCTTCCTGCGTTAAGTATTTAATATTACAGTTAGAAGATTGAGACTCTTCTGCCTCTGTAATTTGCAACAGTGCTGTTTCCTTTGTGAAGACAGAAGCAAAGAAAGCATTTAATAACTCTGCCTTACCTTTGTCATTCACCATTGAGTTCCCACCCTCATCCTTTAGGATTCCTATACAGTCAACCTTTCTTTTTTTAGAGTTGATGTACTTGTAAAACTTTTTTGGGTTAGATTTGATATCCCTAGCGATTTGATTTTCAGCTTCGATCTTTGCCAGCCTAATTTCATTTTTACAATTTTTATTGCACTCCTTATAATTGTTTAGTGCAGCCTCGGTCCCCTCCTGTTTTAGGACCTTATAGGCATTCCTTTTCCTCTTCATTTTATCCCTAACCTTTCTATTCATCCATAGAGGCCTTTTTTTATTCCTAGACATTTTGTTTCCATATGGGATATACATACTACAATATTGATTGAGAATAAGTTTAAAAGCTTGCCATTTCCCTTCAGTGTCCTCCCCTTGTAGTACATTATCCCAGTTCACCAAACTTAGTGCCTGCCTAATTTGATTGAACTTTGCTTTTCTAAAATTCATAGTTTTAGTGGTCCCGCTGCCCCGTGGCCTATCAGTCACCAGATCAAACGTTATCATGTTGTGATCACTATTTCCCAAATGTTCTTGAACCTGCACATTTGATACATTATCTGGTCTATTAGAAATGATCAGATCCAGTAACGCATTCCCCCTAGTTGGTTCCGTTACCATTTGAGTCAAGTAATTGTCCTGTAGTGCTGCCAGAAATCTGCTGCTTTTACCAGAATGGGTAGCCTCAATACCCCAGTCAATGTCTGGAAAGTTGAAGTCGCCCATAATTATGACCTCATTTTTACTTGCAGCTTTTTCAATCTGCTGTAGTAATCGCAGTTCTGCAGCTTCATTAATAAGGGGTGGTCTGTAACAACAAACTAATTCTGAAATGAAACGTCAAATAGCGTCTATAACAAAAAAAGGATGTTTACACTTGTATTAAGCATACAAATACGATGATAGATATTACAGATATTGTACTGCAATTATACCTATACCTAACTGCAGGCTCACACAGATCTCTCCCTATCCCTAACCCCTAGACCCCCTCTTTGTTTAAATATAAATAATTTAATAAATTGTATATATTACATATATTGTGCTGTAACTATACCTAACCTTACTCTCTCTCACACAGAACCCTTCCTGTACCTATCCCTAACCCCTAGACCCCCCTGGTGGTGCCTAACCCTAACCACCCCCCTGGTGGTGTATATTGTGCTGTAGCTATACCTAACCCCACTCTCACACAGAACCCTCCCTGTACCTATTCCTAACCCCTAGACCCCCCTGGTGGTGCCTAACCCTAACCACCCCCCTGGTGGTGCCTAACCCTAACCACCCCCTGGTGGTGCCTAACCCTAAGACCCCCCTGGTGGTGCCTAACCTTAAGACCCCCCTGGTGGTGCCTAACCTTAAGACCCCCCTGGTGGTGCCTAACCCTAAGAACCCCTGGTGGTGCCTAACTCTACAACTCCCCTGGTGGTGCCTAACCCTAAGACCCCCCTGGTGGTGCCTAACCCCAACCACCCCTCTGGTGGTGCCTAACCCTAACCACCCCCCTGGTGGTGCCTAACCCTAACCACTCCCCTGGGGGGTGCCTAACCACCCCCTGGTGGTGTCTAAACCTAACCATCCCCCTGGTGGTGCCTAACACTAACCATCCCTACTGCACAAACACCCTTACACACATATAAACAATAATATATTTAATCCTTAAAATACTTTACCATAAATAACATGAATAGAATAATTTATATATTTGTAATAGAAAAGTGCCTAACCCTAACCACCCCCCTGGTGGTGCCTATCCCTAACCACCCCCCTGGTGGTGCCTAACCCTAACCACCCCCCTGGTGGTGTCTAACCCTAACCATCCCCCTGGTGGTGCCTAACCCTAACCGTCCCCACTGCACAAACACCCTTACACACATATAAACAACAATATATTTAATCCTTAAAATACTTCACTATAAATAACATGAATAGAATAATTTATATATTTGTAATAGAATAAATAGCATTAAAATCACAAACACATTAATAATATTATGAATAGAAAAAGGTGTGTGTGTGTGTATATATATATATATATATATATATATATATATATATATATATATATATATACAGTATAATACATAAAATAGCCTTACAATCATGTATGCATTGGAATTCTTAAATAACGGTAATATTAAAAGCGATATATTAGTAACTTAATAAAACTACAAACTACAAATAAACACATTATAAGTGTGAAGAAGAGCAAAGTTAATGCCAAAAGCGTTGTATTTCTAATAGAATAGGGTTAAAACTATATTTAAGCATTATACGTATGAAAACGAATTTTAAATGACAAAATAAGTGTAAACGAAAATTTACTTGTTACAGTCCTTTAAGCGAAATTTTAAAAACGGGAAAATAAGTAAAAGCTTCTATAAGCGAAATCTACAAATGAAAAATAAGTATAACACAAAGTTATTATTTGTTTATATATTTGTTATAAACCTTATTCTGTAAACAAAAACTTTTGTTAACACGATCCCTGCAACCGATATTATGAAAATGAATTTTAAATGACAAAATAAGTGTAAACGAAAATTTACTTGTTACAGTCCTGTAGGCGAAATTTAATAACGGGAAAATAAGTAACAGCTCCTATAAGCGAAATTTAAAAACGAAAAATAAGTATAACACAAAATCAAAACAAACTTGTTAACGATATTTGTTATAAACCTTATTCTATAAACGATCCCTGCAACCGCTATTTCTCGGGCACCCTATTTTCCTGTTGGGCACCCAATAGCCGATATTTTGCATTGCAGTCTATGGCGGCGCCTTTTTTGTCCACTAGCCATGTGCGCCCTTTTTTACTGGCCCGATTTTTCCCAGGTCTCATATTAGCTACTACAAAACAAACCCATGTTAATATATTATTTATAATTGCAGGGATTTATATAAAGCTTTTGGCCTCACTGGGAAAAAAAAATAAGAAACTATTTTTTTGCAACAAAATGTATGCAACTAAAAGTCAAGCATAACCCCTGCTGTATTTTTGTAGTTTACTGCATGCATTTTTTTATCCAAGTGTAATGATCTTCTCAGCTGCCTGTGCAGGCAGGCAGCTTTTTGACCATTGTTCAGGTCTGCATTCTGCAGGTCTCTGGAAGAGAGACCTTTTGTCAGTTTTTCAGCTTGCTGCTGCTGAGGAATTTGCATACGTTTGTCATGCAAATTGCCTAGCCACATCCCTTGTGGGCTTGCTCTATAAAGAGCTATGTTTCCCACAGTAAGTTGCTGGTCATAAGGATTCATCCTGTGAAACACTCTGGAGAGTATCAGCCTTGCTCATTGTTTGGATATTGGTTAAGAGTAATTTCTGGGACTGCACTTAGGCAGGTTTCCCTAGTGCAGTTAGGATTGCATATCTGTTTTGTCTGTCTGTTGCGATTGTCCTGTCCCTGCGGTGGTCGACTTGAAGTCGTTCTGATTTTTGTTCTTGGAGTATAGTTGGAGCAGCGGTTGCTACCAGCTATCTCCTCTATCTGTCTTGCCTGGATCGCACTCGCCTAGCGCTAGTGCTGTGGATCCGTCTGATCTCCATCTCTCTGTCTCCCTGGATCGCACTGGTCTCTTTTCGCTAGTGCTGTGGATCCTGTCTCTCGCCTGTTCCTGTTTTCGTGTGTCTGTCTTGTCTGCTACGAACGCTTGCTGGAGGCTCGGTGAGGTAACCGTTAAGCAAGCGCTCGCGTCCTCTGTTTTATGTTTGTCTGTCGGTGGTTAGTTAGGCGTGTTTGTCTCTATTGTGCTTATCACGTGGAGACCGCGCATAAACGCGTGCACTGTTGCGAATGAGTGCGGTGTTCGCGTTTAGCTAGCGTTTGTTATTTTCCGTATCTCCTCATTGTATGATTTGCTGTGCCTTTGCTACTCTCGTGCTCTGTCTTGCTGTAGCCTTGTGTCACGTCTGGCGATCGCACCTCTCGCGATCGCGTTCCTGCTTCATTTCTGCTGTAGTGTGTGCACCGTCGCGGGTTGGCGACTAGTTTGGTGCACACACTTACAATCTGTCTCTGTGCTCATTCTCAATCGCCTCTCTTGCGATTGCGTTTCTTCCCTTCGTACAATTCCTGTCTGGCGTGTGTGGTAGGGCAGAGGAGCTGTTCCTCTGCACTCCACAGCTCCACCTGCCGACAGGAATTTCCCTCTACAGGTGCATTGCACCTTCTGCTGGGTTTCCTCAAATTATACGCTTGTGGAGGATTTCCGCAGTGTCAGCGCACACCTTGTGCGCTGATCACGGAGAGAATTCCACAATCGTTACACCAAGTCAAACATGTGACCCTCAAGAGGTTTGGTCATCATACAAGAGCTGTAGAGGATGGTATCCTCATACATGTAGGTCATCAGGACATTCTACCACACTAATACCAGTTTTCATTGGTACATTAAATTGCCACCCCTGTCCTGACAGACAAGACGGAGGAGTTATGCTGTTATTGTTTGGATAAACAGATGATCTACTTATTTTGCCTGAGGAAGCGGGGATACCCATGAAACGTGTTGCAGTGGAGATTGTGTTGATGTCACTTTTTTCTTTTTGAATAAAGAACTGCTTTTGAAAGTAGACTTTGAGTGTCCTACTGCCTGGAGGTAAGTGTTCTTTGACCATTCTTAGGGTAGTTTCACACTTCTAGGTGCAGAAACCGAGCACATATATTTTTATTTTCACATACATTTTTTTCAGACACATGCTCATTTGTATGTGAAAATGTATTTGCATTTATCCACAGCAGACCCACCCTTTCCCCACCACCCCATAGCAAACATGACCAGCACAGCACACATTGCATACCCCCACTCCTCAATGGTGTGGCAAGCATAAAACTGCTCTTCCCTAAAAATGACCCGACAGGCACCTTCTCATATAGCTGTAACCATAACTCATAGTTCCAAGAATAAAGCTGCCATCCAACCAATAGTTCTTTATACTGAATACGAAATAGTGTCTGCAGTAATTAGTAAGACAGTAAGCCAGATAGACAATCTGACTTGTATATCTTGCAACAGAGAGCCATAACTACAAACCATGGATCTTCAGTCCCTAGGTTTCACCCTTCTCCCCATGGTGTTTAATGATCGTATATCCCCAAGTGTGGTCTCCCTAACTTCCTTGATTCCCCCACTTGTTAGAGCGGCCAAGCTTAACCTCCAACAAATGTGGCTGACTCCCGCCCCCGTCCTCGCCATTAACAAGTGCTGTTGCCAATACCTCCTCACATAGAAAATGTGGCTGCATAACTTCCTGCCCACCATAACTACTGCAAGCAGCAAAGCTCCACCTAAGAGTAACAAGTGTGGCCAGCATATCTCCTTACCCCTCAGTTAACATGTGTTGCCAGTATAACTCCCCTCTCTGCATCAAGTGTGACCAGTGTAGCCTCCCTCCCACCCCCATAGCAAGGCAAGCGTGCCCAGCGTAACTGTTAAGCTTGGAGGTGTAATCTCCACAGTCAGCATACAACACATAAGCTGACGTGAAGGAGGTACACACACCAGCACAAGGGATCAGGATATCCCCAGTTTAGTGGAGGAGAGGACTGACTCCAATAGGAGATTGTGGTGCACAGAGCCGGTGCAGATCCGAACAGCCACAAACAACACTTTCGTAATAACGTCTCAGCGCAAAGTAGCGCTGAGCGCATAAACCAGGACTGAGGAGATCAGGACAGGTAGACAGAATGAACGCTTGCTAGCTAGCGACTACTTAGCGACAGCAAGCGTCCAAAACCAGACAGACTGGAATGAGGCAGCCAATGCGTTGCGGCGATGGCGTGCCTCACAAAGACAGGACAGGATAGCCAGAAAATAGCAGGATCAAGACAGATGAACGTAACACAGATAAATATACAATAAGTATGATTTCCTAGCGTATTACAATTACAGCTATCAATGAAACTATTCGTAACGTCTGACTAACATATGTATATATCGGCAATGAACCGATATATGACATAAGCAGGAACTCTGACTAAGACTGGAGCAATACAGGGAACAGGACTCAGAAGGATTCGCTATCTCTACGCAGAGATGAACGCAATCCACAAACAGGACCAGGAACAGGATAACTAGCTCAGCGTGCTGGAACGCTGACTAACGGAACACAGGATATAAACAGTTCGTGTACGTATATATCAGCGACACTGATGTATCAACGTAACACGAATTCAAGGAAAATAACAAAATGCGCAAGTATGCGTATATATTGGCGATGAACCAATATATGACACAAGACAAGCAAGTAACAACTTCTAGAACAAGAGCAGAACTAGGAGGACTCGCTGACCCCTTCGCAGGAGTCAGCGCAGTCCACACGGACCAGGAACGAGGTGGGGCACGAGCAGAGTAACAGATAGAATCTGAGACTATGGTAGCCCATGAGACATTGCAGGAAGCAGTTCTTTATACTGAGGTCATCCAATGGGAGCAGACCTGCAGATTCCCACACAAGTGAATGGTAATTAATCACAGGCTGATAGCAGGAAAAGGCAGACAATGATATGCAGCCTGCAGGAAAGGGACTGCCCCTCCACTGCAGCAGACAATGTTTGTTTACACAAGAGCATGTTAAACTGTCATTAATTTCAGAGTGACTGCAGATGGAATCAGCAACTAGTTTAAGTGCAAACCAAACTATGCAAGAAAATGCATGTAATGACATCAGAACTGCTTGGGTTACAATACCACTGCAGCCAGCAGTAAACGCTGCAGACATGATCATAACATTACCCCCCCCCCCCCCCCTTAAAAGCGGATACCAGACGCTTTTCGAAACTGAAATTCCCAACAAAACAATCTGACTGATAATTCATGATGACCGGGACAGCCCGGCAAGACCAAATTCCAGAATCAGTCCCCACAAGACTGGACCCATCAGAACCAGAACCTACAGAACCATGCCCGTCAGCACCACAAGCCTCAGTGTGATACCCATCAGAACCACGACTTCCCGAGAAAAGCCCCCAGAAACTCTCTAAGCGATACCCACCGCCTTCCCGGGACTGTCCAAAAACGCCAAAGCCTTTGCAATGCCCACCGGAACTGTCCCCACCAACACAAAACCCACCGTTGAACCAGTCCAAGGTACCAGGACAAGTTTCCTCAGAGATCTCCCAGAACACTTGGAAGCTCCAAAGAGATCCCCACAGGTCAGAACGCCCCTTAGGCTCACATGGAGAACCATCAAGAACCCCTATGGAACCCAGGGCAACTCTAGAGTCAGGGTCACAAGGACAAACATCAAGATCAGGGTTTTTAGGGACCAGAACCATCTCCGGGCATGCAGGCCAACCGGCAACATCAGAACATGTCTCCACTAGGGAAGCGTGTGAGCACGCCAACACAGACACACTTGGGCACTCTGGCATACGAAGCACATCTGGGCACACCGGCACAAGAGAGACTTCTGGGCATGTCAAGGAACTGCAAACCTCAAAGTCAGTCAAGGTAGGACCGAAACCAGGACTGGGCAAAAAAAAATCATCATGACTAGACTTTACAGTTACTGGATTCTCACTAAAAAATGCAGGATCAGACTTAGATGTCTCTGATTCCAGCAAAGTTATTAACAAATCATGTTCAGGGGCATTTACAAGACAGGACAAATCTTCTGATGTATGCACCGAACTAGACAGGGTTCCCATAACTTCTTCTGGACTAGACAGAGACTCATCAAATACACTGGATTGGAGCTCATGAAGGGCTGCAGAACAAGTCAGTATTGCAGCAATCCCCACTGAACTAGGCAAAACTGAGTAACTCACTGGACAGGAAGGGGACTCAGGAACTTCTGCCACACCGGCCAGAGAACCATAATTTTCCAGGATACAGGGCTGGGTTTCAGAAACACTCATTAACCCGGACTGAAATTCTGAGATTTCTATTATTTTTTCCAGCGAGTCAGAATTATCCATGTTACAGGGCAAGACTTTTGAAACATTCAGAGGACAGGGCTGGAGTTCCTCGGCTGTTACAACACTGGAGAGGGACTCAACAACATTGGTTAAATCAGACTGTGTACAGGGCAAGGTATCTAACACACTTGCTGACGAGGACAATATTTCAATGGCTTCTGCTTCGCTGGGCAGAAATTCATCAAGTTTTATTAGAGCAGACTGTAATTCCAAAACAGCTGCTAGACAAGTGAATATTACTGCAACACCAACTGAGGTAAGCAGTGCCTCAGACTGTTCTGCTAGAGGGTTTGAAGTATCCAAAGTACTGGGTGAAGCATAAGACTCTGTGACCACAGCTTCACTGGACAGGATCACCGAACAGTCCACACTGCAGGGCGAAACCATGGAAGCACCTGCTGGACAGCATAATGATTCTGTGACCTGAGTTTCATTGGAGAGATCTACTGCACAATTCATGGTACAGGGCAAGTTCACTGGAACATTTTCTGAACACGGTAATAATTCTGCGATTTCGGACTCACATAGCAGACGCTCTGAGTTATTCATGAAACTAGAGTGAGGTGTAGAAACAGGAAGATCAAAACACAATGTTTGCGCATCTAAATCACCATTCAATTGTGAAATTGGAAAATTCAGATGCTGGGGTTCTGAGATTTCTGGACAGGATTGCTGGGACTCAGAAACTGATGTAGTGCATCTATTGGCATCTGCTGGATCAGACAGGAGTTGAACTTTATTAACACAGGTAATTTCTGCAGAAGTGTTTGCAGAGACAGGCAAGATTTTTCTGGTGTCTGTTTCACTGAACAAAGACTCATGAGTACTGGCTAGGCTGGACTCAGAAGTCAGCAGGACCTCTGGGTCCTCTGCTGAGAAATTTGTGCAGGGCAAGATTAAGGAAGTATTAGTAATTTCTGTCTTACTGGGAAGTAACACTGAGTTATCCATGGTACAGGGTGGAATTACAGGAACTTCAATTTCACACAAAAGGAGCTCTGAATCACTCGCTGAATCAGCCAAAGGTGCTGAAGCAGGCGAGTCCTCAGGAACTGAGGAAGTGGAACAATCTCCACTTGACAGTGTGTCTTCCCTGGTATCAACTGATTGAATCGCATAAAAATCGTCCAGAATCATTCTCCACACATCGATCAATGGAGCCACAAAGTCATACCCACACACACCAGTTTTTATTAGGTTATAGGCAGACTTAATGCATGCATTCAATACTAATTCACTTTTTGCACTGTAAAACTGACAAAATGAACTTGCATCTTTCTTCCATTCATAGACCAGGGCTTCCATCTCTCCTTTCTCAAATGGAGGATCCCATGCATATTTAACAGCTGAGCATTCCGGCTGATCATAGTTTGCAAATGTGTTAGTGGCAGAAACATACATTGGGTTATTTAGCAGGTGATTGGCCGATTTCTTATTCCTAAGGATCTCCAATACCTGTAGCAAGTGTTGAACTGTAGTGTATGCAAATTTCCCTTGCTGCACGAATAAATTGATCTGTTCAATACTCTGTAATATATCTTCATAATCATATTCAGATAATTCATTTAAACAAGAACTTTTATTTTCCCTGGCTAGCAATGAAAGTTCATTAGTAGTTTCATAGGTCCATTTGACTCCCCTGAATGGTGACTGAATTTCATTATCTGCTACTGGCGGAGTCTCATTACAGATCTGATGCGCAGTCGCCAAGGGCAACGACTCCGCTGATTGTAACGCTTTTCTTTTGGAGCGTTTACGTTTGGCTTTAGACCCTGCTGCCTTAGCAGAAGAAAAGTTATCAGAACAATTATCTGCTTGCTGATTATTTTTGTAGGCAGTAGAAGGAGCAGCTGATTGACAAGCTGCCAGGAGCTTATCAAAAGGGCTAGGCAAATCGGTTTTGCGCAGCCAGTTATGGATCACAAACGCTAGAAATTCCAGTGGTCTTTCTTTTAAATTGGTATGATCCAAGACATCGTAGGCCCACTGAAACAATCTTCCCTTAAATAAAACATAAACTAGCTGGGGGGCCCACGTTGAAACAGGAGTAGCATGGAGCTCGGGATTGGCCAGGAACCTGGTACATTTAGAAAAAAACTCATTTTCTGTTTCAGAATTGAGCTTCTCAAATTTCTTAAAGGAACAGGAACCATAACAAACAGTGTCATTTTTGCTGGGAACCCCCCCCACAATGGGGATTGGTAATGGGGCTACCATAATGTTAAGCTTGGAGGTGTAATCTCCACAGTCAGCATACAACACATAAGCTGACGTGAAGGAGGTACACACACCAGCACAAGGGATCAGGATATCCCCAGTTTAGTGGAGGAGAGGACTGACTCCAATAGGAGATTGTGGTGCACAGAGTCGGTGCAGATCCGAACAGCCACAAACAACACTTTCGTAATAACGTCTCAGCGCAAAGTAGCGCTGAGCGCATAAACCAGGACTGAGGAGATCAGGACAGGTAGACAGAATGAACGCTTGCTAGCTAGCGACTACTTAGCGACAGCAAGCGTCCAAAACCAGACAGACTGGAATGAGGCAGCCAATGCGTTGCGGCGATGGCGTGCCTCACAAAGACAGGACAGGATAGCTAGAAAATAGCAGGATCAAGACAGATGAACGTAACACAGATAAATATACAATAAGTATGATTTCCTAGCGTATTACAATTACAGCTATCAATGAAACTATTCGTAACGTCTGACTAACATATGTATATATCGGCAATGAACCGATATATGACATAAGCAGGAACTCTGACTAAGACTGGAGCAATACAGGGAACAGGACTCAGAAGGATTCGCTATCTCTACGCAGAGATGAACGCAATCCACAAACAGGACCAGGAACAGGATAACTAGCTCAGCGTGCTGGAACGCTGACTAACGGAACACAGGATATAAACAGTTCGTGTACGTATATATCAGCGACACTGATGTATCAACGTAACACGAATTCAAGGAAAATAACAAAATGCGCAAGTATGCGTATATATTGGCGATGAACCAATATATGACACAAGACAAGCAAGTAACAACTTCTAGAACAAGAGCAGAACTAGGAGGACTCGCTGACCCCTTCGCAGGAGTCAGCGCAGTCCACACGGACCAGGAACGAGGTGGGGCACGAGCAGAGTAACAGATAGAATCTGAGACTATGGTAGCCCATGAGACATTGCAGGAAGCAGTTCTTTATACTGAGGTCATCCAATGGGAGCAGACCTGCAGATTCCCACACAAGTGAATGGTAATTAATCACAGGCTGATAGCAGGAAAAGGCAGACAATGATATGCAGCCTGCAGGAAAGGGACTGCCCCTCCACTGCAGCAGACAATGTTTGTTTACACAAGAGCATGTTAAACTGTCATTAATTTCAGAGTGACTGCAGATGGAATCAGCAACTAGTTTAAGTGCAAACCAAACTATGCAAGAAAATGCATGTAATGACATCAGAACTGCTTGGGTTACAATACCACTGCAGCCAGCAGTAAACGCTGCAGACATGATCATAACAGTAACAGCCCACAAAGCAAGTAATAGGTAACATGCAGTTTGCTAAGGTAACATGTGTTACACTATTTGCATAGCATGCTTTACACTAGCAAAGTGAATGTCACTTAGGTGACATGAATAGCACTGATTGTGCAATGTGTGCTATGTAAGTGGTGTAAGTACTGGTAGAATTGCCATACACTGTCTGTGAATGGCAATTTTACCATGTTTCAGTAAATATGCCCCTAATTTGCTAAGTGCAGTTTAGTCAACTTCAGGATATTTTTATAGCAATTTTTTTACAACTCACAGGATTGTAGACCTACTTTTTTGCCATTTTTGAGTACTTAGATGTATTACATACTCAGTCTAATTTTCATATATAAATGCATACTAACTCTAGATTATTTGATCACAACACATTGCTGATGGTTTACTATAAAACAAAAACAAGTAAATAAATGAAAAATGAGAACTCATTACTGAGCATTTTCATTGATTTTCTATGAAAAAAAGATTAAGTCCAGAATGCACTCTTAGTTTGTTCTTTTTCTATTTAGGCACAATGAAAATTACTTCCAAGTGTGTAATACTGAGAGACTGGTCCATACAGTTTTAATCTTAAAGGCCAGTGAGTGCACAGTATGCACATCCCCCTTTAATATGGGTGTTGATGTCCATTTCATTTCAATAAGCAGAGGTAAGCGTTAAAACACATGTAATGACATCATCTACATTGCAGACTCTACAGTTTCACATAGCTCACAGTGTAAAACAAAAGGCTGGGATTTACATATATGAGACACCAGTAGAAGCATAGTCTGCATACACGTACAAGTTCTCCTCTCTCATATTTCTCCTCCCTAGTAATCCTTAAATCACAAATATCGTCACGTCATAATGTTCTCTGGACAAATCTTCTTCCAAGAATCATGCACTGAACAATCTGACCATGCTTTGCAAAATACAACTCTGCTAAACAAATATGTAGCATGTATACTTATTTGTATTAACGATTTCATTTCCCACACTCTCACTCTTACCGTGTATGCCAACAGCCTCTTTATCCATACAAAAGCAGACTGTTAAAGGGAACCTGAGGTGAGAGGGCTATAGACTGACTGAGGACTGACATGTTTATTGCCTTTTAAATAATGCACATTGGTTGTCTTGCTGATCCTCTGCATCTAATACTTTAAGCCATTGACCCTGAACAAGCATATGCTGATCAGATGTCTATGACAAATCTGACAAGATTAGCTGCATGCTTGTTTCAGGTGTGTGATTTAGACCCCACTGACCAGAAAGATCGGAAGGACTGCCAGGCAACTGTTGACATCTATTGTATAAAAGGAAATAATATGACAGATTCCATAGGTGTTCCACCTGGGGTTCCTTTTTTTTTTAACAAATTTTTTTATTAAACTTGTGAAAGATACATAACAAGCGACCTCTCACAGGAGGAGAACATGTATATACTACTGACAGGTATGGTGGTTACATTAATGCTCACAAATAATTGCTTGAACATTCGCCTCCTGCATTTGCATAATAAGAAACTTTCACAAATATTTTCCTTTTAAACCCCTCGATCCCTCCTCTTCCCTTCCATAACCCCAACCCCGTGACCATCTCATCTTTTAAATTTTTCCAAAAATATTAGAAAAGGGTGTCGTATGGAATCATGCTTCAATTAGCCTGTGTGTTATGCCTAAGGCGACTCTCTTACAGCTGAAGTTTGCCCAGTTCTCCTAGAAGATCTCTTTTAGCGTACCAGGAGGTATATTGACATGGTATCATAATATTGCGGATCTCTTCTGTTGTGAAAGATTGGATAATAAAATGTTTCCATATTCGAAAAAATCCTGTTTTCATTTTTCCCTTGTGCATTTGGGTCTCCACATTTGCCAGGTAGAACATATGTAGAAGCTCTTGTTTGATGTCCCAGGTAGTCGGGGAGCTTGAGTAGATTTATTTATTATATAATACCTTTCGTGAAACAAATAAGATTATATGAGCTAGAGGAGGTAGACCTTTTTTCACTCCTGAGGGTGTACTTGGGCCCTCAGTCTTTGGATCATAGAAATTGAACAGACATAGCTGGGGGATGAGCTCTAATTTGCATTTGCATATATTCAGAATATATTTCTGGACCTTTGCCCAGAAGGCCTGTTTTATTCTGCAAGACCATAAACAGTGGAACATATTAGCATTTGGGGTATGACACTTAGGACAACATGGCTGATAATTTGAGGGTAATTTTTTATATTTAATGTTGAAAGCGTACTTTGCGTGGTGAATCATTTTGAAATGTGATTCTCTAGCCGATTCGTCTAAGATTAGCGAGCGAATTAGGTTGTTGCCTTCAATAATATGTGCACTTAGGTTTTCGCTCTGAATTTCTTTTGTCCATGAGAAAAAATTACGGTAAGCTTTTTTTTTCTAAAGATGGGTATGATATACGTTTTTGAATTTCTGATAAAGATAATTTTGGTCTTTGGGGGTTAAAAAAATTGTCAAACGAGTTAACATTCATTATCTTTGCCATGTTATCTCCTAGGCTAGACACATAGGATTTCAATTGGGCGAAGTATAGGAAGTGTGACTTGGGGCTATTGTATAACGCTCTCAGTTCTAGGAAGTTATACCATCTGTTTTCTTAAAATACCAGAGATTTTCCAGTTTGGATATCCCCTTTGATTCCCCTAACAGAAAGCCGCCATGAGATATACTAGGCGGGAAACCTGGATGTCTCCATAACAGCATGTATTTGGATATTCTTGCCGGCTGCTCGAAAAGGTATCTTGTTTCCTTCCATGTAACCCAGGTATCCCTGACCATCCTTCTGTATTTTAGTCTGACAGGAAGATCTTTATAGGAGGTATGCAGGACTGCCATAGGCTGCCAAGGTTCCATGAAAGCACTCTCTAGGTCATAGTTTGAATAGAAGTTGGATTGTTTTTCCCAATCCCTTATATGTCTGGATAGACATGCTAGGTTGTAAAATCTGATATAGGGGAAACTCAGCCCTCCCCATTCTTTAGGTAATTTTAGTTTTGAATATGCTATCCTGACCTTGCGGCCTCTCCAGAGAAATTTGTTAAAGGCTCTCTCTAGCACCTGCACATCCTTATGCTTTATTAATAGTGGGATTGTTTGTAGGGGATAAAGAATTTTACCGAAGCACATGGATTTCAGGACTGCTGCTCTGCCCATTAGATTTATAGGGAGATTTTGCCAGTGTTCTAGCTTCTGTCTAATAAGTTGGAACAGGGGTAGGTAATTTAGGTCATAGAGGGAATCAGGATCTCTTGTGAAGCTAATTCCTAGGTATTTGACTTGTTTCTTGATGGATATTGGAGAATTCACCATTAGCTTCGGAAGTTCGGTCTGGGAGGTAAGGCATAGTAATTCACTTTTGTTTAGGTTAATTATAAACCCGCTTAGCGAGCCTATGTTATTTATGATCTCTATTACCTTTTGTAATTCTTCATGAGGTTTAGCCATAAATAAGAGCACGTCATCTGCAAAGGCAGCTTGGGTGACAGACATTCTTCCTATGGGAATCCCTGTAATTTGATCGTTTAGTTTTCTAATTAAGGGTTCAAGAGCTAAATTAAACAGCAGGGGTGAAAGGGGACACCCCTGCCGTGTGCCTTTTTCTAGCATGAAGCGGGTAGAAAGGAAACCAGGAGTGTAAATTTGTGCACAAGGATTGTCTTGTAATGCAGTTAGAAGATTCCAAAATGAACCCTGAAAGTTCATTTTGATAAGGACTGACCTCAACCATTTCCACTTGACGTTGTCGAATGCTTTTTTCAGCATCCAACAGCAACAAAGCATAATTTTCACTCGTAGTAGGGTAGGCCTTGGTATGATCTAGTACCATCAGTACTTTTCTTATGTTCATTACTGCAGATCTGTTGCGAATGAACCCTGCTTGTGTTGGGCTTACTAGTTTGTGCATGAGACACGCCAGCCTATCGGCCATAATTTTCGTTAATATTTTAATATCCTGATTTATTAGAGATATGGGCCGATACGCTGCCGGGTCTGTGGGGTCTTTACCTGGCTTGGGGAGTAGCTTGATATGAGCTAGTTTGGCTGAGGTTGGCATTTGTCCATTCTTGAGTATGTTATTGAATAAGTTTTGGAGAGACGGTACTATCTCTGCTTTCAAGAGTTTATAGAATTCTGGGAAAAGCCCATCCGGGCCTGGGGATTTGTGATTCGCCAAGTTTTTAATAGTCACTAGGATCTCTTCCTGGGATATGTCTGCATTCAAAGAAAGAAGCTCTTCCTGTGTTAGTGAGGGTAACGGAATAGACTGAAGCATGTTCTCAATTTGGAGATCTTGGTCTGTGGGATTTTTGTCACTGTAAAGGGTATTATAAAATTTACGAAACTGTTCATTTACCTGTTTAGGGTCAGAAATAAGTTGGCCTAGGTTGTTTTTAATCGTTGAGATGTTAGTGGATGGACGAGAGCCCTTTACAATGTTGCTTAGCATTTTGCTCATTTTATTCCCAAATCTCCTGAACCTTATGTCCCTATAAGTTCCACATACATGGTCTTTCATTTTGAGCCAGTTGTCTGTTTCTAATTTCTTCTTGGACCATTGTAGCTTAGTAGCTGGGTTGGGGTTAGTTTGGAATTTAATTAAGGCTTTTCTGGTTTCTTTTACTACTTTTTGATAATTTGCTTGGGCCTCCTTTCTCTTGCCTGCTACATAGGATATTATTTTGCCCCTAAGGACAGGTTTGGCTGCTTCCCAAAATAATCTAGCATCAGGTATATGTTGCTTATTATCTTCCTGGTACTCTTGCCACCATTGTTTGAGGAGCTCAATTAACTGTTCATCCTGGTAAAATTGTACGGGGAATCTCCAAAGTATATCTGTGCCCCTGGGAATGGATTCTTTCATTGAGATGACTATTGGGGAGTGGTCTGAGATGACCATATCTAATATGTCTGACTGTTGCACCCTTGTTACAGCTCTGTCTGATACTAGAAAGTTGTCCATTCTGGTCCACACATCATGCGGGGCAGAATAGAATGTGTAAGATCTGTCCCAAGGGTGCATTGTTCTCCAGACATCCACAAGTTTTGTGTCAAGTGTAAAAGCGTTTAGGCGATCTGCTTTTTTCTGGTATGTTTGGGGTATCGAAACCCCCGGGGATCTATCTTCTGTTGTGTTCATAACCGTGTTGAAGTCACCACCCAATTTGAGGATGCGTCTTGAAGAATCAGTTCACTGAGCTTCCCCATAAACGATAAGTTATCATCATTTGGTCCGTACACATTTAAGAGATTGAGTATTTCATTTCCAATTTGCAGCTGAATTCTCACCCATCTACCCGAACCGTCTGACTGGTGATTAAGAACCTTTCCCTGGAAATTTTTGTGAATTAGTATAAGTACACCTGCTTTTCTGTCCACTGAGGATGACCCATAAATGTGTCCCACCCATTGTTTTTTCATGTAATAAAAATGATCTGCAGATAAGTGAGTTTCCTGTAATAATGCTATCTCTACCCGTAGCTTTTTTAAATGGCGTAGAACCATTGAGCACTTGCGAGGAGAGCGTAGCCCTTTGACATTCCAACTACAGAATTTAACTGTCATCTGTTGGTTGGATAGTGTGTAAGAACTCAGCTGCAAATATAACCAACATATAGAGCATGAGACCCATTATAACATTTCCCCATGAGATGGTGACTAACCCCTTTCTGTCAACGGACAGATGAAAAAACAAAACCCCATTTTGTCCCTTCAATTTGTATATAATAAAACATTTCAAAGAACTGACACCCGTCCACAATGCATGGTACATCATCGCACCGCATGATGTGCCTAGAAAAGGGAAAAAAACTTAAAAAAAACTCAAGTGACTTCACTTCTTCCCCTGAGGGACAGACCAGGCAGGCCGGACCAGTCAATGTTGTCCTCCCCCCAGCGAGAAGCAGTCCATAATGAACTTGTATCCCGGCTCCCATCAAAAAAAAAAATATTTTAAAGCTATGTCATCTTTATGTATTATACGACCTTCATTTCCCTTGAAGGGTCCGAAATAGACAAGTGGGTTGGCAGCGCCCCACGCCGCATTTCTCTACTGTCCTGGAATTAAAGCTGTGATTTGCAATTAGCTTGCTTCAAGAATCATTATCACAATGTTCAGGAGATGTTTGCGGTGCAGTGTCTCCCAAAGTAGAGAAAAAGGTTTCAGCTTCCTGGGGGGTCTAGAAGGTTCTTGTTTTTTCATTACTGTCGGTGCATTTCAGTATAGCTGGGTAAAGCAGAGTGAATTTCCATTGCCTGCGGACGCATTCTGTGCAGGCCGCATTAAACTTTTGGCGTAGTTTGGATATTTCCAGGGAAAAGTCATTAAAGAGCCTAAGTTTATGGCCTTCAAACTCCAGGCCCTGACCCTGTTGACGGTATGCTCTAATGATTTCAGCTTTCTCTGAGTAATCCAGGTACTTTGCCATTATCACTCGAGGACCTTTTTTAGCATCGGCCGCTTGTGGGGGACCCACCATGTGCGCTCTTTCCACCTTGTGTAAGCCTTCTAGTCCCAGAAGGTGAGGGATGGATTCAGCGCAGATTTTAGATAGAGTTGTTGCTGCGTATATCTCGGGTAGGCCTACTATGCGTAGATTGCTGCGTCTGGATCTGTTCTCCAGGTCCTGGAGTTTATCATGCATCTTCTTGTTGTCTTTTAGCAAAGTGTGCAGTGATTTTCCATGTGATGTAATGTCATCCTCTACAGTGGATATACGATTTTCCCCTATCAAGACACTATAAGGAAAAACACAATTGTAGGGTCTATGAAACCCAATTTATGGGCCTGGAATTAGTAACTAGGTACCCTAGGGGGGGGAGACTACATAGCCAGGATGTCCAATAGGGAAAGTTTTTGGATCTTCAGCCTGGGAACTATGGCCCCTAGGGGATTGAATGCAGAATTTGAAATATTTGGATTCTTATGAACGTTGATGCTTGTATTAGACCTATCCAATGTGGCAGACATTCCAATTGTACATTTAACATTTCCTTTTTTTCTACCTTCATATGTGTGGACTTATGTGCACACATGTGTATATATATATATATATATATATATATATATATATAAATATATATATATATATGTGCATAACATCAATCTCTTTATTCTTCATCCTAAGGATGGATGAATTTTGAAGCTATACGTCCTTGGGTGGATCCAAAATATCGCCCATACTGTTGGCATCTTTAAATACTAGGTATATACAATTGCACATTTTGTATATATGTGCCTTGGTTGCGGATTTCCGCACTCGCGGATACGCATGCCTATTATATATGTATATATGAATATTTTTACAATAGCCACTCCAGGTATAATTAATCCCCAATTTTTACCTAGATTTATTATTTATTATTTTTTAAAACATTCAAATTTTTTTGTGTACATATATATATATGAAATGTTCTTCAAACATCTTATTAAATATATGCAATGAAGATCCCCATATATAGGATCTATGAGAGACTTATACTGATGGAAGATATGGACACTTTGACCCAGGGGAAACCATCTCCGCAGGAGGGGAGGAGACAATAGGATATATGAGTCCAGGCACGGCTATTCACAGACTATAGGCTTTGAGAAAGACGGCTGTAGACCGCTGAAAAGCTTAAGCCCTTTGTACGCACTCCAAGTTGTCCAAATATTGCCATAGGAACAAGGACTCTGTGACTACACTAACAAGTACGGCAGGTACGCTTAAAAGTACGCTCTGCACCTTTGCCGTATACAGTAGCAACCTAGCAACAGAGGACGCGAGGAGTAGGTGACGTCACCGGAAGTGAATCAGCCGCGACCCGGAAACATTGTACCCAGGGCCGGATTTGTACTTTTTACCGCCCAAGGCCAACTATATTGTTTGTATGGTTGTTAGCTCTGTGTGCCCCAACGTGAATTATCCTTACTTTCCATCATTGGTGTCACAGACAATAGCTATTTTAGTAATATGCGTATAGATTATATGTTATAGTATGTTACGGTATGCTTGCCATCTCGTTAATGATGGACCCAATGTGTCACCATGAGAGTTAGGCTGATGTGTACGTGCAGGATAGAGCTTACATATCTTGCAGGGACAGCACAAGTACAGGACAGAGAGTTCAAAGATTAAAGCTGTCCTTGTAGATAGGGATGGCTGCATAGAACAGCTTTACTGCCACTCACTGAGCTGCCCCTAAACTTCTGGTGCCCTAGGCCATGGCTTATGCGGCCTTGCCAGAAATCCGGCCCTGATTGTACCCCGATCAGTGGACAGATCGAGGACTTAGCCCGCAAGCGGATTCGAGTCAATGAGCTGCCGGCCGGAGCTCTGACCCGAGGCATTGGACATGGACAGGGGCGTGAGTACATTCCCCCACACCATTTGATTGTGACAACTATTGACTGTACACTTTGGGATGTGAGTATACTCCCATACTAACATACCATTATATTCCTATAACACTGGATTGCGGAAGTCACAGATTGCACGCTTTTTGGATTGAACTTCATGAACTGGTACACACTAATATATTTCATTACCAACAGGAAGCCTCTTTGACGAATTAATTTTAGAGAAATTTTATTCTCTTAAAAGCAATCTTTTTTATATAGATTTTTTATTCATCTTTTCATATTTTTCCATAACAATTAATTTTATGCACATTGGAAGGTCTGTGTGAGTGTGTATATATATAATTTTGGTACACGGAGCTCGCAAGGAATATATACATATGTGTTACAATTATTGTATTATACAAATTGCTCTATTTAAACTGTTCTAACTCATGTGACATTTGATTGCCATACTTTAGATTATATAGTATATGTATTTTGAATAAATAGTAAAGTATTTTTATCAGATTGAATGACATTGATCACTTATTAGTGGCAAATTGTTATATTATAACAATTATAACAATTATAACAGGCCCAGCGCGACTGGCTTTTGTTTTGATTTTGATATATTGTTTTGTATAGGGTGAGTGGGTCCCCCTATCTTACCAGTTTGCAGCAGGGCAAGATAAGATACATTTATACCTACATAAGCGCCCTCCAACCCTAGAGACGTATACGATTTTCTGCTTGGTTTGCAATTCTTTATGCACTTTTTTGAGGGACCGCGTGAGCGCCGCTTGTATCATGGCCTCTAAATCAGGCCGCAACTGCGCCACCACTTCTCTGGCTATTCTGGCATATTTAGTGTGCTGCTCACCTCCATCGATTGTGCCCTCTGAGTCCGAGTCCCAATCGCGGACATTCGGTTCCTCAGTCCAGTCTTGATTGCGTTTGCTGGAAGGCGATCTGACACGGGATTCCTTGGGTTTTTTTGGCGCCATTTTGGAGGCGGGTGTGGCGTTCTTCTCGCGGCGCTCGGACCTTGTGATGGAATCTGTCCATGAATCGTCCGTGGGGATCCCCGGAAGGTTTTGTGGTGCCCTACCGCAGGATCTGGTAAGCGTGGGGCACTTTTCGTGGTTGTTGGATCACGCGGGGGGGGGGGGGGACCTTCAATGGAGCTCCTCCACTAGCGTCTTCCCTCCAGGGCGCCGGAACCGGAAGTCCCTCGGGTTCCTTTTAAGAATTCATTCCATTGAACTCAAACAAATCAGTTTTTCTGTCAGTCTCTTTGTTTTTCTGAAAAGGGGGATGGCCATAATTAAATATAGATCTTGGATGTTTGGCAACACTATCCTATACATTAAAATCCCTGTGTCTCTGCGTCCAGCTGTCCCTGTGTCCCTGTTTTTTGCTACTGCGCATGTGTGCAGTAACAGACAGCTGGACGGGACAAGGGAGCGAAGACCTAGAGCCCGTTTTTAAATGGGCTTGGGTCTACTAGTCCTATATAATAATACATAAGTGTCTCTGCGTCCTGTCCCTGTGTCCCTGCTTCCAGACCTGACAGTTTGCTGTCTGTGAACCTCATTGCATTGTGGGAAATAACATCTTTTTCTAACTGCCAAGTAGGTAGCATCTCCCTGTGTGCATATACTTTGGACAGTGATGGTGGATGGGCAATCGGGACGCATCTGTGCACACATTGTGGGGAGGGGGGGGCTAGTGGCCGTGGCCTAGCACTCGTTTTTTAACAGGGGGGCCTTTTTACGAGCCTCTTATAATAAAGTAACACATGCACCCCAACTTTGCAAAGGAATATAACAGGTTTCAACCCCAAATCCCCCCACCCCAACAAATAAACGACACCATTACATAATTACATGTCATCCTTACATTACACACCCTCATTGTAAAATTGCACCCCCTTCCATGATGCCCCCTAGCATTACATTATAATGTATCTGCAACTTTCACACACTGCATATATCTTCCCCACATGAGCCTTCCAGGTATTACACTGGTCCTTTACTCCTTTACTGCTAATGTAATCCAGCCTCCCACAACATAAGCATGATGGAGTAGACTATGTGGGGGTTTTACCGGTGCTGACTTCTCAATTTATTCTATCCCTGCCACCCAGCATTTTACAGCTATGTGCACTGAGGAATTGTGTGTTGCTTTCTGGTCCAAAGCCTACCAGCAATCATGTTTAATGGGAAGCTTTTTTAATGGGAGCCACATATAAAGCTGCACACACTTGTGATTATTGTCGCCCAACACGAAGCGGGTAAAGAATCCTTGGGTGACAAATCATGGACCAATGCAGTACAGACACATCACTAGCCTTCATGCCAGTGATGTGTTCTGTTGTTATGGAGGGGACGGAGGCACGACCTTCCCACGGTTGGGGAGAGCAAAAAGAACATTGTGATCAAGCATGTTCAGGCACAGGGGGTTGTTATGGGTTCAACATGTTAGATCCTTAGCTGATGTTGGTCGCTCACTTTACACACATTAAAAAGGCGAACGGTCATCACCCAAAGTGGCCATTATCGTCCACTTTAATCAACTTTTATCTCATGAATGTATATAGCTTGTCACCCACCAAGAATCGGAAAACGATCCCTCGGGCAACAAATTGCGGACCGATGTTTTACAAACACATTGCTAGCCTGAAGGCTAGCAAGGTAGTCTCTTGCTATGGAGGGGGGGGGAGGACAATGATCAGTACGTGACCAGGGGCTTCCCGAGGTTGGGGAAACTAAAAATAACAATTTGATCTGGTGTTGAGGCTAGTTAAGGATCCAACACATTGATCGCTCGATTTACATACATTAGAAAGGCAAACGATCGTCAGCTGACTTATCTAATCTATGTACATACCTTAGGCTAGGCTCACAGTGGTCAGTTGCATATTGCATGTGTTTTAATGAGTGTGAACTGCAATGGAGACTGGGCATAGACTTTAATACAGAGCCTTAATGCAGTGAGTTAGAATAACGCCATCCTTTACAACGCTGTAAGGTGAACAGGCCCATAGAATTATATGGGCAGTGAGTTGACATGCAGAATTATTCTGCAACGCAACTGAGCATTGAGATTTAGCCATCAGGACTGAGATAACTGCATTGTTTTTTTCTTTTACATATAAAGAACATATTGAAATGATGTGCTTACTTCAATAAAATAAGTAGTACTACACTAACAAACAATTGTACTTATCCCCCACATGGCTGCAGGCATATGCATGGATGTGTGTGTAACAGGTGTGTCTTGGAATTTTTGACAGATTTTATTGATGTTACTTTTGTCACTGTAATTACCCATTCTGTATTTTGTACCGACTCTGGGCTCGATTCATAAAGCATTACTGCATGCGGTAATGCTGAAAACAGTTGACTTTACAGAGCACGTACCAAAATGTCAATTCATAAAAGCAGTTATCGCATGAAAAGTTGAAATTCCCGAGCAGTGAGGTAAATTACCACCTTGTGCGGTGAATACCTCAACACATGTCAGTAAATGTCAATTCATAAAGATTAGAGCAGGAGGTAACGACACGGAGAATACCGCCTACTTTGAAGAGGGGATAAGGGAGTGATAAGAGTGAGAAACTGTGTAAAAGCCAGCAGCAGAGTCAATGGTCTGTGTGCACAAGCCTTTAAAGTGCACACATAACTGAATAATATAAAAGAATGAAGAAGGGTGGAAGTGCCCAAAACTAAATATCTCTCACAGACAGTATACGTTATAAAGACATAACTAAATACCTGAGGGGCCATATGCAATTAATGTTTTCTCCTGAGTTTTCTCCTAGGACTCTTCATCTTCAATTTAAAATAACTTTTCAGCACTTTGCAATGGAAAAGTATCAGAAAGTGGGTGAAAAAGTACTATCCAAATTATTTTAATTATTTGTTTGCTTGCTTGTGGTTTAAAAGGCATTTTAGTGACTAAAATGACACAAGTCTAAAAATATTACATAGGTGAAAACTCAAGAGAAAAAGTTAATAAAACAAGGGCCGAGGTCTCTTACCACTCCAGATGAACCAACACAGAAAAACAAGGGTTTAGATCAGGTAAGGTTTATTCAAGCACAATTAAAAAAGACAATGCATTTCTTGGGTCTCTGCCTGCTTCCTCAGGTCAGTAAAGTGCCTTAGGAAATTCAGTATGCAGCAAACATTATAATAGAAAGCTAAGAGCCAAGTAAGCCTAGACAGGGATCTTAGAGATAATCAAACCCAGGACTCCAGTAATATTGTTATATACTATCCATATAGGGACAATGACCCCAAATGTCTATGTAATGGTTTTTACAAAGGTCATACATGTCTCATTTGTGCGATGCCTTACTCCTCCCATTTTGTCCATGCAGAAGGTGCCAGGATAAACAATATCCATCCAAACCATATATAGACCTCTTCTCATCAATGTGTTATTTTAGTAAGTTCCTTACATCAGTAGTTACCAATGCTAGAGATTTATTTCACATTTGTTTGTACATGTATTAATTTCACTCCTATGCTGTCACGTATTCATCTGTTGGCAACGTGAAGCAAAGATAAATCCTCTTTCAAGTACAAGAAGTAAAGCAGCACACTGATTGTGTTTCCCACAAAGAAAATTAAAACTTTATTCAGGCATTATGAAACATTCGCAATAATACCATAGATGGCAGTATAACTGTATGTATAGTACAATAGACATGGGGTCCAAAAGTCTGAAAACACCAGCAATATCTGTGTTTCTTATATCTGTAATAAGCTAATGCAAGTTGCTGGGAAGTTTTAATGCAAAAATTGCCATTTTGCACTCAGTGGAAATGAGCCCTTAGGGCTTGATCCACGAAGACAAATAGCATGCCTTATTAAAGTTAACATGCTTATCAAAGTTAACACGCTCATAGCACAGCCGCGCTTGCGTTTTTGCGCGCAATCGTGAATTTTTGTGCGCGAAAATGCACATGAAAACGCGTGCAAAAATGCTAGCACGGCCATGCTATGAGTTAGCACGGTTTAGTGAATCAAGTCTTTAGTGTGCAATCTCCATTTTTGCATCCCAACAATCGCCACAAATTAACAAAAGTTAATGGCATCGCAATTGACATGTGTTGCTGTGTGAATTTTTGCTTTTGAATTTTCTGGAGCAAAAAAACACTTAAGGTACATGCATGCTTTTTCCTGCACCACACATGCAAATCACATACAGTGCAATGTAAGTCAATGGAAATGCATATTCCAAATGCGAAAATGTGCATGCAAATGTAAGGTAATGACATACAAATTCATTTAAATTAACTAAATTGGTCTGCATGGAAAAATCAGAATGCAAAAATTTACATGAAAACATAAACAAAGCAAAAAAAAAAGTATTGTGGAATAACTAGCTAGAAATCGCAGGGATAAGTGTGAAGACACCCTAACGCACACTATTCTGATTACCTCAGTTTAGCGAACATTCCTCAGTGTTACTGCTTAGGGCCATTCACACTTGTCAGTGTGAATTCTGAATGTGATTTCCTGATCACAAATAGGCATAAGAACACAAAAAATAAGACAGACATCAATGACGCCCATTAACTGTCCGATGAATGCAATTTTCCACTTTAGCCTCAGCTACAGTATATCTGCATCCTTTGTGACATCATCTAAGCCATGAGGATGTAGATATACGTCTTGTAGCTGAACTATCTGCTGCAGCACTAATTGGTGAAAGGGAATATATGTTCCCTGAGCCAATAAGATTGATTTTTACCATTAAAATGCTTTAAAGGCACTCCGAGCACCTCTCAGGGGCATGCCTTTAAGCTAGACGACTTCCAACAAAGTCGTGCTATGACCCCTCTGGGGGAGCCTCTTGCAATGGCCATTAGTGTCACTTCCTCTTCCTGCTTCATTAGTGATGCACTTCTTTAACAGAGAAGACAGTGGTGACCCGAAAGTTATAACATAGCCAAGATGGCAGCCGCAATTTTTAAATTTAAATCGAACGAAAACTATGTGGTGTAGAGCATCAATTGGCATCAAATGAAAGAGAAGACCACAAGCTACAGAAAGGTATGCATCTTTAAGTACTCGGAGTCTTAAAGGCCAAGGTGCTTGGAGTCTCTTTAATATAACATAATTTTAGTTTTGTGATAAATGGGAGAAAAAGTAAAACAAAATATGAGTTTTTTTCTACAGTAGCATTTTTATTTTTAAACTGGTATTAGTAAAACTGAGAAAGATTGTTTAATGTTATGGTTGTGTTAATTGTGTAGTTGTTTTTGTTGGTGGTATGTAGAGTAGCTCAGTAAACACCTCCTATATGTTGTAGCTCAAAGATCTTAATCACGGAAATATTTTCAAATAAGAATTACCATTGTGACAGTTACATAATAATTTTCGCTTCTTGCTTATCACAGCATGTTACACATTCCTTTTGAAGCATGCATGGAAGTGTATTTATTGTTAATGTAACCATGGAGAAAGAGGTGTTTGATTTGATTTATTTGAAAACTTAACAAGACTAGTGTAACAATTAACTAAATGGTTTATCACATTTTTATTTTATTTATTTTTTTCCATTTATTTGGCAGTCTTCCAGGAAAGGTTAAATTCCGTCCTCGAAGACAGTTTGAACTTGAAACTCCCAGCAAACACTGCAATATAACATAAAATGTATACACTATGCTAACTGTTTTAACTTCTGTAGGAGGTTATCTGTATCACAGTATAACAGTACCTGTATAAAGAAAACCTAGCATGCTATAGGGCAGTGACCCCAGGTAAGAGGCACCCATGGCACATGCCATACCTGCACCCCTGGAGATATGCCTCTAGTCTCTTCAGTAGTGTTTATCTTCAAAGGCAAAAACAACACAACTTAATATAGCTCCTTGCAAAACCAAATATCATGACCTTAGGAGGGTGATTTGGTCATTTACATTGCTAGTACATACACAAAAAACTGGGGTATGCACAATACTAAGCAGAAGCTGGTGCAAGCACTCACCTGCTCAAGAGCAGTTAAAGCTACTATGCTGATGCAATTACAGTATGCCAGGACACATTTTAATCCTTCTTCCTCCAATTTTTGTGGTATTCCACAAGTTAAATGAGAGCAATTAACTTACATTACACAGTGTGGTGCACAAAAGACTGGCCCTGCTGCCTTCCACGGACGCAAGTATTCAGGCAGATGTATGGGTAGCACAGTTTTTCATGAACCACCCAATACTTCCTGGTCTCAGATGCTAATGCAGCATCCTTCCAGCCAACATACTGTTCTCAGGTATCATAGGTATCTCATCCAATAGAAAGTCCCCATTTGACATAGTATTTTTTGCCCTAATAAATCAAATTTAGCTTTATTTGATAAACATTATTACACCATGGTGATCTTGGGGTGATTGAGGGGCATAATAAATTAAAATAAGACTACAAAATCTATTGCTGATAATTAACTTCTTCATTGTAAATTTCATTATAAACTGCCCTGAAATAATTAATGTTAGTCATATATGTTACCAGGGTACCATGCACTATGCTATTTGCGTATCGAGTGGTAGCCTAGCACATTACCTAGGTAACGTGGGTCAAGATAATTGCACAACACATGCTACCCTACTTATAGAATTACTAGTAAAATGTATGTGTGCTGTCTACCCACAGCAACTTTACGGTAGGTTACTGAATACACCTCTAAGTAACTACTGTTTCATAAATGTTTTCTTCACTGAAAAATACAAGCCAGGTTATGGCCAGGACATCACAAAACCAATGGGGCATTTCCATTCCATGTATGATATCCTAATGGTTGGAACAGCAGGCAAAAAAGCACTCTCTGTTTCCCCAAAAATGCAAGACCTTTTGCCCCACCATAAAACTGCATTTAAAATGTTTAAAAACATAGTGTAAATCAGTTAACTGAACACTGCCATTTGCATCTATTATAGCATGCATATGCAATTGGTTTATCACAAGTCCACATGCATATGGACTGAAAGTTTTCACCACAAACATATAGGCTTTGTTCACATCTAAAATCACAATTGCTGACACCAGGCAACTATCAAACATCAAACATAACATCAAACGATTAATTATTTGAAGCTGCCTTGACGACCCAGCAGGAATTGGCACGACTCCCTGTCTACAGAGAAGATATGAAACATGTGAATACATCTGTACTATGGATCAGGTAGTTATTTCACATTGCTGCAGAGAACACCAAGTCAAAATATTAGTTTTAGTTCAGATCTAGCAATATAATCAAACTAAATACATGTATGAAATGTTCCAATACATGTGTAACGATCGGTGTCAGCACACAGAGATAATCTGATTATTGATGATCTGCAGAATCATCAACAATACAGATGTATACTTGATTATGGATGATCTGCAGAATCACCAATAATACAAGTATGACTAACCTTTGGACACCTAATGAAGTGTAAGTGTTTGGTGCAACTGTAGGCTATCTCCCGTGGGGCGGGAGACACAGATAACTTTTGGCCAGAGATCACCTGAGGAGCAGGTGGCCCTCAGCTGTGCAGGGACTATCTCCTTCAGAGAGGGGATAGAGATAATCTGGCAGCCAGTGATTCCCTGGTAAACTGGTAATCAGACTGTACTGCAGCCAGGGGACTCCTATAGGATAGAGGCCACTGGCTGCACTGCAGGAAGGACTCTCTCTGAGGAGCAAGAGGTCCTTGCAGCTAACTGACACTTGGTGGAAAAGTGTCACGGGTAGTACAGACAGACTGAACACTCAAGGGATGAGTGACAGCCAGAAGGGTCGGGCAGGCCAGGTTGGTAACACACGAGCAGATAAGGTACAAAGACAGGAGGCTGATTCGGTAACTGGGTACAGGCAAGGTTGGCAACTGGTAGGCAGATAGGCAGAGGTACCGAATCAGAAAGCAAGAGAGAGGTCAACAGAGCAAATGGTCATAACAGATATAAAGCACAATCCTAGTCTGGGTTGTGAGGTCCTTGGTCTCGACACCCAGGAACTAGTCTAAGGAATAACACAGTATCCTATGCTTGGGTGTGAGGTCCTTGGTCTCAACTCCCTGGAACTGGTCTAAAGTATAACACAGCAATGACACAGTAATCCTAAGCTTGGGTGTGAGGTCCTTGGTCTCAACACCCCGGAACTGGTCTAAGGTATAACACAGCAATGACACAGTAATCCTAAGCTTGGGTGTGAAGTCCTTGGTCTCAACACCCTGGAACTGGTCTAAAGTATAACAAAGTAAATAAGAAGAGCGTAATCTGGCTAAGTGTGAATTCCCAGGTCCACCTGGTTCTAACACACTGTAGGATCTGACTGAGGTCTGAGTGCTCACACGTAAGTATTCTCAACGGCAGACAACCAGCAACTGACCAGCAAGATCTATATATACTACAGCGCTCCTCAGCGCCGCCCCCAGCCATTCAGCGAATCAGGAGTTCCGCTGGAATCAGCTGATCGTCCTGATCAGCTGATACCTCTCCTGCTGGCATAAAGGTATGTATGTCAGAGATGGTCTCCATGCGCCTTAAATGGCTCTTAGATCGACAATTTGTAACTGAATATACCACCATTTTTTGAGGGCAGCCAAAACAGAGGCAGAGTTCAGAAATAAAGAAAGCACCTACTCAGACAACACAGGAGATCACATAGCAGATTGTCTAAGCAGGAATTAAACTAACTCACTACCAGCTTCAAAGTCATGGATCATACACAGAAGATTATATAGCAGATAATACCTGGTACACACCATGCAATTTCCCATCAGATTGACTGTCAAATCAATAATTTCCGACAGGTCCGATCTGATTTCTGATCCCTTTTCTGATCGATTTTGTATAGAAGTGATTAAAAAATCGATCAGAAAAATGATCAGAAATCAGATCGGACCTGCTGTAAATTATCGATTCAACTGTCAATCTGACGGGAGATTGCATGGTGTGTACCAGGCATTAGAGTACTACTAAGACCAGGGCAGAGAGGAGCGCCCCCCCCCCTCCCCTTCCCACTGAGAGTGTCCACAACGGGAGGAAAAGCGACAGAGGTCAATGAAGCTAGTGGGGGGGGGGGGGGGGAGAGAAAGTCACTAGAGCTAGTGGGGGGGGGAGGGAGATCACTTGGCTAGTGAGGGGAGGGAGTGAGAAGGTCACTTTGGATAGTGGGGGGCGCAGGAGGTCACTAGAGCTAGTGGGGGGGGGGGGGGGGTTACTGGAGATACTGGGAGGTGGCAGAAAGTCACTGGGGCTACTGGGAGAGTAGAAGGTCACTGGGGCTAGTGGGAGGATGGAAAAGGTCACTGAAGATAGTGGGGGAAGGCAGAGGGTCACTGGGGCTAGTGGGAGAGGAGAGAGATAGCCACTGGAGCTACGGGGGGGGGGGGGGGGAGAGGAGGTCAGTGGGGCTACTGGAGTAGGCAAAAGGCCACTGGAGTTAGTGGGGGAGGGAGGAGGTCACGGCTAGTGGGGGGGGGGAGGAGGACAGAAGGTTACTGGGGCTACTGGAGGGGGAAGAATTCCACTGGAGCTTAAGGGGAAGAAGTCACTGGAGCTAGTGGGGGATGGATGAGGTCACTGGGGCTAGCAGGGGCAGAACAAAGGTCACTGGAGCTTTCTCCTCAGTGTCGAACTGCGCCCGAGTGATAGCACTGTTCGCACGCCCATACAAACGGGCCTGTCAATTTGTCATCCTTTAGTTATGACCGTTTACTGATAAGCTGTGTTAAAAGATGCCACTCAGAAACAGACTTCTTCTCATTTTTCTATTCTTTTCAAATGGTGCCTTTTGTTTCTCCCTAATACACATGACAAGAAGAAGCCAGACCAAAAAAAAGGTTGCAAGAGTAAAACACATAGCCATTCAGCACAGAGTTTAGCCCTGGTAACTTGCAAGGAGTGCAGTGCTTTACTTTGGAGAAAACATAAAAGAACATAAAAGAAATATGTGTTGTTTCAGATTGTATTGAGTTTATTGTGTGTGAGAATGGAGAAATTGCAAGTGTCACTTTAACCTATGTGACTGGCAGTGTTTCGGTCATAAATATAATACATGACACCTCTTTAAAATAATGAAGTTTTTGTTAGCATTGTTTGAGTTTATTAATTGATTTATATGGTTTAATTCTGTCAGTATGTCATGTTCCATGTGGATTAGCACATACTGTTACGTGTAATGCTTAAGGAGCAAGAAGAATTTGTGGTTAGATTTTAAAAAGAAAGACGTAATGCTTGTTACAAATGCCAGATCTGTGCTCCTTGTCAACAGGTGTACATATTAAAGCAGATCACTAGAAGGTCAGCATGTCAAAAACAGAGGTAAACACAGCTGCCCTGTATTGCTGTCTCTGCAGTATAGTGTTAGTTAGTCCCACAAATCTGCATGTCTACTTTGTAAAAAAAAAAAAAAGATATAGATATGTGCCAGTGTTCCCTTCAACTCCACAGAGCTCAAAGATTCATTCCTAGAACAGGTGAAAGAGAATAATATAAATCTTTCTGCCAGTAATACAATTAAAAAAAACATATATTGACATTGAGGTATCTAGGAAGCAAAGTAAAAGATTTTCAGTTGAGTGTCACTTAACATATCAGACAGCAAATCATGTCTTAGTATTGGAGGACCAAAACTGACCTCTTACCATCACCTATAGAGATTTCCTTAATGGGATGCAGCTTACTTCAGCATATGTGATGTGTACATATTAGTACGCTGCCCGGTCAGTTGGGTGCAGGTCGAGCCCAATGACATCATACCCTACTGCTGCTGAATCACTGGGCAGCGTGAAATACTATTCCCCCTCCGAGTCTTAAAGGTACTCCGAGCAGTGCAGAAACTATTGAAAGATGCATACCATTTTGAAGCTCTCTTTCCAACGATATATAAACCGCCTCCCTACGCCTCTTAATTTTCGCTATTTTCGCGATCAAAATCGCGGCCACCGCGATTTTGATCGCGAAAATATAGAAAACTAAAAAGCTGAATGGAGCTGCCGACTTTGGGGAAAAGTCGTCCTGTGTAATACAAGCAACTATGGAAAGATTTATACCATTTTGAAGCTCTCTTTCTCCTCTTTCCAACGACACATAAACTGCCGCCCTACGTCTTTTAGTTTTCGATATTTTTGTGATCGAAATCGCTGAGGCCGCAATTTCGATCGCGAAAATAGCGAAAACTAAAAGGCGTAGGGTGGCGCTTTATATATCGTTGGAAAGAGGAGAAAGAGAGCTTCAAAATGGTATGCATCTTTCCATAGTTTCTGCACTGCTCGGAGTCCCTTTAACAACTTGGAAGGAGAAGTAATTTGGGGTCCAGCAATCCCTGGAACCCTGAATTACTCTTACACGGGGCACAGAATATAGCATTGAAGCTATAGCCGCACCATCATCTGGAGCTACGCACCTCTGTGCATGCGTCCAGATGACCTGCTTTGATATGTGACAGTGATATACATGTCTCTGCCTTAGCCAACAATCTGATTCCATTAAAGAACATCTAGATCCAGGATTTGCCAATTAGACAAATTTTCAAAGCAATTATGTTAATTACTTTATAAACATCTCAGTTAGAACTGAACATTTCAAGATTGAAAAACCGAGTGTATTGCTTGCTTGCTTTCCTGCTGGGTATGTTCATTTGGATTCCGCAAAATTAAAATTTTCGCATTTCGGAACTTGGAGATTTCGCTGAAATTTGATTTACCGCAACTCGATAATTTTAGCCCAATCACAGAACTTGGCAGCATTGGACTAATCAGAGAATGCAGATTTTTTTCCACAAAAGTCTGATTAAAGCAGTAATTTTAGACCAATCATAAGATTCCCTTTTTCCCATTTTACAATTCTATTTTAATTTTTAATTTTTTTTCATTTTCAGATGAAAAAAAATGACAAAATACTCCTCGGAAATTGGAAAATCAGGAAAAAATGGAAATCGGAAAAACAGAAATCAGAAAATGGCATTGGCAGAAATCGGTATTTTATCAAGGTGTGAAAATATCTCATTGGAGAAAAGTTAAAAGGATACGGGCAATAGAATATTTCAGACGCAAGAACAGAACAATAGCCCAGCAAGTGCCATTTTCTGAAAGGAAGTAAGTAGAGCACTGAACACTTTCCTCCCCTATCAGGTTTCAGTGAACGGAATACATGTCTTAGCCCCACATTTTTCATGGCCTATATATGTATAAACAAACACCTAATAATCCAACCTGCATAAAGAAAACACAACATGTAGCTGATGAGACATAACAAGAGTTAATTGAGTGAAACCGTATCCCCTGGGGGATTACCATCTTGCCTTGCCTTTATGCATTGCCAGTCAACAGAGCTAGCTGCAGATTATCTTTCTCATTAGCACAGGTTGTTGAACAAAAGTCTGCACCAATTAGCTCATTAAACCAGCTTTAACATGCACACAAAGACACCATTACACAGATTAATAATCTCCTGAATGTTGCCTCACATATCATATAAAATGTTGAAATTTAACACTTTTGAACAAAATACACATAAGTTATTTTAGTAGAAATGCAAAGAAAAGATCATCATACATGCTGACCCAGGTGAAAGTAAAAGCCAATAAACAACCTCACCTCTAACTGAAAAAAACAAATTGACTCCCACTTTCAGACAAACCCGACCTGACACCCTTCCTCTATACTCACTCATTGGATCTTCAGCTTTGGGGCTTATGTGAACCTTCTTCTCTCTAAGCAGGCCATTTGGCAATGGCTCCTCCTCACCCCAGTGTGCAATTAGGCCATCCTGACACTGCCTTCATTCCCAGACCCATATCTCCCTCCCATAGGAAACTATAGGTTGGTTCACTAAACTCTGTTAAAATTGCTGTACCCCGACAACACACAGAAATATTAATGGTATTTACACCACCCACACAGCTCATGTTGTGTAAACATATGACTCCACCCACATTTATTGCTGTCTATAATCTATCCCCTGTTTGCCTTTGCTCAGGTTAGACGTGATGTGCAGGTTGCAGATTTCAGACATGGAATTCAGATCACAGATTCTGTAATAAACAATTGTGAGGTCTTTGGAAAACTAGGAGGGGAAGACTGTTAGACTGTTAAGGTAGCCATTCACCTGTAGATTCGGCGGCCGATCAACCATCCTATTGGATAATTATTATCGAATGAAAATCAGCGTTGCCAAAAGCATGTTCGATCGATCATGTGACTAATTTTTGGCCGAAATTGGATGCCTGTAACAATTGAACATGCTAGAAAATCTCAAGCTGACATGCTTGATTGGGTGCGCGGCAGTAACAGGCATGCGATAATCGGGAACAACTAATGTGACGGTTGTCCCGTCTGCTATCTCCCCTAATGTACCTAGAGCCCCTCCATTAATACTTTACCTGTCCGATGTTCACCGCTCTGTCTGCACTCCTCGAGACCGATTGCCGAAAGATTTGTCTATTGGTTGATCAGCTGTCAAAATTGCTAGATGTATGGGTACCTTTAGATCAGCAGTAAGCAGGCACATAACTACTATAAACACTGTAGAAACTGCTGGTAAATGGAAAGGTCATTAGGATTCTCAGAACCAGTAATGTTTTCTACAACTTTAACACAGATCAGGAGGCAATGGGGTTGATTTACTAAAAGTTGGTAACATTTCTATGCACTCAGTAATTTAACCAGTACTTGTGCTGGTAGAGTGGCATGCGTTGTGTAATTAGCGCAACCCTGGGTACCTGGGTAACGCACATTGCTACACAGTAATATCAGCAGGTACTGCAGATTGCATTAATAGCGAACTGCACTATTACTCTACTGTGTAAGTACCCAGGGCCGTTTCTTGTGCAGTGCAGGCGGGGCAACTGCCCTGGGTGCAGACTGGCAAATAGAAGAAGGGGTTCAGGCAGAAGGATATAACCACTAGGGAGCTGGGGATGCGCAGTGCAGCCAAATGGAAGAAGAAGGTTACCAGTGCGATCACCTTCCCTGACTCCTCCTAGGTTGCCTGTATCAGATGTCAAGTCATCATCATGTCACCACCACATGATGACACTTGATGTCCTGTACCGGTACTGCAAGTTGTCAGTGCCTGGTCGCTCAGAGGAGTCGGCTTTCCGGGCTCTCTTCACCTGTGTGTTTTCCTGGTCCCTTCTTCCTCCTGGATGAGTGTTCGCGAGTTTACGGGGTGGGAAGGGGACACCATTTTTACACCCTCGCCCTGGGTGCAATTTAGTCTAGAAACTGCCCTGTATGTACCAGTAAAACTGCCATGTGCTGTTTGCAAACCACAGTTTTACCATTATTTGAATGAATGAATGAATCAATCCTAATGTGAGGTTGAATCTATTCATTTACATGCTCCTGTTAACCTCAGCAAAGTATGAGAGGAAAACAACAGTACCTGGTACCAAATGCAGCAGGGCGGACACACCGAAGCTGGGACACGGAGTGTGCACATCCACAATCTTTGCATGGTCCAGTAGTGTACATTCTGCCTCTGAAGAAGCTGGTTTAAATCAGCGTAACAGCTGTCAGGCACTTGATACCCCCACTGCTTTGTACCTGCTATCTCCCCACCGGAATAAAGGGATTTTAAGAAGTGGTGCCCCCATTTCCTTCTTCTATTCTACTACTCCTGTGTAACCTCCCTGGTGGTGCATTTCTGTCTGGAATTATTATGAGTCAAAAGCGGTACGGTTTTTTTTCAAGAATTTTAGGCCTCCAATTCTTAAGTCATAACTCACCAAAATATGCCATAATAAAAGCCTGGTAGACATTCTGCATATAAATAAAAGCAGGGGCATAACTAGAAATCACTGGGCCAACCTGCGAAATTTTGGATGCCCCCCCATAGGTACCAGTGAATCGTAATGGGGCAGCGTATCAATATAAAATAATTGTAATGGGGCAGCGTTTCATCATAAAATAATCGTAATGCAGCAATGTTTCACCAGAAATTAATCATAAAGTGGGCAGCATTTCACCAGAAAATAATCGTAAAGTGGAAAGCATTTCACCAGAAATGTATCGTAAAGTTGGCAGCATTTCACCAGAAAATAATCGTAAAGTGGACAGCATATAACTAGAAATTAATCGTAAAGTGTGCAGCATTTCACCATAAAATAATCATAAAGTGGGCAGCATTTCACCATAAAATAATTGTAAAGTGGGCAGCATTTCACCAGAAAATAATCGTTAAGTGGGCAGCAGTCACCAGAAATTCGTAAAGTGGGAAGCCGTCACCAGAAGAAAAATGCACCTGTGAAAAAAATCAATTCACTTACCTGACAGAAGTCTCCTCTCCCAGCCTCTGGTGTGAAGCTCCCCCGACGATTCTCCAGCAGCAAATCTCCTGACAGGGGGAGATGGCGCCCGAAGCCCTGTACTGGAGACACAAATAGTCTCCAGTGCAGGGCTTCGCACGCCATCTTTCCGTAGCCCTGCTCTGCCTCCTGGGAGACTGCAGGCTGCGGGGAATGAACTGGTGCAGCGTCTATTACACGCCATGGCCAGTTCAACACCTGGCTGGGGGTCCCACAATCGGGCGGAGCGGCAGCGCTCCCCCCTGCACATGGCAGGTGGGCCCCTACGACTGATGGGGTTGCATCCCCTATAGTTACACCGCTGAATAAAAGACTAGAACACAAGTTTGTTAAATTAATTAAATTTATGAATAAACTTAAAAAAATGTGAAACTGTACAAATAAGGCTGCAAAGTGGTGTGTGCATAATTATTCGGGCCCCTTTGATCTGAGTGCAGTCAGTTGCCTATAGACATTGCCTGATGAGTGCTAATGACTAAATAGAGTGCACCTGTGTGTAATCTAATGTCAGTACAAATACAGATGCTCTGTGAGGGCCTCAGAGGTTGTCTAAGAGAATATTGGGAGCAACAACACCGTGAAGTCCAAAGAACACACAAGACAGGTCAGGGGTCAAGTTATTGAGAAATTTAAAGCAGGCTTAGGCTACAAAAAGATTTCAAAAGCCTTGAACATCCCACGGAGCACTGTTCAAGCGATCTTTCAGAAATGGAAGGAGTATGGCACAACTGTAAACCTACCAAAACAAGGCCATCCACCTAAACTCACAGGCCGAACAAGGGGAGCGCTGATCAGAAATGCAGTCAAGAGGCCCATGGTGACTCTGGACGAGCTGCAGAGATCTACAGCTCAGGTGGGAGACTCTGTCCATAGGACAACTATTAGTCATGCACTATACAAAGTTGGCCTTTATGGAAGAGTGGCAAGAAGAAAGGCATTGTTAACAGAAAGCATAAGAAGTCCTGTTTGCAGTTTGCCACAAGCCATGTGTGGGACACAGCAACCATGTGGAAGAAGGTGCTCTGGGCGGATGAGACCAAAATGGAACTTTTTGGCCCTAATGCAAAACGCTATGTGTGGCGGAAAACTAACACTGCACATCACTCTGAACACACCATCCCCACTGTCAAATATGGTGGTGGCAGCATCATGCTCAGGGGGTGCATCTCTTCAGCAGGGACAGGGAAGCTGGTCAGAGTTGATGGGAAGATGGATGGAGCCAAATACAGGGCAAACTTGGAAGAAAACCTCAATGAGACACCAAAAGACTTGAGACTGGGGCGAAGGTTCACCTTCCAGCAGGACAATGACCCTAAACATCAAGCCAAGGCAACAATGGAATGGTTTCAATCAAAACATATCTATGTGTTAGAATGGCCCAGTCAAAGTCCAGATCTAAATCCAATCGAGAATCTGTGGCAAGATCTGAAAACTGCTGTTCACAAACGCTGTCCATCTAATCTGACTGAGCTGGAGCTGTTTTGCAAAGAAGAATGGGCAAGGATTTCAGTCTCTAGATGTGCAAAGCTGATAGAGACGTACCCTAAAAGACTGGCAGCTGTAATTGCAGCAAAAAGGTGGTTCTACAAAGTATTGACTCAGGGGGCCGAATAATTATGTACACCCCACTTTGAAGTTATTTATTTGTAAAAAATGTTTGGAATGATGTATGATTTTCATTCCACTTCTCACATGTACACCACTTTGTATTGGTCTTTCACGTGAAATTCCAATAAAATTAAATGCATGTTTGTGGCAGTAATGTGACAAAATGTGGAAAACTTCAAGGGGGCCAAATACTTTTGCAACCCACTATATATATATATATATATATATATATATCTCGCTGCAACCGCCGCCACCACTACACTGATTGGCTGTTGGGACCCCAGAAGAATAGCGTGGACATGGGGATCCCGGCGGCCGAAAATAAATGCTGATCAGCCAAATAAAGTAATGAACTGCCCTGAGCTGAGCTCGGGATTATCGCTAGGGAGGTTAAAGATATATGCTTTCATGTTGACTCAAAATAACTATTTTTACTTCAAGCTTACATTTATTCCTACTTTTAAAAAGTACAGATCCAGTGGATTTAGCTGGAAAATTACAATATAAGTTAATCACGCAAATCACACCAGTTTTACATCGTCCATTGGGTGGTAGATTAAGATCATTATCTTTAAATGTCCATATTTCATATTAGAGTTTGACTGAAACGTTACAAAAGTGCATGGGAAGGCGAAGAGAGAGCATAAGTGACGTAAAAAGGTTCAGGAAAAGTATTCCAAAATTAATATAAATCTGTAAATGAAGGAATGAGCATGTCATTTCCAGGAAAAGGAGAATACCTGTCATAACTTGGGAAACTCCTCAATTAAAAATTTCAAAACAAAAGAACTGATGACTGAGCTTCACCTCTTAGCCACTGCATAAAATTCTGCTGACAAATGCCCAATCCAAAGATCATTACGTAGTGAAAGCCCCGAACACGCAACTCTGCTAGTTTTCCATAGGTAGACACATCAATGTAATGTCTTGAAAAGCTACAGTAACAAATTATAAAGCTGAGAAATGTGAAAATCTCACCAGAGGTTTCAGATGCTGTATTTATTTAGCTTAAGTAAATATTACATTTTGGCATCTCTTTTTACACTTGCACGCTATATTATTGTCAAAATTGTTGTGGCCTCTCAATTGGCTTTTAGCAATATTATAGTGATTGTAATTGCAAAACCATTCTTAACGTGACACATTTGCTTTGCTCTGTTGATATGGTCCTGACAAATCTTAAATCTAGTGTTTACTTTTGAAAGAGCTATTGCACACTGCACGAAATATTTAGCATTCGTTAAAATGTAAAGCAATGGCCAACAATATAATCTTGTCACGTGTTTTGTTGGAGGTCCTACATAGGGATAAAGGGGCAACATTTTTGAGTTTGGTTTCACAGTGAATCAGTCCCAATCTCACTTAAGCCTCGTACACACGCCTGACTTAAGTCTGCTGAGGCGGCCAATAACCACCGCCTCAGCCAACAATGAGGACTGTGTATGGTAGCCATTGACCCCCAACCCACAAGCAATCCACTAAGCGGATCTACTCAACCCCAGCAACACCGATCCCATTGTTTGCACCACTGACATTTTAATGACACAAACACACATGCAATGATTTAACCCTAATTTTTCAGTTAGTGTCAGTATTATAAAGCCAGTTTTGCAAAACTGGTACTCAAGATTCTCGGGATCTGACCAAAAGCTCGACATGAACCTTATGAACCTGTCAGCAACGATTTCACTTATCCTTATTCTGATGACGAGATACTGGCATTCAGATACCAATACACATTAAACCAGAACAAGAAACGAATGTATATAATTTTTACAAGTAATACCAAAACACCCATTAGTGTTCACACTCACACACTTACATTGTTTCAGGCACATTGTAATTATAGTTAATGATGATTTATTTCTACCTGTTTTAACAGCAACACAATCTTCTGTTGCTCAATGTAGTTCCCTGTATAGAAAGAAGTCTTTATTTTAGCTTGAATGGTGGACAGATCTGTCCCTATACTCAAAGTGAGATCCAAATTCCATGATAGGTCTATCTTTGTTCCAGTAGTTTCTCTCTCTGATTGATTCACAAAACTCTGTTAAAATTTCAGTTTGTTTTTAGCTCATGTTTACACCATCTATGTCGCTTTTTGCACACATAGCATTGTGTACATAACGTGAGTTATATAAAATACCAATAAAATTGCTGTGTGCTATGAGCGCATGGAAATTTTAATGGGGTTTTGTGAATCCACTCCAAACAGTCTCCCTCTCACATTGGAAGAAGTTGTCATGGTCTACAGATGAATGTAACATGCTCATTTCCCTCAGAAGATGCGTGTGAAAGGCAGTGCTATGACTTCTTCTGGTTACAGTGGTTTGTGCTCAGAAACAGACCAACAACATTCTACCATGAAAAGATAGAAAACGTCATTCCCAATAGGAAAAACTAGCCTAGTTTGAGTAATAATATTGGCATTCATCACCCACACTTTACTGACTGATTCAATCAGAATGCTTGTGATACTGGTATGAATATGAAGGCATGATAACTTATGGCTTAAACTTTTGGATACTGTTTATAAGCAAATGGATTGCTTTTGCCCAGCTTTCTTCAGCATCACACATCACTTATTGCCTACTGCTTCACTGAATTAGTTTTTATTTTTATTTGTATTTTTTTTGTTTGTAATATTTCTTTAAATCGTTGTGTACGCTCTTTCCTTCCATTAGCTGGACAATACCAGTGCACAAGGTTCTTGACATGAGGGTGCTTGACAAGAAGAGGGCTGAAAATGCCAAGTATATAGATGTCAGTCCTCACTTCTGGTACCTTAGAGGGTATGTATGGAGGTCGTAGTGCATCTTGTGTTCAAACCTGGTAATCCCCTTTAAAGGGACCCTGTGTCATTAAAAAGAAATCTGGATTTACCTGGGGCTTTCCCCAACCCCCCGTAGCCAGCAAGGTTCCCAGGCATACACTTGGTCCCTTCCGTGGTCTTGCTGGTGGTTCCAGTAATTCGGCAACTTTGGCTGCATTCATGCACACCACCTGCGCTCACCCAGTGCGCCGTATTGCCAGTGAATGTAAGTGTCCTACGCAACCTCATGCGAAGTCAACGGATTACCGGAGCTGCCAACGGGACAATGGAAGGCACCAAGTGGACTTTCCTTTTTATGGCACTGCTCAGGGTCCCTTTTATAAGAGGGCTCGCCGGTTATCTGCTTCCTCTCTCAGAAGGAATTAGAATATAGTACAGATTACCACAAATAGTTAAAATGTTTTAAAAACATCTGATGCCTTCATAAAAGCTGCAGAACGTCCTGTCTCCATTTCATGGAGGCTGCCAACATTCAGTCTGCAAATTCTGAATTGGTAATTTCCTAACCAGCTCATAGTTTTAACATTTAACATTTTTTAGATGGTAAGGGTTTTAAAGGCTCAAAGAATTTCCACAGCAAGGCCAAGCTGTGAATCAGCACTGTTGACATTCACAGATTTTCACCATAGTTAATATGCAAACTGAGGCATCCAACATAATTGAAAGTCTTAAGGCACAGATCAGTTCACTCACTGAGAAAGAAGTAACTTTATCACTGCATGTGTCCACCCTCACTGAGAATCTTAGGATCGAATGATTACCTTGAGGCCTAAGAGTGACCATTACACAGATATTTTGTAAAGGAGACCCAGGTTTCTTGAGAAAATGGAATGGAATCCTGAATAAGTGCTCAATGGACTTGATGTATCAAAAACAAGATTGATCACCTAAAGAACTACGGTATTTACGAAAGATGCAATTAAACGGTATATACAGTTTAACCAATTCCCCTCTCCTGGGACGAGAAACTACGTCCCTGCAAAATGCCATAACTCTGTGCAGGGATGTACCTACGTTCCTTCCTGCCGCGCCCCCCGCTCCAAACACAGTTCCCATTCATTGATCAAAGTCCCCCTGTGAGCGACCGCTCTGCCATTCAGAAATCCCGTCCACGCAGTTCTTCTGGTTTCCGTACTAATAGTATGCAAACTGAATTCACTACAGAGGACATCTTGTGGCCAAATTGTAAAATTACTTAAATTACATCCCCCTTTTTTTTCAGTAAATGATCCCAAGTTACCTGTTTTTCCTTTCTAAATTAACCCCTGACCTCCCACACTCTCCTAAAGTTAGCAAATGTTTTTTGTTTTGTGTTTTTTTTTTCAAATTTAAAAAAAAAAATTACAAATAAAAAAAAAAAATACATAAATAGTTACCTTTAGGGACTGAACTTTTTTTAATATGTATGTAAAGAGGGTATATAACAATTACTTTATAAATGATGGGCTTGTAATTAGGGATGAACGCAAAACTGAAAAAATGCACCTTTATTTCCAGATAAAATATTGGCACCATACATTGTACTAGGGAAAAATGTTAAATGTTGCAATAACCGGGACAAATGGGCAAATAAAATGTATGGGTTTTAATTACATTAGCATGTATTATTTTAAAACTATAATGGCTGAAAATTGAAAAATAATGCATTTTTCATTTTTTTTCTTATTATTCCCATTAAAACAGGGTTAGAATAAAATAAGTCTTAGCAAAATGTACCCTCCAAAGAAAGCCTAATCGGTAGCAAAAATCAAGATATAGATTGTTTTGTTGTGCTAAGTAGTAATAAAGTTATAGGCGAATGAATGGAAGGAGCGCTGACAGGTGAAAATTGCTCTGTTTTTTTAAGGGGAAAAACCCTTTGAGGTGAAGTGGTTAAAGTTTAGTTAGATGAGATGATCAAGGAGTTATAAGAATACACTTTGAAAAAAAAGGTACAAAAATTCCAGCAAGATATGCAAGATTATGCAAATAACCAAGTCTATACCTGGAGTATGATTTGGCGTGCACAGAGGAAGGCTATATGCGGCCCCGAACTTGAAATTGGCACCTAGAGTGTTTGTCTGCAGATGTAGGTCAAGCCTTAAAGTCAGAAAGAGTCTAGTCAGTTGCTATTCACATGTATACTTCCCAATAGGGAGACTTACAAAATACATGTCCACAGTCTTTCTATAAATAAGGGGGGGAGACACTGACTTTGATTCACTAAACCATGGCTTAGTGAATCACGGCCACCTTTTGCTGCCAAGCTTATTTTGAGGTTCTTATGCTACCTAGATAACACATGTGTTCATTGTTAGTGTAATGCAAATAGTGTAATGCCTAATACACACAATGATATTATCTGGCAGATTTTTGCCAGATTCATTATTTTCAGCAAGTCATGTGATTTGCAATCGATTTTCCATAAAAGTGAACAGAAAATCAATCGGAAAATCGATCGGAAATCATATTGGACATGCTGGAAATAACTGATCTGGCAAGAAATCTGCCAGAAAATCTCATTGTTTGTATATCAAGGGTAACTATGGAAAGATGCATACCATTTTGAAGCTCTATTTCTCCTCTTTCCAATAATATATAAACCGCCGCCCTACGCCTTTTAGTTTTTGCTATTTTCGCGATCGAAATTGCGGCCGCCGCAATTTCGATTGGGAAAATAGCAAAAACTAAAAGGCGTAGGGCGGCGGTTTATATATTATTGGAAAGAGGCGAAATAGAGCTTCAAAATGGTATGCATCTTTCCATAGTTACTGCACTGCTCAGAGTCCAGCATTTTATTACACAGGACCACTCTTCCCCAAAGTCGGCAGCTCCATTCAGCACAATGCAATGAAATACAAGGAACCCAGGGGGATATAATTACAAACATCATGCTGGTAGGTGTGAGGATATAATTAATTAGTTGTGGGTATGCTTAAAGCCATACCCAAAGGCACTGCTCGGAGTCCCTTTAAGCATAACACATGGTATACTAGCAACACGCATATTACCTAGGTAATGCGAGATATTCTATTTGTGCAATGTGCACTACATAACTAGCATAAGTACTGGTAACATTGCTGTGTACTACCTGTGCATTGTAATTTGGATGTACTTTATTTGAATCAACCTCTCCATGTGAAAAGCTGGCTCATCGCTAGCAAGGCTTTGATGATGTTGGTCTTCAGTTCTTAACCACTTCAGCCTTTTGGATGGTTCTACTACATGCAAAAGGTTGCTGCTGTGGTGCTGCACGCTCCCACGAGTGATCATGAGCGTGCCCACGCTCTCCCGTGCCGTCGCATATTGGCCTGAAGATCAATGAATGGGAACATAGTTCTAATTCATTGATCTAAGTCTCCGGTAGAAAGACCGACGGCTTCTTTGAGAAGCCCCGATGTTTCTGAAGAAAAGTTTTCTGTCCTCCCTATAATTCCTGGAAGCAAGAACTCTCACTTCCAGGACAAAAAAAATTGTAAACTGCATCTACATACATTTTTTTTATTAAATAAACGCGCATTATTACATTTCAAATTAACTGTTTACCTCCCATACCCCCCCCCCCCCCCCCAAAAAAAAATAACATTTTTAATGAAAAAAAATTACAATTAAAAGAAACCAAAAAAAAAAAAAAACATAAATAGTTACCTAAGGGTCTGAAATGTTTTAATATGCATGTGAACGGGATATATCACTAATATTTTTAAAATTATAAGCTTGTAAATGGTGATGGACGCAAAACTGAAAAAAATGCACCTTTATTTCCAAATAAAATATTGGCGCCGTACATTGTGATAGGGACATAATTTAAATGGTGTAATAACCAGAACAAATTGGCAAATAAAATACATGGGTTTTAATTATAGTAGCATGTATTATTTTAAAACTATAATGGCCGAAAACTGAGAAATAATTATTTTTTATTATATTTTCTTATTCCTGTGAAAATGTATTTAGAAAAAAATAATTCTTAGCAAAATGTACCACCCAAAGAAAGCCTAATTGGTGGTGGAAAAAACAAGATATAGATCAATTCATTGTGATAAGTAGTGAAAAAGTTATTGGCGAATGAATGGGAGGTGAAAATTGCTTGGATGCATAAGGTGAAAAACGACTGAAGGCTGAAGTGTTAAAGGGTTACTTAACTCAAAATAAAAAATTAGTTTAACATACCTGGGCCTTTTTGCAGCCACCTGGAGTCATCCTGTGCCCACGAACTCCATCTGAGTCCCCCCTAACAAGCAGTGGAGACCCCAGCAAAGCTGGTGTGATGATCCGCTCAGCTGGCTGCACAGGCAGACAGCTGTTTGTCCATTCCTCTAGTCTGTGGGCTGCAGGTCTCTGGAACAGAGACCTGTCTTTCCATTGCAAGTTTCTGGTCTGTTCTCTTGCTGGGGAATTTGCATGCATTCGTTATGCAAATCCCCTACCTGCCTTCTTTGATGACTGGCACTATAAGAGCTTTATGTTTCCCAGAAGGCTTTGCTGGTCATTTCCTTTCCATGGTCTGTTCCTGATGGACACTGCTGGAGTGTCAGCCATTGCTATCTAGTATAGTTAATTCCTGGGGGTTGCTTTAGGCTCCCCTTCTAGCCCAGTCAGGTTGTATTATCTGTATTGCCTGTTCTGTCTTGTCTTGCCTGTTGCCATTGTCCAGTCCCAAAGGTGGTCGACAGGAAATGGTTCTGATCTCTGTTCTTGGAGTATAGCTGGTGCAGCGGTTGCTACCAGCTATCTCTTTTGTTCTGTCTCCTGGGATCGCGCTAGCTACTTTTCGCTAGCGCTGGGGATCCTTCTGTTCTGTCTCCTGGGATCGCGCTAGCTACTTTTCGCTAGCGCTGGGGATCCTTCTGTTCTGTCTTCTGGGATCGCGCTAGCTACTTTTCGCTAGCGCTGGGGATCCTTCTGTTCTGCTACTCTGTACCTGGATCGCGCTAGCCACTTTTCGCTAGTGCTGTGGATCCTATCTCTCGCTTGTCCATGTTTTCGTGTGTCTGTCTTGTCTGCTACGCTTGCTGGAGGCTCGGTGAGGTAACCGTTAAGCAAGCGCTCGCGTCCTCTGTTTCATGTTTGTCTGTCGATGGTTAGTTAGGCGTGCTTGTCTCTATTGTGCTTATCACGTAGAGACCGCGCATAACTGTGTGCACTGTTGCGAATGAGTGCGGTGTTCGCGGTTAGCTAGCGTTTGTTATTTTCCGTATCTCCTTATTGTATTATTTGCTGTGCCTTTGCTACCCTCGTATTCTATTCTGATCTGCACCTCTTGCGATCGCGTTCCTATTTCATATCTGCTGTTGTGTGTGCGCGGTCGCGGGGTGGCGACTGGATTGGCGCACACACATACAACCTACCCCTTTGCTCAATCTCATTCGCAATCGCCTCTCTTGCGATTGCGTTCTGCGCTTCGTACAATTCCTGTCTGGCACTTGTGGAGGTACAGAGGATTGGTTCCTCTGCACTCCCCAGCGCCATCTGCCGACAGGAATTTCCCTCTACAGGTGCGTAGCACCTTTTGCTGGGTGCCTGCAAATATACGCTTGTGGAGGATTTCCGCCGTGTCAGCGCACGCTTTGTGCGCTGATCACGGAGAAAGTTCCACAATCGTTACAGCTGGCCAGTCGGTGGCTACTGCGCATGTACAGCACCATGCCATGCGCACCCTGATTGCTGCGCAGTAGTGATTTTCCTGCGAGTGTGGTGATGAGGCGCATCGTCTGCCAGCTTTGCGGGGGTCGCCACTGTTACACGCCCCTTAGTGGCCAGACCGAACAATGCCCTCCAATCGGTTTCAACACACAGACCATCCAATCTCGTGGATGCAATCGATGAGCTGAAACCGCTGGAATTTTGGCAGCGGACAGACCAGAGGGAGGCGTGCGATCTATTAAAAACTAAATACTAGGCTGCCACCACCTCTTTTTGATGGGAAGAGGAGCCCCAATTTGCCTAACTAATACCTGCAAATAGAACGGTTAAAACACACCCTGTTCTGACTAATAACAATTCTCAGTAGTGATCTTCAGAAGCTAGAATTCGGTTTGTGCAGCTGAATAGCAGGGGTAGCTGAACAAATAAATGACTTTTAGAAGTCTTTTATTATAAATGCAATATAAATAATTAATATATACAAAAAAATCATTAAAATCAACAATTATAGAGACAATCGTAGAGCAGTATAAAAATAAAAAGGGAAGAAAAATGCGTATACTTAAGGTCAGGTGAAAATATGTCCTTTCTGGGAAATCTGAGCACATGGAAAATCTCCTTTGTTTCAGTTCAGGAGATGGCCACCAGCCACATGGTCCTCTGGTTGGCTGGCTTGATCAGGTGATGGTACACAAGGGGAGACTGCCCCTCCTTGCATGCATCCTGGTTTTATGGAAGCTAGTTTTAGGGGTGGAACAAAGCCGGCCCCCCTCCGATTCACAAACCAATCACAGTTATTACCTTGGAGAGAGATTTTAGATTTACCTGTAAAACGTAATTCAAAAACAGGAAATGCCATATTTGTGTGGATGAAGGTTCATATTCTTCCAAACATGACAATTCCTGTGACATCAGACTTGGCTACCATATTATGTTTAGTTCCTGAGAGGTTTTATACTTTGTCGTGGCTTATCCCTGGCCCGCCAAGACTGGTATCAAAATGTCCGTCAAGACACCCCGAATCAAATGATATAACTTTCATACCTCTCATATAAACGGTATTCCTTAAACAGGCTAAAAATCATATACTACATTTATGTTCCCTCTGTCTCCAACAGTCGAGAAGTCTGATCTCCTGCTAGGTTTATCCTGCATCTTCAAAAGGCAGCAACCCTTTGCCATTTGGGCTTACTGCTGGGACGCTTTCACACCTAGGTGTCACTGGCCCAGGAAGGAACTTCTTTTGATCAAGTTAATTTAAACAAACAGGTCTTATCAGAGAGCATACTTGACTCTCATGAAAAGAACTCTGCTAACATCTATGAAGAAAACAGAGACCTCACAAGCTAACTGCAGGGACCTACACATAAGATTTTGATCTGGCACGTCAATGACAATCAGTGTAGCAAACCAATTGCGATTGCGTTCTCTTTTCTCGCGGCTCTTCCGTGATAGCCACTGCTTGCTGGAGGGCTTCAGACAGACATCGTGGGCACAAAGTGACTCCATGGGGATGCAAGAAGCCCCAGGTAAATAAAGCTGATTTTTAAATTTTCACTTTAGATTTCCTTTAAACATCAAGTAACTGACTGTGGCAGAATTTATTTTGTAATGCAGTTTGCCGCCTGTTTCTCATCAATGACAGAAATGCTAACTGAACACTGGCTACTGGCCACAGGCATTTGTTGGTCTCGGTAAGATTCCATTCATTACAATGTCAAAGTGTATAGTGACATGCAATGGATGAGAAATAACCACACTATGTGGCAGTAATCATTTCCAGGAAGATAATTCTATCATGTGCATTAATAAACAGAAACGGTTATGACATCATACCACAGTGAACATCCAACATGACTACTAGTTTAATGACATTCTCTAGTCTAGTACATTCAATATAATTGTTAAAGTAAATTGTTTCCAGTTTGTAAATACTGTAACTCTAGTCATAAGAGATGCAAATATTTCTCAATCATCTAATCTGCTCTTAAATTTCTTTTTTTTATTTATTTTTGTTAATTTTTTTAATTTATTTTTGTTAAAGGGTATCTCTAACTTAGAACAACAAAAATACTCTTGTTATCAGGGGCGTTCCTAGGATCCTAAGGGATCTGGGGCACTTTTGGGCACTCCAGGCGAAAAATGGCTGTGGCCATGCATCAGAATGTGGGTGTGGTCATGGGTGGAGCTAGGAGCCAAATTTACATGAGCTTAACAGTGGTGTAAGTAGGCCTGCCCAGCAAAATGTTGGATGAAGCCCCCCTCTCCATTAATACAAGAAAAAATGCAGCATATTACATAACTAGGCAGCATCACTTACACATAACTAGGCAGAGTTAGTTGGCTTCTGTGCTGGCAGTACTGGCTTTCTGCTGGGTGGACTGGCCTGTCACCAGGTTGCCTGGCAGTCTCCTCATAGAATGGAGGACATCCGGAGCACCCTAGAATACATCCGTGGCATGTGCCACTGATCTATGGGGCTATTGAAGAGGAATTAAATTACCCATCTGTGCATTTATTGTTACTGTAAGTGGCTGTCTGTCTAAACTATTAATGTGACTTACATGCACATTTCTTTAGTCAGTCTGTGGGTTTGAATTTTTTCTATGTCTAACATTTTGAGTAGACACTGGTTAATAGTCTGGTTGGACATAGCACCTTTGTATACCTATTTGTATATAGGAAGACAGTGCAACAGTTTCTGCTAGACAGTGTTGCTCGGATACCTCATTATCCTATTCGAGTTTGGTCGAATTCGGATAGTAAACTATCCGAATTCACTCGAAGTTCAATATTCGAGTGACGTCGGATATCCGACGTCACTATCCGGGTCTGTATTTGAGTAAAATATTCGAGCTGGCCTTAAATAGCTTTTAAAACTTGTATTGGAGGTCAATGATGCATGAAACCACCTTTTTTATGAAGAAAAACATCAAGTGATTATGTGGTGATGTAGTAGTTATAAAAAAGGTATCAAAAATAGTAAATCTTTTTCTTCTTCTTCTATATCTTCTTCTACTCGAATCTTCTTCATCTTCTACTTCTTGTATCTTCTTCAATTATCTTTTTCTTCTTCTATATCTTCTTCTTCTTCTATATCTTCTTGTTCTTCTTCTGTATCTTCTTCTTCTTCTTCTATATCTTCTTCTTCTTCGTCTTCTTCTTCTACTATATCTTCTTCTTCTTCTATATCTTCATCTTCTTCGTCTTCTTCTTCTATATCTTCTTCTTCTTCGTCTTCTTCTTCTATATCTTCTTCTTATTCTTCTATATCTTCTTCTTCTTCTTCATCTTCTTCTATATCTTCTTCTATATCTTCTTCTTCTATATCTTCTTCTATATCTTCTTCTTCTTTCTTCTTCTTCTTCTTCTTCTTCCTCTTCTTCTCTATCATTATATTATGTGTCTTGGTTTTTCTTTCTTTTGTAATATTTTGTTTTACTTCATTTGTGGAAATATTTTATTTTAATAACACCATAGTTATATTTGTGTTGATGGCATAATAGGTAGGTAGTGGCACATTGCAAGCCACAGCGCCTTTTTCTGTGTACCCTGGCGGTGGTAAAAAACAGACATCAGCAGGAGGAGGAAGTAGTTGCAGGCTTGCAGCTATTGTAGTGTGGTAATAGCTGTCAGTAGGAGAGTGGGTGGGCAGGTGGTAGCAGAAAATAGTTCTTCTTCTGTTCTCCCTGGCAGTGGTAGCAGCACACAGACAGCAGAAGCTCAATGCAGCTACAGGAGGAGGAGTAGTGTGTGTCAGGCAGTGTGATGTGACTGACATAATAGGCCCTGGTTCCTAGTGGTGGTACCAGGGCCGTAAATAAACAGCATGAGAACCCAGACAGCGGTCGTGAAGCCCACATTGTGTCCAATACACAATTGGGACAGCACAGTTTTCAACCCGGACACCTCTAAAATAATTAAAAAAAATTTTTTCAAAATAAATAAATAATGCAGGGCAGGCAGCTATTTTTGAGCGTAATAGCTAGTGGCGCATGGGCAGCAGCACCTTGTAATGTGTTCCCTGGCAGAGGAGACACAGACAGCAGGAGGAAATAAAACAGCAGGCAGCGTGAGGAGGATGAGTGTGTGTGGCAGACTGGCATTTGGCAGCAGGCAGCAGGAGGGCAGGCAGCGAGACATAATAGGCCCTGGTTCCTAGCGGTGGTTCCAGGGCCGTAAATACAAAGCATGAGGTTCCAGACAGCGGTCGTGAAGCGCACATTGTGTCCAATACACAATTGGGACAGCACAGTTTTCAACCCGGACACCTCTAAAATAATTTCAATTTTTTTTTCAAATTAATGCAGGCAGCTATTTTTGAGTGTAATAGCTGTTGGCGCATGCGCAGCAGCACCTTGTAATGTGTTCCCTGGCAGTGGAGACACAGACAGCAGGAGGAAATACAACAGCAGGCAGCGTGAGGAGGATCAGTGTGTGTGGCAGACTGGCATTTGGCAGCAGGAGGGCAGGCAGCGATACATAATAGGCCCTGGTTCCTAGCGTTGGTTCTAGGGCCGTAAATACACAGCATGAGGTTCCAGACAGCGGTCGTGAAGCCCACATTGTGTCCAATACACAATTGGGACAGCACAGTTTTCAACCCGGACACCTCTAAAATAATTAAAACATTTTTTTTTTCAAATTAATGCAGGGCAGCTATTTTTGAGTGTAATAGCTGTTGGCGCATGGGCAGCAGCACCTTTTAATGTGTTCCCTGGCAGTGGAGACACAGACAGCAGGAGGAAATACAACAGCAGGCAGTGTGAGGAGGTTGAGTGTGTGGCAGACTGGCAGCAGGCAGGAGGGCAGGCAGCGAGACATAATAGGCCCTTGTTCCTAGCGGTGGTTCCAGGGCCATAAATAAACACCATGAGGTTTCAGACAGCGGTCGTGAAGCCCACATTGTGTCCAATGCACAATTGGGACAGCACAGTTTTCAACCCCGACACCTCTAAAATAATTTTAAATTTTTTTTTCAAAATAAATAATGCAGGGCAGGCAGCTATTTTTGAGCGTAATAGCTGTTGGCGCATGGGCAGCAGCACCTTGTAATGTGTTCCCTGGCAGTGGAGACACAGACAGCAGGAGGAAATACAACAGCAGGCAGCGTGAGGAGGTTGAGTGTGTGGCAGACTGGCAGCAGACAGGAGGGCAGGCAGCGAGACATAATAGGCCCTGGTTCCTAGCGGTGGTTCCAGGGCCGTAAATAAACACCATGAGGTTCCAGACAGCGGTCGTGAAGCCCACATTGTGTCCAATGCACAATTGGGACAGCACAGTTTTCAACCTGGACACCTCTAAAATAATTTTAAAATTTTTTTTTCAAAATACATAATGCAGGGCAGGCAGCTATTTTTGAGCGTAATAGCTGTTGGCGTATGGGCAGCAGCACCTTTTAATGTGTTCCCTGGCAGTGGAGACACAGACAGCAGGAGGAAATACAACAGCAGGCAGCGTGAGGAGGTTGAGTGTGTGGCAGACTGGCAGCAGGCAGGAGGGCAGGCAGCGAGACATAATAGGCCCTGGTTCCTAGCGGTGGTTGCAGGGCCGTAAATAAACACCATGAGGTTCCAGACAGCGGTCGTGAAGCTTACATTGTGTCCAATACACAATTGGGACAGCACAGTTTTCAACCCGGACACCTCTAAAATATTTTTTTTTTTAAATAAATAATGCAGGGCAGGCAGCTATTTTTGAGCGTAATAGCTGTTGGCGCATGGGCAGCAGCACCTTGTAATGTGTTCCCTGGCAGTGGAGACACAGACAGCAGGAGGAAATACAACAGCAGGCAGCGTGAGGAGGTTGAGTGTGTGGCAGACTGGCAGCAGGCAGGAGGGCAGGCAGCAAGACATAATAGGCCCTGGTTCCTAGCGGTGGTTCCAGGGCCGTAAATAAACACCATGAGGTTCCAGACAGCGGTCGTGAAGCCCACATTGTGTCCAATACACAATTGGGAAAGCACAGTTTTCAACCCGGACACCTTTAAAATAATTTAATTTTTTTTTTTTCAAAATAAATAATGCAGGGCAGGCAGCTATTTTTGAGTGTAATAGCTGGTGGTGCATGGGCAGCAGCACCTTGAAATGTGTTCCCTGGCAGTGGAGACACAGACAGCAGGAGGAAATACAACAGCAGGCAGCGTGAGGAGGTTGAGTGTGTGGCAGACTGGCAGCAGGCAGGAGGGCAGGCAGCGAGACATAATAGGCCCTGGTTCCTAGCGGTGGTTCCAGGGCCGAAAATAAACACCATGAGGTTCCAGACAGCGGTCGTGAAGCCCACATTGTGTCCAATACACAATTGGGACAGCACAGTTTTCAACCCGGACACCTCTAAAATAATTTTTTTTTTTTTTTAAATAAATAATGCAGGGCAGGCAGCTATTTTTGAGCGTAATAGCTGTTGGCGCATGGGCAGCAGCACCTTGTAATGTGTTCCCTGGCAGTGGAGACACAGACAGCCGGAGGAAATACAACAGCAGGCAGCGTGAGGAGGTTGAGTGTGTGGCAGACTGGCAGCAGGCAGGAGGGCAGGCAGCAAGACATAATAGGCCCTGGTTCCTAGCGGTGGTTCCAGGGCCATAAATAAACACCATGAGGTTCCAGACAGCGGTCGTGAAGCCCACATTGTGTCCAATACACAATTGGGACAGCACAGTTTTCAACCCGGACACCTTTAAAATAATTTAAGTTTTTTTTTTTTCAAAATAAGTAATGCAGGGTAGGCAGCTATTTTTGAGCGTAATAGCTGGTAGTGCATGGGCAGCAGCACCTTGAAATGTGTTCCCTGGCAGTGGAGACACAGACAGCAGGAGGAAATACAACAGCAGGCAGCGTGAGGAGGTTGAGTGTGTGGCAGACTGGCAGCAGGCAGGAGGGCAGGCAGCGAGACATAATAGGCCCTGGTTCCTAGCGGTGGTTCCAGGGCCGAAAATAAACACCATGAGGTTCCAGACAGCGGTCGTGAAGCCCACATTGTGTCCAATACACAATTGGGACAGCACAGTTTTTAACCCCGACACCTCTAAAATAATTTAATTTTTTTTTCTCAAAATAAATAATGCAGGGCAGGCAGCTATTTGTATATAGGAAGACAGTGCAACAGTTTCTGCTAGACAGTGTTGCTCGGATACCTCATTATCCTATTCGAGTTTGGTCGAATTCGGATAGTAAACTATCCGAATTCACTCGAAGTTCAATATTCGAGTGACGTCGGATATCCGACGTCACTATCCGGGTCTGTATTTGAGTAAAATATTCGAGCTGGCCTTAAATAGCTTTTAAAACTTGTATTGGAGGTCAATGATGCATGAAACCACCTTTTTTATGAAGAAAAACATCAAGTGATTATGTGGTGATGTAGTAGTTATAAAAAAGGTATAAAAAATAGTAAATCTTTTTCTTCTTCTTCTATATCTTCTTCTACTCGAATCTTCTTCATCTTCTACTTCTTGTATCTTCTTCAATTATCTTTTTCTTCTTCTATATCTTCTTCTTCTTCTATATCTTCTTGTTCTTCTTCTGTATCTTCTTCTTCTTCTTCTATATCTTCTTCTTCTTCGTCTTCTTCTTCTACTATATCTTCTTCTTCTTCTATATCTTCATCTTCTTCGTCTTCTTCTTCATCTTCTTCTTCTATATCTTCTTCTTCTTCGTCTTCTTCTTCTATATCTTCTTCTTATTCTTCTATATCTTCTTCTTCTTCTTCATCTTCTTCTATATCTTCTTCTATATCTTCTTCTTCTATATCTTCTTCTATATCTTCTTCTTCTTTCTTCTTCTTCTTCTTCTTCTTCTTCTTCCTCTTCTTCTCTATCATTATATTATGTGTCTTGGTTTTTATTTCTTTTGTAATATTTTGTTTTACTTCATTTGTGGAAATATTTTATTTTAATAACACCATAGTTATATTTGTGTTGATGGCATAATAGGTAGGTAGTGGCACATTGCAAGCCACAGCGCCTTTTTCTGTGTACCCTGGCGGTGGTAAAAAACAGACATCAGCAGGAGGAGGAAGTAGTTGCAGGCTTGCAGCTATTGTAGTGTGGTAATAGCTGTCAGTAGGAGAGTGGGTGGGCAGGTGGTAGCAGAAAATAGTTCTTCTTCTGTTCTCCCTGGCAGTGGTAGCAGCACACAGACAGCAGAAGCTCAATGCAGCTACAGGAGGAGGAGTAGTGTGTGTCAGGCAGTGTGATGTGACTGACATAATAGGCCCTGGTTCCTAGTGGTGGTACCAGGGCCGTAAATAAACAGCATGAGAACCCAGACAGCGGTCGTGAAGCCCACATTGTGTCCAATACACAATTGGGACAGCACAGTTTTCAACCCGGACACCTCTAAAATAATTAAAAAAAATTTTTTCAAAATAAATAAATAATGCAGGGCAGGCAGCTATTTTTGAGCGTAATAGCTGTTGGCGCATGGGCAGCAGCACCTTGTAATGTGTTCCCTGGCAGTGGAGACACAGACAGCAGGAGGAAATACAACAGCAGGCAGCGTGAGGAGGTTGAGTGTGTGGCAGACTGCCAGCAGGCAGGAGGGCAGGCAGCGAGACATAATAGGCCCTGGTTCCTAGCGGTGGTTCCAGGGCCGTAAATAAACACCATGAGGTTCCAGACAGCGGTCGTGAAGCCCACATTGTGTCCAATTGTGCATTGGGACAGCACAGTTTTCAACCCGGACACCTCTAAAATAATTTAAAAAAATTTTTTTCAAAATAAATAATGCAGGGCAGGCAGCTATTTTTGAGCGTAATAGCTGTTGGCGCATGGGCAGCAGCACCTTGTAATGTGTTCCCTGGCAGTGGAGACACAGACAGCAGGAGGAAATACAACAGCAGGCAGCGTGAGGAGGTTGAGTGTGTGGCAGACTGGCAGCAGGCAGGAGGGCAGGCAGCGAGACATAATAGGCCCTGGTTCCTAGCGGTGGTTCCAGGGCCGTAAATAAACACCATGAGGTTCCAGACAGCGGTCATGAAGCCCACATTGTGTCCAATACACAATTGGGACAGCACAGTTTTCAACCCGGACACCTCTAAAATAATTAAAAAAATGTTTTTTCAAAATAAATAATGCAGGGCATTGTCCCTATACACTGACTACAGTACAAGTCAGCGAATACACAATAGAAGTAATAAAAACAATAGGACGGGTGTAGCACTAACGAGAGGGTGCGGACAGCGCAGACGTGCACTGCGCACACAAAGACCCTAGCTGACGCTGACTGACGGTGTCCCTATACACAGACTACAGTACAAGTCAGCAAATACACAATAGAAGTAATAGGAAAAAATAGGACGGGTGTAGCACTAACGAGAGGGTGCGGACAGCGCAGACGTGCACTGCGCACACAAAGACCCTAGCTGACGCTGACTGACGGTGTCCCTATACACAGACTACAGTACATTCAGTGAATACACAATACAAGTAATATAAACAATAGGACGGGTGCAGCACTAACGAGAGGGTGCGGACAGCGCAGACGTGCACTGCGCACACAAAGACCCTAGCTGACGCTGACTGACGGTGTCCCTATACACAGACTACAGTACAAGTCAGCAAATACACAATAGAAGTAATAGAAAAAATAGGACGGGTGTAGCACTAACGAGAGGGTGCGGACAGCGCATACGTGCACTGCGCACACAAAGACCCTAGCTGACGCTGACTGACGGTGTCCCTATACACAGACTACAGTACAATTCAGCGAATACACAATAGAAGTAATATAAACAATAGGACGGGTGTAGCACTAACGAGATGGTGCGGACAGCGCAAACGTGCACTGCGCACACAAAGACCCTGGCTGACGCTGACTGACGGTGTCCCTATACACAGAGTACAGTACAATTCAGCGAATACACAATAGAAGTAATATAAACAATAGGACAGGTGTAGCACTAACGAGAGGGTGCGGACAGCGCAGACGTGCACTGCGCACACAAAGACCCTAGGTAACGCGGTAACGGTCCCTATACACAGACTAGAGTACACTACAGTACTACTAACTAAACAATAGAAGAATCTAGCTAAATAATAGAACAGGTGTGACTAGATTACAGAGAGCAGATACAGGACAGGTATAGCAGTAAAGCTGGGCCTTGCTAACTACAAAATAGTACAATAATCTATCTAACACAGAAGTAGTAGAACAGTAGAGTAGGGCAGGTGAGAGCACAGGTAACTAGAGACTAGAGCACAGAGCAGGGCAGGCTGCCTTGCCTAGGCACAGGGCCTAGCTGCTGGCTGCAGCTGCAGCTGCAGCAGGCCACTGCAGCAGTGACAGTCTCCCTCCCTAGTCCCTAATAACACAAACTAAACTGCCTAAAATACAATCTATCTACAATACAGGGGCGTAACAATAGGCCCTGCAGCGCCTGCGCTCGGGGCCGTTTTTTGGGGGCTGGAGGGGTGGCAGCATGAGGGGAAAGCCTTGCCCACAGTCGGCGGGGAGAGGGGAAGTTCCCCCCTCTCCCTCACCTCGGGGCTCTCCCCTCTGCGCCCCCCTCCAGCTAGTGAATGTGTGTGGGCAGCGGGCAGCAGCGGCGGCGGGATACATACCTTCTTCCTTGCGTTCCATCGCCGCCTTCTCGCTCTAGCGGCTGACGTCACTTCCGGAAGCGGAAGTGACGTCAGCCGCTAGAGCGAGAAGGTGGCGATGGAACGCAAGGAAGAAGGTATGTATCCCGCCGCCGCTGCTGCCCGCTGCCCACACACATTCACTAGCTGGAGCACTTGAAATTCTGCAGGGGGATTTTCAGTTGTCTGCTGCCCACATTACGATTTTCAGGTGTCTGCTGCCCATATTATGATTTTCTGGTGTCTGCTGCCCACATTACGATTTTCAGGTGCCTGCTGCCCACATTACGATTTTCAGGTGTCTGCTGGCCATATTATGATTTTCTGGTGTCTGCTGCCCACATTACGATTTTCAGGTGCCTGCTGCCCACATTACGATTTTCAGGTGTCTGCTGCCCACATTATGATTTTCTGGTGTCTGCTGCCCACATTGCGATTTTCTGGTGTCTGCTGCCCACATTACGATTTTCTGGTGTCTGCTGCCCACATTGCGATTTTCAGGTGTCTGCTGCCCACATTACGATTTTCTGGTCACTGCTGCCCACATTGCGATTTTCAGGTGTCTGCTGCCCACATTACGATTTTCTGGTGTCTGCTGCCCATATTATGATTTTCAGGTGTCTGCTGCCCACATTACGATTTTCAGGTGCCTGCTGCCCACATTACGATTTTCAGGTGTCTGCTGCCCACATTATGATTTTCTGGTGTCTGCTGCCCAAATTGCGATTTTCTGGTGTCTGCTGCCCACATTACGATTTTCTGGTGTCTGCTGCCCACATTGCGATTTTCAGGTGTCTGCTGCCCACATTACGATTTTCTGGTCACTGCTGCCCACATTGCGATTTTCAGGTGTCTGCTTCCCACATTACGATTTTCAGGTGTCTGCTGCCCACATTACAATTTTCAGGTGTCTGCTGCCCACATTACGATTTTCAGGTGTCTGCTGCCCACATTGTGATTTTCAGGTGTCTGCTGCCCACATTACGATTTTCAGGTGTCTGCTGCCCACATTGCGATTTTTCAGGTGTCTGCTGCCCACATTGCGATTTTCTGGTGTCTGCTGCTCACATTACGATTTTCTGGTCACTGCTGCCCACATTGCGATTTTCTGGTCACTGCTGCCCACATTAGGATTTTCTGGTGTCTGCTGTCCACATTACGATTTTCTGGTCACTGCTGCCCACATTGCGATTTTCTGGTGTCTGCTGCCCACATTACGATTTTCAGGTGTCTGCTGCCCACATTACGATTTTCAGGTGTCTGCTGCCCACATTGCGATTTTCAGGTGTCTGCTGCCCACATTACGATTTTCAGGTGCCTGCTTCCCACATTACGATTTTCAGGTGTCTGCTGCCCACATTACGATTTTCAGGTGTCTGCTGCCCACATTATGATTTTCTGGTGTCTGCTGCCCACATTACGATTTTCAGGTGTCTGCTGCCCACATTACGATTTTCTGGTGTCTGCTGCCCACATTGCGATTTTCTGGTGTCTGCTGCCCACATTACGATTTTCTGGTGTCTGCTGCCCACATTGCGATTTTCAGGTGTCTGCTGCCCACATTACGATTTTCTGGTCACTGCTGCCCACATTGCGATTTTCAGGTGTCTGCTGCCCACATTACGATTTTCAGGTGTCTGCTGCCCACATTACGATTTTCAGGTGTTTGCTGCCCACATTACGATTTTCAGGTGTCTGCTGCCCACATTGTGATTTTCAGGTGTCTGCTGCCCACATTACGATTTTCAGGTGTCTGCTGCCCACATTGCGATTTTTCAGGTGTCTGCTGCCCACATTGCGATTTTCTGGTGTCTGCTGCTCCCCTTACGATTTTCTGGTCACTGCTGCCCACATTGCGATTTTCTGGTGACTGCTGCCCACATTAGGATTTTCTGGTGTCTGCTGCCCACATTACGATTTTCTGGTCACTGCTGCCCACATTGCGATTTTCTGGTGTCTGCTGCCCACATTACGATTTTCAGGTGTCTGCTGTCCACATTACGATTTTCAGGTGTCTGCTGCCCACATTGCGATTTTCAGGTGTCTGCTGCCCACATTACGATTTTCAGGTGCCTGCTGCCCACACTACGATTTTCAGGTGTCTGCTGCCCACATTACGATTTTCAGGTGTCTGCTGCCCACATTACGATTTTCAGGTGTCTGCTGCCCATATTATGATTTTCTGGTGTCTGCTGCCCACATTACTATTTTCAGGTGTCTGCTGCCCACATTGCGATTTTCTGGTGTCTGCTGCCCACATTACGATTTTCTGGTGTATGCTGCCCACATTAGGATTTTCTGGTGACTGCTGCCCACATTGCGATTTTCTGGTGACTGTTGCCCACATTGCGATTTTCTGGTGACTGCTGCCCACATTGCGATTTTCTGGTGACTGCTGCCCACATAAGGATTTTCTGGTGACTGCTGCCCACATTAGGATTTTCTGGTGTGTGCTGCCCACATTATATTCTGGTGACTGACTGCTGCCCACATTAGGATTTTCTGGTGACTGCTGCCCACATTACGATATTCTGGTGACTGCTGCCCACATTAGGATTTTCTGGTGACTGATGCCCACATTGCGATTTTCTGGTGACTGCCGCCGACATGGCGATTTTCTGGTGACTGCTGCCCACATGGCAATTTTCTGGTGACTGCTGCCCACATTGCGATTTTCTGGTGAACTCTGCCCACATTACGATTTTCTGTCCCACATTACGATATTCTGGTGAACGCTGCCCACATTACGATTGTCTGGTGAATGCTGTCCACGTTACAATTTTCTGGTGACTGCTGCTCACGTTACGATTTTCTGGTGAACTCTGCCCACATTATGATTTTCTGGTGAACTCTGCCCACATTATGATTTTCTGGTGAACGCTGCCCACATTACGATTGTCTGGTGAATGCTGTCCACGTTACAATTTTCTGGTGACTGGTGCCCACATTACGATTTTCTGGTGAACTCTGCCCACATTACGATTTTCTGGCCCACATTACGATTGTCTGGTAAAATGCTGCCCACTTTACAATTAATTTACAGTGAAACGCTGCCCCATTACGATTATTTGGCACCTATGGGGGGGGGGGGGGGCCCATCCAAATATTCGCAGGGGGGCCCAGTGATTTCTAGTTACGCCCCTGCTACAATACAAAGCAATACAGTTGAATATCAAGTGTTGCAGTGTAAAAACGCTTGGTATAGAACAATATAAATGCACTTGCACACAGACAAAAAGCACTGGAGCAGTCTCTCAGTACAGTTAATCAGTAAGTCGCAAGCAGGACGAGTGAGGCAACATGGCGTCCGCTATTTATAGAGGGGGGCTTGGCCAGGCTCCCCCTCTGTGATTGGCTGCAGTCAGAGGGCTGGGAGCCCTCTGATTCGCTTGTGAGGACTCGAGGTGACGTCAGACGTGACGCTATCCGAGCTGGTGACGCTATCCGAGCTCGGATAGCTAGGATATCTCCGGATATCTGCTTGCTATCCGAGTGCGCTCGGATAGCACAGCCCAGATAGCTAATACTATTTGAGCTCGGTATTCGAGCTCGAATAGTGAAAAAAGAGCTAGGATATCCGAGTACCTCGGATATCCTAGGTCAGATGAGCACCACTGCTGCTAGATAAAGCTCAGAACTTTTTAGGAATTTTGTCAGAATTTTTGTCATGTAGGCCCTGATTCAGTAAAGTAGTTAAGTGCTGATAGCGCATAGTAATTTTACCATTTCTTATACAAGGAACATGCATTGCACACATGGCACTGTACGCATGTTGTACACATTGCTTCTATAATGCTCAATGAGCAGCACACATTTTTTGCGTTTCATACACAAATGTGCACATAACATGAGTTGTGCCATTTGTGCAACACACTTTGTGTAGCTTGTGTAAACAAAGGTAAAATTGCAGCGCATTGTATGGGCTTGAAAATGTTATGTTACTATAGGTTAGTGAATTAAAGAGTAACTGTCAGGCTGCAGAAGCTAATGTAAACCTCTATTCTCCTGTGTTAAACAGTTTAGAAGGAAGCCCAAAAGCCATTAGTGAAGATAAAAATCTCAGTTACCTTTGATGTGTGCTTATCAGCAAGTCTGTTATAGACCCATAAGGACGCAAGCCGCATGCTAAACTGCAAAGCATTCTGGGGCCCTCCCCTCGGCTGCTAATGAGACGTTACAGAAGCTTGTAATCAGTCCAGCGTGTAGCACTGATAAATCTCGGGGCAGAGTACTCTGCAGGAGTCAGCTATTGTTCCTAGCCACATGGCTCATTAATATTCACTGCACACTGTGTTGTTCAAGTAGGAGCTTATCTGTGATCAGGAAGCAGGCAGGACATGACGACACATTTGACAGAAAAACATGGAGCCTGCCATGAGCTGTCAGGAGCATCTATCTCTGCATATACTATATACAAATTCTGTGAAATCCAAACGTGGACAGTGAAATGCATATGTAATGTAAGTACAGCCAATCTTTAGCTACTGATATATGTGTTTATTTTCTCTGAGACCTTATACCTAACAGCTCCTCTTTAAGCCTGAATTATGGAGTGAAATTCTTTAATTTAGTTGTAAATAAATCTAGTAACCAAATGTAGTTAATACTAATTAATGTAAGCTACAATCTGCGTAAAACAGGTTTTTAAAAATAGCACAAAATACAGTGACATATTTATCATCTCTGTATGTCAACACTGAACAGCTTTGTAAGTGATCCCGAAGTTTTAAAAAAATAGCCACTGGCAGTGAGATTTCTAAGCTAGACAGGCTTAGCATTTTGTCTGTGTGGACATCACTCTAAAATTGAGCTCTATTAAGTCCCAGTCAGACCCTCCAGAAATGTTACCACCTCCATGTAGCATAAGAGTCAAAAGATTTTGAATACTATGAACAAATTGTGCAGTTAAGCCTCATACTACCCAGCAGTGGTAACATTGGCTAATCATTGGCCAATTAAAGTTGGATGTGTGTGTACCAGGCTTCATTATTAAAATAAGGGCTTGTAATTATTACAGAAACAAAATCGGAAAAATACACCTTTGTTTCCAAATTGAATATTGTCAGTCAACATACTGTACATTGTACTAGGGACATCATTTAAATGTTTTTATATTTAAACTATAATGGCTGAAAACTGAGAAATGATTAATTTTTTCCATTTTTTTTCTGCATATTCCCTTTAAAATGCATATAACATAAAATAATTCTTAGCAAAAAGCATCACCGAAAGAAAGCCTAATTTGTGGCAAACCCCCCCCCCCCCATTATTTAGATCATTTTGGTGCGATAAGTAGCAATAATGTTATTAGCGAATGAATGGAAAAAGGGGGATGTAAGAAGCGTGCTGTGGTTTTTAAGGGGAAAGAACCTGTAGTAGGGAAGTGATTAAAAAGCACCCCAAAATGCACAACTGTGGGGCAAAACACTTGCAGGGAATTGTTTGCGATTCCCACAGATGCAAGTGCGATCTCTCTCTCAGATTTATTTATTTAAAGGGAATGTAATCCAGGATCCAGACACAGTGTGTACAGTATGTGAGATTTTGTAGGAGACTGGAATTCTACTTGAATGCTGTCTACCATTTTCATTGTCTTATGAATCCGATTTCCATCTTCTATGTTAATTCTTAAGATCCCTTATATCCCTTATTTGGTTTCCTGACTTATACGCCGTATAATAAATGGAAATGCTGCTGTATAGGTGGAAGATGTCTTATTGAAATTGAACATTTTCTTATACCTTAAAGAGAGTCTGAAGTGAAAATAATTCTTGCTTTTTACCTGCTATTTAATTTAAGCAGTATGAGGAGAGGTGAAACCCTGCATTCCCGCTGGAAAAACAAGAGTTTCATAACCCCTAAATCCCCGGGGCAAAATGCGGGCAGCACTACCTGAAAGAGGCAGAGCTTTGTGCTGTAGCTCTGCCTCTACTGGAGTCAATAGCCTCTGATCGCCGCCTGTCCCCATCCCTCTCAGTCTTCCTTCACTGAGAGGGGGGGGGAGGCGGAGATCCGCATGCAGATTGACTTCAGGAGAGGCAGAGCTACAATGCTAAGCTCTGCCTCCCCAGGCAGCAAAATCCACAACTTTGAAAGTTGTGGATGTTTGCCCCGGGATTTGGGGGTTATAAAGCCTTTGTTTTGCCGTGGGAATGCGGCGTTTCACCTCTCCTCATACTGCTTAACCACTTAAGGACCGCAGTGTTAAACCCCCCTAGTGACCAGGCCATTTTTTACCAAATAGGCCACTGCAGCTTTAGGGCCTCACTGCAGGGCTGCACAACTCAGCACACAAGTGATCCCCTAACCCCCTTATCCCCACCAACACAGCTTTCTGTTGGTGGGGTTTGATCCCTGCCAACTTGTTATTTATTTATTTATTTATTTTTATAATAAATTCTTATTTTTTTTATTTATTTTATCATTACCCCGCCCTCCCTCCCCCGCTAGCCAATGACAGTGATCGGCTGTAATAACCATCAGCCTATGACACTGGATCGCTTTTGTGCCTCTGCAGGGGACAGCCGAGTGACGCGGCTGTCCCCAGTACAGAGCTGCCTTAGATCGCAGAGCTGTACAGTCTTATTAGACTGCGGTTTTGCCGTCTAACAGTCTACCGCTGGGAGACTGATGTGGAGCGCAGGCCCGTCATTCTAGCAGGGAGATCCCCTGCAATCTCCGCCCAGAGCCATTCATGCCAATCGGCTTGGAGTGGTCCTTGGGCTGCCACACTGCTCACGCCAATCGGCTTGGAGCAGTCCCTGAGTGGTTAAAGGGATCTTTTAGACTTAAAGGAGGAACATCAGTGAAAATAACGTAATGAAAAAAGTGCTTAATTTTTACAATAATTATTTATAAATGATTTAGTCAATGTTTGCCCATTGTAAAATCTTTCCTCTACCTGATTTACCCGATTTAAATTGTGACATTTATCACTTGCCGACATGTTTACTGCTGGCAGGTGATGTCTGTGGAAAGAGATCCCTGCTGCTGACATCACACTGTGGGAGGGGTTTCACCACAATATCAGCCATACAGAGCCCCCTGATGATCCGTTTGAGAAAAGGAAAAGATTTCTCATGGGAAAGGGTGCATAAGCTACTGATTTTGAGTACAATCCTTCGTTAGGGTTTCTCTTTAACACAGGGGTGGTTTACTAAACCCCAGTTAAGTTACTGCATGCACACAGAGTGTGGCAGTTTAACTGTTATTTAAGCATGTAACGTAACTTTAAAATGAATAAAATGGGAGGTAGTGGTGGACTTACCTACCCATAGAAGACTCAGGTGAATACGAGTTCAATTAAAAAAAACTTTAATTAATAACTCCACAGTGCAATGCATTTTGCAGGATGATTCCTGCTACATTAGGCACATAAGGAGTACTCTATGAGTCTATCAGCTCACAGAATCGTTTGGCCGGCTGATAGACTCCTATGAGTACTCCTCGTTTGCCGGATGAAGCGGGAATCATCCAGTGAAACACGTTGCACTATGAAGTTGTTAATTAAAGGGTTTTTTTTTTATTGAACTTGTATTCACCTGAGTCTTCTATGGGGAGGTAAGTCTACCACTACTTCACATTTTATAATATTTTTTTTTATCCTTTTAGTGCCTCTATTCCAGTTTGTTCTTTACATTGCTAGTCCACCCTTGGTAGAGGGGTGTGTTTGCCCTTTTGTCTTCAGAGTGCGACTTCTTAACTTGAGTGGGGTCAGGCTCATACTCCCCACCTGCCTTAACAGTGGTTGTCTTTGTGGTGACCCTTACATGTGAGTATAACTACACCACTTTATCAACTGGTTCCAATTGTGTTATAATCTGCACTATCAGGTGCTCTCTGTTTTCCTTTTTGTCTCCTCACACAAGTTATACTAGTAGTAACACATGTGTGTTTTTTACATAATAGGAGTTGGACTATGTGTGCAATGCACGCTATGGATTTTGCATAGCTTTTCCAGGAAAATTGCTGTACGTGTCTTGGAATTTTTTCTTGCAATGTGCTGAAAAACAGATTACCCATGGAGTAATTTTAGCCCATCAGAGTTTGTCACTGGCTCTCACAATTGCGTTTCCCCCTTTTTCATGTTTACTGTGTTTAGTTTTTACTGGAGGTCCTCATCCAGTGAGTAGACAAAGCACTTAACAGTTTACAAGTGCGGACATGCTCTAAGCTACAAGCAATGTGGAAGCCAAATCAATCTTGGGTGGGAGAAAGGAAAGCTCTTCACCTGCACCAACAGTGTAAAATGTACGTCCATCTACTGTGAAAAGACTTTAAGACACAATGCATTTTTTAATTGGTGATTACTCTGAGTCAGACACACAACACATTTCGACTTCTATGACACGGGTTGCCATTTAACTTGTGATTAAATGGATTATTGTAGTGGTATAAACAAAAGCTGACAGTTTCAATGTGTTTCTTGACAACAGTAGCAACACATACTGCAGTGCAACCTATTTTCAGCACTGCTTCATATGTCTTCCTTGATAGCTGTAGGCTTACCCATCAGTTTGTGCTCATTATAGAACAAAGCTCTTGCAACACTTGTGCAATACTACTGACTCACAGAAACACTTAAAAGAATGTTTCATTTCTTCCTTGAGAATAAAGGAAAAAAAAATCATTAGGTGAATCCTTTCTTAAATTCCAAACACGCACTCTTTAATCTAGGATAAGGGCAACATTCGGAAGTATTTGTACAGTTTCTGTTGACAGGACTGACTTTCTGGTCTATAATTAATTTCTTCAACTGGTTAAAAAAAAAGCTGTTACCATAAGATTTTTTTGTGTGTATTTTTCGGTCATCACCTCTTGCCCTGAGCTGTAAACAGTGCTTTGTATATTTGTTTGACTAAGCAATCAGGGCCGGATTTACCATAAGGCACTGTAGGCACATGCCTACAGGCGCCTGATGATGGAAAGGCGGCTCACTCCCCTCCCTGAGCGCCTCCCTCACTCATTCTCTATGCAGAGTCCTGATGAGTGTATATGAGAGGTTACTCACCCAGCTCTCGGCATTACACTGATGAGATCTCCCTTCAGTCAGGGGCACATATAGGTACTTAATACTGGCATTCCTCTAGCTGCCTAATACTTGGGGGCACCTTGAGCTACTTAATATTGAGGGTACTTCTGGCTACCAAATGCTAAGGGACACCTGTAGCTACCCATGATGGGAAATGGAAGTAAGGGAGAAGTGACTGCTGGGAAAGCCGCCACACTTCTGGTGGAGTTTGGTGGGTGTTTGTAAGTTCACAGAGGGTGAATTCTAGGGTGCCAGGACATCTGTGCCTATAGGCTCCTGTGATGTAAATCCGGGCCTGTAAGCAATGCTTTGTTTCGGATGTAGACCATATAGACAGGCGCGGATTTACATCACAGGAGCCTATAGGCACAGATGTCTTGGCACCCGAGACTTCGTCCTCCATAAACCTACAAACCCCAGCCGAACTGGACCACAAATGTGCTGGTTGGCCCAGCTGTCACTTCTCCCCTACTTTGGTAGCTACTGGTGTCCCTTAGCGTTAGGTAGCCAAAGGTAACCTCTCATTTACACTATCATCATCAGGACTCTGCATAGGAAAGGAGGGAGGGAGGCACTAGGAGAGTAGAGTGAACAGCCTTTCCATCATCAGGCGCCTGTAGGCACGTGCCCACAGTGCTTTATGGTAAATGCAGCGCTGCATATAGACCCAAATTGTAAGCTACCTGAAGTTCCAAAATTAATTGCACATCTGCCTACCGCTACCGTACATACTCGGCTATAAATTTAAGATTGACTCAAAGTATAAAAGTGGGGGGGGGGGGTGCCTTATACTTGAGTCACTCCAAAATGTCCCCACTTATAGCCGGGAATGGGGGGCACCTCTTTCTCTCCCCTTTCCTGCAGTGCAAAGCAGACAGCTTGCTGAAAGGACCCCGTTCCTCCCACCACCACGCAAAGGGACCTCTTCTCTCTATCTCTCCTCCCTCTGTGTAATCGCTGAAGCGAAAGCCATCACTCGCTGTTCCTTCGGAGCTCAGCTTCCTATCTTCTGCATGTACTCACGCCAGGCTGTGTGCGTTAATCTATAGCTCCCGATGTCATGTGACTTCATGTATTGCATGACATTGGGACACAGGCAGGGGGACACAAGGGCCACACAGCCAGGGGGACACAGAGGCCACACTGCTAGAGGCGCCAAACAGCCAAGGGGACACAGGGGACACACTGCTAGAGAGGCCACACTGCAAGAAGGGCCACACAGGCAGAGGGACACACAGCCAGGGGGACACAGGGTCCACACTGATAGAAGGGCCACACAGCCAGGGGGACATAGGAGCCACACTGCTAGAGGAGCCACACAGCAGGAAACACAGGGGCCACACAGCCAGGGGACACAGGGGCCACACTGCTAGAGGGTACTCACAGCCAGGGGGACATAGGGGCCACACTGCTCGAGGGGCCACATAGCAAGGGGGGCACAGGGGCCACACTGCTAAAGGAGCAACACAGCCAGGGGACACAGGGGCCTTACTGCTAGAGGGGCCACACAGCCAGGGGGACACAGGGGCCACACTGATAAAGGGGCCACACAGCCAAGGGGACACAATGGGCCACACTGTTTGAGGGGCCATATAGCCAGGGGGACACAGGGGCCACACTGCTAGAGGTGCCACACAGCCCTTAACTTTGCTGTATAGACTTATATTTGAGTAATTTAATAAATCCAGGGTCAAATATTGGGATCAACTTATACATGAGGTCAACTTGTATCTGAGTGTATGTGCAAAATTAAAGCCTAGCGATAAGCTTGAATTTCTTGAAAATGTGTTATCTTGGGCACAAAGGCATTGGGAAAAATTACGCATTACAAGGGATCTTGCAAGGATTGTGAGGTATTTATAGCAAATAGATAAGACCCTTGGTTTGCTTAACCCCTACATAGATTCAGGCTGACATGGAGAGCTATTTACAGACCCTATCCTGTGCGGTGTAGGCTGCTACACATACCTATTAAAAAAAGTTCAGTCCCTGACCCTAAGGCAACTATTTATATATTTTCAAATGCAATTTTTTTTTACATACACGCACGCACGCACACACACACACGCACACGCACACGCACACGCACACACACACACACATATATATGTTTGGGTACTATGGAGGAGTGTGGGAGGTAAATATTTAATTTTAGATGTAAATGTAGGTATTTTTATTGAATAAAATGTTTTTTGATGTAGTTTTACTATTTGGCCAAAAGATGTCCTCAGTCATTATTTCCGATTCACCTACGTAAGGATGTGAATCGGAAGTAATGCGTGCACAGTAATAACAGGAAGATACAATGAATGCAGGTGTCTCATAGACGCCGGTGTTCATTGAATCGGGGACTTAGATTATTGAACTGCGTTCCCATTCATTCATGTCCCCACTAACCGTCCGGCACTAACGGTAGCATGTGAGGCCGCCCGCTCCCGTTGACTAACTTTTGTGTCCCTGGGACTTCAAATTAAGTATGCCAGGGCGTGATTATACTGCACCTGGTGCAGTACGTAGTTAATCTGACAACTTCTATTAATCAAAAATGTAAATGTTGCTCAGCAAGCCATTTCAAAGTTGATGGGAAAAAAATCGTTTACCTCAGGCAGCATCACACCTGCAATATAAGTACATTTTGTAGTTTTAAGAGTAAACATGAAATGTATTCACATACTGTATAAGGTTTCTATTCAAAATTTTTGAAAATTGAACCTGGAAAATTGAAATAATAAAATGCAAAAAGAAAAGTAGTACTCTTTTTCTGCTCTGACGATGCCGGTCCATTAGTAGCCAAACTGGTTGGCATTTACCACTTCAACCAGGCACAAACTGGGCTAAAAACGCTCCTTTACAACATGCAAGTGTTACAATGTTTAATTCTGGCTATCTAGGCTGTCTTTGGGTAATATTTATTTCCAAGTATTGCACAATACAGACATTTTACCGAGGAAAATGAGGCGTAAACACAACAATTAGACATTTTTTCACGTTTCACCCTTCCTAACTTTTACATGACAAGTGCCACAGTTTTAAAACACCTCAAAATACATGATTTGGCTCATCCTGATTAAAATATTTTCATATATAGGCCATATTACATCACTAGTTGGGCATGTAGTGTACCATTATTTCCAGCCTGTGTGTCTGGAGCGATTGCATGCGATCCCTAGGGTGCACAGTTTGGGGACCCCAGTGCTGTATAGATGCATTACTAGGCAACATCATAGTGATGCATCTATGCAGTGTTGGGTTCCTGAGCTGTTGCCCTAGTCATCGCATCTGTTCGTTATGGGCAGCAGCCATAATGCTGGATACACACTTAGCGTACCCGCACTCGATGCGCCCGTCGATTCGCGTCGACTCGATTAGTGCCGAGCATTTCCGGGCGCATTTTGATGATTGTTAGGTCAATTTACATGTAAAGTATGCCAAATCGACCTAACGATCGATCGAAACGCGAGTTGGACATGTCGGAAATAATCAAGTCGACGCAAATTGACGGATGCATCGAGTGCGAAAATGCACAGTGTGTATCCAGCATTACAGGTGTCCATAAATCTTGAGGCCAAATATAGGTGACACAAGGGGTTAATTAGTCTGGTTAAAGGGGCACTATGGCGAAAAATTGTAAAATTTAAAATATATGCAAACACAGACAAATAAGATCGTTTTTTCCAGAGTAAAATGAGACATAAATTACTTCTCTCCTATGTTGCTGTCACTTACAGTAGGTAGTAGAAACCTGACAGAAGTGACAGGTTTTGGACTAGTCCATCTCTTCATAGGGGATTCTCAGCAAGGATTTTATTCTTTATAAAGATATTCCCTAAAAAGGATTTAAACAATGAAGCTGGCCAGCTTCCCTACTCCCTACACAGTTTTTTGGCAGTTGGACAAAGCAACTGCCATTCACTAAGTGCTTTTGAAAATAAATACATCCCTGTAGAACGGTGATTCAGGCACCAAATGAAAGGGGAGAGCGCAAGCTACAGAAAAGTATGCATCTTTAAGTACTTTGCAGTACTGGTCGGAGTCTTAGGGCTGGGGCACACCGAGCGCTTTTTGAGCGTTTTTGCGGATACGCTAGGGTAATGTATTTCAATGGGGGTGTGCACACCACAGCGGGAGGCGTTTTGCAGAAACGAATCCTCCCGGGGTGAGGCATTTTTTGGATTGCAGAGGCGTTTCTGCCTCAATGTTAAGTATAGGAAAAACGCAAACCATTCTGAAAAACGGCAGATCAGAGCGGTTTGCCAGGCGGTTTTGTTACAGAAGCTGTTCAGTAACAGTTTTACTGTAACAATATATTAAATATGCTTCACTGAAATCCGCAGCAGCAATCTGCAAAACACTATCAAAACGCCTCATAAAAATAAAAAAAAGCGTTTAAAAATCTGCTACCATTTTGCGCATCTGCTAGCGGGTTTTGGTGTGCACCGGGCCTAAAAGGCATACCCATGAGAGATGCTCGGAGTCCCTTTAATACTTGTATAATAAAAAAGTAAATGAGTAAAGTTTAGGGGTCACTTAAAAAGTCACCACAGTTTATCACTATCTCTGTATTTAAAAAAAGGCAAATTCCAAAATGATTGTTTCAAAATCTCTAAAAGAGAAGTACTCATAAATGCCTGGAAAATTCACCTCCTGATAAAACCTCATATTTTAAAAAGTGTAAAAAGATTTTGGGCTGGACTCACTAAAAGCTTGTTAAAATTGCTGTGTACAAACAGCATTTTACCAGTACTTACACTAGCAGACTAGCATGCGTTGCACTATTAGCGCAACGCACTGTATCTGTGTAGCGCAGTCGCTGCAATGGTAACAGGCATTATGCACTCTACTCTGCTGGCATAATTACTGCTGAATTTGATATTGCATGGCATAGCAATTTTACCAGCTTTTAGCGAATCAACGGTTTTGTATAAAATCCTATTGGATGGAGGTCAGACAACTTTAATCAGCAGATCAGTATTTTGTTTTCCTAATTAAAAAAAAAAAACTCCTATCTCTGTATTGCAAGGTAAAACAAAAGAAAAAACAGGGCACCGAGAGCCCAATAGTGCAATATAGTTTTAACAGAGAAAATCTGTCTAGATAGTTCGTGCAGAATTATACTCACAAAAAAGGGTCACCAGCAGGCAACCACTTGAAAGGCAGGTGGGGAGAATTGGTACCCGACCCCACTCGGGTATAAAAGTCGCTCTCTGTAGACAGGAGAAAAAAGGGGGCGTACCCCTCCACCAAGGGTGAATAAGTAATATGTATCAAACGCAGATAGAACAGAGGCGCCAAAAAGAGTAAAAACACTATTATTTAAAAACAGTAAAAAGAGGGAAGGTAAGGTGGACTTACCTCCCTCTAGCAGTGGACAACAAAACTCTGAGGTAGAGTAGAATGCATTTATTAAACAGTGTAACTCCTAAAGATGCAACGCGTTTCGCGGGCCACAGCACCGCTTCCTCAGGCTATACAGGAGTTCAAAAAAGCTGTATCCAATCCAAGTATTGAATGAGCGCCTCTCAATACTTGGATTGGATACAGCTTTTTTGAACTCCTGTATAGCCTGAGGAAGCGGTGCTGTGGCCCGCGAAACGCGTTGCATCTTTAGGAGTTACACTGTTTAATAAATGCATTCTACTCTACCTCAGAGTTTTGTTGTCCACTGCTAGAGGGAGGTAAGTCCACCTTACCTTCCCTCTTTTTACTGTTTTTAAATAATAGTGTTTTTACTCTTTTTGGCGCCTCTGTTCTATCTGCGTTTGATACTGTATTGCAAGGTGTCAGTTTTTCCCACAAAACTCCCCCTTTGGATTAGCTGAATGAAAATGGAGCAAAAATTGTTAAAAAAAACAAACAAACAAACATACAAGGAGTCCTTAAAAAGGTTTTCATACAAGGATGCAAACAGTAGAATAGCACAAATTCTTTTGTTGTGAAACACCAGAAGTCTTGGGAGACTGACATCATTATTCCCATCATCAGCATCATCCCTATAGTGTTAAGGTGTAAAACATTGAGCTATTTATGATTTGCCTGTGGCATGTCTATGGTGAGTGACTAGTATATATTCCCTAAGGTTGTCAATTCCCCCCATCAGTGTGCTACCAGTGTAGTTCACCAATCACAATCATTGGGCCTTCACTATCAAAAAAAGTGCATTGCAACAGCTGTCTGGGTTTGGTAGTCACATGCTTTTAAACTGTGAAAAGGACATTCTTATGATGTCATTGGGTATCTGTAAATCCCAGAGGGCATCATCAAGGTGTGTCTACACAGAGAATTTCACCTTGCGTGTTTTCAGTTTGTGCTGCGGCATTTGGACGACACCCTCTGAAGCAGTGAAACAAGTTCAGGCTAAAATTAATGAGGAACTTTCTAAACCTGAGGTCATTTACAATACATGTAATTATTTACACCCAGCAAATTCCATTAGTTTTCACACTCTCAACAAGCACACGGCATATGCTGTACTGAGTACTAAATACTTGTTAGGAACAGCAAACAATGTAGGTTTCTAAAATAAACTAGGCTAGTTGTCTAACCTTATTCCTTTCACTTTTGTGAACCTGTAATACTGGGCTGTACAAAACAGTCTAGCTAGGTAATGGACCAGGGGCAGCGACTTATACAAGCAGACTTATTTGGCATGCCCAGAATGAGTCGTTGTGCTTGCAGTTACGCTGACCATACGTCCTGCTTTACCTGGGACAGGTCCCGCCTTAGGGGTCCCCTGTCCCAGGCTGCATGAGGTCCTGGGAAACGTCCCGCTTTTAGCCGCAGGATGTCCCTGCCTCAGGACTCTGGCCAGCGTACTATTCCATGAACTGGCCACAGCGTCTAATAGACGCCACGCCAGTTTTTAACCCGCAGCCCCGCTTCAGCCTGCATATTCTTCCGGGCCCGGCAGGCATAGCAGGGCTACGGGAAGATGGCTTCTGAAGCCCTGTACTGGAGACTATTTGTGTCTTCCCGTAGCCCTGCTCTGCCTGTCAGCACGGGAGACTGCAGGAGGACCGTCCGAGGAGCTGCCGGCCGGCCGGCTGGAGGAGAATTCTGTCAGGTGAGTAAATTCTTTTTTTTTAAGTGAAATGTGGGCCACATTGCGTTTATTTCCTGCTGAAATGTGGCCCAAATTGCATTTATTTCCTGCTAAAATGTGTCCCAAATTGCGTTTATTTCCCCAAATTGCGTTTATTTCCTGCTAAAATGTGGCCCAAATTGCGTTTATTTCCTGCTAAAATGTGGCCCAAATTGAGTTTATTTCCTGCTAAAATGTGGTCCAAATTGTGTTTATATCCTGCTGAAATGTGGCCCAAATTGCGTTTATTTCCTGGTAAAATGTGGCCCAAAGTGCGTTTGTTTTCTGCTAAAATGTTGCCCAAATTGCGTTTGTTTTCTGCTACAATGTTGCCCAAATTGAGTTTATTTCCTGCTGAAATGTGGCCCAAATTGCGTTTGTTTTCTGCTAAAATGTGGCCCAAATTGCATTTGTTTTCTGCTGAAATGTGGCCCAAATTGCATTTGTTTTCTGCTAAAATGTGGCCCAAATTGTGTTTGTTTTCTGCTGAAATGTGGCCCAAGTTGCGTTTGTTTTCTGCTAAAATGTGGCCAAAATTGCGTTTGTTTTCTGCTGAAATGTGGCCCAAATTGCATTTGTTTTCTGCTAAAATGTGACCAAAATTGCGTTTGTTTTCTGCTGAAATGTGGCCCAAATTGCGTTGGTTTTCTGCTAAAATGTGGCCCAAATTGCGTTGGTTTTCTGCTAAAATGTGACCCAAATTACGTTTGTTTTCTTGTCAGATCTGACAATAGTGTCAGAAACAACTGATATGCTGCATGCTTGCTCAGGGTCTATGGCTAAAAGTATTAGAGGCAGATGATCAGCAGGATAGCTAGGCAACTGTTAGGCCTCGTTCACATTGCATTCCGATCACGGTTGTGTTTGCGTTGGGCGTTATTTGACGCGTTTTTCCCTTCCCGGCGATTTCTGTGAGTTGGGCGGTTTTGGTAAGCGTTTTTGTAAACGCTTTTGCAGAGCGATTCTTTTTTTTCACTTCCTGACATCAGTTAGTAAATTAACTCTTTGATCCGGAAAAAATATAAATACAATGTATTTATTCTTAAAAACGCTCGCGCAATCGCTGCACAAAGCGCTTTTGTGAGCGTTTTGCGTTTTTCCTATACCTTTTGTTGAGGCAAATCGCCTCAAAAATGGTCCATGCAGCGCTTCTCTGAGCAGATCGGAAAAAAAATGCTCAGATGTGAACTCTCTCATAGAGAATCAATGCACAAGCGCTTTCAGGGCGATTCGGAAAAATCGTCATCTCTTAAAAAACTCAAAAAATGCCTCCAGTGTGAACGAGCCCTTATTGCTTAAAAGGAGATAAACAGGGCAACATCCATATCCCTCTTGTAAACAGTTGTCCTTTAAGGACGTACAGTTGTCCTTTAAAGGCGTAAAATAAAAAAAAATTAAAAACCTTAAAAATAAACTAAAGTGAACAATGTTTGCCTTTTCTGTCTGCTATAGAATTCTATTATAGAAAAATGTAAGGTGTTCCCAGAACTCTAGCGCATTTTATATTTTTATATGAATACAGTATCATACGATTTTCAAGCAAGATCTAAGATCAGAAGTAAAAAATACTAGTAAAACAGATGAATCAACAATTATATTTGTCATGTGTCCCCCACTACTCATTAGATTGTAAGCTGGCAAGGGCAGGGTCATCCTCCTAATGTTTACTGTTTTGTAACAATATTTGTGCTGCTTGGAACTCTGCTGTACATTTGTTAGTTGTATCTAGGTTCCCCTTGTCATCTTATTATGCTTTGTAAAGCGCTGCGGAATATGTTGGCGCTATATAAATAAAAAATAATAATAATAATAATGTACCTATTTTAAAAATGTTACAATATCAAATAATTTGAAGGTGCAATCGGTCTGGTATTTTCAATCAAAGGTATGGCAATCAAGTGTGAGTTAGAGATCTGGTTTTACTTAAAGGGAAGGTTCAGGGTGGCTCTTAAAAAAATAAAAATGCCCATCCACTTACCTGGGGCTTCCTCCAGCCGTGGGCAGCCAGGACGTGCCCTCGGCGCCGCTCCGCAGGCTCCCGGCCCCCTCCGGTGGCCGACCCGACCTGGCCAGGCCGGCTGCCAGGTCGGGCTCTTCTGCGTTTCAAAATGCGCCTCACGGGGGCGCGCTGACGTCATCGGACGTCCTCCGGGCTGTACTGCGCAGGCGCAGAACTACTGCAACTGCGCAGTACAGCCCGGAGGACGCTCGATGACGTCAGCGCGCCCCCGTGAGGCGCATTTTGAAACGCAGAAGAGCCCGACCTGGCAGCCAGCCTGGCCAGGTCAGGTCGGCCACCGGAGGGGACCGGGAGCCTGCGGAGCGGCGCCGAGGGCACGTCCTGGCTGCCCACGGCTGGAGGAAGCCCCAGGTAAGTGGATGGGCATTTTTATTTTTTTAAGAGCCACCCTGAACCTTCCCTTTAAAGCGGAACTGTAGAGTGAAAATAAACACATTTTTTCACTTACCTGGGGCTTCCCCAAGCCCCCAGCAGCTGTCCTGTCCCGCGCCGGTCCTGCCCGAGCCTCCTTTCTCCCGCCGCCGCTCCGTCCCGTTCCTCGACTTGTAAGTTGATGCCAGCACAGCCCTGCCAAGCGTATCCTTTCTTTGCGTTCCCCTCTGCAATAGCGGGGAACGCAAAGAAAGGATACGCGTGGCCAGAGCCGCACAGGCGCAGTGGCCCGGCAGCGAAACCGAAAGTAGCTGGCGGCGGGAGAACGGAGGCTCGTCGAGAAGCGGTGCGGGACAGGGCGGCTGCTGGGGGCTTGGGGAAGCCCAAGGTAAGTAAAACAATGTGTTTATTTTCACTCTACAGTTCCGCTTTAACCACTTGCCGACCGCCTTAAGCCGATGGGCGGCGGCAAAGTCCGGGCCCAAACGACCGCAATACGCCCATACGCCCATCATGCATGACGCGATCTGCTGCCGGCAACTGACTCCGCCAACCTGGCGCGATAACCAGCCGGCCAATTAGCAGCGCCGGCGGGTTTCAAAAGCTCCGATCTGCCCAATCAAAAGTGTATAGTACACTTTGTTTATGTAACAAAGTGTATTATACAGGCTGCCTCCTCCTCTGATGGTCACTTCGTCGTGCGACCATCAGAGAGGACGGCAGCCCAGTAAGTTTACACTAACACAGACACTTTTGGCCTCATAGACTCCCCGATCGCCCACCCCAGCCCTCAGAACCCCCCTTGCTCACCCCAGCACACCACAGTTTGCACCCAAGCACCCTCCCTAAAAACCCATCAATCATTCCCTGTCACTAACTGTCGACGCTATCCCCTAGATTAGGTCCCTAACTGCCCCCTAGGGTCCCCTGATCACCCCCTCCTACCCTCAGATTCCCCTCAGACCACCCCCCTGTATACTGTATACATTTGTATACATCTGCCTTACCCACTGATCACCTGTCTATCACCTGTCTATCACCTGTCTATCCCCCCTTGTCACCACCACCCATCAGAGCAGACCCTAAACTGTCCCTTGGGGGCACCTGATCACCCACCCAGACTCTCAGATTGCCCTCATACCCCCCTCCTGATAACCTCCCCAGTGCATTGTTTACATCTATTCTCCCCTGTAATCACTCACTGATCTCCCATCGTCACCCCCTGTGTCTGCCACCCATCAGATCAGGACCCCGTGCACCTAATCAACCCCCCACACCCTCAGATCGCCCTCAGACACCCCCCCCCCCCCAATCACCTTCCCAGTGCATTGTATTTGGTTGTGCTGTAATTGTATTTGAATGTGCTGACATAGTATTTGATTGTGCTGTAATTGTATTTGAACGTGCTGACATTGTATTTGATTGTGCTGTAATTGTATTTGATTGTCCCGTGATTGGCTTTGATTGTCCCGTGATCGGCTTTGATTGTCCCGTGATCGGCTTTGATTGTCCCGTGATTTGAGTGCCCCGTGATTGGCTGTGATTGCCCTGTGATTGCCCTGTGATTGGCTGTGATTGCCCTGTGACTGGCTTTGATTGGCCTGTGATTGGCTTTGATTGGCCTGTGATTGGCTTTGATTGTCCCGTGATCGGCTTTGATTGTCCCGTGTTCGGCTTTGATTGTCCCGTGATTTGATTGTCCCGTGATTGGCTGTGATTGCCCTGTGATTGGCTGTAATTGCCCTGTGATTGCCCTGTGATTGGGCTGTGATTGCCCTTGTCATCTCCCGCCTAGACTACTGCAATTCTCTTTTGTCTGGCCTCCCCTCTAACCGTACTGCCCCACTTCAATTGGTAATGAATGCGGCAGCCAGACTGATACATTCTTCTCACTGCAGCGCCTCCTGATAACCTCCCCAGTGCATTGTTTACATCTATTCTCCCCTGTAATCACTCACTGATCTCCCATCGTCACCCCCTGTGTCTGCCACCCATCAGATCAGGACCCCGTGCACCTAATCAACCCCCCACACCCTCAGATCGCCCTCAGACACCCCCCCCCCCCCCCATCACCTTCCCAGTGCATTGTATTTGGTTGTGCTGTAATTGTATTTGAATGTGCTGACATAGTATTTGATTGTGCTGTAATTGTATTTGAACGTGCTGACATTGTATTTGATTGTGCTGTAATTGTATTTGATTGTCCCGTGATCGGCTTTGATTGTCCCGTGATCGGCTTTGGTTTGAGATTTCATGGTGGGGCAGCCACCAGCAGCAAAGCATCTCCTGGACTTAGAACCAGTGCTTCCTTATACCCTGGTGAAGTGGCGAGCACCAGCATGGAAGTTGAAACTGGTTCGGTGGCACTTGCAATAAGATCCCAGTCGCAGCCACCAAGAAGACGGGCCCGTACTACCCTTAGTTTACCAGAGGTGCTGGCAAATCCTGATTGGCTTTCCCCTGATTCCGCCGCACCCGTACTGCCCCCTTTCACCGCCCAGTCTGGAGTCCAGGTGGAGACAGATAATCTAGCATCGGTCCTAGACTTTTTTCTATCTGTTCATCACCCATGATCTTTTAGACACACAATATATAACCGCCAATTCAAATAACTTCCTTGCCCAGCCTTTTTGGTGGAAACCAGTCCAAGTTTCCGAAATTAAAATTTTTTTGGGCCTTCTCCTTCACATGGGACTAGTAAAACAGAATGTGTTGCGGTCTTATTGGTCTATGGACCCAGCATATCACATTCCCTTGTACTCTGCTGCCATGTCCAGGACACGATTTGAGAACATCCTGCACTTCCTGCACTTCAATAACAACGAAACATGTCATCAATGTGACCACCCTGCTTATGACCGGCTCCACAAAATTCGGTCCCTCATAGACCACCTGTCATCCAGATTTGCAGATGCTTATACCCCTGCACAGGACATCTGCGTAGACGAGTCCCTCATACGTTTTACCAGGCGCCTTCGCATCAAACAGTACATCCCAAGCAAGCACGCCCAGTATGGGGTGAAACTGTATAAGCTCTGTGAAAGGGCCAAAGGCTATACATCTTATTTTAGGGTCTATGAGGGAAAAGACTCAAAATTGGAGCCGGTCGGATGCCCTGACTACCTGGCGAGCAGTGGAAAGGTTGTGTGGGACTTGGTGTCACCCTTGTTCCAGAAGGGGTACCATCTTTATGTGGACAATTATTACACAAGTGTGGCCATCTTTCAGCACTTAAAAATAGAAGGAATTCGATGCTGTGGCACCGTGCGGCCTAGTTGCCGGGGCTCATTACCACCAGACTTCAACGGGGGCAGAGGTCCGCCTTGTGTGCTGACGACTTGCTCGCAGTGAAATATAAGGACAAGAGGGACGTTTACTTTCTGTCCACCATTCACGCAGACACGACAGTCGAAATTCAACGGCGAACTGAGGTCATTGAAAAACCCCTTGTCGTCCACGACTATAATACTAACATGGGAGGGCTGGACTTCAATGACCAGAGGTTAGCGCCCTATTTATTTTCCCGGAAAACAAGACGCTGGTATAAAAAATTACCTCATTCAATTGGCAATTTACAACAGCTTTGTTCTTTACAGTAAAGCTGGGAGAACTGGATCGTTTCTTCAATTTCAGAAACAGATCGTTATGGAACTCCTGTATCCAGGAGGTGCCGTGGCCCAACCCCCAGATGCAACTAGCCGGCTGCATGGAAGGCATTACGCCTATCCAATTCCGAGTACCCCAGGTCACCGCATCCGAAGAAAACATTGTCGTGTCTGCAGCTAGAGGTGTAGCGAACGGTTCGCCGGTGAACGGTTCCAGGCGAACATTGGTGGTTCGCGTTCACCTGCGCCAGGCGAACTTTTACGGAAGTTCGATTCGCCCCATAATGCACTATGAGGGTCAACTTTGACCCTCTGCATCACAGTCAGCAGGCACATTGTAGCTTATATAAGTCAGGCTCCAGCAGCCATTACACTCACTCGTGTGCCTGCTAGTGAGAGGAAAGGGACAGCTGCTGCAGACTTGTTCTTCTAGGGACAGATTAGTTAGGTTCTTGGCTGCTTAGTTTGCTCCTTGGCTGATTATTATTGCTTTATAGCACCCTAGCTTTTGTCAGAGCTCATCCTGTACTTTTTTTTTTTTTTTTTTTTACTGTGTGTCAAACTGACACTTTTGTTGCATGCACAGCCTTGCTAATTGATAGTGTGTGTGTGCCACTGCCAGCAGCCCAGCACATTCAGTGACTGACTGCCTGTGTGTGTGACAGGGAACTGCACATTGTACTACCCAGTACTGCATATACCCCCAGTACCTGTTGTGTTTACTTAACCCACCTCATCACTGCACATAACTACCTGTAGTGTTGAGTGAACTCAGCTCACTGCATCCTACTACTACCTGTTGTGTTTACTTAACCCACCTCATCACTGCACATAACTACCTGTAGTGTTGAGTGAACCCAGCTCACTGCATCCTACTACTACCTGTTGTGTTTACTTAACCCACCTCATCACTGCACATAACTACCTGTAGTGTTGAGTGAACCCAGCTCACTGCATACACCTAATACCTGTTGTGTTTACTTAACCCACCTCATCACTGCACATAACTACCTGTAGTATTGAGTGAACCCAGCTCACTGCATATACCTACTACTACCTGTTGTGTTGAGTGAACCCAGCTCACTGCATCCTACTACTACCTGTTGTGTTTACTTAACCCACCTCATCACTGCACATAACTACCTGTAGTGTTGAGTGAACCCAGCTCACTGCATATACCTACTACTACCTGTTGTGTTGAGTGAACCCAGCTCACTGCATCCTACTACTACCTGTTGTGTTTACTTAACCCACCTCATCACTGCACATAACTACCTGTAGTGTTGAGTGAACCCAGCTCACTGCATATACCTACTACTACCTGTTGTGTTGAGTGAACCCACCTCACCGCATCCTAGTACCTTTACTGTTCAGTGAACCCAGCTCACTGCATCCTACTACCTGTTGTATTGAGTGAACCCACCTCACTGCATCCTAGTACCTTTACTGTTCAGTGAACCTAGCTCACTGCATATACCTAGCATCCCCCCGAGATGGACAAAATGGACAAACGAGGTAGAGGAAGAGGTGGAGGCAGACCCAGAGGAAGGCCACCAGGCACCGGCAGGTCTGTGCGAGGTGGTGTTGCTGTGATTTCGTGCGGACCTGCCCCAAAATACAGTGCTCAGAAGAAGGCACGTGCCATCACTTCCCAAAATCGTGAGGAGGTGATTGAGTATTTAACACAGAACACCTCATCTCCCGCAGCCACCAGCGCTACAACAAGCACCACATCCGCTGCATTTGACACTTCGCAGGAGTTATTTGGTGGTGGTGGTGAAATCACCGATTCACAGCCACTACTGCAACAACAAGAAGAAGGCGCAGGTACACCACCTCCTACGTCTGAGTTAGGTGGCGATAGTATGGAGGGGGCTGATGAAACACCTGAAGTTGGTGCAGTTGAGGAGGTGTCTGAGGAAAGTGCAGCTGGCCAGGAGGATTATGATGACGATTATACGGATACCACATATGTTCCCGGTAGAGGAGATGACCAGGGGGACAGTTCAGAGGAGGAGTCAGAGAGGACTAGGAGGAGACGACTCCATGATAGAAGCAGAGGGAGCTCATCCTCAGAAACAGCTGGGGGCAGTGTCCGGCGCAATGTATCGCCAGCTATGGCCAGACAGCCAACATGCCCTTCAACGTCAGCTGCTGATGCCTCCGTAGCGCCATCACCCCAGGGGGGCTCAGCGGTTTGGAAATTTTTTAACGTGTGTGTCTCAGATCGGAGCAAAACTATCTGTTGTCTCTGCCAGCAAAAACTGAGCCGTGGAAAGGCCAACTCTCACGTAGGGACAAGTGCCTTACGAAGGCACCTGGAGAAAAGGCACAAACAGCTATGGCAAGAACACCTGAGGAAAAGCAGCACCCCTCAAAAGACAAGCCACCCTCCTTCTCCTCTTCCTCCTTCAGGTGCATCGTCTTCATCCACTTTCTCCCTTGCACCTTCACAGCCACCCTCCTCCACACCGCCTCTTCCCTTCAGCGGTTCCTTCTCCTCTGCCCACAGCAGTACCCAGCTGTCCGTGAAGGAAGTATTTGAGTGGAAGAAGCAAATGTCTGCCAGTCACCCTCTTGCCTGGCGCCTGACAGCTGGCATGGTGGAACTATTAGCTCGCCAGCTATTACCATACAAGCTGGTGGATTCGGAGGCTTTCCGTAAGTTTGTGGCCATTGGTACACCACAGTGGAAGATACCAGGCCGCAATTATTTTTCACAAAAGGCCATACCCAAACTCTTCCGTGCAGTTGAGAGGCAAGTGGTGTCATCTCTGGCACACAGCGTTGGGTCAAGGGTCCACCTGACCACGGATGCCTGGTCTGCCAAGCACGGGCAGGGCAACTACATTACATACACAGTCCATTGGGTCAACCTGGTGACCGATGGCAGCAAGCAGGGAGTACGTGGCTGCACAGAGGACCGACTTGTCACACCTCCACGGCTTGCAGGCAGGCCTCCAGCCACCTCCTCTCCACCTGCTATCACCGCTTCGCTGTCGTCATCCTCCTCCTCCTCCTCCTTGGCTGGTGCCGCCATCTCCTCTCCAGCTACACAGCCCCAGCACCCCAGGGCCTATGCTGCATGCCAGGTGCGACGGTGTCATGCAGTGTTAGACATGTCTTGCCTGAAAGCGGAGAGTCACACTGGAGCAGCTCTCCTGGCTGCTCTTAACAAACAGGTGGAGCAATGGCTGACCCCGCACAAGCTTGATATCGGCAACGTGGTGTGTAACAACGGCAGCAATCTCATTGCTGCGTTGAATTTGGGAAAGCTGACACCCATACCCTGCATGGCACATGTGCTTAATCTGGTCGTGCAAAGATTTGTGTCCAAGTACCCAGGCTAAGAGGACGTCCTGAAGCAGGCCAGGAAGTTGTGTGGGCATTTCAGGCGCTCTTACAAGGCCATGGCACGCTTTGCGGAGATTCAGCGTAGAATGAACTTGCCGGTGAGACGCCTGATTTGCGATAGCCCGACTCGCTGGAATTCCACCCTGCTGATGTTCTCTCGCCTGCTAGACCAGGAGAAAGCCGTCACCAAGTACCTGTATCATTACAGTACAAGGACACAATCTGTGAGGATGGGGATGTTGTGGCCCAACAACTGGACACTGATGCGAAATGCATGCAGGGTCATGGAGCCCTTTGAGGAGGTGACCAAACTGGTGAGTCGCGATGAGGGCACCATCAGCGACTTGATCCTCTACGCCTACTTCCTGGAGCGTGCCATGCGTAGAGTGGTGGATACAGCTGTGGAGGAGCGTAAACAAGAAGAGTTAGGGCAGCAGGAGTCGTGGGAGCTATTGACACACGAACCCGATGTTTCCACAACACCGGCGGCAGCACAGAGGGGGGAGGAGGAGGAAGAAGAGGAGTCGTGTGGGGAAGGAGAGGAGTCAGACTCTGATGATGGTGATGATGAGGAAGGTGTTTCTGTGGAGGAGGAAGAGGCGGCGGAAGGAGAACAACCGTGGCAGCCATCACAGGGGGCTTCTGCTGCTCCACGTTCCCGTGGTATTGTTCGTGGCTGGGGGGAGGAAGAGGAGTTGCGTCCCGTCACTGAGAAAGAGCAAGAGGAGATGGAGAGTACGTCTGCATCCAGCTTTGTGCAGATGTCCTCTTTCATGTTGTCCAGCCTGTTGAGGGATCCCCATATCAAAAAACTCAAGATGAATGACCTGACCTCGGTACAGGCAGAAAGTGGCCGACCTGTTACCAACTCAACAAAAGGCAGAAAGGATGCAGCACTTTCAGAACAAGCTGTCGATGATGCTTTACAATTCATTTAAGGGTGATGTGGCTGCACAACGCAATCAAGGTACCACTGGCAGTAACCCTCCTCCTCCCAAGTCCACGCAGGCAAGAACAGGACGCTCCAGCGATCTCAGGGTGATGTCGGACATGCGGACGTTCTTTAGTCCAACTCCTCGCCATAGTCCTTCCGGATCCACCCTCCACCAATGCCTGGACCAGCAGGTTGACTACCTGGCCTTGAGTGTGGACGTAGACTCTGCGAAAAGCAACGATGAACCCTTGGACTACTGGTTGCGCAGGCTTGACCTGTGGCCAGAGCTGTCCCAATTTGCCATACAACTTCTCTCTTGCCCTGCCACAAGCGTCCTGTCAGAAAGAACCTTCAGTGCAGCTGGAGGCATAGTTACTGAGAAGAGAAGTCGCCTAAGTCACGACAGTGTTCAGTACCTGACCTTTATCAAAATGAATGAGGAATGGATCACGGAGGGCTACTGCACGACCGAAGACTAAGTCAGTCCACACACACAGCATCTCTGCCTGCAGGCCGCTTGACTGCCTTCTCCGCCACCACCAACAGGGTCCAGGACTCTAGGCGGATTCCTGAATTTTGAAGGCCGCTGCTAGCAGCGGCCGCTACACTAATTTTTCTGGTGCGTGTACATGTGCCCATCCCCCTTCGTGATCATTACCTTGCCGCGGTGAAGGGGCTTGCGCATCACAATGAAGCAATGACCGCCGGCTATTTGAGTGTCTCGGGTGGGGGTGGCACACAAAAGATAATAAGGTCGTTGCTTCATTATGGTCTGACCACATTTGATCAGCTGGACAGTCACTGTTCTGTCATTCAGCTACATCAGCCGGGCGAGCATATGGGCTGAAAAGCCACCATCACCTGCACTCTCGTCATGGTGCGCACCAGTCCAGCACGGCCGTCACTACACAAAAACGGCTGTTTGCAGTCACTGCATACCTTTCACTGCATCTGTGACTGCACATTATACCTGGCAGTCAGTGCATAACTTGCACTTGCATGGATACACTTTTAAACAATTTAAAAATACAACCATCTAAACTTGCAAACAATTTAAAAATACAACCATCTAAACTTTCAAACAATTAAAAAATACAACCATCTATCATTTTCAAACAATTTTAAAAAAGGGCAAAAAAACCTGCCCTCCGTAAAACATTCTTGGCAAATGCTTTCGACTTGGTTTGTCTTCCGCTGGCTCAAGGGTCCATCTGACCACAGATGCCTGGTCTGCAAAGCACGGTCAGGGCAGCTACAGCATGGGTCTCAGCAGGCTCCCACTTCGGGCCGCAATCCAACCTTCATTCCCCGCGGTGACAATGGCAAACTTGCCCTCCATAACGGATTCCCGTTAAAGGATTTAAAGTTAAATCATTTTAATTAGGGCCGCAAAAGGTCCTCCTGAGTCCTGTATTGTTATTTTTGGTCACTACCTCGGGGCGGGCGTGCATGCCTGCCTGCCTCCCTCCTTGCCTGGATGTGTGGTGGTAGCCGTTGATCAGGCTTCAACTCCGGAACGCAATACAAGAGGGAGCTCGTCCTCAGAAACAGCTGGGGGCAGTGTCCGGCGCCATGTATCGCCCGCTATGGCCAGACAGCCAACATGTCCTACAACGTCAGCTGCTGATGCCACCGTAGTGCCATCAGCCCAGGGGGGCTCAGCGGTTTGGAAATTTTTTAACGTGTGTGTCTCAGATCGGAGCAAAGCCATCTAGTGTCTCTGCCAGCAAAAATTGAGCCGTGGAAAGGCCAACTGTCACGTAGGGACAAGTGCTTTACGAAGGCACCTGGAGAGAAAGCACAAACAGCTATGGCAAGAACACCTGAGGAAAAGCAGCACCCCTCAAAAGACAAGCCGCGGAGAATAACCGCGGCAGCCGTCACAGGGGGCTTCTGCTGCTCCACATTCCCATGGTATTGTTCATGGCTGGGGGGAGGAAGAATGGCTACACTTAAACAATTTAAAAATACAACCATCTAAACTTTCAACCAATTTAAAAATACAACCATCTAAACTTTCAAACAATTTAAAAATACAACTATCTATCATTTTCAAACAATTTAAAAATACAACCATCTACATTTTCAAACAATTTACAAAAATGCCAACAAAACTTGCCCTCCGTAAAACATTCTTGGCAAATGCTTTAGACTTGGTTTGTCTTCCGCTGGCTCAAGGGTCCATCTGACCACAGATGCCTGGTCTGCAAAGCACGGTCAGGGTAGCTACAGCATGGGTCTCAGCAGGCTCCCACTTCGGGCTGGAATCCAACCTTCATTCCCCGCGGTGACAATGGCAGACTTGCCCTCCATAACGGATTCCCGTTAAAGGATTTAAAGTTAATTCATTTCAAATACACAGCAGGGCCTCGAAAGTCCGCCTCCTGTATTTTTATTTTTGGTCACTACCTCAGGGCGGGCGTGCATGCCTGCCTGCTGCCCTCCTTGGATGTGTAGTGGTAGCCGTTTCTCAGGCTCCACACCGGATTCCATCCCTCATTCCCCGGCCATTACCTGGGGTCACAAATGGCAGACTTTCCCGCCTCCATATGATTCTCGTGAAAGAAATGTGGTGTCATCTTTGTCCGCCATAACTGGTTCCCGTTAAAGGATTTAAAGTACATTCATTTCAAATACACAGCAGGGCCTTGAAAGTCCGCCTCCTGTATTGTTTTTTTTTTGGTCACTACCTCGGGGCGGGCGGGCGAGCATGCCTGCCCGCTGCCCTCCTTGGATGTGTAGTGGTAGCCGTGGCTCAGGCTCCACACCGGATTCAAACCCCTCATTCCCCGGCCATTACCCGGGGTCACAATGGCAGACTTGCCCGCCTCCACAGGATTCTCATTGTAGCGGTACTGAACAAGTACACAGCAAGTAGAAAATGTAATTTAAAAACAAAACGTAAGCTTTTTAACAATGCCATGGAAAGTTGAGAAGGAAGTCACACATTACCTGACATCACTGAGTGAGGAAGAGCAATCTCGCCATGTTGCGCAGTAGTCCAGCATGGCCGTCACTACACAAACAGCTGTTTGCGGTGCGTTACACAGTGAGTTTGGTGTGTCAGTGTGAAGCAGTACTCTAATTACACTCCCTGATTGATGTATACACATGCAAGATGTTTTAAAGCACGTTAGGCCTGCAATTTACCATTCAATGTGATTTCTGCCCTTAAAACGCTGCTTTGCGTCACATCCAGATTTTTCCCCGGGACTTTTGGCATGTATCCCACTCCGCCATGCCCCCGTCCAGGTGTTAGACCCTTTGAAACATCTTTTCCATCACTTTTGTGGCCAGCATAATTTTTTCTATTTTTCAAAGTTCGCCTCCCCATTGAAGTCTATTGCGGTTTGCGAACTTTTCCGCGAATCGAACCTTCAGCGGAAGTTCGTGAACCTGGTCCGCGAACCAAAAATCGGAGGTTTGCGACATCTCTATCTGCAGCAGGGCTGGAATAAGGTGTGACACCACTGTTTACTGTCCCACCTGTCCTGACCAGCCTGGCCTATGATAGTGTTTTGAGAGGTACCACAAACAGGTACACTATTAGAGAGTAGGGAACTCCAGACACAGCAGTAGGCACACAAGGGTCTCTCAGTGCTATTTCACACTGCTGTGATGCGTTAGGGCAAACTGCCTAGGGAGAGTCACACTTTGTGGTGACCCCCTATGCCGGAAGTGCTTGACTTAACGCTACTGCATGCCTACGTTACTGCGTGGCTTCTGCGACAATTTAGGTCGACCCGGAAGTCATGTTAGTCTATGGCGACGTAGTTCATTACTAGGCTGAATGCTACTCTTGTGGTATTCCCTGAAGGTCTGTTTTGGGCGATACGGTGCGGTGGGCTCGACCCACGGATATGCAGTGTGAAACCAAACATCTGGTTTCGAGAGACCCTAATACACAGGGCTGCCAGAAACCTCTCCTTTCACTTGGGACAAAATGCATAATGTACTTCGCCACAACTCTGTGCGACAGGTGAGCAAAAAAGTTAATGTTTGGTTCACAATATCAAGGTTTTGTTTGAAGAAGTTTATAAATGTTAATGAAGTTATTGCTTTGCTGCTTGCTTGTATTTTTTTTTTTTCCATCCATTACCCCTCCAGGTGAACCGAGCGACCGACCAACCAGCTGCAACACTGATGGTGCATCCTGACAGAAGTATTGCACGTCTGTCAGGTTACACAAAATTGGTGCATGCAGGGCTGCAGGACGAGATTTCACCTCCGCAGTAAAAAAGATACGTTTGCTGAGGCATATGAACTGAGGGGCGGTGTTGGAGTTCCTATGCTTTGGCAAGCACTTTGTATCAAAAAAGGAACTCTGGCAATGATTTGTTCATCCACATCCATCGGTGTGAATGGATAAATCGAGTTTGCCATGGCATATGAGCTGAGTGGGTTTGGACGTTTTTGGGTGGCAGCTCAAATGTCCTGGCATTCCCCTTTTTTTCACATTTTTTTGGCAGATATTTTTTCATCTACATTGATTGATTGATTGTTTGACGGTCATTTTTCCTTTCAGCCCAGAGTGCATTACCCGTATGCCCAATATAAGGAGTATAGCAGAAACTCCTAATACAGGCAATACATGTAATGATTGCAGAGACCCTAAAATGCCAGGACAGACCCCATGAATGATGCCATTTTGGAAAGAAGACACCCCAAAACATTCCGTGAGGTGCATGGTGAGTTCATAGAAGATTGTATTTTTTTGTCACAAGTTAGAAATTGTTGTTTGTTTGTTTTTTTTCACAAAATGTCATTTTCCGCTAACTTGTGACAAAAAATAAAATTTTCCATGAACTCACCATGGTGCTCATGGAATACCTTAGCGTGTATTCTTTCCAAAATGGGGTCATTTGTGGGGTTTGTTAACTGTCCTGGCAAGTGGGGGAGGGGGTGTGCTAAATTGTAAGCACCCCTGTAAAGCCTGAAGGTGCTCATTGGACTTTGGGCCCCTTAGCACAGTTAGGGTGCAAAAAAGTGCCACACATGTGATATTGCCATACTCAGGAGAAGTAGTATAATGTGTTTTGTGGTGTATTTTTACACATACCCATGCTGTGTGGGAGAAATATCTCTGTAAATGACAATTTTTTGATTTTTTTACACACAATTGTCAATTTACAGAGATATTTCTCCCACCCAGCATAGGTATGTGTAAAAATACACCCCAAAACGCATTATACTACTTCTTCTGAGTACGGCAATACCACATGTGTGGCACTTTTTTGCACCCTAACAGTGCTAAGGGGCCCAAAGTCCAATGAGTACCTTTAAGATTTCACAGGTCATTTTGAGACTGTAATGGATAGCGGAGATGCCGCCGCATGTGCAAGCCGCATGGTGGCTATCTCTGCGTCCCAGCCGGCGGCTGCTGCCACGCAGCAGAGTGATGCTGCTTTGCCTGGTCCTTCTAGTGCACACAGATGGAGAGCTACCAGGCGACAGGACCTTTATGCTGCTAGAAGGGGAGTCAGGTGATCAGCTGACTCCAGCTATGCTCCGGATTGGCTGAGTGACTGGGGCGGCGCTGTGGAGCGCTTTTAGTATATATAGGACTTGCCTGTCATTTGCAAGTTGTCTGCTGTTGCGAACAGTTACGTGTGAGCGCTCAGACCTGAGTCAGATCCCACAGTGTGTTAGAACCAGCCAGAGCTGGGAATTCACACTAAGTCAGATTCCATTGATAGCTTTAAAGTTCTATTGCTTGCTACTGTTTATGTGTTAGACTAGTTCCAAGGTGTTGAGACCAAGGACCTCACACCTAAGACTAGGAGATTCTACATTGTTACTGCTCATCTGTTAGACTTGATCCCAGGTGTTGAAACCAAGGACCTCACACCTAAGACTAGGACTGTGATACATTATTGTTACCTGTTATGACCTTTGGCTTTCCTGACTACTCTCCTGTTCTCTGATTCGGTACTTCCGCCCATCTGATTATCTGTTGTCAACATTGCCTGTACCTGGATACCGAATCAGTCTTCCGCTTCTGTACTTTGTCTGTCCGTGTGTTGCCGACCTGGCTTGTCTGACCTTTCTGGCTGTCACCTAGCCCTTGGGTGATCAGTCTTACTGTACACCTGTGACACCTGCTCTTCAGGTGGTTACTAGCTGCAATATCAGGCCTATGGTCACCAGCTCCTCTGGAGACCATCGTGCAGCACAGTCAGTGGGTCTCTATCTCTCTAAGGTCCACTGGCTGCAGTACAGTCTTATTCCCTGCCTCTCAGGGAATCCTTGGCTGCAGTACAGTCTGATTCCCTGCTCCTCAGGGAATCTCTAGCTGCAGACCAAACTTCATCATATCACTCCAGTCAGTGATCCCTGCTCCTCAGGTATCCACTGGCTGCAGTACAGTCTGATTCCCTGCCCCTCAGGGAATCCTTGGCTGCAGTATTGTCTGAATCTCCCGCCCCTCGGGAGATATCTTCTCCTCATTACTGTTGCACCAAACACAATACCACATTGGGTGTCCTGTGTCTAGCTATACTAGTATTATTGGTGATTCTGCAGATCACCACATAATCAGGTATAGCATCTGTATTATTGGTGATACTGCAGATCACCAATAATCAGAAAAATCTGTGTTGCTGACACCAATCGTTACAGAACAGCAGACCAAAACAATATGGACGCACTACACAGCCGAGTTGACAGCTTAGCCACTTCGGTGGATAGTCTCATCAGGGTGCTTGATAGCCAACAGACTCAAATCACAGCTTTGTCTGGGTCAATACAGGTTCTCCAAAAGGCTGTGAATACAGTGCAATCCCCTCCAGTTACAGACCTTCGCACGTCTGTACCTGAAAAGTTTTCTGGACATAGATCTGACTTTCAGAATTTCAGAAATCGAGTGCTATTATATTTTTAGTTGAGGCCTACCCTATCGGGAACTGAGTCTCAGAGAGTTACGTTTATAAAGACCCTTTTGTCAGGGGATTCACAGACATGGGCATATAGCCTTCATGCAGAGCATGAGGCTCTGACATCAGTTCAGGAATTTTTTAAAGCCATGGTCTTTATATATGATGATCCGGATATTGCTTCCACAGCTGAACGGAAGCTAAAGACCCTGCGCCAGGGTCGAGATCCGGTAGAGGTTTATGTGGCAGAGTTCTGGAAGTGGGCCGTATCAGCTAGGTGGGGAACATATGCACTGTAGAGACTGTTTTTTGTCAGGTTTATCTAATGCAGTTTCCGAATTGGTGTTGGGACAACCTGAGCCTAAGTCCATTGACGAGGTAATCGCTTTAGCTGTACGGGTAGATCGGCGCTTACGTTACCAAAAACAGTCCCGGGGTAGAAAAGCTGTAAGATATGTCTCCTACGCCTCCTCTCCACCCTCATCACCCCCGCCAGAGCCGATGCAAATCATACACTCTAGATTGACGCAGGTGGAAAAAAATCGCAGGAAATCTGAAAAACTCTGTTTATACTGTGCTGAGGAGGGTCATAGGGTTCAGAATTGTCCTAAGAAGTCGGGAAACGCTGCCGCCTAGGTGTAGTCAGAGGTAATACCCTAGGCAAGCAGTCTCTACCTCTAAACAATAATCATCTGCTCCTTCCCTGCTCCATCACGTGGGAAGGTCAGACTGTCCCTACAGAAGCCTTTGTAGACTCCGGCTCTGCAGCCAATTTCATAGATTGTGACTTTGCTAAGAAATTGGGAGTTCCCTTACTTCCATTAGACCGACAGATTCTGGTTACTGCAGTCGACGACTCTCCATTACAGAGTAGACAACCTCTTTCTTAGACCCCATTGTTGGTGTGTAATGTAGGGGTGTTACATAAAGAGAGTTTACGATTTTTGGTTCTGCAGATGGCAACCTCTACCATTATTCTTGGTATGCTTTGGTTACAACTTCACTCTCCTCAGATTGACTGGTCTTCAGGTCAGCTAAAGAGCTGATCGGCCCATTGTCATCATCATTGTTTAGAGAAAGTTGCTGTTTGTGCTACCAAGATTCAGGTAAAAAGGGTGCCAGTACAGTATGCGGAATTCGCTGATGTGTTCTGTCCCAAGTCTGCAGATAAACTCCCGCCTCACCATAGCTTCGATTGTCCCATCGACTGAAGATCTGGTTGTATGCCTCCTAGGGGTCACCTTTATAATCTGTCAGGACCTGAGAAGGTGGCAATGCAGGATTACATCAAAGAGAATTTGGCCAAAGGCTTCATCCGCCCTTCTCGCTCACCTGCTGGGGCAGGATTCTTTTTCGTACAGAAAAAGGATGGAGGCTTTCGACCCTGCATTGACTACCGAGGTTTAAATAAGATCACAGTAAAAAATCATTACCCTTTGCCTTTGATTGACGATTTATGCGCTCAGGTGACCAATGCCAGTATTTTTTCCAAACTGGATTTATGAGATGCATACAACCTGGTACAGATTAGAGATGGTGACGAATGGAAGACGGCGTTCAACACACCTTACGGGCACTACGAGTATCTGGTTATGCCCTTCTGGTTGTGTAACGCCCCTGCCGTCTTCCAGGAGTTGATCAATGAGGTTTTCAGGGAGGTACTGGGGAAATTTGTGCTAGTGTATCTAGACGACATACTGATTTTTTCTCCTAATCTGACGGAACATCGTAAACATGTCAAGTTCGTTTTGAATAAATTGAGACAGAATTCATTGTATGCCAAGTTACAAAAGTGCCTCTTCGAGGTCACTTCCGTTCCTTTTCTGGGTTATATTATCTCTACATCTGGTCTCTCCATGGATCCAGAAAAGGTCTCGGCTGTTTTGGAGTGGCCACATCCTGTGGGTTTGAAGGCACTCCAAAGATTTTTGGGCTTTGCCAATTACTACAGGAGATTCATCAAGGGTTTCTCCTCGGTAGTGTCACCCCTCACCAACCTTACCAAGAAAGAGGCTGACACATACCACTGGTCAGCAGAGGCACATTCTGCCTTCTCCACATTGAAAAAACTGTTCTGCTCCCATTTTGAGACATGTGGATGTCACCTTCCCCTTCATTGTAGAGGTCGATGCCTCAGAGGTCGGAGTTGGGGCTGTACTGTCTCAACGCTCTGGTCTGCAGGGCAAACTCCACCCCTGTGCTTACTTTTCCCGTAGGTTCTCTCCTGCTGAGAAGAACTCTGCTTCTGTTATCTGTACCGGCCTGCTTCAACCATCATTTTCCTATTACCCCCATTTTTTACTACATACTTGTCTAGGCCTATTTTTTATTTGGGATCCCTGACCACACTAGGTGGTCTCAGGCAGTGGTGTGTTTGATGTGTGATTGGTGGCCGAGCGTGGCTTCTTGGCAGGTTACATTGGTGCTTTTTTAATATGTTTAATTATAACATTAATAAATTTTTGTAAATTTTCACTTATTTTTGGATTTTGTTATTTGTGCCATATGCTCCCCGACCCTCCTTTTTCCTTACATTTACGTCATACGATATTGGCAATCGAGAGCTTTTGGCTATTAAATTAGCCTTCGAAGAATGGCGACATTGGCTAGAAGGGGCAGAGCATACTATCACAGTCTATATGGATCATAAGAACTTGGAGTACATAGAAGGGGCCAAAAGACTTAGTCCTCGACAGGCCCGTTGGTCCTTGTTCTTTTCAAGATTCGATTTGTCATAACGTACACACCAGGGAGTAAGAACGTCAAAGCTGACGCCCTATCTAGGTGTTTCGAGCCCGAGACAGTGCAACCCTCAACCCCAGGAACTATCCTACCTCAGAAAGTAGTCTTGGCAGCTACTGAGACCTGGAAGGATTCGACGGCTACTCTGGACCCTTATCAACAGGATGTTCCAGAGGGGAAGCCTGAGGGAGTCATGTTTGTACCACTGCCTTTCCGGCACTTGTTGCATTCTCATAAAAATGCGGGGCATCCTGGGGCTGCCAGAACTCAGGATTTGCTGGCCAGATGTGCTTGGTGGCCTACGCTAGCAACTGATTGTAAGGAGTTTGTAAGAGAGTGCTCAGTTTGTGCCAGGAGTAAGCCCTCTCGTCAGGCAGCAGTGGGTACACTACAACCCCTACCAGTGCCAAGTGATCCCTGGACCCATCTGTCAATGGACTTTGTGGGTGAACTCCCCAAATCTGAGGGCAAGACAGTCATTTGGGTGGTGGTAGATAGGTTCAGTAAGATGGCTCATTTTGTCCCTCTGAAAGGACTCCCCTCGGCCCAGGAGTTGGCTGATCTCTTCATCCAGCACATTTTCTGGCTGTATGGCATTCCGGAGAATGTAGTGTCAGATCGGGGAGTCCAGTTCGTGTCAAAATTTTGGAGGGCCTTTTGCCATCAGCTGGAGATGGACCTTTCATTTTCATCAGGCTACCACCCACCCACAGACCAATGGCCAGACCGAGAAAATAAACCAGTCCCTTGAGCAGTTTCTCAGATGTTATGTGGCAGATGCACAGTCTGACTGGGTAAAGTTTTTGCCGTTTGCAGAGTTTGCACATAACAATCTGAAGAGTTCCTCTTCAGGATTCTCCCCGTTTCAGGTAGTCTTGGGGATATCTCCCAAGTTTGCTCCATTACCTGTGACATCTACCCAATTTCCGGCCCTGGAGGATTGGCAAAGGGCATTGAGGGAGATTTGGGGAATGGTTAAGAGGAATCTGGGGAAAGCCTTCCAGGCTCAGAAAAAACAGGCAGATAAGAGACGGTCTGTAGAATGGAAGTTTTTCCCAGGGGACATGGTGTGGGTATCTACTCGGCATTTAGCTTTAAAGCAACCATCACCTAAACTGGGACCCAGATTTGTAGGACCATACCCGGTGTCCAGAAGGATTAATGACGTCACGTATGCGATTGATCTCCCAGCTAGCATGAAAGGTGTGAGATCATTCAATGTGTCTCTGTTGAAGCCTGCAGTGCACGTGGATTCCTCTCCCCCCCCCCCTGTGATGGTCCACTCCTCGGGGGGGGGGATACTGTAATGGATAGCGGAGATGCCGCCGCATGGGCAAGCGGCATGGCGGCTATCTCCGCATCGCAGCAGTGTGATGCTGCATTGCCTGGTCCTTCTAGTGCACACAGATGGAGAGCTACGCGCGCGCGCCAGGCAACAGGACCTTTATGCTGCTAGAAGGGGAGTCAGCTGATCACGCCGATCAGCTGACTCCAGCTATGCTCCGGATTGGCTGAGTGACTGGGGCGGCGCTGTGGAGCGCTTTTAGTATATATAGGACTTGCCTGTCACTTGCAAGTTGTCTGCTGTTGCGAACAGTTACGTGTGAGCGCTCAGACCTGAGTCAGATCCCACAGTGTGTTAGAACCAGCCGGAGCTGGGAATTCACACTGAGTCAGATTCCATTGATAGCTTTAAAGTTCTATTGCTTGCTACTGTTTATGTGTTAGACTAGTTCCCAGGTGTTGAGACCAAGGACCTCACACCTAAGACTAGGAGATTACTACATTGCTACTGTTTATCTGTTAGACCAGTTCCCAGGTGTTGAGACCAAGGACCTCACACCTAAGACTAGGAGATTGCTACATTGTTACTGCTCATCTGTTAGACTAGATCCCAGGTGTTGAGACCAAGGACCTCAAACCTAAGAGTAGGACTGTGATACATTATTGTTACCTGTTATGACCTTTGGCTTTCCTGACTACTCTCCTGTTTTCTGATTCGGTACTTCCGCCCATCTCATTATCTGTTGCCAACATTGCCTGTACCTGGATACCGAATCAGTCTTCCGCTTCTGTACTTTGTCTGTCCGTGTGTTGCCGACCTGGCTTGTCTGACCTTTCTGGCTGTCACCTAGCCCTTGGGTAATCAGTCTTACTGTACACTTGTGACACCTGCTCTTCAGGTGGCTACTAGCTGCAATATCAGGCCTATGGTCACCAGCTCCTCTGGAGACCATCGCGCAGCACAGTCAGTGGGTCTCTATCTCTCTAAGGTCCACTGGCTGCAGTACAGTCTGATTCCCTGCCTCTCAGGGAATCCTTGGCTGCAGTACAGTCTGATTCCCTGCTCCTCAGGGAATCCCTAGCTGCAGACCAATCCTCGTCATATTACTCCAGTCAGTGATCCCTGCTCCTCAGGTATCCACTGGCTGCAGTACAGTCTGATTTCCTGCTCTTCAGGAAATCCTCGGCTGCAGGTCTATCAGAATCACTCATTCCATTACATATAATTACCTGGCAGCACAGTCAGTGGGACTCTGCCCCTCAGAGGTCCACTGGCTGCAGTGCAGTCTGGTTCCCTGCTCCTCAGGGAATCCTTGGCTGCAGTAGTGTCTGTATCTCCCGCTTCTCGGGAGATAACCTCTCCGAATACTGTTGCACCAAACACTATACCACATTGGGTGTCCTGTGTCTAGCTATACTAGTATTATTGGTGATTCTGCAGATCACCACATAATCAAGTATAGCATCTGTATTATTGGTGATACTGCAGATCACCAATAATCAGAAATATCTGTGTTGCTGACACCAATCGTTACAAGTATATTATTATATTGTTTTAAATTATAAGCTTGTAAATAGTGATGGACGCATATTGAAAAAAATGCACCTTTAATTCTAAATAAAATATCGGCGCCATAAATTGCAATAGGGACATCATTTAAACAGTGTAATAACCAGGAAAAAATAGGCAAATAAAATACATGAGTTTTAATTACGGTAGCATGTATTAATTTCAAACTATAATGGCCAAAATCTAAAATAATATTTTTTTTCCATTTCTTTCTTAATCTTCCTGTTAAAATGGATTTAGAAAAAAATAATTCTTAGCAAAATGTGCCACCTAAAGAAATCCTAATTAGTGGTGGAAAAAACAAGCTATAGATCAATTAATTGTGATAAGTAGTTATAAAGTTATTGGCGAATGAATGGGAGGTGAAAGTTGCTCAGAGGCATAAGGTGAACAACACTGTAGACTAAAGTGGTTAAAATCACAAAGCACTGGGGCACATGAGTAGTGTTTTGCCACAACCCAAAACGACCACTCCACATGCAACACCTAAGGGGCAGTGCAGGTGGACCCCGGTGCTCCCACCACCAGTGAAATCACCTTCAGCTGCCACAGATTTAAAAAACAGCAACTTGCTGTAATGGATTGTGGAGATGCCGCCGCGCGGTCTGGCAGCGGGGCGGCTGTCTCCGCGTTCAGACCGGCGGTTTCCGCACAGCAGCATGCATCTGGTTTGTCTGAGCCTTCTAGTGCACACAGATGGAGAGCTACACGCGCGCGCGCTGGGAGGCAGGACCTTTATGCCAGTAGGAGAGGGATCAGCTGATCAGGACGATCGGCTGATCCCAGCGCAGTGGGTGATTGGCTGAGTGGTGCTGGGCGGCGCTGAGGAGCACTGCACTATATATAGATCTTGCTGGTCAGTCTCAGGTTGTCTGCCGTTGCGAATACTTACGTGTGAGCACTTAGACCTCAGTCAGATCCCACAGTGTGTTAGAACCAGGAGGACCTGGGAATTCACACTTAGCCAGATTATGCTGTGTTATACTTTAGACCAGTTCCGGAGTGTGGTGACCAAGGACCTCACACCCAAGCTTAGGAATACTGTGTCATTGCTGTGTTATACTTTAGACTAGTTCCGGGATGTTGTGACCAAGGACCTCACACCCAAGCTTAGGATTACTGTGTCATTGCTGTGTTATACTTTAGACCAGTTCCGGGGTGTTGTGACCAAGGACCTCACACCCAAGCTTAGGAATACTGTGTCATTGCTGTGTTATACTTTAGACCAGTTCCGGGGTGTTGTGACCAAGGACCTCACACCCAAGCTTAGGAATACTGTGTCATTGCTGTTTTATACTTTAGACTAGTTCCTGGGTGTCGAGACCAAGGACCTCACACCTCAGGCTAGGACTCTATTCTATTTCTGTTATGACTATTTGTTCTGTCAACCTCTCTATTGCTTTCTGATTCGGTACCTCTGCATATCTGCCTACCTGTTGCCAGACCCTGCCTGTACCCGGTTACCGAATCAGTCTTCTGTCTCTGTACCTCATCTGCTCGTGTGTGTTGCCGACCTGGCCTGCCCAACCTTCCAGGCTGTCACTCACCCTTTGAGTGCTCAGTCTATCTGTACTAGCAGTGACACCAGTCCACCAAGTGTCAGCTGCAACTAGGACTCCCGCTCCTCAGAGACTCCGGCCTGTTAGCAGCCAGTGGCCTCTTCCCCTGGAGTCCCCTGGCTGCAGTACAGTCTATTATCTGATTTCTAGATATCCCTGGTTGCCAGGTTCTCACTATTCTCTCTCGCAAGGAGATTCTGCACTGCCCAGGGCTACCTGCCCCTCAGGTGGTTTTTGGCCGAGCTGCCTATATCTCCCGCTTCTCGAGAGATAGCCTGCAGTTACACCAAACACTTACACTTTATCAGGTGACCAGAAGTTAGTCATACTTATATTATTCGTATTATGCAAACTGCGCCCACCGTATCCACATTGACAATCTATCATATAACTCGAATGTTCACTTATTAAAATAATAGCCAAATTGGCAGTCTATCATATAACTAGAGTGTTCGCTATCAAAATAGTCCACAGTCACAAATGTATTACATCAGTATGACAGCGCTCCTCTTCTCATTGTCCTCAACACCTAAAAGAAATAAAGCATAGCTCCACATAGTGCATTACTGTTAGATTTTCATCATCATTTAAACACCCAAACAGTGATAAATAATGTGCCCCTTTGTGCTCCACTTCTAGTGCAAACTGATCACCAACTTTGAGTAAATTACAGGCTCACCAGATGCAGACCACCTCATATACCAGGTGGATCTATCGCACAAATCAATCCAAACGATCTGCTGCTTTCATGTATCACCAAAACTTTTTAATCCGGATTCTTCAATAAAAACATAACAAACATAGCATAAAACCTTTTTAAAATTGGTAACTGTTCCCTGCGCTTAGGCGCACTCACGTCATCCACAGATGAATCTCCGCATATCGGGCTGTCAGCCCTGTGATGTGCCTCCTCCTACGGTAACGGCGTCCCGTTCCCCGCACCGGCGCATCAGTTCCAGCCTAACTTCTTTCAAGCGATGTAAGTCCTGCTTCCTGTGACGTCAGACGCTCCCTGCTCCGCAGGGAGCAGGGAGCGTCTGACGTCACAGGAAGCAGGACTTACATCGCTTGAAAGAAGTTAGGCTGGAACTGATGCGCCGGTGCGGGGAACGGGACGCCGTTACCGTAGGAGGAGGCACATCACAGGGCTGACAGCCCGATATGCGGAGATTCATCTGTGGATGACGTGAGTGCGCCTAAGCGCAGGGAACAGTTACCAATTTTAAAAAGGTTTTATGCTATGTTTGTTATGTTTTTATTGAAGAATCCGGATTAAAAAGTTTTGGTGATACATGAAAGCAGCAGATCGTTTGGATTGATTTGTGCGATAGATCCACCTGGTATATGAGGTGGTCTGCATCTGGTGAGCCTGTAATTTACTCAAAGTTGGTGATCAGTTTGCACTAGAAGTGGAGCACAAAGGGGCACATTATTTATCACTGTTTGGGTGTTTAAATGATGATGAAAATCTAACAGTAATGCACTATGTGGAGCTATGCTTTATTTCTTTTAGGTGTTGAGGACAATGAGAAGAGGAGCGCTGTCATACTGATGTAATACTTATATTATTGGTGATTCTGCAGATCATCCATAATCAAGTATACATCTGTATTGTTGATGATTCCGCAGATCATCAATAATCAGATTCTCTCTGTGTGCTGACACCGATCGTTACACTTGCCATTTAAATTGATCCGCATACAGCCTGTTAGCCATGGGCGTCCGCACGTATGGCAAATACGGGCGGCTGCCTCCACCTGGCCATCCTCTGCCCCCCCCCCCCCCCCCGGCATTTCTCCCCTCTAGCTGCCATTTCCCCCTACTCTAGCCGCGTCAGACCTCGATCAGGCGGAGACCAATAGTGCAGGTGCTAGGACCTAGCACACCACACCGATATGCGTAAGTGACATCACTTCCGCATATAGAGCGTGGTGCGTCCGTGCGCCCGATCTTGCTGGTCGGGTCGCCCGCTGATTGAGGTCTGACTGACGCTGCAAGGTGGGGGGGGGGAGCAGCGGCTAAAGGGAGGCTCCTGTCACTACCTAAATGGGGGTCCCTGTCACTCACTACTTAAACGGGGGTCCCTGTCACTCACTACCTCAATGGGGGTCCCTGTGACTCACTACCTAAATGGGGGTCCCTGTCACTCACTACCTAAACGGGAGTCCCTGTCACTCACTACCTAAATGGGGGTCCCTGTCACTCACTACCTAAACTATCCAGGCCAGCCAGCCCAGCATCACCACCAGCCAACCAGCCCAGAATCACTGTCAAAAAGGCCACAGCATCACCACCAGTCAGGCCAGCATTTACTTCAACCAGCCAAGCACAGCCCAGCATCACCGCCAGCCAGGTCACAGCATCACCGCCAGCCAACCCAGCCACCCCAGCCACAGCATCACTGCCAGCCAGCCTGGCCACAGCATCACCGCCAGCCCGGTCACAGCATCACCGCAAGGCCTTTCAGCCCACACGTCATCTCCAATTCAGCCAAAAACAGTATTGCCAGGCACAGCAGCCAGTAGAGGAGAATTGAGAAGCCAGGTGAGAGGTGCCTACCATATTAAGGGGGCATTCTGCCTATTTATGTGAAATGCTGTCTATTTATGTGCCTCATGACTGCTGAATTTGTCTTGTTGGGGGCCTCATGATTGCTCAATTTGTCTTTTTGGGGGCCTCATGATTTTTGGGGGGCCTCAAGATTGCTGAATGTCTTGTTAGGGGCCTCATGATTTGTTGGGGGCCTCATGATTGCTGAATTTGTCTTGTTGGGGGCATCATGATTGCTGAATTTGTCTTGTTGGGGGCCTCATGATTTGTTGGGGGCCTCAAGATTGCTGAATGTGTCTTGTTGGGAGCCTCATGATTTGTTGGGGGCCTCATGATTGTTAAATTTGTCTTGTTGGGGGCATCATGATTGCTGAATGTGTCTTGTTGGGGGCCTCATGATTTGTTGGGGGCCTCATGATTGCTGAATTTGTCTTGTTGGGGGGTCACATGATTGCTAACTGCGAGACTATGGGAAAAGCTGAATCATCATCATATGAGACAATAGCATTAAACCTACTTTTTTAGCTTTTTAAAACGGAAAATAAAACTGGGAGGTTCTAAAAAAAAGAACACATTTTCAGGAGTAGGATGGATGAAATTGTTTATCTTCACAGTTTATTTTCAACTTGGATTTTCCATAATGTTCATGTATGAGTTAAAACGTTTGTATGTAGTTTAAATTGCTGTTGCCACTTTGCGATAGATAAAGTGACTTTTGGGTTGCAGTTTGGGCACTCGGCCTCCAAAAGGTTCGCCACCGCTGTCCTAATCTAATGTCCCACATTGCTAAATTCATGAAAATTTGTCTCCACCCGTGGCCACATCCACATTCTGGTCCATGGCCACACCCATTTTTCGGCGCGGCACGCAACCCTCATGTTTTTCAGCACGCTGCGTGTGCCGCACAACTTCACCAATATTTTCTGCGTGGCACCACTTCTTCCCCGCCTTTTTGCGCCCCCCTCCCCCGGGAAAAATTTCTGCAGACGCCCATATGCTGTCAGCCAATACATGCACCTGTGTCTGCAGTACCAAATCTAGCAAGAGCTGAAATAGAAGGCCGTAGACAGAAGAGAGAGCACAGTCGCACACAATCGTAGATTATGTGACCAGCAGGGGGCACCACATGCAGGTATCCAGAGGCGGGACAAGGTCCTCCAGCACCCAAGGCTGAGACACCAAAGTGCGCCCCTCCACAGGGCCGGACCTAGACTTTTTGCCGCCTGAGGCAAATTTAGGAGAAAATTGCTGGGGAATTGAGGGGAGCGCAGATCGGGGGACCCAGGCGAGGGAGGGGGGGTCCGACCCCCCTCCCCACCGCTAGGCCCAATACCCCCGACCTGCCCGCTACCCCTCCGGCTCAGCGGCCGCCCCCCTCGGGCGGGTGCTGCCCCTAGAGGTTTGCCGCCTGAGGCAAATGTTTCACCCCGCCTCATGAGCGGGCCGGCCCTGCCCCTCCATCCCTCCACCCCAGCCGTCACACACTGATTGCTATTAGACTAAGAGGCGCCACAGGGCCCACAACCTCCCCAACACCTTAATTTCTAGTTATCTGGCTTGCAGTCACTGCCATGTATCCCCTTTTCTTATTTCTTTCTGCTTAAAACACAATTAGGAATGACAGCTGAATGAATTCTGCGCCCCCTCCTACACTGCACCCCGAGGCTGGAGCCTCTCCAGCCTATGCCTCGGCCCGGCCCTGCAGGTATCCCTCTCCAAGCCCTCCTCCCTACCAACTGACCTGTCACTAGGAGCTGTAAAAGCAAAAGTAAGTAAGCAGGGAGGCTTCCCAACTGTCTGAAAGAAGCAATCATCAGGCCACTACTTAAGAAACCATCCTTAGACACAGATGTTCTAAACAGCTACAGACCTGTCTCCAGCCTCCCTCCCCTTTCTGGGGAAAGTTATTGAAAAGACTGTCTATCTTCAACTTGAATCCAGGCTCTCAGACTTTGTGTGCAGCCTGGTAGTACTGGTTGTTGGAGAATTAGGCTTTAGGGACCAAATCTCAGTTGCTGTGAAACATCCATTCTTTCATCTAAGGCACATTGCACAAATTAAGCACCTCATACATCCAGCAGATCTTCCAACCCTAGTTTATGCCTTCATCACATCACGGTTAAACTACTGCTATATTCTCTATACAGGCCTTCCACACAAATACCTGCACCACCCTGCAATTAGTACAGAATGCCGCCGCAAGGCTGTTAACAAGCCAACCCTGCCACTGCCACATAACACCGATCCTTAACTCGCTCCACTGGCAACCGATAAAATGGAGAATTTAACATTGGCTTATTGACGCTCAAATCCTTGCACAATGTGGGCCCTGGATACCTTGAGGATTTGTTGCAACTGCATCACACCTCCTACAATGGCCTCGATTCATAAAGCATTACCGCTTGCGTTATCGCCCAAGCAGTAAATTACTGCATTGTATGTTGTTGATATAGTGGATTCTTAAAATTTAACGCATGTTTTACCACATGCGGTACTAGTGCGGTAATAGTGTGGTAATGAAAACGTTGTTTGTGTCGGTAAACTGAATGAAGTGTATTCATGAAAAAAAAGGGGTCGTAAGGAAGCGATAAATAACATGTTGTTATCATCAACAAAGACCTGGCGAGTTTGCTCTACACAGTAGCATTTTAGGTGACAAATGGAGCCCTTTGAACTTAATGTTATGGAATTTTTAAGGATACAGAGGAGGAAGGGTGGTTGTAATATCACCCAGGTTTTTGGAAATTGCACAGAGTTAGATAATTTATAAGAATAATTAATATATATGTATATGTGTATATATATATATATATATATATATATATATATATATATATATAATTTTATAATAAATAAGTCACGTGTGTCTAAAACTGCCCACTTCTACCCAGCATGCACCTTGTCATTAGGAAGTCAGCAGCAAACTACCGCACTCAGCAAATTATACCAAACGCTTTCCGCACCACACCGCACACTTACCGCACATTTACCGACTGCTATCGCAATCACCTCGCACTCAGAATTTTTTTTAATGAATTCACTGCAAAAACCCACAATTACCGCTAGCTAGCGGTAATTTCTCGCCCTTCTCTGAACTACTGCACTCACTTTTATGAATCGAGGCCAATCTTAGTTCAAAAGGATGTAATAACTTGGTCATCCCCAGAGTCAACCTCAAAACCTTTGGAGACAAAGCCTTCTGCCATGCTGCCCCTACACTTTGGAAGTCCCTGCCATGCCCAACTAGGACAGCTCCATCCCTGGAATCATTTACAAGTCCAAATTGAAAAGCCACCTGTCTAGTTTGGCATTTATGAACACCTGTCCTATTTCCTCTGTAACACAGTCCAGCCTTCAACCCTGTATTGATCTGAGACATATATATGTGCTTTTAGACCTATAGGACAAAGGCACTTAACTAATGCTATTGTATTGTATTGTAAAAGTTTAATTTAATTACTCCACTAACTAGGTATTAAAGTTGCAAGGGTAAATTTTCATTTAAAAATAATGAAGTGATATTGAAGTTGATTCTGTAAACCAGGGCTTTTCAACCCTGTCCTTAAGTGCCACCAATAAATAGTGCATGTTTTGCAGAAAATCACAAACATTCACAGGTGAGGTAATTAGTGTCTCCGCAGAGCTGATTAACTACCTCTGTGGATTTCCACAAAACATGCACTGTTGGTGGTACTTGAGGAGAGGGTTGAAAAGCCCTGCACTAAACTCCATTTATATTGCTGTGCGCAAACAGCCAAAAGTAATTTTACTGGTAATTTAAGTTGGAACATAACGTTGTGTACATAGCTTGACTCATATTATGTACACAATGCACGGATTGCACCTGGCATACCTCGCATTAGAGAAATAGCATGAAAGTTGCACTATATGCACAACGCATATTATGTTGCTGGCATAAACACATTTCTGTGCACTGTCTACACATGGCAATTTTAACTAAGTCTAGTGAGTCAACTCCATTATTAAACAATTTTACACTTGTTGCATGTAATAAGAAATATCACTCCTTGATGCATGGTGTCTTTTACTGTCAGTCAACAGAGCCCCAAACTAGAAGCAGAACATTTGAGCACCCATACAAAATATTGGGAGAAGTTGAGAAATGTGCTAACGGACGCAGATAATAAGCGGTTGCCCAGCCATCCGCAATGAAAAAACTACAAATAGCATTTTTAAAATTACAAAACTTGGAATATTGGTAAAGAATACCGATATTCTGCTTGTGTATACTGTGCAGAGCGGGTGGCAATATAGAATGGAAAATACGGATGAAAAATGAATGCCCAATGTAACAAACCGTAAAAAACACACTAAATTGTTTAAAAAAAAGAAAAGAGATCAGTTTGTACAGGATCAGCTTTTCATTTGTAAAGTGAGACAAATAAACAAAGGGAGATGACGAGTGGGGTACGTTGTCCAAGACAGCTTGCAGCTGATGGGATCAGGTATACGTTATATACTTAATATATGGCTACAAGCATAGATTACTAGTGTAGATGAAATGATTAGCTAGCAAAAAAATACTTTCTGAAAATTCAAAAAGTCTTGTGTTTTCTGCATATTATGAAATTCCACATACCGGATGCTACAAGTCGCAAAGGTTAATATATCAGAATCATTTATTTCCCAAAGTACAAATGGGGGGTTGTACCCAGAATTGGTCTGGACTCATACAGGTTCTGGAAGGATGGGGGGGGGGGAATAATGTCCAAAAGCAAAGAGCTGAGGCTGCCGTACTGCGCCACCACCAGTCGCACTTGGCATTCATCTGTTATCCCCAAAGAGACATGGGGAGTGGGGGAAACAGAAGGAAGCGAGGGTTCAGCAGTAATGACTCAGTTCTTTATGGCTGATGCTGCTGAGTAGTGTTGGGCGAACAGTGTTCGCCACTGTTCGGGTTCTGCAGAACATCACCCTGTTCGGGTGATGTTCGAGTTCGGCCGAACACCTCATGGTGTTCGGCCTTTTTAGTTCGGGTTCGCCCAAACAGCTCAATGCCCAACCGAACAGGCCGAACAGGGCCCCTGTTCGGCCGAACAGGAGCCCTGTTCGGCCGAATACTGCCCCCTATGGGGTCGCAGGCATAAGGGGGGAGCATGCCCCGGTCGCGGGGGGGGGTCGGAAATTCCCCCCACCCCCTCCACTAGCGCTCCCCCCTCTGCCCGCTTCCCCATAAAAAAGTTTGATGAAAGTACCGGTGGCTGGCCTGGCAGTAGAGTGAGTGAGGAGGAGGAGTCCGGAGAGTGACGCGTTGAGGCCGGGCAGCGGGCGGTTCAGCGGTAGTACCCTTGTGGTACTTCCGCCCTTTCTCTGACCTCACGTCCTCTGCATAGGAGGGTACGCATCACGCGTACCCTCGTATGTGTCATCACGTAGAGGACGTGAGGTCAGAGAAAGGGCGGAAGTACCACAAGGGTACAACGCTGAACCGCCCGCTGCCTGGCCTCAACGCGTCACTCTCCGGACTCCTCCTCCTCACTCACTCTACTGCCAGGCCAGCCACCGGTACTTTAATCAAACTTTTTTATGGGGAAGCGGGCAGAGGGGGGAGCGCTAGCGGAGGGGGTGGGGGGAAATTCCGACCCCCCCCCCCCGCAACCGGGGCATGCTCCTCCCTTATGCCTGCGACCCCATAGGGCCCCCAAAAGCGGGATGTTCGGGGAGTTCGGGGTTCGGGCCGAACATGCCGAACATCTGGCCCATGTTCGGCGAACGGACCCGAACATCCAGGTGTTCGTCCAACACTACTGCTGAGGATCCCAATTGCTGACATCTGGCAGTGCTGGCCAAGGTGTTCCAGTTCAGATGCTGCAGTAGTGTTCATTTCTGTGGTGGGTCCCGACTCCTGGGCAGCATTCAGCAGGGCTGGTCAAGATAATGTGGCTGTCACAGAAGCATCCAGCTTTGGTGGCCCTTACTTCCGGTTTAGTGGCTGACATCATGGAGGAGCTGAACCAGAGGCGTCCCTGCTGCGGTGGAGCAGCAGCAGCCAATGGATGGATGGATGGATGGATGGAGCCAGCATCCAGTAAGGCCAAAGGTTTCCCAATTAGTGCAGTGTCTTCCTACCTCCGTGGAGCCCTGATCTCCTGGATAGCAGCGGTGGGCTCCAAATGGCCTGTACCTGCACAGACAAAGGACCCAGGTGACAGGTCGTGGCAAGGTGGAGAAAACTCCTGGTCCCGGATTCCCCACGACCCGCACTAGCATCCTAGGATACACCGGACCACACTGCATAGATTCAGGAGGGAAAACAAGGTGAATCTCTAGGGAAAAGGGAAGAAAAAGCCAGAATCCTGTGGTCGTGGCTGCCAGTTAAAGCACCATCGTCCTGAACGGCAGTTTAATAAACAGCCGTTTATTTATCCACATAATAGGAAGGACTACCCAGTTCCACCAATTTTCTTTTGTCCTACAAATCTCTTTTATTATGCTACTTTTTACTTCTAACAAGGAATTGTACACATTTTCCTATTTTCACAGTTTGAAGGAAGATAAATCTTGTATATGTTACGGCCAGAACCCGAAGTTTGGCCAGAACTAGAAGTGGCCGGCCACTTCGGGTTCTGGCCGGCCAATGCGCGAACTGGCCGCTGCGCTGCGGCCAATGTGAGGAATGAAACAATTCCTGTAAGGTTTAATGTGATGTTGTGGCCGCAGCGCAGCGGGTAAATGTATCACATCTTTACTTTATTCAATGGCATTAAGCCGCCCGGCTTTTTCCCTCCGCCTCTCTCTCCTCCCCCCGCCTCTCTCTCTCCTTCTCTTTATGGGCACAGCCGGGCGGGGGACACGCGTGTCCAGGAGAGTCGTTCGTCGCGGCAGGAGAGCATAGCGGGGAGGCTGCAGACATCGCTTCTGCCAGCACCCGCTCTGCAAGAACGGCAGGATTCCCCTGCCGCGACGAACGACTCCGGAGGGACACGCGTGTCCCCGCCCGGCTGTGCCCATAAAGAGAAGGAGAGAGAGAGGCGGGGGGAGGAGAGAGAGGCGGAGGGAAAAAGCCGGGCGGCTTAATGCCATTGAATAAAGTAAAGATGTGATACATTTACCCGCTGCGCTGCGGCCACAACATCACATTAAACCTTACAGGAATTGTTTCATTCCTCACATTGGCCGCAGCGCAGCGGCCAGTTCGCGCATTGGCCGGCCAGAACCCGAAGTGGCCGGCCACTTCTAGTTCTGGCAAACTTCGGGTTCTGGCCGTAACATATATAACATATGGAAAATCAGCATGGAATATACTCAGAGCTTGCAAAATCACATTTTAAAAAATAGCGTATACATGGTTTGCGTGCTGAAAAACTGCACCCCAACACATAGCATTACTTGTGAATTAACACTGTGCCTGTATTTTAATCCACCACTTGTCTGCAACTACTGCCACCTGACACACATAAGTGGGACCAGTTGACTTCTGAGATATGTTACAAACCCCAGCATCTCACTAGCAACTGTTCTTCACATACTTCTGAAGTCTCTCCTACTAGCCCTGAAAAAGTTATTATACTGCAATAAACAAAGTGTACACTCTTTCTGTTAGTATTTTTTTTTGTTTGTTTGTTTCATTTTATTATTTTTCTCGTTTAAAGGACAACTGACGTGAGAGGGATATGGAGGCTTCCATATTTATTTCTTTTTAAGCAATACCAGTTGCCTGGCTATCCTTTTGATAGTCTGCCTCTAATACTTTTAGCCGTAGACCCTGACCAAGCATGCAGCCGAATGAATAGTTTCTGACACTATTGTCAGATCTGACAAGATTGGCTGCATGCTTGTTTCTGGCGTGATTCCTACACTATTGCAGCCAAATAGATCAACAGGGCTGCCAGGCAACTGGTATTGTTGAAAAGGAAATAAAGATGGCAGCCTCCATATTATTTTCATTTTAGTTACTCCACAAAAGATTGATAGATCTATATTTCTATGTGAAAGAGAGATTAGTATCATAAATAACTGTTACCATTATCGAGTATGCTCAGCTATTATAGCTATTGTCACCTCTGGCATACACTACATTGTATGTTAGTCTCATAGGCTTCTTAAAAATATCACAAGTTTGCTTTAGGCAGCAAAAATATAGAACCTGCTCTGTTTTTCCCCCCTGAAAACAAGTCATATTTTCTTAACTGATTTAACTGGAAAAAGAACTGTGTATATTGTCTACTTTCCGGACTGAACACCCAGCTGCTATCATTTGAATGCTGCAACATTAATTCAAACACAGAGTAGATTAAGGATTGTATTAAAAGAATAGTAGAAAGGATTGGTTAGCACTCCAGCTTCTCAGTGAGCAAATGTTTTATTCTCCAATTACATGTCAACACTTAAGTTAACAATTGTTTCGGGGCCATCAAGGGTCCCCTTCTTCAGAACAGCGCACTGTTCTGAAGAAGGGGACCCTTGATGGCCCCGAAAACAATTGTTAACTTAAAGAGACTCTGTAACATCAAAAAACCTCCCCTGGGGGGTACTCACCTCGGGTAGGGGAAGCCTCCGGATCCTAATGAGGCTTCTTACGCCGTCCTCTGTCCCACGGGGGTCTTGCTGCAGCCCTCCGAACAGCCGGCGACAGACCTGACTGTAGATTCAATACTTACCTTTTCTGGCTCCAGCGGGAGCGCTGTGGCTGCTTTCGGCTCGGAAATAGACAGAAATACTCGATCTCCGTCGGGTCCGCTCTACTGCGCAGGCGCTGGAAACTTGCGCCTGCGCAGTAGAGCAGACCCGACGGCGATCGGGTATTTCCGCCTACTTCGGAGCCGACAGCCGTCAGAGCGCCTGCGCAGGAGCCGGGAAGGTAAATATTGACGTCACCGCTGCACGGAGGGCTGCAGCGAGACCCCTGAGGGACGGAGGACGGCGTGGGAAGCCTCATTAGGATCCGGAGGCTTCCCCCACCCGAGGTGAGTACTCCCCAGGGGACGTTTTGATGTTACAGTTCCTCTTTAAGTGTTGACATGTGATTGGAGAATAACACATTTGCTCACTGAGAAGCTGGAGTGCTAACCAATCCTTTCTACTATTTGATTGCTTTTTGGATGTTGCTTGACATCCGTGGTTACGCACCCGAACACTACGGAAAGGTGTGCCTCTCCCTACCATTTACTTTGTATTAAAAGAAGGCATGAAGGAATGGAAATAATGTCCTTTTACTCACATATTTGTTACACTTTTCACAACTGTCCCCTGCAGAGACTGACGTGAGGCTCATATTTACTGAGACCATCAGTCATTATATGTATTTCAAATGAGGCAGTCATTATATGTATTTCAAATGAGGCAGAGCATTGGAAAAACTATGGGCGGCCAAACCCCTTTGAGGTCACCTACAGTGAAGACAGCTTCATGCATTTCATATTTGGTATTTTCTTACCATATGATTTTTTTAATCTAATGCTTTGTTCCACAATTTTGAAACCTGATTAGTCCAAACTACTGTTTTAGTCTAGAAAGGTGACCAAATAACTAAGGTCGGAAAAATGACTGGTGCCCACTCCCTGCACCGAAAGGGCTGAAAGGGCTCCTCTAAGACCACTAGGAAGATGGACCACACCTCTTAGGGGTTTACATAATTGCAGTAGTGGGAGCATATCCTTTATGATCAGGATGTGATTTACAGTTTTTACTTGGACCATTTAAAGGTCACCTGAAATGAGAGGGATATGAAGTTTGTCATATTTTTTTTCTTTTTAACCAGTTAACCACTAAGGAATTTTCCCCTTATGGACCAGAACAATTTTCACATTTCAGCGCTCCTCCCTTTCATTCACCAATAACTTCATCACTACTTATCACAACAAAATGATTTATATCATATGTTTTTCACCACCAGTTAGGCTTTCTTTGGGTAGTATATTTTGCTAAGAATTATTTTATTGTAACTCCATTTTAATGGGAATAAGAAAAAAATGGAAAAAAAAATCATTATTTGTCAGTTTTCAGCCATTATAGTTTTACAATAAATGTGCTAATGTGGAGAAAACTCACACATTTTATTTGCCCATTTGTCCCAGTTATTACAACGTTTTAACCACTTAACGACCGCCCACTGCACAGGGGCGGTCGGAAAGTGGAAGCCCCAAGGACCGCCGTACGCACAGAGGCGGCGGTCCTTTTAGGGGCATGGGCAGAGCGATCGTGTCATCCGTGACGCGATCCTCCGCCGGGGATCGATGGCCGGTGATTTAGCCTCCAGCCTGCCGGCCAATTAGCAGCGCCGGCGGGCGGAGGAATACAGAAATACAGCCAATCAAAGTGTATAAAGCACTTTGTTAGGTAAACAAAGTGCTTTATACACGCTTCCTCCTCGCCTCATGGTCTCATTGTTCCAGAGACCACCAGCGAAGGGGAAGCAGTAGTGAGTATACACCACACTTTTTTTTTTTTTGCACATAGCCCCCCTGATCTCACACCCCAGCCTTCAGACCCCCCCCCCCCCCCCGATCACCCCAGCAGACCCCTGCCAGCACCCTTGCACCCATCTAAACCCCCCCCCCCCACCTGTCACTAACTATGGACGCTATCCCCTAGATTAGGTCTCTAACTGCCTCCTAATCACCCCTGATCCCCCCTACCTTTAGATCACCCCCAGACCCCATCCCAGGCTACCCCCCTGTATACTGTATACATCTGTATACAGCTAGCTTACCCCCTGATCCCCCTCTGATCACCTGTCTATCACCTGTCCATCACCCCTCAGCACCCCCACCCATCAGAGCAGACCCTAACTGCCCCGTGGGGGCAACCGATCACCTGCCCAGACCCTCGATTGCCCTCAGACCCCCCTCCTGATTACATCCCCTGCGCATTGTTTACATCTGTCCTCCCCAGCAATCACTAACTAATCTTCGATCAGTAACCCCCTGTGTCTGCCGCTCATCAGATCAGGACTCAGTCTGCCCCGTGCGGGCTCCTGATCAACCCCCCACCCCCTAAAATTGCCCTCAGACCCCCCCTAATCACCTTCCGAGTGCATTGTATTTGACTGTGCTGTGATTGTATTCGATTGTGCTGCAATTGTATTCGATTGTGCTGCAATTGTATTTGATTGTCCCGTGATCTGCTTCGATTTTCCCGTGATTGTTTGATGATTGCCTCTGAGACCCCACTTCCCGCCACCCCCAACCCCACCCTCCCCCCCACCACCTCCAACCACCATCTTCCGAGTGAATCAGAGTTGCTTGTGCTGTGACTGGATTTGATTGTGCTGTAATTGGATTTGATTGTTCCGTGATCGGCTTTGATTGTCCCGTGATTGTTTGATTGCCTCTGAGACCCCACTTCCCGCCACCCCCAACCCCACCCTCCCCCCCACCACCTCCAACCACCACCTTCCGAGTGCATCAGATTTGCTTGTGCTGTGATTGGATTTGATTGTGCTGTAATTGTATTTTATTGTCCCGTGATCGGCTTTGATTGTCCCGTGATTGTTTGATTGCCTCTGAGACCCCACTCGCACCACCCCCAAACCCCCACCACCCCCAAACCCCCCCCCCCCACCCCAGATCATCCCCCTGTTACTATCCTAGTGATCTAAAAACAGTGATCAGTAAAAACTGACACTTTTTTAGTATCACTAGTGTTAGCAGTTAGGCCAGGTAGCTAGGCCTCTTTGTTAGGGTCAGTTAGTGCCCAGCCCACTGCACCGCATTCACCGATAAGTCGCCGATTAGCGCCATCACTGTCGCTAATCAGCATTGGTACTATATAGTATCTAGTGATCATTTCTGATCGCAGACAGATCTATAGCAGTACATTAGGGTCACCTTAGTGTAGGCTCCACTAAAAACGCAGTGTTTACCCGATCAGGCCTGATCGTTCGCCAGCACTTGCGTTCAGCCTCTCCACTGTAGTGACAGATTTTTTTTCTGATCACTGCAAAAACACTGTACACTAGCTGTGGCGCTGTAAAGATCAGTTTTGATTTTTTTTTTAATCAAAACTCAGTGACCACAGCTTTCTACCTCTCAAATACTCCCTTTTGCTAGGTAGGTGCTCTTTTTTCCTGGGTAGTCTCGGAGGAAAACCCCATAAATTTAGCAGTCCACAATGGCAAGAAGGGGGATTTCCGATGAGGAGGTATACAGGTACATGGACCAGTCGGATGAGAGCGTTTGGGAAGACTCAGCCGACGAATCATCCGGGTCCGAATTTGAACCTGTGGAAAGCAGTGGTTCTCTGACCGAAAGTGATGACGAGGTTTTGGTCCCGGCTAGAGCCAGGCGTACCAGACCCCATGTCGTTAGACCGCAGGTGGCGCAGGATCCACCTCAAGGGCAGCAGGGTGGTGCTAGCGCTGATGAGAGTTTTCTTGGTGAGGCAGGCACCAGCAGCGCAGCATCTCCTGGACTTAGTACCAGTACTTCCGTAGACCCTGGTGAAGTGGTGAGCGCCAGCATGGAAGTTGAAACTGGTACGGTGGCATGTGCAGTAGTACCCCCGTCGCAGCCACCAAGAAGAAGACGGGCCCGTAGTACCCATAGACTCCTCGCAAATCCAGATTGGCAATCCCCTGATTCCGCCGCACCCGTAGTGCCCCCTTTCACCACCCAGGCTGGAGTCCAGGTGGCGACAGCTCATCTAGGAACGGCCCTAGACTTTTTGCAGCTGTTCATCACCCAGGTTCTCTTGGACTTAATTGTGGTTGAGACCAACCGTAAAGCCACACAATTCATCACCGAGAACCCGGATAGCAGCTATGCCCAGCCTTTCCGGTGGAAACCAGTCCAAGTTTCCGAACCTAAAATCTTTTTGGCCCTTATCCTTCACTTGGGACTAATGAAACAGAATGTATTGCGGTCGTATTGGTCTACGAACCCAGTACATCATGTTCCCTTGTACCCTGCTGCCATGTCCAGGACACAATTTGAGTCCATCCTGCGCTTCCTGCACTTCAATGACGACAAAACCAGTCATAAAAAGGACCACCCTGCTTATGACCGGCTCCACAAAATTCGGCCCCTCATAGACCACTTGTCATCAACATTTGCAGATGCTTATACCCTTGAACAGAACATCTGCGTAGACGAGTCCCTCTTACGCTTTACCGGGCGCCTTGGCATCAAACAGTACATCCCAAGCAAGCGCGCCCGGTATGGGGTGAAACTGTATAAGCTCTGTGAAAGGGCCACAGACTATACATGTCGTTTTAGGGTCTATGAGGGAAAAGACTCAAAATTGGAGCCGGTCGGATGTCCTGACTACCTGGGGAGCAGTGGAAAGGTTGTGTGGGACTTGGTGTCACCCTTGTTCCAGAAGGTGTACCATCTTTATGTGGACAACTATTACACAAGTGTGGCCCTCTATCAGCACTTAAAGTTAGAAGGAACCCAATGCTGTGGCACTGCGTGGCCTAGTCGCCAGGGCTTCCCCCAACGGCTCGTTACCACCAGACTTAAACGGGGGCAGAGGGCCGCCTTGCGTACTGACGACCTGCTCGCGGTGAAATGGAGGGACATGAGGGTTGTTTACTTTCTGTCCACCATTCACACAGACACGACAGTCCAAATTCAACGGGCAACTGAGGTCATTGAAAAGTCCCTTGTCGTCCACAAATATAATGTCAACATGGGAGGGGTGGACGTCAATGACCAAAGGTTAGCGCCCTATTTAATTTCCCGGAAAACAAGACGCTGGTATAAGAAAGTGTCTTTTTATCTGATTCAATTGGCAGTTTACAACAGCTTTGTTCTCTACAGTAAGGCTGGGAGAACTGGATCTTTCCTTCAATTTCAGGAACAGATCGCAAATGCAACTAGCCGACTGCATGGAAGGCATTACGTCTATCAGCTTCCCGAGCACAGTTAGGGTGCAAAAAAGTGCCACACATGTGGTATCGCCGTACTCGGGAGAAGTAGTACAATGTGTTTTGGGGTGTATTTTTACACATACCCATGCTGGGTGGAAGAAATATCTCTGTAAATGGACAATTGTGTGTAAAAAATCTAAAGATTGTCATTTACAGAGGTATTTCTCCCACCCAGCATGGGTATGTGTAAAAATACACCCCAAAACACATTATACTACTTCTCCCGAGTACGACGATACCACATGTGTGGCACTTTTTTGCACCCTAACTGTGCTAAGGGGCCCAAAGTCCAATGAGTACCTTTAGGATTTCACAGGTCATCTTGCGGCATTTGATTTCCAGACTACTCCTCACGGTTTAGGGCCCCTAAAATGCCAGGGCAGTATAGGAACCCACCAAATGACCCCATTTTAGAAAGAAGACACCCCAAGGTATTCTGTTAGGACTATGGTGAGTTCATAGAAGATTTTAATTTTTTTCACAAGTTAGCGGAAAGTGACACTTTGTGAAAAAAAACAATAAAAATCAATTTCCGCTAACTTGTGAAAAAAAATAAAATCTTCTATGAACTCACCGTACTCCTAACAGAATACCTTGGGGTGTCTTCTTTCTAAAATGGGGTCATTTGTGGGGTTCCTATACTGCCCTGGCATTTTAGGGGCCCTAAACCGTGAGGCGTAGTCTGGAAACCAAATGCCGCAAAATGACCCTTGAAATCCTAAAGGTACTCATTGGACTTTGGGCCCCTTAGCGCAGTTAGGGTGCAAAAAAGTGCCACACATGTGATATTGCCGTACTCGGGAAAAGTAGTATAATGTATTTTGGGGTGTATTTTTACACATACCCATCCTGGGTGGGAGAAATATCTCTGTAAATGGACAATTGTGTGTAAACAAAAATCAAAAGATTGTCATTTACAGAGATATTTCTCCCACCCAGCATGGATATATGTACAAATACACCCCAAAACACATTATACTACTTCTCCTGAGTACGGCAATACCACATGTGTAGCACTTTTTTGCAGTCTAACTGCGCTAAGGGGCCCAAAGTCCAATGAGCACCTTTAGGCTTTACAGTGGTGCTTACAAATTAGCACCCCCCAAAATGCGAGGACAGTAAACACACCCCACAAATGACCCCATTTTGGAAAGTAGACACTTCAAGGTATTCAGAGAGGGGCATGGTGAGTCCGTGGCAGATTTCATTTTTTTTTTGTCACAAGTTAGCAGAAATGGAAACTTTTTTTTTTTCTTGTCACAAACTGTCATTTTCCGCTAACTTGTGACAAAAAAATAATATCTTCTATGAACTCACTATGCCTCTCAGTGAATACTTTGGGATGTCTTCTTTCCAAAATGGGGTCATTTGGGGAGTATTTATACTATCCTGGAATTCTAGCCCCTCATGAAACATGACAGGTGGTCAGAAAAGTCAGAGATGCTTCAAAATGGGAAAATTCACTTTTTGCACCATAGTTTGTAAACGCTATAACTTTTACCCAAACCAATAAATATAGGCTGAATAGGTTTTTTTTTATCAAAAACATGTTTGTCCACATTTTTCATGCTGCATGTATACAGAAATTTTACTTTATTTGAAAAATGTCAGCACAGAAAGTTAAAAAAATCATTTTTTTGACAAAATTCATGTCTTTTTTGATGAATATAATAAAAAGTAAAATTCGCAGCAGCAATCAAATAGCACCAAAAGAAAGCTTTATTAGTGACAAGAAAAGGAGACAAAATTCATTTAGGTGGTAGGTTGTATGAGCGAGCAATAAACCGTAAAAGCTGCAGTGGTCTGAATGGAAAAAAAGGGTCTGGTCCTTAAAGGAAAACTTAAGTCAAAAAAAAAAAAATGACATTTACTCACCTGGGGCATCCCTCAGCACCCCGAAGCTGGATGGTGCCCTCGCAGCCCCGCTCCGATCGTCCTGTCCCCGCCGGCGGCTACTTCCGGTTCGGCGACAGCCGCCGACAGGCTGGGAACGCGGCTGATTTTCCGCGTTCCCAGCCGCTGCTATCACCCTCTATGCTGCTATAGCGTATATATAGACGCTATAGCAGCATAGAGGGTGATAGCAGCGGCTGGGAACGCGGAAAATCAGCCGCGTTCCCAGCCTGTCGGCGGCTGTCGCTGAACCGGAAGTAGCCGCCGGCGGGGACAGGACGATCGGAGCGGGGCTGCGAGGGCACCATCCAGCTTCGGGGTGCTGAGGGATGCCCCAGGTGAGTAAATGTCATTATTTTTTTTTTGACTTAAGTTTTCCTTTAAGGGGGGTAAAGCCTGCGGTCCTCAAGTGGTTAAGGGTGTATTTTTTCAGTTTTGCGTCCATCACTAATTAAAAGCTCGTATTTGCAAAAGTAACAGTAATATATCCTCATGACCTACATATTAAAAAAGTTGAGCCCCTAAGGTAACTTTTTATGTATTTTTTAAGTGTCACCTATATATGTGTGTGCTATTTTGGTAATTATTGTAAGAGTGGGGAAGATACGGTGTTATTTAATTGTTTTTGTAGGTATTTTTATTTATTGGGATGTATGTAGGTGTAATCATTTTACTATTTGACCACTAGATGCCCCCCCCCCCCCCCCCCCCCACACACACACACACACACTTTATTCAGACTTGTTGGAATGCTTGTTCAGGGTCTATGGCTATACAAGCATTAGAGGCAGAGGATCTGCTAGACAGGCAGACAATTGTCTGTTATAAAAGGAAATACATATGGCAACCTCCATGTCTCTCTCATTTCAGGTGTCCTTTAATGAAAAATTGTTGATGACGCTCTATTGATCATCAGTCAATATCATGTGTAGCTGCTGTAATATTTTGAGTAGAAACTTCCATCTAGTCCTCTGAGGAAGAAGTGCTCAGTGTGTATCAGGCATTTTTGGACTGGTGCACCACCAAGTGATTTCAGCCAACCAGGGTACTGCATGCTATGCAGTTCACATTGTACATGGTAACCTGGCAACGTGCATGTTACCTAGGTAATGCGGGGCGCGCTAATAGCGCAATGCACACTACCTCACTGCCCGGAGTCTTAGTAAAATTGCTGAGTGCTCTCTGTGCACAGCAGTTTTAACGACATTTACGGCCTGTACACACTGCTGCGCTTGCGTTGCGTTTTTAAAAACGCATGCGTTTTTAAAAACGCAAGGTCTTTTGAAAAAGAATGAAAATCGTGATGACTTGTACACACTGGTGCGATGCGTTTTTAAAAAAACGCAAACGCAGTGCCTGCTGCGCTTTTTTAAGCGAAGCGCATGAAAAACGCATTAAAAACGCATGCGCTTGCGTTTTGCCTGCGTTTTTCAGAAGTCAGTATCCCAGAAGACTCTGCAATCTCCTGATTCCTGTTGAAATGTAAACTAGAAAAAAAACAAAGGATTCTTTAGCCAATCAGCAATTACAAGAAAAACGCAAACGCACAAAAAACGCAGGCAAAAGCGCATGCGTTTTTAAAACTACAGGCACTTTAAAAACGCATGCGCTTGCGTTTTTGCCTGCGTTTTTCAGTGTGTACAGGCCCTTAGTAAATACATCCAATTGTGTTTTCGTGGATATGCCACTAGCTCATATGGGGCTTGATGCATAAACTTGCAGTAATATTGACGTGCACAGACTTCGCACGGCAATATTACCCTTACTAACAGCACTGTGTACCGGGATTTACACTATAAGTACAACCCACAGTACTCGACTAGCGTGATCGTTGCTATAGTAACATGCGCTGGTATCGGTAATACTTGTTAGTAATGTACATTACCATAGTTATGGTCACTCTAGACGAGTACAACAGGTCATGCAAATAGTGTAACTCCCGGTACAAAGTGCAGGTAGTAAGGGCAATATTGCTGTGTGATGTCTGTGCATGGCAATATTACAACAAGTTCATTCATACATCAACCCCATGGTGTTTTAAATATATCCAGCTTTAAAGAGAAACTCAAACCAAGAATTGAACGTTATCCCAATCAGTAGCTGATACCCCCTTTTACATGAGAAATCTATTCCTTTTCACAAACAGACCATCAGGGGGCGCTGTATGGCTGATATTGTGGTGAAACCCCTCCCACAAAGAAATTCTGAGTACGTACTCTTGGCAGTTTCCTGTCTGTGAACCCTGTTGCATTGTGGGAAATAGCTGTTTACAGCTGTTTCCAACTGCAAAAATAGCAAGCAGCAGCTACATCACTTGCCAGCAGTAAAAATGTCACGATGTGATAAATGTCAGAATGTAAATCAGGGATTTAAAATATTTTACAATGGGCAAACACTGACTAAATCATTTATACATAATTATTGTGAAAATGAAGCACTTTTTTTAATACATTATTTTCACTGGAGTTCCTCTTTAAAGAGGAACTCCAGTGAAAATAATGTAATAAAAAAAAGTGCTCCATTTTTACAATAATTATGTATCAATGATTTAGTCAGTGTTTGCCCATTGTAAAATATTTTAAATCCCTGATTTACATTCTGACATTTATCACATCGTGACATTTTTACTGCTGGCAAGTGATGTAGCTGCTGCTTGCTATTTTTGCAGTTGGAAACAGCTGTAAACAGCTATTTCCCACAATGTAACAGGGTTCACAGACAGGAAACTGCCAAGAGTCCCACAGTCCTCAGAGCTTCTTGTGGGAGGGGTTTCACCACAATATCAGTCATACAGCGCCCCCTGATGGTCTGTTTGTGAAAAGGAATAAATTTCTCATGTAAAAGGCGGTATCAGCTACTGATTGGGATAACGTTCAATTCTTGGTCAGAGTTTCTCTTTAAGGTGTTAAATGAACATATTAAATATTCCCTAAATATTATGTAACTACTGCCTTGCTATACATAATAGTAAACTAAATGCAAATAGGCAGACAGATTACCTGTTTGTACTGCTTTCTGAGTATACCTGCATAGCATAATGATTACATCCCAGCATTGCCTTTGGAGGGTTTACTACATCTCTCAGAATTAATCACCTCGAAATTGGGTGGAGGAAAGTACTTTTGATCAGTTTCAGTGGGTGCAGCCTTTCTCCAGTAGGATATTCAGATCCTATACGGTACTTATCTGACTAACCATAAACATTGGAAGTCATGCTTACAATAAACTACAAGGACTTAATGAATGGAAAGTTTTCTTGAACTTCACCCATCTGAGCAATCCTCCAGCTGCCTACGTAATCTGAAGAGCAGTTTCTGTATGATGCTTCCAGTCCTGCATAGGGCACACGCATATTTTAAAGAAGTGAATAAGACAGAGACTTTAGGGTGGAGATAAAACCTTCTAAGTTTAGGCAGATCTTAATCTACCCTGTTAATGGCTGAAATCAACAATAATTTAATTAGAATGATATAGCTAGGGATCATCCATAGACCTATAGGCAATACGTTTAAATATACCAGCAGCACCAGATTATGATAATTATAGTAAAGCATGTCACTTCTAGTAATTCCAATAGAAAAACTTCCAATTAAAACAAAAATATTCTAAGATGACACCTGGCTGCAGGTGTGACAATTTAAAGAAAAACTAAATTAAAAAAAGTCACAGAATGTCATGAGAAAAGTTCATACTGTACATACAGATACCTGAAGACCTTAAAGATGAATTTTACTAAATATAACTTAGTGAATAAAATTACTCATTTTCTATGTTACTTTACTTTATAAATTATTAATCATTGCCCTTTGTAAAATCTTTCCTCACCTTGATTTACATTCTTACATTTATCACAGTGTCAATATCTTTACTGCTGGCAGGTGTATCAATGCTTGTATGTTTGCTGTGTGTCCGGAAGTAAGCAAAAACAATCCTTGGTTTCCCAGAGTGCACTGAAAGGATAAGGGCCGTTTTACACTTAATCAGTTGCTCTCAATTATAACTGAAAGAAAACTGATGTTCAAAGTAATGTCCATGTTTTCCTATGGCACAGTTCCCACTATACGCATTTTAACTGAAAGTTTATTCACAATGCACTCCTATGGAAAAAAAACACATACCAATGCGTACTAACACATACTCATACACACCTTAACGCATACCAAAGCATTAAAGGGATATGGATGCTTCCTTTTAATCAATACCAGTTGCTTGGCAGTCCTGCTGATCTCTTTGGCTGCAGTAGTGGCTGAATCACACACCTGAAACAAGCATGCAACTAATCCACTCTGACTTCAGTCAGAGCACCTGATCTGCATGCTTGTTGAGAGGCTGTGGCTAAAAGTATTTGAGACACAGGATCAGCAGGAGAGCCAGGCAACTGGTATTTTAAAAGGAATAGCCAGGCAACTGGTATTTAAAACTGTCCTTCTCAGTTTAGGTTCCCTTTACGTGTAAAAGGACCCTAAGGGCCTGTTTCCATTACACACAGATTGGATGCAGAATGGATGCAGAAAAAACTCCAATGAATGCCTATGGGAAAATCTGCATCAGAAAAATCGCGTTTAGTGAAAAACAGGCCCATAGGCATTCATTGGAGTCAGTTTTTCTGCATCCATTCTGCATCCAATCTGCGTGTAGTGGAAACAGGCCCTAAGGCTTTGTGGCATCATAGCTCATGCAAAACATTGCTGGGCAGAGCCGGGACAAGGTCCTCCAGCACCCAAGGTTGAGACAGCAAAGTGCGCCCCTCCATCCCTGCCTCCCCAGCCTTCACACACTGATTGCTATTAGACTAAGAGGGCCACAGGGCCCACAACCTCCCCAACACCTTAATATCTAGTTATCTGGCTTGCAGTCACTGCCATGTATCCCCTTCTATTATTTCTTTCTGCTTCAAACACAATTAGGAATGACAGCTGAATTAATTCTGTGCCCCCTCCTACACTGCGCCCTGAGGCTGGAGCCTCTCCAGCCTATGCCTCGGCCCGGCCCTGTTGCTGGGACAATGGGATTGCATACCAGTATACAGCAATATGTAGCTACAGGAAGTGTGTCTGATGCTGCAAACAGGATAATTAACACAACCCTGAATCATTTAGTACATGCTTCCATAAGTTGTTGCAAATAGAACTTTCCTTGAATCCTATAGTCTTAGTTTGTGTTTAAAAGCTAAAAATCTAAGTTTTTTTTTGTGTCAGATGAATGATGATAGTTTTTTTAAATGTTTCACGATCCAATCTTGAATTATTGGCCTTTTTAATCTGCCATTCAATCTGCCATCTCTGGCATGTAAAAGTTTAATGGCCTGTAATTAGTTATCAGTGAGAGTTACAAAGGAACTTAACTGAATATAATTTTATGAATAACATTTTTATTTTTTACAATATTAACTTATAAATCATTTAGTAAATGTTCGCCCGTTGTAAATTTTTAAGTCATCCTGACTTACATTCTTAAATTTATCAGAGGTGCCAGCACCTTTTACTGCTGACAAGCTGACTCAGAGAATGTTTTTTTCTATGTAGTGAGCAGGGACATCAGTTGATCTCCCAGAGTGCTCTGAGGCAGAAGGCTGTGTGACATCATAGCCTAGGCTAAGCATCACTGGGAGAGCGAGGTTACACAGCCATATTTATAACTATATTGTAACGATTGGTGTCAGCACACAGAGAGTATCTGATTATTGATGATCTGCAGAATCACCAACAATACAGATGTATACCTGATCATGGGTGATCTGCAGAATCACCAATAATACAAGTATGACTAACCTCTGGACACCTAAAGAGTGTAAGTGCTTGGTGCAACTGTAAGGCTATCTCCCGTGGAACGAGAGACACAGATACCACTGCAGCCAGTGACCACCTGAGGGACAGGTGGCCCCTAACTGTGCAAGGACTATCTCTTTAAGCGGATAGAGATAACATTGCAGCCAGTGATTCCCTGATGGATTGGGAATCAGACTGTACTGCAGCCAGTGGACTCCTATGGGGCAGAGGACACTGGCCGGACTGCAGGAAGGACTCTCTGAGGAGCAGGAGGTCCTCGCAGCTAACTGACACCTGGTGGATTAGTGTCACAGGTAATAGAGACAGACTGATCACTCGAGGGATGAGTGACAGTCAGAAGGGTCAGACAGGCCAGGTCGGCAACACACGAGCAGACAAGGTACAGTGACAGAAAGCTGATTCGGTAACCGGGTACAGGCAAGGTTGGCAGCTGGTAGACAGACAGGCAGAGGTACCGAATCAGAAAGCAAGAGAGAGGTCAACAGAGCCAGAGGTCATAACAGATAACAAGCACAATCCTAGTCTGAGGTGTGAGGTCCTTGGTCTCGACACCCGGGAACTAGTCTAAAGAATAACACAGTCTCCTATGCTTGAGTGTGAGGTCCTTAGTCTCAACACCCTGGAACTGGTCTAAAGTATAACACCGTAATGACACAGTAATCCTATGCTTGGGTGTGAGGTCCTTGGTCTCAACACCCTGGAACTGGTCTAAAGTATAACACAGTAATGACACAGTAATCCTATGCTTGGGTGTGAGGTCCTTGGTCTCAAGACCCTGGAACTGGTCTAAAGTATAACACAGTAATGACAAAGTAAACATCAAGAGCAGAATCTGGCTAAGTGTGAATTCCCAGTTCCAACTGGTTCTAACACACTGTGGGATCTGACTGAGGTCTGAGTGCTCACACATAAGTATTCGCAACGGCAGACAACCAGCAACTGACAAGCAAGATCTATATATACTACAGCGCTCCGCAGCGCCGCCCCCAGCCACTCAGCCAATCAGGAGTTCCGCTGAGATCAGCTGATCGTCCTGATCAGCTGATACCTTTCCTGCTGGCATAAAGGTCCTGTCTTCTGGCGCGCGCGCGCGTAGCTCTCCATCTGTGTGCACTAGAAGGCCCAGACAAACCAGACACATGTTGCTGTGTGGAAACCGCCGGTCTGAACGCGGAGACAGCCGCCCCGCCACCAGACCGCGCGGCGGCATCTCCGCTATTCATTACAAATATATAAATACAGTATATAAGAAGCATTTTTGATACCAAAACTAGGATAATTGTTCTGCTATGAGTGATCACAGGTCCTCATTAAAGTGTACCTGAGATGTAGTAAATAAATAAATAAAAAAATAGTGGTAAAAAAATAATACATAACTGGGGCTTCTTCCAGCCCCGTTCAGGCTCATCGGTACCTTGCCATTCTCCTAGGCGGACTGGATCCTCCACTAGGTGGCCGGGTAATTCAGCCAGTCGGGCCAGCTGGTGCAGGCGCAGTCTGGTTGCGGGTGCGCTTCCCCGTTTCGCTTCTGTGCACTCTGCATCTGAGCAGCAGTGTGATTGTTGCACTTGCAATTCTCTGACTAGGGGGGAGAGGGTATATGTTTCATAGGGAAATTGCAAGAAAATCATGTAGTACCCTGTTTGCTATGCAATTTTCTTGCACTCCCATTGATTTTGCACAAATGTAAAAAAAAATAATTGCAGCATGCACATTTGCATTTGTGTAAAAATTGAATCCCATTCAATCTCAGCATTGGTAATGGGGCACCGTACTTGCAGAGATAATTGTGGTGCACTACCAAAGCAATACATTGTATTTATTTTTCCGGACCTTTTTCCAGATCAAAAGACAGAAGCGCTCTGCAGAAGCACTTACAAAAACGCCCACAAAAACGAGCGAACGCGCAGAAAATCGCAGAAAGAAAGCCCGCCACGGACGGACATGCGAGCCGAACGCAATGTGAACAAGGCCTTAGGCTATAGTCCGACTCAAGTCCAACTGCAGAGAAGTGTCATTTACAGCCTTGGGTCCTTAGCATGCACAGTGGGGAAAAGGGCACAGCTCAGATGTATGTAGGATAGGGACTGTACATGCACATGTTTAAAGGGACTCCGAGCAGTGCAGAAACTATGGAAAGATGAATATCATTTTAAAGCTCTCTTTCTGCTCTTTCCAATGATATATAAACCGCCACCCTACGCCTTTTAGTTTTCGCTATTTTCGCGATTGAAATTGCAGCGGCCGCAATTTCAATCGCGAAAATAGAAAAAAACTAAAAGGCGTAGGGCGACGATTTCGGTGTCGCCAGAAAAAGGAGAAAGAGAGCTTTAAAATGATATCCATCTTCCCATAGTTACATTGGGCCTGATTCACAAAGCGGTGCTAACAGTTAGCACGCTGGTGAAAAGCCCTTTATCACGCCTAAACTCAGTTTAGGCATGATAAGTTTAGGTGTGATAAGTTTAGGTGTGATAAGTTTAGGCATGATAAGTTTAGGTGTGATAAGTTTAGGCATGTTAAGTTTAAGCACCAACTGCATTAGCACCGCAGTGCACAGCTGATCAAAAGTTTTGCGCTAGCAAAGTCTGGTGCACTTCGCAAAGAGTTTAATAGCGCTGCTTTGCGTGCGGGACTTTGCACGCTATCTACACTTATCTAAACTTAGCATGCCTAAACTTATCACACCTAAACTTATCACACCTAAACTTATCACGCCTAAACTGGCTTTTCACCAGCGTGGTGCAATGGTTATCATGCCTAAAGTCTGTAACTGGGTTAGCACCGCTTTGTGAATCGAGCCCATTGTATTACACAGGCCGACTTCTTCTGTTGAATGGAGCTGCTGACACTGGGGAAAGTGTCGCCCTGTGTAATACAAGTAACTATGGAAAGATGGATATAATTTTAAAGCTCTCTTTCTCCTCTTTCTGGCGACACCAAAATTGTCGCCCTACGCCTTTTAGTTTTCTCTATTTTCGCGATTGAAATTGCGGCCGTGGCAATTTCAATCACGAATATAGCGAAAACTAAAAGGCGTAGGGTGGCGGTTTATATATCATTGGAAAGAGGAGAAAGAGAGCTTTAAATTGATATGCATCTCTCCATAGTTTCTGCACTGCTCGGAGTCCCTTTAACTCATCATGTCACATGTCACATGTCACATGATCAGGTACTCCTTTATAATATTCCACCAAATAAGCCATTCTTGGATCAAAAAAGTACTGGATAAGGTAGATTAACCTAAAGCAGGTGGTTTTGCTGCACAGCGCTCAATGCTGAGTGCAGAAACTAGGCACCGCCATAGCATTAAAGTTATACTGTGTGGGGCGCATAAGTTTAATTCGGGGTTACGGCAAATTAATTGCCGTACCTGAATTACTCCTCCGAGTTGCTACAATATCTGAGGAGGAATAGCATTAAACACCACTGTGAATCTGAGCGACCGCAAGATGAGCCATAATTCGTCTCACCCTGCGCTCAACTCAGCGGCGTACTAATACGTACATGATAAACCAGCAATGTGTTGGTTGGCAGTATAAGAGGAGGATGTTCTAGGGTTAGCAACCTCGAGACAGCAATCTGTGAGTGTGTGGGGGACAGGTACTGCTTTCTGTGTGACACAGTATATCTATGAAGACATAAGAGAAGAAAAAGGCACACAAAAGTTTGAAATACTTCTCCAGTCCCTCATTGCACTTTAACACCCCTTACAGTTTTCTCTCGCATACTACACTCATTGCTGGCAAGAAGTGCTCATAACGGCTGAGCACAGCTACTCACTTATTACTGAGCGCTCACCACTACAGCAGCTTTACAGCTGTTTCCACACCATCTGGCTCTTCATACAGGATGCTGCTGCAGGCCCTGTTTCTGACGTCAGCTTTACCACTGAAGTCATCGTCTTCTCCAGGACACTGCTGCATGCCTGGTCCTCAGCACAAGTGGGACTAAAGTGTGATTTCTGGCAGCCTGTACAGGTATACCAGCCTCACCTGATAGGTGAGATCTTTTCAAATAGGACATTACCCCTTCACCTATAAACTTGTCACATTATGCACGTTTCTCTATTGTCCTCATAAACCACCAATTATGCATCCAAGGGGTATTAATGTGTTCACTTCCCAGCGCTATAAAAATATGGATCAAAGTGGTTGCTCTGTTATCATATGGTCAAACTGCCAAGGCTATTTTACCCGTACCGTTAGAGTAGCATGCATCAGCACAACTTGCAGTACATGGGTAAGGCACATTATATCACCTGCATAATGCTCAATACTGTAGCAACTCCAGTGTTACCCATGTAATACAGGTTGGGCTGATTGCACAACAAGTGTAAGTACCAGTTTTACTGTAAGATAGTGAATTGACTCCTTAGTTTTTAAATTGTAGGAATGAGTTGAGAAACCAAACATATTTAACATTGTTTTTTTTTTTTAACTAAAATTAGTTTCTTCTGAGAGATGGTGGTTGATGTAATGCTGTTGAAGGTCAATAAATTGGATAAAGCATGCAACTCACAACAAAGACGTTCCCATAAAAGGAATATGTAATACAATAAATTGTGAACGAATTCAAAACAACAATAGTTATAGAATGGAGACTAGCTGGACATTATTATTTGTTTACAAACCATTGTATTAAATATTGCTTTTTATGGGGATACTTGTGTTAGGAATTATATGTGTAGTCCGGTTTATCGACAGTGATGCATCAACCAATACTCTGAAGAAGCTGACCTTGATGAGCAAAACCTATGTTAGGTGTGGTTGCTTTGCTTAAAGGGAACCTGAAGCAAGAGGTATATGGAGACTGCAATATTTGGACTGCTAGGCAACTGGTATTGTTTAAAAGGAAATACATATGGTAGCCTCCATATACTTTACACTTCAGGTTCCCTTTACAAGTAAATCTTTCCCACATAGAGTTTCTGTATGGAATACTGAGGTTGATTAACTAAACAATGTTAAAATGGCCATGATCAAACAGTGCACAATTTTACAATTTTTACCATTGTCTGTGCAAGCAATGTAGCAGAATAATTATTCTTACCAGATACTGGAGAGTAATGCGCTGTTTACAGAACAAAGGAGAATATAAGTTATTCATGATACAACTTGATTTGTTTTTCAACTCACAGCCAGGACACTTACGCCAGATATGTAATGCAGGTTGCATAAATAGCGCAGGGCACCCTACCTTGGTAACGCAAGTGTTGCTAGCATACCATGAGTTACACAGCTTGCATAACACGTTGCTAGACTAATGTGCGTTACACCAGTAGCATAATGCACAGGATGCTATCAATATATGCATTAGCTATGTAATGCACATTGTGTAGACAGTAGGGATGCTCATTCGGATTCCGCGGAAATGCAATTTCCGAAATTCCGATCGGAAATTGCATTTCCGCATCGGAATGCGGAAATCGGTAATGTAAGTATCGGAGGCGGATTTCCGCCGGAAATCGCGGAAATTTCCGCCGGAAATCGCGGAAATTCCACCCGACTTTAACATCGATTTTCTCAAAAACTATAAGGTCTTTGTGAAAACTTTTTTTTGCATCTTGTTCACAAGATTCGGTTTAATAAACCCTGAAAATTTGGTGTTTCTAGGACTTAAGGGGGCTTTGTTATTAACCATTAAAGTCGGTGGATTTTTACTGTAATGTAAAATGCAGAAAATCTGCATCTGCCTATTTTCTGCATTTTATATTACAGTAAAAATCCGCCGACTTTAGCAGTTAATAGCAAAGCCACCGTAAGTCCTAGAAACACCAAATTTGAAGGGTTTATTAAACAGCATCTTCTGAACAAGATGCAAAAAAAAGTTTTCAAAAAGACCTTATAGTTTTTGAGAAAATCGATGTTAAAGTCGGGCGGAATTTCCGCGATTTCCGGCGGAAATTCCGCATTGGAATTGGTAGCGGAAATTGGTAGCGGAAGGCGGAATCGGTAATCGGTACATGACGGAATGCGGATTTACCGCGGAATCGGAAATTGGCATTCCGACCATCCCTAGTAGACAGTGTTCCCTACCTGCCATTCGCTAAATGCACACAGCAGCTGTAGCGAGCTTTAGAGAATTGACCCCTTTTTTCTTATGTATTATACATTTTTCATGGAATTAAAAGCGATACATATTGTTCTAACCTGTTCTATTTACATTCACTAAAGGCCTGTGTTTGATGTGTAGCAACTGTATATCACCCCATAAAGTAATTAAATTGATTTAGAATTGTAAAAAAAACCCAGAAAGAACTATCAAATCACAGTTAACCCACTTTTAAGGATGCCTCACACTCCTGCTTCTGATTCATGTCCATGTAATCATATAATAATTACATTATGTACATCTTGTTCCAGAGTGACAGAAACAAACACTCAAACATAAAACAAGTCTGACATGCCTCACACATTGCTCTGGATTGTGAAAATGTGTAGGTGCATTGGATAGTGTACTGGTTAAAGACTCCACCTCCAACATTGGTGACTAGAATTTGAATCTCGAATAGACCCACCAGCTTAAAGTGTAACTGTCGGGCATAAAATCAATTCTTTATTTTTATCTAGTAAATAAGTAATAAGGATGCTAACCAGGCAATCCAAAAGTTAAAAATCACTCTTATTTTTCTTCTCCATAGAACATCATTCCCCAGTTTCCCTGGCTCTTATTTGGTACATCTGCCGAACAAAGGAAGTTGCCAGGCATGCTGGGTTATTTTTTTTTTTTACTTTCCCCTCAGACTTAACTAATAAAGCCTGATTGGCTGAAGCCTCTTTCCCTCCTGTTTTCCCCTCCCACACCTCTGTTCCTCTCTGATTGGCCAATATTTCTCAATGCACTTTCTACTGCAGACCTGGGTGGGAGTGTCTGAAGACTGGGTGGGGGGCAATGCTACACAGACAGAGTAAGGGCGGAAATGATGTCAGGATTGTCTTCAAGATAGACATAGACAAAAATGGAACTATTTTACTGTAGAAGAATCACTACAATTAAAATGTGGACAGTGCATTACATATGTTATGTAAGTAAAGCAAGTACTTTAACTTTAACAATAGCCTCTGTGGAGAAGTGGGGGTGGGACTGTGGGGGCTTGCTTTTCTTCCCCATGGTGTAGAGTAAGTGTAGCAGAGCAGTGTATATTATATTTACCTCCTCCAGTGCTCTGCCAAGTCTCCTTGTATTTACACACACATTATGCTGCCATCCTCCGACTCCTGATGTATGTTATGTGAATAAGAACATGGGATGTGCAGTAGGGGGCTAAGGGGTCCCATAAACATTTTCTTTGGGGGTCCAGGGACTTATTGTTGTCCCCCTGGTTAGACCCAGTACCTATTCTGCAAAGAGTACTTGGGCAAGATTCCCTAACACTTCAGGGTGGTCTAAAGTACCACTATAGTACATTTTTCCTACAGTAAAGTGTACTATAAATGACTTTTGTTTCCTTTGAGGCCGTAACTTACAGAAGGTATTATTAATCGGAGACTTCTGAATCTGTTATTGGCTAGTTATGTGGTAGTCCATCTCCTAATGGTGGAATTTCAGAAATAACTTTATTTTCAAAAGCATCCAAAATGCAAGTGAGATTTACCCCACAGACAAGACAGTTCATTATGAGTTAACAATGCTCACAATAAGCTGCCCTCAGGTGGGCTAATATGCCCAGTGACCACTGCTTGGGAAGCTCTCCATGGTGCTGAATTTCCAGTTGCATTAAAAAGCCAGAAAAAAAATGAGCATGGTTTCCCACTAAACTACAGCTAAACCAGCACCCCCTCTCCCCGAGCTATAGAAGCAATGGGACTAGGAATGTGGGGATGGGGGGATCATCAGTGCCTCCCCAACTCATATACCATCTTGTTATAACAAAGACTGGCTGCCCACTGAATTCTAGTGCTCAAATCCTTATGAAGCTGACTAAATATTTTTTCCTGAATGATCCCTGTTATTTCCTTCCAAAAATAAGTGAACACTTTGGGCTTGATTCACAAAGCCGTGCTAACTGTTTAGCATGGGTGTGCTAAACAGTTAGCACGTGAAGTGCCGTTCGCGGACTTTTGCGCGCGCAAAGTGCCGTTCGCGGACTTTTGCGCGCGCAAAGTGCTGCAATTCGCGCGATTCGCGGCAAATTGCGCTCGCAAAAGTCCGCGATCGTGTGAATCAGGCACTTTGCGCGCGCAAAAGTCCGCGAACGGCACTTCACGTGCTAACTGTTTAGCACACCCGTGCTAAACAGTTAGCACGGCTTTGTGAATCAAGCCCTATGACTCTATCCTGGTTCCCCCATTTAATCTCCATAAATTTTACTATGTATGCTTCACCTTTCCATGTCTACATGCATGATGCAAATTCGGATCAACCCTGCACATTTCCCTGACATCAATACCATCATGTGCAGGGGCATAGCAATAGGGGGTGCCGAGGTTGCGACCGCATCGGGGCCCTGTAGGGCCCACCCTGAACTTCAGTATTAGCACTCTATTGGTCCTGTGCTCATAATAATCAATTCTATGGATGCTTAGAATATTGGTAATCATTCACAAACTATTCCCCATCCCCTTTTTGTACCTCTGACCCTGTAGTTGCCATTGGCAGGTTTTGGTGCGCCGCATCAACTGTTATGTATAGAGTGCATGGGGGGCCCCAATGTAAAACTTGCATTGGGGCCCACAGCCCCTAAGCTACGCCACTGATCATGTGTGTTAAAGTACACTAGACTGCTTCATCCTACTACATATGAATTATCAGAACACAGCTCATGAATATACTCCCCCTAAGCCTGGCCCCTTTCTGATGAGCTCTATCCCGATTTAACTAATGTCAGAATTGGCGCTGGAGACCCCAATTCCAGTTCATACATGCTGGTCTGGAGAAGTTGAAGAATCTGCCCCTTTGTTTGTGATTATTTTTACAGTATATGGCCTGGTTAGTGTTCAGGGGGAGAGCAGACTTAAAGAACCAGGCAGTAGACAAATTACCTGTTCATTTCATCCTCAGCAATTCAAAGATACAGACTAACAGAGTACAGACACATCTCCCCCGCTTTGTCAGAGGCCACACAAAATAGAAATAAATAAACAATTTTTGTATCAGATTTGATCTGGTGCCTAGATCCTTAAAGTAAAACCCGACATTTAAATAAACTGATGAGATGAACAATTGTATTGATCCTAATCCTGAAAATTACCCTTTTTTTTAGATATCCCATAGTTTTATTTTATATTTAAACATTTACAAAGTAGATTTAATGTTTTATTGGTTCTGCTCAAAGGCAGCCTATTAATTGTCCCAGAGTTAGAATACATAAATTATTAACCTTTTTCTATCTCTCCCCTGTCCTCAGAAGTTGTATTCTGCCAGGAAAATTTGTATAGCTGTAATTTGCTTATCAGTGAGGCTTACTATATTTCGGACAAGGTACCAACAAGATAGAAGCTGTCACTTGCATGCCTGAAAATCAACTATTTCAGGTCCCAAAATAAAAAATAAAAAAAGCCTGGTCATTAATATATTTGCACTGGACATATTACACATGTTTATCTCATCATGTCACCTCAGGTACACTTTAAGTCTGTTGTCCATATGAAGTATCTGGTTTACCAGCAGGCACAGCTATATACATGGATCCCTTCAGCCTCTGACCAACCACACATTTAGTGCCAACCCAGCTGATCTTCCTATCCACTTTTTAGTGTTCCGGAGACACACTTACTCCAAACACACAGAAATATATAGATTGTATAGGCAGAGGCCATTAGATGTGCGTAAGGAGATTTCTATTTCTTTTGCCTGGGGCCATTCTAGTTCATACTACCGGTTTAGGAAATGACTTTAAAGAATAGGCAAGCTGCATTCTTTTTTGATGAAATATTAGCTCTGTGGCATTTGTGTAGTCACACATCCAGTTCTATGCAATTTATATGACCTTTACAAAGACAGCAGCGATTACACCTGCAGCATGAGGTTCACAAACTCAGCTCAGAAATTCACAAACAAGTCTTCAAAGGGTTACAAAATATTTATTTTAACATTATTACTGAAAGCACGAAGCTCATTTTTTTCATACAGAAATACAAACATGCATAGACCAATATGGCCTATTCAAATGGATATTTAACACAGTAAATATAGTCATTTAAAAAATAATAATATAAATATTTATTTTAAAAATATTCACATAATAAATTTATATAAAGTATAGCAGAAAACTCAACTGCTATTTATGACCCAGTTTTAGCTTGTCAGACCGATTCATCTGAAAGAGAAGCAAATTACTCTTTGGTTACCATGAGCCACTAACCAAATTCCCTTACATATCAAAGACTTGATTAGGGCCAGCACAGGACTCTTTAAGAATGATTAAGACAATGTGGTGTTTTCACAGAACAAGCTAAAATATAGGCAGGAAGAAAGCCCTTCAGAGGGATGAACCTGAGGTAGAATTGTAGGCATGTGACCTCAAATAATGGCATAGATGTCCATTTCCAATGCACAAACACCTCCATATGCAGCATTTCATGAATATAATAAGGTGTGCATTATTGCATATCATGTTCCAGTGTTTTACTGTCAGTAGCAACAATTGGCAGACTGTCCATAGTTTTGGTTCCATTATTCTGTTTCAAATTGATCCCGTATAGTTCTCCTCCACAACTGACGCAGCATCTTAGACGGGATCCTTGATCTTCTCGTATTAGATTACTGTATGTGACTCTATGAAGTTATATATTAGTCCCACATCTCCAGTTTCAGTCTTCATAGATTAGGTGCACAGAGTAATCAAGGAGAAGGAGTAATGCACTCACATAGTAACTCACTGACAGCAAGATGTTCCACACTTCAGGAAAAAACGTCACACAATAGCTTTTTCACTAGGATGTTTTTTTTAAATGTTTCCAAAGTCCTCTCTTTCTGTGTGTCCAAGGATGTGTCACCTCTTCCATGTCACTGAACTTCTTCAGTAGCCTGGCAATGGCAAATGACTGTTGAATGGATTTTCTAATATCTTCTGCTCTGTAAAGGAAACACAGCACCAACTTTAATTGTGGTCAGCCATTGCAAAGTTTTAAAAACATTTCCATTAATATTACCAATAACAATTCATGAAATCACAAATGTAAGTAGGATAAACATTATTTTGATGCCTGTTTGTGGAATTTCATGTGTCTAGACATAGACATGTGTCTCGCAACTTTCAAAGTCACCAGATGTGGTGTTCTAAGATGCTCTATTCAAGGTAAAGTTTTAGGCTAAGCTTCTCTGAGAGTAATCAGGAAGGATACTGTCACTACCGTGAAGGTGTGTAAAGACTAGTGACTTTAAAACCAACTACTTATAGTTATTTAAGCAAATGGTGTTCGTTATTGCCAATAAAGATCATTTGTGGTCACTTTGGAAAGAGCTAGTATGATTTAGGTGACCAAGGCGGAAACCTCATAATGAACACTTCTCCAATCACAAGACCCTCTACAACTTGAAGCTTTGTAATTGGCCAAATACTGTAAGCAATAATATTTTTTACTACATATTCGAAACCTAAAAGTTGTAAAGGGTGCTGTGATGGACAACTATCAAAGCAGAAACAAATCACATTACCAGAATTTCAATATGAGGTTTTCCACTGGGTCACCTAAGTTATTCTTGTGCCCTTCGGGCTATAATCTGCACAGAAGCCTCTGACATAAATGTGTGGTTGCCTAAGATCAGGAATGTTTTGTCCTATAAGGAGGAGAAGGGAAAAGCCAGACTAAGTCATCTTATCAGTGGTGATAGAAGGTAACCCTCTCTGCCGCAGCCTCTTTTTTGAACACAATCGGGTACAGTTTCGCTTCTCACAAAACTGTTCTCGTTCATCCCTACTGGAAATATTCTCTCATCTTCTGTGATATTACAAAAGTGAGAGAAAATTCCTCTCGTGAGGGAACAGAAAACTATAAAACGCAACGACTTAAGAGCTTCAACTGTTCTCAACTGTCCAAAACAAGGAAAAAGTGTGGGCCTGAACTGAACTCTGAAACCATTACTGTACCAGAATCTAGTGGCGTGGGTAATGAAGACTGCTAAAATGGACATTAGTTGAGATAGCTACATGTTTTTCAATGATATATTGCTATTATTTTACTTTTTATAACAGTTTGTCATGAACTCTGATAAATGTATCATCAAAGCTTGCTGTTTCCCCTCTTTTATGTGCATTCTAACATTTTTTGGTATGAAAACTATCCAAGTAACACATGAATGATGTCTGTTGACTGAGAACTTAAGGATAGACAGATGTACCACGCACGCACAATAGGTGTTTCTCGTCTCTGACAAACCACACCTAGAAACGTCAAACAACAAATGCATTCCCAGAGTACAAATATGCAGTTAAGCTCGGTGGCTGGGCTATTTTGGCTTTTTTCACATGAAATTAAACTTCAAAATAACACCACTTGAAACGACAGACCACAAAATTATACATTTTTGTTTCGTCCCTCATTATTTTCTCATCACACAGGCATTACAAAGAGTGATTGATTTAACCTTGTAAGGGAGTTTCCTCTCACCTTTCTGTCTTTTTATGAAGGTGTTTTTCAACACAAAGCGCTCCTAACTCCAGGCCATTGCAAACTTTGGCCTGCTGAACCCGGCTGGTTTCTTTTTTCAGCAAAGGCTGGACACTGTAAGAAAACAAAGCACTGTAAGAAGGAAACCAAGGAACACCTTTTCACAAAACATGCTTTGCAGATAAAGGCAGCTTCCACTCCAGGTGTACTTAGCGAGCTTTGTCAGTACTTCAGACTGGAATATTTGCACACACACCTGAGTTCTGCTGCAGTTTGGCAGAAGTCCAGACATTTCTTATCCTCACACTTGGCACAGCTACACCTGTCTCTAGACTCTGTCTTTATATCCTGCAAGGAGCGTTTCAGGCGAGGACCACCAAGCCCATATGGCACTGTTTTTCTGCAGAAGAAAATAAAAATATATTTAATAGGCTTAAATGCAACATAAACATAGATTTTAACATGAAAGATCATGTTATGTGCAAACAAAAAACCACATAAAACAACACAGGTACCGTACATGATTTCTCCAGAAAAAACAGCCACATTTCATTGTACCTTTTACAGTGTGGATGTAACTGACTGGTTTCTAGTGGCAACACCCATTTGCTGAACAAAGAGGTTGATTTACCAAAGTTGGACTAAGGAAAAGCTGGGGCAAAAGTGGAAAAATTAGAGCAATTAGGGTAAGTTCTCACTGAATATATTGTGAAGCACATGCAGCTCATTGCAACATATTTCAATTATGGCATCAACTGGTAATGTGCGCTCCTTGTTGCAAGGCACAGTACCATCTACTGGCATATAGCAATGCACAGTACCATGTCACTAATAACATGATGTCTAGTTACGCACAGTTCACGTTATTAGAACTAAATCTAACACACTGCAGCGGCAACCCACAGGTGTGAATGTGCCCAATGCCCAATTATTACAGCACATTGCTTTGTGAGTATAGCCTGCCCTATAACAGTGCAACATGCATGGTGTGAACGTACCCTTAATCTGCATTTTTTTAATGTGACGTCATTGAAATCTGAATTGTTGATCTGGGCAACTGCTCCAGTTTTCTTTGTGCCAGCCTTGACAACTCAACCCCATTATAAGTGGATAGTGAAGAAAGAGCACTGATTGACATAGGTCTGTGATCAGGGCAAAGTATCCACAAGGGCATACGTTGCTACAGTGTAACAATATTCTTGTTCGTATCATACACTCCACTAAACAAATGTCAGAACATGCAAACTTCCCACACAACGCACTGTGGCAGTAACCTCTGTACAAAGGGATTCTAATTTCCAGCTTATCTAATGACACACAATTTCACAAATTGCAAGACTTAAGTCTCACAGTGGCATACCAGCAAGTTATACAGGTTGCGACCTGTATTTCAATTAATAGCTTGTTAATGGTTGTTAAATCACAGTTTAGGAGTATTTTGTTGTGAATGCCTGAAAGGTAAAAAGTAAGGCAAATATTTACAGCTTAGCATAATATGACTTCTGAGTAATCGGAGCATTATACATTCTTGTGTGTTGACAGAAAGAAAAAAGGTAATTTCTGTTCCTGATTTGAACTGTAGAATTTTTAGTGAAACCACTTTTAACATCAGACAGCTTGTTTCTTTACAGCACTCCACAAGACAAACTTAAAGTTGTTGGATATAGCAGCCAATCAGAGTTATTTTCTACTTTAATCGTGAAACAAGATGTCTGGTTGTTGCTGGCAATCACAACATCTTCCTATTTGACCTATTTTCATAAATCATGCAAAGGACTATTCTGTGCTTTTATTTTAGTTTAAGTTATATTTCTGTATTGTTTGCTGGTGCAGTACTTTCATCTAGCTATGATCATAATCCCACACACCTACAAATGTTGGTTTGCCTGGGGATTGTCATGTTTTCATCCTTGTGCTCAGATGTATGTAGCCCAGGTCAATAAATTAAATTCCACTTAAGTCTTTAATGTTTTAGTAGCACAATATAATTTTATTGCTATATATATTGGAACTAAAAACTGGCTGAAAACCTATGAAATTCAGGGTTAGGCACGGAGGTAAGAAGCAGCAATCTGAGATCATCCCAAATAAGCAAGCTTAGAGAATGCAAAGGAAAGCAAATTGGATAGGCTGGGTGTGCCAGATGGTCATAAGCTGCCGTCAATTTTCTCCAACCTAGTTTTATGGCAAAGTATTGCACAATCTTTGATCCTATGAATGCAGCTGTGCTCTTCATAGGATATATACCACTTCCAAGTCATGTCAGTGTCTAGATTCTAGACCTAGCTCACTGACTGCACATGATAGCACTCTAGCACACTGCTCTTGGGTTCTCGGTATAAATTCCACTGTCTGTCTGCTTGGACCTTGTATGCTCTCCCCATGTTTGAGTCAGTTTCCTTTGGGTGTGTGTGTCTGATACAGACATTAGATTGGGAACTCCTTTGCTGAGAGGGACTAATGTTTATGGTTCTGTGTACTTTGGCAAGGGCTGTATAATTTGTTAGCCCTATATAAATACAGGAAAGAAGTAAGAAATGATATCTGAATGTACACGGCAAATATTTGCATAGCTATTTTGTGGACAGAATGGAGCCTGTGATATATAAAGCTGGACTGTGTACGGAGACACTCAGCGCATGTGTTAAGCCAACAATAAAGGGCTGGATACTTACTCTGGAGTGTTGATCCAAATGATGTCTAGATGGCAGAAGTAGACACATTCCTTGTCCATTAAGGATGAACAGGAACAACGCTTAATTCTTCGTGGTCGCAAGGGGGCACCAGAGGTATGATGAGAGGCTGCAGCCTCAGAAGAAGGCTCTTCAGACAACGCACTGCTTGATCCTATAAGAGTGGAAAAGAGATGGTCAACTGATGACATTGAGGAGATATTGCAGGAAAGTTCAAAAATATTGAAATAAGACATAAAAAGCCTCCTACAAAAGCTATTGGAGTACCCCTGCTCTCTACTTTGGGGGGGGGGGGGGGGGGGGGTAGCACAACCCTATGGCGAAATTTGTTATTTGATGGTTTCAATGAAGCCTATGAAAGTAGTATTACTACGTCAGAACATCATGTAACCCAGCTGTCTTTAACTGTTATGCAATGTAATGCATTCCTATCATAATAATAGGAGCAGGCAGGACTAAACTTGCCATCCCACAGATGTAATGATACAGCATTAAACATCTATTTACTTGAGGATTCTGCAAGACAAGCCCGTCTACGAGCAACAAACCAAGGTCCATGTCACTGCCTAATTACTAGCCTAGCAACAAAACCAAAGTACAACAAAATCTAACTGGTACTGTACACTATTCAGTGACCTTAATAAGATGGAGGAGACACTGCCTACCCCAGTATCCACCAGCATCCCGCATGCTTACTGCTTGTATTAGATTACAGTGCTAGAGGATTCCCCCTTAGCAGAGCTTATCATAATAATTCACTGTAGAAGATGTTTCCTCCACACATTCATTTCACACTAGGGGACGTGGTATCTTACTTCACAAGGTGTAAGAAACAATCATAGTGCATAGCTCCAGTATATGGCCTGTTCTTGTCTCATCTCTGATCATGCAGACCACAATGGACTCATGACAGATTACTGCACTTTTGGATATTGTTGATGAACTGCTCTGGCTTAACAGCTAGAAAACACTAGTTTTGCACACTTGCGCTTATTTTGGCATTATTGTTCCTTTTTATTAGCACATACTAGTAACCAATACAGTGGCTGAATATTAAAGTTAGAAAGTTAGACCAACATAAATGCATTCAGTAATTTATATAGATTATTTACCTATATTGATTGTATTAAAAAAAACGTCAATGACAACTAAATGGAGAATGATGGGCAGTGAGATGTGGATTTAAAATACTAGTTTTCTCCTAGGTGATATTTTCTCACCTATCACACACCACTTTTCACATTAATAAAATGCCCTTTAGGCCACCAGCAAGCAAGAAAATTCTAATCATTTTGGGCAGCACTTTTTCACCTACTTTTTGTTACTTTTTCAATTGCAAAGTGCTGAAAAGTTATTTTAAACTAAAGCTGGAAAATGATCTACGGGGAGAAAACTTAGGAGAAAAAGTAATTGAACAAGGGCCTCTGTGTCTCTCCACATTATAAAGGTGGATATTACAGTAGTTATATAGAGAGAAGTTACATGAAAACTGGCTGGGCTGCTATAATGTGTGCATGATGTAGTATAGTCTTCCCCCTTTACATATAAGCTTGTACTTGAGTTACAGCAGCAGCAGGTGTGAGACAGTGTGAATGCACACAGTAGTGTTCTCCTGTCTCCTCACACAGGTCAGGCACAGCTAGCACTGCTTCCCTACTACTATTGCACAATCCGGTCCTTCTCAGCCGCTTCAGCCTCCTTGATCCCATGTGCTCAATAAATGCACAGCTCATGCCGTAACACCCACAACATGTTGCTCAGCCTGTCAGCTTGATCTCCCAGAGAATCCTTCTTCCTAATCCCGAGCTGCTTCTGCTTCCTACACCTGATCATTGTCGGATGCCAAATACAGCCATAAAAAAGCATCTAAATAGCAATGTAACAATCTGCAATAATTACACACTCTCCCCAGCCAGGAGAACTGTCTCCAGCACACATCCTGGGCTGGTGAGGTGACACAGGCATTTTTTTTTAAGTTTATGATGCCTGAAAAGTGTATAAAGCATTTGCTTGCCTTGTGCAGGCATTTTTCAGGTGTTCATTGTGGAAACAGTAAATTCGGGCGCCTGAGGCTAGTGGACAAATCGGGCGCCGCCATTCACTTCTATAATAAATATCGTTTAATGGGCGCCCGGTAGGAAAAAAGGGCGCCGGAGAAAACTAACGTTTTAAAAGCGGCGCCCGGAGACTTAATGTTTTATTACTGTTTCTCATGATTACACATTATTTAATGATTTATACATGTTTAAATATTATTTTTAAACGAAAACCAGTACAATATTTTTCCCAAACATTATTTTTAAACGAAAAACATTACTTTTTTTTTTTTTTTTTTTTTTTACATTATTTTTAAACGAAAACAATTACAGGGGGTCTTAGGTTTAGGCACCAACAGGGGGGTCTTAGGTTTAGGCACCAACAGGGGGTCTTAGGTTTAGGCACCAACAGGGGGGTCTTAGGTTTAGGCACCAACAGGGGGGTCTTAGGTTTAGGCACCAACAGGGGGTCTTAGGTTTAGGCACCAACAGGGGGGTCTTAGGTTTAGGCACCAACAGGGGGGTCTTAGGTTTAGGCACTAACAGGGGGGTCTTAGGTTTAGGCACCAACAGGGGGGTCTTAGGTTTAGGCACTAACAGGGGGGTCTAGGGGTTAGGGGTAGGTACAGGGAGGGTTACTTAGGCACCAACAGGGGGGGTCTTAGGTTTAGGCATCAACAGGGGGGTCTAGGGGTTAGGGGTAGGTACAGGGAGGGTTACTTAGTAATTTTTTTTTTAAACGTTATTATGCGTTTCATTATTTAAACGAAAGATTAACATTTTTACAATTGCCGATTTAATACACATTATTTAATGATTTATAACGTTTAAAAACATTACTTTTAAACGAAATACATTTTTAAACGTAATCCATGTTTATCGTTAAAAACCCGGCGCCCTTTTTTCCCATCGCCCCTTTTTAACGTACGCGTTCATTGTTAGCTTAGTAGCATTAGTAGCACTTTTCATGCTTCTAATGGCGTTTCAAGCATAAAACACTAAAGCCATGCAAACACTATTTGAGTTGAGGCATGTAGCCAGGCATGCATGGTCTTAGGATATATACATCCAATTTAAATTGCCCAATGATTGGTACCACTTCTATGTAGTATGAGAGTCAACAGATTTTTGATGCTACTATCAGATTGTTTAGGTAAGGCCCAGTTCACATTGGCAGGCAAAACGGTCCGTTTAGCGTAACGTACCAGAACAAATCTTAGCAGATGCGAACAGATGCACTGGTAACCAGTGGATCCATTCACATTGTTCCGTTAAAACAGATCGATTCAGCACGTTCCGCCGAGTGGACTGCAAGTTTGGGGAGGCTGCAATAATTCCCAAGCGACTGTCACATGCATTGACCGTGGGCTAATGGAATGGATCAAAAACTGATGCCAAATAAAAACTAATCTGTTTTTACATGGATCAGTTTTTGATCCATCCAGTGTGAACCAGGCTTAAGCTCTCGTACTACATGGAGATGGTAAAATTGGCCAATCACAATTGGATGTGTGTATGCACCCTTAACTGTGCATTGCTTTCCAGATGCTTCATGTAGCGTTTACTTGAAGCAAGAAGCTACACCTGCTGTAGTGTATGCTGGCACATTGGCATCAATAGTTTTGTGGGGTTTTTTAGCAATCACACTAGCAGTAACCAATGAGGCATCTTATTAAATAGTAAACATTCCATAGCTCAAAAGCCCTCTGGATTTATGCATGCATGGCAGCAACTTATTAGCTCACTATTTATAAGTCAAAATAGAAATATATTGATAATATTGACCATTTAAGACTAAAACTGTATTTATTTGCAAAGTGATCTTAGCAGGGGCTTGATGAAGACCCCCAGCTGCTGCTTGCCAACTTTCCTAAAGTGATATTTAATGTGTTTCTAGCAGCCCGGGGCTAATGAGAGCATTGCATATTTCATAGGAAGAATGCACTTACAGGTAGTTCCCTGACACTCCACAACTACTGGGGAACGATCCCTGTGATTTGTAAAGAGTTACCTAGCCTCATCTCTCTCACTAACATGCCACAAGTCATAACTTATTACATGAAACTCCAATATCCATTATTAATATCAGCAGAGATCAGATCCAGCATGCCCACCATACCTGTTCCATAGCACCCTTGAAGAAGAACCAGTAACAGGTAAAAAACCTTCTGTAGCTCCATTTTAGTGATCAGCAAAAATAGATAAATTCCTAAAGTCCTCCGAAATGTCAATAAATAGTTAAAATAGATAAAAGTCCTTTAGGCTTCTTTCAGATAAAAAGTATAAAAAGGTATATCCAGTATTTATAAATTAAGAAGTTCTCAGTCAGGTGTCCAAAGTCCTAGGTGAAGGATCTTGGTGATGGTTATTCCTGAGAGGTCCTAACGTGATTGTGATGCAGCCAGCTCTGTTGCTCCTTTATATATGGAGCGTTTGTAAACAGCTCAGATTTATATTATCCTTAGACAATGTTATTGTGCTATTAGTCACCGAGAAGCAACGTGCAGACTAAGATAAGGGTTGGCTAAAAAGGAAACCTCTGAAAGGGAGACGCCGTCTGACAAAATCATGGGCAGGGCTAAGGAGAGAAATCCATCTCTCACACTGGTAGTTGTGTGTTCCTGTCGCTAGAGGGCGCGATCTCCCTGTTTGCAGACAGAGTGAGTGTAGCCAGCACTAGCTGTAGATTTGAAAGCTGCACTGCGGCTGCTCTCATAATTACAGTTCTTATTTCACCTGTCAGCTTGATATTGCTACCAACTGGAAGAACTGGAATTGGATGGCAAATAATGTCTGAGAAATAAGAATGTTCTATTAATGACTGGTTTTCTTTTCCATTACAGCTCTGTACACAATTAACCGTAGATTATTGTGCAATTTGACACCTAGCTAGATTCTTTGTCAGGTCCTGCCAAACGCATACTTCTTTAACAAAAGCCATATTAGGAATGGGCTGTTTTGCATTTCTCTGACAGTATGTGGGCATCTCTGAAGAATGATCATTAGTTATAACAGGAACGTTTTAAATCAGGATGATACCATTTATTCAGAGCAGTTGAAATGGGTGCAAGAAGCTTTCCTGTTTGGGCACCCTGTATAATGGCAGTTGTTAGGGCTGTCCGCTATGTGAACTGCGGCTACAAATAGCGGACGCAAAGCACCTCCTATTTATAGCGCAGTTTGCCTAGTGGGCAGGCACTCTTATAAACAAAATGCATTGTAATTCTGGAGGTTAAGGTTGGGCGCCCATGGGGAGGTTAAGGTTAGGTGTGGGAGAGTTAAGGTTAGTTGCCCACCAGGGGGGTTAAGATTAAGCATCCACTGGGGGGGAGCAGGGGGGGTTTAAACCGGAGGAGGGTTAAGGTTAGGCACCCCCAAGGAAGGGGTCCGTGTGAGAGTAGGGAGAGGTGAGGTTATACTGTACTTAAATATTACTGATATTTTACTTTATGAATGAAGTAGTAGAATATCAGTAAATTCAGCAATTTTCTACTACCGCTATCCTTCTATAGGCGCCCTTTATGTATACCCTTTTATTTACTAACTTTAAAGGAACAAGAGTAAGCTTTTGGTTAATAAGCCTTCTTCAGACTATACTGCTGTATGCTGACAAGAAGTTAGAAGATAGCAAGGAAATGAGCAGCGCTACTTAAAAACAGACTAGTGCCTAGCTGCAAAAGAGTGCAAGCCCCACTTGTGGGGTCGAATACACACCGAGCATACACATGACCTGTCTACCACTGGAGGAGGATGTTGGTTTCTTGTAACAGCTTGCATGCAACCTATTAAGTTAACTTAATAGGTTGCATGCAAGCTGTTACAGGAAACCAACATCCTCCTCCAGTGGTAGACAGGTCATGTGTATGCTCGGTGTGTATTCGACCCCACAAGTGGGGCTTGCACTCTTTTGCAGGTAGGCACTAGTCTGTTTTTAAGTAGCGCTGCTCATTTCCTTGCTATGTACTAATTTAATTCATTTTTGGTCAGCTGCTCCCACTTAACAGCCATGCTTTTGGTGTATATGCAGAGCTTCTGTGTGGGTTCAAGGTGCGTTTGTAGTTCCTGGGGGGGCTCAGCGCATCTCTGATTAGAGGCCATTCGGAGGCGGCCTGGTGTTGCGCTGATCCACCTTTTTGCGCAAGAAGTTAGAAGACACAGCTTAGAAACATTGGACATCAGAAGGAGGTACATAGGTTGTGTAGCAAATATAAATAAATGTCATTCAGATGACTTAATTATAACATGATAGGAAGTCCTGATGTACTATATAAAGATGATCAAGACAAAATAAGCATCTGATTAAGTTCAAGGTATCATTATATATTCATTTCCATTAGAAGACAAAGGTGTATGGAAGGTATCACAGGGAAATACCGCTATTAAAAGTACTAGTAGTAAAATCTTACCTCAAACTGATTTACATTCTTAAAACTTGTATAGTGTACATTTATTTTTTAATTTTAGCCCCAGCCTTGGGAGTTGCCACAATGGATCCCATCCTCTTACCCATGCAATGGAAGGGAAGAGCTGCTGTACAAGGAAGAGAGGAGCTGGAAGACTAGTGCTGCTGTACATGTAAGAAAGGAGCTACTGTACATATAAGAGCGGGGCTGCTGTACATGGAAGAGTAGAGCTGCTGTACACGGAAGAAAGGATCTGCTGTACATAGAAGAGCAGGGCTGCTGTACATGGAAAAGTAGAGCTGCTGTACATGGATGAGAGTAGCTGCTGGACATGGAAGAGTAGTGCTGCTGTACATGGAAGAGTAGAGCTTCTGTACATGGAAGAAAGGATCTGCTGAACATAGAAGAGCAGGGCTGCTGTACATGGAAGAGTAGAGCTGCTGTACATGGATGAGTAAAGCTGCTGTACATGGATGAGTAGAGCTGCTGTACATGGAAGAGAAAAGCTGCTGTACATGGAAGAGAAAAGCTGCTGTACATTGACAAGACAGACTGCTATACATGGATGAGAGGAGCTGCTTTACATGGATGAGAAATGCTGCTGTACATGGAAAAGAATAGCTGTTATACATGAAAGGGTAGAGCCGCTGTCCATGGAAGAGAAGAGCTGTTTTACATGGAAGAGAAAAGCTGCTGTACATTGACAAGACAGCCTGCTGTGCATGGGTGAGAGGAGCTGCTGTACATGGATGAGAGGAGCTGCTGTATATGGAACAGAGGAGCTGCTGTACATGGATGAGAGGAGCTGCTGTACATGGATGAGAGGAGCTGCTGTACATGAAAGAGAAGAGTTGCTGTACATAGATGAGAGGAACTACTGTACATGGATGAGAAGAGCTGCTGTACATGGATGAGAGGAGCTGCTATACATGGGTGAGAGGAGATGCTGTACATGGAGGAGTAGAGCTGCTAAACAAGGGTGAGAGGAGCTGTACATGGAGGAGAGACGCTACTGTACATGGATGAGAAGAGCTGCTGTACAAGGATGAGAGGAGCTGCTATACATGGGTGAGAGAAGCTGCTGTACATGGATGAGAGGACTTACTGTACATGGATGAGTAGAGCTGCTGTACATGGATGAGAGGAGCTGCAGAACATGGGTGAGAGGAGCTGCTGTACATGGATGAGAGGAGCTGCTTTACATGGCAGAGGAGCTGCTGTACATAGATGAGAGGAGCTGCTGTACTGGATGAGAGGAGATGCTGTACATGGATGAGAGGAGCTACTGTACATGGATGAGTAGAGCTGCTGTACATGGGTGAGTTGAGCTGCTGTACATGGGTTAGAGGAGCTGCTGTACATGGGTTAGAGGAGCTGCTGTACATGAATGAGAGGAGCTGCTGTACATGGGTGAGAGTAGCTGCTGTACATGGCAGAGAAGAGCTGCTGTACATAGATGAGAGGAGCTGCTGTACATGAATGAGAGAAGCTGCTGTACATGGGTGAGAGTAGCTGCTGTACATGAATGAGAGGAGCTGCTGTACATGGGTGAGAGGAGCTGCTGTACATGGATGAGAAGAGCTGCTGTACATGAGTGAGAGCAGCCGCTGTACATGGGTGAGAGGAGCTGCTTTACATGAATGAGAGGAGCTGCTGTACATGGGTGAGAGGAGCTGCTGTACATGGGTGAGAGGAGCTGCTATACATGGATGAGAGGAGCTACTGTACATGGATGAGTAGAGCTGCTGTACATGGGGGAGAGGAGCTGCTGTACATGGGTGAGAGGAGCTGCTGTACATGAATGGAAGGATCTGCTGTACATGAATAAGATGAGATGCTATACATGGATGAGAGGAAATGCTGTACATGGGTGAGAGGAGCTGTACATGGATGAGAGGAGCTACTGTACATGGATGAGTAGAGCTGCTGTACATGGATGAGAGGAGCTGCTGTACATGGGTGAGAGGAGCTGCTGTGCATGGATTAGAGGAGCTGCTGTACATGGCAGAGGAGCTGCTGTACATAGATGAGAGGAGCTGCTGTACTGGATGAGAGGAGATGCTATACATGAATGAGAGGAGCTACTGTACATGGATGAGTAGAGCTGCTGTACATGGGTTAGAGGAGCTGCTGTACATGGGTTAGAGGAGCTGCTGTACATGGATGAGAGGAGCTGCTGTACATGGGTGAGAGGAGCTGCTGTACATGGAAGAGTAGAGTTGCTAAACATGGATGAGAGGAGCTGCTGTACATGGAGGAAAGGAGCTACTGTACATGGATGAGAAGAGCTGCTGTACATGGGTGAGAGGAGCTGCTGTACATGGATGAGAGGAGCTACTGTACATGGATGAGTAGAGCTGCTGTACATGGATGAGAGGAGCTGCAGTACATGGGTGAGAGGAGCTGCTGTACATGGATGAGAGGAGCTGCTTTACATGGCAGAGGAGCTGCTGTACATAGATGAGAGGAGCTGCTGTACTGGATGAGAGGAGATGCTGTACATGGATGAGAGGAGCTACTGTACATGGATGAGTAAAGCTGCTGTACATGGGTGAGAGGAGCTGCTGTACATGGGTTGGAGGAGCTGCTGTACATGGGTTAGAGGAGCTACTGTACATGAATGAGAGGAGCTGCTGTACATGGGTGAGAGTAGCTGCTGTACATGGCAGAGAAGAGCTGCTGTACATAGATGAGAGGAGCTGCTGTACATGAATGAGAGAAGCTGCTGTACATGGGTGAAAGTAGCTGCTGTACATGAATGAGAGGAGCTGCTGTACATGGGTGAGAGGAGCTGCTGTACATGGGTGAGAGGATCTGCTGTACATGGAGGAGAGATGCTACTGTACATGGATGAGAAGAGCTGCTGTACATGGGTGAGAGCAGCCGCTGTACATGGGTGAGAGGAGCTGCTGTACATGAATGAGAGGAGCTGCTGTACATGGGTGAGAGGAGCTGCTATACATGGATGAGAGGAGCTGCTGTACATGGGTGAGAGGAGCTGCTATACATGGATGAGAGGAGCTACTGTACATGGATGAGTAGAGCTGCTGTACATGGATGAGAGGAGCTGCTGTACATGGGTGAGAGGAGCTGCTGTACATGGGTGAGAGGAGCTGCTGTACATGGAGGAGAGACGCTAGTGTACATGGATGAGAGGAGCTGCTGTTTATGGGTGAGAGGAGCTGCTGTGCATGGGTGAGAGGAGCTGCTGTACATGGAGGAGAGACTCTACTGTACATGGATGAGAAGAGCTGCTGTACATGGGTGAGAGGAGCTGCTATACATGGGTGAGAGGAACTGCTGTACACTGCTGTACATGGATGAGAGGAGCTACTGTACATGGATGAGTAGAGCTGCTGTACATGGATGAGAGGAGCTGCTGTACATGGGTGAGAGGAGCTGCTGTACATGGATGAGAGGAGCTGCTGTACATGAATGAGAGGAGCTGCTGTTTATGGGTGAGAGGAGCTGCTGTACATGGGTGAGAGGAGCTGCTGTACATGGGTGAGAGGAACTGCTGTACACTGCTGTACATGGATGAGATGAGATGCTGTACATGGATGAATAGAGCTGCTGTACATGGGTTAGAGGAGCTGCTGTACATGGGTGAGAGGAACTGCTGTACACTGCTGTACATGGATGAGAGGAGCTGCTGTACATGAATGAGAGGAGCTGCTGTTTATGGGTGAGAGGAGCTGCTGTACATGGGTGAGAGGAGCTGCTGTACATGGAGGAGAGACTCTACTGTACATGGATGAGAAGAGCTGCTGTACATGGGTGAGAGGAGCTGCTATACATGGGTGAGAGGAACTGCTGTACACTGCTGTACATGGATGAGAGGAGCTACTGTACATGGATGAGTAGAGCTGCTGTACATGGATGAGAGGAGCTGCTGTACATGGGTGAGAGGAGCTGCTGTACATGGAGGAGAGATGCTACTGTACATGGATGAGAAGAGCTGCTGTACATGGGTGAGAGCAGCCGCTGTACATGGGTGAGAGGAGCTGCTGTACATGAATGAGAGGAGCTGCTGTACATGGGTGAGAGGAGCTGCTATACATGGATGAGAGGAGCTGCTGTACATGGGTGAGAGGAGCTGCTGTACATGGATGAGAGGAGCTACTGTACATGGATGAGTAGAGCTGCTGTACATGGATAAGAGGAGCTGCTGTACATGAGTGAGAGGAGCTGCTGTACATGGAGGAGAGACGCTACTGTACATGGATGAGATGAGCTGCTGTTTATGGGTGAGAGGAGCTGCTGTACATGGGTGAGAGGGGCTGCTGTACATGGAGGAGAGACTCTACTGTACATGGATGAGAAGAGCTGTTGTACATGGGTGAGAGGAGCTGCTATACATGATGGGTGAGAGGAACTGCTGTACACTGCTGTACATGGATGAGAGGAGCTACTGTACATGGATGAGTAGAGCTGCTGTACATGGGTTAGAGGAGCTGCTATACATGGGTGAGAGGAGCTGCTGCACATGAATGAGAGGAGCTGCTGTACATGGGTGAGAGGAGCTGCTATACATGGATGAGAGGAGCTGCTATACATGGATGAGAGGAGCTGCTGTACATGGAAGAGAGAAGCTGCTGCACATGGAAGAGGGAGGCTGCTGTACATGGAATAGAGGAGCTGCTGTATATGGAGGAAAGGAGCTGCTGTACATGGAGGAAAGGAGCTGCCGTACATGGAAGAGAAAAGCTGCTGTACATGGAATAGATGAGCTGCTGTACATGGGTGAGAGAAACTGAAGAGAAAAGCTGCTGTACATGAAAGAGCTGCTGCACGTGGAATACAGGAGCTGTTCTACATGGAAGAAGAGACCTATATATGGAAAGGAAGCAGCACAAACATTTAAATATCACCCAGGCCACCTAACTTGCTTGCACACTACTAGTACAGTTATCATCAGATAAACATGCAATGAAGAGAGAGAGACATTTTGCAGACAGCAATAAATTTAGCACATACCACAACTGAGGTTTAAGTTGGAGTAATAAGTAACTTTTATATCTCTTATCTAGGCCATATTTTCCCTTCTTTGACACTTTTATGATGAAAGGCTGCAGTGTAGCAATTAGAGTATTTAGAAAAATGAATAAGAGCAAGCACAGCTCTATATTTTGAATCTTTCAGCAATCAGTAAAATTTACAGTTGTCCTGAATTGCTGCCAGATATGACTGCTGCCTGATAAATCACGCCACACAGCAGCCAGACTAGCAGATTCACTGTGTTCGTGTCCTGGCTTTCCATCGCTAGAGGGCTCCAGAGTGGTCACATGTGTTCTGCAGACAGGCACAGACATTTGCTTCACGTTTGTCATCTGGTATTTCCCTGTATATTGCTCTGCACAGCCAGCCAACTAATAGTTGGTGGTTAAACTTTATAAACTAAGGAATTTTAAGCTATATGATAGGCAGAATAGCAGTTTTGCATTACCCTAGTATGCTATGTTTCAGTTGTTTTCATATAACAGGTGAGGTTTCTTTATTCTAGTTTTAAACATAATAAGAGCTGGGGGGTTTAGTTCACAAAACTGCCATCGAACAGACATTTTACAGCTATTTACGGCATCTACATAGAAAAGGATTAAGATGAAATGTGCCATAGGCAAGAAAGCAGTTTTTGTCCACCGCTGATGTAATTACCTAGCTGTTTTAGTTAGATTTGGTGGGGGCTAGTACCCACCAGGCCCTTAGACTCTCTCCAGGCAACTGCCTAGATTTGCCTTGTGGATGATCTGGCTTTGCATCTACATAACGCATGTTGCACACATAGCACAACTCATGTATACAATACACACTCTAACTGCATACCCAGCAATACGCAAGAAACAGGAGTGGGTGGTGCATGCTGCAAGTTTTATTTTTTCTGTACACAGAAAAATGTATTAGATATGAACTAGCCCATTTATTAACATGGGTCATTAATCTAATTCAGTTTGGTGAGCAGAAAAACACAAAGTAGAAATGCTTTGCAGAGAGTTGGGATTATCTGAATATTGGGGTGAAACGAATTGGTTAGCTTTTTTAAGAAATGGCACATGGGCTCCGGTTACTCATGCACACTTACCTGGGCATAGGCATGGCCGGATTTCAGGCAAGGCCACAAAGGCCATGGCCTAGGGCACCAGGAAAGTAAGGGGCGGGGTGCGGACAGCACATGGCAGTGGCAGTTAGCCCGCTGAACAATCTTCCTGCTACATAGAGTTTGCATATAACCATGGGTGGCTACCAACAGCCGGATTTGGCCCTTGGGGGATGAAGGGGCAGCGAACGGGCACTTATAGTGATCTCTGAGCTGCCTGTCACTCGCTGAATTTGCTGCTCGCCAAGGAGTTTACAATCTAATGCCTGCCATCATGTCACTAACTGTCCTCAGAGGAGCTCATAATGTAATCCCTGCCAACACTTCACTAACTGTTCTCAGAGGAGCCTAAAATCTAATCCCTGCCATGTTTGCTTGTCTGAGAAGGTTTATTTTAAGGGTGTTCTTGAAGGTTGCAAGGTTTGGAGAGTGATAGATGAGTTTTGATAGGGAATTCCAGAGGAAGGGAGAGGCGCTGGAGAAATTCTGTATATGTGAATAGGAGGAGGTGATTCCATGGAAGGAATGAATAAGGTCGTATTTAGAATGGAAGTTGCAGTTTAGATGGTATATGGAGACTACTGTGGAGAAATATTGTAGAGACTGAGTTTTGTAGGTTAGCCAATGAAGAGCTAGACAGAGAAGAGCAGTAGATGAGGCGTGAGAAGAGTGGTGGATGAGTCAAGCGGCAGAGTTCCGTATAAACTGGAGGGATGAAAGTTTCTTAGTATGTAGGCCACAGAGTTGGGTACTACAGAAGGCAAAGCAAAAAATGATTAGGGTGTACCTTAGTATTTCAGTAGTGTCATCATGAGCGAGAAAGGGTCAGATGGGAAATATGTTTTTGAGCTGACGATGACAGGAGGTGGTTAGAGACTGAATGTGAGGGATCATCATTATATCTTTTATGGCACAATGTCAGTTTTAATAACATCTACTGTATATAAAACTCCACATGCGTATCTAAGATGATATCAGTATGAGCTATACTTGTCAATATAAACAAACATTTATGAGTACATTAGGAGTAGACTCAAAGAGCTAAAGAAATGAATGAGCGACAGTCTGGACTATTCATCCATGGCTCACTTTGGTCCCTTTGAACTTGTAGCCACCTAGCCCATGTTATCAAGGTTAAGTAAATGATGTCCTTTTCAACCTTCACTTTATCATACAGATGTAGTCTGTCTGGATGCAAGGAATGTTATATTCTTAAAAGATATTCTCTTCTGATCATGAGAATTCAGACAGTCCTTTTGAAATTTAAACAATGCAGTAATATCACAGCGCCAAATGTCAATGCATTAGAGATTGTGTGCATGTTTGTGCAATAATTATTGTCTCCTTGTGTCTGATTCATACAGAAAGAATACCTTTGTTCTCGAAGACACATATTACGGGAGCACCAGTGGACTTCAGCATTAGAGAACGCAGACTGCATTCCAAGTCTCTCCGTCATCACTTCCCCAAGAGGAAATTCTGTTGCTCTTATTTAGATATGGTATTCTGTTAATACTGTCCTTGTTATACCTAAATCTGCCTGTCATGAAAGAGGAAGGCTCACGTCTTAAAGGGCAACCCCAGGCAACAATTACCTCGATAAATGAATTGTTAAATTCATTCTAAAACAAAAACATTGCAGCTATGGAAAGTCACAAAGTTCACTCAGTTTAATCTAAGCGTCATGTTATCCTCTCCATTTCAGTATTTCGTGTCTCATGAGCAGGGGTGTAACTAAAAATGATGGGGCCCACCAGCAGAACTTTGATGGAGCCCTGTTCATGTTCACAAATCCTCCCCTTGGATACCCTCCCAGCCTGGGGGGTCCATCATACAAGGATCATACAACAATTTTGGCCATCAGAATCTTCACACCCATAACATGTGTAGTCACAAGCACACCTGATCTGGAGTATCAGAGAAAGGGAAGGTTAGTAGTTGGGGTCCCCCACACCTTTGGTCCCCCTACAGTCACAGGGGCTGCTCCCCCACACTACTGGCCCCCCTACAGTCAAAGGGCCGTCCCTCACACTACTGGCCCCCCTACAGTCACAGGGGCTTCCCCCCCACACTACTGGCCCCCCTACAGTCACAGGGGCTGCTCCCCTCACTTCTGGGCCTCCCTACAGTCACAGGGGTTGTCCCTCACACTTCTGCCCCCCTACAATCACGGGGGCTGCTCCCCCACACTACTGGCCCCCCTACAGTCACAGGTGCTGCTCCCCAACACCTTTGGTTCCCCCTATAGTTGCAGGGGCTGCTCCCCCACACTACTGGCACCCCTACAGTCACAGGGGCTGTCCCCCATACTTCTGGGCCCCCTACAGTCACAGGGGCTTTCCCCCACACTACTGGCCCCCTACAGTCACAAGGGATGTCCCCCACACTTCTGGCCCCCCTACAGTCACAAGGGCTGTCCCCCACACTTCTGGCCCCCCTACAGTTACAGGGGCTGTCCCCACACTACTGACCCCCCTACAGTCACAGGGGCTGCCCCCCCTCACTTCTGGTCCCCCCTACAGTCAGAGGGACTGTCCCTCACACTTCTGCCCCCCTACAGTCACAGGGGCTGCTCCCCCACACTGCTGCCCCCCTACAGTCACAGGGGCTGCTCCCCCACACTTCTGGTCCCCCTACAGTCACAGGGGCTGCTCCCCCACACCTTTGGTCCCCCTACAGTCACAGGGGCTGTCCCCCACACTTATGGCCCCCTATAGTCACAGGGGCTGCTCCCCGCGTACGTTAAAAAAGGGCGCCGGGAAAAAAGGGCGCAGGGTTTTAAACGATAATCATGAATAACGTTTTAAAAAAATTTGTGCTATATTTCGTTTAAAAATAATGTTTTATTAAGTTATAAATCATTAAATAATGTGTATGAAATGGGCAATTTTAAAAACGTTAATCTTCCCTGTTTAAAAAGTGAAATTTATAATAACGTTTTATAAAACATTAATAAGAATTTTACTAAAGCTATACCTAACCCTACTTTCACACAGAACCCTCCCTGTACCTATCCCTAACCCCTAGACCCCTCTGTTGGTGCCTAAACCTAAGACCCCCCTGTTGGTGCCTAAACCTAAGACCCCCCTGTTGGTGCCTAAACCTAAGACCCCCCTGTTGGTGCCTAAACCTAAGACCTCCCTGGTGGTGCCTAAACCTAAGACGCCCCTGTGATAAGCATTAATAACGTTTTTAAAAAAATATGGTGCGGTTTTTCGTTTTAAAATGTTTAAAAAAAAAATTGTACGTTTTTTCGTTTAAAAGTAATGTTTAAAAAAAGTATTGTACTGTTTTTCGTTTAAAAATAATGTTTAAAAAATTATAAATCATTAAATAATGGGTAATCATGAGAAGCAGTTATAAAACATTAAAAGTCTCCGGGCGCCGCTTTTAAAACGTTATTTTTCTCCGGCGCCCTTTTTTCCTGTTGGGCGCCCATTAAACGATATTTATTATGGGAGTGAATGGCGGCGCCCTTTTTGTCCACCTGCCTCATGCGCCCAAATTTCCTGCTTCCCTGCTCCCCACACTACTGGCCCCCCTACAGTCACAAGGGCTGCTCCCCCACACTTCTGGCCCCCCTACAGTCACAGGGGCTGTCCTCCACACTACTAGCCCTCCTAAAGTCACAGGGACTGTCCCCCACACTACTGGCCCTCCTACAGTCACAGGGGCTGTCCCCCACACTTCTGCCCCCCCTACAGTCACAGGGGCTGTCCCCCACACTTCTCCCCCCCTACAGTCACAGGGGCTGTTCCCAACACTTTTGGCCCCCTTACACTCACAGGGGCTGCCCCCCCCTCACTTCTGGCCCCCCTACAGTCACAGGGGCTGTTCCCCACACTTTTGGCCCCCCTACAGTCACAGGGGCTGTCCCCCACACTTTTGCCCCCCCTACAGTCACAAGGGATATCCCCCACAAGACTCCCCCCCCTACAGTCACAGGGGCTATCCCCTACTCTACTGGCTCCCCCTACAGTCACAAGGGCTGCTCCCCCACACTTCTGGCCCCCCTACAGTCACAGGGGCTGTCCCCCACACTACTAGCCCTCCTAAAGTCACAGGGACTGTCCCCCACACTACTGGCCCTCCTACAGTCACAGGGGCTGTCCCCCACACTTCTGCCCCCCCTACAGTCACAGGGGCTGTCCCCCACACTTCTCCCCCCCTACAGTCACAGGGGCTGTTCCCAACACTTTTGGCCCCCTTACACTCACAGGGGCTGCCCCCCCCCCTCACTTCTGGCCCCCCTACAGTCACAGGGGCTGTTCCCCACACTTTTGGCCCCCCTACAGTCACAGGGGCTGTCCCCCACACTTTTGCCCCCCCTACAGTCACAGGGGCTATCCCCCACAAGACTTCCCCCCCCCCCTACAGTCACAGGGGCTATCCCCTACTCTACTGGCTCCCCCTACAGTCACAGGGGCTGTCCCCCACATTTCCGGCCCCCCTACAGTCGCAGGGGCTGCTCTCCCTCACCTTTGGTCCCCCTACAGTTACAGGGGCTGCTCCCCCTAATTGTCCCCCGGCTCATAATTATCAGCTTAGTGAATTACAAAGGGTATTGCTAAGATTTAAGTAACGCTTAGTCTACATTTTTTTTAGCCAATATAGCCATTCCAAACATTTATAATCATTCCAAACATATATATATATATATATATATATATATATATATATATATATATATATATATATATATATATATATATACATATATATATATATATATATATATATATATATATATATATATATATATATATATATATATATATATATATATATTTCGATGGTTACAGTATGTTTCTGACACAATTGTTTTCGAGTGCCATGTGGCATAGTAGACAGCACTCTGCCTTCTAGTGAAATGGTCCAGGAATCAAATCTCTGAAAACACCTAATTTGCATGGAGTTTTATGTGTTCTCCTTGTGTCTGCTTTGTTTCTTTTGAGCACTCTGATTTCGTCTCACATTCCACAGGCATAAAAGTTGGTTAACTAGCTTTCCTCCAATAATAGGCAATAGACTGTGGCAGTTTACTAAGTATAACCAAGTTGTGTGCAGCTAGGGGGGAAAGTCCTATGCAAAGGATAGTTAGTGTTTGTGTACTATAGATGAATTAATCTGGTCACCAACTTCTTTTACATTTTTACAAAGTATCTGAAGAATCTCAACACACAGAAAGAATAACAAATGTATGCTAATGCTAATACAATGAGCTGTATTCACTAAAAGCAAATGTCATAACGTACGCTATACACATGGCACAACTTGTGTTATGTAGACAATGTGCGCACTTCTATTGTATCTGCACCAGATGCTATGTTTTTTGTGTAAATACTATTAAAATTGCCGTGTGCAATGTGTGCACTTAAATTGTACTGTTTTTAAGTAAATATGGCCTGATGTAACTGGCACTGATATAATTTCTTTAAGGGTTAGGTTTAGGGGTCATTTAGAAGAATAGCGTTAAAACACATCTGCCATCTCATTTATTTATTTTTTTGGAGAGCTCCCATTCTTTCACTAGTATTCCAACATAATTATAAAAGTTTATAAAATCTTCAAAATACCTACATTTTGGTGTAAGCAGTAGTAGTCATGTGACTGCTGCTCCACCTCGTTCGCTGTGCAAACCAGGAAAGAGAGTATGAAGGAATATGTGAGTGAGTTGCCAATTGACATCCCTCCCAATTAAAATGGGAGCTGGGCATTGTCAAGGTGCCGATCTAGGCTCTTCCTCAAGAGATCAATGGAAGGGTTCTGTGCAGGAATCTGAGTGGTTTGGATGGCACAGCTCTCTATAGTCTGCAAAGGAGATCTGTCCCACCACTGTTTACACTAAAATTAAGATATTCAGGAGTTTTTATATACATGTGTAAATTTATAGATATGTTGAAAGACTAGTAGGAAACAAAAAGAGAGAGCTTATGAAAAATAAAATGAATCTAGGGAGAGGCTTTCAACTTAGATGCAGGGCCGTATTTACCATAAGGCACTGTAGGCATGTGCCTACAGGCACCTGAAGATGGAAAGGCAGCTCACTACCCTCCCCAAGTGCCTCCCTTCCACCTTACCTACCAGTCCTGAGCGGAGTGTAAATGAGAGCTTACTCACCCAGGTCTCGGGATTCCACTGACCCGATCTCCCTTTAGTCCCTCTAGCTACATAATACTTGGGGGCACCTCTAGCTACTTAATACTGAGGATAGCTCTGGTTGCCTAATACTAAGTGGCACCTGTAGCTACCTATGATGGGCAAGGGAACTAAGGGAGAGATCACAGCTGGGACAGCCAGTACACTTGTGGTGCTGTTCGGCGGGTGTTTGTAGGTTCATGGAGGGCAAAGTCTAAGATGCCAGGACATCTGCGCCCATAAGCTCCTGTAATGTAAATCAGGACCTGCTTAGATGAAAGGTCTGGGTTAATGTTGGCTATCTGGGAAGGAAAGGCCAGTATAGTTATAAGGTGGTCTAGGTGGTGAGGAACTAATGTAAATGTAGTGTGATACATAAAGGAAAGAGGGAGGGGATAAAGGCATGTCACCCAGAATAAATTAGGGCTCAATCTCTCAAATGACAGTGCGGGGCTGAGACTGTACAGACACATATTGATGGTATGCGGGGTAGAGGAGGGCCAATGGAGCAGCGCACAGGGAGTGGCACAGAGCAGGCAGGGTGAATGGGGAAAACAATGCCTCAGCCACAGCTTGGATGAGTCAGTCATTTACTGATGTTCCGGATGGGATCAGGTTACATTGTACACATGCTAGATTATTTGCAGAGGTGGGCATTTTCGTCCACTTCAGCTGAGTTCATTCTAGTGTGTGTACAATGAGAGTAAAGGTAACCGTACATTTAGCAATGATGGGCAGATTCGACCAAGAGACAAATCTCTCTCTAATCGAATCTGATTAGAGAGAGGTCTGTCAGCTGCCCATACACCGCAGGCCAATTCCTGATCAACTTCCTCCTGAAATTGATCTGGAATCGGCCTTGTGACGCCGCATCGGATCGCCTTGCCGCCCGATGCTTTCCCCTAATGTTAAGTGTCCTCTCTGGTGCCCTGTGCATGTTATACATTACCTGTTTGCAACCTCCTCTTGTACCCGCTGACTCCAGGCACACTCTATTCTTCATACACGCACGCCATGTGGCTGCCTAGTAATGAGGCCATGTGTATGACATCTAACGTCATACGCATGCCCATACTAGAGATGGGCTGAACGTGTTCGCCGGTGAACGGTTCCAGGCGAACCCAGGGTGTTTCGCCTTCGCCGGCGAAGGCGAACTTTCCCGGAAGTTCGATTCGCCCCATAATGCTCTATGAGGCTCAACTTTGACCCTCTGCATCACAGTCAGCAGGCGCATTGTAGCCAATCCGGCTATACTAAGCCCTGGAGCCCCCCCACTTATATAAGGCAGGCTCCGGCGGCCATGACACTCACTCGCGTGCCTGCTAGAGACAGACTAGGGACAGCTGCTGCAGACTTGTTCTCCTAGGGACAGATTAGTCAGGCTCTTGCCTTCCTAGCTTGCTCCTAGTTGAATCTTATTGCTATAATAGCGCCCCAGAACAGCTCTTTTCAGAGCTCATCCTGCTCGTGTGATCAAATTTTTTTTTTCTGTGTTTGAAACTGACACTTGTGTTGCTTACTAGACAGCATTGCTAATTCATACTGTGTGTCCCACTGCCAGCAGCAGCAGCAGCACATTCAGTGACTACCTGTGTGTGTGAGACACTTGTGTTGCTTAGACAGCATTGCTAATTCATACTGTGTGTGTCCCACTGCCAGCAGCCCACCAGCATCAGCAGCACATTCAGTGACTACCTGTGTGTGTGACAGGGAGCTGCACATTGTACTACCCACCCAGTACTGCATTTACCTACTACTAGTACCTGTTGTGTTTAGTTAACCCACCTCATCACTGTATACACCTACGTTTGGGTTGAGTGAACTCACCTCACTGCATCTAACTACCTTTTGTGTTCAGTGAACTCACCTCACTGCATATATAACTACCTTTGTGTTCAGTGAACTCACCTCACTGCATATATAACGACCTTTGGGTTGAGTGAACTCACCTCACTGCATATAGTTACCTTTTGTGTTCAGTGAACTCACCTCACTGCATATACAGTGGTGTGAAAAACTATTTGCCCCTTCCTGATTTCTTATTCTTTTGCATGTTTGTCACACTTAAATGTTTCTGTTCATCAAAAACCGTTAACCATTAGTTAAAGATAACATAATTGAACACAAAATGCAGTTTTAAATGATGGTTTTTATTATTTAGTGAGAAAAAAAACTCAAAACCTACATGGCCCTGTGTGAAAAAGAAATTGCTCCCTGAACCTAATAACTGGTTGGGCCACCCTTAGCAGCAATAACTGCAATCAAGCGTTTGCGATAACTTGCAACAAGTCTTTTACAGCGCTTTGGAGGAATTTTGGCCCACTCATCTTTGCAGAATTGTTGTAATCCAGCTTTATTTGAGGGTTTTCTAGCATGAACTGCCTTTTTAAGTTCATGCCACAACATCTCAATAGGATTCAGGTCAGGGCTTCGACTAGGCCACTCCAAAGTCTTCATTTTGTTTTTCTTCAGCCATTCAGAGGTGGATTTGCTGGTGTCTTTTGGGTCATTGTCCTGCTGCAGCACCCAAAATCGCTTCAGCTTTAGTTGACGAACAGATGTCCGGACATTCTCCTTCAGGATTTTTTGGTAGACAGTAGAATTCATGGTTCCATCTATCACAGCAAGCCTTCCAGGTCCTGAAGCAGCAAAACAACCCCAGACCATCACACTACCACCACCATATTTTACTGTTGGTATGATGTTCTTTTGCTGAAATGTTGTGTTACTTTTACGACAGATTTAACAGGACACGTACCTTCCAAAAAGTTCAACTTTTGTCTCGGCGGTCCACAAGGTATTTTCCCACAAGTCTTGGCAATCATTGAGATGTTTTTTAGCAAAATTGAGACGAGCCTTAATGTTCTTTTTGCTTAAAAGTGGTTTGCGCCTTGGATATCTGCCCTGCAGGCCGTTTTTGCCCAGTCTCTTTCTTATGGTGGAGTGGTGAACACTGACCTTAATTGAGGCAAGTGAGGCCTGCAGTTCTTTAGATGTTGTCCTGGGGTCTTTTGTGGCCCCTCGGATGAGTTTTCTCTGCGCTCTTGAGGTAATTTTGGTCGGCCAGCCACTCCTGGGAAGGTTCATCACTGTTCCATGTTTTTGCCATTTGTGGATAATGGCTCTCACTGTGGTTCGCTGCAGTCCCAAAGCTTTAGAAAAGGCTTTATAACCTTTACCAGACTGATAGATCTCAATTACAGTACTTTTGTTCTCATTTGTTCCTGAATTTCTTTGGATCTTGGCATGATGTCTAGCTTTTCAGGTGCTTTTGGTCTACTTCTCTGTGTCAGATAGCTCCTATTTAAGTGATTTCTTGATTGAAACAGTTGTGGCAGTAATCAGGCCTGGGGGTGACTACAGAAATTGAACTCAGGTGTGATAAACCACAGTTAAGTTATTTTTTAACAAGGGGGGCAATCACTTTTTCACACAGGGCCATGTAGGTTTTGAGTTTTTTTCCTCAATAAATAATAAAAAAACATAATTTAAAACTGCATTTTGTGTTCAATTATGGTATCTTTGACTAATAGTTAACGGTTTTTGATGAGCAGAAACATTTAAGTGTGACAAACATGCAAAAGAATAAGAAATCAGGAAGGGGGCAAATAGTTTTTCACACCACTGTATAACTACTTTTGGGTTGAGTGAACTCACCTCACTGCATATATAACAACCTTTGTGTTGAGTGAACTCAGCTGACTGCATCTAACTACCTTTTGTGTTCAGTGAACTCAACTCACTGCATATGTAACTACCTTTGGGTTGAGTGAACTCACCTCACTGCATATATAACTACCTTTGGGTTGAGTGAACTCACCTCACTGCATCTAACTACCTTTTGTGTTCAGTGAACTCACCTCACTGCATATATAGCTACCTTTGGGTTGAGTGAACTCACCTCACTGCATATATAACTACCTTTGGGTTGAGTGAACTCACCTCACTGCATATATAACTACCTTTGGGTTGAGTGAAATCACCTTACTGCATATAGCTACCTTTTGTGTTCAGTGAACTCACCTCACTGCATATATAACTACCTTTGGGTTGAGTGAACTCACCTCACTGCATATATAACTACCTTTGGGTTGAGTGAACTCACCTCACTGCATCTAACTACCTTTTGTGTTCAGTGAACTCACCTCACTGCATCTAACTACCTTTGGGTTGAGTGAAATCACCTCACTGCATATAGCTACCTTTTGTGTTCAGTGAACTCACCTCACTGCATATATAACTACCTTTGGGTTGAGTGAACTCACCTCACTGCATATAGCTACCTTTTGTGTTCAGTGAACTCACCTCACTGCATATATAACTACCTTTGGGTTGAGTGAACTCACCTCACTGCATATAGCTACCTTTTGTGTTCAGTGAACTCACCTCACTGCATATATAACAACCTTTGTGTTGAGTGAACTCAGCTGACTGCATCTAACTACCTTTTGTGTTCAGTGAACTCAACTCACTGCATATATAACTACCTTTGGGTTGAGTGAACTCACCTTACTGCATACATAACTACCTTTGGGTTGAGTGAACTCACCTCACTGCATATATAACTACCTTTGGGTTGAGTGAACTCACCTCACTGCATCTAACTACCTTTTGTGTTCAGTGAACTCACCTCACTGCATATATAACTACCTTTGGGTTGAGTGAAATCACCTCACTGCATATAGCTACCTTTTGTGTTCAGTGAACTCACCTCTCTGCATATAACTACCTTTTGTGTTGAGTGAACTCACCTCACTGCATATACCTAGCTTCCCCCCGAGATGGACAAAATGGACAAACCAGGTAGAGGAAGAGGTAGAGGCAGACCCAGAGGAAGGCCACCTGGCACTGGCAGGTCTGTGCGAGGTGGTGTTGCTGTGATTTCGTGCGGACCTGGCCCGAAGTACAGTGTTTAGAAGAAGGCACGTGCCATCGCTTCCCAAAATTGTGAGGACGTGCTTGAGTATTTAGCACAGAACACCTCATCTCCCGCAGCCACCAGCGCTACAACAAGCACCACATCCGCTGCATTTGACACTTCGCAGGAGTTATTTGGCGGTTGTGGTGAAATCACTGATTCACAGCCACTACTGCAACAACAAGAAGAAGGCGCAGGTACACCACCTCATACGTCTGAGTTAGGTGGCGATAGTATGGACGTAACGTGTGAGGAGGGGCATGTTGAACCACCTGAAGTTGGTGCAATTGTGGAGTTGTCTGAGGAAAGCAAAGCTGGGCAGGAGGATTATGATGACGATTATACGGATGCCACGAATGTTCCCAATAGAGGAGATGACCAGGGGGACAGTTCAGAGGGGGAGCCAGAGAGGAGTAGGAGGAGACGACTCCATGATAGAAGCAGAGGGAGCTCGTCCTCAGAAACAGCTGGGGGCAGTGTCCGGCGCCATGTATCGCCAGCTATGGCCAGCCAGCCAACATGCCCTTCAAGGTCAGCTGTTGATGCTACCGTAGTGCCATCACCCCAGGGGGGCTCAGCGGTTTGGAAATATTTTAACGTGTGTGCCTCAGATAGGAGCGAAGCCATCTGTTCTCTCTGCCTCCGAAAATTGAGCCGTGGAAAGGCCAACACTCACGTAGGGACAAGTGCCTTACAAAGGCACCTGGAGAAAAAGCACAGACAGCTATGGGCTATGGGAAGAAAACCTGAGGAAAAGCAGCACCCCTCAAAAGACAAGCCACCCTCCTTCTCCTCTTCCTCCTTCAGGTGCATCGTCTTCATCCGCTTTCCCTCTTGAACCTTCACAGCCACCCTCCTTCACACCACCTCTGCCCTTGAGCGGTTCCTGCTCCTCTGCCCACAGCAGTAGCCAGGTGTCCGTGAAGGAAGGCTTTGAGCGGAAGAAGCCAATTTCGGCCAGTCACCCTCTTGCCCGGCGTCTGACAGCTGGTGTGGCAGAACTATTAGCTCACCAGCTATTACCATACAAGCTGGTGGAGGCTTTCCGTAAATTTGTGGCCGTTGGGACACAGCAGTGGAAGATACCAGGCCGCACTTATTTTTCACGAAAGGCCATACCCAAACTGTACCGTGCAGTTTAGAGGCAAGTGGTGTCATCTATTGCGAAGAGCGTTGGGTCAAGGGTCCACCTGACCACGGATGCCTGGTCTGCCAAGCACGGGCAGGGCCGCTACATTACGTATACAGTCCATTAGGTCAACCTGGTGACCGATGGCAGCAAGCAGGGAGTACGTGGCTGCGCAGAGGACCGACTTGTGACACCTCCACGGCTTGCAGGCAGGCCTCCTGCCACCTCCTCTCCTTCTCCTCCAGCTACATCCTCTTCGCTGTCAACCTCCTCCTCCTCCTTGGCTGAGTGTCAGTTAAACTCTAGCGGTGCTGCCATCTCCTCTTCCTCTCCAGCTACACAGCCCCATCTCCCCAGAGCCTATGCTGCATGCCAGGTACGACGGTGTCACGCAATTTTAGACATGTCTTGCCTCAAAGCGGAGAGTCACACTGGAGCAGCTCTCCTGGCTGCTCTTAACAAACAGGTGGAGCAATGGCTGACCCCGCACCAGCTGGAGATCGGCAACGTGGTGTGTGACAACGGCAGCAATCTCCTTTCCGCTTTGAATTTGGGAAAGCTGACACACGTACCCTGCATGGCATATGTGCTGAATCTGGTCGTGCAAAGATTTGTCTCAAAGTACCCAGGCTTAGAGGACGTCCTGAAGCAGACCAGGAAGTTGTGTGGGCATTTCAGGCGGTCTTATACGGCCATGGCATGCTTTGCGGACATTCAGCGGAAAAACAACTTGCCGGTGAGACGCTTGATATGCGATAGCCCAACTCGCTGGAATTCCACCCTGCTCATGTATGTTCTCTCGCCTGCTGGACCAGGAGAAAGCCGTCACCCAGTACCTGTACAACTACAGTAGAAGGACACAATCTGGGAAGATGGGGATGTTGTGGCCCAACAGCTGGACACTGATGCAAAATGCATGCAGGACCATGCGGCCATTTGAGGAGGTGACCAACCTGGTGAGTCGCGCTGAAGGCACCATCAGCGACTTGATCCCCTACGCTTACTTCCTGGAGCGTGCCGTGCGTAGAGTGGTGGATGAAGCTGTGGAGGAGCGGGAACAGGAACAGCTATGGCAGGAGGACTCGTGGGAACGATTTTCATCCGAACGACATGTTTCCTCGACACCTGCGGCACCACAGAGGGGGGAGGAGGAGGAGGAAGAAGAGGAGTCGTGTGGGGAAGGAGAGGAGTCAGACTTGGATGACGATTATGAGGAAGGTGTTTCTGTGAAGGAGGAAGAGGCGGCGGCGGCGGCAGAAGAACAACCGCAGCAGCCGTCACAGGGGGCTTCTGCTGCTCCACGTTCCCGTGGTATTGTTCATGGCTGGGGGGAGGAAGAGGAGTTGCGTGACGTCACTGTGGAAGAGCAAGAGGAGATGGAGAGTACGTCTGGATCCGACTTTGTGCAGATGGCCTCTTTCATGTTGTCCAGCCTGTTGAGGGACCCCCCGTATCAAAAAACTCAAGGCGAATGACCTGTACTGGGTGGCCACACTACTAGACCCTCGGTACAGGCACAAAGTGGCAGACCTGTTACCAACTCAACACAATGCGGAAAGGATACAGCACTTGCAGAACAAGCTGTCAATGATGCTTTACAATGCATTTAAGGGTGATGTGACAGGACAACGCAATAAAGGTACCACTGGCAGTAATCCTCCTCCTCCTCCCCAGTCCATGCAGGCAAGGACAGGACGCTCCAGCGATCTCGGGGTGATGTCGGACATGCGGACATTCTTTAGTCCAACGCCTCGCAGTAGCCCTTCGGGATCCACCCTCCACCAACGCCTGGACCGGCAGGTAGCCGACTACCTGGCCTTTAGTGTGGATGCACACACTGCGACTGCGAGCAGCGACGATGAACCCTTGCTCTACTGGTTGCGCATGCTTGACCTGTGGCCAGAGCTGTCCCAATTTGCCATACAACTTCTCTCTTGCCCTGCCGCAAGCGTCCTGTCAGAAAGGACCTTCAGTGCAGCTGGAGGTATAGTCACTGAGAAGAGAAGTCGCCTAAGTGATGACAGTGTTCAGTACCTGACCTTTATCAAAATGAATGAGGCATGGATCCCTGAGGGCTATTGCACGACTGAAGACTAAGTCAGTCCCCACACACAGCATCTCTGCCTGCAGGCCGCTTGACTGCCTTCTCCGCCGTCACCACCACCAGGGTCCAGGACTCTAGGTGGATTCCAGAATTTTTAAGGCCGCTGCTAGCAGCGGCCGCTATACTAATGTTTCTGGGGCGTGCACATGCCTGCCTAATTTTTCTGGCTGAACTGCAGGCGGCTGCAACAAAAAAACAAAAGGCATGTACATGTGCCCATCCCCCTTCATGATCATTACCTTGCCGCGGTGAAGGGGCTTGCGTATCACAATGAAGAAATGCCCGCCAGCTATATGAGTGTCTTGGGTGGGGGTGGCACACCAAAGATAATAAGGTCATTGTTTCATTGTGGTCAGACCAAATTTGATCAGCTGGACAGTCACTGTTCTGTCATTCAGCTACATCAGCCGGGCGACCATATGGGCTGAAAAGCCACCATCACCTGCACTCCCGTCATGGTGCACACCAGTCCAGCACGGCCGTCACTACACAAACGGCTGTTTGCAGTCACTGCATACCTTTCACTTCATCTGTGACTGCACATTATACCTGGCAGTCAGTGCATAGCTTGCACTTGAATGGATGGCAGACTTGCCCTCCATAATGGATTCCCATTAAAGGCTTTAAAGTTGATTTATTACAATTAGGGCCTCAAAAGGTCCTCCTGAGTCCTGTATTGTTATTTTTGGTCACTACCTCGGGGCGGGCATGCCTGCCTGCTGCCCTCCTTGCCTGGATGTGTGGTGGGAGCCGTTTGTTAGGCTACAACTCCGGACCGGAATCACACCAGGAAGGGTTACCCCGCCATTAGCCATGGTCAGTGGTCACGATGGCAGACTTGACCTCCATAACAAATTCTCGCCGGAGACCAACCTGGTGAATTGCAGTGAAGGCACCATCAGACTTGCTCTCCATAACGGATTCCCATTAAAGGATTTAAAGTTGATTCATTACAATTAGGGCCTCAAAAGGTCCTCCTGAGTCCTGTATTGTTATTTTTGGTCACTACCTCGGGGCGGGCGTGAATGCCTGCCTGCTGCCCTCCTTGCCTGGATGTGTGGTGGTAGCCGTTGCTCAGGCTCCAACTCCGGAACGCAATACTACCATCTACAGTTTTAAACAATTGAAAAATACAACCATCTACAGTTTTAAACAATTGAAAAATACAACCATCTACAGTTTTAAACAACTGAAAAATACAACCATCTACAGTTTCAAACAATTGAAAAAAATGGCAAACTTGCCCTCCATAAAACATTCTTGGCAAATGCTTTCAACTTGGTTTGTCTTCCGCTGGGTCAAGGGTCCATTTGACCACAGATGCCTGGTCTGCAAAGCACGGTCAGGGCAGGTACAGCATGGGTCTCAGCAGGCTCCCATTTCGGGCCGGAATCCAACCTTCATTCCCCGCCCATTACCCATGGTGGCAATGGCAGACTTGCCCGTCTCCATATGATTCTCGTGAAAGGAATGTGGTGTCATCTTTGCCCGCCATAACTGGTTCTCGTTAAAGGATTTAAAGTACATTCATTCAAATACACAGCAGGGCCTCGAAAGTCCTCCTCCTGTATTGTTATTTTCGGTCACTACCTCGGGGCAGGCGTGCATGCCTGCCTGCTGCCTTCCTTGGATGTGTAGTGGTAGCTGTTGCTCAGGCTCCACACCGGATTCAAACCCTCATTCCCAGGCCATTATCTGGGGTCACAAATGGCAGACTTGCCCGTCTCCATATGATTCTCGTGAAAGGAATGTGGTGTCATCTTTGCCCGCCATAACTGGTTCTCGTTAAAGGATTTAAAGTACATTCATTCAAATACACAGCAGGGCCTCGAAAGTCCTCCTCCTGTATTGTTATTTTTGGTCACTACCTCGGAGCGGGCGTGCATGCCTGGCTGCTGTCCTCCTTGGATGTGTAGTGGTAGCCGTTGCTCAGGCTCCACACTGGATTCAAACCCTCATTCCCTGGCCATTACCCGTAGTCACAATGCCAAACTTGCCCGCCTCCATAGGATTCTGATTGTAGCGGTACTGAACAAGTACACAGCAAGTAGAAAATGTAATTTAAAAACAAAACGTAAGCTTTTTAACAATGCCATGGAAAGTTGATAAGGCAGTCACACATTACCTGACATCACTGAGTGAGGAAGAGCAATCTCACAATGTTGCACAGTAGTCCAGCATGGTCGTCACTACACAAACAGCTGGTAACTTGCGGTGCGTTACACAGTTAGTTTGGTGTGTCAGTGTGAAGCAGTACTCTAATTACACTGCATGATTGATGTATACACATGCAAGATGTTTTAAAGCACGTTAGGCCTGCAATTTAGCATTCAATGTGATTTCTGCCCTTAAAGAGACTCCGCAACAAAAATTGCATCCTGTTTTTTATCATCCTACAAGTTCCAAAAGCTATTCTAATGTGTTCTGGCTTACTGCAGCACGTTCTACTATCACCGTCTCTGTAATAAATCAACTTATCTCTCTCTTGTCAGACTTGTCAGCCTGTGTCTGGAAGGCTGCCAAGTTCTTCAGAGTTGTGGTTCTGTGATGCATCTCCCCCCTCCAGGCCCCTCTCTGCACACTGCCTGTGTATTATTTAGATTAGGGCAGCTTCTCTCTTCTCTCTTATCTTTTACAAGCTGGATAAATCCTCCTCTGAGCTGGCTGGGCTTTCACATACTGAGGAATTACATACAGGCAGAGCTGTCTGCACTCTGCAGGAAGAAACAGCCTGACACTTCAGTGGAAGATAGCTGCAGGGGGAAAGAAACACACAAATGATCTCTTGAAATTCAAAAGGAAGGCTGTATACAGCCTGCTTGTGTATGAATGTATTTTCTATGTGTGGACATACTGTACATCAACCTACTTCCTGTTTTGGTGGCCATTTTGTTTGTTTTTAAACAAACTTTTTAAAACTGTTTTTAACCACTTTTATTGCGGCGGGGAGCGGCGAAATTGTGTCAGAGGGTAATAGGAGATGTCCCCTAATGCACTGGTATGTTTACTTTTGTGCGATTTTAACAATACAGATTCTCTTTAAAACACTGTTTTGCGTTCAATCCAGATTTTTCCCCGGGACCTTTGGCGTGTATCCCACTCCGCCATGCCCCCCTCCAGGAGTTAGACCCCTTGAAACATCTTTTCCATCACTTTTGTGGCCAGCATAATTTTTTCTATTTTTCAAAGTTCGCATCCCCATTGAAATCTATTGCGGTTCGCGAACTTTTCCGCGAACCGAACCTTCCGCGGAAGTTCGCGAACCCGGTTCGCGAACCTAAAATCGGAGGTTCGGCCCATCACTAGCCCATACTAGGAAACCACATGGGGTACACATGTATGTAGAGCAGAATGCGCCCGGAGCATCGGAGGACAAACAGAGGCCGCGGACAGGTAATTTATAACATGCACGGTGCACCGGGGGGACAGCACCGGGGGTTTCGTCGCATTCATCGATCGTCCCAAAATTGGACGCTTTTACCACAACACACCCAATCGAGCAAATTGGCCCAACATCTTGCAGCATGCGCATTAGACTTATGTGACCAATTTTGGCCTGAAATTGGGCACATTGTCAGTTGGGCATGTACTTGGCAGCACTGATTTTCATCCGATTCAATGATAATAATCGAATCAGATGGTTGGTCGGCCGCCAAGTCGTCTGATGTATGGCTGCCTTAATGCAATGAGATCTGCAGGGACATCAGAAGTACATAGACAGCACTATCTGACGTTTCCATCCAATCACCGTGGAATCACAATGCATGATTCCTGACACTTTCCCGCAAATGTACAGAAATTCCCGCAAATGCACAAAAATTCGGAGATTGTGTGGAAGAGGCGTAAGGACTGGAGAAAGAGCAGAATATACTTTTAGAATTATGTTTATTTTTAATACAGAATTTCTATACTTAGTTTCTTGCCTACCTCTTCCTGATACACTAAGATGAAAAGTAAGATATTGAGATATTCCAGTACTGGGATTGCATGCTGTATGTGGTGGTGTAATGAGGGATCAGTCAATACAGATTGTTTTCTAATTCAAAAGACCTTTTCAAATAAAGTGTTTTGGTCTCAAGACTTGATGTCCTTGAACGATAATACAATGAAAAGTCTAATAAACCAAGAGCCCATTTTTTTGGAACAACTACAAAAACATACACATTGTAAATCCCATTGCAGACTGAAGTGTGTTGAAAGACACTGGAGCCAATATGACGAAAAGGTTCTTCTTTTAATTTACATTTTAAAAGAAATTTAAACGGCTGGAACTGATCCTTATCCTTTGCTACATAAGCAAAAGCAAGTTTTTAGGGTGGTTCAGGACTTCTTTAAATGGAACTTGTTATGGTCATTATATTCATCTGGTGTTTTCTATTGTGTTTCTTCATAATAAACTAGCTGATGACCCGGCGTTGCCCGGGTATGTATTTGACTGGTGTCGGCTCCACCGACTTTTTCTAACCGTAACACACAAACACTCAATGAGCAAGTTTGTGAGCTTTAGCATCAATAATATGTACTGTATATTCCCATACAAGAAGTAAGAAGCCGGCACCATCTGTTTCTTCTGCTCTTTTATTGCATTAAAGCATAGGCATATTCCAGCAAAAGTAGTGCAACGTTTCAAGGCTACACGCCTCTTTATCAAGCTAAGCTGGGAATGACACTTACATAACAAACATACATGTATTTATACTAATCATGGATGGCAGCAGCCAATAGAATTCAAATACACTCGTACCAATCATAATGGTCCTAGTATTGCGGACCTGATGGGGAACTTTGATGCTGCTAACCTGATAGGATGCTGAGTCTGGGAACCTCCCATCTGGTGTGTCCCTCCTGGCCACCGGCTCGAAACCTCCTTTGTCCGCCTCCCAATGCACGGGCGCCACCTCCTCCGCATATAGCGGACCTGATGGAAGCCCTGCATGTCGTCACGCTATGGGCGGCGCCGTACGGCGCCGCCGCAGCGTGCAGAGGCGGAAACTGCGGGGACGTCGTCGGCAAAGCGCCGGCTGACGTCACCAGATGACACATTGGAGGCCCGGGCCAGCATTTGAACTCCAGTCACCCAATGACCAACTGTAGCAGGTTTGAGGCATCTGCTACTAACAGTGTAAAAATGGCACAATTTATATATTACCTTTGAAAATCATCAGGTGAATTTTGATTGGCTCCACCCACTTCCCTGAATATTAACGACCAGCTAACGCCCATAGGCGTCGGCAGGTCTTAAGTGGTTTACCATGGAAACGGCCGCTTGATCCTGCGGCCTTTCCATGTCAGTTCACGGAGGGTGTCTCCGTGAACAGCCGGAGAGCCGCCGTTCGCGGCTCGCCGGCAAAATGTAAATGCTGTTTACATCATACGGCGCTGCAGCGCAGCAGCGTCGTAAGGCATATCGGCGATCCCTGGCCTCTGATTGGCCGGGGATCACTGGCATATGATAGGCTGAAGCCTATCCTACAATGCGTAGCCCATGGTGGGAGAGGGAGGGACGGGAAGGAAGAGAGCGCCGAAAACGCTGCAGAGGGGGGCTTTGAAGAGCCCCCCCCCCCCCCCCCGCAAAGTGCAGCAAGCCGGCGGCGATCAGACCCCCCAGCAGGACATCCCCCTAGTGGGGAAAAAAGGGGGTAAGTCTGATCGCCCTGGAATAATCCTGATCTGTGCTGCGGGCTGGAGAGTCCACGCAGCACAGATCAGGCAAAACACCTCTGGTCCTTCTCAGTCACCCAATGACCATCTGGGAAAAGTTTGAGAAGCCTGCCATTAACAGTGTAAGAATGCCTGCAGTTTATATTTTTCCAGTGAAATGTGTTTTTGGCCACTTTTTGAACCTGGACACACAGTCACTCAATGACCAAGTTGGTGAGCTTACGGGTCTTTGGCACCAATAAAAACACATCTGATTGGCTGTTTGGGTCTCAGCCCCTTTTCTGAATTTGAACCCAAATGACCCAATAACCAACTGTACCGGGTTTGAGGCTTGTGCCATTAACAGTGCAAGAATAGCAGCAATTTTAATATTCCCATCAACAGGAGAATTTTGATTGGCTTTTTTAGGCTCCACCCACTTTTCTGATTATTAATCCCAGTCACTCAGTAACCAACTATGCAAAGTTTGAGAACCTTGCCATTAACAGTGAAGAAGGGGTGCAGTTTACATTTTCCCAGGGAAATCTGTTTTTGACTCCACCCAGTTATTGTAACCTTGACACACAGTCACTCAATGACCAAGTTTGGGAGCTTTCTGGTTCCTGGCATCAAAATTGTGTGAATGGAAGCAGTTTATCAACCAAAGAAATCTGATTGGCTGTTTGTGGCTCTGCCCCTTTAGTGAATTTGAACCCAAGTCACTTAATGACCGACTGTAGCAGGTTTGAGGCCTCTGCCATTATCAGTGTAAGAATGGCAGCAGTTTCAATATTCCGCTTGAAAATCAATAGGTGAATTTTGATTGGCTGTTGTAGGCTCAACCTACTTTTCTGAATATTAATCCCAGTCACTCAGTGGCCAACTGTGTCAAGTTTGAGAACCATGCCATTAACAGTGTAAGAATGGCTGCAGTTTATATTTTCCCATGTAAAAAGTTAGTTGTTTTTGGCTCCACCCACTTTTTCTAACCTTGACAAACAGTCACTCAATGACCAAGTTTATGAGCTTTGGGGTCGTTGGCATCAATAAGTTGCTTTTTTCCATTGCAATTAAAGAAATTTGATTGGCTGTTTGTGGCCCGCCCCCTTTTCAGAATTTAAACCCCAGTCTCCCAGTGACTGACTGTACTGTTGAGGCATCTGCCATTAAGAGTGTAAGAATGGCAGCAATGTAAATATTTCCCTTGAAAATCAATAGGTGAATTTTGATTGGCTGTTGTAGGCTCCACCCACTTTCCTGAATATTAATCCCAGTCATCCAGTGACCAACTGTGTCAAGTTTGAGAACCCTGCCAATAACAGAATGGCTGAAATCAATCTAACAAATCTGATTGGTTGCTTGTGGCTCCACCCCTTTTAGTTAATGTGGACCCCAGTCAACCAATGACTGACTGTATCAGGTTTGAGGCCTCTGCCATTTACAGTGTAAGAATGGTAGCAATGCAAATATTCCCCCTGCAAAATCAACAGGTAAATTTTGATTGGCTGTTGTAGGCTCCACCCACTTTATAAATATTAATCCCAGTCACTCAGTGGCCAACTGTGTCAAGTTTGGGAACCCTGCCATTAACAGTGTAAAGGCCCATACTCACGAGGGACTTTTGTCGCCTCAACACGCGGCGCGCGCGTGTTGCGGCGACAGGTCGCCCGTGAGTATGGGCCGTCGCACGCGCGCGCACCCCGAACTGTCGCCCGCCGCTCTTGTCGCCATGCGATTGAAAGTTTCAATCGCATGGCAACAGTCGCCGCCGCACCTCCGCCGCAACTGTCGCTAGTCCGCGTGAGTACGCGGACTAGCGACAGCAACCTCCATAGAGGTGAATGAAGCTTCCGGCGGGGGGAGGAGGAACGTCGGCGACAGCTTCCGTCTCGCCGCTGGTCCCTCTTCCGCGTGTGTACGCGGAGGGACCTGGAGAGAAGCTGTCGCCGGCCTGTCGCTAGCACGCTCACGTGTGCTGGCGACAGGCCACTTCTGCAGCCCGTGAGTACGGGCCATAAGAATGGTTGCAGTTTATATTTTCCGATGTAAGAAATGTAGTTGTTGGTGCCGCCCACTTTTTCTAACCTTAAGATACAGTCACTCAATTACCAAGTTTATGAGCTTTGGGGTCCTTGGTATCAATGATTTGTATATTCCCATTAAAATTAATCAAATATGATTGGCTGTTTGTGGCTCAGCCCCTTTCTGAATTTGAACCCCATTCACCCAGCGACCAACTGTACCAGGTTTGAGGCATCTGCTATTAACAGTGTAAGAATGGCAGCAATTTAAATATTCCCCTTGAAAATGAACTGGTGAATTTTGATTGGCTGTTGTAGGCTCCACCCATTTTCCTGAATATTAATCCCAGTCACTAAGTGACTAGAGATGAGCGTAATGACCTAATTACGATTTTGCGAAATTTCGTGTAATTAGTGTAATTACGATTATGGCCGTAAGTACATAATCGTAAAGAAGAAGGATTTCGCGAAATTTCGCGTAAGCGTAATTTTCGCGTAATTTTCGCATTACAGTCGTATCATGCCGTAATTTCGCATTAAACGCTACCGTAATTTCGCGTTAAACCGTAACGCTCCGTATAATATAAAAAAGCCGCCGACTTTAAGGGTTAATAGCAAAGCCCCCTTAAATGCTAAGAGCCTCAAATTTGGAGAATATATTAAGGAGATCAGGAGGAATAAGAGGAAATTTTTTTTTTTCAAAAAGACCTTATAGTTTTTGAGAAAATCGATGTTAAAGTTTCAAAGGAAAAATGTAAACATTTAAAAACCCGCCGACTTTAACGGTTAATAGCAAAGCCTGCTTAAAGTTTAGGAACACCAAATTCCCAGGGTATATTAAGGGGATCAGTGGGAATAAGAGGAAAAATTTTTTTTTCAAAAAGACCTTATAGTTTTTGAGAAAATCGATTTTTAAGTTTCAAGGGCGAAAATGTCTTTTAAATGCGGAAAATGTCAGGTTTTTTTGCACAGGTAACAATAGTGTATTATTTTCATAGATTCCCCCAAGTGGGAAGAGTTTTACTTACTTCGTTCTGAGTGTGGGAAATATAAAAAAAAACGACGTGGGGTCCCCCCTCCCAGACCTCTTTAACCCCTTGTCCCCCATGCAGGCTGGGATAGCCAGAATGTGGAGCACCGGCCGCGTGGGGCTCCGCACCCTGACTATACCAGCCCGCATGGTCCATGGATTGGGGGGTCTCGGAAGGGGAGGGGCAGCCAAGCTTTCCCCTCCCCCTCCGAGCCCTTGTCCAATCCAAGGACAAGGGGCTCTTCTCCACCTCCGATGGGCGGTGGAGGTGGAGGCCGCGATTTCCTGGGGGGGAGGTTCATGGTGGAATCTGGGAGTCCCCTTTAAAAAGGGGTCCCCCAGATGCCCACCCCCCCTCCCAGGAGAAATGAGTATAGAGGTACTTGTACCCCATACCCATTTCCTTTAAGAGTTAAAGTAAATAAACACACAGACACTTAGAAAAAGTATTTTAATTGAACAAAAAACATAACCACGAAAAAAGTCCTTTAATATTCTTAATTAACCATTAATACTTACCTGTCCCTTTAAATAAATGATCCCTCGCAATATCCTCGGAAATGTTCCATCAGTTACAATGTAACAAAGTTATTAGAATGTAACAACTTTGTTACATTGTAACTACGCCGCACCCGACGCCACTCGCCGCTCAGCCGCCGCATACGCGTCCGTGCAGGACGCTAAGTCCCCGCAGCTCCCACTGTCCACCCCGCCCACATCTGTCACCCACATGTCACCCACATGTGGGTGACATGTGGGTGACATGTGGGAGAGGCGGGGAGGGCAGCGGAGCCGGCGGGGACTTAGCGTCCTGCACGGACCCGACAGAGCTCTGAGCTATATAGCTCAGAGCTCTGAGAAGCATCTTTGTATTTGGGCTCCAAGGAGCCCCATTGGTCCTTAGCAGACCAATGGGGTTCCTTCAAATCAGAAGGAACCCCATTGGTCTGCTAAGGACCAATGGGGCTCCTTGGAGCCCAAATACAAAGATGCTTTCGAGAGCTCTGAGCTATAGCTCAGAGCTCTGTCGGGTCCTGCAGCACAGACGCGGCGGCGGCGGCGGCGGTGAGTGACGTCGGGTGCGGCGTAGTTACAATGTAACAAAGTTGTTACATTGTAATAACTTTGTTACATTGTAACTGATAGAACATTTCCGAGGATATTGCGTGGGATCATTTATTTAAAGGGACAGGTAAGTATTAATGGTTAATTAAGAATATTAAAGGACTTTTTTCGTGGTTATGTTTTTTGTTCAATTAAAATACTTTTTCTATGTGTTTGTGTGTTTATTTACTTTTAACTCTTAAAGGAAATGGGTAAGGGGTACAAGTACCTCTATACTCATTTCTCCTGGAAGGGGGGGTGGGCATCTGGGGGACCCCTTTTTAAAGGGGACTCCCAGATTCCACCATGAACCCCCCACCCAGGAAATCGCGGCCTCCACCGCCCATCGGAGGTGGAGAAGAGCCCCTTGTCCTTGGATTGGACAAGGGCTCGGAGGGGGAGGGGAAAGCTTGGCTGCCCCTCCCCTTCCGAGACCCCCCAATCCATGGACCATGCGGGCTGGTATAGTCAGGGTGCTGAGCCCCACGCGGCCGGTGCTCCGCATTCTGGCTATCCCAGCCTGCATGGGGGACAAGGGGTTAAAGAGGTCTGGGAGGGGGGACCCCACGTCGTTTTTTTTTTATATTTCCCACACTCAGAACGAAGTAAGTAAAACTCTTCCCATTTGGGGGAATATATGAAAATAATACACTATTGTTACCTGTGCAAAAAAAACTGACATTTTCCGCATTTAAAAGACATTTTTGCCCTTGAAACTTAAAAATCGATTTTCTCAAAAACTATAAGGTCTTTTTGAAAAAAAAATGTTTCCTCTTATTCCCACTGATCCCCTTAATATACCCTAGGAATTTGGTGTTCCTAAACTTTAAGCAGGCTTTGCTATTAACCGTTAAAGTCGGCGGGTTTTTAAATGTATACATTTTTACTTTGAAACTTTAACATCGATTTTCTCAAAAACTATAAGGTATTTTTGAAAACAATTTTTTTCCTCTTATTCCTCCTGATCTCCTTAATATATTCTCCAAATTTGAGGCTCTTAGCATTTAAGGGGGCTTTGCTATTAACCCTTAAAGTCGGCGGCTTTTTTATATTATACGGAGCGTTACGGTTTAACGCGAAATTACAGTAGCGTTTAATGCGAAATTACGGCATGAACGAAACGCGAAATTTCGCGTTGAAAATTACGCTTACGGTATTTTCAATTACGATTTTAATGGCAATTTTGCTACGCTAATTTCGCATCGTAATCGCAAATTTCGCATGCGTAATTATAGTAATGCGAAATTACGAAAATTTCAGCTCAACTCTATAAGTGACCAACTGTGCAAAGTTTAAGAAGCCTGCCATTAACAGTGTACGAATGGCTTCAGGTTATATTTGACAAAGGAAATTTGGTTTTGGCTCCGCCCACTTTTTTAACCTTGACACACAGTCACTCAAAAACCAAGTTTGTGAGCTTTCAGGTTCCTGGTATAAAAAATGTGTGAATGGAAGCAGTTTATCCAGCAAAGAAATCTGATTGGCTGTTTGTGGCCTTGCCCCTTTAGTGAATTTGGACCCCAGTCACCTAATGAACGACTGTAGCAGGTTTGAGGCCTCTGCCATTATCAGTGTAAGAATGGCAGCAGTTTCAATATTCCGCTTGAAAATCAATAGGTGAATTTTGATTGGCTGTTGTAGGCTCAACCTACTTTTCTGAATATTAATCCCAGTCACCCAGTGGCCAACTGTGTCAAGTTTGAGAACCATGCCAATAACAGTGTAAGAATGGCTGCAGTTTATATTTTCCCATGTAAAAAGTTAGTTGTTTTTGGCTCCACCCACTTTTTCTAACCTTGACAAACAGTCACTCAATGACCAAGTTTATGAGCTTTGGGGTTGTTGGCATCAATAAGTTGCTTTTTTCCATTGCAATTAAAGAAATTTGATTGGCTGTTTGTGGCCCGCCCCCTTTTCAGAATTTGAACCCCAGTCTTCCAGTGACTGACTGTACCAGAATTGAGGCATCTGCCATTAAGAGTGTAAGAATGGCAGCAATGTAAATATTTCCCTTGAAAATCAATAGGTGAATTTTGATTGGCTGTTGTAGGCTCCACCCACTTTCCCGAATATTAATCCCAGTCATCCAGTGACCAACTGTGTCAAGTTTGAGAACCCTGCCAGTAACAGAATGGCTGAAATCAATCTAACAAATCTGATTGGTTGCTTGTGGCTCCACCCCTTTTAGTTAATATGGACCCCAGTCACCCAATGGCTGACTGTATCAGGTTTGAGGCCTCTGCCATTTACAGTGTAAGAATGGTAGCAATGCAAATATTCCCCCTGCAAAATCAACAGGTAAATTTTGATTGGCTGTTGTAGGCTCCACCCACTTTATAAATATTAATCCCAGTCACTCAGTGGCCAACTGTGTCAAGTTTGGGAACCCTGCCATTAACAGTGTAAGAATGGTTGCAGTTTATTTTTTCCGATGTAAAAAATGTAGTTGTTGGTGCCGCCCACTTTTTCTAACCTTAAGATACAGTCACTCAATTACCAAGTTTATGAGCTTTGGGGTCCTTGGTATCAATGATTTGTATATTCCCATTAAAATTAATCAAATATGATTGGCTGTTTGTGGCTCAGCCTCTTTCTGAATTTGAACCCCATTCACCCAGCGACCAACTGTACCAGGTTTGAGGCATCTGCTATTAACAGTGTTAGGCCTCGTTCACATCTGCTGCGCTGAAAAACGTGTTAAAGCGCATGGTAAAAAACGCATGCGCTTGTGCGCGCTTTAGTCCGCGTTTCTATGCGTTGCGCTGCGCTTCTTTAAAGCACGTTTTGCTTACTGTAGCAGCAGCAGTTGTCAATAAAACTTTGTTTTTGTATGTAAATGTATTTTTTTCTCCAATTAGGGGTAAAAAACGCATGCGCTTCTATGCGCTAAAAAAGCGGACCCATTCACTTGCATTGCTGTGCGCTTTACAGCTCAGCGCACAGAAATGCATGCAACACTACGTTTCTGTAACGCTGCTCAGCGCAGCGCATAGATGTGAACCAGCTACATTTAGTTACATGGAAAAATGAATACCTTGCTGATCGCACAGGGCAGTGCGCTGTGGAAAGCGCACAGAAACGGCCCTGATGTGAACGAGGCCTAAGAATGGCAGCAATTTAAATATTCCCCTTGAAAATCAACTGTTGAATTTTGATTGGCTGTTGTAGGCTCCACCCATTTTCCTGAATATTAATCCCAGTCACTGAGTGACCAACTGTGCAAAGTTTAAGAAGCCTGCCATTAACAGTGTACGAATGACTTCAGGTTATATTTGACAAATGAAATTTGTTTTTGGCTCCGCCCACTTTTTTAACCTTGACACACAGTCACTCAAAAACCAAGTTTGTGAGCTTTCAGGTTCCTGGTATAAAAAAAATGTGTGAATGGAAGCAGTTTATCCTGCAAAGAAATCTGATTGACTGTTTGTGGCCCTGCCCCTTTAGTGAATTTGGACCCCAGTCACCCAATGACTAAGGCTAATTTCACACCAGGACGTTGCGTTAGAGGGGGCGTTAAGGTCGCATAACGTCCCCCTAACTCAACGCCTGGTGGTGCTGGATCTGGACGTCAGAGTGAGCCGCATTGTGCAGCTCACTCTGGCGTCAGTGATGCCGTGATGCGTATTCTTGTGCGCATGCGGCATCACGTGGTCCCGCCGGCCAATCGCCGCACAGAGCGGCTGCTCCAGGAAGTAAACACTGCACGTCATAACGTGCAGTGAATATTAATTAGCCATGTGCCTGGCCGCTCTCCGCTCCTCCCCAACATTACTGAGCATGTGCAAGCAGTCTAACGCGGCTCAGCCGCGTCCAAAGTACTGCATGCAGTACGTTGTCTTGTGACGCAGCGTTACAATGTAACGCAACGTCCGCACTGTGAACAGCCCCATTGATTTTTCATTACTGTGCGGTGGGCTGCGTTACAGGCTGCTCTAACGTGCGCCTGTAACGTCCCACTGTGAAACCAGCCTAACTGTAGTAAGTTTGAAGCCTCTGCCATAAACAGTGTAAGAATGGCAGCAGTTTCAATATTCTGCTTGAAAATCAATAGGTGAATTTTGATTGGCTGTTGTAGGCTCCACCCACTTTCCTGAATCTTAATGTCATTCACCCAGTAACCAAGTGTGCCAAGTTTGGGAACCCTGCGATTTACAGTCTAAAAATGGCTGCAGTTTACATTTTCCCATTAAAAATGAATGGCTGAAATTTGATTGGCTGTTTTATGCTCCTCCCACTTTTCCTGGATTTGTAACCTCGGTCACCAAGTGACCAACTGTGCCAAGTGTGGGGACTCTGGCTTGATTACTGTGAGAATGGCAGCCTTTTACATTTTTCCCATTGACATAAATGGGTGAAATCTGATTGGCTGTTTGTAGCTCCACCCAGGTGTGCAGGGGGGATGCGAGACCCCCAGAACATATCATCCCAGGTAGTAAAGTATCTGTATACCAAGTTTCGTTTAAATCGGTTAAGCTGTTTTCGCGTGATCGCGGCACATACTGTACATACATACACACATACATACAGTGGCTTGCAAAAGTATTCGGCCCCCTTGAAGTTTTTCACATTTTGTCATATTACTGCCCAGGGGCGGACTGACAACTCATGGGGCCCCCGGGCAATAGGAGATTATGGGGCCCCCATACCAGTGTTTCCCACCTTTCACGTTATATTTTTACAGACTAAGATATAATAATTTATTGACAACAGTAAATATGTTATATTGTACACTGACAAAAACCCCTGCGCCGCGTGTAGCGTGCCAAAAAATGGGTGTGGTCACGCAACAGAATGTAGGCGTGGTCATGGGTGGGGCAAAATATACATGACCTTAGCAGTGGTGTAAAAGGTCTGCCGGGGAAGTTTGAACTCTGCCATAGTGTTTCCCCCCAAAATACATGTAATCTGACAGCATTTCACCAAAAATCCATGCAATTTGGCAGAGGTTCCTCCAAAATACAGATAATATGGCAGTCGTTCCCCCAAAATAGACGTTATCTGGCAGCAGCGGTTCCCCCAAATACACATAATTTGGCAGCGGATCACCAAAAATACATGTAGCAGCAGTGGTTCCCCCAAAATATACAGAATCTGGAAGCAGCAGTTCCCCCATTATACACAATCTGGCAGCGGTTCCCCAAAAATACACATAATCTGGCAGCTGTTTCTCAAAGTACACTTAATCTGGCAGCAGCAGTTTCCCAAAAATAGTTAATCTGGCAGCAGTTCCCCCAAAATAGGTGCCCCCAGTATAGGTAACCAGGTCAAAAGGTATCCCCAGTGGAAGTATCCAGGTCTATAGGTTTTCCCAGTGCAGGTATCCAGGTCTATAGGTGTCCCCAGTATAAGTAGCCTAATCTACAGGTGTCCCCAGAATAGATAACCAGGTCTATAGATGTCCCCATTTAAGATAGCCAGGTCTATAGATGTCCCCAGTTAAGATAGCTAGGTCTATAAGTTTCCCCAGTATAGGTAGCCAGGTCTACAGGTGTCTCCAGAATAGGTAGCCAGGCCTATAGGTGTCCCCAGTACAGATAGCCAGGTCTATAGGTGTCTCCTGTATAGATAGCCAGGTCTTTAGGTGTCCCCAGTATATGTAGCCAGGTGTATAGGTGTCCCCAGTATAGCCAGGTCTATAGGTGTCCCCAGTATAGCCAGGTCTATAGGTGTCCCCAGTATATACAGTCAGGTCTATAGGTGCCCCCAGTATATACAGCCAGGTCTATAGGTGCCCCCAGTATATGTAGCTAGGTCTATAAGAGCCCCCAGTATATGTAGTCAGGTGTATAAGTGCCCCCAGTATATGCAGCCAGGTGTATAGGTGCCCCAGTATATGCAGCCAGGTGTATAGGTCTCCCCAGTATATGCAGCCAGGTGTATAGGTGCCCCCAGTATATGCAGCCAGATATATAGGTGCCCCCAGTATATGCAGCCAGGTATATAGGTGCCCCCAGTATATGCAGCCAGGTATATAGGTGCCCCCAGTATATGCAGCCAGGTGTATAGGTGCCCCCAGTATATGTAGCCAGGTGTATAGGTCTCCCCAGTATATGCAGCCAGGTGTATAGGTGCCCCCAGTATATGCAGCCAGGTGTATAGGTGCCCCCAGTATATGTAGCTAGGTCTATAAGTGCCCCTAGTATATGTAGTCAGGTGTATAGGTCTCCCCAGTATATGCAGCCAGGTGTATAGGTGCCCCCAGTATATGCAGCCAGGTGTATAGGTCTCCCCAGTATAGCCAGGTGTATAGGTCTCCCCAGTATATGCAGCCAGGTATATAGGTGCCCCCAGTATAGCCAGGTATATAGGTGCCCCCAGTATATGCAGCCAGGTGTATAGGTGCCCCCAGTATATGTAGCCAGGTGTATAGGTCTCCCCAGTATATGCAGTCAGGTATATAGGTGCCCCCAGTATAGCCAGGTATATAGGTCTCCCCAGTATATGCAACCAGGTGTATAGGTGCCCCCAGTATATGTAGCCAGGTGTATAGGTCTCCCCAGTATATGCAGTCAGGTATATAGGTGCCCCCAGTATAGCCAGGTATATAGGTCTCCCCAGTATATGCAACCAGGTGTATAGGTGCCCCCAGTATATGTAGCCAGGTGTATAGGTCTCCCCAGTATATGCAGCCATGTGTATAGGTGCCCCCAGTATATGCAGCCAGGTGTATAGGTGCCCCCAGTATATGTAGCTAGGTCTATAAGTGCCCCCAGTATATGTAGTCAGGTGTATAGGTGCCCCCAGTATATGCAGCCAGGTGTATAGGTGCCCCCAGTATAGCCAGGTCTGTAAGTGCCCCCAGTATATGCAGCCAGGCTTGTAGTTTCTTCAGGAGGGGAGACAGCCAGTGAAGGAGGGCGATTTGCATAGCAGCGGAGAAGGGGGAAGTTTCTCCCCCCCCCCCCTCTCACCTTGGGCCGCCCCTTCCTGGCTCTCCCCTCCGTAATCTGCAAAGTGCAAACAGCTGGAAGCGGCTGACAGCGGGCGGAAACTTACCGCTGTTCAGCCACCGGAGGGAGCGCTGATCTGTGAGCCGCTAGTCTGGGCTTCTCAAGCCCACACTAGCTGCACACAGATCTGCGATCCCTCCAATGGCTGAACAGCGGTAAATCTCCACCCGCTGTCAGCCGCTTCCAGCTGTTTACTTTGCACTATGCAGATTACGGAGGGGAGAGCCAGGAAGGGGGGCCCCAAGGTGAGAGAAGGGGGGGGAAACTTCCCCCCTTCTCCGCTGCTATGCCCATCGCCCTCCTTCACTGGCTGTCTCCCCTCCTGCTCAGGGTTCTCTTGCGGGTGGCGGGCCCCCCCTGACCACGGGCCCTCGGTCCGTGCCCGAGTGCCCTAATGGTCAGTCCGCCCCTGTTACTGCCACAAGCATGAATCAATTTTATTGGAATTTCACATGAAAGACCAATACAAAGTGGTGTACACGTGAGAAGTGGAAGGAAAATTATACATGTTTCCAACCATTTTTTACAAACAAATAACTGCAAAATGGGGTGTGTGTAATTATTCAGCCCCCTTTGGTCTGAGTGCAGTCAGTTGCCCATAGACATTGCCTGATGAGTGCTAATGACTAAATATAGTGCACCTGTGTGTAATCTAATGTCAGTACAAATACAGCTGCTCTGTGACGGCCTCAGAAGTTGTCTAAGAGAATATTGGGAGCAGCAACACCATGAAGTCCAAAGAACACACCAGACAGGTCAGGGATAAAGTTATTGAGAAATTGAAAGCAGGCTTGGGCTACAAAAAGATTTCCAAAGCCTTGAACATCCCACAGAGCACTGTTCAAGCGATCATTCAGAAATGGGAGGAGTATGGCACAACTGTAAACCTACCAAGACAAGGCCGTCCACCTAAACTCACAGGCCAAACAAGGAGAGCGCTGATCAGAAATGCAATCAAGAGGCCCATGGTGACTCTGGACGAGCTGCAGAGATCGACAGCTCAGGTGAGGGAATCTGTCCATAGGACAACTATTAGTCATGCACTGCACAAAGTTGGCCTTTATGGAAGAGTGGCAAGAAAGCCATTGTTAACAGAAAATCATAAGAAGTCCTGTTTGCAGTTTGCCTAAAGCCATGTGGGGGACACAGCAAGCATGTGGAAGAAGGTGCTCTGTTCAGATGAGACCAAAATGGAACTTTTTGGCCAAAATGCAAAACGCTATGTGTGGCGGAAAACTAACACTGCACATCACGCTAAACACACCATCCCCACGGTCAAATATGGTGGTGGCAGCATCATGCTCTGGGGGTGCTTCTCTTCAGCAGGGACAGGGAAGCTGGTCAAAGTTGATGGGAAGATGGATGGAGCCAAATACAGGGCAATCTTGGAAGAAAACATCTTGGAGTCTGCAAAAGACTTGAGACTGGGGCGGAGGTTCACCTTCCAGCAGGACAACATAAAGCCAGGGCAACAATGGAATGGTTTAAAACAAAACATATCCATGTGTAAGAATGGCCCAGCCAAAGTCTAGATCTAAATCCAATCGAGAATCTGTGGCAAGATATGAAAACTGCTGTTCACAAACGCTGTCCATCTAATCAGACTGAGCTGGAGCTGTTTTGCAAAGAAGAATGGGCAAGGATTTCAGTCTCTAGATTTGCAAAGCTGGTAGAGACATACCCTAAAAGACTGGCAGCTGTAATTGCAGCAAAAGGTGGTTCTACCAAGTATTGGCTCAGGGGGCTGAATAATTACGCACACCCCACTTTGCAGTTATTGATTTGTAAAAAATGTTTGGAATCATGTATGATTTTCGTTCCACTTCTCACGTGTACACCACTTTGTATTGGTCTTTCACGTGGAATTCCAATAAAATTGATTCATGTTTGTGGCAAGAATGTGACAAAATGTGGAAAACTTCAAGGGGTCCAAATACTTTTGCAAGCCACTATACATACACACATACACACATACATACACACATACACACATACATACACACATACATCCAATTTTATATATATATATATAGATGATATGCAACAGATTTGAGTAGAAGATTTGAACTGTAATATACACTGTCTATAAGGATAGCTTACCAGTGTACTGATTCACCAATAAACACTTTAGTAAAAAGTCAGTTTTATTTAAAGACTTTTTTTGACTCCTTACAAGTCTACAAATTATTGTTATTATTATTGATTTATATAGCGCCAACATCTTCTGTGGCGCTGTACAACAGCATACAGGGTATAACAATACAAAATAAACACTACAACAGTTAACACAAGACAGTGGTGGATTACCGCTGATGCAGTGAACAAATCAACACAGGGGTGGGAGATATGCAAACACATTACACAGCATTGAGAGACAAAAGGTGAAGAAAGCCCTGGCCAAAAGGCCTTACAGTCTAAGGGAGAGAGAACTTTGAATGGGATTAACATTTTTCTAATTTACACCCTAGACATTTTTAAAATACTTTGACTCTAGTATTAGCAATTTACCTTTTCAGACCTTAAAGCCCCATCTACACGATGGGACATTGCAGCGATCCGGCGGCTCGATTAGCCGCCGGATCGCCTCTTCCGCGTGCCCGCCGCGTCCCCGCTCGCCGCGCGTGCGCCGGCATCAATACCCGCTCGATTCCCGCTCGTCCCCACGCCGCGCCGCTTATCTTCCGCTCGATTCCCTTGCCATTGTCCCCTAGCGGGGAGTGAGCAGGGAATCGGCGGAAGCAAGATCCGTCCTGTCGGATCTTATCAATCGAGCCGCATCAGCGTCTCGATTGATAAGGAGCATCGCGGCCGCATGTACGCGTGTAGATGCGGCTTAAAAGTTTAAAATATAAACAGGGTGCATTTTTCTCTGTTTTCCCTCTGTCCTGTGCAACACATGTGTGATCCAGTGGTGTGAGGAGCTGTGATGCTTGCTTATGGCCTAGACATACTGATAATGAGACATACTGCTTGGGTACATAGGTGTGGACTATTAAAATAGTTGCTGTAACAAATAACCTTGCATACCGGTATTTTTAAATTATTCCCAATGCATGGTCCCTTCTGTAACCTGTACATTTATTAAAGGCGCATGGTAAAAAAAAGAGCACATTATAATGCCGATAGTAGAATATCAGTAATTTTACCAATATTCTAATATCCCCCTTAACTGATAGTAAAATATCAATAACTATACCAATGTTCTACTATCACTTTTAACAACCGAATTCTGAACCTTCCCCTACTAAACACCTAGCACTAACCTGGTTTACCTACTCTTAAAACTAAGCTCCCCCTGTACATGCCTAAAACTAACTCAATAACTCTGCGCCGCTAAATTATGATGACACGGTGCCTATGTGAAAACACGGTGCCTAAATTACCCCTTCAGCGCTCAGCTATATTATATCCAAGTTCATATTTCCGCTCCACGCAATAGCTGAGGTTTGCTGTACTAAAGGGAAACTCCTACACCCAAATTACACATTGGGCAACGCTATAGCTGCTAATTACATAGCCTATGATGGCGCCCAAAATACTGGCCATGCCTTTTGCCCTTTTTACCTGCTTCACCTATAACCCATTGGGACTATGCCCACTTTTCACAGTAGTGTGCAACTCACGCTACTCATTTCATGTTTTAACCAGTTCTGTTTTTTCTGTTATGCCTAATAACTGACGTCTCTACAGATAAGTCCTAGAGCATATCTGTTATGCTGGCCACACCCTGGGAGGGGGGGGGGGGAAGGAGTCTGCCCATGTTTGCTGTGGGGAGCGAGGGAGGGGTACAATGCTGGAAACACTTGCTATTGGTGAGGAGGGGTGTGGATGCGACATCTTTGTTAAGAGTTGAATAGGGGGATGTTAAGGTGATCATCACGTGGCCCTGGTGGCATCTGTACTCCATTATCAGCTCATCACAAAGCAGCCATTGACCACCCCGTAGACTTTGGATTCGACAATACTATGCCTGAAGCCAATCATTTTCGATGCAAAACAAATTCATTTTTTACATAGCCTTGCACCACCCTCCTTCCCTCCTTTAGCCTGAAGCTTGGTGTCACCCCTTCTGGTGGTGACTAGTGTGGTCTACACCTACCACACCCCTGTAGTGATGCTACTGTACAGAGTTACATCCACCAGAGCTCAGGGAGAGACTCATTTACTGGGAAATCTGCACAGACCTCTCCATAAGCCTGCCTGCATTTGACTTCCCTCTGTAGCATACAGTTAGGTAAACTTTACAAAGAAAGTTATAACGATCACCTGCCCACATACACTGTTTACATTACAAGTGAATCATACAGCAAGAACATTGTCTTCTGAAAGTCCCTAACCTTAAAAGGATTATAGTGTGTCTATTCTAAGTATCACTTCTATTCACTCGATTCAACCATCCTGGTTGCTTTCACTGGCTCTGAAAGGATGACTTCAAATGTATGTCTTTGTACGTATTGTGTCTTTCTAAGTTTTATCATGATTATGATGATCACATCCTAACTTACAGTCTGACCTTTCAAATATTTCCATGTTATAGAAGCTTCATAGCAAACAAATGAGATTTATTAAATAAATAAGAATGTGTATTGTTTAACCTGGAGAAATTGTGCCCCAGGATGCCTACATGGCGTGACGTGTGACCAGTGACAAGCCGCACGTCTCAGAGCAGGCTAGCAGGAAATAAAGTGGAATAAAGGAAGGAGACATTTCATGCACTGGGTTGTTAAATGTACCCGTGTAAAAATAATAAAACATGTATGTCTAAGGCATCTTTTCACATTATATAGTGTTAACAGTTTCTGTTTGTTTAAGGCTGGTTTCACAGTGGGACGTTACAGGCGCACGTTAGAGCAGCCTGTAACGCACCCCACCGCAGAGCAATGAAATATCAATGGGCTGTTCACAGTGCCCACGTTGCGTTACATAATAACGCAGCGCCACCAGACAACGTACTGCATGCAGTACTTTCTAAGCGACAGAGCCGCGTTAGACTGCTTGCACATGCTCAGTAACATTGGGGAGGAGCGGAGAGCGGCCAGGCACATGGCTAATTAATATTCGCTGCACTCAGTGACGTGCAGTGTTTACTTCCTGGAGCGGCCGTTCTGTGCAGCGATTGGCCGGCGGGACCACGTGATGCCGCATGCGCACAAGAGTACGCATCACAGACGCCAGAGTGAGCTGCACAACGCGGCTCACTCTGACGTCCAAAGCAGGGAGCACCAGGCGTTGCGTTAGGGGCACGTTATGCGACCATAACGTCCCCTAAAACGCAACGTCCTGGTGTGAAACCAGCCTTACACTTTAAAAATGAACCTGAAAACATTTCTTAGTTACACCTGATACAAATCCTGCAGTGTCTACTTCCTGTTTTCATGGAAGCAGACATAAGGTTACCATCCTGTTTTTCAAATGAACTGCTCTGCCGAGGCAGCCAGCTGACACAGCTGAGAGTTCAAATTACACTTGTGATTAATCACAGATGAGAGGGAATAAGAAAGGCTTAAAGTGACCCTGAAGCAAAAAAAAACTGTATGGCATAATGAATTGTATGCATAGTACAAATAATTATTAGAACATTAATAGCAAAGAAAAGAGTTTCATATTTTTGTTTTCAGTTACCATATTTTTCGGACCATAAGATGCTCCGGACCATAAGACGCACCCAGGTTTAGAGGGGAAAAAACAGGAAAAAATAATACTAAACCTGGTGCGTCCATGGTGCAGGGGGAGTACATTTGTAATCGACGCCGGTAGACTTGGGCGCAGGATACAGGGGTATATGGCTGGTCCTGCTTCTGCACAAGTCCGGGCCGATTTAATTACTATTCCCCCTCCAGGCCGCCATGGATAGTGGGGGAATGAAATAATTCGGCTTCCAGCGATTGCTGGAGGCTGAATTATTATGTTTTTAAGCAACCTCGGCTCCGTCTTCTGACGGAGCCGACGTTACTCACTGAGCGCTGCAATAGGAATGATTCCTATTGAAGTTTATGGAGGCGCCAGCTGCGCCCAAATCTAGCAGCGCTGAAAAGCACTGCTCCGTGCAGGGGTGCCTTGTGTAACTTCTCCCCTCCTTAATTAAGATGTCCCCCTTGCACCTCTTGTGTCATTTGTGCCCTCCTCCTCCTCCTTGTGTCATCCTCTGCCCCCCAGAGTCCTCTTAAATGCCCCCCTATCCTCAGGTGCTTCCTGTGTCCTCTAAAATGCCACCCTGTGTGCTCTTTGGTACCCTTTGTGTCCATTAAAGTCCCCCCTGTGCGCTCTTAGTGTCCTTAAAAGTGCCCCCCCCCCCCGTGTTTTCTAAAGTGCCCCCCCCCATGTGCTCTTAGATGTCCCTATGTCCTTTAAAGTGCCCCATGTGCTTTTAGGTGCCCCCCCCCCCCCCCCATTACTGCTGTCTTCCTTATTCCCCATCTCTCTAAATGGCATCTGTGTGGGCAGTGTGCAGGATGCCTGCAGGATCGTATTACCCCGTGTCCCCGGTGGCTGTCCCATCCCTCTAGACTTGTCGGTCCTGCCTCCCCCGTCCGCCTCTTCCTTCGGGTTCAAGCCGCCGCGTCAAAGTCTGTTTCCTTTCACATCCGCATTGGTGACGTATGCGTAAGTGAAGGGAAACAGACTGACAGCTTGATGGACCCCGCGGCAGCTTGAACATGAAGAATTACCGCTGGTTATCATTGCACTGTGGCGTTCATCGGTAAGCCACAGACTGCACCCTCGCCATAGATGCTTTAGTGAGACGGAAAAGAAGAGGACGGGACAGAGGCGGACGGGGGGAGGCAGGGCCGACAAGTCTAGAGCGATGGGACAGCCGCGGGGATGGGACAGCCGCCGGGGACACAGCGTATTACGAACCTGTAGGCATCCTGCACACTGCCCCCACAGATGCCGATAGAAAGATAGGGAAAGGAAAAGACAGCTGCAGGGATACAGAGGCGGCATCACTGAGGAAATTCCAAATGGGGGACACCCGGTGCCAGGCAGCATTCGGAACATAAGACGCAGGCACTTTCTACCCCCATGTATGTAGCTTTTTTTCTAACATTGCATCATTCTGTCATATCTTCAATTTACAAACCATACTCTGTATTTTAAACTATGAAACAGAGCAGAGCTAACGACCCTTTGAACCTCCCTGCAGTAAAACCTTGTCTGCAGCTTTGTCTCTTTGTATCTTTGATGTATAAGTGCTTCAGAAAACAGCACTGTAGCCGAGTTGGATCGAAGAGCTCATGGAAGGTCTTCTACATAGATAATAAGTGAAGTTTCTTAAAGTGAACCTCCAAACTAAAAATCTACTCAGTAGCACTGAAAAGGCTTAGTGTTTCTTTAACAGTTTCACAGCTTTAGAACTTTGTTTTTCTTACCCAAGCCTCACTTTTAGCTGCACAGAAGAAAACTGCCTGGGCATTTTTTCCCCTGATGCTGTGCAAAGCATGATGGGATTTCTGATTTCTGATGACTTCTGCTGTTTTGGCGCAAATTTGTTTTTTGTTATTTTGAATTTAAGATTTGAAGCCTAGCACACGCAGCTGGGAGGGGTAATTCAGGACACAGGACAGTTGGAACTGTGTCTCATGCTCACTGTCACCTCCTTTCAACCAAAATATGGTTGCCCCATGAAAAAGATGGCTGCCCCCATGAAATCACAAATATTTGCCTGTTCTTTTAAAACAGGGTGGGTAAGAGAATATATTAACATAACTAATGTAACTTAATGACAGTATGTTTGTTTAGGCTGAAGTTCCCCTTTTCTTTGCTACTAATGTTCTATTTCTCAGCTGTACTACTCATACAATTCATTACCTCATAAGGTTATTTTCACTTCAGATTCCATTGAACTCTCTAAATACATACAGGGTGCATTTCTCTATATTTTCCTTCTGTCCTGTGCAAGAGTTCAGGTCCAATTAAAATGTATGAGGTATTGTTCAAGGTCAAATACTGCCGTGACACCAGATGCCTGCTAGATATATAGACCAACTTTTAGCCCCTTCCTTTCCCCAGCAATGCAGTTCAGCCTTTCATCAGAGTGCTGGAAAATCTCTCCCAACTTGTCATATGAGTACTGAATATGGCAGTTGTGATGCAAGTCCAACTGCTGACAGTAGAAAAGATAATACTTTGTTTTCTGGTACCCATACATGGTACAATAAAAACGTTCAATTCTCCCTTTTTTTTCCGACCGAAACGATCAAATCTAATGAAAGTTGAAAAGAATCTTTTTTTTCAATCAAGACGATTATCCCGTTTTTTCGATAAAAATCAGATCGGACATGTTGGAAAATCTTTATATTCGATCTAATGGAATAATTGAACTAAATTATCTAATCAAATGTATGGGCACCTTAAGACGGACCTCAAGCATAAAAGTAAAATCCACATTGTCAGCACGGGCAACAGAAGTTACAGTAGAACATTTCATTGACCATCCACAGTTATAACAGAGTAGCAAATTACAGATTCTGTTTAGCCATGCACCATACTGCCATTGAAAACTTTGCACGTGTCTCTTAGAGCAACCCATTAGGTGGGGCCTGAGATATATCGTTCTTCTGCCTCTCCCACTGAGCCAACCAATCAAAAATGGCGCCTGTGAAAAATGGTGTGGAGTGATGCCGATAATGGCATCTTGCTACTAAAGTTATTTAATGTTTCAGAAATGTCCTGAAACATTAAATAACTTTAGTAATAAGATGTAATTAGCGGCATCTCACATATATTACCTGGTCCCAGCGATCCCATCTTCTCTCCACTTCCTGTTTAGTTTGCAAGAGTCCGGCAGCCAACCAATCACCATGCTGGTACTGAAGCCGCATGGTGATTGGCTGGCTGCCGGACTCATTCAAACTAAGTAGAAAGTGGAGAGAAGATGCGATCATCAGGGACCAGGTAATGTATACAAACCCCTCTGCCTGTGTCACCTGTTCTCACACTGCCTCAAAGCCCCCTGCCGCTCTCACACTAAACCCTCCCTCTACCTCTGCCTAAGCACGGACTACGTTCCCCCGACTGCCTAACACTATCTCCCTGCATACTCGTTATAAAACAATATTTAACGTTTTTTACACGCAAATGTTTACAGATACAAGCCATGTGCCATTTTTAAACACTAATGCCGCTAAATATATAGTTTTATAATGTAATTCAATGTGGGGCCCTTTTTATACAGTTGACACTGTGCGCCATTTTTATCTGACGCCGAAGTGTAGTGCCAATCAGAGTATGAGGCCTTCCAGAGTTGCCACAGAGCTTTCATGTTGCTTATACAGAAAAATCAGCCATTGCTGCATTGAATGAAAAGGAAGTGGAAAAGCCATAGTAAGCGTCAATTTGGCTCTTTTTGACTTCTAAATGTACAGTTTACATGTACATTAAGCCATATTTACTAAGAAATAATGTGCATGCTCACTGCACATGATCTTTGCCGTGATAGACATGTCTGGTGGTAGAATAGGGTAGATGTACATTCCAGGTGTAAAAAAGTTATGAAACGCATGTTGCGCAATTAGCGCAACACCATTGCCTACAGTAGGTAGTGCACTTTACACTAGTAACTTGAGCATTATCTAGGTAATGCGGGGTTTGCTGATTACACAATGCATGCTACATAATTTCTGTAAGTGTGTGTCAGTAAAATTGTCATGCACTGTTTGTGCACTGCAATTTTTATCAATGATATATGCATCAGCCCCAAGATGGGGAATGAGGAATCTCTGTTTTTATATATGTACTGTAAAGGATTGCGGAGATGCCGCAGCGTCAAGCAGTAGCATGGCGGCTATCTCCGCGTCCCAGCCGGCGGGTTCTGCCATGCGTGGACAGGATGGACTGGTGCCTGGGTTAGTGGGGAATGAGAAGGAAGCCGTCGCAGCGCCGAGTGGCATGGCGGCTGTCCCCGCATCTCAGCCAGTGGGTTTCGCCGCATGGTCGCATGGTGGATCTTTGCCTTCTCCCTCACCGGCACACAGACTAAGGTCTACACGCGCGCGCGCGCACAGACAGGATCTTTATGCAGACAGAAGGGGAGTCAGCTGATCAGTCGGTCAGCTTACTGCAACACTGATCAGGATTGGTTGAGTGACTGGGGCGTGGCTTTAGAACGCTCCCAGTATATATAGGGCAGGCCTGTCAGTTGTTCGTTGTCTGCTGTCGCATTCGCTACGTGTAAGCATTCAGACCATAGTCAGACCCGAAAGTGTGCTAGAACCAGCAGGAGCTGGGGATCCACACTTAGACAGATTCTGTTGATAGCTTAAAGTAATCATTGAATTGTATTATTTGTTATGACCTTCTGCTAGCTTTGACTACTCTCCTGTCTTGTGATTCTGTGCCTTCGCCTATCTGATCTGGTTGCCGACTGGCTTATCCCTCACTCTGTTTCTGTCTTCCGTTTTTGTACTGTATTTGCCCGTGTGTTGCCGAACTGGCTAGTCTGACTCTCCTGCTCTCACCAGGGAGCTTAGTCCTGGTGAGGGGCCCTTAGGTTAGTTATCAACTGCTCCTCAGGTAGATAGCTGCAGTACAGTCTGAATCATCTAGATAGCTGCAGTACAGTCTGAATCATCTAGATAGCTGCAGTACAGTCTGAATCATCTAGATAGCTGCAGTACAGCCTGAATCATCTAGATAGCTGCAGTACAGTCTGAATCATCTAGATAGCTGCAGTACAGTCTGGATCACCTGCTCCTCAGGTAGATAGCTGCAGTTCAGTCTGAATCATCTAGGAAGCTGCAGTACAGTCTGAATCACCTGCTCCTCATGTAGATAGCTGCAGCACTGTCTGAATCACCTGCTCCTCAGGTGGATAGATGTTGTTCACCTTTTGTCACCTGCTCCTCAGGTGACTAGCTATTAGTACTGTCTGCATTCCCTGCTCCTCCGGGAACTATCTGTCGCAGGACAGTCTGTATCACTCGCTCCTCGAGTGATCTCGTTACTTTTTCTTACTGTGCATCACCCGCTCCTCGGGTGAACCTGTCGTTACATCTCTGAGTTTCCAGCTTGCTGGATTACTGTGTTGATTGGAGATACCTCCCGCACCACCCCCTCTGGACAGTGGGTATCTCCATCCATATTACTGTTGCACCAAACACCATCTCACATCTTGTGTCCTGTGTCTCTTGGTATACTTGTATTATTGGTGATTCTGCAGATCACCACATAATCAGGTATAACATCTGTATTATTGGTGATACTGCAGATCAACAATAATCAGAAAAACTGTTCTGGCTGACACAGATCGTTGCATGTACTATTGTTTTAGAATATACAGTAATGTATTACGCTAGCATCAATTAGTAAAAAGTAAGTGCTAAACTCACCCAGATTGTAATTTGCATTTCTGCTAAAATTGGGCACATGGGATTTTGAGATGTGTTGGGATATATACCAGCTGACAAAGTTAAATATTCCAGAAACATCTCCCTTCACCTCCTTTTACTTAAGCTACTATTTTTTTCTGTCTTGTGAATAGCCCTTGAGTACAGAAATTGGTACTTGCGCAACAGTGTGGTTTACAAGAAAATACTGGAAACCCATAACTAACATAAACAGGTATGGTCAAGAAGAATACATATCTACTATTAATTCCTTCGTACTGAGGACAAATCTGGTCAGACAGGTACGTTCAGTTGTACTATGAAGTATTCTACACATACAGCTGTCTACATATGTGTCATTAGGGGACATTTTTGTGCAATAGCTTTGATCTGATTTGGCAAAACTAAAACTACTTCTCACTTGTTACATTGCAAGGACTCTGCAATGTCAGTATTAGTAGCTGCAGGCCTATCATGCAGAGAGTTCTTGTACTTTCTGCATTTTTCCAGTCTTTTCATACAGAACATTGGTTATTTTTACTGTTCCTTCATAATAACTCAAGATAAACTGTCAAGATAGAAAAATATAAAATTCAGCCCTTAAAATTGTCAAAATTACGGTAGTATTATAAAATTCAGCTTTAATATGAATTTGTATTGCAAATTAATGTCACCCGCAGCAGAAGCAGTGCAGATCTCACCTCTTAAGCGAGTGCAATGCTGTGTGTTCTCTCTCTGCCACCTGCTTGCTCTTGTGCATGGCATCTCCTGTATGTCACCTGACATACAGAAAGAGATGCCATGCTTTTGAGGGTGCTGGAGGCATAGTGGATAGGCGTACAGCGCTGGGCACCGGCTGGAAGGTGAGTTCAGCACTACTTCTGCTGCGTGGGGAGCTCTGCATGGCTGGGGGACAGAGAGGCACAAAGGGGGAGAGAGGCACAGAGGCGGACAGAGGCACAGAGGGGGACAGGGGCACAGAGGCACAGCAGCGGACAGAGGCACAGAGGGGGACAGGGGCATAGAAGAGGACATAGAGGCACAAAGGGGAAAAAGCGTAATAAAGGCAGACAGAGGAAGAGAAGGAGACAGAAAGGCACAGAAAGGGACACTAGATGTAAAGGGGAGAGCAGAGGAAGCACAGAACAGATTCAGGTTAAGAACAGATTCAGGTTAAGAATGAACCTACAGTCCCTATTCCGTTTGTTAACCGCGGACCACCTGTAACTGGTCATTGTGCATAGTAACCAGCTCTTCCAGTTAATATGATAAATAATTAATTTTTCGAAGAAAAAGTCACACCTCCATGATACTCTATCATTTATATGCTTCTCCTATTATTTAAAAGTTAAGAATAAAATCATGAGCAGTAGAATCAGATCAGAGTATTGGTTCTGGAATGGCATGAGTTGCCATATAAACTCACACTGCATGCCCAACACCCAGCTCTTTAAAGGGGCATGCAGAAGGTGTCATAGCTCTGTAGGTCAGCTCAGCATTCCCCAACCCTGTCCTCAAGGCCCATCAGTCATACATATTTTATATGAAACCACAATCATTCACAGGTAGCTGCCCACTGATTGGAGCACTTAGGTGATGCTATCTCAGCTGAGACAGAAACTGCTTGGCAGAAGTCTAATTGAAGGGATAAACAAAACAAAACTGAAGTATTAAGTAAATTAGCATGGAGCAGCTGCTCACAGTAGTCTACTAGGTTTCCTTTTCCAAGTTACAAATAAAATTGGTTGCTGTATATTTTATTTCAAACCATAAAAGCAGTCAGCTCATTATGCCACTTTTCCTTGGCTGCTTTGGAGTTGAGACACACTAGAAAGTCGTGTTTAGTACAGAGTTATTCTACATTTGCCAAATGGAAGTTTCAGAAAAATATGGAAGGCAGGGTAATTGTTATCCAAAAACAGGGTAATCCAACACCAAATAACATCCAAATGCGGCTGTATGCTCCAACTGAATTCCCTGCTGCCACACAACTGCAGATATTTAGGGTTAATTTGTCAGTTACAACAGGTAATTTGGATTTATGGGTTAATTTTCATATGCAGTTAGAACTAATCTCTTCCTGGCAAGAAGAAAATTACAAAGCCAGGGGTCACAATACCGTTCATTTAGCCTGTCTAAATGCTTGACACAGTCATCATTGCTAAACGTTTGAAAAAATATACACATTTACCCTACTTTTGTAAGGTTAAGCCATCCTAAATGACCTAAAACTGTTGTCTTGAAACTTTGTGCTGGAAAACAATTTAAGTTATAAAATCGTATACAACATAATAAAACTGAGATGAATGGGGAAGAAGAAAAATACATGATTTACATATGTGTCATAAAAATGCAAAACTGTTTCTAATTTTAAATATGACTATAATTATATATAATAGGTGTTTTTCCCCCACAAAGAAACGCGCAGATGCTAAACGCCAGATAAACCTTAGATGATCACGTGCATCTATTTAATATCTCTTAAAAATACAATGCATTGGAAATACCTTGAGGGATAAACTCATATGTAAAACTGCAAGTCCAAGCATAATCTTAAGGAAACATCTTGTGTCTCTTATTATGACCATAATCCTCTGCACTATTTGCATCAATATTTCCAAAGGGTTGAAGAATGAAGCAAACACGCGTGGAAAAATGTATTAAATGGTATAGGCATGATGGAAAAACATCCTTACAGTACAGTATCTTCTTCTAATTGTACATGCCAAAATAAAAAGGTGTCCAGCACTGTAATGCCACTAGCTATATTAGGTAATAAAAGAGTCATGTAAAACTGTAGTAATACAAAGTAACAAACCCACTTTCTTTTTTTTGTTTTTTTCTAATAGTTCTACCTATAACAATTCAGGCACACATCAGGCACACAAATCGGCGCAGCACTGCGTGAGATCAGCTGCCTTGTGCTCATCTTTGTGTGATGTATATTGTCCTTCACTTTTGCCATAAGTAAAAGAATTTCTTTCACATTTTTGTGATGTGGGACTCCTAATTTCAGTTTTATCCTGTTGATGCTGGGTTTGAATAGAGCTCACAGTGACCTATAATGATTTTCATTATTTTGCAGCCTAAGGCATGATATGACACTTCTGCATGCTGACACTCAACAAATCACTGTGTGATGACAAGTAATGATACTAAAATACTACTAACGAGCTTTTTTTGAAGGTGAAACACTAGATGCACGTTAGTGAGAAGGTATTTGTGATGGTTCTGAGACCACAGAGTCCAGAGACACAGTGTATAGCAGTGCTGGGCCGAAATTACGCATGAGCGTAATTACGCATCGTAATTCAATGTAAATTTACGCGTAAGCGCTACGCGTAACTTACGGTCTTACGTGTAATTATTTCTCGTAATTACACTGTCTACCGTAATTGCTAGGTATGCGTAATTTTACGAAGACTTACGCGTAATTTTACGCGTAATTACTAACGTAGAAACTCCCCTTTTCTAAGAGTAGCCAATCAGTCAACATCCTAAGCAACCAATAGTATCTTCTCCCGCCCTTCAGTATATAAGCGTACGCTTTGACGCATACGAATGATGTGTACGCAATAGCTGTCACATTGATGGCTATTGCGTACACATCGTCCGTATGCGTCAAAAAATACGCATTACAACAACAACAAACAACAAATAACATTTGTAAAGCGCTTTTCTCCCGTGGGACTCAAAGCGCATAAGCATGGCTCCGACCATCGTGATACAGAGGAAGAATTTTATAAATCTGGAAATGCCAGGCTAAACAGGTGGCTTTTCAGTCTGGATTTGAATAGCTCCAGGGATGGTGCTGTCTTTACTGGGTGTGGTAGGGAGTTCCAAAGAGTAGGGGCAGCATGACAGAAGGCTCTGTCTCCAGATTTTTTGAGGTGCACTCTGGGAGTGACCAAGTTTATAGAACTTGCTGATCTGAGGTTGTGAGAGGTGTGGTGCAGCTTCAGCAAGTCCTTCATGTATCCAGGGCCTAGATTGTGCAGGGATTTGAATGTCAGCAGTCCAATCTTGAAGAGTATTCTCCATTCTACTGGTAGCCAGTGCAGTGAGCGAAGGATCGGTGTAATGTGACAGTAGCGAGGCTGGTTTGTTAGCAATCTGGCAGCAGCATTCTGCACTAATTGCAGGCGACGCAGGTCTTTTTTGGGGAGGCCAGCATAAAGGGCATTGCAGTAGTCCAGCCGTGATGTGATGAAGGCGTGGACTAGGGTTTGAAGATCCTCTGGGGGAATCAAATCATTAATGGGTATTACGGCACTATGCGTAACATCGTAGTGTAAGCGCCTACATTACGGTATCCTTACGCGTAACTGCGTAAGTTAACGCGTAATTACAGTGATGAACCGTAGATAATTTCCTACGCCGTAACCGTAATTGCGTAATGCGTAATAGCGTAAAATTACGCGTAATAATCCGTAAGCGTAGATTTTTCCATTACGACCAGCACTGGTGTATAGTGGCAGATTAAACAGAGCCCGACTGGCGAGGCATTTATTGGGCGCACACTTCACACAAAAGTTCAAAATATTACTAAACAATCCACAAAGGAGTGCTACAGATCCCCCCCCCCCCCCCCCCCACTAAAGAGTCCCAATTCCCTGCTTCAAAGGCAAAACAACACAAGTCCCGAAGTCCCAGTAGCTCCACAAATAGCAGAAGTCCAAAAGGTGCAAAAAAGATCCCAGCAGTCCTGATCAGTGCATTTCTCACCAGTCACCACAACCAGCATTGGACAAATCCACAACACCAGCTGAACGAGGAATACCACAGTCCAGGGCCACAGGACCCTCTGAGTTACAGCAAGTCCTCTCTGGTTCCTGGCAGCATGGGAAATTATCCTGCGCTAACCACAGGACCCCTGAGCTGCTTACCTTTCTAGAGACACAATCCAACTGCCTCACATGAGGAGTAACCATGATACCAGCTCTCCTCTGCGGTGCCTAGCTGACTGCCCCCTGCTGAGAGCCCACAGAGCAGCCTAGATAGGGAATGGCTTTATGCTGATAAGGTGTATCTCCGATGTCTCTAGAGTGTTGGGGAAGGTGAACTTTCTATGGGACAGCAAATAAAGTACTTTACATAGTAGTCTGTAGTCCTAATCCAATCACCCATTGTCACAGTATTAATGTGGCGGGTCTCACCACATTTCCACAAAGAAAGAAAATGCCATTGCCTGGCTGCTATTACAGGTGAAGCAATTTGTTTGTGTAAAATACATTTTGCAGCATAAAGCAACTTTATACTTTTTCACATTTTATGACTAGCACAAAATGCTTCACCATTGGAGTCTAGATTTCTATGGTGGAGTTTTTGAAAACACCCATAGAGGTCATACATGTTTACCATAACAAGGTCTGTTTGGGGGATTAGGGTTTCTCAGATTTCATAAATATACATAAATGTGTTTGGAAGTGTAACTATGAGGGGACAGGCAACAACTAGGGGAACCGGGGGGAACGGGGGAGGGTCCCAACTACTTACCCTCTCTTCAAGACAGGGGTACAGCCTCCAGGACAGGTGTTGTTGAGGCCAGAGTTGTTCTAGGTGAAGGAAGCATGGTGGCCACATTTGGTATGACCCCCAGATGGGTTTGAAGGGGAAAATCGGGGTAAGGCATCAAAGTTTTGTTGGTGGGGGGGGAGGGGGCTGTGACTTGTAGTTACCCCCCAGAATCTATACTTTACCTATTATATCTATTATACATTAGTGCAGCTCTGGTATCCCTTTTCTGAGCTCATTCTCCGAGTGAGCAGCTTCTGCATTACATCACTACTATTTATACAGTGACATAGTGCAGAATACCAGCTCTGGCTGGCCAGTATTTCTGATGAATCACTGAACATTCTATTATTTCTATAACAAAGTTCCCTGCTGTGCCAGTTTAAGGTTAACAAACCAAACAAATGACTTCTGACCAATATTTTAACTAGTCTCACCCTCCAACATTTCTTTCTGTCCTGCTAGTGATAAGCAGACCTGCAAACTAATTATTTAACTTTGCTTGAATATAGTCATGCCTACTAAAGGGGCCCATACACCTAACGATTTTCCTGCCGATATACAGCTATCCTTGTGATCGAATCTGCTGTGAAATTGTTGCGCACGCGCTGACAGAACGATCGATTTACGCCTGAAATCAATCATTCCCGTCGATTCCCGTCAAGCCATCCGTGCGGAAGATTTTGCTCGATCGCCGGCGGGTCAGGAGTGCATCGATAGCGGCGTTCGAATGCCCAACGACCGACGCTAGCGGCAATACATTACCTGCTCCGCCGGCGCAAGTTCCCTGGTCTCCGCTGTCTTCTTCTCTGCTGGGCTCCGGGTTCCAGCTAGCTTCACTTACTGTCCCGGTAGGAAGTTTAAACAGTAGAGCGCCCTCTACTGTTTAAACTTCCCGTGGCAGGAAGTTCAGTGAAACTGTAGCCGAGCGCGGAGAAGAAGACATGCTAAGCCTGCAATGGAGAAGAAATGCAGCCTGCAGTGAAGAAAAGATGGGAAATCTCCCTGTGGACATCGGCAGGAGGAGAAGCAAAAAGAGGACCCTTCATCTGCCAAATAAAAGCAGAGGCTGGAAATAGCCTGACCCAAGAACTGATGGATCACTTTATGCAAATGCAAGAAGAAGAGGTGAGGGACACTAATATGGTCTCCGCCCAGAAGGAGCTGAGATTGTGTAACTTGACTATGAGGCTCCAAAATAATCTCAGGTGAGCCAGCAATGGTAGGAGAATAAACTGGTAGATACCAGGAGAGAAATAAAAGAGAATATATATCACACGCTGACTAGAGATAAATTAAAGAACAGTTAAGTCACACTTAGGGCTGATTCAGATGACATTCTCAACCAGCTGCCCGACATCTCACTCAAATGCTTTTCTGCAAATAAACAGAAAGGCGTTTGGCTACATCTGTTGGTACTTCCCGTCATTTGATTCTTGCATTGCATTTTGACCCCAGCAGCGGGACACTAAAGCGCTGTTCATAGCCGATCCTGAGTGCTACATATATAGTCTCAAATGATTGGTCAACTTTACCACTTAAATGCAGCATGAGAGCTTATCCTTACACTCTGTTCATAAGATTCACAATGTTTGATCCTGATGTTAAAGATGCTATGTTGCTCTACTTTAATATTAATAGTAAAACTGGTGAGGGTACAAAATATTACACTCACCGTAGAGTAATTATGAGACGATCTGTTAATGTGATGCTTTTTCGGAAACAAGTGTCCTTCAAGCGAAGGCCATCCTCCACCTTCCCAACAGTCAAAACTGCAAAAAAATGTGTAAAAACAGTTTACCATGTTTGCACCTTGTTTTTACAACAATATTCTATACATTCTATGTATTGTTTGAAAACCTTTTAAAATGTTTCTACAGACCACTCTTGAAAACAAGGGCCTTAAACTGTTAAAAGGTTTCCTGGTATTTCTTTACTTTTTGTTATACCGAACTAAAGCTATTGCCTGATATGTCCACTAACGTGTTAATGTATGATTCACAATCTTCAGCAGCTCCAAAGAGATAAGGCATAGGCAACACTATAGTTACAGGTGTTGTGAGAACACAGAAGGGGAAAGAGGTGGCATGGGGGACATAAGGTTGTCATAAGGCATAGACAGATGATACAATACATATAGAGGCACTCAGGGGACTGAAAGTGGTAAAAAGTGGCAGGAGGTACAGAGTGTGGTAGAAACAGCCATAGGAAAGAGGGGGGTGGAAGATGACAGAGGTGGCACAGAGAATGACAGGTACAAGGAAAACAGTGGAACTACAGATGTTGAAAAATATTACATTATGCAATTATACATGTATTACCTGTCCATGCTCATCTGGGTGTATTCAAAGAGCTTGTCCTGATGGCTTCTCAAATCCTGGTACAATTTCCAGAACTGACCCTTGGAAGATGTGTCCTGCAACAGGAGGTGCACCCAGAATCTCTGTCCCAGAAGCAATGCTGATACAATCAGAACAAAGATCTCTCTGGCAACATCTCACAGGTAAAAATCAACACTAGTTATACTAGCAACACACACATTAACCAACATGAGTTTTGCTACTTCCACAATGCATGTATATCAATTGTGTAGATACTGGTTAATTTGCCTTGTGCCATATGTGCATGGTAATTGTACTGACCTTTTTTCTTGAATATTCTGTGAATATGCCTCAATGAGTGAAAAAGTATAATTTAATCTCAATTATTTCCCCTTTGATACTAAAGTTAAAACATTATAAATTCGCACTGGACTAGAGAATTTAAGGTCTTCATAGGATCTAATAAAAGACCCAGCTGTTCAGATGTAATTGATCCAATATCTTAGAAACTACTAGACTTCCCTAAACGTAAAGAGAAGTTTAAGCTCACATCAAAGGATTGGTAGACTTATACGGTAAGTTAGAAACTTTGTGGGGACACTTGGGTCTAATTTATTTTTCCTGAAACTTACTCCTTTTGAGCACATTGCCAGGAAAGGACTGATTAAAAAAAGTTGAATCTCAACCATTTATGGTGATTGGCTTCTCTGCCTACCTATAAGATGAAAAGCATCTTTATGGGTAACCCTGGGAAATACTGTAGCTGTAACTAGTGTTGGGCGAACAGTGTTCGCCACTGTTCGGGTTCTGCAGAACATCACCCTGTTCGGGTGATGTTCGAGTTCGGCCGAACACCTGACGGTGCTCGGCCAAACCGTTCGGCCATATGGCCGAACTAAGAGCGCATGGCCGAACGTTCCCCGAACGTTCGGCTAGCGCTGTGATTGGCCGAACGGGTCACGTGGTTCGGACCCGAACGCGCTCTGATTGGCCGAACTGTCACGTGGTTCGGGTAAATAAATACCCGAACCACGTCATATCTCCGCCATTTGTCTGTGGGTTTAGCTTTGGGTAGGCAGGCAGGGTAGTTCGCGCTCCAGCCACGCTAGCCAGGGTCCCCCCCAGTCATTGTGTGTCGCTGCTGGGAACAGTAGTACACCGCTCGTTCAGCCACACTATATAGCATTCTGTGTACTGTTCTGTGTCTGCTGGGAACAGTAGTACACCGCTCGTTCAGCCACACTATATAGCATTCTGTGTACTGTTCTGTGTCTGCTGGGAACAGTAGTACACCGCTCGTTCAGCCACACTATATAGCATTCTGTGTACTGTTCTGTGTCTGCTGGGAACAGTAGTACACCGCTCGTTCAGCCACACTATATAGCATTCTGTGTACTGTTCTGTGTCTGCTGGGAACAGTAGTACACCGCTCGTTCAGCCACACTATATAGCATTCTGTGTACTGTTCTGTGTCTGCTGGGAACAGTGGTACACCGCTCGTTCAGCCACACTATATAGCATTCTGTGTACTGTTCTGTGTCTGCTGGGAACAGTGGTACACCGCTCGTTCAGCCACACTATATAGCATTCTGTGTACTGTTCTGTGTCTGCTGGGAACAGTAGTACACCGCTCGTTCAGCCAGACTATATACCATTGTTTACTGACACTATATAGCAGACTATATAGCATTGTGTGTACACCGCTCAGCCAGACTATATACCATTGTTTACTGACACTCTGTGTACACCGCTCAGCCAGACTATATACCATTGTTTACTGCCACTCTGATTCTGCTGGGAACAGTAGTACACCGCTCGCTCAGCCAGACTATATACCATTGTTTACTGACACTATATAGCAGACTATATAGCATTGTGTGTACACCGCTCAGCCAGACTATATACCATTGTTTACTGACACTCTGTGTACACCGCTCAGCCAGACTATATACCATTGTTTACTGCCACTCTGATTCTGCTGGGAACAGTAGTACACCGCTCGCTCAGCCAGACTATATAGCATTGTGTTTACTGCCACTCTGTGTACACCGCTCAGCCACACTATATAGCATTGCGTACTCTGCCAGTCAGTGTGTATATTGCTGGGATCAGTAATACTCCACTCACCGTCAACCACTATATGAGCTCAACATGAGTTCCCCAGAGACCTCCGCTGTGAGCAGCACTCCCAACAACAGCAACAGCCAACGCCCCACGCAAGCTATAACATCCACCCCAGCAGCCAGTGGTCAGCAGCAGCCCTCCCCGGAGGAGAACGTTGTGTCCATCAGTCCGTCGCCAGAGCGATTAATGAGGGCTGCCATTGAGGAGATGATGGGGCCTGATGTGGAGGAGGAGGTCTGGCTCAGGCCAGCATCCCAAGTTAATGTTGAGGACGATGAGGGGTCTGTGTCTGGGGATGTTGGGGTGGCAGAGGTGGTGGGTGGGTCAGACTCAGGAGAAGAGTTGTATGATGAGGATGATGATCGGGACCATCTGTATGTGCCTCAGAGTCCGACCCCGGAAAACATGTTGTATCGTGTGTTTAGGTACTAAAATCTGCGATCCCTCCCAGTAGTGTTGGGCGAACAGTGTTTGCCACTGTTCGGGTTCTGCAGAACATCACCCTGTTCGGGGTGACTATATAGCAGACTATATAGCATTGTGTTTAATGCCACTCTGTGTACACGGCTCAGCCACACTATATAGCATTGTGTTTACTTCCACTCTGTGTCTGCTGGGAACAGTAGTACACCGCTCACCCGCCACTGTATAGCATTGTGCTCTGTGTCACTGCTGACAATAGTGGTACACCGCTCACCCACCACTGTATAGCATTTCTGTACTGCCACTGTACTGCTGCCAGTCAGCGTGTACTTTAAGTGAAATGAGGAAGAAATCCGGTGAAAGAGGGAGGGGCAAGGGAAGAGGTGTTTCCCCTGACGGTTCACGTACAGGCCACAGGGGAGCACCCAAGAAAACCCACTCAATACTGCCCATGTTGTCCAGGACAACAACCCTCACAGATCCAAAAGAACAGGACCAGATAATTACTTGGATGACCTCTCAAGCGTCCAGCAGTGGGTTAAGCAGCACCAGCACATCACGCACGAGGTCCGAGTCCTCAGCCAGTTAAAGTCTGGGCTTTCTTTGAAGACTGCACTGAGGATGTTACCATGGCGATTTGCAAGGTGTGCAAGACCCGCCTGAGCAGGGGGAAAAGTATTAACAACCTCTCCACCACCAGCATGAGCCGCCACATTCTATCCAAACATCCCACTCTGTGGGCAAACGCGGCAGGACAGGGTACCACCGTACCACCAGCAACACTGCCTCCCTTGGGTTCACCAGACTCACCACCAGACCCGCCTCAGCAGCAGCAGTAGCCCAGCCATTGCGTGGTTCACAACATTCACAAACATCAGACGATGCTGACACTGTCACTTTCCGGACTAGTGCTCTTGAGGTCTCCCAGTGTTCATCAAACACAACAACCAACAGCCCTTCGGTGTGCAGTGCTACGGTTGAGTTGTCTGTCTCTGAGATGTTTGAGCACAAGAGGAAATTGCCAGCAAATGACCCGCGGGCCGTGGCAGTAACAGCCAGCCAGCATAGCCAAGCTTCTGGCCTGCGAAATGCTGCCATATCGAGTGGTGGAGACAAACAGCTTCAAGGGCATGATGTCAGTAGACATCCCACGTTACGTGGTTCCCAGCCGCTACCACTTTGCGCGCTCTGCAGTGCCTGAGTTGCATGAGCACGTGGTCAGCTAAATAACCCGAAGCTTGAAGAATGCCGTTGCCTGCAAGGTTCACCTCACCACTGACACCTGGACAAGTGCGTTCGGCCAGGGTCGATACATCTCCCTTACCGCGCACTGGGTGAACCTTGTGGAGCCTGGCAGTGATTCCTCACCTGCTACGGCGCGGGTGTTGCCCACGCCGCAAACAGCTGCACCGCCGTCCCTCCCACTGGATAACAACAGCAGCACCTACCTCTCTGACTCCTTCTCCTCCAACGCATCTCAAAGCTGTACCTCATCCGGAAACGCTAACCCAGCACCAGCAGCAGTAGGATCGTGGAAGCAGTGCAGCACAGCTGTTGGCATGCGTCAGCAAGCGTTGCTGAAGCTGATCTGCCTTGGGGATAAGCAGCACACAGGGGAGGAAATTTGGAGGGGAATAAAGGAACAGACGGATTTGTGGCTGGCACCGCTGGACCTGAAACCGGGCATGAAGCTAGACACCTGGCACGAACTGGCAATGTACGCAATAGAGGTGCTGGCTTGCCCGGCAGCCAGCGTTATGTCGGAACGCTGTTTCAGTGCTGCCGGAGGCATCATCACAGATCGGCGTATCCGCCTCTCCACAGAAAATGCAGACCGTCTGACTCAAATTAAAATGAATCAATCCTGGATTGGAAACGACTACGCAACACTCCTGGACCCCAACCAAGTAACATGACCGATGAACATCTGGGATGGTTTAGCGTTTCCGGTCCCTGTTTATTGAACCTCTCATCTGTATTACATTTATGACTGCATGGCGGCAAAAAGCATTGCTGCTATATCCGCACGCTTTTTGTCCTCATGCAAGGCCTGGGTTGTTGTGTCTCACAAAGCGTGGCCTTCTCCTCCTGCGCCTCCTCCTGTTCCATCACGTGTGCTGCTGCTGCTGCTGCTGCTGCTGGGTTACCGTTGCCGGTCCCTGTTTATGGAACCTCTTATCTTTATTACATTTATGACTACATGGCGGTACAAAGCATGCTATCCGCACGCTTTTTGTCCTCATGCAAGGCCTGGGTTGTTGTGTCTCACAAAGCGTGGCCTTCTCCTCCTGCGCCTCCTCCTGTTCCATCACGTGTGCTGCTGCTGCTGCTGCTGCTGCTGCTGGGTTACCGTTGCCGGTCCCTGTTTATGGAACCTCTTATCTTTATTACATTTATGACTACATGGCGGTACAAAGCATGCTATCCGCACGCTTTTTGTCCTCATGCAAGGCCTGGGTTGTTGTGTCTCACAAAGCGTGGCCTTCTCCTCCTGCGCCTCCTCCTGTTCCATCACGTGTGCTGCTGCTGCTGCTGCTGCTGGGTTAGCGTTGCCGCGTGGTCCCTGTTTATTGAACCTCTTATCTTTATTACATTTATGACTACATGGCGGTACAAAGCATGCTATCCGCACGCTTTTTGTCCTCATGCAAGGCCTGGGTTGTTGTGTCTCACAAAGCGTGGCCTTCTCCTCCTGCGCCTCCTCCTGTTCCATCACGTGTGCTGCTGCTGCTGCTGCTGGGTTACCGTTGCCGGTCCCTGTTTATGGAACCTCTTATCTTTATTACATTTATGACTACATGGCGGTACAAAGCATGCTATCCGCACGCTTTTTGTCCTCATGCAAGGCCTGGGTTGTTGTGTCTCACAAAGCGTGGCCTTCTCCTCCTGCGCCTCCTCCTGTTCCATCACGTGTGCTGCTGCTGCTGCTGCTGCTGGGTTACCGTTGCCGGTCCCTGTTTATGGAACCTCTTATCTTTATTACATTTATGACTACATGGCGGTACAAAGCATGCTATCCGCACGCTTTTTGTCCTCATGCAAGGCCTGGGTTGTTGTGTCTCACAAAGCGTGGCCTTCTCCTCCTGCGCCTCCTCCTGTTCCATCACGTGTGCTGCTGCTGCTGCTGCTGCTGGGTTAGCGTTGCCGCGTGGTCCCTGTTTATTGAACCTCTTATCTTTATTACATTTATGACTACATGGCGGTACAAAGCATGCTCTCCGCACGCTTTTTGTCCTCATGCAAGGCCTGGGTTGTTGTGTCTCACAAAGCGTGGCCTTCTCCTCCTGCGCCTCCTCCTGTTCCATCACGTGTGCTGCTGCTGGGTTAGCGTTGCCGCGTGGTCCCTGTTTATTGAACCACTTATCTTTATTACATTTATGACTGCATGGTGGTACAAAGCATGCTATCCGCACGCTTCTTGTCCTCATGCAAGGCCTGGGTTGTTGTGTCTCAAAGCGTGGCCTTCTCCTCCTGCGCCACCCTCCTCCTGTTCCATCACGTGTGCTGCTGCTGGGTTAGCATTACCGGTCCCTTTTCCTGGAACCTCTTATATGTATTACATTTATGACTGCATGCCGACAAAAAGCATGTTACCTGTGCAAAGAAAACAGACATTTCCCGCATTTAAAAGACAGTTTTCCCTTTGAAACTTTAAAATCGATTTTCTCAAAAACTATAAGCTCTTTTTGCTAAATTTTTTTTTCCTCTTGTACCCACTCCCAAGGTGCACATACCCTGTAAATTTGGGGTATGTAGCATGTAAGGAGGCTTTACAAACCACAAAAGTTCGGGTCCCCATTGACTTCCATTATGTTCGGAGTTCGGGTCGAACACCCGAACATCGCGGCCATGTTCGGCCTGTTCGGCCCGAACCCGAACATCTAGATGTTCGCCCAACACTAGCTGTAACGAGGAGAGAGGAGAAAAATGGGAGAAAGTTGTGAAAACATCTATTTGTGTGCTGGTTAAGCAGAAGACATAAAGAATTATGTTGAATGCTATTATGTTGAAAGTTTTCAGGTGTATCTCCCACACGAGTAGCATATGTACATTACCTTAGCAATGCGCACATTACCTGAGTAATGCAGGTCGCAATAATTGCGCAACACATGCTCTCAGAAGTACCAGTAAGATTGCCATGTGCTACCTGACTACAGCAATTTTACTACAATTTGTTGAATATGAATCATATTCTTGGAAGACTCACAAAATTGGGTTATCACTGGCAAACACTATAATGGCAGGTGGGAAAATAGACCCGACCCCACTCGGGTTAAGATTGTCGCTTTCCATAGAAATGAAAGGGGATAGAACCCCTCCACCAGGGGTGGACCAATATACACCATAAGGGACAGAGAGATCAGTTTAGGATAAAAAAAACTTAAAAAAACGTTTAAAATAGGGAGGAAGTGGCGGACTTACCTCCCCCAAGTAGACACAACAGTGCGTACTCACTGGAAAAGATTCTTTATTCAAAATACTCCACAGATTTATGCAACGCGTTTTGCGAGTGTAATCCCGCTTCCTCAGGCAACAATAGGAAGCACGTTTACACCCAGGAAATGCATTGCATAAATCTGTGGAGTATTTTTTCAGTGAATACACACTGTTGTGTCTACTTGGGGGAGGTAAGTCCACCACTTCCTCCTTATTTTAAATGGTTTTAAAATATTTTATCCTGAACTGGCGCCGCTGTTCTTTATGCTCTATGAATCATATTCTGGTCCTGCCTGAAGTTCCAGTGTTTACATTTCATATTTATAAAGACAGGAATTAGGTAGTAACTGTGGTATTTGTGGAGTTCTATTTTTTATTTAATAAGACACTCAAATTATCTCTCTAAAACTTTATGTGCTCCAAAGCCTTCTACTGCTGTTGTGTCTTTTTCCTGCCAGCAGTTCTTTTTCAAGCCAAAGACATTTGTATGATACAGTGACATGGCATCATAACATAAGCAATGAACTAAGCCAAATTACCGTGCAGTAAAAAAATGTCTTACATAAAACGGAACCCTGAGTATCACATTGAAAATGTCCCCAGGTGTTGGTACATCAATACATTAAAAAATTGCTATGGCTTGTTTTTTCCTCTCATAAGTATGTAATCAACTGTAATTTTTACAGTGTATATAGACAGCTTATATAGAAAATTCAGACATGTGTTTATCTGTTGTTCACCTCCTTTGTTCTATGGCTATGTCATTAAGTATACAATATATATATATATATATATATATATATATATATATATATATATATATATATAGGATCTTCTCAAAAAATTAGCATATTGTGATAAAGTTCATTATTTTCTGTAATGTACTGATAAACTTTAGACTTTCATATATTTTAGATGCATTACACACAACTGAAGTAGTTCAAAGCCTTTTAGTGTTATAATATTGATGATTTTGGCATATAGCTCATGAAAACCCAAAATTCCTATCTCAAAAAATTAGCATATCACGAAATGGTTCTCTAAACGAGCTATTAACCTAATCATCTGAATCAACGAATTAACTCTAAACACCTGCAAAAGATTCCTGAGGCTTTTAAAACTCCCAGCCTGGTTTATTACTCAAAACCACAATCATGGGTAAGACTGCCGACCTGACTGCTGTCCAGAAGGCCATCATTGACACCCTCAAGCAAGAGGGTAACACACAGAAATAAATTTCTGAACGAATAGGCTGTTCCCAGAGTGCTGTATCAAGGCACCTCAGTGGGAAGTCTGTGGGAAGAAAAAAGTGTGGCAGAAAATGCTGCACAATGAGAAGAGGTGACCGGACCCTGAGGAAGATTGTAGAGATGGACCGATTCCAGACCTTGAGGGACCTGTGGAAGCAGTGGACTGAGTCTGGAGTAGAAACATCCAGAGCCACCGTGTACAGGCATGTACAGGAAATGGGCTACAGGTGCCGCATTCCCCAGGTAAAGCCACTTTTGAACCAGGAACAGCGGCAGAAGTGCACACGCCTATCCCCATTTGGGTGCTTGTCCACCTGGTTTCTACAAAAGTGCCATAGTGCAGGAAGGAAAATTGCAAGTGGAAAAAAAGTGCTTACGTGTTAATGATAGGCGAGGAGGACCATGCGTTTGTTTTTTTTTTTACTTTTTTGAATACGTTATAGTTGGTTGGCCCTGTTGTTATTTATAAATAAACCTATCCATTGATTGATTATAATTTTACACCCTGCACATCACCTTTGATTTATATAGTCTCAATAAAATTTATAACATTATTTGTGATCATTTTGGTGCTGTTTTCTGGGTATTTTGTCAGTGGTTCTTTACAATAAGTTTACGATTCATCACAGCACAGAACAGATGCACAGAGCACACAGCTCTTCCCTCATTTACATTGCAGCAGGTAGGCTAGTAAACAAAACTGGGGGCATGTGGAGCAGATTTTAACTCCTTAATTTCTGAATTGTTAAAATCAGCACATGTATACTTTATATTTCGTTGACAAATACTATGTGCTGAAGGATTTTAGATTTTAAACAGATATATAACTTAATATATAATATAAGGGCTTATTGAGGAATCTAGCAGACCTCTCAACACCCCACTATCTTTTGTCCAAGATTAATATGTACCTACATCTTGGGTGGAATTGACCTAAAAAATTCTACTGCTTGGACCAGTCAGCTTTGCTTTATGCAATAAATGTCACCAAAGACCCCGCATAGTAAAAAAAAAAAAAAAAGAGTACAGTACTGAAATAAGAGTGGGATATTTTGAAGTATTGATACTCTTTAATCATAATAGGTGTAACGGTTGGTGTCGGCACACAGAGAGTATCTGTTCATTGATGATCTGCAGTATCACCAACAATACAGATGTATACCTGATTATTAGTGATCTGCAGAATCACCAATAATACAAGTATGGCTAACCTCTGGACACCTAATAAAGTGTAAGTGTTTGGGTGCAACCTTAACTTTAATAGTTTGAAGAAACCTCACCAGAGGGGCTGGTGAGGTACTATCAGTACACGAAGCGTGCACTAGCGTACAAGCTCCAGCAAGCTGGAGAAACAATACTGAAGAGGCTGAATCTCCCGAGGAGCGGGTGATTTAGAATATACTGCAGGCAAATGAACACCCGAGGGGCAGGTGAGTCAAACTATACTGCAGCCTAAGAGATACAGTAATACTAAAATGACAGATTCCTAGTGAGCAGGTAATTAAGGATTAACTATAGCCTAGCAGAGTTGCTAAACCAGCGGAGCTGGCGCAGTACACACCTCACCAGTGGCGAGGGCCCACTGGCGAGTAGAATGGTCAGGCAGGCAAGGGTCGGCAACAGAGAGGTACGTATCGATACAAAATCGTGAGACAAGAGAGTAAACGGTAATCAGGCAGAGGTTCAGCAACAGGTAGGCAGATAGGCGAAAGTACAGGATCAGAAGGCAGGATCAGAGTCAGAAGTAATAGCTAAGAGTCATACACAGGAGATCAATACAGTAAACAATATCCTAGTCTGGGTGTGAACTCCTTGGAATCAACACCCGGGAACTAGTCTACAAAAAACAAATAGCAAGACAGTAATATCCTAGACTAGGTGTGAAATCCTTAGTATCAACACCAGGGAACTAGCCTAAGGTCTGAGCGCTAACACGCAAGTATTCATGACAACAGACAATCCAATACTGAAGCCCGGAGGCTTATGAAGCAGAGGAGACCCCACTGGCCCACCCCTCCAGGATCAGCCAATCCTGGGCGCCGTAGGACTCCTCTGATGTCAGCTGAACAGCCGGTCAGCTGACGCCTCTCCTCCCAAAATAAAGGTCCTGTCTGTGCACGCGCCCGCGCAAGACAGCGACTCTGTGTGCAGAAGAAAGCCCCGTCCTCGGCGTCTTACACGCCGAGAAGACGGGCAGGGGCACAGAAACGGCTGCGGCGGCGGAAGCGTTCGCCGCAGCCGACGCCCCCCAGGTCACCTCCGTGGAGGCAGCTGCAGCGGCGGCGGCGGCGCTCGCCGCAGCTGCTATTGCAATAGGATTATATTTGTTTTCTCCACTTTTGCACCAAAAATAACAAATAGTGTACTTCGCTGATCACAAACTGCTGAGGAATATTTTGCACTCTTTCATGTAGTATTTACACAAACAGATTTTTCTTTTAACCAGCATGGTAATTTCAATATGATGGATAGATTTTATTCCTAAACATTTAGAAAAAAACTTCTACAGTATGTATCAGACCACGTTCACAACGGTGCGTTGTGGTGCCACATAACTAGTGCTTTCTAAACTTGCCGCACACTAATGCACCACTTATAGCAATATTAACATTGCGGCGGGTGCGTTGCGGTATAACGGCGTACGGCATTGCAACGCAATGAGTGCAGTGCATTACTGCAAAACACGCATACTTGTTAACAGTTACAGTGAAGCAAGTTATACACAGTTCACATATTGTCATTTGTGTGTCTATTTCGCTGCAGAGCTTGCAATTGCTTGTGAACGCAAACTCTTTCTACTCGGGAAGAGATGGGAGGGGGCTGCTAAATCAATTCCTGGCTGACAAACCCAACTTATTATTTAGCAAGATACATGTTATTTAGCAAGATATAGCAGAAAATCCTTTTGCTCTATCATTGGTTAGCTGGGTCACATGATGTTTCTACCATCATGTTAGGGCTTGTTTACACTAAGAGCGATTTCGCTCTTTTTTTTAGCGCTGGCGATTTTTAAAAATCACCATAAAAGCGCTAGTGCAGTGGTCACTTATGTGAGAGGTCTCACATAAGCAATGAGCTTTCTATCCAATCACAAACACGGCTCCTGCACCATTTTCTGAGCATTTGCGATTCAATAGAAAGTATAGGGAAATCGCAAAGCACTTGAGAAAGCATTTTGAATTGTGATTTTCTTAGCACTTTCATGAATAAATAAATTGTATTTATTAATTTCCAGGTCAATAAGTTCACTTTCTGACTGATGTTAGGAAGTGAAAAAAATCATTGCTGCACAAGAGTGCTTAGAAAATCGCTTCGAAAAAAGCTTTTCTAAGCGAAAATCACTCACAAAGCACTTGGAAAAGTGCTTCAAAAATAGCCCTATAAATTGCTTAGCGCTTGCGATAGAGCTGGCGATTTATAATGTGAACTAGGCCCCTTTCACACTCACAGACTACAAATGCGAACAGAATTCAAACGCGATTTGCATGTTTTCAAATTTGCATTTGCTGCTCAGCTATTGCAAATTTTCTGCAGAAAGTAATTCGGCAGGCTTTTCTGCTCATGTAACTTATCTTCACTGGTATGCATGAAAAATTAGCATTTTCAATATTTACATAATAACACGAACGGAAAAAAGATTCGGAACTGAAAAGGTACACCATGTAGAATCACAAAAAGTAAAAAATAGCAGAAAATGCAGCCACAAATAGCAGGCATTTGTGTGAAGGCTGCATAACTCTAAAGAGCCAATTTAGGAAGCTAACACATTGACCTGACCAAGAGGAACATTGCTACCAGTTACAACACTGCTCTTCAGTCACCAGTGGTGTAGTACTGTTGAGAAATGGGACGTTATAAGTATTTGCAGCTATATTCACAAGAGTGGATTGCAGTTCCCTGCAACCACTGTGTAAGTCAGCAAGAAATTAACCACCTCCCAATTAGTTTTCCATGCCTTGCCGGAAGCTGGATGGTCGCTCTCCTGGGTTTGTAATTTGTATGCAAAAAAACAAAAGAAAACTATTTTGTGTTTTGAATAACTTTTCTAGAACTACTTGTGTTTTTGTCGTAGTGGTTCCCCACAACCTGACTGGATACCTTTGCTTTATTATTTTTTAAAATCCAATACCATTGATCCCTGATTGTCCATACATTATGGCCTGATAATGGGTAGATAAGCTTCATGCCAGTTGGAGCCCAAGTATTGGGGTAGAATGGGATGATTTGCATGGCTCTGCCCAGCAAGCTGAACTTACAGATGAATGCCCTGATTTTTGAGCATGTACTAGAAGTGATGTCATGGGAATATCTTCAGTTCTAGGAAGTAAATGCTGCACTTTACATTAAGATGTTGTAAGCAGTGCTGATACTCATTATCACTGGCATATATCTGGCATTTCTGCACTAAGAAGAGTGTTCTCCACATAAGGATCAGTTTGGTCTGATTTAGAAATTTGAAAAATCCCCCCATCCTCCCATGAAATTTAGTGAATTTCCTTTACAATTGATTTTGAAATTCATAGCCTAGGCATTTGCTAATCTGTTATTCTAAGGTACAGAGGATGCAAATAGATACGTTTTTAGAAACATGATGTGTAAGAATGCTGTTCTAGGTTTACACAATATGCAACCTATATATAACCCAACTTCCACATTTCATTAGAACTAAAAAAATATGATGTGCAATGACCGGATCCAGCGCTCTCTAAACTACATACTGACAAAAGCTATTTGTTGAACTCCTTAAAGGCTATAAAAAGTAACACCTTGCTATGTTAATTTTCTGTTCCGGGCCATTGATCAGAACATATTTGTGTTCTTTGGAATCTCACTATCAGTTCTATCTGGTTTTATACATATCCAACATACCGATATATAATTAGAAGCAACCAACATAAACTTATGAGAACACAATACATTGTTTGGAAGTTTACAGTTGAGTCATAGGACATGGATGGTGGCTTTGCAATGTTGATTCAAAGCAGTTATTTCTGCTGTTGGAATTAGATGGTTGGAAATCCACTACAAAAGTGTGTTATTTATAGCTTTGCTGTGTACTGTATGTTGTAAAATGTAGAAAACAGCTATGCTAAGGTCAGATAATACATTCATGCCCTCAGCCTGAGCTTTATGTAATTCAGAGAAGCCATGAGGGCAGACCAATAGGTCTTAGGCCTAGAATAGTTAAAATATTTTATATCAATAGACGTTTCATTTGTTGCTAGGTTATATTTTATATGCTCATTTTGTAACCCAAATTTTTTTTTTTTATTTGCAAGAAGCTGAACGGGAGTAAGCAAGAACAGCTATGGCAGTCTCGCAAGCATTTCCTTGAATATCTGGAGGTTCCGCAAATTTTTTATGAACTAGGTTCGCAAATTGCATTGAAGTCTCAATAGCGCCATTTTAGCGGGGAACAGTAAAGCGCCCTTACATGCTATTATCACCAACAAGGTAAAACATTTTTTCAAAAAGACCTTGTAGTTTTTGAGAAAATTGATTTTAAAGTTACCCATTGGTAATTAAAATGTACATATATCCCCATAAACAACAGTGAATTTCATAGGAAAACCCTGGGGCAAGTTGCAGTGCTTTTCCTGGGATCAATGTGCAGTCGCAGTACTGATGTATAAGGATGCCTGGCAAATAGGGATGGTCAACAAGCTGTAAATAATTTCGCTTTGCATTTATCTTTCATGCAAATGTTACACAACTTGAAATTAGCCAAAAAAATGACAGGAAGTTATTCAGATTCATCCAATTTCAAACTACATATAATTTACATGAAATTTGAAAAATGATTTGCATCTCATTGCTCATCTCTACTGGCAAATATGCCAATTATTTGCAAAAAAAAAAAAAAATGACATGGAGTCCCCCTCTCCCAAGCCTCTTTAACCCTTAGTCACCCATGCAAGCTGCCATAGCCTGAAATCAGAATTCAGAGCCAAGACCGTGTCGGGCTCTGCACCCTGATCCATACCAGCCCGCTAGGTCCATGAGAAGGGGTGGCTCTGGAAGATGAGCAGCAGAGCCTCCCCATCTCCCCAAAAGTCCTTGTCTATACCATGGGCAACAGGCTCATCCCCACCTCCAGTGCCTAGGAAAATGGGGAGGGTAACTAGGCCTGGGGGATTATGAGATTTTGAGGTCCCCACTAACTAGGGAATCACACACCTGAAACAAGCATGAATCTAATGTTGTCAAAGTTGTCAGAAACATCTGCTCTGAATGCTAGTTCAGTGTCTATGGCTCAAAGAATTAGAGGCAAAGGAGCCGCATTATAGCCAGGCAATATGCATTGTTTAAAAGGAAATAAATATGCCATGTACTCTCTGTGCATAGCAATTTCACTGCTGTGCAGAGCGCTCCTGGCTGCGGAAGCACGAACAGGGTGCGCACTGCTCGGGGCTTTGCATGCACAGTCAGGGCAGCCATCAGGGGGGTACAAGAGGGACAGTAGTATGGGGCCCAGGAAGGGTCTGGGGCCCAAACAGTGGAAGTGCCACTCGAGCCTCTGCTGGCAATTATTCTACCATGGCATAACAGGAGTTGTGTGGTCATCTCCCTCTTCCCTGCTGCGTGATCGGTGAACACGCATCAATGCAAGGGGAGGGTATTATGGGCGACAGGTAAGTTGCTTTGTCTGCCCCCACAAAATCTACCTATCAGATTGTTATTTGGGGTGAGGGGGGGCCCTGTAGGTTTGGCAAGTATGGGGCCCAGAAAATTGTGATGGCGGCCCTGTGCGCAGTAGCCGGTAACTTGCGGCGACAGGCCAGCTTTGCAGGGGTCGCCGCTGCAGGCTTGAGGGAATGAAGAGGACGTTGTGTGCACAGGATGACTCCAGGGGACAGCAAGAAGCCCCAGGTAAATTAACCACTTAAGCCCACAGGGTTGACATTTTTTTGCATCTGAGCAACTTCCACCTCCCATTCATTTTCCAATAACTTTATCACTACTCATCACAATGAATGGATCTATATCTTGTTTTTTCCACCACCAATTAGGCTTTTTGTGGGTGATACACTTTGCTGAAAATTAATTTATTCTCAATCCATTTTAACAGGAATATTAAGAAAGAAATGGAAAAAAAAATCATTATCAGCTTTTGGCCAATATAGTTTGAAATTCATACATGCTACCATAATTAAAACCCATGTACTTTATTTGCCAATTTGTCCTGCTTATTACACCATATAAATGATGTCCCTATCACAATGTATGGCGCCGATATTTTATTTGGAAATAAAGGTGCAATTTTTCAATTTGCGTCCATCACTATTTACAAGCCCATAATTTAAAAAAAATATATTCATATACTCCTTTGACATGCATATTTATAAAGTTCAGACCCTTGGGTAACTATTTATGTTTTTTTTTATTATTGTACATTTTTTTTTTTTTTTTTTTTATTAAATATTGTATGTGGGTAATTAGTGGTGTGGGAGGTAAACAGTAATTTTTAATGTAAAAAGTGTGCATGTATAATGTAACATGCATGTGGGTGTAGTTTTACTATTTGGCCACAAGATGGCCGCAGTCAAATAGTCCTGGGAGCGATCGAGCTCGCTCCCAGGAAGAAGAAAGAAGACCTGGAACTTTTTTGCACGCAGAAAAGCTGCAGCGTCTGGAGAGACGCTGTCGGCTTTTCTCCGGGGGGATGCGATCGGTGAAAGGGATCTATAATCCCTTTCACTGATCGCTGGGTAAACGGCAGGTAGCGGGAGCGCGCACGGGGGGGCCCGCGGGAGTGCGCGCCACCCGCGGGAGTGCGCGCAGCCTAACTGGACGAAAAATCTCGTCCAGTTAGGCTTAAGTGGTTAAAATCATTTTTTTCCCCTGCCTTAAGTATTCCTTTAAGTAGCATTTGTTGTACGCCATTGAACAGAGAGCTGAGGGCTGTCCCTAAATTGCCAGTAAAGTTATAACAAATGTATTAAGAAAGCCTTTAACCCTGTATTCTCATGGTACCTCATGGTACTCCCACTGTACACTTATTAGCATTAAACCATGGCCTCAATTCTGGTAAGGTTATCAAACAAATTACCTCATGTGGGGTATTTTACCTCATGAGGTAATGACATTTAGCAATTCTGGTAGGTTTTAGTCCTGTTTTACCTCATGAGGTAAATTTTGAGGTACTAATGGCTATTTTCATGGAAATTTGGGGGCATGTTAGCACATAATTTAACAATCAGTTTAAGACCTGCCTGTACCTGGAAGTAAAGTCAATTTGTATGCATTTTGCAGTTTTTAGTAGAGTTCCTATTGCTGTTTTAGTGTCATTCCTATTCTGGCTGTGTAATAGAAAAGAATAGTAGAAATAAAACTCCACATATATACTGGATTTTTTTTTATAAGGGATGCCTATAAATATACTTTTCATAGGTTGCTACATAATCAAATACAACCTCCCCCTTAAAAAAAACATCTTCCAAAGACTATCCTAACTTATGGAAGAAAATTAAACACTACTATTATGTTTTTACTGCATGCTTACTGCTGAAATACCTCATGTTTTACCTCACTTTATGCATTTACCTCATGTTTTACCTCATGTTAAGAAATGGAGAAAAATCTTTCAGAATTGCTAAAAAAAGAGGAAAATACCTCACATTTTACCTCACATAGCTACCAGAATTGAGGCCATCATTGGGCTCAATTCTGGTAGGGTTATCAAACAAAATACCTCATGTGAAGTAATTTACCTCATGAGGTAATGACATTTACCAATTCTGGTAGGTTTTAGTCATGTTTTACCTCATGCGGTAAATTTTAGTCATGAATTACCTCATGCGGTAAATTATTAGGTAATTTCTGCAGTACTTTACCTCAAATCAGAATTCTTATGAGGAAAAGGGGGCATGTTAGCACAAAATTTACCATTCAGTTTAAAGTGGACCCAAATTAAAAATACAAGATTTTAGAAATAAAATCTATTTTCTAAATTATAATAATAAATAGCAGCCTTTTTTCAGCTGCATGATGACAAATATAAAATATTTTACATTTAATGGAGGAACCCCTCCTTTCCTTACAAATTGCCGGGATTTTTCCGGCAAACTGGTGGAGTAGATGGTTTCCGGCAATGGAGGAATTGCAAATGGCTGCCCCCAGTATAACTCTAGCTATGAAAAGAGAAGGGTGAAAAGCATGCACTGAAATGATCATAGGTTTGAAGGAGTGTTTATTTATCTTTGTATGTGTCAGCGTGGTGCAACTAAATATTTTTAATTAAAAAATTGTTTGGTTTGGGTCCGCTTTAAGACCTGCCTGTACCTGGACTTATCCTCATTTCTGTAAGAAGTCATAGATGAAAATGAGAGAGTGAGGTCAGTGTTAGGGATGATCAACGAGATGCATTTTTTCCAAGTTGATACAAGTTTTTGCACATATATAAATATGCAGCTTGAAAATGGACCAATCATTTTAAACCCAGGTTGAAGTTGATTGGTCCATTTTCAAACTGTATACATTTGCATAAAAATTTGCATCAATTTGCATCAACTCGGTAAAATTTTTATCTCATTGATCATCCCTAGTGAGTGTGCTGAGCGTGTGGGCCTGAAATGAGAGTGAGTGTGCTGAGAGTGTGGGTCTGAAGTTAGACTGAGTGTTGAGAGTGAGGGGCTAAGGTTGGAGTGAGTTGTCCCAGTATTGGTTAACCAACCATAGGTGCCATAGTATAGGTAGGTAGGTTAGTTATAGGCACCACAGTACAGGAAGGTAGGTCAGCTATAGGTGCCACAGTAGAGGTAGGTCTGCTATAGGTGTCACAGTATAGGTTAACATGCTATAAGTGTCCCCATTATAGGTAAAAATGCGTACTTATATTTTTAAACCCCCGCCTTCCTCCATCCCAGTTTCCCACCCCCTCCTTCTCGTCCCCCCCCCCCCCCTCCCGATTCCTCGATGGGAGATGAGCATGGAGAGTATTACTCACCATGGGTATTTTCAGCGATGACCATGCATCCTCCCTCATCGTACAGTTTCAGGCTGTCGTTCACAGTGCTGGGGACGCGGCTTGATGACGTATGTATATAGTCAGATCCCCCTGTATATAGCAAGCATTTATAGCAATACCCCCCCCCCCCCGTAAATAGCCAGTATATACTGTATAGCCAGTCCCCCATATATAGCCAATATATATATAGTGCAAACCCCCCCCCCCTGTAAATAGCAAGCGTTTATAGCAATATTCCCCCTGTAAATTGGCAGTGTATATAGCCAGTCTGCCCATATATAGTCTATATGTATAGCGCAAACCCCCTGTATACAACAAGCATTTATAGCAATATTCCCCCTCTGAATAGCCAGTGTATATAGCCAGTCCCTCCCCCCCCCCCCCACATATAGCCAATATATATAGTCCAAGTATATTATAAGAAAAACAAATAAAAGTGCTCCAATTCCACATATCCACCCTATACCCCCCCCCCCCCCCCTATCGTCCCGCCCTGCCCCGCACACTCCCTCCCGACGCTCAGCCACTATTTAAATACAATAACTAACAGTGCTCCAATTCCTAAAGCCACCCGCTGCCAGCCCCCCCCCCCCCCGCTCGATCCCCCTGCGTGCTGTGAGATGGGCATCCATAGTACTACTCACCGTCGTGGCTCTCTCCAGCGTTAATCACGCACCCTCCTCCTCTGTACAGCTCCGGGCTACTGTTCCCCATACTAGGGATGCAGCCTGGAGCTGTACAGTAGAGTAGGAGGGTGCGTGATCACTGCTGGAGAGAACCATGACGGTGAGTAGTACTATGGATGCCCATCTCACAGCACGCAGGGGGATCGAGCAGGTGGGGGGTTAGAGTGGCAGCGGGCAGCTTTAGGAATCGGAGCACTTGTGGTTGTTTTAATTAAATAGTGGCTGGGCGTCTGGAGGGAATGTGTGGGGGTGCGAAATTAAAACACTTAGTGGCTGTGCGTCGGGAGGGAATTTTCCCAACTATTATTTTTATGCGGCAAACCCCTACCAAAATTGAGCCCATTGCAAGAACCTGGAAATTCTTATAAGTGAAAATAATATTATTCATAAAAATACTTTTGGTAGAAATCTTGAGATGCCTACACCTACATATGAAGGCTAGCAGAGGAGTTCAGTCAGTGTTGTGTCCAGTCACATAAATCATATATGTGTACACTGTACAGTCATGAGCACATTTTAGGCAGCACAGCGTGCAGCTTTAGATCAACGCATTAGGGCTTAACCTCAGCTACTCTACAGTGTATTCCCTGAAACAGCAAATAACAAACTGATGACAACAGGCTAATTAAAACAATATAAGAGTTTTTGGGAACAGCAGTAAATTACGATTCCAAGAAAGTTTTCCTGGCTTCGGTTAGAGCACACTCATGTGTAATTGTGCCAGAATGAATTGATTTTGCAAGACAATATTCTGCTTCTAGTGTGCCAAAGATGTTAATCGGTCTTGGCCCTTTGTTAACCTCTGAAGGAGTTCTACATACTTGAACTAATAGAACACCAGAAATAGATGTATTGCAGTCTAGTAAATTCATATAATGACAAACTTTGCTTTCCAACCTTTGCTTCTTAAAAAGCATTTATACATCGTTTGTGAGCTCTAAATCCTTAGGTATTATAAATTTAACTGTACTTAGTTCAATCAAATGTTCAGATTCTTTCCAAACAATGCTTTTATGTTTTAGTGCTTGTTGTTTATTCAGACATTTTAGGAGTCCATTCTGGGTCTATTCACAACAGATAGCACATGTGACAGCATGTTACCTGACAATATGTTACTATTTATATCTATGATGGGAAAGCAAAAGGTGGCATACCTCAGTGAAGACACAAAAATTGGATAGGAAAAAATGTTATTTGCACTTAAGGAAACGCGTTTCGTGAGTTCTTACATCTCACTTCATCAGGCCAAAATTCAGTGCCTAAGCTATCAATGCAGAGTGTACTCAATACAGTAGTACAATATTCTTTGTATTGATATTTTAGGCACTGAATTTTGGCCTGATGAAGTGAGATGTAAGAACTCTCAAAACGTGTTGCCCTAAATGCAAATAAGCATTTTCCTTATCCAATTGTTGTATTTTCATAGAGGTAAGCTACCGCTTGCTTTTTTATTGTAGATATTAATGTATTTTTTCATGCCCGAGTACCTGTTACTACCATTGTGCTATTTTTTTCTCCTTTGAAGGAAGGCTGTTGGTAAGCTCCCTGCAGCTGGTAGACACCAAACCTATTTTCAAGAAAGAGCAACCAAAGTACAGAGAAGTCCCCTGTGTTTGTCTGGAGACAGTTATTCTATAAAAGCCTTATTGGTTGGTTGCCCAATATATCAACCTTCATATGTGAGTACCCACCTCTTCCACCCGACTTCTTCGAACTAATTGTATGTACTGCACTATTCAGGCTCCTGTTGTCCGTGTTTTGTTTTCAATGTATTATCCCTGTATCCCTCAAGTGTGCCTTACCTATCAATACATGCACTGCCATGCATTGTGATCTGGGCCATTCAATGTAAGGAACAAAGACTGTGCATCCCATCTCACAGAAATGATTTTCAGTATTCCAAATTACATTAACTTGGTGTGAGTAAGCTGTGCAAAAAAATAAGTGGAAAGGCCTAGCAAAAGCATGTCAAGCATTTTTTCCAGATGCCCTGCATTAGTCAGCAATAAGGCCAGTCAATGAGATGATAATTGTAGCTTGCATGCAGACATAGTGATATTTCTATGTAGATTGTAATTGGACTAATCAAATGCACGTCCTGACTGTTTTGATTGGATGAATTTTAATCTGCATATAGTTGGCATAGAATTATGAGCATCTCCCAGCACATGTCTAGCCAATAGTGCACCTAATGTTGCAAACGCCCTACCTGCAAAACATTTATGGCTGTTCTGTAAACATGTACATAGCAAAAAAATGTTTTCTATAAAGTAGTATGGACCTTCATAGGGGTGAATTGTGGTAAAGACATTTGTATTTTGCAGGATGGCGTGCTGTTCAGCTGAGTTACCCTCTTGCCCTGCAGTGCTAGACTGCTCTGTTTGATTTCCACAAAGGAGAAAAACCTGCATATAGTTTGTATCTTTTCCATTTAATTGTTCAGGCTGTACCATGTGCTATGCAAATACATTCCAGAAGGGTAAAGGAGGATGATAGATGAAGGAGCTAAGTAGGTGGAAAGGAAATTACAGTAAAACAGAGCAACTGTCTAGCACAGGCAAAAATGTTTAAGCTATAAAATGAAATAAGGACTCTGAATGCTTGCTCTGGTCAACTGCTACACTTTGGTTTCATCTTTCTTTGTCAAGCAAATGAAGAGAACCTGTTTTCTACCTGAATTTTGCAAATGCTGAAATTAATTTGTACCACAACTAAAAGTAAGCACAATGTTTCGGCAGGCAGGCCTTTGTCAAATGCCCCACCTTTATTTATGCCACCTTTATAAATAAAGTAGGTAGAGTGGAGATTATGCATTCTGTCCATAAAGTCATTGGGTGCTCAGATTGTGGTTTCCATCATTTTGGGGCAAGGCAACAAGGTACCCCTTTAGCAAGGTAAGCAAAGCAAAAATGTGTACTTGGTTTCTAGAACCAGCACAATGTTCACAGCCGGGCAGCAGCAGCATATAAAAGACATAGGGGTTGATGCACTAACTTGTGGTAATACTGCCATACACAAACAGTGCAACATAACCCTTACTTCCAGCACCAGGTACCGTGAGTTACGCTATGCAAGTAGTGTGACCATTGCTATGGTATTGTGCATTACTAATGAGCATTACCATTAGCAACATTTGTTACCATAGTAACGGACAGTAACGGTCATGCTAATAGCGTAACTCGTGGTTCTTGCTGCTGGAAATAAGGGCAGTATTGCCGTACCCTGCAAGTTAGGTCATCAACCCCATAAACAACACATAAAATTGATCAAGGGTTCTAATTCCTCATGCAGGAGAATAAATCTGAGATAGAAGCCTGATGCTATATTCTTCAGCAGAGCTAAAACACTGCAGAAAAAAACAAGTTAAATAGTTAGAATGATTACATGTTTCCTCCATGCTTCATTGTTACAGACTAACCTATACAACATTTTAGTGCATAGCTTTTCTTTTACAATGCTTCAATGACATCTTGCCCTTGAAAAACAGATTTACAGCATTCTGGGCCAGTCTGACTGATTCTTTTCTCATTGAGAAGGTATACTTTTCCAACTGTGAGTATAAAAAAAACACCCTAATCTTCTTTCTGCCAGATAAGCCTTCAATGAGCCTACGGACAACATCACAGCGTGCTATAAAATAACTATAATATACTAAAAATATATCAACCTTGTATCTATCTTTCTCCCTTTAACAACCACTTAAAACTATTTAATGGAAACAGAAATTCAGTCAATGTAAGAAACAGGCAGACAGACGTATAAAAAGAATCACCCCCCCCCCCCCTCCAAGAAATCAGGGAGTTTTCAACAAAAAGATGAACAACAATTCCCCCCCCCCCCCCCCCCCGATCCCCGACCCCACCGCCCTCCTCAACAGAAACCGAAGTGTGAGTTTTTTTAGAACAAACTATAGACACTCCAGTGAGGGGTCCGATAGACAAAAATCCCAATCAAGCACCAATATTAAGAAACAGGGACCGATGGGGTTTTACAGGGGAAAAAGAGAGGAAAGACCACACATCAGTGGTAGAGGATAATGATGAAAGGGATTCCCAGACTGTGTTAAAAGTTGTAAACTTGTCTGATGAACCGTTGAGTGAGACACAAATTGAGGTGTTAAAGAAGGGTTTATCATTTGTCCCGACAAAGGATTTTTCCACTTTTGAATGGGCAAAAGACATACATCTTTTCGCTAGGAAACTTGTACTAATCAAAACACATGAAACGCAGTTGGCAAAAGGACAGAAAAACTGATCAATTGGATAAAGCAGCATATGATGCTTTCAATGAATTACTGATGGAAAATTCTGGAGAAAAGGAAATGACCCCAAAAATTAATCTGTGTACAATAATAGCACATTCTGCCCCACCTTTTCACAACCTACCCATATACAACCACTTGTAAATATGGTAACAAGGGATTTGCGTAAATTGGGGATGAGGGTCCATTAGAGAAATGACATCAATCACGGGAATCTAACAAGAGATGAACAAACAGCCCTTAAAGGTTTAACACAAAATAAGAACATTGTGATTAAACCCGCTGATAAGGGGGCCAATATCGTAGTGATGGACACAGGAAAGTATGTAGGAGTGTGTGAAAAGATCCTTAACCAGAAGGAACAGTATGGTCTACTATGCTCCTATCCTATTAATATTCCTAGGGAGCAATTGAAAACACTGCTAAAAGATGGTTTCCAACAGGCGCACTAGACAAAGATGATTACGAACTCTTGAAGAACTGAATTAAACATCCATTTGTATCAGTATTCTATGCCTTGCCTGAAATACATAAACATCAAACAGACCTGCCAGGGAGGCCGATTGTGTCTGGGAGAGGTAATTTAACAGACCTTTTAAGCCGAAATGTGAATTCATTTCCTCAACCATTTGTTGAGACTTTGCCATCATATTTACAGAACACTAAAGATGTCCTCTGCAGGTTACAGGACATTCATACCTCAGAAACCACATATTTGGCAAGCCTGGATGTCGAGTCACTTTACAGCAATATACAGCATGATCTCGGCATCCAGGCAGTCGAGTATTTCCTCAGATCCCGAGGTACTCACCTAGCAGCACACTCCAATTTTTTGTTGAAGTCATTGGAATTCATACTGACCCACAACACATTCATATTTGGAGATAGGTGCTACCACCAGCTCAGGGGCAGTACGTTGGGGACATCATGTGCCCCATCATATGCAAATCTGTTCCTGGGCTGGTGGGAAGATACCAGGGTTTTTAATAATGATCTTTCATTCTTCACTTCACATGTCGTATTTTGGGGGAGATTCATAGACAACATCTTGGTACTGTGGGAAGGCCCTAAGGAACTGTTTATCGATTTTGTCAATATCTTGAACAATAATGATATAGGAATGCATTTTACGTTTGAGATAAATCTAGAGAAAATCACCTTTCTTGATTTAGAGATAAGTAAGAGCACCAGTGGCAGTCTAAACACGAAAATCTTTTGCAAAAGCACAGCAACCAACTCACTGCTACACTGGAAGAGTGTGCACCCGAAATAGTTAAAAGCAGGGATCCCGATCGGACAGTTCCTCAGAGCGAGAAGAAATTGCTCAACAGAGGAACTGTTTGAGGAAGAAAGTGAGCTTTTAAGCAAGAGGTTTACTCAAAGGGGATTCCCAAAACACACAATTGACATAGCATATAAAAGGGCCAAAAACACCAAACGTACAGATACCCTGGTGCCTAAAAGAGCACCCCAACAAGTCAAAAGACAAACATTGAGATTGATAGGCACTTTTTCGAACCAGTCCCATCAGATTTTTCGTATACTAGAGAGGTACTGGCTAATCTTACACCAGGACAAAGTCTTGACCAAATTCCTGGAGAGGAAGCCATCAGTGACATATCGACGTAGTGAAAATCTGAGGGACATGTTAGTGCACAGCACATACACAGTGAAGAAGGAGGGCTCAACCCACCTAAAATGGTTACCTCCAAAACCCAACTATTCATTCAGATGTGGACATTGTAAAGCATGTGTTTATATGCCAACAGCAAAAAACTTTACGGCAAGAGCAACAAACAGAAATTTCGCCATTAAATCCTTTTTTAATTGCAGCACCCGAGGTTTGGTATATGTTGCAAGGTGCAGTTGTGACTTGCTATATGTGGGAAAGACTATGAGGCCTCTTAAAGATAGGGTCCTCGAGCATATAGGAGACATTAAGCCCAAAAGAGATACACCTATATCAAGACACATGATTTCTGAGCATGCTGCAACCCCCTTTGCTATCTCATTTTGGGGACTCTAGCAGTGGAAGTGTGGAATTCAGAGGGGAGATCTTGATAGGAAATTGCTACAATTGGAGGCCATCTTCAGGTTGGATACTCTGGCCCCTAAGGGGTTAAATGAGGATGTTTCTGTCAAATGTTTTTTATAGATCTAAAATACAGTGTTTACTGATTTTGTCCCCATCGGTCTCGTGCCATACTCACTGTCTACCCATCACACTCATATTGGCCTGACTCCACCCCCACCCTAAACCCCTCCCTCCCCATCAACAACTTGCCCCCCTGTCTCTCCTAATTTTGCAGGTTCCCCATGTCTTATTCCATCTTCCTTCCTTAGCCAAAAATGAGGCTGTTCATACTATGAAAATAGTTGATTTCCCTTGTATGAGGTAGCACAATAAATCCTTGTTTAGATTGTGCACAGTGAACACTGTTAATTGAACAGCTCTGTGCATTACTATTTGTGCAGGGGATATAGATTGGGGCATAGGGACATATATATGTGTCACATCTCTTATATCTGGCGGCGATTGCTCCACTCATTAAGTCCCTCTGACATACAAACACAGTTGCCATGACAGTGCCTAGCAACAAAGGACGTGCAGCGCAGATTTGTATATACAGCGCTGACGTCCGTGGAGCCTGCTGTATGTTGCTATGGACGTATGGCAACAAGGATAATATGACGTCACAGGAAATTACATCACACGGCCAGAGCGAGGCTTGGAGAGCGGAGAATGGATTCAGCCACACCGCTCTGATGCACAGAGGAGGGGGCAGGAGCAGGCGAACAAGCTGGGAGGGCAAAGCTGCACCTCTTACAGGTAATCTGCATATTGCAAAGCAAAGGGGCGTTCCTAGGGTGGATGGGTGTGGAGGCCAACAGCTATTTAAACTCACCTGGCTGGTCAATCATTTAGCTCTGACTTGGGCTATTGCTGGGAGAAGCTTTGTCACTTGGTGGGGGGATTGCTATAATTGTATTTATTATTTTGAGAACAATTTTCTCCTGACGACGCCCCATATTGGGGTGAAACAATTGTTGAGAGCACTATATATATATGTATATACACTGTATGCACCCACTGTTTACTTGGTACCCCAGTATCCCTTCCGTGAAGGGTCCTTTACCTATGTTATTGACCCCTATGGGGCTCTTATCTCTGGCTGTCTACTGACATTACCAGCGTGTGTTAGATATCCCCCTAAGTCTAGAGGTTGTCACACAAAGAGCACAGCCAATTGTAAATTGTCAATAATATAGGCACAATATTAGTTGGAGGTTAATATAACCGTGATATAGGTCCTATGGTAACACTGGGGACGAGATAGCTACACCCCACTGCAACAGACTAATCAGTGGGGGGAATCAGCAAAGACCCTCGTCTCTAGTTGTACGCATTACCGTTACAGACCAATTTACACAGTTATTTACTCCTCAGAGATTTCTCAGTGCAATTCCCTCACATGAAGGGCAATAATCCTGCCAATCTTTGTGAGAGTCAGGTTAATGGTAACCTTTGTGTACATATGGTCTCTAGTCCTATGGGCAAAGTGTAATTATCAGATTTTTTACCAGTACCTTCATTCGGTAGTGTGATAAATATAAGGAACCACCAGTAAGTTATAACCCTATGTAATATTCAGGCTATCTCTTGTATTTTGAGATTTTAGATGAGCTGCAGAACCTAGCATAGAAATGTTCAGAGTCTTTTCAAAGGAGGTGAAAGAAAATCACACTAATTCAAAAAAGGACAATCAAGTACATCAAGTACGTGGTGTGTTTACTCTGTGATGTACATGCAGGACACTGGCTTCATTTCCTAAGGCATGACTTCATGGAACATTATTTTATCTTCCAAATGGATGGATCATCCAAAAATAAAAAGCACATGCAGGTAAAAATCTCACTGCTTATTACACAGATGAAATACATACAGGGTCTACTGTTTATTATTACTATTATGCAGTTATTAAGTGCTGACATTTTCCACAGATCTTTACATGTAGACAAGAGGAGCTCATAATCTAATCTCATCCTTTGTCATAGTCATAATGCATGTACAAGTGTACATGCATTACAGTCTAAGTCCGACTTTGAGAGGAAGCTAATTAACTTTCCAGTATGTTTTTTGGATGTGGAAGGACACTGGAGTACCTGAAGGAAGCCAAACATGCCATGCATGTACTATGCATATTACTGCCTGTAGGCACTCCACTGGGCTATTGCCTAGACCTGCCCCTGTTGAAAGAGTGCCTGTTCCCATGTATTCTTGGCTCTCTAGAGACAGTACACATAACCCAAGAATACTTATATTGGGCCCAGGGGATACCAAACTATTCATACGCAATCCATTACAGCATGTTTTGAGAGTAAAAACATGATTGATAGTAGACAAACAGTTCACATTAAGTGTGTTTGTTATTTAAAAGCATAACAGAATTTTTAATGTCCCCTTGTACACAATCAGGCAATTTCATGAAAGGCTGGTAAAACTTTACCTGTATTTATGCAACTCAGTAAGCACATGTTACGCAAGTAGTGCAATTCACATTACCTAGGTAACACATATATTGCTAGTGTAAAGCCAATTTCACTAGCAACATGTGCATTACCTAGTAGTTAACATGAGTTGTGCTACTTATGCAACACACACTACATTAGTGCGTAAATATCAGTAGAATTGACTATGCCCCATTGTTCTGCTCTCCCATCTCCTTATTCCTTATACAGTGTGTGTGTATATATATATATATATATAGTCATGGCGAAATTGTTGGCACCCCAGAAATGTTTCCAGAAAATCAAGTATTTCTCACAGAAAAGTATTGCAGACACACGTTTTCAGTCGCTTCCTATAACCATAAATAAACTTCTTACACCTCTCACCTGGAATTTTGAGCCACTCTTTCTTTGCAAACTGCTCCAGGTCTCTTTTATTGAAAAGGCACCTTTTCCCAATAGCAATTTTAAGATGATTTAAATCTGGACTCATTGCTGGCCACTTCAGCGCTTTGTTGCCACCCATTTCTGGGTGCTTTTTAACCACTTCCCGACCGCCGTATAGACAAATGGCGGCCGGGAAGTGGACCCCGCAAGGACCGCCGTATAGACAAATGGCGGCGGTCCTTGTAGGGGCATGGGCGGAGCGATCGCGTCATCAGTGACGCGATCCTCCGCCTCCGCCTGGCGCCGCTCACCCGCCGCAACATCCCGCCGGCCATACGGAAGCGCCGGCGGGATGTTAACCCGACGATCGCCGCATACAAAGTGTATAATAATACAGGCTGCCTCCTGCCCTGGTGGTCCCAGTGTCCGAGGGACCACCAGGGCAGGCTGCAGCCACCCTAGTCTGCACCAAGCACACTGATTTCCCCCCCCCCTGCCCCAGATCGCCCACAGCACCCATCAGACCCCCCCCCCCCCTGCCCACCCCCCAGACCCCTGTTTGCACCCAATCACCCCCCTAATCACCCATCAATCACTCCCTGTCACTATCTGTCAACGCTATTTTTTTTATCCTCTGCCCCCTGCTCCCTCCTGATCACCCCCACCCCTCAGATTCTCCCCAGACCCCCCCCCCCCAGACCCCCCCCACCCCATGTACTGTATGCATCTATCCCCCCTGATCACCTGTCAATCACCTGTCAATCACCCATCAATCACCCCCTGTCACTGCCACCCATCAATCAGCCCCTAACCTGCCCCTTGCGGGCAATCTGATCACCCACCCACACCAATAGATTGCCCGCAGATCCAACATCAGATCACCACCCAAGCGCAGCGTTTACATCTATTCTCTCCTCTAAACACCCACTAATTACCCATCAATCACCCCCTATCACCACCTGTCACTGTTACCCATCAGATCAGACCCTAATCTTCCCCTTACGGGCACCCAATCACCCGCCTACACGCTCAGATTTCCCTCAGACCCCCCCTTATCAATTCGCCAGGGCATTATTTACATCGGTCCGTCCCTTTAATAACCCACTGATCACCTGTCAATCACCCATCAATCACCCCCTGTCACTGCCACCCATCAATCACCCCCTGTCACTGCCACCCATCAATCAGCCCCTAACCTGCCCCTTGCGGGCAATCTGATCACCCACCCACACCAATAGATCGCCCGCAGATCCGACATCAGATCACCACCCAAGCGCAGTGTTTACATCTATTCTCTCCTCTAAACACCCACTAATTACCCATCAATCACCCCCTATCACCACCTGTCACTGTTACCCATCAGATCAGACCCTAATCTGCCCCTTGCGGGCACCCAATCACCCGCCTACACGCTCAGATTGCCCTCAGACCCCCCTTATCAATTCGCCAGGGCATTATTTACATCTGTTCCCCCCTGTAATAACCCACTGATCACCTGTCAATCACCTGTCAATCACCCATCAATCACCCCCTGTCACTGCCACCCATCAATCACCCCCTGTCACTGCCACCCATCAATCAGCCCCTAACCTGCCCCTTGCGGGCAATCTGATCACCCACCCACACTAATAGATCGCCCGCAGATCCGACATCAGATCACCACCCAAGCTCAGTGTTTACATCTATTCTCTCCTCTAAACACCCACTAATTACCCATCAATCACCCATCAATCACCCCCTATCACCACCTGTCACTGTTACCCATCAGATCAGACCCTAATCTGCCCCTTGCGGGCACCCAATCACCCGCCTACACGCTCAGATTGCCCTCAGACCCCCCCTTATCAATTCGCCAGGGCATTATTTACATCTGTCCTTCCCTGTAATAACCCACTGATCACCTGTCAATCACCCATCAATCACCCCCTGTCACTGCCACTAGTGTTGGGCGAACAGTGTTCGCCACTGTTCGGGTTCTGCAGAACATCACCCTGTTCGGGTGATGTTCGCGTTCGGCCGAACACCTGATGGTGTTCGGCCTTTTAAGTTCGGGTTCGCCCCGAACTTCTAATGGCCGCCGAACAGGGCCCCTGTTCGGCCGAACAGGGCCCTGTTCGGCCGAATACTGCCCCCCTATGGGGTCGCAGGCATAAGGGGGGAGCATGCCCCGATCGCGGGGGGGGGTCGGAATTCCCCCCACCCCCTCCGCTAGCGCTCCCCCCTCTGCCCGCTTCCCCATTCAAAAGTTTAAGCAAAGTACCTGTAGTGGATGGCCTGGCAGTGGGCGGCACTGTGGAGTGAGGAGGAGGAGTCCGGAGAGTGACGCGTTGAGGGAGGCCGGGCAGCGGGCGTGAGGTCAGAGAAAGGGCGGAAGTACCACAAGGGTACTTCCGCTGAACCGCCCGCTGCCCGGCCTCCCTCAACTCGTCACTCTCCGGACTCCTCCTCCTCACTCCACAGTGCCGCCCACTGCCAGGCCATCCACTACAGGTACTTTGCTTAAACTTTTGAATGGGGAAGCGGGCAGAGGGGGGAGCGCTAGCGGAGGGGGTGGGGGGAATTTCCGACCCCCCCCCCCCGCGATCGGGGCATGCTCCCCCCTTATGCCTGCGACCCCATATGGCCCCCAAAAGCTGGATGTTCGGAAAGTTCGGGGTTCGGCCCGAACATGCCGAACATCTCGGCCATGTTCGGCGAACTTTCCCGAACCCGAACATCCAGGTGTTCGCCCATCACTAACTGCCACCCATCAATCACCCCCTGTCACTGCCACCCATCAATCAGCCCCTAACCTGCCCCTTGCGGGCAATCTGATCACCCACCCACACCAATAGATCGCCCGCAGATCCGACATCAGATCACCTCCCAAGTGCAGTGTTTACATCTCTTCTCTCCTCTAAACACCCACTAATTACCCATCAATCACCCATCAATCACCCCCTATCACCACCTGTCACTGTTACCCATCAGATCAGACCCTAATCTGCCCCTTGCGGGCACCCAATCACCCGCCTACACGCTCAGATTGCCCTCAGACCCCCCCTTATCAATTCGCCAGTGCAATATTTACATCTGTTCTCCCCTGTAATAACCCACTGATTACCTGTCAATCACCTGTCAATCACCTATCAATCACCCATCAATCACCCCCTGTCACTGCCACCCATCAATCACCCCCTGTCACTGCCACCCATCAATCACCCCCTGTCACTGCCACCCATCAATCAGCCCCTAACCTGCCCCTTGCGGGCAATCTGATCACCCACCCACACCAATAGATCGCCCGCAGATCCGACGTCCGATCACCTCCCAAGTGCAGTGTTTACATCTGTTCTCTACCCTAAACACCCACTAATTACCCATCAATCACCCCCTGTTACTGCTACCTATCAGATTAGACCCCTATCTGCCCCTAGGGCACTCAATCATCCGCCCACACCCTCAGAATGCTCTCAGACCCCAGCCCTGATCACCTCGCCAGTGCATTGCTTGCATCTATTCCCCCCTCTAATCACACCTTGAGACACCCATCAATCACCTCCTGTCACCCCCTAACACACCTACCCATCAGATCAGGCCCTAATTTGCCCCGTGTGGGCTCCTGATCACTCGGCCAAACACTCAGATCCCCCTCAGACCCCCTTCCGATCACCTCCCCAGTGCATTGATTGCATCTATTTTCCCCTCTAACCACCCCCTGAGACACCCATCAATCACCTCCTGTCACCCCCCTAGCACTCCTATCCATCAGATCAGGCCCAATACAACCTGTCATCTAAAAGGCCACCCTGCTTATGACCGGTTCCACAAAATTTGCCCCCTCATAGACCACCTGTCATCAAAATTTGCAGACGCTTATACCCCTGAACAGTCATTTTGAGACATTTGGTTTCCAGACTACTCACGGTTTTGGGCCCGTAAAATGCCAAGGCGGTATAGGAACCCCACAAGTGACCCTATTTTAGAAAAAAAGACACCCCAAGGTATTCTGTTAGGTGTATGACGAGTTCATAGAAGATTTTATTTTTTGTCAAAAGTTAGCGGAAATTGATTTTTATTGGTTTTTTTTCACAAAGTGTCATTTTTCACTAACTTGTGACAAAAAATAAAATCTTCTATGAACTCGCCATACACCTAACGGAATACCTTGGGGTGTCTTCTTTCTAAAATGGGGTCACTTGTGGGGTTCCTATACTGCCCTGGCATTTTAGGGGCCCTAAACCGCGAGGAGTAGTGAATAGGACGTTGGGCCCCTTAGCGCACCTAGGCTGCAAAAAAGTGTCACACATGTGGTACCGCCGTACTCAGGAAAAGTAGTATAATGTGTTTTGGGGTGTATTTTTACACATACCCATGCTGGGTGGGAGAAATTTCTATGTAAATGGACAATTGTGTGTAAAAAACATCAAACAATTGTCATTTACAGAGATATTTCTCCCACTTAGCATGGGTATGTGTAAAAATACACCCCAAAACACATTATACTACTTCTCCTGAGTACGGCGGTACCACATGTGTGGCACTTTTTTACACCCTAAGTACGCTAAGGGGCCCAAAGTCCAATGAGTACCTTTAGGATTTCACAGGTCATTTTGCAACATTTGGTTTCAAGACTACTCCTCACGGTTTAGGGCCCCTAAAATGCCAGGGCAGTATAGGAACCCCACAAATGACCCCATTCTAGAAAGAAGACACCCAAAGGTATTCCGTTAGGAGTATGGTGAGTTCATAGAAGATTTTATTTTTTGTCCCAAGTTAGCGGAAAATGACACTTTGTGAAAAAAAAACAATTAATATCAATTTCCGCTAACTTGTGACAAAAAAATAAAAACTTCTATGAACTCACCATCCTCCTAACGGAATACCTTGGGGTGTCTTCTTTCTAAAATGGGGTCATTAGTGGGGTTCCTATACTGCCCTGGCATTTTAGGGGCCCTAAACCGTGAGTAGTCTTGAAACAAAAATGACCTGTGAAATCCTAAAGGTACTCATTGGACTTTGGGCCCCTTAGTGCAGTTAGGGTGCAAAAAAGTGCCACACATGTGGTATCGCAGTACTCGGGAGAAGTAGTGCAATGTGTTTTGGGGTGTATTTTTACACATACCCATGCTGGGTGGGAGAAATACCGCTGTAAATGGACAATTGTGTGTAAAAAAATCAAAAGATTGACATTTACAGAGGTATTTCTCCCACCCAGCATGGGTATGTGTAAAAATACACCCCAAAACACATTGTACTACTTCTCCCGAGTACGGCGATACCACATGTGTGGCACTTTTTTGCACCCTAACTGCGCTAAAGGGCCCAAAGTCCAATGAGTACCTTTAGGATTTCACAGGTCATTTTGAGAAATTTCGTTTCAAGACTACTCCTCACGGTTTAGGGCCCCTAAAATGCCAGGGCAGTATAGGAACCCCACAAATGACCCCATTTTAGAAAGAAGACACCCCAAGGTATTCCGTTAGTAGTATGGCGAGTTCATAGAAGATTTTATTTTTTGTCACAAGTTAGCGGAAATTGATTTTAATTGTGTTTTTTCACAAAGTGTCATTTTCCACTAACTTGTGACAAAAAATAAAATCTTCTATGAACTCACCATACTCCTAACGGAATACCTTGGGGTGTCTTCTTTCTAAAATGGGGTCATTTGTGGGGTTCCTATACTGCCCTGGCATTTTAGGGGCCCTAAACCGTGAGGAGTAGTCTTGAAACGAAATTTCTCAAAATGACCTGTGAAATCCTAAAGGTACTCATTGGACTTTGGGCCCTTTAGCGCAGTTAGGGTGCAAAAAAGTGCCACACATGTGGTATAGCCGTACTCAGGAGAAGTAGTATAATGTGTTTTGGGGTGTATTTTTACACATACCCATGCTGAGTGGGAGAAAGATCTCTGAAAATGGACAATTGTGTGTAAAAAAAATTAACAAATTGTCATTTACAGATATATTTCTCCCACCCAGCATGGGTATGTGTAAAAATACACCCCAAAACACATTATACTACTTCTCCTGAGTACGGCAATACCACATGTGTGGCACTTTTTTGCAGCCTAACTGCGCTAAGGGGTCCAAAGTCCAATGAGCACCTTTAGGCTTAACAGGGGTGCTTACAATTTAGCACCCCCAAAATGTCAGGACAGTAAACACACCCCACAAATGACCCCATTTTGGAAAGTAGACCCTTCAAGGTATTCAGAGAGGGGCATGGTGAGTCCGTGGCAGATTTAATTTTTTTTTGTCGCAAGTTAGAAGAAATGGAAACTTTTTTTTTTTTGTCACAAAGTGTCATTTTCCGCTTACTTGTGACAAAAAATAATATCTTCTATGAACTCACTATGCCTCTCAGTGAATACTTTGGGATGTCTTCTTTCCAAAATGTGGTCATTTGGGGGGTATTTATACTATCCTGGAATTCTAGCCCCTCATGAAACATGACAGGGGGTCAGAAAAGTCAGAGATGCTTGAAAATGGGAAAATTCCCTTTTTGCACCATAGTTTGTAAACGCTATAACTTTTACCCAAACCAATAAATATACACTGAATGGGTTTTTTTTTATGAAAAACATGTTTGTCCACATTTTTCGCGCTGCATGTATACAGAAATTTTACTTTATTTGAAAAATGTCAGCACAGAAAGTTAAAAAAATCATTTTTTTGACAAAATTCATGTCTTTTTTGATGAAAGTAATAAAAAGTAAAAATCGCAGGAGCAATCAAATAGCACCAAAAGAAAGCTTTATTAGTGACAAGAAAAGGAGCCAAAATTCATTTAGGTGGTAGGTTGTATGAGCGAGCAATAAACCGTGAAAGCTGCAGTGGTCTGAATGGAAAAAAAGTGGCCGGTCCTTAAGGGGTAGAAAGCCCTAGGTCCTCAAGTGGTTAATGTTTGGGGTCATTGACCTCTGGAAGACCCAAGATCTCGGACGCAAACCTAGCTTTCTAACACTGGGCTCTACAGTGCGACCCAAAATCCTTTGGTAATCCTCAGATTTCATGATGCCTTGCACACATTCAAGACACCCAGCGCCAGAGGCAGCAAAACAACCCCAAAATATCATTGAACCTCCACCATATGTCACTGTAGGTACTGTGTTCTTTTCTATGTAGGCCTCATTTCTTTTTTCGTTTTAGAATGATGTGCTTTACCAAAAAGCTCTATATTGGTTTCATCTGTCCACAACATGTTTTTCCAGAAGGTTTTTGGTTTACTTAAGTACATTTTGGCAAACTTGCTTTTTTATGTCTCTTTGTCAGCAATGAGGTCCTCCTGGGTCTCCTGCCATAGCGTTTAATTTCATGTAAATGTGGACGGATAGTTTGCACTGACACTGATGCTCCCTGAGCCTGCAGAACATCTTGAATTTGGAACTTGTTTGGGGCTGCTTATCCACCTCCTGCACTATCCTGCGTTGCAATCTTTCATCAATTTTTCTCTTCCGTCCACACCCAGGGAGATTACCTACAGTGCCATGGGCTGCAAACCTCCTGATAATGTTGCGCACCAAGGACAAAGGTAAAGCTAGATCTCTGGAAATGAACTTGTACCCTTGAGATTGTTGATATTTTTCCACAACTTTGATCCTCAAGTCCTCAATCAGTTCTCTTCTCCTCTTTCTGTTGCCCGTGCTTAGTGTTACACACACACACAGACACGCAAAGACTAAGTGACCTTCTCTCCTCTTTATCTGCTTTCAGGTGTGGTTTATAAATTTCCCACACCTGTTACTTGCCCCAGGTCAGTTTAAAGGAGCATCACATGCTTTTAACAATTTTATTTATCCACGATTTTGTTCAGCCAATTTTGGGAGTTTTGTGTGACACTATGTCCTGCTTTTTTTCCTCCCTTTTTCTGTTTTGTTCCAATACACACAAAGGAAATAAACATGTATATAGAAAAACATGTGTTGCTGCAATACTTTTTTGTGTGAAATACTTGATTTTCTGGAAAAATTTCTGGGTCACTCACCAACAATTCCAGACATGACTGTATATATATATATATATATATATATATATATATTGATTTCTGATTTGGTGGTCCTGGAAGTGGTTTTTGTGCATATTGTTGACCTTTCCACTTCTCTGTAGCTAAGCATGGTCTAATATAGAAGGTGACTTAGTTTTGGACTTACAGACTCACATCACATTTGGGTGTAGAAAGTAAACTTTGCATTGCAATCTAAAATAAATAATTTCCTCCAACCTGAAGACCAAAATCAAGAAGCCAAGAAAGGATTATAAAGGGTAAGCTATATGGGAAGGTTGATTTTAAGAGTACGAAGGTTAAAAGGTGAGGATATCCTCTAAACTTGTCACTGCATGACGCTCTCCAGATATGCAGGTTTTCTTTAAATTGATTTCTGATGTGCGATAATCTTTTCCTTGGAAAACAAAAATGTGTGAAGAAGTTCAGTCCTGACAGGTTTTGGCTAGATTGGTGATCTGGAATCAATTTGAAAAAGCCATGAGTAATCCTTAAATATCATTCTTCAGTATGTGGACATGCAGGAACATCATTTGTGTTGTGAACAATACATTCAAAATGACCAAATCCCTTAACATTTTTAGATAGAGAATATCTTAATAGTTATTGGTGGGCTAATCTATAACCCGAAAGCAGAATTCTGATTTGAGTTACGTTGAATTAGCCAGTCCTTGCAGGCAATCACTAAAGTTTGGTCACTTTAAAAAGGATATGAAGCCTAAAATGTAAACTGCAGGGCTCCTCCTGTTTGGAGTATCTTATCACCCCAAGTTGTCCTGGAAGCCCTTGTATCATCCGGCTTCTGGCGTGTTCCCCCGTCCTTATGAAAAAAAAGGCCTTCTGTTATCTGTTTCTTAATAGAGAAAACAGAATGTCGGGGGGTTTATTTAGAGGGGTGGGGCCATGCATTTGAAGCCAGATGAATTTTAGGCTGGATATCGGCTTTAAAGCACACCTGAACTGAAAGAGATATAGAGGCTGCCACATGTATTCCCTTTTAAACAATGCAAATGTACTAGCTGTCCTGCTGATACCCTGCCTCTAACACGTTTAGCCATAGACCCTGAACAAGCATGCAGATCAGGTGTTTCTGAATGAAGTCTGACAAGATTAGTTGCATGCATGTTTCTGGTATAAGGACTGGTACAGGAAAATAACTGTCCCCTCTCGGTATTCCAGGTCCACTTGGCAGGCTCTGGTCAGTCGCACTCCTTGGTTTTTATTGCATACACTAGTGCAATGTAAGACCCCTAAGGGTTTAACTATTCTCAATACTGTGCTGGAGTCACCCTCTTTTGATCTAATAACAGATTAATATACTGTATCTAGGAGTATATTGGTCTTACCTCATTAGAGGACAAACCACAAAGGTAAGTATACTTTTTATTCATGCACATAAGACAGACCTGTCTTATGTGCATGTATAAAAAGTATACTTACCTTTGTGGTTTTTCCTCAATGGGGTAAGACTCATATACTCCTAGATACATTAATATGTTATTAGATCTAAAGAGGGTGCCTCCAACACAATATTGAGAATGTTTCAGGTGTGTGATTCGGACACCATTGCAGGCAATCAGATGAGTTGAACTTCCAGCCAATCAATGTTGTTTAAAATGAAATAAATATGCATTTCCAATAAACTCTTGTTTCCAAGAGGAGATCCCAGATGGGGACTGCACTTATCTTATATTAACATACACCTGAACTGAGAGGATCATGGAGGAAGCCATATTTATGGAGGCAACCATATTATTATTATTATTATTGATAATAATAATAATAATAATAATAATAATAATAATAATAATAATAATAATAACAAAAAAAAAATATGACAGCCTCCAGAGGAATATGGAGGCTGATTGTAACAATTGGTGTCAGCACGCAGAGAGAATCTGATTATTGGTGATCTGCAGTATCACCAAGAATGCAGATATATACCTGATTATTGATGATCTGCAGAATCACCGATAATACAGATATATTGCTAACCTCTGGACACCTATGGTATGTGAGTGTTTGGTGTAACAGTAATACTTTGAGTAATGCACCTGCTGAGCAGATGATCAAAGGCAGTAAAGGAATACTGCTCTTGAGGACACAGAAACCTTCCAGCAGCCTGAGACTCTCCAAGTGGTGGAGTCAGGCTGGAGGTAGGAAGGACCAGAAGGTGAGTGACACCTGAAGGTGGATGTTACTATCTGATCTGGAGACTATCTCTTAATGGGAGAGATAGCTCTCGAGGTCGGGCAAGCCAGGTCGGCAACACACAGTCAGATAAAGTACATAGACAGATGGCTGATTCGGTATCCAAGGCTAGCAGGGTTTGGCAACAGAGTATCAGTCAGATATGCGAGGTACCGAATCAGAGGACAGAGGAGTGGTCAGGAAAGCAATAAGTCATAACAGATATCAAACAATGCCTAGTCTGGGTGTGAGGTCCTTGGTCTTTACACCCTGGAACTAGTCTGATGAATAACAGAATGATCGCACAAGTTCCCTAGTCTTGGGTGTGAGGTCCGTGGTCTCAGCACCCTGGAACTAGTCTGGAGTATAACACACATGATAATACAGTTCCCTAGTCTTGGGTGCGAGGTCCGTGGTCTCAGCACCCTGGAACTAGTCTGGAGTATAACACAAATGATAATGCACGTTCCCTAGTCTGGGTGTGAGGTCCGTGGTCTCTACACCCTGGAACTAGTCTAAGCATAAACAGAATAACAATACAAGTAATCTGGCTCAGTGTGAATTCCCAGGTCCACCTGGTTCAAACACACTGTTGGATCTGACTAAGGTCTGAGTGCTTCCACGTAGTGTTCGCAACGGCAGACAACTTGAGACTGGCCAGCAGTAACTATATATGGAGTAGTGCTCTCGGGCACCACCCCTAAATGATCAACCAATAGAGTACTGCTCTGGAGTCAGCTGATCGGCGTGATCAGCTGACCTCTCCTTGCCCAGTATAAGAGTTCTGCCTCTCAGCGCGCGCGCGCGTATTCCTAAGCCTGTGTGCACTAACAGACTCAGCCACACCAGACACACGCTGCCGCATGCAAACCGCCGCGCTGGATGCGGAACCAGCCGCCTTACTGTTGTTACATGCGTCGGCTTTTCCACGTTCTGCCCTGTTACCAGATGCACGCTTCCGCTTGCAAACCGCCGCATTGGACGCGGAATCAGCCGCCTCAGCAGCACACGGGGCGGCTTTTCCGCGTTCTCTCACACTGATATTTTTAAATTAGTATTATTAATAATAGTAATAAAATAAATATGGCAGCCTCCATATTCCTCTCAGCTCAGGTGTACATTAATACTAGATAAAGGCAGTCCCTATCTAAGATCTCCTCTTGGTAACAAGAGTCTATTGTATAGGGGTAAATACATATTATCATCTAGTACTTGAAGACATCAAATTCTATATACATTGCTCAAAAAAGTAAAGGGAACACTTAAACAACCCAATGTAACTCCAAGTCAATCCCACACCTGTGAAATCAAACTGTCCACTTATGTAGCAACACTGATTGACAATCAGTTTCACATAGGAGTTGTGCTTACAGCCCAACATTGTGCAGAACATTTGGCATTTGCCAGAGAATACTGAGATTGGCAAATTTGCCAGTTGGCGCCTTGTGCTCTTCACAGATGAAAGCAGGTTCACACTGAGTACATGTGACAGACCTGACAGAGTCTGGAGAAGTCATGGAGAACATACCTGCAACTGCCTGAAGCATGACTGGTTTGGCTGTGGGTCAGTAGCCTGACTGGCATTAGGTACCGAGACAAGATCCTCAGACTCCTTGTGAGTCCATGTGCTGGGCAGTTGGCCCTGGGTTCCTCCTAATCCAAGACACTGCTAAACCTCATGTGGCTGGAGTGTGTCAGCAGTTTCTGCAAGATGAAGGTATTAATGCTATGGACTGGTCTGCCCATTCCCCAGACCTGAATCCAATTGAGCACATCTAGGACATCATGTCTTGTTCCATCCTCAAATGCTACATTACACCACACACTGTCCAGGAGAGGGTGGACGCTTCAGTCCAGGTTTGTTAGGAGATCCCTCAGGATCCACAACCTCATCATCAGGAGCATGCCCAGGTTTTGTAGGGAGGTCATACAGGCATGCCACACACACTACTGAGCATCATTTTGTCTTGTTTTAAGGATATTACATCAAATTTAGATCAGCATGTAGTTTTTTTTCCACTTTAACTTTTAGCGTGACTCCAAATCCAGACCTCCATGGGTTGATAAATGTGATTTTGATTGATAATTTTTGTGTGATTTTGATGTTAGCACATTCAACTATGTAAATAACAAAGTTTTTTTATAAGAATATTTCATTCATTCAGATAAAGTATGTCTAATTTTAGTGTTCGCTTTATTTTGTTTGGGCAGCGTGGTGGTGAAGTGGTTAACACTCTCACCTTGCAGCGCTGGATCCCTGATTTGAATCTCAGCCAGGTCAACATCTGCAAGGAGTTTGTATGTTTTCCCTGTGTCTGTGTGGGTTTCCTCTGGGCACTCCAGTTTCCTCCCACAACCCCAAAACATATAGATGGTAAGTTAAATGGCTTCCCCCTAAATTGGCACTAGACTATGATACATGCACTAAACGATATACATACATAGACATATGACTATGGTTGGGACTAGATTGTGAGCCCCTCTGAGGGACAGTTTGTGACAAGAAAATATACTCTGTACAGAGCTGCGTAATATGTCAGCGCTATATAAATACTTAAATAAATGTTTTTTGAGCAGTGTTTAATACATGAGACTTTGCAAAGTTACATACCTTATAACTTAGCAATCTATTAGAAATACATCATCATTTGGGAATAGGTTCACAGTGCTCAGTTGCATTGCAGAATAATTCTGCATGTCAGCTCACTGCCTATACAATTCTATGGGCCTGTTCACAGTTCTGCATTGTAACTGATCACGTTATTCTAACTTGCTGCATGTACTATTGCATATTGTACAATACTTTGCACAGGAAATACTGCACTGCTTCACTGGACAATACATACAATAGAAAGGAATAAGTATTAACTTTGCCTTCAGTTGCTCCCTGCTGTCTGCCCTAGGTTCTGAACAATTACTCGGTGAGACCAGCACCCATGTATGAAGCAAAAATTAGAAAAAAGTAGCTGAACGCCTAGACCGGTGCTGCCCTTTAGTAGTACTAGGGCAGCACCCCAGTTGGTTCTGAATCACCAAATATACATTATTTGCTGTACGTATATAATGCTGACAAATTATGCAGTCAACGACGAACACTGAATTATTTTCCTTTTAAAGTGAACCTGAACTCAGAACGTCCTCTCTGCTCTAAAACCTTTAAATAAAAAAACATTGTTTTGTTGCAGCTGTTACAAATCCTGAAATAAATCTGCACTGTTTCTACTTCCTGATTCATGGAAGCAGACATACTGTTAACAGCCTGTGCTTTCAAATGGGCTTATCTGCCATAGGCAGTAATGTGACACAAGGTAGAGATCAAATTACTACTTGTGATTAGACACAAATGAGGGGGAATTAAACAGGCTAAACTCTTTAAATACATACAGGGTGTAGTTCTCTGTTTTTTCTTTTGTTGTGTGCAACAGTTCAGGTACACTTTAAAGGGACCCTGAGCAGTAAATATAAAAAAAAAAAATCGGTACTTACCTGGGGCTTTAACCAGCCCACCATAGGTCGGGAGGTCCCCCGGCGTACTCCTGGCTCCTCTCCCGGTCCCTCTGCTGCAGAATACACCACCGGCGACACCCGGGCCAAGTGTCGGGCTGACACTTCCTTATCGGTGACGCTATGCGTCATCACACTGGCCAACAGTACTGCGCATGCGCGGTTTTTTAACTCTAAACCGTGCATGCGCAGTACTGACCTTCCGACCTGTGGTGGGCTGGAGAAAGCCCCAAGTAAGTACCGATTTTGTTTATTTTTACTGCTCAAGGTCCCTTTAAGCAATACCAGATGCCTGGCAGCCCTGCTGATCCTCTGCCTCCAATACTTTCATCCATACCCCTTGAACAAGCATGCAGCAGATCAGGTTTTTCTGACATTTTTGTTGGATCTAACAAGATTAGCTGCTTGCTTGCGTCTGGTGATATTCAGACTGTATTGCAGCCAAATAGATCAGCAGGGCTGCCAGGAAACTAGTATTGTTTAAAAGGAAATAAATATGGCAGCTTCTATATACCTCTCACCTCAGGTTCACCTTAAAGGGGTTCAAAAACGTGTATTTGTACCACACATTATACTAGGCTGAGGGACTCCTATTAAATAACCAGCATGCTTTTATGTTTCTCCACATTAGTCATGTTGCAGAACAAAAACTATTTATAAGCTATTTTAGGTAGAAATATGTGGCAGTATGCAAACGTAGTCTTTCTTTAGATTTGTGGTATGTTTTTGAAGTATAAGCTTTTCAACCCCTCTCCTGCTGTTATAATCCTGGAAACATATCATTACAAGCTTTCTAATTAACTCAAATTCATCATTCACATTACTTAAATTAGCAGGTCTTATTTAGTATCTTTAATTGCACTTTGCCATTCATATGTTTCAATTCATAAGTACCACCAGCTGACAAATACTTATGAATATAATCTACCCATAAAATGGCACTCTGTAGGACAGACGAGGAAAAACAGCCAATGCAAATTAAGAGTTTTGTTTAAAAAGCATAGCCAGGCCTTCTTTCATGTGTTTGGCACCAGCAGAACATATTACTGTTTGTTTTACCCGGATGCACTATGGTATTAAAAGGTGGCTTGTAGCCATTATTGACACATGTCAATTATGGGACAGACACATGTGGTAAAGATTCCATTTTGCTAATTCCTCTCAGTCAAAAAGTAATCTTAATTCTTAGACTGGTATTTATCTCTCACCTTCTGGTCACCTTATTGATCTCTAGTTTGGCAGTAACATAAGCTGATGATAGACCGGTTCCACCTACAGGCAACAGAGTGCCTTAAGAAGACACACACAAAGACCAGGTCATCCCAAAATTCTCTTTTTTAATTTGTTGCAGGAAATGTTTATTTCATGCAACCAACTTTTTGAAAAGAATATTATACAGAATGCATTGAAAGCCAAATGAATATATAAGTTAAGGAGAGAAGAGTAAAACAACAATAATAATAATAATAATACTCATAATGTTGTATTATTATTTTGACGATGATGATGCTAATGATTATTAGCATCATCACTGTAACGATCGGTGAAGCACAGAGAGGATCTGATTACCGGTGATCTGCAGTATCACTGGAAATACAGATATATACCAGATTATAAGTGATCTGCAGTATCACCGATAATCCGATATACTAGCTAACCTCTGTTCACCTGAGTAGAGTGTAGTGTTTGGTGTAACAGTAACACTTCAAGGACTAGGCCTCAGTGCAGCAAGGAGTACTGCACAGATTCCTTCCGCAGACCTGAGCTCTCCAAGACGGGAGGAGTCAGACTGACAGTAGGAAGGATTGTCTGAAAGTAACCCTCAGGACGAAGGGTCGCTAACAGAGCGAGGAACCGCCTCTAACGGTAAGGTCGGTTCTCGAGGTCAGACAAGCCAGGTTGGATAACACACGGACAGATACAGTACAAGATCAGAAGACAAAGGCGGAGTCTAAGTACAGGCAGGGTTCGTCAACGGGGTATCAGATATATCGAGGTACAGAATCAGGAGGCTGAGGCGGAGTCTAGGAACGAGCCGGGGTTCAGCAACAGAGTATCAGAAATATCGAGGTACAAGATCAGAGTTCAGGAGGATAGTCAAGGCAGGCAAAGGTCATAACAGATAATCACAATCAAACTAGTACTTTAGCTATCAACAGAATCGAGCTAAGTGTAGGATTACAGCTCCAACTGGTCCCGGCACACTTATGGATCTGACTACGGATCTGGGTGCTCCCACATATGTGATCGCAACGCCAGACAAAGAGCAAGTGAACAGCCAGCAGTATATATACACAAGGACTACTCCAGGACCTCCCTAATTGCTAGACCAATGAGAGTGGTGGAAAATGTCAGCTGACCTGCCTGGTCAGCTGACTCCCCTCTGGCTGTTATTTAAGCTCTGCCTCAGTGCGCGCGCGCGTGTCATTCTGAATCTAGGTGGACTATCAGTCCCAGCCACACCAGTACTGTCTTGCAATGTATCTTGTGAACCGCGTGCGGGAGCCGCCTCCAATGCGGATTCCGCCGCTCTCAATGCGGATTCCGCCGTACCCAATGCGGATTCCGCCGTTCCCAATGCGGATTCCGCCGCTCTGCCTAAGCGGCATGCGGCGGTTTTTCCGCGTTGTGACGTTCTGCTGGACGCGGAAACAGCCGCCTCACCTTGAGAGACGGCGGCTTTTCCGCGTTTCCTCACAATCACCATTTCTGGTGGCAGCCAACAAAGGTGGGACTAAATAATACCTTCCTTAGGAGAGATTTTATCAATGTTCCCATCATGTATCTTGGTCAGGAAGTGAAGGAAGGAAAAATACCCTCACAACACAGGCAGAAGCTGCAGAGGTCTGAACTATGGTTGTCAGAGTTCTGCAGTGGCACCAGCAGTTGAGCTCCAACTTTAGGCTTGCGTGCAGCTTGAGAAACCCAAAGCCCCAGTCGTGTCCACCAGGGATGCTCAGCAGAGCTCGAATATTCGAGTAGCTCGAATATTCGAGCTCTTTTTCAGCTATTCAAGCTCGGTATTCGAGCTCGAATAGCTGCAGCTATTCGAATGGGCTATTCGAGTTCACTCGAATAGCCCATTCACTATTCAAGCTATTCGAGCAAACAGCGGTATTCGAGCTCGAATACCGAGCTCGAATAGCGTCATAGCCCAGATTGATGTCCTTATAGCCAATCAGAGGGCTCCCAGGCCCTCTGACGGCAGCCAATCACAGAGGGGGACCCTGGCCAGCCCCTACCCTATAAATAGCGGCCGCCATGTTAGGTTTTTCCGTCCTTGCTTGAGACTTGTACAGAGAGAGATCTGCTCCTTTGTGCTTTGGCTTAGCAAGTGCTCTATTGTGGTCAATCACCTAGCGTTTTTGCTCACATACACCTGCTATACACACCTATATTGTTGTTATCTAGATAGAGATTGTATTTTAGTTAGTAGTTTGTGTGTTACATAGAGACAGCTGCTGCTGCAGGCAAGCTTACAGCTTTAGGCATCAGGGCCTTGCCTGTGTGGGCACAGCTGTCCTCCTGACTGTACTCTGTTTATTTCTCATCTATTTCTGCTGTGTATTCTACCCTGTGTTGTCCTTTACTACTGATTATTGTATTTTGTAGTTGTACTGTACTAGGGACACTCACTGTCACTGTTCATAGCTCCTGCATGTGTGTGTGCGTGCACTGTCTGTAGTGTACAGTACACACACTCTATTTCCTTCTACTGAATCTGATTACTACTGATTGATTATTGTATTTTCTAGTTGTACTAGTGTACTAGGGGACACACTCACTGTTCAATGTTCACACTCACTGATTACTGATTATTGTATTTTGTATTTGTACTGTACTAGTAGTAATCACTTAGCGATCTAATCACTTAGTGATTAGTGTCACCTCACCCACCAACCCACTCCATTAAAGTACCCCACTTTTTCACCCGCCCTTTTAAAAAACTTTTTTGTTTACGCCCAAAAAGATCTAGGATGTCTGGAAGTGGCAGCCAGCGCGGTTTGGGCAAGGGGAAGGGCAGCAAGGGAATCAGGAGGAGAGGGAGCAGCATTGTGGCAAGCCGCGCCACCATGCACAGTTCCGCAGCAGCAGCAGCTGCGTCAGTGGCTAACATTCCACCTATAGCCACTGGCCATGGACGCCTTGGGCGCCCAGCAGGACCATCTGCAACTCACGCTGCAGAGACACAGCAGCAGCAGCGTGTAGTACCTGCTCCTATTTTTCTCCAGCCGGGTCGGAAACGTCCCATTGAGGAAAAGGATGCAGCCACTGTGGTGCAACTGATGACAGAGGATGAGCAGCCTGCCATCATCTCTGCATCCGAGTCCCCCACCCTCACCACCACCACCACCCCTGTTCGCAGCAGCCGCCCAGCAGGGCCTGGGGAGGAGGCCAGTTCACCGTCACAAGTTGGCGACCTGTCATTCAGCAGTATTTTGACCCTAGGCATCATGAGAGAATTGTCTGCTGTTGTTGGCGATTTTGAGGAGGAGATGCTGATGGGCACTTTGGGGGAGGAGGGATTGGACAGCAAGACTGTGGCGACAGTCAAGCAGCCCATCCAGGCATCAGGAGAGGAGTTTGGGGGGTCATCATCCCAGCAGGACATGTTTCAGGAGGGGGAGGATGATGAGGATGACAGGGTGACGGACAAAGACTGGGTGCCACCACCTCCTGGGGATGTCATCATCAGCAGCTCTGAGGAGGAGGAGGATGCGCTTGTGGGCCTTGCAAGGAGGCGCATCATTGCAAGCATTGGCAGCAGTAGGCAGGTCCCACAGCCTGCTGGTGTCTCAGGCTCAGCAGCAGCAGCAGCATCTGCCAGTACCACCACCAGCCGCACCCAAGCCCCCCCCCCCCCAACCACCACAGGGAGACAGCCAGCAGCGGCTCCAGTCCGTAGGGGGTATTTCACGTCACCAATCTGGCAATTTTTCACCATGCCCACAGTTGACAGCAAGTACGCCACTTGCAACCACTGTCAGCGGAAGCTGAGCAGAGGTGCAGACCCCTTAAAGTTCAGCACCAGCTCTCTTCTGAACCATCTTGCTGCTAAACATTACCACCAGCATGAGGAGTTCAAGAGGCTGAAGGCATCTGGCGCTGGCAGTGGCACCACACCCACCACTGCACAGCCTTCAGCAGCAGCAGCAACAGCAGCCACCCGCCCTCCTGCTCCTCCAGCACCATCAGCAGGAGTGCGGAAACGCACTGCTCCTCCCCCCTCTGCAACTCCTGACGCCGACACTGAGGCCTGTTCTGGCAGCCAGTCCTCAGTGGCCTCCTCTGCTCCCTCCAGTGATTCCCGTGCCAGCAAAAGGTGACGCCAGAGCCTTTTGAGCAAGTCCTTCCAGGGGGTGGTTAGGGCTCTGCCTCCCAGCAGCCGTCACGTGCGGCAGCTGAACGGCTTGCTGGCATGGGCCATGTGCTCCCAACTCCTGCCGTACACGCTCGTGCAGGAGGGGAGTGACATGCGTGCGCTGCTTGCTTGTGCAGAACCAGACTGGCAGCTCCCCAGCAGACACTTCTTTGCCCGCCAGGTCATGCCTGCACTGCACCGCTTTGTGATGGCCAATGTGGAGCGAGGGCTGGAGCACGCGGTTGGTGAAAGGGTCCACGTCACCATGGACTCCTGGAGCAGCTGCTTTGGGACAGGTCGCTACCTGTCCTTCACTGTCCACTGGGTCAGCTTGGTGGAAGGGGGTGAGGATGGGAGAGCAGCAGCGGGCACAGCAGCAGCAGCAGCAGCAGCAACACAGTGGGTGGTGCCACCCCGCAGGGTCAGGGGAACTGCAGCAGGTTCCTCCGATCCTCTGCCATCCTCCGGCACACCTGGCCAAACCCCCCGCCTCAGCAGCAGCGTGAAGCCACGCCACTGCCAAGCGCTGCTGCAGTTGGTCAGCCTTGGGAAGACCAAACTGACGGCAACCCATGTGTTGGCCAAACTCCAGGAGAGGAGTTGGCTGACCCCCAGAGGCCTCAGAGTCGGAGAGGTGGTGGCCGACAATGGGGCCAATCTGGTTGCCGCAATTGACAGGAGAAACCTGACCCACATCCCCTGTCTTGCCCACGTGCTGAACCTGGTGGTGCAGAAGTTCTTGCGCACCTACCAGGGGATGGGCGAACTGCTGGAAATGGCAAGGAATGTTGTGTGTCACTTCCGGCGCTCGCCTGCAGCCTCTGCGAGCCTAGAAGACGTGCAAAAGGAGCTGGAGCTTCCACGCCATCGGCTGATCCTTGACGTTCCAACTCGCTGGAACTCCACCCTGGCGATGTTGGAGCGTCTGGTTGAACAGAAGCACGCTGTCAACCAGTACCTTGCCCTGGCCACTGTGTCCGCCGCTCAGAAAAGGGACAAGACCAGCAACATCCCGTCCATCGTCCCCGATGACGACTGGGGGCACATGCAGCAGGTGTGCTTAGTGCTGGCTCCCTTTCTGCAGGCCACCAACATGGTGAGCAGGGACCATGCTATGGTGTGCGAGTGGGTGCCCCTGGTTTGTCTGCTGAACAGGGCCCTCGATGCTTTGCTGAAACAGGGAGCGGCAGCCTTGGCCCAGCAGGAGCGGCATGCAGCTGCACAGTCCACCTCTGAGGGGGAGGAGGAGGAGGAGTTGATGGAGGTCCCTGACCTTGCTGCTGATGAGGGGGATCAGCACAGTGCACCTGAGTTGGTGCGGGGGTGGAGAGAGGATGAGGCGGCAGAGGAGGAGGATGAGGACAGCACTGCCGTCGATGTGCCAGCACACGTGGCCCGCCTCTTCCCAATGGCAGCGCACATGCTGACGTGCCTGCGCAGGGACCCCAGGGTGATCCAGATGAAGCAGAGGGAGGACATCTGGATCAGCATGATGTTGGACCCACGCCTCAAGGGGAAGTTGAGCCAGTTCCTGCCTCCTGCAGGAGGAGACGCAGCGCAACAAATAAGGAGCTTGCAGCAGGCCCTTGTTGAGCGCTTGGAGGAAGCCTTCCCCCAGCCTTCCACCCCCCCCTGTCCAGCCAGCACAGAGGCAGCAGCAGGTGCCTGCATCCAGCAGCAAGCGCACCACAGACCTGCTGTCTCTCAGCAACGAGCTCTACAGGACTGTAGAGGCTCCAGCAGTGACTAGAGAGGAGGTGCATGCAGCAGCATCCTCCTCCGGTCACAGCCAGCGCCTGACCCGCATGGTGGCTGACTACATGGGGTCCTACAGCGGGCTTGACAGCGATGCCCCTGTTGATCCCATGGAGTATTGGGTCAAGCGCCTGGAGATCTGGAGCGAGCTGGCGCAGTACGCCCTGGAAGTGCTGTCCTGTCCCCCTTCCAGCGTGCTGTCCGAGCGCTGCTTCAGTGCAGCTGGTGGCGTGGTCACCGAGAAACGCTCACGTCTGTCTCACAAGTCTGTGGACAGACTGACGTTTCTCAAGATGAACCAGGCGTGGGATGAAGGCGAGTTCCTGGCCCCTGTTGTCGGCGAGAGGGGGACATGAAGTGGCTGCCGGAACCATCGTTAATATGCCTTACCACCCTTTACCACCTCCTGGCTCCTGCTCACTAAGCCAGCCTGGTTCACTTTGACTATTACGTCGCCTGTGTAGCCACACATTTTACAAGTACAGTGGGCTGCTGTGTACTGCCCTTCTGCTGTCTGTCTGTGTTTCCCACTGCCAGGGTACACAGAATTACCATCTGCTGCCACTCTGCCACCAGCTATTACGTCCAACAATAGCTATATCTGTGTAATTGCTGTAAAAAAAAAAAAAAAAAAAAAAAAAAAGGTTTAATTTTTCTGAGGTGCCCGGGTTGAAAACTGTGTTGTCCCAGTTGTGTATTGGACACGATGTGGGCTGCACGACCGCTGTCTGGGACCTCCTGTTGTGTTTATTTACAGCCCTGGTATCACCGCTAGGTACCAGGGTTATTATGTCACGCTGCCTGCCTGCTGCCACACTCACACTACTCCTCCATTCCTCCTGCTGCTGCTGTCTGTCTGTGTTTGCAACTGCCAGGGTACACAGAATTACCATCTGCTGCCACTCTGTCACCAGCTATTACGTCTAACAATAGCTATATCTGTGTAATTTGCTGTAAAAAAAAATAAAATAAAATAAAAAAAAAAAGGTTTAATTTTTCTGAGGTGCCCGGGTTGAAAACTGTGTTGTCCCAGTTGTGTATTGGACACGATGTGGGCTGCACGACCGCTGTCTGGGACCTCCTGTTGTGTTTATTTACAGCCCTGGTATCACCGCTAGGTACCAGGGTTATTATGTCACGCTGCCTGCCTGCTGCCACACTCACACTACTCCTCCATTCCTCCTGCTGCTGCTGTCTGTCTGTGTTTGCAACTGCCAGGGTACACAGAATTACCATCTGCTGCCACTCTGTCACCAGCTATTACGTCCAATAATAGCTATATCTGTGTAATTTGCTGTAAAAAAAAATAAAATAAAATAAAAAAAAAAAGGTTTAATTTTTCTGAGGTGCCCGGGTTGAAAACTGTGTTGTCCCAGTTGTGTATTGGACACGATGTGGGCTTCACGACCGCTGTCTGGAACCTCATGCTGTGTATTTACGGCCTGGTACCACCGCTAGGTACCACAGCCTATTATGTCTCGCTGCCTGCCTCATTGACTGCCTGCTGCCACACACTCATCCTCCTCCTCCTCCTCCTGCTGCTGAATTTACCTCCTGTTGTCTGTGTGTTTCCACTGCCAGGGAGCACATACAATGGCGCTTCCACCATGCGCCACCAGCTATTTATTACGCTCAAAAATAGCTGCATTTCTTTAAAAAAAAATATATATATACTTTTAAATACTTTGTGATATTATTTTTAGAGGTGTCCGGGTTGAAAACTGTGTTGTCCCAGTTGTGTATTGGACATGATGTGAGCTTCACGACTGCTGTCTGGAACCTCATGCTGTGTATTTACGGCCTGGTACCACTGCTAGGTACCACAGCCTATTATGTCTCGCTGCCTGCCTCATTGACTGCCTGCTGCCACACACTCATCCTCCTCCTCCTGCTGCTGAATTTACCTCCTGCTGTCTGTGTGTTTCCACTGCCTGGGAGCACATACAATGGCGCTTCCACCATGTGTTACCAGCTATTTATTATGCTCAAAAATAGCTGCATTTCTTTAAAAATATATATATATATACTTTTAAATACTTTGTGATATTATTTTTAGAGGTGTCCGGGTTGAAAACGGTGTTGTCCCAGTTGTGTATTGGACATGATGTGGGCTTCACGACCGCTGTCTGGAACCTCATGCTGTGTATTTACGGCCTGGTACCACCGCTAGGTACCACAGCCTATTATGTCTCGCTGCCTGCCTCATTGACTGCCTGCTGCCACACACTTATCCTCCTCCTCCTGCTGCTGAATTTACCTCCTGCTGTCTGTGTGTTTCCACTGCCAGGGAGCACATACAATGGCGCTTCCACCATGCGCCACCAGCTATTTATTACGCTCAAAAATAGCTGCATTTCTTTAAAAAAAATATATATAGAAGAGAAAGAAGTGAAGAAGAAGAAGATATAGAAGAAGAAGAAGAAGAAGAAGAAGAAGAAGATATAGAAGAAGAAGAAGAAGAAGAAGATATAGAAAAAGAAGAAGAAGAAGAAGAAGAAGAAGAAGAAGAAGATATAGAAAAAGAAGAAGAAGAAGATATAAAAAAAAGAAGAAGAAGATATAGAAAAAGAAGAAGAAGAAGATATAGAAGAAGAAGAAGAAGAAGGAGATATAGAAGAAGATATAGAAGAAGAAGATATAGAAGAAGATATAGAAGAAGAAGAAGATATAGAAGAAGAAGAAGAAGATATAGAAGAAGAAGAAGAAGAAGATATAGAAGAAGAAGAAGAAGAAGAAGAAGAAGATATAGAAGAAGAAGAAGAAGAAGAATATATAGAAGAAGAAGAAGAAGAAGAAGAAGAAGATATATAAGAAATAGAAGAAGAAGATATATAAGAAAAGAAGAAGAAAATGAAGAAGAAGAAGATGAAGATGAAGAAGAAGAAGAAGAAGAAGAAGAAGATATAGAAGAAGATATAGAAGAAGAAGAAGAAGTATATACAGTACTGAACAGAATTTTGGACACACCTTCTCATTCAAACTTTTTTTTCTTTTTTTTAAAGGAACATCCCCACATAATCACTTGCTGTTGTTACTTGGAAAAAAGGATGTTTCTTGCATCATTCATCCCCAAAACAAGTGTTGGAAGCTATTTAAGGCCAATTCGAATAGTCAGCTCGAATAATGAGCTCGAATACCGACTCGAATAGTGAGCTCGAATACCGAGGTCTAATCGAATAGTAAAAAATATGCGACTCGAATATTCGACCTAACTCGAATAATTTACTATTCGAATTTGACCTAACTCGAATAATAAAAAGGGGTATCCGAGCATCCCTGGTGTCCACAGAATACTGTATCTCTTGTCATGGTTTCATTTTGATTTCAACTTTAGCTATTCATCTCATCTCTACAACTTCAGAGCTCTGGAGATCGAAGCTCCAAATCATTGTCAACTCTAGTTCTATCCCATGTCCACTTTATTCAAAATATACATGAAATAATTTACAGCATTTATTGCCCACATTCATGTTATCCTGCTATATCAATTGTCATAGCAACCTGACATTTTTTAAATAGTGAGTCTTTTCTAAAAATAAAAATAGTTAGTAAAAAAACTTAAATGATTTTCACAAAATAAGAAAATATACCAATATTTTCAGTTCCAAGCTGAGAAAAAATTGCAGAATATGCATGACCACAGTGTCTGCTGACCATCATCATTATTCAGGTGCTCTACAACAAAGTCACATACTGTATTTGTTCATGCTCTGTGAAATAAGATTCAAACAATGGTTTAAATTAAGAGTTCAGATTTTCTCAGGACAGCTGAAATGTTAAAGTAGCAGTTGACATTGTTACGTTCCAATTACTGGTTTATATAAACTTCTAAAAACCCCAATGCACCTATATGTGTCTGACTTCCGCAAGTTCAGGGTTCAAAAACCTGATTGCTAACACAGATAACAGGCCTAAGCTGAAGACTACACTGTGAAAACGGTAAAGGCAGAAAGGTTATGTACAAATAGTAGGAGCTAGTCAAAATAAGACAGTTATGATGATGTTAAAGAAGAATTTCAACATTGGCTCACATAGACATTGAAGAATCTGAGCTATGCCGCTGAAGAGGAAGTGGCAAGCTTTAGCTGGTTTAAAGGTGTTTTAAAAATGAAAAACACTGGACAAGTAGACCTGAATGAATGTCGGCTTTCATAGGGGATTTACTGCCCACGGTGATTCACTGTTAGGAAGGAGTTTGAACAAGGTTATGGCTTATATAAGCAAAGACAATGCAAAAAGAACAATACATATAACTATGCATTCTCCTCAGTACAAAAAATGCACAAGCAAGTATAACTTGTAACTTAAAATCCCTGCTTTATTAATAGCAATGTTATTAGCATTGTCTTGTGTATAAAGCATGGTGATAACTCCCAGGGATGCGTTAGAACTTTGGGGGAAAAATCATAATCTCTGACCATATAGCACATTAACTGAATAAAGACAACAACTGTAAAATAATAATAGCGATTTCATAATAGTTATTGTTGGCATCAAATGCAATCAGAAAATGCTGGGGAGTTGACAAGCCGAAGTGTTTGGTTCCTTTGAGTAGACGCTAAAATACAAAACCATCTGTGCCATTCACATTAGGCACTCATTCTGTTGAGGACAAAGAGGAAAATGTAACAGGATGCCAGTTCTGCATCCCCACACTGTTTCCTCATCATCAGAATCTTGTCAAGAATCAAGAATCTCACCTTGCCACAGCCAGAACCAAAACACTGAGTGAGTAGCGCTAAAGAATTGTTCATCACTGTAATACAAAGGCAGAGGTTGTCATTATTTTTCTTTTATATAACGTCATCATCTTCCATGGTACAAACATAGGTACATAATACAGGCATTGGTTGAAAGCTAAAGGGCATAGCCCAGGTTATGCTTGCCTCAAGGTGAGTTTTAAAGGTGTATATAAAGATTTCAAGGCCACATTTTGGAAAGGGAATTTCAGAGGAGAGGAGAAGCGTGTGAAGTTCTATATATGTAAATGTAAGGAGGGGAAGGATACAGCTGATGTAGGCCCATATGCAATTCACTTTTTCTCCTGAGTTTTCTCCAAGGTGATATTTTTTAACTTGTCAATAAAATCCCTTCCAAGCTACCAGAAAGCATAGGAAGTACTCAGAATAATCTTGATAGTAGTTTTTAGCTAAAAAAAAAAGCTAACAGTGCTAGAAAGTTATATTAAATAGAAGATGAAAAATTATCTCCTAGGAGAAAACTCAAGTAAAAAAGTGAATTGCATATGGGTCGTAGTGTCTGAAAATGAGTGAGAAGTATGGAGTAGAAACATTATGGAGCACTTTACAGGCTAGAATTTGATGATTAAAAGTCAGTGAAAAGCTTGGCAGACTGGAGACAGATGAAGAATGAGAAGAGATATGGCTTATTTTAGCAGTACTAGTAATTCAGTATTCAGTTCAGGTTTGGGAGATGCAAGTCAGTTTGTAGACCACATAGGAGTAGGCTACATAATCAAGGTCCAATGGGGCCATGCAGTAGCATTTAATAGTGAACAATATGCCTTTGTTTCTTCTTCCTTACAAACCCTGATGTGATAACATAACCAATAAAAAATTGAGATACTCAATTTACACCTTAATAACATTGTCACTGTTGTGCTAAAACTAATATTAATCAAAGGTGTCTATTAGATGTTAAACATCCCATCCCTTGTTATTAAAACTTATATATAAGTATAACAATTCCATAAAGAACATTGTGCTTGGCTTTCTTCTGCGATACTTCCTCCAGCAAGTGGCGCCCTAGACATCTGTCTAGCTTGCCTATGCATAAAAAAGGCACAGTCTAGGGCTGCAGATGTTTGCCATTTAATAATTGACAATTTTTTGTAGATTCTTTGTAAATGCATGGCAATTTGGAGGATTACATATGTCCTTAAGTGGTCTTTGGCCTTGGATAAATCTAGCAAAAGTCCATTTATATGCCTTTATTTTATGTGACTTCCTGATATATTTGACTGCATCTAAAACAGTGTTCCCCAACCGTGTCCTCAAGGCCCACCAGCAGTGCATGTTTTGTGGACATCCACAGAAGTACTTAATCAGCTCTGCTGAGACACTAATTACCTCACCTGTGCATGTTTGTGGTTTCCTGCAAAACATGTACTGTTGGTGGGCTTTGAGGACAGGGTTGGGGAACTCTGATCTAAAACACATCTGAAAGTGCATCTAAAATGCCATTGGTTTCCGTGAAGATACATCACATGTGAACTTCCGTTACCTTAAAGTCTTTCTTTAACAAACAAACATTCTAAGAAATGTAAAGTATATTACTATTTAAAGACTTTTCTATAATTAGCACTCAGACAGCCAACATACCAAGGACTGTATGGTTGACCTCATAGCTTATTTTGTCACAGTAAATAAACTGTTTTGGTTCAGCTACCTGTCTGAGCAGCAGGTTTCTTCACACAGCACATACACAATGTTAATGAATGGATGCTATCTATTCAGGAAAAGCTACATTAATGGTTATTGTAAATCAGTACAAAAATTATTTCATCACTATTCAAGTCCTTTTTTGTAATCAAATACAAATTAACATATCAGCTTTAGCCTGCAGAGCCTTCAGAACCTTCTGACGCCTACAATTCCAGTTCGACTCTACTGGAGTCTGCTGTAGGTATTTTCTGGTCTTCAAGAATCCAGACAAGCTTAATTAACCCGCTGACCACACACAGGCCACCACAAAGACACTGAAAAAGTGGCTTTAGTTATGGGCAAAGGGGATATATCAGGCTCACCACTATTTGTCTGTCCGCCCTTCTCTCTGGCTGTTGGTCTCTACATCCATCTATTCTCTTTGTGGGTCATAATAAATCATCAGGCCAACTTAGAGGGTAGAACCGGATCATCCACAAGGCAATCCTAAGCAGCTGTCTAGGGCCTGGAGAGAGTCTAGGGGCCTAGTGGATGCTAGCTCCCAACAAATCTTAAAAAAAAAAAGTCATTTCTAAGATGGAACCAGGATATGTTTATACGGTTTTAGGTTTCAAAGCTCTAAGTTGAATATAAGCAGCTATTTCCAGGGGCAGACAAGGTGAGTGTCCGCCCAGAGCGCAGTTTCAGGGGGACGCAGTGATGCAAGGGAGAGCCGCAGCCACATTGGGACTCAGTCACAGGGAGGGGGGCCCAACTTCTCCCTCCGTCACTCTTCCCAAGGCAACCCTCCTTGCTCCCCCTCCTCTGCAGAGTAAGCGCAGCAGAAGACTCATAGGAACAACTCACCTACCTCTCCGCTCCAAGCAACAATCACTTGCCGCCAGTCTCTTCTGTCTGCATTGCCTGTTACTCTTACTACTTCCTACTTAATCAGGAAGTAGTGAGAGTAACAAGCCCTGCAGACCAGAGGCAAGTGATCGTCTCTTGGAGATGGGAGGGAGTTGAGTTTTTCCTAGGAGTCGTCTGCTGCTATTTCTCTGCCGTGGAGGGGGGGACATGGAGGGGGGCCGCAGGGAGAGCGAGGGAGGGAGAAGTCAGTGTCCCAGTGTGGTCGTGGCTCCCCCCTCTATCACCTATGTCCCAAATGTATAGGTTAGCCAGGCATAGCTGCACTGGCTAACCTATACTGTCGGGACATATGCCTGGCTAACCTATGCTGAGGGCACCTACCTGGTTAACCTATACTAGGCCCCTGTGCCTGGCTACCTATACTGGGGGCACCTACCTGGCTAACTTACAATGAAGGCACCTATGCCTGGCTACCTATACTGGGGGGCTAAATACTGCATCGCAAATAACGTTTGCAAGTCTACGGGGGGGGTGTCAATTTTTATGCCCTGGGTGCAATCTAGCCTAGAAACCGCCCTGAATGTAAGCTGCACAGGATATGCAGTGCTGCGTTTACCAATAGTCCTGTAAATTTTCATTTGAATTTAGTGAAGTTCTGGCTCAATATGGCACACATGAGTTACAGAGTAATATTAATGTTTGTACGGAGCACAGTTTATGAGACTGTTATTCATTCATGCAGATAAGGAATGCTCGGTCCTCGCTTACTAAATTAGCTTAAACCTGACCTAATGAGTCCACAGATTTGTGCAAGAAGGGGAATTCACACTAGCGTACACTTAGTAATTTCCCATTGTGGAATAAATTACAGTCCTGATTCTGAGCAGACTGCATTCATTTCTATAGAATGTTCAGCATTAGTAGTTATTAGAATGTTTTCGTTTTCCCTCTTTCTCTGATACCAGCAACTTTAAATCAACATTATAATTAATGGCCACATTTGCAATAGTATGTCTGCAGCACCCCGAGACAATTCTATTCATACGCTGACATTATTTGACAAGGAAGTACAGTATAATTGCATGTATTAGTGACAACAGCAAAGAATGCCAAGTGTCATCATTATTCTGGCACAAGAAATGACAATGGAATTCACTGTTGAGTAAGAGCTGCAGCTTTCTTTAATTATTTGTTTGTGATTTCTTCAGCCATAGAAATGTTATATTAAAACCAGGTGCTGAGATATGAAATATTGTCACAACACCGTTGTTGTTGAGTACTATAAGAGCTATTCAATTCTACTATCCAGCACTCATTCCACCAAATTCTGAATTTCACCCAGTTTTCATTGTTTCGCTTGCTGCCAGGTTCAGTTAATACAGTTTAAAGTAGAAATGAACTCAATGATCAAAGGAGCTGCGTCTCTTTTCTGGCCGTGTCATGTCTGTCTATGGAGGTATGTTAAAGCCTTTCACTTACATTTCTCAGGACTGCCACTAGAAACAGGGACATCTTATTCATTTAAGAAGAACTGAAGTAAAAAAAATAATTATTTAGTCAGTGGATGCCTATTGTAAAATCTTTCCTCACCCTGATTTACATTCTGAACAGGATCATATGCATAGGCACGCTCCCCACATAGTGACTTACTCTCTCCTGGACAGGAAGTACCTCACTGGTATTCCCATCAGGCCACGCTGCACAACGATTCGTCATTCACACTACCTGCATTGCCCATAGACTTGCATTACAGCATGTTCTGTGCACCAAATGTGGCGCATGCGGTAACAAGCTGCAGCTCTTGCATCAGACTGGCAGCTTCAGGTGCACCACATCACACTGCACAGTCTGCACTAAGTGTGCAAGGCTCCATTGACTTGCATTGCTGTTGCAGCCCCTTGAGGTAAAAAATAGGACCTTACGCAGGTTTCCAGTGCAAGTGTAAAAGGGGCCTGATGTGTGTTCCAAAGCCATTCGAAATAATAATAGGTCACAAAGCGGAGGCGCATGCGCGGCGGTGACAAGATGGCCGCTTAGACTCTCGGCTCCGATCTACCCCGCTCCTCTTTCTCGCCGCAATTAGCTTCCACTCCGCCTTTACCGCGCGGCTACATCGGACACTCGCACAGGAAGCTCCCGAGCACAGATGGCCACAAAAAGCAGCCAGAGAGCAGCATCACAGGCCGGCTCCATGGACCGTTTTGTCCGCCCGCCGCCGTCACAAGATGGCGCCGACTGCGCCGCAGGCACAGACAGCACCCACCTCTCCCAGCTCATGCAGCAGGCCCCAACTCAGCCAGACCTGGGCTCCACACTTATGGACCACACGCCGCTGACTGCTGCCACACTCGAAATAGCTCTGGACAAACACTACAGAGCCCTCCATGACTCACTGCAACAGGTGATCCTATCCGCAGTAAAAGATCTCAGAAACGACATTACTTCCCTGAACGAACGCTCCAAAGCTCTGGAAGATAGGATGGACACTATTTCTCTAAAGCAACAAGACATGGAGGACGAACAACGCCTCATTCACACCGACCTTAAGGAAATCAGGTCTGCGCAGGAGGACTTTGAGAATCGCGAGCGGCGTCAAAATATACGCATCAAAGGTATGTCCATGATTGTCACAGCCGACAAGCTCCCCACACACCTGCTAGAACTCTACAAATCACTAGTACCTGACTTTTCTGATGAAATGTGGCGAATGGACAGGGCTCACCGCTCATTAGGCGAACGCAGACCTACAGCCCAGCGCCCTAAAGATGTCATAGTGCGACTCCACTATTATGAGGCAAAAGAGGCCCTCTTGAAAGCCATTCGAAATACCTCCACAGTTTCCTTTAAAGGAGATGAACTTTCAATCTACAATGATCTTTCACTCATTACTCTGGCCAAGAGAAGGGCCTTTAAGCCGATTACTCAACTCCTAAGAGATGCAAAAATCCAATACCAATGGGGCTTCCCCTTCCGCCTATCTGTCAATAGAAATGGTGCACGCTTTACAGTGTCGGACTTAGATGATGCACCAATGTTCCTCAAGCAAATGGGTCTCCATCTTCCTCCGTCACACAACACTCAGCAGAGCTTAGCCCTTTCCCCGAGCTCACCCCCAAGAAAGATACGACATGTGGCTGACCGCTTCAGAGGCTCCGTGAGAAGCCTTACCTTTCCGGAAACACCTGAGGACATGGAAGCCTTACCTACCTGATCTTTCTGCCTTCATAGCAGATCTTCACACTTCCACCTCCCTAGAGTCTCAGCTTGTTCCTGCTCCAGGCTGCAGGCAAATATATATATACCTATAACTGCTCATTTTACTATGCTATCTTCCTTTTCAGGTTAAAGGATGTATTGCCATCTGTGCTCTAGTTAGCTTTAAACTTAATGTTAGTCCTTATGATTTGTTTATATCTAAGGGAGATCGTTGGGGGAGATCTGGGCGACCCTCTTGGCTCACCCGCATGTACCTCCGGAGAGTCGCCACATTGTCCCACCGTTCTTCTCAGGGACCGTGCTATTTTTGGCGACTCTTTCCCTGGCAACTTTTTTCAGTTGCCCTATACTGTTGCCACAATTTTTGCAGTGGCTATATCTTCAACAATGTTTACCAATTGCTGTCGAATACAACTCACCCCCCCTGGTTCCCCCCCTCCCTCTCTCCAACCTTACTCATTGACTGCTCACACCACAGCCTTCCTGGCCTCCTATACACCTACACTTTCCACATGAATAATGGTTAACCTTTATACACTTAATACTAAGGGCCTAAATATCCCCCAAAAAAGGATGTCCCTACTAAAAGATCTCAGAAGATTAGACAGCGACTTGGTTTTCCTGCAGGAAACCCATCTAGCATCCAGTAGCTCTACATGCCTTACTAATAAATTCTACCCTAATGTCCACCTGGCCTCCGGTCCGAAAAAACGTGCTGGAGTGGCAATTCTATACAAAAAAGACCTACCTTTACAGGTTGACAAAACTATTGCGGATCCACAGGGCCACTTCCTAATCTTGGTGGGTACTCTGGCAGGAAAGCCAGTCACCATAGCTAACACTTATGTCCCTAACACACACCAGATTGATTTTTTATCCACTTTCCTCACAAAACTGAGCAAAGTATTGAAAGGTTCTCTCCTTCTGGGTGGTGACTTCAACTTGGCTTACTCTTCTATAAGAGACAGAAGCAAATTGTCCTCTACCCTTTCCCAAGCCTCACACGATAGAAATTCACGCAAATTTAGGATACTCCTAAGAAAACACAAACTGTTTGATCTCTGGCGCATAGCTAATCCCACAAGCACATAATATACCTTCTATTCTCCTCCCCATGCCTCCCACTCAAGATTAGATTACTTTTTCGCCAATACACCAGTCTTACCCATTTTAGTCACCTCATCCATTATTCCTACAGCTTGGTCTGACCATCAAGCGGTCACAGTTGATCTAGATTGGCTATCCTTCCCACACAAACCCATCCACTGGAGGCTGAATGAGTCACTTTTCAGGGATAAAGCACTAATCAACAAATGCTCTGACGAACTGCAATCATTCTTCGCCACTAATTTAGACACAGTTTCCTCTTTCGGCCTGCTGTGGGAATCTCACAAGGCTTTTATAAGAGGGTTCTTTATCGCAGAGAGCTCCAAACGAAAGCGCTTTTCTACTGAAAAACTGACACATCTAAACTCCTCCCTCGTTAAGGCTTACTCCGCTTACAAAAGTTGCCCTACTCAAGACAAGTTCTCAAACATTCAGCGAATCAAACTAGACATCAGAGCCCTCCAGTCATCTCATTTAGAGAAAAGCCTAAAATGGACAAGGCAGCTCTTCTTTGAAAGAGGTAATAAACCACACACTATCCTTGCCCGCAAGCTCAATCCCAGGGGCTCTTACCAGGCGGTCCACTCACTGAAAGATACACAAAATACCTTACATCATGACCCTTTAAAAATAGCCCAAATATTCACATCTTTCTATGAACAACTCTACAACCTACCAGACCCCTCCTCTTCTCCAAACTATAACACAAAAGTCCTCTCTTTCCTCACAGATCTCAATCTCCCAAAACTCACAGACCAAGAACGCCTTTTACTTAATTCTCCATTTACTACAGAAGAGATATCCGAGATACTCAAAACTCTTCCCTCCTCGAAATCCCCAGGCCCAGATGGTCTCCCTTACTCTTACTACAAAAATTTCTCCGATATCCTAGTCCCACACCTTGTAACTCTAGCTAATAAAATCATGAAAGATGACTTTCCCCCCTCCTCTATGCTTTCCTCTCTCCTTACTGTCATCCCAAAAGAAGGAAAGGATCCCCATCTACCCCAAAGTTACCGTCCTATCTCTCTCCTCAACTCTGACCTAAAGATACTGACGAAAACTCTGGCTAACCGCCTCAATCCCATTCTCACCAGAATTATCGACAATGATCAAGTTGGCTTTATCATGGGGAGGCAAGCAGGAGACAATACCCGTCGGGCAATAGACCTCATTTCATTAATGAGTAAATCAAAGCACCCTTCTCTGCTCCTTAGTTTGGACGCAGAGAAGGCCTTTGACAGATTATATTGGCCTTACCTATTCCACGTCCTATCTCACCAAGGCCTTACAGGTCCTTTCCTCTCCATGATAAAGTTTATCTATTCATCCCCCTCAGCCTCACTCAAATTACCTTTTGCCTCTCCATCTACCTTCCATATCCGAAATGGCACTAGACAAGGCTGCCCACTCTCTCCCCTATTATTTGCCTTAAGTATTAAGCCCCTAGCCACAGCCATTAGACAAAATCCCGATATTAAAGGGATCTCTCTTGGCAAACAGGAGTACAAGATTTCCCTGTTTGCCGACGACATACTATTAACTCTTACAAACCCCCTTACTACGTTACCAAGGCGCACAACGTACTGAAAACTTTTGAGCTTATCTCAGGCTTTAAACTCAACCAAGATAAGACGGAAGCCCTTCCTATAAAAATCCCTCCCAATCTACTCTCGTCTCTCCAATCTTTCTTTCCCTATAGATGGCAAACTCACTCCCTAAAATATCTGGGTATCTATCTCACCCCCACATACAACACACTCTATAAACATAACTTCCCCTCTCTCATACAAAAAATATTACAAGATCTCCATAAGTGGACCGCCTATAAGATCTCCTGGTTAGGCCGCATTTATGCCCTTAAAATGAACATTCTCCCTCGCCTCCTTTATCTATTTGAGACCCTCCCAGTTATAGTTCCCAACTCTCAACTATCAAGCCTACAATCCGCCTTCTTCAAATTTATCTGGAACCACAAACACCCTAGAGTTCTTAAGTCGACCCTCCTTGCCCCCAGAGATCAAGGCGGCCTGGGCCTCCCTCACCTTAGGTATTACTACCAGGCCTCGCATCTTCGCCAACTACCCGAATGGTCCAACTTTAAAGTCTTCACTAAATGGGGCCTCATCGAAGCAACTAGTATTCTTCCTATATCCTTAGCATCCCTTATATGGACCCACCCCCAACCCAAAGTCTCCCATCAAGACTTTCTCCCTACTATCAAATTTACACTCCACATCTGGAGATCTACTGTCCACTCAGCCAAGTTGAGGTCATCACCCTCACCTCTATGCCCAATCCTAGGCAATCCACACTTTCCACCAAGTCTCTCTAAACCTTTTATGACTGAATGGTTTAGCCTGGGCTATTTCAACCTTAAAGATTGGCTTAACCCACTTACAGGTAAAGTGTTTCATAAATCTCATCTAGAAGATAAAATCACATTTACACCTCAACTTCTCATGCAATACAATCAGATATCCCACTTTCTCCAATCTCTATTGAAAAATCCCCAAACAACTCCCACAATGTCCCCTTTTGAGAGACTATGTAATAGGTCGGCTCAACAGAAGGGTCTAATTTCCCAGATCTACCCTATCCTACATACAAAATCGGGCTCAATAACTCCCAACCATTCTTATATGACTAAATGGGATAGCCTTTTATCAACCTCTATTTCAATAGAAGACTGGTATGATATTTGGGATAACGCAAAACATTCCTCACAATGTATCCAAATTAGAGAAAACATATATAAAATACTTTTCCACTGGTACCTCACACCCGACAAGCTAGCAAGAATTTACCCAGGTTCATCGGACCTCTGTTGGAGAGGCTGTAGTAACAAAGGTACTATTGAACACGTCTTTTGGTCTTGTCCTCTGATTTCCCCCCTCTGGTCGGATATCCAAAACCTTATTAAGTCATCCACTGATATTACAGTTCCCATGGACCCCTTATACATGATCCTGGGCAAATCACCACAAAATAACACCAATAAATACACCAATCGGCTAATAACCCATATCTTAACTGCTACTAGGCTAGCTATTGCTTCCAACTGGAAGAACATAGCCCCCCCATTATTATCAGAAGTTATCCACAAAATCAACTGGACAAAAAATATGGAACAGCTTACGGCTTCACTAAGAGACACAGAATTAAATTTCCACAAAATCTGGGACTCCTGGCCGTACTCTTCTCCCATTTTTCACCCCCCCTGAACACATATCCACCTCCTCTACCCTCCACTATCTCATTTCTGAGCTGACCTAATAAGCTACATCCCCACCATTGGACATCCATCCTTGCTAGATTTTGCTAGGCCCTTCCCAAGTAGCTTATATTTTCCATACATAATACAGGTCGTTAAGGCAGTGGTGTGACTCCTTCTTCTCACTTCTATATCTCAAAGCTTACTATCTCTTCCCATCCCCCTCCTCCCTATGCTCCCCCCACTCTTCAGAATGTGGCCTGAAAACTCCCTGTTATCCATATCTCATGGACTTCAGACATTCGCCACACCTCCAACTGGAACTCCTTGTCTTCGAGTCAAGATTCTTTTTCCCCCCGATTCATTTTGTTGTTTCCTCAAAAGTTTCAAGGTTGGACACTGATTGGGACTCCTCCATATTTACCTCTAGGACTCGATCTATGGCCCCAATTGTCCCTCCTTTGTATCCCCATATCCGTTGTACTACTATCTTGATTGTTATACCTGTGAAACCAGTTCCTTTTTTTTTCTTTGTATTTGCAAAATAAAAACAAGTATGATAAAAAAAAAAGCCAAAAAAAAAAAAAAAGAAATAATAATAGGTCTCCCAGGATGTTCTGGGAGAAGAATTTTACATTGCTAAACAGCCTAGGTTCACTGGGAGGGCGGGGCTACATACAGTAATATAGATATAGGACGCGTTTCAGATGCTGAAAACAGAATAATTAATTTAAAAAGTGGGTATTTAATACATTCTAGAATACCTCACCACAGTGCCTCTAACAAAGCTATATAGAGGTGGCACACAGTAAGTTTGGTAGGATTTATGCAAACTAACACACAACGTTACATAAATAGCGTAACTCGCATCTTACACACAATGTATATGTTGCTTGTATGGTGTGCATTACTGGCGCATTCATTCTGATCAAGTCTGTCAGTACCAGATACAACCTATATGTAGTGTATACAAACATATGTCATAGTGGTGTGGACTTATCAAAAATGGCATAGGTGCACAAGTGGGGCAGATGCCCAGATCAAGGATTCTGGTTGGTTTCTTGGATAGTTTATGAGGAGCTGGTGGTGCCGAGAGGTGTGGAATGCCTCCAAAGTCAATAGGCCCTGATTCTTGTCCAACCAGAGCAGTAGTATAGCCTGGTTGTATGTGTATCCTGGACCACCCCTCGGATGCACTGTAGGCTATTGCAGGGTCCTCTGACACTTTATCTGGTGAATGACAATGCAGCACGCTGTTCAAAGATGCTGGACCTATAAAAAATGGATTAGCGTAAACTGGCCAATAGAAAAATGATTGCCTGCTTCATCCCAACTGCTTTTTACTGCTGCCTGTTCTGACAAAAATACAGGATGCTGAGTTATTGTGATCTGAGCCAAAAAACAGTGTTTTTCCCTGGCATAGATGCACTTATAGACTCTTGATGGTACAGTTCAGTTTAAAGCTGGTTTTTGAAACCTCAGCTTAGACACTAAATGCATGGAGTTTGTATGTTTTCTCCATGTTTGTATACATTAGCTTTCCATAGGTACTCTGGTTTTCTTCCCCATACAAAAATGTACTGGTATTTTAAAGCACACCTGAACTGAGTGGGATATGGAGGCTGAAATATTTATTTCCATTTAAACAATGCAGATTGCTTGGCTGCCGTGCTAAGCCTGTCTCTAATATGTTTAGCCCCAGACCCTGAGCAAGCTTGCAGATCAGTTTCTGACTAAAAGCTGACTGGATCAGCTGCATGCGTGTTTCAGGTATGTGATTAAGACACTACTGCAGCTAAAGAGATCAGTAGGACAGCCAGGCAACTGGTATTGTTTAATAGGAAATAAATATTGTAGCCTCTATATCTCACTTTAAGTGACCTTAAACTAGCTTTTTCTAAATTGGCACTTAGCTATGGAAGGAATTGTATTCTGTACTATGACAATGGGAGGGACATTAGATGTGAGCTCCTTTGAGGGAACATTAGTGACATAAATTATTTCAGTGTACTCTGTAAAGTGCTGCAAAAGATGCCAGCGCTATATAATTGCATAATATTTCATTATGTATCGCTATGCAGAAATCGACCTCGCCAGCCTACAATATCAAGTGCTATCATACATGCAAAGGCTGGACCTTGCTCGGAATGATACAGGCTAGTAAGTAACTGAGGAGCTTTAAGAAGTGCACCATAATTACAAGATAATTGCCTAAGCACATAAGTACTGTGTGTGTGATATACCATATGAAGTGAGGTGTTATATAACAGATTATTACTCTTCATACGACTCTACACCTAAACACATACATAACTAAATAATTAGCGAACACTGCATAAAAATGTCTCAACACTACAACCAGCAGTCGGAGATGAAGAACAGGCACAGGGAAACAACTGTGTGCACTTTCATTGCATTTTAATTATGTATGTGCTCATAGTATTTGCAGTTGGCATCTTTGATGATCTCATGAATTTCTGCCATATTCCTCCCTCCCCCAACATCCCACTGTCCAACAGGACACTTCGGCAACTTACAATAGGGCTGGGTTCACAATATGGGGTTGATTAATTAAGAACAATAGTGCAAGTAACCTCCTGTTACTCGCGCTATTTAATCCTGCGTGCCTTAATGCACGCTAAGCGCGCTATTGGCAACGTAATGTGCTTTATTAACTACTTAAGCATTTTTGACGTAGCTGCTATGTCCAAAATGCTTCCCCTGCTGCCGCTCGCCCCAGCGCACGATCACGTGCCTCCTGCCGCCACCCGTTCCCAATCATTGAACAGTTCCCATTCATTGATCTAAGTCGCGTATTAAAGACTGACGCCGTCTACAAGACCGCTCCGTCTTTCACAAAGCCCATACTCTCACCTCTCCACTTTGCTTCCGTTTTGCATAGTACATCTTGTGGCCAAATAGTAAAATTACATCTGGACATAAAAATTTCCAGTAAATTACATTTTTTTACTTTTAAAATGAAACTCTTTCCTTCCACACTCCCCAATAGCTGCACACACAAAAAATTTTTTTTGTAATATATATATATATATATATATATATATATATATATATATATATATATATATATATATATATATATATTATAAAAAAAACTAGTTAACTTAGAGACTGAACTTTTTTAATATGTATGTCAAAAAGGTATATTACTGTTATTTTTTTAAATTGTGGGCTTGTAATAAGTGATGGACACAAAACTGAAAAATGCACCTTTATTTCCAAAAAAAATATCCTCGCCATACATTGTGATAGGGACCTAATTTTAATGGTGTAATAACCAGGACAAATAGGCAAATAAAATACGTGGTTTATAATTATGGTAGCATGTATTATTTTAAAACTATAATGGCAGAAAACTGGGAAAAAATGAATTTTTTCAATTTTTTTCTTAATATTCCTGTTAAAATGGATTTATAATAAAATAATTCTTAGCAAAATGTACCACCCAAAGAAAGCCTAAATGGTGTTGGAAAAAACAAGATACAGATCAATTCATTGTGAGAAGCAGTTATAAAATTATTGGCCAATGAATGGGAGGTGAAAGTTGCTTGGATGCATAAGGTGAAACAACACTGAAGGCTGAAATGTTTAAGGAGCCCTCATTATGCACTATGTCAAGTGACAAGCAGCCCATTGGGCCAATCAAAGTGCCCAAATAGTGAATGCTCCTCTGAGCAAATTTTATAAAGCACGCTACGCTGCCAATAGCGCACGTAGCGTGCATTAAGACGTGCAGGATTAAATAGCGTGAATAACAGGAGGTTACTCGCGCTATTGAACCCCTGAGTTCAGTACCATAAACAGTGACAGTCTATATGCGTGTACATATGCGTATGCATTGCTATGTTGACATGCCCAACATGGGAGGACTGAGACTTTTTGGACTGTGGGGAAACACACCCTATAGAGGCCCTTTCACAGCTCCCCCAGCCCAAATGCATATCTTTCTTGTGTGCAAATACGTTGTTTTAAGAAGGCAAAATGATATTCAAGTTAAAGTGATCCCCCTTCCAGTTATTCCCTGCAGTAGCTAATTAATACTACAAGCTTACATACAAATTTTGTACAAGACTTTATGGCTGAACAGGAGGAGAAATGTTTGACTGTCTGAATAGATGTTTTTTTTTATTTTCTCTTGCAAGTTAATGACCAGAGTCAGTAAAATTGCTGTGCACACACAGCCTACGTCAATTTTACAAGTATTTATGCAAGTGACGTAGCATATTACATACATAGTGCAACTCATGTCATGTAGATAACGCACACTTTACACATTTAGCATAATGCGTGTAATTTACATAACTACATTACTTGCATGAAAACCGGTAATTTTACCGGCTTTTAGTGAACGTAACCCCTGGCCTGTAGCTCTCCTCTAAAAGCATTCATGGAACCCTAAAGAGGAACTGTAGTGAAAATAATGTAATGAATACAATTAATTTTTATTTTACAATATTTATTTATAAGTTATGTAGTCAGTGTTTGCTCCTTGTAAGGGCCCGTTTCCACTTGTGCGTTGTGATTTTGATGCGGAAAAACGCATCAACGAATCCGCATGTGGGTGCGGATTCGTTCGCGTTTCCATGCGTATTTTCACACGGAATCGCTCGCGGTTTGCGCTATGCGATTTTAACCATGTCAATGCCGGTTAGCATTGACATGGGTTTTTAAGCGATAACGCATGGAAAACCGCAAGACAAAAACGCTTGCGGTTTTCCTATTAAATTACATTAGCGGCGATTCATGTGCGGGTGTGCGGCATGCAAATTCTGATGGCTCTACCGTGCAGATTTTTTTCTGCACAGTAGACCGCAAAGAATTCCTGACAAGTGGAAACAGCCCCATCCACTTGTATTGGTTATGCGAATCTGCATGCAGAAAATTCGGGCCCTAAAACCTTTCTTTATTTGCATTCTGGAATTTATCACAGTTGGCGACATCTTAGAGCTGTCAGGTGATCTCTGCGGAATATTTTTTCTGAAGCCAGTACAAAATATACCTGGTCTCCCAGAATGCTCTGGAGTGAGGGAGAATTTTGCATATTTAATCAGCGAAGGCCAAACATCACTGGGAAGACAGGGGTACATTCAGTATACAGCAATGTATAGATACAAAATGATTGTAAAATTATCGTAAAAGTGAGTATTCTTAATAATTAGCTGCATTCTACTATGTGTCATAACAGTGTCTCTTTAATGCCACCCCTTCAAATCATGTAGATTTTAAAGACTTACAAACCTTTATGATGTAAATAGAGATGTTAGGAAATGTCATTGCTGCTGCTTACTTACAGACTTGACATCCAGTAAATCACATTTAAGGTGAGGCTGTGTGACTAAAGAACACTGGCATGTATTCGCTAACATTCTAACATTTGGCAGACAGCGCCTTACGCAAATAGCGTAACACGTGTTACACAAGCAACCTGTGTGGTGTGTGTGCAATGCAAGTTATGCAAACTACGTAACGGGAATGACATAGTTTGAGTAAATGCCATTAATCGTCTAGTATGAACACTGTGGGGAACACTTTGGAGGTGATGCAGTGTTCCTCACTAACCATCTTGGTGACTTGCTCATAGAGATCTACCCCTAGGAGACTTGCTATATTTGCTTCTCTTAGTGGTGTACTTCAGTAGCTGTGTTAGAACCAAGGTGCTCTGCTCTGCTCCTTCAGGTAGCAACTGACTGCCTCAACGTGCTGCTGCATCCCCTCAAACAGGTGGAGGATGGAGTTCCACCTCATCAATCAGTCCACAAGCAGCCAGTGGTGTGACAGGTATTCTAGGACTGATGCTTGACTAGCAAAGCATTGGTGGTTAAAGAGAACCTGTACTGAGTCAAAATATTTAAAATAAACACACGAGGTAACTTCAAAAGAACATTGCATAGTTACCTTGCCATCAGTTCCTCTCAGAAGCTCACCATTTTCTTCTGACAATAATCCCTTCCAGTTCTGACAATATTTTGTCAGATCTGAAATATATCAGTTGCTGTCAGTAAAATATCAGTTGCTGTCAGTTATAGCTGAGAGGAAAACTGATGTACCAGGTAATGTCCATGTTTCCCTATGGCTCAAGTGGGCGATGTTACAGTTTAACTGTGTGCTGACCAGAAAGCTGTTATGGGTAATGGCCATTTTCAAAATGGAGGATGGAAAACTCCCCTGATCACAGTGAACAAACAGGATGCGGGGCAGGAGAAAGACACTGAGGAGTAGACTACATGGAAGGTAAGTATGACTTGTGTATGCTTATTTTGACTTTTAATTTTCAGTTCAGGTTTTCTTTAAGGTGTGACATGGCAGGAAGTGGCCCTGCCCTGGTCCTGGAAGCTGACATGGATCTTATGCCCAGTGTGTTCCCTATCTTCCAGTGACGTAACATCAGCACTTCCAGACAGCACTGATGCTGTACACTGATGTATGTGTGGGGATGCTGAAGAGAAGAAGTTGGCAGAAGAGGGCAGTGCTACCCTTGACCCCTGGGATAGCACCATCATCTGTAATGCTGCTACACAGACTCTGACCATACCTGCTGATACTGCCTTCCATGGTGGAGTACACCCTGTTGCTGAAAACCTGATCCAGTAACAGGTCCACATGCTCTGCTGCCACATGCTGATCAAGCTCAAAGAAAGCCATCCTAGCAAAATAATAGTGGTTGGCAAAGAACCATTGTGGTGCTGTGCAGCTCATTGGTTGGCAAAAGAAGGCAGCATCCACCAATAGATTGGGCAAAATCTTTTTGGCCAGAATATTGATATAGTTCAGAGGTCTCTATCTTAAGGAACTCAGTGACAGCGGTCTGTCATGAAGTAGCATGGGAGGACTACGAGTATAATGTGGAGGGAACATATGTCGAGGACTGGCTTCTTTAAGTAAGCAGCCTGGTAAACAGGGAGGAGGAGAATGGGACTGAACAAGTTGGCCTTGAATAGGAAGAAGGATGATTGGAACTCTTTGTCATACTCTGTCTAGTGCAGCCATGCCCAACCCAAATAGCTCTGTTTATCACTCTCTCTCCTGGCCCCACCACTGACTACAGTCCACAACATTCTGGCTGGAAAAAAAAACTCTTTTCTACCAGCAAGGTAGTCTTATTGCTAGAAGCTGTTGTTCTGTGATTGGCCAAGACAATTGTTGTGAGGTGGCAACTCCCTATCAAGTCAGACTTCATATTAGACATGTGAAGTCCGATTTCAGAGAGCCAATTTCAGCTTTGCAATCCTAACCCAGAAGGCCAGAACAGTAAATCCTGAGTAAAATTTGTACTATATCAGAATTCCGCAGTTCGCCTCTATGTCTGACTATTTTGATTTAGCTGTTATTTGAACCTTGGATTTTCTCATTTGAAGCTCCAAATCTTTATTCTTTTACCGTTCCACCTTTGACATTCCTAATGATCGTATATCTACAGTGTGGTAACAGAAAAGGGCTCCAGCTGGCGACATCAGTTCAGATAATAATACAATTATCCACTTTTGAAACTTGGCCATAGTCCATAACATTCATTCTGAACATTTTTTACTACATTATCTGTACATTACTCATTTGAAAGATGCAGTTTGTATCAGCAGGCCTTATATTACACCAGCTTTTCTTCATGTCTATTTATCTAGTGCTCCATTTTTTCCCTGGATGTCTAATCTTTATTATACACTGTGTGTCTCCAACACTGACTGCTGAAGTACTGATTTTCTGTAATAGAACTGAGTCTATCACCATCAGTGACTTAACCTTTAACATAGGAACATATACAGTATACAGCTACACATGCCCTAGTTAGAGTAGGTTCACACTTGTTTAAAAAATGTATTCGTGGCTCCGTTTTGGGGCCCAGACTAAAACCGGAGCCACAGATACTAATTTTAAAAATAGCAGTAGTCTTGACTCACTTTCAAAACGGATCAGTGTGCATTCTGGGGGATCCCTTTTGAAAAACTGAATGAACGGTCCGGATTTGCAGGATTTTCACGGACCCTGGATACACGGAGGGGTTGTGAAAATTAATGCAAAAATAGACTTCTCTCTACACAGGCATCTTTGGGCACAGAAATGGATCCATTTTCTGTGTCCCAGCCCTGTCTGTGGGTGGGGAGGGGCTGCCATGCTGGAGGGGGTAGCAGCCAGGATGGGGGTGGCATCCGGTGGCAGAGAGGGGAGTCATTGTCCTCCCCCTCACCTGGGTCCCCCATTCCCCCTCCTCCAGCTACTTGCGCAAATGTTGTTAGTGTAATGTATGCAGCGAGCGGGGAATCTTACCTCCCTTCTTCTGTTCACCGCGTGACTTCCTGCAATGCTGCCCTCCGAAGTATAGAGGGCGACATTGCAGGAAGTCAAGCACCGAGTGGTGGAACGCAAGGAAGTAAGGTAAGCTTCCCTGTTTGCTGTATACATTACATTAACAAAACATGTGCGCAAATAGCTGGTGGGGGAGTGGGGCCTGGGGACCCAGGTGAGGGAGGGGGGGAACGAACGCCCTTCCCCTCCGCCTGCTGCCACCCTCTATCCTGGCTGCTTCCCCCTCCAGTTTGGCACCTCCCACGGCCAGGGCTGAGCATACATTTCCACAGACTGGTAATGTATGCTGCAACATTGCCATTTTGCGGAAAAATTGGGGGGGGGGGGGGGGGGGGAGGATTAGAAAATCGGATCAATTTGAAATGGATCCGATCTGCAAGCGAACAAGTGTGGACCTAGCCTTAGCAAGTCACTGAGTTCTGGTGGGGGATTTCTCCATTTTTAATAATAAATCTTAAGCTACATACACAAACTAAACTAAACTCTGCCCGAGTGGCTAATAAGGACCGCCTGGGAGAGAAGCTAGCATGCATTTAGCATGTGTATAGTGGCTGTACAACACTACCTAAAGATCCAGCATGCAGCATCTTTAGCAGCTTTCAACACCCAAGTAATCCCCAAGCATATTGTTCTGATTCCTCCCTGTCGGAAGCAACTCCATCATGGGCTACAGACTATCCCTCCCCTCCCCCCTCCTCCCCCCTCCCCCCTCCATAACAACAGACTGGCTGCTAGCCTTCAGTCTAGCAACACATATGTACAAAACTTCAACCCCAAAATGTTGCCCCCGGGATCAAGTCCTGATTCCTGCCAGGGACAGGCCTCATCTGCATGTGCAAGGCTTAATGATGGACCTAAGACCTTGAGATACTTTCTCATGATTAGTTGCGCTTTCCACAGCTTTGTTGTGTTTTTGTTTGGACGGCTAATTTTCTTAGAAAATCTCTCTAAAAACTCTGGAGCTTTCTAGAAACAATTGTACCTATTTTGAGATCATGTAAAAACTGAATGAAACACAGATGGGTTTTATTCAGCTAATTGTGTAACTTGTGAAGGCAACTTGTTTCACACACAGTCATTTGGAAGATCAACAGCAAAGGGTTGAATATTTCTACAATGACGACCTTTCAGTTTGTTAGCAAATTTTTTTTTAATTCTTCATTTTCTTAAAATATACATTTTTTTCTATTTTTTATGCTATAAAATATATTTTTAAAAAATGCTACTTTTTGTGAAAACTGGCCCCAGGTATGGTAGTGTGTGGAAAATTATTCATGATGAACTGCACATGTCTAAGGTGTCTGCACAGTGAGTTAACCCCTTTCCAGGGACAAACACAGCATGATATTTCAAGGCAGATGTTCATGCAGTTGGAACAAGATGAAGTGGATTTTTGGGGTTGGGCACTATTACCCTTCAAATGCAGGAACTTTATCATGCTGCGAGCCTCAATCCATTCACCCCGCGACACTTGCCATTGCAGGGGGCCTGGAGGCTTTGAGGGCCCGTCCTCCTCTCTCTCTCCCTAACCCCAAGTGCAGCCAATTAGTATAAAAAGCTTTCTGTTCGCTCACAAAAAACGTTCCTGCCACCTCCTCCAGCCATGCAGAATAGCGGAAGTGTCTGTAATTTTTTCCTGCTTCCAGATGCTGTTTTATAGCAGAACACTCCCTGCTGCCATTTGCCGGCTCCCTGATCACATGACCCTCATGGGGTTCGAGGACCAAGGGGGCCCCATGCTATTTTTTTTGCAGGGGGGCCCTATTACGTGCATTTACGCCCCTGACTCAAACTCTTCCATCTCACGCTTAAATCACTTCTGGTATAATCTGTAAAAGGAATAAGTATGCAATGAGATTATTTTCTCCCCATCATTCCTTTATGGACCAATGATAACACTGACAAAATGCTATCAATATACCATAATAAATTCCTGGTGATAACTAAAACTTTACAATACCCCCCATATTGTAAGGTTTTGTAGCAAACATTTTTCCAGCTTAATTATTGTGTTTTTATAGTCATATAAAACATAAACTTAAATAAGAGGATTAAAGTTTGCTGCCGGTCAGCTGATTAGTCAAGGTCAAAATTTCCTAGCTGGCTTAAAGTGACCCTAAAGCCAGGAATAAAAAATGAGTTTAACTCACCTGGGGCTTCCTGCAGCCCCCTGAAGCTGATCGGTGCCTACGCTGACTCCATCAGATGTCCCTGGACCGGCCGGCGGAGACTTCCGGTTTCGCCGTCACCGGCCGACAGGCTGGGAACGCGAGTGATTCTTCGCGTTCCCAGACAGAATATTGCCCCCTATGCTGCTATTGCAGCATAGGGAGGCTGCAATAGCAGCATAGGGGGCGCTATTCTGGCTGGGAACGCGAAGAATCACTCGCGTTCCCAGCCTGTCAGCCGGTGACGGCGAAACCGGAAGTCGCCGCCGGCCGGTCCAAGGACATCTGATGTAGTCAGCGTGGGCACCGATCAGCTTCAGGGGGCTGCGGGAAGACCCAGGTGAGTTAAACTCATTTTTTATTCCTGACTTTAGGTTCACTTTAAGTCTGATTTGAAAAAAAAAAAATAACATAAAATTGCAAAACAACCCACAATGTTTTATTCTTAGTGGAATTCGCTTTAAGTGTGGATTCACACTATTCACGTTGCATAATGCATGCATTATAATGTGTGTGAACAGCAAGTGCGTTATACCATGCACATTAATTCAAAGCCTTCATGCGGCGATTTAGCATAACGCAACCTCTTATATTGCAGAGATGTGAACAGGCCCATAGAATTGGATGGGCAGTGAGCTAACATGCAGAATCAACTGATGTTCTGAAACAAGAACAACTGATGTGGGCAGCATGGTGGCGTAGTGGTTAGCTCTCTCACCTTGCAGCGCTGGGTCCCTGGTTCGAATCCCAGCCAGGGCACTATTTGCAAAGAGTTTGTATGTTCTCGCCGTGTCTGTGTGGGTTTCCTCTGGGCACTCCGGTTTCCTCCCACATTCCAAAAACATACGGATAAGTTAATTGGCTCCCATTAAAAAAATTGGCCCTAGACTACAGTACTTAGACTACATAATATAGACATATGGCAATGGTAGGGATTAGATTGTGAGCTCCTTTGAGGGACAGTTAGTGACAAGATATATATATATACTGTACAGTGCTGTGTAATATGTCGGTGCTATAAAAATACTAAATAATAATAATAATGTACTGTGTATTTAGGCTTATGGAATACAAGTATGTGGAGAAGTCTTAGGTGGTGTGTGAACACTTACAAGTGTGTATAGATGAGCATTCAGTCTATGGCATGGCTTTCTCTCTGTTCCTGATGCAGTTAATTCTAGTGTTGCATGTACCTTTTATTGTAATTTGTCATATTTCCTAGTTTTGTTGTAAAACAATGCTTGTTGATGACTGAACCGAGGTTATTACCTCATGCATTGCCATATCCCACAAAATACTTTAGCTACGACATACAATTACATATTTTACGTGTGAATGGTAAATAACAATGGAATTTGAAATATTTAGCATTGTACTTTTAAACAGACATAGCGTTACATAAACAGGAAATTGCTGATACAAATGACTGACCCCTATAAATGCTACTGTAGTTTCCAGAATGGAGTACCTGCAAGCAGGGTGTATGTTAGCTGACAGAAAGAGGACTGCCTTTACATTTAAATAATTTGGAAATACCTCTCATACTTAAATTTGAGCATGTTGTTAAGAGATATTGGGTGTCCTACTTTTGTAGAATATTGATCAAAGAAAGAAGAGATAAGAGGCCATGTATATGAAATGGTACTGACTAGGGATGAGCAAACAAAATCGCTATATTCTATTTCACAGTAAATTTGGGTAATTTTTGCTTAGCAAAAACTTCATGAAATTACAACCAAAATTCACAATTTTTGGCATTGTCTCATTGAAGTCTATGGTGGTGATTTTCACAGTTGATTGCAAAGCCCCCATATCTACATAAAATTTGGTGTAGGCTAAACCAAGGAAGGTTTTAAAAAAATAATTAAAAAAAAACCCTTAAAATTTAAAGGAAAACTCATTTAAAAACCAGTGCAAGGTCACATTTAAAAAACGAGGGACACAGAGAGCCCAATACAGTGTAGTATGTATTGATAAGGAGGTAAATGGTTAAGTAAGAATCGTTAAACTCACAAATGTGGGTTACCACTGAGGCAACCACTGTGAAGGCAGGTGGGAAGATTAGACCTGTTCCCACTCAGGATTAAGAAGTCGCTATCTGTAGATCGGAAAAAGACGGTGGGGTAAAACATCCCTCCACCTGGGATGGACTCAAACAGGAAGGAGAACAGAGGCACCAGTAGAATAACATTATTTAAAAATCTTAAATTAAAAGTAGGAGAGGTAGAGAGGGACTTACCTACTCCCAAGGGCATGCAGTAAAAATTTCCGAATACACTCCACAAGTATTTGCAATGCGTTTCCCAGGCATGACCCCGCTTCAAAAGGCAATAGGAAGGAGCATACAACTCACAAAGTCCAGGTCCATATTAAGCGCCTCTGTAAGGAGGCTTTTTAGACTTTTTCTCATTGCAAATTTCCCGCACATGCTATTGTTACCAGATTTTCTAGGTATGTCAAGGCTAACAGTAGGAACATGACAAAAACATAAAAAAAATAAAAATAAATAAAAACTTGTAACTTTTAAAGCATTTGTTTTAACATTTTTTAGTGAGAAAAATTGCATTTGAAACTGTAACGATAAGTGTCAACTCGCAGAGAGAATCTGATTACATCTGATTACTGGTGATCTGCAGAATCACCCGCAATGCAGATATACACCAGATTATGGATGATCTGCAGTATCACCAATAATCCGGGTATGTCTAGCCTCAGGACACCAGTATAATGTGAGTGTTTGGTGTAACAGTACAACTCCGAGCATAGACCACCAAGGACCCCGGTGGCCTGAGTGACTTGAGGAATACTCCCCTGACTGTGAAAAATATTCCTTTAGCCTGAGGACTCCCTAGGAGAGGGGCCCAGGCTGGGTTGCAGGAAGCCCTGCTGCTAATATGAACAGACTTGCCCTAACTAGGTGTGAGGGCCTATTCTCTATGCCCTGGAACCGGGCTAAGGCAATACACATACAATACAATCCTAGCTCTGGGTGTGAGGTCCGTGATCACAACACCCTGGAACTAGTCTAACTAGTCTAAAGCATAACATAGAACTGACACAGTATCCTAGTCTTGGGTGTGAGGTCCGTAGTCACAACACCCTGGAACTGGTCTAAAGCATAACATAGAACTGACACAGTATCCTAGTCTTGGGTGTGAGGTCCATAGTCACAACACCCTGGAACTGGTCTAAAGCATAACATAGAACTGACACAGTATCCTAGTCTTGGGTGTGAGGTCCATAGTCACAACACCCTGGAACTGGTCTAAAGCATAACATAGAACTGACACAGTATCCTAGTCTTGGGTGTGAGGTCTGTAGTCACAACACCCTGGAACTGGTCTAAAGCATAACATAGAACTGACACAGTATCCTAGTCTTGGGTGTGAGGTCCGTAGTCACAACACCCTGGAACTGGTCTAAAGCATAACAGTAAAGCCACAAGAGTAATCTAGTTCAGTGTGAATCCCCAGGTCCACCTGGCTCTTAACACACTGTAGGATGTGACTGTGGTCTGTGTGCCAACACATAAGCATTCGCAACGGCAGACAACGTGAGACTGAAGGACAAGCAGCTATATAGTACAGCGCAGATCAGCGCCGCCCAGTGCCCTTCAGCCAACCGCCGTTCGTTCGGGGATCAGCTGACCAGTAGAGTCAGCTGACCCCTTTCTGCTTCCCATAAAGCTTCTGCCTCTCGGCGCACGCGCGCGCATATTCCTCAGCCTATGTACACAGGAAGGCTGAACCACATCAGACACATGTTGCCGCGCAGAAACCGCCGGGCTAAACGCGAAACTAGCCGCCGCGCCGTCAGAGCACGCGGCGGCTTTTCCGCAATCCTTCACAGAAACCCAGTGCAATGTTGAATTGCAGCAGCTTCAGTCTCATTAAAGACGACCTCCAGTGTCCTCAACCTTTTAACAGCCCCGCCCGAGTTATCCTATGTTAGATAATTCAGGGCAGGGCTGCTGCAGCTGGCTAAACTCAGAGTGCTTAATGCAGCCCAATGCAGAGCGGCACAGGGAGTGCTTCATAATGACATCATTCGAACACAGGACTGGCTCTTTGTAACGATTGTGGAACTTTCTCCGTGATCAGCGCACAACGCGTGCGCTGACACGGCGGAAATCCTCCACAAGCGTATATTTGCAGGCACCCAGCAAAAGGTGCTACGCACCTGTAGAGGTAAATTCCTGTCGGCAGATGGCGCTGGGGAGTGCAGAGGAACCAATCCTCTGTACCTCCACAAGTGCCAGACAGGAATTGTACGAAGCGCAGAACGCAATCGCAAGAGAGGCGATTGCGAATGAGATTGAGCAAAGGGATAGGTTGTATGTGTGTGCGCCAATCCAGTCGCCACCCCGCGACCGCGCACACACAACAGCAGATACGAAATAGGAACGCGATCGCGAGAGGTGCGATCGCCAGACGTGACACAAGGCAGATCAGAATAGAATACGAGGGTAGCAAAGGCACAGCAAATACAATAAGGAGATACGGAAAATAACAAACGCTAGCTAACCGCGAACACCGCACTCATTCACAAGAGTGCACGCTGTTATGCGCGATCTCCACGTGATAAGCACAATAGAGACAAGCACGCCTAACTAACCATTAACAGACAAACATGTAGCAGAGGACGCGAGCGCTTGCTTAACGGTTACCTCACCGAGCCTGCAGCAAGCGTAGCGGACAAGACAGACACACGAAAACAGGGACAAACGAGAGATAGGATCCACAGCACTAGCGAAAAGTGGCTAGCGTGATCCAGGTACAGAGTAGCAGAACAGAAGGATCCCCAGCGCTAGCGAAAAGTAGCTAGCGCGATCCCAGAAGACAGAACAGAAGGATCCCCAGCGCTAGCAAAAAGTAGCTAGCGCGATCCCAGGAGACAGAACAGAAGAGATAGCTGGTAGCAACAGCTGCACCAGCTATACTCCAAGAACAGAGATCAGAACCATTTCCTGTCGACCACCATTGGGGCAGGACAATGGCAACAGGCAAGACAAGACAGAACAGGCAATACAGATAATACAACCTGACTGGGCTAGAAGGGGAGCCTAAAGCAACCCCCAGGAATTAACTATACTAGATAGCAATGGCTGACACTCCAGCAGTGTCCATCAGGAACAGACCATGGAAAGGAAATGACCAGCGAAGCATTGTGGGAAAGACATAGTACTTATAGTACACGCCTCCAATGAATGTGGCCAGGCAATTTGCATGACAACGTATGCAAATTCCTCTGCAAGCACAAGCTGCAAAACTGACAGAAACTCTTCTTTCCAGAGTCCTGCAGCATGCAAACCTACACAATGGTCAAAGGGCTGCCTGCCTGCACAGGCAGCTGAGCAAATCATCACACTCTTCTTGTTCAGGATTCACCCTCCTCTTCCACCACCAACTGGTGCTGTAATGCTGACACCATCCTTCGGGTCTCAATCCCATGATATGACATGTGATCGGAACCCGAAAAAGGATGTCAGCATTACAACGCCACTTGGTGTTGGAAGAGGACAGCCAATTCTGCAACTGAATCAGGTAAATATCAAGCACTCCCTGCACCACTCTGCATTAGGCTGGGGGAGGCAAAGAAATAAGTGGTGCCGCAATGCACATTGAATTTTTTTTTTTAAAGGTTAATAATCAATTTCAATGCTTCTTGTCTTATGTACATACTTATATGTAAAAATGTTATATGTAAAATCAGCAATTAAAGATGAAATGTACTCACCCATTCACCCGTGGCTTCTGAACTGGCCACTAGGTCTAAACTACCTGTCATGTGATCGCTGTGAGCCTGGAGCTCTAGGGGCCAGTTCAAAAGCTGCTGGCGAGACATGAAGATGCAAGCTGGAGCAAGGACAGGTACATATGCTTCCACCTGCACGCTTCAATGTGCCCTCTGCACAGGGGGGCACGCTCTTGGTATATCACCTGCGGATAAGCCAACCACCTACACCCAAAATGTAGGTGTAAAAAGGGTATTACTAGCAAAGCCTCCATATATATACTATAACCACCAAATGTTCTATGTGCATTAATGCAAACAGTGGAAATAAGAGGAAAAACCTCTTTTAAAAAAAGGTCAAGTAGTTTCTGAGGAAAGTTACATTTTAAAGTTACAATAGATTTTAAAGTTGCAAAAGGAAAACATGTTTTTTTTTTAAGTGTGCCAGAGCTGAATCTATTCAAAGTTTTAGACATACCTGGGGCTTCCTCCAGCCCCATCTGCTCAGATCACTCCCACGCCGCTGTCCGCCGCTGTCTGCAGCTTCAAGAACCAGGTCACTTACGCCAGTCGGAGACAGTCTACACAGGAGAAGTGCGCCCTCTATGTGTCTCTCCAGCAGCTGCTGGAGAGATACGCATACAGCGCACTTCACTTACATCAGACTGGCTCCAACTGATGGAAGTGACAGGACCCGGTACCCAAGATGCAGACAGCGGAGGACGGCGGTGTGGGAGTGATCCGAGCGGATGGGGCTGGAGGAAGCCCCAGGTATATATAAAACTTTTTAATAGTCAGCTCTGAGTCCCTTTAAATGTGGTTAAACAACAAGTAATGTATCCACCCATTGGTTTTGAAAATGTCCTTATATATCCCCAGAAATAACAGTGAATTTTTTGCCGGGGTTTCGTGTTGGACAGTTCACAGTAAACCTCGGGGCAAGCTGCAACTCTTGCCAGGGATCGCTGTATAAGGGTCCATGGCAAATATACCTATTATGAGGAATAAAAATTAAAAAAGATGTGGAGTCCTCCCACCCAAGCCTCTTTATCCCCTGGTTACCCATACAGACTGGTATATCCAGATGCCTAAATGCTGTGAGGCTCTGCACCCTGAACTATACCAGCCTGCATGGTCCATGATATGGGGGGAGTCTTTGGAAGAGGGAGGTGGCAAATCCTCAGCCTCTCCCATCCAGAGCCCTTATCCAATCCAAGGGGCTCTTCCCCACCTCTGGTGCAAAGGAGGAGGTGGTTGTCCAGGGGGTGTGCATGGTGTAATCTGAGGGTCCACTTTAACAAAGGGACCCCAGATGCTCACCACCCAATTGAAATGGATATAAGAATACAAATGTACCCGTTACACTTTTCCACAAAGAGTTAAAAAATGAAATAAAAACACCACAATGGAAAAATATTTTCATATTCTTAGTTAACCATAAATACTTACCTTCAACTAACAATCCCACACAAATGTCCTCTCGAAAGGTCACATGCCAATCTCCTCTTGATACCTTGATTGAAGATCCCAGAGGAGCACCGCAGCACAAGTCGCTCCATGCCACTGCGCAATACCAACGCCCCAACAAAGCATCTTGTAAATGTTTCACTGGGGCACCCCATTGGTACTTAAACAGACCAATGGGAAACCTTCCTGGGGAGCCTCCACTCCCTGTGCCTGGGTCCTGCACCCATCGCCCTCTCCCCCGCTATATAGCATCCCCTGCCAGCACCCAGGGCACCCACAGCACCCTGCCTTGACACCTACCGCCACCTCACACATGCCGTACTATCAGCCTCCGGCACCTGTGCTCAGTCCTGACACTCTGCTGCTGACCTACTGAGGAACCCTGGCAAAAGCATCTATGAATTTCCCAATGGTTATTACACTAACCAATGGGATTTCTCTTGTTCCCACGGTTCTCCTTAACATACCCATGCATGGGGGCTTGCTATTAACTGGTAAAGTCCATTTTTTAATAAAGAGGCATTCTTGCTCATGCCTTCTACAGGATTGAAGGGCCTAGTAATACCACTGCACTATAATTTTATTATACAGGAGGAATAGAATCCGCACACCCGCAGGTAGAATCCAAGGGTTTTTATTTAGTCCAATTCACAAAAGCAGTACAATGGCTACAAAGCCATTGTACTGCTTTTGTGAATTGGACTAAATAAAAACCCTTGGATTCTACCTGCGGGTGTGCGGATTCTATTCCTCCTGTATCCTGAATTGCCGCATTGGATTCCAGCACCTTGTCTTGGGTAGCAGAGGTAGAGCGATCTGATCTACTGCAACTATAATTTTATTGTTGTGCCATAGATAAAAACCTCAGCTGCATAGTATGGCATAGCTTAATTTTTAGTTAAATAAATAATTTCACTTTTTATAGATGTGTTGCATCATTTCATCACCTTGATCACATGATAAATATACAGTAATAACAAAAAAATTGTCCACATGATAAATATAAGAACAAAAAAAATGTCTTGGTGAACTTATTTTTTACATGACTCTTTGCCAGTTGTGTCCACAAAACATTACCGCACCACAAATCATCATAGTATAGACAACGTTCACTGACCAAAGTAGCTGACAGGCAGCCCAATTATGTAAATATTACTGTTATCCTGGGGGACATCTTGATGACAGAGCACAGCAGGCATGATATATACAACGACGTAATAACACATCCACACAAAACAGATCCAAACCTAATGCAGTATTTTCAAACCGCAAAAAATACAAAAATAAAAAACTCTTCTGTGGAAAAAAGCAGAGGCAAACAAAAATGTATATGTATATATATTGACATGGTATTTATATATTCAGATTGCATCCAGAGTAAACCAGATAAAAAGAAATAAATCTAAATGAAGAAATAATTAAGGGTCCCAAAGTCCCAAAGCTGATTTTCAGCCAGCAAAAATATTAAGAATCTCAGAAGCACACTATTGAAAATATTGCGGTAATAAACGTGACTTGGTTATATAGCATGTTGGCTAAACCATTTTCTATACATATGCTTTCAATAAACATTGCTTGCTAAATTAAAAGATCATTGCTGCAAGTTAAATTGTACCAATACTTAATCCTTCCTATTTCTTAGTTCAAAAGGGAAATTAATTCAATACTGTTGTCATTTTTCTTTTGGTTCCTTTGTCTATCATTTGCTAATGGAAACAGATGGGTGAGATCCAGTGAAAGATAATGGGTTAAGCTGACTGCATTTATTTGCTAGCAGGAAAGTTACAATGAGTGCAGTCAGCAGCTTTAGTCTTACCGTGAGGACTTGTTTTCTGTTTTGAAGTCCACTCACGACAGATGTTCCAACTTTATAAACATTATACAATGGGGTAATCTCTTTTAATTCCTTAGGTATTTTCTGTGATAACATAAATTATAATGAACTGATGGCATGCGTGTGTGTCATGGACAATTTCTAAGGAATTCTATCAACGTTTAGCAGGAATTGGTAGAACCCCGTGGAATGCTTTGCTTCTAATAAACCAAGTGCAAAATAAACTAATCTGTCCTGAAGTCAAACACGCCATTCATGTGCATATTTTCCATAGCTATGGAAAAAGTGAACAGTAATGCAATATGCGTATGATTTGCGGGATTTGCGTAATAGATGCCATGTTTTCGGTTCTCGGCCTGAGCTGAAGTTTGCATTGAATGTATGCACTGGTGAAGCACAAGCTTCCAGATCTGATTATTTGTCCCATTAATTCACTAAAAATGAGAGCAGGGGAGTTTATAGGATAAATGCACTGCTTACACTAGTAAAATGGCTAGTGTGCTAGAAAAGTTAAAGAGAGGAATAAAATAGGTACATCCTCTTCATATGAATGTAAGGGTAAGGTTAAGTTTGCAGATGATACGACTGTCATTGGGCTTATATCAGACAATGAGGAAGCTGCATACAGAGAAGAAGTTAGGAACCTGACTGCAAGGTGCGACATTAACCACCTGTTATTAAATACAAAGAAGACCAAAGAAATTATTCTGGACTCTAGGACCACCAAAAAGACCACTCACCTACCGCTAATGATCAATGCAGAGGCTGTGGAGAGAGTTTCCAGCTTCAAATTTTTGGCAGTCACCATCGCAAAGAACCTGTCCTGGGCTGACAGTGCTTTAGCTCTAACTGGCAAAGCACAACAACGCCTCTACTTTCTGAGAAAACTAAGGAGCGCTAACAGGGCCGTGCAGAGGGTCCTTAAGTGGGGGGTGCTCAAATTTAAAAAAAGGGTCTGGCAATGCCTTCCCCCGCATGCCCCCCCTTCCTCGTTTCTGGCTAGGGGGGTATTGATGTTATGCTGCTGAATGCAGATGATGGGGGCCATGTGGGTTCTGGGTGCTGGCACAGGGTGTCATGTGGATTCTGGCAGTATGGGTGTGTATCAACCATCATGTAGGTGTTGATTGCAGGTACTCAGTCCCTTGTGAGTTCTGGGTGCAAGTACTGGATGTCATATGTGAGTGCTTGGTGTGGGTGCTGGGCATCAAGTGGAGGCTTAGTGTAACTGGAACTACTGCAGATGAAACATGTGGGTGTTGGGTGCAGGCACTGGGTATCACATAGGTGCAAATACTTGGTGCCATGCCTGCGCTGGGTGCTAGCTCTGGGTTGGTGTTGTGTGTCACGTGGGTTCTGAGTGCAGGTACTTCGGGTGCTAGTTCTGGTTATGTGAGTGGGTGCCATGTGGAGGCTGTGTGCAGGTGTGAGTAGTGAGTGACATGTCAGAGCTGGGTGCAAGTACTGTGCCATGTAGGTGTGAGTACTGGGTGCCAGCTATAGGGTGAAGGGGTGCAGGTATTGGGTGTCATGTGGCTGTTTGATGCAAGTACTAAGTGCCATATTGAGGCCGGATGTAAGTATTGGGTGCAGGGTGCTTGGTACAAGTACTGGGTGCTTGCTATAGTTGGGGTTACTGGTTGAGTGTAATGTGGGTGCTGAATATTGGTGGGATTGCTGTGGGTGCAGGGGGTAGGAGGCCACTGTGGGTACTGCTATGAATGGCATAGTTGCTGCTAGGGGCGGTCGAGGTCAGTGTGGTTGATGAGGGAAGGGTAGGTCACTGTGGGTGCTGGGGGGAGAAGTAACTGTGGGTGCTGTGGAAAGTAGAGGTCAGTATGGGTGCTGGAGGAAAGGGAGGTCACTGTGGGTCCTTTGGGGGAGATCACTGTGGGTCTCGGGAGGTAGAGGTCATTGTGGGTGCAGGGGGTGGGAGGTCACTATGGGTGCTGCTATGAATGAAATAGTTGCTGCTAAGGGAGGTAGAGGTCAGTGTGGGTGCTGGGGGAAGGGTAGGCCACTGTGGCTGCTGGGAGAAGTCTGTGTGGTTACTGGAGGAGGGAGTGGATGCTGGGTGTTGGGAGAAGCCACTGTGTGCCCTGGCAATGGGAGAGGTCACTGTAGATGCTGCTTTTGGGATGGGAGATCCCCGTGGGTGCTGCAGGGGACAGGAGGGTAGCCACTGGGGGAGGGAAAAATCACTGTGGGTGCTGGGGGAGGGATAGGTCAGTGTGGGTGCTGGGGTATGCAGGATCACTGCTAGAGCTGGGGAGGGAGAGGTCACTCTGGGTGCTAGATGGAGGGAGAGGTCATTGTGGGTGCTGATGGAGGGAGAGGTCACTATGGGTCCTAGGTGGAGGGAGAGATCACTGTGGGTGCTATGTGGAGGGAGAGGTCAGTGTGGGTGCTGGGGGAGGGAGAGGTCACTGTGGGTGCTGGGGAAGGGAGAGGTCACTGTGGGTGCTGGGGAAGGAGAGGTCACTATGGGTCCCAGGTGGAGGGAGAGGTCACTGTGGGTGCTAGGTGGAGGGAGAGGTCACTGTGGGTGCTAGGTGGAGGTAGAGGTCACTGTGGGTGCTTGATGGAGGGAGAGGTCACTGTGGGTGCTGGGTAAGAGAGAGGTCACTGTGGGTGCTAGGTGGAGGGAGAGGTCACTGTGGGTGCTAGGTGGAGGGAGAGGTCACTGTGGGTGCTAGGTGGAGGGAGATGTCACTGTGGGTGCTTGATGGAGGGAGAGGTCACTGTGGGTGCTGGGTAAGAGAGAGGTCACTGTGGGTGCTAGGTGGAGGGAGAGGTCACTGTGGGTGCTAGGTGGAGGGAGAGGTCACTGTGGGTGCTAGGTGGAGGGAGAGGTCACTGTGGGTGCTAGGTGGAGGGAGAGGTCACTCTGGGTGCTGGGGAGGGAGAAGTCAGGTCACTATGGGTCCCAGGTGGAGGGAGAGGTCACTGTGGGTGCTAGGTGGAGGGAGAGGTCACTGTGGGTGCTGGGTAAGAGAGAGATCACTGTGAGTGCTAGGTGGAGGGAGAGGTCACTGTGGGTGCTGGGGGAGGGAGAGGTCACTGTGGGTGCTGGGGGAGGGAGAGGTCACTGTGGGTGCTGGGTAAGAGAGAGATCACTGTGGGTGCTAGGTGGAGGGAGAGGTCACTGTGGGTGCTAGGTGAAGGGAGAGGTCACTGTGGGTACTGGGCAGGGAGAGGTCAGTATGCGTCCTAGGTGGAGGGAGAGGTCACTGTGAGTGCTAGGGGAGGGAGTGGTCACTGGGTACTAGGTGGAGGGAGAGGTCACTATGGGTGCTGGGGGAGGTAGAGGTCAGTATGGGTCCTAGGTGGAGGGAGAGGTCAGTATGCCACACTAGAATTCCTGTCTGGGCCTCTTCACTTGAAAGTGTCCCAGGCAGGGGAGGAGCTCCCCGCGGGTGGTCGGGGCTTATCGTGGCCGGGGGCGGAGCTTATTTTGTGCGCGAGAGGGGCCTTTTTTGAAGGTTTTAAAAAGGGGGGTGCCTGGGCACCAAGAGCACCCCCCTGTGCACGTGCCTGAGCTAACCTCCCACAGAAGCTGCTGGTTAATTTCTACAGATGCACTATAGAAAGCGTTCTGACCAATTGCATGATGGCCTGGTACAACAGCTGCACGAAGGCTACTAGAGAAGCCCTGCAGCGAGTTGTTAAAACAGCAGAAGCCATTATTGGCACTGAACTACCATCACTGGACCTTTTGTATAATACTCGCAGCGTGAGAAGGGCCAAAAACATTATCAAGGACAACACTCACCCTGGAAATGCCTTGTTTGAGCTCCTTCCATCAGGTAAACGTTTTAGATCAATCCGCACACACACAAACAGACTGAAAGACAGCTTTTTCCCATCCGCCATAAACTTGATGAACTCTGAATCCTCTCTGAAATAATTAACACTGTGTACAAATTGTTTAAACATCTGTAATACCTGACATATGTGTATAATTTCTTCTCTTCCTTGTTACTATCACTATGTTCCCTATATGCACCGTGGGGTTGTCATGAAAAGTAATTTCGTTGTGTTACACAATGACAATAAAGTGAATTGAATTGAATACCATACCAGTTTCCTGGGCAGGCCTCAGTTTTACATTTGATCCTGCAGTTTTTGTCAGAAATCCCTTCACTGCCTGACCTGACCTGGTTAGTCATATGAATAGTCTCTGAATGGAGGTAGTCAGAGAAATGACACTTAGGTTGCCTTTAATCTGACTGGATTGTGTAACTTTTTAATACCTTTTTTTTTTTGTATAGCGCTTTTCTCCTGTCGGACTCAAAGCACTTATGAGGCAGCCACTAGAGCGCACTCAGTAGGCAGTAGCAGTGTTAGGTAGTGTCGCCCAAAGAACTCCTTACTGAATAGGTGTTGGCTTACTGAACAGGCAGAGCCGAGATTCGAACCATGGTCTCCTATGTCAGAGGCAGAGCCCTTAACCATTACACTATCCAGCCATCTTTTGCATAGCCATTTTTTTCATTAATACGACAATTCACCTATCTTTTTTATCTGGAAAAATTGCAGCTTTGCAAAATGATTATTGCAAATTGTTTTAAATCTATATCAGACTGGCTTTATCTGTGGTCTGTTTCATATGGTATTACATATATGTTGATTTTAGCGCTAATATATTGATGCTGTATTGTATAGGCCGGAGATCAGCAATGAAAATAAAGCCTGGGTGGCATAATGGTGGCATACATGTAAAAAAAAAAAGGGTTGAACATTTTGGCACACAGAAAATGCGACATTTCATTTTCTGCACTGGATATAGTAGAATATCAGTATTATTACCAATATTACACAATTGCTCATCATAACCTAACTCTCACATTGGCCCTCCTCTTCCTACACCTAACACCAATGCCTAATACCAACCCCCTTACTCACGGGATTTATCGGTGGACAAAATTAGCATTTTCAATAGGCTGATTGAAATTGCTAATTTCGTCCACTGATAAATCCCGCCACTACCGCCACTAAGTATTAAGCACCATAACTACACAGCTGGTGCCACCATTTAATTATCCTCCATGGGATTCCAAAATTACCAGGCGTGATGTGAGCCATAATTACTGTATTTTTCAGACCATAAGATGATCCTGGCCATAAGACGCAGATTAGAGGACAAAATCCGTGGAAATATAAATATACTAAACCTGGTGCGTCCATAGTGCAGGGGCATCTTGTGGATGTTTGCCCCCAATTATTAGGCCCCCCGTAACTCTTGTGGCCTCCTTGTGCCTTCCTTGTACCTCTTGTGCTCCCATTGTACCTTTTATGCCCCGTGTCCCTCTTGTTTTCTCCTGTGTCCTCCTTTGTCCCCTGATGACCTTCTCTGTCCCCCTTGTGTCCTCCTCTGTTCCTCTGTGTCCTCCTTTGCCCCCCTTGTGATCTCCTCTGTCCCTTTTGTGTCCTCCTATGTCCTGTGTTTATTAGGGGATGACTTAGTAGTAGTAGTGGTAGAGTCCATCTGGCGGGTAAGTGCCAGTGAGGGTCAGCACACAGCACCTCCCTCACACCCTGGTGCTGATTGGTGACTGATGATGGTCTTCACAGTGTGCTTTTCTTCCTTGCAGAAGAGACTGTCAGTATCCTCGCTGGGATCCCCCTAATGATGGCTGTGATTGGCTATGCTGCTTCTTGCTTCTGAGCCCAATCCTACTTGGATCCCCATGGATGGCTGTCCCCAAATCCCTCCCCCTCCCTCCTGCCTGCCAACCACCTGCCTTCCCTCTGCTCAGTGATGCCTGCCTATAGTGCTGTCCTGGCTGCCCCACTATGCCTCACAACTGCCATCTCCAAATAGCCAATCCAAGCTGATCTAGATTGGAATTAAAAAATCTTATCTGCACCCTTGTTGTGTAATGCTGGGAATACACGGTTCGTTTTTGCCTTCGTTTAAACCTTCGTTTCGATTGTACCTTTTGTCCTTTTCGATCCCGAAATAATCGGTCATACGGTTAATATCACCACCCACGGTTTCGGGTTTTTTTTCGATTCTGATGGTTTCGTTTTTCCAATGATCGAAGGCTGCAAAGAAACGAAACGAAAATCCCTTTTTACAGGGATGGACTAGCATAAACGAATATATAATCGATCTGAACAGCCATCAAGCCTACCAATGGCTCGATTAGATGGATAAAGAGAGATAATATCAAACATGTTCGATCACTAGTCGTTCGTTTTTGGGGTCTATTAATCGAAACTATAATGAGATTATGACTATTTTCACATACGTTTTCAACACTCGATTCGTTTACCGAACGAATCGAAGGTTTAAACGAAGGCAAAAACGAACCGTGTATTCCCAGCATAACAGTGACTGAGACATTATTAGAGTTTAAAGGAAATGTTAAGTGAACATTTTTCAACAGTTCAAACTTCTTACCTAGGGCTTCTTCTAGCCTTCTGTAGTCCTCCAGTTTCCTCGGGATAATTCCGCGCTGCTTCCTTTAGCTGCTGTACCCCTCAGAAAGCTGGCTGACCCAGCCAGTCGCCGGCCACTGCACATATGAAGCCAATATATGTAATATGTTAGCGCCTTATAAATACAATAAATAAATAATAATCTAATAAATAAAAATATGAATTATGACTGTTGTGTATAAATGCACATTAATATTGTTAATGATAATATACGCAAAATCTTTACCCCTTCTTGATGACTATTTCTTTCTCCTAACTTAGGGGTGTATCCACTGAACTGCAGTAGTCAACAAAGCGTGCGCAAAGTTCTTCACAATGCAATATGGTAGCACTGCGTGTTGGATTGACAAATGGAATGATCAGTGATGCTCATCTGAGCTAGGATAGCCGAGGTACTCGGATATCCTAGCTCTTTTTTCACTATTCGAGCTCGAATACCGAGCTCGAATAGTATTAGCTATCCGGGCTGTGCTATCCGAGCGACTCGGATAGCAAGCAGATATACGGAGATATCCTAGCTATCCGAGCTCGGATAGCGTCACGTCTGACGTCACCTCGAGTCCTCACAAGCGAATCAGAGGGCTCCCAGCCCTCTGACTGCAGCCAATCACAGAGGGGGAGCCTGGCCAAGCCCCCCTCTATGAATAGCGGACGCCATCTTGCCTCACTCGTCCTGCTTGCGACTTACTGACTGACTAACTGTACTGAGAGACTGCTCCAGTGCTTTTTGTCTGTGTGCAAGTGCATTTATATTGTTCTAAACCAAGCGTTTTTACACTCTAACACTTGATATTCAACTGTATTGCTTTGTATTGTAGATAGATTGTATTTTAGGCAGTTTAGTTTGTGTGATTAGGGACTAGGGAGGGAGACTGTCACTGCTGCAGCTGCCTGCTGCAGCTGCAGCCAGCAGCTAGGCCCTGTGCCTAGGCAAGGCAGCCTGCCCTGCTCTGTGTTCTAGTCTCTAGTTACCTGTGCTCTCACCTGTCCTACTCTACTGTACTACTACTTCTGTGTTAGATATATTTGTACTATTTTATTGTTAGCAAGGCCCAGCTTTACTGCTATACCTGTCCTGTATCTGCTCTCTGTAATCTAGTCACACCTGTTCTATTATTTAGCTAGATTCTTCTATTGTTTAGTTAGTAGTACTCTAGTCTGTGTATAGGGACCGTCCTTCACCGCATTACCTGGGGTCTTTGTGTGCGCAGTGCACGTCTGCGCTGTCCGCACCCTCTCGTTAGTGCTACACCCGTCCTATTGTTTATATTACTTCTATTGTGTATTCGCTGAATTGTACTGTAGTCTGTGTATAGGGACACTGTCAGTCAGCGTCAGCTAGGGTCTTTGTGTGCGCAGTGCACGTCTGCGCTGTCCGCACCCTCTCGTTAGTGCTACACCCGTCCTATTTTTTTCGATTACTTCTATTGTGTATTTGCTGACTTGTACTGTAGTCTGTGTATAGGGACACCATCAGTCCGCGTCAGCTAGGGTCTTTGTGTGCGCAGTGCACGTCTGCGCTGTCCGCACCCTCTCGTTAGTGCTACACCCATCCTATTGTTTCTATTACTTCTATTGTGTATTTGCTGACTTGTACTGTAGTCTGTGTATAGGGACACCGTCAGTCAGCGTCAGCTAGGGTCTTTGTGTGCGCACTGCGCACTCTCTCGTTAGCGCTACACCGATCTCTGCTGTAGAGTACACTTGTCTGTCACCTCACACACCCACCACCACCAGCCTCACCCCATTAAAGTACCCCACTTGTCCCACCCGCCTTTACATACATAAGGTTTTTTTTTTTCATTTGTATAATATTAAAAATATACGTTGTCTGGCACGGGCAGCCGCAGCAAGGGCATCGCCAAGAGAGGAGGTCGTGGGCGTGGCAGCCGCGCCACCACCACCATGCGCAGTTCTGCGTCTGCACCAGTGGCTATTCCGCCATTAGCCACTGGCCGTGGACGCCTTGGCCGCCCAACAGCTGGGAGTCACGCTGCAGAGACACAGCAACAGCAGCAGCGTGTGGCGCAGATGTTCCTCCCACCGCCAGGTCGTAGCCGCCCTATTGAGGAGGAGGACGCAGACTCTGTGGTGGAACTGATTGTGGATGAGCAGGCCACCATTAGCTCTGGAACCGAGTCCTCCACCCCCGCCACCACTCCTGTTGGCAAGAGCAGCAGCAGCCGACCAGCACTGCCTCGGGAGGAGGAGGAGGAGTGCAGTTCTCCAGCCCCAGCGGGCGACACCAGCACCCTGTCACTCAGCACCTTCTTATCCCCAAGCGCATTAGGGTTATGGAATGCTGTTGCGGCAGAATTGGAGGAGGAAGGAATGCTCATGGGCACTTTGGGGGATGATGTTTTGGACAGTCAGACAGTGGTGACTGTCCATCCGCCTATGCATGCAGAAGGGGAGTTTGTGGGATCCCAGCAGGACATGTTTGCGGAGGGGGAGGATGATGATGACAGGGTGAAGGACAGAGACTGGGTGCCAGGTCCTGGGAGTGGGGATGTCATCAGCTCTGAGGAGGAGGAAGAGGATGCGTCTGTGGGCCTTGCTAGAAGGATCAGCATCGCAGGCATGGGCAGGATCCCAAGTGGGCATGGTATGCAGGTCACACAGCGTGCTGATCCGGAGATGAGTTCTGCCAGTGCCACCACCAGCCGCACCAAGAACCCCCCCAACCACCACAGGGAGACCAGCGGCAGCAGCACCTTCCAGCCGAAGGGGCAACTTCACCTCCCCAATATGGAATTTTTTTCACCCTGCCATATGTGGAGTGCAAGTATGCCACCTGCAACCAGTGCCGCAAGCAGCTCAGCAGAGGGAAGGAGCCCTCTGCATTTGGCACCACCTCTCTGGTCAACCATCTTGCAGGGAAACACTTTCATGAGCATGAGGAGTTCGTGAAGTTGAAGGAAGCTGGCAGTGGCAGTGGCAGACCCGCCACCACTGCAAAGCCGTCGGCAGCAGCCGACCACCCTCCTCCACCTCCTCCAGCAGCACCAGCAGGAGTGCGTCAGCAACGCACTGCTCCTCCTCCCTCTGCAACTCCTGCCACCGACACTGAGGCCTGTTCTGGCAGCCAGTCCTCAGTGCCCTCCTCTGCTCCCTCCAGTGATTCCCGTGCCAGCAAAAGGCGTCGCCAGACCCTGCTCAGCGACGCCTTCCAGGGGGTGGTCAGGGTTCTGCCTCCCAGCAGCCGTCGCGTGCGTCAGCTGAACAGCTTGCTGGCACGGGCCATGTGCTCCCAACTCCTGCCTTATTCCTTTGTGCAGGAGGGGAGCGACATGCGTGCGCTCCTGATGTGTGCAGCCCCCGATTGGCCAATCCCCAGCCGACATTTTTTCGCACGCACGGCCATCCCTGCACTTCACCGCTCTGTAATGGCCAATGTCGGGAAAGGGCTGTAGCACGCGGTGGGTCAACGGGTCCACGTCACCATAGACTCGTGGAGCAGCCGGTTTGGGACAAGCCACTATCTGTCCTTCACCACGCATTGGGTCAGCTTGGTGGAAGGGGGTGAGGATGGGGGAGCAGCATCGGGCACTGTCAGAGCAGCAGCAGCACCAACAACGCAGTGGGTGGTGCCACCATGCAGGGTCAGCGGAATTGCAGCAGGTTCCTTTGATCCGCTTCCATCCTCCGGCACACCAGCCCAAACCCCCCGCCTCAGCAGCAGCGTGAAGCTCCGCCACTGCCAAGCGCTGCTGGAATTGGTTAGCCTGGGGAAGACCAAACTGACGGCGAACCATGTCCTGGCCAAACTCCGAGAGCAGGAGAGGAATTGGCTGACCCTCAGAGGCCTCAGAGTTGGAGAGGTGGTGTCCGACAATGGGGCAAACCTGGTTGCTGCAATCAGCAGTGGAGACCTGACCCACATCCTCTGCCTGGCGCACGTCCTGAACCTGGTAGTCCAAAAGTTCCTGCAGACCTACCAGGGGATGGACCGACTCCTTGAGGTGGCAAGGAAGGTTGTGCGTCATTTCCGGCTCTCGCCTGCAGCCGTAGCGAGCCTGGAAGAGGTGCAGAAGGAGCTGCACCTGCCACAGCACCGGCTCATGATCGATGTTCCAACTCGCTGGAACTCCACCCTGGCGATGTTGGAGCGTCTGGTTGAACAGAGGCAGGCTGTCAGCCAGTACCTTGCACGAGCATCAGTTGCCTCCATCACTGCAACTGGGCGTGCCGCCACCAACCTCCCGTCCATCATCTCCACGGAGGACTGGGAACACATGCAGCAGGTGTGCTCAGTCCTGGCACCCTTCCTGCAGGCCACCAACATGGTAAGCAGGGACCATGCAATGGTGTGTGAGTGGGTACCCTTGGTGTGTGTGCTGGACAGGGCCCTGTATGCACTGCTGGAAGAGGGAGCGGCAGCCTTGGACCAGCAGGAGCTGCAGGCAGCTTCACAGGCCACCTCTGAGGAGGAGGGCTTGGAGTTGGTGGAGGTCCCTGACCTTGCTGCTGATTAGGGGGAGCAGCAGAGCGCAGCTGGAGTGGTGCGGGGGTGGAGAGAGGATGAGGTGGAGGAGGCAGAGGAAGAGGACAGCACTGTGGGCTCTGGGGCTGCCGATGATGTGCCAACAGACGTGGCCAGACTCTTCCCAATGGCAGCGCACATGCTGAGATTCCTGCGCAAGGACCCAAGGGTGATCCAGATGAAGCAGAGGGAGGACATCTGGATCTGCATGATGCTGGACCCACGTCTGAAGGGGAAGCTCAGCCAGTTCCTGCCTGCAGTAGGAGACCGTGCGCAACAAATGAGGGATTTGCAGCTGTCCCTTGTTGAACGCTTGGAGGAAGCCTTCCCTCAGACATCCACCCCCACTGTCCAGCCAGCACAGAGGCAGCAGCAGGTGCCTGCATCCACCAGCAGCAAGCGCACGCGCACCACAGACCTGCTGTCTCTGACCCAAGAGCTCTACATGAGTGTAGAGCTGCCAAGGACTAGAGAGGAGGTGCCTGCAGCAGCATCCTTCTCCAGTCACAGGCAGCGCTTGACCCGCATGGTGGCTGACTACATGGGGTCCTTCAGCGAGCTTGACAGCGTGGCCCCTGTTGATCCCATGGAATATTGGGTCAAGCACCTGCCGATCTGGAGCGAGCTTGCACAGTACACCCCGGAAGTGCTCTCCTGCCCCCCTTCCAGCGTACTGTCAGAGCGTTGCTTCAGTGCAGCCGGTGGAGTCGTCACTGAGAAGCGATCTCGTCTGTCTCACAAGTCTGTGGACAGACTGACGTTTCTCAAAATGAACCAGGCTTGGGTGGAAGGCGAATTCATGGCCCCTGTTGTCGGCGAGAGGGGGACATGAAGTGGCGCACACACATTACACCTGCTGCTGCTGCTGCTGCTGTATTTCTTCCTTCTGTCTGTGTGTCTCCACTGCCAGGGAACACATTACAAGGTGCTGCTGCCCATGCGCCACCAGCTATTACGCTCAAAAATAGCTGCATCCATTTGGAAAAAAAAAATGAAATTAATTTAGAGGTGTCCGGGTTGAAAACTGTGCTGTCCCAATTGTGTATTGGACACAATGAGGGGCTTCATGACCGCTGTCTGGAATCTCATGGTGTTTATTTACGGCCCTGGAACCACCGCTAGGAACCAGGGCCTATTATGTCTCGCTGCCTGCCCTCCTGCTGCCTGCTGCCAAATGCCAGTCTGCCACACACACTCATCCTCCTCACGCTGCCTGCTGTTGTATTTCCTCCTGCTGTCTGTGTCTCCACTGCCAGGGAACACATTACAAGGTATTGGACACAATGTGGGCTTCACGACCGCTGTCTGGAACCTCATGCTGTTTATTTACGGCCCTGGTACCACCGCTAGGAACCAGGGCCTATTATGTCAGTCACATCACACTGCCTGACACACACTACTCCTCCTCCTGTAGCTGCTTTGAGCTTCTGCTGTCTGTGTGCTGCTACCACTGCCAGGGAGAACAGAAGAAGAACTATTTTCTGCTTCCACCTGCCCACCCACTCTCCTAACGACAGCTATTACCACACTACAATAGCTGCAAGCCTGTAACTACTTCCTCCTCCTGCTGATGTCTGTATTTTACCACCGCCAGGGTACACAGAAAAAGGCGCTGTGGCTTGCAATGTGCCACTACCTACCTATTATGCCATCAACACAAATATAACTATGGTGTAATTAAAATAAAATATTTCCACAAATGAAGTAAAAGAAAATATTACAAAAGAAAGGAAAACCAAGACACATAATATAATGATAGAGAAGAAGAGGAAGAAGAATTAGATGATATAGAAGAAGAAGATATAGAAGAAGAAGATGAAGAAGATATAGAAGAAGAAGACGAAGAAGAAGAAGAAGATATATAAGAAGAAGAAGAAGATATATAAGAAGAAGAAGAAGATATAAAAGAAGAAGAAGAAGAAGATATAGAAGAAGAAGAAAATATATAGAAGAAGAAGAAGAAGGAGAAGAAGAAGAAGATATGGAAGTAGAAGAAGGTATAGAAGAAGAAGAAGGTATAGAAGAAGAAGAAGATATAGAAGAAGAAGAAGAAGAGGAAGAAAAAGAAGATATAGAAGAAGAAAAATATAATTGAAGAAGATACAAGAAGTAGAAGATGAAGAAGATTCGAGTAGAAGAAGATATAGAAGAAGAAGAAAAAGAAGAAGATATAGAAGAAGAAGATAGAAGAAGAAGATGAAGACGACGTAAATTAAGACTTCCAACTTACAACCATTTTGGACACACCTTCTCATGCAAACACTTTTCATGAAGTTAATTTACTATTTTTGATACCTTTTTTATAACTACTACATCACCGCATAATCACTTGATGTTTTTCTTCATAAAAAAGGTGGTTACATGCATAATTGACCTCCAATACAAGTTTTAAAAGCTATTTAAGGCCAGCTCGAATATTTTACTCGAATACAGACTCGGATAGTGACGTTGGATATCCGAGGTCGAATCGGATATTCGATTAACTCGAATATTGAACTTCGAGTGAATTCGGATAGTTTACTATCCGAATTCGACCAAACTCGAATAGGATAATGAGGTATCCGAGCAACACTGGGAATGATAATATTGTGCATAATGCATGTGTATATTGTACATATTGAATGGTAATAAGTTACGTGTGGTAACTATTTAAAGAACCAAAATACCATGTCTACCGCTTTTCTGTTACACTTTACTGCAATTTAACCACTTGCCGACCGCACGCTTATACCGTGCGTCGGCAAAGTGGCAGCTGCAGGACCAGCGACGCAGTACTGCGTCGCCAGCTGCAGCTTAATTAATCAAGAAGCAGCCGCTCGCGCGAGCGGCTGCTTCTTGTCAAATCACGGCGGGGGGCTCCGTGAATAGCCTGCGGGCCGCCGATGGCGGCTCGCAGGCTAGATGTAAACACAAGCGGAAATAATCCGCTTTGTTTACATTTGTACGGCGCTGCTGCGCAGCAGCACCGTAAGGCAGATCGGCGATCCCCGGCCAATCAGCGGCCGGGGATCGCCGCCATGTGACAGAAGACAGCCTGTCACTGGCTGCACAGGACGGATAGCGTCCTGTGCAGCCCAGATCTCCGGGGGGAGCAGGTAGGAGAGGGAGGGGGGAGAATGTCGCCGCGGGGGGGGCTTTGAGGTGCCCCCCCCGCAACATGCCAGACAGGAGGAGCGATCAGACCCCCCCTGCACATCATCCCCCTAGTGGGGAAAAAAGGGGGGCGATCTGATCGCTCTGTGTGGCCGCGGATCTGTGCTGGGGGCTGCAGAGCCCACCCAGCACAGATCCAAACAAACAGCGCTGGTCCTTAAGGGGGGGTAAAGGGTGGGTCCTCAAGTGGTTAATAAATATACCTCTTAAAAGACAGTCAAATAATACATTTTTCTCAGAATGCCCCTAATAAATTATTATTATTTAGTATTTATATAGCACATATACGCAGTGCTGTACAGAGTATATATTGTCTTGTCACTAACTGTCCCTCAGAGGAACTCACAATCCAAGCCCTACCATAGTCATATCTCTATGTCGTGTAGTGTATGTATTGTAGTCTAGGGCCAATTTAACAGGAATCCAATTAACCTAGCCTTGGCGGTAATCCCGAACTAGGGTCTAGGGCAGAAAACCGTAGCTCAGAGCGGTAATCCCGACCTCTGTCTGGGGTAACCGCCAGCGGTTGTGTGCAGAGCAATGCGCTCAGCGGGCGTTATTACATACCTCGAAGGGGATCCCGACGTTGGCCGCCATTCTTCTTCCGCTCCTCCGAGGCTATGCTTCCTCCGGGTGAGATTGCTGGCAATCTCACTTTAGCGTTTCAGCGCCACCCGGAGGATGGGGGTAAAACTGCAGAGCTGGAGCCAGGGAGGTGAGTAAGTGAGTGGAATGCTGTGGCGTGCTCTGACCATCCGAAGATTGTAGATGTGTACCAAAGAAAAAGCATTCTGGTCGGCACTGCTATGCAATCAGATGTATTGAAGTGTCATCATCAAATGCAGTACGAATGATCACAAGGAGTGAAGTGACACATATCGGAGTAGAAGATGAGGCTATTGGTTGGTGCAGGGAACGGCCGTTTCATGCGTTTGCACTTCCATGGAGGCTGCCTCGGTATGTGTCACTTCACTCCATGTGATAATTGTACCACTGCATTTGATGATGAGTAATGATTGCAACCAGTGGCAAGTGTATTCTTATGTCCTATCTTACAAGACTAACAAGATAAGGCAGCATATATTAGTCATGATATTTCTGTGTGTTTAAAATCCCCCTAGGGACAGCATGAAATAAAATAACATTTAATGTGTGGTATGGAAGGCACTCACTTTTGAGGCAGTTAAAAGATCACATTTATATTGTTTTGCTGCTATATTGAAACTAAATTTAAAGATCTAGCTAGGACACATTAAAAATGTGTGGAATGTGAAAATTAGATTTTGAAATTGTACTGTACAGTTTATTGGCATATAAACCAGCACTGGTTATTTATGTACTCAATTTTTAGCAATGCACATATGTCTGTTTCCCGAGACTTGTGCAATCTGATCTGGAAGCCGAAGAATTTGTGGGCATCCTGCCTCGTACTTGCTGTGCAATCTTCCATTTCACACACCTGGCCAGCAGTGCTTCTAGACCACTCCTCCTGAAGGTATGAAGTTACGTGCTTCAACAAATCACTCCTTTACACATACATTTACACAGAAAGGTTTCCATCATAACTGCACTGTCTGCTACAAACTATTCTGCATCCTCTGTCAGCAGCCTCTGGGTCTGTGTGGCTTCATATGTGGTGTCGGATCCCTCAGAAGGGCTGCAGCTTATATTCCTTTTACTTAGAGGAAAAGAGTCAATGACTTGTACAACATATATGCAACTTCATTATTGATTAATATTGTATTCATACTACAGTTCTGCTCCAGTCACATCCTCTGGATCTACAGGATAGGAACAGAAAAGGATTAAGACGAAATTGGGCCCTAGGCAAGATAGCAGTTTATGCCCACTGCTGATGGCCACCTTGCCTTTTTAGTAAGACTTGGTGAGGGGTAACACCCACAAGGCCCCCTAGACTCTCTCCAGGCCTTAGGCAACTTCCTAGAATTGCCTTGGGAATGATCTAGCTCTGGATAGGAATATAGCAGCAGTGCAGTATAGATGCAGAGCCAGAAGGAGGGGGGGGGGGAGTCAGATCTCTTTAGTGGGTTCTGTTATGGTGGAAGTTCAGGCAGTGGCATACCTAGGGCATTTGACATCCGGTGCTGGGTATTAAATGACAATTTCCCCTTCTCCCCTAAAAAAGTAATGGGTGTAGCCTAGAGAGGGGGAGGATAGTGTTATGTGTAGGTTTAGGGTTGGTTAGTGTTGGGCATAGGTATGTTAGGCGTATGTGATGATGGTTGGTTTTAGTATAAGGCATAGGTGGCAAGGATTTGTGTTAGGTTAAGGTATGGTGGTTGTTAGTGTTAGGTGTAGGTATGGGGTTAGGTTAGTGTTAGGCATATGTGGGGGCCCCTGTTAGTTTTAGGTGAAGAGTCTAAAGCATAGGTGGGGTGGGGTACCTCAATCAGCAATGCAGAGTATTGTGCGAGCAGAAGCCATGCTGTGTTATCTTACCTATCTTACTGCACTCCGGAGTCCACCGATGTGTCCTCCTGTCACCGCTCAGCTCTCCCCCTAGTGCCTGGCATGTGTTCCTGCATTAGGTGATTACACGATTGCAGGAAGAGATGGCAGCACTACGGTGAGAGCTGAGCATTGACAGGAGGACACATTGGGTGACCCCAGCATACAGCAGCAGGTGAGATAACACAGTATGGCTTCCGCTCGCGTGATACTCTGCATTGCTCCAGCTGGGGACACGGGTGGCTGCACAGGACTCCGGTGCCACCCCCTACCTTGGTGACACTCGGAGCTTCCCCCTAAGTTCGCCACTGAGTTCTGGTTACAGGAATAGCATGAAACAGTCACGACTACCATGTCTCAGGATAAAAGCTATAACTCCAGGCAGATAGCTGAAAGGAGAGATTAAACAAAAAGTCTGAAATGTGCTACATGTCAAAACATTTATAATTTTGATTAAGGTAACACAGCAAGCAACACCACAACTAACTTATGGGACACCTGAAGTGAGAGGGATATGGAGGCTGCCATATTCATTTCCATTTAAACAATACCAGTTGCCTTCACCCTTCTGATCTTTTATGCATCGGTAGTAGCTGAATCCCACACCTGAAACAAGCATGCTTGTTCAGGGTCTATGGCTAAAAGTATTACAAGAAGAGGATCAGTAAAACAGCCAGGCAATTTGCAATTTTTAACCACTTGAGGACCGCAGTGTTGAATCCCCCTAAAGACCAGGCCATTTTTCACTAAATGGGCCACTGCAGCTTTAAGGCCTCGGTGCAGGGCCGCATAACCCACCCCCACCACCTTTTCTACCCACCAACAGAGCTTTCTGTTGGTGGGGTCTGATCGCTCTCCCAATGTTTGTTTTTTTAACAAATAAACAATGTTTATTTTCATGATAAATTTCCTATTTATTTATTTATTTTTTATTGCTATCTCCCTCCCCCCGCCAGCCATTCACCCCTGAGCCTCTGGAGGCGACAGCCGTGTCACATGGCTGTCCCCAGTACAGCGCTGCCTTAGATCGCAGCGCTGTACGCAGTGAAAAGATGACGGTTTTAACATCTAACAGTTTCCTAGCGGCGATCCCCGCTGGGAGACTGAAGGCGGTGAGGAGCTCCGCCTACCAAGCGGAGATGCGTATGCATCAGCGCGTGCGATCTCCTGCAAAACAGGCCCGCAGGACCTTACGCCGATCGTTGTTAGGCGGTCCTGGAGCTGCCGCCATGGTGGTAGTTAAAAGGAAATGAATGAATATGGCAGCCTCCATGTCCCTCTCACTTTAGATGTCCTTTAACAATTGCTGTTATTCTCTCCTTTGTCCATTGTGTAGACAAGAGACAAAACATGGTTAATAAAGCACTTGCTTCATTTAAAAAAATATATATTTTCATTGCTTACTGAGCACGACTTGAATAAATGATGACTCGTATAGTACTGACGCATCCCTCGTCAGGTCTCCAACAGGACTTTCTACCAGTTACTTGTACAGTGTTACAGAGAGTGCCTCCAGGCAAGCAGCCTGTGCTGTACTTTCTTAAAAGATAATCAATCATACTTTGCAATTCTGTAATATGTGGCTAGAATTAATTGTTCATATGTAAATTATACTTTGGCACAAGTAATAAATACTGTATATTTAAACTCAGCTTGTGTATGTGTAACTTGTACTCTTTCAGTTAATAATGGTAGGTGATGTAGGTTAGAAGTGTCAGACTGAAATTCCAAGATAAAATGTAAATCCAGTCAATGCACTTTGTCTACCAGCACTATAGACCTCAGTGGCACTGTTTTCTATTGGCTGCTTAGCATCAGGAGAAAGTGATAAATATTCCAGTAGTTGCATCCCTTAATATGTCCAGCATATGGTGACATGTTCAATTGCTACATTTATTAGAAACTTATATCCCATAAAAAGGCTTTTGGTTGGAATTAAATTAAAGTAAGCAAAGTTCTATTACTGGTTACAAAATGTAAGATCAGTAAGTTATTAAAGAGAATCTGTATTGTTAAAATCGCACAAAAGTAAACATACCAGTGCGTTAGGGGACATCTCCTATTACCCTCTGTCACAATTTCGCCGCTCCTCGCCGCATTAAAAGTGGTTAAAAACAGTTTTAAAAAGTTTGTTTATAAACAAACAAAATGGCCACCAAAACAGGAAGTAGATTGATGTACAGTATGTCCACACATAGAAAATACATCCATACACAAGCAGACTGTATACACCCTTCCTTTTGAATCTCAAGAGATCATTTGTGTGTTTCTTTCCCCCTGCAGCTATCTTCCACTGAAGTGTCAGGCTGTTTCTTCCTGCAGAGTGCAGACAGCTCTGCCTGTATGTAATTCCTAAGTATGTGAAAGCCCAGCCAGCTCAGAGGAGGATTTATCCAGCTTGTAAAAGATAATAGAGAAGAGAGAAGCTGCACTAATCTAAATAACACACAGGCAGTGTGCAGAGAGGGACCTGGAGGGGGGGAGATGCATCACAGAACAACAACACTGAAGAACTTGGCAGCCTTCCAGACACAGGCTGACAAGTCTGACAAGAGAGAGATAAGTTGATTTATTACAGAGATGGTGATAGTAGAACGTGCTGCAGTAAGCCAGAACACATTAGAATAGCTTTTGGAACTTTTTTGTTACGGAGTCTCTTTAAGTGAAAAAATTATATCAGAATGCGCCTTAGTTGTACTAATTAAGATCCACTAGAGGTAATGCTGCAGGGTTGGATTTCTGGGCAACCCGGGGGGGGGGGGGGGGGTTGAAAATGGAACTTGGAAGGTTGAAGGTGTATTGTTCTACTTCCTACTATTGTTCCAGGTATATGCAAATAGTATGTGCTAATTCCGGGTACAACCCTGACGTACTTGGTGAATAAAACTGATTCTGATCAGGGGTGCAGCTAAGGTTTTTGCGGCCCCAAGCGGACTTCAGGAAGTGGCCCTATCCTGTGCGCGCGAATTTGGACAATATTTCAGCAGAAAACAAATGCAATTTGGGCCACATTTCAGCAAAAAACAAACGCAATTTGGGCACCATTTCAGCAGAAAATAAACGCAATTTGGGCCACATTTCAGCAGAAAACAAACGCAATTTGGGCCACATTTCAGCAGAAAAAAAAGAATTTACTCACCTGCCAAAACTCTTCTCTCCTGGCCGGCCTCTGGCGCGCAGCTCCCCCGGAGATATTGCTCCTCCAATCTCCCGCGCTGAATTGAATAGCAGGGCTTCGGGAAGATGGCGCCCGAAGCCCTGTACTGGAGACACAAATAGTCTCCAGTACAGGGCTTCAGACGCCATCTTCCCGTAGCCCTGCTCTGCCTGCCGGAAGACTATGCAGGCTGGGGCGGGGCTGCGGGCTAAGAACTGGCAGGCGTAGCATCTATTAGACGCCGTGGCCAGCCCAGTGCGGACAACAGTGTGACGTCACAACGACGTCACGGAGGCTCCGAGGCCCCTAAAAACATGGGGCCCCAAAAGGCCGTTTGGTCTGCTTGGTGCCTGGCGGCGCCCCTGGTTCTGATTCAGATATGGAAAAGGAGGCTGCTAATCAGGGGAGCCTCTTGGCATAGGCAGTACAGGCCATTGCCAAGAGTGCCATTGGTCCTGGGAGGCACCATGTTGCTGGATTAAGCCCCCCCAATTAAGCTCCACTCCTGACTAAGCCCCGCCCTATGTGTTATATTACTTGCTTCTGCTGCATGTACTTAGTGTAAGTTGCAGGCAGCTGCCACCTCTGTGCCTTATGCATCCTTTTTCCCCCTTTGTGCCTCCTTCTGTCCCTTTTGTGACTCCTTCTGTCTTCTTGTATCTTCAGTCTCTTGTGCCATGTCTGACCTCCTGTTTGTCCTTCTATCTCTCTTTGTGCCTCCTTCTGTCTCCATGTGCCTCCTTCAGTCCCCCTGTGCCACCTCCGCCTCCTTTGTTGTGTGTTGTTGTGAGTCAAACCCCCGGTGCCCTTTGTCCTAAACTAGTGATTTCAGCATGATCAGTGCTCATGTTAAACTTCACACAGTTTACAGAAGAAACAAACTCAAAAATGTTACCTTCATAGACAAACTAGAAAAGCCCATTCAGTAGGTTGAAAATGTGGCCAGTGCCATTTACAAGCCAGAATTAAGTCTAATATGCATTCTCTAACTACATGTTTGTGAATTTACCCCAATGGAATGGAAATTGAATTTTGAATTAGCAAATTAAAGCCCTAATTCCTCCTCTTGGATATTTCTTTTTTGTAAAGTTACTCACAGAATATTCCTATTTCATTCAGCCATTCTATAAAAAAATATTTTTGGAAAAGCCAGTTGCATAATCCCGTATATCAGTGTGTAAAGTACAGCATTACCAGCAGTGTGGGAGCTTATTCCACCACACAGAGCCATGCCTGATCTCATCATGCACATCCTCCCTCTGCTCTGTTCACAGAAAGACTGTCTGGTGTCTCCTCCAAATTCATTCCTGGCTTCTTCTTGTGGGGTTTAATGTGGTGCGGGAAAAGGACGAGGAGGAGGCGGCAAGGGTGTAGAAACAGTCATAGCATCTGCTATGGGGCCCCGGAGCAGAGGGGGCCCAGGTGGTACTTGATGTATTCATTATTTACTCCATAGGTACGGAGCAGGTGGCATTGCTTAATCCTCCTGGCAGTTTAAAAAAATCCGCCAGGGGGCAGCAAAGTAGTGTTTTTAATTTTTTTTTTTTTTCATGTAGCGAGACAAAGTCTCGCTACATGATAGCCACTGCTCAGCGGCATCCCCCCAGCCCCTCCGATCGCCGCCGGCGATCGGAGATCAGGAGATCAAAGAACGGGATCTCCTAGAGGGCTTTCCCCGTCGCCATGGCGACGGGCAGGATGACGTCATCGACGTCGTGACGTCAAAGGGGACTCCCATCCACCCCACAGCGCTGCCTGGCACTGATTGGCCAGGCAGCGCACGGGGTCTGGGGGGGGGCGGCCGCGGCGCGACGAATAGCGGCGGATTGGCGGGTAGCGGCGGCGATCGCATTGCACATGCAGCTAGCAAAGTGCTAGCTGCGTGAAGCAAAAAAAAATAAAAATTATGCAAATCGGCCCAGCGGGGCCTGAGCGGTGCCTCCCGGCGGCATAGCCCGTGCTCAGCACGGGCTTACCGCCAGGGAGGTTAAAGCGGTTTAAAGCTCTGACAAAATTTTCAACAAAAATGTGTTTTCCTACTTTTTATAACCCATACAATTATCATATTTGCTTTTGTGCAGAAGTATTAATATTCATTTAGATATTATAACTTCTCAAAGTTCAGTGAATTTACTTTGAAAGTGTGAGAGAACGCGGAAAAGCCGCCGTGGTTGGTATTGAGGAGGCGGCTGTTTCCGCGTCCAATGCGGTGGTTTGCACGCGGACGCGTGCATCTGGTGGCAGGGCAGAACGCGGAAAGGCCGCCGCTTGTGACAGCAGTGAGGCGGCGGATTCCGCATCCAGCACAGCGGTCTGTGCGGAGCGGCGTGGGTCTGGTGTGGCTAGGTCTGTTAGTGCACACAGGCTGAGGAACACGCGCGTGCGCGCTGAGAGATGGAACTCTTATGCTAAACAGGAGAAGGTCAGCTGATCGCGCTGATCAGCTGACGCCAGGGCAAGTTTCCATTGGTTGATCATTCAGGGGCGGTGCTGGAGAGCTGCTGCTCCATATATACTTGCTGCTGGCCAGTCTCAAGTTGTCTGCCGTTGCGATCACTACGTGGAAGCACTCAGACCTTTGTCAGATCTCACAGTGTGTTTGAACCAGGAACCCTGGGAATTGACACTGAGCCAGAAACGTTGTGTTATTATTCTGTTTATGCTTAGACTAGTTCCAGGGTGTAGAGACCACGGACCTCACACCCAGATTAGGGAACTGTATAGTCATCTGTGTTATACTCCAGACTAGTTCCAGGGTGCTGAGACCACGGACCTCTCGCTCAGATTAGGGAACTGTATAGTCATCTGTGTTATACTCCAGACTAGTTCCAGGGTGCTGAGACCACGGACCTCACACCAAAGACTAGGGAACTTGTACAATTCATTCTGTTATTCTTCAGACTAGTTCCGGGGTGTAGAGACCAAGGACCTCACACCCAGACTAGGCATTGTTTGATATCTGTTATGACTTATTGCTTTTCTGACCACTCTTCTGTCATCTGATTCGGTACACGCATATCTGATTCTCTGTTGCCAAACCCTGCTTGCCTTGGATACCGAAACAGTTTTCTGTCTATGTACTTTATCTGACCGTGTGTTGCCGGCCTGGCTTGCCCGACCTCGAGAGCTATCTCTCCTTCTAGAGATAGTCTCCAGCTCTGAGAGTGACATCCACCTTCAGGTGTCACTCACACTCTGGTCCTTCCCATCTCCAGCCTGACTCCACCCCTTGGAGAGTCTCAGGCTGCTGGAAGGTTCCTGTGTCCTCAAAAGCAGTTTCCAGGCTGCTTCTGATCACCTGCTCAGCAGGTGCATGTCTCAAAGTATTACTGTTACACCAAACACTCACATACCTTAGGTGTCCAGAGGTTAGTGATATATCTGTATTATCGGTGATTCTGCAGATCATCAATAATCGGGTATATATCTGCATTCTTGGTGATACTGCAGATCACCAATAATCATATTCTCTCTGCGTGCTGACACCAATCGTTACAGAAAGCTGCTGGTGCATTTTATTTATAACTGTTGTCATTCTGTTGTAAAAGCTGCCAGCAGTTATTTCTGATCTGTTTTTCACTTCAGCACTCATCAGCTGAAGTCCTGCACAGCCAGAGAATGTTTACATAAATATATCAAGTAAAGAATGTGTACACAAGATAAGATTATAAGCAGTTCGGATGCGGGTTCTCCCTGCAGAAGAAAGAGCCAGCCCTGTGATGTAACCCTTTGAATGCTGTTTTACAAAAAAAAAATTGTGCTAGTATATTATATGCTATAAATAATCTTTTAGAGCAAAGAAGAAATTCTGGGTTATATTCCGCTTTAAGAATGCCTACATGTTATGGCCCTATTAAAGTTTTGCTATGGGGCCCCATAATCTCTAGCTACACCACTGAGAGTCAGGAACTCAAAATCTGCTGTCCAGTCCTGCCAAGCAGTATTTGACATGCAGACAGGAAGCCAGCATTGCAAACCAAGCTTTCCAGGTACTTTATGAAATAAAAAACAAACAAAATATAGAAATGCAAAGTTGGTGTACAAATCTTTATGCCTTGCAAATTATTACATTTATACAAATTATTACAATATATACATTTCTCATAACTGGGCACATTTACTAATTAGCTGTAAAATTGGCATGCACAGGCAGCACTTGGCAATTTGTACCATAACTTACACCAGTTACATATCAGAGGTCTTAACTGTCCCATTTTTGGAGGGACAGCCCCTTTTTGGGAACCAAATCCCTCCGTTACTCTTTTTTCCTCATATGTCCCTCTTTCATGACTGATGTACAGATGAGTGTAAATATATGTTTGTTTTTTTTCTACTGAAATATGTGTTTAACTGATTCTTAACTTTATTCCCATCATTTAAATTGATATATTTCTTACTTTTAAAAGTTATTATGAAATAAAATGAATGATGATAGAATGGACCAGTGTGGTTTAAATGATACATCTACATCTTTTGCTTATGAATTCTTTGTGACATGTGTGACTAGGGGTGTGGCTAGGCGTGGCTAGAGGTGTGGCAGCGGCATGTCTTAAAGTGTCCCACTTTCTTTACTCAAAATGGTGGTAGGTATTATTATTATTCAAACAGTCAAAGAAAAAATGCCCTGCGCTAACTAGCTAGGCTAAAGTCACTTATGCAAAAAATGACAGGTTTTATCCTTTTTGTTGGTGCACTTTGGAGCTGCTTCTCACTGGGTGGATTCCAGGTAATGAAGTGTATGGAGAAAACAAAAAAGAAGCGCTCCAATAGTGCATTCAAATTTTTAATGAGGATAAGCAATATAAAATTGCACTTACATTTAGGTTTCTTTAAAATCAGCATGTAGTCAGGTGACGTCACCTGATGAAGGCGCAGGAAGTGCTGAAACCGGTAGTAACGTAGAGGCATTTACGTGAGCGGTCACGCCCCCTCCTTTCCCTCCTGGCGACACCACAGCCAGCGGAACATGGAACAACAACGTGGCATCTCCGGATCCTGGCCAGACTGCGGCAGAAGGTTACGATCGTGGGCAGGCCGCTACACGCTCATTTTAAAGAAACCTAAATGTAAGTGCAATTTTATATTGCTTATCCTCATTAAAAATTTTAAAGCACTATTGGAACACTTCTTTTTTCTTTCTTTTTTGTTTTCTCCATTATTATTACTCACCCTATATAATATTTGCCCTGTCGCTGCATCCCCCTGTGTCCCTTTGTCCATGCATTGTGCCTGGCGCGCATGTGCAGCACACGGACAGACTAGGGACATCAAAGAAGATGGGCTCAGGGGGACGGGTGGGCTTCTCGCAAATGTGTGTGCAGGTTGTGGCCGTGCACACGTTGCGGGGGTGGAGGGAGAGGGGGGGGATCACGGCCAAGGCCTAGCGCCTGTTTGTTAATGGCCGGCCTTTCAACATATTATGCAGTGCTGGTCAATAAATAGGGATCAATACAATGCAAATATGGGGTGACAGACAGAGAGGTAGCACACGGTTATACAACATGGCACAAGGTTATACATGCACACAGGGTATAAGATGCATGATCATGTGATTTAACAGAGACTCAGCAATTCAAGTCCAAATTAGTCCATTGGAAGGGAATAATTGATGGGGTTGCAAGATCAAGAAGGACACACTAAGGGGGAAGACCCTGCCAAAGGCTTACAATCTAAAGGTATAATAAAGAGATAATAAAATGCATGCTGTGCAATAAGCGCAACCCAGATTACCTATATACTTACGTATGTACTTGCATAACTAGTGGTACCCTAGCAATGAGTGCATCATCCTAGCAACGGGTACATTACCCTAGCAACACATGCATTACCTTGGTAAAGCAGGTTGCGCTAATTGTGCAATGCACATTAAGTAACTATGACAGTAGCAGAAAAGCTTTGTGGCATTGCCTGTGCACTACCATTTTACTGCTAGTTAGTGAATGTGCCAATATGCATTGAAAACTAGCTTTTGAGCTGAAAAAATACCATTTCAAATTGTATTGTAGATGCTGTCCTGCTTTTAATGCAGAGATAGTGAGACATGCGACTGGAGTGAGCTCCTGACAGGAATACCTATAACTGAGCTTAGCCACTAGAGGGTGCTTAATTTAAATATTAACAGCATCATCCATAATTGCTGAAATATACAGAATAACTTACAATAACACTGATAAGTGGTGCAGAAAATTTCTGTTAAAAATAACTGATTTAAAAACAGATCTCTGGTTTACAATCAACATTTTGATCTTAATTTGAATTACTGTTTGTTTACCAGCAGAAGAACCATTTGTAGGAGATCATGCATGGCGCTGAAATGTAGGCATGCATTTTTAATCATAAATTGTCATTTATGTATGCAAATATTAGACTCACCTTTCCTGGATGACATCTGTTCAGCTTGATAGTACACTCTCCTGGGAAATGTTTCCCCTAGAGGGCATGTGAATGTTACTTACATACGCACCAGCAGCAATAGACACACAAAAAGCTTTCAAATGCTGCAGAAGAAATACTTCAACATCATCTGTAAAGTAGTCAGGGCTCTTTTCCACTATGACATGCGATCGCAATTGTAATGTACAGGTACAATGTGAAATACACTAAGGACCACAATAATACTAGCACACTTCAGTAAGAGCTGGCATTCATTCAGCAGGCATTTAAAGCGGACACAAACCAAACATTTTTTTAATACAAAATATTTAGTTGCACCACTCTGATACATACAAAGATAAATAAACACTCCTTCAAACCTATGAGCATTTCAGCGCATTCTTTTCACCCTTCTCTTTTCATAACTAGGATTATACAGGTGGCAGCCATTACTTCTGAGCTTAGTAAGAGGTTTTAGATCATGGGTGTGTTTGTCATCAGCTACCCTCCCTCACAGGGGCGTCGTCTATGTGAAATCTCACACAAGCTAAGATCACCTCCCCTGTGACATCATCAGTAGCAGCCTGTGTTTTGTTTTTTATCTCCTCCACCAGTCTGCCGGATTCTGTCCCGGCAATATGAAAGGAAGGGAGGGGTAAAATGTAAAATATTTTATATTTGTCATCATGCAGCTGAAAAAAGGCTGCTATTTATTATCATAGTTTAGAAAATTGATTTTATTTCTGAAATCTTGTATTTTTCAATTGGGTCCACAACATAAGTCAGGCTAAGAGGAACCATTCACAATACTGGCTTCTGCGGGCATTTTGTACGTATTGTAGATACATTGTTATATTCTTTATTAGCGTTTGACATTAAAAACACTGTCTTAGAGACAGGGTATGTAAGATGCCAATTCACACTGGGGCACTTTACATACTTTTTTTAGGATTACTGTATTGCTACTGAACTTGTAAACTACAGCTAAAGTGCATTACAGAAGGGGTTTTATTCACTAAATAGCAGTACAACTAACATGCACACATAGCGCATGACATTTTTACCAGTCTTTACTCAACAAACATAATGTGCATTGCACACATAGCGCAACTCCAAATATGTATGCAACGCACCCATTGATGCTATAACACATATTATGTTGTCAATGACCTGCAGCTACCCAGTGCATGAATACGCTGACGAGGGGCTACCATCACATAAATAAATAACATGGAGTCAGGCCTCCAATACTCAAATTAAAAAGTTGTTTCTCAAAATCCCAACCAGGTTTCTGATATACAGTTTAAATATTTTGGATATATAAATATCTTCTGACGATGTCATAAGGCCAAAACCTGGTCGGGATTGGGAGAAGTGAGCAAGTTTACAACTTATGTTGTACTGAGTTGCACTATATGACGACTATACTTAAGCTTGTTAATGCGCCAGAGTCCTGTTTGCAAGGATCCAAAATGTGGGTTCTTGCGTTCGGTTCCTGGGCCCTTTCATAATGAAGGAGCTTAGATGGGGGCAGAATACCACCAAAACCCAGAAGAATGCCCAGCAAAGACTATGTTTCCTGCGCAAGCTGAAGAAATTCGGCATCCCACGGGAGCTGCTCACCAATTTTTACTCCGTCACAATTGAGTCCATCCTTTGCTCCTCCATCATTTTCTGGTACACAGAAGCAACCGCTAGCAACAAGTATCACCTTCAGAGAGTAATAAGCGCTTCAAAAAAAAAAAATCATCGATATGCCCCTGCATCCTCTCGACCTCCTCCACACTGCCAGATTGAGGAAAAGAGAACCCAGTATCTCACAAGATCCCTCCCACCCTGGTAGCCCTTTCTTTAAGCCCCTCCCATTGGGCCGCTGCTTCAGAACATTCTACACCAGAACCACAAGGTGCAGAAATACTTTTTTTACTCAGGCAGTCGTCCTGTTGATCACCCAACCAACTGGGCCCCTATAGTTTAGACCAGGGGTCAGGAACTTTTTTGGCTGAGAGAGCCATAAACGTCACAAATTTTAAAATGTAATTCTGTGAGTCATACTGTACAATATGTTTCAAATTGGGACAGTGCGCATGTTCAGTAGAGGGCTCACATTCCTGTTGCCATGGTGATGTGTATACAGTTGATCCTCTGGGCAGCGGAAGTGTCAGACATGTCTTTAGCTTCTCTTGGGTTTCAGCAACACCAGCAATTTCCCTGAGAGCTAGACAGGAGAAATACTGACTAACAGCTTGTACAATTAGCTAGATAACTTGATTCACTTTGTAGGACGAGACCGCGCACTTTGATTGGCCCAGTAGACTGCTTGTCAAGTGACAGGCAGCCTGTTGGGCCAATCAAAGTGTGGGGATCTCGTCCAACAAACTCACTGGACCTGACAGGGTCCAGAATGGGACAATTGGAGCAGCCATTCCTTTTGGGGTACTGCGAGTAAGTTAGTAGTGCATGCTACAGCAGTAGCAGTTGAAAATGTTACTTGCACTGCCACACTAAGCTGCGCTGTTTGAACAGTGTAGCTTAATGAATCAGCCTCTACTGATTTGTCTGTGAGCCAGATGTAGCCATCAAAAGAGCCACATCTGGCTCCTGAGCCATAGGTTCCCTACCCCTGGTTTAGACCATGGACATCCCAGCTCCCCAGGCACCTACCCTGAACCAAGACTAATGTACAGTGGGATGCGGAAGTTTGGGCAACGTTGTTAATCGTCATCATTTTCCTGTATAAATCGTTGGTTGTTACGATAAAAAATGTCAGTTAAATATATCATATAGGAGACACACACAGTGATATTTGAGAAGTGAAATGAAGTTTATTGGGTTTACAGAAAGTGTGCAATAAATGTAACATATCAATGCTTAAAAACCAATGAGGAGGTAACTAATGAACCTGATAGTTACATAATTATTTTATTGATAAATGCACAGAACCTGTGAACACACATGCCAGCTAGGTGCTGCCTTTTCTAAATAGATGTTCCCACCTCTGATAGATCTAGATTAATATTTATACACGTCCTCACAGATAAAGGTATGTGCTAAGTTATTTAAAGGGGTGGTATCATTTAATGCTACCGTGACATTTTACTGAACTAAAATATCAGTAGTATATGAAAGTTTTGCAGCTATCAACTCATGGTTATAATATATATATATATATATATATATATATATATATATATATATATATATATATATATATATATATATATATATATATATATTTGATATGTAAAGCCTACTCTATTCTAGAGTCAGAATGTTCCGTCTTATGCATAGAAGTCCATACTTTCCTAGAGAGCAGAGCTGGGACAAGGTCCTCCAGCATCCAAGGCTGAGACACCAAAGTGCGCCCCTACATCCCTCCCACCCCAGCAGTCACAAACTGATTGCTATTATACTAAGAGGCACCCTAGGGCTCCCCCCCCCCCCCCCCAAAAAAAAAAAAACCGTACACTCTAGTTATCTGGATTGCAGTCACTGCCATGTACCCCCTTTTCTTATTTCTCTCTGCTTCAAATACAATAGGGGAATGATAGCTGAGTGAGCTGTGCACCCCCTCCTACACTGCGCCCTGAGGCTGGAGCCTCTATCGCCTCTGCCTCAGCCCAACCCTGCTAGAGAGCAGTTCTCCCACCCTGCTCAGAGTCTTGTGTGAATACCTTTTTATGTGCATATCAACAGACATATGAAGTTTTGGGGTTCTTGTTTGTATTATGCCAGCACAAACACTGAAACTGTTGTATGACTGATTCAGCCAACAAAGAAGATGAGAGATTGTGGATCTATGTGCATCTCTCACCTGTTGTACTTATATGCACATTGAACACCATGGAGCTCAAATGGAGGTGATCATTATCACTATATAACCAATGAAGAACTAATGCAGCAGCTGAGGGCTCCAGTTGGGCATTCTCTGGTCCAGTGTTTTCACCATTGGCATATGGAACTGTGTTGCTCACCTCACTTGCAAACCCTGAATGTTTAAAATTAGAGTTAACAAGTGATCTGGGTATTTGGTAGTTAGATCACTGAGTAAATTAGGTTTTTGTGCTCATAGTAGTCGCACTGAAAGCAGTAAATCTTTTGTAAATCTATTCAGCGGTGAAATGGTTAAAAAATATAGGTAAAAGGCTGCGCATCCCTGACCCAATACTGTACAATTGAATGGTTAATCGCTGTGGCGCACACCGCCCCCCCCTGGACTAAAATGTACGCCCGCATCCAAACAATGCAATACTGGTCTATGGAGAAATTTTAGCTTCCATCATAGTTTTGCATGCAAAAATATAGATATACTGGACATCTGCACCAACGTTGAGGTAAATCTCCAGAGCAGATGTCCTAACACTAAACTGACCTAAGTTAAAAGCAAATGTCTTTACCCTGGCAGCTGCTACGCTAAAATGTGTAACTTACATTCAATACAGACAGCAGGAAACAAAGCAAGCGCTCACCAATATGGGCCGCATCTGAATGACTCACCACCTCATATGCACCGCTTAAATAGCTCAAATACACACTCAGCAATCAGACAGATGCAAAACATATGCAAAACTAAACTAAATACTTACCATGCAAAACAGGATAGCACAATGGGTGCTGCTAGCCTGGTAGTTACAGAACTGTGGATAAAAAATATAGGTAAAAGGCTGCGCATCCCTGACCCAATACTGTACAATTGAATGGTTAATCGCTGTGGCGCACACCGCCCCCCCCTGGACTAAAATGTACGCCCGCATCCAAACAATGCAATACTGGTCTATGGAGAAATTTTAGCTTCCATCATAGTTTTGCATGCAAAAATATAGATATACTGGACATCTGCACCAACGTTGAGGTAAATCTCCAGAGCAGATGTCCTAACACTAAACTGACCTAAGTTAAAAGCAAATGTCTTTACCCTGGCAGCTGCTACGCTAAAATGTGTAACTTACATTCAATACAGACAGCAGGAAACAAAGCAAGCGCTCACCAATATGGGCCGCATCTGAATGACTCACCACCTCATATGCACCGCTTAAATAGCTCAAATACACACTCAGCAATCAGACAGATGCAAAACATATGCAAAACTAAACTAAATACTTACCATGCAAAACAGGATAGCACAATGGGTGCTGCTAGCCTGGTAGTTACAGAACTGTGGATAAAAAATATAGGTAAAAGGCTGCGCATCCCTGACCCAATACTGTACAATTGAATGGTTAATCGCTGTGGCGCACACCGCCCCCCCCTGGACTAAAATGTACGCCCGCATCCAAACAATGCAATACTGGTCTATGGAGAAATTTTAGCTTCCATCATAGTTTTGCATGCAAAAATATAGATATACTGGACATCTGCACCAACGTTGAGGTAAATCTCCAGAGCAGATGTCCTAACACTAAACTGACCTAAGTTAAAAGCAAATGTCTTTACCCTGGCAGCTGCTACGCTAAAATGTGTAACTTACATTCAATACAGACAGCAGGAAACAAAGCAAGCGCTCACCAATATGGGCCGCATCTGAATGACTCACCACCTCATATGCACCGCTTAAATAGCTCAAATACACACTCAGCAATCAGACAGATGCAAAACATATGCAAAACTAAACTAAATACTTACCATGCAAAACAGGATAGCACAATGGGTGCTGCTAGCCTGGTAGTTACAGAACTGTGGATAAAAAATATAGGTAAAAGGCTGCGCATCCCTGACCCAATACTGTACAATTGAATGGTTAATCGCTGTGGCGCACACCGCCCCCCCCTGGACTAAAATGTACGCCCGCATCCAAACAATGCAATACTGGTCTATGGAGAAATTTTAGCTTCCATCATAGTTTTGCATGCAAAAATATAGATATACTGGACATCTGCACCAACGTTGAGGTAAATCTCCAGAGCAGATGTCCTAACACTAAACTGACCTAAGTTAAAAGCAAATGTCTTTACCCTGGCAGCTGCTACGCTAAAATGTGTAACTTACATTCAATACAGACAGCAGGAAACAAAGCAAGCGCTCACCAATATGGGCCGCATCTGAATGACTCACCACCTCATATGCACCGCTTAAATAGCTCAAATACACACTCAGCAATCAGACAGATGCAAAACATATGCAAAACTAAACTAAATACTTAAATACTAAATATTTTAAATACTACTGCTCTGGAGATTTACCTCAACGTTGGTGCAGATGTCCAGTATATCTATATTTTTGCATGCAAAACTATGATGGAAGCTAAAATTTCTCCATAGACCAGTATTGCATTGTTTGGATGCGGGCGTACATTTTAGTCCAGGGGGGGGCGGTGTGCGCCACAGCGATTAACCATTCAATTGTACAGTATTGGGTCAGGGATGCGCAGCCTTTTACCTATATTTTTTATCCACAGTTCTGTAACTACCAGGCTAGCAGCACCCATTGTGCTATCCTGTTTTGCATGGTAAGTATTTAGTTTAGTTTTGCATATGTTTTGCATCTGTCTGATTGCTGAGTGTGTATTTGAGCTATTTAAGCGGTGCATATGAGGTGGTGAGTCATTCAGATGCGGCCCATATTGGTGAGCGCTTGCTTTGTTTCCTGCTGTCTGTATTGAATGTAAGTTACACATTTTAGCGTAGCAGCTGCCAGGGTAAAGACATTTGCTTTTAACTTAGGTCATTTTAGTGTTAGGACATCTGCTCTGGAGATTTACCTCAACGTTGGTGCAGATGTCCAGTATATCTATATTTTTGCATGCAAAACTATGATGGAAGCTAAAATTTCTCCATAGACCAGTATTGCATTGTTTGGATGCGGGCGTACATTTTAGTCCAGGGGGGGGCGGTGTGCGCCACAGCGATTAACCATTCAATTGTACAGTATTGGGTCAGGGATGCGCAGCCTTTTACCTATATTTTTTATCCACAGTTCTGTAACTACCAGGCTAGCAGCACCCATTGTGCTATCCTGTTTTGCATGGTAAGTATTTAGTTTAGTTTTGCATATGTTTTGCATCTGTCTGATTGCTGAGTGTGTATTTGAGCTATTTAAGCGGTGCATATGAGGTGGTGAGTCATTCAGATGCGGCCCATATTGGTGAGCGCTTGCTTTGTTTCCTGCTGTCTGTATTGAATGTAAGTTACACATTTTAGCGTAGCAGCTGCCAGGGTAAAGACATTTGCTTTTAACTTAGGTCAGTTTAGTGTTAGGACATCTGCTCTGGAGATTTACCTCAACGTTGGTGCAGATGTCCAGTATATCTATATTTTTGCATGCAAAACTATGATGGAAGCTAAAATTTCTCCATAGACCAGTATTGCATTGTTTGGATGCGGGCGTACATTTTAGTCCAGGGGGGGGCGGTGTGCGCCACAGCGATTAACCATTCAATTGTACAGTATTGGGTCAGGGATGCGCAGCCTTTTACCTATATTTTTTATCCACAGTTCTGTAACTACCAGGCTAGCAGCACCCATTGTGCTATCCTGTTTTGCATGGTAAGTATTTAGTTTAGTTTTGCATATGTTTTGCATCTGTCTGATTGCTGAGTGTGTATTTGAGCTATTTAAGCGGTGCATATGAGGTGGTGAGTCATTCAGATGCGGCCCATATTGGTGAGCGCTTGCTTTGTTTCCTGCTGTCTGTATTGAATGTAAGTTACACATTTTAGCGTAGCAGCTGCCAGGGTAAAGACATTTGCTTTTAACTTAGGTCAGTTTAGTGTTAGGACATCTGCTCTGGAGATTTACCTCAACGTTGGTGCAGATGTCCAGTATATCTATATTTTTGCATGCAAAACTATGATGGAAGCTAAAATTTCTCCATAGACCAGTATTGCATTGTTTGGATGCGGGCGTACATTTTAGTCCAGGGGGGGGCGGTGTGCGCCACAGCGATTAACCATTCAATTGTACAGTATTGGGTCAGGGATGCGCAGCCTTTTACCTATATTTTTTATCCACAGTTCTGTAACTACCAGGCTAGCAGCACCCATTGTGCTATCCTGTTTTGCATGGTAAGTATTTAGTTTAGTTTTGCATATGTTTTGCATCTGTCTGATTGCTGAGTGTGTATTTGAGCTATTTAAGCGGTGCATATGAGGTGGTGAGTCATTCAGATGCGGCCCATATTGGTGAGCGCTTGCTTTGTTTCCTGCTGGGTGAAATGGTTAAGCCTATGCCGCTGCCAAGCATGTTTTGTGTCGGTGCCACCATCCTGTCTTTCTCCCTCTAGTGCTGCCCCCTCACTCTCATGTTGCGTGTAATCACACTACATGCAGTAGGAGATGCTGCTAGGCACTAGGTCGAGCGGTGAGCGTACAGGTGGAAGCACAGCACTGAACTCTAGTGCTACACTCTGCATTTACACACTGGGCTGGAGGAGTGCAGGAAGGGCGTGTGCAACGAAATGGGACAGGATTGGCGGGTTGTTTGTATCTCGGGGTCTCCTTGTATTACGCATCCACCTTATATGGCACATGGTTTATATTCTCATGTTTTTTGGGGGAGGGAGGAGGGGGACCTCTTGCCTGTGGTGGCAAAAAGTCTAGAAACAGCCCTGCTAACCATGCAGTAGGAGAATGGAAAGACATTCCTTTTAATGTGAGGAAGATGTGTAATGTGTTTAAAAACAGTTTTCGGAGTACAGCTGCTGGCCCCTATGCTGTTTATTGGAAGATAAATAGTTGTGAGGGACCAGCATCGTTCTGTGCATAAACATTCAGTACTACATGTACTGTAATGAGAAAATTAAACACAGTACATTTTATGAGAAAGTGATAAATTATTAGGCATGAGTTCAAGGGCTGATGATCTCTTCACCACAGCCCTTGCCTCCTAGTATGTGACTATAAAGTTAGCAACCTCTGTTTACTTGCTATTTGCAGTAACAAAGGCCCAACTAGGCCCACTTCACATGTGTCAACAGTGAATCTGACCAGGTGAGCAAAAAAATAATACATACGGAGTAAAAGAAAATCCATGAATACGATATTCATGATGAGGATCTACCTAACTTATAATTATTCAAGATACTAAAAAATGTACAGTATTTTTATTAAAGTAAATATGAAGTGAAAATGAACAACTGTTGCTAAGGTAGTATCATGCACTACCAAACCCTGACAATATATGTGTTACCAAACACAAAAGAAATGCTCACTCCCAGACTGCACTCTGCCACTTACAGAGGCTGCCAGTCAGCCAGTAAGAAGTGCAAATAAATGACACCTAGTCTGCAATACTTAATTAAGCAGAGGCTGAGCAATACAGCCATAAGTAGGAGAGAGGGTTCAGTCACACATAGTCATAGACTATATGACCAGCAGGAGGCACCTCATGCAGGAAATTCCCTCTTATTCTCCCCCTCCTAACTAATCTCCCCCCCTCCAAACTAATCGACATAAGGAGCTGCAAATCAAGTTTCAAATTGCAAACACTATGTGTTACCTAAGTAACGCTAATTATGCAAAGCCCTACCTGACCATTGGAAGTACCGATAAAATTGCCATGTGTTCCCTGTGATAGCAAATTGTACCGACACTTAGTGGATACATGCCTTGATGACCTATTAAACTACTTATCTCTTCCCTGCTGTCAGGAAAAATGTTGTCAGAACTGGAAGCATTCATTGTTAGAAGAAAATGGTGAGCTTCTGAAAGGAACTGACAGCGAGGTAAGTATGTACAGGGCCGGATTTAGGCCAAGGCCACTTAATCCATGGCCTAGGGCACCACAGGAGCAAGGGTACCAAAGCAGCAGACTAAACTGGTGCAGCAGGGAGATCAGTAGGTGGCTGCTGCTAGCTGCCTGTGCAGCAGCCACCTTCCTCTCTGTGCTCGTTTGCATTATGGCCAGTGGTTATGGACTTGGGCAGCATTGGAGATAGTAAGGAAGAGGAAGCTTCTGCGCTGGAGAGGAGTGGAGAAATGAGTGACACTGATGGCTGCTGCGGTGTGAAGGCTACTTATACTGAAAGGTGGGATGAGAAAAGGAGGGATTAAGGGAGTCCTCTGGCTACCTATACTGGAGGGAAAGGGGGAGGGGTCATCTGGCTACCTATACTGGGAGGGGTTCATCAGGCTACCTATACTAGATGGAAGACGGGAGGGGTCACTTCGCTACCTATACTGAAGGGGCGCTGGTTGGTGACAGTGGCCTTGGGCATTAAAGAGAATAGTAACCCATATTTTAAAAAAAAAGTCAGATACTCACCTAAGGAGAGGGAGGCTCTGGGTCCCATAGAACGCCCCCTCTCCTCTCCCGGTCCCCACTGTTGTCCTGGCACCCCCGTAGCAGTATTCGACCATCAAACACCGCTGTTTCCTGGCCGAAAGGAGGCTTCGGAAATGCTTCGGGATCCTAAGTGCTCCCAAAGACGGGCCGCTTTTCAATGCGCACGCGCGAGCACCCTCTATGACGCCCTTGCGTGTGCACAGTATGGAGCTGCCTGTCTTCAGGAGGACTCGGCTCCCGAAGACTTCGGAATCCCCTTGGCGGCGGAAGTGAACGGGGGAGGCAGCGCAGCACCAAGAGTACCAGGAGAGGAGAGGGAAGGCTCATTAGGACCGAGCCTTCCATCTTCTTAGGTGAGTATCTGACTTTTTTTATTTAACTATGGGTTCCCATTAGCTTTAAAGAGTACAAATCCAGCCCTGTGTATGTATTATTCATTTGCAGGTACATCATGTGTTTATTTTAAATTATTTTACTCGGTTCAGTTTCACTTTAAGAAATCCATATATTTAGTTGTCCATTTAGATTTAGCGTTGTTTGATTGACTGCAGTATCCTGTGCCTACAATGATGCTTATGTTGTGTGGTGTTTTTATTGCCTCTTCAAAAGGAAATCCCACATTTGTTGAGAAAAGTGTGGTTGTGTCAGTTCAACTGTATGGATTTGCAAGGATTAAAGCCAACCATTATTTCAGCTTGTTTCCTTTTTTTGGATATACATTTTTCTGACAGAAAATAACACATAACAGCATTATGGTGCCCATTAGTGGTGCAATTTTAAAGGAAACCTGAAATAACTTTAAAAAAAAAGTTCCACTTACCTGGGGCTACCGCCATCCCCCTGCAGCCGCCCCGTGCCTACACGTCAAGGAACGATCCTCCAGTCCCCCTTCACGGCTAAGTCTCATTCTCACCGACTTGCAAGTCAACGGCCATTGCGCCTGCACGGCCCTGGCCGAGCGCATCCTCGTTCATGCTCCTGTTGCGGGGAGCATCCTGCGCAAGCTACCTATACAGTGTGGGGGCTACCTCTGGCAAACTAATACTGGGGGCCACCTCTGGATAGCTCTAGATAGCTGTATTAGTGCCTACCTAATACTAGGAGGCACATAAGGCTACTGCATCAGTTTTCTCAAGTCTATGGGGGGGGGGGGGTGCAATTTATAAACCCTCTATAGAATGAAAACTGCCTTGCATATGTACAGTGCATTCACACACATGCACATACATACACACATTGCTGACAGCCATAACGGCCTTAATAACTAGTCCTACACGCCCCCTTCGTCAGAGAATCTCGGAGCACTACAATGGTGCCGGGAGATGTCTCAAGAATAATGCCTACATTACTAATGCTTCCAGTGTCTCTAAACTTTTCTTCTATGTTCACTCAGGTAATATGTCAGGCTTTAGGTTTCAAGGTATAGAAAGAATAACACCTTCACTAAGGGGAGGAGATCTGTATAAAAAGCTATTGAAACGAGAGTCCTTCTGGATCTGGAAATTGGGGACACGTTCCCCCTTGGGATTAAATTCCAGACTAGATCTTCATATATTTTATGATAAATAAGGAACTGTACCTTTGTGACACATATATATGTCCTTAATTTTGGGCTGCTTCTCCTTTCCCCCCTTTTTTCCCCTCTTCCCCCCCCCCCTTCCTTCTTCTCCTATTTTCCTCCCCTCTTCTCCCCTGTTTCCTTTCCCTGCCTCCTCCATAATAGACAGTTGTTTATTTCGCTTAGATATCATATGCAATTACAATGTGGACGACAGGTTGTTATAATCTGATGCAGTATTCTATGTGTTTTTAAATGGATTTTTTATATATATTGCAGTGGCTTATTCCACTTTAAGCCTATGATGTATGTACCTTTAATGCTAAGATACACACCTCTAGGGATGTGGCCTTATACTCTATATAACCTGTGTAACAGCTGTATTGGTAAGCTATGATTAAGGAGCCATCTATTGCTCCGATATGCGTGAGCTTTTATCTGTAACACTGATGATGGATTAAGAATAAAAAATTTTCTACTTCACCCTACCTCTTGGTGCAGCGGAACTTCCTTGGTTACTCCTTAATAACTGGAGTTAGGGGGGGGATCTGCAAGTTCACCCAATCTTTTTCTGCTCATTACCAGGTCCCGTGTTGGATACCATTTTTCCTTTGCTCAGAGTTTGTTCAGCACCTTGGAAAGCTTCTGATTTGTGGTAATTGAGCCAACAGGCCCAGACAGCACCGTTAGTCAATGAGCATTGCTGCATTACAATGGATCAGCTCACATACAGTATGAGATACATCTCAGGATAACAATAATGAAGCAGGCTTCCAGTTACATATAGTAGCCACTTATAATTCACATGCACATTAGTGCCTGGATAACAATGAATTCATCCTAGAGTTTAAGGCACTGGTCGATTGCCACCAGATCGACCAGCAGATAGATCCCTCTGTGATCGAATCTGATTAAAGAGGGATCTGTTGGCTGCCTACACTGCAAACAGATTTTGAATTGATTTCACTATGAAATAGATTCACAATCTGTGGAGCTGCCGCTGCCGCCCCCTGCATACATTACCTGATCCGGCCGGCGCGAGCCCCCGACCCCCGGTCTCCGCTGTCTCTTCTCCGCTCTGGGCTTCAGCTTCACTTTACTTCCTGTTGGGGGAAGTTTAAGCAGTAGAGGGTGCTCTACTGTTTAAACTTCCCCCGACAGGAAGTAAGTGAAGCCAGGTGGAGCCCAGCGCGGAGAAGGGACAGCGGGGACACGCGCTGGTGGAACAGGTAATGTATTGCTGCTAGCGTCGGTGGTCAGACATTCAATCACCGATATCGATGCACTCCCGACCTGCGAATGAGCGAAATTTTCTGCGTGGACAGATTGACGGAATCGATTGATTTCGGACGGAAATCGGTCGATCGATCGATCAGCTTTTGCGCATCAATTTCGATCACAGTGATCAAATCTGCTGTCTATTGGCAGGAAATGTGTATGGGCACCTTTACTAAACCCAGTTCTTTAGCAATGCAAAAACACATATTCACCTTGTTGGAAAATATGAATACAAATCAGTATTGTTTTTCCAGTAAATATTATACTCTTTCATACTTTGCAAATAGCACGTAAAGCTGATAATTAATTGACAGCATAAAGAGATTTTTTTTTTAAACCCGTATATAAACAGGAGTCGTTCTAAAAATAGGGGTGGATAAAAATAGGGGTTTTCTGCATTCTATACTGTTGACATACCATAACAACACCGTGGAAGCCACGTACTACCCACTCCAAAAATAGTATAACATGAAAAATGTGCAATAAAAACACTTTAGTAATAATTAGAGATAAAAGCTGTCAAAACCACAAGTTTGTTTTAAACAATAAATTGTAGCACAGTGCACTACATTCTGCCTTTATTTGCCTGCCTGTGTACAATGTGCACATGAAGAAATGAATTCTGACACGTTCCATGGAGCCGAGTGAAGCTGAGCAACGAATGTGAGTTTATGCCCCTTGGCTAAAGCAGTCTTGTCTGTTGCCTTAAAGGAAATTTGTCATCTTTCAACAATATGGACGGAACTCTTATTATTTTGGGCTACGATACTTTCCAATGCACTGATCTGGAAGAAACAGGGTATGTAGCTGTAGCCATCTGTGTTTCATTTGCATTGAAATAGTCTGTCATTTGCATTTAAATACCATTTGGCAAGGCTGGATTTACCATAAGGCACTGTAGGCATGTGCCTACAGGCGCCTGATGTCAGAAAGGCGGCTCACTCCCCTCCATGAATGCCTCCCTCCCTCCTTCCCTATGTAGAGTGTAAAAGAGAGGTTACTCACCCTGCTCTCTGCATTCTACTGAAAAGATCTCCCTTTAGTTAGGTGTACTAGCTACCTAATACCTGGGGGCACCTCTAGCTACCGAATACTTGGGAGCACCTCTAGCTACTTAATACTGAGGGTACGTCTGGCTACCTAATACTAAGGGGTACCCGTAGCTACCTATGATGGGCAAGGGAACTAAGGGAGAAATTACAGCTGGGACAGCCAGCACACTCGGGGTGCGGTTCAATGGGGGTTTGTAGGTTCATGGAGGGTGAAGTCTAAGGTGCCAGGACATCTGTGCCTATAAGCTCCTGTGAGGTAAATCCAGGCCTGCCATTTGGTCTTAACCTCTTGTCGACTGCTCCACGCCAATTGGCGGGAGCAGTGTGGCAGCCCCAGGACCTCTCCACGCCAATTGGCGTGAATGGCCGTCTATGGGGCTAGCAGGAGATCGCGTGCATCTCCTGCTTGGGGGGCAGAGCTCCGCCCCGCCTTCAGTCGCAATCGCCGCTTGGGAGACTGTTAGACGGTTAGCCGTCTAATTTGTACAGTGCTGCGATCTGTGTCACACGGCTGTCCCCCTTGGGGACTCAGAAGCGATCCGCTGTGAAAGGCTGAAGCCTATCACAGCTGATTGCAGTGATTGGCTGGCCAGGGGAGGGAGGGAGGGAGGGATATAATACAAATAAAAAAAAATTAGCACATCTTATTAAAAAAAAAATAAAAGAAATATTTACAAAACAAAAAAATAAAAATCTGGGGGGCGATCAGACCCCACCAACAGAGAGCTCTGTTGGTGGGGAGAAAAGGGGGGGATCACTTGTGTGCTGAGTTGTTCGGCCCTGCAGCTTGGCCGTGAAGCTGCAGTGGCCATTTTAGTAATAAATGTCCTGGTCACTGGGGGGGGGGGTTTAACACCGTAGTCCTCAAGTGGTTAAAGTGGACCTGAACTCTTGCACAAGATAGAAGGAAAACAGAGAGAAATGCATCTTGTATGTATTTAAAGAGTTTAGCCTGTCTTATTCCCCCTCATCTATGTCTAATCACAAGTTGTAATATGATCTCTCTCCGTGTCACCTGACTGCCACGGCAGATAAGCTTATTTGAAAGCACAGAATGTTAACAATATGTCTGCTTCCATGAAAGCAGGAAGTAGACACACTGCAGATGTATTGCAGGCTTTGTATCAGCTGTAACAACGAAATGTTTTCCTTTAAAAGTTATTTTGCTGTTGCGTATCTTTTAGAGCAGAGAGGAAGTTCTGAGTTCTGCTGTAAGCTGTGCACAGACATAAACCATGCAATTGCCAAAATAAAGCTTCGTGATTATAATGGGGATCAGTAAGATATCTTTGCAAACATTCCCTAAATGTAAGTGTGGTTTAACTGTTCATCTGATCTTTTGGACCATAAAAAAATGCTCTTCCATTGGCTTAAAGGGAACCTGAAGCAAGAGGTATATGGAAGCTACCATATTTATTTCCTGTTTTAAACAATACCAGTTACATGGCTGTCCAGCTGATCATCTGCCTATAATACCTTTAGCCATAGATCCTGAACAAACATGCTTGTTTCTGGTGTTTGATTCAGACACTACTGCAGCCAAAGAAATCAGCAGGACTCTACCAGGCAACTGGAATTGTTTAAAAGGAAATAAATATGGCAGCCTCCATATACCTCTCCCTTCAGATTCCCTTTAAGAAATGATCACTTATGAGAACCACCAGCAGCCCTGTGAGCCCCTCTCCACTACATCAATAACATCCATGCATGTTTATGTTGACTGCTGCTGTTTATGTGCTTGCTAATAATATGGAGATTACAGCCTGGCCCAGTACCGTGGACTGTCTTTACCCTTGATTGGTTGGATAACTTGGCACTTTTGATTCCACACTTTCTAGGAATAAAATCTTGGTTACTGACGGTGACCTCGAAGTGGATGGAGCCTTTGCCACTGCCTCTCAAATGAATGGACAGGCACTGGAATGCTTATGTTGGCATTAGCAAAGGTAAACGTGGCTGGATGCACACTTGGCAGTGCGTGAAAGCAGTGCTGGTCGTAATGAAAAAATCTACGCTTACGGATCATTACGCGTAATTTTACGCTATTACGCATTACGCAATTACGGTTACGGTGTAGGAAATTATCTACGGTTCATCACTGTAATTACGCGTTAACTTACGCAGTTACGCGTAAGGATACCGTAATGTAGGCGCTTACACTACGATGTTACGCATAGTGCCGTAATACCCATTAATGCGTATTTTTTGACGCATACGGATGATGTGTACGCAATAGCCATCAATGTGACAGCTATTGCGTACACATCATTCGTATGCGTCAAAACGTACGCTTATATACTGAAGGGCGGGAGAAGATACTATTGGTTGCTTAGGATGTTGACTGATTGGCTACTCTTAGAAAAGGGGAGTTTCTACGTTAGTAATTACGCGTATAATTACGCGTAAGTCTTCGTAAAATTACGCATACCTAGCAATTACGGTAGACAGTGTAATTACGATACCACTTAACTCCTTACGCGTAAATAATTACGCGTAAGACCGTAAGTTACGCGTAGCGCTTACGCGTAAATTTACATTGAATTACGATGCGTAATTACACTCATGCGTAATTTCGGCCCAGCACTGCGTGAAAGGTTGCGTTTTCTGTCATGTGCGTTTGTGCCTTTTTATTGTATTTTACGTGCGTTTTCTGTGCGTTTTGCTTTTCTATATATTTCTAATAGTATACAAAGCCTTACAATAATGTACGCATTAAAAATCTTATTAAAGAAAGCAAAAAAAAAGCTATATATTTTTAATAAAATAAATAGCCTAACAATAATGCACGCATTTAAAAATAAAATCTTAAAATAACGTTAATATAAGAAATATATATATTAGATTCGAAATGTGAAAACTATAATGTACGCATTGTTATTCCGAAAACAAGGTTAATTAAAAAAGCAATATATTTGTAAGCTAAAATTAATTTTAAAATGCTAAAATAAGTTAAACCGATAGTCAAATTGAATTTTCTAAATTATATTTGTTACAAAACTTATTTTGTAAATGAAAAATTTTGATTACACGGTCCCGGCAATCGCTATTTAACGGGCATCCTAATTTCTTCTTTGGCGCCCAATAGTTTCTATTTTGGTATCGGTTGAAAAGGGCGCCTGAGCTGCCTGTATGAATAGGGCGCCGCCATAGACATCAATCTTATTTCTGGAAATATGGGTTACAAGGTGTAGAAAAGGGCGCCCGAGTTTTGATATGGGCTACACCAGGCACCTTTTTTGTAGCCGAAGTTTATATGGGCTACACCAGGCGCCTTTTTTGTACCCGAAGCTTATATGGGCTACCCCAGGCGCCTCTTTTGTAGCCGAAGTTTATATGGGCTACACCAGGCGCCTTTTTTTGTAGCTGAAGTTTTTATATGGGCTACAAGCGCTGGAAGCTGAGTTATTTCATTCCCCCACTATCCATGGCGGCATGGAGGGGGAATAGTAATTAACACATCCCGGAGTTTTTTTAGTAGCCAAAATTTTATATGGGCTACACCAGGTGCCTTTTTTGTAGCCGAAGTTTATATGGGCTACACCAGGCGCCTTTTTTTTTTGTAGCCAAAGTTTATATGGGATACACCAGGCGCCTTTTTTGTAGCCGAAGTTTATATGGGCTACACTAGGCATCTTTTTTCTAGCTGAAGTTTATATGGGCTGCACCAGGCGCCTTTTTTGTGGCCGAAGTTTATATGGGCTACACAAGGCGCCTTTTTTGTAGCCAAAATTGGTATATATGGGCTCCACCAGGCACCCTTTTTTACAGGCGCCCTTTTCATATAAACCCTCTATTTTACTTTAGAGCCTATGGTGCGCTCTTTTAGTCCATTAGCCATAAACACCCTTTTTTCCTGTTTCCGAATGCAATACATTATTCTGGATACTTAATTGTACATTAATTTTTGTTGTTATTATTATCGTTATTATCTTATACTCTTCCTATACATAGATACTGATGCATATTGTTATTTAACCCCACCCTCCCAGAGTTGCATAGCCTAGGCTATAATGTCACAAAGCCTTCTACCCTAGAGCACGCTGGGAGACCAGGTGGTTTTTTGCTCACTTTGGAACAAACATTCTACAGTGATGCGCCTTGCCAGCAATAAAAATGTCATGCCACCTGTAATATATTTAATAATGTGCTGTAAATCAGGAGATACAGATTTTACAACAGGGAAACACTTGACCAAATAATTTATTGTAAAAATTAGGCAATTGTATTAATTAAGTTATATTAAGTAACGTTCTCTAAGTGTTTGATCATGACAGGGGTGACATGAGCAAGTTTAGGGGGGATTACAGCTGCCCAGAATCCCTTATCAGACCAGGGCAGTGCAGTGTCTGGGGACAGGCACAAGTTGAGACATCAGAATGTCTACAGGCATCCTGCCTTTCACATTCCTTCTCTACCTTTCCCCCGCTCTCTTCAATCGCTTTCTCCTATTCTCTTGTCTCTGTCTCATCAGATGTTTAGATGTTTTTCTCCACCCGGCAAAGTGATTGACCTGATGAAGTTAGTTGGATCTCACGAAACATGTTGCCTTGTGCTCAATAAATTATTTTTCTTACTGTACCGTAAGTTAATTCTGGAACGAGGTAAGTTGTTTTTATATTTTAGCTTTTTTATACTTTTCTGCGCCTCTCCACCGTGCATAAAGACAATGAAAACTCCATTGTTCTCGTTGAGCCCAGTGTACACTGTAAGCATGGTATTCGTCCTGGCCTTGCTAAAAAAAGTCCTACTGCAGTCATTTTATGTGATGCTTGCTGGTGATTCAGCATCCAAAGTGGTCAATGGAAAATGCTTACCAGTTCCAGTGAAATTCCTAGAATGTGCCAGTCAGCACCTGCCAACTCCTGGTAAAAGAGCCAGACAGTTTCTTGTAAAAGACTGGTAAAGTACCAGTCAGCAGTTGTCAGGGCTTGTCAGCACCTGTTGAAAGCACCAGTGTGTGCCAGGCAATATTTTGTCAACCACCCACCAATCCTAGCCTTTTTCAGCATCTCCTGTGATGATGTATGTATGATAATATGAACTTTTTGGAAAAATGTCCATTTTCAACAACAGAAACCAAAACAAATAAAATAAAATAGAAAGAGCACAGCCTCTGTGGCCAGCAGAGCAACCTTGAAAGCCTATCTCTAGGCAAAAGCTAAAGTCCTTCAGCAGACTGTACATAAAGCACAATATACTGTAAATATGGTAGGCTATCATTTCTGGAACTCTGAATGTTCTGCCAGGTCACATATCTGTTTACTGAAGGATCCGAGATGAATTGTGAGGGGCGTGAAAATGTAAATCAAGCTACAGTAATGAAGCATCACATTATAAATTACCTTTTAATCTATGCCACCAGCTGTGTGCATTAAATGTTGATAAAAGTCTGTAATGTCCTCAGGGCTGGCTTTAGCACAAGGCACTGTAGACACGTGCCTCCAGGCGCCTGATGATAGAAAGGTGGATGATTCCCCTCCCCAGCAGTCCCGAGCCCAGCTCTTGGCATTCCATTGACAAATCTCCCTTCAGTCGGGGAACCACTAGCTACTTAATACTGAGGGTACCTCTGGTTACCTAATGCTAAGGGACATCTGTAGCAATGACAGGCAAGGAAAGTAAGGCAGAAGTGACAGCTGGTCCAGCCAGCACATCTGTGGTGCAGTTCGGAGGGGGTTTGTAGGTTCAGGTTCATGCAGGGCGAAGTCTAGGGTGCCAGGACATCTGTGCCCATAGGCTCCTGTGATGTAAATCCAGGCCTGAATGTCATACTTCATTTGCATTTTCCCAATCCTTCAGAAATATAAGCCTTCAAAATTAAGGTAAGATAGATAGGAAATGCAGGTAAAGTTGTCTGTAAAACGATTGCTGCTGGATTACAAACATGACAGGGCACAAGAGATGGCACACCGTCTTTGCACAAAAGCACTTCTTTCTACCTACTCATAGAATGCATCATCTTGATACCATCTCTCCTGACTGAGGTTAGGAGCAATGGGGATGGAGACAAGGTAGGGTATCACTGAGACAATGTGGCTTTGGGTAATAAGTGATTCTTGAGTAATGTGAAGCACTGCGTTGTTACTGGGTGTGGCCAAAAGTGGGAAGGGCTACATGAGACATATATGGTGTATATATAAGTTATGATTTCTCCAGTAGTGTTACAGTTTTTAAGTGCTCTCCATGCTATTAGCAATGCTCGTCTGAATCCACGGAATGGAAATTTCTGCGATTTCGGTCGGAAATTGGTAATTCCGTTCCATTGAGCCGGAACAGAAAAGCTATAGCACTAATCGGAAATAGTGGAATTTCTATGCGGAATTCCGTCGGAATTTAAACAAAAGCGCGTAAAAGTTGCATTAGCCAATCAGAAGGATCAGAAGGGGATAGACCCATCAGAAGGATCAGAAGGGGATAGACCCCTCGTCCATGACCGCCGCGCTGGATTGCTCTGGCCCTGGTCGGCCGATTTTCATAATTTCTTTTTAAAACAAGCAACTAGCACTTGGCTAGCTGCGTGTTTATACCGATCGCGGCCACTCGCCGCCAATGCTTCGCTGCCCGCCGCATAACAGGGCCCCACCCCCGAGACCCCGTGCACAGCCTGGCCTATCAGCGCCAGGCAGCGCTAAGGGGTGGATCGGGACTCCCTCCGACGCTATGAAGGTGGATGACGTCGTTGACGTCATCCCGATCATCGCCATGGCAACGGTAGAAGCCAAACAGGAAATCCAGTTCTGAACTGGTTTTCTGCACCAATTAGAGTCTTAACAAAAACCAACCAATCCTACGTTAGCAACCAGCTCCTAGCTACCTATCATCAGCTATCCCACCCATTTTGTATATAAGAGAGGTGTGACAGTCACGAAGCTTGTGGGTTTCAGTCTGGTGTTGGAGAGAGGAGAGAGAGACCCATATTAGTTGTTTCAGCATAAAACAATAGTCTTTTTAAAGACTGTATACAAAAAAAAAAGGCTTTTTAAAGAACGTGAGAGAGAATTAGATTGAGTGTGAGCTATATTAGTAGTAGCTAGCTAGGTGTATTTGTGAGAGAGTGACAGTAGATTGTTAGTTTGAGTGATAGATTGTAGTGTGTAGTGTTCTAGTAGTTGCTGTGCGGAGCGGGTTAGACAGAGCCAGCCAGGCCGCAGGCTTAGTGTTTGACAGAGTGAGAGAGGTGATTGATTAGTAGTGCAAGTTTTTTTTTATTGTTTGTTTTCTAAGTTCATTTTTTTTCTTTACTTTGTTTTTTTCTTTATTTTATTTCTTTATTTTACTTTGGTTCTGTCGCTCATACCCCTTCCCTAATACAGTTTTTGGCCCCAAAGCAAGGGAGCGAGAGCAGCAGCAATTTCCTGCCACTCCCAAAAGAAAATGGAGTGATGGTGGTGTTGGTGGATCACGTCAAGTACGTGATCAGGTTGAGGGTGGCAGCAGCAGCAGGAAGCGTTCCCCCCTTGTCAGAGATGTCTTCCCTCTGTTCGCATGCAGGAACATTTTGACAGAGCAGCAGGCGAACAGAGTTGTGTATTATTTAGATCAGGAACCCTCTACCCAGTCTGAGAAACTTGAAGCTAGTTGCAGCAGCACCAGTAGTGGCCAGGTTCCTCATGACCAGAACCCAACCGCAGCTGCTTCTCTTGACGAGGTTGCTTCCTCCCGGTACTCTCCTCCAGAAGTAGAGCACACCTGCATCGATGAGAGAGATGTGGAGAAGGATTGGGAGGAGGCATTGGAGGACACCATGGGACCAAGCTCCCAAGAAGTGGTGGGTTCTGTGGTGACAGAAATGGCCCCTGTGTTTTCTTCATCCAGTAGTAATCCATCACAACTGGGAGCTTGTGTCACCACCAATCTACATCACCACCAGTCAACTAAAGAGGTGTTTCGTGGCCAGGTGGAGGGTCCAGAAGAGTCACTTATGGGTTCCAGTGATTTGGTTGAACTGGATGATGTTTTGGATGATGAGGCGGCTGATCCACCGTGGTTGCCATCTGGTGGGTTAGGCACTAGCAGGCGTAAGCAGCATGGAGAAACAGTGCAGACGGTTGGCCAGCAGCCTGCAAGTGCTTTCCCGTCTGTCAGAACCCACCAGTCCAATGCTGAGCATCGACGTGCTAGAACAGGTTGCACCACTGCTCCATGTGCACGCACGTTCCCTGCATGGAATTATTTTACTGTTCTGGAAGAGGATGAATCCAGGGCAGTCTGTTCTGTGTAACGTAAATTGGTGAGCAGAGGCAAATCGGGCACCGGGTTCGGCACTTCATGGCTGATAAGCCATCTGCGCAACCAACCACCACAGACGGGAGTTTGAATATGTGGGCAGCACGGTGGCGTAGTGGTTAGCTCTCTCACCTTGCAGCGCTGGGTCCCTGGTTCGAATCCCAGCCAGGGCACTATCTGCAAAGAGTTTGTATGTTCTCTCTGTGTCTACGTGGGTTTCCTCCGGGAACTCCGGTTTCCTCCCACATTCCAAAAACATACATATAAGTTAATTGGCTCCCCCTAAAAAAAAAAAATTGGCCTTAGACTACAGTACTTACACTACATAATATAGACATATGGCAATGGTAGGGATTAGAATGTGAGCTCCTGTGAGGGACAGTTAGTGACAAGATATATATATATATATATATATATATATATATATATATATATATATATATATATATATATATATATATATATATATATAAAATCCAGAGGGATCAGCACACAGTCCAATCGTTCGTGTATGCACGCAACTGGGGTGGCCCACAAGAGCATATAGAAACATTGATGAAGGCTGGGGACAGCCAAAACTGTTTGCCTGTATATAATTTGTGAAGCTCAATAAATTAGAGCAAGTGTGCTGCAACTCATCGTTTCATATATATATAATCCAGAGGGATCAGCACACAGTCCAATCGTTCGTGTATGCACGCAACTGGGGTGGCCCACAAGAGCATATAGAAACATTGATGAAGGCTGGGGACAGCCAAAACTGTTTGCCTGTATATAATTTGTGAAGCTCAATAAATTAGAGCAAGTGTGCTGCAACTCATCGTTTCATATATATATATATATATATATATATATATTTATATATATATATATATATATATACACTGTAGAGCACTGCGTAATATATCAGCGCTATATAAATACTAAATAATAATAATAATATGTAAAAAATTACAATAAGATGGGTGGAGGAAAAGCAGCAGCAACAGGCCCCTCCTCTTCTTTTTCTACTCGTCCTGTTCCTATCCAGCCTGCTCAGTCCCATTCTAGTTCAAATCCCTCTGCATGTCAGGCTGGAAGAGGACTCCAGACCTCGGCAAGCACCTTATCATCACCTTTGTTGGTTTCCTCTGAATCACCAGTGTTCCAGCGTCAGGCCTCTGTGCCAGAAATGTTGCAGAGGAAGCGGATGCCCCCTCAACTGATCCATTTGTTGTGAAAAATAATGCGCTCCTGGCAAGGCTGTTGGGCCAACAGCTGCTGCCCTGCCAGTTTGTGGACTATGCCCCCTTCCGCAGACTGATGAACAGTGTTGCTCCACAATGGTGGATCCCCAGCCGCCATTATTTTGCCAGGAATGCTATCCCTGCCCTTCAACAGCACATTGTGGAGTGTGTCGGCTGGTCTATAGATCACGCTGTCGGTGGCAAGGTGCACTTCCCTATGGATGGCTGGAGCAGCAGGCATGGGCAGGGAAAGTATCTAACTTTTACCGCCCATTGGGTCACCCTCCATGGTGCTGCTGAGGAGGGTGCAAGATCTGGGGCATCTCAGCTGGTGGTGCCGCCATGTGGGTTGAAGGGGAGGCCTGTTCTACTTCCCTCTGCTACCTGTTCTGTCCAAGGCCAGTCCGCCGTTGCTGAGCCTCCCAGCAAGTGGTCCCGCTCCTACACTGATCTGCAGCACCATCGATACCAAGCAGAGCTGAAACTCGAATCCATGGACGAGAACAGGAAAACCGAATCTGTAATCCTTGCAGCCTTACAGGATCAGATTTGGCAGTGGCTTTTCCCCTGAAAACTGGACACAGGTGTAGTGGTGTCTTATAATGGTGCCAACATGCTGGCCGCCATTTCGGAAGGTGGCTACACTCACTTACCTTGCTTGGACCACGTCTTCAACCTTGTAGTCCAGAAATTTCTATGAACTTTTGATGGGTTGAAGGACACTGTGGCCTCAGCACGAAAAGTGTCAGCCTGCATCCGTCGCTCCACAACCGCGGCCTTGAAACGGCTGCAGCGCCGCCATAGCCTGCAGCAGCACAGGCTTATTTCTGATTGTCCGACGTGGTGGAACTCCCCCCTCCACATGCTGGAGAGGTTGTGGGAGCAGTGAATGGCGGTCAGACTATACCTGTCTCAGACATCTTCCTCCAGAACAGGGCCACTGGATTACATTACTGGGGACCAGTGGCAGCTGATTGGACAGGTCTGTAAAGTGTTGGAGCCGTTTGAGAAGGCAACACAATTGGTCAGTGAGGAGCACTGCAGCATATCAGAAGTGCTCCCTATTATCTTCATGCTAGACAAGGCTTTTGACAAAGTGCTCGGACAGGGGGAGGAAGCCCTACTGAACAGTGGTCAGTCAAGTGGGGGAGTGAGTGAGCATGCTCAAGTCCTGGATGTGGAAGCGGAAGAGCCCATTGTCCGGGGGTGGGAAGAAGATTCTGATGATGTGGAGCTGGAGCATGATGACAGTTCTGACAGCCAGGAATAGGTGATTAATGGCAGACATCTCTTCCCTATGGCTGCGCATATGATCTAGTGCCTCCATAAGGACCCCCGGATTAAAACTCTAAAATCAAGGCTCGAGATGTGGGTGGCCACCATCTTAGATCCCCGGTGCAAGGGAAAAATGCGACAATTCATACCCCCCTCCCAGGCAGACACCAGGATGAGACAAATCTGGGATGCCCTTCTTCGTTGGGTAGAAGATGCGTTTCCTGCACCTGTATCCCGGGCCCAAGCTACCAAGCCTCATCATACTCAGCAAAGGTCTGGTGGTCCCACTACCAGCAGCAGCACCAATAGCCAATCTGTGAACCTGCTGAGTATGTTGAAGACATTTTATCAGCCAATGCCAGATACTCCTTCTACCAGCAGCACCACCAGCAGGCAAAGTAGTCACTGCCATCGGCTGGCCCGTATGGTGAATGATTACTTGGGGTTGGCCAGTGCTCCAGCGGTTACTACATATGTAGTAAAGCATAGTTCTATGTACTGTATAACCCTATGTTCTACATCACACCCAAAACTCGCAATGCAACTAGGGTTGTGCCGAAATTTTAGCCGTTACTATAATTACGCATGCGAAATTTGCTATTACGGCGTGAAATTATGGTAGCGTCATTGCCATTAAAATCGTAATTGATAATACCGTAAGCGTAATTTTCAACGCGTAATTTCGCGTTTCGTTCATAACGTAATTTCACGTACAACTATACCGTAATTTTGCGTTAAACCATAACGTAATTTCGCATTTCTTCGTAATTTCGCGAATTTCGTAATTACTTGCATCTCTCAGTCACTTCTCGGCACTTCTGTCAGTCTCCTGTCCTCGCTGGTGCTGTAGCACGTGCAGGCAGCCTCTTCCCCTATGAGATTGCTCAACTTCCTGTTGTTTTTGTTCGCATTAGCCAATCTGAAGCGAATCAGGGGTAGTCAGACGAACGCTAACAAATTTTCGCATATGAACGCTTTTTCGCGTTAAATAATGTAAAAACTAAGCATGCGCAGTTCAAGGGTGTATTGACAAGAATGTTTCTACGCATAGAGCAAGCTTTTTCGCAATAATTACACTGTGATCAATGAGAGTAATATGAACTATCACGTATCACGTAACTACGCTTACAAACGTTTGCATGCAAGGCAAACATAATTTCGCAATACCCACTGTAATGCGAAAGCTACGCAAAAATTAAGCTTACGCGGAATTTCGCGAAATCCTTCTTCATTACGATTATGTACTTACGCCCATAATCATACTTACACTAATAACGCGAAATTTCGCGAAATCGTAATTAAGTCATTACGCTCACCTCTAAATGCAACTCTTCCAACACCATTGCCTTGCAATCCTATTCTTCAAGTGGTGCAATGCAACAGGCATAGTGTGAAATACCCTTAGGTAGTGTTTCCTTTAGTTAAAAATCACGTGCGATTTTCATTCTTACAAAAACGTGTTAATTGCACATGTAATGTATTACAATAGCATTTTTTGTTGCTGTTTGAATGTGAATTTGTGTTAGTCAATAGGAAAATTCACACAATCATTTGAGTTTTGCATGAAAATTCACATGCAATTTTAAAGTTTAACAGATGGTTTTTCATGTACGGTGAATTAACTTTATTGGTATTCACAGAAAAATTCCAACATGAAATTTCACATGCAAACGTAAAAACAATTGCAAAAATGTGCACAAAAGTTCATAATAAAAAAATTAAAAACTTAATTGCAGAATCGTGCATGTGGAAAATCACATGCACAATACATTAGGACAACTGAATGCTCCCTCACTCTTTCCACTTATCATTGAAAAGGCTCATGGAAAATGGCTTTCAGGTCCTCTACTGGAGACACTTGTTGGACTCTCTATAATATAAATACATCCAGCAGTGGGCTGAATGTAGTATCTTGTCAGAGGTATCTTATCAGGGGAGGACTGGCCAGGGGGGAAGGGGGGAGATTTCCCCCCAGGCTGCCTCTCATTTAATGATTTAGGGCTGGCACTGTGCCTGGTGAATTCAGGTTTTTGTGTAAGGCAATGTGAAATACTAGGCTGAATGAGGGAAATAAATGCCCAATTGAAGAGAAATTGCAGGGTGGGCAAGCTAGTAAATATACACAGCATGATACAGAGCAGAGGCTTGCCTGCAGGGTCCGTGGGAAAAAAATCTGTCTGGTCTCCAACCATGTTAACTGCATGTGCACAGCTACATAAGATGCTGTCTAGGTTGAAAAGTTTTCGACAGTCTCTAGACTCCAGAAGGGCTGCTTGCAGGACTTGTGTAAGAGATAGAAACTGTTGTAACTCAAAATGTATTATGTGCCCCCCGGTGCCAGTGCATTTATACTTTGCCTGTCATGCTCTCCCTTGAGTGTCCTTGCTGTATTTCCCACGTGACTACCGGCATATAGCACATGGGGCACGTGTGTGATGTCATTTGGGCTCAGGCTGCCGTGAAAACGGGCCTCTAGTTTGTATTTTCCCCCCAGGCCAAAAGGTCCCAGTCCTCCCCTGTATCTTATATTCCAGAAATTAAGGCAACTGCTGCTCCTGCTTAGCTGTCACATAATTGTGACTCAGAGGATGATTTGGACGCCGGTGGCCCCCAATAAATATCAGGATTAGGCTCCAGGCAGTCATTAATTAGCCGTGGTGAAGTCGGCAGTTGTACTGGGTCAGCTTGCCGCAGGAGGATAGGTGTTAAGGCATCATTATTGATGGATTTTGTGGCAGGGGGGTTAGTTAAGGTTAGCAATTGGTAGGGGAAGTGGTTAGGATTAGGCATCAGTGGGGGGGGGGGGGGGGGGGTAGGGTTAGGCACCAGCAGGGAGGCAGTTAGGATTAGGTATCAGCAGGGGTGGGGAAGTATTAGTCAGTTAGGGTTAGGTGGGGGTGGTTGGGGCTAGGCATCGAGAGGGAGGGTTCGTATGAGAGTAAAGTTAGGTGAGACCTCAGCAAAATATCGGTAAATATTCTACTAACTATATAATCCAGTGATGCATAGTAGAATATCGATAATTTACCGATGTTCTAGTTGCGACTATCCCTGGCACCCAGATTCCTGGGGCAACAATTTTAAATGTATGCATATGGAGGACCACGTCATTAGAACAAAATTTAACAAAATTATTATTACTGGGTATCTCTAATGGCATGGGGATTTAATTGGTTTTGATACTAATATTCCCCATAATGAAAACTTGGAATTCAATCTGCAGCTTGGGCAAATGCAAGGAAAACACCTAACTAAAATGATTTTCAATAAAAGTACACAAAGTACATATGAAATCCTTTGTTATTATAGAATTGTTTGACAAGCTCAAGAACTCACGAATCACACGCTGAAATAAATGTGAAAATAATGTTTTCTTTTTACATACTTTAAATGTAATATAACAATGATATTGCGTTCCTCTGAAGCCAGTAATGAGAAAAATGTTACGAGTAAAATGTTAATGTCATTCTCAACAAAAGACTTACTCATTCTAGCTACATGTGCAGGATGTCATGTTCAACAGCAGATTCAGCATGCCTCTTAACTGTCCCTTTTTCACAGCGACAATCCCTCTTCAGGAACCAAAGGCCTTTGTCCCTCTTTCTTCTTCATTTGTCCCTCTTTCAGGATTGATATACAGATCTATGTAAATATATGAAGTCACCCAAAAAGTAATGACATTTTCCACACAAGGTATTATTTTAACATTATTTAATTTGCATCTGTCGGGTTGATCTTTTCTCTCCCTGTCCCGCTTGTCACATGACTGCAGAACGCTAGTAAATGTTTGTTCAACAGCATGAACAAGAAGCCCTTCCCCCCATCCTAAATCTCTCCAACTTGTAGGTGAGGTGTGTAATACTACTACGATGAACACACTTATTACTGAAAAAGCTGCGTGAAGATAACTTCCAGGGCCCTCTACTGGGGACGCTTGTTGTGCTCTCTATAAATACATCCAGCAGTAGGCTGATTGTAATCATCAGTGGTATCTTATATCCCAGAAATGAAGGCGACTGCTACTCCTGCTTAACTGACACATAATTGTGGCTAATGCAGCACCCAAAATATTTCAGCTCTGGTTTAGTGGATCACATAGCTTTTTTTAGTGTCCTCTACTGCTTTCAGGTCTCCATCATAATAATTTATTTTCACGGGCATCTGAAGGCGGTGAATTCACTGCCTTTCAGCTGCTCCCATTCACTGGCCAGGTGCTTACTAGCGCTCAGCACAGGTGGTAGACAGATGGCACCCCAATGAAGTTGCATCTGAGCATGGCATTTGTCATCCTCAGACACAACACAACCCTTTTTTACCACTAGGTAATGCCTCAGGGTGTCAAATGTGACACGTGCAGTGTTAACAAACACTGGCATTCAGCTGTGTGTTATCGTGGCTGGGAGGCTGAACTGGTACCGATATTCTATTATTGTCTTCCGTTATCGTGTCCTCACACTAACCTTCCCCCTACCTACGCCTAGCACTAACCTATCCTCTACCTATATCTAAACTACTTCCTACCTACATCAAAAACGAATGGCACCAGCACTGCTGCGCAACTGATCCAGTATTCAGCTTTATAGTAACCAAACACTAGTCCTTGATCCTCCAGCCGTGCCAGCCATGTTTGCCAATATCTATCCCTGCCACTGCCTGTCTCCAGGGTTTGGCCACTTAATAGCCGAACCACAATCACCTACCCAAAATGCCACCACTACATTCTCCAGTAGTCAGAGTTAGGGATGCTCGGATGTGCCTCATCCACGAATTCGGTAATCCGCGTGGTTGCAAAAAAAAATCCGCATTCGGCCCCGCCGCATGCGGATTTTCGTCCGCGTCCACGCAACCACGCGGATTTTTTGCGGTGAATGGCGTAATCACGTGTGGATTCCCGCCCGGAGGCGGATTTTCTTTTAACGTTAATAACAAAGCCCCCATACATGCTACAATCCCCCAAATTGCATGGATTATCGAGGTGATAAGGGGCAACATAACTTCAACATAAAAAATTCCAAAACATTTTTTTTTTCTAGAAAAAATGGATTTTAAAGTGAAATCAACACTTTAAATGGGGCTATTAATTGGTAATAAGTGGTTTTAAAAAGGGATATACGCGTTAAGCAATCAAAGAGGTGAAGGCGAGCTCCAATGGCACTTGGCGGCGAAGGTACCGCTGGAGGAGGATGAGTGGCTGACGCCAAAAAGGCCCCAGAGAGGTTTTTGTAATTTGTTTTTTTTTTTTTTTTTGCAGCAATTGGCAATGACATCGCAGCAGAGTTGTCAGTTGACACGGGCAGTGTGAACGCAGAGTGCAGTGGTGGTAGCGACTGAGTCAGGAGAAGGACTATGCGGGCGGTCAGTTCAGCAGCACAGAAGGACCACGGCAACATACTGGTAGTAGTAGTAGCAGCACAGCGTCATAGTGCTGGCCAAAAAATTAAATGCACCCGGTGACCCGGGCAGTGTGAACGCAGACAGAGTACATTGGTGGAAGCGAGTGAGTCAGGAGGAGGAGGACAATGCGGGCGGTCAATTCAGCAGCACAGAAGGACCATGGCAACATACTGGTGGTAGTAGTAGCAGCACAGCGTCATACTGCTGGCCAAAAAATTAAATGCACCCGGTGACCCGGGCAGTGTGAACGCAGACAGAGTACATTGGTGGAAGCGAGTGAGTCAGGAGGAGGAGGACAATGCGGGCGGTCAATTCAGCAGCACAGAAGGACCATGGCAACATACTGGTGGTAGTAGTAGCAGCACAGCGTCATAGTGCTGGCCAAAAAATTAAATGCACCCGGTGACCCGGGCAGTGATAACGCAGACAGAGTGCATTGGTGGAAGTGATTGAGTCAGGAGGAGGAGGACAATGCGGGCGGTTAGTTCAGCAGCACAGAACAGAAGGACCATGGCAACATACTGGTCTGGTGGTAGTAGTAGCAGCACAGCGTCATAGTGCTGGCCAAAAAATTAAATGTACCCGGTGACCCGGGCAGTGTGAACGCAGACAGAGTACATTGGTGGAAGTGACTGAGTCAGGAGGAGGAGGACAATGCGGGCGGACGTGGAGCAGTCCCAGAAGTGGCTGAGGCAATTGAACTCCCTTTCCTCTCACCCCGCGAAACCCTGCCAGACATGTTGCTAGTAATGAATCACTGGATGCAGTGGGCACAGTACAAGGTCACTGAAGGATGCACCAGGCACAGTACAACGGCACTGAAGGATGCAGTGGGCACAGTACAAGGTCACTGAAGGATGCAGTGGGCACAGCAGTGGGCACTGGATATACAACTAGGTCACTGAAGGATGCAGTGGGGTCAGTACAAGGTCACTGAAGGATGCAGTGGGCACAGCAGTGGGCACTGGATATACAACTAGGTCACTGAAGGATGCAGTGGGCACAGTACAAGGTCACTGAAGGATGCAGTGGGCACAGCAGTGGGCACTGGATATACAACTAGGTCACTGAAGGATGCAGTGGGCACACAAGGATGTCACACTGTGTAATGAGATGCTTGTATGCCAGCGAGCGAGCAGTGGGCACTGGGCACGGCACAAGGTCACTGACAGAATGAATGAACAGCGCTGGCAGAGAGTGGCGGTGCCGGCGGTGTGACTGGCTGCCTGCAAATAGTACAAGTGTATAACTGTCACTGGAATATACAAGTGAACACTGCAGCTGCACTAACCTGCCTGCCTGCACTACACACAGATAATCCCCACTCCCACTACACTGACTACACTGCAGCACTGAACCTGCCTGCACTACACACAGTTAAATAATCACTAGACTCCCACACTCCCACTACACTACACTGACTACAACTAACTACAGCAATCACTCACTGACTAGCTAACTGTGTACAGTATAAGAGCAGTGTTAGCAAAAAAAAAGCTTTGTTTTTAACACAATAAATGCACTTGCTCAAACAACAATGGCCTGGAGATAATCCTCTCAGCACCACAGTCTAGCAAGGACAGAGCTTTTCCATCATGGCCGCCGCTTTATATTCAGGAGGGGAGGGCATAGCTCCCCTCCTGTGATTGGTTGCTAGGGCCTGGCTGGGCCCTCTGATTGGCCTGCAATGTGTCACTTCCGCATAGTTTGACGCATTTCCGCTAACCACGACTTCAGCGCCGGGTTTCACGAGCGTGAATGCGGATTTCTGTCCGCATTCACGCGAAGCCGAAGCAGATTTTCGTGGTTGAAAATCTATTCACGGCTTAGCGTGTCTGAGGCGGAATGCGTCAAAATGGTCGTGGATCCACGCGTAAGCGTGATCACGACCTGGCGGTGAGCACCACTGGTCAGAGTCCTGCTGCTGCTAGCCATCACCATCACTAGCTTGAGTTCGCCTATACAATTGTTGAACTCCGGCACCACCGACGCAGTGTACAACCTCAACCAGAGTTCGGCTATACAGTAGCCAAACTCCAGCACAGGCAATGCCCAAGCTTGACAGGCACACTTCATGCCCAATTCAATTACTTCAAATTGCACCCAAATTGTGGCAATGTCACTGCTCCACTGCTCTGATTTCATTAGCAGTCCTTAAAAACTTGTGCATGCAAGTATTGCAAAATATAAAAAGAATTATAGGGTTAACACCCCAATGTATTTGCCATACGTATACAGCACAGAACAATTTTACTGTTGTTTTTTTTTACTGCAAATAAGGAAGCATACATTGTATGCATAGTGCAACTCGAATTATATACAGTATACAACACACATGTCATTTCTGTAGTATGTGTCATGCCAGTTTCATGAAACTAGCAACTCGCATGTTGTGTTACTTGTGTAAACAGCAGTAAATTGCATCCAATGTTCCTGGATTAGATATCAACAATGTTATAATTTATACTTACACATAAATGGGGATATAAGGGCAGTTGGTGCTGTCCATTTTTTTTAATTCCTGCCAGTAGTAAAGATGATGACCTGTAGGTGCACAGGGGATCAAACAATATGAGCGAAGTACACAGTGAGTATCATTCATTTCTGATCTATATTCTATTGTTTAACTTTTCACTTTGCAATGTCTTGATTGACTTTTTTCCTCCTACTATAATCTTTCAGTAAAGTTCCTCTTTACGTTCCTAGCTGTAAGGAAGGCATCCAACAAAGCATGTCCAAATTCCTTGCATACCCCTTATTTTTACTGAGCAGGTGAAAAAATTCTTAGTAGGTGAGAAATCACATCATCCAATTATAATTTCTTAACATTTATAGAGAAATCCATCATGTAGTTTATATTGCATCTATAACTTAAAATGCATATTCTTCTCAAAATGTTTATTTTTGATCTTGTGGCAGGTTCTCACATTCAATCATCACTGTGATTAATTTAAAGTAATAATTATTACAAATATATACACATATAAAATCAGTCCAGCCGGTGTTCCCAACTCTTAGCCACATGCCATGTGCCACGTGCATATTTTAAAAAGCCACATTCACATTTTCCTGCTGGACCTTACATTCACATATTTCATTTCTCATAACATCATTTATTGGATTTCTGCTGCCAATATGAGAGTCTAAACCAGATACTGCTGTAAAAGTTGGACACCCTTATAGTGTAATATTCATTAGTCTGAATTCATTACAAAAAAGACAAAAATACTTGTAAGGCCTCCAGAAGAAAACCTTGGATGGAGTGAGGGGCTAAATGGCAGATTGCACAATTAGAAAATGGATTCAATTATTTTGTTTGAAAGAGAAAAATATTCATAACTTAAAATGAAAATCTGGTTGTCTGTAACCCCCTATATATCTATCTTCAGAAGCTGTCAGCTAGGCTAAATTCAAGAAATGATGGCTTGATTACTGTTTGTTTTCTTATGTCTGCAGTTAAAGTGAAACATGTGGAAAGAAATTTGCGGGATGTGTTTATTTCTGGCACATGTAGTGTTGTACAGGATCTATGATGTGACTGTAAAAAAACGTTACCTTGAGGCTACTTTCAGACTGAGGTATTGGGTAGCATTGCAAACGTGATGCAATTATATTGTAATGGTCAGAGCCGGGACAAGGTCCTCCAGTACCCAAGGCTGAGACACCAAAGTGCGCCCCTCCATCCCTCCCACCCTAGCTGTCACACACTGATTGCTATTAGACTAAGAGGAACCCCAGGCCCTTAACACCTTAACTACCTATCGATCGCATCATGCTAATGGGCGTGAACACGGTGACAGCCCCAGGACCACCTAACGCCAATTGGCATCAAGTCCTGGAGCTGTGGTTTCCCAGGGAACGGCCACGTGCATGCGCAATCGTTCCCTGCCAATTCATGTAGCGGAGCTCCGTGATTAGCCTGCTAGCCGACGATCGCTGCCAACCGGCTGTTTGTACACGAAAGGGGAAAGAAATGCCCTTTGTTTACATCCGTACAGCGCTGCGGTCATCAGAGAGGTTAGGCCCATGAAGTCAAGGGAGCAATGATCAAGCAGTGCAAGTAGTTTAGTCATTCAATGGTACATGATAGAATAAGAAACACAAGGGGGCCCCTACCTAAAGACTTAAAGTGACTCTGTAACAAAAATTACAACGTTTTTTCTACCATCCTACACAGAGCAGGGACGAGGTCCTCCAGCACCCAAGGCTGAGACACCAAAGTGCGCCCCTCCATCCCTCCCACCCCAGCCGTCACACACTGATTGCTATTAGAGTAAGAGGGCCACAGGGAACACAACCTCCCCAACACCTTAATATCTAGTTATCTGGCTTGCAGTCACTGCTCTGTATCCCTTTTCTTATTTCTTTCTGCTTCATACACGATTAGGAATGACAGCTGAATGAATTGTGCGCCCCCTCCTACACTGTGCCCTGAGGCTGGAGCCTCTCCAGCCTATGCCTCGGCCCGGCCCTGATCCTACAAGTTCCTAAACCTATTCTAATCTGTTCTGGCTCACTGCAGCACTTTGTACTATCACGGGCTCTGTAATAAATCAATGTATCTTTCCCCTGTCAGACTTGTCGGCTTGTGTCTGGAAGGCTGCCAAACTCTTCCGTGCTGGTCTGTTCCTCTATGCACACTCCAGTGTGTGTTTTATTTACATAAGCCAGCAGCTTCTCTGCTATCTTATCAGTGATAGAAGAGAGCTGGATATAAATCCTCCTCTGTTAGGCTGTGAAAGTAGCTGGCTGACACATACTGAGGAATTACAAACACAGGCAGAGCTGTCTGCAGGAAGCCTGTAATGTTCAGTGCATGAGAGAAGAAGGGGACAGAAGGTAAACACACAAATGATCTTTTGAGATTCAAAAGGAAAGCTGTATACAGCCTGCTTGTGTATGGATGTATTTTCTATGTGTGGACATATTGTACATCAATCTACTTCCTGTTTTGGTGGCCATTTTGTTTGTTTATAAACAAACTTTTTAAAACTGTTTTTGACTACTTTTAATGCGGCGGGGAGCGGCAAAATTGTGACAGAGGGTAAAGGGGATGTCCCCTAACGCACTGGTATGTATACTTTTGTGCGATTTTAACAATACAGATTCTCTTTAAAATCTAGGGTAAGGGGTAGAGTAGGGATACACTAGGTGAGGGACGAATCGTAATTGCTCAGCAGTGGGGGTTAGAGCATTGATGAGGGAGGGTAGGCCAGCAGGAACAGGTGTGCTTTGAGGGCTTGCTTGAAGGTGTGGAAGGAGGGGGTGAGCCTTATAGGGAGTGGCAGCCAAAATTACGCCTTACCCAAGAGTCCACAGCAGCCTGGAGGGGGAATAGTAATTAATGCCGCTGTGAGTTTTGCAGGAGCATGATAAGCCATTTTTCGGCTTTCCTCTGTTCCCAAACTTCCCAGTGTCTTAAAGAGACACTGAAGCGAACAAAAAATGTATGCTATAATGAATTGGTTGTGTAGTACGGTTAATTACTAGATCATCTGTTGCAAAAAAAATATTCTCATATTTTTATTTTCAGTTATACAGCTTTCTTTTTATAACATCGCATCAATCTCTAATATTTGCAGTGTACACACTACTCAGCATTCTAAATGTTTTTTACAGACCAGGCAGTGAACTTTGGACCTGTCCTGAACTGTTCTCTGCAAAAGAAAAAGCAATACAGTTCAGATAACAGCCTTCAGAAAACAGAGCTCTCTGCGACTTTGAAAGTAGTGGAGCTCAATGGCACTTTGCATAGAAAACAACTGGAGTTTCTTAACTCTACCTGTACTGGAAACAATATTAGACTTATATCTCTGCTCCCAATGCTTTATTGCTTAGCTGTACTACACAACCAACTCATTATATCATTTTTTTTTTCGCTGTAGTGTCTCTTTAATATCATGCATGTGCTAAAGGGAACCTGAAGTGAGAGGTACATGGAGGCTGCTATATTTATTACCTTTTAAACAATACCAGTTGCTTGGCAGTCCTGCTAATCCCTTTGGCTCCAGTAGTGTCTGAATCCCATACTAGAAACCAGCATGCAGCTAATCCGGTCAGATTTCAGTCAAAGCACCCGATCTGCAGGCTTGTTCAGGATCTATGGCTAAATCCATTAGAGGCAGAGGATCAGCAGGACTGCCAAGCAACTGGTATTAATTAAGAGGAAATAAATATGGCAGCCTCCATATACCTCTCGCTTCATGGGATCTTGTAATGATATAGGGTTTGATTCACAAAGCGGTGCTAATCTAGTTAGCATGTCTAAAGACTTTTGGGCGTGATTAGCATTGCACTAAGTAGGTTAGCACCTCTTTGAGGAAAAGTCCGGTGCGCGCAAAACGTTGCATACGGTTTAATGGCGTTGCGTGCATTAAATTTTGCGCGCGTAAAAGTTTACGCGCAAATACTTTGCGCGCGAGTTTATTTTGTGATAATGGGCTTTTCACCAGCGTGCTAACAGTTAGCATGGCTTTGTGAATCAAGCCCATAAAGTGCACTTTTAGTCTTGTTTCATTGCGGATTATAAGAAAGGGAAAATAATATTCAAAAATGTATTCCAAAAGCGGGTGTAACTGTGTGAACACTTGTACAGTATTTAATGCATTCTGGAGTGCTCTGTCAAAAAATAAACCTATATAAAATGGTGAGTTATGGCTGCTAAAATGTTTTGTTTTGGGATACCCATCCCATAATGCCCTGCTCTCTCTGCAATGTTTACCAATGGGGATGGTGAGCTGCAGGTGCTTCTAGCAGATGGTGGTTTGACTGGCTTGAGAGTTTGTGTGGTGACAGTTAAATCCCAGGAAGCCATCTTGAATTCTTCCATTGCTCATGCAGTGCTTGGGATCCCTGTCTGAAATATGCCTCTCGTGAGTCTACAAACAACAATATCAAGTAAATATTTGCGTAATGTCAGGAATAGAATTCATGCCATTTTCTCCATTGTGCTTGTGAAACCTCTGACGTATGTGCGCGCCTGGACTTCATTATGCCGTGTTGACTCAACAAATAATTCTTTAGATATTTATTCTCGCACTAAGCAATGCAAATTTCAGAAATATTTCTCCTTTTGCTCAACTTTATTGCTTTATGGCACAGAGTATTGTCACTGTCTGGTCTGAGAAAGGGGAAATAGTGCAATTGGTTTTGTTACATTGCCTACCTAAGGCACAAGGCTAAAATGACTTTATGCTTCTAGTCTATTTTTACATTTATTGTAGCGAACTTTAAAGAAAGCACACACCCAGCAATTACATATATGTGCTAATTAGTAATTCATGCCAAGTAATGTTCTCAGTTCACACCCGGTGACACACTTGGAAAGCACATTTATCTATAGAGAGCAAAGAGCTTTCATAGAAAGAGCAGAGATCACACCATTATTTGCACAGGTAGGTGTTATACAAATAGCGAAAAACAGACAGGCTGCACACTACTGATTACACAGATGGACGTTATGAAAAACTGGCACAAGAAATGGGTGTGATTTACAGGTTTTCATCACCTGTTTTGCACACTTTGCTTTTCCATACAATGTTTGCAGGTTACGTTCATGAAAAGAAAAAGCCACATTTAAATAGGAATCTTTAAAGAGGAACTTTACTGTTCCTCTTTAAAGATTCCTATTCCTACAGAAGGCAGGGCCAGCGCTACCACAGAGGCAAAGGAGGCAACTGCCCCAGGGCCTTAGAGCCTGTAGGGGCCCACAGTGGCTACAAGAGGAAAAAACATTTTTCAAAAAGACCTTATAGTTTTTGAGAAAATCGATTTTAAAGTTTCAAAGGAAACACAAATACATATTTAAAAACCCGCTGACTTTAACGGTTAATAGCAAATGCACCTTAAATGCTAGAAACCCCAAATTTGCAGAATATGTTAAGGAGAGCATTAGGAATAAGAGGAACATTTTTTTTTCAAAAAGACCTTATAGTTTTTGAGAAAATCGATTTTTTTTCGAAGGAAAAAAGTATACTTTTAAATGCGGTAAATGTCACTTTTAGTAGCAAACCTAACAGTAGTGTAATTTTACATGTATAAAAAGAAAGAGCAATGAATTTCCTGATGGGGTTTCCAGGGGGTGGAAACTCCTCCGCAGCTGCAGCGCTTTGTGAAATCGCTATACAGCCGCAATATGGCTGTATGAAGATCCCTGTCATTTTTTCCTATTTTCACATTTTTTTTTGGGGGGGGGGGGGGTAGGGGGGGGGGCAAGTGTGGGAATTTTTTTTTTTTTAATTGGGTCCCCCCTCCTGAAACTTTTTAACCCCTTGTCCCCCATGCATGCTGGGATAGCCAGAATGTGGAGCTCCGACTGATTGGGGCTTCACACCCTGACTATACCAGCTGCAAAAAGGTCCCTTAAAGGAATACTATCGATCCCCAAGTGTTCTAAAATGACAATGTACAAATAATGTCTAAGTAGCTGTGTAAACATTTTCCTACTTTTCATGTTAAATATCAGAGGCAAAAGCTTTAATTTATTGAGGGTAGGATTTAGCTATATTGGGACAAAATCAATTGCAACTGCTTCAATGCACAGCCAGAGTTGCATATGAGACTACAGAAAGCAAATATCAAACATATCAAACTCTGAAAGCAAAAACAATATGAAAAAGCTATGAGAATTAGTTATATTTCCTCTGCTCTCTTCAGACACTTCAGTCAGAAACAGAGCTCCCAACAGCTGCAGCTCCTGTGTCCTGTCTCTCTCTGTCACACACAGAGCTACACATAGAGTTAACTGATCAAGTGTGAGGGGAATTTCCCCTCTCCTCATGGCTCAGTCAGCCGTCAGTTTTGGCGTCAGTAAACTTTGAATGTATTTTGCTAACAGTAAACAAAGAAGTTGCTACTAAAATGTATACACCAGTACATAGCAGCACTTCCCAAACAATTCCTGTGTCAATTGAAAAAAATATGTGAATCGATAGTATTCCTTTAATGCCTATTTTTGTTCCGGAGTATCTGTTGGGGGGCCCTCCAGGTTTATTTTGCCCTGGGGCCCCATTGTTGCTAAAACCGGCCCTGACAGAAGGTCATTGCAGTAGTGGGGAGGAGAAATAAATAAATACATTGCAAAGTGAGAAGTTAAAAAATAGATCAAGATATGATGATATTATACGCAGTGTAGTACGTTCATGATGTTTGCTCTTCTGCAAGCTTGCAGGTCATCATCATAACTGAATACAAGTTAAAAAAAAAAATCAGACAACACCAACCGTCATTATTGCAAAGAGAGATAGATTGCTTGCTCGGGTGTTGGAACAGTTGGAAACTGGAAGCCGTTATTTCCCACAATGCAACAAGGTTTTGGCATCACACAAACCTACTTTGCACCTAGAATTTGGCATCCTTGGTATAGACTTTTTACGACAGAGATGTTGGAGAGGACATGGTAATACAGATACATGATACTTACTACCGGGCCACCATCAGAAATTTTGGGGCCCCTCACACATCATCAGGCCTGGGCCCCTCCTCCCTGGGCCCACCCACTGGTTGCTGTGCCCAGCCACCAGCCACTACACCACCGTGTTTGTTTGCAAAGTGCGTTGCAGCGAAAAATGTGCATGGCTCTGACACTAAAGAAAGCGGCATGCACAGCGTAATGCAGTGAAAAGTGGGTAAAATACAGGTAGTCCCAGGTAAACAAATGAGATAGGAACTTGTAGGTCCGTTCTTATCCTTTATCCGTTCTCTTTTGTCTCCCTCTTTTCTTCCTGTGCCTCTTTTGTCCCCCTCTGTCTCACCTCAGTTTGTGCCTCTTTTGTGTCCCTCTGTGTGACCTCATGTTCCCGTCTCATCTCTTTTCTCCCTGTGCCTCTTTTGTCCCCCTGTGTTACCCCTGTGCCTCTGTTTATCCCCCTGTTACCTCTTGTCCACCTTTTGTCTCAGTTCGTCCCCCTGCCCTAGCCAGGTATAGGTGCCCCAGTATAGGTATCCAGGCATAGGTGCCCCCAGTATAGGTAGCCAGGTATAGGTTCCCCAAGTATAAGTAGCCAGCTATAGGTGGTGCCCCAGTATAGGTAGCCTGGTGTAGATGCCCCCAGTATAGGTAGCCTGGTATAGCTAGCTGGTAGCTGGTATATATAGGCCAGCAAGATACAGGTGCCCCAGGTACCCTGCAGCCAGCACATGCGGCCCTTCTAGACCTTTGGAGGGGGGGCAGGGCCCCCAGAAGCGCTGGGCACCTCACTGCAGTGTCAGTTGCCCCCCTGATGGCTGCCCTGCTTACTACTAGTAGCCAGTAGCACTTTCCTTACAATCAGTAGTGGGCAGTCAGAGGCTTTCTATATCTCTGAATGATGATTTTCAGTTATATAGTAATGAGGAAGAATGATAACTGTATAGGCAATAAAAAGTAGGAAAACACATTTTTATTGAATGTTTTGTCAGAGTTTTATCCCGCTATAAGGTTACCTTTTAAGATGGGTTGGCTCATGCAGTAATGCCATAAGGTAGTATGTAATAACACTTATGTAACTGGTCACAGGGATACATTGTAACTCTCCTTAATCACAAGACACAGCAGTTATAAGTTCCAGTCCAGCAATGAGAGGTTGGCGACTCTTATTTGGACTCTAGGCATGCTCAGAAATTCCTGCTAGTCTGGTAATGAGAGGAATCTGACACATGTTCAGGAGACTGTGTAACCTGGGATGACCTCAGTAAACAGACTTACAAACAATTCATCTTGGCAATGAACTACAGAGTGAGAGAAGAATGATTAAGAATGGCAGAAAGAGTATTATTATGTTGAAGATTTTACACACAGCCATTCCCAACCTTCTCTGATAGAGACAAAGTTACTGCAGCATTCTCTGGCTATGGCAACTTGTTTTCAAATGTTGTAGGCTTTGAGCTGTGGTGCTGAGTGGACATAAGGGCAGCAGAATAGAACATGTGGAATTTGGAAAACCAAAATGAAATGCAAAAGAGGATCAGCTGCCTGTGTACAGGAGACGTTATGTACATCCTCTAGATTCTCTTTTCCTGGCTTTGAAAACCACCCCAGGAATTAGATTAATCATAGTAATGGGGTGCCTGTGGTTACTCCTTCTGGCTGTTTATTCCTTGAGAAGTATCTTCTCTATAGTCAGGAGCATGTAGAGCTTTGGACTTGGAGGGTTTAAAGGGACTCCGAGCAGTGCAGAAACTATGGAAAGATGCATATCATTTTAAAGCTCTCTTTCTCCTCTTTCCAATGATATACTTGAGAAGAAGAAAGGCCGGCACCATCCAACGTAATTTTCATGCTCTTTTATTTTTCCAATTCATTACAGCAAATACATAGCGACGTTTCGAGGATAACCTCTTTATCAAGCTCTTGCTGCAAGTGAAATACATTGAAGCTAACAATCGACATCTTTATATACTCTCCATGAAGTGCACCTGACCAATGAACCACAAATTTCATTACCACCAATCATAATGGTCCTTGTATATAGCGGACCTGATGGGGAACTGTCTTAACTTACTCTCATTGGTGCGTTTAAACATGGGTCCCTCCCACCCCCACACACACCCACCTTGGATAACGTCTGCATCTCTCAAGTGTCAGCCATCACCGCCGCCCTCCCGTCTGGCCGCCGTGGTGGACCTGACAGAGAACTGCCGTGATGACGCGTACATGTCTGCACGCATGCGCAGCATGACGCGTCAGGCCGTCACTGTATGACGAGTGCTGCGGGACGCGCCCGCAGACTCTCGTCATAAGATGGAACTGAGACGCCGGCGTACCCAATGGGATGAGACCAGGAAGTAAACAATGCGGCATGCGGCCGATGGCTTGCATTCGCCGCTATGTTACAGCGCCATATAAACGTCATATAAGCGTTACACTACAGACATCTGTCATCACTCTAGTGGGTATTAAATCCTATTTACGAGATACACAAATGTTCCTGAATATTATTAGAAACATGGAGGGTCTGAGTGGCCCCTGTTTGTTGGTGACATTAGATGTGGAGAGCCTCTATACCTCCATCCCACATGATGGGGGTATAGAGGCAGTCCAATATATGTTAGAAACAGCTTCAGATTATGATTCGGTGCAGATAAAATTTATCTGCGACTTATTAAAGATAGTGTTGAAATACAACTATTTTCGTTTTGAAGATAAGTTTTACATGCAGATACGGGGCACGGCTATGGGGTCGAATGTGGCCCCGTCCTACGCAAATATATATATGGGCGTCTACGAAGAGATGTTTATTTACACGAATGAAATTTTTAAGAAACATGCTGTAAAGTGGTTTCGTTATATAGACGACATATTTTGCATGTGGGCGAGGCCACATTCGACTCTGCAACAGTTCGTGGATGAAGTGGCCATTAGATGCAGAGACATTAGACTTACAGTACACTGTTCTGAGAATCAGGTTAGTTTTCTGGACACCATGGTTACCAGACAGGGTGACCGTTTGGTTACCGACCTCTACGTTAAGCCCACGGATGTGAACTCCCTCTTGCATTATGGGAGTTTCCACCCGTGGGCTACAAGGAGGTCGGTCCCAATTAGCCAATTTCAGAGAATCAAAAACATAGTGGAAGATGAGAGCAAACGGGTGGAGAGGATGGAGGAGATACGGGATAAGTTGAAAATAAGAGGATATCCACCAGCAGTGATACAAAAAGCATGTGTCCGAGTGGGGACACAGAGTGGGGGACATAGACGTAGGAGACAAATACACAATAGAATTCCATTTGTAACTAAATACAATACCCAAAGTCATACGATTGCTAAAATTATTAAACATCATTGGTATCTACTGGCAGATAGTCTGCCAGAAATAGAACATTTTAAAAACCCCCCTCTTATATCTTATAAAAAGGCACCCACATTGAGAGATCAATTAGTTCATGCCGACATAGGTGATAAGCAGCGACCAGCATGTGTGACCACTAGGAGAGGCACATATCCATGCCTCAACTGTGTACATTGCAGTTCCGTAATTAGAGGACAGGAAATAGTTCATCCCCACCGGGGTACGAAATATAAAATCAGAGGATATCACACTTGTGACTCCTCTTATGTGATATATGCTTTAAAATGCCCATGTGGGTTATTATATGTGGGACAAACAACGCAAAAGTTGAAAAAAAGATTGTCATCGCATAAACATGCGATTCGGGAACGACTAATAGACCAGGCGGTTGCTTATCACTTTGCACAGGCCAAACATAATGCCAGTCAGTTGAGATTCATGGTAATAGAACAGGTGATGCCTCTAAGAAGGGGTGGAGATAGGATCAAAAAATTATTGTGGAGGGAACCATTTTGGATAAAAACTCTGGATACAATAGAGCCGAGGGGTCTTAATAGAGAATTAGATCTAATACCATTTCTATAGGTAGATCCTTACAGCTGCATTGTATCCAGATTATAATATGACTCTGTATGATAGTCTCCCCATTCTGTGATACTACCTTACACATACAGCTTCTTTTTCTTTTTCTTGTTTTTCCCCTCTCCTTTGCCTTACAAGATACATACCAATACGCATGTGCTTGTATGTTGCACATATCAATGTGTTAATATATGAACATATTGTCATTCTACTTTATTTAGGATCCGTATTACTTTATTTTGTGTTTTTTTATTATTTTTGTATTTTCACATAATATTTATCAGCAGTAGACTATTATTTTTATATTTTTTATATTTTTATATTTTGTGCACAAGTGTGGTTAATTTACAGTAATTTTATTGGTTAATATGCTGATCTAATCAAAATTGAACTTTATATTTAGTTGGGTTCTTACTTATATGTGTAACTATGTATGCATATACGCATAGTAGTTAGAGTGATGACAGATGTCTGTAGTGTAACGCTTATATGACGTTTATATGGCGCTGTAACATAGCGGCGAATGCGAGCCACCGGCCGCATGCCGCATTGTTTACTTCCTGGTCTCATCCCATTGGGTACGCCGGCGTCTCAGTTCCATCTTATGACGAGAGTCTGCGGGCGCGTCCCGCAGCACTCGTCATACAGTGACGGCCTGACGCGTCATGCTGCGCATGCGTGCAGACATGTACGCGTCATCACGGCAGTTCTCTGTCAGGTCCGCCACGGCGGCCAGACGGGAGGGCGGCGGTGATGGCTGACACTTGAGAGATGCAGACGTTATCCAAGGTGGGTGTGTGTGGGGGTGGGAGGGACCCATGTTTAAACGCACCAATGAGAGTAGGTTAAGACAGTTCCCCATCAGGTCCGCTATATACAAGGACCATTATGATTGGTGGTAATGAAATTTGTGGTTCATTGGTCAGGTGCACTCCATGGAGAGTATATAAAGATGTCGATTGTTAGCTTCAATGTATTTCACTTGCAGCAAGAGCTTGATAAAGAGGTTATCCTCGAAACGTCGCTATGTATTTGCTGTAATGAATTGGAAAAATAAAAGAGCATGAAAATTACGTTGGATGGTGGCGGCCTTTCTTCTTCTCAAGTTTAAATGTCTGGAGTACTGCTGGACTAAGCCTTGGCACATCCCCTTTTGGGCAACTGAAGGTGTGCATCACACTCACCTACGACTTTCCAATGATATATAAACCGCCACCCTACGCCTTTTAGTTTTCGCTATTTTCGCGATTGAAATTGCCACGGCCGCGATTTCGATCGGGAAAATAGAGAAAACTAAAAGGCGGAGGGCGACGATTTAGGGGTCGTCAGAAAGAGGAGAAAGTGAGCTTTAAAATGATATCTAACTTTCCATAGTTACATTGTATTACACTGGGCGACTTTTTCTCAAAGTCAGCAGCTCTATTCAGCAGAAAAAGTCGCCCTGTGTAATACAATGTAACTATGGAAAGCTGGATATCATTTTAAAGCTCTCTTTCTCCTCTTTCTGACGACCCCTAAATCGTCGCCCTACGCCTTTTAGTGTTCTCTATTTTTGCGTTCGAAATCGCGGCCGCGGCAATTTCAATCGTGAAAATAGCGAAAACTAAAAGGCGTAGGGCGGCGGTTTATATATCATTGGAAAGAGGAGAAGGAGAGCTTTAAAATGATATGCATCTTCCCATAGTTTCTGCACTGCTCGGAGTCCCTTTAACTTTCAAATACCATTCTGGAACCTTGGCTCCAACCAGGGGCGTAACTAGAAGCCTTGGATAGGGCCTCTTTATGCTTCCCCCACCTAAGGTTACTTCTTCCAGGCCTTTACATATTATGCCACACTGGATATTAACTAAGATTACAGTCAATATTTAGGGGTGACATACAGCAAGACAATACAGGAATACATGCAAACCAGATCACGCAGCACAGTATGAGTACAAAGTAATGATTAGCCAGTCACTGGATGGAAGCATGGAGATTAGGCAAGTCGAGTTCACTCAAGAGTTTACTCAGATCCATAGGATGGGTGTACGTACGGTAATGGAGGTGCATGAACAGATAGGAGACATAAGGAGGACCCTGCCCGAAGGCTTACAATCTAGAGGGAGAGGTTGGGACACGAAAGGTAGGGGAATAGAGCTCAGCTACGGGTTTAGAGCACTAGTGAGGGGGGGGGGGGGTAGGCCAGAGTGAAAATGTGAGTTTTGAGGGCCTTCTTGAAGATGTTGAAGGAGGGGGAAACCCTAATGGGGGGAGGTAGGGAGTTCCATAGTGTGGGAGCAGCTCTTGAGAAGTCCTGGAGGCGTGCATGAGATTGGGTGATGCGGGGGACAGTCAGGCAAAGTTCATTGGAGGAGCAGAGTGAGAGGCTAGGTATGTACCTCTGAGTAAGATCGGAAATGTAGGTTGGGCAGGTTTAGAGGACATATTTGTAAACCATTCAATCAAAAGAATCGCACACCTATAGTAGAGCAGTGCTGGTGCTGGAACCTGTAGCAGCGATAATCTTACAGTCAAAAGAGGGATCTACACACAGTCTTCAAGGAACAACATGCTTTTATTGTTCCAATGCACACATATAATACACACAGATAATACAATATAATAATACAGAGACGATTTGGTGTGTATTATATGTGTGCATTGGAACAATAAAATCACGTTGTTCCTTGAAGACTGTGTGAGGATCCCTCTTTTGACTGTTAGATTTGTAAACCAGACACAGTATCTTGAATCTGATTCTGGACTGGCTAGGAAGCCAGTGCAGGGATTCACAGAGGGGAGCCGCCGTGGTGGAGCGATGGGAGGAGTGGATAATTCTGGCTGGCGCATTCATGACGGATTGCAGTGGGGCAATTCAGGTCATAGGGAGACGAGACCGAAGCTTATTGCAGTAGTCAAGGGGGGAAATTATGAGGGTGTGGATGAGGAGTTTGGTGGTGACAGAGGTCAGGAAAGGGAATATCTTACAGATGTTACAGAGGTGGAAGTTGCAGTACTTTGGGAGATTTTGGATGTGTCTGTTTGGAGACCAGGGTGACACCCAGACAGCGGGCTTGAGAGGTAGGGCGAATGGTAGTGTGGTTAATAGTGACATTCACATCTGGGATGGTCAGGGATGGCCTGGGTGGGGAGATCATAAATTCTGTTTTGTCCAGGTTTAGTTCCAGGAACCTAGCGGACATCCAGGAGGAGATGGCTGATAGGCAGACATTGTCCATGGTAGTGGTGGATAGGTCAGGGTTGTGGAGGTTGATCTCGGTGTCATCTGCATACAGATGATATTTAACCACTTTACCCCCGGCGGTACGAATTTCTCCGCCCCTTTTTTCCCTCCTAAAAAACCAGGGACGGAGAAATCCGTACCTTCCGCGCTCCCGCCGCTGTCCGCGCTACCGCCGCTCGTGCACGCGCACCCGCCGCTCGTGCACGCCGCGGCCGCTTGCCCGGAGATCAATGAATGGGAAAATCCATTCCCGTTCGTTGATCTAAGCCCCCGCAATGATCTGCTGCTTCTTTCAGAAACAGCGCGATCATTGTGAGTCTCCCAGCCTCCTACTGCTTCCTGTAAGCGTCCTTCCGGTCGCTTACAGGTCGCATGTAAACATACTCACTGTGGCCATCTTGTGTCCAAATAGTAAACTACACCCTAATGCATTTTACACATACAAATAAATTGTTTTACATAATAAATTAACTCATTACCTCCCACACTCCCCAATTTTCTTTTATGTTGTAATTTAAAAAAAAAAATATATATACAATAAAAAAAAACATAAATAGTTACCTTAGGGACTGAACTTTTTAAATATTTATGTCAAGAGGGTATAACACTGTTACTTTATAAACTACGGGCTTGTAATTAGGGATGGACGCAAAACTGAAAAAAATGCACCTTTATTTCCAAATAAAATATTGGGGCCAAACATTGTGATAGGGACATAATTTAAACGGTTTTATAATCGGGAATAATGGGCAAATAAATTTCATGGGTTTTAATTACAGTAGCATGCATTATTTAAAAACTATAATGGCCGAAAACTGAAAATAATAATTTTTTCCCCCATTTTTTCCTATTTTCCCCATTAAAACACATTTAGAATAAAATAATTCTTGGCATAATGTCCCACCTAAAGAAAGCCTAATTGGTGGCGGAAAAAACAAGATATAGTTCATTTCATTGCGATAAGTAATAATAAAGTTATAGACAAATGAATGGAAGGAGCGCTGAAAGGTGAAAGTTGCTCTGGTGGTCAGGGGGTAAAACCCCTCAGTGGTGAAGTGGTTAAAGCCCATGGAGTAGATAACCTTGATAATCTTGCCAATGGAGGATGTGTATAGGGAGAACAGTTGGGGGCCAAGGACTGAGCCTTGGGGGACTCCCACCAAGAGGTGGTTGGGGGCGGATGAGGCCTCATTGAAGGAGGTTGTGAAGAAGAGGCTGGAGAGGTAGGATAAGAGCTAGGCCAGGGTGAGGTCATGAATGCCCATCGACTGGAGGGACTGGAGGAGTAGCGGATGGTCCACTATGTAAAAAGCTGCTGAAAGGTCAAGGAGGAGGAGAATGGAGTATTTCCCTTTAGCTAAGGAAAGGTCATTGACCACTTTGGTGAGAGCTGTGGGCAGGCCAAAATCCAGATTGTAGTGGGTCTAGCAGGGAGTTGGCAATGAGGTACTGGGTCAGGTGTTTGTGAACAGACGCTCAAGGAGTTTTGAGGCAAATGGGAGTAGGGAGATAGGGCGGTAGTTGGAGGGTAGTGAGGGGTCGAGGGAGGGTTTCTTGAGCAGGGGTAGTAAAGTGGCTTGCTTGAAGCCTGAGGTGAAGGTGCCTGTGGATAGGGAGAGGTTAAACAGGGCAGTGAGGACTGTGGCCAAATCCAGGATGGAGTAAGTCAGAAGGGACGGGGTCAAGGGGGGAGGTAGTGGTATGGGAAGCCTGCTGTGTGGTGACCTAGACAATAAACGCTCCCCTTCCCTTTATACAACCTGCCATTCACAATCTAAACCTACCCTCCACCTTGGTAAAGCCTGCCTTCTGCACCCTGACTATCCTAGACAATAATCCCCCTCTATAAATCCCACCCCTAACCCTGGGTACTTCTGAGCCTCGAAATCAAATACTCCTTTTCCATCTATACAGCCTGACTTGTGTAACCTAAACCTACCTGTAACGATTGGTGTCAGCAAAACAGATTTTCTGATTATTGGTGATCTGCAGTATCACCAATAATACAGATGCTATACCTGATTATGTGGTGATCTGCAGAATCACCAATAATGCTAGTATAGCCTGACACAGGAAAACCAATGTGAGATAGTGTTTGGTGCAACAGTAATGAGGAAGAGGAGGTCTCCCGAGGAGTGGGTGACTCAGACAGTACTGCAGCCAATGCTCACCTGAGGAGCAGGTGATTCAGACTGTACTGTGGCCAGTGGACACCTGAGGAGCAGGGACCACTGACTGTGCTGCAAGGATGATCACCTGAGGAGCAGGCGATTAAGACTATACTGCAGCTAGTGGACACCTGAGGAGCAGGTGTTACAGGTAGTGCTGCAAAGGCTGATCACCTGAGGAGCAGGTGTTACAGGTAGTGCTGCAAAGGCTGATCACCTGAGGAGCAGGTGATTAAGACTATACTGCAGCTAGCGGACACCTGAGAAGCAGGTGTTACAGGTAGTGCTGCAAAGGCTGATCACCTGAGGAGCAGGTGATTAAGACTATACTGCAGCTAGCGGACACCTGAGAAGCAGGTGTTACAGACAGTGCTGCAGCTGAGCTTCATCTGAGGAGTAGGTGAAGGCTACTACAGATCCCTCACCAGTGGCTAGGCCCACTGGTGAGGACAGGGAGGTCAGACAAGCAGAGTAGGCAACGTACAGACAGATAAAGTAAAAAGACAGAAGGCTGATTCAGTGTTAAGTTCAGGCAGAGTCAGCAACAGGAATCAGATGGGCAGAGGTACAGAATCAACAAGCAGAAGAATAGTCAAAGGAAGCAGAAGGTCATAACAGATAATACAATGCAATTAGTACTTTAAGCTATCAACAGAATCTGGCTAAGTGTGGATCCCCAGCTCCAGCTGGTTCTAGCACACTTTGGGATCTGACTAGGGTCTGAGCGCTAACACGTTAGCATTCGCAACAGCAGACACGGAGCAACTGACAGACTAGTACTATATATACAGAGATTCCCCGCAGCGCCGCCCCCATCACTCAGCCAATCCAAAGTACCGTTGGAGTCAGCTGACTAGGCAGATCAGCTGACACCCCTTCTATTCGTATAAAGGTCCTGTCGCCTGGCACGCGCGCGTGTAGCCCTCAATCTATGTGCAATAGAAGGACCCCCCCCCCTGAGGAGTGGACCCCGGACACTTCCTACCCGGCTTCTCAGGGTGTAACTCATGAAACTCTTTCTTTAAATCCTCAGCATGCATGCGAAAATACGGCACCCAAGTTCTTTCCTCCAGACCATGCCCCTTCCAGTGGACCAGATCAGATATTGTACAGAATTCTGCACCAATCGAGAATCCAATATCTTCTCGATTTCATACCCAGGTTGGTCGTCAACCATCACAGGGGGGTGGGAGGGGAGAGGAATCCACGTGCACTGCAGGCTTCAACAGAGAAACATGGAATGATCTCACACCTCTCATGCTGGCTGGGAGATCAATCGCATATGTGACATCATTAATCTTTCTGGACACAGGCCTACGTATCTGGGTCCTAACTTAGGTGACGGTTGTTTCAACACCAAATGCCGAGTAGATACCCACACCACAGACTTCCACTCTACAGACCGTCTCTTATCCGCCTGTTTCTTCTGAGTCTGGAAAGCCTTTCCCAAATTCCTCTTAACTAACACCCAAATCTCCTTTAGTGCCCTTTGCCAATCCTCCAGGGCCTGAAACGGAGTAGATGCCACCAGTAATGGAGAAAACTTGGGAGATTTTCCCGATACCACCTGAAAAGGGGAAAATCCTGAAGAGGCACTCTTCAGGTTATTATGCGCAAATTCCGCGAATGGCAGGAACTTTACCCAATCTGACTGTGCATCTGCCACATAACACCTGAGGAATTGTTCAAGGGATTGGTTAACTCTTTCGGTCTGACCATTGGTCTGTGGGTGGTAGCCTGATGAAAACGAAAGGTCCATACCTAACTGATGGTAAAAGGCTCTCCAGAATTTCGACACAAACTGGACTCCCCTATCTGACACCACATTCTCCGGAATTCCATGAAGCCGGAAAACGTGCTGAATGAAGAGATCAGCTAACTCCTGGGCCGAGGGGAGTCCTTTCAGAGGGACGAAATGAGCCATCTTACTGAACCTATCTACTACCACCCAAATGACCATCTTGCCCTCAGACCTGGGGAGTTCTCCTACAAAGTCCATAGACAAATGAGTCCAGGGTTCATTTGGCATTGGTAAGGGTTGTAATGTACCCACTGGTGCCTGGCGAGAGGGCTTACTCCTAGCGCAAACGGAGCACTCTCTCACAAACTCTTTACAATCAAGTGCCAGTGAAGGCCACCATACACATCTGGCCAATAGATCCTGAGTTCGGGCAGCCCCAGGATGCCCAGCATTCTTATGGGAATGGAATAATTGTAAGAGTTGTAGGCGAAAAGGAAGTGGTACGAACATAACCCCTCAGGCTTTCCTTCTGGAATGTCCTGTTGGTAAGGCCCCAGAGTAGCCATCCAGTCCTCCCAGGTTTCAGTAGCTGCCAGCACCACTTTTTGAGGTAGGATGGTCTCGGGGGTTGAAGGCTGAACTGTCTCTGGCTCGAAACACCTAGATAGAGCGTCTGCTTTGACGTTCTTACTACCTGGTGTGTACGTTATGATAAATCTGAACCTTGAAAAGAATAGGGACCAGCGGGCCTGTCAGGGACCAAGTCTTTTGGCCCCTTCTATGTACTCCAAGTTTTTATGTTCTGTATAGACTGTGATGGTATGTTCTGCCCCTTCCAGCCAATGGCGCCATTCTTCAAAGGCTAACTTAATGGCCAAAAGTTCTCAATTGCCAATATCGTAGTTCCTCTCGGCAGGAGAGAACCTACGAGAAGAGAAGGCACATGGGTGTAGTTTGCCTTGCAGGCCGGAGCGCTGAGACAGTACAGCCCCAACCCCAATTTCTGATGCATCGACCTCAACAATGAAGGGGAAGGTGACATCCACATGTCTCAGAATGGGAGCAGAACAGAACAATTTTTTCAATGTGGCAAAGGCGGACTGTGCCTCTGCCGACCAGTGGTAAGTGTCAGACTCCTTTCTGGTAAGGTTGGTGAGGGGTGACACTACAGAGGAGAACCCCTTGATGAATTTTCTGTAGTAATTGGCGAAGCCAATACATCTTTGGAGTGCCTTCAATCCTACAGGTTGGGGCCCCTCCAAAACAGCAGAGACTTTTTCTGGATCCTTGGAGAGACCTGAAGTGGAGATAATATATCCCAAAAAAGGAACTTTAGTGACCTCGAAGAGGCACTTCTCTAACTTTGCGTACAGCGAATTCTGTCTTAATTTTCTTAAAACAAACTTGACGTGCTTACGATGTTCTGTTGAATTAGGAGAGAAAATCAGTATGTCGTCTAGATACACTAGCACAAATTTTCCCAGCACCTCCCTGAAAACTTCATTGATTAACTCCTGGAAGACGGCAGGGGCATTACACAACCCAAAGGGCATAACCAGATACTCGTAATGCCCGTCGGGCATGTTGAACGCCGTCTTCCATTCGTCACCGTCCCTAATGCATACCAGGTTGTATGCTCCTCGAAGGTCTAATTTGGAGAAGATACTGGCATTGGTCACCTGAGCAAACAAATCGTCAATCAGAGGCAACGGATAACGATTTTTTACAGTGATCTTATTTAAACCTTGATAGTCAATACAAGGTCTAAGCCCACCGTCCTTTTTCTGTACAAAAAAGAACCCGGCCCCAGCTGGTGACCGGGAAGGACGGATGACGCCCTTGGCCAAGTTTTCTTTAATGTATTCCTGCATCGCCAGTTTCTCGGGCCCTGACAAATTATAAAGATGACCTCTATACAACCAGATCTTAATTCTATGGGACAATCGAAACTCCGGTGGGGCGGGAGTTTATCTGCAGACTTTGGACAGGACACGTCATCGAATTCTGCGTACTGTACTGGCACCCCTTTTTCCTGTACCTTGGTGGCGCAAACAGCAACTCTCTCCAAACAATGATGATGACAGTGGGTTGACCAGCTCTGTAGCTGACCTGAAGCCCAGTCAATCTGAGGGGAGTGGAGTTGCAACCAGGGCATACCAAGAATAATTGTAGAGGTTGCCATTTGCAGGACAAAGAATTGTAATGTCTCTTTATGTAACACCCCTATATTACACAATAATAAAGGGGGTCTGGGAAAGAAGCTGTCTACACTGTAACGGAGAGTCATCTACCGCTGTGACCAAAATCTGCCGGTCTAAAGGGAATAAGGGAATCCCCAATTTTTTTACGAAGTCATAGTCTATTTAATTGGCTGCAGAGCCGGAGTCCACAAAGGCTTCTGTGGGTGTGATCTGACCTTCCCAAGTAATGGAACAAGGAAGGAGCAAACGATTATTGTTTAGAGGTAAAGACTGCTCGCCTAGGGTATTACCTCTGACTACACCTAGGCGGCAGCATTTCCCGACTTCTTAGGGCAATTCTGGACAATGTGACCCTCCTCAGCACAGTATAAACAGAGTCTTTCTGACCTTCTGCGATTCTTTTCCACTTGCGTCAACCTAGAGTGTCCGATTTGCATCGGCTCATCCGGAGGTGACGAGGGTGGAGAGGAGGCATAAGAGACAGATCTTACAACATTTCTGCCACGGGTCTGTTTCTGATAGCGTAAGCGGCGATCTACCCGTACTGCCAAAGAGATTGCGTCGTCTATGGATTTGGGCTCAGGATGTCCTAACATCAAATCAGAGACTGCATCGGACAATCCTGACAGAAAACAGTCTAGCAATGCATATGTTCCCCATATAGCTGACACAGCCCACTTCCTAAACTCCGCAGCATAAACCTCCACCGGAATACGACCCTGCCTGAGGGTCTTTAGTTTCCTTTCAGCAGTGGTAGCAATATCCGGATCATCATATATAATGGCCATGGCCTTAAAAAATTCCTGAACTGAAGATAACGCCTCATGCTCTGAATGAAGACTATATGCCCATGTTTGTGAATCTCCTGACAAGAGGGTCTTTATAAATGTTACCCTCTGGTGCTCTGTTCCTGACAAGTTAGGCCTCAACTCAAAATAAGATAGCACACGATTCCTAAAGTTCTGAAAGTCAAACCTATGCCCTGAAAACTTCTCGGGTACGGACATGCGAAGGTCCGTGACTGGAGGGGATCGCACTGTATCAACAGCCGTTTGAAGTACCTGTACTGTCCCAGACAGTTGTGTGATCTGAGTCTGTTGGGTATTAATCACCCCAATGAGATTGTTCACCGAGGTGGTCAGGACTTCAACTTGGCTGTGCAGTGCATCCATAATGTTTGGTCTGCTGTTCTGTAACGATTGGTGTCAGCAAAACAGATTTTCTGATTATTGGTGATCTGCAGTATTACCAATAATACAAATGCTATACTTGATTATGTGGTGATCTGCAAAATCACCAATAATGCTAGTATAGCCTGACACAAGACAACCAATGTGAGATAGTGTTTGGTGCAACAGTAATGAGGAAGAGGAGGTCTCCCGAGGAGCGGGTGACTCAGAAAGTACTGCAGCCAATGATCACCTGAGGAGCAGGTGATTCAGACTGTACTGCGGCCAGTGGACACCTGAGGAGCAGGGACCACTGACTGTGCTGCAAGGATGATCACCTGAGGAGAAGGCGATTAAGACTATACTGCAGCCAGTGGACACCTGAGGTGCAGGGACCACTGACTGTGCTGCAAAGGATGATCACCTGAGGAGCAGGCGATTAAGACTATACTGCAGCTAGCGGACACCTGAGGAGCAGGTGATTAAGACTAAACTGCAGCTAGTAGACACCTGAGGAGCAGGTGTTACAGATAGGGCTGCAAAGGCTGATCACCTGAGGAGCAGGTGATTAAGACTATACTGCAGCTAGCGGACACCTGAGAAGCAGGTGTTACAGACAGTGCTGCAGCTGAGCTTCACCTGAGGAGTAGGTGAAGGCTACTACAGATCCCTCGCCAGTGGCTAGGCCCACTGGTGAGGACAGGGAGGTCAGACAAGCAGAGTTGGCAACGTACGGACAGATAAAGTACAAAGACAGAAGGCTTTATGATAGAGAACAGAGGCGCCAAAAGGATAAAAACAATATTTAAAAGTTTTAAAATTATTGCCTAGGAGGCAGTGGTGGACTCACCTCCCACAAGCAGACACAACAACTGTGTATTCACAAAAGGGACATTTATTGGTATACTCCAAAAAAAAAAGATCGCAACGCGTTTCGCAGGTCAAACCCGCTTCATCAGGCAATTATAGGAAGGAGCACACAACTGGGGGTAAGTGGCAACCCTGGTTTGTGAGTATACAATTCATACTCTTTCTAATTATCCAATTAACTTGACATATTACACCATATCGGGCTCTCGGTTCTTCTCTTTTCCAAAGACAGAAGGCTGATTCAGTGTTAAGTTCAGGCAGAGTCGACAACAGGAATCAGATGGGCAGAGGTACAGAATCAACAAGCAGGAGAATAGTCAAAGGCAGCAGAAGGTCATAACAGATAATACAATGCAATTAGTACTTTAAGCTATCAACAGAATCTGGCTAAGTGTGGATCCCCAGCTCCAGCTGGTTCTAGCACACTTTGGGATCTGACTAGGGTCTGAGCGCTAACACGTTAGCATTCGCAACAGCAGACACGGAGCAATTGACAGACTAGTACTATATATACAAAGATTCCCCGCAGCGCCGCCCCCATCACTCAGCCAATCCAAAGTACCGTTGGAGTCAGCTGACTAGGCAGATCAGCTGACTCCTCTTCTATTCGTATAAAGGTCCTGTCGCCTGGCGCGCGCGTGCGTAGCCCTCAATCTATGTGCAATAGAAGGACCAGGCAGAGCAGTAGCATGTAACTGCGCGGCAGAGGCCGCCGGCTGATACGCGGAGATAGCCGCCATGCCTCTTGCCTCTGCGGCGGCATCTCTGCTATCTATTACACTACCCCCCCATCCCCTTTTCCCAGGCTACCTGTCTCCTTCTCCCCTTTATACAACCTGAAATTTACAATACACAGATCCGTGCATTACTTTAATTTTTTTCCCTATCTACATATTTCCAGTTCCTTTTCATATTCCCTTTTGTTGTTTCTATATTTTTTTTTATTATGTTATCAAATTTTATCATCTTTGTTGCTTTAATTTTACCATCTCAATATATTTTTTATCTTTCTACATTTCCTAGGCTACAGTATATTCAGATGATCAATATCTCCAAGTATGTTTCCTAATAGGAGATCTTCCAGTCAGCAAATCTGGGGCTTTAGACATCTACAATACAGAAATCTAATTCATTACAATGCCCAGAGATGTGGACATTACTGTTAAGATGGTCGAATAAAAAAACATACTACCAACTTAAAGTCCACCTCCAGACACATATCAATATGCCCTTTCTGACATTTATTAAGCATGTGTGCCTTAAAGGGATACTGTAGGGGGTCGGAGGAAAATGAGTTGAAGTTACCCGGGGCTTCTAATGGTCCCCCACAGACATCCTGTGCCCGCGCAGCCACTCACTGATGCTCCGGCCCCGCCTCCGGTTTACTTCTGGAATTTCAGACTTTAAAGTCTGAAAACCACTGCGCCTGCGTTGCTGTGCCCTCACTTCCCCTGATGTCACCAGGAGTGCACGGCGCAGGCACAGACTATACTGGGCCTGCGCAGTACGCTCCTGGTGCCATCAGCGGGAGTGAGGACACGGCAACGCAGGCGCAGTGGTTTTCAGACTTTAAAGTCTGAAATTTCAGAAGTGAACTGTAGGCGGGGCCGGAGCATCGGTGAGTGGCTGCGCGGGCACAGGATGTCTGCGGGGGACCATTAGAAGCCCCAGGTAACTTCAACCAATTTTCCCCTGACCCCCCTACAGTATCCATTTAATTTTCTGTGCAAAAGAGGCTGGCATCACAAAAATAAAATATTAGCTCTTTATTGGTTTCTCATTAAAATGACATATAAGTCAGCAAGTCATCAAAAAATTGGCAATAGCGGCGACAGCCCGCTGTTTCAAGCTGGCAAGCTCTTTTTCAAGCCACTCAGCCATATTAAAACCATTGTGAGAGACACAGCCATCAGCAGCGCGGCAGGCACCGTCGCAGTTCCGCATTGTCATACGCTAACACCAGACGGCAGTGGAGGGAGACATCACAGTCACATGTGGTCAAACAGACCAATAAACGCTGTGCTCAGCCAACCACCAATCACAGCATAGCTGGATGTAAACACGGTGGCGAGCACAGAGCACAGCTCAATATGAATTCTGACATGAAGATAGTACTGCCCACTGTCGCCATGGCAGCGCCATCAGGGGCGCCTCTAGCCACTGGCATTCCAGGCAACTGCCTGAAGCGCCCCCACAATGCACAGGGCGCGCTCTGTGTCATTAAAATTACCCGCTACATGGCCCCTTTAAAGCTGCGGGCAAGTTATCTCTCTGCCGCCACTGTGCTAGGAAGAGAGCAGGGGAGGGGGTGTGCCGTTCAACAGAAGGAGGAGAGCCAATGTGGGAAGCATGTTTAGCTAAAGGAGCCCCGCCCCCCTCGCAGCGTGACTCCAGCGTGACGAAGGAGAGGAAGAGACTGTCACTGCTGAATCCCCTACCATAGGCTTCCCCGGTCATGCTGCGACTTACATTGAGGGAAGGGGAGGAGATATTGGCCTGGTTCCAGGACTTTCGGTTGTATGCAGGTGAAACCCCGGCCGTGGGAAGCTCCGCCCCCACCGAATTGAAGCTCTGCCCCCACCGAATTGAAGCTCCGCCTCCACCCGACCATGAATTCTAGTTGTGGCTGTAATGAATGAAAGACTGGGACTCTGCGAGCAGGACAGGTAAGATGGTGCCTCCACTCCATCAGCAGGACCATGACTTCTCCTCACCACCAGAACCACCCCAGGCCAGCATCACCCAGTGACCTCTCCTGACCCCCCCCCCCCCACGTGACTTCTTCTGAGCCCCAACAGCACCCAGTGACCTCTCCTGACTCCTGCCCTGCCCCCCCCCCCAGCAGCACCCAATGATGACCTCTCCTGATCCCCCCCAGCAGCACCCAGTGACCTCTCCTGATCACCCCAACCCCAGCAGCACCCAGTGTTCTCTTTCCAACCACCACCAGCACCCTGTGACCTCTCCTGATCACCCCTCCCCTTCCCCAGTAGCACCCAGTAACCTTATCTGACCCCCTCAGCAGCATTCAGTGACCCCCAGCAGCACTCAGTGACCTCTCCTGACCCCCAGTCTACACCCAGTGTCCTCTCCTGACCCCCAGCAGTACCCAGCTACCTTTCCTGACCCCAACCCCAGCAGCACCCAGTGTTCTCTTTCCAACCACCACCAGCACCCTGTGACCTCTCCTGATCACCCCTCCCCTTCCCCAGTAGCACCCAGTAACCTTATCTGACCCCCTCAGCAGCATTCAGTGACCCCCAGCAGCACTCAATGACCTCTCCTGACCCCCAATCAACACCCAGTGTCCTCCCCTGACCTCCAGCAGCACCCAGTTACCTCTCCTGACCCCAACCCCAGCAGCACCCAGTGACCTCTCCTGATCACCCTCCCCTTCCCCAGTAGCACCCAGTAACCTCATCTGACCCCCTCAGCAGCATTTAGTGACCCCCAGCAGCACTCAGTGACCTCTCCTGACCCCCAATCAACTCCCAGTGTCCTCTCCTGACCCCCAGCAGCACCCAGTTACCTCTCCTGACCCCAACCCCAGCAGCACCCAGTGTTCTCTTCCCAACCACCAGCAGCACCCAGTGACCTCTCTTGAGCCCCCCAGCAGCACCCAATGAACTTTCCTGCCCATTCTCCCCCAAACAGCACCCAGTGACCTCTCCGCAATGTCCTACCATATTATTATTATGTATTTATATAGCACTGAAATCTTCTGCAGCATTTGATCTATGGGGGACATATCTGCATTTGATCTGTGAGGGACGTGTTATGTGCATTTCGATCTATGGGGGACACATCTGGATTTGGTCTGTGGGGGATGTGTTATGTGCATTTGATCTATGGGGGACATATCTGTATTTGATCGGTGGGGGACGAGTTATGTGCATTTGATCTATGGGAATCATATCTGGATTTGGTCTGTGCGTGACGTGTTATGTGCATTTCGATCTATGGGGGACATATCTGGATTTGGTCTGTGGGGGATGTGTTATGTGCATTTGATCTATGGGGGGCATATCTGCATTTGATCTATGGGGGACGACGTGTTATGTGCATTTGATCTGTGGGGGACGTGTTATCTGCATTTGATTTGTAGATACCTGACATTGTTATTTGTGCTATTATATATCTGAACGTGTTCTGAAGTGGCCATGCTATCTGCTGATTTTATCTTAGGGAACGGTGGCAGCATGAATCATATGGCACACGCTTTATATCAAAAAGGATGCATTATAGTTGGTAATATATAATAAACATAATTGCCCCGTTTATAACTTTTTTTTACAAATTGCATGAAATACCGGAAGGGGGGAGCAATGCGGGGGGGGGGGGGGGGGGGGCGCCACAAACTTTCTCGCCTGGAGTGACAAAATGGCCAGGGGCGCCCCTGAGCGCCATACACGGAAGCGCCATAGAAGGGCAATACAAGCACACATCAAATAAAGAACATAATTGAAAGCTTACCGCCTCTGAATAGAATGACATCCCCCACGTCAGACCCCCAGAAATAGCTGTAAAAAAGAAGGAAAAAAGAATAATAATAAATAAAAAATCCCCAAAGGTATTCCACCCCAGTCACACACAAATACTAGTCAATGATGATATATTACAAATACTAAGGAGCAGACAGCAGACATACAGCACAGAGTCATCATATACATCCCTAACAAATTAAATACAAAAGCTCAAATCATATTCTCAATTCAGGCCCCCGCTCCCCATAGTATTAAGTTTCTTTATCCACAAGGCTTCTCTTCTTTCAAGTTCATTAGATCTACTCAGCCTTCCTCTCCAAGTTGGGGGTACGCTGTCTATTATCTGAACCCTCATCTGGGACAGATTATGTCTAGCCTACGTAAAATGAGTGGAGACAGCATGTGTGGTGTCCTTATTGCGAATGGCAGATTTATGTCCTGACATCCTGATCTTTAATGCCTTCATTATTATCCCCACATAGGCAAGGCCGCAGGGACACTTAATTAGATATACTACGTAATTCGAATCGCACGTATAACGTTCTTTAACGAAAAAACGTGTGCCTAGAGATGGATGAGTGAACGAGCCCCCTTGACTATGTGGCTGCATAAATGACAACTTAGGCATGGAAAGGTGCCTGTCTGTCCACCAATCATGGTCTCCCTGGTGGCTATTGGGCCACCTCTTTTCCCTCCATCAGGAATATCCTTTGGGGCTTGATGGTAAAACACTTTGTAGCCTTGCCCTTAGACGTTGTAACTCTGGTATCGAACGTAAGCAATTTCGCATGCCCTTTGTCTCCACGTACAGCACTAGTAGTGAATTGGTCAGCAGAGCAATTCGCAAACATTGGCATTTATTACAGAATGCATTCCCCAGGGTACCTGAGTTCCGCTACCCACCAATGATGTCCTTTAAAAAGTCCCCCACAATACGTGACAAAGTGTTTTACCATCAAGCCCCAAAGGATATTCCTGATAGAGGGAAAAGAGGTGGCCCAATAGCCACCAGGGAGACCATGATTGGCGGACAGACAGGCACGCAATCAGAAGGAGCTGCGGGGGCTCTTTTTTATTGTGTCATTACGAAACTCTAGGGAAGCCGCTGGGAGGAACATTGAGGGGAGAGAGGATGCCGCTGATTGGCCCGGAGCCACCATGGAAGAGGTGAGACTTGTTGCGGCTTCCGCTGCGCATACTCTGCTTTAGGAAAGGGGGCACAAGAGGTAGTCCCCAGGCTGCGTGATGTCATCGCGGTGGGTTCGGCGGGCGTTCGTTCGTATCGGCGGGTCGTTCGTAAGTCGGGCGTTCATAACCCGGGGACTACCTGTATAAAGAGAAGCTTGAACAGAGGCACCAGAGTAAAAACATTTAAAAAATATTTTAAAAGGGCGGCAGTTGTGGGCTTACATCCCAAACAAGTAAAACACAGACTGTGTTGATTAAAGTTCAACAAAAATACCGTTTATTGAAGTACTCCACAATACAACGTGTTTCACAGGTTCTATCCCACTTCATCAGCTGTCTGTTTGGCTTGGACCCAGACTTGTACTAGTTTTTACTCCTTTGATTGCCAGGTGAAGCGGGATAGAACCTGCAAAACGCCTTGCATTGTCGAGTACTTAAATAAACGGTATCTTTGGAGGTAAACTTTTTACTCTGTTCTGGTGCCTCTGTCCAAGCTTCTCTTCACATTTCGAAAGCTGGCTGCAGAGAGAGTGAAGCATATGAAATCTTTGAAGCCTAAGACATTTTTAAGGTTAAAACATTTAGCAGAGCAAATTACAAATAGTCTTCCTCTGTAGCAGTCAATCCAAATAAGCTTCTTGGAGTTTTATTTTTGCTTAGCAGATTCTTTTGGAGAAAGAAGTTGGAGAAGAGGCTCTTGCCCAGGCACTTTATCAATGATTTAATTAGTATCAGCTAGCTAAGTGGTTTACATACAAATAAATATAAGCTCCACTATTGAGTGTCTGCACAGGACTATTGGGTATATTCACAAAAGAACATTCAGGTGTTCAGACAGGTTTTAACAAACATTACACAAATTACATAACATTATGCATTTGCGTGACTCGCATTCTACACACCATTGGCCAAATTCACCAAAATTCTGTATGAGTGCTCAATTACTGCAACTCGCGTTACCTGTGTAATGCTGGCATTGCTGAAGTGATGCATAGTTTATTGTGCAACACTTAGGCTACTTACACAGTAGGACGTTGCGTTTGATGCATCGTTAAGGTCGTACAATGTGGCCCTAATGCAATGCATATACACTTTCACAGTGTGACGTTAAAGTCGCACGTTATAAAATGTATTTACTATGTGCATGCGGCACATTTTAAAAAGGAAAAAAAGCATTACTGAGCATGTGCAACACAAGTAACGCAGCAGATTCATTGCTAAACGCACAGCATGCAGCACTTTTTAATAACGCTACACGTTACACACTAACGCAACGTGTGCACTGTGAATGTCGCACAGACTTTGCATTGCTGTGCGATAGTCTGCGTTAAAGTATTTTATAACGTGCGACTTTAATGTCGCACTGTGAAAGAGGCCTTAGATTGTAAACCTTTGGCAGGGTCTTCCCTTCCCTAGTGTAGTCTACATGATCGTGTGCTCCTTTCCTATGACCGCCTCATACTTGTATTACTTGGCCTACCTATGCAGCCCATAAGCACATGATTGTGTATTTTGTACAGTTTGCCTTATATGGTTCTTTCCTATGTTGTATACCCTTGTTCTTTCCTATGTTGTATACCCTTGTTCCGTCTGTCATCCTTTTGTATTTATTGTCCAGCGCTGCATTATATGTTAGCACTTTATATATATCGAATAAACAATAATAACAATAATAATAGTATGTTCAATGTAGTTTGCGTAAGTAATGGCACAATTACCAAATCTTACCAACGTTCAGTGAATATGGCCCAATGCATGTGTTGCTTGTGTAAAGTGCGCTATGCAAGCAGCGTAACGCATGTACAGGCAATATACACATTGTGTGCCTAACATAATTTACTCATTGTTCATTAAAATGTGTGCACAGTCTGCGTACGTTAATTTTACCATTCCTTGGTGAATATTATTCTATGACACTGAGCCTATAGTTTATCATCCATTTTCCAACATGATTTTAAACCCAATCTCTAATTCTTGAAGTGTATGTACAGTGTGTATAAATGTAACACCTAAAGCTCCTGCATAGTGTGAAAAAGCAGGAATGTCCTTTGTATTTTGAAAGCATGGCTTACTACACAGTGCTGTGTGCTATGCAGAGCCCTAACCTGGATATCCTATTGCTTGCTTTATAACACGTTTACTGTTTGCAAACACATGTCTTCTTCCTGCACCTATACTATTTTGTCTGTCCCCCTGGAGCTCTTTTCTTATCTGTCTGCACTCTCTCTCTCCTTTCTATGGCCCAGTCATCACTTCTGGTTTCAAATGTCAACTCTGCACTGATGAGATACAAATGTGCTTGTCATCACTTATCTTTACACCTGCAGCTTGGAAAATAACTCGGTGAGTGCCTCTTTATTTTCTATTTAGCAGCAAGCTAGCCCAAGACTCATGGGAAATATGTATCTAAAGATGGCCATACACAGTACAAGTACATACTTCGATTTTCCTATTTATTCAACCAAAACGATCGAATTGAAAATAAATCAAAAATAATCTTTTTACAATCAATTATTCAATTTTTTCAATAAAAATCTGATCAGATGTTTTGGAAAAATCAAGTTGATTGCTTCGAAAATGTAATGGTGTATGGTAGGTTTGTTAAATAATCTAATACATCAAAATCTTATAACCATAAAAAAAAAATTAAAAAGTGAAATCATGAATGACCATCTTGAGCATATTTTAATTATTCAAAAGATACAGTGTTAATTATGACATAAGATCCCAAATGTACCAAAAGGTAAATAAAGATTGCGAGTCAGAGGCCCTCAACCTCTTCACAGCAAAACCTTTCTGCCCCCCCACACACACACACGTTTGCATCCCTGTCCTCCTTACTTCTTGTGCACCCACAACTTAGGGGCCCATCTGCCTGGGGTCACATACACAGCCTTAGGCCCCCACTGTAGGGACACAGTCTGCTCCCCCTATAGTTACCCCTCTATACTGGGTACTGATCTAGAGCGACCTCTGACTGTGGCCTTGCTTTTACAATACCATAGTGATCAGTTGTGAAGATCCAGTTCAGCTAAATGACTCTTTTTTTGGTAAATGTTAGCTAGTTTGTGTCTGCAGACTTTTCAAAGTGTGTATAGACGTAAAACAGTATCCCATTACAACTCTATTCATCTGGCTTAAGCAAAAAAAACTTCCATTTTTTTCTAATGAAGTCTGCCAGCATGTGATTGGTCATTCTAGAGCAGAGCTTGGGGCCAGAAATTAGACTGAGGTGCAAAAGATCGGAATGGGCAAATGTAATGTCATGCTAGGCAGAGAGCAGGTGATGGCTAAACAGGCAGTGCTTGCTGATTTCTACTGGAACTGAGAGCTAAGCCCTGCTCTGCAGAATAGGTGACCTGTAGGCCAAATGCACTTACATACAGGTGATTCTAGGCTGGGTCTGCTTACCTTCCATTGCAGATATGTGTATGGCACTTACTCTACTGAATGTCTTAATTATGAGTAACAGGGGCACCTACAATTACAGGAGGCAAACCATTTTAATCCCACTTGGAGCTTCCCTTGTGCCGAGAGAGCTGTTTTAGTCTGTACAATAGGGTGCGATTACTTAACTTGTGGACTGTATAACCCTACTTGTAAAGTGATTTTTATAGCTCTGCGTACCATGGGGAGGCATGGAGGAGACAAAATAAGTTATTTTTAAACCTCCCACTTATGTCTCCTGTGAATATTAAAACCATAGGATTTAGTCTGAGGTCTATCTCCCCACCACTCCTGCTGTTGTGTGTTGTGGTAGTTTGTAGTAATTTATTTGAGAACCAAGAATATCCGCTAGAATTGCTATGGGTAAGAGTTATTGTATGGGTGTACTTTAGGGCCCTTCCACACCGAGTCCATTGTGTTGCATCGCAAGGGACAATATCACTGGATTGCAATGATATTCCTATTGGGCATTCCACATTGAGTGTGGTGCAGCGGGTTCCGGCACAGGAGTGCACATGTCGTGTGTGTGTGAGTAACGCGTGCATTTACAGTGTCAGTGAGGCATACTGTCATTGTACTGTATGCCTCACTGTATGTATCATACAGCGGTAACGCGCGCTGCGTCTTTTCAGATGCGTTATGTTGCAACTCAGGGTGTGGGAGGGCCCCTACCCAAAGACATATGGTAAGTAGTGTGCAAAGACTATGGATTCAGATATTTAAAGTGACCTGGGGGTGTATCATCTAATCAATAAAGATGTTAGGGTTTCTGGAGTCTACCCAAATCCATACATTTTTGTACTAATAAAAATCATGTAAAATTCCCTAGGGATAGAATGTAGACAAAAACAGAAAGAGTAATGCTTCATACACACTTGAGATAAAAGTCTTTGGAAAAGGCAAGATCACAGACCAATTTTACCCCCTTCCATGTAGTATGAGAGCCATACTCTACACAGTTTATTCTATGGAGCTGCACTCCCCATCAGATATAATCTTTGCAAGATGCTGCACACACAGATGCCCGTACACATTCAAAAGATCATTATCTTCAAAAGATCTGTTCCTGCAAAATATCCATTCCTGCAAAATGCATTCATAGTCTATGAGATCTGCAGATCCTCATACACACTTGGTTTAACAGACTTCATCTGCATATCTGGCAATCATCTGCAGATCTGAAAATCCATCCTGGTGGATCTGATCTGCAAATGATCTGCAGATGATTGTCTGTTAAACAAGGTGTGTATGAGGATCTGCAGATATCATAGACTATGAATGCATTTTGCAGGAACGGATCTTTTGCAGGAACAGATCTTTTGCAGATACTGATCTGTTGCATGTGTACAGCATCTTTGTGTGCAGCATCTTGCAAAGATTTCTATGTGATGGGGAGTTCAGCTCAATAGAATAGACTGTGTAGGTATGGCTCTCATACTACATGGAAGGGGGTAAAATTGGTCTGTGATCTTTCATTTTCCAAAGACTTTTATCTCAAGTGTGTATGAAGCATAAGACATGGCTTCTAATCGCTATCAGCAAAATGCCATTCTTTCTAAGCTATATGCAAGCCATGAGGCTGGATTTCTGCCTAGATATGCCTATGTCAGGATTTGCTACTCGTGTTTACATAACTGCATAGATCCACTAAAAATATCTCCCTTTGAAGACTCAATTAAACAGCTAAATTCCACTATTATGCATTCAAAGGGCTTAAAATGAAGAGTAAAGTTTGTTTTCTCACTGGCTCTGCCACTGAATTAAACGGGTCTTAACATTTGACCTTATTGGGCAAAACAAACCTGCTATTATCAAGGAAAACTAAGCAAGCCTAGCTAATTAACTGATCCTGGGCAGACTTTTCCCTACATGACTGAACTCCAGGAATGCACTGCTTTGCAGCTTTTTACAAGCAAGAGGTATGTAGACCTCCCATGATAGAATAAGTGACTATCGTTTTTAATATTCAACCTCAAAATTGTGTATTTAGACTCCAGGTTTTCAGTTCTTCTTGCTGCAGTCATATTAAACATATTTAAACTATTAAGCATTTTATTAATCTTTAAATATTAGACTCTCCATAGATGATCAGATTTCACCACCTGCATGACAGGCAGGTCTGCTCATCATAGACCCTGTTCCTTCCTCACTAGATCTGTGAAAGTTTAACTGCTTAAAGTAAATGGAGCTGGATTTTTAGCCCTCAGGGCATCTCAATAGCACATTAAAAATGCATGCTAACATGTGGCTCATTACTAATAAAAATCTATTCTACCTCTTATTTTTACTTTTAAATGTTTATTAGAGGCTTTTATTGCCCTACTTTCAGCTTTGCATCCGCAGAAAGAGCCGACAGTTAATGACTGCTGCAATTAGCAGTAATATGAGCAAACGAAAGCTTTAATCAGCAGGGGTTGGGGAGATAGTACACTGTGCGTCAAACAGTTTAGAGAAGTCACACTTGATTACATTCACACCTTGCCCTGGTTAAATAAGGGCAGAGATAAGGGCATGGGGGGAATGGCAGCAACTACAGCTATTAGAAACCAGGACCACATAAAAAAAAAAAGTTGCAAGGATCCCTTTAAAGCCTCTTTCAGACAGGCAGCTAAAGGAGGCAAATTAATAGCTTGCAAGGCTGGACTTATACTTTTTTCTCCCCTAGGCCAAGTATATTAGGGCTCCCCTTTCATGTGTGGCAGCGTCACTCTCATTCCTCGTGTAGCCCCCTTTCATGTGTAATATTCATGTACTGCAGACCCTTTCTTTCATAAACAGCTGCCCTGGGATCAGTTTCCCTTTTTCAATTGTTGCTCTCCATTTGCAGCCTATTTCAGATCCAGGTGCCCTCTGGGGCTGCAAGGCCCAGGCCTTGAAGACCTTTTGAGAAATCCGGCTGATTGCCTGTCAGCTGTTCTTGTGCACCAGCTGGACGGTTATTAGTACATGAAGGCATATCTGAGCAATGACACACGTGGTGTTAAACCCCCCTAAAGACCAGGCCATTTTTTGCTAAATTGGCCACTGCAGCTTTAAGGCCTTGCTGCAGGGCCGCACAACTCAGCATGCTAGTGATACCCCCCCTTTTCTCCCCACCAACAGAGCTTTCTGTTGGTGGGCTCTGATCCTTGCAGGGATGTTTATTTCTTTTTTATAAATATCTATGCTATTTTTTTTTAAATACATTTCCTTATTTATTTATTTATTATTTTTTCAAAAACCCTCCCTCCCCCAGCCAGCCAATCCCCATGATCAGCTGTCATAGACTTCAGCTTATGACAGCCGATCAATACTGTCTCCCCCCGGGGGAAAGCCCTGTCACACGGCCGTCCCCTGTAGCGATGTACCCTGTTAAAAGACGGTGGGAGGCTGATGGCGGAGCGGAGCTCTATCATTGAAGCAGGGATGCGTGCGCATCAGCGCTCGCGATCCCCTGCAAACTCTGCCCCCAGGACTGCACGCCAACTGGCGTTAAAATGCTTTTCTGCACGCTTGCCAGCAGATGCTGCTCTGGTGTGCCTCTGGGCTTTCTAATACAACCATTTCACTGCAAGTGTTTTTCTGAAGCAATTGCAAAGCTGCTTGTGTCATTTTTTGCACAATATCAATGGGCGTAGGTTAAATCGTTAAAAGCAATAATCTGAAGGGACATTCATATATTTTGGTTTTATGAATGTTTTTAAACCTATAAAATCCATTTCCAGCCTAAAAATACCATATAGTGGTTTAGTAAGCAAAGTGCATTAAGATCCATGCATATACAGTCAAAGTAATAGTGTTCACCCAGCATGCATTGTCAAGTAGACAAAGATCATACCCTGCCCTGTGGAACTCTCATCACAGTTCTGCCAGGCTCTGCAGAGACAGCAGCCTTCCTTGCACCTCTGCATCTGGGAAACCCACACATGGATATAGGGAATTCCAACATCACAGGGTGGCACAGATGCATCTAGTACAGCCTTCATGTAGATCCAATGAGAAGGCTGACACTGGGAGGTCTGAATACAGACACCATGCGCAGGTAGCATAAGGAGCATGTCAGATTCAGTAATGAGTAGACAGACAGACAAAGGTGAGGTATCAATCAGGAGGCAGGGATGGGGTCATAGGTAAAATAAAGTTGCTAATGAACATAGCAGCATTTGCTTAAAGGAGTTATCAGGCTTTTAATAGCAAAATAAGTGCTACTTACCAGGGGCTTCGTCCAGCCCCAAGCTCCCAGCATGTCCCTCGCCGCAGCTCTCTCCGCAGCCGTTCGCCGCAGCTCTCCCCGCAGCCAATCGCCGCCTCTGCCTCCCGGTCGACGGTGATTGGCCTGTAATGCGCCTGCGCGAGCGGCACTGTCAATCACCGCCACGTGGACCAGTGCATACTGCGCAGGCGCAGAAATACTGTTTAACCTAAGCCCATTGATATTGTACAAAAGATGACATAAGTAGCTTTGCAATTGCTTTAGAAAAACACTTGCTGTGAAATGGTTGTATTAGAAAGCCCAGAGGCTTCCAGTGTGTCACTGTGGAGCAGTTTAGCGATCTGTATGCCCACCACCAGCGCTAGTCAGGTGCAGTTTAACTACTTGAAGACCGCTCCACGCCAATTGGTGTGGAAGTGGTGGCACTTATTTTGCTATTAAAAGCCTGATAACTCCTTTAAGACCCATAAGCATTGGCATGCCAGAGGCACACCAGAGCAGCATTTGCTGGCAAGCGTGCAGAAAAGCATCTGCCGGCTTTAGGGGGTGCTTCCCGGCATGCAATGTTTTTCACCCCTTCAATGGGTACACGGAAGCGTGGCAGTAAACAATACTGGAAGCAACCTGCTGAGTCCAGAATCGGATAAGCGCCAGGAAAACAATGGGACAAACTGAGATAGAAACGCAGTGTTTGCACAAGCGAAGGTAAACCATGGTAAGCAATCGTACCGACGGCTGTGCATTCATCTGAAGGAATATTGTTTAGCGCCACGGGCATTGTTTACTGCTGCGTAACCGTCCGTCAGAAAAGGGTCTAAAGCAAACAGAAACAGTGCAGCACCGAAAGTAAATTATTACACTACCTCCTTGGCTGCAGTTGCTATAAGTGTGCAGTTTATGTTACTTGGTTTTCTCAAGCTATGAAATGTTTGTATTTACTGCACGCATGCATAACAAAACAAAACAACTTTAGCCTAAAGATCATCAAATAAAAATTAAAGCTGGCATTTTCACCACATAGAAGCAGCCTGGGTTATAATAAATGACTGTTTGACTAATTAGTAGTTGCTGCTTTGCATTTAGAAAAAGAGTAAGTAATAGTTACGGGCTTTGATATGAAACATTTATACCCACTTTTGACTATTTTCAGAATTGTATCCATGTCATAAAGACTGTAATTTGTTTCCTGTATTTAGGAAGCACTGACGTATTACATGGCACTGTACAAAATATTTTAGATTCGTTTACGACTAAATCCCTGCAATACATGAAGTTTATCTAGCGCTCACAGTACACACACACACACAGGGAAAATATATATAACGGGGTGAGATGCCAATCAACGAATTCATCAGTAGAAAGGGAAGTATCTGGAAAAAAAAGTCACACAAAGACGTGGAGAATAGTGATGGTCATTTCTAGGAGAACTCATGGAGAAGCATGTGATCCGCTTGGTCAGGTTATAGTTTGTCAGTATAGTAGGTAGTGCTCCACAATGTAAATGCAGCCAACAAAAAACGTCTCATATGGTATTGCACTCACCCAGTCTAATTGACCACTGCTAGATTGGTCATAAATCGCTCATCTAGTGTCCTGCACCGACTGTGCGCTTGCCGCTTCCCTCCTTCTCCCGATTAGGCATCCACTGGCTCACAGCTTCATGTATACCTCACAAGATGAGAAAACCCACATAGTACAGCTCCGTAGCTTAAAAGTACTTTTTATTATAAAAATGCACTCACAAATTCCTCCAGTTATGACAGCGTGTAGAGTAATTTGGAACGGGCTCTTCCCGGTCAGGCTCGTACTGAAGATCCCATTGCCACCTCTTATCCCCGCTCGTCTCCTCGTGCCGGCGCAGCGTGTATGCAGTAGTTCCTGACAGTCCGATAGGTCAGGTTATAGATAGAGCTCCCAGCTTCGCCAATATCTTTATAGCGGTGTGGAAGGAAGCCATGTTGATGAAGCCCGAGTCCTTCAAAGTCATGAAGTGGTCTAGGTATAAAGATGATCTATTGATCCATTGGGAGGGGACACAGACTGAATTTGGGGAATATGTCAAATTACTTAACGATAATGACCTCAATATAGAACTCAATGCAGTATGTAGCCATGAGTCAGTAGTGTTTCTAGACCTGGAGATCTACAAAATGGGTGATGAACTCTGGACTTGGACACATTTTAAGGCAACTGACAGGAATGGCTACATACCTTTAGGGAGTTGCCATCACCCCCAATGGATAAGAGCCATCCCCAAGGGACAGTTCCACAAATGATAATTATCACCGGCAATCAGCAATGCTGGCCGATAGGTTCTGTGCTAAGGGATATTTGGCCAAAGATGTCGAAAGAACCAGACAAGAGATCACCAAACTAGAGAGATCAGGTACCTTCATCTCAAAGGCGAGAAACAGTAAAAAGCTTTGACTTTGGCTTTTTAACTGGGTTTAATATTCAACACAAACAGCTTGAGGCCATATTTAGAAAGCATTGGGGGGTACTAAAGTTAGACCCCACATTGAAACAAGTCTTACCTGATCACCCCAAATTCCTTTACAGAAGGGCTACTAACTTAAAAGATCACCTCGCCCCAAGCTGCGTTAACCTCCCCGAGGAGACTAATAAATCCCTGGCAAGAGGAGGGTTTCTACCCCTGCAGGAAGTGTCGTGCTTGTGAGGAGGGTCTCACCATTAGGACTAAATATGTACATTCTCATTCTAGTGGTGAGAGGTCTAAAATCAGGGGGTTTATCACCTGTCGCACTATGTTTGCAGTGTACATGATCTGGTGCGTGTGCGGACTGCAGTATCTGGGACGTACCACTAGAGCGTTGTATAAAAGGTGGAGTGAGCACATTTACAATGCTAGTAAAGGGTTCAAATCGCATAATTTATCTAAACATGTCGGTGAACCAGATAATTGCTCCATTTTGTCTCTGAAAATAAGTGATTTGTAAAAACTATCACCACACTGCAGGGGTTGCAATAAAGAGAGGGCCATCTCTCAAAAAGATTTACAAACTACATACAGTAGTGCCAGCAGGGCATAATGTTGACATTGATCTGAACTGCTTCATTAATAATAGTTAGTGGGTTATCCACATAATATGGAGGGTTGGGGGGAGCGGGGTGCTTTTTTCTGGGTGGGGGCACACTTTTGCTATTACCAGTTTTTATTTCACACAATTGTCATTCTGCTTTTGCATATCCCCCTTCTGTGAGGATCTGTGTGGTGATGATGTGTACGGTAATATGCAGAACATAGCAGCCATATTGTATCTTGTGGAAGCCATATTTTTCATTTTTCTGGCTGTATCATGTGTATGTCTTCTAAAGCCAGTCTGGCTTTGGGGGAAGCTGTGATTGTCTATATGACAGTATATAGCAAGGAAATGAGCAGCGCTACTTAAAAACAGACTAGTGCCTACCTGCAAAAGAGTGCAAGCCCCACTTGTGGGGTCGAATACACACCGAGCATACACATGACCTGTCTACCACTAGAGGAGGATGTTGGTTTCCATTAACAGCTTGCATGCAACCTATTAAGTACTCGTCCCTCCCACTGCGAAGAAGTCAATCCTCCATGGGAGGGACCTAACACTAACTAAATCCTAACCTATGTATATGCATAGCCAGGGTGCGGCTATTAAAATAAAATCGAAAATTGAAAATTGCGCAAAAGGTGGATCAGCGCAACACCAGGCCGCCTCCGAATGGCCTCCATCAGAGATGCGCTGAGCCCCCCCAGGAACTACAAACGCACCTTGAACCCAAACAGAAGCTCTGCATATACACCAAAAGCATGGCTGTTAAGTGGGAGCAGCTGACCAAAAACGAATTACATTAGTACATAGCAAGGAAATGAGCAGCGCTACTTAAAAACAGACTAGTGCCTACCTGCAAAAGAGTGCAAGCCCCACTTGTGGGGTCGAATACACACCGAGCATACACATGACCTGTCTACCACTAGAGGAGGATGTTGGTTTCCATTAACAGCTTGCATGCAACCTATTAAGTATATAATACATTTGCATCTGAAGGGTAAACTCTTGTGAATAGTAGGAGCAGGAACTGCTAAACTGGTTTGCTAGCCTCTAATTAGGAGATGGCTAATGAAGCCAATAGCAGTCATGTCCCCACCTTTGATCTGTGAAATACTGTCTTAGATGTGTACTATTGTCACCTGGACTGGCTGCAGATCACACCAGCCTGAGCCAGGAATTTACATATGACAACCTGCTGGAATGTTGAAGAAGCCAGGAAGTCTTACTCAAAAAGCCTTTTAATGTGTGTGCTAGACTACAATTTTACCTGTGGAAATTAGATATATGGGGAGATGGGAAATCTCTGCAAACTTCAAAGGCTAACAGGAAACTCAGCAAGGATGTGCTGTCACACCTGAGGAAATTGGATTATTCCTGGATCTGGACATTTGAGTGGCCCCGGCCACAAATCTGGCTATAAAACCTCAGCTAGGAAGATTTAGAGAGAGTCTGCAGTGTAACTTGCGTTGCAAGTTCAGTGCCTGATTGTGCCTTGCTACTGTACGATTGTATTGTGTGTGTGTGTGGCGTTCCCGTGTTTGGCCTAAGCGCAAAGCTGACCGAAATACAAAACCGCGGACTGCGTGCAGATAGGTGGTGGCTGGATAGTGTAATGGTTAAGGGCTCTGCCTCTGATGTAGGAGTCCTGGGTTCAAATCCTGGCTCTTCCTACTCAGTAATCCAGCACCTATTCAGTAAGGAGTTCATTGGGCAAGTCTCCTTAACACTGCTACTGCCTACTGAGTGCGCTCTAGTGGCTGCCTCGCAAGCGCTTTGAGTCCGACAGGAGAAAGGCGCTATACAAAAAAATGAATTATTATTATAACTCAACAGCAGAGTGGGAATCGTGGAAGTGTCTAGCAGCAGCTAGTGGTGGCAGTGAGAACTGAGAAGTGCTTTGAGGGGCGACAGCCTTGTTGTAGCTTGAATAAGGCTGCTTCCCCTCTCGATCTGGTCAAACCCGCAGTCGGGAACCATATCTGCAGGTGTGCCGCGGGGCCGGTTCCTGACACCTTCTTTTGTAATACATGGTGTCTGGGGATGATCCAGAGCCACATGGTCATCGAGAATATTGTATAGTGGGGGGCCTGCTTTTGTACCTGTTACTAACAACATATATGTATATGCGTAATTATGCTTGTATCCCCATTGAATTCTTGCCAGTCTATAGGGATGCTATGTTTGTAAGGGGAGCACTGCAGGCAATCTGCATGAGGCTGTACCATTCCGTTCCTATCCCTAGGTGGCAGCAAAGTAACTTTTTACTCTTTCCTCTAGTTAGAGATATTGGTAGCCGCATGCGCATTAAGAGGTCCTGAGGCTTAGCTATAGAAGCCAGGCGCAGGCGCAAAAGCTACTTCTCTATCTAAGGCGTCTCGCGTGCTCCGTAGCCCCTGAGGAGTTACCATAGCAACGAAACGTTGAGCGAGCAGTGGCGTGACGTCAGCATGTAGGCCCAGTCATACGCGACCGGGAGTACTCGCGCAGGAGCTTTTTATGTATGCCAGCGAGTGGCATTCGCACTGCTTGCAGGGGGAGACAACCAAGGACACTGTATAGGCCGTTTGGTGGATCCCCGGCGCTCAGCCCATCCTAGCTAAGTGCAAGTTTTGCCTGAAGTGAACCCCAATTGCTCATATTGAGCCATTATCCATCTATGGCCTCTATTCATAAAGCATTCTCGCATGCGGTAATGCTCAAAACAGCTGACTTTACCGACCATTTAGCAAAGTGTCAATTCATAAAAGCGGTTTCTGCATGAAAAGCTACAATTCCTGAGCAGTGAGGGAAATTACCGCCTTATGCAGTGATTATCTCAACACATGTCACTACATGTCAATTCATAAAGATTAGAGCAAGCGGAATTGGGACGGAGAATACCGGATGTTTAGAAAAGGAGATAAGCATGCGGATAACAGCCAAGCTAATGGGGACAGACCTCCCAGGCAGCAGCAGTGAGAGCAGTACAAAAAAAGGCTTTCCGGAATACCCAGGCATGTGTTTTTTTAACTTCTTGGGTACCTGTTTTCAGATATATTTCACATCAGAAAGCCTGCATGTGTAACATTTTTTGAAGTTCTTCTAAGCTGCAATTAAATAGAAAAATGCACATCTAAAGGGAAGTTGGGGCTGCCTCCTTTATAGTAACTCTGTCTCTGCACACAAAAAATGTATCAACTCAGCCAGCACCGACAGTTTAGTGCGGGAATTCCCCGACGTTTTATCGCAAGTGTAAACATTTTTATGAATTAGCACGCAAAAGTCTAAAATACCGATGTGGTATTTTCCCTCCAAGATTTTTTTTACTGCAAAAATTTTATGAATAGAGCCCTGTGTGGGAACACTTATCACTGACTTTTCTTACGTTTTGCTGAATCATCTTTTGCTATACAGTGGGTTGCAAAAGTATTCGGCCCCCTTGAAGTTTTCCACATTTTGTCATATTACTGCCACAAACATGAATCAATTTTATTGAAATTCCACATGAAAGACCAACACAAAGTGGTGTACACATGAGAAGTGGAACGAAAATCATACATGATTCCAAATTTTTTTACAAATAAATAACTGCAAAGTGGTGTGTGCATAATTATTCGGCCCCCTTTGATCTGAGTGCAGTCAGTTGCCTATAGACATTGCCTGATGAGTGCTAATGACTAAATAGAGTGCACCTGTGTGTAATCTAATGTCAGTACAAATACACCTGCTCTGTGAGGGCCTCAGAGGCTGTCTAAGAGAATATTGGGAGCAATAACACCGTGAAGTCCAAAGAACACACAAGACAGGTCAGGGATCAAGTTATTGAGAAATGTAAAGCAGGCTTAGGCTACAAAAAGATTTCCAAAGCCTTGAACGTCCCACGGAGCACTGTTCAAGTGATCATTCAGAAATGGAAGGAGTATGGCACAACTGTAAACCTACCAAGACAAGGCCATCCACCTAAACTCACAGGCCGAACAAGGAGAGCGCTGATCAGAAATGCAGTCAAGAGGCCCATGGTGACTCTGGACAAGCTGCAGAGATCTATAGCTCAGGTGGGAGACTCTGTCCATAGGACAACTATTAGTCATGCACTGTACAAAGTTGGCCTTTTTGGAAGAGTGACAAGAAGAAAGGCATTGTTAACAGAAAGCATAAGAAGTCCTGTTTGCAGTTTGCCACAAGCCATGTGGGGGACACAGCAACCATGTGGAAGAAGGTGCTCTGGTCAGATGAGACCAAAATGGAACATTTTGGCCAAAATGCAAAACGCTATGTATGGCGGAAAACTAACACTGCACATCACTCTGAACACACCATCCCCACTGTCAAATATGGTGGTGGTGCATCTCTTCAGCAGGGGCAGGGAAGCTGGTCAGAGTTGATGGGAAGATGGATGGAGCCAAATATAGGGCCAACTTGGAAGAAAACCTCTTGGAGTCTGCAAAAGACTTGAGACTGGGGCGGAGGTTCACCTTCCAGCAGGACAATGACCCTAAACATAAAGACAGGGCAACAATGGAATGGTTTAAAACAAAACATATCTATGTGTTAGAATGGCCCAGCCAAAGTCCAGATCTAAATCCAATCGAGAATCAGTGGCAAGATCTGAAAACTGCGGTTCACAAACGCTGTCCATCTAATCTGACTGAGCTGGAGCTGTTTTGCAAAGAAGAATGGGCAAGGATTTCAGTCTCTAGATGTGCAAAGCTGGTAGAGACATACCCTAAAAGACTGGCAGCTGCAATTGCAGCAAAAGGTGGTTCTACTAAGTATTGACTCAGGGGGCCGAATAATTACGCACACCCCACTTTGCAGTTATTTATTTGTAAAAAATGTTTGGAATGATGTATGATTTTCGATCCACTTCTCACATGTACACCACTTTGTATTGGTCTTTCACATGGAATTCCAATAACATTGATGCATGTTTGTGGCAGTAATGTGAAAAAATGTGGAAAACTCCAAGGGGGCGAATACTTTTGCAACCCACTGTATATTTTTAATAAAACTATGAGTTGACCTTTACGCGATGAGGATTCTTCTCTGTCATTAAATATAGCTGGTAACAAGCTGGAGTTCCTGAAGGACCGGACGAGAGGTGCCAGAGAGGCTGTGGGGTGGCCAATCCCCCAGATGCGATAACGGGCCCTGAAGGCCGCTCTATCCGGTGATTCCCCACCTGACGGGGGTGCTGTCTTTTACCTCGCTGTTTTATACCAGAAGAGGCACAGGCACAGATAGAAGCCCAGCTACTATTATTTTATTTATGCTAATGAGCGGCGCACACACTGAATAGCAGCGCTCCACACCTGCTACATTATCTGGGACTTTTTATGTGTGTATGTGGTGCCTGCGCACGGACTTTTGAACAAAGTTATATGTGATTTATTGTCCATTTTTGCAGATCGAGGAGTCCCATATATGAGCGCAGTGTTCTAAGTGTGATTTTGTTTTATCAGTATAGATAGAGATGTCGCGACGCGAACATAGAATTTTCTGTTTACGAACATAGAATTTTCTGTTCGTGAACATGCGAACCGCCATAGACTTCAATAGGCAGGCAAATTTTAAACCCTACAAAGACTGTTTCTGGCCACAAAAGTGATGGAAAAGTTGTTTCAAGGAACCTAACACCTGGACTGTGCCATGCCGGAGGGGGAACCATGCCAAAAATCCCACCAAAAATAACAGAGTTGATGCAAAGTCAGGTTTTAATCCTTAAAAGGCAGAAATCACACTACATTCCTACAAATAATGCACTGCATTATTGCAACTTAATGTAGCAATAATAGCAGCGGTGTGCACAGCTCTGGGTGTCAGTGGGCTGTGGAGTGTCACACACGGAGAAATGCAATAGTACTATCAGAATCCAATCCAATGCAATAGTACTATCAGTGAAATAATAATGCACTGGAGTGGTGCTGTGTCTGCAAGTTAATGTACCAACAGCAGTAGTGTGACACAGCTCTGAGTGTCAGTGGGCTGTGGAGAGTCACTCCACAACACAGCAGACCGATGTACTCGCCCTCAAAAGGGCTGTTTGGGGTGCTTTCACAGCAAGTGAGGAAGAACACAGACCTAGCTTATGCTTTCCCTACCTATCTGCAGTAAGTTTGACCCTGCTCTCACTAACAGTCAGCAGCCAGCAGAGAATGAACCCAAAATGGCCACCGCAACTTCCTTTTAATAGGGGGTTGGGGGGTCCAGGAGGGGATGCTAGCTGACTGGCTGCCATGTGTCTGCTGACTGTGAGTAAGGGGTCAAAGTTTGGCTCCATGATTATGTATAGGGGGTGGGTCGAACACGCAGCATATGTTCGCAGTTCACCGAGAACACAAACAGTGGAAATTCGCTGGGAATTATCCGCTGGCAAACTGTTCGGGCCATCTCTAGTTATAGATATGTAAATCTCTGATTGTGCTAAAGCAGGATGATGATCACAGCAAATCAGAGCTTTGCAACTCTATCAGCTGATCAAACAAATCACAAGCTTGTTCACGAGTTCTCCTAGACATGACCATCACTAGTGGAGAAAATACAAATGTAAACACTGTACTTAGCAAAGGTGGAAATTGAACCCAGGGCTACTAGTGAACTGAATACCTATTACAGTCCTTATAGATAATAAATAATGCATTGTTAGCCCGTAGCCTAGGGACAAGTCTGTACAACATTTGACCTCCAGCTACTGTCTGAGGGTCAGCATGCACCAGTGCCAACTGTTAGCTCCTGATGCATGTCATGTGATATCAGGACACTATGGAGTGATGCTGGTATACACTGATGAAACCAGATACCATCCTTCTGTCTGCTTCTCTAATCCCCTCTTCTCATTCTCTTTAATTTATTCCCTGCTCTAGAACTACCTTCCAAAATCTATTTGTCACTCACCCACACTTACCATATTTAGGCACAAACTTAAAACCCACCTTAGCTTAGACAGTTTAGCCATTGGCCATCACAATACCACCTTGTACAGTTTCCCTTTGCTAACTGTTCTACTCCTTGGACCATAGGTGTGCATGCTTTTTCGGCTTGTGTGCTACTAAAAATTAGCAAGTCAAAATGATCTACCCATGTACAATTTTAGGAGCAAAAATATACATGTATATACAGAATGGAAAAAGTAGTGTGGTCGGGATCTACCATGAAGTGCTTTGGGATCTATTGGTAGATCACGATTTACATGATGGGCACCCCCGCCTTAGGCTACGTTCACATCTACCTAGCGCAGATGGCCATACGATCCGAACGCAGCCGCTGCCCTGCTGATCCCATCCATTGACAGTGATGGGATCAGCTCTGTACTTCCAGGCAAAATGCAGGCAGCAGTACGCAAGCACTTCCTAGCGCATCGTACTGTTGCGCAGCGCAGTAGATGTGAACGGTAGAAGGGCTGTCTATGCCCTTCTGCCATTCCTGCCTTTCAGCACATCATACGCACTTCCAAATGCGCATGGAAGTGCCTATGATGTGAACAAGGCCTCAGACTGTAAGTTCAAATAGGTAGGTTTTTTTCCCTTATGTGTTATTACTATGGTATCAAGTGGGTAAATGTTTGTCACCTCTATGTACAATGCATTAGTTGACTTGTTCAGTTGTTTATTATCTGTATAGCATTGTTATGTAACAGGCTACAGTGTGTATTCTCTATTGTACAGCGCCATGGAAGATACTGGAGCTATATAAAGCATAACTTATAATAGTAGGCAGCTCGCCTATAAATGCAGATAGGACATCCTAGAAAGTACTCATGGTAGTTAATAAGTTTAAATGATCGCTTGCTGTAACAGGCATGCTGATTTGTAAATTCAGCCTAGCTGAGCTGATGTTTGGGAGTGGGGAATAAACTGAAATTCTGTTCCACAAGCTGCACTTATTTTCTAGCCTGACACTTCTACTCATGTACTCAGTTTTTCAATACAAACAGCCCAGATATTTCCTTTTTCCTGCATGAATAATCAGCTGAACAAGCAGGAGATCTTGCTATTTTCCACACCTGCACTGAGTGGCTGGCAGAAGCATGAACACTCACAGAATGACAGACTGTGGGGAAAATTTATCAAAACCAGTGCAAGGAGAATAGGAGTAAAACTGGTGCAAAAATAAAGAAGATGGCCAGATCAAGGATTATGATTGGTTCTTCTGAGCAGCTTCTGCACCAGTTTTACTCCTATTCTCTTTGCACTGGTTGTGATCAATCTACCCTTAGAGGAGCTATGGGGAGCTGGATGTCTGTGTGTTCTGAATCAAGGTAAAAGGCTGAAAAATGAAGAGTACCTATAGGGGTGAAAAGACCCTATGACCACAGGGGCGCTCCCAACTACTAACCTTCCCTCCTTCTGAGGGAGGAGGGAGGGTTAATTAGTATTACCCCAGGAAGTAGTATCTTATCTCAGGAAGTAGTTTTGGCAATGCATGTCTGCATTTAAAGAGGGCTTGGATGCTTTTCTTGCATTGAAGGGCATCCACGGCTATACTTTTTAGGTATTCCCAGAAGAGGATTCCCGGAATGAATTTTTCCCTTTTAAGGCTTATTGGCCGAGGTCTTGTAAGGTTTTTTTTTGCCTTCCCCTGGATCAACTGGGATATGTGTAGGTTCAAAATGGTGTTTTATTTTTATTTTTCCTGGTTGGACCTGATGGACAAATGTCTTTTTTCAACCAAAATAACTAACTCTGATACAGGTGCCCATCCTCTAGATCAGGTGTTTTGTAGCTATGCTTGTATGATGGCCACACTTGCTTTATGACCCTTGCAAGATGGGCCCCATTCCCTCGAGTTTGAATTAACAAATTTAGAGATGATCTGAAGTGATTGCTTATTTCTCAACAAAGATGGAAATCCGCCTCAAGTAGCAATTATATCCTCATTCTAACATGTACTGTATATTGTAATGTGAATTTCACAAGGTAGTTCCCAAAATGTGTTTTTCAATCATCTATTGTTTCCAGAGTCATAATGGCTGGACATTAGTCTCCTGATACTTTGAACAAGGTATTTGTTTAAATAATGGGTTATAAAAACAATTTCTATTTTCCAAGACATGTTTTTCCCCTTTTGTGAACTAATAGTTGGCAGGCTTTCTAATGACAAAAGGTTGTGTTAAGTAAATTAAAGAGCCAAGCATTATTCCAAAGCACAGAAATGAAATGGTTTTACAAAAAGGATTCAGAAACTACAAAGGCATATTAATGAAAGTAAAATTCCATTCTTGCTAGAATGCTAAAAAAAAGTATCAGTGCCACACAAAAGTTTCTGCATTTACATTTGAAGACATCTATTAATTTTCAAAGCACAGCAGTTGTGGCAACGACAGAAGAAGCAGTTGCAGCAATGAATGTGAGCACAGACTATTTAGTTTCTAGCCTGGAACCTGTATCCTGCCCTTAAACAACCCAAGTATTGCCTCTTAGACTCAGTGCACACCAAAACTGCTAGAAGATCCTCAAAACGCTAGAGGTTTTTGGAGCAGATTTTAGAGCGATTCTAGGCATGTTTAGAGACGTTTTCTAAACATGCCTAGCGTTTTTTGGAGCGTTTTTGTGCAGCAGATTACAAATATTGTTACAGTAAAAGCTGTTACTGAACAGCTTCTGTAACAAAAACGCCTGGAAAACCGCTCTGATCTAGCGTTTTCCAGAGCGGTTGGAGCTTTTGCTATACTTTACATTGAGGCAAAAACACTTCTGCAAACCGAAAAGTGCTGCAGAACCCACGTTTGTGGTTTGCGAACAACCTCAAACCGCTGGTGTGCACCATCCCATTGAAATACATTAGCCAAGTGTTTTCACAGGCGGAATCGCTACAAAAACTGCTCGGTGTGCACCAGACCTGACTGCATAAGTAATCAGCTGCTCAAAGCCAAAGGTCTCGTTAGATATTTTCCATAGCTGCACTAAGTGAATGCCTGCAGTAATATGTGCACACCCAAATTGCTGCAGGAGGGGTTGGGAAATTGAGCTCAGAATGAAAGAGCACAATTGGAATTAATGTTTGGCATTAAAGTAAAACAGAGAGAGAGAGAGAGAGGAGTTATATGGAGGCTGCCATATTTATTTACTTTTAAGCAATACCAATTGCCTGGCTGTCCTGTGGATCCTCTGCCTTTAACCTCCTGAGCGGTATGGACGAGCTCAGCTCGTCCATCACCGCCGGAGGCTGCCGCTCAGGCCCTGCTGGGCCGATTTTTATCAAATAAAGTGCAGCACACGCAGCCGGCACTTTGCCAGCCGCGTGTGCTGCCTGATCGCCGCCGCTCTGCGGCGATTCGCCGCGAGCAGCGGCGAAAGAGGGCCCCCCTAGCCGCCTGAGCCCTGCGCAGCCGGAACAAAAAGTTCCGGCCAGCGCTAAGGGCTGGATCGGAGGCGGCTGACGTCAGGACGTCGGCTGACGTCCATGACGTCACTCCGCTCGTCGCCATGGCGACGATCTAAGCAAAACAAGGAAGGCCGCTCATTGCGGCCTTCCTTGTTTATTATGGGCGCCGGAGGCGATCGGAAGAACGCCTCCGGAGCGCCCTCTAGTGGGCTTTCATGCAGCCAACTTTCAGTTGGCTGCATGAAATAGTTTTTTTTTAATTAAAAAAAAACCCTCCCGCAGCCTCCCTGGCGATCTCAATAGAACGCCGAGGAGGTTAATACTTTTAGCCATAGACTCTGAACAAGCATGTATCAGATCAGGTGTTTCTGACAATATTGTCAGAACTGACAAGATTAGCTGCATGCTCGTTTCTGGTGTACTTCAGACACTACTGCAGCCAAATAGCAGGGCTGCCAGGCAACTGGTATTGTTTAAAAGCAAACTTATACGTTCCCTTCGCTGCAATCACAAAAGGAAAGCAGAGCAGGCCACCGTGGAGCATTATTTCTATAGGGGTGGTGTAAGATTCTAGGGGCGTTGACCATAGAAAAGATGTGAGCCAGTAACATCATATGCAGTTGTCTCCAAGTCAACACCCTTGGAATGAGGTTTAAAAAGATAACAGATATTATAGCTAGATTATATGTGTGAAATAGAGCAGCATGTCGAGAAGTAGCTATGTGTATCTTAAATGAGGTTGGTTTTAACCCTTTCAACTCTCAGCCTCAGATTAAAGTAGTATCTACTCTGAGTTTGTTTTTTTCACAGTAATGCTATGAATATCATCTCTCTCCATGGAAGGTCTCTCGCTGCATGGAAGGTAACTTGCCCATTTTCTGTGATAACTTTGAGAAAGAGCAACCTCCCCACTTTGAGAAAGCTCCTCACTTTCAGCAGCCTCATCAATACCAGTGTCATCGCTGCTACATACATCATCATCCGTGATAATAAAATCACTTTCATCACCAGAATTCTCGCTATTCGATCCTGTGCTGCTCCTCCATAAGCAGCTTTGCCACATTAGCCGCCACCATTTTCTTCCTTCCTGCTGCACTGTGTGCTATTGCTTCTCTCTCCGTGTGCAAACACTTCCTGGTATCGCCAATCACACACCTCCACTTCCAGCCAGATGGGTGGGGAGGATTTGTACATGCGAATCAGGTGGTTTTGGAGCAATTCAGGTCTGCAACAATCGCCAGACCCAGAATTACACCTACCTCCGAGTTGCAACGACTTGGAGGGGGAATAGTATTTAGTGCTGCTGTACGCCTGTGTCAGTGTGCAACGGCATGTAGGGAGAGCTATGCAGGAAAGCATAAAGTCCTGCACTCTAGCATGCTATGAGACTCAAGAACAATTTCGGAGGTGCCTGGTGTGATAACACACTTAAAAACTGTTTAAAAAGGAGAGGTAGTGTTGGTCTTATCTCTCCTGTAGAAAGAGGCCACAAATGACTGGAAGTATACGTTTTATAAAGCACTTAGTGCTTAAAATTGTTCTTATATCCTGTATTACATCTCAGTTAGCAGGTTGTAGTTGTTGTTTAGTTGGCCCTAGAAAACTACTTAAAAATGCAACTATCCAGTTCCTTTACCACAAGACCTGGAAAACCCGATGGGATGGGCATCACCCTGCAGACTCTAATGGGCATACTTATGAAATAGCCGCCGGGAGATTTAGATTCAGGGTAAAGCCAATATACGGCGCTTATTATTATTTTCCCTCCAGGATGCCGTGAAAGGTGGGGAATAATGTAATTCAGCTTCCAGCTATTGCTGGCGGACGAATTACAGTGCTTTACAAGTAATTTGAGCTCCGTCTTTTCACGGCGCCCAAATGACTCACTAAGCTATAGCCGTAATTCCAATTACAGCCTATGGTAGCGTTGGCTGCGCCCAATTCTCCTGCGCTGTTTTAACAGCGCTCGTCTGAGATTGTTGCACTTTCTGCGGCCTGTCTTTGTGGGTGGAAAATCTTAGTATGCTAATCCAAATATCCAGACATTCTGCACCATTTGGCTCCTGGTTTTCACTGTATTTCCCAGTTATCCCAGGAGGTCTTGGAAGTGCCAGGAAACACTATCTCTTAATAAGACTCTGTGCACAGTGCTATTGTTGAAGGAATTGCAGTGGTGTAGGCTGTGTATTCCTGTGTACCCCATTTTCACAATCCTTTTCACGGTAAAAATGGTAAAGTATATTTTACATCTATGGCTATAGGCTCCTTACATGCGTAAGTGGAACATGCAGTCCCCATGTTAGGACCAGGAATTGTTGACTATATGTAAGTATTTGCATTACCGCACTTACGATCCAAGGTTCCCTACCACTGTGCTATATGAATATGCTATGCTTAGAAACACCATCATTTTGGAAATCGCTTGACACAGCAGATATGGAAAGTCTGAGTAATTTTTCTGTATAGTTTCTGTGGAAAGTGTTGCATCTGTTGACTTGATTTGGAAATGCCAACTGTGGTTTGGTGATATATATAAAACTGTTATGACTTCCTTTAATACTCAGTACAAAAGGTTGCTATATGTACAAAATTGTAATTCAAGGGAAATTGAATAGTTCTATATCATTCTTTCACATTATACTTGATTTTATTTACCCGAAACATATTGCTCAAGGTTTAACCATATACAGTATCTGGAGTTAAATAGTTCCGGGAGCTTTTATTTTAAGATCCCCTCAAGCACTAACATCCCTTGTCCTTGTGCAATATTTTTCAATCAACTTAAAAAGGAAGTGAGAAACTGTAGTGAAAATAATGTAATGAATAAAATTGCCTTTTTTTTCTTTTTACAATACTTATTTATTAATTAAGTGTTTGCCCATTGTAAAATCTTTCCTCACTCTGATTTACGTTCTGGAATTTATCACAGGTGGCAACATCTTTAGCTCTGTCAGGTGCAGCTCTATGGAATGTTTTCCTCCCAAAGTGCAGCATCCAAGTGACTATCTGGTCTGACCAGGCATAAGGAAGTCAAAGTGCAGGCTGAGGTCTTAAACGGCAAATGGAGATTAGCCAAGGTCAAAAAAGCTGGGCTAGAAACAAGAATCACAAGCAAAATATCCCTGGCTGCACACTGAGCTGATTAGACTGGTCAACAAGATGGAGTAGGAAAAGACTAAAGAAATCTGAATAGTTTCCCTCTTGCTAAGCCTAGATCTAATTTAATATCCTGGGCAACAAAGGACAAGCCTCTACTACAAGATCTCCTTTTAGAGGTCCTCACGTACCTCAATCCTTCAAAAGGTTTGGTAGCTTCCAAACAAACTTTTGGAGATAGAAACGAACATCTCCTTTTTGTTGGCTACCTTCCTACAACCCAAAAGAGCAAGGAAGAACTTATAGCGTTTGAACACATTCTGGACTGTGGTGAGTCAGGGTGACACTAAACTGACAAATCCTAAAGGTCATTAGAGGTTAAACTGATTTTCACTCCTTTCATTATTATTATTATTATTTTATTTATATAGCGCCAACATATTCCACAGCGCTTTACAAAGCACAATAAGACGACAAGGGGAACATAGATACAACTAACATGTACAGCAGAGTTCCAAGCAGCACAAATGTTGTTACAAAACGGTAAACATTAGGAGGATGACCCTGCCCTTGCGAGCTTACACTTTCATATTTATGACAGACTGGGAGAAAAAGATAGGGGCCTCACTTTTTGTGGAAAATAAATAAGATTCTGAAATTACAAGTATTCCACAGTGCACATCCAGTATTAGCACCAGACATTAACAAACACTATACACGTGTAACGATTGGTGTCAGCAAGAACAGATTTCCTGATTATTGGTGATCTGCAGTATCACCAATAATACAGATACTATACCTGATTATGTGGTGATCTGCAGAATCACCAATAATGCGAGTATAGCTAGACACAGGACAACCAGATGTAAAGATAGGTGTTTGGTGCAACAGTAATACAGATAGAGATACCAACTCCCCCAGAGAAGCTGGTAGAGGGAGATATCTCTATAGAACACAGGGATCAGCACTCCAGCAAGCTGGAGATGCAGATGAACTAGTAATCAGTTCACCCAAGGAGCACAGTAAGACAACGTATACTGATCACCCGTGGAGAGGGTGATTCAGACTGTACTGCAGCAGGTGATCACCTGAGGGGCAGGAGATCAAGACTGTACTGCAACTCCTAATCACCTGAGGAGCAGGTGATGAGGACAGTACCGTAGTTACTAGTCACCTGAGGAGCAGGTGATTAAGACTGTACTGCAGCTACTGGTCACCTGAGGAGGAGGTGATTAAGACTGTACTGCAGCTACTGGTCGCCTGAGGGGCAGGTGATTAAGACTGTATTGAGAATCCCTCACCAGGGACTAGGCTCACTGGTGAGGGCAGGAGAGTCAGACAAGCAGATTCGGCAACAAACGGACAGACACGGTACAAAGACAGAAGGCTTAAATCAGAGTAGTGTTCAGGCTGAGTCGGCAACAGGATCAGATAGGCAGAAGCACAGAATCAGTAAGCAGAAGAGTAGTCAAGGCTAGCAGAAGGTCATAACAAATAATACAATTCAATTAGTACTTTAGCTATCAACAGAATCTGGTTCTAGCACACTTTGGGATCTGACTAAGGTCTGAGTGCTAACACGTAGCATTTGCAACAACAGACGAGGAGCTACTGACAGGCAGCTCCTATATATACTGAGAGCGCCCCACAGCGCCGCCCCAGTCACTCAACCAATCAGAACCACTGCTGGAGTCAGCTGACCGGCCGATCAGCTGACTCCCCTTCTATTCGCATAAAGGTCCTGTCGCCTGGCGCGCGCGCGCATAGCCCTCAGTCTATGTGCAACCGACGGACCAGGCAAAACTCCACCATGTAACTGCGCGGCGAAGGCCGCCGGCTGAGACGCGGAGACAGCCGCCATGCCGCTCACCGCTGCGGCGGCATCTCTGCTATCTATTACAACACGTCTACTAAAGTATACACTTCTCTCTAGTTAACATTATTTTAGCCTCCAAAGGTGGTTCCCTGATTCATTAGACACATTCTGGAGATGCAGACGTGTTGAGGCAGCCATTTTCTATCCAGCTTCCCAAATTCGCATAATCCTAGAAAATTGTAGTACAACATTTCTACCTATAATTGAAGCTCTGTAGACGTGCAATAACATTTTCATCCTTACTCCTTAACTTAGTTAATTCTTGCCGAGACAAAATTCTCACTTTCCGACACAGCCTTGCTTGCTGCGCTCTCATGCAGAGGCTAAAGCCTTGTACACATGCTAGACTGTTCTTAGCCAAGGCGGCTGGTCGGGGTTGCTTCTGATTAGAATCTAGTGTGTGTACAGCAGCCCCCACCCTTAAAGTTTCAGTTGTGATGCTGCCTGGCAGATTAATTTGAATAAGCGCTGGCGAAAGGCATTGTTCTCTCACTTGCCCGGACTGCTCCACTATCATGCGCAGTGCCATCAGCTCACTTTCTAGTAACATAGCAGTTCACTAGTCTACAGGCTTGTCATGTCTCTATACAGCTTCGGCCCTGAACTGTATATGTGCGTATGAGGTTTACCACTCTGGTTGTATTTCTACATCCTGGAAATACACAAATTGGAGGAATTGAGAGTTTGCAATCAGAACACAGTTCCCTCAACTTAATCACATCCACATCTGCCTTTTCCCTTTACTCCTGAGAGGTTAGTTCTGTCCATATGCACTGTATCGCTCATTTCTAGATGTCATCATTTGTTGACTCATTGGTCCAAACATGACTTTCTCCAATCACCACTTTGCTGTTGGTCACTTTTCTGTTCAGTACTCAGTACAGGCGCTACTCAAATTCATATATAATAGCAAGTCCCACAAATTCCACACAATAAAGTCATTTTCCTCCTCTGCAAGTGTTTTAAAGCCCCTCTTCTTGCATTTCACAGTGCACCTCCAGCACACCCAATCAGAAGCCACTCACCAGGTGCCATGACCACCAGGGTCTAGTAGTGCATAGAGGTGTAGCGAATGGTTCGCCGGCGAACGGTTCCAGGCGAACTTCGGGGGTTCGCGTTCGCCTGCACCAGGCGAACTTTTGCGGAAGTTCGATTCGCCCCATAATGCACTGAGGGTCAACTTTGACCCTCTGCATCACAGTCAGGAGGCACATTGTAGCCATTCAGGCTACACTAAGCCCTGGAGCCCCCCCCCCCTTATATAAGGCAGCCTTCGGCGGCCATTACAGTCACTCGTCTGCCTGCTATTAGACAGACTAGGGAGAGCTGCTGCAGACTTGTTCTTCTAGGGACAGATTAGTTAGGTTCTTGGCTGCTTAGCTTGCTCCTGGCTGATTGTTATTGCTTTTATAGCACCCAGCAACAGCTCTTGTCAGAGCTCATCCTGTACTTTTTTTTCTTCTGTGTGTCAAACTGACACTTTTGTTGCATGCACAGCATTGCTAATTGATAGTGTGTGTGCCACTGCCAGCAGCCCAGTACATTCAGTGACTACCTGTTTGTGTGACAGGGAGCTGCACATTGTACTACCCAGTACTGCATATACCCAGTACCTGTTGTGTATACTTAACCCACCTCATCACTGCATATACCTAGCTTTGTGTTGAGTGAACCCAGCTCACTGCATCTAACTACCTGTTGTGTTGAGTGAGTACCCACCTGGCCACCTCACTGCATCTAACTACTGGTTGTGTTGAGTGAGAACCCACCTCACTGCATCTTAAGTACCTTCACTGTTCAGTGAACTCAGCTCACTGCATCTAACTACCCAGTACCTGTTGTGTATACTTAACCCACCTCATCACTGCATATACCTAGCGTTGTGTTGAGTGAACCCAGCTCACTGCATCTAAATACCTGTTGTGTTGGGTGAGAACCCACCTGGCCACCTCACTGCATCTAACTACTGGTTGTGTTGAGTGAGAACCCACCTCACTGCATCTTAAGTACCTTCACTGTTCAGTGAACCCAGCTCACTGCATCTAACTACCCAGTACCTGTTGTGTATACTTAACCCACCTCATCACTGCATATACCTAGCGTTGTGTTGAGTGAACCCAGCTCACTGCATCTAAATACCTGTTGTGTTGAGTGAGAACCCACCTGGCCACCTCACTGCATCTAACTACCGGTTGTGTTGAGTGAGAACCCACCTCACTGCATCTTAAGTACCTTCACTGTTCAGTGAACCCAGCTCACTGCATCTAACTACCCAGTACCTGTTGTGTATACTTAACCCACCTCATCACTGCATATACCTAGCGTTGTGTTGAGTGAACCCAGCTCACTGCATCTAAATACCTGTTGTGTTGGGTGAAAACCCACCTGGCCACCTCACTGCATCTAACTACCGGTTGTGTTGAGTGAGAACCCACCTCACTGCATCTTAAGTACCTTCACTGTTCAGTGAACCCAGCTCACTGCATCTAACTACCCAGTACCTGTTGTGTATACTTAACCCACCTCATCACTGCATATACCTAGTGTTGTGTTGAGTGAACCCAGCTCACTGCATCTAAATACCTGTTGTGTTGGGTGAGAACCCACCTGGCCACCTCGCTGCATCTAACTACCGGTTGTGTTGAGTGAGAACCCACCTCACTGCATCTTAAGTACCTTCACTGTTCAGTGAACCCAGCTCACTGCATCTAACTACCCAGTACCTGTTGTGTATACTTAACCCACCTCATCACTGCATATACCTAGCGTTGTGTTGAGTGAACCCAGCTCACTGCATCTAAATACCTGTTGTGTTGAGTGAGAACCCACCTGGCCACCTCACTGCATCTAACTACCAGTTGTGTTGAGTGAGAACCCACCTCACTGCATATAGCTAGCATCCCCCCGAGATGGACAAAATGGACAAACCAGGTAGAGGAAGAGGTAGAGGCAGGCCCAGAGGAAGGCCACCAGGCACCGGCAGGTCTGTGCGAGGTGGTGTTTCTCTGATTTCGTGCGGACCTGCCCCAAAATACAGTGCTCAGAAGAAGGCACGTGCCATCACTTCCCAAAATCGTGAGGAGGTGATTGAGTTTTTAACACAGAACACCTCATCTCCCGCAGCCACCAGCGCTACAACAAGCACCACATCCGCTGCATTTGACACTTCGCAGGAGTTATTTGGTGGTGGTGGTGAAATCACTGATTCCCAGCCACTACTGCCACAACAACAAGAAGGCGCAGGTACACCACCTCATACGTCTGAGTTAGGTGGCGATAATATGGACGTAACGTGTGTGGATAGGGATGATGGTGGACCACCTGAAGTTGGTGCACTTGAGGAGGTGTCTGAAGAAAGCACAGCTGGCCAGGAGGATTATGATGACGATTATACGGATACCACATATGTTCCCGGTAGAGGAGATGACCAGGGGGACAGTTCAGAGGAGGAGTCAGAGAGGAGTAGGAGGAGAGGGAGCTCGTCCTCAGAAACAGCTGGGGGCAGTGTCCGGCGCCATGTATCGCCAGCTATGGCCAGCCAGCACACATGCCCTTCAACGTCAGCTGCTGATGCCACCGTAGCGCCATCAGCCCAGGGGGGCTCAGCGGTTTGGAAATGTTTTCACGTGTGTGTCTCAGATCGGTGCAAAGCCATCTGTTGTCTCTGCCAGCAAAAATTGAGCCGTGGAAAGGCCAACTCTCACGTAGGGACAAGTGCCTTACGAAGGCACCTGGAGAGAAGGCACAAACAGCTATGGCAAGAACACCTGAGGAAAAGCAGCACCCCTCAAAAGACAAGCCACCCTCCTTCTCCTCTTCCTCCTTCAGGTGCATCGTCTTCATCCACTTTCTCCCTTGCACCTTCACAGCCACCCTCCTCCACACCGCCTCTTCCCTTGAGCGGTTCCTTCTCCTCTGCCCACAGCAGTACCCAGCTGTCCGTGAAGGAAGTATTTGAGCGGAAGAAGAAAATGTCTGCCAGTCACCCTCTTGCCCGGCGTCTGACAGCTGGCGTGGCGGAACTATTAGCTCGCCAGCTATTACCATACAAGCTGGTGGAGTCGGAGGCTTTCCGTAAGTTTGTGGCCATTGGTACACCGCAGTGGAAGATACCAGGCCGCAATTATTTTTCACAAAAGGCCATACCCAAACTCTACCATGCAGTTGAGAGGCAAGTGGTGTCATCTCTGGCACACAGCGTTGGGTCAAGGGTCCACCTGACCACGGATGCCTGGTCTGCCAAGCCCGGGCAGGGCCACTACATTACATATACAGCCCATTGGGTCAACCTGGTGACCGATGGCAGCAAGCAGGGAGTACGTGGCTGCGCAGCAGACCGACTTGTCACACCTCCACGGCTTGCAGGCAGGCCTCCAGCCACCTCCTCTCCACCTGCTACCACCGCTTCGCTGTCGTCATCCTCCTCCTCCTCCTTGGCTGGTGCCACGATCTCCTCTCCAGCTACACAGCCCCAGCACCCCAGGGCCTATGCTGCATGCCAGGTACGACGGTGTCACGCAGTGTTAGACATGTCTTGCCTGAAAGCTCTCCGTCACACTGGAGCAGCTCTCCTGGCTGCTCTTAACAAACAGGTGGAGCAATGGCTGACCCCGCACAAGCTTGAGATCGGCAACGTGGTGTGTGACAACGGCAGCAATCTGATTGCTGCGTTGAATTTGGGAAAGCTGACACACATACCCTGCATGGCACATGTGCTGAATCTGGTCGTGCAAAGATTTGTGTCCAAGTACACAGGCTTAGAGGATGTCCTGAAGCAGGCCAGGAAGTTGTGTGGGCATTTCAGGCGCTCTTACAAGGCCATGGCACGCTTTGCGGAGATTCAGCGTAGAAACAACTTGCCGGTGAGACGCCTAATTTGCGATAGCCCGACTCGCTGGAATTCCACCCTGCTGATGTTCTCTCGCCTGCTAGACCAGGAGAAAGCCGTCACCCACTACCTGTATCATTACAGTACAAGGACACAATCTGGGAGGATGGGGATGTTGTGGCCCAACAACTGGACACTGATGCGAAATGCATGCAGGGTCATGGAGCCCTTTGAGGAGGTGACCAAACTGGTGAGTCGCGATGAGGGCACCATCAGCGACTTGATCCCCTACGCCTACTTCCTGGAGCATGCTGTGCGTAGAGTGGTGGATACAGCTGTGGAGGAGCGTGAACAAGAAGAGTTACGGCAGCAGGAGTCGTGGGAGCCATTTACACACGAACCCGATGTTCCCACAACACTTGCGGCAGCACAGAGGGGGGAGGAGGAGGAGGAGGAAGAAGAGGAGTCGTGTGGGGAAGGAGAGGAGTCAGACTCTGATGATGGTGATGATGAGGAAGGTGTTTCTGTGGAGGAGGAAGAGGCGGCGGAAGAAGAACAACCGCGGCAGCCGTCACAGGGGGCTTCTGCTGCTCCACGTTCCCGTGGTATTGTTCGTGGCTGGGGGGAGGAAGAGGAGTTGCGTCCTGTCACTGAGGAAGAGCAAGAGGAGATGGAGAGTACGTCTGCATCCAGCTTTGTGCAGATGTCCTCTTTCATGTTGTCCAGCCTGTTGAGGGACCCCCGTATAAAAAAACTCAAGATAAATGACCTGTATTGGGTGGCCACGCTACTAGACCCTCGGTACAGGCACAAAGTGGCGGACCTCTTAGCAACTCAACAAAAGGAGGAAAGGATGTAGCACTTGCAGAACAAGCTGTCGATGATGCTTTACAATGCATTTAAGGGTGATGTGGCTGCAAAACGCAATCAAGGTACCACTGGCAGTAACCCTCCTCCTCCCAAGTCCACGCAGGCAAGAACAGGACGCTCCAGCGATCTCAGGGTGATGTCGGACATGCGGACATTCTTTAGTCCAACTCCTTGCCATAGTCCTTCCGGATCCACCCTCCACCAACGCCTGGACCGGCAGGTAGCGGACTACCTGGCCTTGAGTGTGGATGTAGACTCTGCGAAAAGCGACGATGAACCCTTGGACTACTGGTTGCGCAGGCTTGACCTGTGGCCAGAGCTGTCCCAATTTGCCATATAACTTCTCTTTTGCCCTGCCGCAAGCGTCCTGTCAGAAAGGACCTTCAGTGCAGCTGGAGGCATAGTTACTGAGAAGAGAAGTCGCCTAAGTCACGACAGTGTTCAGTACCTGACATTTATCAAGATGAATGAGGAATGGATCCCGGAGGGCTACTGCACGACCGAAGACTAAGTCAGTCCCCACACACAGCATCTCTGCCTACAGGCCGCTTGACTGCCTTCTCCGCCACCACCAACAGGGTCCAGGACTCTAGCCGGATTCCTGAATTTTTAAGGCCGCTGCTAGCAGCGGCCGCTACACTAATTTTTCTGGTGCGTGTACATGCCTGCCTAATTTTTCTGGCTGCACTGCGGGCGGCTGCAACAACAAAACAAAAGGCATGTACATGTGCCCATCCCCCTTCATGATCATTACCTTGCCGCGGTGAAGGGGCTTGCGCATCACAATGAAGCAATGACCGCCGGCTATTTGAGTGTCTCGGGTGGGGGTGGCACACAAAAGATAATAAGGTCGTTGCTTCATTGTGGTCAGACCAAATTTGATCAGCTGGACAGTCACTGTTGTTCTATCATTGAGCTACCACAGCCCGGCGACCATATGGGCTTGAAAAACGCCACGGCCTACACTCTGGCCACGGTGCACACCAGTCCAGTACGGCCGTCACTACTCACACAGTGAGTTTGGTGTGTCAGTGTGTAGCAGAACTCTAATTACACTCCCTGATTGATGTATACCCATGCAAGACATTTTAAAGCACTTTAGGCCTGCAATTTAGCATTCAATGTGATTTCTGCCCTTAAAATGCTGCTTTGCGTCAAATCTAGATTTTTCCCCGGGACTTTGGGCATGTATCCCACTCCGCCATGCCCCCCTCCAGGTGTTAGACCCCTTGAAACATCTTTTCCATCACTTTTGTGGCCAGCATAATTTTTTCTATTTTTGAAAGTTCGCATCCCCATTGAAGTCTATTGCGGTTCGCGAACTTTTCCGCGAACCGAACCTTCCGCGGAAGTTCGCGAACCCGGTTCGCGTACCGAAAATCAGAGGTTCGCGACATCTCTAGTAGTGCATTGGGAATATTCCCAAGTCAACTGTGACCTCCAGGATCATATACAGTCCACTTCCTATTCCACCTTCAATATCCCATTCATGGCCAATGCAATACCCTCAAAGAAAAACCTTTTCATAGAGTAATAATGAAAAACTATTTACTGTGTAAAATTAAAAGTTATAGGCTTGCTATACACCAGCGGTTCTGGATGTAAGATTAGCTTATAGGGGCGAAAAGAGATAATTTGCATATTCAGTAGTGGTGCATTGTGGTTAACCACAAATGTTCACTTATAGCTGAATTATTGCAAATTTCCTTCTGTTTTAAGAAGGCCAATCACTCCAAGCATTGCTTTTTAGGGGGAGGGCTTTTCGGTCTCTTTTATCCCCTATACATTCCTAGTAGTTTGGGTCACCCCGAGCTGCTTGGTTACTCTCTAATACAGTATAAGTACAGGTATTGCGCTCACATAAAATTACTTGTAAAACAGCATAAATTGTACCTGAATGTGGAGGTCGTATAGTGAATTGTATCAGATTGTGGAGGTTGGGGATGACCTGGAAATATCCACATGTGCTACTAGACCTTGGTGGTCATCGTACCTGGTGAGTGGCTTCTGAATGGGTGTGCTGGAAGTGTACTGTGATATGCAAGAAGAGGGACCTTCAAACATTTGCAGAGGAGGAAAAGGTTTTCATCTTGTGGAATTTGTGGGCGTACATTTGTAATCGTCGCCAGGAGACTTTGGTGCACGTGGATAGTGGTAAGTGATATAATTCGGCTTCCAGCTCTTGCTGGAGGCCAAATTATAGTGTTTTAAAATGTAACTTCTGCTCAGTCTTCTGACGGCGCTGAAGTTACTCAGTGTGCGCCCAAATCTCCTGCGCAGCGATTACAGCGCTCCAATTTGTGGGACTTTATTGCTATTACATATGAATTTGAGTGGCGCCTGTACCAAGTGTTGAGCTGTTCTATTATTAACCTCCTTGGCAGTTATCCCGAACTAAGTTCGGGGTAACCTGCGCAGGAGGATTTCTCAGGCCCCGCTGGGCCGATTTGCATAATTTTTTTTTGTTACAAGCAGCTAGCACTTTGCTAGCTGCTTGTAACATCCGATCGCCGCCGCTCGCCGCTATCCGCAACGTCGCACCGCCCCCCCCCCCTCCCGATCCCTTGCGCAGCCTGGCCAATCAGGGCCAGACAGCGCTGAGGGGTGGCCCGGGATTCCCTATGACGTCCCGACGTCTATGACGTCATCCCGCCCCGTCGCCATGGCGACCGGGGAAGCCCAGCAGGAAATCCCGTTCTGAACGGGATTTCCTGCTTACTCTGATCGCCGAAGGCGATCGGAGTGGGTGGGGGGATGCCGCCGCTTAGTGGCTATCATGTAGCAAGTCCTGGGCTCGCTACATGATTTAAAAAATAAAAATAAAAAAAAAAGTGCTGCGCTGCCTCCTTGCCGGGGGAATTAGACCGGCAAGGAGGTTAAAAAAAGCAGGAGGCGCACCAACAGCAAGATTACTAAGGTGCAAATAGAACTAAAAAAAAAAAGAAGCATGTTCTAAGGTTATGAACCTCTAGACAGTAATCTGTAAGTGTGTAGGGAGGACAGGTGCAGCTTCCTGTGTGACACAGTACATCTATGAAAAGACAAAAGAGAAGAAGAACGAGAAGAGCGCACACTGTGACGTGTATAAAGGCTGGGCTAAAGCCCTATTTAAAAAGATCTCACCTATTAGGTGGTGCTGGGGTACCCGTCCGGGCTGCCAACAATCACACTTGTGTCCCACTTGTGCCAGGCTTGCGGCAGTGTCCTGAAGGGATGAACAAAGTGAATATAGCTTCAGTACCAGGTCTGGCGTCAGAAGCTGGACTTGCCGCAGCGTCCTGGATGAAGAGCCAGAAGGTGTGGAAACAGCTGGAGAGCTGCAGCGATGGTGGGCACACAGTGATGTGTGGAAAGCTGTGCTCGGCCGGTACGAGCCATTCCGCCGGCATTGAGTACTGTTAGTAAGATGATACTGTAAACGGTGTTAAACCGCACTGAGGGGCTGAAGCTTGAGAAAGCAGGGGAGAGCACCTGCGTAAGGTGTGACTAAAGAATTACGTTTTTATTAAATTAAATAATATGTGAGATCTTTCCAAATAGGGCTTTATCTCAACCTTTATACACGTCACATTGTGCGCTCTTCTCTTTTGTCTTTTCACACCTAAGGCCTCGTTCTCACTATACGCGCTGCAGTGTGCATTTCGGCAGTGTTTATGATGTGTGACACACAAGAATGGTAGACGTGCATAGACAGCACTTCTACCATTCCTATCATTTGCGATATGCAGCAGTGCAATGTGCTATCTCACTGCTTCATGCATTTTTAGATTTTTAGGGAATCACAGCCCTTACTGTAGTGAATGAGATCAGCAGCGCATAGCGGCGTGCGATCAGACGCGTTGTGCTAATTGATGTGAACTAGGCCTAAGGTGCAAATGGAGACAGCTAATGCGCATCAGATACTGTGTATGGTTACCCTTTTCTGTTTGGAGTTATTTGTGGAAGTCCTCAGTTCCTTCCACTCTTTGGATCTATGCAATACATACAAGGCCATCTGGATAGATTACAAAATTCAGACAAGAGGATTATGAAAACTATGTACACTTTAATCCAACAAATTCAAAAACCTCCCCAGTGTGTTAATAAAAAAAGAAAGTTAAATAAGAAAGTGCAGCAGGAGGAGGTGAGCTGGGTCAGGTAATCTGCTTTGTACTGAGGAAACTGATGCATCCTGTGAGAAGGCAGACCGCTACTTTCAATATGTTTATTGCAAAAGGTACTGATGTGTAATGTACAAAAAAAGTTATAAATTGCTAATTCATGCTAATTTACTATAATAAGAAAACAGGAAAGTGAACTGGGGCTTAATAGCTAGGGTGATTTTTTTTTTTGCAAAGCACTGTGATGTGCAGCAATGTGGGACCAAGTGTAGAGCAGCTATCCATCAATGCTTCGTTGCACTTGTACACCACGGCCCTTATCCAATTCACTTTTTCCCGTACGTTTTCTCTTAGGAGATAATTTTTCATTTTCCAGTTAAAATAGCTTGTCAGCATTCTGCAATATTTTCTTGCTTGCTGGTGGGTTAAACTGCATTTTATTGATAATATGTGAAAATATCACCTAGGAGAAAACGTAAGAGAAAATATCACCTAGGAGAAAACGTAAGAGAAAAAGTGAATTGGATTGGGCTCTATATCTCCTCCACTGTTCACCTAAGAATCCTCAAAAAACAAGAAAAAAACAAATTCACCTTATCTTTGCATACAATTTGCATTAATTAGCAACGCACAAAGTTGTTTTTACAATATATTTAAAATACCCGATTGGGTCACGTAGCTTAATCTCCTGCTAAGATGACAGTCCTATTTGAAAGAACAGCTTTTCAACCCCCCCATCCTATGATCAACTACATGTGATAGGAAGAAGTTGGGAAGGGAAACAGTATGTACAGATCACTAGACTTAACCCATCTAATAATTCTGGATTGCATGCAAATGTAAGGCAAATCGTATGCAGGATATATAGATATGTGGTATTAGTTAAGTAGACTGTGATTGTCTATTGTTGTAACTAAAGGTGGCCACTAACGGTCCAATTTCTAGTGAAAAATCATTTGAGCGATTAGAAATTCTGATCGGATTGGTTGAAAATAATCTCCATTGATGGGCACAATCGATTACGAGCGATTAGAAAAATAGTCGTCCGATTTGATTTTGGTCAACCCAAAATTTGGATTTTCTAGTTGGTTGTGATAGATAGGAAGCAAAGATTTGTTCATTTATGGTGTAAGCAAATGATTTTTCTTCCGATCAGAATTATCTGATTGCTCAAACAATTTTTTTTAAGTGGCTACCTTTAGATGAAGATCAAATCACATTTAATGACCAATTTGTGCAGAAATGTATATAATTCCAAAGGGTTCACATACATATATATATATATATATATATATATATATATATATTCTATATAAACAAACACAATGGGTTAGGTATAGGAAGGGGTAAATGCTTTATTATGCCCTGAACAAGCTACAAAGAACTGTAGTTGAAGAGCTGGTCATGAAGCGTTACCGTATTTGCTGCTGTATAAGACGCACAAAAAAAAGTCCCTGCGTGTTAAACGGCACATGCAGGAAATCCCCAACTTACAAACAACTGCCTATAAGAACCGCTGACCTGCCGCAATGTGGGGGACTCCATGCACTGGGTGCATCTTATATTCCGGAGTGTCTTAACCGACAGCAAATATGGTAATTTCTTTTAGCAGAGGAGGGGCTTGAAGAGTTGGTAGATCTGTGCTAGGGAAACAACTACAATTATTCTGGAAGTAAGGAACTACATGAGCCAGCCACCCAGGTACTTTAAATATATTTATTGCAAAAAAATAAATAGATGTGCAATGAAAATATTCTGCATGTTAATTAGTGCAAATTTCCAATAACAAGCTCAAGTAGAGAATTTGCTGAGCATTGGTCAACTGCAAGAGAGGACACTTGAAGTGTACCTGAAATGGGAAAAAAAGTTGACTTCTAGTGACCTAGAGCTCCATCTAGCCGCCCCCCCCCCTCTTTTAGGTCCCTCGGTGTCCTTCATGTTTTCTCTGTTGTCACCCCAATTTAAGTCCATGACTAGCTGAGTCGTGCACTATACTGTCCTGGCTGTGCACCTTATTGATTGTGCTCCCATGGCCAGGAGCGTTTTGCACCTGCACAGTTTTGTAAACACTTGTAGCTGTGCATGTGAAGAATGCTCCTATCTTAGTTTTTTCAAGGAGGTGCACGGTGGGGACAGTGTACGCGAAGTAGTGCATGACAAGGTTGGGTTACGGACTATAATTTTGGTGACAGCTGATCAGTGAAGGGGACCCAGAGGACATTGAAGAACCTTAAAGACTACGGGGATGGAAGAAGCCCAGGTAAGTAATAGTCAACTTTTTTCCCCAGTCTTACATTTAGTTTAACTTCAAGAGTTCTGCGGTGGAGAGCTAGTGACCAACACTGTGTGTGATTATCATCTTTGATATAAAGAAAGGGATGTGAATATTAAACACATCACATCAATATTAAATTCCCTACATGTTCCAAGTAATGCTCACTCACTTATGCAACTGCATAACCATCACTCTAAACAGGAAATGCCAATAAGATGCTAATAGTTCAAAGTTGATGCATATTTTATGAAAGTATATGCAACTTGGAAATGGGAGAGCAACTGCAGCATTTGACCAAGCTGCAAACATTTTCCTCAACTCGGAATTATTAGCATCTCACTAACCGCCACTTTCCGAAATGAAGGTTAGGCTACTTTCAGCAAGGTACATATGTGCCAATAATGATTTAAAGCCCTTCTTAAAGAGAATCTGTATTGTTAAAATCACACAAAAGTAAACATACCAGTGCGTTAGGGGACATCTCCTATTACCCTCTGTCACAATTTTGCCGCTCCTCGCCACATTAAAAGTGGTTAAAAACAGTTTTAAAAAGTTTGTTTATAAACAAACAAAATGGCCACCAAAACAGGAAGTAGATTGATGTACAGTATGTCCACACATAGAAAATACATCCATACACAAGCAGGCTGTATACAGCCTTCCTTTTGAATTTCAAGAGATCATTTGTGTGTTTCTTTCCCCCTGCAGCTATCTTCCACTGAAGTGTCAGGCTGTTTCTTCCTGCAGAGTGCAGACAGCTCTGCCTGTATGTAATTCCTCTGTATGTGAAAGCCCAGCCAGCTCAGAGGAGGATTTATCCAGCTTGTAAAAGATAAGAGAGAAGAGAGAAACTGCTCTAATCTAAATAATACACAGGCAGTGTGCAGAGAGGGGCCTGGATGGGGGAGATGTATCACAGAACCACAACACTGAAGAACTTGGCAGCCTTCCAGACACAGGCCTGACAAGTCTGACAAGAGAGAGATAAGTTGATTTATTACAGAGATGGTGATAGCAGAAAGTGCTGCAGTAAGCCAGAACAGATTAGAATAGCTTTTGGAACTTGTAGGATGATAAAAAACAGGATGCAATTTTTGTTACGGAGTCTCTTTAAGATACAGAAATGCAATTATTATGCATTTAAAATAATACTGCAAACAAACTTGGCTTTTTAAAGATGCGAACGTGCAGGTCCAGCAGATCACTGGGGGCCACTTCCTCATCACTGGACATGATGCAGCTTCTTCTAATTCCATCCCCCACCCCCTCCAACTGTCAGTGAACTGAGTGGGAAGCTCTAGGTCATTAAAGGAACACTGTCACAAAAATCAAAATTTTAAATAAATGTAAACACATACAAACAAGAAGTTTGTTTCTTCCAGTGTAAAACGAACCATAAACTACCTTACTCCTGTATCGCTGTCACTTACAGTAGGTAGTAGAAATCTAACATTACTGACAGGTTGTGGGTTAGTCCATTTCTCCATAGGAGATTCTCAGCATGACCTTTATTCTTTGTAAAGTTACTACTTGAAAAAGATTTATAAAAAGATGCTGGCCAGCCTCCCTGCTCACTCTACACTTTTTTGGCAGTAGGACAGAGCAACTGCCATTCACTAAGTGGTTTTAAAAATAAAAAAAAAACCTGAGAATCCCCCACGAGGAGATGGGCTAGTCCAAAACCTGTTGGATCTGTCAGATTTCTACTACTTACTGTAAGTGACAGCAACATAGACGAAAAGTTATTTATGGCTCATTTTACTATAGAAGAAACATACTTCTTATCTGTATATGTTTACATATATTTTAAATTTTAAGATTTTCGTGACAGTGGTCCTTCAAAGTGGCACAGCCAATGGACATCCTAGCCATAGCCACACCTCCTTATTGCGGTCAGCCATATAGTATTGAACACTTAATTTTTTTTTGCAGCTGTATGAACTGAGATTTTAAAAAGAGATACGGATGACAACATTAACTAAAATCGTCAAAAACATCTTATTTATATTACAAAAAGCACAATGTAATCAAAGGTAGAAGTCAGTAATAAAATGTTTTACTGGAACATAGGTTAACACAGAATTTCTGTTTTTTAAGTGTAAAGCTACCGTCTCGCACACAAATCTGGACATAACCATTTCCAAGACTAATATGGACACAATAAATATGGACTTGTACATACAAGTTCTGTACATAAAGTTGCCCACGTCCATATAAAATTACATTTAACAGTGCAACATATACATATACAATTTCATAATTTAATTATTTTACTCAACATGAGATGTACGTACATAGTAAACACAAGCAAATTCTTGTTGTATGTACATATATATATTCATAGATATTTATATTTTATTCACTGCTATATACATATTTCTATATAAAGTTCCAAAAGGCACAATTGTCTATAGAATGTGTACAAAAAACGGTGTGAGCAAAAAAGAACAAAGAAAAAAATTATTGGTCAAGAGTTTATGATTGCACAAGTGTAATTCATGTGTAAGAAAAATGTGCTTTTAAGATAATAAAGGTTTCTGCTTAAACCTTAAGAGTTTTTTTTAAATTTTAAATATCCCCATTTTCCCCAAAAGGAAAAAAATTAAAAATACTGGAAGTAAAATGAAAATGATGTCTACTTGCTATGTAGTTGCAATAACCAGTTTGCCTTCATCATCATCACTACTTGAATCGCTATACTGCACGGTTGCCTGTCTTGAGATCAGCTCCGTTCTCCTCTGATGTCGAAGGGGTGGAAGAGTTTGACCTGCATGGAACTTATTGATACTTTCAGACTGGACCTTTAAGAAACGATCAGACTTTGCAGTTTTATTCTGACTCGAGCCAATGTTTGGGTTTGGCTTTAGCTGGTTTTCTCGGTCAGTATTCTTATTGCAGGCTGTGCCTCTTCTCTCTGGGGCAGCACCATCACTTGATGTTTTAGTGGACTCCTGCAACTGCGATGACACATGTGAAGATTGAGTCTGCTTAATGTTTTTGGCATCGGTTGCAGTAAGATTGGTTGGACTCTGGCCAGGTGTTGTGCTACAAGATTTATCAGGAACGCCTTGGCCATCGACAGGCAACGGGCTAATAGACGGGATTAAAGTAGGTAATGCTATGTTGAGGATTTGAAGGCCTGGAATGTGAGTCTGAGGACTGGGATTGCTCTGCGGAGCAGGGCTTGTTGTTAAAACTTGCAAGCCCAATGCATTAAGAGTAAGTCCTGAAGGATGAATGTGTGGTGCAATGCTTGGGTTGGAAAGGCCTAATATGTTCAAGGTTTCCATACTAAGTGGCTGCATGGGCTGTAAGTTTGACGTGCTAAGCCCAGGCATATTAACTTGACCAAACGGAATACATGGTACAACACCATTCACTTCGGCTACTCCAATAGGGCTTGGTGTGCTGGGTACATCTGTAGACTTGTCCCCAGGAGTACTTGCAGTCCTATGAATTACTCCTACAGCAGGTATGGTGAGCTGTACTTGCCCAGCTGGAAAGGGAACAAACGTAGAATAGGCTGCCAGACCAGCAGGGACAAGCTGAATACCACCCACTGGAATCATACTGTAAGGTGACCTTACAGGTTGCTGTGAATGCAAAGGCAAATGGCTAAACAGATGCGTTGGTGCAGCAGACACCTGACTGGGCTGCTGAGTGGAGCTGGTAGGAGTCTGTTGATGGATGCCACAGTCTGTTACAGAAGAATCCATTGTCTGTGTGCTCCGGTCAACAGGAGAAGATGGTGTATTCCCAGATGCAGAATCCTGTAATAACCATAAAACGGTCAATAAAACAATCTCAGTATGAAAAACCTCTCCTGATATATACACCAAGGACACCAGAAAGTCAAAAATGATATGGCCTATGGCAATCATGTATAAAAGGCATAACTGATTTTGTAATTAGTAATGATGATTCACTTATGTAATTCATTGTTCTATCAATATTGTGTACATATACACCATTACATATGTTTTTTTTTCATTTCTTACTGCATAATGACTACATTATGATTACAGGATTTTTAAGACAAAAACATGGCAAAGCAAGCTACGTTAAAGAAAGTGTTTAAGGACAAGCAAGGAATCCATAGAAAATAGCTGCATTCAATTAAGCTAGCCTTGGGCGTTTGTGTTAATCTGGAGCTAATCGGAGCAGATTTCAATGCAAAGTGTTAGGCAATGGCAGGCCTACATTCTACAATCATTACTAATATAATCACAAGTAAGGGTTTGTTGTTTAAAGTTGAACTAAACTCAGAAGTTCCTCTCTGATATAAAAGATTAGCCACAGCACGTTTTACTTGATTTCACTTTTGCAGAAGGCTCTGAAAGGGTTAAGCCTTTGTGTATATTACATAAAGAGCTACCTCAGCAGAGCTCTCCTGCAGTCTATTCACACTTGCTGATAAGAACTAATTAGACAGGTTCATCTGCCTAAAAAACCTTCAGAACACAGAGAAGTGATTTTATTTTAGCAACTCTATGTGGAATATAGACTTTTTCCTTGTGTGCTGTACAAGAGTTTGGGTCTGCTTTAATCACTCCCCCACAAGGGGTATTTACTCTAACGGACAAGAGTAATTTTCACCTTTCATTGCTCCTCCCTTTTATTCACCAATAACTTTATTACTACTTATCACAACAAAATGATCTATATCTTGTTTTTTTTTGCCCCAATCAGGATTTCTTTGGGTAGTACATTTTGCTAAGAATGTTTTTATTCCAAATGCATTTTAACAGGAATAATTAAAAAAAAGAAAAAAATGGAAAAAAAAAATCATTATTTCTCAGTTTTCAGCCATTACAGTTTTAAAATAAAACATGGTACCATAATTAACCACTTAAAGACCATAGGCTTGCACCCACCCCCCCCCCCCCCCCCCCCATAGTGACCAGGCTATTTTTTACAATTTAGTGCTCTGCAGCTTTATATAACTGCTCAAACAACTTAATCCCTCCCCCTTTCTGCCCTCCAACAGAGCTTTCTGTTGGTGGCCTCTGATCGCTCCTCACAAATCCCAGCGATCAGCTCTCCAGGGGACAGCCGATTGACACGGATCGCATCGCTGCTGTAGATCGCATCGCTTTACAATGTAAATAGATGGCGATCGCTGCTGTTAGACTGATGACGGAGCGGAGATGCACGTGCAACGGCGCGTGTGATCTCTTGCAAAACCCTGCCCCAGGACTTGATGCCCTTCAGCGTTAGGTGGTCCTGGGGCTGCCACCCTCCCAACGCCAATCGGCATTAGGCAGTCGGGAGGGGGTTAAAAGCCACGTATTTTATTTGCCCCATTGTCCTGGTTATTACGCCATTTAAATTATGTCCCCGTCGCAATGTATAGCGACAATATATTATTTGGAAATATAGGTATAATTTTTCTGGGTTTTTTTTGGGCGCGCTTTATAATTACAAGCCCTTATGTAGTGAAATAAAAGTAATGTACCCCCACAAAATACATATTAAAAAAAGCTGGATGACTAAGCAAACCACGTATGTTTTTTTTGGGGGGGGGGGGGGGGGGGTTTGAAGTGAAAGGGATTCATTTTATATTAAAATGTATGGCTCCCCTTCCCCAATCGCAGATCTTTGTGTCCCGACAGGTACAAATAGGGGGCCTGCATGCAAGGCAGCGGCGAGCCACGCATTAGTAGAGCTGTCAATAGGCTCCAGGACGTTTTAATGCGGTGGCTTGCCGCTAAGCGGTTAATCAACATAGTCACAATGAGGACTTTACGTTAATTGGGTGGTCTGTCTATAAACATGAAATAGCTTAAAGTTGGGCCTTGATTACTAATGCAATGCACTCATACATTTTTTTTTAAATACATGCCTATCACCCCCAATATGTATAACATATGCGTACTGTAAGCAGTACTTTCTGCTTACACAAATACAAAATCAGCTACTAGCCTGTGCTGGTCTGCAGGATTAAACTAACTTTGTACACATATTTATCTCTGCCCAAATGCTAATAACATCTCTAACCACTGTGTCCAGGAAACCTGCTGCTTGAGTCAGTTTTGCTCTGTCAAGCTATTGACCAATTGTCCTTTAAAAATAAGCACATTGCAAAGAGGAGACCTGAGCAGAGCAGCTGGAAATAGGGATATGGTTCATCATTTAGCACTTCTGCATCAAGAAAGACTATGAGTCGTGTTACTGGCAATATAGTAAAGAAAGGAAAAAGGAATGGAGAACACACTTCTAGATTACATAACACTTGCTGAAAGGCAATCATGCCAAAATTAGACTGTCAAGCAAATATTTTCTGCCCGTGACAATCAGGAACTGCACTAGTATATTATACACACAAAATACACATTCTACATTGCACACATTTTTCATGAATTCCCAGCATTTCTTAAACTGGAAAGATCATCACGTACAACAGCTTTCCCAGCCGCTCACACTCTGAATGCCCTTCCTTTGTCACTGATGGCTTATTCTAAAGTTCCTGAAACTTACTGGAAGTTTCACAAGGATTTTTAAATTTGCAAAACTCATTGCTGCAACTGGGCTTTTGAATATCTCTTTTCAAAATGTTTTAGCAGTAAACCACCCTTCCTACAAAAGGAGTTTAAATAGCCTTATAGAAGATTTCTACACCTGTCAATCAAACATGTAATTCATTTACTAACATGTACTTGCAGAATTGATTCTGCAGGGTAAAGGAACTGACCCATTAAAATCAGGTTTAAGGGACACAATGGCGAAAATGATGCTGTTCTGCTATGCCTGTAGGAGGTCATGCAACAGTAATCACATAAAAAGATTAATAAACATTGTATAAAAAAATGTTTAGAAAAATACTTGTTTACTGACAGCTTCTCAGCTATCAAGTCTGATGGGTAATCCCCTCTCTACACAGACTCTCCTGTAACGGTACTGCACGTGCACATGTGCGCACACATACTCATGCACAACTTGTTGAAGAGCTCCATGCGTGCTATCATTTGGCACAATCTGTTGAGCTGCAGATCTAGTGTCTAGCACAGTCTTTCTTAGCCGCTTTACCCCAGAGGAACCCTTCAAATAATTTTTGGATCTCAGGGAACCTCTGTATTAGTGGGGGGAGGTGGTATTTACTTTGAAGGTAGCACAGTCAAACATAATTAACTGTAACAGCATCCTTGTTTAGAACCCATTCCATGTTCCTCCTCTATAGTACTACATATTATAGTAACCTATGTTTCTAATTATACATAGTTCCCACAATTATAGTGTGCCCCGCTAATAGGGCTCTCTATGATACTGCCTCACTATCATACTGGTTTTTTTTATTACTCATTATACGGATCCCCAGTTTAGCCCTTCTTTTTTATAGAGGTGCCAAGGCGGTACTTTTTCACCTTCAAACTGAGGCCAGTCTCATCCAAGGGAGAAATGCCAGGGAACCCCTGCAATGTCCTCAAGGAACCCTGGAAAAGAAGAGAAGGAGCGGGCACTGCTGTATAAAAGTCCCTTTATTGTGGCCAGGTTACACAGTGGTTAGCAGTGTGGGGGGGGGGGGGGGGGGGGATGTGCCTGACAGCTGTTTTGCAGGTATATAACCTGCTTCTTCAGGGGCTAAGGTTACAGGGAGCCATGGTTGAGAACACCTGGATAACTAGACGATAACTTAGAAAGCTAAACACTTGGTTCTGAAGCTGCTTCTAATGGCTGTGGATGCAGATCACTGAAGTATCACTGCCGTATAACAAAAACAACTTGTGAGTGTAAATCCTGTCTTCACTTTATCTGACTTATTAGGTGTATTGATTCTACCAAAGTACTGTGCAGCGGCTCATAACATCACATACCTGGATCCTTAGGACCTGAGAACACTGCACTTTACTCAGCAGTGCAACCTTGCTGAATAAGACTGCTCTGTGTTGCATTCAAAATGCGTGCAGCAGTGAGTTATGACAACACATTGCTGTGCAGTGTGTCAGTGTGTCCATCAGACAGTGCTGCCTGATGTCTGCGCATCGCGCGCCGAGCCCCATTGCTGAAATCCAGTCATGAATGCGGCAGTGTGCTCAGACCCTTATAATGGTTTTGTGGATGCAGAAAGAAATGACAGTTACAGTACAGTCTGTGTAGAGATAGAGAGGAATGCCTGGCCATCTATTAAAAACCCCTTCAGTCATGGGAGCAGGACTTTGAGTAGTAGGCCATCAAGATCTGCGTTTTAACAGTTATGACTCTGCTGTCAACAGTCCAGCAATTTTTTTTGCATGGCCAATCGTATTTCAGAGAGTAAAACAGCAGTAAACATTCCGGGCAAGAAGGCAGTGGAGATATTCATTCACGTGTTATGAGCAGAGAATTTCTGAACAGCGAGTTATTAATACACTTGGAAAGGTCTGCCTATTTTCTCCCCATGGGCACATTAACATTTCAATGAAAAGTACATTACTAACAAATAATCATACAAGCTTTTCATGGAGATGGTTCACTTGCATCAGCTGATATAACTGACCTCATGGAACACAGTCTTCACAGCTGAACAATTTTAACCTATTGGTATTATTTATTTATGTTTTATCTGTAATCTAGACATACATATTTTTGAATAGGCACAAAATGTCCAATAACTGCAGGTCCTATTAAATATCTGTCAAACTCCCTGCAGTTGCTAAAAGTGCAAAGCTAAATCTGGAGCAATTTTCTTCCCAAGTGCTAATTTACTGAAAGATCATGGACTAATGTTTTTTTTGTCCGTTCTAAACGCTATCCTGTCCTGCTAGACTTGTACATCTCTGGTAAACTGCAGGTTCATACAAGTAACTGCTCCTACTGCAAGTTCACAGCTTCCTGCATCCCCTACCTGCAAACTGGAAAACAGAGGAGTCTAATCACAGTGCTTATTTGTGAAATAATGGAGCAGGTAGGGGACACAGAAAGCTGAAAACTTGACACAACACATGCAGTGTCACCTGACAAGCTGGGTAAACCATGATTGGCTGGACAGAACTACAAGCACCTTGAATGCTACATATATGCTTGGAAAGTTTGCAAATCCCTTTCAAAGTGGACCTGAACTCAGAACGTCCTCTCTGCTCTAAGAGATACACAACAGCATAATAACCTTTAACCACTTCACCACTGAGGGGTTTTACCCCTTGAGCACCAGAGCAATTTTCACCTTTCAGCGCTCCTTCCATTCATTCGTCTATAACTTTATCATTACTTATCACAATTAAATGAACTATATCTTGTTTTTTCCACCAATAATTAGGCTTTCTTTAGGTGGGACATTATGCCAAGAATTATTTTATTCTAATTATGTTTTAATCGGAAAATAGGAAAAATGGGGGAAAAAAAAATCATTATTTTTCAGTTTTCGGCCATTATAGTTTTTAAATAATGCATGCTACTGTAATTAAAACCCATGAAATGTATTTGCCCATTTGTCCCGGTTATAAAACCGTTTAAATTATGTCCCTATCACAATGTTTGGCGCCAATATTTTATTTGGAAGTAAAGGTGCATTTTTTTCAGTTTTGCGTCCATCCCTAATTACAAGCCCATAGTTTATAAAGTAACAGTGTTGTACCCTCCTGACATAAAAATGTAAAAAGTTCAGTCCCTAAGGTAACTATTTATGTATTTTTTTTAATTGTATTTTTTTTAATTTTTTTTAACCTATTTTGGTTCCTGGACGTAGTTTCTACGTCCAGGAACCATGCGCGCTACCGCGCGCCCCCCGCGGCCGATCGCGCGCGTGCACGCGCACTCCCAGCCGCGGATTCGGTAGCCAGGGAATCAATGTATCGGTCTACGGTGCCCGATCATTGATTCCTCTCCCCCGCTGAAAAAGCGACAGCTTCTCTCGGAAGCTGCGCCTTTTCTGGCCGTTCCCTCTGCGATGAGTCACTCTAAGCGTGTGTTACGCTTAGAGTGACGTCATGTAAACAAACTCATGGCTGCCATCTTGTGGCCAAAAAGTAATACTACACCTGTAAAAAATAATAATTTAAAATTAACACACATTTACATTATCAATCTATTGTTTACCTCCCACCCTCCCAAAACTACCCAAATAAAATGTTTACAATAGCCACAATAACGCCCTCTATGCTTCTATAGCATATATCATGGGCAGCACGGTGGCGTAGTGGTTAACGCTCTCGCCTTGCAGCGCTGGGTCCCTGATTCGAATCCCAGCCAGGGCACTATCTGCAAAGAGTTTGTATGTTCTCTCCGTGTCCGCGTGGGTTTCCTCCGGGCACTCCGGTTTCCTCCCACATTCCAAAAACATACGGATAAGTTAATTGGCTCCCCCTAAAATTGGCCCTAGACTACAGTACTTACACTACATAATATAGGCATATGGCAATGGTAGGGATTAGATTGTGAGCTCCTTTGAGAATCAGTTAATGACAAGATATATATATATATATATATATATACACACACACACACTGTACAGTGCTGCGTAATATGTCGGCGCTATATAAATACTAAATAATAATAATATATCGTATAGCAGCATAGAGGGCGCTATTGTGGCCGGGAACGCAATGAATCACTCGCGTTCCCAGCCTGTCGGCTCCTGTCGCCAAAACCGGAAGTGGCTTCCGGTGGGGCCAGGAGCATCTGAAGGAGTCTACGCGGACAGCTGCAGGGGGCTGCTGGAAGCCCCAGGTGAGTAAAACTCTTTTTTTACAGAGACTTAAGTGTCCCTTTAACAGCCTGTGCTTTCAAATAAGCTTATCTGCCATCTCTGCCGTGTCAGTTATGTGACACAGGGACAGATCAAATTACAACTATGATTAGACACAAATGAGGGTGAATTAAACAGGCTAAATACATACAGGGTGCATTTGTCTAGGTTTTCCTTCTGTCTTGAGTAAGACAGGTCCACTTTACATTTTCTATATTGCTATATGAATATATTCTAATTTTAAAGCCTTCAAAGTATAAGATTATGGAACCTTAGGTAAACCAATGATAAAAATATTATATTTGGTCATGTATTGAAAAAAATATCCAATGACATACTTGCATGTGGCAAAAGTAAGTGAATCCACAGGATTATCATATAATTTGAAGGTGAAATCAGATCTCAGTCAATGGGATAACAATCAGGTGTGAGTGAGAGACCCTATTTTATTGAAAGGAAACGTCTTTTTAAACAAAGCAGATCTACTTACCTGGGGCCTCCTCCAGCCCCTGGCAGCTTATGTGTCCCTCACCACAGCTCCGCTCCCAGCCGGTGGCCCGGGATCCCCTCCATTGCAGCAGCCTACCTGGCGAGGTCAGCAGCCTCTGCGCCTGCGCACCGCTCCTGGTAGTGCTCCCGGCTTAATGAACCCGATCTGCATGGCTGTGAACTCGCACAGGCCCAGAGGCTGCTGACCTCGCCAGGTCAGCTGCTGCAACGGAGGGGGCCACGGGCAAACGTCTGGGAGCAGAGCTGCGGTGAGGGACACATAAGCTGCCAGGGGCTGCAGGAAGCTCCAAGAAAGTAGATCTGCTTTTTTTTTTTAAACCTGGATGTTTCCTTTAAATAATGGTGCTTGAGCACATACAAACACATTTGTGGATATTTTGATCATGGCTCAAACAACGGAGGTAGCTTAGGACTCCAGAAAGAGTTGACGCCCTAAATCTGGAAGAGGCTGCAAGACAATTTGGACTCCACCAATCTGCAGTCAGACAGATGGTGCATTAAATAAAAAAAATCAAGACCACTGATACTTTACCCAGAAGTGGCCAACCATCAAGAATAACTTTAAATGCAAGGTGTGTATTAGTCCTGAGTGCTAGCTTCTATGCAACGGACATCCTGACTCATATTGGTAAACACTGATGTCCATTTGTCTACCATTGGAATACTGAACAGCAATAAGGTCAGATTAGCAAGGAGAAAGCCACTCCCCCCCCCCCCCCCCCAAAAAAAAATATATTGCTCACTGTATCCAGTTTGCTAAAGCTCAAGTGAACAAACCAGGAGGATACTGGAAAAAAAGTTCTGTGGGCGGATGAAGCCAACACAGATTTTTTGGGCCTTCAATTAGGAGAGTTACATCTGTAGACAGAAAAACACTGCATTCCGGCATAAGAATGATCCCATCTCTGAAACATGGTGGTGGGAATGTTCTGGTTTGGCTTGTTTTGCTGCATCTAGGCCTAGATAGTTTGCCAATACTGATAAAATAATACCGTAAATTCTTAACTATACCAGAGAATTTTAAAGGAAAATGTCAATAAAGACATCTGTTTGTGAACTGTATCTCCAGAGAGAATGAGTCATACAGCAAGACAAGGATCCTAAACACATCGTTCTACCAAACATTGGTTAAGTAAGAATAAAGTGAATGACTCCAGAAGCCAAATAAGCAAGTGAAATGTTGTGGATAGACCTAAAGTGAGCAGTTTATATGAGAAAACCAAATGAAGTCCGAAAAGCCTAAGCTGTTCCGTATAGGGGAATAGGATAAAATTTGTCCAAGTCCATGTGCAGGATTGGTCAACAGTTAATGCAAAAGTTTAATTGAAGTTATTACTGCACAATACAAAAGGGGTCACACCAAATACTGAGTGTACAATTCACTTTCTTTTTAAATAACACATGACCAAACATAATATTAGTTTTACAGTATTTAACTAGGTTGTTTTCTTCATCTGCTTTTAGGAGGTTTAACCACTTAAGCCCAACTGGACGAGATTTCTCGTCCAGTTGGGCTGCGCGCACTCCCGCGGGTCGCGCGCGCGCCCGCGGGCCCCCCCGTGCGCGCCCCCGCTACTGGCCGCTAGCCCACCGATCAGTGAAAGGGATTATAAATCCCTTTCGCTGATCGGACCCCCCCGGAGAAAAGCCGACAGCGTCTCTTCAGACGCTGCGGCTTTTCTGAGCTCTGGTCTCCTTTCTTCTGCCTGGGAGCGAGATCGATCGCTCCCAGGACTTTTTGATTCTGGCCATCTTGTGGCCAAATAGCAAATTACACCCCAAAAATTTTTTTTTTAAGAATAAACCTATAAATATATTAAAAAAAACCCTGTTTACCTCCCACACCAAAAAATACCCACATACAAGTTTAAATAAAAAAAAAATAAAAAATTACAATAATAAAAAAAAACAAAAAAACATAAATAGTTACCTAAGGGTCTGAACTTTTTAAATATTCATGTCAAAGGAGTATATCAATATGATTTAATAAATTATGGGCTTCTAAACAGTGATGGACGCAAAACGGAAAAAATGCACCTTTATTTCCAAATAAAATATTGTCGCCATACATTGTGATAGGGACATAATTTTAACGGTGAAATACCCGGGGCATATGGGCAAATACAATACGTGAGTTTTAATTATGGAGGCATGTATTATTTTAAAACTATAATGGCTGAAAACTGAGAAATAATGAATTTTTTCCATTTTTTTCTTATTCTTACTGTTAAAATGCATTTACAGTAAAGTGGCTCTTAGCAAAATATACCACCCACAGAAAGCCTAATTGGTGGCGAAAAAAACAAGATATAGATCAATTAATTGTGATGAGTAGTGATAAAGTTATTGGCAAATGAATGGGGGGTGAAAGTTGCTCGGATGTAAAAAAATTTCAACCCTTCAGGCTTAAGTGGTTAAACACCCCCCCACCCAGAGCATTGCTAGGAAAGTAGTAATGGAATATGTCACAAAGCAAGAAGACGCAGCTGGAAGCATCAATTTTCTCATTGCTAGGCTGCACACTACACCTTACAGTAGGTAGCTTTATCTTGAGAAACATATTTACATAGTAAGCTTGGTTAAAAAAAAAAAAAAGAACAATTAGATACATTTCTGCCCTGCACTCTCTCATATCACAGTTAATTTGGGGAAGGCAAAAAAGCCTAAGGGCTCTTTTCCACTAACAAACACGATTACAAGTTCTTATTATTTTTACTACTGTGATTCCGACGTGTGTACAGCAGGATTGCAGAGCGTTTTCAATTTTCAAAAGGAGAAAATGGGTGGGAAAATATTCTGAATTACTGAAAAATCTTTGTATAGGAGCTCAAACGCACAAAAAAATGCAGTAGGCATGATGATTACAATTGGGAAAAATGGGGTTGCAAATTCTGCGCATTAAGGAATAGAAATATCCCTGTGTGGTTTCTATTAGTTGAGCGAGCACCTAGCACTTTGAGATTAGAAAGAGATCGGAAATTGCATCGCAAAACGCTGCTAGTGGAAAACAGCCCTTACGAGGGCTTGGCTCAATTAACCTTTAAAAAGAAAAACAATCCAGGTGGCAGTCAGATAAAATCCCTGTATTAACACTGCCAGAAATTACCTAGCAATTAAAGCCATGGATTTCCTTCAATGCAAGGAAAGCATCCAAACCACTTTTAAATGCAGATATAGAATATGCCATAACTACTTCCTGCGGAAAAATATTCCACATGTTCCATAGGTAAGTAGCCTTTGTGACATACTTGCTTTAACCTATGCACACTAATTGTTGAGATTGTGTCTCTAAGGTCAGCACTACTAACCTTAACCACAAATATTATTAGATCATATATTTTTCTGTGTTCTGTGTGTATTACCTGGGATATAGCCAACTTTTTCATTTCTACTGAACCATCATTTTCTTCTGGACCATCAGGATAATCCACAGACATTTGACGGCATGGAGACTTGGGAGAGGATGCTTCACTTTGAGGTGGCATGGTCTTTTGCCCCAAGACATCATCTCTGGTCCCTTCATGGCATTCTGGCTTACAGATTGTTGCTGTTAGTGCAGTCATCCTGGTAATCAATGCTTTAGGGAGAATATCTATTGAACTAGCTTGGGCAAAGCAGTGTGGCACTCGAGTCTCTTCATCTGTGCTAGATGTGTCTTGCTGGCTGTTTCTGAAAGGATAGTGCTGAGGACTTGCTGTTACAGATGGGGTAGCTGACAGCACTGACTCTGCTTGGCTGTCTTCATCCTCATCTTCATTATCATTATCTTCATCCTCTGCACCATCTGAGTCTTCTCCATCAAAGCCCGGACGCTCCCCACTATATCTTTGCCTTTCACCTGCAAAGTCAAAGAAGAGACCAGTTTAGATAAAAATAAGACTTCTAGCACGTGTATATCACAACCTTTCACACAGTTGGCAATAATTTGTAGATCACTTTCATTTGCCAAATTTCAGCCTAGAACGTACGGATGCCAAAATACTTATTTGCACAGGCATGTACTATTTAATTATGATGCAGTGTAGATTCGTATGACTTAACGCAAATGCTCTTTGAGGAAAAATGCCACTATTGAATTATATTATCTATGTTTTACTCTATTAAGATGGTTAAAGACAGATACATCAATTCCTAAACATTTAAAATTGTCAAGTCTTATAATAGAGAGTATATAGTTAAATAAAAAGTCTTTCTCTACAGCTTTTCACCTAACCATTGACTCGACTCGTAAACCTTTTTATCTTACCCAATACCTGAGCCAGCAGTACTTCTAAGGTAAATTAAAAACCCACAAACAAGCGAAAGAAAGCAAGAGCAATGTCGCCGATTTGTATAGTTTTTGATAAAGCTGAAATCGTAACACACAGACCTGTTGGAAATAAGATGCTCCTGTTAAGGAAGGGTGTGTGTTCTGAAGTCATATACAGTACTCAGTCTAAATGTATTGAGCCAAAAAAATGTGCTTTACTCACAACAATTTTTAAAATATTCAACAACATTAAGAACTGCTTAGCATGCTGAAATAATTATGTTACATTATATCTAAAGCAGATACGGTATTCTTACTACTTTAAACATAACCTAATAGTCTCAGACAGTCAAATCTATGGTAATAAAAAGAAAAGGTGTCCATATGCTCTTGTACAATCAGAACTTAATCAGCTTACGGTAGATGACTTTCGTGTAATTTAGGATTATGTACGAAGCAACATGTAATATTATTCATATGCGCTTCTTCTGCAGCACTTAGTCATGTCACAAACTGTTCTTCACAGGGGTTCATAATTTGATCCTTCCAGCAGTAGTGGTTTAACACCAATTTTGAGGGGAGCCAAATGAGAACGTTTTTAGGACTAGACAGAACACTCATGCAAACATGGGGAGGTCATATGACTTGGGACTGCAGTCCTGCAGGGTGATTGTGCTAACCACACGAGCACTGAGCCACTTGATGTAGTGAATTATACTGCTGACCAACAAACAAGTTCAAATGCTACTCTGTTCCTAAAACTGAGCTTGCTTTTAGGATGTGTACCCATGACAGATTTTCAGGGGTTTATTTTCTATGAAAGCCACTGCTACATCTTCCTTCTAGTAAGTAAGCTGATACTTGACAACCCGGGTCAATAATGACAAGAGCACCCACATTGCAGCCATACATTAAAAGTGAAGGTGTGGGAATCCGCTGCACAGTAGCGGAAGCCCAGCTTGCTGGAATGTACTTGAGTTTTCTGCACTCTGCTGTCACCCAAATCATGCTACAACAACAAAATAACTTATTATATGTCCATCTCAGACCAGCAAACATAATGAAGATCAATAGATTAATGGCCATTCATCATCCATACCCCTTATTGTCATAGAACATACATAGCAGTTTGTTTTAATATGCTTTACAGTTCATATTAGACGATTCTTCTATGATCTAAGTGAGTACAAAAAACATTTTTGTTGCTATTTTCTCATTTATATTTAAAAGATACCTGAAGTGAGAGGGATATGGAGGCTGCCATATTTATTAAATATTAAAGCGAGTCTTAAGTGGAAATATATATATATATATATCAAATACTCACCTAAGGATAGGGAAGGCTCTGGGTCCTAAAGAGCCTTCCCGTTCCTTCTATGGTCCCTGTGTTCTACCGCTGGCTCCCCCGTTAGCAATCTCAAACGGATGAGCCTCTCCGTACTGTGCATGTGCGAGAATACGTGCTTGCGCAGGCACTCCGTCTTGGGAAGACTAACGAAGCCTCCCACAGCAGGAGAGCAGTATACAAGCCAGTGGTAGGCAGCCAGGCAATTTGTATTGTTTAAAAGGAAATAACTATGGCATCCTCCATATCCCTCTCACTTAAGCTGATGCAAGGAAGCAAGATTAACAAACTGCTAAAATAGTGGTGTACGTTAAATGGGTGGTTTTTTTTCTTGTTCTCAGTTTTTGATAGCATAATAGCAATCTTTTCAGACCAACCAAGCTTGCCCGATTGACGATTCCACCAATTTCATGCTGAAATTGTTCGGGCATGCTGGTAAATGTCAGGTGTGCAGCGGTAACGGCATGCAATATAACTACTCGCAAATGCGACGGAATCCCTGGCCGCTGTCCTCACCAGATGTTATATGTGCCCTCCAGTGCCTATGCATTAAAATACTTTAACTTTCACGCCGCCCACTAGCATTTGAAGGGGGGGGGGCAGCGGCTGGGCTGGCGAGGTGGCGTCACAAGGCTCATTCCCAAAAGATTTCATGCTGAAATCAATCAGGAATTGGCCTCTGGTGTATGGGCAGCCAACAGATCTCTCTCTCTCTCTGATCAAATCTGATCGGACAGAGGTCTGTTGGCTGCCTATACACCACTAGTCTGTCTCTTTGGTCGATCTGCCCATACACTGCAAGATGTATGGGAACCTTTAGTCTAGATAGGAAAACAGAATGAGTAAAGAGAGCTCTTGCCTGGTTGTTAATCAGAATTTCCTTTTAGCTACATAACTAAATGTATACACCTGGGAGTTTCAACTATATTAACATTAAAACAACATTTTGGCTTCCTATTTGTGTGTGCTTTCCACTAAGCCTATTTAAAACAAAAGACAAATCTGGTAAAGGACCACTATGACAAAAATTGTAAAATGTTAAAATATATATGTACACCTACATACAAGATGTAAATTTGTCTCACACTAAAATACACTGTGAATTACTTTTCTTTCCTTATGCTGTCACTTGCAGTATATATACTGTAATTAGCCTGACAGATCTGAAACTCTTACCAACAGGTTTTGCACTGTTATTAGCTAGGCATTTGGACTAGGGATTCTTAAACTTTCCACTTCAAAATGCTTCCTTAATGGCATTGACAGCATTTTTGTATATGTTGTTTCAGGGAGTGCTTGTGAAAAAAAAAATTGAAAACTTTGAGAAACTGACATGAGAAGATGTACATGTTCAAAACCTGTCAGAATGAGGTTCAATGTCATCAAAGTAAAATACTAAGGTGTAACTAACGTTTACGTGGGAAGAGTGTCATTTACAGTGGATTTTACTTTTGGACAAATATACATCTCATATGCTTGTGTACACATGTTTTTTAAAGTTTCACAGTTTTTAACATAATGCTCTTTTAATTTGCATGGAAAACATTATTGCAAAGTAAAATGTTCATTTTTTAAATTTTACTACATCACCTTCATCCTTAACCACTTCACCACTGAGGGGTTTTACCCCCTGACCACCAGAGCAATTTTCACCTTTCAGCGCTCCTTCCATTCATTCGTCTATAACTTTATTATTACTTATCCCAATGAAATGAACTATATCTTGTTTTTTTCGCCACCAATTAGTCTTTCTTTAGGTAGGACATTATGCCAAGAATTATTTTATTCTAAATGTGTTTTAATGGGGAAATAGGAAAAAATGTGGAAAAAAATTATTATTTTTCAGTTTTCGGCCATTATAGTTTTTAAATAAAGCATGCTACTGTAATTAAAACCCATGAAATGTATTAACCCATTTGTCCCGGTTATAAAACCATTTAAATTATGTCCCTATCACAATGTTTGGCGACAATATTTTATTTGGAAATAAAGGTGCATTTTTTTCAGTTTTGCATCCATCCCTAATTACAAGCCCGCAGTTTATAAAGTAACAGTGTTATACCCTCTTGACATAAATATTTAAAAAGTTCAGTCCCTAAGCTAACTATTTATGTGTTTTTTTTTTATTGTATTTTTTTTTTTTTAATTACAAAAAAAAAATAAAAATTGGGGAGTGTGGGAGGTAATGAGTTAATTTATTGTGTAAATGTAATGTTTGAATATGTAAAATGCTTTTAGGGTGTAGTTTACTATTTGGCCACAAGATGGCCACAGAGTGTTTGTTTACATGCGACCTGTAAGCGTCCGGAAGGACGCTTACAGGAAGCAGTAGGAGGCTGGGAGACTCACAATGATCTCGCTGTTTCTGAAAGAAGCAGCAGATCATTGCGGGGGCTAGATCAACAAACGGGAATGGATTTTCCCGTTCATTGATCTCCGGGCAAGCGGGCGGCGGCGTGCACGAGCGGCGGGTGCGCGCGCACGAGTGGCGGGAGCGCGGACAGCGGCGGTAGCGCGGAAGGTACGGATTTCTCCGTCCCTGGTTTTTTAGGGGGGAAAAAAGAGGCGGAGGAATTCGTACCGCTGGGAGTAAAGTGGTTAAATACAGATCGAGTATAAAGAAAATATGAAGAATACTACATGTGATGTACGGTAACCTACTTAGTACTCGGAATCAAGTTTTGAAAACATGAACTTACACAGATAAGACCCTTAGCTTATCTTTTTCATATGTATCAGTAAAAAGTGACCACAGTCTTCATGTGCTGACATTTCATTTTTAGTCAAGACTATTCTGATAAATAATATGATTTCCTTCTTATGCTGGGTATACACAAAACAATTTCTTGTCCGATCGAGGGGAATTGGGCAATTATTCCGGATATGTTCGATTTGTTTCCGATCAAGAAAGGGATCAATTTTGCAAAGTTCTAATCCGAAAATCAATTCCTTTATCGTTCGGGAGCAGTTTGGACATGCACATATGGTACAACCATCGATCGGACCGGAAATTGCATTGCGTGTTCCCAGAAGTAATTTCTTAATTCATAAATTATTATACTTTGTACACTGGTAAAAAAAAAAAAAAAAAAACATAAAACTAACCCATTTAAAAAAAATAACAAATATAAAAAGGTATAATTAGAATGTATTTTTTAAATATGTTGAAGATTTGTATACAAGGTGTTACTGAGCAAATTGCCTTTAACAAATCCTGCCCCACCCCCCTTGTACCCTGAAGCAGCACAGCTGCCTGTGTTTGTGGACAACCCTAATCTTACAAAATAATTCTCTCTTTGATCCACAGGTTGCCGAGTAAAACTAAATAGACCTTTGGTTTTGGGTGACTGGCAGCAGACAGTTGCTTAGTGCACATCCCCTTTCAAGTCAGCTTTCAGATAGTACATATTACTTGTCATTCCGGGCTTCAATCTCACAGGTAAAGGACTTGCTTCCTTCAGCGAATCAAGCATGAAAAGTTAAAACATGAAAGTCACTCTACCTCTTTAAGTCACTTATCACCTTGATGCCTACGAACCGATTTTTCATGTTGCACAAGCTAACCATAAAAGACATTCAGGTAGATGAGCCAATGAAAAACAAATTGCCTATAGCCTGTAATGTCATGTTTTACAGAGTCTAACAGATTAATGATTAGCCTATAAAAAAAAAGAAAATTAAATATTTTTGATGCAGAAAGAATACTAATTTTGGTGTAGTAGGTTTCAGACAGCTTCCTAGTATAGAATATCAATGTATAGAAATATCAATGAAGGGTTTGAATAACTAATAAGCATTTAGAGCTCAAACTGTTTCTAACAGGTGAATAATGAAAAGCTTTTAACCTGCTCCATAATTTATGTTACCAGCTGTGTTGTGGATTATTATTAACATCTTATAACTAAATGCACTATACAAGGTTCGGTTTGTCTGTTGTATATGCAGTTACTAGATGGGCTGCATAATCTACCAATCCAAGACTGGGATAAAACAAGCATCCAGTGCACTACTCGCAATAAAGCTTAGTTCAGCAGTAAGGATCCATTAGAGCCAACCCTACCACTTGCTGCTATTATGCTGCTTCTGGTGAAGGAAGTCAAGGCCCTGCCCATTCCTTGTGACTGCTCTCTAGTCTCTGTACTGTTGGCAGTAATTGAGGACATCTAGGTCTCAATGGAGCAGACAATTAAGATATAGAACAAGGCTGTCCAAATGCCGACCTGCATGCAGCCTTTGAAAGCTCTTGCTGTGGCCAGTCTGTTTACTGCGCCACTCCCCCACCTTTCACTATTTCTGCCACACCCACCTCTTTTTCTCTCTACTTGACTCTGCAACCCCCCCCCCCCTTCCCCCCACAAAGCCAGGATGTTGCTGCTCCAGACCAAGACTACCGGGTGCTTAGCCCTTCACATCTATTAAGTTGGACAGCACAGATATAGAAAGTGGCAGATGGTAAGTTTGGTCATAATTTCTTAACACATTTGATAACTTTTTTGACCAGTTTTAATCAGGGAGCAAGTCATCGCTTGCTGAATTAGGCCGCTGTTGGAGGTGGCTAGATAAGGGAAGTGGGCTCTTAAATTTGGGACATGGCTATACTAGAAGCAATCATAGCTATGATGTTTCTACAAAGAGAAGTGGCTCTACTGCGAGTCTTTGAGGCACACAGTTATTATCTGGCAGGGGAAGAGGGGAGGAGTCCATTGAAAGCCATATGGATATATGAAGGAAAAGAGCATCTTTTAACAGGGTCTACACGGATAATTTGGGGGACATGCAGCACCATTTTGGACTACTGGGGAAGCTGCACTTTTTTCTGGTTTAAATGATTACCCATTGCCCTTTTTCAGTTGTATATGATTGTGCTCTATCATTGCATTCCAGTGGTTCTGGAGGTGTGTTTAGCTCACAGGGACAACAATGGGTAACTTGCATATTTCAGCAGTGATGCACTGGGAGACATCTCAGAGCTCACTTCAACCTGAATTATCGCAAATACTTTCTGTTTTAAGAAAGCACAATTATGTTTTACATAGTATTTTAGTAAGAGGGCTTTTTGGTCCATTGTTGCCACTTACACAGTCCAATGAGTTCTGGTTCACCGTGAGCTTGCTGGGTAGCCTGTCACCCTTTTTCAGTGAAATATTTGCAAAGTGGAAAAACTATTCTAGTAAATTTCAGTAACTCTGCTAACTGCATGCTTATAGATTTTATTAAAAAAAATGTACCCAGCTTATTATTCAAGAGCCATAATAGCGTGATTTACACACAAATAATAATGTCCATTTTCCATTCACAGAACGGATAAACCGAGAAAATCTCAGACGTCCCATCACTACTCTGAAATCTATATTGTTTGTTTTTGCCTCTTTATGCAAGCAGAAGTGTTAATCTTGTGTGTAGTCTGGGTTGTTATTTTGCTCCTGTACAAACTGCCTTCTATCATTTGCTTTCTTTTAACTTATTCAGCTTAAGTGACCTCACTCCCCTCTTTAGCAAACAAAGCCATGGCCTTTGACCCCAAGAAGCCCATTGGTACTAATTACCGCTTAATCTCCTTGAACTCACAGCACATTCAAAGATGAAATACCTCTTGTCAGTGACAATGGCAGAAAGGCAATATAATGCAGTTCATTTTCTTTCACCCTTCTATAATGCCAGGTTTTCACAAAAAAGCCAAAAACAGAAGAAAAAAAGACTTAAAAAAAATGGACTGGGAAAATGGTTAATCGTAGAGCAGGTATATCAAACCGGTCCTACGAGGGCCGAGATCCTCACACATCTTTGATACAGCTCAAATGAATTGATGGATCTGAATCAGTAAAGGTGTGGTCCATCAGGTAGAACACATTCCTTTCTTTCTCAGTCCATCCTTAAACACTGGTATGGATCCGGCCCTCCAGGCCTGAAGTTCGACACATGTTGTAGAGCAAACGTTTGCAGCAAATGTGAATTCTCACACCTTCTTATAAGTTCTATTACACTTTCTTGTATCAGTGCTTATTCTCAAGACCTGCATAAAACTGAGAAACAATATAGATCTGTAGATTTCTTTTCTGACTACACAGATGGTCACAGACCGATAAAGCCATGGGCAGCCAGACAACTCTGCTATGTATTTGCAGACAAGATAATACGGTCTGGAAAAGGTCCCTCTAGATCAGCCTGTGCCATAGCATACATAGGAAAAAGGCATCTTCCAATATAGCGCTTCTACAGCTAAACTGTGCTCACATGTTAAGAGATGCTTCACAATGTTTCTTTTTACAGTGCAGTCACTGTTTATCAAGTCTGCCGCAGTCTAGTCTGTAAGCAACCTCCTATGACATTCATTAGGAATCATCTGATGTGTGCACATACACTCCAAAACCTGACTGCCCAATACTGTAGTAGTGTGATTGAGACCCGCATTGGTTAAAATTGTTAATTAAAATTTGGAACCACCTGCATTTGAACCAGACCAGACCAGACAGGAATAGATTGTATGTCTTTTTTAGCCTCCCCTATTGTCCTAGGCTTGTACTTCTTGAAAGAACAGCAATTTGTCAGGCTGAAGATTCTTAGTAGATAGCTACTGAGAGAAATTCTAGCACTAGGCATTGCTACAAAGCCAGGCACAGTGTTGCACACTCAAGCAAACTAAACATGCATGGTTATAGCCAAGGTCATAGTCTGTGGTGAAAGAAAGGAGAAACAAGACTGTCTAGGCTTTAAAAACAGTACCTTGATTTAGCTTTCAGCAGAGTGTGCTGAAGTGGCAATGAAATATCTACCTTTCCTGCACTCCTAGTCGTTGGCTGTCCTCTATTCTGCTACGGTCTTCTTGCTCATTGCCTTTATCAACATGCATATCAGCAATGAACACCAGAACAGAGGAAACAGACTGAGGACAGATGGGAGGCAGATACCGAAGAGAGGACACATTGTAAGTTGGAACAAATAAAAGGCAGCCATTACACTACCTCTGCTGCACACTATGCTGCAAGTTACTTTCCAGCATTGATGGGAGAAACAAGTGATCTTCTGCAGTACTCATTACAGTTATGGTAGTGGGACTGAGAGACAAAGTAAAAAAATAACATTGATATTGCGCTTTTCTCCTGGCGGACTCAAAAGCGCCAGAGCTGCAGCCACAAGGATGCGCTCTATAGGCAGTAGCAGTGTTAGGGAGTCTTGCCCAAGGTCTTCTACTGAATCGGTGCTGACTTACTGAACAGGAAGAGCCGAGATTTGAACCCAGGTCTCCTGTGTCAGAGGCAGAGCCCTTAACTATCCACGGTGGGGGGTGCTTGAGATTTCATATATGAAGCCAAAAAAATTCTACATTTTATTTGTGTAAATATGGAACCTTTGACAAAATTACATAGCAAATAAACAGGAAAACAAGTTAAATGGAATGAGTTCTGACATAGAAACAAAAGAGCTGTAAATCACTTAACTAAAAAAAAAATTACTACATAAAATACAAAAAAAAATGATTTGTCTTTTCTTGAAATCAAAGTGGAGGTTGTATACCATTTTCAGCTAAGCCGGCAAAATATGTGAGGTTCCAGGCGTTTTATTTCAACATAAGGAGGCCTGTCTTCACTTAGTATGTCAGTCAGAACAAATTCAAGTGTCAGAAATTAATAATACTGATTAATGTCGCCTACAACAGCAGAGATTTAAAAACAACTACAAGGAAATTACAACAGAAACAATATATCAAAGAGGAACCGGGAACATGCATGGCTGTAGACTTCGGACTGTGTGTGCCTCCCGCCTTGTCTGATCTCTCTAGTATTATTTAGTAGAGAATAGTGGTGAGTGAAAAGTTCTAACATGCTAATCAGTTTTAACCAAGAGAGAGAAGTTGGTGCTAGCAAATCACTTGCTGATAAAATGTTTCAACTAGTAGAATCTTTGAATTTGCTAATCCCAGCTTTTGCATCAAGGTGGGGCCGATTGGTAAATCAAAAGTACGTACCAGTTCCAGTTGAGAAATATCTATTCTGGAAAATGTAATTTTTTTGTTAATACTGTACAGTATACTATCAAAGGAGAGGCTCTGCTTGTAAATTATTTGCCTTTATTCTCCAAGACCTTTCAGTAAGTTTTCTATAGAAAAACATCCATATAGTACTACGGAATAGAACTGTGAAATCAGCAGTAGGGATGACTTGAGCTGATTACTAGAGATGGCCCAAACCTCCGATTTTAGGTTTGCGAACCTTCGCCAAATGTTCGATTCATGCAAGCTTTTGTGAACCGCAATAGACTTCAATGGGGAGGTGAACTTTGAAAACTAGAGACACTTATGCTGGCTAGAAAAGTGATAGAAAAGATGTTTCAAGGGGTCTAACACCTGGAGAGAGGCATGGCGGAGTGGGATAGACGTCAAAAGTCCCGGGGAAAAAAATCTGGATTTGACGCAAAGCAGCGTTTTAAGGGCATAAATCACATTGAATGCTAATTTGCAGGCCTAAAGTGCTTTAAAACATCTTGCATGTGTATACATCAATCAGGGAGTGTAATTAGAGTACTGCTTCACACTGACACATCAAACGCACTGTGTAACCCACCGCAAACAGCTGTTTGCGTAGTGACGGCCATGCTGGACTGGTGCGCACCATGACGAGAGTGCAGGTGATGGCAGCTTTCCAGCCCATATAGTCGGGCTGAGGTAGCTGGATGACAGAACAGTGACTGTTCAGCTGGTCAAATTTGGTCTGTCCACAATGAAGCAATGACCTTATCTTGGGTGTGCCCCGTCCTGAGACACTCATATAGCCGGCGGTCATTGCTTCATTGTGATACGCAAGCCCCTTCACCGCGGCAAGGTAATGATCACGAAGGGGAATTGGCATATGTGTATGAAAAATTAGGCAGGTATGTACACGCACCAGAAAAATTATTATAGCGGCCTTAAAAATTCAGGAATCCGCCTGGAGTTCTGGACCCTGTTGGTGGTGGCGGAGAAGGCAGTCAAGCGGCCTGTGGGCAGAGGTGATGTGTGGGGAGCGACTTAGTCTTGGGGCAAGCAGCAAGTCACACGGCGTGCAGGCAGAGATGCTGTGTGTGGGGACTGTCTTAGTCTTCGGGCCGGCAGTAGCCCTCCGGAATCCATGCCTCATTCATTTTGATAAAGGTGAGGTACTGAACACTTTTGTGACTTCGGCGACTTCTCTTCTCAGTGACAATGCCTCCAGCTGTGCTGAAGGTCCTTTCTGACAGGACGCTTGAGGCAGGGCAAGACAGAAGTTGTATGGCAAATTGGGACAGCTCTGGCCACAGGTCAAGCCTGCGCACCCAGTAGTCCAAGGGTTCATCGCTGCTCACAGTGTCTACATCCACACTTAAGGCCAGGTAGTCGGCTACCTGCCGGTCCAGGCATTGGTGGAGGGTGGATCTGGAAGCGCTAAGGCGAGGCGTTGGACTAAAGAATGTTCGCATGTCCGACATCACCATGAGATCGCTGGAGCGTCCTGTCCTTGCCTGCGTGGACATGGGAGGAGGATTACTGGCAGTGGTACCTTTATTGCATTGTGCTGTGACATCACCCTTAAACGCATTGTAAAGCATACTTTCCAGCTTGTTCTGCATGTGCAGCATCCTTTCTGCCTTCAGGTGAGTCGATAACATGTCCGCCACTTTGTGCCTATACCGAGGGTCTAGTAGCGTGGCCACCCAGTACAGCTCATTCCCCTTGAGTTTTTTTATACGGGGGTCCCTCAACAGGCTGGACAGCATGAAAGACGCCATCTGCACAAAGTTGGATCCAGACGTACTATCCATCTCCTCTTGCTCTTCCTCAGTGACGTCAGGTCAGTCCTCCTCCTCCCCCCAGCCACGAACAACACCACGGGAACGTTGAGCAGCACAAGCCCCCTGCAACGCCTGCTGCGGTTGTTCTTCTGCCGCCGCCTCCTCCTCCTCCTCCAAAGAAACACCTTCCTCATCATCCGAGTCTGACTCCTCTTCCCCACACGACTCTTCCACCTCCTCCCCCTCTGTGCTGCCGCAGGTGTTGAGGGAACATCTTGTTCTGATGAAAATTGCTCCCACAACTGTTCCTCCCATAACTGTTCCTGTTCACGCTCCTTCACAGCTTGATCCACCACTCAACGCACGGCACGCTCCAGGAAGTAAGCGTACGGCATCAAGTCGCTGATGGTGCCTTCACTGCGACTCACCAGTTTGGTTACCTCCTCAAATGGCCGCATGAGCCTGCATGCATTTCGCATGAGTGTCCAGTTATTGGGCCAGAACATCCCCATCCCCCCAGATTGTGTCCTTTTACTGTAATTGTACAGGTATGGGGTAATGGCTGTCTCCTGTTCTAGCAGGCGAGAGAACATGACCAGGGTCGAATTCCAGCGAGTCGGGCTATCACATATCAAGCGTCTCACCGGCAAGTTGTTTCTCCGCTGAATGTCCGCAAAGTGTGCCAAGGCCGTGTAAGACCGCCTGAAATGCCCACACAACTTCCTGGCCTGCTTCAGGACATCCTCGAAGCCTGGGTACACAAATCTTTGAATGACTAGATTCAGCACATGTGCAATGCAGGGTACATGTGTCAGCTTTCCCAAATTCAAAGCGGAAAGGAGATTGTTGCCGTTGTCACATACCACGTTGCCGATCTCCAGCTGGTGTGGGGTCAGCCACTGATCCACCTGTTTGTTAAAAGCAGCCAGAAGAGCTGGTCCAGTGTGACTCTCCGCTTTGAGGCAAGACATGTCTAAGATGGCGTGACACTGTCGTACCTGGCATTCAGCATAGGCCCTGGGGAGATAGGGCTGTGTAGCTGGAGAGGAGATCGCAGCAGCAGTAGAGGAGGACGACAGCGAAGAGGATGTAGCAGGAGAAGAGGAGGTGGCAGGAGGCCTGCCTGCAGGCCGTGGAGGTGTCACAAGTTGGTACGCTGCACAGCCATGTACTCCCTGCTTGCCATCGGTCACCAGGTTGACCCAATGGGCTGTGTAAGTAATGTACCTTACCCTGACCATGCTTGGCAGACCAGGCATCCGTGGTCAGGTGACCCTTGACCCAACGCTGTGTGCCAGGGATGACACCACTTGCCTTTCAACTTCACGGTACAGTTTGGGTATCGCCTTTTTAGAGAAATAATTGCGGCCTGGTATCTTCCTCTGCGGTGTCCCAATGGCCACAAATTTACGGAAGGCCTCAGAGTCAACTAGCTGGTAAGGTAACAGCTGGCGAGCTAACAGTTCCGCCAAGCCAGCTGTAAGACGCCGGGCAAGGGAGTGACAGGCAGAAATTGGCTATTTCCGCTCAAAGATTTCCTTCACGGACACCTGGCTGCTGTGGGCAGAGGAGCAGAACCCACTCAAGGGCAGAGGCGGATTGGAGAAGGGAGGCTGTGATTGTGAAGGTGCAAGGGAGAAAGCGGCTGAAGATGCTGCACCTGAAGGAGCAAGAGGAGAAGGAGGGTGGCTTTTCTTTTGTGTGCTGCTTTTCCTCTGGTGCTCTTCCCATTGCAGTTTGTGCCTTCTCTGCAGGTGCCTTCGTAAGGCAGTTGTCCATATGTGGGTGTTGGCCTTTCCACAGCTGAATTTTTGGAGGCAGAGAGAACAGATGGCATTGCTCTGATCTAATGGATGACACACTAAAAAATTTCAAAACCACTGAGCCCCCCTGGGGTGATGGCACTATGGTGGCATCAGCAGCTGACTTGAAGGGCATGTTGGCTGACGCCGGACACTGCCACCAGCTGTTTTTGATGACGAGCTCCCCCTGCTTCTTTCAGCAACTCGTCTCCTCCTACTCCTCTCTGGCTCCCCCTCTGAACTGCCCCCTTGGTCATCTCGTCGCTTAGGATCCCACGTGGTATCCGTATCATCATCATCATAATCATCCTGCCCAGCTTCGCTTGCCTCAGACACCTCCAAAACTGCACCAACAGCAGGTACTTCATCATCCTCATCCTCACACGTTATGTCCATAGTGTCGCTGCCTAACTCAGACATATGAGGTGGTGTAACTTGCATCTGGTTGTAACAATAATGGCTGTGAATCAGTTAATTTCCCACCAATTAATTCCTGCGAAGTGTCAAATGCAGCGGCTGTGGTGCTTGTAGTAGCGCTGGTGGCTGCGGAAGATGAGGTGTTCTGTGTTAAATAGTCAACCACGTCCTGACAATCTTGGGAGTTGATGGGACGTGCCTTCTTCTGAGCACTATATTTTGGGCCAGGGCCGCACAAAATCACATCAACACGACCTCGCACAGACCTGCCGGGTGGACTTCCCCTGGGTCTGCCTCTACCTGTTTTGTCCGTTTTGTCCATATCGGGGGGATGAAGTGAAAGGTATGCACTGACTTGACTAACACTATGTGCAGTCACAAAGGTGCAGTTACCAGGTATGCACGGAGTGGTATATCACACTGCGTGCACTCACGTAGGTGGGTGGGTGCACAGTGAACAACAGGTAGGTATATGCAGTGGGTATTACAATGTGGACCTCTCACACACAGACAGGTACCGGACAGGCACAGTGACACTGCGTGCGCTCACGTAGGTGGGTGGGTGCACAGTGAACAACAGGTGGGTATATGCAGTGGGTATTACAATGTGCACCTGTCACACACACAGGTAGTCACTGAATGTGCTGGGCCTGGCTGGCAGTGGCACACACAGTAGGAATTACCAAGGCTGTCTATGCAACACAAGTGTCAGTGGGACACACACACACACACAAAAAAAAAGATCACAAGAACAAGATTAGCTCTGAAAAGAGCTGTTGTGGGGTGCTTTTTTTTAGCAATAAGAATCAGCAAGGAGCAAGCTAAGAAGCCTACAAGAGCCTAACTAAGCTTTCCCTATGAGAGTCTGCAGCAGCTTTCCCTGCTTTAATTAATGCAGGCACATGAGTGAGTGAAAAGCCTGACGCTGCCTGCCTTTTATAAGGGGGAGGGAGTGGCTCCAGGAGGGAGTGTAGCCTGATTGGCTACAATGTGCCTGCTGACTGTGATGTAGAGGGTCAAAGGTGCACTATGGGGGCGAATCAAACTTCCGGTAAAGTTCGCGATCGCGAACCCCGGAAGTTTGCCTGGAACCGTTCGAGCCATCTCTACTCATAACTCAATTTTTTTCATTTGAAATCTCCAGAGCATTTGTAAAGATGTGCAGCAACAGCAGCATGTACTAGCTGTTTAATCAGATGCAGTCCCCGTATTGGTAATGACAAAGTCCTGTCTCCACAACACTGGTTTGTGAAATTCAGCATGGTTAGTGGATAGAGATCCATGTAACATAAGTAAAAGCCTGCTTTCACCTGGTGCCCAACTTGCGGCCCCCAAGATGTTTATATGCACCTATTAATTCCCCATCATGTTAGCTGCTGGTCTGAGTGACTCATAGGTGATCGTCAGGCGATAAGCGTCACTCCTCCCTCATTGCTCCTCCCTGCAGGAACTTGTGAGGGCTAACTGCAGTAATAAGCAAAGCTCAGTTCTCATTTGCTTTAACCTTCTCACCTCCCCCAGCACGAGTATCTACGTCCCTGTATTTACACAAATATAAACAAATACAAACACTTGGTTCTGTTTCTATTTTTAGAACACACTAACTCTGTATCTCCATCTTGTGGCCAAAAAGTAAAACCACATCCAACTACCCTATTATACACCTTCCCATAGAAAAATGAAATACATTTTCATTATTTTTAAAAACCCTTCGAGGTGAAATGGTTAAATCAAATGACCTGTTCAGATTGAAACAGACCAGTTAAATGTCCGCACCATTTCCTCATTTCATTCACATCCGGAGCGGATGCATTAAGGTTTCTATAGGAAACGGATGTGCTATCTGGCAAAAACTAAGCCGGTTAGGACATTGCCTTCCTGCAAAGCAGCAAATGGATCCATTAAAAAATAGCAAGTGAAAGTACAAGCCATTCTTAAAATTGGACCAGTTTGCATGTCTGTTGCTGCATTACCAAAAATGTACCTCTTGATTGATGGATCCCAGAATGAGATTAGTCTGGGTTTTCACACTTATGCAGCTGACAAATCTCTGCTAATGCTGGAGTGGAATGTGTGTATGAACTAGCTTCATGTGTATGAGCTGGGGAACTCTTCCACCTTGCCTGGTATCTGGCATAGAGTAACTCCACTTTATTCCAGGCTTGGCTGTCCTCCTAAAGCACCATCTTTACCATAAAAGGATGTGTTTCAGTGAATTACTACTACATGCACAATAACATAGTACACATACCAGCCAGCTGAGCTAATTAAACAGATTATATACTTAAAGCACTATTGCACCACATAGTAACAAAAAAAATATGTTCCTTTGTGTTGCATCATCTTCAAGTTTAATCAGCTTTCTATCAACTAGCAAAATTGTAAAATTTCCATCCATGTATCTTCATTTCCATGTAACAGTATTCTGGGCCAGTAAACCTAGGAAAACTAGCAACTTGGATATTCACTACATTCCTGCCAATATTTGCTTGAAAGGTTCCCCGCAGGCTAGTAGGAAAAGCCTTTGAAGTGCACACATACATTTTTGATCTTACCTGGTTCAAAAAAAAGCACACGGCTACATTTGATCAGAAATCAGGATGCAAGCAGAACCCAGCCTGACAGCATAAATGACTTATACTGGCGTGCAGTATTTCCCACCAAGCTGCAAATCTAAAATATCAACAGATAAGGGGCTGTACTATAATCCCATCGGTTATTTATGGATGTAGTAGACTGTAACACTGTACAACATTGTATGGCACTGCAAATCATTAAGGAAAAATTGTATTTGATAAAGTTAGTAACCGCTTACATAGCTTTACCTTCAGAGTTAAGATTATTTGAAGGAGAAACCAGCCCTGGAATTCCCATGACTGTAGTTTTACAGAGGAATTTAAGGTATTCATTAAAAGTCAGCGAGTGTATACATCTACATGTACCTGATTTTTACCAAGTAGCAAAACCAAACTGTGAAACATAAGTCTTTAGTGCATTGCACAATGCTTTAGGACCAACCGTGGGAGCATGCTAACAAAAGGAACTCCCTTATCCTAACAGGTGCTGTGATGACCATGCCTTTATTGCTGCAATGCAACACAGTGAAAAGCAAAGGCATGTACACACTTACAACTTGGGCTGCTCAAAACAATCAATCGAGATAACTTCAGGCCTTTTACAAGTGTGTGTAAGTGTCCCCAACAATTCTTTTCCAATCAATCAGATACACTGGAAAAACCATGCTAAGTCTCTATTATTACCCATCACCAGCACAGGCAGCTGACTAATTCATACCCCCCTTAACCCCTCTCCATTGTGCAGAACACGCTGCTTAGTGGGTGTGTCTGCACAGCCACTGTTTAAACGATGCCACTTGAGAAATCTGCAGATTGTTTTGGGTGACATATTTAAAGCATATACAGGCCTTTAACCCTACACCTGGCTTTGCAGTCTTGCAGGGGTTCCTGGTTTACAGAGTCTATCTAAAGAGGGCAGAAATATTTTATATAGATGTAATCTTTAAGCGAATATAGTGGTCTAAATGAGACTGAAAGGGAATCTGAAGTGAAAATAAACTTAAGAGATAATGAATTGTATGTGTAGTACAGCTTAGAAATAGAACATTCGTAGCACAGAAACCAGTCATTTTGTAACGATAATGATCGGCTTTGAGAAAGGCGTCTGTGCACGCCAAAACAAGTCAGCCCTCAAGCCTTTCTATAGCAGGATCGTATGTGTAGGAGCCGGCATCCGCATACACAGACCTGGAGACATGGCCGTGACGTCACTGGAGCCCAACGCTGCCGCCAGAACCCGAGGGTGTCTGCAGCCCTTTACTGCAGCGTTATCTGAGGACCAGCGGGGACTAGAAGACCCGGAGCTACCGGCCAGAGCTCGGGGAGAAAAACACTTCTACTCACAGTAAGAGCAGCGTGTGCTGCAGCTCTTATATACCTGTAACGCAGTACACACTTATGGTTTTACTATCAGCGGGACCCAGAGGGATGAACTGTTTACAGTAATGAACATCCTTTATTCTGTCTATGGAGTCTTTAGCGTGGATCACTAAGGAACGTTTGTAACATCTGAGGCATTTTTGCACATGAACATTGGAACATTGGACTGTATACATTTTTGCCGCTTTACCTCTTTTTATAGATGTTTTATAGATGTCATATATATTTTTATACAGAAAGATTTTTTAACCCGATTTTTTTAAATATGCCAGATGCCCATGGATGTTTGAGCAGTGCATGAGTGTACTATCAGATATAGGTCAGCTCACATCTAACAATTTATATGCAGTACGTGTAGGATTATGAATTATTGTATGCAGTCTTAATTGACGTGCACTTCACCTGGATGTATACATTTTTATTTGTATTTCTTTTATATAATAAATTGTGAATTAATTGCATATTCCAATCGCTACTTCGTTCATTATCGTTATTATCTGAAGTTAGTGGAGGGGATATGTGGGTATGCCTCCTATTGAAGGAGCAGCAAGGGTGAAAGAAATTTAGGTGAAGTGTGTCAATAGAATTATTATCTAGCGCCTCCTACTAATATATATACAGTCTTATATTGTTTCGAGTACAGGAGAAGTTAAAGCGGTATTAATGACTTAATATTCAATAAAACCGTGCTTTCCTACTTTTTATAAACCATACAGTTATCATATTTGCTTTTGTGTACAAGTATTATTATTCATTTAGAAATTACAAGTTCCCAAAGTACAGTTTATTTGCTCCGAAAGGTTGCCATTGCATTTTATTTGTAGCTACAGTAGTTATATATTGTAATGTACCAAGTGAATTTTCCGAGCTGTGTCTGATCTGCACACGTTAGGAGAAGTTTCAGCACTGCCAGGGAATGTTTACATTTCTCTCTTGCTACAATTAAGTAAACACAAGATAATGTGTTTACTTAATGAATTTGTAACTGTAATTAAAATAGAAAATATGATAAAATGTTCTATTTCTCAGATAATAGTCATTAAAAATAATGTATATATACAGTATATATACAGTAATAGCTGTGCTTAGTCCACAACAATGAAATAAACCAATCAAAATTAGTTACTTGTGCTGCTTCAATAAAGCAGTCCCCGTATTTTTAAGGTCAGATATACATATCTGATTGTGACTGTATATATGATGTGTACACAGGAATCTCTTATATATACTAAATAACATCTATGCTGTAAGAATAAAGCCTGATGTGTAGCTATGTCACTAATAGAGATGGTCAACGAGATGGAAATAATTCTGCATTGATGCTGATTTATGCAAATGTATGCACTCCATTTGCTGATGAAATAAAATAATTTGATATGTTATTAAAATTTGGTTTGGTGACTACAAATTAAAGGGTAACTGAGACGGATGAAAAGTAAAGTTTTATACATACCTGGGGCTTCCTCCAGCCCCCTTCAGGCTAATCAGTCCCTCACTGTCCTCCACCACCCGGATCTTCTGCTATGAGTCCTGGTAATTCAGCCAGTCAGCGCTGTCCGGCCACATGCCGCTCCCACAGCCAGGAACATTCTGCACCTGCGCAATAGTGCTGCACAGGTGTAGTATGCTCCTGGCGGCGGAGTGTGTGCATGCGCACTACGCCTGACTGGCTCAAGTACCTGGACTCATAGCAGAAGATCCAGGTGGTGGAGGAGGACAACGAGGGACTGATTATCCTGAAGGCGGCTGGAGGAAGCCCCAGGTATGTATAAAACTTTAATTTCATCTGTCTCAGGTTTACTTTGTTACACAGTAGTACTATACTCTACATATGCTCTCCCCACAGAGCTGCAGGGAATCCACTGAGAATGTTGTGCACATTGAACACAGAGGTGTTGTCTGTTTACAATCTCCTCATTCCCCTGCAGAGTACCTGCACATCACTCTTACATGTACCCACAGTTACATTGCCTAGGGCCTGATAGATGTTCTTTGTTCCGGTTTGTACCTTTTACGAATACTCTTACCAAGGACTAGTTTTAGTCTAAAGGGAATAAATATAGTAGTCTCCATATCCTTCTCACTTCAGTTGTCTTGTAAAATTCCTAAGCGTTGGCAGTTAAGAGACGAATTTCATGTTACATACTTTTAATCAACAAAATTGTAATATGCAAATTAGAGGAGTCGGAGTCGTGGAGTCGGTGGAATCCTAAACTGAGGAGTCGGAGTCGGAGGATTTTTGGACCGACTCCACAGCCCTGGTTTTGAATCAGGATGATACCATTTATTGGCTAACTTATAGATAAATAAAAAGTAAGCTTTCGGCAAATAATAAGCCTTCATCGTTTTGGTTCCTGCATATACTGACAAGATTTTAAAAAACACAGCTTACATACATTGGACACACAGAGGAGAAACATTCTTTTGCAAACAAATACCGTAAATGCAATTAGATGCCTTACTTTTTATTTATCTCTAAGTTAGCTAATAAATGGTATCATCCTGATTCAAAACGTCTTGCTTTTACTGAAGGCTAACACTGTACGATACTCTACTGCTTCAACATTTACATGCTGCTTCTTTTTACCAGTGAGAAAACATCAAGTTCCAGGAACAGACATTTACATTTAGGTAATATGGCAACTGTATTTTAATACATTCAATAAATGAAGAGGTTAACCGCAATGATAAATGCTGGGTTGCTTCACTTTAAAAACACTCCGTTTTGTCTGCACATGGGAAAGCCTACAAGTAAAACCACATGGCTTGACTTCTGAGGTAAAGCACAGCATACACAAACTGCAGTGAAGGATTGGAAGCTGTCTTTCCAGTGAATGCTGCCACCTGCTGGGTTTATATTAGAAAATCTACATGCTGAGGTAAAAGCAGCAGGCAATACACAGCAGCAGGATACAACTACTATAACGTCTATAATACATGTATACATGTACAAATGTTTTTGCAATAAATATGTATATTCATCTGATTTGAATTGAGCGTGCTCTGAGCTGTATGTACATGGCAACACACAGGTTGCATATATTTTCTAATTACAGTAGTATTCATTATTTGCTGTGTTTACACAGAAATCAGAATAAGCTGGCAATATATTCATACACTTGATTATGTGTCTTGCATTTGTAGATTTTCTCCTTATTTTACTATTACACAGGGGGCCACTTTATCACCTGAGTTTTCTCCTAGGTGATCTTTTAATAACTTGTTAATAAAATGCCTCTTACACCACCCGCAAGCAAACAAACACTCAAAAAAAAAATGTTGACAGTACTTTTTCAGCTACTTTTTGCAAAGTGCTAAAAAGTTAATTAAATTGAAGATGAAAAATTATCTCTCAGGAGAAAACCCAGGAGAAGAAGTGAATTGCATAGAGGCCAGAATGTCCTAACGTCTTTATTTTTAATGCCATATAAAACATATTTCAAAATTTTAATGTATATATAAACAAATGATAAAAAACTGCTTTATGCCTTGCTATTCACTTTGATGTATAGTGATGTTGTAAAAACTTTAGGTTATTATTAAAGGCCAATTTCTTTTATGCATTAAAACTCTGCTGCAGTATGAAACAATGGAGTGTTTACACTAAACTGCATTAAAGAGGAGCTCCAGTAAAAATAATGTAATATAAAAGTGCTTATTTTTTGCAATAATTTATGTATACATGATTTAGTCAGTGTTTGCCCACTGTAAAATCTTTCCTCTCACTGATTTACATTCTGACATTTACCACATGGTGACATTTTTAATGCTGGCAGGCGATGTCAGTGGAAGAAGATGTGCTTGCATTTTTGGCAGTTAAAATCAGCTGTAAACAGCTGTTTATTCTCACAATGCAACAAGGCTCCCACAGTGTGATGTCAGAACCATGGTCCTGATATCACACTGTGGGAGTGGTTTCACCACATTATCAGCCATACAGAGCCCTCTGATGATCCGATTGTGAAAAGGAAAAGATTTCTCATGGGACAGGATGTATCAGCTACTGATTGGGATGAAGTTCAATTCTTGGAATAATGTGCTTTAAAGGAATCATCAGGCATTTTTACAAAAATCTGCTTTACTCACCTGGGGCTTTCTCCAGCCCCTTGCAGTCGACTGTCCCACGCTGTCACCTCCGCTCTCCGCCGCTGCATGGTGCAGAGGACGTCTGCGAGGTCGCCCTTACTGTGCCTGCATCAAGTGCCGCTGTCAATCACGGCCATGTAGTCCGCGGCTTACTGCGTCTGCGCTTGACGCAGTCGCAGCAAGGGTGACCTCGTGGTCGTCCTCTGCACCGTGTGGTGACAGCGGGGTAGCGGCAGAGAGTGGAGGTGACAACGTGGGACAGTCAGCTGCAAGGCGCTGGAGAAAGCCCCAGGTAAGTAAAGCAGATTTTTGTAAAAATGCCTGATGATTCCTTTAAGTCTTATCACAGAGTAGAGCAGAATGCAATACATTACGCTTTACTCATGGTGTGTAAGACTTTACACATTTAATTCTGCTTACTGCAGTTTAGTGCATACACTCCAATGTTCTCTCTGCTGCTCCTACTAGCCTCATATTGGCTGAATTTCATCAAGATGTTGGAAGCGCCAAGTGGCCTTGCCAACCAATGGAAAATATCCTGCCTTCCTACTGACAACAAAGGCTGGCTTGGAGCAGACCACAAATCAGCCCCCTAAGTGGTTGCTTTTTGCACGTGTTTCTCTGTAGCCCCACTGAAACAAACATTTTTCCAGAGAAATATGAATTTTTTTCAATATACAGACAGACTTGCACTAAATAAGCTAAAGTAAATCTCCATATGCATGTGATGTTTTCCTCGACCTAGAAAGTGTGCACGTATCCCCCCCGATGTCGCTAGTCCCCCTAACAGTGACTCCTCTAGTAGACTGATTACTATCTTTCATTGCCTATTGCTTCCTGCAGGAACTTCAAAGGACATTCCAAAACTTATGTGTCTCCCCCAATCACTTCATGTTGAGAAATATGATGATTGGCTAGAAGCAGAGCAACATGTCCTGTTCAATTGTTCCAAAAATACTGCCTGAAATGCTCTAAAGATTACTATGGGCAACAGACTATTAAAGTGTGAATGCATCTTAAAGAGCAATGATTTCGTACAGCAATCCACTAAAAAGAAATTTCAATTTACTTAAGTGAGATAGCAGAATTCTAATGGGTAGTAATAAGTCTGTGTACTTTCTTCAGTCTGTTATCAGCACAAGATTTCAGTTTTCAACCAATTAAACAAAGGCTTTGGACTAGCTATAAATTGGTGACATAACTGAGATATTCACAGAAATTGTATTGCACTTATAATGTGTAGGTGAATATCCCCATTTTGGCGGTGAACTGCTACAGTCACTTGGCAAACGAGGACAGAGCCCACCCCATGAAACAGGATATCCACAGTTGCATTTTGTCATGCTAAATGGTTCACCTGGCCTGACAGTTTATTTCACATATTAACATTCCTCACATTTCAGCCTTGTATTTAGGTGACACAAGTTGAACATGAATCGCACCAAATGGCCATGGGGATGAATCCACACACAAAAGGTGAAAGCATAAAGCTATTAACTGACATTCATACGATGACAAATCCAAACACAAAGGACATGGCCACAGCATCCTGCACACACTTATGTCCAAGAAGAAAAATCTGCACACTTTAATTAACGTTGTTCCTGAGGTCTATTATTGTATGTAGTTTCTACTATAGCGTGTTAGTGCACTTACACTTAACTGTGTTTGTTAATAGCTTAATATCAATAATGATTAATAATACACTTTACTAAATTATTTTGTCGACCCCAGTATGTACAGCATAATTACTACTGTGCATTTACATAGTGATGACATCTCTTGCAGCACTTTACAGGGTATATAGTCATGTCACTAACTGTCCCTCTAGGAACCTCACATTATAAACACTACCACAGCCATAATGTTATGCCCCTATCATACACCAAGGCCAATTTTGAGAGGAACCAATTCATTTATCTGTATGTTTTTGCAATGTGGCAAGAACGCCACGCAAACGCAGCACAGCGAGAACATACAAAATACATGCAGCTACTGTTTAGCGACTTCTGCTTCAATAACATGCCTGGAAGGAAGCCCAGTGATACAATGGAATATGTGATGAAATGCTGATATCAGGTGCAAACACTGAGTGGAGGTGTATGGGTTGCTCCTTATTAATTTTTGTGATGAAAACATTGGCAATGATAAGCTAAATTAGTAAGTAGGTTACGTTACTGATCAGAGCCTACTTTTAAAATTAAGCACACTTTAAATTAAACTCCACTTTCATTGGAAATGGTTACAAATACTTATGGGTGCTCTATGGCAGTGTTCACAAACCCTGTTCCTCAAGGCCCACCAACAGTGCATGTTTTGTGGAAATCCACAAGGGTAGTTCATCAGCTCTGCTGAGACACTAATTACCCCACCTGTGTATGTTTGTGGTTTTCTGCAAAACATGCACTGTTGGTGGGCCTTGAGTTTAGGTGGGGGACTGTGCCTTTCACTGTTGGTGGGCCTTAAGGATAGGGTTAAGGAACTGTGACTTGTACGGTTATACTGTTGGTGGGCCTTGAGGATAGGGTTGGGGACCTCGTTTAGTTTCATATTATTAAGGAAGGACCTTTCTGCCGCAATTACTAGCCAGTTATTAATTTCCAACACTGTCTGAAGCTCAACGTGAACTTTTTTTTCATCCTGGGTTCTGTACTCTATGCAGTATGGACAGTCTAGAAAACTACCATCTTGCTTTGTGAGTAATTAACTGCACAGCGGAGACATTTGTTGCTCTTCTTCCACACCTGGAATAATTCACTGACTGTCAGAAACTTTGGGTACTCCCATACTACAGTCTGTGTTTTAAACTATGTGGAATATCTCTGTGTTTTACGTTTACATACTTGCAAGTAAGAAGACATAAGGGTTGCTTTTATTTTTGTTTTGTTATCAGTAATAATGTAGTTACATTTTAAAGCAAACCTAGGAGTATAAAAAACATAAAAGTCAGTAGAGGAAAGCCTCTGGATACCCCATGAGCACACCCGCTGGTCGCTGGGACCCTCTTCTTCTTCATGGCAGAGCTCCTGTCTGTGAACAAGCCCAAGCCCACTGTGCAGTAGCACGGAGCCATTTGTGCACGGAGGAAAAAGCTGAGCACAAGCAGCATCATGCTACTGCGTGGGCCGTCTCAAGCCTGAAGAGTGAGGCGGCACTCATACATTGATGGGCCCCTGTCTAATAGGTTCCCGGGGTCCCAGCGCTGGAGGGTGACCTCAATGGGGACAGGGGAAGCCTCTAGATTATCTAGAGGCTTTCTTCTACTGAGGCAAGTATCTAACTTCCCCAAATTTGCCTCCAGATACACTTAAAAGTGCCCCTGTGGGGTACTTACTTTGAGAGGTAAGCCTCTGCATCCTAAAGAGGCTCCCCATCGTCCTCAGCAGAGGGGATCCAGCACTGGCTCCCCCAAAAGTCAGTTTGTCTCCAATGTGCGCAGACGCACTACTGTAGGGTGGACTCACTCAGGCTCGGCTATTTCAGCTGGAGCCTGAACGGAAAGCCGCTGGAGTCACCCCTGGGTTTTGTTATAGTTTTGGTTGCTCTGGGGGTGCCAGTGCTGGATCCCCTCTGCTGTGGAGGACGGGGGAGCCTCATTAGGATCCAAAGCCTTGCCCCTCTTGAGGCAAGAATCTGATTTTTTTTTATTTAGCAGTTACAGGTTTACTTTAACCACTTCAGGACCGCCCCCAGCCGATGGGCGGTGGCAAAGTCCGGGCCTAAACAACCGCAATACGCCCATCGGCGGGGGCGGCTGCGGGCGTGGTTATGTGGTTAAACTTTTTTTTTTTTTGGTCACAAAGTGTCATTTTCCGCTAACTTGTGACAAAAAATAAAATCTTCTATGAACTCCCCATGCCTCTCATTGAATACTTTGGAATGTCTTCTTTCCAAAATGGGGTCATTTGGGGGGTATTTATACTATCCTGGAATTTTAGCACCTCAAGAAACATGACAGGTGGTCAGAAAAGTCAGAGATGCTTCCAAATGGGAAAATTCACTTTTGGCACCATAGTTTGTAAACGCTATAACTTTTACCCAATCCAATAAATATACACTGAATGTTTTTTTTTTTTTATCAAAGACATGTAGCAGAATAACTTTCGCGCTCAAATGTATAGGAAATTTTACTTTATTTGAAAAATGTCAGCACAGAAAGTTAAAAAAGTCATTTTTTTGACAAAATTCATGTCTTTTTTGATGAATATAATAAAAAGTAAAACTCGCAGCAGTAATCAAATAGCACCAAAAGAAAGCTGTATTAGTGAAAAGAAAAGGAGGTAAAATTCATTTAGGTGGTAGGTTGTATGACCGAGCAATAAACCGTGAAAGCTGCAGTGGTCTGAATGGAAAAAAAGGCTCTGGTCCTTAAGGGGCGAAAAGACTGTGGTCCTCAAGTGGTTAAATACAAGTATGGTAACACTTCAAAAAGTATAAGGGTTGGGGGAAGGGGGGGGGGGGGGGAGATGCTGTTTTACATGATTAGAACATTGTAGTCCCATGCAGAAGATCATTTATCATTACCTACTGCAAATGTTGTGGCCAGTTAAAGTAAACTTGTCACAACAGAAAATATAAAAGCTGCCATTGCTGTCATCCTTTAGAAAATGCTATTTTTCTAGATGGCTGTAATATTTTATTTTATCAACAAGTTTACAGATCAGGTGTTCTGACTTTCTACTGACCCGGCCTTGGGTGCATATTTTTCCAGGTGAGTGACTCCAAAAATTATAATTGCTGAATCACCATTACAGTTCAGAAATTAACGCTTTCAGTAAGAACTCCTTGGCCTTTATTCACAAAGCATCACTTGCTGCCACATGAGCATGCAGCATTTCACAGCGCTGCACATCTCCATAACTATGCCTCACACTTTCTTGGTACAGTGGTCGGATGAAGTGGCCCATCCTCTAAGCACACCATACTGCTACCACCCATTCTGATCGCTGATCAAACATGTAATAAGCACTCTGCAAACACTATGGACAAGCGTCAAGATGCAGACAGGTTTTCTGAGGTTACTATGCAGCAAGGAGTTGAAAGCTGAATGTCTGCGTGAATGGTCTCCAAAAGGTTAGAAATGGTTGCCCTCATATTTCTGTCCAAAAAAGTGAACTTCAATGATTCCCTTTTGAAATACATAACACTCCTCCTTTCAGTGAACTTTTTAAACAAACACTGTAAATCACATTTTACATTTGTACAAGCTTTCTTTGTCCGCTTCCTGCCATGCGTGCGTCATCTCTTTCCAGCACTGCTGCAGTGTTTTCCAGGTTCCTCTTCTGTCCTCCAGCCTGGTTCTGGATCCTACTCTCCATTACTGTCATGAAGCTTCATAATGGCAATGGAGAAAGGGATCAAAGACTCCAGCAGCAGAGCACACCAGTGGCGTCCCTACCATAGTGCGCAGGGGGGCGGGGCGCACCGGGTGTCAGACACCCAGGGGGGTGTCACCACGACCCCCCACAGCAGCACAGCAGGAGGGAGAAGCAGGGCTAGAAGGAGGGGCAGTTGGGGCAGCGGTGGGGAGGGGGGAAATATCCCCCCTCCCTCACCTGGGACCCCTCCTTCTGCCTCTCTCCCCCTCCAGAATAGCGGCGACAAGTGCGGGGCGGCCGGAGGCGTATGAACAATTACTCACCTGATTTCCGCGTTCCAAGCGTGGAGCGCAGCGTCATGACGTCACAGGTCTCTGTCTTCAATGCCGCCCACTGTGCTTCCTGATTAGTGGAAGCACAGTGGGCGGCATTGGAGGCGGAGACCTGTAACGTCATGACGCTGGGAACGCGGAGATTAGGTGAGTAATTGTCTATACGCCTCCGGCCGCCCCGCACTTGTCGCAGCTATTCTGGAGGGGGAGAGAGAGGCAGAAGGAGGGGTCCCAGGTGAGGGAGGGGGGGATATTTCCCCCCTCCCTACCGCTGCCCCCACTGCCCCTTCTTCTAGCGCTGCTTCTCCCCCTCCTGGGCATCTTTACTGGGGGGGGGGGGGAACTGTACTAGCTATACTGGGGGCAGCTATACTGGGGGCAGCTATACTGGGGGCAACTATACCAGCTATACTGGGGGAAACTATACTGGGGGCAACTAAACTAGCTATACTGGGGGCAACTATACCAGCTATACTGGGGGCAACTATACCAGCTATACTGGGGGCAACTATACCAGCTATACTGGGGGCAACTATACCAGCTATACTGGGGGCAGCTATACTGGGGGCAACTATACCAGCTATACTGGGGGCAACTATACTGGGGGCAGCTATACTGGGGGCAACTAAACTAGCTATACTGGGGGCAACTAAACTAGCTATACTGGGGGCAGGTATACTAGCTATACTGGGGGCAGCTATACTGGGGTCAGGTATACTAGCTATACTGGGGGCAGCTATACTGGGGGCAACTAAACTAGCTATACTGGGGGGGGCAACTAAACTAGCTATACTGGGGGGCAACTATACTAGCTATACTGGGGCAACTAAACTAGCTACACTGGGGGCAACTATACCAGCTATACTGGGGGCAACTATACCATCTATACTGGGGGCAACTATACCATCTATACTGGGGGCAACTATACCATCTATACTGGGGGCAACTATACCAGCTATACTGGGGGCAAGTATACCAGTTATACTGGGGGCAAGTATACCAGCTATACTGGGGGCAACTATACCAGCTATACTGGGGGCAACTATACTAGCTATACTGGGGGCAACTATACCAGCTATACTGGGGGCAACTATACCAGCTATACTGGGGGCAGCTATACTGGGGGCAACTAAACTAGCTATACTGGGGGCAACTAAACTAGCTATACTGAGGGCAGGTATACTAGCTATACTGGGGGCAGCTATACTGGAGGCAACCAAACTAGCTATACTGGGGGGCAACTAAACTAGCTATACTGGGGGGCAACTAAACTAGCTATACTGAGGGCAGGTATACTAGCTATACTGGGGGCAGCTATACTGGGGGCAACTATACTAGCTATACTGGGGGCAACTAAACTAGCTATACTGGGGCAACTAAACCAGCTATACTGGGGCAACTAAACCAGCTATACTGGGGGCAACTATACTAGCTATACTGGGGGCAACTATACTAGCTATACTGGGGGCAACTAGTTTCACTGGGGGCAACTATACTAGCTTCACTGGGGGCAACTATACTGGGGGAAACTACTAGCTATACTGGGGCAACTATACTAGCTAATACTTTAAATTACAGTTAGCTGCGCCCTCATCCGGTCATGACCACGCCCATTTTTTGCCGCGAAGCACGCCGCAGGTTGTGGCCATGCCCATTTTTTTAAGGGGGGGGTGTCTTTTAATACCCAGCACCGGGTGCCAAATGCCCTAGGTACGCCACTGGAGCACACAAAAGACACAGGAAGCAGAACTTGAAGGAAACAGATCATATGGTTGGGCAGTGATTGAAGAAAGGTGGTCCAGTGGTGGAATCAGCAACGAAAGCTATTCAAGCTTGCTACACATTACTGTGCACATTACTTGGTGGAGGGATTTAATGCTAGTGACCTGGTGAGAGCAGTGGATGGGTAGGGGCTGAACTCAACAGTAGCATGTCAACAGATCTTTTTACTTCATATTGTTGGATTACACTTGGGGACAGCCAGGCAGGTGTCTGATTCGCTAGGAAGATTCCAGATAGATTTCATGCTATAATGTTTCAGGAATCTGCCTGCGGTGATTGGGCAGGCAACAGATCGCTCTCTGATCAGATTCGATCAGAGAGTGATCTGTCTCATGGTCTATCTGCCCATATATCGCTAAAAGGACACCTTTACAGTCCCCAACATATCCATCACATCTTTATGTGCTGGGATCAACTGTGCTTTAATTCTGCCTGGATACAGTGGAAAATGCAATACAACCTATGCCAGGTTTTTACTGATGTCTGAGTTCCCACTGAGGAGAGAGTTACTGGTAAAAGCAAATGGATAAATCTCTTTAAAAAAGTATGCAAGCAGCAATGAAACAGGTTTCTAGCAGTAGCAGAAAGTTAATAGTTAACTTTTTCTAATATTTCCTTGTACACAAGAATGCCACAATGACAGTGTGCACTGTGCACATACATAAATGATTAGCACTTGAAAAATGTAGAGTACTAGTTTCCCTATGCGGAGGCTTGCAGAGTAAAGTTCAAACTATTGTCGTTGTCATACCTGATAACAGCATATTTTACCAGCTCACCTCATTAAATTCATCACTGAAATATTTTTTTCTATCTATGACATCATTGGGTTCAAAAGAAATGACACTCCCTTAGCACATTTATAACCTCAACCTTTTTCTTACTAATTGGTAAAAATATTTTTCAGTATTAAAATCAAATAAAAAAAAAAAAAAAGCTCAAGATGTACAAAAAATAAAGAAAAATGGACTACTGCAGTAAAAACTGCCTCAAACCATGAGGTTTTATGGATATTGTCCATAGATATACTAGGAAACAAGCTCATTGCAGGTAACGCACATGAGTGAAACTCACAGGGGTTTCAGCACCCTGTGCCAAAGGCGATAGGCATCCTTACCTTCCCATCTCCATTACAGACTTAAAACTTATTGCATGGTACAAGACCAAAGGACTTCCTATTGTAAGTTTCAGATGGAGCTGCCTAAGGGCTCTTTCACATCAGAGCTTGCGTTGGAGAACGCTCAAAGCATACGTTTTGTTGTATGCGTTTTAATGCATTTTGATATGCGTTGCACTGCAGTGAGTGTGCGTTTTTAATCAGTTTTCAATGCGTTACAGCACATAGGAAGACGCAGGTAATTTTTTTTTCATTTAGTTTTCAACTTTCTACATTGTTCCTCTGTTGCATTCTGGGACTGATTGTCTACGTTAACGGATTAAAAACGCGCACAGTGTGCGTTTTACATTGACTAACATTGTAACGCATAAAGCTAGCGTCGGCCGAAAAACTGCGCCTGGGTGTAGTGTAACGCAACGCACAAAAAGGCTGCGTTATATGTGAAAGCTAAAATGAAAGTCTATGGACTTTCATTTCACCTTGGGTAACGCAAACTTTACCCCTTGTGTTGAAACGCAGAAAATCTGCCCTAATGTGAAAGAGCCCTAACTCGGCCTTCATAGAAGATTGGCTCTTTGGAAAGTAATTTTTAGGAAAACATGCTTTTATTTTAAACCCACAAACAGACAAGACACAGAACATTTATATTGCGCTTTTCTCCCGGTGGACTCAAAAATCCAGAACTGCGGCCACTAGGGTGCGCTCTATAGACAGTAGCAGTGTTAGGGAGTCTTGCCCAAGGTCTCCTCACCGAATAGGTGGTGGCTAAAGGTGGCCATACACTGATAGATTTGCAGCCGATTCGACCATCAGATAGATTTCTGTCTGATGCCTGTCAGGTCGAATCTGACAGGAATCTATCTGATGTATGCCACATACTAGGAACAGATTTCCAATAGATTTCAGGTTTTGGAAATCTATTAAAAATCAATCTAAAGGCATTACTGTATCATTAGATCCAATGCAACTCTATGGGCCATCGATCTGCTGCCAGCAGCAGATCGACCTAGATCTTCCATCCTGTCAGATAGATCAAATTGATTGAAATCGGCCGCAAATTGATCGATCGGCCAATCGAAGGCTGAAATCAACCAGTGTATGGGCCCCTTTACTGAACAGGAAGAGCCTAGAGTCAAACCCTGGCTTCTGATAAGATAGTGTGAATACACAAGTGCAGACACCAGACAAAGATTAGAACTGTGTAGAAGTGAATAGCTAAATAGTGAAACTGATGCTTCTTAACCTCTTACCCGCACACTGAATAATTTCCCCTGCCCTTGCACTGATATTGCCATCAACATAGCAGCTTTAATGCAGGCAAAAACTACTGAATAAAAAGAGTAAAAGGTGGCAGATATACGCTATGGGAAATAAGTAACAAAAGAAACATATTGTGCTCAGCACGTCTGCTACTTCAAGATGCAGATACTGTTGCATTAACAAGATATATGCTTTTTACATAGGTTCTGCCAATTTAACATTCCCAAATGATAGAATGGCTGGCAGGTTGCAGTTTGCTATGTAAAGATAATTTGTCAAGAACTGGTAAGGGTATTATTTGACAGCTTAAAGTGTACCTGAGATCGCAGGATAAAAAGATTTTATACTAACCGGGGCTTCCTCCAGCCCCATGAACACGGATGCATCCCTCACCGCCCACCTGGGTACCTCCATTTTGTCACAGTCAGTCCCGGTAATCCTGCTCAGTCGTACCAGTCAGCTGGAGAAAGCCCTGGGTGAGTGTAAAGTCTTTTTATCCTGCGATCTCGGGTTTCCTTTAAGAACCGGTAAAGGCATCCAAAGCAACAGATGTGAAATTTGCATACGTTTTTGCATTCTTTAAAACTGAAGTACGGCTTCACTGGAGTGTAGATAAACATACTAAAGAGAATTACTCCCTTGCAAAGGGAGCAGATGTATGCCTGATGTACCTCCTGAGACGTACACCCCTATACCACACACCTGGGGGTTCAGGGATAGACATACTGCTGGGTCCCAATCACAACTAAGCTGTATCTTGTGTCATGAGTGTTCTGCTTGCATTCCACCTATATTATTATTATTAATATTAATAAAAAAACAAAACAAAAGACTGCAGTAATATAATAGAACATACACTGACACAATTTAAAGAAAAATTCCACATCCTTGTTTGAGATTGTGCTGAAGAATGTTCAAAAAACTACCATGTTAAAAGTGCATGGGTAAATGAACACACTTATTCAGCCTTCATACCATAACCAGAGCTAATGTTACCATTATAGGATCCAGTGCAGGTGCTAATAACTTGTTAACTTGTTAACTGTGCTCGAGGTCACAAACATGTAAAAAAAATCTGTTTCTTAAACGTCTCCCATCACACATTTTCAGGAATCACAGTCGTTTCTAAACATGGTGATTATGATAATAATTATTACTACTATTTATGTAGTGCAACAACATTTTTCCTCCCTTTTCTGCAGCTCCCTTTTATTTTTCTGCCACAGATTTTGTCCAGAGTTGGCTGTGATCTGAGAATAAGCAGATCTGTTCTTATACATTTATGTATTTAAGTGTCTACTTACAACAATAAAATACTTTTACTTACCTGAGGCTTCCTCCAGCCCCTTGCAGCCGACATGTCTCACACAACAGCTCAGCTCCAAGCCACCGGCCCGAGGTCCCTGCGGATGTAGAGGTCGACCTCACGAGGTTGTCCTCTACTGCGCCTGCACAAGCGCCTCTGTCAATCAAGTCCACATTGTCCGTAGTGTATTGCGCAGATGCAGAACTACTGCCCCTGTGCAGTACACTCCAGACAACGTGGACTTGATTGACAGCGGAGCTTGCGCAGGCGCAGTAGAGGACGACCTCATGAGGTTGGCCTCTGCAGCGGAGGGGACTGGGAGCCGGCGGCTGAGAGCGGAGCTGCTGCGTAGGACATGTTGGCTGCCAGGGGCTGGAGGAAGCCCCGGGTAAGTAGATTTTTTTTTCTTTAACGGAGCCTGGACATTCCCTTTAAAGCGGGATTGTCACCAAAAAAAAAATCAAATTTCAACACCAACTAGTCTGAGTGTATTAAGTGATAAAGATGCTAATCCTGCATTCAAAACTTTTTCTGCTGTTAGTTTGGAGTTGTCACATACCTTAGGGGCATTGGCCCTTTAAATGCCATTGCGAAACAGCTGCATGCTGGGGGGACTTTTTATCTATAATATATTCCTCCTCTTCCCTTTATTTCTCCCTCCTTCTAATGACATAAGACAGTGCACTTCCTAGTATAGCCCTCAGTAAGAGTGTCTGAAGACTGTGAGGAGGGTGGTGTGACAAATACACAATTAGCAAAAGGAGAAAAAAAAGAGTGAAGGGAGGAAATGATGTCAGGTGTTCAAAGGTAACCAATATGGAAACTGTCTAGAATTGGATTCTCTGCATTTCCTTCAAAAAATTCACAGGAATCCTAACTTGGACAGTCCAATACATCTGTTATGTAAGTAGAACTAGTATTTATACACCTATATATGTGTTTTTTATTTCTAAGTTAGCATGGGTGTCACTTGTTCTTTAACCATTTCAGCCCGCGGGGATTTTTCACCTTATGCATCAGAGCAATTTTCACCTCCCAGTTATTCGCTAATAACTTTATCACTACTTATCACAATTTATTGATCTAGATCTTGTTTTTTCTGCCACTAATTAGGCTTTCTTTGGGTGGTACATTTTGCTAATATTTTTTTTTTATAAATGCATTTTAACAGGATTAATAAGAAAAAAAATGGAAAAAAATTAATTATTTCTCAGTTTTCGGCCATTGTAACTTTAACCACTTGAGGACCGCCCCCAGCCAATGGGCGGCGGCAAAGTCCGGGCCCAAACGACCGCAATACGCCCATCGGCGGGGGCGGCTGCGTGGGTGGCTATGCGGCGATCGCGTCATTCGTGACGCGATCAGCCGCCGGGGACTGGCTCCGCCCACCGCTCGTAGTAACCCGCCGGCCGTTCGGAAGCGCCGGCGGGTTACTAGCACCCGGATCGCCGCATGGAAATAGTATAATAGGCTTTGTAATGTATACAAAGCCTATTATACTGGCTGCCTCCTGCCCTGGTGGTCCCAGTGTCCGAGGGACCACCAGGGCAGGCTGCAGCCACCCTAGTCTGCACCCAAGCACACTGATTTCCCCCCCCCTGCCCCCTGATCGCCCACAGCACCCCTCAGACCCCCCCCTGCCCACCCCCCAGACCACTGTTTGCACCCAGTCACCCCCCTAATCACCCATCAATCACTCCCTGTCACTATCTGTCAACGCTATTTTTTTTTATCCCCCCCCCCCTGCCCACTGCCCCCTCCTGATCACCCCCCCACCCCTCAGATTCTCCCCAGACCCCTCCCCCCGTGTACTGTATGCATCTATCCCCCCTGATCACCTGTCAATCACCTGTCAATCACCCGTCAATCACCCGTCAATCACCCGTCAATCACCCCCTGTCTCTGCTACCCATCAATCAGCCCCTAACCTGCCCCTTGCGGGCAATCTGATCACCCACCCACACCAATAGATCGCCCGCAGATCCGACATCAGATCACCTCCCAAATCCATTGTTTACATCTATTCTCTCCTCTAAACACCCACTAATTACCCATCAATCACCTATCAATCACCCCCTATCACCACCTGTCACTGTTACCCATCAGATTAGACCCTAATCTACCCCTTGCGGGCACCCAATCACCCGCCCACACGCTCAGATTGCCCTCAGACCCCCCTTTATCAATTCGCCAGTGCAATATTTACATCTGTTATTCCCTGTAATAACCCACTGATCACCTGTCAATCACCTATCAATCACCCCCTGTCACTGCCACCCATCAATCACCCCCTGTCACTGCCACCCATCAATCAGCCCCTAACCTGCCCCTTGCGGGCAATCTGATCACCCACCCACACCAATAGATTGCCCGCAGATCCGACATCAGATCACCTCCCAAATCCATTGTTTACATCTATTCTCTCCTCTAAACACCCACTAATTACCCATCAATCACCTATCAATCACCCCCTATCACCACCTGTCACTGTTACCCATCAGATTAGACCCTAATCTACCCCTTGCGGGCACCCAATCACCCGCCCACACGCTCAGATTGCCCTCAGACCCCCCTTTATCAATTCGCCAGTGCAATATTTACATCTGTTATTCCCTGTAATAACCCACTGATCTCCTGTCAATCACCTATCAATCACCCCCTGTCACTGCCACCCATCAATCACCCCCTGTCACTGCCACCCATCAATCAGCCCCTAACCTGCCCCTTGCGGGCAATCTGATCACCCACCCACACCAATAGATCGCCCGCAGATCCGACATCAGATCACCTCCCAAATCCATTGTTTACATCTATTCTCTCCTCTAAACACCCACTAATTACCCATCAATCACCTATCAATTACCCCCTATCACCACCTGTCACTGTTACCCATCAGATTAGACCCTAATCTACCCCTTGCGGGCACCCAATCACCCGCCCACACGCTCAGATTGCCCTCAGACCCCCCTTTATCAATTCGCCAGTGCAATATTTACATCTGTTATTCCCTGTAATAACCCACTGATCACCTGTCAATCACCTATCAATCACCCCCTGTCACTGCCACCCATCAATCACCCCCTGTCACTGCCACCCATCAATCAGCCCCTAACCTGCCCCTTGCGGGCAATCTGATCACCCACCCACACCAATAGATCGCCCGCAGATTCGACATCAGATCACCTCCCAAGTGCAGTGTTTACATCTCTTCTCTCCTCTAAACACCCACTAATTACCCATCAATCACCCCCTATCACCACCTGTCACGGTTACCCACCAGATTAGACCCTAATCTGCCCCTTGCGGGCACCCAATCACCCGCCCACACCTCAGAACGTCCTCAGACCCCAGCCCTGATCACCTCGCTAGTGCATTGCTTGCATCTATTTCCCCCCTCTAATCACACCTTGAGACACCCATCAATCACCTCCTGTCACCCCCTAGCACACCTACCCATCAGATCAGGCCCTAATTTGCCCCGTGTGGGCTCCTGATCACTCGGCCAAACCCTCAGGTCCCCCTCAGACCCCCTTCCGATCACCTCCCCAGTGCACTGATTGCATCTATTTTCCCCTCTAACCGCCCCCTGAGACACCCATCAATCACCTCCTGTCACCCCCTAGCACTCCTATCCATCATATCAGGCCCAAAACATCCTGTCATCTAAGAGGCCACCCTGCTTATGACCGGTTCCACAAAATTTGCCCCCTCATAGACCACCTGTCATCAAAATTTGCAGATGCTTATACCCCTGATCAGTCATTTTGAGAAATTTGGTTTCCAGACTACTCACAGTTTTCGGCCCGTAAAATGCCAGGGCAGTATAGGAACCCCACAAGTGACCCCATTTTAGAAAGAAGACACCCCAAGGTATTCTGTTAGGTGTATGATGAGTTCATAGAAGATTTTATTTTTTGTCACAAGTTAGCGGAAATTGATATGTATTGTTTTTTTTTTCACAAAGTGTCATTTTCCGCTAACTTGTGACAAAAAAAAAATCTTCTATGAACTCACCATACTCCTAACAGAATACCTTGGGGTGTCTTCTTTCAGGTCATTTTGCGACATTTGGTTTCAAGACTACTCCTCACGGTTTAGGGCCCCTAAAATGCCAGGGCAGTATAGGAACCCCACAAATGACCCCATTTTAGAAAGAAGACACCCCAAGGTATTCCGTTAGGAGTATGGTGAGTTCATAGAAGATTTTATTTTTTGTCATAAGTTAGCGGAAAATGTGAAAAAAAACAATTAAAATCAATTTCCGCTAACTTGTGACAAAAAAAAAAAATCTTCTATGAACTCACCATCCTCCTAACGGAATACCTTGGGGTGTCTTCTTTCTAAAATGGGGTAATTTGTGGGGTTCCTATACTGTCCTGGCATTTTAGGGGCCCTAAACCGCGAGGAGTAGTCTTGAAACGAAATTTCTCAAAATGACCTGTGAAATCCTAAAGGTACTCATTGAACTTTGGGCCCCTTAGCGCAGTTAGGGTGCAAAAAAGTGCCACACATGTGGTATCGCCGTACTCAGGAGAAGTAGTATAATGTGTTTTGGGGTGTATTTTTCCACATACCCATGCTGAGTGGCAGAAATATCTCTATAAATAGACAATTGTGTGTAAAAAAAATAAAACAATTGTCATTTATGGAGATATTTCTCCCACCCAGCATGGGTATGTGTAAAAATACACCCCAAAACATATTATACTACTTCTCCTGAGTACGGCAATACCACATGTGTGGCACTTTTTTGCAGCCTAACTGCGCTAAGGGGCCAAAAGTCCAATGAGCATCTTTAGGCTTTACAGGGGTGCTTACAATTAGGCACCCCCCAAAATGCCAGGACAGTGAACACACCCCACAAATGACCCCATTTTGGAAAGTAGACACTTCAAGGTATTCAGAGAGGAGCATAGTGAGTCCGTGGCAGATTTCATTTTTTTTTGTTGCAAGTTAGAAGAAATGGAAACTTTTTTTTTTTCTTTTTTTTTGTCAGAAAGTGTCATTTTCCGCTAACTTGTGACAAAAAATAAAATCTTCTATGAACTCACCATGCCTCTCACTAAATACTTTGGGATGTCTTCTTTCCAAAATGGGGTCATTTGGGGGGTATTTGTACTATCCTGGAATTTTAGCCCCTCATGAAACCTGACAGGTGCGCAGAAAAGTCAGAGATGCTTGAAAATGGGAAAATTCACTTTTGGCACCATAGTTTGTAAACGCTATAACTTTTACCCAAACCAATAAATATACACTGAATGGGTTTTTTTTTTATCAAAAACATGTTTGTCCACATTTTTCGCGCTGCATGTATACAGAAATTTTACTTTATTTGAAAAATGTCAGCACAGAAAGTTAAAAAAATCATTTTTTTGCCAAAATTCATGTCTTTTTTGATGAATATAATAAAAAGTAAAACTCGCAGGAGCAATCAAATAGCATCAAAAGAAAGCTGTATTAGTGACAAGAAAAGGAGGTAAAATTCATTTAGGTGGTAGGTTGTATGACCGAGCATTAAACCGTGAAAGCTGCAGTGGTCTGAATGGAGAAAAAGGCTCTGGTCCTTAAGGGGCGAAAAGACTGTGGTCCTGAAGTGGTTAAAATAATCCACGCTACCATAAATAAAACCTATGTATTTTATTTGCCCGTTTGTCTCGGTTATGACACCATTTAAATTTTGTCCCTATCACAATGTATGGCGCCAATATTTTATTTGGAAATAAAGGTGCATTTTTTCCGTTTTGCGTCCATCACTATTTACAAGCTTATAATTAAAAAAATGTTCGTAGTATACCCCCTTCAAATGCATATTTAAAACGTTCAGACCCTTAGGTAACTATTTATGTCTCTCTTGTAAGAGAGCTTTGGTTTTTCTGCTGGGGACACGGATCGGTGATCGGGAACCATGTTCCCGTTCACTGATCCCAGGGGTACCGGGGGACAGCACGGGGGCGATTGTGCGCTGAAGTGCGGCACCGCAGCAGAGCAGCCGTCCGGACGGCAGAAATGGTGAAAGAGGAGCGGTCGCGAAAACCTTAAAATTTAAAACACATACTTATAAAAAGTACATTTCTCCCAGGGTAAAATGAGCCATAAATTATTTTTCTCCTAGGTTGCTGTCACTTACAGTAAGCAGTAGAAATCTGACATTACCGACAGATTTTGGGCTAGTCCATCTCTTCATGGGGGATTATCAGCATGGCCTTTATTCTTTATAAAGACATTCTCTAAAAATGATTAATACAATGATTAATACAAAGATGCTGGCCAGCCTCCCTGCACACTATTTTAGCAGTTGGACAGAGCAACTGCCATTCACTAAGTGCTTTTAAAAATAAAGAAAACCCTGAGAACCCCCCCCCCCCCCCATGAGAAGATGGGCTAGTCCAAAATATGTCGGTAATGTCAGATTTCTATAACTTACTGTAAGTGACAGCAACATAGGAGAAAAGTAATTTATGGCTCATTTTACTCTGGGAGAAATGTACTTCTTATTTGTATGTGTTATAAATGTTAAGATTTTTGCAGCAGTTCCCCTGTAACCTCCCTGGCGGTATGCAGATGCAGTGGTTGCGTCCGCGGGAGGGTTTTTTTAAAATAAAAAATGTTTTCTATGTGTTAGCTAGCACTAGGCTAGCTAACTATGTGCGGCAAGTCCCCCGGCATCTCTCTGATGGGTAAATATTGCCGGCGGCGATGGGGGGGGGGGGGTCAGAGAGGTGGCGGGGGACTTGCCACACATAGTTAGCTAGCCAAGGCTTAACAATATAAAACAATTTTTAATTAAAAAAACCTCCCGGGGCCATGTGATCCCCTGCGGCGGCTAGCCCGGCTTACCGCCAGGGAGGTTAAGGAAACCTTAGTTTTCACTAAAAAGTAAGTTAACATATATCAGTGGTACACAAACTATTCTACAAATTCATGTCTTTAAAAATACTCCTCTCAACTTGAATGCTCCTATGAGTTTGGAAAGTTGCCAGAAGTTCAAGTTTAATACCGCTGCAGTATACTGGAATAACGACGTTTGTGAACATAAATTAAACACCCAAATTCCCAACTTCCAGCAGTTTACTACACATAGCAGAAAGTAAAGTCTCATGGTAATACACATGTTTACTAAAGGGCAAGGAGATCTGACACATCTACCGTATTTTCCAGAGTATAAGACAACCCCCAACTTTTCCAGTTAAAATATAGAGTTTGGTATATACGCGCCGTATAAGACTACCCCTCTTCTAACGAACACCAAATAAAAATAAAAAAAAACATTATATACTGGTGCTATGTATGAACAGATACTGGTGCTGTACTGTATGTGGTACCCAGTATATAACAGTATACAGATGACTGACTGGTTGGATTGGTTAACTCTCCCTAAGCGGATTGGTCAGCTCTACCTGTCTCCAAGCGGATTGGTTAGCGGTCTATCTCCCTGTTTATTAGAGCGGTATGGAAGAATAGATTGCCCTGTGCCCATAAAACATGCCTCTTTCACCAGTCTGGCCTGCCCTTGTATCCTACTTACCTCCTTCTTGCCTCTCAGATCTCGCACATGCAGTAATAGGATAAGGCTGGCCAGACGGATGGAAGAGGCATGTTTTTTGGGCACAGTGCAATTTCTTTCTTCCATACCCTGGACGTCCCAGACCTTGCAGTGTGAGCAATTAGCTCCTCCAGCACCTGGTAATTAAACATCATTATGTACGTACGCGCTTCGGGTATCAACATCACGTATCACCTGGCATCAATGACACCCGGCGTATAAGGCATATAAGACAACCCACCGACTTTTCAGAAGATTTTCAAGGGTTAAAAAGTAGCCTTATACAGTGATTACCAATATACATTTTCTAATAGGATGACACTGTAACAGTTACTGCTTATACAAACATATAAGAACAAGATAAAACAGTAGCTGGAAGACAATTGACTAACAAGATGCTACTCCTCCCACAATTCGCTATGATGTAGCCCATATGGGTATTCCTTTGCAAGTCAGGAGAGATGAGGACAAAACCAGCTAGGGCCTAAGCGTGCAACTACATGTATAAGGAAACAAAGTTAAATATGACCCATTTAAGAAGACCTAAATGATGCAGGTTATTGAAACTAAAAGAGTGATGGTTAAAAGCTTACCAGAATCATCTGTATCCTGATCATCTACTGGACCAACCACGATTCCCATATCCATACACTTCTTGCTGTGAGCTTTGGACTTCATGTGCTTTGTCAGATTGCCTGTAAGAATGTATCTCTGCTTAGTGATTTCAAGCAGGCAAACAAATTATAGTAAACAAATATGTTTGGTATTTGAAGCAAAGTATATTTTTTTATGGATTCATAAGCATCATATCTTTACACTGCAATCCAAACCCATGAAAAATACACACCCATATGCTATTAACTTTTCTCCAAGGAGATGTTTTCAAACCTAACCAGGAAAATACCTTTCCAGCATAGAAGAAAACACTTAAAATAAGTTTGAAATTATTTTTTTTACATACTTTCTAGTAATTTTTCAAATCCTAGACGCTGATGGAAGTACGATGGAAGTGCAATACAGTACAAACCTTCTGGAGCTCAGAAGGTGTCTTCTTTTTTACCCAGAGTGCCATCTAGGGCTCAGCATTGTGACTGGGAGTTTGTAGCATGAAACCCTGTCTCAAGGTCCGTACACACATCCAATTTTTATGTGCAGATGACTGGCTAATTTCACCACTTTCATGTAGTATGAGAGCATACCTACATATTCCATTCAATGTATTCAAAATCTGTTGGCCCTCATACTACATGGCAGTGGTAAAATTGGCCAGCCATCAGCAGATTAAAATTGGATATGTGTACGGAGCCTCAGTCCCAGCCTGAACCAGATGCAGATTGTACGTGGTGGCTGCATACACCATGCCATTTCATACATGGTATTATTTCAATCAGGAGCAGTGGACCTGTGTACAAGTGACAAGATGGCTGATCAATTCGTGTAAATATGTGGTTGCTTCATTATGACTTAAATGTGTTACAATGGATTAAACAACATTGCAAGATACTGACAGATGTTCCTGTTACTTGCCTAGACTTAAAGGACACCTGAACTGAGAAGGATATGGAGGCTGCCATATGTATTTCTTTTTAAACAATACCAGTTGCCTGGCAGTCCTGCTGATCTCTTTGGCTGCAGCAGTTAGTATCTGGATCACACACCTGAAACAAGAATGTGGCTAATCGTGTCAGACTTAGTCAGAAACATCTGATCAGCATGCTTATTCAGGGTCTATGGCAAAAGGCATTAGAGGCAGAGGATCAACAGGACAGCCAGGCAACTGGTATTGCGTAAGAGAAAATAAATATGTCAGCTTCCATATCCCTCGAAGTTCAAGTGTCATTTAATCTTTAAAGTGAATTTCCATTTGTGTTAAACAATTGCTGTATTTTTGCTACCATGGATTTTCAGCAACTTAAAGAATACTTTCACTAGAACAAAACTTTTTTTTAAATTATTTTAATAGGTTAGTAGAAGGAGTACACAGATACCTAGTTTAGCATTGTTCAAAGACTCAATAAGAAATTGATTGGGAGACACAGCCACTTCCGGCTTATGGCAGTTTTCTCCTCTTTTCAAAGGACAAAATCTATGGACAAACACTGAACTGAGAAGAAAGTGTTTATGTATAACTAAGTACTGTACACATGCTGAATTTGAGTTGTTATAGAGATTGTTTGTGATAGTGTTTATCATCTTGACTAGCCTGCCCAGCTGCCTGATATGACCTAAATAACCTTTAGTAGAAATCCGCACAACCTCAAAGTGTAAATGTTCGTTTATTAGTATTAAAGACATACAACTAAAAATTCTGAACTGGGTGACTTGAAAATGTCCAGAGCCCAAAACGGTGGACTGTCTTGTCCAACAGTTCTTTTTAATTGTATGTCTTTTAATGCTAATAAACAAAGATTTACACTTTGAGGTGGTGCAGTTGTGTGTGTGGCTGGATAGTGTAATCAGTGTTGCCAACTCATCCCTTTAATTACTGACACATATGAATTATACAGGTTTCGTGGCTAGGTAGATGCAGTTAAGGCACTGACTATGTGTAAGTAGCCCCAGAACCTGTATAACTTAGATGTGTCAGTAATTAAAGGGATGAGTTGGCAACACTGAGTGTAATGGTTAAGGGCTCTGCCTCTGACACAGGAGACCTGGGTTCAAATCTCGGCTCTGCCTGTTCAGTAAGCCAGCACCTATTTCAGTAAGGAGTTTCTTGGGCAAGTCTCCTTAACACTGCTACTGCCTACTGAGTGCGCTCTAGTGGCTGCCTCGCAAGCGCTTTGAGTCCGACAGGAGAAAGGCGCTATACAAATACTGCCATTATTATTATAAAACGACATTATTGGAAGTCCTGTGGTGCCCAGGAAGGATTTTCTGCACGCCTCACCCCCTGTCGTGGGTGGTTAGCTAGAGAGTGCTGCCTCATACTAAAGAGCTACGGATAGATACGATTTAAATGACACAATTTGAAGTAGAGACTCAGTGTTGAAAGATCACAGAACACAGCCAGAAAATAAATGAGTTAAAGTCAGGGGGCGGTTGGCCCATGACACCAAGTGATGCATTTGCATTAGGCGGCATGGGCCCTGGGGCAGCATCCTGACCGCCCCTCCCCCTTCCGATTGTGTTACCGCCTGCTTCCTCTATTATAGTCCCTGTCGGTCCCCTCTCCTTCGTGTGTGCTGTGAAGAGGCAGGAAGCAGGACAGCAGTTCCCCTGGTAACGGCCATATACATCCTCGCTACAGGAATCCGCTGTCCTGCTTCCTGCCTCTGCACGGAGGAGAGCGGGCCGGCGGGGACTATAATAGAGGAAGCAGACACCATCTCAAACGGTAACACAAGTGGTGGCTGCAGGGTGGGGTGGGGGGAGGCTTGGTGGATCAGGCACTGGGGGCAACTATACTAGATTTAGTCAGTGTTTGCCCATTGCACAATCTTTCCTCTCCCTGATTTACATTCTGACATTTATCTTATGGTGACATCTTTACTGCTGGCAGGTGATGTCAGTGGAAGTAGCTGCTGCTTGCTTTTTTGGCAGCTGGAAACAGCTGTTACTTCCTACAACGCAACAAGGCTCCCACAGTGTGATGTCAGTTATGAGAAAAAAACAGACAAAGATGTGGAGTGTATACCTTTTGTTTTGAAGGAAAAATTACAATAATTGCAGTGGTACGGTCTAACATCTGTGTGTGTACGAATGTGTTTCTTCAGCATGCTGGGCTTCTTGCACCTTATTCCACATTCTTCACAGATGTATTTCCCCCTTCCTCTGCCGCGCACATATACATACTCTTCATTCGATTTATATCTAAAAACAAAAATATTTAGTAACAACATTAATCAAAACGCTATAAAAAATTGTACAATGAGAAAATATAGAGAAAATTCAGACTTATTACATTTGAGCAACAGCAAAGGTTCTAAACATCACCTCTGTTCTTAAAATATGTGAGTGATTACATTTATGACATTTTATTATTCTTTCTTCTATTATCCTACTTGCAGCCTGCTGTTTTCTATCGGGGTCACAATCTGCATGGTTCACGCTTTCCATCTCCTATTAGCATATAGCAGTATGCTTGAACCAGTACATCCACACCTGAAATGGACTGTGCGCTCACTGAGACAAGGCAATACTTCAGACTGTTAGATTTAAATATGGATTGCTGGATTTCACTTTCATTGCACATTAGACTTACATCATTTGACAAGTGAATGGTACACTACTGCAGCAGCATATGAATAAGTTTCTTAGTGCTTGCATGATCTCTACATGTATAGCCAAAATCCTCATCTGCACCAATAGATTGCAGAAGGGTAAGGTGACAGCCAAAGAGTCTTATTGACTGCTTGGAGCCTTAGTTTACGGGCTGTGATGTGTGATGAGCTATGGCAATCACAAGACTGAGAGAGGAGAATTCATTATCCTGGAACTCTTAGGTCATCTGCAGTCTTTTATTTCCAGGATCCATTACCACCACCATGGATGTATCAGTTTCTGAAACTATCGTTTCTCACAACAGCCCTATTTCCACTACACGCAGATTTGATGCAGATTGGATGCAGAATGGATGCAGAAAAACTGACTCCAGTGAATGCCCATGGGAAAATCTGCATCAGAAAATCGCTTTTAGTGGAAACAGGCCCATAGGCTTTCATTGGAGTCAGTTTTTCTGCATCCAATCTGCATGTAGTGGAAATAGGTCCTAAGATTATGTCTAATGGAGGTGTACCAATGCCACCTTTGCTTTTCACAACAAGACCCACCAGTAAACAAAAAGTAAAGTGTTTCAAAGCCAAATAAATGCTTGAAAGCTTGCTGCAGTAACATGAATGATTGACACCACAATGTCTTAAAACAGACTATTTGAAACACTCCCCCCCCCCCCCCCCCCAAAAAAAAAGTAATTCATGCACCACCGTGTAAATGCAATAATACTTGCCCTCCATCAAATATTTTCACTCTTCTTGGCTCACTTCGACTTGAAAAGCGCTCCTTCTCTTGATCATTGCTAAGCTCTGCTCCTTTTTGCCCTTCTGGCTGGTTTGATGAAGACTTGCAGGGAAGGGACTGCTATTGTAAGAAACCAAAACATAATACTTTTGACTTGTATTGTGTTAAAATTATTTAGCAAGGAAATTTAACTGAAGTGACACAGGCAGTCTTATAGCTTGATCATTCATAGCATATATAGCTTGCTTAGCTTGCCGCAAATACATTTCATTAATGTGTTTATTCAGCTTGGAGGTGGAGCTGTGCACTCCAACATACAACATAAAACATAAGCTATCTACACTAACTTCTAAACACATGGTACCCGTACCCCTGGGGGTACCTGCAATAGGTTCAGGGGGTACGGTACTTCAACACTCCATAGTCAATCACTTTCAATGGTAAGGGAGGTTTAAAACACGTTACACCATTTATAAATAAGCATGAATAAGAATTTTCAGTCAATTAAAAGCATAAAGGGATGTCTGAAAGCATGTATACACAAATATTTATTACGCCTAACAAATACATGGTAAAAGGGCACTTGGGATGGAGCTATTCACAACAGGGATTACTAGGCAAACACCAACACCACTGGCACTAGTGTTCCTGTACTGCAGAGAGCAACCGAGCGTTTCCCCTTTAAACACACCTGAAGGGAGAGGGATATGGAAGCTGATATATTTATTTCCTTTTAAACAATGTAAATTGCCTGGTTGTCCTGCTGATCCTCTGCCTGTAATACTTTTAGCCATAGACCCTGAGCAAGCATGCAGATCAGATGTTTCTGACTGAAGTCTGACAAGATTAGCCACATTGTAAAAATATATAGATATCCGCGCCTATGGAAATGTCAGCAGCTAAGTGGACTAGGCAAATCCTCCAATACCTTAGTCAGTAATTTGAAAATTAAAGATTAGCCACATGCTGGTTTCAGGTGTGTGATTCAGACACTGCTGAATCCAGAAAGATCTGTAGGATGCCAGGCAAATGGTATTATTTAGAAGGAAATAAGTATTGCAGCCTCCATATCCATCTCATTTCAGGTGTCCTTTAAATTCACTCTGTGTGTCGCCACAAAATGCAGCTGAGGCCTTAGAATTCCATCTGTATCCTTAAGAATAGCTGGAAAGTTATTTGAATACTAGTGTCCATTAGTTCTTTCACCAATTACAACTAAAGATAATGTCCAATGAGAACAGCTTACTGAGGAAGACGTAAACAAAATTTACAACTCCAGCCCTAGTTTCACTCAGAGATATAAAACAAAACTATTTCAGAACAAGACAGCAACATGCATAATGTTTTACAGGTTTGCTTCACTTAAAGGGCAACTGAAGTGAGAAATATATGGAGGCTGCCATATTTATTTCCTTTTATACAATACCAGTTGCCAGGCAGTCCTGCTGGTGTATTAGAATGCGGTAGTGTCTAAATAATGTCAGAAACAAGCATGAAGCTAATCTTTCAGATCTGACAATAATGTCAAAAACACCTTATCTGCTGCAAGCTATGGCTAAAAGTATTAGAGGCAGAGGAACAGCAGGATAGCCAGGCAACTGGTATTGCTTAATAGGAAATAAATATGGCAGCCTCCATATCTCTCTTGCTTCAGCTGCCCTTTAACAGGAGTTAGGCACAAGTTCACTGTAAGCTTTGTAAAGGGTAAACGTTAATGTTAAAATTAGTCTGGAAGTTAATATGTTAGACAACTGAGCTCTCAGATTTTACATGCACAAGGCAATGATGTTTCTGTGCCCTTAGTAACCCACCAAACGACTGAAAGTACTGACATTTTTTACATCTCTGTAAAAATGTACTGGTATAGTGAAGAAATATGAGCACATAGGTTAATGTAGGAAAACACCACAGGCCAAATAGACAGCGAGCCTGAAAACAACAAATAAAACCTGTAAGGAAATAGCCAAGCTTGAATGGGTCCGCTCTGCTGCGCAGGGGTGAGTAGTCTGCACCTGTGCAGTAGAGCGGACTCAATAGGACCCTACTATTTTTCGCCGGAGCCAGAGCAGAAAGCCCCCAGTGCGCATGCACACACGCCAAAAAGAGATCTTCGGAGGTTGCAGCACTGGATCCCCTCTACTGCAGAGGATCGGGGAGGATACACCCTCCCGAGGTTAAAGAGACTCCGTAACAAAAATTGCATCCTGTTTTTTATCATCCTACAAGTTCCAAAAGCTATTCTAATGTGTTCTGGCTTACTGCAGCACGTTCTACTATCACCATCTCTGTAATAAATCAACTTCTCTCTCTCTTGTCAGACTTGTCAGCCTGTGTCTGGAAGGCTGCCAAGTTCTTCAGTGTTGTGGTTCTGTGATGCATCTTCCCCCTCCAGGCCCCTCTCTGCACACTGCCTGTGTGTTATTTAGATTATGGCAGGTTCTCTCTGCTCTATTATCTTTTATAATCTGGATAAATCCTCATCTGAGCTGGCTGGGCTTTCACATACTGAGGAATTACATACAGGAAGAGCTGTCTGCACTCTGCAGGAAGAAAAAGACTGACACTTCAGTGGAAGATAGCTGCAGGGGGAAAGAAACACACAAATGATCTCTTGAGATTAAAAAGGAAGGCTGTATACAGCCTGCTTGTGTATGGATGTATTTTCTATGTGTGGACATAATGTACATCAACCTACTTCCTGTTTTGGTGGCCATTTTGTTTGTTTATAAACAAACTTTTTAAAACTGTTTTTAACCACTTTTAATGCGGCGAGGAGCGGCGAAATTGTGACAGAGGGTAATAGGAGATGTCCCCTAACACACAGTTATGTTTACTTTTGTGCGATTTTAACAATACAGATTCTCTTTAAGTACCTCCTGGGGCACATTTTTTCCTTACAGGTACAGTGAAATAACCCCCCCCCCCCAAAAAAAAAAAAACAGATACTTACCTATGGAGAGGAATGTCTCTGTGTCCTATAAAGCCTTCCTGTTCCTCTCACTGTCCCCTCGTTCCAGCAATGTCACCCCCGTAAGAGATTTTTGACCAGGAGAGGGAGCACCATATGAGAGTCACAGCACTGGAAATTTGTAGGCACCAAGCACCCCCCATAGGCCGTAATGTGGATTATGGCGCTCACTCAGTAATTTGGCGTGGTCAAAAGACAGAGTACAAATTACGATAAAAACAGTGTAATTAGGTCTTATGCCAGAGTCCATGGTGGCCTGGAGCGGGAATAGTAATCAACACAGCCGAGACTTTTGAAGGAACAGGGTGAGATGTTTTTTGGCTTTACCATGCGCTCACATTTCCTGGTGCCTTAATTACATGTACACCGCCAAAGCTCTATTCAAACACAGGAAGAAGTATAAGTGCAAACACACAGTTTGCTGCAAGGTGGTGCTGCTTGACAGGCTGGGGGCCTTTTAAGACCAGTCACTGGCTGCAAGTCAGGGAGACCTGGGGGCTGTTGTTGTTGAGACTTATCCCTAATCTCTAAGTTGGCGGTTCCAGGGTTTGTCTCTGTTGCTAACTGTCACTAATTGACAGGTGTTACTGGGGTCTGCCACTGTTGAAACCTGTCCCTGATTAGTAGCATCCTGGGCCTGGGGCTTACTGTTGCTGATACTATTCACGGATTGCTATGCTAGGTTCTTGTGGTCTGTATTTATTGCTGAGACCTGTGCAATTTATTGCCAATTAATAGGTCTAAGTACCAAAGTCATCTAGTGCTAATTATTAAGTTAATTACTATGCCTATGTACCTGTGTTATATATTAATAATAACTAGTATTGAGTACCTGCAACATTTATTGGTGATTACAAGGCTTTATTACCTGTGTTACATATTGCTAATTACTATTTCTGATTACCAGAATTGAGCCCGTGTCACTTATTGCTCAGCATTAGGCCTAAGTACATGTGTCATTTATAATTAATTACTGGGCTTGGGAATCTGCCTTCCTGATTTCTGACAGGAGTATTATTTTAACTGGATTAAGTTCCACAATTTTTACCCCTTAAAGCAAACCAGAGAGGTGTAACAAACGCTGGAGAGGCAGCCGCGGTGAACAGCGCTACCACCGCAGCTGCCTCCAGCTCCCTGTCTAGCAGTGTATCCAGGCCTCAGTCTAGCACGCCAAGGACGGAACTGTCAGTTGCACATAGGGTTGCCTTGTCGCGTGCGCGCACAGACAGGACCTTTATGCGGGGAGGAGGCGCGTCAGCTGACCGGCCGGTCGGCTGACGTCAGAGGAGATGCTCGCCGCTCCTCATTGGTTGATAGGAGAGGGCGTGCCAGAAGGGTCTCCTCTGCTTCATAAGCCTAGCCGTATCACTCGCAACTTGTTTGCTGTTGCGAATACTTGGTGTTTGAGCTCAGACCCTAAGATAGTTCCGGTGTGCTTTGATCGGGGAGGAAACAGGGGGATTTCACACAAGATAGGAATTGTTTGACAGCCTTAAAGATTATACTTTACTGTGTTATTATTTGTGCATGACTCTGGCTCGTTCTGACCACTCTTCTGCTCATTGATTCTGTACCTTTGCCTATCTGATCTCACTGCCAACTCTGCCTGTTTATATCTTCCTGTCTCTGCCTTCCGATTTTGTACCTGTTGCCAAACCTGATCTGTCTGACCACTCTACTCTCACCAGAGGGCCCTTGACTCTGGTGAGGGGCGCTGTACTGATAGTACCCACCAGTTCCTCTGGTGAGGTATTGCTATCCTATCAGTATTACTGTTGCACCAATCACTCATTGCTATTTGTTGTCACATCAGCTTCTGATATACCAGTATTATAGGTTATTCTGCAGATCACCATATAATCAGGTATATATCTGATTATGTTCCTTGCTGACACAAATCATTACAAGAGGTCAATGTAAAAAGATTTAATACTTACCCGGGGTTTCCTCCAGCCCGATAAGCATGGATGTGTCCCTTGCCATCCTCCAGAGTGCCTCCGTCCACAATCTGCCCTGTTATCTGGCTCAGTCGGCTCCAGTCTGGCTCAGTGACGTCAGCCAGGGTCTTCAGCGCAGAAGACCCTGGCTGACGTCACTGGGCCAGATACCGGGACTGATTGACAGTAAATGGAGGCACTCGGAAGGACGGCGAGGGACGAATCCGTGCTTATGGGGCTAAAGGAAGCCCTGAGTAAGTAAAACATCTGTTTACATTGACCTATCTGGGGTATAATTTAACCACTTCACAACTGAGGGGTTTTACCCCTTCAGCATCCAAGCAATTTTCACCTTTCAGCTCCTTCCATTCATTTGCCAATAACTTTATCTCTACTCATCAGAATGAAATGTGTTAAATGTGGGGTTTTTTTTTTATCACTAATTAGGCTTACTTTGAGTGGTACATTATGCCAAGAATTATTTTATTCTAAATGTTTTTTAATGGAAAAATAAGAAAAAAATTTGAAAAAAATCCTTATTTTTCAGTTTTCGGCCATTATAATTTTTAAATAATGCATGCTACCGTAATTAAAATCAACGTAATTTATGTGCCCATTTGTACCGGTTATTACACCATTTAAATGATGTCCGTATCACAATGTCTGGCGCCAATATTTTACTAGGAAATAAAGATGCATTTTTTTTCAGTTTTGCATCCATCATCAATAAAAAGCCCATAATTTATAAAGTAACAGTATTATACCGTCTTGACATACATATTATAAAAGTTCAGTCCCTAAGAAAACTATTTATGCATTTTTTATAATTGTAAATTTATTTCATTGTATTTTTTCACACAAAAAATAAATGTTGGTAACTATTGGGGAGTGTGGGAGGTAAGGGGTTAATTTAAAATGTAAAAACAGGTCTTTGCATTTTAAAAAAAATACTTTTAGATGTAGTTTTACTATTTGGCCACAAGATGGCCTAAGTCTTTTTTTTTATACGTCCTGTAAGCAAAATGTGTATGCTTACAGGAAGTGTACTGAGGATGGGAAACCTTTATTTATTAGAATGATCGTGCAGCTTCTCATAAAAGACGCCGATAATTGCTACGGGGACTTAGATCAATTATTAGGAATTGCTTTCCCATTTATTGATCTCCTGGTGGGTAGATGGCAACATGAACGAGCGCACACATAAGCGGGAGCGCTTTCAGCAGTAGTAGCAGCGGGAGTACGTATATTTACTCCCCTGGGCGGTTAGATGAAGTCTGCAGGGGAGTAGATATACTGTACTGAAGCTGTGAAGTGGTTAAGGTCCCGGACATTTTTGACACTTTAGCTGTGTCATTTTGATTTAATGTAACTTTTATTTTACTTATGCCATCCTAGTGATATACTGTATATCTTTTTTTTTCAGTGCAGTCTAGGCTTTCTTTAGATAATATTTTTCTCCCAAAACTATTTTATTTTATAGTAATTTTATGAGGATAATTTAGGCGTGAATGCAGAAAATACCCTTTTTAAATTTTTCCCCCTTTCCTAATTTTCACATGACGTCCCACAGTAATAAAATACATAACCATTGATTACTTGACCATTCACGATTAAAATGATACCCCATATGCCATATTTTATTTCTAGCTGAGCATGTTGCAAACCGTTATCCCTCAGCCTGCGTGTCTGTGGCAATCGAATGTGTTCGCTAGGGCAACAGTTCGGGGGCCATAGTGCTGTACAGATGCACTGCTAGGCAACGGCAGAGTGATACAGCGGTAGAGCATTGGGGCTCTAAACTTTCACCCTAGTGTTTGCATCTGATCGCTACAGGCGGCAGTCATTAAAAGTTTATAAACAGATATAGGTATTGCAGGGGTTAATAATGGGTTAATAGGCCAGGCTGGGGTTAAAAATTAACTGGGGATTAAAAAAACAAAACACTATTTTATTGGGACCATGGCATTTTAACTTTTTTTTCAACTTTGAAAACTTTCCCCCCCCCTAACTTTATCGAATGATTGTTGCCATTGGACCGTGCACGGTCACATGCACACAGTGGGGTTTTAAATGCAGGACGTATATTCTACATCATAGAACCTACAGCAGTACTAATTAGGACGTAGAATCCAGGTCCTGAAGCAACAACCAGTTAAAGTGAAACTTTAAGATATTCTTCGCCATTTTACATACCTTGTGAACCCTGAAAACTTTGTAAGTGGTTTGAATTTAGTTCATGTTATAAAAAAACAAGTATACAGAAAAAGAGAAGTTTAAATATAAATTATATACCAGTATTACAGTTTAAGAAAAAATAACCGTAATTTATTTTAAAATTGACAAAATTTATTTTGTTGCCCACCTCCCTAAGAAGGTGGAGGTTTGCCTCTGCCATCATCTGACTCTGCTCCGTCTGTCTTTCCCACCCCCGGACAGACTGCAGAAGTTAATGGGGCTTGGGAAGGGGAGCACTTTTTTTCTCGTTAAAAATGCCAGGTGGCTGTAGTAGCTGCCAAACAAGGCTGCAAAGTGCACTAGCTTGCATTTTTCGCTCTATGTTACAGTTTCGCTACACATGGTGTACCATAAGGATGATCCATGAGATGCAAATCATTTCTCCTCACATTCCAATTTCATGTAAATTTTGTGCAGTAGGAAATTGGACCTATCAGAATTACAGTCAATTTTGATTGGTCCAAGCTGCATAATATTGATAGAAATTTGAATGGAAGTAGAAACGATATGCATCTCTTTGCTCATCCCTAGTCTGTCATGTGCAGTACTGATTGATACTAAGGCCTCGTTCCCACTGCAATGTCACTTTTTACATTGGGTGCCATCAGGGAGTCGCTGCGATAGCATTCCTAATGGTAAGCTTCCTTTTCTTACTGGATTGCAAAGGTGGTGCATACTGCATTTTTGGTCCAATGTATTATCTCCTGTTCAAATGCAATTGAATGGGATTGTAAGTGCATGAGAATAAACACAGATGTTTTTCCTTTGTGCTCTGCTATGGTCAGTGGAAACAAGGCCTTACCTGGACATCCAATTGAAATGTGAAACTGTGCCCCTGAGAATGCAGGAGAGAAGGGGGAAAACTGGGCACCTCCTTCTCCTACAATGGTGGCATTTTGAGGGCTCACAACAGGCCCGTTTTTAGGGCTGTGCGGCCCATGCGGGCGCCCTGGGCGCCAAAGGAGTTGTGGGCACTGCAATGGAGGGGGGAGTCAGCCACGGGGAGGGCAGCCCGACCTCTCCCTCCCTTCCTCGCCGCGGGCGCCCTCCGTGCTCCCCCCTCCGAGTGTGACTGAAGGGAAGCGCCGTCACCGCTGTGTAGGGAGGGGCAACTCACCTCCCTGGATCCAATCGCAGTCGGTCTCCTCTTCTGTCTTCTCTTCATACTAGCCGCTGATACACACGCTGCTTCCGGTTACAGGGAGCAGCGTGTGTATCAGCGGCTAGTATGAAGAGAAGACAGAAGAGGAGACCGGCTGCGATTGGATCCAGGGAGGCGAGTTGCCCCTCCCTACACAGCGGTGACAGCGCTTCCCTTCTGTCAGACTCGGAGGGGGGAGGGGGGAGGGCTCCTGCGGCGAGGAAGGGAGGGAGAGGTCGGGCTGCCCTCCCCGCGGCTCCCCCCTCCATACTGGGGGGCAGCTACCTATCTAACCTATACTGGGGGGCACCTACCTAATCTAACCTATACTGGGGGGCACCTACCTAATCTAACCACACTGGGGGGGGGGGGGGCACCTACCTAACCTATACTGGGGGGCACCTACCTAATCTAACCTATACTGGGGGCACCTACCTACTCTAACCACACTGGGGGGGGCACCTACCTAATCTAACCTATACTGGGGGGCACCTACCTAATCTAACCACACTGGAGGGCACCTACCTAATCTAACCTATACTGGAGGGCCCCTACCTATCTAACCTGTATTGGGGGCACCTACCTACCTAGCCTATACTGGTGGCAACTATACTGGCTACCTATATTGGAGGCACCTACCTAACTAACCTATACTGAGGGCACCTACCTATCTAACCTAGGCTGGGGGCAACTATTCTGACTCCCTATATTAGAGGCACCCACCTAGCTAACCTGTACTGGGGGCACCTACCTATCTAACCTATACTGGGGGCAACTATACTGGCTACCTATACTGGAGGCACCTACCTGGCTAACCTATACTGGGGGCAACTATACTGGGGCACCTATGCCTGGCTACCTATACTATTCCTGGCTACCTATACTGGGGGGACCTATAGCTGGCTACCTGTACTGAGTGCAACTAGACCTGGCTAACCTATACATACCTGGCTCCATGGGGGGGGGGGGGGGGGGCGCAATTTTAACACCCTCGCCCTGGGTGCATTTTAGCCTAGAAACTGCCCTGACTCACAAGCATGGTTTTACTTTAACTCTTAAACTGCGGCACACATCAATAGGCGTTTTCACATCCATGCGCCATAGACGTGTAAGGGTATTGTAGTACAAGGCATCTAGTACAAAGTGTTTTTGTTTCTCCATATTCATGTGCCAAGGACATCTAAAAGGCATTTAGTATGACGTTTTGGCTCAGTGGCAACTTTCTACATTAACCAACATATGCAAATACTTCTAAGATGATGCAGAATTATGCAAATGCTAGTGCAAATCTACGCAGATTGAAAATAGATCAAATTCTTTCATTGCAAGAATTGATTAGTCAATTTTACAATAGATTTTCATAATTAGCATAATTCTGTATCATAGTAATTAGCATAATTTTAAATCCTCTCAAACTTATTTGCACCTCATTAACATCCCTACTGACTAATGTGGTCTTTGGTACATGTAAATTTGGGCAAAACATTTAATAAACAATTCAATCACAGATGGCACTGGTGTGTACGTTTAAAAAATAAAATAAAAAAATAACTGGCAGTCTTAACCTCTTGACGACCAGCTAATGCCGATTGGCGTAAACTGGTCGTCTGCGGGATTCTCCGTGAACAGCCGGAGAGCCGCCGATCGCGGCTCGCTGGCAAAATGTAAACACGCGGGGAAGAAATCCCCGCTGTGTACATCATACGGCGCTGCTGCACAGCAGCACCGTAAAGCAGAAGCCTATCCTTCAATGCGCAAGACGGATATCCGTCCTGCGCAGCTCACAGGGGGAGGGAGAGGGATGGAGCGCAGAGAACGCTGCAGAGGGGGGCTTTGAAGAGCCCCCCCCCCCCGCAAAGTGCAGCAAGCCGGCGGCGATCAGACCCCCCCCCAGCAGGACATCTCCCTAGTGGGGAAAAAAGGAGGAAAAAAGGAGGTAAGTCTGATCGCCCTGCCTCTATCCTGATCTGTGCTGCGGGTTGGAGAGCCCACGCAGCACAGATCAGCCATAAATCCCCTGGTCGTCAAGTGGTTAAGGTTAAAGCGGACCTGAACTCAAAACTTACTCTCTGCTCTAAAAGATAAGCATCAACATACTAACCTTTCAAAAAATGTCTTTGTTACAGCTAATACAATTCCTGCAATAAATCTGTAATGTGTCTATCTACTTCCTGCTTTCATGGAAGCAGACATATTGTTAACATCCTGTGTTTACCAATTAGCTCTGTGTCTTGGCAGCCAGCTGACACAGCTGAGGGATCAAATTACAACTTGTGCTTAGTCACAGATGAGGGGGAATTAGACAGGCTAAACTCTCTAAATACATACAGGGTGCATTTCTATATGCTCTTCTTTTGTCCTGTGCAAGAGTTCAGGTCCACTTTAAACGTAGGAAAGAGTACGATTCTATTAATTTCAGAATTGTAGGTCCTTGTTTTCGGCCAGTTCTTAAATATTAAAAATACAGACATTTTTAGAACAGTTATTTATGGGATGTATTTGTGATTACCTCTTTTGAATTTCTTTTCCATTTGCTTGAATACACCAAGATGTCATGTCTTGATTGAGAAGTTTTCACTGAAGTAAACATGTACTTCTCACACTTCTGTTTAGAATTCAACAGAGAAATAGCTGCTTTAGTAGGTAATCCAAGTGGGTTTGGGTTGTTAGAACTAATGGTCCAGGAAGCATAAGCAGATGTCTTTTGGTCATTCTGTGGAAGATGGATTGGCTTTCTCTTCAGCAGGTAACACCATGTAAAACTCGTTGAGGTTTTAAGACTTGGAAAAGATAGCCGATGCATGTCTCCAGCATTGACCACAGATATTGCTGCACCAAGTTTTATTTGGCCTTGAATATTAACTGCTTTAGTACTGATTGGTGACCTTGTATCTTGACTGTATGCAGACTTTGAAGCGCATGCCTGAGTATTGGGAGAAGGTTCCGGTGACATTCTTACACTAGGGCCTGAAGTTTCTGGAGATGTGTTTCTTTCAGGGTCTACTGTTTCTTTCCCATCAGAAATTGGTTTTGTAGAGGAATGGAAGCTGGTGAATTGTGACCCCAAAGAACGATCATCAGGACTATACCTCCTGGGGGAATCATCCGGTTCCAAGCTTTCACCTGGGTCTGTAGTGCAGAACTGTCTTACTAGCATTGGCTTTCTTGGTTTTCCAGGCTCCACAGTATTCATGCTAGACAAATGTACTTGCTGACCACTGATATTACAAGCAGCTCCACTTTCATCCTTCACACGCTTTTGCTGTTTCTCCATGGCAATATCAAGACTATTTGCTGGTGAAAGCATTCTTTTGCTTGACGCTGAGGTCTCTTGTTGTGGAACTAGGCCAGATATTGGTGCTTTTTGTAAAAATCGTGGAAGACAGTTTTCTGAATTTTTAGGAGTACTGACAGTAGGTCTGCTGGGCTCCTCATTAGGCTTTGGTATATGTATTGGATCTCTATTGTCTGACACAGAGACGGAACTGGCCTTACAAACCACTTGACTACCCTGATCTTGAGTAACTAAAATCTCAGGAAGAGAAGTGATTGCAGAAAACCCGTAATACAATGAATTGCTGTAATTATGCACAGGAACAACAACTGAACTGGTGGTTTGTAAATTAGAATACAATTTGCCTTTCTTCTGCATGGTTGTACATATACTTGTTGTACTGTCTGTAATATCAGCCTTCAAATTCCAAGATGTCCGACTAAGTGACTCTTCTATGGAACTATTTGGCAAAATCATTGCAACTGGTTTAGAAGAACAAAACTGTGTTTCTTGGCTCTTCTTACATTCAAGTTGATATTTTGGAGAAAAACTAATTTCTTTCTTCTTGTGAGATACACCTTTGTCTTTCCCTTCCCCCATTATCATGTTTTGAATTCCAACAGGAAAATCATTTTTATATAAGGAAGTAGTAGTTGTATTTACTGAAACACTAATGTCCAAAAGCTGAGATTTCTCAGCTGAAAATTGTACATCAGTTTTAAGTTTTTGCGTAGAAGAATCTTTAGAGCATACAGTGGAGTTGATTATAGACTGGTTTGCTACATGCTGTGGTGTTTCAGACTGAAGGACATGGGGTTTAGTTGGAGAAACACTTGTTTCTGAAATGTTCAAAGATATCTGTTTTACAAGAGGTCCTCTTCTCCTTTCTAAAAGGGGAATATGCCCACTATTTGTGCTACAAGCAAAAGATCTTGAAGTCATTATATTAGTTGGAGACATAGATCTTGATCTAGACATGCTTCCACAATCAAATGATTTACTTCTATAGTCTGTAACTTCCATAGATGGTTGTGTGCAATTTATTTGCTCGGATGCAGCTCTCCTCATTTCCCGTGGAACACCAAATGCATTCATGCCTGTTGGAATCGTAAGAAACTCTGAAGATTTGCTTATGCTATCTACTTTCGAGAAACTCTCAGATTTTGAATTTTCTTCTTTCTCGAATGAAGCTGAAAAACTTGAGGCACGTGATAAACTGCTCTCTCGACTTAAGCTTCTTGAATAGGTTGACTCAAAACTTGATTCAGCAGATGAATTATCAAGATCAGCCAATCGAATTCGTTTCTTCTTTGGAGGGAGTTTTTCTGTTGGCAAACTGGAAAGGCTTCCACTACGCTGTGGCCAATTAAATTTCTCTTGTGGTTCTTGGTCATTTCCTTGAATTTCTGGATCTTTGTCTGGTTCTTCTGTAACTAATATTTCTGGAACCTGAATGTTATGTTGGCGAACCAAACGAGACTGAGGAGCTAATGCTGTTCTTTCTGTAAGTGCACTTTTTTGGCTTTCATGTACTTCCGCTTTCAAAGATTCAACTGGGCCACCCAAGGAATTTTGAGAAGTGGTAACAGAATGATCTTCTTGAACTGTATTATTTGTGTTCATGGAACTGTTTGTAATACTTTTCTGACGATCATAATGTGCAGATGAGACCCTTTCAACAGATTCTGATTTTTCAAATGAATTTGGTCTGCTCAATGAATTTGTATGCTGAATTACAGATATTCCAGACCCTGGACATTTCAGTTCTGCCTTTTCTGATAAAACACGATTAGTATTTTTGTCCATTGAAAGTATCTTCAGATCAGCATTAGTTTCAGTATTTCTTGCAACTAACTGTATTTGAGGACCAAGTGTAGAAACAGTACATGACTGTGCACCTAATATTGTAATTGTAGATGATGTTTTTGCACTCGTCATAGTTTTAAGAGGTTCAGTATTCTCTGGAACCATTTGACATTCATTTTGTTGGGGCTCATCATCATCGCCTACACTTTTCATCTTTCTCCGTTTTCTGATAAGCAGTGGCTGTTCCAAAGTTCCAGTTGAAGTAGTAACTCTGTAATGAAGAACTTGGGGCTGTGAAACGTTAGTTGCTATGCTATGTTCTGCTTCTCGAGTTACCGTTTTACTCTTTGGTCTGTGTAATTCCGAACAGTAAAACTTCTTGTGATTTTCAAAATTCTCTAATTTCCTGTACCTATTTTTACATGTCTCACATTCAAACATTGTACCGCGACCTTGATTTTTTTTTATTTTGTCTAAACTAGACCCTTGCACAAAAGACTTACTTCTAGGTAGCAACACATCCTGTAAAGATTTACTTGTAGGATAGCTTTCATCAACTGATCGAGCAGGTCCTAGACCACAGTGCTCAGTAGATGACGAATCCTCAATAGCAGCCTGTCTAACAAGTGTGCGGGGATGAACAGTTTGTTGAGGTGTAGATGGCCCTGAAACAAACACATCATCATAAAGAGTACCTATTTTGTCATCAAATGACTGACTTCCTCTGAGAGGATGGGAAGGTGGAATTACTGGAGGAACTGCTGAATATCCTGTTGTGGGCATTGAATTACTTCTTGTAATTGGCAAACAGTCTATTGAAGGATATTGTGATGGAACAGAGAGAAAAAAGACTTGTTTGGATTTGTCAGTTGGAGTAAAGGGGGACTTTGGTATATCAGAACTGGAACTTGTACGTCTTCCTATAGGTTTTAGATCAAACTGGAAGGAATCTTTAAAAATGTAGGACTTTGGTGAATCTATGCTACCTCTTCTTGACAATGAAGTTCTTTTTGGCTTTACACTGTCTAGTTGCTTGTCATCAACTAATGCTTCATTGTCCGATATTAACTTTGATATACGTTCTTCAAGCGTTTTTGAACCCAAGGGAGGGCGCATTATTCCTACATCTGTAGCTGGTTTCTCAATACAAACTGGTTGTACTACAATTGTCCCTGGTACAGTTGGGTGTGCCAAAGTGTTTACATTTTTAGCCAGTTCTTTTTCAGATGTGGGTAAAAGTTTAATAAAAGGGGAAGGAGAAGCCATTGCTTGATCTGCACTTTCTGATCGGGAAAAATAACCAGAGTCTGTGCTTCCTAAGCTTCTGGGACTTAAAAGACATTTGCTCTGCTGCTCCTGGGAGCAATCTGTAGCTTGCTGTCTTTGTAACTGTGCATGAACAGTTATATTTGTTGGCTGTTTATTTTCAATGTGAACTAGTTCACACATTTTATGAGTGGACTGCTCTACTTCACTTAATGAGCAAGTTCGCATAACACTGGAAGCCTTAATTTTTGTTTTTATTTCTGGCATTTGTGCTACAAAATGTTCAGAAGTAGACTCTAGCACTTTCGGGCTATCAGCTCTCAGGGGAGAAACACTGACTGGATAAACAACAACTTTAGGTAATTCTGTTGATTTTGCTTCTATACAGCTGTCTCCTACAGAAATGTCTTGCAACATTGCAACAGGGCTGTTTGAGGAAGATCGTCCCTCTTTTTGTGCAACACTATCAGTTCCAAATGTAATTTTCACATGTTCTGGGGATTCCATGCTCGTTAGATTTTGATCTTCTTGCCTTTCTTCTGAAGTATAGTCTTCATCACTCTCTCCACTTTCTTCGGCATCTGAACTAATAAAAAGTGCTTTTTCAGAATCCTGGGAAAGAAGCATGCCTCCAGAATCTGTCCGGAGGACTAGCCCAAGTTTAATGGCATGAGCATGAGACTTTTTGTGCTTATACAGATTACTTTTTGTTTTGAAAGAAAATCCACATGTTATGCAAGGGTATGGGCGCTCCCCGGTATGTGATCGAATGTGCTTTAGTAGAACGCTGGGCTTTGCGCAAGCTCTGTTACAATATTCACATATATATTTACCTTGTTTCTTAGGTTTTTGATCCTTCAAAACAATATTGCACATTTGCTCCCCCGTGATAAGTGAAGCAACTTGAGTTACATTGTATGTCGAGTTTAAAGATAGATTTGAAGGAGTAGATAAAGAATTTACTGGCAGTGAAATAACCTGAGTTACAGTAGAAGTTGAAGGATTCATCAAGGAAGAAGTTACAGCTACATGATACACTTGATTAGATTTGGTAGCCTCCAGAGCACTAGAATAATTAGGGCAGGCAGTAGGTGGTTGTTTCTCACACTGTTCTTCACTAGCGGAAAAGACCTTTGTATATGCTGAGTCTTTTAATGATGGACAACACAGAGCATTTTGGGGTCCATGATGATAATGCAAATATCTAGCAGTCAATTCTCTTTGAGAAGAGGAGGATGAATCTGAAGTTGTGTAGGTTACCAAAGATGCTGGGTTCTTATTGTGCCCTTGCTTCTCTGTTTGAGTGCCACATGGTGCTCGAGATTGGTTCAGAGTATTGAGTTCAGGCTCCATTGCTTTTAATAAAACATCAAAGGCTGAATTTGCACAGGAATACTGCTTGCTAGTGTTCTCAGAGATACTATTCGCACATTTCTGACTCACTGGTAATGCACTTGATGTGGAACTTTCTTTTAATAAAGTCATTTTGCCACCTAAGAAATATCCTTCAGTTCTCCCGTTGCACAAGTCTGGCGGAAAAGACAGTTTTTTAGCCTGCATTGAAACACCAGACTTGGTACACTGTTTGCTTAGTTCAGAATTGAGCCCTTTACTTTGCTTTGAATTCTGTTTTTTCAGCTCAACAGGCAAAAGTTCTTTATCCTTTGTGTGACCAGATCCAGAGGAAGAAGGGCTGGATGATGAAGAAGACTCTAAATCATGCCTTTGCTTTTCCTTAGCAACATTCCTTAATGGCGACTTTGGTATTTTCTTTAGGTGGTTTTCTGTTACAATTTTTTTCCTCTTCACACCTTTAATAGTATCAGAGCAACTTCGGGAGCCAACAGCAAGAATTTCTGCAATGTAAAAGAAAAAATAAAATGATTACCTACTGAAGGATCATTGCTCATCAAGGATGCTATAAGGTTATCTTGTTTTGATGCAGGTTCTACAAAGAGATGACTGAACCAACTAAAAGGTATTAATAATCACCAAACTAATGAAACTAAAACAAAAACATCAGATGACTGTTCAATCATAAATAATGGTACTATTTAATACATTTATGCACATCGCATTTAATGGTAAAGTGAGTATTGTAATTGCAAATAAGTTCAGTGGAGAGAAAACAAATATTCAATTACCTAAAAGGTAACTAAAATCACATTGCAAGTAGTGCTGCCCATGTCAGTTTTTCACTGTGCTGGAGGGAGGAAACAGCACTGTAGCTCAAGTTTTTGAATTCAACATCAATATAGAGGATTCCTATTTTGCAGGGTACCGGGTAGAAGTTACAGATCTCTCTATTATTGTTCCCTCTCAGGCTGCGCAAACATTTAGGGGCTTATTTTTAAAGCGACAAACCAGCCTGTTCAGAAGAAAAACAAAAATACATAATTTCTGCAGAATAGTGCTAATTTGTAGACAACCAGATTTAAGTGGCCATCAGTTTATATGATCCCTACTTTCACTATAATCATTAAGGTAAAAAAAATACATCAGTATTTCTGTATTAGCCATATTTAGAATGTGATTCCAAAACAAAATTCTTCACTTTCTAAGTAAGGAATGCCACAGGGTACAATAGAAAAAGGTTGCAAAAATCATGTTCACTTGTTTCCCACTTTAAAAGTAAGCATATGAATGGCACAATGCAGGTGAGTGAGATGTGGCAATCTGAATCAGGTGTGTCTGGCAACATATTACGCCATTCAATGGAACTGTGAATTGCCACCTTAAAGGACTTCTGATGCAAATTTAAAAATCTATTTTGTATTCACCTGGGGCTTTTTCCAGCCCCGAGCAGCAGTCTCAGACCCTCGCCACAGCCCTGGTGTTCTTTTGGGGGCCCCACCGACTGCCCGCAATAATGGCGACCCACAGGGGGGTCAGGCTTTTCTACGCCTGCGTGTCCATTCCTGCCCACGTGTCCATGTCATCTGCTGCATACAGCGCCTGCGCACAACTACTGTGCAGTACGCGCCAGATGACGTGGACATGCAGGCAAGAGTGCCCGTCCAGGCGCAGAAGAGCAGATCACGCCAGCAGATCGTGATCCAGCAGGCAATAGCTAGGAGGACCAGGGCTGCAGCGAGGCACTGAGACTGCTGCTAGGGCAGCCTTTCTACCATGGAGGAACCCTGCAAATAACTTTTGGATCTCAAGGAACCTCTGCAAACAATTTTTTGGTCTCGAGGAACCCCTGCATTTATTTTGTCTTTAAAAGTATGTGTTTATTTCACTACCCCCATTACACTGCCACGCATTATACCATCTCCTGATGCCCCAATTTAGTGCTTCTTGTTACAGTACTATCTATTATAGTGTGCTCTATTATACTTCCCCCCCACGATGGGGGAAAATGCCAAGGAACCCCTGCAGAGTCCTCAAGGAACCCTGGGGTTCCAGGGAACCCTAGTTGAGAAAGCCTGTGCTAGGGGCTGGAAGAAAACCCAAGTGAGCACATAATAGATTTTTAAATTCGCATCGGAAGTTCTTTAAAGAGGAACTATAATGACTCACAGCAAAAGCTAATATTATTCAGGGTACCCATTTTGCCTTAAGCATCCTGGTTTCAGCATCAGAAACACTTCACACACACACCTCAAGCACTCTGGAAAATCATGTGATGTCCTAGCTCACTTCACAGAAGGGGGAAAAAACATCCCCGCAGTAAGGATGCCAGTGCCTCTGGTAAGGGTGAGGTAAGATATTACAAGGTCCAGGGGCCCCGGACCTCTCTCACTGGCCGGGGCCCCAAGGCCAACACGTGATACCTGGAGGGGAGTGGGCCCTCTCACACCCAGGCTGGTCCAGAGCCTGGGTGTGAGAGGTCCAGGCCCACCTGCACTCCCCTCCAGGTATCACGTGTTGGCCTTGGGGCCCCGGCCAGTGAGAGAGGTCGGGGGCCCCTGGCCATCGTGTGAACCAATCGTGTGTTTTTAAACGTTTTCTTTCAGCTCTAGAACATGGCGGACAGGTGAGCGGTTAGGGAGGCACCCCTGTGGGAGGGATGCCTGCACGGGGCGGTCCTGCTAGCGACGCAATCTTGCGATGGCGTCCAACTGAAGCCTCCCACCTGAATGCTAATGGCTGCTAGATGTGGTATGGCAGGTAAAGGGTGTATGACAGTGCATCCTGATTGGCTGACGAGCACCTGCTGACCACTTTTAAATGTAGCTGGATGCATGTACTGCTGTGTTCTATTGCTTGTGTGTGTTGAATTTAGCATTCAGTATGGAGGCAGTGTTGGTGGGTTTTCTGGATGTGAGTGGTCCAGAGCCTGGGTGTGAGAGGTCCAGGCCCACCTGCACTCCCCTCCAGGTATCACGTGTTGGCCTTGGGGCCCCAGCCAGTGAGAGAGGTCCGGGGCCCCTGGCCATCGTGTGAACCAATCGTGTGTTTTTAAACGTTTTCTTTCAGCTCTAGGACATGGCGGACAGGTGAGCGGTTAGGGAGGGACCCCTGTGGGAGGGATGCCTGCACGGGGCGGTCCTGCTAGCGACGCAATCTTGCGATGGCGTCCAACTGAAGCCTCCCACCTGAATGCTAATGGCTGCTAGATGTGGTATGGCAGGTAAAGGGTGTATGACAGTGCATCCCGATTGGCTGACGAGCACCTGCTGACCACTTTTAAATGTACTGTAGCTGGATGCATGTACTGCTGTGTTCTATTGCTTGTGTGTGTTGAAGATATTACAATGGGCAACATTGACTTAATAGTTTATAAATGAATATTGTAAAATAAGCAATTTTACTCATCAAGTTATATTTCTACTGTAAGGGGTGGGCAGCATTATTGTGCAACCAAAGAAGTTTGTACCTTGCCAGAGTCAGTTGTAGGAGCAGATTTCAGTCAGCAGCACTCTTCATAAAACCAGTTTTCCTTTACTGGTTTAATCAAAAGTTAAATCCATAACACACATGAAGTGTCAAAATGCCACAAGACAGGGACAGCTTGCGGTTTCAGGCCATAGACCTTTTTCAAGCTGAATGGTAATTTTATTCAATACGTTTTATACAGTTCATCTTTAAAGCTATTACGGTATTGTAATCACAGCAGTGGTTGTCAGATAATATTTGATGGTCCGTTAATAAATTTGGTGTTATAGAAGTGACAAACTGATTCTGAAAGGGAACAGGGAAGTAGCAATCTATTACCAGATTGCTGTTCAAATAGGAACCTTATTGTTTACACAATCTGCAGTTTGACCAGCAATATAAATAAGCTGATCATCTTCCTCTTGACATGACTAACACTAGCTTTTAATCCCTGCCTAACACTATTCTTATGCTAGGTGCACATGACGCAATTTTCTGACAGATTTACTGTCAGATCGACAATTTCCAACATGTCCGATCTGATTTCTGATCGATTTTCAGTTCACCTTTATGGAAAATCGATAGGAATCAGATCGGACAAGTTAGAAATAGTCGATCTGTCAGTAAATCTGTCCAAATTTGCATTAGACCAGAGCCCCACTAGGAGCAATTTCTAATTGCTAGTGATTTGATAAAAACTCTTGCTAATGCAATGCTATGGGGGATTTTTATAAAATCACATTGCTCAAGTGGATCCACACCAATAGCATTCCATTAGCAAGTGTTTTCAAATCGCAAACGCTCAGAAAATTACTCCTAGTGGGTTTCTGGCCTTAGTGTGTACCTAGCATTACTCCTAACCCAACCATCATTAATTTACCATTAATACAATTTTTTTTTACATGCAAGTCTCTCATTAAATGCCATTTTTTCAAACCACTGTCATATGTTTTCTCACAGAAAATATTTTCTCATCTTATGTACTAAATACTTTTTCATCACTAAGCAAGCATAAAAGTACTAAACCATAGCTAAAAAGTCATTTCAAATTTATCAGAAAAGGTATATCAATAAAATGTGACATCTGTGCAAAAACTTGAGAAACCTTAACTCAGGGCCCACAACTCCTAGTACTGTATGCAGCACTGACTGCTTGTGGCACATACACATCTAAAGCTAGGTACACACGCCAGAGGACACTCATCTGAGGCAGCCATTCAGGACCATCTCAGTCAAGAATCTAACATGTGGAGGGGTGTCAACAACGTCACATAAAAATACAGCATGCCAGATCTTTACAACTACATAGTTCCCCTCACTCCACCCACTGGAAGCAGCTTCATCACCAGCTACACAGTCATCCCTTCTCTTTAAAAACAGCCACGTACTTTGTCTATAGCCATGTGATGCGTCTTTCCACCGTTCATGCACTGCAGTGCCGCCCAAAGGACTGGGTTTGATCCCAACAGGTGACACACATTGCGTGTATGTACAGAGCCTTACAGAAATACATGCTATCTTACTGAAAGTTTGCAAGGAGATGGTTTACTGTTGTGATGACTGGTCCATATATAGGCTGTAAAGACTGCCTAGAGATTGAGACCTTGTGCCACTCACAGGTCTTCAGACTGTTGTCAGCACCTTCCCTTATATATGGGACACTGCCCCAGACGATGGACTCAAGCAGCCTAATGTTTTTACTTAGAGCCATCCAAAATGCAGCTCCTGGACTACAAGAATAATAAAATTACACAATAAACAATTGAATCGTATGTTGCAATGCTCATAAGAAATGTACAGTGTATGGTATGCTACAAAGTGAAAAGTAAATGTGCACAATCATTGCACACAGAGATTAGCAAACCGAGTGATATCACTTTGTCACTGCATTTGGAAAATATTTTCATGAAAATACACATTTGCTTTTTGCTGAAAATGACATGCATTAAAGTCAATGGAGGAAGTAAAGTATTGTATATCCTCGAATATAAGTCACCCTTGCGTAGAAGTTGACTCCAATATTTGACCCTCTTAAGCTGGAATTTTCTACTGACTCATGTATAAGTCTACCCAGCAAAGTTAATGGCTGCACCTGGGGACAAGGAGGAATCAACAACTGTACTTAAAAGCCCAGGAGGAGTTAATTACTGCACTGCATAAAATATTGCAGTCAATAACCCCTTCTAGCCCTTAAGTGCAGCCAATAACTCCTCCAGGTCCGCAAGTGTAGCAATTATCCATTCCCCCTCCATACTAATCACTGCAGCCCAGTATATTTCCCTTGCCCTTTCAGGTTAATTGTTTATCCAGGACTTTCAGACCTGTTTTCTTGGCACTTCCCTTATCAAAAGAGTGTCGCTCGAGTACTGGGTAGATTGGTGCAAATGGGAATGTCTCTAACAGTACACACATTTACTCAGTGTTGCAGCCATTGGTTGGTAAAAATGTCTCGCAGGCAATGGATACTTCTAAAACCTTCTCATATCAAAAGTAAGCTATACTAAATAGTGCTTTTCTTTTCCAGGCAAAAAATGAGGGCGGGCGCCAGCAGCAGTCTGTCTGAGCTGGCGCATAAGAGATCAGTGGAGGGGGAGGCCTAGACATGCAACACCATAGGAGGACCTGATCGGAATTTGATTCACAGAAATCATACAATTCTAGATATAAACAAGTATATGTGTTAATTTACAATATATTCCCCCCTGCTTGGAGTATATTGTCTGTCTTGGGAACGGATAATATACAGAGAACAATTATCTGTAATTAATTATTATATAAATATAATAATCACTTGTCTTGTACCTGAGAAATTCTGAAAATAAATAATGTGATCTTAGAACAAAATGGCACGATATACACAAATCCATTTTTCTTTTTAAAATGTAATTTAATGAATATAGCATTAAACATCTGTGCAATACCACAATGCAGAGGGAAAACATCTTACTGCAGCAGTCAATGTAAACACATCAGAACAAACATGATATTAACATTCATAACAGTGATATTTTAGGATTTATGTGTTATGAAATATAAAAAAAAGTTATTTGGAAACTCACCCAGGATTGCTTTTCTATTTGCCTGTATGTTAGCCTATTCCTTTGCATTAAACAGAAAACAGCCTATTCCACAGGGGATACAATTCTCCTGTTTGTTTAATGAACTAGATCTCAAACAGAGATATATGTACTTTCAGCACATAGAAACTAATACAAACTATATACACTCTAAAGGAATAAACATAACCTCTCAAAAAAGGAAAAACGAGGTTCTACAGTGAACATGCATAACAATGAAAATGAGATGTATTAGACTGCTCTGCAGATCTTTTCCAGGGGTGCCTTTTTAGCTGTGCAATTTACAATATGAAAAGTCAAAATCCTTCAATAACATCATAGCATTTTTGCTGCTAACAGATGAATGAAGGAGAAGGGAATCATTTCATTCATAAAATGGAATCTGAGGCAGAACTGAATGTGTTCATGATGAAAATGAAAACACATATGGTTAAGCTAGCAGAAACGCATTAATCCACACATAGAACAAAATGAGATTGAGCAATGTTAGTGTATCACATACCATTCAGTGCCTGTTCTGTCCCAGCTGAGATTCCTTCACAAAATCCATCACTGCACTGGAAATATCAGCAATGCTTTTGTTGTACTAATTCTCACTGCTGCCAGTACTAGCCTACTCAAGCCCACGCATTATTATAACACCTACCTTCTTCCTAACACTCATCTCTAGCCATCTTTCCTTCCCTATTTTTTAATGAAGCTGTGCATTACAGTCAATGACGGAGCCACGGACAGCAAAGCCTATGAGCTCATGCAAGTAACTATTTGTAGTACAAGTATGGCATAATATAAATACACACTATTCCTAAAATGAGATCTGTAAAGGTGTAATCATTTCGGTTAAAAACACAAATTAACATTGTTAACTAGACTGCACAATCAGAAGCAACTAGGGATGATCATTGAGAAGCAAATCATTCAGAGTTGACGTAGAATGATGCAAATTATGTATGCAAATGTATGCAGCTTGGAAATAGACCAATCAAATTCCACCTTGGTGAAATTCGATCAGCCACTTTCACAAGGCTAGGGATGGGCTCATGAGTAATCACGAATCCATAAGGACTCAAATTCGTAATTAAAATGAGCCTTAATTGCCACATCTGTGCAGCTGGATGATAAGGGGTTAGTTACCCACAATTCTGCCATCCTGCATGCGCTCCAAATAGCTTGCAAGCATCCTATTGGAGCCGTTGCAAGCCTTACCACAGCGCACTTCCTAAAGGCTCATTTTAATTACTAATTCGAGTCCTTACAGATTACGTCGTGAGCCTATTCCTATAGAAGGCCCTGGGCTGCAGATTTAATCTTACATGGGAAAAGCTGTTCCAGGCTGACTGAGAATCAGTACCCTAAGTGCACCTATCACACTCAAATATGTCAATGGGCCAATGGGTGTTACACCTCAATTGCTGTAAACTTGATCACAAACCCACCAACATGGCAGCAGGACTCGTGTGTGCTATTGGGTAAAAAGCTGCATCGCACTAATGGAAACATTTGGGTGCAATTTACACTACTGCAACGTTTTGAGATGCAGAAACAATCAGAATTGGAAACCCTGCATCTGGAAAAAAAGCCCTTAAACTGTTATGGACATAGGACTGTGGTCAGTATTAAATTGTCAGCCCCTCTGAGGGAAAGTTAGTAAATAGACTATATACTCTGCAAAGCACTGCGGAACAGTTAGCACTATATGAGTGCTAAATAAACAAAATCAATTAAGTTCATAATTCTTTAGCTGCTTGATCACGCCTTCCAGTCAGCCTCAAGCCATGCAGACTAGTAATCCTCAGGAAGGCTTGACACAGCTGACAAAGCAATCACTCTGCCCCCACATGCCCATATGTGTAAGGGCTCAAACCCACTAGAAGCTTTTAATAAGCGCTAGTGATTTGAAAGAGCTCTTGCTAATGCAATGCTATGGAGGATTTTTATAAGATCACATTGCTCAACTGGTATCACACCAATAGCATTTCATTAGCAAGAGTTTTTCAAATCACAAAGCGCTCAGAAAAGCACTCCTAGTGGGTTTCAGGCCTAAAGAAGGAGTGTTTAAGGGTGACTGGGTGTGAGCAAGCAGCTGTCAGTTGCTGAGGATGTATGAAATAGGAGGAACCTTGAGGCCTGGAACCCACTAGGAATTGCTGCAGTGCTTTAAAATCGCAGCAATGCGATTGTGATTGCATTCCCTGGCACTTAAAAGCACTGTACAGTAAACTGTACAGCGCTTCTGATTATTATTTTTTTTTAAATAAACTCTATTAGGCCCGGTTCACATTAGCGGTGGCCGTCCGGAATCGCCGTGCCGGAGCCGGACCGCTTGCAGAACGGACGGAACGGACGCACGGCATGGCAATGAAAGCCTATGCGTCCGTTCACATGCGTCCGTTCTGCCGGACCGGAGCCGGACCGGATCCGGGCCGGATCCGGACTCCGGCGTCCGTTCCAACATGCGCTATTTTTGGGTCCGGCTCCTCCGGCAGCCGTATCCGGGGCGGAGCCGGACTGCACCATCCGGCCAATACAAAGCAATGAGAACCGGAGAGCGCACAACACACTGGCTAAAAATCCGGATGTTCTACCCCACTTCCTATGCGGATTGTTGCGGCGATTTTGGATGGGGACACATGGGCAAGCATTTTGGAGTGGAGCAGCAGTGACTTTACACGAGCTGGAGATGTTGGCAGCATGTCGGAGGTGGAGGTGAGTGCTAAACAGCAGAGGGCCTGATTCCACAGGTCCCCCTTCTGCTGACCTCCCAGACCCCAACATTTTATTTGGTTTGTACTTAACTTTTGCCAAACGGATCCGGATCGCATCCTGATGAACACCTGATGCAACCTGACCGGATCCGGATCGGATCCGGATCAGAACCGTACGGTTCCGATCCGGATCCGGTCCGGATCCGGTCAGGTCATCCGGTCCGTTTGGCAGACAACCGCAAGTGTGAACCGGGCCTTATACTTAGCGGGTGACTGATATCCAGCTTCCATTCGTAGCTCCACTCCCTAAAGTTAGAGATCATAGGTCCTTTTCTAGGACCAATCAGAGAAGCTCTTGTGACCCCTTCCTTTAGAGGGTCGGGCTACGGACGGAAGCAGGACACCTGATGACAGTATAATAAAGTTTATTTAACCATTTCTGCCGTTGGGACGTGAGCTTTACTTCTGCAGCGGCAGCTGCTACAGCCGCAGGGATGCGCTAGTCACATTCCGGTAGTTGGTGTGCTGTGCGGGTGATCGTGCAGGCAGATGCCCGCGATCGCGATGTTGCCAGGAAAAGGGGTGGTTGGCTGCAGGGGACAAAAGTCCCCTGAGCCAATACATACATGTCCGCCAAGAATGAACACCGTTTTTGTTCAAAACAAGTGTTCATTCTTAAATAGAGCTGCTGCGCTTCCACCTGCGCGGATTTCTGCAGCAGATTGTTAGATCTATGAATTGGAACAAAGTTCCTATTCATTAACCACTTGAGGACCTAGGGCTTTCTACCCCTTAAGGACCGGACACTTTTTTTCCATTCAGACCACTGCAGCTTTCACGGTTTATTGCTCGCTCATACAACCTACCACCTAAATGAATTTTGGCTCCTTTTCTTGTCACTAATAAAGCTTTCTTTTGGTGCTATTTGATTGACTTTCTGTGCTGACATTTTTCAAATAAAGTAAAATTTCTGTATACATGCAGCGCGAAAAATGTGGACAAACATGTTTTTGATAAAAAAAAAACATTCAGTGTATATTTATTGGTTTGGGTAAAAGTTATAGCGTTTACAAACTATGGTGCAAAAAGTGAATTTTCCTATTTTCAAGCATCTATGACTTTTCTGACCACCTGACATGTTTCATGAGGGGCTAGAATTCCAGGATAGTATAAATAACCCCCAAATGACCCCATTTTGGAAAGAAGACATCCCAAAGTATTCACTGAGAGGCATAGTGAGTTTATAGAAGATATTAATTTTTGTCACAAGTAAGCGGAAAATGACACTTTGTGACAAAAAAAAAAAAAGTTTCCATTTCTTCTAACTTGCGACAAAAAAAAAATGAAATCTGCCACGGACTCACCATGCCCCTCTCTGAATACCTTGAAGTGTCTACTTTCTAAAATGGGGTCATTTGTGGGGTGTGTTTACTGTCCTCGCATTTTGGGGGGTGCTAATTTGTAAGCACCCCTGTAAAGCCTAAAGGTGCTCATTGGACTTTGGGCCCCTTAGCGCAGTTAGGCTGCAAAAAAGTGCCACACATGTGGTATTCCCGTATTTAGGAGAAGTAGTATAATGTGTTTTGGGGTGTATTTTTACACATACCCATGCTGGGTGGGAGAAATATCTCTGTAAATGGACAATTGTGTGTAAAAAAAATTAAAAAATTGTCATTTACACACAATTGTCCATTTACAGAGATCTTTCTCCCACTCAGCATGGGTATGTGTACAAATACACCCCAAAACACATTATACTACTTCTCCTGAGTACGGCGATACCACATGATTGGCACTTTTTTGCAGCCTAACTGCGCTAACGGGCCCAAAGTCCAATGAGTACCTTTAGGATTTCACAGGTCATTTTTGTTTCAACACTACTCCTCACGGTTTAGGGCCCCTAAAATGCCAGGGCAGTATAGGAACCCCACTAATGACCCCATTTTAGAAAGAAGACACCCCAAGGTATTCCGTTAGGAGTATGGTGAGTTCATAGAAGTTTTTATTTTTTTGTCACAAGTTAGCGGAAATTGATTTTAATTGTTTTTTTTTCCACAAGGTGTCATTTTCCGCTAACTTGTGACAAAAAATAAAATCTTCTATGAACTCACCATACTCCTAACGGAATACCTTTTGGTGTCTTCTTTCTAGAATGGGGTCATTTGTGGGGTTCCTATACTGCCCTGGCATTTTAGGGCCCCTAAACCGTGAGGAGTAGTCTTGAAACCAAATGTCGCAAAATGACCTGTGAAATCCTAAAGGTACTCATTGGACTTTGGGCCCCTTAGCGTACTTAGGGTGTAAAAAAGTGCCACACATGTGGTACCGCCGTACTCAGGAGAAGTAGTATAATGTGTTTTGGGGTGCATTTTTACACATACCCATGCTAAGTGGGAGAAATATCTCTGTAAATGACAATTGTTTGATTTTTTTTTACACACAATTGTCCATTTACATAGAAATTTCTCCCACCCAGCATGGGTATGTGTAAAAATACACCCCAAAACACATTATACTACTTTTCCTGAGTACGGCGGTACCACATGTGTGACACTTTTTTGCAGCCTAGGTGCGCTATGGGGCCCAACGTCCTATTCACAGGTAATTTTGAGGCATTTGTTTTCTAGACTACTTCTCGCGGTTTAGGGCCCCTAAAATGCCAGGGCAGTATAGGAACCCCACAAGTGAACCCATTTTAGAAAGCAGACACCCCAAGGTATTCCGTTAGGTGTATGGCGAGTTCATAGAAGATTTTATTTTTTGTCACAAGTTAGTGAAAAATGACACTTTGTGAAAAAAAAACAATAAGAATCAATTTCCGCTAACTTTTGACAAAAAATAAAATCTTCTATGAACTCGTCATACACTTAACAGAATACCTTGGCGTGTCTTTTTTTCTAAAATGGGGTCACTTGTGGGGTTCCTATACCGCCCTGGCATTTTACGGGCCCAAAACCGTGAGTAGTCTGGAAACCAAATGTCTCAAAATGACTGTTCAGGGGTATAAGCATCTGCAAATTTTAAAGACAGGTGGTCTATGATGGGGCGAATTTTGTGGAACCGGTCATAAGCAGGGTGGCCTTTTAGATGACAGGTTGTATTGGGCCTGATCTGATGGATAGGAGTGCTAGGGGGGTGACAGGAGGTGATTGATGGGTGTCTCAGGGGGTGCTTAGAGGGGAAAATAGATGCAATCAATGCACTGGGGAGGTGATCGGAAGGGGGTCTGAGGGGGATCTGAGGGTTTGGCCGAGTGATCAGGAGCCCACACGGGGCAAATTAGGGCCTGATCTGATGGGTAGGTGTGCTAGGGGGTGACAGGAGGTGATTGATGGGTGTCTCAAGGTGCGATTAGAGGGGGGAATAGATGCAAGCAATGCACTGGCGAGGTGATCAGGGCTGGGGTCTGAGGGCATTCTGAGGGTGTGGGCGGGTGATTGAGTGCCCTAGGGGCAGATAGAGGTCTAATCTGATAGGTAGCAGTGACAGGGGGTGATTGATGGGTAATTAGTGGGTGTTTAGGGTAGAGAAAAGATGAAAACACTGCACTTGGGAGGTGATCGGACGTCGGATCTGCGGGCGATCTATTGGTGTGGGTGGGTGATCAGATTGCCCGCAAGGGGCAGGTTAGGGGCTGATTGATGGGTGGCAGTGACAGCGGGTGATTGATGGGTGGCAGTGACAGGGGGTGATTGATGGGTGGCAGTGACAGGGGGTGATTGATGGGTGATTGACAGGTAATCAGTGGGTTATTACAGGGGAGAACAGATGTAAATATTGCACTGGCGAATTGATAAGGGGGGGTCTGAGGGCAATCTGAGCGTGTAGGCGGGTGATTGGGTGCCCGCAAGGGGCAGATTAGGGTCTGATCTGATGGGTAACAGTGACAGGTGGTGATAGGGGGTGATTGATGGGTGATTGATGGGTAATTAGTGGGTGTTTAGAGGAGAGAATAGATGGAAACACTGCGCTTGGGTGGTGATCTGATGTTGGATCTGCGGGCGATCTATTGGTGTGGGTGGGTGATCAGTTTGCCCGCAAGGGGCAGGTTAGGGGCTGATTGATGGGTGGCAGTGACAGGGGGTGATTGATGGGTGGCAGTGACAGGGGGTGATTGACAGGTGATCAGTGGGTTATTACAGGGAAGGACAGATGTAAATAATGCCCTGGCGAATTGATAAGGGGGGGGGGGGGGGTCTGAGGGCAATCTGAGCGTGTAGGCGGGTGATTGGGTGCCCGCAAGGGGCAGATTAGGGTCTGATCTGATAGGGAACAGTGACAGGTGGTGATAGGGGTGATTGATGGGTAATTAGTGGGTGTTTAGAGAAGATAACAGATGTAAACAATACATTTGGGAGGTAATCTGATGGCGGGTTTGCGGGCGATCTAATGGTGTGGGTGGGTGATCAGATTGCCTGCAAGGGGCAGGTTAGGGGCTGATTGATGGGTGGCAGTGACAGGGGGTGACAGGGGGTGATTGATGGGTGATAGGTGATTGGCAGGTGATTGACAGGTGATCAGTGGGTTATTACAGGGAAGAACAGATGTAATTAATGCACTGGTGAATTGATAAGGGGGGGGTCAGAGGGCAATCTGAGCGTGTGGGCGGGTGATTGGGTGCCCGCAAGGGGCAGATTAGGGTCTGATCTGATAGGTAAAAGTGACAGGTGGTGATAGGGGGTGATTGATGGGTGATTGATGGGTAATTAGTGGGTGTTTAGAGGAGAGAATAGATGTAAACAATGGATTTTGGAGGTGATCTGATGTCGGATCTGCGGGCGATCTATTGGTGTGGGGGGGTGATCAGATTGCCCGCAAGGGGCAGGTTAGGGGCTGATTGATGGGTGGCAGTGACAGGGGGTGATTGATGGGTGATTGACAGGTGATTGACAGGTGATCAGGGGGGATAGATGCATACAGTACATGGGGGGGGGGGGTCTGGGGAGGGGTGGGGGGGTGATCAGGAGGGAGCAGGGGGCAGGGGGGGGATAAAAAAAAATAGCGTTGACAGATCGTGACAGGGAGTGATTGATGGGTGATTAGGGGGGTGATTGGGTGCAAACAGGGGTCTGGGGGGTGGGCAGGGGGGGGTCTGATGGGTGCTGTGGGCGATCTGGGGCAGGGGGATGGGAAAGATCAGTGTGCTTGGTGCAGACTAGGGTGGCTGCAGCCTGCCCTGGTGGTCCCTCGGACACTGGGTTCACCAGGGCAGGAGGCAGCCTGTATAATACACTTTGTAAACATTACAAAGTGTATTATACACTTTGTATGCGGCGATCGTCGGGTTAACATCCCGCTGGCGCTTCCGTATGGCCGGCGGGATGTTGCGGCGGGTGAGCGGCGCCAGGCGGAGGATCGCGTCATGGATGACGCGATCGCTCCGCCCATGCCCCTACAAGGACCGCCGCCATTTGTCTATACGGCGGTCCTTGCGGGGTGCACTTCCCGTGGTTAATCTCCTCACAGGCCACCGTGATCGCAGGCATCCATTGATGCCTGCGTCACTTCCCTAGTTACAATGTAGCAACACATTGCTTACTATAGCATACTTATTGTAGGCTAATAAGAAGTGCTTAGCGTGGGCATCTTGTGGCCAAATAGTAAAATTACACCTACTGACATTAGGGAATACATATATTATATGTAAAATATATATATATATATATATATATATATATATATATATATATATATATATATACACTAGCTGGTCGCCCGGCGTTGCCCGGGTATGTAATTGGCTAGTGTTAGCTCTGCCCACTTTTTCTAATCCTAACACACAATTACTCAAGGATGACCTAGTTTGTGAGCTTTGCAGTCTTTGGCATCAATAATTGGCATTGAAATGAAATAAATCTAATTGGCTGTGGCTCCTCCCTCCTGAAAATCAATAGGTGAATTTCGATTAGCTTTTGTAGGCTCCACCCACTTTTCTGAATATTAATCCCAGTCACCCAGTGACCAACTGTGCAAAGTTTAAGAACCCTACCATTGACAGTGTAAGAAAAACAAAAGTTTGCTTTCTTAAAACAGAAAGAATCTGCGATAATTCAGGTTGGAGTGAGCTTAAAATGTCGCCCAGTGCATCTCTGTTGAATATATGCAAATTAACCATTGTTACCCTTAAAAGCTAAACACACCTCTAGAACTGCTGGAATGCAATGATGTGTCATTTTGTTAATTTGTACAGAGCCATAATAATCCAACATGCATACAGACTGTTTTGGATTGTTTGATCCTCATCAGTGCATGGCATGGATTAATTTGGCTCTATGCAGTAGGGCTTGTAACACCGAGAGGTACAGACTAACCAGCAAGCTCATGGTGACCCAGAATTCATTAGAGTATGTAAGGGACTACAATGGTCCTAAAAGCCCCCTTACTAAGATGTTAAGAAAAACAAAAGTTTGCTTTCTTAAAACAGAAATAATTTGCGATAATTCAGGTTGGAGTGAGCTTGAGATGTCTCCCAGTGCAACACTGCTGAATATATGCAAATTAGCCATTCTACCCTTAGAAGCTAAACACACCTCCAGTGTAACAGTGTAAGAATGTCTGCAGTTTATATTTTCCAGTGAAATTTGTATTTGTCTCTTTTTGGTTATGGGAATAAAAAGTATCCTATACTTTATTCCAGGTAATGTACTATGTGTGTGCCAAATTTAATTCAAATCCGTTCAGCCGTTTTTGCGTGATCGAGTAACAAACATCCAAACATCCAAACATCCGAACTTTCCCATTGATTATTATATTAGTAGGATATATATATATATATATATATATATATATATATATATATATATATATATATATATATATATATATATATATATATATAAACACACACATACATATATAGGGAATACATATATTAATATGTATGTCAAGAGGGCATATTATTATTAAACTATGTGCAAAAAAATTAGTAATGGATGTAAGACTGAAAAAATTGACCTTTATTTCCAAATAAAATATTTTCACCATACATTATACTAGGGATATAATTTTAACGTTTCAATAACCGGGACAAATGGCCAAATAAAATGTGTGGATTTTAATCACGGTAGCTTTAATTATTTTAAAACTATAACGGCTGAAAACTGAGCAATAATGATTTTTGTTCTTATTATTCCCATTATAATGCATTTAGAATAAAATAATTCGTAGCCTTAAGTACCACCCAAAGAAAGCCTAATTGGTGGCGAAAAAAACAAGGTATAGATCACTTTGTTATGATAAGTAGTGATAAAGTTAATGGGGAATGAAAGGGAGGAGTGCTGAAATGTGAAAATTCTTCTTGTCCATAAGGTAAAAAATACCCGGGGGCTGAAATGGTAATCGATCGCCCCCCCCCCCCCCAAGTGCTGCAAAATTGTTTTTCAAATCGATTTTCCAGCACTTAAATACTTCGCATTGAGTGGAAACGTGCTCAAAATGCTGCATGTCCTGCGATTGCTGCCAATTGCAAACCCACTAGTGAATTTTGAGAATTGCCGGCGATTCCAAAATGCTGCCAAGAACGCCCTAGGCCTTATTGAGCAAAAACCACAATATATATATATATTTTTATGTGTTTTATGCACGATTTTAAAATGAAGTTCTAATTGCATACTAAAAGCAGAATTATTAATGCTCATTTTCTATGAAAGTCTAGACGTTAATGATTGTCTTTAATTTACACGTTTTTGGTAAAACCTTGAACAGGGAAAATTCATATTTCAGTTAAGATGTGCACACATGCACAATCGTTGCTGCCAGAAAGGATTGGGACTCGTTCCCTCAGGTGGCAGTTTGGGATTTGAGTGCTGTACAGAGGCTTAGCTCTATCTGTTGCTATGGTGAGCAGGAGGGACAATGGTGAGGCGCGCATAGAGCAGCTGCCAGAGATAAGGCTGCAAAGAAGTAAAATGCACTTGGAGGTGGGAGTCACTTAACTTCCCTGGCGGTGCATTTCTGTCTGGAATTATGAGTCAAAAGCGGTAAATGTTTTCAAGAATTTTAGGCATCCAATTATTAAGTATTAACTCACCAAAATACGGCTATCCACCTTACCTTTCAAAGCGGAGTGACGACCGCGGAGCATGTGGGCGATGTCCTGAGGGGCTATTTCCGTCTTTCCAAGCCAGTCTGTGCCTGCCTCTCTTTATACCCGGCTAAGTATATCTCCTATTTATTCACTTCCTTGCAGACCCTATAGGCTGCTTCCACTTGGTTATTAGTGACTTTGACAGTATTTAAATTGCACTTTCAGTATGATAGGTTGCACAGTTCAGGTTTATTGCATATGATGAATGGTTGTTTGTGTGTGTGTGTAAATATAGCACTATATGCACTTTCATGGTCCCAAGCATGGCTGATATGCACTGTTATGCACAGGTTTTTGCACTTTATTATTCTTACTGAACCCGGGTTCATCCACGAGGGGGCTCATTCTCTGAGCCCCCAGTGGTTAAGGTTGTACATACACTGAGGTTGAACATAATAGATTATTATATCTAGCAGGCCAATTATGTTGAATATGGCTGGAAATACAATATTATGCTGTTTTTAGAAAAAAATTTGTGTATCATTGATATGTGTTTGCAAAGATTGTAATAAAGATTTTTTTTTGATTGATACATATGGTCTGCAGTGGTGCTGTTTATAGGGGTATCTTTTCTTTTATAGTATTATGTATATATGTTCTACCCCAGCACACGCAGTCAATATTACTTGGGGTTCTGACAAACTCTTTTGTGCTCACCAAAATATATCAGAATAAAGGCCTGGAAGACATCCTGCATATAAATAAAAGACTGTAACACAAATTTGCAGAAAACATTAAATGTATCAATTAGGTTAAATAATAGCAGAACTGTACAAATAAGCAGCAGATTAAATATAGAGTATGTACATGCAGTACAGTATATACCTAGTACACCTCCCGCGTGTGGTATATCTTAACCACTTCACTACTGAAATGTTTTACCCCTTGAGCACCAGAGCAATTTTCACCTTTCAGCGCTCCTTCCATTCATTCGTCTATAACTTTATTATTACTTATCGCAATGAAAAGAACTAGATCTTGTTTTTTTCGCCACCAATTAGGCTTTCTTTAGGTGGGACATTATGCCAAGAATTATTTTATTCTAAATGTGTTTTAATGGGAAAATAGGAAAAAATGTGGGGGAAAAAAAATCATTATTTTTAAGTTTCCGGACATTATAGTTTTTAAGGCTAGTTACACAACAGGACGTTGCGTTTAGGGGACGTTATAGGGCACATAACGTGCCCCTAACGCAACGCCTTGTGCTCTCTGGTGTGGACGTCGGAGTGAGCCGCGTTGTGCAGCTCACTCTGGCGTCCGTGATGCGTACTCTTGGACGCATGCGGTATCACGTGGTCCCGCCCGGCCAATCGCCGCACAGAGCGGCCGCTCCAGGAAGTAAACACTGCACTTCACTGAGTGCAGTGAATATTAATTAGCCATGTGCCCGGCCGCTCTCCCCTCCTCCCCAACATGACTGAGCATGTGCAAACAGTCTAACGCGGCTTAGCCGCGTAGAACGCACAGCATGCAGCACTTTGCTGCGTTACAATGTAACGCAACGTGGGCAGTGTGAACAGCTCACTTGTGTTACATTGCTGTGCGTTGGGGGAGCGTTACAGGCTGCACTAACGTGCGTCCCTGTGTGCAAGAAACCTCAATAATGCATGCTACTGTAATAAAAATCCATGAAATGTATTTGCCCATTTGTCCCGGTTATTACACCGTTTAAATTATGTCCTTATCACAATGTTTGGTGCCAATATTTTATTTGGAAATAAAAGGTGCATTTTTTTGTTTTGCGTCCATCCCTAATTACAAGCCCATAGTTTATTAGTAGGAAGTAGCCAGCACCATCCAGATAATTCTTAATGCTCTTTTATTGAATCAGTACATAACAGCAGTAAAATGCGACGTTTCGAGGCAGATACCCCTTTATCAAGCTGTTGCTGCATGTGAAATACATATACCACCATAGCAATCACATATATATAGTTCAGTCATTCTGTAGGTAGCCAATAGATTCAAACTGACATTGTACCAATCAAAATGGTCCCTGATATACGGACCTGATGGGGAACTGTATGCTCACCTGCTGATTGGGTCACCTCTCCTGAGTCCCTCCCGTCCACACACACCCGTTCTGGCTCATCGTCGCAGCCCCCTTCTCCCGTCATACCCAGCGCTGTCTACCCACCGGCCGCTCTGTGTGGACCTGATGGGGAACTTGCCGAGTGACACACTGGTAGCGGTGCGTATGCGCCGCCTCCATGCGTTAAGACGGGAGAATCGGTGACGTCAGCGGCACATATGCCGATGTCAGTCACCAGATGGTAGGCTGGGCTGTCATGAGAGCCAATAGAAGAAACCTCATCTATTACATACCAAGGAATAAGCAACCAAAAGGTCGCATAGACGCAACAAGGCTAACGTTTTGTCAGTAAACAATACGCACTCAGAGGCGCTATGCGTACTGAGCTACTGGTCTGGTGTGCTGCTGGATCCTAGCCAAGGCACATCCCAATCTGGCAACTGGCTGGACGCTCCACAACATTGTTTTTTCTAAGCCCATATTTTATAAAGTAACAGTGTTGTACCCTCTTGACATAAATATTTAAAGAGTTCAGTCCCTAAGGTAACTATGTTTGTTTTTTTTGTAATTTTTTTTTCTTTTTATTACAAAAAATAAATAATGTGGGTAGTGTGTGAGGTAATGAGTTAATATATAGTGTAAAAGTATGTATTTGTATATGAAAAATGTTTTGGATGTAGTTACTATTTGGCCACAGTAATTTTTTGTTCATGAGACCTGTAAGCGTCGGAAGTACGCTTACAGGACGTTCAATGAGGCTGGGAAACGTTTTTTTTTCACAATGATCGCGCTGCTTCTCATAGAAGCAGCCGATCATTGCTGGGGGGCTGAGATCAACGAACGGGAACGTTTTTTCCCGTTTATTGATCTCCGGGCGAGCGGCTGGCGGTGTGCACAAGCGCGGGAGCGCACGCACAAGCGAGCGGGAGTGCGGACAGCGGCGGTAGGTGCGTATATCTACGCTCCTGGTGGGGAAAGGGTGTTATAAGGAGCATAGATATATGCACACGTGGTGGTAAAGTGGTTAAAACATGGAACGGCACACAAGGCGACATTACAGTCGGGGCAGTAGAAACTGGTTTCTTTGCAGACTTTCTTACCCTTGCTATCCGTCTTGCTGCAGCAAACAACACACATCCTAGTTTGTGTAGCTTTTTTTGGAGTGGGTGGAATATAGTCTGAAAAGTGGCGGCCAGTGAGGCGCTCAGCATTGACAACATATGATGCACGGCGCCCAACTCGCACATCTGCTGATGAAGTCTGGTACTTCAGACATATGCTTTCCCACATTTACTATATAAAGTCAAAATGTGTTCCTGGCCTGTCACTGCGTTGCTTATACAAGATGAACACATTCCACAGAGACTGTTTCAGCAGATGACGAAAACATTTTTTATAGTATTATTTTGCTGTTTGCAGACTGCGGGGTAGTACGTCATCGCCTGGTCAGCTCGGTCCACCCCACCCATTGTATTGTTGTACCGCCAGGAGGGTTAAAGATTCAGGACTTCTAAACGGAACAAGAAGTGAGAGACATATGGAGGCTGCCATATTTATTTCCTTTTAACCAGTTCGGCCTATCTGGACGAGTTTCCTCGTCCAGATAGGCACTGGTGCTGCCGCCGGCTCGTGCGCGCGATCGGGCGCGCCCCCGCGCGCGCTCCCGCTGCCCGCCGCTAGCCCCCCGATCAGTGAATGGGAATATAATTCCCATTCACCGATCTAACTTCCCCGCAGAAATACCGACGCTTTCTCTCCAGAGAGCGCGGTATTTCTGCCCCCAGGAAACAACTCCTCAGCATTTTAGTTCCTAGATGCGAGCTGGTTCGCATCTAGGACTTTTTTCACTGTGGCCATCTTGTGGCCAAATAGTAAACTGCACCCACATACATTTTTGATTAAAAAAAAACATTATTTTACATTTAAAATTAGCAGTTTCCCTCCCACACCAAAAATTACCCACATACACTTTTTTTTATAAAAAAAAAAAAAAAAACAATTAAAAAAAAAAAAAAAAAACAACATAAATAGTTACCCAAGGGTCTGAACTTTTTAAATATGCATGTCAAGAGAATATGTTATTATATTATTTAAAGTTATAAGCTTATAAATAGTGATGGACGCAAATTGAAAAAATGCACCTTTATTTCTAAATGAAATATCGGCACCATAAATTGTGATAGGGACATCGTTTAAATGGTGTAATAACCGGGACAGATGGGCAAATAAAATACATGCGTTTTAATTACGGTAGCGTATATTAATTTCAAACTATAATGGCCAAAAACTGAGAAATAATGAATTTTTTCCGTTTTTTTCTTATTCTTCCTGTTAAAATGCATTTACAGTAAAGTGGCTCTTAGCAAAATGTATCACCCACAGAAAGCCTAATTGGTGGCGGAAAAAACAAGCTATAGATCAATTCATTGTGATAAGTAGCAATAAAGTTATAGGCAAATGAATGGGAGGTGAACGTTGCTCGGATGCATGAGATTTTCGGCACTGCGGCGCTGAACCGGTTAAACAATACCAGTAGCCTGGCAGTCCTGCTGAAGTAGTTTCTAAATCACACACCTGAAACAAGCATGTAGCTAATCTTGACAGATTTTTTCAGAAACATCTTTTCTGTATGCTTGTTCAGGGTTTTATGGCTACGGCCAATTTCCCACTGCGTCACACCACGGTACTCTTCCCTGCCACAAGGGCCATGCAAGTCTCTGGAGACTTAAGCAGTTTACGCAATACGACACGGCAGTGGCGTAACTAAGGAACTGTGGGCCCCGATGCAAGTTTTACAATGAGGCCCCCCAAGCACTCTATATACAACAATTGATACGGCGCACCAAAACCTGCCAATAGCAACCACAGTGTCATAGGTGCAAGAAAGGGATAGGGAGCAGCTTGTTAATGATTACCACTATCCTCACTAACCTCCGTGTCACTGGTGATGGAGTCGCTGTCGCTCTCAGAATCAGACGACAGGTTGCCAGGCGCATCACTGTCGCTGGAGTCCTCCAGCGACTGCAAATCCGGATCGCTGTCCTCGAACTGCATGAGCGCTTTCGCTGTGAGACGCTTCGAGGATGACGCCATAGCAGGTGAGGGGCAGGTGGCAGGAGAAGAGCGTAGTCAAAATCCAGGCAGAGGTCGGTACCCAGAAATCCAATATCCGGCAGAATCAGCAGGCAAAGAGCGTAGGTCAAAATCCAGGCAGAGGTCGGTAACAGAAATCCAATATCCGGCAGAATCAGCAGGCAAAGAGCATAGGTCAAAATCCAGGCAGAGGTCGGTACACAGAAATCCAATATCAGGCAGAATCAGAAGGCAAAGAGGGTAGTGAAAAATCCAGACAGAGGTCGGTACACAAATCCAAAAATCAGTAGGCAGATCACAGAGATCACAGCACAGCACAGCTCACTTGCTCAGCAACCAGCAGGGTACCAAATGGCAACAGTGTGTTGGATACACATGTATTTGATTCATGTGTATCCCATACAATGCACTTTAGAGCCAATTAAATTTATTTTTTAAATTTCCCGCCCCACCTACATGACGTCACGCCGCCCTACGTCACTCCGCACCGCTGCTCTGCTCTTCTGATTGGCTGCCGGGTCCCCAAGAGAATAGCGGGGATATGGGGGTCCCGGCGGCTGGACAAATGCCTCTGCTGCTGGGGGGGGGAGAGGCAGGAGTCCCTGGAGAGCGCCAGTAGCGTGTGGGACTTCTGCAAAGCAGGTAAATTTGCCGCCACCGCTCAGATCACACGGGCTGCCGGGTTCCCGCAAGATTACCTGGGGATATGGGGATCCCGGCGCCGCACAATAGATGCACACTTTGGGGAACAGATACAGGAGTCCAGCTGAGCAGCGCCGATCAACGTGCGGGACTCCTGCATGCAGCCTAAGGGAGCAAGAAGTGAGAGACATATGGAGGCTGCCATATTTATTTCCTTTTAAACAATACCAGTAGCCTGGCAGTCCTGTTGAAGTAGTTTCTAAATCACACACCTGAAACAAGCATGTAGCTAATCTTGTCAGATTTTTTTCAGAAACAACTTTTCTGTATGCTTTTTCAGGGTTTTATGGCTACGGCCAATTTCCCACTGCGTCACACCGCGGTACTCTTCCCTGCCACAAGGGCCATGCAAGTCTATGGAGACTTAAACAGTTTACGCAACAGGGTGCGCTAGAAGTATCCAAATCGGCACAATGCTGAAGCAGAGGCTGCAGTTCGTTACTGGATGATCGGTACCTACCGCATGGATTATGTAATAATGCATGTCAATGGTCGACGCAGGTAGTGAGCACGATGGGAGCACATTGAAATGCGTCGCACATGCACAAACCGACGGGAATCCTAGTGACATACTTCCTGCCCAGCATTGAGTATGTCACTAGCCAGGGGGTGGGCCTATGCATATGACCATCGCTGCACCGTAGTGCAGGATCATATGAAGCCTCATATCTGCGGTGTGATGCAGTGGCACGCATTGCACAAATCTATTGTAAAACCAGCCTAAAAGAGACAGAGGATAATCCAAGCAATTTGTACTGTTTGAGTTTAAATTAATATGGTAGCCTTCCTATCCATCTCATTTCGGGTTCCCTTTAAATGACCTCTTGGGGACCCTGGTACATATGATCAGCTCTCGTACAAGGCACCCACTAACCACTGCCTCAGCCTAGTTAGCTGTAGAGTAAATATGCACCTTTACTCTCAAACCTTTTGACTACTAATAATTAAATTGCATTGAGAAATAATCAAAATGCTTGATGTATACAACACACATTTTTATTATATTGTTTACCGCTTGTACCAATGTCTGCATTTTTATGTACCCATGTTTGTTTTCTAACTCTGTACAGCACCACAGAAGATGATGATGATGCTATATAAATCAATAGTAATAATTCCTCTGTAAATGTTAACCATTGTATTCATGTGCAGACACAGCTACAATTTGAACACTGGTGGCGCAAGTTGCACTGTGTTATAAGAACTTTTGACATGTGTTCTCTGGAAAAATTTAGGTCATTTTTGGCAAAAGTTCAAACTGAGTTTGTGAGGAGCCAAAAGAGCAGTAATGCTGGCCATACAACGACGACTAGTTAAAGGGGGGTGAAACTATACACAGTATTAACTGAAAAAAAATCATCCAATAAGAAATTACTTATTTAGCTTACCTATCCTGCTGTTTAGTGTTCACTGTCAGATTTAGGAGGAATGTGATATGAAAAGAAAAAAAAAAGGATATTTCCGCAGGTTTCCATCTTTATTGTTCCTTTGTGATGCCAAAAGTGACATCACTTCTGCCCTTTTTCTTTTTTTTCTTTTTTTTCAACTGCTTACTTTTCCTTCACAGCAAACATCAACTAGACAACAGGCTTACACCATTGTGTAAACTCTTCAGAGGGAGGTTGAGATTCAAATTCAATTACCTTATGGTCATTAGGGTATTGTACCATGTTGGCCATCAGTAAAAGCAAGACGTTTTAAATCTGGATGATACCATTTATTGGCTAACTAAAAAGAATAAGAATAAGCAAGCTTTCATTGTGACCTTATCTTATCCGAAATAAGCTTTCTGTTATTAGCGTGCTGGAAATTAGCTTGGTACTACAGCTATTAAAAAAAACTTTCCCCAATACTGCTGGCATGGCACATTTGATGCAGTTAGGCAATGGCACCCAGACCAGGTAAAAGTTGAACAGAAAATATATAGAAAATATGTAACATATAGGGAGCTATTTTAGAAAAAAAATGGAGTTATATATATTTTGGGGGCACTATTATGTTACAACTCCTTTACAGAAAAGTACCCTAAACTAGAGTTGGGCCGAACGGTTCGCCGGCGAACGTGGTTCGCGCGAACGTAGGTGGTTCGCGTGCGGGTACCGCACGCGAACCTTTTGCGGAAGAAGTTCGGTTCGCCCCATAATGCACTGAGGGTCAACTTTGACCCTCTACATCACAGTCAGCAGGCCCAGTGTAGCCAATTAGGCTACACTAGCCCCTGGAGCCCCACCCCCCCTTATATAAGGCAGGCAGCGGCGGCCATTACGGCCACTCGTGTGCCTGCATTAGTGAGAGTAGGGCGAGCTGCTGCAGTCTCTCATATAGGGAAAGATTAGTTAGGCTTAACTTCTTCCTGGCTGCATACCTGTTCTGTTCAGTGAGCCCTCAGTCCACTGCATACCTGTACTGTGATCCTGCCACTGCATACCTGTTCAGTGATCCTGCCACTGCATACCTGTTCTGTTCAGTGAGCCCTCAGCCCACTGCATACCTGTACTGTGATCCTGCCACTCCATACCTGTTCAGTGATCCTGCCACTGCATACCTGTTCTGTTCAGTGAGCCCTCAGCCCACTGCATACCTGTACTGTGATCCTGCCACTCCATACCTGTTCAGTGATCCTGCCACTGCATACCTGTTCAGTGATCCTGCCACTGCATACCTGTTCTGTGAACCCGCCACTGTATACCTGTTCTGTTCAGTGGACCCGCCACTGTATACCTGTTCTGTGAACTCGCCACTGTATACCTGTTCTGTTCAGTGGACCCGCCACTGTATACCTGTTTAGTGAACACGCCACTGCATACCTATTGTGTTCAGTGATCCTGCCACTGCATACCTGTTCTGTGAACCCGCCACTGTATACCTGTTCTGTTCAGTGGACCCGCCACTGTATACCTGTTCTGTTCAGTGGACCCGCCACGGTATACCTGTTCTGTTCAGTGGACCCGCCACTGTATACCTGTTCTGTTCAGTGGACCCGCCACTGTATACCTGTTTAGTGAACACGCCACTGCATACCTATTGTGTTCAGTGATCCTGCCACTGCATACCTGTTCTGTGAACCCGCCACTGTATACCTGTTCTGTTCAGTGGACCCGCCACTGTATACCTGTTCTGTGAACCCGCCACTGTATACCTGTTCTGTTCAGTGGACCCGCCACTGTATACCTGTTCTGTTCAGTGGACCCGCCACTGTATACCTGTTCTGTTCAGTGGACCCGCCACTGTATACCTGTTCAGTGAACCCGCCACTGCATACCTGTTGTGTTCAGTGAACCTGCCACTGCATACCTGTTCTGTGGACCCGCCACTGTATACCTGTTCTGTTCAGTGGACCCGCCACTGTATACCTGTTCAGTGAACCCGCCACTGCATACCTGTTGTGTTCAGTGAACCTGCCACTGCATACCTGTTCAGTGAACCCGCCACTGCATACCTGTTGTGTTCAGTGAACCTGCCACTGCATACCTGTTCTGTGAACCCGCCACTGTATACCTGTTCTGTTCAGTGGACCCGCCACTGTATACCTGTTCTGTTCAGTGGACCCGCCACTGTATACCTGTTCAGTGAACCCGCCACTGCATACCTGTTGTGTTCAGTGAACCTGCCACTGCATACCTGTTCTGTGGACCCGCCACTGTATACCTGTTCTGTTCAGTGGACCCGCCACTGTATACCTGTTCAGTGAACCCGCCACTGCATACCTGTTGTGTTCAGTGAACCTGCCACTGCATACCTGTTCAGTGAACCCGCCACTGCATACCTGTTGTGTTCAGTGAACCTGCCACTGCATACCTGTTCTGTGAACCCGCCACTGTATACCTGTTCTGTTCAGTGGACCCGCCACTGTATACCTGTTCTGTTCAGTGGACCCGCCACTGTATACCTGTTCAGTGAACCCGCCACTGCATACCTGTTGTGTTCAGTGAACCTGCCACTGCATACCTGTTCTGTGGACCCGCCACTGTATACCTGTTCTGTTCAGTGGACCCGCCACTGTATACCTGTTCAGTGAACCCGCCACTGCATACCTGTTGTGTTCAGTGAACCTGCCACTGCATACCTGTTCTGTGAACCCGCCACTGTATACCTGTTCTGTTCAGTGGACCCGCCACTGTATACCTGTTTAGTGAACCCGCCACTGTATACCTGTTCTGTTCAGTGACCCGCCACTGTATACCTGTTTAGTGAACACGCCACTGCATACCTATTGTGTTCAGTGATCCTGCCACTGCATACCTGTTCTGTGAACCCGCCACTGTATACCTGTTCTGTTCAGTGGACCCGCCACTGTATACCTGTTCTGTGAACCCGCCACTGTATACCTGTTCTGTTCAGTGGACCCGCCACTGTATACCTGTTCTGTTCAGTGGACCCGCCACTGTATACCTGTTTAGTGAACACGCCACTGCATACCTATTGTGTTCAGTGATCCTGCCACTGCATACCTGTTCTGTGAACCCGCCACTGTATACCTGTTCTGTTCAGTGGACCCGCCACTGTATACCTGTTCAGTGAACCCGCCACTGCATACCTGTTGTGTTCAGTGAACCTGCCACTGTATACCTGTACTGTTCAGTGAACCCACCGCATCAGTGCGCATACCTGTGCAGTTAAGTGAACCCACCTACCTACGTGAGTGCACGCAGTGTGATATACCACTCCGTGCATACCCGATATGGACAATACAGGTAGAGGAAGAGGTAGTGGCAGAGGCAGAGGAAGGCCACCCGGCAGGTCTGCGCGAGGTCGTGTAAATGTAATTTCGTGTGGACCTGGCCCACAGTACAGTGCTCGGAAGAAGGCACGTCCCATCACCTCCCAAGATTGTCAGGACGTGGTTGAGTATTTAGCGACACAGAACACCTCATCTTGCTCAGCCACCAGCGCTACTACTAGCACCACTTCCGCTGCATTTGACACTTCGCAAGAATTATTTAGTGTTGAAATCACTGATGCACAGCCATTGTTGTTACAGCCAGATGAATTTTCACCAGCTAATATGTCTGAGTTACGCGGCAACACTATGGATGTAACGTGTCAGGAGGATGAAGGACCTACTGATGGTGCAAGTTTGGATTTGTCTGAGGCAAGCGAAGCTGGGCAGGATGACTACGATGATGACGGTAATAGGGATCCTCTGTATGTTCCCAATAGAGGAGATGAAGAGGGGGACAGTTCAGAGGGGGAGTCAGAGAGTAGTAGGAGGAGAGAAGTTGCTGAAAGAAGCTGGGGCAGCTCTTCGTCAGAAACAGCTGGTGGCAGAGTCCGGCACCATGTATCGCCACCTATGTACAGCTAGCCAACTTGCCCTTCAGCATCAGCTGCTGAGGTCCCCATAGTGCCCACATCACAGGGTGGCTCAGCGGTGTGGAAATTTTTTAATGTGTGTGCCTCAGATCGGACCAAAGCCATCTGTTCGCTCTGCCAACAAAAATTGAGCCGTGGAAAGGCCAACACTCACGTAGGGACAAGTGCCTTACGAAGGCACCTGGAGAAAAGGCACAAACAGCAATGGGATGGCCACCTGAGCAAAAGCAGCAGCAGCACACAAAAGAAAAGTCACCCTCCTTCTCCTCTTCCTCCTTCAGGTGCATCATCTGCTTCTGCCGCTTTCTCCCTTGCACCTTCACAGGCACCCTCCTCCACTCCGCCTCTGCCCTTGAGCGGTTCCTGCTCCTCTGCCCACAGCAGCAGTCAGGTGTCTGTGAAGGAAATGTTTGAGCGGAAGAAGCCACTTTTGGCCAGTCACCCCCTTGCCCGGCGTCTGACAGCTGGCGTGGCGGAACTGTTAGCTCGCCAGCTGTTACCATACCGGCTGGTGGACTCTGAGGCCTTCCGTAAATTTGTGGCCATCGGAACACCGCAGTGGAAGATGCCAGGCCGCACTTATTTTTCGAGAAAGGCCATACCCCAACTGCACCGTGAAGTTGAGAGGCAAGTGGTGTCATCTCTTGCGAAGAGCGTTGGGTCAAGGGTACACCTGACCACGGATGGCTGGTCTGCCAAGCACGGGCAGGGCCGCTACATTACCTACACAGCCCATTGGGTGAACCTGGTGGTGAACGATGGCAAGCAGAAAGCGGCGGACCAAATTGTGACACCTCCACGGCTTGCAGGCAGGCCTCCTGCCACCTCCTCTCCTCCTGCTACATGCTCTTCGCTGTCCTCCTCCTCCTCCTTGGCTGAGTGGCAGTTCTCCTCTCCAGCTACACAGCCCCAGCTCCGCAGGGCCTATGCTGCATGCCAGGTACGACGGTGTCACGCCATCTTAGACATGGCTTGTCTCAAAGCGGAGAGTCACACTGGAGCAGCTCTCCTGGCTGCTCTTAAGAAACAGGTGGATGAGTGGCTGACCCCGCACCACCTGGAGATAGGCAACGTGGTGTGCGACAACGGCAGCAATCTGCTTGCCGCTTTGCATATGGGGAAGCTGACACACATACCCTGCATGGCACATGTCATGAATCTAGTGGTTCAAAGATTTGTGGCAAAGTACCCTGGCTTAGCGGATGTCCTGAAGCAGGCCAGGAAGTTCTGTGGGCATTTGAGGCGCTCTTACACAGCCATGGCACGATTTGCAGAAATTCAGCGTAAAAACAACATGCCGGTGAGACGCCTCATTTGCGATAGCCCCACTCGCTGGAACTCGACCCTGCTCATGTTCTCCCGCCTGCTAGAACAGAAGAAAGCCGTCACCCAGTACCTCTACAACTGGAGTAGAACGAAACAGTCTGGGAAGATGGGGATGTTCTGGTCCGACAACTGGACACTGATGAAAAATGCATGCAGGCTCATGCGGCCGTTTGAGGAGGTGACCAACCTGGTGAGCCGCAGTGAGGGCACCATCAGCGACTTAATTCCCTACGCGTACTTCTTGGAGCGTGCTGTGCGTAGAGTGGCGGATGAAGCTGCGAATGAGCGTGACCAGGAACCGTTACGGCAGGAACAGGCATGGGACCAATTTTCATCAGACCCAGCTGTGTCCTCAACACCTGCGGCAGCACAGAGGGGGGAGGAGGAGGAAGAAGAGAGGTCGTGTGCAGAAGACGAGTCAGACTCAGAGGATGATGAGCAAGGTGTTTTTTTGGGGGAGGAGGAGGAGGAGGAGGAGGGGACAGCGGCAGGAGAACAACCGCAGCAGGCGTCGCAGGGGGCTTGTGCTGCTCAACCTTCCCGTGGTATTGTTCGCGGCTGGGGGGAGGAGGTTGACTTACCTGACGTCACTGAGGAAGAGCAAGAGGAGATGGAGGGTACTGGATCCGACTTTGTGCAGATGTCGTCTTTTATGCTGTCCTGCCTGTTGAGGGACCCCCGTATAAAAAACCTCAAGGGGAATGAGCTGTACTGGGTGGCCACACTACTAGACCCTCGGTACAGGCACAAAGTGGCGGACCTGTTACCAACTCACCGGAAGGTGGAAAGGATGCAGCACATGCAGAACCAGCTGTCAACTATGCTTTACAATGCCTTTAAGGGTGATGTGACAGCACAACGCCAGCAAGGTACCACTGCCACTAATCCTCCTCCCGTGTCCACGCAGTCAAAGACAGGACGCTCCAGCGATCTCATGGTGATGTCGGACATGCGGACGTTCTTTAGTCCAACGCCTCGCCGTAGCCCTTCCGGATCCACCCTCCACCAACGCCTCGACCGGCAGGTAGCCGACTACCTGGCCTTAAGTGTGGATGTAGACACTGCTGTGAACAGCGATGAGGAACCCTTGAACTACTGGGTGCGCAGGCTTGACCTGTGGCCAGAGCTGTCCCAATTTGCCATCCAACTTCTCTCCTGCCCTGCCGCAAGCGTCCTCTCAGAAAGGACCTTCAGTGCAGCTGGAGGCATTGTCACAGAGAAGAGAAGTCGCCTAAGTCACAAAAGTGTTAAGTACCTCACCTTTATCAAAATGAATGAGGCATGGATCCCGGAGGGCTGCTGCCCGTCCCAAGACTAAGTCAGTCCCCGCACACACAGCATCTCTGCCTGCACGCCGTGTGACTGGCTGCCTGGCCTGCCCCAAAAAGACTAAGTCGCTCCCAGTCCCTCCACACAGCATGTCTGCCTGCAGGCCGCTTCACTACCTTCTCCGCCACCACCAACAGGGTCCGGGACTCCAGGCGGATTGCTGAATTTTTTAGGCCGCTGCTAGCAGCGGCCGCTGTAATAATTTTTATGGTGCGTGTACATGACTGCCTAATTTTTCTGGCTGCACTGAGGGCAGCTGCAACAACAAAAGAAAAGGCATGTACATGCGCCCATTCCCCTTCGTGATCATTACCTTGCCGTGGTGAAGGGGCTTGCGTATCACAATGAAGCAATGACCGGCGCCTAGATGAGTGTCTCGGGGGGCACACAAAAGATAATAAGGTCGTTGCTTCATTGTGGTCAGACCAAATTTGATCAGCTGGACAGTCACTGTTCTGTCATTCAGCTACATCAGCCAGGCCGACCATATGGGCTGTAAAGCCACCAAAACCTGCACTCTCGCCATGGTGCGCACCAGTCCAACACGGCCGTCACTAGTACAAACAGCTGTTTGCGGTGCGTTACACGGTGAGTTTGGTGTGTCAGTGTGAAGCAGTACCTTAATTACACTACCTGATTGATGTATACACATGCAAGATGTTTTAAAGCACTTTAGGCCTGTCATTTAGCATTCAATGTGATTTCTGCCCTTAAAACGCTGCTTTGCGTCAAATCCAGATTTTTCCCGGGGACTTTTGGCGTGTATCCCACTCCGCCATGCCCCCCTCCAGGTGTTAGACCCCTTGAAACATCTTTTCCATCACTTTTGTGGCCAGCATAATTATTTTTTTTTTTCAAAGTTCGCATCCCCATTGAAGTCTATTGCGGTTCGCAAACTTTAACGCGAACCGAACGTTCCGCGAAAGTTCGCGAACCCGGTTCGCGAACCTAAAATCGGAGGTTCGGCCCAACTCTACCCTAAACTTAAACAACAAAGAACAATCATGCCAGACATGTAGTACCCCCAGCGGGGTACAGTTAGCAGTATGTGTAATTAAATTGCTGTTTCAAAGAATAAAGAAAGCCATTAAAAACTTCTTAAAAATGATCAATTACGGTACGCCTATCCATAAAAGTAGTATTGCACTAAGAAACTGAAAAGTGTTGGGTTTCTAGCAATTTAGAGCACATAATGCTGCTGGTGGACGTGATGTGAGGACGTGAGGAACGTGAGAGGAAGAGGAGGAGCGGGCGAGAGATCGAGACTTGCATGTCTGGCATGTTCGAAGTGGGGTGCGACAAGGGTGTGCGTATACGCCTATGAGTGAGTGTATGGAGCCAACAGCAGGTGTATGGGTTCTAGCAATTTAACCCGCCTGGCGTTCTATTAAGATCGCCAGGCTGGCGACCGGACGTTTTTTTTTTTAATAAAAAAAAAAAAACTATTGCATGCAGCCAACTGAAAGTTGGCTGCATGAAAGCCCACTAGAGGGCGCTCCGAATGCGTGCTTCTGATCGTCTCCGGCGATCAGAAGTAACAAGAAAGGCCGCGATGAGCAGCCCTTCTTGTTATGCTTTCCTCGTCGCCATGGCGACGAGCAGAGCCTCCAATCCAGCCCTTAGTGCTGGCCGGAACTGTTTGGTCCGGCTGCGCTGGGCTGCGCTGCGGCGGCGATCAGGTAGCACACGCAGCTGGCAAAGTGCCGGCTGCGTGTGCTCCTTTTTATTTCATTAAAATCGTCCCAGCAGGCCCTGAGCGGCAGCCTCCGGCGGTAATGGACGAGCTGAGCTCGTCCATACCGCCCAGCAGGACAGCTGTAGTGGGAAAAATATGGAGGCTGCCATATTCATTTCCTTTTAAACAATACCAGTTGGCAGCCCTGCTGATCTATTTGGTTGCAGTAGTCTCTGAATAACAACAGAAACAAGCATGTAGCTTATTTTGTTGATCTGACAATAATATGAGAAACACCTGAACTGCTGCATGCTTGTTCTGGGTCTGTGGCTAAAAGTATAAGAGGCAGTGGATCAACGGGCGGCCAGGCAACTCGTGTTGCCTCCATATCCGTGTCACTTCAGTTGCCCTTTATAGCGAACCAAATGTACCATTTTGTTTATCCAAAAACCAATATACATACACAAATGAGCATAAAGCAACGCTGAAGCCAGTGAAAAAAAAAGCTAGGTACTCGCCTATGGAGAGGAAACACACTAGACCCCAAAGAGCCTTATTGGTCCTCTCTCCATCCCGATTACCACCTCTGTCTTTATTTAAAATTCAGACCTTTGGAAGCACACAGGGCCAAAGACATGTTCGACCTGCAGGTATGAATGGTAAGTAGAACGGGGGGACAGTGAGGGCATGGAGAGAACTGGGGAGGCTCTATGGCATCCAGAGCCTTCCCTCTCCATAGGCGAAAATCTTTTTTTTTTTTGCTTTAGGGCTGCTTTAATGTTATGGGAAAGTTCAGGACTTTTAAAGGTGACCTGAAGTGAGAGGAATATGGTGGTCGCCAAAGTGAAAAACGCTGAGGTATAGAAAGACAGCACTAAAGCTATGTACAAACACTAGCGGGTTCTCGCCAGAGGCAGCTGGTTAGGGTAGCCACTGCTGAGAATTTAGTGGTTGTACAGTAGGCCCGATGCGTTGCTGTTATATCCAGAGTGCCGGATCATCTTGGCTGAGCCCACTCTTCTCCTCCTAGCCCCTCCTACTCTGTTGTGCACCGCACTGCTGTCCCTCCACCCACCTTCATAGCAACAGAATGTACAGAACATAGCCCTGAACTGTCACTAAAAGGGATAAGAGCTCATTCACACTATGGCCTCAATTCACTGAGCAGTTTAGACTAGTCTACTGATGGTTTGGTCAGTTGCATCAAAGGGGACTTCACTAGTACCAAATGTTTCAGACCTGTTTTTAGATCTGGTCTAAACCATTTGGTAATTAGGTTGGTAAAGCAGGGAAATGATCAAAAGATGCAATTCACAGACGAGTAGCTATGACTGACATCCTTCTCCAGGGCAGTTTCTATGCGAAATTTCACCCAGGGCGAGGGTGTAAAAATCCCCCCCCCCCCCACCGTGGAGCCAGGTATAGGTGCCCACAGTATAGGTTAGCTACGTAGGTGCCACCAGTATGTTAATTAGCTAGGTGCCTGCAGTATAGGTTAGATAGGTAGATGCCCCCAGTATAGGCTAGATAGGTAGGTGTCTGCTGCATAGGTAAGGTAGGTAAGTGACTGCAGTATAGGTTAGATAGGTAGGTGGCTGCATTATAAGTTAGATAGGTAGGTGACTGCAGTATAGTTTAGGTAGGTAAGTGACTGCTGTACAGGTTAGATAGGTAGATGACTGCAGTACAGCTTAGATAGGTAGGTGCCAGTATAGGTTAGGTAGGTGACTGCAGTATAGGTTAGGTAGGTAAGTGATTGCAGTATAGCTTAGATAAGTAGGTGCCTGCTGTATAGGTTAGGTAGGTAAGTTACTACAGTATAGGTTAGGTAGGTATGTGACTGCTGTATAGGTTAGGTAGGTAAGTGATTGCAGTATAGCTTATTAGGAAGGTGACTGCAGTATAGCTTAGATAGGTAGGTGCCAGTATAGGTTAGATAGGTAGGTGCCTGCAGTATAGATTATGTAGGTAGGTGCTGCAGTATACACTAGGTAGGTAGGTGCTGCAGTATAGGTTAGGTAGGTAGGTAGGTGCTGCAGTATAGGTTAGGTAGGTAAGTGCTGCAGTATAGATTAGGTAGGTAGGTAGGTAGGTAGGTGTTGCAGTATAGATTAGGTAGGTAGGTAGGTGCTGCAGTATAGGTTAGGTAGGTAGGTGCTGCAGTATAGATTAGGTAGCTAGGTGCTGCAGTATAGCTCAGATAGGTAGGTGCTGCAGTGGTGGTGGGAGTGGGCATAATAGTAATAACTCACCTTTCTTCAGAAGAATAGCCGATCTCACGCTGCTTCAATGTACTTCCTTTCCTGGAATCTGTCTCAGTAACAGCGCCCCCAGTGTTGACATGCGGAACATCATCACAGGGGGCGCGGTTACTGAGACAGATGCCGGGAAAGGAAGTACGTTGAAGCAGCGTGGGATCGGCTGAACGAAGGTGAGTTATTATTATACCTGCTCCCACTACCTCTGCGCCCAGCTCCTGCCGCAACAATCCAGCGCCCCGGGCGATTGCACATATCGCACGCCCATAGAAACGGGGCTGTCCTTCTCCTTTGATGAGCACTCCTCTGCATACAATTAAACTCCTGCATAATTAATTCAAAAGGTTCCATCCTCACATCTAAAATACCTCACAGAAGAACTTTACCTACAGAAATCAGCTGGTCTAATCTCTGTCAGAAAAAGTAGGCGTGGTTACTCCTTGTTTGCCTTTGTGAACTGTGCAATTACTTAATGTTAGACCAGGTCTAAAAACAGGTCTAAAACATTACACCAAACCATCAGTAGACTGATAACCATCTGTAGACTAGTCTAAACTGCCTAATGAATTGAGGCCTATGTGAGTTGCGGTGAGTTTTGTGTGTGCATTTTTCATGGGAACATGAAAGTCCATAGACTATAATTTTATCAATTACCCAAAAACAGTGAGTTGCTGTGCAGCGCATTTCAACTCGGGAGTTAAAACTCATGGAAATGTGTGAAAATGCACAACTCACAAACTCATTGACTTTTTTTATTCATGCATTTTCAACTCACTGACTAGTGTGAAATCCCTACCCTCCATGGGCAGGGCTATCTAATTTAAACTTCGATTACGAGTAGCTACGTACTTGTAGCTACTCATAGATAACATCACTACCTGCAAACCCTTGCCTTATAACCAGAACTGTGGAGTCGGTACAAAAATCCACCAACTCCGACTCCGAAGTTTAGGAGGTACTCTGCAGGTAAAATAAAGTGATTCTTCCTCTATTACACATTCTTCATGTACAAGCTGAACCAGGTTTATGGGCGATAGACAACACCTCTGTGTTCAATGTGCACAACATTCTCAGTGGATTCCCTGTAGCTCTGTGGGGAGTGCATATGTAGAGTATAGTACTACTGTGTAACAAAGTAAACCTGAGACAGATGAAATTAAAGTTTTATACATACCTGGGGCTTCATCCAGCCCCCTTCAGGCTAATCAGTCCCTCGCTGTCCTCCTCCGCCACCTGGATCTTCTGCTATGAGTCCAGGCACTTGAGCCAGTCTGGCGTAGTGCGCATGCACACACTCCGCCGCCAGGAGCGTACTACACTTGCGCAGCACTATTGCGCAGGTGCAGAACGCTCCTGGCTGTGGAAGCGGCGTGCGGCTGGACTGCGCTGACTGGCTGAATTACCAGGACTCACAGCAGAAGATCCAGGTGGTGGAGGAGGACAGCGATGGACTGATTAGCCTGAAGGGGGCTGGAAGAGGCCCCAGGTATGTATAAAACTTTTCTTTTCATCCTTCTCAGGTACCATTTAATTCGTAGTCACCAAACCAAATTTTAACAACATATCAAATTATTTGATTTTATGAGCAAAGAGTACATTTGCATAAATCAGAATCAATGCAGAATTATTTCCATCTCATTGACCATCTCTATTAGTGACACGGCTACACATCAGGCTTTATACTTACAGCATAGATGTTATTTAGTATCTATAAGAGATTCCTGTGTACACATCATATATACAGTCACAATCAGATGTGTATATCGGACTTTAAAAATACGGGGACTGCTTTATTGAAGCAGCACAAGTAACTAATTTTGATTGGTTTATGTCATTTTTGTGGACTAAGCACAGCTATTACTGTATGTATAAATTATTTATGATGACTATTATCTGAGAAATAGAACATTTTATCATATTTTCTATTTTAATTACAGTTTAAATTAATTAGGAGTCGGAGTCGGTGCATTTTTTCCCGACTCCGACTCGAGGCACCCAAAATTGCCCTGACTCCCACTCCACAGCCCTGCTTATAACACCTTATTTGTGCTGGTTACTGCCTGCCGTGTTGAGAATAATCTGACAGTGTAAAGATATGACCTTCTGGAATGCAAAATAGGTCTAGTTAGGTGTTGCAGTTTTTTAAAAAAAAATCATAACTGGAGTTATCCTTTAACTATTCTAACAGTACACTGGTCATTGGACTCTGTATAATGCTCACATTAACATTATGCTAACAGCAGGAGCTGCACATCTCAGAAAGACTAAAGATATAATGAAAACTGCACATTGGCCAGGAATGCTGGCAGTCTTCCATAAGGCAAGGGAATATCTCTATTTCATCTAAATTCAGCATATGTAGAACTGGCAAGTGTCTGCTATTATCTTGACATATGCCATACTACAATAAGATAATATCTAACAGAAATGGCATTCCAAATATCTGGTTTCATTGGCAATATGAAATAGCATGCTTTTTGTGTAAGAGGGGAATATGAGGAAATGGTTAAAGCACAGCTAAACCAAAAGCTAAAAAAAAGTAAATTCTAAAAACAATATGGATGATAACTGAATTTGAATGGTTAATAGAAGCTAAGTGTTAAAAGTGGACAACTTTTTCTTTGGCCAAATGTACTTTCCCACTCATTTGGCTGCAGCTGCTAGATGGGTCAGACAAGAGTGTCCATGTAATACATAGAAACAAACAACAGATGCCAGACTACATTTCCCAGAATTCCAGCATGACACCAGAAGCCACCTGTCTACATGAGGATGTTGGACCTGTAATCATGGGACATCTTTCTTAAAGCCCTAGCGGTCTTAAGACTGTATACCTAGGTGCACAGCTGCAGGCAAGCACAACTTTACAAAATTTTCAATCTGAAAGGTTAATTTCCAAAAGAAATAATAATTTACAATAACCAAAGTGACTGTTTTCAGAATTTGCTAATTTAATTTTGAGTCAGGTTGAAAGGTCCTTCTACAGGAATCCAGAAAAACTACAGATATACAAATATAAAGTACTAGTAGACCTAAGCCCATTTAAAAACGGGATCTTGGTCTCTTGTGACACTGCTGCATATTAGTGCGTATGCGCGCACACCCGTCCGCTGTGCATGTGCACCCGACCGCCCGCACGGCTCCATGGCCCCGTCCTCCTGTCCCAACGGCTGTCTGTGCTGCGCACATGCGCTGTTGCAAAAAACTACAGACACAGGGACAGGATGAGGCAGGGACAGGTTAGGTTTTATTATATAGGATTAAAGAGAATCTGTACTCTAAAATTCTTACAATAAAAAGCATACCATTCTATTCATTATGTTCTCCTGGGCCCCTCTGTGCTGTTTCTGCCACTCCCTGCTGCAATCCTGGCTTGTAATTGCCAGTTTTAGGCAGTGTTTACAAACAAAAAACATGGCTTCTAACCAGCTTGTGATAGGCTGAGAGGAGCTCAGTCTGTGACTCACACGGAGCCTGCAGGGGGCGTGGAGAGGGTGTGTATAGCTTCTATCCTATCACAAGTAGAGCAGCACATCCCTGCCTGAGCCCGACAAAGCTGTCAAAGGAAAGAAGATTAGATCATATAACAGAGATAATACAGCCACTGTGCAACTAGGAAAGGCTGCAGTAAGACAGACCACATTAGAACATGTATAGGAACTTATAGGATAGAAGAAACAAGGCTGATAATTTTGTTACAGAGTCTCTTTAAATTATCCCTGTCACTGCAAAGTGGCTCCTGATCGGCGCACAGCACTCTGCCGTTATAGGGACCTGCGGCGGGGACAGAACGGCTTGACTGGCGGATTATTGCGGCGATTTGTCGGGGGGCAGCGTTTTACCCTACTAGCAGTCTCTGGTCTTTAAGGGGGCAGAGACTGCTGGTACAGAAATGGTTAAGAAGTATCATAAAAATTACAGCTATGGCAGCGCTGAAGTTCAGAAATATAGTTAAACATCAGCTACTACAGTTAGTGCCAGCTGAGGTGAATCCAGTGCCTGAGATCGGCAGTGATTTCTGGTTAGCGGCGGGTATTTGCACTAGATTGCGGAGGGGTTGGGCTACTGTGTAGTTGAACTCTGTGTAGCGGTGGTGAGTCAGGATAGTGGTGGTAGATGGGGAAAGCTTGGTGTTCGGTGTAAAGGGGTAAGTGTCAGGCAAAGGTAGGGTAGGGTTAATGTGAGAGTCAGGTTAGTGGAAACAATAGAATATCCATAATTATGTGCCCTTTATTATTTGTCCACCTCCCAAGACCTCCAAGCAGCTCTAGTGGGAATATCATTAGTGAGCCAAAAAACACAGGTTGTATTAACAAAGGACTAATAAAAAGCTACATGAGCAGACAGTACTTGTAAGTGTTACACAAACTACATAAAGAGCGTTATACACATAACACATATGATGTTTGTATAACCTTCACTATGCTTTTTGCATAGGCATAGTATACAAACAATATATATATGTGTGCATCGCACAAGTTATGCAAAACTATGAACTGCGCATTCATATTATATGCGCTCTCTAGCATTGTTAAAAAGTCCTATACCAGTGACCTTTAACACTTTGATCATAAGTGTTGCTGTAAAAAAAAAAAAAAAGCCATCATGTTTCATATTTCTCAGTACTTTCCGAAAGTACTACTGTAAATTATGAATAAGGATCTATCATTTAAGTTGTGGATATTAAATCACTTAACAGTAACACAACTGCTGGTTAACTGGTTAAGCGGGTCATCTGTTAGAGAATTGCTGAGAATTGCTTCTGCATCCTTGGTGGGACTATGGCAATTGGCATATTGAATGTTTGATAGTCACTTTTCTGCAACTGACTCTGATGCCCCTTTTCTACGGAAGGCTGAAGATGGTGAATTCACCACCAGTAGCAGCTCCAGTGCTTACTGGCATTCAGCACAGGTGATGGAAAAGTGCACACACAGGGTTTGCTGCCACGTAACACCACTGTGTGTATAATGATGACACGTGGTGTTGATGAATGCTGCCATTAAATGATTATGCTATTAAATTGCATGTGAAAGGCACTTGTGGTTGGCAGCCAAGAGGCTGAACTACCTGACAAGTGTACCACTTACCTTTCCATGAAAAGAAGGCCTTAAGATGGGATGCTCTTCTACATTCAGAAATACAAGACCTACTTAAATCTGTAAGACCTATCAGACAAGGGGCCTGATGCAGTAAATTTCGGTAAAGTTGCCAGGAAGTGCACAGCAATTTTACCATTACTAGTGCAGGGGGAACAATGGCCATTGCAAGCCACACATTAACATGGTACAGTGCAAGGCCCTAATGGGTTAACAGCCGATGCTTCCCCTGCATTGTAACTGGAAAAACTGCAACTTTATTGGAGTTTACTGGATCAGGACCACTGTTTCCACATTTTTCAAGGGTCATTGAAAATCCTGCAACAAGCACAGCAATAAAATCCAGTATAGCAAGAAAAGGAAGCAAGTTACCTGCAGTAAAAACCTTCAGCCAAATATCTTATAATAACAGATAAAATTACTCCAGTAATAAGGCAAAGTGAATGTAAAATGAGCTGAGGTGAGGAGAGACAATGATTAACAAGAGCTTACAGTCATATTCAAGGATTTCTATTAAGAGAAATTGTAAAGAGCAGATTTCTCAGATGATATATGTGTTGGTCCTGAAAGCACAGCCTCTGTTATATAATATACTTGTGTGAGATTAACTCATTTCCCTCTGTTTCTCTCTTTCTCGTCTGTTTCCCATGGCTTCACTTTTATAGTGTAAATCCAGCCGCAGAAGTGGGAAAGCACAGTTCCTGTGAAGCCAGATTGAAATCTAATAGCCTAATATGACACATAATCATTTTCATCAGATTCAGCAACTGTTGAATGTTGGAAAAGTGGTGTATATAGTTTGTGTTTTATGCTCTCTGATAACCAGTTTTATAATTTCTGAATGAGCACATAAAGCCTTAACCTAACACCAAGGTCCCATGGTTAATGACTGGATCATCACCTCAAAGATAGAAAGAACAATACAATCACTCTCCGCCAAGCATTTGACTGCATTTTGCCATGCAGTTGTCCTACTGATCAGCTGCTTTGTTTTTGCAGGAAGTGAACAAGACTGGTGGTATTTGCACAGCACATAATACTCTTGTGAGATAAAGTGTAAGGGCTAGTTCACACTGGGCGCTTTGGTAGCGTTTTGCTGATCACTGGCGATCAGCAAAAAGCTGTTTTTTGATTGTACAGGAAAGCGATTTAGGAGTGATTGCGTTTTGTGATTCTATAACATTGAAATGCAATCGCTCCCAAAATGCTGCATGCCAGTGATCAGCAAATCACTGAAAAATCAATGTGAACTAGCCCTTAGGGCCCTTTTCCACTAGCAATCGCTAGCGTTTGCGCTAAACGCTAGCAATTACGATTCAGCAAAGTCCTAAATTATTCCGGCGATTGCGATTTTGCTATGCAATGCACTGCATAGCAAAATCGCAGCAAAAATCGCTCCGCGGCGCGATCGTGTTTTAGCAAAAAACGAATCACGGTAGTGGAAATTACCTACCGCGAGTCCCATGTTAATATGCAAACCGTAGCGATTTAAAAATCACTAGCGATTCGTGGGGAGACCACTGCATCTTCTCCCTCTTTGAGGGGGTATCAGCCCCTTGTCTTGCTACATGTTAGTTTTCATTTGTATTTTACTGTTATATTTCAAAACACAGGTTATTATACCTTCCTGACCTGAACTTCTACCAACGCTAAGCAGTATGCCATAAGGTAGGCCTACATTACAATATATTTTTAACAGATGAGAATCGAAATGTGATGTCAGGAACAGATCTAACTCATATCTTGATATCACATCTAACTGGAGATTCCCATTCTTTGCTTGAATAATGCCAATGTGCATAGGGAGGGGGTTCACATGTGGGAGTGGTACGTGAGCAAAGGTTGGAAAGCTTTATACTGCATTGGGCAGTACAAGGCTAGCAGCTGCAGTGATGTGGCTGATACTAAACAAAGATTCTGCTGAAATATTTTCCAATATCTACGGATGCAAAGTTAAAAATGGTCACTATGGCAAATTGCGGGATATCTTTTAACCTACATGCACTACACCTCACTGGAACAGAAGTGAATTTTTATTTCATGGGAAACGACTTGATGTAGTTCTCAAGTTTATGGATGATCACTTAAGTGAAGTCAGTACTTTGTTGAAGGAGCATGGTATGAAGGGGTGTCAGGAGCATCACCTATTTTATTTGGTTTCCTATACAAGTAGTAACTTCTGGTGCAAGATGGTAGACCAGGTAAATGATTCATGTCTGGAAGATAATGATCATTTACCTCACCACCTAGCACATATAGTATATGCCTACCATTACTGCTAAGTAGTACTACAAAACTGGCAGAATTCATTCTTGGCATACAAAATACACTTCCTTCAAAAAACAACAAAATGCAATTATGAGTATGCTAAAATGCTACATGTGCATGAAAGTGAGTTTCAAAGCTGCATATTTATTAAAGTTGAGGGAGTGAATGGGCCAGAATTCCTTTGCTTGCATTGGATGTGGAATACATATAATTACCCTTCTGGGGTTCTTCTGGAGTGTTCAGCTTTTTCTGTGCCTCTTCTATTTTATCTGAAAGGAACAGAATATATCAGGAGTTAAATCCAGTGTGCAGACTAACAACTGTTGCCTATAAAAAGCTACAAATTGTAAAACATACTGTTTCAAAAAAACCTTATGATACTATTTATGCAAGGATACAGAGGCGCCAGTAGGATAAAACAAGATAAAAGGTTTAAAACGGTTTAGGTGGCGGTGGTGGACCGTCCACACACAAACAGACAAAAAATCGCTGTTGATTGTAGAAAAAAAATTCACAATTAATTCACATACTCCTACATAAAAGTGCAACGCGTTTCACGGGCAAACATCCCGCTTCATCAGGCAATAAACGAACGGAGTATCTCACTGCAAAATGACAGAGATGTAAAGCATGTCAGGGAGCTGTATACAGACGTAGAAACTGTCAAAGAAAAACATCTCTTTTCTTGTTGGTGCAAAGTATGTCAACTATTATAATAGTATCTGTGGGGTAGTGGAAAGAATGAGGGGGGAAAATACTATATGTGGGGGAATGTGAGCAGGGAGGGCAGGGTGGTGGGTTGTGACCAGGGGATGGAAAGTACTGGCAGGGATAGGTAAATATAGCTGAATTGAGAACAAGCTATTGGGGATGTGTGTCCTGTGATATAATGAACTATGTGGAATGGGGATGGTGTAGCTTACAAGGCAATTTTCAACAACAAAACTAGCAAAGGTAAATACCCAGAGTGTCTGAAAAGGAGCTGTCTATGATTGAGGAAAAAGACAAAACTGACAAAAAAGACAGGCATGAAAACAATGATGATGATCAAACTTACCAGCTCTGAGTATATTGATAGCTTGGCACCTCTGTGCTATAGTAACTGTGTGTGGGGTTTAAATAGGGAGGCTAATTGTCTAATGAGTTGATTTGGATCAGGAGCGAGGGAGGGAGGGAGGGGCGTGTGTGATGGACTGAGGCTGTCACTAGCCGGGGTATATTATCGCCCCCTGGTGGTGCAGAAGTAAAATTCATTATGCACAAGTTATTATGTAGAATGTATACATATACAATTTAAAAAACAAAATAAAAACAAATTGCATACCTAAATACATACATATGTACATACATGTACCTTATTACACAAATAGGCAAAAATATTTCGTATAAAAATATAGAAATCCATTATGTGCATGTATAGAAATAGAACAAGGCCTAATTACAGTGCATGCCATTCCCAATCGCAGCAGTTGTCGACTGCTGGAATGGTCCCAATTGACCATGATAAAACTGGAAAGTAAGATTAAATCTCTCCTTATAGATATCCAGTACCATATAAATTATAACATTGTAATAAATATTAAAAAAAAAAAAAAAAAAATTATATAAAAACTAAACATTAAGAGAGAGCGGACAATTAAAAAGAGAAAAGGAATTGCTGCTATTCTGGTGAGTTGGTAAATTTTTTCAAGTACTTCATTTAGACCCCCTGGAGATAGGGTCTTAAGTATTTGAATCCAGAACATCTCCCGTTTCTTGAGAGAGTCAAAGGAGTCGAAGCGGTTGTGTGAAATAGATTCGATAAACGTGATACGGAAAAGTGTGGGGTCGCTGTTGTGGTGGGTGAAAAAGTGACGCGAAACGCTGTGCAGGGGATATTTGTTTATTATGTTTCTTTTGTGTTGTCCTGTTCTGCTTCTTGCTTGTTGGGTGGTTCTGCCCACATACTGCAGCCTGCATGGGCATGAGATGACATAGATGAGGTATTTGGTTTCACATGTGATGGTTTCTTTGATATGGTATTCTATTTTGGTGACCTGCGAACTGAAGGACTGAGTGTTTACGACAAATTGGCAGGCTAAGCATTTTTTGTGTTTACAAGGGAAGCTGCCTGGTGTGTTAGTGCTAGAAGTGTTTTTTAGGGCTACAGGTAACTGGCGTAGTCTGCTTGGGGCCAGTATACTGCTGAGATTGGGGGCGCGTCTGTATGTAATAGTGGGTCTGGGTGGGATGATGGATTGTAGATGGGGGTCTTGGAGGAGGATTTCCCATCTGTTGGTGAGGATATTACGGATCGACTGATGTTGGGCACTAAACCTGGTGATGAATCTGGGCATGTCTGTGAACTGTGTGTTGGCTTTGGGTTGTAGTGGGTTATTCATTGTTGCTTTGTGGTGTGGTTCATCGACACACACCTTCAGCCGCATGTACAGTCCCTGCCGTCATTTATCAAGGACTCCCAACACCTCATCAATTTCATTCACTCCATCCCGTGGCAGGAAGACTACATCTGGCTCACCTGCGATGTCACATCCCTATACACAAACATACCACATGCTTATGGTCTCACAGCTTTACAATATTACCTCCAATCCAACACATCCATGCCGCGCACCCAACAAACCTTCCTCATGCAGTGCACTGAATTTATTCTTCAGAACAATGTTTTCACTTTTCAAGACCAAACATACCATCAGGTCAGCGGCGTATCTATGGGAAGTTCGTTCTCCCCTTCCTACGCTAATCTAGCAATGGGATTTTTCGAACAAACAAAATTGTACAGCAATAACCCATTCCACAATAACATCATTTTTTATAAACGGTATATAGATGACCTAATATTCATTTGGAGAGGTCCTCCCAATCTAATCCCGTCTTTTCTCAATTACCTGAACACCAATACGGCCGGCCTACAATTCACTTCCCACTCAGACCCAGCTTCTATAGAATACCTTGACCTTACTCTTTACACAGATCCACCATATATCAAAACCAAAACCTTCTTTAAACCCGTAGACGCCAACAATTATATACATTATAACAGTTTCCACCACCGGCCATGGACAAAGAATACTCCATATAGCCAATATAAGAGGATCTACCGTAACTGCACGGACATACAACAATACAATACCCAGTCCAAAATTCTCACTAAAAAATTCACCGATCGTAAATATCCCAAGAAATTACTATATGATGCACACCACAAAGCAACAATGAATAACCCACTACAACCCAAAGCCAACACACAGTTCACAGACATGCCCAGATTCATCACCAGGTTTAGTGCCCAACATCAGTCGATCCGTAATATCCTCACCAACAGATGGGAAATCCTCCTCCAAGACCCCCATCTACAATCCATCATCCCACCCAGACCCACTATTACATACAGACGCGCCCCCAATCTCAGCAGTATACTGGCCCCAAGCAGACTACGCCAGTTACCTGTAGCCCTAAAAAACACTTCTAGCACTAACACACCAGGCAGCTTCCCTTGTAAACACAAAAAATGCTTAGCCTGCCAATTTGTCGTAAACACTCAGTCCTTCAGTTCGCAGGTCACCAAAATAGAATACCATATCAAAGAAACCATCACATGTGAAACCAAATACCTCATCTATGTCATCTCATGCCCATGCAGGCTGCAGTATGTGGGCAGAACCACCCAACAAGCAAGAAGCAGAACAGGACAACACAAAAGAAACATAATAAACAAATATCCCCTGCACAGCGTTTCGCGTCACTTTTTCACCCACCACAACAGCGACCCCACACTTTTCCGTATCACGTTTATCGAATCTATTTCACACAACCGCTTCGACTCCTTTGACTCTCTCAAGAGACGGGAGATGTTCTGGATTCAAATACTTAAGACCCTATCTCCAGGGGGTCTAAATGAAGTACTTGAAAAAATTTACCAACTCACCAGAATAGCAGCAATTCCTTTTCTCTTTTTAATTGTCCGCTCTCTCTTAATGTTTAGTTTTTATATAATTTTTTTTTTTTTTTTTTAATATTTATTACAATGTTATAATTTATATGGTACTGGATATCTATAAGGAGAGATTTAATCTTACTTTCCAGTTTTATCATGGTCAATTGGGACCATTCCAGCAGTCGACAACTGCTGCGATTGGGAATGGCATGCACTGTAATTAGGCCTTGTTCTATTTCTATACATGCACATAATGGATTTCTATATTTTTATACGAAATATTTTTGCCTATTTGTGTAATAAGGTACATGTATGTACATATGTATGTATTTAGGTATGCAATTTGTTTTTATTTTGTTTTTTAAATTGTATATGTATACATTCTACATAATAACTTGTGCATAATGAATTTTACTTCTGCACCACCAGGGGGCGATAATATACCCCGGCTAGTGACAGCCTCAGTCCATCACACACGCCCCTCCCTCCCTCCCTCGCTCCTGATCCAAATCAACTCATTAGACAATTAGCCTCCCTATTTAAACCCCACACACAGTTACTATAGCACAGAGGTGCCAAGCTATCAATATACTCAGAGCTGGTAAGTTTGATCATCATCATTGTTTTCATGCCTGTCTTTTTTGTCAGTTTTGTCTTTTTCCTCAATCATAGACAGCTCCTTTTCAGACACTCTGGGTATTTACCTTTGCTAGTTTTGTTGTTGAAAATTGCCTTGTAAGCTACACCATCCCCATTCCACATAGTTCATTATATCACAGGACACACATCCCCAATAGCTTGTTCTCAATTCAGCTATATTTACCTATCCCTGCCAGTACTTTCCATCCCCTGGTCACAACCCACCACCCTGCCCTCCCTGCTCACATTCCCCCACATATAGTATTTTCCCCCCCTCATTCTTTCCACTACCCCACAGATACTATTATAATAGTTGACATACTTTGCACCAACAAGAAAAGAGATGTTTTTCTTTGACAGTTTCTACGTCTGTATACAGCTCCCTGACATGCTTTACATCTCTGTCATTTTGCAGTGAGATACTCCGTTCGTTTATTGCCTGATGAAGCGGGATGTTTGCCCGTGAAACGCGTTGCACTTTTATGTAGGAGTATGTGAATAAATTGTGAAATTTTTTTCTACAATCAACAGCGATTTTTTGTCTGTTTGTGTGTGGACCGTCCACCACCGCCACCTAAACCGTTTTAAACCTTTTATCTTGTTTTATCCTACTGGCGCCTCTGTATCCTTGCATATTAAGTTGTCCACCCTTGGTGGAAGGGTGATATACCCTCTTTTCCTATCTACAGAGAGCGACATCTTAGTCCTGAGTGGGGTCAGGCTTAATCTCCCCACCTGCGTATACAGTGGTTGCCTTAGAGCAACCCAGGTTTGTAAGTATAATACTTACTTTTAACATTTTTCTCTATTTATACAACATACTACACTATATTGGGCTCTCGGTCTCCCTTTTCTTATGATACTATTTAACGGTAAGGCCAGAAACCCACTAGGAGTAGGAGCGATTTGTAATCGCTAGGGATTTGAAAAAGCTCTTTCTAATGCAATGCTATGGGGGATTTTTATAAAATCACATCGCTCAAGTGGGATCACACCCATAGCATTACATTTCAAAACGCAAAGCACTCAGAAAAAATTGCTCCTAGTGGGTGTCCGGCCTAAATCATGACTGAATGTATAAACACTTTTTTCATCTCTGCAAATAATACTAAAACAATATTTTTACTAGGGCAAAATGCTCCATAGACCTGGTGCAGGATGGTTCTGTGGCATACATGCAAAAGGGGCGACGGGGAAATTTGGGCGCCCAGAAAACCCAACAGTAGAATATCGGCAAATTCACTGATATTCTACTATTACAGAGAAAATGAAAATAGTAAAAAGAACCCTCCCACTACCGATCAGCCCACCAATCCCCAACCTTAACCATCACCTCCAAGTCTAACCTGTAGCTAAGTACCCATGTTGCGATTTTCCCAACGATTTTCCCCACGATTTTTTGATCGCTGAGCGGTCGTTTTTGCGATTTTGCAATGTGGGTACAAATGCACAACCACACGAACGTCGCGACATAATAACGACTGTCATAGCGGATTGGATTGCTAAGATCCCCGACGGCTCCCGCGCAAAGTACCGCGATCGCTTGAAGTCTCGTTCGCTCCAAGCATGTAGCGTCGCATGCCGTTGTGCACACCCACTGGCAGGAAGTGGCGTCGTTGACGACCGTCATCGAGGGGACGTCGCAGGACCCATCCGGTGGTGAATATGCAGCCAGTGACCCACGCACACACACACGGTTTCGACCCATGCATGCACGCCTGTTGTGAAGAAGAGAATCCAAAAGCAAGAATACCTGATAAATGGGACTACTAAGAGACAAAGTAAAGGTGTGAATACAATACAGCTTCAGGGAAAACAAAAGCACCCTAATTAACCACTTTAAATTGCTGAACATAGATTCTACGCCCAGGATACTCCCTTCCTGTGTCCCTGGATGTAGAATCTACGTTCAAGATTAAAAGTCAACAATGGATGTGCACTATCTGAGTTAAAAGTAAATTTTTGCTGCTCCTTATTCAATAAAGTTAGGCAAAAAAAAAAAAATCAAGTCACAATAAAATAGTTCATTTTTTTCCCTTTCAGTCACATTTTAACCCCTACCTAGCCTATTAAGCCCTGTAATACCTATTTATGTCAATACACCTTTAATGTTTGCCATCTGTTCCAATCAGTTGTGATCGCTAGGGCAACAGTTCAGTGCCCCCAATGCTCTACAGATGCATTGCTCTGTCTTTGCCTGGCAATGCATCTGTACAGCACAGAGGGCCCCGAACGGTCATCCCAGCAGTCGCATCTGATCCCTACAGAGGAGCAGGCTGGGGATACTGGTCCGCCTCACACCCAACTAGTAGTGAAAAAAGGCATATGTGGTATCATTTTAATCGTAAAGAGCAAAAGAATATATTTTTATGGATTTTATAACTGGGAGGTGTCATGCGAGAATAATGAAGGATGAAAGCTGAAAAAAGTGCATTTTCAGCATTTACATCCAATTTTTCCCTACAAAAATGCCTAGAAAAGAATTCTTGGGAAAAATATTACCCGCACTAACACTAGATTGTCCTGAAAAAGAACCTACACCCAACGAATGGATAGATAGATAGACAGACAGATATCGCTTACTTGGGCGTTATAAGTAATAAAAAAAGTTGTTGTTTCAATAGCAACTCCACTTAAAGAGAACCTGTACTGAGTAAAAATATTTAAAATAAACACATGAGGTAACTTCAAATGAACATTGCATAGTTACCTTGCCATCAGTTCCTCTCAGAAGCTCACCATTTTCTTCTGACAATAATCCCTTCCAGTTCTGACAATAGTTTGTCAGATCTGAAATATATCAGTTGCTGTCAGTAAAATATCAGTTGCTGTCAGTTATAGCTGAGAGGAAAACTGATGTACCAGGTAATGTCCATGTTTCCCTATGGCTCAAGTGGGCGATGTTACAGTTTAACTGTGTGCTGACCAGAAAGCGGTTATGGGTAATGGCCATTTTCAAAATGGAGGACGGAAAATTCCCTTGATCACAGTGAACAAACAGGACGCGGGACAGGAGAAAGACACTGAGGAGTAGGCTACATGGAAGGGAAGTATGACTTGTGTATGCTTATTTTGACTTTTAATTTTCAGTTCAGGTTTTCTTTAAGTGTCAAAATTGGTAAGAGTGTAAGGAGGAGGTACATGGGACAAAGATGGCACAGTGTTCAGACTTAAGAACAGATTCAGGTTAAGAACGAACCTACAGTCCCTATCTAATTCGTTAACCGGGGACTACCTGTATCACCTTTGTTTAAAAAATTTGTTACAGTATGCATCAGTTTTTTAAATTAATATTACAAAGTTCAGTGTTCTCCCCAGAATTTTTTTTCCATACGGGTGGCATGAAAAAGTAGTCAAGTGGGGCGAGATAAGAGAATGTAGGGCCGGCACTTCTCTGCACAACTCTGCTTGCAGCAGAAAAGGAAGTGAGCCGATATCAGCCGGGTGCTCACCAAACCTAGCCGGGTGGAGCACCTGGCTAAAAGAGCCTGGGGAGAACACCGAAGTTGTCGTGCAAGTGTTAAAAAGTCTGGATGCTTAAACAGCAATTTTCACCAAGGAAAGAATCAGTACTTTTCAGAGCTGTGTACATGTTACAGACTGCCCAGTAAACACCCCAACAACCCCCTATTGCTGCATGTGAAATAAGCTTAACATTACAGAATGTACTGCAACTCTGGAAGAACATCACTTGCTCTAATCAGAAAAGTGACACACCCAATACTAAACATCATCAAGCCAGGACATGGTAAATGCAACAGAGGGGGCCAGAGGGGGCATGAAAGCACTGTGATCTTGCCTGGAATGCAGTGACACCATTTACCCAGTATGCTTCCAACTGCCCATTTCTGCATGTGGGGAAGTACAAGATCATGGGAGGTGTTAGACTCTTACCTCCAATATCAAAAAGTGTTTTCAGTTGCCCAAGTCCTGCATGGGTGAAGGTGAACAACTGCACAGATTCAAAAAGATGATAGTCTATGCTTTGCATATCTGAACACTATTTAACGGGGGTTTTTTTTGTTTGTTTTTTTGAAGAGCGACTATAAAACTAACTTTCATGCATGTACTTTGGTAAAAAGGTCAAAAGCAAATCAGCCCAGCCTATTGCAGTCTACACAATAACCATCAGATCATGAATATTACTGGGTAAGAGAGAACTGCATACAGGCAGATGTACTTTTCACAGCTGAAATATCTTGGAAGTCAAACCTGGTACACTGGCATTATTAGAAACGTCTAGCCTATACAGCATGGCTAGCTGCCACATCTTTTGTATCAACACAAAGACGCACAGCTAAGGAAAGCAAGGCCTGGCGGTACACATTATGTATTATGTTTCTACACCTGGAAAAGGCTGGCGCAGTAATGCTAATGTGCAAAACATGTGAGGTCACCCTGTGTGCTCACAGATTAGAGCTGAATATACTTGCAAGCGGTCATGCTGATGTTAATCTTATTGCAAAGGCCAGACAGCCACTAAGGCGTTCTTTTTTTCCAGAACAGTGTTTGCAGCTGACAGAAGGCTGGAAAGGAATTCCAGGAAATACAAATGAGTCACAAGTCCAAATTACCTCCCCTTTTCACATTATTACCATCATTAATCTACAAAGCGACTGTCGCAGTACACATTGCAAAAGACAAACTGCTGATATTCCTTTCTGGCTTCATAAACAAAAATAAAGACATCCATATCTGAAATTATTTTTCTTCCTATAATCAGCTTGAAGTGTAAGTAAAATTTCCTACTACACAAGCACCACAAATACATGTATGCCTCAAATTAGTGTTAAAATGTTTATAACGCATATTTCACTCACACCAGAAGACCTTTCTTGCAGTGTAATAATAATGGTAGGAGCTGTCTGTGCAGGTAAAAAAGTTCAAAGTAGCTCTAGAGAAGGTCTGTGAAAAACCAAGCGCCTGGACTAGAGAGGGTGTACCGAGAACATGGTGGTGGTGTATATCCATGTCCATTGTCCTGTAAGGTCATGTACTGCAGAACACTGCACTATCTACAGTATATGGTACAGGTAAAGATATGCATATCTGATATCTTCACTTGTATCTTTTTTGCTTAATGGAGACACCTGAAGTGAGACGGATATGGCGACCGCCATATTTATTTCCTTTTTAGCAATGCAAATTGCCTGGCTGTCCTGCTGATCCTGTATGTCTAATACTTTTTGCCGTAGTCCCTGACAAAGCATGCAGATCAGATGCTTTGGGCTGGATTAGCCACATGTTTGGCTTCAGCAGTGTCTGAATCACACATCTGAAACAAAGAGATTAGCAGGTCTGCAAGGCAACCAATTTGGTTTAAAAGGAAAAAAATATGGCAGCCACCATATCTTTCTCACTTCGGGTGCACTTTAAGTACTTTTTGTGCCTTTAAAATGTTTGCTAGGTTTTTATTGCTGCTTTTCTCTTCTGTCAGGAGGGGGCCCTAATATGCTAACATCCATCAGTGTAACATGCATTATCTGCTACTGCATTTATTCAAATACACTCTGGCTTTTTGAATGCCTGAGGTTTTTAAACAGATGAACAGTTTAACTGGGAGGATATGGGAAGTATCCATGTGCTAAAATCTCCTATTTCACACTACATTTTAAGTACTGTGAAGACAGATGCAAAACATGGGTAATGGAAGAGCTACCCAGGTGTCAGGAAGCCAACCTTGTGCTCTGTATAGGTTGAAGGTATTGTGGTCAACTGCTCTCTGATGAAAAGGAATTTCTGGAAATATTAACAATTACCAAGCCAATTACCATAACATGCTTGAAAGCTATGCTAAATAGCCCTAAAGGCCCTTTTCCACTGGGAAGAGGAATCACAAGCGCAATCTTGCTGCATAGCATTTGCACAAACTGCAATTTCCACCGGCCACGGTTGCGCTGTAGCCTTTAGAAACGGAGTGCAATCACACCGAGAAGCAATTCGGGGAGAAAAACTAATTGCGGTAGTGGAAAATGAGCACCGTGACTTACATGTAAATCGCGTTGCTTTTGCAATCGGCTAAATAGCTGAAATCTACTAGTTAAAAAGCTACTTTTTGTTCCCTAAGAAATAATGTGCAGCATCTCCAATGACATTTTCACTTGTACGAGCAATTCTGGTCCTCATCACAGTGTGGCATAATTCTCCACCCACCTTCCCCTTACTAGTCTTTATGAACTGTTCACTGTCTGTGCAGATGAGATATGTCACTGTGTGGGTACAGATAGGAGGAGTAATTCTCTGCATGCGGGTTACACTATGGGTGACATATTTGCAGGAACTTTAAAAAATGAGATTATACTGCCATAGTAACAAGGAAGGAAAGCAGGATAAGGCTGACTTCCAGTACACTTACCAATGTAAACACTGACATTTAGCTTAGAGTATACCAAGAGTGTACCAAATCTCACTTCTAAATACAGGACTTGGTTTACAAGCTTAGAAAGTAGAAGAGTCTGTGTGAACCCGCAAACCTGAACCAGACACTTTTAGGGCAGTTTCACACTGACACGATGTTTTGCAACTGACACTGTTTTGCGCACTTTAAAGAGAAACCATGACCAAGAATTAAACTTCATCCCAATCAGTAGCGGATACCCCATTTCCCATGAGAAATCTATTCCTTTTCGCAAACTAATTGTCAGGCGGCGCTGTATGGCTGATATTGTGGTGAAAACCCTTCCACAGTGTGATGACAGGACCAGGGTCCTGACAGTTTCCTGTCTGTGAACCCCATTGCATTGTGGGAAATAACAGCTGTTTACAGCTGGGTCCAACTGCCAAAAAAGCAAGAAGTATCTCCTTCCACTGACATCACCTGCCAGCAGTAAAAAATGTCACCATGTGATAAATGTCAGAATGTAAATCAGGGAGAGGAAAGATTTTACAATGGGAAAACACTGACTAAATCATTTATACATAATTATTGTAAAAATGAAGCACTTTTTATTACATTATTTTCACTGAAGTTTCTCTTTAACATTGTGCTATTTAAAGTTTATGCACTGCCCCAACTCATCAGTTGTAATGTGATGTAACGGAAACCTTTGCCATCTTACAGGCAGTGTTCAATAAATATACTCCAGTTTGGTTGGATCAAGTAGTTTCTCTACTGCTCTCTAACCATTATTGTTCGGTACCTGAATGAAAAGAGATTCATAAAAAAAATCCTTGGAAGAAGCAGCATAAAGGAATTCTCCTGGAAAAATTCTCTACATAATGGCTCTTTTACACTACTGTACACACAACTCCAATTTTGATGCGATTTTACATGCGATTCTGATTTTTGAGGAGATTTTAAAAAAGTCTGCATGGTGCATTTTCTCTTCTTGTGCTGAAAGCATTCAGTGAAAATTGCATTTTGGAATTGTGATTTTCAGTGTAAAAGAAGCCTAAACAGAATTTTAAAAACTTAGAAGTCATTTGAGGTTTTTAATTTTTTTATTTTTACAGGATCTTTCAAAGATATTTTTTAGGCATTACTTTCATGGCTAGCTTTGTTTCCATCAAGTTTTGCGCATCTACTTAGAAGAAAAGATCTCTGCATCTGCTGATCAGCTGCTCCTATGACAGCCTGTCACAGGACACGCAATAAAAGAGACAGCTGTGGCTCCGGAGCATTGTCCTTAAGCTCCAGAATTCTAGATATGTCACAGGGAAAGAACAATCCCGAGTATGATATTCAGAACTAAGCCTTAGAGACATCTATATCTCCAACACAAAAGATGCCAGCTTCCTTGCTAACTGTGCCTTGGAAAGCATTCATTTCCTGCAATGTATAATCTCAGATACTTTATGTCACGCAAAGGGAAAGGTGGATTAAAGGTAACCTTCAGCAACTAACTGCAAACCCAATACAGCATTTACACCATCAGTTCAAATTCAACTATAAATATAATACTGCTGCCATATCATTCTGTTACTGTAGAGAGCAAGGCCTTATTGGAAAAAGTTTATTTTTTTTGCCCAATAAGACATTCAATTAGGGTTCATTTCCATTTGTGCCAGCGTGCATATCGGCTCTTGTGTTGGTGTGAGTGCGCCTTTGAATCCCTCTAGTTGTGCCATGCATGGCTATGGGGATTCACGTGCGTGATGTAGAAAAAAAGCTGAAGATTGCTTCTTTTCCTCCCCGCACGCAAATTTGGCTGTGATTCCCTGTCCGAATACGCATGCAGAAAATCGCTGGGTCTCAGACAAACATTTAACAGATTGTAAATTTGATTGAAACATTTGTGATCGATATTAAGGGCTAAAAGCAGAGATGGTATAAGATGTAATGAGGCCCTAGGCAAGGTAGTAGATTTGGGGCCCTCTTGTGTTCCTTTTGTTAAGCTTAAGTTGAGAGGTTAAAGAAGGTAGCAGGTGGGCCCCTTAACACTTGCTTACTGCTTATACACGGGGAGGAGAGGAGACACAGGGGAGGGAGTGGAGGCACAGAGGGAGCGGGCACAACACTGAGGACAGAAGGGGAGACACATGCAGGGAATCCCCGGCTTGGCAGCCGGTCGGCGGTTTGTATCGGCGGGCGTTCGTAAGTTCGGGATTCCTTGCATTCAACATATAAGGCACAGGGACATTTTATCTCCATTTTTTGGTTGAGAAAAAGTGCATCTTATACAGCAGAAAATATGGTACTTTTAGAAATACATTTATTGTGGGCAGCACGGTGGTGGTTAGCGCTTCCACCTTGTAGGGCTGGGACCCCGGTTCGAATCCCAGCCAGGGCACTATCTGCAAGGAGTTTGTATGTTCTCCCGTGTCTGTGTGGGTTTCCTCCGGGCATTCCAGTTTTCTCCCACATCCCAAAAACATACAGATAACTTAATTGGCTCAGCTCACTGGTGTGCAATAAGGATAACCTACTGTGCAGAGCAGTGCTGGCAAACTTTCCAAGTGTGGAGGATTTCTGTCAACGTAGATGCAAGGGGCTCAGTGCACTCTTAAGCTATGTACCCATGGCCGGATGGATCAGGAATCTCCGCCACCGAACGATCGTTCCCCGATTCATCTGGCTACATCTGCAAGGGTTGTTAGTGTTGTCGGAAAAGAATAAACAGGGAAATGATCATTTACAAATATAAATTACTGCGAAAGGCAATGGGGATCTGAACGATCCTCCACGATTTAATCCAACTTGGCAGCTGTTTAAAATTGAACAGTCGCCACAGGTGACCTGCGTTGTGAAATATTGTTTAAATGAGGTTTTGTGATATCACGTAAAAAAACTCGTAGTCGCGGGAAATGGTCTAAAAAATTGCATCGTGGGTAAGGCTCTTTAGACAGGGTTCACACTTTTAATGCTCATACGCGACATGTAGCGGTATTTGCCACTGGGCATCTACTGCATGTGATCATTTGATTTCTGGGGTTACAAATGCTGCCATTCACCTGCATCTTTATAGCACCAGAATAGCCAAATTGTTAGGCTCCTTTCGCACGGGCAACGTACAGGCGGTAAATTCAACACCTGCCAACTGCTCTACTGCCCGGGGCGAATGCTGGTTAGCACTCGGTACCAGCGCTAGACAGGCACCCACATGGAGTCAGACTCAACATATCACGTACCTCTGCCGCCCTGCAACACCTACACCACGTGTCAGAGCTTCAAACCTGTGCTGTTACAATCGCTGCAATTTAGCTTCATTTAAATTGCACCTGAATTCCAATGGCAGGCGGGAAACTGAGCTGCTCGGCAAGCCTCCTGTCTGCAAGGAGCCTAAAAGCTATTGCAAGCCACTGAAAATCACAGCTTAAAGTGTACCAGAGCTGAGTAAAAATAAAAGTTTTATACATACCTGGGGCTTCCTCCAGCCCCATCAGCACGGATCGCTCCCACGCCACTGTCCTCAGCCTTCTCCTGCTTCGGTACCAGGTCCCGTACGTTCAGCCAGTCGCGGCCAGTCTGATGCAAGAGAAGTGCGCTCTTTACGCAACTCTCCAGCAGCCGCCGGGCTGCGGTCACGCTTGCATAGTAGGTTGGAGCCGCTCGTGCACAAGCAGCTCTGTGCTACTGCGCAGGCGTGGCCATGCTTGTGCAGCTACAGAACGAGCACGCTTGTGTTACAAGAGGAGCATGGCCCCTACTAGCATAAGGATCCGCGTGTGGCAACGGGGGACCAGAGGACAGCACGGGAAGCCTCATAAGATATGTGATTCTGAACCCAAATTATGGCTCGGGTTCTTGTGAAAGTGAACCTCCAGTGGGTGTAAGAATATGAGTCTTACTTACCTTGGGCTTCTTCCGGACCCCTCGAAGTGTTGCAGGTCCCTTGGTTTCCTCTCAGGCTTTTCTGCTGTGGCCCTCCAAAAGCTTGCCAATTGAACCAGTGACAAACTACTGCACATGCATGGTGTCGTTCACAAACCTCCTCGATCACACACCTGTCATGTGCATGCAGAACACTCCCAGCCAAATAAGAATCTGTCAGTTTACATTATTGTCCGCAAAGAACAAATGTGCCCTCTTAAAACTGAAGTATTTCCTGTACCCTGTACTGACCTTTTTCCATCCTTTTCAATAAACCTTTTGGTCATTGAAAAATAAAAACATGAAATATTTCCACATGTATTCTGGTTGAACTCGATGGACGTATGTCTTTTTTCAACCCAAATAACTATGTAACTATGTATTGGAATCAACACCTAAAATTTATCACTCTAGGATAATGGACAGAGCTTAAGTCAGGCAAAAATTTAGAATTGCGGTTTATAGACTAGCGCTAATAAAGCCTATGTAAATGTTTACAAAATGCAAAGCAGAGCTCAAATTAACTAGTACACCAATCATTACTGTCATTTTCTGTAGGTAGCGAGTTGTGTGACCTTCTCCCACCTCCCAACTGACTTGGCAACTAGGACCTTGTCAACTGTACTGAATTAAACTAATAAACTAAATAAACTTATAATAGGTGACACACATGCACTTCAGGAACTAGTGAGTGGAGACGTGCTCCTAGTTCTGAAGTTAGTATTGGGTTACCTGTGAGGTGGTTCCAACAGAAAATAGCTTTGGGGAGCAGAAAACTTTGCAAGGCTATTTCCGAACTACTCATTCAACACTAGCCCCACTAAGCATTTTTAAGTTAGGGCTTAGGTGGTAAAGAGTAAGCCAACTTGCAGCCAGATGTACAAAGCAGCAAATGTAAAATGAAGGCATAAAGCCCTGAAACACCTGTTTTGAAGACATCTGTTAGATGATGCCTCTTTTTCAGATTTCCTCAAAATTTCCTGTGGCGCCAGAAAAAAACGAAAACTGGGGACTCGCACAGCAATAAAAGCTGATAGCTACCAACACAGTAACCAAGAAAAGTTTATCCATACCAGGGCTGTGGAGTCGGAACAATTTTGGGTACCTAGAGTCGGTGGTTTCATAAAAAGGTAGAGAATCGGGGTAGGATGATTTCTGTACCGACTCCACAGCCCTGATCCATACAGTGTTCCACTCTTTGTGGGGCCTGCATTCAAAGAGCTGAAGCTTTCGTTAGAGCCGGGACTGACTACGGGTGCTTTGCCACTGATGCGATCCACAACAAAATGACGCTAGTGAGACCACCCCCATAGGGATCCACTGTTTAACGATCACCCGCGATCGGCAAGCACTGCAAAAGTGCCTGGTGGGTTCCAGGCCTTAAAGGTATCAGCAACCAAGGGTCATGTGACCAAATCTGACATGCTATGATAACAGCATTTTCATGTTTCAACGTTTGGAGGATCATTGGGAACATTTATTATTGTGGCTAAATTCCTGTCCAGATTTTCTTGTAAAGTAGATGCAAAATATACTAGAAATTAAGACACAGAACAAGTACAACAAAATAAAAATCTAAACTAAACACAGATTAATGAGAGGTCTCACTACAGTCTTCCAACAAATAAAACAGCGCACTGTGATTCAGAATAAGGAATCCAATTTCCTGTAGATAGGCTGGTCAGTCAGTCTGTGTGACCTTCTTATAGATTTTATTGGAAACCGCACACTGAATGGGGAACTGAATCAATATCCCTGTTTAAAACAAAGAAACCATTAGTAAAATACAACTTTACTAACTAGCAGTGATTTGTCACCTTTCTACATGCAACAGTAATTTTCATGGGACATTTCAACTGCAGGTCCACTGGCCAATTCAGCTGTTAATTTATGAACTTCCAGGGAATGCTGCGATAAATGCAGTCTAAAATCCCTCTCAAACACTGGCTGCTGCCGCTTTGACATTTTTTAATTTACTTTTCAAATAAAAACAAAAAGAGAAAAGAAAAGGAGTATAATTTCTTCTATTAACAATAAGCAATGCAAAGACAGCAGTCTAAAAGAACATGTGAATTCAATTTGAAACTCTGTTCCTCAAAAGAGCTGATAGACACTGGCACATCCTCAAAAATGCAGGCACAATTTGACCCCCCTCAGGGCTTCCTTCAGGCAGCCCTTTGACATTACACCAAACATGTGTGTAAAATGTGCTTAATAAAATGAACGGATTTAAGGTAGCTGTACATTTCTTGATACTTATGTCAATCAACTTTAACCGTGCCCATTAACAGTACAATTTTTTCTGGACGATCAGGTTTTCAATCATATTATTCAAACGTATTGCATTGAAATAAAGAAGTTGATGGGTGAGTCGAACCTGATTGAGGGCATTATCGATAGTTTCCTTAATGAAATGGTCAATTGGCATGGCAGATTTTCATTACTGGTTTATATATGATTCCAAATTGGATTCTTTTAATGCTATGGATATGAGAGTACTAGAAATAAAAAAAGATGATACATGACTTGTGTAGGACTCCGGGTTATTTACCTGATCTGCCTACTTCATTCATGCAGGTAATCACTCAGACTGCCTTGACAGGGAAATTGGAGGCAATTTACCTTCAAAAAGTTGCACCTTTCAGTCCTGTGTACACTGCTTAACAGGAAATGCGTCATCCGAAAATCTGAATCTGCGCACCACACAAGCGACAAAAATTAAAAATGTGCACACTACCACTTATTTTCAGGGCCCCACGCAGTGCACGATAACTTGTTGCATCTTCTGCGTCAGTTGAAGCACTTTCGTCACATCGCAGTAAGTGGGTCATGTTCCCTTCACTTTAATTGGCCATAGAAATGAGGTGCTTTAGAAGCAACGCCATGCGGTAAGTTTAAAAGGGGCTTAGGAGTTTAAAAAAAAAAAAGTAGTACTTGATCTGCAGGGCCTGAGCAGATCAAGTAGCCACAAAAACCGCCGCTCCCATGGGCCGCAATGGCCCACTTTGACTGTGTGTCTCTCATAGCGAGCAGGGAGGCAGAGGAGCAGCACGAGGCATGGCCCGAGAAAGAGAGCTGCCCAATGGCATCTCAAGAAACCCTGCAGGAACTCCTCTGGCGGGCATTTTGAACAGGGTATTCCTCTCCCCTCGGCTAACTTGTCGCTAAACTCGGGGAGGGGTATCACACCTGAGTTCAATTTCTGTAGTCACCCCCAGGCCCGATTACTGCCTCACCTGTTTCAATCAAGAAATCACTTAAATAGGAGCTATCTGACAAAGAGAAGTAGACCAAAAGCACCTCAAAAGCTAGACATCATGCCAAGATCCAAAGAAATTCAGGAACAAATGAGAACAAAAGTAATTGAGATCTATCAGTCTGGTAAAGGTTATAAAGCCATTTCTAAAGCTTTGGGACTCCAGCGAACCACAGTGAGAGCCATTATCCACAAATGGCAAAAACATGGAACAGTGATGAACCTTCCCAGGAGTGGCCGGCCGACCAAAATTACCCCAAGAGCGCAGAGAAAACTCATCCAAGAGGCCACAAAAGACCCCAGGACAACATCTAAAGAACTGCAGGCCTCACTTGCCTCAATTAAGGTCAGTGTTCACGACTCCACCATATGAAAGAGACTGGGCAAAAACGGCCTGCATGGCAGATATCCAGGGCGCAAACCACTTTTAAGCAAAAAGAACATTAAGGCTCGTCTCAATTTTGCTAAAAAAAAAAAATCCTGAAGGAGAATGTCCGGCCATCTGTTCGTCAACAAAAGCTGAAGCGATCTTGGGTGCTGCGGCAGGACAATGACCCAAAACACACCAGCAAATCCACCTCTGAATGACTGAAGAAAAACAAAATGAGGACTTTGGAGTGGCCTAGTCAAAGTCCTGACCTGAATCCTATTGAGATGTTGTGGCATGACCTTAAAAAGGCGGTTCATGCTAGAAAACCCTCAAATAAAGCTGAATTACAACAGTTCTGCAAAGATGAGTGGGCCAAAATTCCTCAAGAGCGCTGTAAAATACTCGTTGCAAGTTATCGCAAACGCTTGATTGCAGTTATTGCTGCTAAGGGTGGCCCAACCAGTTATTAGGTTCAGGGGGCAATTTCTTTTTCACACAGGGCCATGTAGGGTTTGTGTTTTTTTTCTCACTAAATAATAAAAACCATCATTTAAAACTGCATTTTGTGTTAAATTATGTTATCTTTGACTAATAGTAAACGGTTTTTGATGAGCAGAAAGATTTAACTGTGATAAACATGCAAAAGAATAAGAAATCAGGAAGGGGGCAAATAGTTTTTCACATCACTGTATACACACGGGCTACAACTGTTGCTGGAAACACATGGCACGCGCATGTTGCGGTGACAGGTCCTCCGTGTGTATGAGGCGCGCGCAAGGAACTGCTGCTAATCAGAGCTGTCGCCAGGCGATTGACTTGGCCAATTGCCAGCAACAGCTGTTGCAAGAACCGTCGCTAGTCTTATGGCCCATACTCACGAGGGACTTTTGTCGCCTCAACACGCGGCGCGCGCGTGTTGCGGCGACAGGTCGCCCGTGAGTATGGGCCGTTGCACGCGCGCGCACCCCGAACTGTCGCCCGTCGCTCTTGTCGCCATGCGATTGAAAGTTTCAATCGCATGGCAACAGTCGCCGCCGCACCTCCGCCGCAACTGTCGCTAGTCCGCGTGAGTACGCGGACTAGCGACAGCAACCTCCATAGAGGTAAATGGAGCTTCCGGCGGGGGGAGGAGGAACGTCGGCGACAGCTTCCGTCTCGCCGCTGGTCCCTCTTCCGCGTGTGTACACGGAGGGACCTGGAGAGAAGCTGTCGCCGGCCTGTCGCTAGCACGCTCACGTGTGCTGGCGACAGGCCACTTCTGCAGCCCGTGAGTACGGGCCATTAAGTCGGTGCGGTCGTGTGTATGCTAGTCTCTAGCAACTCTTGTGAGTCCGACAGTTTATTGAACCTGCAACAGAAGTTGCTGAGCAACAGTTTTCGCTATGTCTCAGACAGGTTGTTGCCGCGTGTATACAATTGTCGCTTGTATACAACTGTCGTTGCTGGAGACATTCAACTGTTGCTTGGCTCCATGCAACTGCAGACATCCGTGCCTCGTGTGTATGTAGCTTAATGGCCCACAGTCACAGGCTACAATTGTCGCCGCAACACGCGGCGCACGCGTGTTGCGGCGTCAGGTCGCCAGTGAGTATGAGGCGTTGCACGGGCGCGCACCCCGAACTGTCGCTCGTCGCTGATGTCGCCAGGCAATTGGCGCCTTCAATCGCCTGGCGACAGTTGCCGCAACTGTCGCTAGTCCGCGTGAGTATGCGGACTAGCGACAGCAACATAATTGAAAATAGACGGCGCTTCCGGCGAGGGGGGAGGAACGTCGGCGACAGCTTCCGTCGCACAGCTGATCCCTCTTCCGTTAGTGTACGAGGAGGGAGCTGGCGACGAGCTGTCGCTGGCCTGTCGCGCACACGCTCACGTGTGCTGGCGACAGGCCACTTATGTAGCCCGTGAGTATGGGCCATAAGAGTTACACTCATACCTCTGGGTCCTTTGTCTATCATCTAATGTCGAATTCCGTCAGTTGACAGGCCATTAGGACACTGGACAGAACACCATTTTGGCTTATTTCCACACAAGACTTTATTGGTTATTGGGCTCCAACACGGTATTTTGAACTTTCAGACATTCTACCCCATTTCGCATTTATTCTATCCAACCATTCTGTCAGCTGTCAGATATATTTGACAGCTCCAATGAATATTTGTGTGTACAGTTTTTATAATAAAACTAAATTTAATTGTTCCAGTTTTGCCATTTTTACCTGATTATTTTGATCTACGCTAGAACTCTATGTCCTCAAGAAGAGAAACTACCGCATTGTCTTATTTTTATAAATTGTTGATTTGGCTAGTTAGGTTGCAATTAACAGTTTTTCCTTTTAGGCACAGCTAGCTCTGAGGTCTCTTCGCCTCATTACTTCGGAGAGTCGTGGCAGCAAAATTACTTTGATTTCCAGTGTGAAATAGATAACTTTATTTCAGTGATTGTACATACAATTGAGATTTTATCATGTATGGCCACACCAACCAATCTTAATCGTTTACTGTACTCCCAGTGAATTCGCCTCCAGTAGTCTCTAGTGGATGAGACCTGTATGGCAACTGTGGCATAGTACGACAGGATAGTCGGGTATTTGTTTCATTCATCATTCAGAATAGTGCCAGAAAGGGTTAATATGTTTACATTAATTTTCTCCTTGGACTTCTCGCCCACTATGGCCATGTCCCAGAAGTGAAGAAGTTATTTTTGCATTTGTAGGCTTCAGCAGGGGTTATTTATGTCAGTGCTCGTTATGTTTCTTCACTAGAATTTTATTAACAAGTATTTTAAAAAATTTCCCTCTAACGAACAGTTGCAATAAAGCTTCATACACACTGCGAGGAAAAAAATCTTTGAAATAAATGACTCATTGTTCAGATGTCGTTTAACAATGTAAAGCATAAACGATAGCTCGAACAATAAATGACGATTGATGACAGTGCTCAGGAATTTTGAAAGACTGATATGTCGGATCACTTCGGGAGATATTTGTTCATAGTGAGCAGCATGAACAGAACTACAAAATATTTTGAAATGTGTCTATGGCATTTCACCTAGATTCTGCATTGTTTAACAATCCGAGTGGTTAACAATCATTTGGCATTATGCTTGCAGTCTTCTACTGTCATTCACATCACAATGCTTAATATCTTCTAAAATTGATTGTGAAACGATCGTGCATCCGTCCTTTCACACAATTGTATCTGGCAGTGTGCACATGGCTTAAAAGCATTTATGTACATCTGATTGTTTAGCTTGTTGTCATACTGTTCTATTAAAAAAAAATAAAAAAATATATAGATGATTTATGCAATCGCAGTGAAACAATGTACTGATTTATTTAATGGGTAAACTAAATGCATGGCCACTTGATCTAAATGTATGCATGTATGCTTTTATATACCACTGGTCTTTCTCTGTGTACTGTAAATGTACTGCTTATGCTAGGAGAAATCAGTGATTTCAAACTGCCTATTAAATACACCTACACTCTCCTGTCTTGCCTGTTCTAGCAGAAAAACAGGACCGAGCAACATTAAATCATCAAGTTAGAATATTTTTTTCTTGCGTCTAAAACTTTTTAAACGTGGGCGTCCGAAAGCAACTATCCCTTCTGGTTAACTTTCAGGGACTTTCTCAGGTAGAGGTTCCCACAAGATATCTTACATAATTCTTTCTGGCTTTCTGTGGTTACTGGAGAAACAAGTGAGAAATGGATAAGCAGATGCAAAAAAAACTGTAAAAACATGTTGAACAAGGATTTACAAACCACTGTGATAGCAGAAAACACATTGATGTGGTTTTGTTTCCAGCAGTTATAAAACATATAAAAACGCAAACTACAATCACAGTTTTGACAGCATTTTCAGTTGCTCAAATCCCATGAGCAAAAAATTGCAAGCACAAGTCAGAAGTTGGGGAATGATTATTTGCTCCAACCAAACCTTGTGCAAGTTTTGGTTGGTGGATGCAAGCTGAACATATATTCTCTTGATATGGGAAACCACCAGTCCAAAAATCTGTGGAAATAGCAACACTGTAGCGTAGCGATTAGCGCTCTCACCTTGCAACGCAGGGTTCCCGGTTTGAATCCCAGCCAGGTCAACATCTGCAAGGAGTTTGTATGGTTTCCCTGTGTCTGCGTGGGTTACCTCCGTGCACTCTGGTTTCCTCCCACATCCCAAAAACATACAAATAAGTTAATTGGCCTCCCCCAATTGGCTCTAGACTACGATACATACTCTAAACATACATAGACATATGACTGTGGTAGGGACTAGATTGTGAGCCCCTCACAAAACAATATGCTCTGTACAGCGCTGTGTAATATGTCGACGCTATATAAATAAATAATAATAAATAAATAAGATGTTTCTGGAAATATTGGCTCTAAAATTCCCAGACACAGCTGGTCAGGGAGTAAAGTCTAAAATGATCAGAGTGCTTCCCCTGAGACCCCCTACAATTGTAGAATGGATGGTTGGATGGATCACAACACCATGCCAATAGATGAACAAAAAAAGTCTGATAAAAGCCAGAACTACATAAGGGACTAAACTGCTGAAGCAAATTTGTTTCACAATCAAAGCTATTGTGTCAACAGCAATTATAAACTGAAAGCTGAATTACATAACTTCTAAGCAAAAACCTGCCTCCTAAAATACAGCAGTCTGCTACTCAGAATCAGTGCAGCTGCCACATCAGTCATGCAGTACATGCTTTATAAACTGTCTCGGTTTCCCCTACTTAAATTCGTCACTGTCACCTGGAGTCAGGAAGGACTACCCCAACACCTAAGTAGAGGAAAGCACTGGATACTATAGAGCTTTCCCGTTTATCCATGGTGGCAAGCATTCCTGAGCTGTGCCTGATTAAACTTCTTTGACCTGCTAGGTCAAACCATGTTCCAGTAGTCTTTAGGAAGCCTTTAGAAGTACTCGCATTCCACAGTACTTTTAAAGAGGAGAGCATCTGTACTGTGCTGAAAGCTTCCCAAAGACTACCAAAGCGCTAGCAGATCAAGAAAGTTTAAAGAGAAACTCCAACCTAGAATTGAACTTTATCCCAATCAGTAGCTGATACCCCCTTTTACATGAGAAAAATAATGCTTTTCACAAACAGACCATCAGGGGGCGCTGTATGACTAATTGTGTGCTGAAACCCCTCCCACAAGAAGCTCTGAGTACCGCAGTACTCTGGGCAAACTGCCACAATGTAACAATGTTCACAGACAGGAATTAGCTGTTTACAGCTGTCTCTAACAGCCAAAACAGCTAGGAGCAGCTACATAACCTGCCCACAGTAAAAATGTCACCATGTAATAAATGTCAGAATGTAAATCGGGGAGAGGAAAGATTTTACAATGAGCAAACACTGACTAAATCATTTATACATAATTATGGTAAAAAATGAAGCACTTTTTTTACTACATTATTTTCACTGGAGTTCCTCTTTAACTGTCACGGCACAGGAATGACGACCAGCATGGAGTAACAGGAAGGCTCTGTATTATCCAGAGCCTTTCCTCTTCTTAGTTTACTCACTTGAGGTTTGCTTTAAAAATTAACTGGCCCAAGAACCCTAGTGAGGGCTATGGCCCACTAAAGTGATTTTGGCAGCGTTTTGGAATCGTGGACGATCGCAGGCGATCCCAAAAACGCTATGATGTTGAAAATCAATAGTGGCAAACCCACAAGAGCGATTGCGATTAGGGAAATTGCAGGTAATGCAGCATTTTTGTAGCGATTACTCCCCCCCGCCCCCCCCCCAAAAAATAATAAATAGAATCACTAGAAAGAAAACAGCTGAACAATGCTTCAGAAATCGCTGTACAAAACACTGGCAAAAAAGCGACCCATAGTGGGCGCCCAGGCAATTTTTTTTTTTGCCTTCCCCCAGATCAACTGGGATATGTGGGGAAAAAAAAGTTGTCTTGTAGCTACACGATGTGTGACAAATCATTGCAGAGGGAGATTTTTCACTGTAATTATGGCTTACATCCTTTCTCAATTCACAAATACACAAATAGAAACTGTAAAATATGACATGAGAGATAGAACCTATATCGGTGTACTCAGTAACGCAATGCAGAGAAAATACGATGTCCATAGGGCAGTAATAAAGTGATTGGATAAAGCACAAGTCTTCCTGAACGATCCCTAAGAAATGTTAAAATGTAAAACCTACACATTTCGCTATTAGTCTCACATCAATGCTTTCACTAGGACTTTGAGGGGGACAAAATGAAACGCCCCGATGGTACTGAATTCTCTCCCCACATGCCTTAAAATGTACACAAAGCTCTCTGTCTTTATTATTCTGCTGCTCTGTGGATCCATTAACAGTTGGAACGCATGTGCAATTTACAAGACATAAACGTTTCAATGAAAAGTGTTTTGCCTGTCACTTTGCTTGATGAAATGAAGAATGTATGTGAGGAAAATACGTGTTTAGCATCAATGCTGATGAAATAAGAAACACGTACAAACAATCACAAGCTGTTGACATGTACCACGCCAATACGAAGAAAATACACATTATAAAGACAACATGACAAGTTTAGACAAGTATCAAAGGCACAAAAGTTGCTTTGTGAACAAAATTGTGTATATAGAGGAAGAAAAAAAAAAAAAAGTACTATAGAGGATAAACAACCCCCTTCCGATACACCTACAGTGTGTAACAGGAACACCAAGAATATGCTTCTTCATTTTTTTTTTAATTTGAAATTCATGCCCAGTTGCACACTGCCTGCCTGAAGATGAGGGGGCGGCCAGGGCTGCGTGGGAGAAAGCCACAGCAAGCTGCCACGTACTCTCACTCAGAGCTCTATTCTGCATTTGGAACAGAACAATTAGGCTTACTGGGAACATCAGAACAATCCAAGACCAAACAACTGGACCTTATCCAAAGGTTTACAGGATCACCATGTTAACTGCAGACATCTAGCACTACCTAGATCTGTAAACGTGCTTAAAAAATACACCTACAAAATGCAGTTACATTTACTTCTAAAAGTGCATAGAAGGAAAAATATCTGTTAGTCTCGTATAGCACAAAAAAAGCAAAGCAAAGGTACAAGAATGTAGATTTTAGTTCCCAGTCATTCTCTTACGTTTGTTACGATAATATTTCATCTACTGAGATTTTTTTGTTGTCAGTTTGAGCAGTGTATGAAAGAAACCTGTAAAAGAAAAACGGGTGACACTACGATCACCTTGAATACATTTGTATAAAGTCATGGATATGAAAGTGGCCATTTGCATTGTAACCGGTCACACAGAGCCTACTGCAATATTATGACAAGCGTCTTCCAGTACTGGAGAAAAAATATGCCTGTAGAAAGTACTGCTTCATATCAGCAGCCTATTCTATTCATCAAGCATGAACACTCTTAACCATTACACCAGATTCAGGTGAACACTGACTAAGACCATTCTATAACCTTATTTTATCCCATCATGCAGATGACTCGCTGCTTTATTATTGTATTCTTGCTTCTTTTATTATAAGACCATCCAGTCCTGAGGCTGCAGAATCTCTCTACAGCAACGTAGTACCAGCCTCGTTATTGACTGCTGGTAGAAAATTGTTATTGTGAAATGATGCATTCACGCTGTTTAAGTCGTAGTGCTTTAGCTCCAAACTTTTAATTAGTCTACACAGCTTTCTTCCAAAAGTTTTGCGATACCTAGAGTCATTTTTGTTAAACTTTAATGTTGAAAAAGTGCACAACTTTCTCTACAACAAAACTTTTCAAATAGTCTGCAGACTAAATACAGACCAGACTGACTTCCCTGACAGTTATGTGCAGAGTAGATACATACGGTAAGAGATACAGCCACTTCCTGTGAACACTAGTTTTAACCTGATCTCCCTTCCATAAACATTTTTTTCCAGAGTAAAATAAGCCATAAATTACTTTTTTCCTATAATGCTGTCACTTACAGTTGGCAGTAGAAACCTGACAGAAGTGACAGATTTTGGACTAGTACATCTCTTGATAGGGGATTCTCAGCAAGGCTTTTATTCTTTATAAAGATATTTGTGAAAAAGGATTTAAACAATTATGCTGACCAGCTTCCCTGCTCCCTACACAGTTTTTTGGCAGTTGGACAGAGCAACTGCCATTCACTAAGTGCTTTTGAAAATAAATATATCTCTGAGAATCCCCTATAAAGAGATGGACTAGTTCAAAACATGTCACTTCTGTCAGATTTCTACTACCCACTGTAAGTAACAGCAACATAGAAGAAAAGTAATTTATGGTTCATTTTACTCTGGAAAAAAAATCGACTTTTTATTTGTATATGCTTGCACATATTTTAAATTTTACAGTTTTTCGCTGTAGTGCCCCTTTAACATTAATTATTTAAAGGGATCCTTAAGCACAAGGGGGGAAAAAAGTTTTACTCACCTGGGGATTCTACCAGCCCCCAGCAGCTATTGCGTGCCCTCACTGTCACTCTCGGATCCTCCTGTCCCCCGCCGCCAGCTACTTACGTTTTCGTTGGACAGGCTTACTGCACCTGGCAACTCGTCTCCTTCTACGCGTTGCAGTCCGCAACAGCATCCTTTATTGCACACGGGAACGTGTAGAAGGCTACGCGTGGCCAGGCCTGCCGGCAAACCAAAAGTAGCTGGCGGCGGGGGACAGGAGGATCCAAGAGTGACTGCAAGGGCATGGGACAGCTGCTGGGGTCTGGTAGAAGCCCCAGGTGAGTAAAACTGATTTTTTTTTCTTAGGCTTAAGTGCCTCAAGTTCTTCTCCTGGTTCTGAAAAACTGAGCCTGGAGTACTCCACCAACACACACAAACATATATATCATGGGCACTTCAGATAGCAGAAAAAGAGTCATTTAGACAGAGAATACACAGGTGAGGCTAAAAGGCATCACTCTAAACCAGCTACTATTAAAAGCAGATCATGGTGTTGGGTAGTAACAAAGTGGTCAACCATATTATAAAGTTAGTCTTCAAAATTCAGGATGCCATGAAAAAGCTGTTACTCAAAAGACTGTTACAAAGGCTACGTGGTCCTAAGCCAAGGCAGACGGTGAAGGCTGCTGTCTCTGCCAAGAATCTAGCAAGTGTACAGCAGCCCCTAATCCCCCTCGAAGCATTGGCAGTAATCAGCCTCAAGGCTGAGGACATTGTTTGGCAGTGATCAGCCTGGTGGATCATATCGGCCAAGCACAGGCTGAAGACATTGTTTGCCTACTCACCCAGCCCATTCAGTTAGGCGCTACATCAGCAGCTCTCCCCTCCTCTTCATAGCAACAGAACACGTCATTAGCCTTGGGGCTAGGGACGTGTCTGTACAGCACTGGGCACCAAACTGTCACCAGAGGGATTGAATCTTGATCCCTGTGGGCGACAGAAATTGAAAATGTATTTGCACCTTATATTAATGCTGATAACTGGCTTGCTACAGTGTGTCATTAAAACGTGCTTCTGAAATATTCTCTGCTACCCTAAGCCATCACGGGTATTCCACACTACTCACAGGTAGGCCAAAATATTAAATATAAAGTGCACTAGGCCAAGGTGATTGGATGAGGGCACTCTTGGACACACATTTGAATAACAGCCAGCACCTTCTTTTAACCGATGTATCGGCTGCAACATTTCCCCACTTGGGGTTTCTTCTTCAAGGTGACATGCTTGTGGTTTTAATCTATGGGGCAGAAAACCGATCGCAGACCAGGTTAATCCAGAATGCAGTGGCCGCTCGGACCTGGCACACCACTGTCAATGGGTTCTTTGAGATGGATTCTCCTAGTCTGTGATCCCAGTACATTTTGAAATAGTATTGTTGCTCCACAGATTATTGCCATGAGCATGTTGCCTTGTGGTCTTGAAACATTGTCATAGCATCATTCTATGTAAAAGAAAGTTTACACATTAATTAACAGGAGATTCTTCCTGTCACTCAAATGCTACCCTAAGATGTGACTTACCTTCCACGGCCTGATGTAATTTACTGACACGTCAACTGCTCCCCTATGTCCCCTTCTAATTATGGGAAACCACAATTGGCTTATCAAAATGTACTGTACGTCTTTAAAAGGAACCTAAACTGAGCAAAATTATTTAAAATAATGATGTAGCTGCACATGAATATTACATACTTACCTCACCGTCAGTTCCTCTTAGAAGCTCACCATTTTCTTCTTACAGCGATCCCTTCCAATTCTGACAATATTTTATCAGAACTGAAGTATACCAGTTGCTGTCAGTTATGCATCAGCTGCTGTCAGTTACAACTGAATGTGCAAGGTAATGTCCATGTTTCCCTATGGCTCAAGTGGGTGATATTACAGTTTAAAAGTGTGCTGACCAGGAAGCTGTTATTAATGGCCATTTTCAAAATGGAGGACAGAGAATTCCACTGATCACAGTGGACAAACAGGACGCAGGAGAGAAGAAAGAGATTGATGAGCAGACTGCACGGGAGGTACGTATGACGTGCTTATGTTTATTTTGACTTTTCATTTTCAGTTCAGGTTCTCTTTAAGCTTTGATTTGCTTGTATCTTTTACTACTCATCTGAGTCATTCACTTTGTCCCTCAGCAAAATTCCGAGTTTGCATATTGGGATTGCCATCATCTCATTATATACGATTGCAATCTTTTTCACAATAAATAGGAAGCTTCCTTGGTAAAAAAAACAACAAACAACAACCTGAAGCTTCCATCAGGGGAGCTCTACTTAGGCAGAAATCTCAAGGCCCGCCTCATTGGAACATGGTGACAGAGAATGTAAACTATGCGTGCAGTGGATACATATGCAGCACGGATGCATGTACCAGGTACATCATAAGATGGCAGATGCCCTCCCCAGCTCCAGGAACACAACCAATATGGCTAGCCCCATCCGGAAAATGTCACACAAGTAAGTATATTACATTCTTGTTTGAATACCCTACAATTGTATTTTTTTTTAGCTGGGTCTAATGATACAAAGTGGGACTTAAAGGGAACCTTAACTGAGAGGGATATGGTTGTTTCCTTTTAAACAATACCAGTTGCCTGGCAGTCCTGCTGAGCTCTTAGCCTGCAATAGTGGCTGAATCACACACCTGAAACAAGCATACAGCTAATCCAGTCTGACTTCAGCCAGAGCACCTGATCTGCATGCACAGGATCAGCAGGAGAGTCTGGCAACTGGTATTATTTTAAAAGGAAAAATCTGTATCCTTCTCAGTTTAGGTTCCCTTTAATCTTGCCCAAAATAGAGTTGATCAATTTTAATACAGGTAGAAACATCCTCCACCTGGAAACTGAAACACTCTTATCAGCTCAGCCCATCAATCAAGAAGGGCTGGAGGAGGTAGTCTAAAGGGGCAAATTTGAATTGCCTTAAAGTAGCTAACATCCTTTCCCTAAAGCCTTGTACACACACTAGATGCCTCTCGGCCAGAGCCGCCTCTGCTGAGAATCTAGCGCGTGCAGTGGCTCCCAATCTCCCTCAGTGCATAGGAGGGCAATCTGCCCAGTGGACCTACTTGGCTGAGCACAGGCTGAGGGCATTGTTCTCCTTCTCCCATTGCACACTCTGTGCCGCTATGTACTTCAACATTCAGTTAAAAATAGTAATGCAGGTTTATTTGGTTACTGATCACAGTTCAGTTTTAAGACATTGTTACCATTGTTATGTACAATTACAATAATACTTTACATATCCAGAAAATGCTTATCTGACAGTGGCTAGTGTTATTTGTAAAGTATAGAAAATCAGAACAGTCCCCATTATTTACTGACAGGAATCATACTTCTACCTAAAATAATTTTCAGATGGTGAGTAAATTCAATTCCACTTTATTCATACAGCACAATAGCTTCTGCCTATTGACATATTTGAGGTAAACAGAAAGCACAAAAACCTATGCTAAACAGGTAGTAGTACCCAATTAGCCGAGTATTATGAGGCTTGCCTTTAAGCACGGTGTGCATGTTAAGTTCAATGGCTAGACAGCTGTGTAACAAGCACATTAACCACTGTTAAAAAGCGTCTTTTGAGAGGCTTGCATACTGCTAATTGTAAGGTTTTCTTACAGTAATCACATAATGTTCAAATTTTATACAGGCGACCCGAGATTTACTCAAATTGATATCTGCTTTTGCTCAGTGGGGCAGAAATAGAACAATTAAGCAGTAAAGTTATGGGACCAGCAGGTACTTGTAAAGGAGAAGTCATATGCAGCCATTCACAGAGAACAATGAAAGCAGTTTTACTCCTTGGCTGCGCTGACTTATTATTTTAAAATGAAATACATAATTCACCCGCATTCTAGGGATCTAAATATTTCTTCATGAAAAATGGATTCAAAAACTACAGTCTAGCCAGTTCGAGCAGACCATGAACATGGTAAACGTTGACAAAGTATCTATACACATTGCTGCTGAATTATAATTACCCAGACTACTGGAAGAATCTATGGTTGCCATAAACTGTCCACAGCAGTACATATGTTCATAACTACCTAGAGCAGGGTTGCCCATCGGGTAAGATTGTGATCTACCGGGATATCTCAAAGGACTTCTGGGTAAATCCCATACCACCCGCCTGAGTGCTGTGCATGTGCTGCAGTTGCGGCTTGCAGCTGTAGGTAGATCTACCTGGTGGATCATTTTCAATTAGTAATTTTTGAAGTAGCTTGCAAGCCTAAAAAATGTGGACACCTCTGACCTAGTCACCTGCTAGACATCTTCATTAAAAAAAAATATAGTATGCCAGTACCTGTGGTCATTGCATTCACCTAGAAGTGGAACTACAGTCAGAATTGCCCTTGTACTGCTATAGATTGAACCCACTATTAAAAGTTCTAAGAACAAACTTTTTTTTCTATTTTTATAATGCCAGTTCTTGCATGGAGTTTTTAGGTTTACTTTTACTTTGACCCGGGGGCCGTATCAGTCAGTGTGCTGCATTGAGCTTTCCAGGCTGCCAAGAGCCTGTTTTATCTTCAACTGTAGGACATAAAGGTTTTTTTAAGTTATGTATCACAGAAAGCTTCTGTGGGTATGTCACACTGATTGTAATTGTATTTTCCTGACTGCAAAGCTGTCTGACAGAACTGGGGGGTGGGGGGTGACAGAAGATGGTCATGTGCAGAGCAGAGACTGTGGTTGGGTTGGTACTACTGGAAACTATTGAGGAGATAAATGGGGAGAGAGATTGTGGAGAACTTTGCAGATTAGTGTTAAAAGTTTGAAGTGGATCCTCTGGTTAATCGGCAGCCAATGGAGAAGTCGAGCAGCTAGCTTCAATACAGATGCAAGGGGTGCTAGTCTGTTAGTAGGTAGTCAACAAAGTAATAACAAAGTAATAAATTACAATAGTCCAAATTAGATCTAATAAGAGCATCCACTAAAATTTTAGCAGTGTCCTGGGTAAGAAAAGGTTGGATGTGAGAGACACTTTTGAGCTGGAGATGACAAGAGCTGGTTAGAGTGGATGTGCAGAATAAATGAGAGAGAGGATCAAACATTGCCCCTAATCAACATGCTTGGGGAACTGAAGTTATAAAGGTGGTCTAAACATTTGTTATATAGGGCACCTAATCTCATCACCTTGTTGTTGGAGAAATTGGGTCACTTTGGGATTATGGCTCGTGTTTTTTCTCCATCCATATACTTACCAGGTGCAAGTGGAAAGTAAATAAAGGTACCTTACAAGAAAGTGTAAATTCCACTGAACCCCTTTTGACGATCAGCTAACGCCGATTGGCGTAAACTGGTCGTCTGCGGGTCTCCATGGAAATGGCGGCCTTTCCATGTCCGTTCACGGAGGGTGTCTCCGTGAACAGCCGGAAAGCCGCCGACCGCGGTTCGCCGGCAAAATGTAAGCATGTGGGGAAGAAATCCCCGCTGTTTACATCATACGGCGCTGCTGCGCAGCAGCGCCGTAAGGCAGGTCGGCGATCCCTGGCCTCTGATTGGCCGGGGAACGCCGGCATATGATAGGCTGAAGCCTATCCTTCAATGCGCAGGACGGATATCCGTCCTGCGCAGCCCAGGAAGGAAGAGGTAGGGAGGGAGAGGGAGGGAGCACAGAAAACTATGCGGAGGGGGGCTTTGAAGAGCCCCCCCGCAAAGCGCAGCAAGCCGGCGGCGATCAGACCCCCCCTAGCAGGACATCCCCCTAGTGGGGAAAAAAGGGGGGGGGAAGTCTGATCGCCCTGGCATAATACTGATCTGTGCTGCGGGCTGGAGAGCCCACGCAGCACAGATCAGGCAAATCACCCCTGGTCGACAAGTGGTTAAGAAAAATGGTTTTGGCTAAATTAATAAACGTTTAAGCACATCACCTCAAATTTTGGTCAATCATCTTCTGAAACCAGCAGGGCAGAAAATCTTTAAGTTGGAATCTACCCTCTAGGGCACAGTTCCCAAACCCTCTCCCTTAAGGCTCACCAACAGTACATGCTTTGCGAAAAAAAAACACAAATATGCACATATGGGGGAATTAGTGTCTCAGCAGAGCTGATTAACTACCTCTGTGGATTTCCAAAAGCTTTATGGAGGTGAAGATTTCATTTTTCAGCACGACCTGGCACCTGCTCACAGTGCCCAAACCACTGGTAAATGGTTTACTGACCATGGTATTATTGTGCTCAATTGGCCTGCCAACTCTCCTGACCTGAACCCCATAGAGAATCTGTGGGATATTGTGAAGAGAAAGTTGAGAGACACAAGACCCAACACTCTGGATGAGCTTAAGGCCACTATCGAAGCATCCTGGGCCTCCAAAACACCTGAGCAGTGCCACAGGCGGATTGCCTCCATGCCACACCGTATTGAAGCAGTCATTTCTGCAAAAGGATTCCCGACCAAGTATTGAGTGCATAACTGAACATAATTATTTTAAGGTTGACTTTTTTTGTTTTAAAAACACTTTTCTTTTATTGGTCGGATGAAATATGCTAATTTTTGAGATAGGAAATTTGGGTTTTCATGAGCTGTATGCCAAAATCATCAATAAAAAAAATAATAAAAGGCTTGAACTACTTCAATTGTGTGTAATGAATCTAAAATATATGAAAGTCTAATGTTTATCAGTACATTACTGAAAATAATGAACTTTATCACAATATGCTAATTTTTTGAGAAGATCCTGTCTATTACTTACACATGGTGTGATTTGCAAAAGGTACACTGCTCTGTCTCAGTAGTGTTTGGCCACTTTGCTCTCGTACTACTGTAATAAAATGAAATTAGACTGAGGAGACTCAAGACTGCCCATGTTGGCAGAAAATGTGTCCTAGCATCAGACAGAAAACAATATCACACTTTGTTGAGGTACTCTCTACATAAGAAGAAAGGAAGGTGTTAAATAGGCAGGAAATGGATGCAGCTACCTTTACTACTGATTGCTGTAATCATTGATCACAGCATTAGTATACCTAGTCAGGAATTAGTAGTATTCTTGATTCTTGACCAAGGCCCTGAACATCAGCTGTTGATTGGCAGCTGCCAGCAAGCAGGATGGCGCCAGGGAGGGTGATGCACAATTACTAAAGTGAATAAACAGTGTCAGAGATGAATGGCCCCTGACATGCCATTCATCTACATTATGTGGTAGGGAGGGAGTTAATAACAGATGTAGATTGTTTAGTCTTATCAATATATTTATGCCAGGCATCACATTCATTTCCAGATAGCTCTATACTTCTTTTATTACAGACACAATGCCTGCACAACAGGCTGTTGACAACATTTATATTCTGGTTGAGAAGAGATGCAGCTGAAGCATACCCAGAAACTAATGTACTAAGTCTCAAGGTACCACTGCTACAGAATTACATTATCGCATCCAAGATTATCTTTTCAGGAATAATTCAATCTATTACTCTCATTCCTCTCACAATATAGACAAAGTTGTCCAAAAAGTGTGTGGCAGGAAAAAAAAGAAGTTGTGTTTTTCTTTCTCATTACAGAACAGAAGTGTTGGCTCTGTAAAAGTAAAAGCCTGATGTCAAGCAGCCACGTGCCTACATATTATTAGAGAGAAAGAATGTGGGTTCGGTTCACTCTGCAGTCATGAAAAATATTCACACAGCAACATTTTTCTCATTGCTGTTAAGAATGATGACACCAGACAACATCATACAAAATAAAATATAGTATATATATATATATATATATATATATATATATATATATATATACCGTATATACTCGGGTATAAGTCGCAAAATTTAGGACTGATTCAAAGTAAAAAAGTGGGGGGGTCGACTTATAGTCGCATAGTCCTAAATTTTGCGACTTACAGCCTGAGTGGGGTGAGGGTGTGTGTTATGGATGTGGGGTGTGTGTGTGTGGAGGGGTTACTCACCATCCATCGCTGGGCGCAGTGTCCTCTTTTCCTCTCTTCTCCCTCACTCGCGCGTCTGCCCCCTTAAGAGAGATGGTCCGGCTCCCGATGTCACATGACGTCGGGACCGGAAGTTACCGCGCGAGTGGAGGAGAAGCGAGCAGAAGAGAGGAGACTGCGCTCAGCGGTGGATGGTGAGAGGAGACTGCTGCAGCGGCGGGGAAAGCGGGCATGGAGGCAAACATCCCACCTTCCACAGCCTCTATCCTCCATCTACTTCCTCTCCCACGCATCCCCTTGTGCTGATACCAGCGTCTCCTGTGATGATGTCATCACAGGAAACGCTGGTATCAACGCATGGGATGCCTGGGAGAGGAAGTAGATGGAGGATAGAAGGTGAGATGTTTGCTTCCATGCCCACTCTCCCCACCGCTGCAGCCTATACATGGGGGCAACTGTACTGGCTACCTACCTATGCTGCTGGCAACTATACTGGCTACCTACCTATACTACTGGCAACTATACTGGCTACCTACCTATACTACTGGCAACTATACTGGCTACCTACCTATGCTACTGGCAACTATACTGGCTACCTACCTATACTAATGGCAACTATACTGGCTACCTACCTATGCTATTGGCAACTATACTGGCTACCTACCTATACTAATGGCAACTATACTGGCTACCTACCTATACTAATGGCAACTATACTGGCTACCTACCTATGCTACTGGCAACTATACTGGCTACCTACCTATGCTACTGGCAACTATACTGGCTACCTACCTATTCTACTGGCAACTATACTGGCTACCTACCTATGCTAATGGCAACTATACTGGCTACCTACCTATGCTACTGGCAACTATACTGGCTACCTACCTATGCTACTGGCAACTATACTGGCTACCTACCTATACTGGGGGCAACTATACCTGGCTGCCTACCTATGCTGGCTACCTATACTGGAGGCAGATACCTGGCTGGCTTACCTATAGACTCTATAGACTTACCTATAGACTTATACTTGAATAATTGGAAAAATCCACCTTGTGAGGGTCAAATTTTGGGGGTCGACTTATACACGGGGTCGACTTGTATCCGAGTATATACGGTATATCATAAACACGTATTGTTACTACAATAAGAATGATATATCAAAAAATATTCTAAATGCAAAAACTTAACCACTTCCCGACCGCCTAACGCACAGAGGCGGCCGGGAAGTGGAGCCCTTAAGGACCGGCTCACCCACAGAGGCGGCGGTCCATTTAAGGGCATGGGCGGAGCGATCGCGTCATCCGTGACGTGATCCTCCGCCGGTGCCTGTCACCGCTCGCCCGCCGCAACATCCCGTCGGCTATACGGAAGCGCCGGCGGGATGTTAATCCCGCGATCGCCGCATACAAAGTGTATAATACACTTTGTAATGTTTACAAAGTGTATTATACAGGCTGCCTCCTGCCCTGGTGGTCCCAATGTCCGAGGGACCACCAGGGCAGGCTGCAGCCACCCTAGTCTGCACCCAAGCACACTGATTTCCCCCCCCCCGCCCCAGATTGCCCACAGCACCCCTCAGACCCCCCCCCTGCCCACCCCCCAGACCCCTGTTTGCACCCAATCACCCCCCTAATCACCCATCAATCACTCCCTGTCACTATCTGTCAACGCTATTTTATTTTTATCTCCCCCCCTGCCCACTGCCCCCTCCTGATCACCCTCCCACCCCTCAGATTCTCCCCAGACCCCCCCAGACCCCCCCCCCTGTGTACTGTATGCATCTATCCGCCCTGATCACCTGTCAATCACCTGTTAATCACCTGTCAATCACCCGTCAATCACCCCCTGTCACTGCCACCCATCAATCAGCCCCTAACCTGCCCCTTGCGGGCAATCTGATCACCCACCCACACCAATGGATCGCCCGCAGATCCGACATCAGATCACCACCCAAACGCAGTGTTTACATCTATTCTCTCCTCTAAACACCCACTAATTACCCACCAATCACCCCCTATCACCACCTGTCACTGTTACCCCTCAGATCAGACCCTAATCTGCCCCTTGCGGGCACCCAATCACCCGCCTACACGCTCAGATTGCTCTCAGACCCCCCCCTTATCAATTCGCCAGTGCATTAGTTACATCTGTTCTTCCCTGTAATAACCCACTGATCACCTGTCAATCACCTGTCAATCACCCATCAATCACCCCCTGTCACTGCCACCCATCAATCACCCCCTGGCACTGCCACCCATCAATCACCCCCTGTCACTGCCACCCATCAATCAGCTTCTAACCTGCCCCTTGCGGGCAATCTGATCACCCACCCACACCAATAGTTCGCCCGCAGATCACCTCCCAAGGGCAGTGTTTATATCTGTTCTCTACCCTAAACACCCACTAATTACCCATCAATCACCCCCTGTCACTGCTACCTATCAGATTAGACCCCTATCTGCCCCTAGGGCACTCAATCACCCGCCCACACCCTCAGAATGCCCTCAGGCCCCAGCCCTGATCACCTCGCCAGTGCATTGCTTGCATCTATTCCCCCCTCTAATCACACCTTGAGACACCCATCAATCACCTCCTGTCACCCCCTAGCACACCTACCCATCAGATCAGGCCCTAATTTGCCCCGTGTGGGCTCCTGATCACTCGGCCAAACCCTCAGATCCCCCTCAGACCCCCTTCCGATCACCTCCCCAGTGCATTTATTGCATCTATTTTCCCCTCTAACCACCCCCTGAGACACCCATCAATCACCTCCTGTCATCCCCCTAGCACTCCTATCCATCAGATCAGGCCCAATACAACCTGTCATCTAAAAGGCCACCCTGCATATGACCGGTTCCACAAAATTCGCCCCCTCATACACCACCTGTCATCAAAATTTGCAGATGCTTATACCCCTGAACAGTCATTTTGAGACATTTGGTTTCCAGACTACTCACGGTTTTGGGCCCGTAAAATGCCAGGGCGGTATAGGAACCCCAGAAACGGACCCCATTTTAGAAAAAAGACACCCCAATGTATTCTGTTAGGTGTATGACGAGTTCATAGAAGATTTTATTTTTTGTCAAAAGTTAGCGGAAATTGATTTTTGTTTTTTTTTTCCACAAAGTGTCATTTTTCACTAACTTGTGACAAAAAATAAAATCTTCTATGAACTCGCCATACACCTAACGGAATACCTTGGGGTGTCTACTTTCTAAAATGGGGTCACTTGTGGGGTTCCTATACTGCCCTGGCATTTTAGGGGCCCTAAACCGTGAGGAATAGTCTTGAAACGAAATTTCTCAAAATGACCTGTGAAATCCTAAAGGTACTCATTGGACTTTGGGCCCTTTAGCGCAGTTAGGGTGCAAAAAAGTGCCACACATGTGGTATCGCCGTACTCGGGAGAAGTAGTACAATGTGTTTTGGGGTGTATTTTTACACATACCCATGCTGAGTGGGAGAAAGATCTCTGTAAATGGACAATTGTGTGTAAAAAAAAATAACAAATTGTCATTTACAGAGATATTTCTCCCACCCAGCATGGGTATGTTTAAAAATACACCCCAAAACACATTATACTACTTCTCCTGAGTACGGCAATACCACATGTGTGGCACTTTTTTTGCAGCCTAACTGCGCTAAGGGGTCCAAAGTCCAATGAGCACCTTTAGGCTTTACAGGGGTGCTTACAATTTAGCACCCCCCAAAATGTCAGGACAGTAAACACACCCCACAAATGACCCCATTTTGGAAAGTAGACCCTTCAAGGTATTCAGAGAGGGGCATGATGAGTCCGTGGCAGATTTCATTTTTTTTTTTGTCGCAAGTTAGAAGAAATGGAAACTTTTTTTTGTTTTTTGTTTTTGTCACAAAGTGTCATTTTCCGCTTACTTGTGACAAAAAATAATATCTTCTATGAACTCACTATGCCTAGGGCACTCAATCACCCGCCCACACCCTCAGAATGCCCTCAGGCCCCAGCCCTGATCACCTCGCCAGTGCATTGCTTGCATCTATTCCCCCCTCTAATCACACCTTGAGACACCCATCAATCACCTCCTGTCACCCCCTAGCACACCTACCCATCAGATCAGGCCCTAATTTGCCCCGTGTGGGCTCCTGATCACTCGGCCAAACCCTCAGATCCCCCTCAGACCCCCTTCCCCTTACTTGTGACAAAAAATATCTTCTATGAACTCACTATGCCTCTCAGTGAGTACTGTTTTCTTTCCAAAATGGGGTCATTTGGGGGGTATTTATACTATCCTGGAATTCTAGCCCCTCATGAAACATGACAGGGGGTCAGAAAAGTCATAGATGCTTGAAAATGGGAAAAATTCACTTTTTGCACCATAGTTTGTAAACGCTATAACTTTTACCCAAACCAATAAATATACACTGAATGGGTTTTTTTTTTATCCAAAACATATTTGTCCACATTTTTCGCGCTGCATGTATACAGAAATTTTACTTTATTTGAAAAATGTCAGCACAGAAAGTTAAAAAAATCATTTTTTTGCCAAAATTCATGTCTTTTTTGATGAATATAATAAAAAGTAAAAATCGCAGGAGCAATCAAATAGCACCAAAAGAAAGCTTTATTAGTGACAAGAAAAGTAGCCAAAATTCATTTAGGTGGTAGGTTGTATGAGCGAGCAATAAACCGTGAAAGCTGCAGTGGTCTGAATGGAAAAAAAGTGGCCGGTCCTTAAGGGGTAGAAAGCCCTAGGTCCTCAAGTGGTTAAACACCTATAGTAAGTCTGTAACAGTTTTGTCTGACTAAAACCATGATTTTTCCCCCAATTTTAATAGTAGTAGTATGAGTACTACTTAATAGTAGTAGTATTAGTACTACTTAATAGTAGTAAAACCACTCACAGGCCCTAAATATACTTTGAGGGCCCCAGAATAAACAAATAGAAATGAATAGCAGGCAGTGAAAATTATGAGCAATGTAACAAACTCTTCTAGAAAAATGATGAAAAGAGCTAATGCCATATAAAACCTGTCATGTCAATAATCCAGAAATCACTTATTATAAAAATTCTACCATTACTACATCAATGACCAGGACAATGATTTATCATACATTCCGAGAAAATGTATTGCTGTGTGGTAATATAATCTCTCACAGTAATTGTGCATATTAATGTTACATTGTTGGTTAAAGGGACCCTGAGCAGTAAAAAAAAAAAAACAACCCTCAAATTCTGTACTTCCCTGGGGCTTCCTCCAGCCCGCAAGGTCCCCCAGCATCCTCCTCAGCTCTTCCTATGTGCCACTGGCGAATCCAGTAAGTCTCGCATAAGCATCCTGCCCGGTTCAGTCTTTAGAGAACCGTGCATGTGCAGGACCAGTGTGATGACGCAATGGGAGTGTCATCACGCCAAAGCAGCTGGATTTTTTTTTTACTGTTTAGAGTCTCTTTAAAAAAAATGTAAACGTTTGTTCCTCAGTTGTTCACCTATGTTTATATATAGGCAATGTGCTGTAAGTGTTAATCAATTTTCACATTTCACACTCCTCCCAATCATTTGCCATTATCGCCACTTATCGCACCCAAATGATCTAATATATTTACTAGGCTTACTTTGGTTGGTACTTTTTGCAAAGAATAATTTTATTTCCTATACATTTTAACCCCCCTGGCAGTATGATTATTTCTGGATTTTAGGGTCTTTTTAAAACGTTTCAGACCTAAAACAAGGGGGGAAAAAAATCATGCCCACCAATATGCCTGCAGCAGCCCCTGCTCTCATTCACCTCCCTGGGCTCCAGTGCTGCAATTTTACCTCCGTCCTCCAGGTGCCACTGTAACTTTGTGGTGAGTTCGATGATGCCGATCTCACCAGAGTGATTCAGAGCCTCGGAGGACAGGAAGGAGAACAGCTACTGATGTCTGAATCCCTCGAGAGGTGAGTAGAAATACCCTCTGCGCACTATACTCTGCATAGAGCTCCCAGCGGCTACCCCAGGCGTAGCGCGGGATTACCGCCAGAGAGGTTAAAGATAACCTGTAAAAAGGATCCCCAAAACACCCTGGGGAATACTTACCTCGGGAGGGGAAGCCTCTGCATCCTAATGAGGCTTCCCCATCCTCTTCACCCTCCCGGATCCAGCATTGGCAGGCGCCGAACACCGGCGAGGTTTTTACCTACAGCAATCAGGCTCAGGCAGAAATAGCTGAGCCCGATCAGCTCCGCTCTAGAGCAGACCTGATCAGGCTCGGCTATTTCTGCCAGAGCCAATCACAAAGCCGCTACAGCGCCTGCACTGAAGTCGAGGAAGGTAAACATTCCAGGCGCTACTGCACCATAGCCTTCAGGCTTGTTGGCTGTATTTTGGGGGCTGCCAGCGCTGGAACACTGAGGCTTAGGAGAGTGGGGGAAGCCTCATTAAGATCCAAAGTCTTTCGTCTCCCAAGGTAAGTATCCCCCAGGGGATACTCTTTACAGGTAGTAAAAAGGAAAAAAAAAAAAAAACTAATTATTTCTCAGTTGTAGACAAAACCCGCACATTTTATTTGCCCTCTTGTCCCGGTTTTACAGCATTTAATTTATGTCCCTAGTACGGTGACAATATTTTATTTAGAAATAAAGGTGTATTTTTATTTTTTTTTTGAGTGGACACAGTACTAAAATAACATTATACCCTCTTGGCATACATATTAAAAAAGATGGGTCCCTATTTTTTTTAATGCAGTCACTTTGTTTTGTTTTTTACAAGTGTTTTAAACTGGTAACTGAGTAGAAGGGATAGAAGGGGTTAAAGCGGAATATAACCCTGCATTTCAACTTTGCTCTAAAACATTATTTACAGCATTTTTTTTTTACTAGACCAGCATTGGAAGGATTACACACACAGCTTTAAAGTTCCTGGAGAGAACTGCTCCCCTCAGCTGAAGTTTAGATAGATACATTCTGTTTACTTAAATGTAACAATTGTGGAATGTGACTCACTCTCTCTGACTGTGCAGGAGTTGGAGGACAGCCAAAGAGTATGTTACATTACTCACTTGTTACATTTTGTTTACTGAAATGTATCTATTTAAACTTCGGATGCGTCTGCATTTCTATCCATGGAACTTTAACCACTTGAGGACCCACCCTTTACCCCCCCTTAAGGACCAGCGCTGTTTGTTGTGATCTGTGCTGGGTGGGCTCTGCAGCCCCCAGCACAGATCAGGGTGCATGCAGAGCGATCAGATCGCCCCCCTTTTCTCCCCCCTATGGGGATGATGTGCAGGGGGGGTCTGATCGCTCCTGCGTGCAGGCATGTTTCGGGGGGGGGCACCTCAAAGCCCCCCTCCGCGGCGACATTCTCCCCCTCCCTCTCCTACCTTTCCCCCCCGGTGATCCGGGCTGCACAGGACGCTATCCGTCCTGTGCAGCCAGTGACAGGACGTCCCCTGTCACATGGCGGCGATCCCCGGCCGCTGATTGGCCGGGGATCGCCGATCTGCCTTACGGCGCTGCTGCGCAGTACAATGTAAACAAAGCGGATTATTTCCGCTTGTGTTTACATTTAGCCTGCGAGCCGCCATCGGCGGCCCGCAGGCTATTCACGGAGCCCCCCGCCGTGAATTGACAGGAAGCAGCCGCTCGCGCGAGCGGCTGCTTCCTGATTAATCAGCCTGCAGCTGGCGACGCAGTACTGCGTCGCTGGTCCTGCAGCTGCCACTTTGCCGACGCACGGTATAAGCGTGCGGTCGGCAAGTGGTTAAAGCTCTGTGTGTAACCCTTCCAATGCTGGTCTAGTAAAAAAAAATGCTGGTTGCATATAATATGCTGTAAATAATGTTTTAGAGCAAAGTTGAAATGCAGGGTTATATTCTGCTTTAACTATACGATATTTATTTTTTAATGTATTCTGAATGTAATTGTACTGTTTATCCACTAGATGTCCCCACACTTAGAACAGTACACAGGGAGTGAGTGATTGTCTTTACTTTAATTTTCAATGAATGATTAGTGCTGCTCAGTGGAGAAGTGATCATTCATTCAGCACTTTCATTGGTTTTGGAAACACATGTTTTTATTCGCCAATCTTTTCAACGGGAGTGGAAAGGTGCATGCACGACTGTTTGATGCACTCGTAAACACGAAGATGCACTGTGCATAAATATTACCCTGATCTTAAAGTGAAGTTTTTAGGGGCATATGTACATACACAATCCGGTGGTCAGGAAGTAGTTAAAGTAAAACTGAAGCGAGGAAATGGAGTGCACCAACCTGTGCTGTGTATGAGCTCAAAGCAAACCATTACCTGCAAATATTCTAAAAGCCTTGAACACATCCATCCCACAACGATGATTAAAAATCCACCACAGCAGATCTTTAAATGATGAACGACGAATGAGCCCATTATGCTCACCCTAACCATTTGCAGGATGTCACTCGGTCGTGCACTGCCCTGTCCTCCCCTATCCAACTGACAGCACTCCACGCCCGAATTTATCACACTAACAATAAACCAGTGATTGTTAAGGGCGACGGTTGTTGAACATATGTCGTTAAAGTGAACCTCCAGACTAAACATTTACTCAGCAGAACTGAAAAGGCTTGGTGTTTCTTTAACAATTTCACTGCATCAGAACTTTGTTTTTCTTACCAAAGCATCATTTTTAGCTGCATTTTCAGCAAAGCTCCACCCATCAAAGAAAACTGCCCGGGCTTTTTTCCCCTGATGCTGTGCAAAGCTTGATGGGATTTCCTATGTTGTTATTCACGTTGACTAGCAACTGGGAGGGGTGATCAGCACACAGGACAGTTGGAACTGTGTCTCATGCTCCCTGTCACCTCCTTCCAACCAAAAAGATGGCTGCCCTCATGAAATCAAACATTTGCCTGTTCTTTTAAACAGGGTGGGTAAGAGATTATATTACCCATCTATTTTAATTAACATAACTAATGTAACTTAATTACAGTATGTTTGTTTAGGCTGAAGTTCCTCTTTAAGATTTACAGCTACTGTTTATTTAATTTGCAACTAGCCATACTTTTCTATAATCCCTAGAATTTTACATTTTACCTGTTTTCCTCCAAGGCAACAGTAAATGGAGAGGCTTGGTGTTTCTGCTACTACATGAATGCAAGAACATGTAAAAGACTTGAAATATGGTTTGTTAAAAAATAATTGTAACCTAGCCTTAACATTGTTTTTTTCATGAAAAGTGGAGTTCTTTAAAGACTTGCCTTGGTTATCCAAAAAGTCCCTTTGATTAACCTAATATAAAAATAATAAATATTTTTGCGTAAAACATGGTAAGGTAGATAATGAATCAAAGCTTTTAGTACTAATACAATGTGATGTCTTGTGATCTTCGTCTATGCACTGACAAATGCCAGCATTGTCTGCAGTATGAAGCTCACCACTGTGTGTCACCACTTACTTTGTGAAGATTCACTTTCTAACTGTATGCTGCTACCTCTGGAAGCCTTTCACTTTGACAATGACACACATCAACTTATACCAGAGAAATGGAATAAAGTGTTTTGCTATTGTAAAAAAAAAAAAAAAACCTACAAAAAAAAAAAACACATTTGCCTGCGTCCATAACTTACATGTTATATATGCATAGCAATGATTAAGGCTGAGCATGTATGTATCAATTTCACCAATATAATCTGCTGGGATCTAGTGCCCACAATATAGCCAATCAGCATCTGATCGATTTTGAGCAGTTTTCCAATTTAAAAGGTGATGTTCAAAAATCACAATCAAGCAAGGGTTGAATCATGTGGTCAATAATACTTACTCAATATTCATTTGTGGAGTGATCAGCTGCTTGCACAATCAGGCTGTGATCAACTTGTGTTTGGCTAGAATAAAGCTGAATAGAATTATTCAATTAAGCCCAGATCCCCAGTGGCACAAGCACTTTCACTGCAAGCGAAAGTCTGGGCAGATCTACAATTCTCTGTTAAAATCTGCTGCACCATGAACTTCACCAGTGATTATAGGCGTTATGTGGCATATATGCTTTCCATGTACTAGTTACAGATTATCAGAAATGAGGAGGCAAGAAAGCCCATAGTTTATATTCATTATAAATGCCAGTCCAGACTGGAGGATTCCCCATTTTTTGACTAAATATGACCTGGAGAAGGAAACACATAAAGGCACTGGTCTAAACAGTTCATGAAACCAAGAGAAGCACAAAATCACTGACAGACAGCCCACAGTGAAAATTGTAGTATGCCTGCTTCACCTTAGTGGTCACAAAGTAGAACGTATTATACAAAGAACAAGCTTCAAATCTAGAGCTCCTACAACAATTGGACAGACTTAAACCTGCACTGAAGTGTCAAGCAAAACTTATGTATTAGGCTTCTCAGGTCCTGGTTTATTGTGCACAGATGTCAGTCACTGGAACAGATGAGTTGTATTCTATGTTGAGCAGAGATTCTTCATTTACAGTAAGTAACCTCAACGCCAGTGGCGTAGCTAAGGAGCTGTGGGCCCCGATGCAAGTTTTACAATGGGGCCCCTCAGGCACTCTATACATAACAATTGATACGGCGCACCAAAACCTGACAATGGCAACAACAGTGTCAGAGGTGCAAGAAGGGGATGGGGAAGAGCTTGTTAATGTTTACCACTACTTAATGTATATATAGAAGTGATTATTATGAGCACAGGACCAATAGAGAGCTAATACTGTAGTTGAGGGAGGGCCCTTCGGGGCCCCTCTGGCCCAAGGGCCCCGATGCGGTCGCTACCGCTGCACCCCCTATTGCTACGCCCCTGCTCAACGCATACATTGGAGTCCATCCAAAACTCTTATTTAAAGCAGTAGGATTAGCCCTACTATGCCAGGAAAAAAAAAATCACATATATAAGTAGATAAATACTTGATCTACTTACATAACACATGTAACAGGGATATTTCAGGGAGCAGGCTGGTGTTGTACTTTATACTGGTTGAACTCGATGGACGTATGTCTTTTATCAACCAAAATAACTATGTAACTATGTATTGTACTGTCCACGTTTTGATTTCAGTGCATGTTATATAGTAAATGAAGAGAATTCTGTTCCTGGTGGGAACCATGTATTTTGCCCACAGCTGAGGCTAAATACTAATGTCATTTCTGCCCTTTACTTTTTTTCTTTTCTCCTCCAATCGCTGAGTCACCTCAGCCTTGCTTGTAAACACAAGTGAGCAGGGGATCCTGTTTCAGATAAGCAGCTGGCAGGGAAATAAAGGGAAGAGGAGGAATATATATTAGATAAAAAGAACCCCCAGCATGCAACTGTTTGGCACTGACTACTAAAGGGCCAGTGTTCCTAAAATATGTGATAACTCCAAATCATAAACAGCAGAAAAAGTTTTGAAAGTTTTGAATGCAGGATTAGCATCTTAATCACTTAATACACTCAGACCAGTTGCTGTTGAAATTAGATATTTCTGGTGACACGCCCGCTTTAAGTTTTGGAACATTAGCGCAAGATAATAATCCATGTTGGACCAGAACTTCTGTATGCATTGTGTTGAAAGAAAAAGTGTCCATTGATCTTCTGTGCAGACATAAGGTAAGAAGACCTCTACAAATAAGACAGGCATGGCAATGAAAGACAAACCATTTTTAGGAGAACAGAGGAGAGGTAGAACCTCTGTATTTTTTGTTTGTTTGTTTGTACTGCTGTCACTCCCTGGAGATAGAAGTTAAAATTGAAGTCCTTGGTCTCATGCTGGGTACACAAGATACGGTTTTCCGCTCGATTTTCCACCTGATTGTTTTTTCGGCTCGATTCTGCACTCGATTCTCTTACCTTCCGCTCATTTTTCTTATCTTTTTCCATTCACTTCTATGAGACATCGAGCGCAGAATCGATCAGAAGGAATATCGGACATGTCGGAAATTATTTATCAAATCCATCTATCGAGAGGGAAAACTTATGGTGTGTACCCAGCATCACAAAGATAGAAAGTGAGGGGAGTTCTCACCAATGGAGACAAAACCAGAGGAAACAACCAGGGCTGTGGAGTCGGTACAAAAATCATTTGACCCCAACTCCTCAGTTTATGAAACCACCGACTCCAGGTACCCAAAATTGCTCAGACTCCTTAGTCTAATTTTTACAAAGGCTATGGATTTGGTTCAAAAACCATCAGACTCCTAAATTTATTGAAACCACCGACTCCAGGTACCCAAAATTGCTCCGACTCCGCAGCTCTAAAAACAACCCTAGTACTGATTATAGTCTTCCTGCTCGACCCAACACCAAAATTAATATTTTGGTTGTAGTTTGACCTAAAAGACACCTGAAGCGAGATGGATATGGACGCTGCCATATGCATTTCCTTTTAACCACTTGCCGACTGGCCACTACCAATTGGCGGCGACAAGGTGGCACACCCAGGACCGCGTAACGCCGGTCGTCGGCGGGACCTGGGGGACTAATTAGCCAGGGATCGCGCGCATCCACTGGCATTAGGCTCCACCCACCCGCAACGTCAAACCGCCGGCCAATTAGCAGCACCGGCGGGTTGTTAACCCCCGATCTGCCACATAGAAAGTGTATAATACACTTTGCAATGTATACAAAGTGTATTATACAGCCTGCCTCTTCCTCTGGTGGTCCCAGTGATCGAGGGACCACCAGGGTAGGAGGCAGCTGTGCATGTAAACACACACACTGATCCTGTCCCCCTGCCCCCTGATCACCCACAGCACCCCTCAGACCCCCCCCCCCCCGATTACCCCCTCAGACCACTGTTTGCACCCAATCAACCCCCTAATCACCCATCAATCACCCCTTGTCACTATCTGTCAAAGCTATATTTTAGATCAGGCCCTAATCTGCCCCCTGCGGGCTTCTGATCACCCGGCCAAACCGTCACCCGCTCCACCATTGTGACAGAATTTTTTTTTTCTGATCACTGCAAAAAACACTGTACAATAACTGTGGCGCTGTAAAGATCAGTTTTGATTTTTTTTTTTTAATCAAAACTCAGTGACCACAGCTTTCTACTTCACAAGTACTCCCTTTTGCTAGGTAGGTGCTCTTTTTCCTGGGTAGTCTCAGAGGAATACCCACTAAATTTAGCAGTACACCATGGCAAAAAAGGGGTATTCCGCTGAAGAGACCGCCGAGATTCTGGCCCAGTGGGGTGAGTGCGATTGGGAAGCCTCATCCAACGAATCACCTGATTCAGAATACGAACCGGTGAACAGCAGTGGCTCTCTAACCGATGGCAATGACGAGGTTGAGGTCCCGGCTAGAGCCAGGCGTACCACACCCCGTGTCACTGGACCGCAGGATCAGACTCAAGGGCAGCAGAGTGGTGCTAGCACTGATCCGAGTTTTCTTGGTGAGGCATGCACCAGCAGCGTAGCATCTCCTGGACCTAGCACCAGTACTACCGTAGACCCTGGTGAAGTGGCGAACACCAGCATGGTAGTAGAAACTGGTTTGGTGGCACGTGCATTAAGACCCGAGTCACAGCCACCAGCAAAACGGGACCGTACTACCCATAGTCTCCCAGAGGTGCTGGCAAATCCCAATTGGCAATCCCCTGGTTCCGCCACACCCGTACTGCCCCCTTTCACCGCACAGTCTGGAGTCCAGGTGGAGACAGATAATCTAGGACTGGCCCTAGACTTTTTTCATCTGTTCTGCACCGTGGATCTCTACGACTTAATTGTGGCTGAGACCAACCGGTATGCCACACAAAACACAACCGCCAATCCGAGAAGCTACCATGCCCAGCCTTTTCGGTGGAAACCACTCCAAGTTTCCAAACTTACCATTTTTTGGGCCTTCTCCTTAACATAGGTCTAGTCAAAAAGAATGTATATGTATATGTCTACACACCCAATACATCACATGCCCATGTTCTCTGCTGCCATGTCCAGGTCACGATTTGAGAACATCCTGCGCTTCCTGCACTTCAGTGCCAATACAACCTGTCATCTAAGAGGCCACCCTGCTTATGACCAGTTTCACAAAATTTGTGGGGTGTGTTTACTGTCCTGGCATTTTTGGGGGGGTGCTAAATTGTAAGCACCCCTGTAAAGCCTAAAGGTGCTCATAGGACTTTGGGCCCCTTAGCGCACCTCGGCTGCAAAAAAGTGTCACACGTGGTATAGCCATACTCAGGAGTAATATAATGTGTTTGGGGTGTATTTTTACGCATACCTGTAAGGCTTGGTGGTGTATTCTCCACAGTCAGCATGCAACGCATGAGCTGGCGTGGAGGAGGTACACACACTAGCACCAGGAAACAGGCTATCCCTAGTATAGTGGAGGGGAGGACTGACTCCAATAGGAGATTGTGGCGCACAGAGCCGGTGCAGATCTGACAGCCACAAACAATGCTTTCGTAATAACGTCTCAGCGCAAAGTAGCGCTGAGCGCACAAACCAGAACTGAGGAGATCAGGACAGGTAGACAGAATGAACGCTTGCTAGCTAGCGGCTACTTAGCGACAGCAAGCGTCCAAAACCAGACAGACTGGAATGAGGCAGCCAATGCGCTGCGGCGATGGCGTGCCTCACAAAGACAGGACAGGACAGTCAGAAAATAGCAGGATTAAGATAGATAAACGTAACACAGATAAATATACAATAAGTATGTTTTCCTAGCGTATTACAATTACAGCTATCAATGAAACTATTTGTAACGTCTGACTAACATATGTATATATCGGCAATGAACCGATATATGACATAAGCAGGAACGCTGACTAGGAATGGAGTAATACAGGGAACAGGACTCAGAAGGATTCGCTATCTCTTCGCAGAGATGAACGCAATCCACAAACGGTAACAGAACAGGATTCAGAAGGATTCGTTATCTCTTCGCAGAGATGAACGCAATCCACAAACAGTAACAGAACAGGATTCAGAAGGATTTGTTATCTCTTCGCAGAGATGAACGCAATCCACAAACAGGAACAGAACAGGATTCAGAAGGATTCGTTATCTCTTCGCAGAGATGAACGCAATCCACAAACAGGACCAGGAACAGGATAACTAGCTCAGCACGGGTGTTCACGGTACGCGCAAACTACCAAAACGTGCTGGAAACCTGACTAACTGAACACAGGATATAAACAGTTCGTGTACGTATACATCAGCGACACTGATGTATCACGTAACACAAATACAAGGAAAATAATAAACGTGCTGGTATGCATATATATTGGCAATGAACCAATATATGATGCAAAACCAGCAAAGTATCTTTAGAACAAGAAACACGATCGGGGGCTAAAGCGACAGCAAGGCAGGCTTAAGCTGAAGCTATGAAAACCCAAGGAAACCCTGCAGGAAGCAGATCTTTATACTGAGGTCATCCAATGGGAGCAGACATGCAGATTCCCACACAGGTGAATGATAATCAGTCACAAGCTGACAGCAGGGAAAGACAGACAAAGCTATGCAGCTTGCATGGAAAGACATCAGAACTGCCTGAGCTGCAGCACTACTTCCAGCAATAGCTGCTGCAGCAGCGATCATTACAATACCTCTGTAAATGGACAATTGTGTGTAAAAAAAATAAAATAAAAAAAATCTCATTTACAGAGATACTTCTCCAACCCAGCATGGGTATGTGTAAAAATACACCCCAAAACACATTATACTACTTCTCCTGAGTACGGCGATACCACGTGTGACACTTTTTTGCAGCCGAGGTGCGCTAAGGGGCCCAAAGTCCTATGAGCACCTTTAGGCTTTACAGGGGTGCTTACAATTTAGCACCCCCCCCAAAATGCCAGGACAGTAAACACACCCCACAAATGACCCCAAAGTATTCAGAGAGGGGCATGGTGAGTCCGTGGCAGAGTTCATTTTTTTGTCACAAGTTAGCAGAAATGGAATTTTTTTTTTTTGTGTGTCACAAAGTGTCATTTTCCCCTAACTTGTGACAAAAAAATAAAATCTTCTATGAACTCACCATGCCTCTTAGTGAATACTTTGGGATGTGTTCTTTTCAAAATGGGGTCATTTGGGGGGTATTTATACTATCCTGGAATTCTAGCACCTCATGAAACGACAGGTGCTCAGAATAGTCAGAGATGCTTTAAACTGGGGAAATTCACTTTTTGCACCATAGTTTGTAAACGCTGTAACTTTTACCCAAAAAAAAAAAAAAAAAAATCCAATAAGCGTCTTTATTGATCATAGACATGTAGCGCAATAAATTTAGACAAAAATGTATATAGAAATTTTACTTTATTTGAAAAATGTCAGCACAGAAAGTTAAATTTTTTTTTTTTTTTTTTTTTTTTTTTTTTACAAAATTCATGTATTTTTTGATGAATATACTAAAAACTAAAAATCACAGCAGCAATCAAATAGCACCAAAAGAAAGCTGTATTAGTGAAAAGAAAAGGAGGTACAATTCATTTAGGTAGTAGGTTGAATGACCAAGTAATAACCCGTTAAAACTGCAGTGATCTGAATGGAAAAAAGTGCCTGGTCCTTAAGGGGTTTTAACCTCCTGGGCGATAATCCCGAGCTGAGCTCGGGGTATATCGCACAGGAGGATTTCTCAGGCCCTAGTGGGCCGATTTGCATAATTTTTTTTTTTTGTTACACGCAGCTAGCACTTTGCTAGCTGCGTGTAACTTCCGATCACCGCCGCTCGCCGCCAATCCGCCGCTACCCGCCGTGCCGCGCAGCCCCCCCCCCGACCCCTTGCGCAGCCTGGCCAATCAGTGGCAGGCAGCGCTGAGGGGTGGATCGGGACTCCCTCTGACGTCACGACGTCATCCCGCCCCGTCGCCATGGTGACCTGGGAAGCCCAGCAGGAAATCCCGTTCTGAACGGTATTTCTTGCTTACTCTGATCGCGAAACACACCTGATTCTAAGAGTTTAACGAAGATATACCCTATTGGCGATTCATAAAACTTAACTTTTAATATTAATACATAAAAGGGAACAAATATGCTGATCAAAATGCTAAGAAATGTGACCAAGTGGACTGGAGGTAAGGAGTAGTCGGTCAAAAGACCATCCTCCTAGTTCACACTTGTATCTATTACAACCCTACACCAAAACCAAACCATAGTAACAGAGTAACGGCCACTATCAGCAGCTGATAGTGGCCGTTACTCTGTTACTATGCTAACTTAATGTAGATATGTCAATCTTTAATGTATTTATTATTTTGAGCACTGTATCACTCTATCACTAGGGTATCTCCTTCTCCTGACGAAGTTTCCAATTTAGGAAATGAAACATGTTGAGTTTTGGTGTAGGGTTGTAATAGATACAAGTGTGAACTAGGAGGATGGTCTTTTGACCGACTACTCCTTACCTCCAGTCCACTTGGTCACATTTCTTAGCATTTTGATCAGCATATTTGTTCCCTTTTATGTATTAATATTAAAAGTTAAGTTTTATGAATCGCCAATAGGGTATATCTTACTCTGATCGCCTAAGGCGATCGGAGTGGGTGGGTGGGGGGGGGGGGGTGCCGCTGCGCAGCGGCTATCATGTAGCGAGCCCAGGGCTCGATACATGATTTAAAAAATAAAAAAGAAAGTGCTGCGCCCCCTCCTGGGCGATGCAATTGTGTCGCCCAGAGGGTTAAGACTGCAGTCCTTAAAGGGGAACTGAAGAGAGAGGTATATGGAGGCTGTCATGTTTATTTCCTTTTAGACAATACCAGTTGCCTGGCAGCCCTGCTGATCCTCTGCCTCTAATACTATTAGCCATAGCCCCTGAACAAGCATGCAGCAGATCAGGTGTTTCAGTGGTTCAGACTTATAAGTCTGATCTGACAAGACTAGCTGCATGCTTGTTTCTGGTTTTAATCAGATACTACTGCAGAGAAATAGACCAGCAGGGCTGCCAGGCAACTGGTATTGATTAAAAGGAAATAAACATGACAGCCTCCATATACCTCTCTCTTCAGTTCCCCTTTAAGTGGTTAAACAATAGTGATGTAGCGAACGTTAAATTTTCAGTTTGCAAACTCAAATTTTCCGCAAAAGTTCACTAACGGGTGAACCGCCATAGACTTTAATGGGCAGAAGAATTTTAAAACCTATAGGGAATGTTTCTGGCCACAAAAGTGCTGGACAAGTTGTTTAAAGGGGTCTAACACCTGGACCGTGACATGCCGGAGGGGGATCCATGGCAAGAGTAGCACCAAAAATGACATACCGTATATACTCGCATAGAAGCCGAATTTTTCAGCACAAAAAATGTGCTGAAAAGTCCACCCCTCGGCTTCTATGCGAGTCAGCTGCCTGTGCCTCCACTATGTCAGTCCTTCCCATGCCCGTAGCAGCGTTAGCACAGCAATAATCAGACTGATGTTCCCCGGAGCGTGCATTGCAGAGAGCAGGAATCCTTTTGATGTAACTTTTACTCTGTTTTTACTCAGCTCCCTCTCTCCCGACATGCTGAAGCTTCGAAATGTACAGTTGCTTCTTGTATTCTCAATGCTGCATCCTCAGTTATGTGCTATACATGTGTTTATGTGATAGGCAGCCACACGCTGTGATTATGCACGGATCTGTGTACTGCCGTGGCTGCAGCTCGATATCATGAAGCTCTGATAGTGATCTGCAGCCACAGTATACAGATCCGGGCATAATCACAGCGTGTGGCCGCTTGTCACATAAACACATTTATCAGCACATAATGGCACAGCATTGCCACGGAGGATGCAGCATGAGAATACAAGAAGCAACTACATTTCCCGGCTTCAGCGTGTGGGGAGGGAGCAGAGTAAAGACACTGTAAGTTACAAGCAAATGCCGGGCTTCAAGAAACTACATCTCCCTACATGCTTTGCTGTCTTCAGCACATGCCCAGTAGATGGCAGCAGTCAGGAAGTAAGCTCTGAAGTGCACATGGAGATCAGACGTGCGGAGGAGATGGAAGCAAAATATTCATTACAGACATGGGCTGTGTCACAGGGAACAGTTATATTCCCTGCCTACAGCTTTGCAGATTCTGTAGGAAGTACTTTAGTGCCCTGGTGAGTCCAGCTTCACCTTACTGATTTGTCCTTTGTTTGTCTAGTGAGAATCATCATCTGCCATCATGGGGAAATGCACCCCAAAGCAACATTTGAGATTCTAGACTCCAGGGCGTGGAAGATTTGTCGTGGGAAATGTCCTGGTTGTCAGCAGGATTTGTGTCAAGAGGCTGGGAGCTAAGCAGATGTGCAATTAGCAGAGACATGGATGCACATATGGCTATGGGGAGGTCGGCTGCTTCATACTGGGGGCCTCTTTGGCTTTGGGGAGGTGGGGATGTCTCATACTGGGAGCACATCTGACTTTTTTTTACTGGGTATTGGGATGCCTCATATTGGGGGCACATCTGGTTATTAATCCTAAGGCTATACTGTAGGGGGGGGGGGGGGCTTATATGCGAGTCAATCACTTTTCCCTTGTTTATGGGGGCAAAGTGGGTACCTCGGCTTATATGCGAGTCGGCTTATATGCGAGTATATACGGTAGTTAAGTTGTGTTTTAATCTTTAAAGGGCAGAAATATTGTGTTTAATGCACTGCAAACAGCTTCAGTGATTACGCCAGGTGAGCAAATTATTGTTTTTATTAGTTGACACTTCCAGGACATAAATTTTAGTCCTCTCGGCAGCAATCTTTGTGTAGGTGGTGTGTACTGGCCACCGTGTTTGTGTGCACGTTCTCAGAAGTGCAGGCGATCACGGTGTTCCAGACCCTGTGGTCGGCCTGAGGTAGTTCAATGACATTTAGGGCCCATTTACACTTGGGCATTTTGCCAGGCGATTTCGGCAAAACACTCAAACGCTAGCGCTTTTCAAAGCGCTAGGGTAATAAAAGTCTATGGGCCCGTTCTCATTTGGGCGATTTGCACTAATCACCGCAAATCGCCCAAAAACGCTAAACACAAATGCATAGCCTGCACCATTTTCAGGCGATTTCCCGGCGACCGCGTCTTAGTGCTATAGAAGCGCAAAACGCGATCGCTTAAAATAAAATTTAAAAAAAAAAAAAAAAAAAAATAAATAAAAATCGCCAGGTGTGAATGGTGATTTTTTTGAGCGTTAATCGCCAAAAACTGCCAGAGCTAAATGCTAGCAAAATCGCTAGCGTTTTGCGATCAGCAAGTGTGAAAGGGCCCTTAAGTGACCCCAAAGAAACACTGATTCTGCACTGAGGCCTTATATAAGGGGCAGTAGTGGATACTAGATGCTAGTAGTGGTGGTGAAGGATTATTTGGTTATGTAGTCGGTGCACCAATATGACCATCAGCAGCCCTGTCTTCAACAGCTAACATGTGCACTGGACACACAGAACTGTGATAACAACAGCAAGAAAAACAGCCCTTACAAGGACGATTGATTTATGAAGTTGGAGCACTACTAGGACCAACAGACCTGTCTCCAACAGCTAATGGGTGCACTGGACACACAGAACTGCAATATAACAATAGCAAGAAAAAGAAAAACAGCCCTTAGAAGGGTGAACTACTGTAGCACTAAGCACTGACTGCACCTGTCTGCAACAGCTAAAGTGCACTGTGTGTACACACTGAACAGCAATATCACTAGAACAAAACACAGCCTTTAGAATGGCTCTTGAGGTTATGTAGATGGTGAATTGGTGTTGTAGCAGCAAAAAACGCCACTAGGGACACAACACAGGCCTAACTAACACTTTTCCTAATAGCAGTTCAGCGCTGTCCCTAGTCTCCTTCACAGGAGCCACAGGCAAAGTGTAAAATGGCTGCTGTGCTAGCTTTCTGATAGGTGGAGCGGTGGTCAATGTGGGAGAGAAAAAGAGAGAGTAAAACGGCGCTTACTGATAATTCCTCGCTCTTGCCGGTCACGCAGCTCTCCCATCGCCACCGGAACCCGGGATTGGCTTACAGTGATGAGAGGGTCGAGAGCCAATGAAATCGCCTCCTGTCCGGCTCTAAGAGCTTTGCCGTCTTACTCACGGCAAGGCGTGTGGGTTGCGGCCTGTCAGAGCTGCGCAGCCACAAGCAGGACGTAGATTTCAACTTCGCTGGTCCGGAAGCGATTAAATAGAAAATCAAAAGTCTTCCTTGGTAAGAGTACTTGTAGAGGGTACAGACAGGAACAAAGAACATTGACAGGGCCCTAGGCAATCTAACTGTGAGTACATGTAAAGGTGGCCATACATGGTACAATAAAAACGTTCGATTCTCCCGTTTATTCGATCTAAATGATCGAATCGAATGAAAGTTGAAAATATTTTTTTTTTCGATCAAGAAATTCTAACGATTATCCCGTTTTTTCGAGAAAAATCAGATCGGACATGCTGGAAAAATCTGTATATTCGATCTAACGGAATAATCAAACTAAATTATCTAATCGAAAAAAAATGAAAAATTGTACCATGTACGGCCACCTTAAGAGTGATGTGCAGGTACTTTGCAGGATATTGTGGGGATTTTTCCTCTATTATGGTGCCCATACATGGTACAATTTTTTCATTTTTTTTTTCTATTAGATAATTTTGTTTGATTATTCTGTTAGATCGAATATAAAGATTTTTCCAACATGTCCGATGAGATTTTTATTGAAAAAAAAAAAAAACGGGATAAGGCCCCATTCACACTTGCGTTTTGCCTTGCAAACGGACCGGATCCTGATCGGATCAGGACCTGATCCTGATCGGAACCGTACGGTTCCGATCAGGATCCGATCAGGATCCGGTCCGTTTGCATCAGGCATGCATCAGGCTGCCATCAGGATCCGTGGGCAAAAAATAACGAAATTAAATAAAAAAATGTTGGGGTCAGCAGAAGGTGCACCTGGTGCACCTGTAGAATCAGGTTCCTCCGCTGTAGGCCTCACCTCCACCTCCGACATTCTGCCAAAACAGCTCCAGCACGTCTGTCACTGCTGCTCCACTCCAGACATGCTTGGCCCATGTGTCCCCATCCGAAATGGCCGCTTGGATACGCATAGGTAGTGGGGTAGAATGTCAGGTTTTTGTAGGCAGTGTGTTCTGTGCCTTCCGTTCCCCATTGGTTTCTGTGTGCCTGATGGTGCTGTCAGGCTCCGGTCAGGATGCGTGGGCCGGAGATCCGGACCCAAAAAATAGCGCATGTTGGAAAAGAGTCCGGAGTCCGGATCCGATACGTACGGAACGGACGCGTGTGAACGTCCGCATAGACATTGCATTGCTATGCGGAACGTACGTTCCGTTTGTACAGTATGCGTTCCGGATCCGATCCGGAAAATCCTGATAGCGAACGCTAATGTGAACCGGGCCTAATCGTGTACACAAATAGATAGTCACAATCAGATAGGTACTGTATATCTGATTTTAAAAATAAAAAATGATTGCTTTATTGCAGCAGCACAAGAAGTTGTGTTTTTTTTATTGGTTTATTTCATTTTTTGGGGCTAATCACTGCTATTACTTTATAGAAGTTATTTATGGTGAGAAATAGAACATTTTATCATATTGTCTCTTTTAATTACAGTTTTTAAAATTTATTAGTAGTCGGAGTCGGTGCATTCTGTTCTCGTATCCGACTTTAGATACCGAAATTTGCTCAGACTCTGACTCCTCAACTCCGACTCCACAGCCCTGATAGAAAACTGATGCATAACTGACAGGACAGGCCAGTACTGGACATGTGCAGATTTATGTGTGAACCAGGCCTAAGGATTTGAAAATGCAGCAAACTGATGCCTATGGAGTAGGGGAAGGCTACAACAGACTACAAAATGCTTCCAGCTTAAACATAAATATATACAGTATATAATTTGGGCAGGGGTAACCACACATGTGCATACAACCATATCCCATTCATTAGATTTACAAATAATTATACAAAAATCCTCTCTGGCATCTGTAGCACAGAAGCTGCTGTCATTACAAAGACAAATGATGGCTCATGCAGGCCTGGCTATTGCTCCTTAATGGCATATACACAAATAATTGTGGAATTCAGTCGTGGGAGTGTGACATCATCATGTTGGCTGGTGAAAGGGAGCAGAGACTAATCACTGCAGAGAAAACCCACCATGGCAACTTCCAACAGTTAAAAAAGCCAGCAAGTAAATAATCTTTCCCACTACAATCCACTAAAACAGATGTATAATCTCTGATGGATATTGCCCTAAAAATATTAATTTGAGCACAGCATAAAGAAATGATTGTCATCTCCATTTCTTACATCTACTGTCTCTGCAACTTTGGGCTTCAATTTTAAACCTTTGATTGTCACTGACAAGATGGCCATCGTCAGTGGCTGAACTAGTCATTGAAAACCATGTATGAAGACTACCTTGTTATAGCATCCAAAAGGATAAAACAGGCTTATGGTGGCATAAAGCCCTGGAAGTCTATTATAAAGTGAATGTGTAGCCTCTGCACAAAGTTTAGGCATGATGTGAATGGCTCTCTAGCCACTCAATTACTCCTGCCCAATGCCAGAATGATTCACTCCCCCGCCCCAATCGTCTGCTCTTTTCCTCACTGGTTACAAACTTTAGGAAGGGCTGAGCAGTTTAGTAATTGCAAAGAACTGTATACTTAATTTCCATGATCTGTTGAAGCCTGTAACTCAGAAGTGGAATCTTGGTCACTCCAGGGCTGCAGCTGCAGAGGTGCGCAGGGTGTTAGGGATGCTCCGCTGCTCCTGATGTCCTTCACCAACAGGAGAGATGCTAGGGGACTGATTAGATCCCTGGTATCTCCTGTGAGCACCTGCAACAGTACATACAGCCACATAAGGGCTATGTCTGTCCCTTTACATAGAAAATAAAAGTCATTGTGAATCCCGCAGTAATAAAAATAAACCTGCTATCTACCCACATGCATGCACTATAACTACACAGAATATCACATACAATTTTAAAGTGATTTTAGACTAATACTAAATAGCAGTGTTTGTTAATGCTTTAGCTACTTAGCTGTGAGTTTGCAAATTTGCCTTTATTACTATTATAAATGTACACAAAGTTTAATCTTTTTTTTTTTATAGCAATATTCATACTAGCAGGATTTCAGCAGTTTATATAAGATATATTTGGCTGGTCGTTGTGTGTTATTGTATTCCCCATGCCTGCTTTATCATATAAACAGAATTTCCATGCACCTTTAAAGAGTTCAACTCCATTCTCTGTTTACTAAGCTAACAGATGGTATATTTAGGACAAATTGCTCATCTGTCAAATCAGTTGCGTCAAACAAGAATTCTACAGCTAAATATCTGGTTTTAAAAACGTGTCTGTAGGTCATGAAGCAGCTCAGCTGAAAGAATAGCAGGCTCTGTGAGCAGTGGAGATGCTTTGCTCAGCATCACCATGCTTTCCACACAGCAATGTCTCTAAGGAAAGCCTTTGATGCAGGATTTCAAATCCCATCTCAGTACATAAAACAGTAAGGAGTCTTTGGTAAGGCTCTCCAATGATCCTGGTCATCAGTGGAGGGCACCTTATGGCTGCAGCCCTGAAGTGCTTTGAGTCCACCTGGAGAAAAGCGAGATATAAATGTTATGTGTCTTGTGTCTATAGAAGTCTGTGGTGCAGGAAATTAGTGACACTACTGTCAGAGCAACAACTTCACACATGACAATGTGTCTCCAAAGGGCTAGCATTTGCTACTAGCAACCACAAGAAAAGATGCCCTATCCAAAGACATCGGTCAGAATAAGTAATTCATCACATTCAGATTTGATGCAAACATATAGAATTTTATTCAGGACTTATCCAACATACAAATGATTAAAAACAATTACAACCACCTTCTAAATCCAAATGTAATTGGAATCCCCACAGCATTGGGAACAAGGGAACAAAAAGTGACAATTTATCTCTGTGAGAGTGGATCACTAATCTTGTGCAGCAAATAACATATACAGGGATGTGATGAATTACTTATTCTGACTAATGTCTTTGGATAGGGCATCTTTTCTTGTGATTGTGGTGCAGAAAATAGCTGGTGAGAGGCTCCCTACCACGAAACAGGTCATTTGTGCCACAGTCCCCAAGTGGTAAATTGGGTGCTGCATAGAACGCAATGTTATCTGTGGATCTAGCATCGGCCAGTGTAAGTTACTGTTAGGCATTGGGAAGTGTGAGAAGAGTATTAGGTTAGGTGACAGTAGAATATCGGTAATTTTTACTGATATTTTACTACTGGAATTAGCAACTGTTCAATAGTACAATATCAGTAATTTACCGATATTGTACTACTGGCTAACCCTGGCGCCCAAATTACAGCAGTGCCTTCAGTGCCTTTTTCACATATACGCCCCAGATTTTTTTCCCACCGGGTGGCATGAAAAAGTAGTCGGCTGGGGTGGGATGAGAGAATGCTGGGTCGATGCTTCTGTGCACAACTCTGCTTACAACATTAAAGGAGGTGAACCGATGACAGCCGGGTGCTCACCAAAACTAGCCGGGTGGAGCACCCAGCTAAAAGAGCCTGGGGAGAACACTGCGCCATGACCAAAAGACTTTAAAAGTAAGCTATAGGCTAAGTGGCCTGCATCAGCTGCGCTCTTCTCATGTAGTGCACTAATCCCTAGCTCAAATTCTCAGATATCCGTAAAGTGCTGCGTAGGGAAGAGTCTGCACTGCATATATTTGTGTAATAATATTACTCAAGAATCTCCTACATGGACAAAAGGCAGCTCGGCATACTAAAGGCTAAGCATACATTTTTGCCTGGAGTTAGGCTTTAAGTGTCTTAAAATAAATATACTGTACATACTCTAGAGTGTAATATCATAAGACCAGCACGAGAGACTGATTAACCATGAAACAATCTCACCATAACTATTTACAGTCTCTATAAAAAATGGTCATGCTTAAGCTTATAAGTATATGAAATGTGAACAGCAAATCTGTATAACCTTGTAATTTTGCTATTAAATTTAGGCACCTATTTCCTCAGGAAACAGAAATGCCAAGGCAATAAGAAAGTCGTGTTATTTTATGTGGTTTTGTGGTTTGCCAAGATAAATGGCACGACATGCCTGGCTCATTTCATAAAGTGAAGATTGCACAACTGCAGTGTGTAAACATATGACCATGAGTGTGCAAATGCCAAAAAGGAATACAAACAGAAAATGCTTACACAAATTAAAAAAAAAAATGAAACTTCAACATCCTGTGTTCACGGGAATGTCATACAGTGGGAACCAAAATATAAGACCATCTGTTCAAAAGCAGAGGCCAATTTCCAGAAATTTTAGGCCACAGACAAAAAGGGAAAAAAACACCACTGGAATTCCAGTAGAGAAACCACTGTTTTGCCAATAAGAAAACATCCTGTCATACCAAGGGAATGCTAGACAGACTACATCTAAGAAATGTTAGAACATCTAACATCAAAGCACTTGATCAACATTCTTGTACCGATCCACATGAATTCTTCAATTAGGGCCCGTTTCCACTATACCCAGATGAATCAGCAAATGAAAAACACTTGCTGATTCGCAATGCATTTGTGGGTGGTTTTTTTATGCGAATTTGCATGTGCAAGCAATTGTTTTCCGATTTTCCCATCGCCATTCATTACGATTGACATCCGCACGCAAAAATGCGTACGCGAAAATGTCTAAACCATGCAGAAAATTGTTACAGAGGTGGCCTTTTTTTGCCTGCGGGGGAAAGTGAATTTCGCCTGTAATGGAAACAGGCCCATTGAAATACATTGCGTATGCGATTTCGCATGCAGTTAATGCATGTGAATTCGCCATAGTGGAAACAGGCCCACAACTGGGTGCATCCTGATTTAGAACACTGTTTTGGCAAGTAAACACTTAGACCAAGCGCAATAATAAAGCAAGAGGCTAGTAGCAGTAGGAATCATAAGGGGCTTTGGTAAACTATGTGCTGGGAGGTCACAACAAGCTATGCACATCCACTTGCATGAAAGAGCCCCAAGTTTCAACTTTATTTAATTTGTAGGTTACAGCAAATCAAGAGGTTGTTAAAAGTTTATGAAGAAAGTTCACTGTTAAATTAAACTAAGGATGTATTGACTAGGTATGAAAAAAAAAAAAGAATCCATTTAAGTAGTTAACAGGCTTTTTCTTTCGGTACAGTAACAAAACTTGTGTACCTGAGACCAAAGAGGTCTCAGGATTTATACTTACCTGGGGCTTCCTCCAGCCCCCTGCCGTCTCCCTGGGCCGCTGCTACCTCACGCAGGACAGCCCGGTATTCTGGCCGAGGCGTGCTTCATTGCGCATGTGTGGCCGTGTGCGCTCCCCGTCGCACTCCCACGGCTGGGAGGGTTCTTACACGCATGCGCAGAACTATGAAGCACAACTAGGCCACAGTACCATGCCATCCAGCAAGAGATATGAGCGGCCCAGGAAGATGGTGAGGGACCGAGCAGCCTCAAGGGGGCTGGAGGAAGCCCCGGGCAAGTATAAAACCTGCAACCTTTTTGGTCTCAGGTTTCCTTTGAAGAGGAACTTTACTGAATATAACCTCATTAATAAAATTGCTTATTGCTTAGAATATTCCCTTTTAAATGATTTAGCCAATGTTTAACACCCATTGTAAAATCTTTCCTCACCCCGATTTACATTCTTAAGTTTATCACAGCTGGCAGCATTTACTGCTGGCAAGTTGCATCACTGTGGAAAGTTTGCTTCTTGTTTGATGAGAAGTAAGCAGAAAAACACCTGGTCTCCCTGAATGCTCTGGGGCAGAAGGCTGTGTGACCTCATTGCCTAGGCTGAGCATCACTGGATGCTACATACTAATATACAATAATACACATACATATAGGAAGTGTTTCTGATGTTGAAAGGACACCTGCAGTGCGAAGGATATGGAGGCGAACATATTTATTTCCTTTTAAACTATGCACATTTCCTGGCTGCCCTGCTCTGACACCTTGAGCCACAGACCCTGAACAATGCAGATCAGGCTTTTCTGACTGAAGTCTGACTGGATTAGCCACATACTTGTTTCAGGTGTGTGATTCAGACATTTCTGATGCCAGAAAGATCAACAGCATTGCCAGGCAACTGGTATTGTTTAAAAGGAAATAAATATGTCAGCCTCCCTTTCACTTCAGGTGTGCTTGAAACCAGCATAATTAATGTAAAAATGGGTATTCTGAATAAGGTATTACAGTCTACTATATGTCACTAAGGTGTTTATATTTTTCTTGAATTTATATGTAAACATTTAACTTTAAAAACAAGTTACATACTTACCGATGTAGAGGGCAGCCGTACTCGCCCTCACTCATACATGAAGGAAGGGAATTAGAAGAGGTTCCCGGGAAACAGATATGTGAAGGTGCAGGCTAGTGTTGTACCTTGTTTTCTGGTTTCTGTGGTATGGTTCGGATATCAGCAGGGCTGGTGCTACCACACAGGCAAAGGGGACAATCGCCCCAGAGCCTAAAGGGGCCCCCAAGGCGTTTCCCCTATCTTAACTGTTGCTCCCCAAGGCCTCTGCAGAGTAGCGTCTCACCTGTGCTGGTGGGCAGGTGAGACACTACACTGCCAAAGACTCTGCAAGGGCCCCAGGGAGCACAGTTTATGTGGGAGGTGATTGGGAGGGAAAGAAAACTGAAACTGGCTCAGGGGCTCAGGAAGAAAATTTGACTGCAACAAAGAGACCTTAATGCCACTTTTTGGTTAAGAGGGGTGTCTGTTGGGGGACCCCAGGCTAATTATGCCCTGGGGCCCTACTGTTACTAGAACTGGCCATGGATTTCAGATGTTCAGGTTGAACTGAAGTCTTTTCAGGTCCTGACAGATGTTAAGGGGGCCTGTCTGCCTTCTCCACAAGGAATGGTCAATGAGATGAAAATATTTTTGGACATTTTGTCCAAACTTATGCAGCTTGAAAACAAGCAAATCAAATTCTGCTGCTGTATATGGTCCATTTCCAATCTGCATCCTATTGACCACCCCTATTCCCCCCACATGTGCTCCTGCACAGAGCTGTACTTTTGTATAACTTTGTGAGCATCACTCAGGTACCACGCAATCTGATAAAAGAGCCTCCTGGAGAATCCTTGCATCGACTGAGCTTCTCAATCACTGTTCATTTTTTTTTTTTTTTTTTTTTTTTTTTGCTATTGCTATTACAGTTATTAAGTTAAGCTTTACAGATTCCATATAAATACTATAAATAGGACCTTATTTTTTTATCTACCGTACTTTAGAGTTAATGAGTGTTGGTAGTTTCTTTAACAGATAAAACAGATAAATAGCCACAATAACATAGGTCTAGCTATAGATTTTAGAGCCACACTTTATTGGCATTATCTTGCGTTGGCAGTGACAGGCTTGGGTGGCCAGTAAGTGAATGCATTAGCTTTCTAGCCAGCAGTTCTTTGGTTTGTTCCCAAAAGAAGACATCAGCTTCAAAAAGATTTAAAACTGCTTAAAGCAGACCTGAGATGAAAAACTAACTATAACAAGTAACTTGTCTATATATATCTTATCTAAAGTTTAGATAGTTTACATAGCAAATCTAGCTGCAAACAGCTTCAACAGTTTATGATTATTTATTCCTGTGATACAATGACAGCGGCCATGTTCTGTTTGTCACATTACACACAGGCAAGCTGATCTGTTCCTCCAGCCCTCAGCCTGTGAAAACTTCACTTCCCTCTCCTCCTCCCTCCTCCCCTCTGCCTTTGAAATCTCTTGCCAGTAATTCCTCTTCCTCCTGCCCAGACTGAACTTCCATAAGCCCTTGCTACATAGCTCTCAAAGTGCCAAGGCACTCTGGAGAAGCTGTTGGCGAGGCTTGTTTAGTTTATTGGGAATTAGCGTATTAAAACAAAACAAAAAAAAGGTATTTGGCTTGAGGAATGCCCTATAAAGTATATGAAGGGAACACAATTATTCAATGAGTAAAAGTTTATCTCGGATCCACTTTAATTTTGTCAGTGATGCCTTGTATGTAGCATTTTGTCAACCAACAAACAAAACACATTAATAAAACCAGAGGAGTCAGAGTTGAAGTATTTATGCATCACATTCACAGCCCTGCTATTGTCCTGCAATTCCTAGTTGTTCACCAAATGTCATTTTTCCTCATCCTATACAATAAAACCTAACTGTCACTGCGTCATCGTCTTTGTCTGTGCGTCCGTTTTTTTTTGTACTGCGCGTGTGCGCAGTACAGTTAACCGTTGGGACAAGATGACGGGCCCGGGAGCAGGGAGGTCGGGCGGGTGCGCACGCACTGACTGGCGGCGTTGGCGCATGAAGAGACCTAGAGACCATTTTTTAAATGGGCTTAGGTCAACCTAGTCTTTCTATAAAACAGAACAGTATGCAGAACTGTAGCTGAGCAGCTTGTCTCTATAGTAGCAATTACTCAGCTGAAACAATCACTAACAATTGTTTTAAATGACAGATCCTGAGCATTTCTATGAAGAAAAAAATGTAAACAGTCTTCAAAGACATAAGTAAAGATATTAAACTAGTGCAACATAGTGGTTCTATAAATCAAGCCTGTGAAAGGGGCTACAGCTTAGGGACTTCACATTACACCAGCATTCACAAGAGTAAAAGGTCAGTATGAAAGAAAAACCGCACTAGCATATGCTGTTTGCTGAGCGCGCTTATCTTACAGTGAACACAGGACTGTTCTATGGACATGGCTGAGCAACAGTTGTGTGGCCTTCGGGTCACCCTGACACCAACCATTCACAGCTTTCTTTTTATTAGAAGTCCTTGTTTATAAGACATATGGGCTCATATACAATTCACTCTTTCTCCAGAGTTTTCTCCTAGGGGATATTGTCACACCTTGTCGTAAAAGGCCTTCTAAACCACCAGCGAGCAAGAAAATAATCAAAGTAATTTAGTTAGTACTTTTTCAATTGTAAAATGCTTAAAAGTTATTTAAAGAGAATATGAAAATTATCTCCTAGGAGATAACTCGTGAGAAAAAGTTAATTGCATATGTGCCATTGGGTCTGATCAAAATCACTTTTTCTCCCAAGTTACTCCTAGGTGATATTTCACATTTTATCAATAAAATGCCTTTTAAGCTACCAGCAAGTAAAAAAAAAAACTACTCAATTTTGACAGTTGTTTTTCACCTACTTTTCAGTACGTTTTCTTCCAATTGTACAGTGCTGAAAAGTTATTTTGAACAAAAGAAGAAAATGATCTCCTAGGAGGAAAAGTGAATGGGATTGGGTCCACTGGCTCTTATTCAAGTCACTTTTTCTCCTAGGTGATCCTTACACACCTGAGTTTTCTCCTAGGTGATCATTTTTCATCTTCATTTTAAAATAACTTTTCAGCATTTCATAATTAAAAAAGTATCAAAAGTGGTAGAAAAAGTACTTTCGAAATTATTTTGTGCATTTTCTTACTTGCAGATTTAAAAAGCATTTAATTGACAAGGGGTGAAGATATCAACTTGGAGAAAACTAGGGAGAAAACGTGAATTGCATATGGACACTTGTCAATAAAATGCCTTTCAGCCACTAGCAAGCAAGGAAATACTCAAAATACCTTTGACAGTATTCTTTCTTTTCTCATTTACTTTTTGGTACTTTTCAACTACAGCGTGATAAAAATTTATTCTTTGCAGAAGATCAAAATTATCTCCTAGGAGAAAAATTGAATTGAATTGTTAAAGAGCAGCAAATGGAATAATATAAGAGTAAAAAGTCCCTGCATCTTATACAGTGAATGCAGGGAATCCTTGACTTACGAACGCCCCTCAGACACGAGCCGCCGACCTGCCACAACATCAGGGATTCCTTGCATTGGCTCTATTTCTGTTCCCTGCTCCACCTTTGCCTCCGCTCCCCGTGAGTAGAAGTGTATAAGCGGCAGTGTCTTACCCAGTCCATGGCGCCCGCGGGGATCACAGAACTCTTCCCTTCCGCGTGGCTCCCCTTAGTGAATGACTTGAGCTGGTCGCGTTAACAGCACAAGCTGTTCACTGGGGGGAGCCATGCGGAAGAGAAGAGATCTGTGATACCTGCAGGAGCCTTGGATTAGGTAAGAAACTGCAGCAATACACTTCTACTCACAGGGGTAGCAGGAGACGGAGGGGGGGGGGAGGAGGGGGCGGGGGAGTGGAGACACATGGGAGAGCAGAGGACAGGGCGACAGACCGGAACAGAGGGGGCACAATGAGGACAGAATGGAACACAGGAGAACACATGGGGGACACCAATTGGGGGGGGAGTACATGAACAAAACGCTGCCGGAACATGGACACAGCAGGGTGTGTGTGTGTGTGTGTGTGTGTGTGTGTGTGTGTGTGTGTGTGTGTGTGTGTGTGTGGTGTGTGTGTGGTGTGTGTGTGTGTGTGTGTGTGTGTGTGTGTGTGTGTGTGTGTGTGTGTGTGTGGTGTGTGGTGTGTGGTGTGTGTGTGTGTGTGTGTGTGTGTGTGTGTGTGTGTGTGTGTGTGTGTGTGTGTGTGTGTGTATGTATAAAATTTTCCCTGTTTTTTTCCCTCTAAACGTAGGTGTGTCTTATATTCTGGAGCATCTTACATGGAGGCAAATACAGTAATTATTCTCCCCCCTTAAAGTGAACTTAAAGTGAATAGGTGGCAATATTTTTTTAAATTACAAATGGGACACAGAGGCATGTACCTTGCTTGCTGACATACTTCGGTGTCCTCTCTGCAACACTCTCTCTCTCTCTCTCTCTCTCTGTCCCTCCCCCCGCCCCCCCCCCCCTCACCCCACACATACCAACAAGCAGCTTGTCGCTAGCTTGAGAAAGAAAATGGTGTCCTTTGCAGGAGAGGCACTCCTGCATAACGCCCCTTCTGGATTTTATGATCACCACTTCCCAGCCTCTCTGTGCTCCTTATCCGCCTCTACCCCGCCCCTTTGTGCTCCTTCCCAAGCAGAGAGCGGAGTCTGCAGCATCAGGGTTGCAGCCATTATTTTTTTTTTTTTAACTACACAAAACAAAACAGATTAAAGTAAAGAAGCAGGAGTGGCAGATTGTAACTATCTGAATCTGCTAAAACAAATTATCCCCCCCCCCTCACCCCCGGGACAAGTAGTATATTTTTGGTACAAAAAAATGGCCTGCTTGGGTTTACAAGCAGCATGAGTTCAAGAGCATAACTTTTATTGTATCATAATAATAGAAAAAAAACATGAATATAGAAAAAAGTATGCCTGAGGCATGAATTGATCATTATTGATGGTATAGAGGGAATGCTAGTTGGTGTGATGGTTACTTTCAGCATGTTGTCTCCCAGGTACAACCTGTGATCCAGCAAGAGAACCACAGGACCATTTTCCTGGGCTACTTCCAGCTAGTTCTCCTCTCCATGCACAAGTAAAATAACAGCTGATATTAGATCATTCCTGCTAGTTCTCTTTTGTGCAAGCAGCAAAGCAGAACAATGGCCAATAATGTATCTACTAACAAAAACACCTTCCCCACAAAACACCAGAACAAAATCATACTACTGCAAAGTTTTTTAAATATGCATGCAAATATTTACAGGCAGTCCCCCTCCTTACAAAGGACTAGAGTTACAATGTTTCGGAGAGACAAAGTTGCTTTCATGTCAAAATAATACTGGTTTTTGTTGTTGTCAAATGTTACAGTATTGTATAAACTGTAGTTTACTTTAAAACACTTTAAAAGCACATTAAAACAACCAACAAACATATTTTATACTATATGTCCAAACCCAGAGTTGTCTGAAAGTAAATCATTTATCCATGTTTCACACAGGACTCAACTTACAAACAATCGCCTGAAACTGAATCTGTTTGTATGTAGGGGACATGCTTATGTAAAGCTGGTTCACACTCTGCGCTTTTCAGCGCTGTTGCTAATGTATCCCTATAAGATCATTCTCATTGCATCGTTTGTGATTTGCATAAATTGCAAATGGACTACATGCAGCACTTTGGGGGCGATTGCGATGTGATTCTCATTCTGTTGATCGGGAATTACGATGCAAATTGCGGCAAAATTGTGACACAAAAATCACGATTTGCGTTTGTAGTGTAAACAAGCTCTGACAGCAAGAAAAATTAACTGACAGTCAGATATTAGTTGATACAACTGTATTTAACATGGTTCATTTTAACCCAGCACTCTTTCACATCTAGAACACGTGCAGGAGCCTTTCTCCTGCACGCGTTATATGGCCTGCGGCGTATCATCAGGATGTAGCGGTGCGAAGCAATCAGCGGGGGTAGCTATTAATTTAACAGACGAAAAAACGCCGGCTCCCGACAATAAAAAGCTTCCGGGTGCATCAAACCGCAACGCATCAAAACACAGCGTTGGGTGTGAAAAGTAAAATGAAAGTCTATGGACTGTCATTTTACCTTGGTTAATGCAAAGTTTCGACTTTGCGTTACACGGGTTCTCGTGTGAAAGAGCCCTGAGAGAAGTTGTAAACAAAAAAAATCATTGCATTTATAGGCTGATGGGTCGTTTTGGGTAACTGGAAATCACCACTCCAAGCCAAGTGTATATACAGTAATATTCTGCAATCCTATTCCATTACCCATTGCATGGTTAAAAAACAAATACATACACATCATCAACCAATAAATCAAGACTTCTCTTCAATTCTCATGAAAGAAAATTCAGTTCCAGTGCAATGGAAGGGATTGCAGACAACACATTTGCAAACAGAGCCAGAAGATAGTGTGTGTTAGCTGAGCCCTGGCACTGAGAGAGTTAAGCCGCGCTCAGCCCCGGGACTCCACGCGAGTGTTTCCTCCTCACAGAACTGCAGCTGAGGGATTTCCAAACTCTTTCACAACCTCCCTCACTTCCGCATTGTGCCAACACAGGGGAGACACAGGAAACAGCCCAACACCAGGCGCCCTGGCCACTCCACTAATGACTAATAATAACAACAATAGCCTCATAGCCAGTAGCCTGTGTTGTCCTCATGTCCCGGGCAGCCGGGCACACACTACAGCCTGAGCCGCTGTCACACTGTCCCCGATCACACAGGCAGCCCTGACAGCTCAGCTAACACTAATGTCCCAATAGTAACAATGCTGTACAGTCACATTACCGAGCAGCTGAGGACGGGTCATTCCCCTCTATCTGTGCCAGAGGAGCCCGGGATTGCTCTGTCACATCGCATTATGAACGGCGTATGAGAGCCTCAGACGTAATCTCTCTCAGGCTTAGGGAACCTAGGAATCCACCCCCGCTATCTCTCCATAGCAACAGTAGCTACACCGGGGCCACCCCCTGCCTGACGCAAGCAGCCAGTACATGGGAGTCAGCCAGGAGGCCACAAATGTCAGCAGTCAAAACAAGTCCCCTTCCTTCCCTCCACCCTTCTCTCTCTCTCTGCAGCCTTAACCCTTCTAGCGAGAGGCACTCCAGCACATTAAACACGGTGGAAAAGCAAACAATGCTATGAATAGCAATCACATATTTTGCAACCTTCTGGAAATCATTTCAAGAGGCACTGAATAGCAGAATATGTAAACTGAATAAACTTCGCTGGCAAAGTACTGTAAAAGTGATGGTTTTGGGCTACAAAGGCAGCATGTTTCTTGACAGCATCTAATCAAATTTCAGCAGTCATATTTATTTGCAGAAGGACTACAAATACGGTATGAAGTTTAGATGGTAAAAAAGAAAAAACAAGCTATACAGCAGCTTCCAAGGACAAACACAACAGTCCCAAGTAGAATTATGCCAGAAGATAAAGAGAAATATGCTCAACTCCACTTATTTACCTATTATGTATTCTGTCTGCCAAGAGTTTGAAGAGGAGTTGGAACATCTTTTGGGTTTTGCTTGCAATCAGGGCTCCCCATGTGTATATCCTTAGGCCTCATTCACACTAGTGCACTTCTGTCCGCTTTTCAGCAATGTGTATCAATCTGTAACATTGATGTGCTGAAAGCGAAGGTCCAGGCAGAAGAAAAGAAAAAAATCTACTTAGCAGTACTGAGCCCTCGCCGCAGCTCCGCTCCCAACCGGTGGCCTGGAGTCCCCTCCGTTACAGATGCCGACCTCACCAACAGAGCGGACCCTGGGCCACCCACGCAGAACAGAGCTGCGGCAAGGAACAGGATGGCTGCAAGGGGCTGGAGGAAGCCTCAGGTAAGTAGATTTAATTTTTTTATTAACACCCCGGATCTTTGATACTGAAGCGAAAAAAAATTATAATATATTATGTGTGCAGTACGAATAATTTATAGAACATTAGTAGCAAAGAAAACATTATTAGCAAAGAAAAGAATCTAACAGGTTGCATTGTAATAGATACGGTTTCCATTAGTGCATGACTCTTTCTTCAGTGCAGGTTCGGTGCTACTGTGCAGACACGGACCTTACTCATGCACGGCTGCTCTCTTACATGGCCTAGCCGCAAAAAGGAAGAGAGAGTCCTGTCCAGCAGAGGTTGGGTCAAGGAGGACATGGAAAGCGTCTAGACAATCCAGAGGCTTCCCTTTACAGAGGTAAGTATCTAACCTTTACATTTTTCACCTTACAGGTTTACTTTAACAAAGACTAGGTCAAAATGTAGAAGCAGTGTGTAAACATTGTGTACACCCTTACCACTTCCATAGGCATTAAGAAACTAAGTTGCAGCTAGATCCGGCCTGCCCACAGGGGGCCGGATTCCTCTACCTCCCTCCCTGCAGAGTCGCAAGCAGGCAGTTACGGGGGAACTTAAAACTCACCTGATTGCCGATTCCCACATCATGTCTCCATGGCAACAGGGCGTCACATGACAGGGCGTCAAGATGTGCCAGCGTATTACACGCTGGCTTCCAGAGTGTAATATGCCGACCCTTTCTTACGTCCCGACATCCCATGTAATGCCCTGTTGTCACGGGAAGCGATGCGGGAATCGGCGATCAAGGTGAGTTTCAAATCCCCCACCACCCGCTCGCAACTCTGCAAGGAAGGAGGGGGGTTGGAATTCAAGGAATGCAGCCCGGGACACTTAAAGAGAACCCGAGGTGGGGATCGTAGAAAGAAATCTATACACAGAGGCTGGGTCTGGCTATAGTGCCCAGCCTCTGTTGCTAGTTGAATCACCGCTAAGTCCCCCCTGCGCTCCGCTCTCCCCCATAAATTACAGCCGCGCTGGCGACACGCAGCGTGTTGCAGCGGGCTGTATCTACCTCACTAGTGTCACTCACGGCGCTCCCACGCCTCCTGCAGAGCGCCGGTCCCCGCCCGCATCCCTTCCCTCGCCGATGATTGGAAGGAAGGGACGCGGGCGGGGACCGGCGCTCTTAAACAGATACACTGCAAGAAAAAAAAAGGAGAAAAAAAAAAGGCTCAAGAGCTACATCTTAGACTCCCCAGACTATAGGCAGTTCATGAGAGTACAGTCATAAAAAGGTTATACAAGATACTGAATAAAGGGGTGCTCTTAGTTTTTCACACAGGGCCTTTCCAAGGACATGGTGGAAAATACTGCATTTGGTTTTACACCCAAGGTTACAGTAAGGCCCCCTTTCCACGAGCAGTTGATAGGCAGTGAAAAGACTCTTTAAAAACTCTCACAACTGCTTGCTGCTGTCTAGCAACTGCTCACTGTTGCCTGGCAACTGCTAGCTAAGTGCACAGTTCAACTGCCAGTGGAAATAAGCCCAAAGGCTTCTTTTTCATGAGCAGTTGATAGGCAGTGAAAAGCCTCTCTAAGGGCTTGTTCACACTACAAGAGTTTTTCTTACTGGTTCACACTGTTCGCTTTTAAAAATGCTAGCGCTTTGAAAAGTGCTTGGCTAATGTATTTGTATGGGATGGATCACACCAGAGAGATGTGATTTTCTCCCAAATGCAAACATGGGTCCTGCAGCTTTTCTGAGGCGATTCAGCTTCAGAAAAAGTAGAGAAAGTGGAAAATCGCAACTAAAAAGCACTATAACAGAGCGAATTTTTAAAGGGGCACTACTGCGAAAAACTGTAAAATTTAAAATATTTGCAAACATATACAAATATGCAAATAAATACAAATTTTTTCCAGAGTAAAATGAGCCATAAATTACTTCTCTCCTATGTTGCTGTCACTTACATTAGGTTGTAGAAATCTGACAGAAGTGACAGGTTTTGGACTAGTCCATCTCTTTATAGGGGATTGTCAGGGATATAATTTATTTTCAAAAGCACTTAGTGAATGGCAGTTGCTCTGTCCAACTACCAAAAATCTGTGTAGGGAGCAGGGAAGCTGGCCAGCATCATTGTTTAAATCCTTTTTAGGGAATATCTTTATAAAGAATAAAAGCCTTGCTGAGAATCCCCTATGAAGAGACAGACTAGTCCAAAACCTGTCACTTCTGCCAGATTTCTACTGCCTACTGTAAGTGAATGCATTATAGGAGAAAAGTAATTTATTGCTCATTTTACTCTGGAAGAAATATACTTCTTATTTGTATATGTTTGCACATATTTTACAGTTTTTCACTGTAGTCCCCCTTTAAGCAGTTTTCTTACAATAGCCGTACAATTCCAGCTCTACTGTACAAAAAAAATGGGGTTCACCAAAATCTCGCCACACGGACCCATCGCTCTCAACAATCTCCCGCTGCTGCAGCCCACTTTCCTTATGACAGCAGAGCTCCACGAGCCAGTCCAGAGCCGATTTCATTATCTCCTGACCCTGTGATCACTGTGAGCCTATGTGATCCGCCAATGTGATTGGCTCACAGTGATCACATGGTCATGAGCCAATGACCTGATTGGCTCATGGAGCTCTGCTGTCATAGCAACGGCAGGGCGATGGGGCTCTAGTGGCGGATCTGTGCAGAGCACTAATTGAAATCTACATCCTGGCAGGTGCAACACGTACAAAAATACGTGTTCACGTCCGCGATAGCCTCCTGCACCAGCGGTATTGCGTGCAAAAGTTTGCGTGGCGGCCCTCCGAGTCGGCAAAAATGAAACTAGCTGGTTACAGGGGACCGGAGGAGCCGTGAGTCACTGGGAGGGCACAGGATGGCTGCAAGGGGCTGGTAGAAGCCCTGGATAAGTGAAACTCATTTTGTTTTTGTTTTTTTTTGGGGGGGGGGGGGTGTTAGGTTTCCTTTAAATCATAAAATAAATCAGTCCCAAATTTATCTCTGTTTAGTAATATAAATATAATGTTCCCCATTGTTTACTGTACACCTGCTCCCCATGTCTTTCCCTGAAAAGTATCACCACTGACCATTTCAGTATAAATTCTGTACTCGCATATCTGTGATCTGTAGCCAGGTCTAAACAATGTGCTCTGCTGTCTTTGCTCAGGAAGCACGAGGAAATGTATAGAATACTGAATGAATAGCAGGGAGCAAAGATCAGACCCAGTCAACGAGTCACAAGACTGTAGCTTTCAGAAAGTAATGGAGAGATAGAGCTTGTGTACGTAATATGCAGGCTAATGTGGAGAATATAAGTTAGTAAACAACGGAGAGCCAAGGGGTTTTTAACACTCTTGAGGCAAACAAAATTAGTAGCTGTGTTCAGTATGTTTAAAACCCCAGCGCAATGTCCAGCATGTTCAAAACCCCCGCGCAAAACAAAGCACAACATAGTAGGAATTCTACGCTGGGCATGTTATTGCTAATGACATTACCTATGAGATTTCTTCTTCTTGCAAGCACTTCTGAAGCACAAGTACTAAAACTAGCCAACTCCAGCACAAACGTGTTTCATGCACAGCAGTGCACAATAGTGTTGCTAGCACAAATTAACCTACCGGGAAAACACTTGCGTTGAGCGATAAAGTGTTCCCAGGAGCATTACATTGAAACACGTGGGAACGATTTATCTACTGTGAACGGTAACATGAGAGTCAATATACTTTCATGTTACCATGTGTGTCGCACACAATGTGTGGGTCACAAGTGTGAAAGGACCCTAAAGCAGGGACCACACTTGCCCTATTAATGTGCACTTGTGAAAATGCATAAGAACTGACAGCCCATTACATCCACTGTCTTCGATGCAGAAAAAAAAACTTTCAGTTATCTGTCTTTTTTAGTTGATAGGTTCACAGTTTCTATTAGAAGGTATTCTTCAGTAACTACGGATGGTCATGATTTCTCCCAAACATACACAGATTTAGGGGGGGGGGGGGGGGAATGCAGTTTTATGTGTGATCCTTTCCCAAGTGTGTATGGTGGGAACAAACTAATGCATCATTGATTAGACAGCTATATGTGATGGATTCAATACAGTATATTTATGCTATGCCTACACTAAAGGTGCGTACATACATGCGACTATAGCCGTTTGAAACGATCGGGGAACGATTGTTTCAAACGACGATCGGTTAAAAAAAAAGCAGCCAACGACCATTAAGTCTAACGACGGACGAGCTAGATCGTTAAAAACTAACGATCTAGCTTGGCAGATTTTTTCCAACGACGATCGTTTGCAAAAGTAGTACATCGTTGGAAACGGTCGTTCGTACTAGGCTTGACATGCGCATTTCACTATTTCTCCATGGAACTTTTCATTTTTATGCGCAAGCGCAATAGTTGCTTTACGTGATGTAACGTTCGTTCTAAGGATCAGATTGTTACACACTTTTAAAAATGAACTTTACTTAGGTCGTTCTTTTCGTCAATTAAAAGTTCGTTCGTCGTTCACAACGAACGATCGTTGTTGCATGTGTGTATGTAGCTTTATTCTTTAAAGCGGACCTGAACTCAGTACTTCCTGTCTGCTCTAAAAGATACACAACAGGATAACAACCTTTAAAGAAAAACATTTCATTACAGCTGATACAAATCCTGAAATAAATCTGCACGGTTTCTATTTCCGACCGTATCTGCAGTGGCAGTCAGGTGACACAGGGGAGAGATCAAATTAGAACTTGTGATTAGAAACAAATGAGGGGGGAATTAGACAGGCTAAACTCTCTAAATACATAGAGGATGAATTTCTCTGTGTTCCTTTTGACCTGAGCAAGAGTTCAGGTCCACTTTAACTAGTTCCCCGCCCGCGTGCAGTATATCTACGCTCCTTTGGACTTCACTTCCCCGCCCGGAGCGTAGATATACGTACCCCCGCCGCTACCGCCGCTGTCCGCTCTCCCGCTCGCACTCCCGCGATCGTGCACGCCGCTGCCCGCTTGCCCGGAGATCAATGAACGGGAAAATACATTCCCGTTCGTTGATCTCTGCCCCCGCAATGATCTGCTGCTTTCGCTAAGCAGCGCGATCACTGTGAAAAAGAAAAAAAATCACAGCCTCTTTGTACTTCCTCCAAGCTTCCGGAAGGACGCTTGGAGGTCGCATTAAACTGTTGCCATCTTGTGGCCAAATAGTAAACTACACCCTAAACTATTTTTTACACACACATACATTACTTATACACAAAAAAATTAACTCATTACCTCCCACACTCCATTTTTTTTTTTTTTTTTTTTAAATAAAAAATTTACAATTAAAAAAAAATACATAAATAGTTACCTTAGGGACTGAACTTTTTAAATATTTATATCAGGAGGGTACAACACTGTTACTTTATAAACTATGGGCTTGTAATTAGGGATGGACGCAAAACTAAAAAAAATGCACCTTTATTTCCAAATAAAATATTGGCGCCAAACATTGTGATAGGGACATAATTTAAATGGTTTTATAACCGGGACAAAATGGCAAATACATTTCATGGGTTTTAATTACAGTAGCATGCATTATTTAAAAACTATAATGGCCGAAAACTGAAAAATGTTTTTTTTCCCATATGTTTTCCTATTTTCCCATTAAAACACATTTAGAATAAAATTATTCTTGGCATAATGTCCCACCTAAAGAAAGCCTAATTGGTGGCGAAAAAAACAAGATATAGTTCATTTCATTGCGATAAGTAATGATAAAGTTATAGGCGAATGAATGTAAGGAGCGCTGAAAGGAGAAAATTGCTCGGATGCTGAAGGGGTAAAACCCCTCAGTTGGGAAGTGGTTAACCACTTTACGCCTGGAAGCCATTTTCACCTTATGAACCAGAGCAACTTTTACATTTTTTATGTCTCTCCTGACTTAGCAATAAGAATGTTTCTTATGAGAGCTATGTGAGATTGATCATTCTGATCATGCTGATCTAATTGGATTCTGATTATCACAGAAATCTTGCTTCACAACATCCAGTTTCAGACATGAACAAAAAAAATGTAACTCCAATCCCTCTTTAATTTTGGCACTCAAGGTGCATTCAGAGATACCGTATATAATCACTGTAGAATGTTGATCGTCTATGATATGCTGCAAATTGTATGCACCTTAGAAATGGGCAATCAAATTCACCAGGAAGAGAATTTTATTGGTTCCAAGCTGCTTCGAGTTTGTATGAAATGTGTGCACAAGCCTGAATTAGTAGCATATAAATGACCATCTCTAAGGCCTGGTGCACACCAGAGGAGTTTTTCTGAGCGTTTTGAGTTTTTAAATCTGCTGCTAATGTTATCCTATGTGTCTGTGCACACTGGAGCAATGAGGTTTTGTAAAAAACCCCATAGCATTACATTGGGAAGAGCTTTTGAAACCTCTAAAAGCTCTTCCCAATGTAATGCTATGGGGATTTTTACAAAACCTCATTGCTCCAGTGTGCACAGACACATAGGATAACATTAGCAGCAGATTTAAAAACTCAAAACGCTCAGAAAAACTCCTCTGGTGTGCACCAGGCCTAAGGCCCAGTGCACACCAAAACCGCTAGCAGATCCGCAATACGCTAGCGGTTTTGGGAGCTGATTTCAGAGCGATTCTAGGTATGTTTAGAGAGGTTTTCTAAACATACCTAGCGGTTTTGGGTGCGTTTTTGTGTAGCAGATTACACATATTGTTACAGTAAAAGCTGTTACTGAACAGCTACTGTAACAAAAATGCCTGGCAAACCGCTCTGAACTAGCGTTTTTCAGAGCGGTTTGCGTTTTTCCTATACTTTACATTGAGGACGAAACGCTTCCAAAAACCGCAAACGCGCAGCAGGAGGCGCGTTTGCGGCTTGGCAAAAACCGCAAACCGCCGGTGTGCACCATCCCATTGCAATACATTAGACAAGCATTTTTAGAGGCGGATGCGGCCGGCGGATCGCTCCAAAAACCGCTCGGTGTGCACTGGGCCTAAGCCAGAGTTATAGATGAGAAAAAAGAAAAGTACAGAACCAAGAGAATAATAATAAAAAAGATGCCATGTCCTTCCAAATCTTGGAGTCTCATAATCCACGCAATAAAGACTCATCTCCACGGGCAGTTGAACTGTGTGCTCAACAAGCAGTTACCAGGCAGCAGCAAGCAGTTGTGGGAGTTTGAGAGACTTTTCACTTCCTGTCAACTGCTTATTGAAAAGGGGCCTAAGTGCTAAGTACTGTAATTTCAGGGGCAGCTCTACCAAGTCCTCTCATGCCTCCCATATTCTCTTATATTTAGTTGCAATTTATGCATGCGAGTGTATATAATGGGGAGCCTGGTTAATTGCCTTAATCCAGAAAAATGTATGTAGAGATTTTAGACTGCCATTTTATAGAGAATCGTTTTTCTTGATCTTTAAAAGAAAGTTAAACAGTAACAGCCTGTACTCCTTACCTCTAACCATCAATAAATATGATGCACCAATGGTCCATATACCAGCCAGCCTTTTCTGGTGTTGTGCAACAAGTCCCATGCTAATCACCTCATCAGGTCACGACTAAATGATTATAGCAGAAAAGGCTAGCAAGCAGTAAAGGGCAAAGAAGTACGATAAATACTACTGGTGTGGAGAGGTGACTATAATACTATGCCTGGTGACTATAATACTATGCCCAGTGCCCTTCTCTGCAATCTAAATATGGGTGGGGGCTATTGGACACCAGGATCGGTGACCCCGATTAGTGCTGTTCAGATCCCCGGAACTGGCATGCAACCTGCGCTCATTAAGGGCTGGTGCACACCGAGCGGCTTTTTGGGCGTTTTCAGATCCGCTTGCGGCTGCGGATCCGCTTGGTCAATGTATCTCAATGGGGTGGTGCACACCAGAGCGGCAGGCGTTTTGCAGAAACGAAAAATGCCTGGGTGAGGCATTTTTTGGATTTCGGATGCGTTTCTGCCTCAATGTTAAGTATAGGAAAAACGCAAACCGCTCTGAAAAACGCCTGTTCAGAGCGGTTTTGCAGGCGTTTTTGTTACAGAAGCTGTTCAGTAACAGCTTTACTGTAACAATATATGAAATCTACTATACTGAAAACCGCAGCAGCAATCCGCAAAACGCTAGCAAAACGCCTCATAAAAATAAAAAAAAGCGTTTAAAAATCTGCTAGCATTTTGCGGATCTGCTAGCGGGTTTTGGTGTGCACCAGCCCTAACTGCTGAAGATTTATATATCTAGATAAAGTCACAAAGGCGGTAGATATTCTGTGGTGGATTTATTAAAACCAGCACTAGCAAAATCATAAGAAAACTGGTGAAAAACTAGAGCACATGCTCAGAATGACCAATCAGGATCAGGGATGTGGGCTTCTGCTCCATGTTTGCACCAGTTTTCTTCCAATTTTACTTGCACAGGTTTTTATAAATCTGCTCCACTGTCTTCAGAACAAAAGTAGCTTAAGTAGCAGAAGCTAACTGAACAATTAGCAGCTGTGGAGGTATCAAGCTGAAATGCTGCAGAACAAATATTACCCGTGTGACACTATTAATACATAGATATAAACAATAATAAATTAGTGGAAGATGATGTAAATTGGAAAACTGCATGAAATGACAAAAACAACCAATGCATCACATGAAGCAGCACACATATGACAATACATTGTGGAGCAACTATGGTTCAATAAATTGGATAGAACAATTTGTCACTACTATCTAAACACTGAATATTGAGGAATTCCCCACAGAGTAGGTCTGAGGCATGACTGAAACTGGAAGTTGTGAAACAGGGCAACATGCGATTACCAGTGCAAAAGGAATTTGCATGTGATAATGCTGATACAGACACTGGAAGAGCCACTAGGTTGACCCTTGAAGCAAAGGGATGCACAGGAAAGAAAACAAACAGGTTTTGGATGCAAGAAACAGGCAAATCTGTACTAAATGGAATGCAGAGCAGCAGGCGATATTTCCACAAGCACTGCTATAAGCTACCTGTTTAACAATATTTTCTTCACCATAAACATGTATAATTAGTGTATAGACACAAACTGCATACATGTTTATGGTCAAAAAACAATGTTAATTATTTTAGCCTGTTCCTGTGCTTTCTCTCTTTACATGAAATATTTCCACAGGATTCTAAGCAACCTGTCACAATCAAAATGAATGACTAATGTGCTGATTAATGGGATGGACCTCTTACAAGGCTCTGCTAACTCAACGCAAACTTCAGGTTGTGACAAGTCACGTTTTACAGATTTTCCCATAGATCCCAACTAGAAGAACAAATAAAGACTGCTGAAAGAAATGTACAAGTTAACAGATTTGCCATCGACACCGACTGGTGTTTTCCTAGGCAATGCAGTGCAAAGCTATGCGGACGTCGGTCATCCAGCACTACTTGTATTAAAAATCTTCCTTTCCAGATGAGCTTTTGATCAATAAATTGATTGAGGCTAGGTTCACAGTGGTCAGTTGCATAACTCACGCATTAAAATGTGTGTGAACTGCAATGAAGATTGGATATAGACTTTAATACAAAGCCTGCAAAAAATAATGGCCTGGTCACTGGGGGGGGGGGGGGTGGGGGGGGGTGATTGTAAGCCTGTGGTCCTCAAGCAGTTAAAAACCGTCTAAGAGTAGGAGATGGTGGAGGAGTTACCTCCCCCAAAGTAGACACAGTTCTGTTGATTATTGTCAACAAGTATTTTTATTCATATACTCCACAGTGCATCGCGTTTCGCAGGTTTAATCCTGCTTCATCAGGCACTAATTGATGCAAACTATTGTTGATACGTCGGGACAGGAAGCCAAGCGGGGGGCGGGGGGAGAAGGCATTAAACGTATGGTGTAACCATGCAATGAAGCATACAGTACATAGAAGGTGTGCACCGCACTGTATACACTGTGTTGTGGCAATGGATTCCACTGTTTTTTGAATGTAGCCTTACACAATTAATTGTTCACCACCATTCTAACCATAAGCTGTTTAGTGTGCTCTCTGTTGTACTGAGTGCCCTGTTGCCCATCCTGCATAAATTAGTAAAAAAAAAGTGTATGAAGAAAAGAGAAAATCAAATACTGTAGCCTACTCCCCACAGAGTATCGCAAATACATATGGAAATCTGAATATTTAATTCCCACATGTGCAGCTAATCTCCTTCCTGAGAATGAAACCATAGCTAGCAGCTGCTGAGTGCTGTGTGGAGACAAATATGTAATAAAGCCTGCTAAAGCCAGGTCTTGCCTTGTTTGGAAAGTACCTAGAGATCATGCAGTAACTCATGGTGAAACAAGCACTTCCTACTTTCATCAGCCCTGCCTGCTGAAAACTGAAAGTAAAGTTTAGTGGGATTGGGTGGCGATTCAAAAAAAGTGTATATAAATAGCCTCACATTGTTTGGATAAAGTTTTACACAAAGAGCTACTGTATCTCTCTTGGTTTGTCAGACTCCAACAATAACTACTTCTGATGTTTCTTCAGTTTACAGCATGTCTCTCAGTGCTACACTGACTGATTAACTTTCACACATTGTAGTAAAGTCAACTTTGTGAAATAAGTGCATAGACGTATAAGTCTGCATGTGTTATGTGAAAACGCACTGTGCTCCTTTCCAGATTGAAGGACTGGTGCTTGTCAAACACATGAAGATTTTAATGCAACCACCTTAAACTAATTATTTTAAAAACAACTGACTGAAGTCGGTTTTACATTTGATTTTTGTGTTGTGGTGCGATGCTTCTGCTGCATCCCACCACAACGTGAAAAACGTCAGTGATATAGGACACTGCGGCAGAGTGTGTAGTAGTGCCGCCCCCTGTTTAGTCACGTACTCACTACTGGGCAGGAAGTATGTCACGGAGGTTCCAGTCGGTCTACACATGTGCGACACAACCTGGCCTTCACACTTACTGTATCGCCCATATACTTCCATTGCCCCAAGCACCGTGCGTTAAGTGTTAAGGTAACATGCTGCAGCCCTTGTGTCGGATCAGATACTTTCGGCATACCACAATGGACCGCAATAGGTGTGAAAGTCTACATAGACTTTTATTGCTTTTGCGGCCCCTTGCAGTAAAATAGGGTAATGCAATGCAGGTTTAACTTGCAAGTGTAAAATGGGCCTAAATGTTTTAAGGATGGATTCAATTTCATGCAGTACAATTGTTTTTGATCTCTTATTCCATCAAACAGGTGCACTGACTGATCTTTACTAAGGTAAAAAAAAATGTACACCTTGGGGTAAATAATGCATAACCGCTATGATGTTAATCCATATAAGTACAGCTGTGCTTCTGCAATACACTATCATTTTCATTTCCATAATTTGATTATTTGATTTTTTATCAACAGAGACAAGGTGGCACCCTTTTGTTTTCAAAAAGAACCCAGTCCATATCAGCATGATTTGAAGTATTCAAAGTGTTCCTTTAATATTTTTGGGTAGTGTATAATTACCGTTGTCAGGAATATAGCAGCTAGTTATGATGTTGGGATAATATGCAGAACACAGAAGCCATATTTTCCCATTCTGCTGCCGGTATCATATGTGTATGTCAGCTAGCCAGTCTGGCTTTGAAGGTATTGGCAGCTAGCTTCATGGAAACTGTTAAGGTGTGTGTGTATCAATAGACCTACATTTGCATTGAAGTCCTCTGGAAGCAGGGAGCTTGGACATTAGCATACAGTTCCTCTGGACAGCCAGGAACAGGTAATGAGGTAATGATTCCATTTTGTCTGGCATCCTGCAAAGGTGGTGCATTGCTTTGATCGTTGCATTAATGTAAACAGCTGCCTGTCGGTCAAAACACTATCAGACTAAGTGAGTCTGCCAAGTTCCAAAGTGGACAGGAATGTTTGAAATTTACATATGACAGCCTGATGGAATGTTGAAAAGCCTCACTTCACAATCTTTTGATGTATAGACTTTTACCTGTGGAAATTGGGGTTATGGAAGTGTTCTGAAATCTCTGAAAAGATCAAACACTAAAACAGGAAAGCTTTGAAGGTCGCTTATCACAGGAAGGATATGACAATCTGAGAGATTGCATTAGTTTTGGACTTGTACCCTCAAGCCCCAAATGGGCCTATAAGAACCTGCACAGGTCCTTCACAACTGGTAGCTCTCTGGAAGTAGCAACAACGCTAGGGCTTCCCCGACTACTGGTCGGAAAAACGTTGTTCTCCCGCCAACAACGCCCAGATCGATACGCTGGTAATGTTCTTTTTATCCCCTTTTATTTTATGCAACTGTCCTTGTGTGCAACTGTTTCTTAACTCAGTAATTTTTACTTTGTTTTTGTAATCTTTTGTATATGGTATATTATTTTCTGCATTGTTCCATTTTTTCTCTGGAATATTAAATCGTTATTTAATACGTTTGACTTCTGCTGTACTAAGCTAACACTCATAGCCTAGAAGAGACTGAAGTGTAACGGTGTATAAGTCCATGCCTGATGCAATTGTGCGTGTGTGTGGGGCGTTTGTCATACGTTGGCCTAAAGCGCGCAGCTGACCCAACGTACAAAAATGTCAGTGCGAATACCTCGACAGCAGAGTGGAAGTGTCTAGCAACAGCTAGTGGTGGCAGTGAGAAGTGTTCTGAGGGGTCACAGCCTTGTGTTAGCTTGACTAAGGCTGCTTCCCCTCTCGATCTGGTCAAACCCGAAGTCGGGAACCGTATACGCAGGCGTGCCACGGGCCGGTTCCTGACAACCTTACATCTTTGGATATAAGTTGACTTAATGTAGAAGTCAATGCCAACATTGGACCCACTAAAGCTGGAATTTTTAAGGCCAGTTTTACACTTATTTTTTTGTGGTGCAATGCTCCTGCTACATAGCAAAAAAAATGTCAATCATATGACCCTGCGGCAAAGTGCACCGACACGATCATATGCATAGGCACACCCTCACTCAGCCACTTACTCCCTGCTGGACAGGAAGTATGTCACTGGGATTCCCGTTGATCCGCGCAAGTGTGCTTTGCTTTGTCGTTTACTCTACCTGCGTCGCCTATAGACTTACATTACAACATGAGCCATGCTTCAGCTCTGGGGCACCGCATTAAAGAAACACTATTGATTAGCAGATTTCTTTCAATTGAGATAGGAATGGTTTGGGAAGTGCTGATGTATACATTTTATTGCTTACATCTTTGTTTACTGTTATCAAAATACTTTCACACAAAACTGACAGCCAAGCTGAGCAGGGTGATGGGCCAGTAAATCATGAGGGGAGGGGGAATCCCTCACATTACATCTGTGTTAAACCTGTGTGTGACTGCAGCGGCCTGTCTCTCTGACTGAGCTGTCTGCAGGAGAGCAGAGGAAATGTTTCTTCTTTGTAATGGTGTGTGAAATCTGACACCACAGCTTCATATAACTCTGTAGTCTCACCCCATGCAAAGAACAGCACTTGCAGTGTAAAATTGAAGCACCCCTTCGCCAATGAAGTGTTCCAATACTGCTGCAACCTATACACAACAAATTACAGCTTTTGGCTCTGATATTTAATATGAAAAGTAGGAAAATGTTTACACAGCTACTTAGACATTTGCACAATGCCATTTTAGAACATTTGGGTATTGATAGCGCAACGCTGGTTTCCAGTGCAAGTGTAAAAAGGGCCCAGGAAAGTTTATGGCTGCAAGTGGGGACCATCAGGGTTGCTGGCTTCACTTTGGGACCAGGAGGGGCAACAGCTGCACTGCCTAAAATATTGCAGTCATTAACTCCTCCTGGTTCCCAACCGCAGCCAGAAAGAAGCTGCGGTAATGACACATGTCCCCAGCCTCTGCAGTTCCTGCCAGGAGATGTAGTTCATTCATGTGCTTTCATCTCCCAGCTACAAAATGTAATCACAATAACGGACTACATCTCCCTTCAGGTACAGTTAGGTCCATAAATATTTGGACAACTCTTTTTTTTCTAATTTTGGTTCTGTACATTACCACAATGAATTGTAAATGAAACAACTCAGATGCAGTTGAAGTGCAGACTTATCAGGGCTAGTGTGCCTGGCCACTTGCCTTCTGGTACTGTAAAAAAAAACCAGTGTAGCAAAATGCAGAAGTTCAGCACCACCATGTAAAATATAGCTCTTTATTAGTAATTATAGCTCATACATCATAAAAGTAAAAGAACATAGCTGCAATAGCGACAGCCATACAGTTTAGTGGGGTATAGCACTGTGTCAAGCTTTAGCCATAGTTCTGTCAGAACTATGGCTACACAATTACATGCCCAAAACAGCATGGCTGTCACTATTACATCTTGTTTGTTACACTGTGGTGGTCAGGGATTTACAACATCACCGTGGCTATTTTGAGCTGCAGCACTGTGGCAAAGGTACAGCCAAGATGGAGGCCAGCATATGGGGGAGGGGGGCCTGAGAGTTGAGCCCCATGCATGAGTAGATACACATTCCCACACCATTTACAAACCTCTCTTAAGAGGAGGTTCTATATATATATATATATATATATATATATATATATATATATATATATATATATACATGCTTTTTTTGGTGCTGCTTTAAAAACTTTTAAACAGTACAGATTTATTCACGGATAGTAAACTGAAAACATCATTATATAGAAATCCCACTGACAGATGCAGATCTTTCACCCCAAACTTCCCATTATATATAGCCAGGTCACCCCAAGAGCAATAAAAATGAATCAGAACCATCTGCAAATAAAAACAAAGTAAGCAAGCACTATTAATTCTGGCAATGTATAGAGCTGAACATAAGGCACGTAAGACCTACTGGCCGCAATAGCAGCATAGGGGGCGATATACAGGCTGGGAACGCGAACAATCACTCGCGTTCCCATGCCTGTCGGCCGGTGACGGCGAAACCGGAAGTGTTCGCCGGCGGGTCCAGAGGCATCGGACCGGAGCTGCAAGGGCAACGATCGGCTGCAGGGGGCTTAGGGAAGCCCCAGGTGAGTTAATCTCATTTTTTTAACAGGCTTAAGGTTCACTTTAACGATTGCAAATTAGTTAAACACTTGTGTCTACGATATCATTTCATTAAGCCTTTGATTATGAAACTGTAGAGTACACATCTATTCAAACAAAGCATATGTGCTGGAGTAGCCAGTTGCCCCAAGCTTCACACACCTGACCCACCGGTGCACAATCCTCCCATGGGTCACCAATCCACAGCAACTTGTAACCAATAAAGAATGAATAGGGACTCCAATGGCATTTATAAACTTGCAACAACATGTTTCAGGGTTTCTTCCTTCTTCAAGTGTGTATGCCTGAATGGGGAAACCACAAAACATGTTGTGTTTTGCAATATAATCTATAAAAGCAAAAATGATTGAAGTGCCTCCTTTATTCTTTATTGAGTACACATCTATTTCTCTCAAGGAAACAAGCCATCACTGTGCATACTTGCATGTCAACTAGTTAATGCACTCAGGTAACAAGATGCAAAATTATGCTCAGTATTTGTGAATTCAATATGGCTTCCACCAAAGCATTAGAAGGATGATTTCTAGACACAGAAGAAGGAAAGAGGCAGAGAAAGAGGTTTCTGGAGAAAAAGACAACGTGTTTACCACATTCAGTTCTGTTTTAACTCCTCCAAACATTTCTGTGTACTTGTGTATTCTATGAGAAAATCCACAATTGGGCATCTGTCACGTCCATGTCCAATGATAACTTTACTCACATTTTCCTTATAAATGAGAAATGTGAAGTTTTTGTCATTTAAAAAAAAAATACAAAATAGGTACCAAACCTAAAATTAAAGTCTAAAACATGCACAGAGAAACTGTACAAAACTATATCCTGCCTAGGAGCCTGTGTTTTGTCGGAGATATGAAATTAAACAGTTATTCTCTATGCAGGTCCCTTGGCCTTACTCAAAAAAAAGTAATTACCTTTTATTTTGGGGGTTATGTGCATCCCAGCTGTGACACTCCAGCTGTACTATTGTTAAGCAAGTTTGAGAAGAAAACTCATTTTCACATTTGTTACTGTAATCAAGAAAAAGCAAATGTTTAAATTTTGCATATTTACTGCATCAAGGCTCCAGGGAGCGTTGCAACCCATTATCTTTATTCCTTTAGCTCAATACATTGCTCACCACTCATTCAATTTCACATAGACTCCATCTGGATTAATCTAAACTATACAGCCCTCCCTCCCTCCCCCCCCCCCCCCCCCCCCCCCCAAAAAAACCCTAGAAATATTCTTCAACAGATAACCGCAGTAGTAACACGTGTACGCAACAGTGGAGTAAATTCACAAAAAAAAGAACATGTACGGTATTTGAATTCACGACACTTTTCCTCTTTCTGCACCTTTTCAGAATTGCATAACATTAAAAAATAACTGAACTATTTATCTTCGGCTAGGAGGCGCATTTACTAACTGCAGTCTGTGTGAGGTGATGGGAAAGCAGTTAGGGCCTTTTTATATGAGATGTTTAAAGAGGAACTCCAGTGAAAATAATGTAATAAAAAAAGTGCTTCATTTTTACAATAATTATGTAGAAATGATTTAGTCAGTGTTTGCCCATTGTAAAATCTTTTAAATCCCTGATTTACATTCTGACATTTATCACATGGTGACATTTTTACTGCTGTCAGGTGATGTAGCTGCTGCATGCTTTTTTGGCAGTTGGAAACTGCTGTAAACAGATATTTCCCACAATGCAGCAAGGTTCACAGACAGGAAACTGCCAGGAGTACCACAGTTCTCAGAGTTTCTTGTGGGAGGGGTTTCACCACATTATCAGCTATACATCGCCCCCTGATGGTCTGTTTGTGAAAAGGAATAGATTTCTCATGTAAAAGGGGGTATCAGCTACTGATTGGGATAAAGTTCAATTCTTGGTCGGAGTTTCTCTTTAAAGTGAACCTGAACCGAGTAAAATTATTAAACAAAAAACATGATTTACCTACAAATTAATATTACATTTTCTACTAACAATGAGTCCTTTCAGTTCTGACAAGATTTTGTGAGAATTGAAATTTATCAGTTGCCGTCAGTTATAAATGAGAGGATAACTGATGTGCAAGGTAATGTCCATGTCTCCCTATGGCTCAAGTTGGCAATATTACAGTTAACAGTGTGCTGACCCAGAAGCTGTTACGGGGTCATCGCCATTTTTAAACTGGAGGACTCCAGTTTATTTTCATCGATTCCATCGATCACAGTGGACAAACGGGACAGTTTCAGGATTCAGACAGATTCAGGATTAGACCATGTGGGTAAGTATGACGAGTGTAAGTTTATTTTGACTTTTAATTTTCATTTCAAGTTTGCTTTAAGCTCATACTAAACACAGCATACATGGCCAAATTTAGCACTAGCCATGAGCCTAGAGGTGAGTGTGCTGAATCCATTATCCCGAAGCCATGCTGCAGTCACTGCTCCCAGTCCATAGAGAGCTGGATGCACGGGCATCAGTGTGGCTCTAGAATGGGAAGCAGGCCAGGCAGGGTAAGGGAGGAAGAGGTGATGGATAGGATGGCTGGGCTGGCCAGGATACAAGGGCAGTCAGCACACTTGCAGAAGATTTTCACATGCAGCGGTGTGTAAAGGGGCACTATGGTGAAAAATTTTAAAATATGTGCAAACATATACAAATAAGAAGTACGTTTTTTCCTGAGTGAAATGAGCCATAAATTACTTTTCTCCTATGTTGCTGTCACTTACAGTAGGTAGTAGAAATCTGACAGAAGCAACAGGTTTTGGACTAGTCCATCTCTTCATGGGGGATTCCAGGATACCATAGGTTTTTACCATTTCTGCAAAAACACATCTGATGCGAATTAGCCCACTGAATAACATGGGATTCCAGTTCTAATGTGCTTCCACACTATAGTACACACAAAAAGCTGTGTTGTCTAAATGTGCTCTTACTAACCAAAAGCCTAATACAGTCTGAATACTACCAGCACCGTGTTACCATGTGATCAGACAGGTCTGAGTTGCACCATTTGCCTCCCAACAGCCTCTTGTAATAACTGAGGAAACTGTCTGCCCCTTTGTTACATTTAAAACAATACCCTTTTACCATGTGTACTGCAACTTCAGTCTAGTTTGAAAATGATTAAAACAGCTATGCTACTTTTCCCAGGTGAAAAGGAATCAGTTTGCAACACATTATCAGACAATTCATTCCTTACAATTCTCCACTGCGGGGAAAAGCTGAACAAATGTTTTGTTTACAGAACTGCACATAAGTGGTAAATCAAAGTGTATACAGAACCACAACTATTATTGCACATAGCTATTGGGAGCTCAAAGATAGGGCATGAGCGTACCCGGCTACAGCTCACCAATGTGTACTGTTACTACGGAGCTAGGAGAGAGCAGGTGCCCCACAGAAGATAAAATAATTAAAAACTGGTTAAAATGGCATGAAAATGCTTACCTCTGGAGAGATAATAAATCATTTACTCTAAATAAAGAATGATACAAGATGACGCTTCTTCAGGTCAATGACACAAGTGTCGTGTGTTGTGCAAATAACGGATAGGAACGCCCATGTCTATATAGGATTTAGGTGCTCCTAGCCGTTACATCTAGCATCATTCCTTATTTAGAATAAAGCATTATACACTCCATACCATACGTCTCTCGTTCTCTGTTTTTGTTTCCATGGGAGGCTTCTTCACTGCCCAGACCCACCTTCCTGTACTATGGAGGTAGAAGGAGTGACAACGTTGAGACGGGAAGGGTAAGGGGGGTAAATAAGCTTACTTGTTGGTATGGCTTAAAGATCTGGCATGCAAGATCTTAAGGTGAACCTGAACCAAGTAAAATGATTTAAAATAAACACAATGTACCTGCAAATGAATATTACATACCGTATTTTCTGCCGTGTAAGATGCACCTTGTCTCTTTCAGAAAATGGGAAGAAAAAGTCCCTGCGTCTTATACGGCAAAGGCAGGGAATCCCCGGCTTACGAATGCCCGCCGATACGAGCTGTCGGCCTGCCACCACGTCTGGGATTCCCTGCCTGTGTGCCGGGCTACCCCTGCGTGCCTCCGCTCCCTCTCCTGCCCCTCCCAGCCCCGGTGTCTAGCGGCAACCTATCCACCATGCCCGCGGGGATTGCAGATATCATTCTTCTCTACAATCCCCACGGGCATGGCGGATTAGGTAAACAGTTGCCGCTACTGCTGCTACACACTTGTGGGGGGCAAGGAGAGGGAACAGAGGCACACAGGGGGAAATGGGCACATGCTGGGGCAGAAGTGGGCACAGGACACATGGTGGGGGACACAGGAGGACACACGGGGATACAGGAGGACACATGGGAGATACAGGAGGACACATGGGGGAGACATGGGGATACAGGAGGACACATGGGGGAGACATGGGGATACAGGAGGACACACGGGGATACAGGAGGACACATGGGAGATACAGGAGGACACATGGGGATACAGGAGGACCCATAGGGAGACATGGAGGACACCATTTGGGGGAGAACATGTACAAGACGGTCCTGGAACATGGACGCACCAGGTTAAGTGTAATTTATTTTCCCCTAGTTTTTGCCCTCTAAACCGAGGTGCGTCAAATTGCGGAGCGTCTTATACAGCGGAAAATATAGTACTTACCTCACTGTCAGTTCCTCTCAGCAGGGATGCTCTCAAATTCGAATTCGGATGAAATTCGAATAAGATTATTCGAATTTCATCCTTCTAATTACAGCAGCTGTGCGGGTGGCCGAGGGGGGGTTAATCTTACCCATCAGGCGTCTTCTTTGCTCGTCCCTCGGCGCCTCCCACGTTGTGTTCCAATCCGGTGTCACATGATTACATACACTTCCTCCTTCCGGGTTGAAGGAGGAAGTGTATAGTCACGTGACACCGGATTGGAACGCAGCGTGGGAAGCGTCAACGGACGAGCGAAAAAGATGCCTGATGGGTAAGATTAACCCCCCCTCGGCCACCTGCACAGCTGCTGTAATTAGGATGAAATTCGAATAATCCTATTCGAATTTCATCCGAATTCAAATTTGAGAGCATCCCTGCCTCTCAGAAGCTCACCATTTACTTCAACCAGTCCTTCCATTACTGATGAGATTTTGTGAGACTTGTCTTTCAGGAAGCTGAAAGCCTTAAATGATACATAAGGCAAAATGCATGACTCCAGATTTACTTACCTGGATCTTCCTCCAGCCCCTAGAAGCCTCTGTGTCCCTCGGTGCCGCCACTCTTTCTAGGTTCCCCAATTGGTTAGGTGATTTTATCAGTGGCCCCAAACAATAATTTCCAATTATTCATATGAATAATCATTTCAAAGTGATCGTTGGCCAAATTGTATCGTTATTAATGGCCACCTTATAGCAAACCTGAACTGAAAAGTCAAAATAAACATACACACTTCATACTTACCTCCCATGTAGTATACTCATTAATCTCTTTCTCTTCTCCTCTCCTCCATCCTGTGTGTCCACTGTGATCAATGGAATTATCCATCCTCCATTTTGAAACTGGCAATCACCCCATAACAGCTTCCTGGTCAGCACACTGTTAACTGTAATGTTGCCCACTTGATCCATAGGAAAACATGGACATTACCTTGCCCATCAGTTGTCCTTTCAGTTATAACTGACAGCAATTGCCATATTTTAGTTCTGACAAAAATCTTATCAGAACTGAAAAAAAATCATTGTAAGAGCTGCTAGGAATTGATGGTGTGGTAAGTATGTAATATTCATTTTCAGGTACATCATGTGTTTAAAATAATGTTACTCAGTTCAGGTTCATTTTAAAAGGCCCTTTTTCACTATACAATTGCTGTCAGTTTTAACAGAAAGGATAACTGATGTGCAAGGTAATGCGATATTACTGCTTCCCAAAGTGCTGACCTGGAGACTGTTAAGTGGTCATCACCTTTTTTTAAATGGAGGACAGATAATTCCATTTAGCAGAGTGCACAAACAGGACGCTGACGAGGAGAAAGACATTGATAAGCAGATGCTTACTGGTTGATGTGGACAGAGCAGACACTAATGACTGACAGATAAGCAAATTGGCTGGTCTGTAAATTGGTGCACAGCATTCTCTGGTGAGCGCATTGCGTGTATGTACTGGTGAGAAGGTGTTTGCAATACTTCAAGGTAGGAAGGTGTGGTGCAAGACCACGTTTGTCATCTTCTATAATAATCTCCCTGTGTCGCTGCGTCCAGCTGTCCCTGTTATTTGGTACTGTGCATGTGCGCAGTACGGACAGCTGGACGGGACCAGGAAGCGAGGTGGGCGGGCGAGCGCGGTGGGCAGGGAGGGCGGGCGTGCGTGGCGGGTGCGCACACTGGCAGTGGCTGTAGAAAAAAGACCTAGAGCCAGTTTTTAAACGGGCTTGGGTCTACTAGTCTACAATATTACCCTATGTGAATTATGTTTATGCTCATTTCTGAGGGTAAGGGCCGTTTCCACTTGTGCGGTGCGAATCGGCGCGGTAAAAATTTGCATGCGGATGCGAATTTCGCATGCGGGTCTATTTTCGCATGGGTGACGATGTATGTGAATTTAACCATGGCAGTGCTGGTGTGTTTTTCCATTGTTGCAATGCGAATTCGCATGAAAATTCGCATACCCAAACCGCATGCGAATTTCCTATTAAATACATTGTATGCGATTCGCATAGCGGTATGCGGCATGCGAATTTTTTCTGCACAGAAAACCGCAAAGGAATCCTGACAAGTGGAAACAGTCCCATTCACTTGTATTGCTATGCGAATTTGCATGCAAAAAACGCATGCGAATTCGGGTTAGTAGAAATGGGCCCTCATTCAAAGAATCAGTGACAGCTGTTGAAGTTGAGCAGTAGACTCCGAGCGCTTTGCAAGAGAAGCAAAAAAAAGTTTATGAAATTTTGATTTGATAAGCAAGCAATGTCTTGATATTCAAGCACTGAATATATATGAGCATCACGTCATCACAACTCAGCTGATGGTTCTTCTCCCATTGACACTGAAGGATTGTACTTAAAGGGGAACTGAAGAGAGAGGTATATGGAGGCTGCCATGTTTATTTCCTTTTAAGCAATACCAGTTGCCTGGCAGCCCTGCTGATCCTCTGCCTCTAATACTATTAGCCATAGCCCCTGAACAGGCATACAGCAGATCAGGTGTTTCAGACTTTAAAGTCAGATATGACAAGACTAGCTGCATGCTTGTTTCTGGTGTTATTCAGATACTACTGCAGAGAAATAGACCAGCAGGGCTGCCAGGCAACTGGTATTGATTAAAAGGAAATAAATATGGCAGCCTGCGTATACCTCTTACTTCAGTACCCCTTTAATCCGAGTGTAGGGACTGTACAACGTTACATTTCCGTGAAATCCTCAAAAGTAGGCAAAAGCAACTGTCATTGCAAAAGTTTCTTGTTTAAGTAAAAGATTGGGGAGAACCAACAGATAGCAATGACTCTGTTATATAGTGATATAGTTATAGTAAAAATCTTCATATTTTTACTTTATTAAATGACAAATCTTGTCACTATGTCAGTATACAGGAATAAAGTCTGACGAAGGCTTCATAGCCAAAAGCTTACTTATTGTCTTCTAAGTTAGCCAATAAATGGTATCATCCTAATTCAAAACGTTTTTCTTTTACGGATGGGTAGCATGGTACAATATTCCATTTTTACGTTATACAGTGCAGTCATTTGTATTCATTATTTTTCTATAACGGTTTTTGGGTTGTGAAAGGATTGATTTGAATTTCCATGAATCCTTATAGGGAAATTGGCTTTGATATAAGTGCTTTGGATTACAAGCGTGTTTCCGGAACTAATTATGCATGCAAACCAAGGTTCCAGTGTATTTGGGGAGAAATAATACCCTTTAAGGTGGAGCTAATCAGTGACTGTAGTATTTACATTTTACATTGTGTCGGACTGTTGCACAAAGGAGGCACGCAATACACTGCTTTTGATATATCTTGTGGGACCGCCTGTCATCCAGTTCCATCTGATGTGTGTACAAGACTTAAAGGGATACTGTAGGGGGGTCGGGGGAAAATGAGTTGAACTTACCCGGGGCTTCTAATGGTCCCCCGCAGGCATCCTGTGCCCGCGCAGCCGCTCACTGATGCTCCAGCCCCGCCTCCGGTTCACTTCTGTAATTTCTGACTTTAAAGTCAGAAAACCCCTGCGCCTGCGTTGCCGTGTCCTCGCTTCCCCTGATGTCACCAGGAGCGTACTGCGCAGGCACAGACCATACTGGGCTTGTGCTATACACTCCTGGTGACATCAGCGGGAACGAGGACACGGCAACGCAGGCACAGGGGTTTTCTGACTTTAAAGTCGGAAATTCCAGAAGTGAGCCAGAGGCGGGGCCGGAGCATCGGTGAGTGGCTACGCGGGCACAGGATGTCTGCGGGGGACCATTACAAGCCACGGGTAAGTTCAACTCACATTCCCCCGACCCCCTACAGTATTCCTTTAAGAGAGGCAACTAAAACCTTCATAACCTAATCTCCTCTACTCCGGTCAAATCTGCTAGTCTATCACAGAGCAGAAGCTGAATGATAGAGGTCAGGGACCGATCCACTAGGGTGGCATTTCCAATCAGACGCATTATACTGACACATCACTCAACTGCAGCTGGAAAACAAAAACTTTCTCTATGGTGGAGTTAGGAGGGACTATGGAGCCATTCTGGTTTACGATCCAGCAAGGGCAGTGTTCATAGTAAGATGCAGCCCTAACCAAGAAAGGTTAAATGGTGGCCGGACATTTGGGCGCCACCAGAGACTGTAACATGAATTACGGCTATAGCTATGCTCAGAGTAACTTGATCAAAGGGCTTGATTCACTAAACCGCGATAACTGATATCACTGTGGCTGGATGGTGTATATAGTGGCTGGATGGTGTAATGGTTAAGGGCTCCGCCTCTGACACAGGAGACCAGGGTTTGAATCTTGCCTCTGCCTGTTCAGTAAGCCAGCACCTATTCAGTAGGAGACCTTAGACAAGTCTTCCTAACACTGCTACTGCCTATAGAGCGCGCTCTAGTGGCTGCAGCTCTGGCGCTTTGAGTCTGCCAGGAGAAAAGCGTGATATAAATGTTATTTGTCTTGTCTTGACTGTCGCGCTAGCGTTTTGCAAGCGTTATAACGCGCGTAACGGTTTTCGCACACAATCGCAAATTTCTGCACGCAAGTGCAAAATGTTCATGCACAAACACGAATTTTTGCATGAAAATGGCAGCGGTTTTTGCACAAAAAAAATTGCGATTGCGTGTGAAAACCATTACGCAAGTTATAACGCGCGCAAAACGCTAGCGCAACCGTGATATCAGTTAACACGGTTTAGCGAATCAAGCCCAAAATGTGCAAACATAGCTGTATATTTCCTGCAACTGCTAAAAAGCAGTTTGAGGGCCCCCTGCACACTGCTAATCCGATTTGTGATTCTGATTTTCCCTGGATGCTATCAAAACACAAAGAATAACACAGAAAAAAATGCAGCATGCAGTACCAATTCAAAATCGCAAATCAGAATTGCATGTAAAATCGCATCAAAATTGCAAATCGGAATCACGCAGTGTGCAAGAGCCCTGAGGCCTCTTGCACACTGCAAATCACAAATCCAATTTTCCCTGGATGCCATCAACAAAACAAAACAAAAAAAACACAGCATGCAGGACTGATTCAAAATCCCAAATTTGAATTGCATGTAAAATCGTGTCAAAAATCGCATGTAGTGTGCAAGAGGCCTGAGATGCAGTGCTGGAAGGATAAGCAACTGCAGTAGAAACAACTAACTTGTCTGTAACACTATTGAGATTGCATTAAGTACAGCTAGCTTCATTAGGGAATTGACTAGTTTGGAGAGTGGTTGTATTTGAGCAGCCTGTCTGCCTCCACAGTGCTGACCTACACTTACTGGCCTTTGTGGTCAGTCTATGTCCTGGTGTGTCCCTGTGCAATATTATTATTTAGTATTTCTATAGGGATGAAATCTCGCGCAGCGCTGTACAGAGTATATTGTCTTGTCACTAACTGTCCCTCAGAGGAGCTCACAATCTAATCCCTACCATTGTCATATGTCATGATTACATTATCATGTGTGGCACATACAAGGATGGTCCAGGACTGCTAAACTATCGGGCAATTCTTCTCTAATGCCACCTTCTCTAATGCGTAGTCATGTGGGAGGGTCATGGACATGGTCACGTGCAGGAGTGGGCTGGGTGGCACTCAGTTGCTTTTATAATTGTGACCCAAGACAAGGGAGTGTACCCACAAGGACAAAAAATAATAAGCAGCTGCTCTTGGTGCGCCTTTTTTGTTCTATGGACTGCAGAGACCATGTGATCAGAACACTCTGCATCACGTGGTCCCGCCAGCCAATCGCCGCACAGAGCAGCCGCACCAGGAAGTAAACACTGCACGTCACACAGTGCAGTGAATATTAATTAGCCATGTGGTTAGGGGCACTAGCGGACTCTCCCCTCCTCCTCAAAAATAACTGAGCATGTGCAAGCAGTCTAACGCAGCTAAAAGCGCATATAACGCACAGCATGCTGCACTTTCTCAGAACGTCCAGCGTTACAATGTAACGCAACGTGGGCACTGTGAACAGCCCATTGATTTTTCATTACTGTGAGTTGAGCTGCGTTACAGGCTGCTCTAACGTGCGCCTGTAACGTCCCACTCTGAAAGCAGCCTTATAGTAAACATGCATTACATATTAACCAGTATTTGTGCCTTTTCCACTGATGTATGCATGCACTATAAATAATGCACATATAGGTCAACGTTATAACCTTTTGTGACATCCTAACAGAAAAATAACAATGTGATTTTTCATTCTGTAGATACAGCACATACTCACAACTTTCTGATCAATTCTGGGCTACTTTTGCAATGACAATTTGCCAACATAATTTTGATGGTTATTGCCAATAATCAAAGCTAGATCACAGTTTAACAGACAGCAAAGGACTCAATTCTGATACACAACTGTTTATTGAGATCCATCCACTCAGATTAATAGACTGGTAGAGACAGCTGAATACAACATATTTCACATGTTCAACCACTTGCGAGTACAGAGGAACAAATGAAATGAACCAAAAGCATGAATGCAAATTCAATACTTTCTTAATATTAAGAACAATTATTTATGACACACCAACATTGTACACAGTGCTGTACAATAAATATGGGTTGAACATGACAAGCCTGTATTAAAAAGACCACTACAAACTATGACACAAGAGAAGAGATTCCTGCATGGTCAAGCTTAAAGTGGAACTCCAGTGAAAATAATGTAATAAAAAAGTGCTTCATTTTTACAATAATTCTATATAAATGATTAAGTCATTGTTTGCCCATCGTAAAAGCTTTCCTCTGCCTGATTTACATTGTAACATTTACCACATGGTGACATTTTTACTGCTGGCAGGTGTTGTCAGTGGAAGTAGCTGTTGCTTGTTTCTTTGGCAGTTGGAAACAGCTGTAAACAGCTGTTATTTCCCACAATGCAACAAGGCTACCACAGTGTGATGTCAGAACCATGGTCCTGATCTCACACTGTGGGAGGGGTTTCACCCCAATATCAGCCATACAAAGCCCTCTGATGAACCATTTGTAAAAAGGAAAAGATTTCTCATGGGAATGGGTTATCAGCTATTGATTGGGATGAAATTCAATTCTTGGTTATGGTTTCTCTACCCCACTAGGTGGGGTAATACAGTATACAGGCTGAGAAAACAAACTATGGCTAAATGATGGTAAACTGAGAGGAGGTATATTCATAAAAGCGTGGTAAACTTAACCACTTGAGGACCACAGTCTTTCTACCCCTTAAGGACCGGCCACTTTTTTTCCATTCAGACCACTGCAGCTTTCACGGTTTATTGCTCGCTCATACAACCTACCACCTAAATGAATTTTGGCTCCTTTTCTTGTCACTAATAAAGCTTTCTTTTGGTGCTATTTGATTGCTCCTGCGATTTTTACTTTTTATTATATTCATCAAAAAAGACATGAATTTTGGCAAAAAAATGATTTTTTTAACTTTCTGTGCTGACATTTTTCAAATAAAGTAAAATTTCTGTATACATGCAGCGCGAAAAATGTGGACAAACATGTTTTTGATAAAAAAAAAACCCATTCAGTGTATATTTATTGGTTTGGGTAAAAGTTATAGCGTTTACAAACTATGGTGCAAAAAGTGAATTTTCCCATTTTCAAGCATCTCTGACTTTTCTGACCCCCTGTCATGTTTCATGAGGGGCTAGAATTCCAGGATAGTATAAATACCCCCCAAATGACCCCATTTTGGAAAGAAGACATCCCAAAGTATTCACTGAGAGGCATAGTGAGTTCATAGAAGATATTATTTTTTGTCACAAGTAAGCGGAAAATGACACTTTGTGAGGAAAAAAAAAAAAAAAAAAGTTTCCATTTCTTCTAACTTGCGACAAAAAAAAATGAAATCTGCCACGGACTCACCATGCCCCTCTCTGAATACCTTGAAGGGTCTACTTTCCAAAATGGGGTCATTTGTGGGGTGTGTTTACTGTCCTGACATTTTGGGGGGTGCTAAATTGTAAGCACCCCTGTAAAGCCTAAAGGTGCTCATTGGACTTTGGACCCCTTAGCGCAGTTAGGCTGCAAAAAAGTGCCACACATGTGGTATTGCCGTACTCAGGAGAAGTAGTATAATGTGTTTTGGGGTGTATTTTTACACATACCCATGCTGGGTGGGAGAAATATCTCTGTAAATGACAATTTGTTAATTTTTTTTACACACAATTGTCCATTTACAGAGATCTTTCTCCCACTCAGCATGGGTATGTGTAAAAATACACCACAAAACACATTATACTACTTCTCCTGAGTACGGCGATACCATATGTGTGGCACTTTTTTGCACCCTAACTGCGCTAAAGGGCCCAAAGTCCAATGAGTACCTTTAGGATTTCACAGGTCATTTTGAGAAATTTCGTTTCAAGACTACTCCTCACGGTTTAGGGCCCCTAAAATGCCAGGGCAGTATAGGAACCCCACAAATGACCCCATTTTAGAAAGAAGACACCCCAAGGTATTCCGTTAGGAGTATGGTGAGTTCATAGAAGATTTTATTTTTTGTCAAAAGTTAGCGGAAAATGACACTTTGTGAAAAAACACAATTAAAATCAATTTCCGCTAACTTGTGACAAAAAATAAAATCTTCTATGAACTCGCCATACTACTAACGGAATACCTTGGGGTGTCTTCTTTCTAAAATGGGGTCATTTGTGGGGTTCCTATACTGCCCTGGCATTTAAGGGGCCCTAAACCGTGAGGAGTAGTCTTGAAACGAAATTTCTCAAAATGACCTGTGAAATCCTAAAGGTACTCATTGGACTTTGGGCCCTTTAGCGCAGTTAGGGTGCAAAAAAGTGCCACACATGTGGTATCGCCGTACTCGGGAGAAGTAGTAGAATGTGTTTTGGGGTGTATTTTTACACATACCCATGCTGGGTGGGAGAAATATCTCTGTAAATGACAATTTGTTAATTTTTTTTACACACAATTGTCCATTTACAGAGATCTTTCTCCCACTCAGCATGGGTATGTGTAAAAATACACCACAAAACACATTATACTACTTCTCCTGAGTACGGCGATACCATATGTGTGGCACTTTTTTGCACCCTAACTGCGCTAAAGGGCCCAAAGTCCAATGAGTACCTTTAGGATTTCACAGGTCATTTTGAGAAATTTCGTTTCAAGACTACTCCTCACGGTTTAGGGCCCCTAAAATGCCAGGGCAGTATAGGAACCCCACAAATGACCCCATTTTAGAAAGAAGACACCCCAAGGTATTCCGTTAGGAGTATGGTGAGTTCATAGAACATTTTATTTTTTGTCAAAAGTTAGCGGAAAATGACACTTTGTGAAAAAACACAATTAAAATCAATTTCCGCTAACTTGTGACAAAAAATAAAATCTTCTATGAACTCGCCATACTACTAACGGAATACCTTGGGGTGTCTTCTTTCTAAAATGGGGTCATCTGTGGGGTTCCTATACTGCCCTGGCATTTAAGGGGCCCTAAACCGTGAGGAGTAGTCTTGAAACGAAATTTCTCAAAATGACCTGTGAAATCCTAAAGGTACTCATTGGACTTTGGGCCCTTTAGCCCAGTTAGGGTGCAAAAAAGTGCCACACATGTGGTATCGCCGTACTCGGGAGAAGTAGTACAATGTGTTTTGGGGTGTATTTTTACACATACCCATGCTGGGTGGTAGAAATATCTCTGTACATGACAATTGTTTGATTTTTTTTTACACACAATTGTCCATTTACAGAGAGATTTCTCCCACCCAGCATGGGTATGTGTAAAAATACACCCCAAAACACATTATACTACTTCTCCTGAGTACGGCGATACCACATGTGTGACACTTTTTTTGCAGCCTAGGTGCGCTAAGGGGCCCAACGTCCTATTCACAGGTCATTTTGAGGCATTTGTTTTCTAGACTACTCCTCACGGTTTAGGGCCCCTAAAATGCCAGGGCAGTATAGGAACCCCACAAGTGACCCCATTTTAGAAAGAAGACACCCCAAGGTATTCCATTAGGTGTATGGCGAGGTCATCGAAGATTTTATTTTTAGTCAATAGTTAGTGAAAAATGACACTTTGTGAAAAAAAACCAATAAAAATCAATTTCCGCTAACTTTTGACAAAAAATAAAATCTTCTATGAACTCGTCATACACCTAACAGAATACCTTGGGGTGTCTTTTTTCTAAAATGGGGTCACTTGTGGGGTTCCTATACCGCCCTGGCATTTTACGGGCCCAAAACCGTGAGTAGTCTGGAAACCAAATGTCTCAAAATGACTGTTCAGGGGTATAAGCATCTGCAAATTTTGATGACAGGTGGTCTATGAGGGGCCGAATTTTGTGGAACCGGTCATAAGCAGGGTGGCCTTTTAGATGACAGGTTGTATTGGGCCTGATCTGATGGATAGGAGTGCTAGGGGGGTGACAGGAGGTGATTGATGGGTGTCTCAGGGGGTGATTAGAGGGGAAAATAGATGCACTCAATGCACTGGGGAGGTGATCAGAAGGGGGTCTGAGGGGGATCTGAGGGTTTGGCCGAGTGATCAGGAGCCCACACGGGGCAAATTAGGGCCTGATCTGATGGGTAGGTGTGCTAGGGGGTGACAGGTAGTGACAGGAGGTGATTGATGGGTGTCTCAAGGTGTGATTAGTGGGGGGAATAGATGCAAGTAATGCAATGGCGAGGTGATCAGGGCTGGGGTCTGAGGGTGTGCGCGGGTGATTGGGTGCCCTAGGGGCAGATGGGGGTCTAATCTGATGGGTAGCAGTGACAGGGGGTGATTGATGGGTAATTAGTGGGTGTTTAGAGGAGAGAACAGATGCAATGCACTTGGGAGGTGATCTGACTGCGGGTCTGCAGGCGATCGGATGGTGTGGGTGGGTGATCAGATTGCCCGCAAGGGGCAGGTTAGGGGCTGATTGATGGGTGGCAGTGACAGAAGGTGATTGATGGGTGATAGGTGATTGGCAGGTGATTGACAGGTGATCAGTGGGTTATTACAGGGAAGAACAGATGTAATTAATGCACTGGGAAATTGATAAGGGGGGGTCAGAGGGCAATCTGAGCGTGTTGGCGGGTGATTGGGTGCCCGCAAGGGGCAGATTAGGGTCTGATCTGATAGGTAACAGTGACAGGTGGTGATAGGGGGTGATTGATGGGTAATTAGTGGGTGTTTAGAGGAGAGAATAGATGTAAACAATGGATTTGGGAGGTGATCTGATGTCGGATCTGCGGGCGATCTATTGGTGTGGGTGGGTGATCAGATTGCCCGCAAGGGGCAGGTTAGGGGCTGATTGATGGGTGGCAGTGACAGGGGGTGACGGGGTGATTGATGGGTGATAAGTGATTGGCAGGTGATTGACAGGTGATCAGTGGGTTATTACAGGGAAGAACAGATGTAATTAATGCACTGGCGAATTGATAAGGGGGGGTCAGAGGGCAATCTGAGCGTGTTGGCGGGTGATTGGGTGCCCGCAAGGGGCAGATTAGGGTCTGATCTGATAGGTAAAAGTGACAGGTGGTGATAGGGGGTGATTGATGGGTAATTAGTGGGTGTTTAGAGGAGAGAATAGATGTAAACAATGGATTTGGGAGGTGATCTGATGTCGGATCTGCGGGCGATCTATTGGTGTGGGTGGGTGATCAGATTGCCCGCAAGGGGCAGGTTAGGGGCTGATTGTTGGGTGGCAGTGACAGGGGGTGATTGATGGGTGATTGATGGGTGATTGACAGGTTATCAGGGGGGATAGATGCATACAGAACACAGGGGGGGGGTCTGGGGGGGGGTCCTGGGGAGAATCTGAGGGGTGGGGGGGTAATCAGGAGGGGGCAGGGGGCAGGGGGGAGATAAAAAAAAAATAGCGTTGATAGATAGTGACAGGGAGTGATTGATGGGTTATTAGGGGGGTGATTGGGTGCAAACAGGGGTCCGGGGGGTGGGCAGGGGGGGTCTGAGGGGTGCTGTGGGCGATCAGTGGGCGGGGGGGCAGATCAGTGTGTTTGGGTGCAGACTAGGGTGGCTGCAGCCTGCCCTGGTGGTCCCTCCGACACTGGGACCACCAGGGCAGGAGGCAGCCTGTATAATACACTTTGTATACATTACAAAGTGTATTATACACTTTGTAGCGGCGATCGCGGGGTTAACATCCCGCCGGCGCTTCCGTATGGCCGGCGGGATGTTACGGCGGGTGGGCGGAGCCAGTTGCCGGGGGAAGCGCGCGTCATCAATGACGCGATCGCTCCCCCGGCATAGGAAAAGGACGCAACGCCCTAAGGCGTCTTGCGGTCCTTAAGGCATCCATGCCCCATGGGCTGTGGGCGGTCGGCAAGTGGTTAATATGTGCGGAAAGCGCACATTAGGTTTACCAGGATTTACGCAATTTATGTAGCAAGTTACACAGCAGTTATGTGTAAAAGGCAGTATATTGTCTAATTGAATGCCAAAATGGAATGCCTAATTGGATAAAAAAAAGTGATTCCAATGACTGGAGGCAACCCTAGGGAAGTCTTGGAGACATGAGCAGCAAAGATTTATGTGTGACAAAAGTCATTAGTAGTTCATTAAAGGAGCATTTGTGGATGTGTAAGTGGCCAGAAACACTGGAGGGATTTACTGTACAAGCATGCAGTAGTATATTAAACTGAATTCCGAGATTAATTAGAAGGCAGTATAAAACATTTGCAGGGAGGAGCAGCAGAGGAGGAGGCGTGAGAATGGAGGGAGACACTCGCATAGGAGGTCATTATTTCCCAAAATTGGATTGGACACAATTTTCCAGTGCTCAGGTTTCAGAGGAATCGTAGTTATCACTGTAATTGCAGTGCCCCTTTTCCACTGCAGAGATCAGGCGCAATGCAATTTACCTTAAAGAGAACCTGTACTGAGTAAAAAATTTTAAAATAAACACATGAGGTAACTTCAAATGAACATTACATAGTTACCTTGCCATCAGTTCCTCTCAGAAGCTCACCATTTTCTTCTGACAATAATCCCTTCCAGTTCTGACAATATTTTGTCAGATCTGAAATATATCAGTTGCTGTCAGTTATAGCTGAGAGGAAAACTGATGTACCAGGTAATGTTCATGGGTGATGTTACAGTTTACCTGTGTGCTGACCAGAAAGCTGTTATGGGTAATGGCCATTTTCAAAATGGAGGATGGAAAATTCCCTTGATCACAGTGAACAAACAGGACGCGGGACAGGAGAAAGACACTGAGGAGTAGACTACATAGAAGGTAAGTATGACTTGTGTATGCTTTTTTTGCCTTTTAATTTTCAGTTCAGGTTTTCTTTAACGCAATCACGCTGCTTGCTGCAGTTTTCCTATGATTGCGTTAAGTTATAGTCTAGGAAACACAAACATCGCATACCGAGAGCAGCACTGTGGAATTTTTCTGTAATTCGTTATGTGGCATGAAGCCTTGCCCCTTATTTCCCAAAAATTGCAATTGTGTTGTACATAACGATAATGCAACACAAAAAAATAAAATAAAATCGAGCATGGAAAAAAAAAAAGGCCACTGGAAAAACGCTTTTGGAAAAAGCAGAAAATTATCAGAATAGCAGAGCATTCTCAATTTATATTGGAAAAGAGCTCTAAAAAGAAGCCTTGGAGCAAAAGGCTTTACCTGGCTAACTGACACTCCCCAGTTCCGTACCAAAATCTGCAGAAGGAGGAAGGCTAAATACAGTAGCCCTGCTTGAAATGTTAAAAACCCAAAGGTTCCACACACTCGATAAACGTAAGCTTGATTCATTCACATGACACAGCAGACATCCATTCCAGTTACCAACAACTGTTTCGGGGCCACGGTGGATCACCTTTGTCAAGGTATATATTATACGATTCGTTACCATTCTGTTATATACCTTGACAAAGGGGACCTGCCATGGCCCCTAAGCAGTCGTTGGTGACAGGAATGGACGTCTGGTGAATAAATCATGCTTACGTTTATTGAGCGTCTGGACAATTTGGAATTTTTGCTTTGACTATAGTACCTTGGATTTCATTATGGTGCAACTGTTTCCAAAAGTGGCAGAATGCTTCAGCCATCCTAGAGGTGGCAACCTACAAATCTCTGAAAGAAATACAGAGGCAATGAAGAGGAGAGGGCGGAGAGGAGCCAATCTTACTTTCATTGCAGAGGTAAAGTAAGAATTTGCACAGTTTGTATTTCAATTTCATGCCCAGAGTACAAATTGAATGTGTATTTTAATTACATAAATTACATAAAATTATGTTTTTATGCATTTTAAAGGAGCATAACTTATTGAAAAATGTGGGGTCAGTTGCACTAATAATTTTTATACTTTCTTTGGGAAACATTTTTTGTTCTTTATCCACTTCAGGACTGTGCATGGTTAAATGGATAGATGTTTTAACCTGACACGGTGTAGAACTTTCATTAGAGCAATTTTCCTGGAATGAGCTGTGATTTGCAATTACATGAATGACCGGACATTTTTTAACCCTCTGGGCGATACAATTATATCGCCCAGGAGGTGGCGCAGCACTATTTTTTTAAATTTTTTGTTTTTTAAATCATGTAGCGAGCCCAGGGCTCGCTACATGATAGCCGCAGCGCAGCGGCATCCCCCCACCCACTCCGATCGCCTTCGGCGATCAGAGTAAGCAGGAAATCCCGTTCAGAACGGGATTTCCTGCTGGGCTTCCCCGGTCGCCATGGCGACGGGGCAGGATGACGTCACCGACGTCTTGGACGTCGTGACGTCAGAGGGAGTCCCGATCCACCCCTCAGCGCTGCCTGGCCTGATTGGCCAGGCTGCGCAAGGGGTCGGGGAGGGGGGGGGCTGCGCGGCACGGCGAGCGGCAGCGGATCGGCGGCTGCGTGTAACAAAAAAAAAATTATGCAAATCGGCCCACCAGGGCCTGAGAAATCCTCCTGCGCGATATACCCCGAGCTCAGCTCGGGATTATCGCTCAGGAGGTTAAATAAACTTTGTGCAAATCTAAGGGTGGCTTCACACTTGAGTTAAAGGCATCTGTGAAAGACGGAGACTGATGCACAGAAGAAAACACATCTGCAAGCAGAGATTTAGAGGCTGCGGATCTGCAGGCATGAGATGGTACAGATTTCTACTATTCTAAGTGACTGATGTCAGCAGTAGAAAAGTTCCTTTAAAGCTCAAGTAAACCTAAAACTTAGCAAGTCCTTACCTTTGGATCTAAACTTAAAAATCAAAAGCCCATTATGCAGCTGTGATAGTATTTACAGTTAATGTGTGCAGCTATGGAAGACCTCGAGTGCCCTGGTAATATCCTGTTAAAGCAGACCCAAACCCAACATTTTTTTAAATTAAAAATATTTAGTTGCACCACTCTGATACATACAAAGATAAATAAACACTCCTTCAAGCCTATGAGCATTTCAGTGCATGCTTTTCACCCTTCTCTTTTCATACCTAGGATTATACTGGGGGCAGCCATTAGCAATTCCTCTATTGGCGGACACCACCTACTCCACCAGTTTGCCGGAAATTTGAAAGGAAGGGAGGGGTTCCCCCAATAAATGTAAAATATTTTATATTTGTCATCATGCAGCTGAAAAAAGGCTGCCATTTATTATTATAATTTAGAAAATAGATTTTATTTCTGAAATCTTGTATTTTTAATTTGGGTCCACTACATGTCTTTGATTAAAAAAAAATCCATTCAGTGTATATTTATTGGTTTGGGTAAAAGTTATAGTGTTTACAAACTATGGTGCCAAAAGTGAATTTTCCCATTTTGAAGCATCTCTGACTTTTCTGACCACCTGTCATGTTTCATGAGGTGCTAAAATTCCAGGATAGTATAAATACCCCCCCAAATAACCCCAATTTGGAAAGAAGACATCCCAAAGTATTCACTGAGAGGCATGGTGAGTTCATAGAAGATTTTATTTTTTGTCACAAGTTAGCGGAAAATGACACTTTGTGACAACAAAAAGAAAAAAAAAGTTTCCATTTCTTCTAACTTGAAGTGTTCCAAAGTCTCCTGATAGCTAGCTGCATTGACCCTGCCCTTGATAAAACACAGTGGACCAACACCAGCAGCTGACATGGCACCCCAGACCATCACTGACTGTGGGTACTTGACACTGGACTTCAGGCATTTTGGCACTTCCCTCTCCCCAGTCTTCCTCCAGACTCTGGCACCTTGATTTCCGAATGACATGTAAAAGTTGCTTTCATCCGAAAAAAGTACTTTGGACCACTGAGCAACAGTCCAGTGCTGATAATCTGTAGCCCAGATCAGGCGCCTCTGCCGCTGTTTCTGGTTCAAAAGTGGGTTCATGCTTCCATCTGCTGAAAAGCTTTATGGAGATTAAGATTTCATTTTTCAGCATGACCTGGCACCTGCTCACTGTGCCAAAACCACTGGTAAATGGTTTACTGACCATGGTATTACTGTGCTCAATTGGCCTGCCAACTCTCCTGACCTGAACCCCATAGAGAATCTGGGGGATATTGTGAAGAGAAAGTTGAGAGACGCAAGACCCAACACTCTGGATGAGCTTAAGGCCGCTATCGAAGCATCCTGGGCCTCCATAACACCTGAGCAGTGCCACAGGCTGATTGCCTCCATGCCACGCCGCATTGAAGCAGTCATTTCTGCAAAAGGATTCCCAACCAAGTATTGAGTGCATAACTGAACATAATTATTTGAAGGTTGACTTTTTTTTTTTGTTTTAAAAACCCTTTTCTTTTATTGGTCGGATGAAATATGCTAATTTTTTGAGATAGGAATTTTGGGTTTTCATGAGCTGTACGCCAAAATCATCAATATTAAAACAATAAAAGGCTTGAACTACTTCAGTTGTGTGTATTTGAATCTAAAATATATGAAAGTCTAATGTTTATCAGTACATTACAGAAAATAATGAACTTTATCACAATATGCTAATATTTTTAGAAGATCCTGTACTTCTGAGTACGGCGATACCACGTGTGACACTTTTTTGCAACCTAGGTGCGCTAAGGGGCCTAACGTCCTATTCACAGGTCATTTTGAGGCATTTGGATTGTAGACTACGCCTGACGGTTTAGGGCCCCTAAAATTCCAGGGCAGTATAGGAACCCCACAAGTGACCCCATTTTAGAAAGAAGACACCCCAAGGTATTCTGTTAGGAGTATGGTGAGTTCATAGAAGATTTTTTTTTGTCACAAGTTAGCGGAAATTGACACTTTGTGAAAAAAAAAACAATACAAATCAATTTCCGCTAACTTGTGACAAAAAATAAAATGAAAATCCTAAAGGTACTCATTGGACTTTGGGCCCCTTAGCGCAGTTAGGCTGCAAAAAAGTGCCACACATGTGGTATTGCAGTACTCAGGAGAAGTAGCATAATGTGTTTTGTGGTGTATTTTTACACATACCCATGCTGGGTGGGAGAAATATCTCTGTAAATGACACATTTTTGATTATTTTTTTTACACACACAATTGTCCATTTACAGAGAGATTTCTCCCACCCAGCATGGGTATGTGTAAAAAATACACCCCAAAACACATTATACTACTTCTCCTGAGTATGGCGATACCACATGTGTGACACTTGTTTGCAGCCTAGGTGCGCTAGGGGGCCCAACATCCTATTCACAGGTCATTTTGAGGCATTTGTTTTCTAGACTACTCCTCACGGTTTAGGGCCCCTAAAATGCCAGGGCAGTATAGGAACCCCACAAGTGACCCCATTTTAGAAAGAAGACACCCCAAGGTATTCCGTTAGGAGTATGGTGAGTTCATAGAAGATTTTATTTTTTGTCACAAGTTGGTGAAAAATGACACTTTGGGAAAAAAACAATAAAAATCAATTTCCGCTAACTTTTGACATAAAATAAAATCTTCTATGAACTCGTCATACACCTAACAGAATACCTTGGGGTGTCTTTTTTCTAAAATGGGGTCACTTGTGGGTTTCCTATACTGCCCTGGCATTTTACAGGCCCAAAACCGTGAGTAGTCTGGAAATCAAATGTCTCAAAATGACTGTTCAGGGGTATAAGCATCTGCAAATTTTGATGACAGGTGGTTTATGAGCGGCCAAATTTTGTGGAACTGGTCATAAGCAGGGTGGCCTTTTAGATGACAGGTTGTATTGGGCCTGATCTGATGGATAGGAGTGCTAGGGGGGTGACAGGAGGTGATTGATGGGTGTCTCAGGGGGTGGTTAGAGGGGACAATAGATGCAATCAATGCACTGGGGAGGTGATCGGAAGGGGGTCTGAGGGGGATCTGAGGGTTTGGCCGAGTGATCAGGAGCCCACACGGGGCAAATTAGGGCCTGATCTGATGGGTAGGTGTGCTAGGGGGTGACAGGAGGCGACTGATGGGTGTCTCAAGGTGTGATTAGAGGGGGGAATAGATGCAAGCAATGCACTGGCGAGGTGATCAGGGCTGGGGTCTGAGGGCGTTCTGAGGGTGTGGGCGGGTGATTGGGTGCCCTAGGGGCAGATAGGGGTCTAATCTGATGGGTAGCAGTGACAGGTGGTGACAGGGGTGATTGATGGGTGATTGATGGGTGATCAGTGGGTGATCAGATGGCAGAACAGATGTAAACAATGCACTTTGGAGGTGATCTGAGGGTAGGTCTGGGGCAATCTGATGGTGTGGGAGGGTGATCAGATGCCCGTAAGAGGCAGGTTAGGGTCTGATCTGATAAGTGGCAGTGACAGGTGGTGATTGATGGGTGAATGACGGGTGATTGACGGGCGATTACAGGGGAGAATAGATGTATACAGTACACAGGGGGGGGGGGAGGTCTGGGGGGGGGGGGTCTGAGGTCGTTCTGAGGGTGTGGGTGGGTGATTGGGTGCCCTAGGGGCAGATAGGGGTCTGATCTGATGGGTAGCAGTGACAGGTGGTGACAGGGGGTGATTGATGGGTGATTGATGGGTAATTAGTGGGTGTTTAGAGGAGAGAACAGATGTAAACAATGCACTTGGGAGGTGATCTAACGTCGGATCTGCGGGCGATCTGATGGTGTGGGTGGGTGATCATATTGCCCGCAAGGGGCAGGTTAGGGGCTGATTGATGGATGGCAGTGACAGGGGGTGATTGACAGGTGATCAGTGGGTTATTACAGGGAAGAACAGATGTAAATAATGCACTGGCGAATTGATAAGGGGGGGTCTGAGGGCAATCTGAGCGTGTGGGTGGGTGATCAGATTGCCCGCAAGGGGCAGGTTAGGGGCTGATTGATGGGTGGCAGTGACAGGGGGTGATTGATGGGTGATTGACAGGTGATCAGTGATGGATAGAGGCACACAGTACACAGGGGGGGCTGGGGGGGACTGGGGAGAATCTGAGGGGTGGGGGTGATCAGGAGGGAGCAGGGGGCAGTTTAGGGAATAAAAAAAATAGCATTGACAGATAGTGACAGGGAGTGATTGATGGGTGATTAGGGGGGGTGATTGGGTGCAAACAGTGGTCTGGGGAGTGGGCAGGGGGGGGGGGTCTGAGGGGTGCTGTGGGCGATCAGAGGGAAGGGGGGGGGGAGATCAGTGTGCTTGGGTGCAGACTAGGGTGGCTGCAGCATGCCCTGGTGGTCCCTCGGACACTGGGACCACCAGGGCAGGAGGAAGCCTGTATAATAGGCTTTGTATACATTACAAAGCCTATTCTACACTTTGGCAGCGGCGATCGGGCAGCTAGTAACCCGCCGGCGCTTCCAAACGGCCAGGGGGTTACAGCGCGAGGGGGGTGGAGCCTGTCGCCGGCGGCTGATCGCGTCACGAATGACGCGATCGTCGCATAACCACGTCCACCGCCGCCACCGCCGATGGGCATATTGCGGTCATTTGGGCCCAGCCCTTGCCGCCGCCCATCGGCTGTGGGCGGTCGGCAAGTGGTTAACAGAGGTCTTAGAATTGCTAATCATCTACAAGTCAGCCTCCTCATGGAGATATACGATTTCTACTAGGCCTGAAAGATAAATCGAATTTAAATCGAAATCGTGATCACCAAGATCACAATTTCGGAATTGGCAATGCGGCAATTATTGCGATCACGTCATTTTCACATGGGGGAAGTTTGAAGAAGTGTGCTTGGCAAAACTCCGGGTTCCTGTATGTCACATGACATACAGGAAGTATTCCGTGCATTAGAAGCTATGTCCAGAACTGATGCAGCTTGGGGGACAGAGGAGGCACAGAGAGACACAGAGAGAAAGAGCAGGCACAGAGACACAAAGGGGGCAAGAGAGAGAAATAGAGAAGACATAAAGAGAGACAGAGGAGGGAACAACTAGGCAAAGAGGGGGAACAAAGCTTGATTGGAAGGAAACCGTGCATGAAATCGAAATCGCAATTTCAGACAGAAATCGCTCAATTAAATTTTTTCCTAAAATCGTTCAGGCCTAATTTCTACTGCACTTTCCTTCTATACACCGATTATATGTACGGTACTTGTCAATCTGATTGCTGTTACAATTTGACTTGTTCAATTATATGCTTTAACACTCCTCAATATATACCACAAGTCACCATAGGTAGGGTTGGTCAATGAGATGCAAATATTTTTGAGATGATGCAGTATTCTTCAAATTTTGTATGCAAACTGTCAAGTTTGAAAATGGACCAATCACCGCCAACTTGGAATTCATAGTTATTTAGGTTGAAAAAAAAAGAAAAATCATACATCTGTCGAGTCCCATCAGAAGGTAAGGTACAACACTATTGAACAAAACTATTGTCCCCGGCGGCATCGATCCACCCTGAGCCTCCGCCCCTCATCCCTTGCCGGCTTCGTTCCGGATGGAAGCTACCTGTGCGGTTAATCTTCAAAGAGATGTCTTGGTCTCCCAGTAGCCCAGTGACCTGGACGGAGCCAATGTAAAAGACTGACAGCCCCTGCTGACCAGTCAGGGCGCGTGAGTACCAGCCATATGTGGATGTATCTAGACAAGTTGTGGAGCTGATGAAACGATATTGCTAAAGCAAGCCAGTTCACAAGTCCTTATTTGCTGGATGTCATTTGTTTAACCTGCTGTGGTGGAAGCCTGGCGTGATAGGGTGGTGTAGCCCACGCTACATGTAATGGGGGTGTTCCATAATGGAGTGACTATATAGAGGCACTATAAATATAAGGGTGGATTGAAGATATGCCTTTGGGATGACTATATACAGCAACTGCGCAGGATTTAAAGGGGCCTGAAGACCTTTACTGCAATATACCGGTAACATTAGATACATAGGTGCACCTGAAGTCTTCTTAAAATAACCTGGCCGGCCTGGTGTAGTTTTGCTGTATGAATGAGATTTTTAATTGTTTTTAAACTCGTGGTGTTCTTATGGCATTTAAATAAGTGATTAAATTTTGATAAATTGCATTAATTCAGGCTCCCTATATTTTCCTTTAAGGTACAACACTAGCCTGCATTTGAGTGGTCAGTTTTCAAGCTATAAACATTTGCTTACAACATTTTAATCACCCTGCATCAACTTATTTGCATCTCATCTCTAATCACAAGCTCAGTTAAATTGACATAAGTGTGAAATGCATAATGCACCTGGTGCTTGTGTTTAGAATGTCCCATACCCTCTGCATCATCACCAAAGATAAGCATCTCTGTACTGCACACTCGCAAGTCAGCGCTAGCAGTACAGAGCTGCTGGTCTTTGGAGTTGCTCGGAGACTCGAGTACTTCTTTGACATTAACCACTTCAGCCTTCAGTGTTTTTTCACCTTATGCATCCGAGCAATTTTTACCTCCCATTAATTTGCCAATAACATTATCACTACTTATCACAATGAAATGATTTAGAGCTTGTTTTTTCCGCCACCAATTAGGCTTTATTTGGGTGGTACATTGTGCTAAGAATTATTTTTTTCTAAATGCATTTTAACGGGAATATTATGAAAAAATTGAAAAATGCATTATTTCTCTGCCATTATAGCTTTAAAATAATACATGCTACTATAATTAAAACCCACATATTTTAGTTACCCATCTGTCCCATTATTACACAGTTAAAATTATGTCCCTATCACAATGTACTGTATGGCATCAATATTTTATTTGAAAATAAAGGTGCATTTTTTTTTAGTTTTGCGTCCATCACTATTTACAAGCTTATAATTTAAAAAAAAAATACTAAAAACCCTCTTGACATGCATATTAAAAAGTTCAGACCCTTAGGTAACTATTTATGTTTTTTTGTATTTTTTTTTTTTTATTCAAAATTTTATTTGGGTAATTTTGGGAGATTGAGGGAGGTAAACATGTAGTTGTAATGTAAGTGAGGGTCTGTTCATTAACATTTTTTTGTGTAGATGTAGTTTTACTATTTTGCCACAAGATGACCTCAGTCATTTTTTTATAGGCGTCCTATAAGCGTACTATGTACGCTTACAGGAAGTGAAGAAGGGATGTGTCACTTAGAACGACTGCCGCTTCTCATAGAAGCCAGCGATCGTTCTAATGGGGACGTAGATCAATGAATGGAATGGTGTTCCCATTCATTGATCTCCGGACTAAAGGGCAGCAGCTCAGGAGCGCGTGCGATTGGCCACTGGAGCACGCAGCAGTGGGAAAGCAGCCTTTTAGACGTAGCAGCTATGTCCTAAAGGCTTAAATGGAATGGCTGGAATGTGGGGCCCAGCAGCAGAACGAAGGGACATAGATAGGATGGGAAAGGCTCTAAGGAATCCAGAGCCTTCCCCCCAGTGGTTAAAGGTATCCTTTAACTCATTGTAAAAAAAATTACAATCCATTGCATGGACTACATTACTGTATGTTATTGTTGAAACCTGAACTTCAATTAGTTGCCCTCATTTAATATGCACAATAGGGGGGAGGTACTCCAGCACAAGTGGCTTGAAGCCTAAGAACACCAAACTTCTATAGATCTAAAATTTGAAGAGGTCTTGTCTTCGGGTTTCAAAATTGTAGTAATCAATAGCTGTAAGAAGAATAGGAGTGACTAGAATGTTAAGAAATGTGTATTGTCTACAGATGTCTCAATAGGAAATGACAGATTGCAGTGCAGGCAGTATATATAAATGAAACAGTAGACATAATCTGATAAAATGTGCCAGCAGGTACTGCTGAATGATGTAACTTATCTAAAAAGCACAAACATGCCAAAAAAATCCAAAAATGAAAATGTGTTCCTTCACATTGCCTGCTCCTTCTGAACTTGAAGATGTCAGCGAGACGATATGGAAATGCAAACTGATGCTGCTGGCACTAAATGTAATGTGAAATGGGGAGAAGTTTTTTGTCCCCTTTCTAAACGTGTGTTCTATTTCTTTGAGCCAAAGGCAGCTAGAATAACTGTGGGAAACAATGTTGTTTTGTATCTTATGTTGGGCCAGGCTGTAATTCCGCTTTAAGCCCAATCTACACGATAAGATTCTTTGTACGATTCGATTACGATTCTATTTACGATCCGATTAAATCCGACATGTCCGATCGGGATTTGATTAAATTCCATTCAATTTGCCATTGTTTTGCAATGGAAAATCGAATTGAATCGAATCCCGATCGGACATGTCGGATTTAATCGGAAGAATCGTATTGTGTAGATTGGGCTTTAGATTAGCAAAAGATCTTCCAGATGAAAGAAAGATTAAAAAAAAAACAAAAAAAAACAATACTGACATTTCACACTTTCAAAAATAGCATTCTTAGTTGCAATGCCAACAATGGGTATTGTTTTGCCTGCAAAAGTGCTAAATATCTGACCCCTAAAGCAGTCTTTAAATGGCCAACCAAAACCAGTAGGTTTCAATCTCACCAGGAAAGATTTAAATGCACTAAGAATTAATGGTGCATCAATATTCTACAGGATTATTTACCACCTCTACTGAAAGACGCTTGGCAAAACTAGAACTCACAACTAATTACGGTAAGGTCTTTGTTTATTAGAGGATAGACATCAATATACAGTATAATTTGTGAAGGCAAGTGCTATTTGACATCCATGACTTTGGCTTGTTGTGTTAGAGAGCCAGAGCTGTCAACCTGTCTAACACAGTCTAACTGCAAATGGAAAGTGAGTAGATCATCAGACTTGTGGGGGAAACATGTAAATAAGTGTTGCCTCTGATTCTAGCTCACATACTGCTGCAAATGCACAGGAGAGCCAGCAGTTGCTGTTTTCTGCGCTTTTCTTTTGATAAAAAAAAATCTCCCCATAGAACTACAGCGCATATACCGGTAGTTATTGCTACTCCTACCATACCAACCATCACATTTTATCAGATTATGTCTACGGCCTCATTTATTTATACTACTTGCACTGTGATTCTTTCATTTTCTATTGAGACATCTGTAGACAATACACATTTCTTCTTGTTGCGCCTATCCTGCTTACAGCTATTGATGATTACAATTCTGAAACCTGAAGACACAACCTCTTTATATATTAGATTTATAGAAGTTTGGTGTTCTTGGGCTTCCACTTTTGCTGGACTACCTTTCCCTGATCATGCAGATTAGGACAACTAATTGATCTTCAGGGTTCAAATCATAGTGCAGTCCATGCAACGGATTACGATTTCCTTCAATGCATTAAAGCAGGGGTGTCAATCATGTGAGGGTTCAAAAACTAAAAAATAGTCTAAGTTGCAGGCCAAACTAAGTGGTATAATTATAACGAACCTGAAGGGAGGGGGAGGTGCTCCTCTCCTCTGAGTAGAGTAGTGGAGCAGTTTAAGATTTACCTGCTACAGTACTGCTTTGAGTCTCCTCTGATCTTCCTCACGGTGACAGCCCTACGCTTTATGCTGCATACGTCTGGCTCCTGAATGGTAGAAGGAAGGTTGGAAGCACAAAGCGTGTGACTGCCGGGTGGATGCACAACACGTCCCAGTAGGTTGTCTCATGCCAATTTAATTTGGGGGCAGGGGGGGGGGGGGAGAGTGTCATGTGTTACTGGTGCAGTGTAGGTGTTTAACCAGCCACCAGGAGTGTTTGCATCCTAGAAGATTGTCTCATGCCGATTTCATTGGGTGCGGTCCCGTAGGTTATTGCTGCACCCCGTCTCAAAGTGACAATATTTCATTCAGTAACACTGTCACCGGAGTGCTCCTCTGGATGGGAAGGCAGTGTGCTGTCATTCTTTTACAGCTTACAATGATGGACATTTGAAGCTCTCAAGTGCCGCATTCCGCCCATGGCCCTTGAGTTTGACACCTGTGCGGGGGAAAAAGTTACATACTCACCTAAAAAGATCAAAGGGTCTTTATCCCTTAGAGCCTTCCCAGTCCTGGAAGCTGGAAGAAGCCCCAGGTAAGTAAAAGTCCACTTTTTCTTCTTGTTCCAGGTTCAGTTGTGTTTTAATGAGGTAAATGCATGTACACATACAATGGCTTATAAGGACTTGCTAGTAATCGGTTATCACATTTGTTGTGTAGGATTTTGTAATTCATGTTTTCAATTTTTCATGGGGAAATTAGAAGGCTTTGGCTCCTTGTCCTGTATTTTCCTTACTCAGTGTAAGGCAAAAAATGTGATAAATGTAACTGTGGCTAGACACAAAAATCGTATAATGGCAACCTGTATTATATTATGCACATTCCTTCATCAAGTTATACAATGGCCTCCAAAAATGACGTTGTGCACATATGGTAAGCTAAAACAGAAGCCTTTTATCTTTGGATATAGATATAGCACAGAAGACTTATCTGCACTTGTTGGGAATATGTGATCTCCCTTCCACTGGGGTGCCATTAGCAACAGGAAGTGAGTGGTAAGCGGGTGAAAGTCTCCACCAGTAACAAAGACAGTAATAAAAACGTAAATGTAAAAAATGTATCACTTCTTCAGCATAAATATTTACATTACTGTACTGTTACTGGACTTTTACGTAGGTCATCAAAGCAAAGCGCCGCGAGTGGCAGATCGCGCTATAGTGAATCAACCCCATGGTGCGGTGAGATTATCCTGCAGCATGAGAGCCTGGGGCAGGACAATTGCACCGCTCCATGTCCTATTTCCTATACCCTGTGGCAGACAGCACCGACAAGGTGCCACCCCTCCCCCCTGAACAGTGATGTGCTTTCTGCTGGACAGGGAGTACGTCATTTTTTTTTTGTCCGATTGGCGCATGCACCGCCACCAAAGCAAATACCTGCCACACGTTACCACTCAATGTACTGCAGAGTTGGCGTCGCCTCTGCAGTGTGAAGCATTGCACAGCGTTGCACCGCAGGTAGTGTGGCCAGTCTCAGAGAGACCAATGACCACTGTGACGGGGGAGCATACCCTGACGTTAAGTGAGCCTAAAGAGGAAATCCTGGCACAGAGAAAATTTCCCATATGCATACTTGATCCTTCTCTGATGAGATCAGCTTGGAAATGTTTAAAAAATAAGGAATGCACATACCTTAAAATAGTATTTGAATATCCTAATGACATGGCTAGCAGCAGAGCTACTGGGAGGAGTTGATGTCGCTTCCTGCACTAGCTGCCCGTTGGACATAGATTTAGACTTATAAAGATTCCTAGTCCTGCATTCAATTCACTTTTTCTCCACAGTTTTCTCCTAGGAGATAATTTTTCATTTTCTGAAATAATCTTTCAGCACTTTGTAATTGAAAAAGTTTTAAAAACTAGGTGAGAATGTTTTGAGTCTTTTCTTGCTTGCTGGTGGTCTAAAAGGCATTTTATTGATATGGTGTGAAAATATCACCAAGGAGACCACTTAGAAGAAAACATGAATTGAATAAGGGCCCTAGTGTTGAACATCATGGCTGGTGACACTGACTCTTAATGGCTGTGATGAGTAGTGTGTAGCTAACCACTGCTTAACCTTTCGGGGGCCGACTATAGTAAATCCTACGCAGCACCTGTGGCTGTTCTAGCCTGATGCAGCATAGGATTAACGCCACCCACCGTTTCCGCTCCCGACACGATCGTGTGCACCCGAGAGGGGAGATTAAGCTGTCATATGACATCTCCCCTCAGTGATCAGCAGCCATCGCGTATGGCTGCTGATCATGTGATTACTACGATCGCCGGCAGATCGTAGTGATCCCTGTTACTAATGCGGCGGTGGGTGGGGGGGGGGGGGGGAGAAGAGGATCCACTCACTTTCCTGGCGTTGCCCCGGCGATCGGCGCTCCTCTCCACTCTGGCCGGCATCCTCTCTCGCTCTAAAGTCAGTGCCAGGTCCCGGCTTGATGACATCATCAAGCCGCAACCCGGAACTGAGTGGCAGTATGAACAGGGATGCTGGCGAGAGCGGAGGGGTTTACTGCGGCTCATCGCTGGAGCCTGGGAGGTGAGTAAATGCTGCTGACTAAAAGGGGGACATCTGGCTACAGGTGTGACATCTGGCTACAGGTGGGACATCTGGCCCAGGAAGCAACGCTGGGGATCTGGCTGCCTGATCCCCCCCCCAAACGTGCCCCCCACTCCCCCGCATGCAAATTCGCCTGGTCCTCAAGGGGGGTTAGGCAGCTGGTTCCCAAATGGTTATAGAGGAAATCCAGTGAAAATAATGTAATACAAAAAGTGCTTCATCATTACAGTAATTATGTATAAATGATTTAGTCAGCGTTTTGATGTCAGTGGAAAGAGATGCTGCTTGCTTTTTTTGGCAGTTGGACCCAGCTGTAAACAGCTATTTCCCACAATGCAATAAGGTTCACAGACAGGTAACTGTCAGGACCACGGTCCTGACATCACCCTGTGGGAGGGGTTTCACCACAGTTCCAGCCATACAGAACCCCCTGATGATCCGATTGTGAAAAAGAGAAGATTTCTCAGGGGAAAGGGGGTATCAGCTACTAATTGCAATGAAGTTCAATTCTTGGTCATGGTTTCTCTTTAACTATGGATGGGGTAGAATCACAGTAATTAACTTTTACTGTCATCACAACACAGAAATGAGGCCATAATTGTTATTTCAGCATCTTCTGCAGAAAAAAAACCTGACATAACAGATGTGAAAAAGCACAAGATCATCTTCAATTAACCTTGCACGTTTCACAACACATTTTTATGTGGATATTTATATTGCCCAGAGTTCCTCCTTGCTTCACCAGACACATTTTAGGTGAGGAAAGAGTAGTGCTAAAGAGGAACAGGATAAAGACTGAGCACTAAGGGCTCGTTCCCACTGTTGCGACGCGATTTCGGCCGCATTCCGACGCTTGTAAAAACGCATGCGGATGCGTTTCCACATGCGTTTTTACCCGCGATTTCGCATGCGATTTCGCATGGCAGGGTGCCATGCGAAACTAACCATGACACTGCCAGGGCTAAATAAAATTGAAAAAGGTGCGAAATCGCACGCGAAATCGCGGGTAAAAACGCATGTAACAAACGCATGCGTTTTTACTATTAAATACATTAGCGGCGATTCGCACGGATTCCCGACGCAGGCGAAATCGTTGGCTCTTTTGTGCGTTTTTTTCACGCTGAAAAAAACGCACCTCAACAACGCTACAGTGGAAACAGGCCCATCCACTTGTATTACATGCAGATTCGCGATAGTGGAAACGAGCCCTAAAGAAAGCCAGTGTTGCTGGTGGTGACTGAAATGGGCCAGACAAACAGCTGACTGGAATGCCTTACACAGGCTGCAGCCATGCTTGGTAACTTACAATAGAGTTATAATCAGTATTATATTATACTACTTGATCAAGCTAATTTGAGGAAGCTGCACCACCAGTGTTGATACAATTTTAAATGAAAATCCACTTTCTCCGAGAAAAATCATTTCATCCAGGTCAATAATATACTGTACACTACAATTACAGTAACATGCTTTGATGAAATGTTCCCCCCTTCTAGTTTGCCATAAGCAGTGTGTTCAAAGTGAGAAGTGTTACGTGGTACTGCTTGCTAATAAAGACAGCCATGGCAACCCCTGCACCCTTGTGGCATAAAGTGCTATGATAAAGGATTAAACTGTGGTAAACCCAAGCACACTCCAAGGAAAGTCCAAAGTTTCAATTGGAAGATGCTCTGGTCGTCACCCAGATGGCCATGCAAATATATAGTAATTTGTATAATGTATGTGAACCTTGAAATATCACAGTCTGCATCACAGCGCAGAGCCGAGGAGTCCTACCACATGCACATTCAGCTCGTCATTTCTTCTGCTGGCCCATTAGACAAAGCATGAGCAGTGTGGTGACGGTCAACCATTGTTCAATGACTAGATGAGTGGCGATCATATGACTGTGTTTTCTGCATGGCAGAGATGTGTGAATCACAGAACTGAGTGGGCAGGATATGTACAGTATATGGCAAATTACTCACATAATACAATAATCGAAGCAGCAATTCAGTAAAAATTCCCTTTGAAAAAGTCAGTCAAATGAATCAGAGTTATATGTACAAAACATGTAGTAGCCAGGAAAGTGGGAGTTGCTTTGCCAGCACAGATTCATCACCTGACCATGCCCAGCCCCTTCCTTCTGTGGAGCACAGGAAAGCCTGGTGACTGCATGGTGTCCCCTTCCCAACTCATTCATGTGTGTGATACCTGGATGGATGAGTTTACATGCCTCACAGACTTACTGTTCTCTTGGGCAAGCAGCATTTTAACCGTGTCATGAAGACAGCTTTGCAAAATCAGCCAGTCAGGTGATGAAAAAAATAACAATGTAAAAAATAGTGTAAGTGCAATGCACAAAACTGTGCGTGGCATATCCATGGCATGTACTACATGATATGCACCACGAGCCTCAATTAGGGCTTTACATTGTGAATGTTTGCGGTAGTTTGCCTGAGCGGAGTTCAGTTTTAAATCACAGGAAATTGTTGGCTTTCCATACGACTGACAAAGGGTGACTTGCATACTCCTATGAATGAAAACAAACCAGAATGCTATGTAACAGTCATTTTATTTGTAGTCATTACTGCAAGGCTTATTTTTCATTTTGGTTCAGTTTGAGGATTATACTCCTCTGATGTAAATGGTGGCTACTTAAAATGTAATAAATATGAACAGACTGTAAGACAGCACAGGACATTTTATAAAGTACAAAAAAACCTAAAAACCTTTTAGAACGTGTGACATGCAGGTGCTTGCTCAAGGTCATAGCAAATACACAAACTGAAAGTGTATAGGACTTGTACACATCCATCACCAACACAAATATACTTTACAGATCCTATTTTGGAGTGTGAACAAGATATAGGCCTCTGCAGTCCACACAGGTATGGTTTGGCACAAAAGCAGAGCACCACTTGTTGGATACAAGGTATACCCCACAGCACAAGGAATACATAATGCAAACACATTACAAGGAAAATACTTACTGCATGCACAATGATACTACCCTATGCATGACTGCTTCATTGTGTCTATGCACAGGGCCAGTTGCATGCAACAAATCTGCAGGGAAATCGCCTTAGCATTTTTATTACAAGGCAAATGGAAACTTAGCCAATCTGTTTTGCACCCACACAAAGTAAAAAAAAAGAAAAAGAACCAATGTCTATGTATTTGCACAAATATGTATGGGAAAGGGAAAGCAAGAAATGCCCATAGGAGACAAAAAGGCCATTGCTATCCACTTTATAGCATTGGTCAAATCTAGACACTGAGACTGAAATCAATGCCAGCTGTCATTCATTTTAATAAACACAATGACTAGCCTGTGACTGTCAACCCTCCCATACCTTAAACAAAACACTGCCCTACAAGAGCTGAAACAATCCATCCATTATGTAACTAGGAAGAAGCTGTCACAAAAAAAAGTATACCATCAGCTGACTGACCTTTGCCCTGATACTAACCTTAATGGTAATCCCTTTGCTTGTGAATGAGGCCTGCATCTTAGAACTAGTGCTTATTACACTATGGGCCCTGCCAACTGGAAAGGGGCAAGTTGTTCGGTGCCATTAGCAATAAATATGTAAAATAAGGCATAGGTGATGGAGCTGGTGCTTTTTTTTTAAACTTGCTATTGACTGCAAGTTAACATCTTCCAGAAGACAAAGGATACTCCACGCCAAACCTCCAGAGGTTAATTTATACTTTAGCATCTTCAGCACCAACCTTCTTCTAAGAAACTGCAACTACTTAAAAATGATATCATCAATAGACCAATATTTCCATGACTCTGCTTAGGACAAGATGTCAGTCAGTACACAATGACATGCTATAGAATAGCCCCCCCATCTTATTTCCCCCCAGCATCCCTTCCCCAAAGCAGCTACCTTTACAAGGTAAACAGCTGGAAGAACATCCCGACCCATAACCAGCACACAATCAGAACAGAGAAACCGTTTGCTAACCTCTTAGGTTTCTGGGGTGGATCTGTTTTGTCCGAGGCATGATCCTCCTCCTCCTGGAGCCTGGTTTTTCCTTCTCAAAAATGGAGAGCAGTGCTGGTGGAGAGGAGCCTCCATATACCCGCCAAGTGCATCGGTTAATCCAGCAGCTGAACAAGGGAAGGAGAAAAACAACATAAGGGAAGAGAGGACTAGAAGGGAGCCTAGATGCACTGGTCTGGTACTACTCTTCCCTCCCACCACCACAAAATATACAGCACTGCTTGTGATTAGTAAAAATAACGAAGGGTAACAACAACATGTAAAGTCATGGTGCAGTTCTAGAAAAAAAATATAAGATATAGAAAGGGGGTTCTATAGATGACTAGATCTACCTTACATACACGTACACACACACACACACACGCAGACACACACAGTGCACACACCTCCTTCAAGGCATTGCAAAACAAAACAGCATCATTCTGCACATGAAGATCTCGCTGGCTGCTCGCCTCTGGATCATTCATGGTTTTATGAATCACATGCGATGTGCACAGCCCACCAATGTGCCTGCTTTACAAATCGGGATGCCTTTTCGTCCTATTGCAACACTGCAAGCAAGTATACTGGGGAGGGAAAGAGAGAGAGAGGGAGGGAGAGAGAGCGCGAGAGGAGGAGGGAAGGGGGTAGGGAGACAAGGGGGTGACAGAAAAAAGAGAGATAACACTTGCTAGCCTGTGAATGAAAGCTCACATGCAGCTATTGAAAAGGCATCATGTGTAGCTCCACAGAGTGGAACCTTCTTAGTTCAGCAGCAGAAGAGAGTTATTAGTGCTAAAGGGAAGGAAGCCTATTAGGTCATTATTAGCACTGTGTAATCTGAGTTTTGCAGATTCAACATTATGCTATGCAACTGTCTTCTGGCAAACAAACTTAGGTGCTGAAAAAAGGATTCTTGTTATGAAATAGACGATACAACATATCAAATATGTAGACAACTGAAAAGCAAAACAGGCAAAGGAAGAGAGCTGTCTAATCTGTATGATCTATCACAACAGCTGTAAACATGCAGGCATCACATACATACAAGGTACTGCAGGAGTTAAAACTTGGGGATACGGGGACTCGTGTGAGTGCTGAGAAAAAGCAGGGTGCCATGAGCGCAGTCTGGAAGCATGAAGGAGGGTGGGCTTCTACTAGTGCTGGGGATATTAATGGGATGAGGGGGATGGCTCATCCGCACTTGACAGTATGGAAAAGACAAGAGGTGATACTGGATGGCTGAATAATGTGCAGCAAAAGGGGGAAGGAGCCAGCAGTGAAAAAATATGAATGAATCTGGGAGGAGGAGCTTGGGGAAACCCCTATGCAACATAGAGTGCCTTACAGGAACCCAAGAGGATTAGAGCTGCGGGGAGAGACTCTCCAATACGTGTTGCAAGCAAGGGACTCTTGGTTACACAAATACTGGAAATATTAACTCTTGCAAGTAACACGGAGATGCTCAGAGCCAAGCACAACAATGCTTTCAGTTTTCTCTGCATATCAGACAGACCTTTATGCAGAGAGGATAACTGGTACTTCAGCTCTGCCTAGCACAGAGGAGATTTGAAGCATTTCATTAGAGTTTCACCTAAGTACCTTCCTTTTTTGTTTATGACAAAGAATAATAAGTAAAGGTTACATTGCACGATACAGACCAGCACAACACTGAGGCAGGGAACACACTTGTCTTTCAGTTTTCTGCCCGTTTTTTCTGCATACATTTTCTGCACACTGAGGCCCCGTTCACATTGCCAACGCAGATGGCCGTGCGATCGGAACCGCAACGTGTACAAACGCACGCCATCTGCGTTTCTATGCGTTGCGTGGCTGATTCCCATTCACTGTAGTTAATGGGACAGCCATGCGTTTGGGCAAAAAAATGCGTGCAGCACAGTGTGAACATCAGACAGTGCAGTCTATGCACTTCTGATGTCGTGCGTGTCTGCCTCGATTCCGACTCCAACTGCATAGCCCTGGTTTCTAAGTAGAAAAACACGTGTTTTTTTCACAGCAGCTAATATAATTGATACAGAAAACTGACAAAATGTGCAGAATCATGATGCAGAATGTCAGTCTTTCTTTTGCATGTGAAAAACACATTAGGGGCTTGATTCACAAATCAAGACGCAACACGGTTGCGTTAGCGTTCCGCGCGCGCTATAATGCGCATAACGGTTTTCTTGCGCAATCGTGAATTTCAGCGCAAACGTGAATTTTCACATAAAATGCGACCGTTTACGCACGAAAATTCAAGATTGTGTGCGAAAACCGTTACGCACATTATAGCAAATGCAAAACGCTAGCGCGACCGTGATAAGAGTTATCACGGCTTTGTGAATGAAGCCCCAAGTTTAACCACTTCCGGATTCTCGGAGCGTATATACACGCCCCTGAATCCTGAAGTGTATACCATTCCATGTCAGTTCACGGAGGGTGTCTCCGTGAACACCCTGCGAGCCGATCGGCGGCTCGCAGGGTAAATGTAAACACACGGGGAAGATCTTCCCCGGTGTTTACATGTATACGGCGCTGCTGCGCAGCAGCGCCGTAGAGGAGATCGGCGATCCCCGGCCTCTGATTGGCCGGGGATCACCGGCATCTGATAGGCTAAAGCCTATCCCATCAGGCGCAGGACGGAAATCCGTCCTGCGCCGCTCACAGGGGGAGGGAGAGGGAGGGAAGGAGGCCAGGAAGCGCTGCGGAGGGGGGCTTTGAAGAGCCCCCCCCCGCAAGCGCAAGCAGCCGGCGGCGATCAGACCCCCCCAGCAGGACATCCCCCTAGTGGGGAAAAAAGGGGGGGGAAGTCTGATCGCCCTGGCTGCTAGCTGATCTGTGCTGTGGGCTGGAGAGCCCACGCAGCACAGATCAGCACAAAATTTCATGGTGTGGAAGTGGTTAAACTAGCCCATTGATTAACATGAGTTTTTCTGTGCAGAAAACGCGTACAAAAACAGTCAAGTGTGTTCCCTGCCTGACTCTGCATACAGAACCAAGACGAAAAACACTACATAATCTGGAAAATAAATATTTATCGTTTTTTTTTTTTTTTTTTTTACACAATACATATAAGCAAGATATTTCCTAGACTATCTTGCCAATTAATTAGCTTTCTTTCACATACTTCAGCCTGAAATTCAGATTAAAGATTAATAAGGGTGCCCATCACTGATGAAACCTGTTTGTACAATCTTAATGAGTTAATATACTTTGAATGAAATCTTTTTGTAGCCCCTCATTACATACCGGTAGCAGCATTAAAATTGTACAATCAAAACTATCATTAATGGGCACCGTTAAAGTGAACGTGTGTTTGTTTAATTTTGCCAACTCTGACATCATATGATATGATGGCACCTGCAGATGCCTACAATCCATACCTGGCAGACTGACCCTCAGAGATTAAGTCACTTAAATAGTTGAAGGAAACCTGTGAGAACTGGGAACTCGCCTTGGGAGAGGTCGGGCTCCACCACTCATTCCAGCGCTATCCTATCCGCAAAAACGCTTGCCAATGGCTCACACATGTGCAGTAGCATGGACCAACTGTGGATTTTTCCATCAAAACCTGAGTGGGTCCATGTTACTGCACATGCACAGCGCTTTGGGGGTCTAAGTGCTGGAACGGCCTGGCGGAGGAGGACAGGAAAGGCCTCTGGAGGATCCAGACGTTTCCCCATTTCTAGGTATCTAAATTTGGCCATCGCAAATCTCATACAATTACTTTAAGTTCCTCTGTTTGTGAATGGCCCTACTTCTTCCTAGCACTATAGAACCATTCATGAGAAGAGGTGGACCTAAAATAGTAGGAGATGTTATCCCAGTATCTTTGGTTTAGGTTTCCCAAAAATGTCAACTTAGTGAACATTTTTGCAGACACATCCAGGGCTGTGGAGTCGGTAAATCCTCAGTTTATTGACACCACGACTGACTCCAGGTACCCAAAATTGCTTTGACTCCTCGACTCCGACTCCACAGCCCTGGGCACATCTACATATGCCTGCACATTGCGATTTGGTATAGTAGTCTACCTTAGCAATTTTTTTTTTTTTACCTAGATTGGTTGGGCTCTCATTTTTGCTATATATTAAAGCTAAACTGAAGGCATTTTGCTAGACAGACAACTGAAATACAGTACTGCATATATGGAGCATCTTACTTGCCAAAACATTTCTAACTCTGTCTAGCCAAACCCGTGTTTCATTGCTCTCTGACCTCCACTTTGTATTAGAGTAGCAGAGAAACAGAACCTGGGCATACTTCCTCTTCCCAACCCGCTGATTAGAACATGCAGGTCAGTGTGGTGAGCCATCATTCTGACCTGTAATCAGGTTTACAGTGCTAAAGGTACAATCCACTAACAAGTAATAATAAATAATAATAATAATAGATGTATTATGAAACTATATGTGCACAGTAAAATCTCGGTTATCACAGATTTTTGCTGGATATGTGTAATTTTTGGTTGCTTGAGAGTTCATGCAACTGGGGTTTAAAAGTAACACTAACCTCCCCCCTACAGAGTAAATGCAGAGCTGCGTGCAGCAAAAACCACTTACAGGAGCTTTGCACGCCCATCCTCTTCACTTCCAGCAGCTGTCTGCTGCTTTACAGCATCCTCTGCATGGCTTCCAATGCCTGACCCTATGCCGGTCAGGTAATACATTGGGAGCCATTTGAGGAAGCAGAACAGCAGATAGCTGCCGGAAGTAAGAAGGATCATGTGTGGTTTCTGTTGTACGCTGTTCTGTCTTATGATTGTGGCACGCCCCCATGGCTCCCCTGCTAATAGCCGATTAGTTGAGACTTTCGAATGGTTGCGTTTTGGATAACCCTGACTTTATTGTTTATATATGGATATTTATATTCCTTCCCTTTCCTCTTGCAACTTTGACTGTGCATACTCACCTCTCAGGATGTTCAGCTTCAGAGTCATGTGACTCCACCATATGGAAGAATTTTTTTCATCAAAAATGTGTACAGTACTTGTAAACTGAAACAACGGGATTGCTGATCAAGTTGCCTATTATTCTGGAGCAGCGTATCCAATTAGCCACCACTTTAAATGTAACTGCAACTGTCGTATAAATGTGACTCCATTTTAAAATAATAAGTCTGAAGTAGTTAACAGCAGAGGATCTGTTAAAAAGCCAAGTAAGTAATAGGTTTAGAAAGTGGTTAGTTACAGCTGTTTTATATGTGTCTCAGAAATGCTATTCTCCATGAAGTGGCTAAACATGGTACACTACGGCTATGCCTACATGAAAAACAATCCTTGAGTAGGTCCTGTTAGGTTCAGCAACAGTAGCTCATTTTCAGTTTTCACTGTACAGTAGTATCCTAAGAGGATATCTAGCACAAAGCAAAAATGCTCATCCCAGCAGATGACAGTCCCTGTGCATGTGTACGAGGCATTATTTAAAACCTAAAATTGAAAGCTTAGCATGATAGCCGGGTAATTAGCGTTTTTAGTATGACTATAGCATTGGCAGATGTCTAACTGTCTTACCATAGGCCTGTTTTAAAGCAGACCTGATCTCTTGCACAAGAGAGAAGGAGAACACACAGAAATCCACCCTGTGTCTACCCTGCGTTTATAGAGACCAGCCTGTCGAATTCTCCCTTCTCAGCAAGTAATGAGCTAGTGTAATCTGAGCTCCCAGCTGCCCCCCCCCCCCCCCGACTTTACCAAGCTGAGAGCTAAAAGGTAAACACAGGGAGGTTAACCATTTCTGTGCTCCCAGCAAACCAGGAAGTAACTACACCGCAGCATCTCTGAAGGAGCTCTATAAGCTGTAAAACGGAAATGTTTGCTTATCTTTTAGGCCTCGTTCACATCATACGTGCTGCCATGTGCATTTCAGCATCACGTATGTTGTGTGACACGCAAGAACGGCAGAACTGCATAGACCGCACTTCTGCCATTCCCATCATATGCTCTGCGCAGCAGTGTGATACACTACTCCACTGCTGCATGCATTTTTAGAGAAATGCAATGCTTACCCATTCACTGTAGTGAATAGGATCAGCAGCGCAAATGGTGTGCGATCGTACGCATGGCCATCTGTGCTAAATGATGCTCGCTTCGGCCCGACTTTGGTTCGTCATCTAAGGGTCTTCTTCAAAGGGTGGAAATTAACCAGAATTTACCAGAATTCAATTTATGATTCAACTACACTTGCACATGCACCCTCAATTAATCTGCAAATTCCCTGATCATCTTCATCCTCTTCTCCTCACAGGTATGTTTGATCTCTAATCTGACCTGCATGGAACTTAAAACCGATCCCTTACTGCATCCATCTGCCTGTGTATGTTTGATCTCTAATCTATTGCATGTGGATCATTTCTACTGTCCTGCTCTGCTTCTCACATATTAGTAGCACCTAAGTAACATATTTACATTGTAATTTACTAATTGCTATTAAAATTCTGGCTTTTGTTTCACACTGGAGGGCCTGGTGGCCTGTCTAATTTCAAACAAAGTTGTAACACCTACAAGTTTGTTTGACTTGCAGGAGACTTTAGTGACCCACCCCCCCTGCTTAATTGTAAATTGTCTGCCAGGCCATCCTGATTACTCATTTGCTCTGATGCTGTGTGTATATCAGGAGGTCTGCTAGTCGGTTCGGCCCGACTTTGGTTCGTCATCTAATGGTCGTCTTCAAAGGGTGGAAATTAACCAGAATTTACCAAGAGTCAACAGCAATTCAGCAGAATTCAGCATTACACCAAGGTAACTTCCTCAACCCTTTAGTCTCACCTGCATTCCTGATCACTTTCCAAACCGTGTACACATATTTCTTCCTCTCTCCTACTCCATGCTTCTTTCACCGTTCTCTACACATCTACCCCAGTCCAAACCACTGCCAGCCTCATCACCACACAACGTAATGTACCCCTTCCCCCCTGCCCTTTCCCTGGCTCACCCACACTTCACCCACCATATTCCTCCCAACCCTTTACCACCCCTCCACCACTACCACATGCTATTCCTCCACCTGCTTCTCCAGCTTGTCCCAGTACTTTCTCCCACCATCCTCTACCCATCCATCCCCAGACCCCCACTTGTCCCTAAACTCCCAGCCACCCCACTCCCAGCCCCACCACACTCCTCTTGCATCTGCAGACCACACCATAATAATTTAAATCCCATCCATACAACCCCTAGGCACTCTCTCCCTCTGTTTTGTGGTCTCTGGAATGCCAGATCTGTCGGCAACAAGCTCACATCCATCCATGAGCTCTTCCTCTCCAAATCCTACACCTTCCTCGCCCTCACAGAGACATGGCTCAACCCCTGACTGTACCGCAGCCGCTGCTCTCTCCTAGGGGGGACTGCATCTCAGTCACACCCCCAGACCTGACACCAGGACTGGAGGAGGGGTGGGTCTGCATCTTTCCGCATCCTGCACCTTCTGGGTCCTATCACCACCCACTTCCTTGCACTTCTCATCCTTTGAGGCCCATGCAATCCGCCTGTACCAACCTCTCCCAGCCATCATTGCGGTCCTATATCACGCCCCATCTGCTCCAACTTCACTCTTCCTTGACAACCTGGCCTCCGGCTCCTCCACATCCTGTCATCTGACCTCCCCACCGTCATACTCGGGGATTTCAATGTACCTTTCGATGAGCCTAACTCCACTGCTGCCAAACAGCTACTCTCCCTCACCAAATCCCTTGGGCTCTCTGCACACAAATTCCCCCATCCACCGCGCTGGTCATACTCTTGACCTCATATTCTCAAAGTCCACCTCCCTCAGCAACCTGGACATCGCACCTTTCCCTATCTCCGACCATCACCTCCTCACCTTCACCATTTCCCCATCAACCACCTCTTCCTAACCCCTCAGCCTGGTCGATGGCAGAGAGACCTACGTAATCTCTACCCAAATGTCCTAGCAAGTCCCCTTCTCTCCCTCTCCTCCCACCTACCCCACCTCAAATGCCCAATGAAGCGGCTGCACAATATAACCTTGCCCTCATCTGCTTTAGATCAAGCTGCCCCCTTAATCTTCCGCCCTAACAAGCCACCCAACCCCCAACCTTGGCACAACACCCACACACGTAACCTCAGGAAAGAAACTCGAGCAGCTGAACAGAAATGGAGGAAATCATGTCTCAATTCTGACTTCCTAGATTACAAGGCCAAACTGTTACTCTTCCACACTGCCCTCTCTGAGGCTAAACAAAGGTACTTTGCAGCACTGATTGGAACCCAAGCTTCCAACCCTCGATGGCTTTTTGCTACCTTTAATTCCCTCCTCAACCCCACTCCTCTTTGACCTCTCTGCAGCATTTGACACTGTTGACCACCCCCTCCTCCTCCAATCACTACAGTCCATGGGCATCCATGGTCTTGCCTTGGCATGGATCTCCTCCTACCTATCCAATCGCTCCTTCGCAACTTCCTTCAATGGCTCCTCCTCAACCCCTGCCCCCCTCTCAGTTGGGGTTCCCCCGGAGTTCTGTTCTGGGCCCCCTTCTTTTCTCCATATACACTTCCTCAATTGGCAAGCTTATCTCCTCCCTGGGCATCAAATACCACCTTTATGCCGATGACACTCAGATTTACCTCAATACCCCCAATCTCTCATCCACCACCATTAACAAGGTCTCCTCGTGTCTCTCAACAATTTCCTCCTGGATGTCTGCTAGGTTCCTGGAGCTTAACCTAGACAAAACTGAGCTCCTGATCTTTCCACCCCATGCTGCTGCACCCCTCCCAGATTTCCACCTCACAATCGACAACACAACCATTCGCCCTACCTCCCAGGCCCGCTGTCTGGGTATCACCTTGGACTCTGACCTCTCCTTCATCCCACACATCCAAAACATCACCATAGCCTGCAATTTCCACCTCTGTAATATCTCCAAGATCCGCCCCTTCTTAACCCCGGACACGACCAAACTGCTCATCCATGCCCTAATCATCTCCCGCCTTGATTACTGTAGCTCCCTTCTTTCTGGCCTCCCCTTGAAATGCACTGCCCCCCTTCAATCAGTGATGAACGCGGCTGCAAGACTCATCCATTCTTCACACCGCTCCGCATCCACATCTCCCATTTGTGAATCCCTGCACTGGCTCCCTATTCGTTTCAGGATAACTTTCAAGATTCTATGTCTGGCGTATAAATCTGTGCACAAAACCTGCCCTACCTACATCTCGGAGCTTGTTCACAGGTATACACCAGGTCGCCCCCTCTGATCTTCCAATGACCTTCGCCTCACCACCCCACGCATCTCCCACTCCCATGCCCGCCTGCAGGATTTCTCAAGAGCCGCTTCCACCCTCTGGAACGCCCTTCCACCACCCATCAGACTTGCTCCCTCTTTCAACACATAAGCGTAATATGTTGGCACTTTATAAATGCAATAAATAATAATAACAGAAAGAAGGGAATGATGGCACGCCAATCAGCTCATCTCTTCGGCGGTATTGGTCAGTAAACTTCTTTAAATCCTTGGTTTCTTTTGAGCCTCACTTCTGGGTCCTGTAGTAAGTCTGGCATAATCCAAATTTTTCCTCACTGCCCCATAAGTAGTGCATAATTGGAAGAGTCCAAGAACAGCCATTTCAGAGGCTTTAAATAATCCATAAACATAAGGTCCCGTGTACACTGTGAACATTGTGTTTTCACGAATATAATGAATGCATAGTAATACACTGCCCATTGCTTTGAATGTGGCCATTGACATTATGTGTGTTATAATAAACTGAATAATTTTACCTTGCTGCTGGGTGCTGTCCTTTTCCACCACCACACTATAATGAAAGTAAGAGTAGCAGTTCAAACCCCGCATATTAAAATGCCAACTGAAGAACGGTTGCCAGGAAGCAGATCATCCACAATCCTAGGCAGTTACCTAGGGCCTGGAAAGAATCTAGGGCCCTGGTGGATGCTAGACCCCACCAAATCTTACTAAATAAGTAAGGCGATTATCAGTGTTGGGCAAAAAACTGCGATCTTGCCTAGGGCTCCATTTCATCGTAATCCTTTTCCTTCAGGAAGAGAGGGACCTCGACATGGCCTAACATTTGAGCTCAATAATATCAACAAGTGGGCTTGGTCCGTACAACATACTCACAGAGAAGATGCTATTTATACCAATATCTGTACTACAACACTTGAATAATAATGATAAAAAAAATGATATGGAGCACTTCTTTAAAATGACTCTTACCGCAAAGTGTGATATTCTTCAATATTTTCATTATGCTTATCAAACAGAAGGTTTCAGTCATACATTTCATAGACTTCTGCTTTCTAAATACAGTGAACAGAGAAATAAGCAGCAAAGCAAAAACATTCAACCTCTTTTACACATAAATGTGATAGCTGTGCGTAGGGCACCTAAGGTTGGAGGCTACAACGGTACTCGGCAACACGACACATTGTCACCCCTTGATGCCTTTTTTCATCCTGTAAAACATGGGACATGTTTACCTTAAAATAATGACTTCCTTAGGACATACAGCTTTATGAGCAGTGCTGCTAGAATGTTATACTACTAGATTTGCAGGAACCAGACGGTACTGCAGCATTCAAGAGATGCATTAACATTTCAAATGCGAAATTAAGACTGAAGACTTTAATAAACCATTACGTAATGCTTAGCTTAACAAAATCCAAGGCCATTTTTCCCCCCAATCCGCTGTAACCATTTTCTTTGTCTTTGTACCTGTGTTTCTGATCCAACTTCACAGAATTTATGCACAGGCTGAGAAATTGCAGAAAGGAATGCATCTATTTTTCAGTAAGAGAAGGAAGGGAGAAGTTGCATTTTATGTGAGAAAATACGCTCCGTAGACTGGCATATCTTTTTCTCAGCTGTAATGATGTTTTTCAAGGACAATGAGAGGAGACTGCCTCATTCCCACCTCTCTGCACTGAGTACTGAGAATGGGAGGGACAGAATGTAGCACCAGGCATTAACACACTGTCTTCTGGTATGTCTGGATTGTTGTGCACTCACTGTCACATCACTGAAGATTCTCCCAGGTCCATTATTCTGATGAAGCCTGAAGATCTAACCTAAACTTGACATGCCTGTCGTTATGGTTATGAAGAAAACATAACATTTGCATGAACACAAGGGAAAGGACAACCCTTCAGCTCTTTGCAGATGGGCAAATATTAGATACAAGGTCGTTATTTTGCATCATCCAGCCTGGTGTAGAAAACACAGCTCACGTTCACCTTAATAGTCAATATAGGCTGTAATACACACAGGATCAGTCAAAAGATCTAGCAATTCCAGACAGAACAATGAACATGCTGCATGACATACAATTTCAGGGCTCAAGGTGTACATCATGCAATTTAAATGGGAACACAAAAATCCAAGGGTAAGGGAACACACACCTAAAAATGGCCAAATAGGTTAACCAGACATAAAAGCATAAGGTTGTGTTTCCACCATAAAACGTAGGTGATCGTACGTTGTACTGTATTTCTAATGAATCGCCAACCTCATTTAAAGCAGTTCAGTCTTTCAAGAACCAGGCATGCTTGCAGGAGGGTTATGGCGACACATGCGCCTGAAAATGGTGCGCAGATGTCCGTGCATGCGCAGTTTGTCCAAAGTCGACAGCCTAACGGGGCCACCAGCAGTAGCAGGGAAGGGAACAAGAGGACGCAGAGGGACCTCGTGGACTACAGGAGGCCTGGAGGAAGCCTCAGGTAAGTGCAGATTTTCATTTTAAAGCTCTGTTTAGGATCCCTTTAACATGACTAAGAGCCCAGTTCCATACATGGCCAAGCTGCCAGGAAGAATAAACCAAAGTAATCAAAGAGTATAGTGTTGGGTGTTTTTGGCAGTTGGGTGTTTTTGGTCAGAGGTTGCACATATTTTCATAAGAGAAGGAAAGGCATTGGATTAAAAAGAGGCAATGCCATAAAAGCAGGACTGTGGAGTCTGTACAAAAATCATCCAACTCCGACTCATCAGTTTATGATACCACCGACTCAGACTCCAGGTACCCTAAAATTGCTCTGACTCCACAACCCTGCATAAAAGGTTGTTTGATAATGCAGCAACAGTTCTACATTGCAATGGTGTGGTTACAGACCAAGAGCACAGAGCAAACAAAGGCCACAGATATCAAATCTACTGTAGGTATACCAAATAACTTCATTACCTTTCATAAAACCTCAATGGCCACACTAAAGCTATTCATTTTCTAATGACATCAACATTCTATCACTAATAACTACATTAGCAGAAATCTGAGATCCAGAACTGTTTATTTTCCTAAAGTAAACAGGCATCGTGACCCGGAAATGTTCCTAGATACGTCATTACATTGCTGGGGCTTGTGAATTTATCATTCTGCTCTGCTTTAACTCTGGTGACACTGATATACGAGTTTTGAAAATATGCTGGCAAATACACACATAGCCAGAAAGAATAGTGCTGACACTAGGCTACAGGAGGTACAAGTAGAAGGCTAGCTGTATGACTGATGACTATACAAAAGGAAAAGTATGAAACCCTCCACAACTAAATTACCCACACATCAAACAAAAGCAATAACATACAGTTAGGGAACCTGTCAAGGCCAGTAGAAGATTTCTATTTACAATACCTATGTCCGTTTTTGAACATTATCAAATGTCAACAATTTTGCAAGCAGATTTTCAACAGAATACAATCCATGCTATGTTTCATAATATGAACTGTCTCCTTTTACATAATATACATTACATTTACATCTAATTTACTTCAGCACTACATTTTTAAAGCCAATCTTAACTCTCTAACAACTCTCTACCTCTCACCACCCTAATGCGTTACACAGTGCGATTTTCCGTGCGATAGATGGATCTGATAGATAAAATCTGTCATATCCGATATTGCTCCCGATCATTTCCACACTCGATTTCTCATAGCGATGAATGGAAAAAGATAAGAAAATTGAATGCAGATAAGAGAATCAACCGCAGAATTGAGTGCGGAATCGTGCGGAGAATATAACCGCGTGTACCCAGCATAACCCTAAAAAAGGTACACAACACTATACCCAACCCACAACCCCTTCACATTTTACGCACTTACCTGAAGATCCAGTGACGTTACATCAGAGTTTCTGGCTGACTGTTATTTACTGTGAGTGGGCCGGTGTTACTCTGCCGGAGTCCAACCTCCTGCTTTCACAGCAGGCATGAGGTGGAGAGTTGGGCAGCTTGCTATGTGCAAGTTTCTTTTTACCTGGCCATAGCTCAGCAGTCACCCTCACCTGGAAAGTGACTGAATAAGAGGAATCTCTCTCAGGCAAATGACAATAAGTAGCTTGAGCGTTGCTAATGCCTGTTGGGCAATCACAACCAAGGTTTTGTGCGCTAGAGCCGTCTTTCAGCACCACAGCACCGCTACCTCACTCCCCTGTAATCCGCTTCACCTCTGCTCGCTGCTGCAATGCTGGGAACTCCCAATAACCATCGCACTTGCTGCTACAATGCCGGGGACCCCGAGACTCTCCCAACTTCTACCCCACCTCTTTCACACCAACCATTCGTCACCACTACAGTGCTGGTCACCACAACAAACTCCCAAAGTTTACTGCAGGGAGCTTCAGTGGTTCTAAGTGTCGGCACTGAGGAAAGGGGCAGCAACTGTGTAGAGGGTGCACTGCAGCATTTTAAACCAATAGGGCCAGGGTTGCCCAACGAAGCTGACAGGAAGAAACACATAGGAAAGAGGGGGGGGGGGGGAGTTGGCACACATAAATGAAGGGGAGGAGCGAGTCAGAAGAAAGTAAAACAGCCTCATTGCCCCTCTCTTGCAGGGCCTCCCATATCCTATACCATGAGGGCTGGTATAGGTTAGAATGGTGGAGCCTCAGGTGGGTTGGCTCAGCCTTCTTGGCTATGCCCGCTTACATGAATAAGAAGGGGTTGATAAAAACTTTGGGGAAGAGGCTACACATTTTACTAGTTATTCATTTAAAAAAACAAAGATGAAAAAAGTCGGAGACAAAGAATGAGAGATCAAAGACCAATTTTACCACCTTCCGTATAGTATGAGAGCATACCTACACAGTCTATTCTATTAAACGGAGTACACCCATCGTATGCAAATATTTGCAAACTGAGGAATTTATCTATTATTATTATTATTTAGTATTTATATAGCGCCGACATATTACGCAGCGCTGTACAGTGTATATATATATATATCTTGTCACTAACTGTCCCTCAAAGGAGCTCACAATCTAATCCCTACCATTGCCATATGTCTATATTATGTAGTGTAAGTACTGTAGTCTAGGGCCAATTTTTTTTTTTTTTAGGGGGAGCCAATTAACTTATCCGTATGTTTTTGGAATGTGGGAGGAAACCGGAGTGCCCGGAGGAAACCCACGCAGACACGGAGAGAACATACAAACTCTTTGCAGATAGTGCCCTGGCTGGGATTCGAACCAGGGACCCAGCGCTGCAAGGTGAGAGAGCTAACCACTACGCCACCGTGCTGCCGCATAGGTTTGTCAGAGAGTTTTGAAAAATTGATCTTTCTAATGGTGCCCATACATGGTAAAAATTTTTTTATTAATTTTGTTTGATTATTCCATTAGATCAAATATAAAGATTTTTCCAACATGTCAGATCGGATTTTAATTGAAAAACGTGATGATTGTTTGTTTTTCTTGATTGAAAAAAAAGATTCTTTTCCACTGTCATTCAATTCAGTTTGGTCAAATAAACGTTAAAAAAAATCAACATTTCTATTGTACCGTGTATGGGCACCATAAAGTTCCGTACTCACCGACGGGACCAGTGACATCCCCTTGACGACGGTCGTTCAGTGGCGTCTCTTCCTGCCGACGGGTATGCACGACACCATGCAATGTTACACATCAGACACAAATGAGAATTCAAGCAATCGCGGTACTTTAAGGGGGAGTGGGGAGTCGTAGGGGATCTTAAAGATAGGATGAGCCGTGAAGGTCGTTATTGCCACGCCACACTAAGCGACGTTCATGTGGTCGTGAGCCTGTACCCACGTCTCGACATTGCGGAAACTACGTTCACCCATCAGGGGGTCTAGACAGTTGTCGGCCCCTAGATTGCCCTGAGAGATCCAACTATGGGGATTTCTGAGCAGGGCTACAATTCTCCCAAAAACTTCCAATTCTAACTGCCAATACATTTTAATTGTAATAAAAAAATACAAGATGTTAAAATGTCATATTTCACAGATAATACTCATGATTAAATACTTATCTGCTATAATACACTCACGTAAAGGATTATTAGGAACACCATACTAATACGGTGCTTTACCCCCTTTTGCTTTCAGAACTGCCTTCATTGTACGTGGCATTGATTCAACAAGGTGCTGAAATAATTCTTTAGAAATGTTGGCCCATATTGATAGGATAACATCTTGCAGTTGATGGAGATTTTTGGGATGCACATCCAGGGCACAAAGCTACTATTCCATCACATCCCAAAGATACTCTATTGGGTTGAGATCTGGTGACTGTGGGGGCCATTTTAGTACAGTGAACTCATTGTCATGTTCAAAAAAACAATTCGAAAAGATTCGAGCTTTGTGACATGGTGCATTATCCTGCTGGAAGTAGCCATCAGAGGATGGGTACATGGTGGTCATGAAGGGATGGACATGGTCACAAACAATGCTCAGGTAGCCTGTGACATTTAAACAATGTCCAATTGGCACTAAGGGGCCTAAAGTGTGGCAAGAAAACATCCCCCACACCATTACACCACCACCAGCAGCCTGCACAGTGGTAAGAAGGCACAATGGATCCATGTTCTCATTCTGGTTACGCCAAATTCTGACTATCGAGACTCATCAAACCACGCGACATTTTTCCAGTCTTCAACTGTCCAATTTTGGTTAGCTTGTGCAAATTGTAGCCTCTTTTTCCTATTGCAGTAGAGATGAGTGGTACCCGGTGGGGTCTTCTGCCGTTGTAGCCCATCTGCCTCAAGGTTGTGCGTGTTGTGGCTTCACAAATGCTTTGCTGCATACCTCAGTTGTAACGGGTGGTTATTTCAGTCAACGTTGCTCTTTTATCAGCTTGAATCAGTCGGTCTATTCTCCTCTGACCTCTAGCATCAACAAGGCAATTTCGCCCACAGGACTGCCGCATACTGGATGTTTTTCCCTTTTCACACCATTCTTTGTAAACCATAGAAATGGTTGTGCATGAAAATCCCAGTGACTAAGCAGATTATGAAATACTCAAGACTGCCATCTGACACCAACAACCATGCCATGCTCAAAATTGCTTAAAGGGGAACTGAAGTAAGAGGTATGCCATGTTTATTTCCTTTTAAGCAATACCAGTTGCCTGGCAGTTGCCTGGCAGCCCTGCTGATCCTCTGCCTCTAATACTATTAGCCATAGCCCTTGAACAAGCATGCAGCAGATCAGGTGTTTCAGACTTTAAAGTCAGATCAGACAAGACTAGCTGCATGCTTGTTTCTGGTGTTATTCAGATACTACTGCAGAGAAATAGACCAGCAGGGCTGCCAGGCAACTGGTATTGATTAAAAGGAAATAAATATGGCAGCCTCCATATACCTCTTACTTCAGTTCCCCTTTAAATCACTTTTCTTTCCCATTCTGACATTCAGTTTGGAGTTCAGGAGATTGTCTTGACCAGGACCACATCCCTAAATGCATTGAAGCAACTGCCAAGTGATTGGTTGATTAGATAATTGCATTAATGAGAAATTGAACAGGTGTTCCTTATAATAGTTTAGGTGAGTGTAAAAGCCCATACACATGTCGGATTTCCGCGAACGACGGGTCGTTTGAACGTCCCGTCGTTCGCCCGCTAAATCGGGCATGTGTACAGACTGTCGTTCGCTTGATAAGAGTGAGTTTGAGCGATCCGCCCGGCGGATCGCTCAAACTCACACTTATCAAGCGAACGACTGTCTGTACACACGCCCGATTTAGCGGGTGAATGACGGAACGTTCAAAGGACCCGTTGTTCGCGGAAATTCGACGTGTGTATGGGCCTTAAATCTCATTGCATATTTTGTTTCACCATTGAAGTCCAGCCCAACAATTATTATGCAACCTAACAATCATATAATTTTTATGCAGATTATAGTACTTCACAAAGTGTTTTCATTTTATTTCGGCTGTATTATGTTCTCAGGCAGTGTTTCTCAGGGCTCTTATACACTGGGGCAGGGCGGAGCGGTGGGGTAAATTTACTGCACCTCACTGCAGCCTAATAAAAATCTATGGGGACGTTCATACGTGATACACTGGTAAATCTAACACGAGCGCATACCTACGTTACCATATGGCTCCTACAGTGATCTGCGTCAGACCGGAAGTCAGGTGAGTCTATGGCGGCGGAGTGTTTTTAAAAAAAAAAAAAGTTGCCGACGGTGCAGTGCACATTTACGGAAACGTATCTGTTACAATACGCTTCCGCGCACTTCCATCTACCTGAAACAGGACGTGACCACAAGCACGTGTCACTTCCTGTTTAGTCAGATGCCAGAAGGGGGATACCGCATAGTAACGCAGTATTCCCCGAAGCTCTGCTTTTGGAGGTGCGATTTGGCGCAGCCGCCACACCTCTAATGCCAATATGCAGTTTGAAACCCTGTGCTCACGCTTTTGGCATGGTAAAGATTATCTCAGGTACCTCATGACAACGATCTATTTAATCGTAGTACATGAAAATTGGTTCTAATCAATATCCAAGCATTTACTACTGCTTCTAATAACTAAAAGGTAAAATATTTGCTGCTGTTGTTTATCAGGTTTTGTAATTTTCTAAATTTAGATAAGTATTTCAAGCCAAAGTGCCCCCTGGGACAATCAGAAATATCCCTAGGTGTACGCGTACCACACATTGAACACTTAGGTTCTAAGGATTAGAAAAATTATGAAAAAAACATGGCATTCAAAATATACTGTATGTTTTCATATACATATCAGATGAACATTTGTCCTAGAATAAAATGCACTGCAATGACATTTTCATAAGTAGCTGTCACAGTAGGTAGTATTATTCTGGTGACTCTCTCTTAAGGTGGCCATACACTTGTGGATAGCCACCTAATGTGGCAAAAGGATATGAATCCTCCCACACACTGCACATCAATGTCCCATAAAGTACAGCATGAATTCTGTTGAAAACTGATTCTAGTTGCAGCGTTGCGATGCTCAACGCCGATCTACCACCACTCCCACATTGACTTATCAAAATGTCCTCTCTTATCGGTCATTTTGATCAATCGAAATTATGATAGAAAGGACATGTTGAGACAAAGATTTCTGAGGATTCAACCAGTGTGATTGAATCTGTCTAGAAATTAATTGGGAAAAAACAACAATTGTGTGGCTATTTTTACTGACAGTTTTTGGACTGGTACAAATCCTCTTAAAGAGGAACTGTCGAGAAAATCCTAAAATTTAAAACATACAAATAAGAAGAACATTTCTTCCTGAGTAAAATGAGCCATACATTACTTTTCTCCTATGTTGCTGTCACTTACAGTAGGTAGTTGAAATCTGACAGAACTGACAGGTTTTGGGCTAGTTCATCGCTTCATGGGGGATTCTCAGAATGGCCTTTATTCTTTATAAAGACATTCCCTGAAAATGATTAATACAAAAATGCTGGTCAGCTTCCCTGCGCGTTGCACACTATTTTGGCAGTTGGATGGAGCAACTGCCATTCACTAGTGCTTTTAAAAATAAAGAAAACCCTGAGAACCTCCCTACGAGAAGATGGGCAAGTCCAAAACCTGTCGGTAATGTCAGATTTCTACTGCTTACTGTAAGTGACAGCAACAGAGGAGAGAAGTAATGTATGGCTCATTTTACTCTGGAAGAAATGTACTTTTTATTTATATGTGTTTTAAATTTTAAAATTTCCGTGACAGTTCCTCTCTAAGGGCTCAAGGATTTCCTGAAAGGCCATCCAACTGCCGGAATAATGACCACACAAGTAGCCAGGGTGACTGACCCCTTTATACATATCTTTGGCAGATAGTGCTTTTGAAAAGTAAAGGAAACTTTGAGAATTTCCCCATGAGGAAATGAACTAATCTAAAATCTGTCCAAGATTCAGCGCCATCAGCTTCATAACGCCTACTGTAAGGGTTGCATAGTAGTAGTAAAAAGAAAAAAAAGTTTGTTTACAGCACATTTTAAATGGGAAAAGGTTAATTTTACACTAGCTCATCTCAATAAATTAGAATAATATCAAAAAGTTAATTTATTTCAATAATTCAATTCAAAAAGTGAACCTCGTATAGAATATAAATTCATTACACACAGAGTGATATATTTTTAAACATTTTTTTTTTTTTTTACACGTTTGCGGATTGTGGTCTAAACAGTCAATTAAAACCTCTCAAAAATTAGAATGTTTTTTAAAAAGTTTAATATTGTACACTGCCACTGCTTCAAAAGCCACCACACAGAGAAGTATATGGGGAATGGGCCACAACTGTCGCATTGCTTGTGTCAAGCCACTACTGAACCAGACATTGAGGTTATCCTGAGCGGTGGAAAAAAAAAAGAAAGAAAACTGGACTTACCTGGGGCTTCCTCCAGCCCACCGTAGCCCGTGAGGTCCCCCGGGATCCTCCTGGCCCCTTCCCCAGTCCTGCTGGCGGGCTCTGAAAATGGGGCAACTTTGGTTAAAGTCGCACGTGTGTTTCCCCACCGCGCACCCGTCGTGTCATCATACCGGTCGCCGTAAAAGTCTTGCGCATGCGTGGTTCTCTAAAGATTGGACTGCGCATGCACAGGACTCTTACGGCGATCGGCGTGATGACACGATGGGGGCGCACAAGCACGACTTCACCTGAAGTCGGCGCATTAGCGAAGCCGCCAGCAGGACTGCAGAAGGGTCCAGTAGGATGTCGTGAGACCTACTTTTGGTACTTTTTCAATTGTTAAGTGCTGAAAAGTTATTTTGAAGAGAAGATGAAAAATTCTCAAAGGAGAAAACCTAGGTGAAAAAGTTAATTACATATGGGCCCTTAGGAGAAAGTGTCTAATGGTGCTTTCACACTAAATCAGTTGCTGTCAATTATAATTGAACAGACAACTGATGGGCTGCTTGATTCTAACTGACAGCAACAGATTTTAGTGAAAGCTTATGGCTCGTTTCCACTAGGAGCGGTACGATGCGGCTAAATAGCCGCATCGTACCGCGGGTGTGCTGAAACACATGCACGCCAGTGTGCGGAGCGGTGCGATCCGATAATCTTCAACATGCTGCAGATTTTCGCACGGCCGCATCCTATCCTCTCAATACACTTCCGCATCGGGAGATGCGGAAGTGATGCGGCCGGCGGCAGAAGTGATGCGATGCGGCTGAGTAGCCACACTCGCATCACTTTGCAAGTGGAAACCCGTCCTTAGACGCTTTCTCACAAGGGCGCATATGCAATTAAAGAGGAACTCCAGTGAACATTTTACTGTTGGCAGGTGACGTAGCTGCTACATGGTTTTTGGCAGTTGGAAACAGCTGTAAACAGCTATTTCCCACAAAAGTTCGAACTTTTCTTGTGGGAGGGGTTACTTGTGGGAGGGGTTTCACCACAATATCAGTCATACAGTGCCCCCTGATGGTCTGTTTGTGAAAAGAAATAGATTTCTCATGTAAAAGGGGGTATCAACTACTGATTGGGATAAAGTTCAATTTTTGGTCGGAGTTTCTCTTTAACTTTTCCTCCTATGTGAAGGCAACGTGCATGTTTCTCTATGGCTCAGTACACATTATATGCATTTTAACTTAAAGGGATACTGTAGGGGGGGGTCGGGGGAAAATGAGTTGAACTTACCCGGGGCTTATAATGGTCCCCTGCATACATCCTGTGCCCGCGCAGCCACTCACCAATGCTCCGGCCCCGCCTCTGGGTCACCTCTGGAATTTCAGACTTTAAAGTCGGAAAACCACTGTGCCTGCGTTGCCGTGTCCTCGCTCCCGCTGATGTCACCAGGAGCATACTGCGCAGGCACAGACCATACTGGGCCTTCGCAGTATGCTCCTGGTGACATCAGTGAGAGCGAGGACACGGCAACGCAGGCGCAGTGGTTTTCAGACTTTAAAGTCTGAAATTCCAGAAGTGAACCGGAGGCAGGGCCGGAGCATCGTTGAGTGGCTGCGCGAGCACAGGATGTCTGCGGGGGACCATTAGAAGCCCCAGGTAAGTTCAACTCATTTTCCCCCGACCCCCCTACAGTATCCCTTTAAAGCTTTTTAACAATGCACTGCTATGGAATACCTGATCAGTTAAAAAGGGACACTCTGGACCTTTAAAGTGAACCTGAACTAAGTAAAAATTGCTTAAAATAAGCACAATATACCGGTACCTACAAATGCATATTAAATGCTTACCTTGCTGTCAGTTCCTCTCAGAAGCTCACCATTTTCTTCTAAATGATTCCTTTCAGTTCTGATAAGAGCTAAAAAAACCTTTTCCCCTATATCACTTGCTGTCAATTATAACTGAAAGGACAACTGATGTGCAAGATAACTGTCCATGTTTCCCTATGGCTCAAGAGATATTAATGGTTAACGGAGAACTGACCCGTAAGCTGTTACAGGGTCATCACCATTTTTAAAATGGAGGACAGAGCATTACATTAATCACAGTAGACAAACAGGATGCAGGAGAGGAGAAAGATTGATGAACACACTACAGTGGAGGCAAGTATGACAGAGGTATGTTTATTTTGAGTTTTATTTTTCATTTCAGGTTTTCTTTAAGCATTTTTTAATTTATAGAAATAATCAAGCACTCAGTCCATTTAGTTGTGGGATGTCTAAAGTTACTGGTTTTGAGAACAATTTATCTCCCTGTGTGGTGGAAGTAGGAACAGTGGTTGGTTCCTACCTTCATTGTTTCTCTCATGCCACTGCATAGGTTACTCTATAGCTAGCAGTTACTAGCAGCTTCTGAGGACCCCAGCACTCAGGCAGGATTTTCTTGGGACACCTATGTGTGTTCATCCAGCACGAGAGTACTGTGCATCTCTGCTTTTACAATGTTCAGTACTCGAGTGCAGGACGGAAACACATACAGTGGCTTGCAAAATTTGGCCCCCTTGAAGTTTTCCACATTTTGTCACATTACTGCCACAAACATGAATCAATTATATTGGAATTCCACGTGAAAGACCAATACAAAGTGCTGTACATGTGAAAAGTGGAACGAAAATCATACATGATTCCAAACATTTTTTTACAAATAAATAACTGCAAAGTGGGGTGTGTGTAATTATTCAGCCCCCTGAGCAATTACCGCTGCCAGTCTTTTAGGGTATGTGTCTACCAGCTTTGCACATCTAGAGACTGAAATCCTTGCCGATTCTTCTTTGCAAAACAGCTCCAGCTCAGTCAGATTAGATGGACAGCGTTTGTGAACAGCAGTTATCAGATCTTGCCACAGATTTACAATTGGATTTAGATCTGGACTTTGACTGGGACATTCTAACACATGGATATGTTTTGTTTTAAACCGTTCCATTGTTGCCCTGTTTTTATGTTTAGGATCGTTGTCCTGCTGGAAGGTGAACCTCCGCCCCAGTCTCAAGTCTTTTGCAGACTCCAAGAGGTTTTCTTCCAAGATTGCCCTGTATTTGACTCCATCCATCTTCCCATCAACTCTGACCAGCTTCCCTGTCCCTGCTGAAGAGATGCACCCCCCTAGCATGATGCTGCCACCACCATATTTGACAGTGGGGATGGTGTGTTCAGAGTGATGTGCAGTGTTAGTTTTCCGCCACACATAGCGTTTTGCATTTTGGCCAAAAAGTTCAGTTTTGGTCTCATCTGACCAGAGCACCTTCTTCCACATGTTTGCTGTGTCCCCCACGTGGCTTGTGGCAAACTGCAAACGGGACTTTTTATGCTTTTCTGTTAACAATAGCTTTCTTCTTGCCACTCTTCCATAAAGGCCAATTTTGTGCAGTGTATGACTAATAGTTGTCTTATGGACAGATTCCCCCACCTGAGCTATAGATCTCTGCAGTTCGTCCACAGTCACCATGGGCCTCTTGACACATTTCTGATCAGCGCTCTACTTGTTCGGCCTGTGAGTTTAGGTGGATGGCCTTGTCTTGGTAGGCTTACAGTTGTGTCATACTCCTATTTCTGAATGATCGTTTGAACAGTGCTCCGTGGGATGTTCAAGGCTTTGGAAATCTTTTTATAGCCTAAGCCTGCTTTAAATTTCGCAATAACTTTATCCCTGACCTGTCTGGTGTGTTCTTTGGACATCATGGTGTTGTTGCTCCCAATATTCTCTTAGACAACCTCTGAGGCCATCACAGAGCAGCTGTATTTGTACTGACATTAGATTACACACAGGTGCACTCTATTTAGCCATTAGCACTCATCAGGCAATGTCTAAGGGCAACTGACTGCACTCAGACCAAAGGGGGCTGAACAATTACGTACACTCCATTTTGCAGTTATTGATTTGTAAAAAAAATGTTTGGAATCATGTATGATTTTTTTCACTTCTCACGTGTACACCACCTTGTTTTAGTCTTTCATGTGAAATTCCAATAAAATTGATTCACGTTTGTGGCAGTAATATGACAAAATGTGGAAAACTTTAAGGGGGCCGAATACTTTTGCAAGCCCCTGTAGGTGTCGGCAGAAGAGCTTGGTAAGACGCTTAGACGCGATGCTGCTAGTACCAGCAACCTAGCTAGCTAGAATATCTAATGCAGCAGTCTGAGGGAAACGAAGGGAAAAACAAACTACTGATCCTACCTCCACCATCTAGAGAGATAAAATGTTCTCAAAATCAGCAGTTACTTTAGACACCTACCACAACTAAATGGGCTGGGCAGCATCTTCATTGCTAACTACATGTAAGGGACTTACATGTAGGAGCCCACGATGAGGGTTCCCGCGGCTAGAGACAAGCTGCTCTGTCTCTTCCTCCTCTGCATGTGCAGCCCCTAGCAACGCGGGCGTCCTTCCTGACGGGGCTGCGCGCGCTGCTTCTGGTCCTGTGCATTTCAGCACTGAAGGGGGACGGACGTTCTAGAGCAGATGTCCGTCCTATTCTCTGAGGAAATATAAAAGTTAGTGTCAGCTGACAGTCTTAGTCAGCTGACACTCAGGCAGGGCTGCAAACTGTGTGATTGGCTGCTGTGTTGTGTGGCCTGCCACTGATTGGACCTGCCAGTATTAAACCCTGCTTGGACACTTGCATGTTGTCCGTGATAGCTTTGGCTGTGTGCTTTTGCTGGTGTGATAACTTGTATTGTATTATTTGTGTATCGACCCTTTGCATGGAATCTGACTACTCTCTGTCTGCCGCCTGTACCAACCCTCTGCCTGGAATCTGACCACTCTCTGTCTGCCGCCTGCATCGACCTTGGATTGCCTGACCCTGTTATTGCCTGCTCCTAGTGTACCTCGATACATCTGATATAAACGTGTTTGATCTCGGCTTGTTACTGGTCTTTCGCTATATCCTGTTAGGTTCTGGTGAGTTACATAGTTCACTCTACGTTCAGCTCATATACCTTGCACCTACAAGGCCTGGGTGTAACTGAAGTCGGGCAGGTGTTGCTCTTCACCTCCCGTTCAAGTGTGGACGCGCCACATAGTGTGAAGAAGGTGGTGGTAGATCGGGGCAAAGGAGCTGAGCTGTGAGCTGATAACTCGCCAAGCCCGACACTACACAAGTGGATGCCATGGATTATGTTAGTTATATACAAGCTCTGCATAATTTGGTTAATTTCTTTTTTAAACACCTTCACCATATGCATGTTTATTTTTTTCTATAAATTAAAACGTGAATAATTTGCCGTAGTGCCTCTTTCACATCAGTTTTTCAGCGTATAGAGTGAGTGAGAGGCCTTACTTGTAGAAAACAGACTGGACTGTTGGTCAGTGGTATAAAGCCCACTTTTTTAGTTGTCTCGGGGTACGCTTAAAAAAAAAAAAACTACTGCTTTGGATAAATCTTATGGGATAGTTAAAGCATGCATTCAGATGAATAGAACTGCAGCAAAGTGTGCTGTTACATTCCCAACTGGCTGTGTTGTTCTACTATAGACTAAAGGTTATTATTCATAATCTTTTGAGTATTATTTCCACTGGCCGTGATCCCCTTTGCTAATCCGTGTGTGAATTTGAAAGCAGAATTATCAGCTATTAAAATCAATAGGCTGATTCCGATTGGCATGCAAGGGAAAAACTATTTAATCTGCTGAATTTTTTTGCACATCACATCCGAATGCCCAATGCCACATTTAAGCACGGAAGGGGTATTTGGATGAATATTTGCATCAGCAGAGTCACCTGCGTCTAGGAGACAGACGCTGGTACTCAGTGGAAATCAGGGCTGTGGAGTTGGTACAAAAATCATCCGACTCCGACTCCTCCGTTTATTAAAACCACTTACTCCAGGTACCCAAAATTACTCAGACTCCACAGCCCTGGTGGAAATGTAGCCTTATGCTTTATCAAGGAGTGTCAATAGTTACCATTTCTCTTAGAAATCTGATCAAAATCTAAAGTGCTGTAGTACTCAGCTTTATCAGTTACAGCTGACAAAGTAAGGCCCTGTTTCCATAAGCTATTGCGCATCTTACGAGACGCACGGCGGCACTTCCTCTTCTGCGAGTACGCTGCCAAATCCCGGAAGCCGTGCCATGCAAGGCTATGGGATTCGCTGCCACTCGCACGAAAACTGACAGCAATGTTAGGTGAATCGCTATGGAAAGCAATTCCGCCAGCGGCACCATTATTCCCTATGGCAGAGTTTCCCGGCGCGATATGCCTGCAGGGAAACTCTGTGGATTCGGCCTGATTACCATGCTAGTGGAAATGGGCCCTAAAGAAAGTCATGGCCAGGGGAGGGGTTACTTTAGATGGGCTACAAGACCTTACTAAGGTTAAAATAAAAATACTACTAGTAATGCACTAGCCCATAACTCTTACTATCCTCTGCTCACATTTTTATAGGATGGTAAGAGTTTTATAGGTAAGTGCTGCTTTATCTTCACTGCACCAGCACTATTCCACAAAGAGCTCGGCCTGCAGAGCCTCTTCTACTTCCAGTGTTCCAAGCTCCCAACATCTCATATTTCTAGAAACTGAATGCACATGTAATCTGCATTACACGTGGCGGCCCATAGAAAATCATTAGGTTGTTTCCATTTCATACAGGAAATTGTGCATGCGCCAGGGAAGAAAATTTGATGTCTGTAGCTTTCCTGTGGACAACCCATGTGTTTCTCCATAGAGAATTATAACGCCGACCCCCAGAATGCCACATCGCACTGGAAACTGCTGGCCCCTAGAGGAAAAAAAGCCAGAGCAATGCACTGTGTCCTGACACCGTTTTCTTCCAGTCAGCAAGTTTTTAAGTTTTTCAGCAAGTTGTGCTGCAATAGGTCCTCTGTGAAATCAAACCAGATATGCTAGACTTTGCTACACACACACACACACACACACACACACACACCAATGTTACGTTAACATGCATGACCCTGATGCCACATTCCCTGTTGTCCTACCTTGGACATCTTTTGGTAATTACTCTCCACTGCGTATCAGGAACACGCCACAATTTCTACTGTTCTGAAGACGTTCTGACCCAGTCATCTAAGCCTTCACAGTAAGGCCATCAAAGTCAATCAGATAAATCCTTAAACTTGCCTATTTTTCCAACACATTTGGTGATATGGTCCCAGGCCATGTGAGTGGCGGAAGCTATGGGATGATTAGGAGAGTGTATAGGAAGCTTCAAAAAATTGAGATACAAAATATTACTAGGTGGATACCCAATAAGATCTCTTTCTAGTTGGGCCCATAGTTTACAAGGAGAGTTATCCATCCAATATTGTGACATATCTAACAGAGAAGCTCTATGATAATTTTGCGGGTTTGGTAATCCAAATCCTCCTAATTTGCTTGGGGTGAAAAGTGTCTTGAGGGAAATTCTATGTTTTTTCTTTTTCCATATATATTGTGATATTATTGAGTTAAGGTCAGTAAAAAATCTTTGAGGTAGCGTTATTGGGATGGTTCTAAAATAATATAAAATTTTAGGGAAAACAGACATCTTATATGCAGCAATTTTACCAGAAATTGCAACAGTCATATGGACTAATTTTTGCAAGATCCGCTTTTACTGATTGTAATAGTTTAGGAAAGTTGGCAGAGTATATTTTGCTGATTGAAGGCAGAACAGTTATCCCCAAATAGTCAATACCCGTTTTAGCCCATGGAAATGGATATTCTTTAGAAATCTGTGTTTTCAATGATTCAGTGATATAGATTCCCATTAGTGTGGATTTGTGTTTGTGTTAGGCTTGGAGGTGTATTCTCCACAGTCAGCATGCAACACATAACCTGACGTGAAGGAGGTACACACACCAGCACAAGGAATCAGGATATCCCCAGTTTAGTGGAGGAGAGGACTGACTCCAATAGGAGATTGTGGTGCACAGAGCCGGTGCAGATCCGAACAGCCACAAACAATACTTTCGTGATAACGTCTCAGCGCAAAGTAGCGCTGAGCGCATAACCCAGGCCTGAGGAGATCAGGACAGGTAGACAGAATGAACGCTTGCTTAACTAGCCACTACTTAGTGCCAGCAAGCGTCCACAACAAGACAGACTGGAATGAGGCAGCCAATGTGTTGCAGCGATGGCGTGCCTCACAAAGACAGGACAGGATAGTCAGGAAATAGCAGGATCAAGATAGATGAACGTTACACAGACAAATATACAATAAGTAAGTTTTCCTAGCGTATTACAATTACAGCTATCAATGAAACTATTTGTAACGTCTGACTAACATATGTATATATCGGCAATGAACCGATATATGACATAAGCAGGAACACTGACTAGGACTGGAGCAATACAGGGAACAGGACTCAGAAGGATTCGCTATCTCTTTGCAGAGATGAACGCAATCCACAAACAGAACCAGGAGCAGGATACTAACTCAGCACGGGTGATCACGATACGCGCAAACTACCAAAACGTGCTGGAAGGCTGACTAACTGAACACAGGATATTAACAGTTCGTGTACGTATATATCAGCGACACTGATGTATCAACGTAACACGAATACAAGAAAAATAACAAAGCGTGCAAGTATGCGTATATATTGGCGATGAACCAATATATGACACAAGACAAGCAGAGTAACAACTTCTAGAACAAGAGCAGAACTAGGAGGACTCGCTGACCCCTTCACAGGAGTCAGCGCAGTCCACACGGACTAGGAACGAGGTGGGGCACGAGCAGAGTAACAGACAGAATCTGAGACTATGGTAGCCCATGGAGCATTGCAGGAAGCAGTTCTTTATACTGAGGTCATCCAATGGGAGCAGACATGCAGATTCCCACACAAGTGAATGGTAATTAATCACAGGCTGACAGCAGGAAAAGGCAGACAATGATATGCAGCCTGCAGGAAAGGGATTGCCACTCCATTGCAGCAGACAATGTTTGTTTTCACAAAAGCATATTAAACTGTCATTAACTTCAGAGCGACTGCAGATGGAATCAGCAACCAGTTTAAGTGCAAACCAAACTATGCAAGCAAATGCATGTAATGACATCAGAACTGCTTGGGTTGCAATACCACTGCAGCCAGCAGTAAACGCTGCAGAAGCGATCGTAACAGTTTGTTTATTTTGTACATGGAAACTTTTGAAAAATCAGAAAGCGCTGAGTGAACAGCCGACAAAGATCTAGCTGGGTTCGAGATTGTAAGCAATACATCGTCCGCAAAAAGATTAATTTTTGAAGTATGTTTTTTGTAGGTAATCCCTTCAATAAGAGGATTGATGCGTATATACTCTGCCAACGTTTCCATAATCAGAACGAAAATGAGTGGTGAAAGGGGACACCCTTGTCTCGTTCCATTAGATATATATTTTTCCAACACATTTAAAGAACTAACTATTCCCTGATTACTTAACATATCCCACCCTTTAACAAAAACAAGATAACTTGTATTATTCACTTCATCTGTCAGTGATTTTAATATTGTGGCTGACCAGTGTACAGCGCTTATCTGAGACAATGTACTACAGCCTATCCAGCACATTCACTGGGTAAGTACACGAGAGTATCGTTTGTACCTGTGCCTTAGCTATTCTAAGTAATTATGCATTTGGATACGCTGAGCTAAAACATTTTCCCCTTGCAGTTATCAGAATACATGGACATTCTAACATCTCATGCGTTATTTTGGGTGCTGCAGCACTTTGCTTTCTTTACAGGAATTCTTGTGAGAATTCATGCCTAAGGCCAAACAGATGGAAATGTTCTGTCTGGTGAATGTAAACCGTGACCAAATCCTGCCCGCTCTGCTTTACTTAAAATGTCAATGTAAGAGTACTGATAAATCTAATGAAAGCAAGTATCTAGTAGTTGTGTTATACTTGCAGTTACATGTTTGTTACAATAGCTGTAAAAGTAAAATAACATACTATGAATTATAACAAAAAATGTATTCAAGGTTGTCAGCACGGGTGACCTTGCTCTAATCTGACACTAGTCCACAGCATTGTGTTTGTGCTAGAGGAGGTGGAAAGGGCTGCATTTGCAGTCTGACACTATGAAAAAGCTTTTGGCAGGGTTTCAGTCATGTGATTGGGCGGTGGAGGGGTTGTCAGGGGGATCCGTCTGACCCAGCCCACCGTCTATTGCTTAAGCTTTCCAATGACGTCATTGGGCATCCCCCTCCCCTCTGTGCACTCCTAGCATCTCCTCCTCTAACCTGACGCTGTGGACTGAAGGGCCAATTTAGGGGGGATTTCAAGGGCCAGAAAGTAGTTTTTTTCATGCCTGAAAAGAACAGCTTTTTCATTAAATTAGAACTGATTTTAATGTATTTATTACTTACAATATACTAGACAGTCATTTCAATATTTGCATGCCTAGAAGATGAAGACTTTTCTTTACATCTGAAAGGAATTATGTAAACATCAAAGCACTTAAAGCTCATAATGTGAGTTATATCACAGTGCAGCAGTACATCTGGTAGTAGAAGCAATCATTTGCTTTCCAGTAAAGAATAACATACAAACCTATTTGATGTAATCATTATGCAAGTTTTACTAATAATTTGCCTTTTATTCAACAAAAGCTTGTAACTGTATTTGTGAATTCAAATCTATAAAGTGTACGAAACACAGTTGTCTGTTGAATATACTTGAAGTTTCTGAGATCATACAGCTCCAGTATGGTAATGTGATTAGAGGCCTTCTAATTCAATATTACATCATTCTGCTTAGATGACTACATCATTTTTAAATAATAATAATAATAATAATAAGTAATTGGACTTTAGCCAGGCCATGTGAAAAGTTGTACTGCATTAGCCATCTTCCTGACTTTCACAGGCCCTGACTCTTCCCATTCTATACGGGGCTTTTAATACATTCTTCACTATACAGTATGAGACAACATTTCAGGCAGGGAGCACCCTAACTAGAATCGCATGCATTTTCTGCAGAGGCTGCACAAACATTGCATTGGTGTGTAATTTCCAGTACAATATTACATGCATTTTAAAATCACACAGCTAGCACCTTCTTCCCGCATACTGTATGCAAATTGCATGTAATTCGCTTACAATGCTATCCTATGGAAAATTGAAAAACGCATATAAATCGCAAGTTGCATGCATCCTGAAATTATGTTTTTTGCTTTTTTTTCACTTGTTGAAGTATTAGACTAAGTAGTCGGAGCAATTTTGGGTAACTGGAGTCGGAGGTTTCATAAACTGAGGAGTTGGATGATTTTTGTATCGACTCCACAGCTCTGGTTGAATGAAAATATTTACGCATTAACACAAAACAGAAACGTACAAAAAACACACATATAAAACGCAAATGAAAAACCACTTATTCAGGAAAAAAATGCAGAAAGGAACATGGCAGAAAGCTCCGCAGACAAGTGTTCTCCCAGCTTCATTCATTACACCCTCTTCACTTTCAACATAGATCCCTCTACTTCAACCAACATTTACCAGTTCTGCTCTAATGCATTACAAACCTTTAAAAAAATCTTTCCCCTGATCCCAAAATACTCACTGAACAGGCAAATGATATGGCTGCAGTGTCAAGCACAGAATTTTGTTCCCTAAGCAAGGTTTCTTTCATTTTTGGGAACAAACAAAAGTAATTGAAGGCAATATTTAGGTAGAGTTGGGCCGAACCTCCGATTTTCGGTTCGCGAACCGGGTTCGCGAACTTTCGCGAAAGGTTCGGTTCGCGTTAAAGTTCGCGAACCGCAATAGACTTCAATGGGGATGCGAACTTTGAAAAAAAAAAAAGAATTATGCTGGCCACAAAAGTGATGGAAAAGATGTTTCAAGGGGTCTAACACCTGGAGGGGAGCATGGCGGAGTGGGATACATGCCAAAAGTCCCCGGGAAAAATCTGGATTTGACGCAAAGCAGCGTTTTAAGGGCAGAAATCACATTGAATGCTAAATGACAGGCCTAAAGTGCTTTCAAACATCTTGCATGTGTATACATCAATCAGGTAGTGTAATTAAGGTACTGCTTCACACTGACACACCAAACTCATCGTGTAACGCACCGCAAACAGCTGTTTGTGTAGTGACGGCCGTGCTTTACTGGTGCGCACCATGGCGAGAATGCAGGTTTTGGTGGCTTTACAGCCCATATGGTCACCTGGCTGATGTAGCTGAATGACAGAACAGTGACTGTCCAGCTGATCAAATTTGGTCTGACCACAATGAGGCAACGACCTTATTATCGTGGGTGTGCCCCCCGAGACACTCATCTAGGCGCCGGTCATTGCTCCATTGTGATACGCAAGCCCCTTCACCACGGCAAGGTAATGATCACGAAGGGGAATGGGCGCAAGTACATGCCTTTTCTTTTGTTGTTGCAGCTGCCCGCAGTGCAGCCAGAAAAATTAGGCAGTCATGTACACGCACCCGAAAAATTACTACAGCGGCCGCTGCTAGCAGCGGCCTAAAAAATTCAGCAATCCGCCTGGAGTCCCGGACCCTGTTGGTGGTGGCGGAGAAGGTAGTCAAGCGGCCTGCAGGCAGACATGCTGTGTGGAGGGACTGGGAGCGACTTAGTCTTTTTGGGGCAGGCCAGGCAGCCAGTCACACGGCGTGCAGGCAGAGATGCTGTATGTGCGGGGACTGACTTAGTCTTGGGGCGGGCAGCAGCCCTCCGGGATCCATGCCTCATTCATTTTGATAAAGGTGAGGTACTTAACACTTTTGTGACTTAGGCGACTTCTCTTCTCTGTGACAATGCCTCCAGCTGCGCTGAAGGTCCTTTCTGAGAGGACGCTTGGAGAGAAGTTGGATGGCAAATTGGGACAGCTCTGGCCACAGGTCAAGCCTGCGCACCCAGTAGTTCAAGGGTTCCTCATCGCTGTTCACAGCAGTGTCTACATCCACACTTAAGGCCAGGTAGTCGGCTACCTGCCGTTCCAGGCGTTGGTGGAGGGTGGATCCGGAAGGGCTACGGCGAGGCGTTGGACTAAAGAACGTCCGCATGTCCGACATCACCATGAGATCGCTGGAGCGTCCTGTCTTTGACTGCGTGGACACGGGAGGAGGATTAGTGGCAGTGGTACCTTTCTGGCGTTGTGCCGTCACATCACCCTTAAAGGCATTGTAAAGCATAGTTGACAGCTGGTTCTGCATGTGCTGCATCCTTTCCACCTTCCGGTGAGTTAGTAACAGGTCCGCCACTTTGTGCCTGTACCGAGGGTCTAGTAGTGTGGCCACCCAGTACAGCTCATTCCCCTTGAGGTTTTTTATACGGGGGTCCCTCAACAGGCAGGACAGCATAAAAGACGACATCTGCACAAAGTCGGATCCAGTACCCTCCATCTCCTCTTGCTCTTCCTCAGTGACGTCAGGTAAGTCAACCTCCTCCCCCCAGCCGCGAACAATACCACGGGAAGGTTGAGCAGCACAAGCCCCTTGCGATGCCTGCTGAGGTTGTTCTCCTGCCGCTGTCCCCTCCTCCTCCTCCTCCCCCAAAGAAACACCTTGCTCATCATCCTCTGAGTCTGATTCGTCTTCTGCACACGACTTCTCTTCTTCCTCCTCCTCCCCCCTCTGTGCTGCCGCAGGTGTTGAGGAAACAGCTGGGTCTGATGAAAATTGGTCCCATGCCTGTTCCTGCCGTAACGGTTCCTGGTCACGCTCATTCACAGCTTCATCCGCCACTCTACGCACAGCACGCTCCAAGAAGTAAGCGTAGGGAATTAAGTCGCTGATGGTGCCCTCACTGCGGCTCACCAGGTTGGTCACCTCCTCAAACGGCCGCATGAGCCTGCATGCATTCTCCATCAGTGTCCAGTTGTCGGGCCAGAACATCCCCATCTTCCCAGACTGTTTCATTCTACTGTAGTTGTAGAGGTAGTGGGTCACGGCTTTCTTCTGTTCTAGCATGCGGGAGAACATGAGCAGGGTCGAGTTCCAGCGAGTCGGGCTATCGCAAATGAGGCGTCTCACCGGCATGTTGTTTTTGCGCTGAATTTCCGCAAAGCGTGCCATGGCTGTGTAAGACCGCCTCAAATGCCCACAGAACTTCCTGGCCTGCTTCAGGACATTCGCTAAGCCAGGGTACTTTGCCACAAATCTTTGAACCACTAGATTCATGACATGTGCCATGCAGGGTATGTGTGTCAGCTTCCCCATATGCAAAGCGGCAAGCAGATTGCTGCCGTTGTCGCACACCACGTTGCCTATCTCCAGGTGGTGCGGGGTCAGCCACTCATCCACCTGTTTCTTAAGAGCAGCCAGGAGAGCTGCTCCAGTGTGACTCTCCGCTTTGAGACAAGCCATGTCTAAGATGGCGTGACACCGTCGTACCTGGCATGCAGCATAGGCCCTGCGGAGCTGGGGCTGTGTAGCTGGAGAGGAGAACTGCCACTCAGCCAAGGAGGAGGAGGACAGCGAAGAGCATGTAGCAGGAGGAGAGGAGGTGGCAGGAGGCCTGCCTGCAAGCCGTGGAGGTGTCACAATTTGGTCCGCTGCGCCCTGCTTGCCATCGTTCACCACCAGGTTCACCCAATGGGCTGTGTAGGTAATGTAGCGGCCCTGCCCGTGCTTGGCAGACCAGGCATCCGTGGTCAGGTGTACCCTTGACCCAACGCTCTTCGCAAGAGATGACACCACTTGCCTCTCAACTTCACGGTGCAGTTGGGGTATGGCCTCTCGAAAAATAAGTGCGGCCTGGCATCTTCCACTGCGGTGTTCCGATGGCCACAAATTTACGGAAGGCCTCAGAGTCCACCAGCCGGTATGGTAACAGCTGCCGAGCTAACAGTTCCGCCACGCCAGCTGTCAGACGCCGGGCAAGGGGGTGACTGGCCGAAATTGGCTTCTTCCGCTCAAACATTTCCTTCACGGACACCTGACTGCTGCTGTGGGCAGAGGAGCAGGAACCGCTCAAGGGCAGAGGCGGAGTGGAGGAGGGTGCCTGTGAAGGTGGAAGGGAGAAAGCGGCAGAAGCAGATAATGCACCTGATGGAGGAGGAAGAGGAGAAGGAGGGTGGCTTTGCTTTTGTGTGCTGCTGCTGCTTTTGCTCAGGTGGCCATCCCATTGCTGTTTGTGCCTTTTCTCCAGGTGCCTTCGTAAGGCACTTGTCCCTACGTGAGTGTTGGCCTTTCCACGGCTCAATTTTTGTTGGCAGAGCGAACAGATGGCTTTGGTCCGATCTGAGGCACACACATTAAAAAATTTCCACACCGCTGAGCCACCCTGGGATGTGGGCACTATGGGGACCTCAGCAGCTGATGCTGAAGGGCAAGTTGGCTGGCTGTACATAGGTGGCAATACATGGTGCCGGACACTGCCACCAGCTGTTTCTGACGAAGAGCTGCCCCAGCTTCTTTCAGCAACTTCTCTCCTCCTCCTACTCTCTGACTCCCCCTCTGAACTGTCCCCCTCTTCATCTCCTCTATTGGGTACATACAGAGGATCCCTATCATCGTCATCATCGTAATCATCCTGCCCAGCTTCGCTTGCCTCAGACAAATCCAAACATGCACCAACATCAGTAGGTCCTTCATCCTCCTTACACGTTACATCCATAATGTTGCCGCGTAACTCAGACATATGAGCTGGTGAAAATTCATCTGGCTGTAACAACAATGGCTGTGCATCAGTGATTTCACCACTAAATAATTCTTGCGAAGTGTCAAATGCAGCGGAAGTGGTGCTAGTAGTAGCACTGGTGGCTGAGCAAGATGAGGTGTTCTGTGTCGCTAAATACTCAACCACGTCCTGACAATCTTGGGAGGTGATGGGACGTGCCTTCTTCCGAGCACTGTACTGTGGGCCAGGTCCACACGAAATTACATTTACACGACCTCGCGCAGACCTGCCGGGTGGCCTTCCTCTGGCTCTGCCACTACCTCTTCCTCTACCTGTTTTGTCCATATCGGGTATGCACGGAGTGGTATATCACACTGCGTGCACTCACGTAGGTAGGTGGGTTCACTTAACTGCACAGGTATGCGCACTGATGCGGTGGGTTCACTGAACAGAACAGGTATACAGTGGCGGGTTCACAGAACAGGTATGCAGTGGCGGGTCCACTGAACAGAACAGGTATGCAGTGGCGGGTTCACTAAACAGAACAGGTATACAGTGGCGGTTCACTAAACAGAACAGGTATGCAGTGGCGGGTCCACTGAACAGAACAGGTATGCAGTGGCGGGTTCACTTAACTGCACAGGTATGCGCACTGATGCGGTGGGTTCACTGAACAGAACAGGTATGCAGTGGCGGGTTCACTAAACAGAACAGGTATACAGTGGCGGTTCACTAAACAGAACAGGTATGCAGTGGCGGGTCCACTGAACAGAACAGGTATGCAGTGGCGGGTTCACTTAACTGCACAGGTATGCGCACTGATGCGGTGGGTTCACTGAACAGAACAGGTATGCAGTGGCGGGTTCACTAAACAGAACAGGTATACAGTGGCGGTTCACTAAACAGAACAGGTATGCAGTGGCGGGTCCACTGAACAGAACAGGTATGCAGTGGCGGGTTCACTTAACTGCACAGGTATGCGTACTGATGCGGTGGGTTCACTGAACAGAACAGGTATGCAGTGGCGGGTCCACTGAACAGAACAGGTATGCAGTGGCGGGTTCACTAAACAGAACAGGTATACAGTGGCGGTTCACTGAACAGAACAGGTATGCAGTGGCGGGTTCACTTAACTGCACAGGTATGCGCACTGATGCGGTGGGTTCACTGAACAGAACAGGTATGCAGTGGCGGGTTCACTAAACAGAACAGGTATGCAGTGGCGGGTCCACTGAACAGAACAGGTATGCAGTGGCGGGTTCACTTAACTGCACAGGTATGCGCACTGATGCGGTGGGTCCACTGAACAGAACAGGTATGCAGTGGCGGGTTCACTAAACAGAACAGGTATACAGTGGCGGTTCACTAAACAGAACAGGTATGCAGTGGCGGGTCCACTGAACAGAACAGGTATGCAGTGGTGGGTTCACAGCACAGGTATGCAGTGGTGGGTTCACAGCACAGGTATGCAGTGGTGGGTTCAATGAACAGGTATACAGTGGCGGGTCCACTGAACAGAACAGGTATGCAGTGGTGGGTTCACAGCACAGGTATGCAGTGGTGGGTTCACAGCACAGGTATGCAGTGGTGGGTTCACAGAACAGGTATGCAGCCAGACAGGAACAAGCTAAGCCTAACTAATCTTTCCCTGAGAGACAGTCTGCAGCAGCTCGCCCTACTCTGACTAATGCAGGCACACGAGTGGCCGTAATGGCCGCCGCTGCCTGCCTTATATAAGGGGGGGTGGGGCTCCAGGGGCTAGTGTAGCCTAATTGGCTACACTGGGCCTGCTGACTGTGATGTAGAGGGTCAAAGTTGACCCTCCATGTGCATTATGGGGCGAGCCGAACTTCCGCAAAGGTTCGCCTGCGGGACGCGAACGCGAACCACTGAAGTTCGCATGGAACCGTTCGCAGGAGAACCGTTCGGCCCAACTCTATATTTAGGTGTATAGGGCAAATAATAAATTACTTAAAACTTAGCAAAATGCAAGGCAGCCATGGCAACTTGGGCCGTGTGGCTGGAGACATGGTCCTGAGCCAACAAAATGCCTTTCTATGACACTTTTCCCTGACAGCATCTCACAGCTGACTAACTACATTAGTGTAGTGTGCCCCAGTGACAATATGACCTTTCCCATGCAGTCCATCGTGATGATGTCCTCCAAGTCATCCCCTCTACTAAAGAAACATGGAGGGGTTTTTTTAGAAGAAAGAATCAGCAAGTTTCCACACTGGGAGCACCTAGGGGAAAACTTGGAAGAAAAAAAGTGAATTGAATAAGAGCCTATAATTCTTAGGAAATATCTGAAAACTACTGCTTACATTATTCACATTTTTCTCCTTTAGAAAATAAAGAGAAGATAATCTTGGGACGAATGAGGATCTTACAAAGGTCACTGGTAACAGCAACAGAAAATCTGAAAAGAATCTGGCTACTGCTAATACACTGTGCTCCATACAAAAAAAAAGCAGTGGTTAAAGGTAGTTTCTAACAGATCTCTGTAACCTACACCAATATCATATGTAATAAGGGTGGCACAAAAATTCCCTGACATATGATAGTCTTGAGAAGGCTTTATTACAAGTCTTTGCATAGAAATGATCCAAAATGTTGCTAAAGGCAAATTGGGTGATCTTGGAATTGTGGAGAGTGTCTCAAAAAAATGACAGCCTCTATTACCATTTTTTTGCACCCATAGTGGGTAATTGAAAATCAGTAAAATTATCGGTATTCTATTACCATTATTTCACGCTCATAGTGGATAACAGAACATCAATAAATTACCAAAATTGTATTACCATTATTTCACACCCATTTGTACATGCTGCATTTTCAAATGTACGTAAATTTGGGTGCCATGATCGGCAGCCATCTATTAGATGGCTGTGTTCCTTTTTGGTGCACAGCCAAAGAGACTAACAATTCCCCCGGGCTCCGTCTTCAACTCTTCCTTCCTACAGCTCCCAGCAGCTTTCCTGCATCCAGGTACGGCTCCGGGCGTGTCACCTGTCCAGCATCGGTTCACATGCACACTTCGGGAGTCGTACATGGAGAATGCAGGAAAGCCGCTGGGAGCTGCAGAAAGTGCTGAAGACGGCACCTGGTGGTTTAAAGGCGCATAACATTCCCAGCCACAGGACCGCAACGGGTGCACAAACATGGCCAGACATGCTTGACATGACTATACAAGTTTACCGGGACGGCCAGTGGAGGATCAGATCAGCCTGGGGAAACGGTAAGGGAGCCCACAGCCTGAAGGGGTCTGGAAGGAGCTACAACTATCTGGCGTTTGGGCGCCAAATTTCTAGGTTAGCTGTAAGAGAACGCGGAAAAGCCGCCGCGTGTACTGACAGCAAGGCGGCTGATTCAGTGTCCAACGCGGCGGTCTGCACGCGGAAGCGTGCATCTAGTGACATGGCAGAACGCGGAAAAGCCGCCGCATGTAATGACAGCAAGGCGGCTGGTTCCGCGTCCAGCGCGGCGGTTGGCACGCAGCAGCGTGCAGCTAGTGTGGCTGAGCCTGTTAGTTCACACAGGTTTAGGAATACGCACGCGCTGAAAGGCAGAACTTTTATGATGGCTAAGGAGGGATCAGCTGACCAGGCCGGTCAGCTGACCTCAGAGCTGGTAGCCATTGGTTGATCACTTCAGGGTGGCGCCAGAGAGCAATGCACTATATATGGTTACTGCTGGCCACTCTCAAGTTGTCTGCCGTTGCGATCACTACGTGGAAACACTCAGACCTTAGTCAGATTCAACAGTGTGTTTGAACCAGGAGGACCTGGGAATTCACACTGAGCCAGATTACTTGTGTTATTATTCTGTTATTCTTCAGACTAGTTCCAGGGTGTAGAGACCACGGACCTCACACCCAAGACTAGGGAACTTGCATTATCATTCTATTATACTTCAGACTAGTTCCAGGGTGTAGAGACCACGGACCTCACACCCAAGACTAGGGAACTTGCATTATCATTCTGTTATGCTTCAGACTAGTTCCAGGGTGTAGAGACCACGGACCTTACACCCAAGACTAGGGAACTTGTATTATCGTTCTGTTATACATCAGACTAATTCCAGGGTGTAGAGACCACGGACCTCACACCCAAGACTAGGGAACTTGCATTATCATTCTATTATACTTCAGACTAGTTCCAGGGTGTAGAGACCACGGATCTCACACCCAAGACTAGGGAACTTGCATTATCATTCTGTTATGCTTCAGACTAGTTCCAGGGTGTAGAGACCACGGACCTTACACCCAAGACTAGGGAACTTGTATTATCGTTCTGTTATACATCAGACTAGTTCCAGGGTGTAGAGACCACGGACCTCTCACCCAAGACTAGGCATTGTTTGTTATTTGTTATGACCTGTTGCTTTCCTGACTATCCCTCTGCTTTCTGATTTGGTACCACGCATATCTGATATCTCGTTGCCAAACCCTGCCTGACTTGGATACCGAATCAGCCTTCTGTCTTTGTACTTTATCTGTCTGTGTGTTGCCGACCTGGCTTGCCCGACCTCGAGAGCTATCTCTCTCCACTTAAGAGATAGTCTCCAAGACCAGTCAGTGACATCCACCTTCAGGTGTCACTCACCCTCTGCTCCTTCCTACCTTCAGCCTGACTCCCCTTGGAGAGTCTCAGGCTGCTGGAAGGTTTCTGTTCCCTCCATAGCAGTATCTTCTGTACTGCTTAGGGTCACCTGTTCATCAGGTGGGTTGCTCAAAGTTATACTGTTACACCAAACACTCACTATATATATATATATATATATATATATATATATATATATATATATATATATATATATATATATATATATATATATATATATATATATATATATATATATGTCCAGAGGTTAGCGCTATATCTGTATTATTGGTGATTCTGCAGATCATCCATAATCAGGTATAGATCTGTATTCTTGCCGATACTGCAGATCACCAATAATCAGATTCTCTCTGTGTGTTGACACCGATCGTTACATTAGCGTTAGGATTTTACCAGGGGGTTAAGGTTAGGCATTGAGTAGAGGGGGTCTTCTTTTTAGGCACTTATGAGTGATAGGTGATGGGGGGGTTAGGCATCTACAGGGGGGTGAGACATTAGGTGGTAAACATCAACAAAGAAGTTGGTTGTTAGTTATCCAACATGATGGTGCACTAATGACGTTGTCGGTGGTACTGGAGTGCACCTGTAATTACACCAGATCACCAAACAGCCTTTCCACAAACGACCAATCCATCTTAAATTTGGCAGACAAAAATCTATTCTCTGTACCTAGCATTACTGGGCCGCAATAAGGCCCAGTGCACACCAAAAACCTCTAGTAGATCTGCAAAACGCTAGGAGGTTTTTGAAGCAGATTTCAGAGCAATTCTAGGCATGTTTAGAGACGTTTTCTAAACATGCCTAGCGTTTTTTGGAGCGTTTTTGTGTAGCAGATTTCAAATATTGTTACAGTACAGCTGTTACTGAACAACTTCTGTAACAAAAACGTCTGGAAAACCGCTCTGATCTAGCGTTTTTCAGAGCGGTTTTCCACTTTCCTATACTTTAACACTGAGGCAGAAACGCCTCAGAAATCTAAAAAATGCTGCAGCCCCAGAGTTTGCGTTTGTGGAAAAAACAAACTGCTCTGGTGTGCACCAGCCCATTCACTTTCATTAGCCAAGCGGGTTCCCTCTGCAAGCATTTTAAAAAACGCTCCAGAACTGCTCTGGTGTGCACCAGCCCTGAATCCACATTCCCAACATGGGGCTTGATAAGGATTAAAAAAAAACATTAAAAACATCATTTTACATTTTCTGAATAATCTGTGTTTTTTGCAGTGCCAATGGAAAGTCATCTGTTACTGTAATTAGGGATGATGTTCATGTTATCTAGTGTTTTTGCCAGTTGCTAGGAAATCCTTAGGCTGGGCAGCTGGTTAGAGCCTTCCCTACAAAATTATGAGCTACATGGAAAACTTTTAACCACCAGACTACAGTGAAGCTGCATGCTTTCCTAATGATAAAAACACACTTGCATTGTCTTCCTAAAAGGCAAGAAAACCCTCCCAAAACACAATATCTGGACCAAAACATATACAACATCATTATTTGGTGACCTTTATTAAGGTTACTTTTATGGATGCTAAATGGTAATATGTCTTAATGGCCTTTTTCCACTAGGAAAAACTATCACAAGCACAATCATGCTGTGCTGCGAACGTGCAACCTGCAATTTCCACTCAGCGATCAATCCGAGAATCGCGCAGGTAGGAGATTGTGATTCAGGAAAAATTAAATGCACTAGTGCAAAATGAGCACAGCGATTAACATGTAAATAGCGGTGCTGCTGCGATCGTCAAAGCGGCTGCGATACACTTTTTAAAGGAGATTGCAGCTAGTGGAAAAGGGCCCTATATGAAGACTAAGGTTTTTTAAAAGGTGCCATATAGACCTTATTACATCTTTAGAAGTTGCATTAGACACTGTACATGAGTTTGTGTTTCTCTGCAATACAAGATATTAAACATGGACCTTCACTAATGTGTTTCTGTTATCAATGGACCGTTCTGCATTTGTAATTAATACTGCGTAACAGACCACTCTTTATTTTGAACACCATACACACACTATTGAATAAAATGTATTTTATGTAGCATGTAAACGTACATATTGTGTGTTGGGAAACACAAACTTTAACTAAGATGTGGGAACAGACTAAAAGGTGACATTTTCCACAGTGCTTATAATGTTAAGTACACCTGTCATGATCAAACAGCAAACATAAACAGGACTTAGGTGTGTTTCATTCTCTAACAAAGGCATACTCCTTTGCAGACCTCGTCTGCCTAAGAAGTGCTTTAAGTGTATCTCAACTCAAAATATACAGTAAAATGATCTAGCCCCTGTAATGCACTGCCGGTACCATAAAATCCCAGCTGTGCCTAATATTTACCTGTTCTAAGTGCCGCATACTCCCTGCAATGTTTCAAAAGCTGTACAGCCTGCTGGTTGATGCTTGGTACCTAAGTGTATACTAGCTAGGCCAAACATAGGGGAGACAGGATGAGCATGCCAATCCATAAATCCAGAGGATTTGGCAGCAGTGCATGAAAGTAGGCACTCTATAGGCAAACAAGTAAAAACAGTGCAGGAGATTTGGGCACAGGCGTCGTCACCATAGGCCGTAATAGGATAATAGGAATTACAGCTATAGCGGCGCTCAGTGAGTAATTTGGGCGCTGTCAAAAGATGTATCACAAATTACTATAAAAACAATGCGGCCTCGGCGGCCTCCAGCAGTAGCTGGCAGACAAATTACATTTTTCCCCCACTATCCACAGGGACCTGGGGGGGGGGGGGGGGGGGAAATAGTAATTAGGGCCGCCAGGACTTGTGCAGGAATAATTAGGGCCGCCAGGACTTGTGCTGGAATAATTAGAGCCGCCAGGACTTGTGCAGTAATAATTAGGGCCGCCTGGACTTGTGCAGGAATAATTAGGGCCGCCAGGACTTGTGCAGGAGCAGGGTGAGTCGTTTATCAGCTTTACCCTGCGCCCAAATCTCCCGGCAGCTGATTCGTATGTATGCAATCACAAGCACCACCATATGAGGCAGCTGTGCGATTGTTTCTGGATATTTTTAATTCAGATGCAATTCAAAAACCCATTCATTGTGACCATTTTCAGCCACGTAAAGGTGGCCACCCACTTTGCCACGCAGATCCCTCTCTGGTGTGAATCTGATCACAGAGGGTCCTATTTCTACCAAACACAGCACAATGATTTTCAATAGATCTCAACATGAAATCTATATTTCCTATCCATCATGCTTCTTCCTGTTTCCTGAGTAGTTACAGTGATTGATAGGTGAAAGATTTGTACATTCTGAAGAGAAAACAGTGATGTCATGTTGCTATGGAGATTAAAAATTGGATGTGCAAAACACAGATAAAAACGCATGCATTTTCCAAATCACATTCATTTTGCATATGAAAATTTGGAAACAAAACACACAGTATACTAGTGAAAATATAGGTCCTAAGACAGGGAACACACTTGCAGGGGCATTTTTCACTGTGGTCCCCATATCTGCTTCGTAGTATGTTCGCATTTGCTGTCCTTTTTTGATTATTCACATACATTCCTTAATTTTTCAGATACACTGTAATTGCGAATGTAATGCTATGGGGGATTTAAGAAAAAAAAAAGTCACATCCCTCAAGTGGGATCACACTCATAGCATTACATTAGCAAGAGCTTTTCAAATCACAAAGCGCTCAGAAAAGCGCTCCTAGTGGGTTCCAGGCCGTAGAGCTATTTTCTAGGCGGGGGGGGCCAATTGATCAGTTATAATGTTTCAGATGGGTGAGTTGTGGGGAGCGGTGCTATGTTCCTCTATGATGGAACACATCTGTTATCGGAGAAAATGCTGCAGGTCCTATTTTTTATTTTTAGACACAAACACGCACTATTTCGAGGCATTAGGTGGAAGTGGCCCAATAATTTTCAATGGGCTGTACCTGGAATTATTTGTGGTTCACGTGGCATTGGCAATAGTACATATGACAGAGAAAGCACTGACAAACAACACAGACATACAAATGAGACAAGCATGAGAAGCATACATTTAAACATAGGGGGACAAAAACCAAGGTGTGGAGCAGTACTGCCCAAGGGTCCTAGGAAGTTTAAAGTGAGCAGCTAGGGAATTGTGCAGAGTGCCGAAGAAGAGAAGACCTTGCGAGGGGAAACTGAAGTTTAGCACGAGGACTGCTTGGTGGAGAAGCAGGGCTGTGGAGTTGGAGTCGAGGAGTCGGAGCAATTTTATGTATCTGGAGTCGGAGGTTTTATAAACTGAGGAGTTGGATGATTTTTGTACCAACTCCACAGCCTTAGTAATTAGATGGCCACTCACGGTCCAATTTCTAGCGAAAAAGAATTATTTGAGCGATCAGAAATTCTGATCGGATTGGTTGTAAATAATCTCTATTGATGGGCACAATCGATTACGAACGATTATAAAAATAGTTGTCCGATTTGATTTTGGTCAAACCAAAATTTGTATTTTCTAGTTGGTTGTGATAGATAGGAAGCAAGAATTGGTTAGTTGATGGTGTAATGAACGATTTTAAAATTCAAACATTTTTCGCTAGAAATTGGATCATTAGTGGCCACCTTTAGACCGAGTATTCAAAATTGTTTCAACTTCGATCCCTTAGAGTCAGTGGTTCCATAAACCGAGGAATCGGAGTTGGATTACCGTATATTTGTACCAATTCCACAGCCCTGGAAAGTAGATAGTCCTGCACCTAGTGGTTTTGGAGGTGATGGTTCTGTAATGGCGCCCTGATGGGAGGAGCTTGAAGCAGCAAGTGCCTGGATGGGAGGGGTCGTGGGAAATCCTGGTGGTCCTCATCTTTATTCTGGAAGTGTGGAGGAGATCTAGGGGTGGCAGGAGTAATCTAAAGATCTTTCCCACGGCGCTAATAAACGAAGGAAAGGTCATCAGATCGACCATGCCACTTCTAGACCTCCTCCATGCTGCCAGATTGAAGACGAGGGCCAACAAGATATTTAGCTGACTTGTACTGATGAGCATCAGTAAACCATTAATTCAACTGAACTGTGTTGCGCTGCTAACATGTGCCCACACCTCATGCACCAAATGGCATTTTGGATGAAATGCAAATGTTGCATGCCTAACTTTTCCTCTCAAAAAGCAGCTCACAAGAGAAAATAAGTTCCATTAAACTGATAACTGCATTTACTCCTAATGTATTCTATAAGAGACCTCGTGCTCATATATGTACACCATTAATTCCTTCTGATAAAGTCAGAATACTGGTGTTTCCACAAAAATAATGGTTTTATATACGTTTTGCTCCAAAACATGCGTTAGAGCTTATTTCCTTTTTCCATGCAACAACACTTACAGAGAAACAGTCACTTGCTTGCCCTATGTTCACAGTGGGCTTTGCATTGCGTTCTCTGTAAAAGCAGTGACGCAACACATTGGAAAAGTCAAATTGCACGTTATGCACATTACTTCACATAGTCAATGAAATGCATGCTTCACTGTCACCGTTAACACACGCATTATGCTGTGCAATAGAGGCGAAAGAACAGTACCTGGCACCAAATGCAGCAGGGCAGAACAACCGGATCTGGGACACAGAGCGTGCACATCCAACGATTCCTTGTATGATACAGCAAAGAAGAGAAAAACAGCGGGGCACCACTTCTTTAAAATCCCTTTATTCCAGTTGGAAGATTGCAGGTACAAAACAGTGGGGGTACCCAGTGCCTGACAGCTGTTTCGCTGGGTTAAACCAGCTTCTTCAGAGGCATTATGCTGTAATGCACTGCATGCAGCACATCGGGATGCCACACTCTGTGAGATCGCACCTGCTGCACTGTAAACATTGCATAGGCGTTTTAGGGCTGGTGCACACCAAGAGCCGTTCTAAGTGGGTTTTTTTAAACGCTTTCTGGGGGAAAACCACTTGGCTAATGTTAGTCAATGGGCTTGTACCCACCAGAGTGGCTTGTTTTTCTCCCAAATGCAAACTCGGGTCCTGCAGCATTTTTGAGATACTGTACTGTAACAAAATATAAAAAAGCGCTACACAAAACGCTAGGCATGTTTAGAAAATCCCTCTCAACATGCCTAGAATCTCTCTGAAAAACCTCTTCAAAAACCGCTAGCGTTTGCGGATCCGCTAGCGGTTTTTGGTGTGCACAAGTCCTCACTGCAGTGCAATTTTCCATGTTATAATACAGCTGTTACATCGCACCGCAATCCAGCCTGTTTTGTTTTGTGAGGTCTTTTGAGTACGATTCTTTTAGGGGTGTCTGCTTTCCTTGCTAAAGGGTCTTTCTGTCCTACTGCATTCTACCGCCAATTGGTTTTAACTTATGTACAGTAGTTGCCAAGACACTATTTCAATTGACTTTTTAATGAAATGTAACTTTAACTAGGGCTGTTTTGGATTAGGGCTCACAACTGAGCATCCTCAAAAATCTCATGCAAGGAATTATTTCCGCAAGGTAGGTCTTATTTTCAGGGAAACGGTAAATATTATTATCTATAAATGCAGGGGTTTCACCATGCAGCCGTCCAGTATAAGGTTACTTTTCACGACCAGATTACCTGCAGTATGGTGAGGTCAGCCTGTCGTTTCCCGAGGAGGAGTGTACTGCACGCAGCAACGTCACCCATCCATCCAGTCATACACACAAAAGAAAGCTGTCAGGCAGCGAGCACGCTGCTTCCTGTCACTGCAGAACAGCCTGGAGTGCTGACGTATGTCGGAAATTCCCTGCCGCAGACTCGTGCTAGCCCTCCTCCCAGCTCTGCCGCACATCCTCATTAGGGCAGCCGGAGATCCCGGAGGTTCCTCTAGCCGTACAACGCTCTGCCTGTGTTAGCATCGCTCCACATACGGCGTCACGTGTCCAGGGGGAGCTGCACAACACATGCCACAGCGCTACTAAGGGGCTCATATGGAACCTTACTGTAACTGAGACAAGAACAAAACAATGCGAGACACTCACCAGAACTTCCAAGGAGGACCGTGGAGGGGATTGTGGGGAGATTTTCTAGGAAGTTGAATTTGTCACGGGAGTACGTGGGTTCTCCTACACCTCATAATGAACATGACGTTTCCCCGTTAGTGCACGGCCCTGCTCGGGGCTAGTCATTACATAGTACATTTCCCGCAGCTTTATAGTTACTCTGGTTCTTTTAATGGACGGTGAAAGCAGCAGGGATCCCTGGTCCCTTGGCCTGAAGCTGCTGCTGCTGAGGGATCATGTGGGGAGGAGCGAGGGGCTGTCTCTGTGGAGCCCACAGCAGTAGCAGTACTGCCCGCTTCTGAGGAAATCCCCTCACTGCTCAGCTCTACTGCCACTAGGCACACATTTTCTAACTACTTATAGAATATCTTAAAGTAAGAGATAATAATCACAGGCAGGGGAAAATACAATATAATTTTTGCAGGCTTCAGAGGCTACAAGGATTGAGCATTGCTGACAGTGAGGCAGCATTGTAGTCCTAGCAAAAAGCAGAAACAATGCAGGCCATATTTGAAAGGGCACTGTTTACTGCAGTTTTTCATCTTCTGCGAATACTACATGGTGTGTACTGAACCTGAAGTGAAAGACATGTAAAGGATGCCATATAGACTTACTGTACTTTAACAATACCAGTTGCCTGGCAGTCCTGCTGATTATTGTGACATCAGAAATGTCTGAATCATATGTGAAACAAGCATGCGGCTAATCTTGTCAGACTAGAGTCAGAGACATTGGATCTGCATGCTTTTTCAGGGTCTATGGCTAAAAGTATTAGAGGCAGCTGATCAGCAGGACAACCAGGCAATGTGCATTGTTTAAAAGGAAATTAATATGCCATCCTCCATGTGTCTCTCACCTCTGGTTCCCTTTAAATGTTTCCTCTGCTTATGACCCAGTGGGCCATCATCTGCTTCTCCAAATCCTCTTCTCTCTGGTCATTCAGTCTTGCTCTTTTATCTTGCTCTCTTTTCCTCCTATTTCTTAGATACCCTTAGGACCTTGTGAGTTGTGCCTTCCGGTAACAGTTCCTTGTGTCCCCTCTCTGTTGGGGTACTGCAAGGCTCGGCCTCTCAACCCTTTCTCTTCTCTTTGTATGCTTATTGACTTTATCAGCTCTTTGGTTTTCAGTATCACGTATATATGCTGATGACACCCAAATCCAGGAAAGGACTAGGATGAAATGGGGCCCTAGGCAAGATAGCAGTGTTTGCCCACCGCTCAGAGGCGGTTGTAGACAGACACATATGAGGGGGCAGTCAGAAATGTGAAGGGGGCTTCATGTCTGAGCACATTTTTTTTAGATACAATAGTATGGCGCGCAAAGTGTGAAAAAATGGGCATGACATCATGTTGGCGGGACTAACTGTAATGTATTTATACCAGCTAATGTAGTTACATAAAACAAATATCAGAATCCTTTTATTTCGCCAAGCATGATTAGGGTCATGCCCGGGATTGGTTTTAGCAGCACAGAACACCTTGCTGCACATAATGACAGACAGTGTTTCCCCAGTAAATGCACGTAATGAGAGACAGCATTTCACCAGTAAATGCACATAATGAGAGACAGCTTTTCACCAGTAGTAAATGCAGGTAATGAGAGACAGCCTTTCACCAGTAAATGCACGTAATGAGAGAAAGCATTTCACCAGTAAATGCACGTAATGATAGACAGTGTTTCATAAGTAAATGCATGTAATGAGAGACAGCCTTTCACCAGTCAATGCATGTAATGAGAGACATTTCACCAGTAAATGCACATAATGAGAGACAGCCTTTCACCAGTAAATGCACGTAATGAGAGACAGCCTTTCACCAGTAAATGCACGTAATGAGAGACAGCGTTTCACCAGTAAATGCACATAACGACAGACAGCCTTTCAAAAGTAATTGCATGTAAAGAGAGACAGCGTTTCACCAGTAAATGCACATAAGAGACAACGTTTCACCAGTAAATGCACATAATGAGAGACAGCTAGTGTCCCCAGTATAAGTAGCCAGGTCTATATGTGTCCCCAGGATATGTAGCCAGGTGTATAGGTGTACCCAGTATAGGTACCAGGTGTATAGCTGTCCCCAGTATAGGTAGCCAGGTGTATAGCTGTCCCCAGTATATGTGGCCAGGTGTATAGGTGTCCCCAGTATATGTAGCTAGGTTTATAGCTGTCCCCAGTATATGTAGCCAGACGTACAGGTGTTCCCAGTATATGTAGCCAGGTATATAACTGTCCCCAGTATACAGTGGTGTGAAAAACTATTTGCCCCTTTCCTGATTTCTTATTCTTTTGAATGTTTGTCACACTTAAATGTTTCTGCTCATCAAAAACCGTTAACTATTAGTCAAAGATAACATAATTGAACACAAAATGTAGTTTTAAATGATGGTTTTTATTATTTAGTGAGAAAAAAACTCAAAACCTACATGGCCCTGTGTGAAAAAGAAATTGCCCCCTGAACCTAATAACTGGTTGGGCCACCCTTAGCAGCAATAACTGCAATCAAGCTTTTGCGATAACTTGCAACGAGTCTTTTACAGCACTCTGGAGGAATTTTGGACCACTCATCTTTGCAGAATTGTTGTAATTCAGCTTTGAGGGTTTTCTAGCATGAACCGCCTTTTGAAGGTCATGCCACAACATCTCAATAGGATTCAGGTCAGAACTTTGACTAGGCCACTCCAAAGTCTTCATTTTGTTTTTCTTCAGCCATTCAGAGGTGGATTTGCTGGTGTAAACAAGTAGATGAAGAAAGATGGAAGCTGGCACTGCTGCAGGTGGTCAATTTATTGTCGTAACATTGTAAGTACAAATGTGCAATGGTGCAACAACATACAAGTTACAATTGGTGAGGCACATACCCTGTGAGAGGAGGCATAGGTGGTGGTGGGTGCTGGGCACTGGATGTCTGACGGCCGTTTCGCGCTAAGCAGCGCTTCTACCGGGCCTACCTCTAGTGTTACGATACAGGCCCCTAGATTCTCTCCAGGACGTATGCAACTGCCTAGGCTTGCTTTATGGATGATCCGGCTCTGTCCAAATATATCTCTGACTATGGGCCCCTGCAGGCTATCTATACCGAGGGGGAAACCTATACGCTACTACTGGCTATAGGGCATTCTGGTTACCTATGCTAAGGGGGCAAGCTATACTGCGGGAAACATCTACCTATATTGGGGGGATTACCTATGCTGGGGGAGGGGGATACTTCTGACTACCAATATTGGGGTGCCTTTCTGGCTACCTATACTGAGGGGATTACCTCTGACTACCAGTCCCTGGGATGGTGGGGGAAGATACTATTCTGGGGACTACTTTTGACTAACCATACTGGTTGCTGCCGAATAGTGGGGATACAGCTGACTACCAATACTGGAGGACTACTTAATATTGGTAAGTCCCCTCTAGCTACCTAAAATTGGGAGGGGGAGGGTGGCACAAAGGAGCATTTATAATTCTTATTGTGGGGGGAGGCCCGGACAAAACTTTGGTATAGGACCCCATTATTTTGTGCTATGTCCCTGTTTGTATCACTGAGAATCTCAACATTATCTCCTCCTTCATGTCCCTCCCTTTCTCTGAAACTTAAAGTATACCTGGTACCAATGCAATACAAGGGGCTTCCTCCAGCTTCCTGTAGTCTGTGGGCTCCCTCTGTGTCCCTCTGTTCTCCCTCTGTCAGCCCCGGTACTAGGGAACTAGTGTGCATGCGCAGCCCTGATCACGTGCCTTCTTGGTTCCACTCCAGTGGCCAGGAGCATTCCGCGCATGTGCAGTTAGTTAAGGCTTGTAAATACAAAGACGGAGAATGCTTGTAGCTTAGGGAGTACGACCAAGGAGGTGTGCAGCCAGGATCATGCATGCACAGTAGTTCCCGACTGAGCCAGTTGGAGTCCAGTTTTACTAGAGTTGACTGTGGGAGAATGGATTGGACAGGGTGCACACCGAGTGAGTCCATAGACTACAGTGGACTGAAGGAAAGCCCAAGGTAATGTTTAATTGGTCCCAGGTACACTTTAACATGGACAAAACTGAAAGGTATTTTTCCACTTTGTGATTTAACTCCTCTGCCTGAATAGCAATCAGGTTGACAGGACTCCAATACTCCCTGGCCCTAGGCCTGCTGCTTAGGTGTGGTACTTGATTCTCATTCAAACTGTACATCATCACACTAGCCACTTACTGTCACCTCAACCTAAAGGACATTTCCTGCATTTGTTCCTTACTTACCCAGGACACAGCTAGATCACTTGTGCCTGCCCTGATTGTTTTCTTGTCTTGGTTACTGCAGCTCCTTCCTCTGTGGTCTACCTGCTAGCTGACTGGCCCCCTCCAGTCTATAGTGAACTCTGCAGCATGACTCGTACAACTCTTCACTCACTTCTCTAGTGCTAAACTGCTCTGTTAGTCCTTCCATCTCCTGCCTATCACACAAAAGATAAAATTGAAGAGCCTAACTGTCATCAACAAAGTCCTTTATAGGCTAAAGCCCCGTACACAAGCTCGATCAATGTCGCCTGATGGAGATCCCTTGGGCAAAATTGCAGGGGCAAGTCTGTGCAGACTTGTCGCTTGCTCGCAAATGAGCAAAGTGTTCTGGTCTATGCACTGGGGTGGGGGAAGGAAGCTGTGTGGGAGAGACGCCATGTGGCGGGCGGGGTGAATGGGGAGAGCATTTCCCTCGGACGTTGCTGGATGAGGGGTCGGGGGCTACCGTACAAACGCTGGATTCTTGGCAGAGGCGGTTGTTATCGGCTGTGTCTCATCTGGCATGTGCACGGAGCATTATTCGTTCTTACATAACTACACTTACCTTCAGATACCATTCTACACTAAACTTCCACTCTACTAATAATATTCTCCTTTCTACCTCTCTAGCAAACTCTTATTCTTGCATATAATACTTCTTTCAAATGTTCTTTCCTGGAATTCCCTTCCATAATCTGTTTATCACTCACCACACTTACAAACTGTAGGCACAGCCTAAAAACTCACCTCCTTGGGAAAGCATATAATCTCACGGAGGACACTGTAACTGGTCATCTACCATCACACTACCACCTTCTATACAGCCTGCCCTTACCAGTTGTTCTGTTCATTGACCTCTTAAGCCTGGTACACACTTTCAATTATCACTGGCCAATTTTAACACCTCTTTGTAGTATGAGGGTTTACCTCCACAATCTGCTCATAGTATTTAATATCTGTTAAATGCAATGGTAAAATTGGTCAGTGATTGGCCACTCATAATTTAAAGTGTGTACCAGGCTTTAGGATGTAAGCTGAAATGGGCAGGGCTATCTTTCCCCTTATATGTTTTTACTGCTGTGTAATGTGGGAACTTATTTTCCAACTCTATGTACAATCCATTAGTTAACATTAGTTCTGTTCTCTTGTGTTTTATATGTATACCTTTGTTTTTTAACAGTTTATGGATTGCTTTATTTACTGTACAGTGTCATGGAAGATGCTTGAGCCAAACTAATTAAAAATAATAATAATGATCCTGCAACTGTTATCTGTGCTGTTGCAGTTAAGAATGGCCAGCTAGCAGACTTAGCGATTTTGTCCCCTACTGACCCAGCCATTTAGCAATTACCATGGGCTTGCAATCCTGCTCGGAAGCCATCAAACCTGAATGAACTAGAGATGTTTTGTAAAGAGGAATGGTCCAAAATACCTTCAAGCAGAATCCAGACTCTCATTGGAACCTACAGGAAGCATTTAGAGGCTGTAATTTCTGCAAAAGGAGGATCTACTAAATATTGATTTCATTTCTATTTTGTGGTGCCAAAATGTATGCATCTGCCTAATTTTATTTAAACAATTATTGCACACTTTCAGTAAATTCAATAAACTTCATTTCACTTCTCAAATATCACTGTGTGTGTCTCCTATATGATATATTTAACTGAATTTTTTTTATCGTAACAACCAATGATTTATACAGGAAAATCATGACAATTAACAAGGTTGCCCAAACTTTCGCATTCCACTGTATGTACAACCTGGGTCTTTACAGGTTAGAATGTTGTTCTGGAAATCCAAAAAACTTCAAAAATCGCCACAGCGGTACCCATTTAGGTGTTAAAATTACCATCCACATCTTTCTTAGTGGAACGAGCAGTTGGCTATAATAATTTCATAAATTACAGTGTTCTAAGACTAGCTCTGTGGTGCCCCCTCATACAGGTTTTACTCCAGGCATCTGTCTGGTTTCATTGTGCCTAAAAACAGCCCTGTCAATAGTCCAAGATTGCACACCACATCCTGGAAAAAAGGAGGTGATATAGTTTCCATCCTTAAGGGCCTATTTCCACTACACGTGGATTCTGGATGCAGAAAACTGACTCTAATGAATGCCTATGCAAAATCTGCATCAGAAAAATCGCGTTTAGTGGAAACAGGCCCATAGCATTCATTGGAGTCCCGTTTTTCTGCATCCAGAATTTGCATGTAGTGTAAACAGGCCTTTAAAGGACCACTATCGCAAAAAAACTAGGCAGTTAAAATCTGACAGAACTGACAGGTTTTTGGCCAGTCTATCTCCTCATAGAGGATTCTAAGGTTTTTCGTAGTTTTCAACAGCATTGCCGTGAACAGCAGTTTAACTGCCAAAATAGTAAGATACCAGCCAGCCTTTCTACTCACTTCCACATTGTAAAGGATAGCGGAGATGCCGCCGCAACAGGGAGCAGCATGGCGGCTACTTCCGCGTCTCAGCCGGCGGTTTCCGCCGCGCGGGTACATGATGGAATTGTGCCTGGGACTGTGGTGAATGAGGGGGAGGCCGCCGCAGCGCTGAGCGGCATGGCGGCTGTCCCCGTGTCTCAGCCAGCGGCCTTCGCCACATTGTTCCATGATGGAACTTTGCCCGGTCCCTCAGTCGCACATAGACTGAGGTCTACGCGCGCGTGCGCGCAGAGACAGGATCTTTATGCTAGCAGAAGGGGAGTCAGCTGATCAGCCGGTCAGCTAACTCCAACACTGATCCTGATTGGCTGAGTGACTGGGGCGGTGCTAAGGAGCGCTCCCAGTATATATAGAACATGCCTGTCAGTTGTTCCTTGTCTGCTGTTGCATATGCTACGTGTTAGCACTCAGACCCATAGTCAGATCCGAAAGTGTGCTAGAACCAGCAGGAGCTGGGGATCCACACTTAGCCAGATTCTGTTGATAGCTTAAAGTACTAATTGAATTGTATTATTTGTTATGACCCTCTGCTAGCCTTGACTACTCTTCTGTCTTGTGATTCTGTGCCGTTACCTATCTGATCCAGTTGCCGACTTAGCTTATCCCTCACTCTGATTCTGTATCCTACCTTTGTACCGTATCTGTCCGTGTGTTGCCGAACCTGCTTGTCTGACTCTTCTGCCCTCACCAGTGAGCTTAGTCCTGGTGAGGGACTCTCAGTTTAGTAATCACCTGCTCCTCAGGTTGATAGCTGCAGTACAGTCTGAATCACCTGCTCCTCAGGTAGATAGCTGCAGTACAGTCTTAATCACCTGCTCCTCAGGTTGATAGCTGCAGTACAGTCTTAATCACCAGCTCCTCAGGTGACTAGCTATTACAGTACTGTTTGGATCTCCTGCCCCTCAGGGGATAACCTGCTGCAGTACAGTCTGAATCACTCGCTCCTCGAGTGATCATTCTATATTGTCTTACTGTGCATCACCCGCTCCTTGGGTGAACCTATCACTACTCCTCTGTGTCTCCAGCCTGCTGGAGTACTGTTTACTGTGTTCTTTAGAGATACCTCCTTCTACCAGCTCCTCTGGGATAGTGGGTATCTCTATCAATATTTACTGTTGCACCAAACACTATCTTACACCTGAGTGTCCTGTGTCTTGCTATACTTGTATTATTGGTGATTCTGCAGATCACCACATAATCAGGTATGACATCTGCATTATTGGTGATACTGCAGATCACCAATAATCAGAAAATCTGTTCTTGCTGACACCAATCGTTACACACATTATTTTTTCAGTTAGACTTTGCAACTGCTATTCAGGAAATGCTGTTGAAAACAAACAAAACTCTGAGAATCCCGGATGAAGAGATGGACTGACTCAAAACCTGTTTGTAATAGATCGCGGAAAAGCCGCCGCGTGTACTGGCAGCAAGGCGGCTGATTCCGCGTCCAGCGCGGCGGTTTGCACGCAGCAGCGTGCGTCTGGTGTGGCTGGGTCTGTTAGTTCACACAAGTTGAGGAATACGCGCGCGCGTGCTGAAAGGCAGAACCTTTATGACGAACGAGGAGGGATCAGCTGACCAGGTTGGTCAGCTGACCTCAGAGCAAGTGGCTATAGGTTGATCGGTGATGGGTGGCGCCGGAGAGCGCCTCTCTATATATAGTTACTGCTGGTCAGTCTCAGGTTGTCTGCCATTGCGAACACTTACGTGAAAGCACTCAGACCATAGTCAGATCCCACAGTGTGTTAGAACCAGGAGGACCTGGGAATTCACACTGAGCCAGATTACTTCTGTGTTATCATTGTGTTATACTTCAGACTAGTTCCAGGGTGTCGAGACCACGGACCTCACACCCAAGACTAGGGATTCTGTGTTATCATTGTGTTATACTTCAGACTAGTTCCAGGGTGTCGAGACCACGGACCTCACACCCAAGACTAGGGATTCTGTGTTATCATTGTGTTATACTTCAGACTAGTTCCAGGGTGTCGAGACCACGGACCTCACACCCAAGACTAGGGATTTTGTGTTATCATTGTGTTATACTTCAGACTAGTTCCAGGGTGTCGAGACCACGGACCTCACACCCAAGACTAGGGATACTGTGTACCATCATATTATACTTCAGACTAGTTCCAGGGTGTTGAGACCACGGACCTCACACCCGAGACTAGGCATTGTTTGATATCTGTTATGACCTGTTGCATTCCTGACTATCCCTCTGCTTTCTGATTCGGTACCTACGCATATCTGATTGCCTGTTGCCAACCCTGCCTGCCCTTGGTTACCGAATCAGCCTTCTGTCTCTGTACCTTTTCTGCCCGTGTGTTGCCGACCTGGCTTGCCCGACCTTGAGAGCTATCCCTCTCCATTGAGAGATTAGTCTCCAGACCTGCTGGTGACACCCACCTTCCAGGTGTCACTCAGCCACAGGTCCTTCCTGCTATCCAGCCTGGGGCTTCACCCCTTTGGATGTCTCAGGCTGCTGGAAGGCTTTTGCACTTCCCAGAGGGAGGCATTTCCCATACTGCCAAGGACCACCTGCTCCTCGAGTGGTCCCACTCAAAGTCATTACTGTTGCACCAAACACTCACACTATATAGGTGTCCAGAGGTTAGTTATACTTGGATTATTGGTGATTCTGCAGATCATCAATAATCAGGTATATATCTGTATTCTTGGTGATACTGCAGATCACCAATAATCAGATTCTCTCTGTGTGCTGACACCGATCATTACACTGTTGCTTCTGACAGATTTTAACTGCCTACTTTTTCACGATAGTTGTCCATTGACCACCCTGGCGTTCTATTAAGATCGCCAGGGTGGCTGCGGGAGGGTTTTTTTTAAATAAAAAAAAACTATTTCATGCAGCCAACTAAAAGTTGGCTGCATGAAAGCCCACTAGAGGGCGCTCCGGAGGCGTTCTTCCGATCGCCTCCGGCGCCCAGAATAAACAAGGAAGGCCGCAATGAGCGGCCTTCCTTGTTTTGCTTACATCGTCGCCATAGCGACGAGCGGAGTGACGTCATGGACGTCAGCCGACGTCCTGACGTCAGCCGCCTCAGATCCAGCCCTTAGCGCTGGCCGGAACTTTTTGTTCCGGCTACGCTGGGCTCAGGCGGCTGGGGGGACCCTCTTTCGCCGCTGCTCACGGCGGATTTGCCAGCCGCGATCAGGCAGCACACGCGGCTGGCAAAGTGCCGGCTGCGTGTGCTGCTTTTTATTTCACTAAAATCGGCCCAGCAGGGCCTGAGCGGCAGCCTCCGGCGGTGATGGACGAGCTGAGCTCGTCCATACCGCCCGGCTGGTTAAAGTGAACCTGACCCAAGTGCAATTATTTAAAATAAACACATAATGTACCTGCAAATGAATATTACATACTTACCTAGTTGACAGTTCCTTTCAGAAGCTAACTGTTTTCTTCTTACAAAGATTCCTTACATTTCTGACAAGATTTTGTCAGAACTGAAATATATTAGTTGATGTCGGTTATATATCAGTTGCTGCCAGTTATAAATGAAAGGACAACTGATGAGCAAGGTAATGTCTGTTTCCCTATGGCTCACGTAGGTGATATTACAGTGTAACAGTGTGCTGACCAGAAAGCTGTTATTGGGTTACTGCCATTTTCACAATGGAGGACAGAGAATTCCATTGATCACAGTGGACAAACAGGACACAGGAGAGGAGAAAGAGATTGATGAGTAGACTACACAGGAGGTAAGTATGACATGTGTATGTTTATTTTGACTTTTAATTTTCAGTTTAGGTTCGCTTTAAGAAACTGTGGCGCTTCACAGACTTCCAACTAACATTATTTGTGATGGAGGTATACTATTTCTAACATCTGGAAACCCATGTGTAAAGTTTTAAATATTGAATTGTGTATGTTAATCACTTACCAGCCTCACATGAATATACAAAGCAAGTGAACAAATCAGACTCTGGAACAGTTTCTCCATGACAGCACTGGAAAGAAAAATCCCCCAATGAATACCGCACCACAATATAATATCAAAAATATCAAAGAGCTTTATTGGAAATCACAAAATTGCAAGGAAATAAAATCAATATTAAAAACAACGCAGTGCCAGGATCCATGATGATGCATAAGGTATCTACATATAAATATGAATATAAAGATAATGCAATAACTCCACCCCTCCTCACCTGAAGAATATGGTGTAAAGTACACTGAGGAGGTGAGAACAAAGTGACAAGTGCTATATGAGAAGGCTGAGGAGATAAGTACATATAAACGCACACAATATGTATGCACATACACATACACATACCCCCAAAGAGTAAAGTGCTCAAATATATGTGGACAACCAGAGAGATAAATCAGGCCAAAAATATGGCAAACAATGAGGGTTTGGAGTGAAAGCCCCCGAAATGAAAACCAACACCCACCGTGAAATTACGAAGAAAAGACTCACCAACTACCTGCGGAGAAGAGAGGAGATGTGGACCTGCAAACTGCTCTGTTTTATTTATGGAACAGTTTCTCCATTTCTCGATGAATGGTTCCTACTTTTGCCGTTAGCAGAGTTTGCATATGTCAACTCTATTTAAGCTGCCACTGGCCAAACACCATTTTTCACAAAAGGTTTCATACACCATTTTTTGGGTATTTTCGTGATTGGATTTCTGGTAGCAGCAATTGAGGAAAGTATTGAACCTCTGTACACCATCATTGAAATCTTGCTCCAGGCTATGTCTGAGGCTGACATACAACAATGCAATCTTTATTCAAAAAAATTTCATTATGAATATGGTTATCAAAATTATCTTTTCAAAGTATTTGCAGTTGGATGGCCTTAATACTACAGTACATAGATATGTTGTTTGGCGAGCCTTAGAAATACAGTGGGTTGCAAAAGTATTCGGCCCCCTTGAAGTGTTCCACATTTTTCACATTACTGCCACAAACATGCATCAATTTTATTGGAATTCCACGTGAAAGACCAATACAAAGTGGTGTACATGTGAGAAGTGGATCGAAAATCATACATCATTCCAAACATTTTTTACAAATAAATTACTGCAAAGTGGGGTGTGCGTAATTATTCGGCCCCCTGAGTCAATACTTTGTAGAACCACCTTTTGCTGCAATTACAGCTGCCAGTCTTTTAGGGTATGTCTCTACCAGCTTTGCACATCTAGAGACTGAAATCCTTGCCCATTCTTCTTTGCAAAACCGCTCCAGCTCAGTCAGATTAGATGGACAGCGTTTGTGAACAGCAGTTTTCAGATCTTGCCACAGATTCTCGATTGGATTTCGATCTGGACTTTGACTGGGCCATTCTAACACATAGATATGTTTTGTTTTAAACCATTCCATTGTTGCCCTGGCTTTATGTTTATGGTCATTGTCCTGCTGGAAGGTGAACCTCCGCCCCAGTCTCAAGTCTTTTGCAGTCTCCAAGAGGTTTTCTTCCATGTTTGCCCTGTATTTGGCTCCATCCATCTTCCCATCAACTCTGACCAGCTTCCCTGTCCCTGCTGAAGAGATGCACCCCCCGAGTATGATGCTGCCACCACCATATTTGACAGTGGGGATGGTGTGTTCAGAGTGATGTGCAGTGTTAGTTTTCTGCCACACATATCATTTTGCATTTTGGCCAAAAAGTTCCATTTTGGTCTTATCTGACCAGAGCACCTTCTTCCACATGAATGCTGTGTCCCTCACATGGCTTGTGGAAAACTGCAAACAGGACTTCTTATGCTTTCTGTTAACAATGCCTTTCTTCTTGCCACTCTTCCATAAAGGCCAACTTTGTACAGTGCATGACTAATAGTTGTCCTATGAACAGAGTCTCCCACCTGAGCTGTAGATCTCTGCAGCTCGTCCAGAGTCACCACGGGCCTCTTGACTGCATTTCTGATCAGCGCTCGGCCTGTGAGTTTAGGTGGATGGCCTTGTCTTGGTAGGTTTACAGTTGTGCCATACTCCTTCCATTTCTGAATGATCACTTGAACAGTGCTCCTTGGGATGTTCAAGGCTTTGGAAATCTTTTTGTAGCCTAAGCCTGCTTTAAATTTCTTAATAACTTGATCCCTGACCTGTCTTGGACCTGTCTTGTGTGTTCTTTGGACTTCACGGTGTTGTTGCTCCCAATATTCTCTTAGACAACCTCTGAGGCCCTCACAGAGCAGTTGTATTTGTACTGACATTAGATTACACACAGGTGCACTCTATTTAGTCATTAGCACTCATCAGGCAATGTCTATAGGCAACCGAATAATTATGCACACAGGGGACCGAATAATTATGCACACACCACTTTGCAGTTATTTATTTGTAAAAAATGTTTGGAATGATGTATGATTTTCGTTCCACTTCTCATGTGTACACCACTTTGTGTTGGTCTTTCAAGTGGAATTTCAATAAAATTGATTCATTTTTGTGGCAGTAATATGACAAAATGTGGAAAACTTAAAGGGGGCCGAATACTTTTGCAACCCATTGTAGCTTGGTGCAAGATTTAATTGATGGTGGACAGAAACTCGATTCTTATTCAATGCTACCCAATTATGTTGTTTGAGGTATATGCTTCCTATTTATGTTGTTTAGGGGTCGCTATGCTCAGTTATGTTGTTTGGAGGGCTATGCTTCTAAATATGATGTTTGGGGGGTATATGCTGCTTAATTATGTTGTGTGGAGGCTACATGCTGCATAATTATATTATTTTGGGGATATGCCTGCTTAATTATGAGATAACATTCTAGAACTGGCTGGAAAACTGTTGAAATCCAAATACAATTCATTCATCTACATTATATCTCATGTAGCCATTTGTGGATTCTTGTATAATATATACGCCCCTGAAAACTTCTCTTCGGGATTAGGGGCATATATATGTGTACTTACGTGTCTTTGTTCGCACCATCTCACCGAGCACTAATTGGTGAATGGGAATGTGTTCCGAAAGCTGATCAAAGTGCCTGTAAAAAAAAAAAAAAAATTAATGAATGATCATGGCTTTAGCAAGAAGCTAGTGATCATTAATTGAAATGAAAGTCAAAACACACACGCTCACAGTTCCTGTGTACTGTTCTTAGTAAACAGGAACATTATAGGGACAAAAAGTAAAATTAAAATACATTACAAAATACATCACCTATAGTTATTAACTCCTTCTGCAACCCCCCCCCCCCCAAAAAAAAAAAAAAAACACTTGTAACAAAGAAAAGAAGTGAGTAAAAGTAACCACATTTCTTAAAAAAACATTAATACTTATCTTAGGGGCTCAGCTTTTTTAATATGTATGTCATGATGGTATATTACTGTTATTTTTGCAAATAAGGGCTTGTAATCCTCTATAATTAAACCCCTGTGTCCCTGCATCACGCTGTCCTTGTGTAGCTTGGTCCGTGCTTTTTGCTACTGCGCATGTGCGCAGCACGGACCCAGCCTCACAGAGACAGGAGGACGGGGCCAGGAAGCCGGGTGAGCGTGTGAGTAGGCGGCGGATGCACGCGCACACGCAGTAATATGCGGTGGCGGCGAGAAACAGACCCTAGAGCCCGTTTTAAACGGGCTTGGGTCTGCTAGTTATTGATATAATTTTATAATATTGATAATATAAGCAAACGCAAAATGGAAAAAAATACACCTTTATTTACAAATAAAATAATGTCACCATACATTGTTCAAGGGACATAATTTAAATGTTGTAATAACCAGAAAAAATGGGCAAATAAATGTGTGGGTTTTATCTTCCATAGAACTTTTTATTTTCAAACTGTAATGGCTGAAAACTGAGAAATAATGACTTTTTTCAATTTTTTTGTTTTCTAATTCCCTTCAAAATGCATAGGAAGTAAAATAATTCTTAGCATAAAGTACCACCCAAAGAAAATTCAGCTACCTTGTCCTGCAAAAATCAATATATAGATCATTTAGATGTGATAAGTAGCGATAACGTTTTTGGCGAATTAATGGAAGGAGCGCAAAATGTGAAAAACTGCTCTGGTTTTAGGGGAAAATTACCTGCGGTAGGGACCTAGGTTTTGTTTTGTTTATTGAGGAGAGGTGTATGCCACTGATTTCTACTCACACTTCTGCTAGGTTTACATTATTAGATCACATGCACAAACTGACCATGCTCACAATCATCCCACCATTGGTGCTCGAAGGTACTCTGGATCTTCTGTTATCTTTTTAAAGTGTTAACTCATTACCTCTAGGTATTTGACCAAGGTGTCCATTCATGCAGGCTTGTTCACATTATCAAAAATACGCATAGACAAATTATTTGCTGAGATCAGTTTTCAGTTTCCTACAGCAAAATTATTCACATGGTTGCTGTGCACTTCTCACAGTGTTACATTGCGGCATGCTAACTTTATCTACCTGAACAACAACAGGCATATAAAATCAGATACATTTAAAAGAGTTAAAAGAGAGACCTATGTTTGATTTTCTTTTAATTTTAATTTTCAATGCTTTATAAAGAGATTTTAGATTCTAATAGAAATAATTTAGAGCAGTAGATTAACTCATTTTATTCTGCTATAAATTGAACACATTTTATTTTACAATATTCTGTAAGACAAAATCGTCAATGACTATTGCACACAGCAGTCAAACTCCAACTGAGACCAAGACATTAGCTGCATAAAGAGCCCCACCATTATCTTACCTATTTTTAGTTAATCTGGTGAGTAATGGTAGAATCACGGAAAGCTGTAATTCTGAGAAATCATCTTGTAAAATGTCTTTGGCCTCTATTTTTAGTACTGTATAGTTAATGGACAGCAAGGCAGTATTAGTGATTTTCTTGTTCTGCCTCTGGTTATTGGTAAACCGGTAGCTGTCCTGAAGATGGTTTCATTTTTTTAATACATAACATTAAAATACTTTTTACACATAGCACTTTCAAGTTGCAAAACGTATAGTGGAGTACCTGCTTATTACAGCTTACAGCATAAAACCAACGTACTTAAAATAGTAAGAATTTTTTTTTTCAGTACGTATTACAAAATGTTTTCTAACTATACATTAAAATAACAGTCCTACAAATTCACCCAAAATAATTATTCATGATCACCTTTAATGTCAACCTAATATATACAGGTATTCCTTACTTCATTGGCCTTCTCATAATAAATTGAGACAAATATCGTGCATGGCAATTTTACCGGCACTAATGGCAGGGGTGCAGCTTGCGTATTAGTGCATTGCATGGTATCTGTAAGGATCGGTGTCAGCACACAGAGAGAATCTGATTATTGGTGATCTGCAGTATCGCCAATAATACAGACGTCACCCGATTATTGATGATCTGCAGAATCACCAATAATATAAGTGCGACTAACCTCTGGACACCTAACACAGTAGATAAACGATAACAACAGTAATAATAGTACAAGATCGTGGAAATATCCACCACACGGCGATTCCTCAGAGGTGTGGTTACCTCTGAATGGGAACCCCGTGTGTGAGATCCTCAGTCCAGGCAAAGAGAGGAATCTCGGCCTCTGGCAGTAATAGTCTGCTAGGGCAGGCGTCTCGGAGAGGCAAGCCTCAGAGATAGCCCTACAGTGGGAGACGTTCCACTGAAGGGAGAAATGTCAGACGAGCAAAGGTTCGGCAACAGAGAAGGCGGCATCAGTACAGAAACAGAAGGCTGATTCAGAGTCGTTTAAACAGGCAGGGTCGGCAACTTGAATCAGATAGGCAGAAGTACAAGAGGGATAAGAGTAAAGAGAAGTCGGGGCAAGCCAAGGTCAAAACACAGGTAAATATACAAAATACAATCCTAATCTAAGGTGTGACGTCCTTGGTGACAACACCTGGGAAACTGAGCTAAGGTCTGAGCGCTAGCACTATGTGTATTCACGACAGCAGACAGTGAGCCAAATGACATCTGTGGACTTAAATGCAGAAGCCCTGTTCCACCAGCCCGCCAAGGGGGCTGGAACTGAAGTCAGCATGTGATTGGCTGGCTGAGGTCAGCTGATCGCCGGATCAGCTGACCCGTCTTCTCAAGAGATAAATGTCCTGCCGCCTCGCACGCGTGCGCATGACCCTCTGCCTCTGAACACCAGAGAGGCCAGGTCCCAGGTCAGCGCACGATCGCGCACCGAAGTCCGCCGGCTGGATTGTGGGACCCGCCACCATATTGTCAGCTGCGGCGGTGACCGCCCTGCCCTGCGCCGGCGGCTCCGTATGTGAGTCGGAAACCGCCGGCTGGGAAGCGGAGACCGCCGCCATGCTGCCCTGCGCAGCGGCAGCAGCTCCGCTATTCCTCACTGTACCCCCCTCCTTGAGGAGTGGACTCCGGACACTTCCTACCCGGCTTCTCAGGATGTAACTGATGGAACCTCTTCTTTAATTTCTCAGCATGCATGCGACCCTCTGGTACCCAAGATCTGTCCTCCACCCCATACTCTTTCCAATGGACCAGATACTGTACCAGGAATCCAAAATTTGGGAGGGGGGGAGGGGGAGAGGAATCCACATACACTGCTGATTTCAACAAGGAAACATGGAATGATCTCCCACCTCTCATGCTGGCTGGGAGATCAATCACATACGAGACCTCATTGATCTTTTTGGCCACTGGATAAGGCCCTATGAACTTGGGCCCCAACTTGGTGGACGGTTGTCTGAGTGCCAAATGTCTTGTTGACACCCACACCATGTCTCCAGGAGAAAAGTGCCACTCAACAGACTGTCTCTTGTCGGCCTGTTTTTTTTAATTCTGGAAGGCTACTCCCAAATTTTCTTTTACTTGTCCCCAAAGTTTCTTCAAAACCTTCTGCCAATCTTCCAGGGCTGGGAAGGGAGAGGAACACACCGGTAATGGGGAAAATTTAGGAGACCTTCCTGACACAACCTGAAAAGGGGACAAGCCTGTTGAAGCGCCTTTCAGGTTGTTGTGTGCAAACTCTGCAAAGGGCAAAAACTTAACCCATTCCGTTTGCGCATCTGCCACATAGCATCTAAGGAATTGTTCCAGTGCCTGATTAACCCTCTCGGTCTGCCCGTTGGTCTGTGGGTGATACCCAGACGAAAAGGACAGGTTTATACCCAAATTACGGCAAAAGGCCCTCCAAAACTTTGATATAAATTGGACTCCTCTATCAGATACCACATCATCCGGAATCCCATGTAACCGGAAGATGTGCTGTATGAAGAGGTCGGCTAACACTTGAGCTGATGGGAATCCTTTAAGAGGAACAAAATGGGCCATCTTGCTCAACCTGTCCACGATCACCCATATCACAGATTTCCCTTCTGGGGTATCTAGCTGATGAGGCGCTAATGTGACTGCCCAATCTTCCCAGGTTTCAGTGGCTGCCAGCACCACCTTGTGTGGTAAAATGCTCTCGGGAAGTGCGGGCTGAGCTGTCTCGGGTTCAAAACATCTGGAGAGAGCGTCTGCTTTAACGTTCTTGGAACCTGGAGTGTACGTGATAACAAATCTAAAACGCGAGAAAAATAGAGACCAGCGGGCCTGACGAGGAGTGAGCCTCTTGGCCCCCGCAATGTACTCCAGGTTCTTATGGTCAGTATATACAGTAATGGTGTGTTCTGCACCTTCAAGCCAATGGCGCCATTCCTGGAAGGCTAGCTTGATGGCCAAGAGTTCCCTGTTACCCACATCGTAGTTTCTCTCAGCAGGAGAAAACCTGCGTGAGAAATATGCACAAGGATGTGTCTTGTCCTGCAGACTCGAGCGCTGAGACAGCACAGCCCCCACCCCGATCTCTGAGGCATCTACCTCTACCATGAAGGGGAGAGCGATATTAACATGTCTCAGTATGGGTGCTGAGCAAAACAGCTTCTTCAGGGTATTAAATGCGGCCTGGGCATCCGATGACCACTGATAGGGGTCAGCCCCCTTCTTGGTAAGCCTAGTCAGAGGGGCTACTACCAAAGAAAATCCCTTGATGAATCTCCGGTAGTAGTTAGCAAAACCAAGGAATCTCTGAAGTGCCTTTAAACCCACTGGCTGTGGCCACTCTAAGACAGCAGAGACCTTTTCTGGGTCCATAGAGAGACCTGAAGTTGAAATAATATAACTCAGAAAAGGGATTTGTGTGACCTCAAAGAGACACTTCTCCAGTTTAGCATACAGGAAATTCTGTCTCAATTTCTTCAACACGAATTTTACATGATTACGATGCTCTCTAAGATTGGGGGAGAAAATTAATATGTCGTCAAGGTAAACCAACACAAACTTCCCCAACACTTCCCTGAAGACCTCGTTTATTAACTCTTGGAAGACGGCTGGAGCGTTACACAACCCGAAGGGCATAACTAGGTACTCGTAATGCCCGTCGGGTGTATTGAAGGCCGTATTACACTCATCACCATCCCTGATGCGCACCAAGTTGTATGCGCCACGTAAGTCCAATTTAGAAAAAATACTGGCATTGGTTATCTGAACAAAAAGATCATCTATCAGAGGTAAAGGGTAACGATTCTTTACAGTGATCTTGTTTAGACCCCTGTAGTTGATACATGGTCTAAGACCACCGTCTTTCTTCTGTAGGAAAAAGAACCCAGCCCCGGCCGGGGACCGGGATGGACGGATAAAACCCTTTGCCAGATTTTCCTTAATGTACTCCCGCATAGCCAACTTCTCTGGCCCTGACAAGTTATAGAGATGTCCCCTCGGGGGCAGACAACCAGATCTTAAGTCTATGGGACAGTCAAAACTTCGATGGGGGGGAAGTTTATCTGCGGATTTAGGGCAGAATATGTCAGCATACTCAGCGTATTGTGTCGGGACCCCCTCTAACCTGGTGGCACCAATGGTGATTTTCCCCAGACAATGAGTACGGCAATGAGGTGACCAACTGAGCAACTGACCTGAGGCCCAGTCAATCTGCGGGGAATGGAGTTGTAACCATGGCATCCCGAGGACAATGGTAGAGGTTGTCATGCGCAGTACAAGGAATTGTAAATTCTCTTTATGTAGAACACCAATAGTGCAAGACAACATCGGAGTCTGAGAGAGAGGCTGTTTGTACTGTAATGGGGAGTCGTCAATTGCAGTAACTACCACTTGTCGGTCCAAAGGGTGTAGTGAAATTCCCAGACCTTTCACAAACTCATAGTCTATAAAGTTGGCTGCAGACCCTGAGTCTATGAAGGCCTGGGTGCAAGTGGACAAATTTCCCCAAGAAATGGAACAAGGGAGAAGTAAACGATCATTTTTATTTAGAGGTAGACTCTGCTCGTCTAGGGTATTACCTCTGACTACACCTAGACGGCAGCGTTTCCCTACTTCTTGGGGCAATTCTGAGCAATGTGACCCTCCTCCGCACAATACAAACAAAGCCTCTCAGCCCTTCTGCGTTCCTTCTCAGCCCGAGTCAATCGGGAGTGTCCGATTTGCATCGGTTCGCCAGTAGGCGGAATAGGTGAGGAGGACGCATGCCTCTGGATTGACGCTGATAACGTAACCGGCGGTCACCTCGCACCGCCAGAGAAATCACATCATCGATTCACTTCGGCTCAGAATGACCTAACATCAATTCAGAAACTGCGTCTGATAATCCTGAAAGGAAGCAGTCCAGCAAAGCATAGGGTCCCCACCTAGCTGACACAGCCCACCTAAATTCTGCCGCATAGACCTCAACCGTATCTCGACCCTATTTGAGAGTTTTGAGCTTCCTCTCCGCAGTGATAGAAGCATCCGGGTCATCATAAATGATGGCCATTGCTTTAAAAAACTCCTAGACGGAGGTTAATGCAGTGTCTTCTGGCGGAAGACCATATGCCCAGGTTTGTGAGTCTCCAGACAATAAGGCTTTTATAAATGTCACCCTCTGAGGTTCGGTACCCGACAAAGTGGGCCTCAATTCAAAGTATGATAAGATTCGGTTACAGAAGTTCTGGAAGTCAGACCTGTCTCCTGAAAATTTCTCAGGTACTGACAAACGCAGATCTGTGACTGGAGGGGATTGCATGGTAGCTACAGCCGTCTGGAGGACCCGCACAGATCCAGACAATTGATTGATCTGGCTCTGCTGGGTATTAACCACCTCGACGAGGTTATTAACTGAGGTGGTTAAAGCCTCAACCTGGCTGCGTAATGCATCCATCATTTGTGGTCTGCTGTTCTGTAAGGATCGGTGTCAGCACACAGAGAGAATCTGATTATTGGTGATCTGCAGTATCGCCAATAATACAGACGTCACCTAATTATTGATGATCTGCAGAATCACCAATAATATAAGTGCGACTAACCTCTGGACACCTAACACAGTAGATAAACGATAACAACAGTAATAATAGTACAAGATTGTGGAAATATCCACCACATGGCGATTCCTCAGAGGTGTGGTTACCTCTGAATGGGAACCCCGTGTGTGAGATCCTCAGTCCAGGCAAAGAGAGGAATCTCGGCCTCTGGCAGTAATAGTCTGCTAGGGCAGGCGTCTCGGAGAGGCAAGCCTCAGAGATAGCCCTACAGTGGGAGACGTTCCACTGAAGGGAGAAATGTCAGGCGAGCAAAGGTTCGGCAACAGAGAAGGCGGCAACAGTACAGAAACAGAAGGCTGATTCAGAGTCGTTTAAACAGGCAGGGTCGGCAACTTGAATCAGATAGGCAGAAGTACAAGAGCAATAAGAGTAAAGAGAAGTCGGGGCAAGCCAAGGTCAAAACACAGGTAAATATACAAAATACAATCCTAATCTAAGGTGTGACGTCCTTGGTGACAACACCTGGGAAACTGAGCTAAGGTCTGAGCGCTAGCACTATGTGTATTCACGACAGCAGACAGTGAGCAAATTACATCTGTGGGCTTAAATGCAGAAGCCCTGTTCCACCAGCCCGCCCAGGGGGCTGGAACTGAAGTCAGCATGTGATTGGCTGGCTGAGGTCAGCTGATCGCCGGATCAGCTGACCCCTCTTCTCAAGAGATAAATGTCCTGCCGCCTCGCGCGCGTGCTCATGACCCTCTGCCTCTGAACATCAGAGAGGCCAGGTCCCAGGTCAGCGCACGATCGCGCACCGAAGTCCGCCGGCTGGATTGCGGGACCCGCCTCCATATTGTCAGCCGCGGCGGTGACCGCCCTGCTCTGCGCCGGCGGCTCCGAATGTGAGTCGGAAACTGCCGGCTGGGAAGCGGAGACCGCCGCCATGCTGCCCTGCGCGGCGGCGGCGGCTCCGCTATTCCTCACAGTATCTGGGTTATGCACACATTGCTGTGGTGCTGTACTCTACACTAATTGCAAGGTTTAGGGCTGACGGTATGCTTCCAGATTCATTTTGTATGCAGAACAGCACTGGACAGCGTTTCCCACTCTAACCTATTTTTCCAATATTACTACAAGGTGTATGATACATAAGGTCTTATTATGCGCTATTTATTAGTGCATATTTCCCAAACCCTAACATCTATGTCCATTCTTCTGAAAGAAACTTGATCAGTACAGATTGTATAGTATTTTAAAATCAATATGTCTGAGGAGCTCAACGTATCCATGTCTACCCAGCTCCGGGACAGCCTGCCCCTCTGCTGAACAATCTTTTGGTTTAAATGGCACAGCACTGCCCTGACATACCTAGGAGCAAAAATTCCCTCAGATTTAAAACAACAACTCTTTTCCTAATCTATCTCCCCATCCTTACCAAACTAAAAAATGACCTTCTGGTCTAGCAGGATCAACGTTCCTCAAGATGGTCATACTACCTTGCTTGCTTATTTATTTTAGGCTGTCCCAATTTCAGTACCTGCATATTTCTTTGAAGTATTAAACTCCACATCTGAATCAGGCTTTCAATCTTAACTAAGAGCAGGGAGCAGTGAACCTACCAGAATGTGCCTTTTATCATAAGGCCACCATACTGACCAAACTGCTAGAATTGGGCATTGCTGATAAATCTGTAAGGGAAGCTTTTACAGAGGAAATCACATTACTTCTTAGTTTATACCCCCTCTCTTGGCTCTTATCACAAAATAGGCCACCCAAACATCTCTTTATTAGTAAACCTAGAACTCTCCTCAGCTCTTTGAGCTCTCACCCCTCTGTTTAAAAACCCATTATTTCCCCTAGGTATTTTCAATGTCAGACTGGCTCACCATGAAACCCCAACAGTCTCAAAGTTTTGGGAGAGGGCGTTGGGCAAGGACATCTCTCCAGAGGATAGTTAGACAGCTTTCATGCTCATTAAAGATGAGGAGAAACTTCATTGGCAAATAAACCTTCAAAATATTTATACTCATACATACTTCCTTGGGTTCATACCACCTCCAAGAGAAAAACTATGAATTAATTGCTTCTAGGTACAGATGCCCAGTCATGCTGCACCAAATCTTCTTTCAGACCCCCGGTGTGTTTGCTGGTGCTATCTACAATCTCAGGACCCCTATTTCCACATATATTAGGACTGCCCCCAAATCAAACCATTTTGGGAACAGGTGTTTAAAGTATATCAACATCTTATTCTGTTGGGTGGGGTATGTTCAACCAAAACTGCTTTCCTCTCCCTGATTCGTGGTTGCATCTCTGACATCAAATAGGTAATCCTTAGACTTAGCCTTACAGCAGCTAGGTCTAGGGCCATCATTGGTGGGATGTGGAAATTGACTACCACTCCATGGGCTCGATTCACGAAGCCATGATAAATGCTATCACGGCTGTGATAAGCCTAGTGCGCGGCTTTGTGAATTGAACCCCATATTTGAGGATGTGGGTAGAAAACATAAATGACCTTACCATACCAACCGGTTCATCTCTACTTGGAGAGATTGGGTTACACTTAGATAGGGTTCACATTTGAGGGGATTGCAAGCAGTTTTCCTGTATGCAGAATTGAACTGGATGTGACCACTTACCAGTGGCATAGCAATAGGGGTTGCAGAGGTTGCGACCGCATCGGGGCCCTTGGACCAGAGGGGCCTTGTAAGGCCCTCCCTCATCTGCAGTATCAGCTCTTTATTGGTCCTGCGCTGGTAATAATCGCTTCTATAGATGCCTTGACTAGTAGTAATCCTTAACAAACTGTTCCCCATCCCCTTCTTGCACCTCTGACACTGTGGTTGTCTTTGGAAGGTTTTGGTGGGTCATCTCATTATCAATTGTTATGTATTTTACATTGGGGACCCAATGTAAAACTTGCACGGGGGGCTATAGCTATGCCACTGCCGCTAACATTTATCAATGGGCTTTTTTGTATCTAATGAGGATCCTGCATAGGTGGGTGGGGGGGATCCTGCATAGGTGGGGGGGGGGAATACTTTTTCCTAAAAAAAAAAAAAAAAAAGTGGTGGCGTCAGCTAATGCATGCACACATTGTAAATCTGTAGTTGATTTCTATAGACATTATGCTGGGTACACACTATGAGATTTTCTGGCCGATTTACTGTCAGATTGATTATTTCGAACATGTCCGATTTGCTTTCCGAACGATTTCCGAGCATTTTTCGATTGATTTCCTATTAAAGTATACGGAAATCGGAAATCGATCTGAAAATGCTCAGAAATCGATCGCAAAGCAAATTGGACATGTTGGAAATAATCGATCTGACAGTAAATAGGCCAGAAAATCTCATAGTGTGTACCCAGCATAAGTGCAGCCACAGACCGTCTTACCTTTTTATAATCTATTTTATTATGTCTGTAGGCTAGACCATCTCTATTTGATATTGATTTTGTGATGTTGAAGGACCAGTTTTTATGGTTAGATAGATTTACAGGCTTCTTTTATACTGTCTTGCATTGACTTCTTGCCACTAATAGATTATACATTTGACTTGAGTCATTGCATCTCCTAGACTTATCAGTTTGCTTATTGGCTGTCTTTGTTTAGGTATTCACATTCTGAAAAGCAAAAGCAAAAAGGACAGTAATTTAGTATTAAGTATTGCAAATGAAATACACAAACATTATCAATATGCAAAACCCCCATTAAATCCTTCAAATCCACCATCCAAATAAGCGGTATTGCTCATAATGATCTACACTAATAAAACCAGCCAAGGGTAAAAGGCCTGACCAGACATCTGTGCGCAAACAAGAAAATGATTAGATCAATATTAGAAGCTTCAGACAGCCACTCAAATCACATACTTCAATCAATCATTCACAATCACATCACACACATACTGTACATATGCAGCTCCTAAATAAAGTTCAACATTTGGGGCTCTACCTTGTTTCCAGAGATATCATGTCACAATCCGATAGAGCCTAATGCCTATGCAGATCCTTTGACATTTCTTTTGCACAGGATGAAAGATGGAAGGATCTGTCAGGTGTCCAGATACTCATTGACTTTTTATGCACACCCACCTATTACAAGCAGACACAGGTGATGATGATTACCTTTAACCCCCTCCCGACCACCTAACGCCGATCTGCATCGGTAGGGTGGCAGCCCCAGGTCCGCCTAACGCAGAAAAAGCATCAAGTCCTGGGGTGGGGTTTTGCAGGAGATCACGTGCGCCGATGCGCGCGCATCTTCCGCTTGAATGAAGGAGCTCCGCTCCATCATCAGTCTCTCTGCGGTGATCGCCGCTACTAGACTGTTAGACGACGAAACTGCCGTCTATTTACATTGTACAGCGCTGCTATCTACAGCAGCACTGTACTGTGGACAGCTGAGTCACTTGGCTGTCCCCTATAGAGGCTCAAGAGCGATCAGCTCTCATAAGCTGATGTACAGTGGCTTGCAAAAGTATTCGGCCCCATTGAAGTTTTCCACATTTTGTCACATTACTGCCACAAACATGAATTCATTTTATTGGAATTCCATGTGAAAGACCAATACAAAGTGGTGTACACATGAGAAGTGGAACAAAAATCATACATGATTCTAAACATTTTTTACAAATAAATAACTGCAAAGTGGGGTGTGCGTAATTATGCAGCCCCCTCAGTCAATACTTTGTAGAACCACCTTTTGCTGCAATTACAGCTGCCAATCTTTTAGGGTATGTCTCTACCAGCTTTGTTTGCACATCTAGAGACTGAAATCCTGCCCATTCTTCTTTGCAAAACAGCTCCAGCTCAGTCAGATTAGATGGACAGTGTTTGTGAACAGCAGTTTTCAGATCTTGCCACAGATTCTCGATTGGATTTAGATCTGGACTTTGATTGGGCCATTCTAATACATGGATATGTTTTGTTTTAAACCATTCCAATGTTGCCCTGGCTTTATGTTTACGGTCTTTGTCCTGCTGGAAGGTGAACCTCCACCCCAGTCTCAAGTCTTTTGCAGACTCCAGAAAGTTTTCTTCCAAGATTGCCCTGTATTTGGCTCCATCCATCTTCCCATCAACTCTGACCAGCTTTCCTGTCCCTGCTGAAGAGAAGCACCCGGAGAGCATGATGCTGCCACCACCATATTTGACAGTGAGGATGGTGTGTTCAGACTTATGTGAGGTGTTAGTTTTCCGCCACACATAGCGTTTTGCATTTTGGCCAAAATGTTCCATTTTGTTCTCATCTGACCAGAGCACCTTCTTCCACATGTTTGCTGTGTCCCCCACATGGCTTGTGGCAAACTGCAAACGGGACTTCCTATGCGTTTCTGTTAACAATGGCTTTCTTCTTGCCACTCTTCCATAAAGGCCAACTTTGTGCAGTGCACGACTCATAGTTACATAGTTACATAGTTATTTTGGTTGAAAAAAGACATACGTCCATCGAGTTCAACCAGTACAAAGTACAACTCCAGCCTGCTCCCTCACATATCCCTGTTGATGCAGAGGAAGGCGAAAAAACCCTTACAAGGCATGGTCCAATTAGCCCCAAAAGGGAAAAATTCCTTCCTGACTCCAGATGGCAATCAGATAAAATCCCTGGATCAACATCATTAGGCATTACCTAGTAATTGTAGCCATGGATGTCTTTCAATGCAAGGAAAGCATCTAAGTCCCCTTTAAATGCAGGTATAGAGTTTGCCATAACGACTTCCTGTGGCAATGCATTCCACAGCTTAATCCCTCTTACTGTAAAGAACCCTTTCCTAAATAAATGGCTAAAATGTTTTTCCTCCATGCGCAGATCATGTCCTCTAGTCATTTGAGAAGGCCTAGGGACTAAAAGCTCATCTGCCAAGCTATTGTATTGCCCTCTGATACATTTATACATGTTAATTAGATCTCCTCTAAGGCGTCTTTTCTCTAGACTAAATAAACCCAGTTTATCTAACCTTTCTTGGTAAGCGAGACCTTCCATCCCACATATCAATTTTGTTGCTCGTCTCTGCACCTGCTCTAAAACTGCAATATCTTTTTTGTAATGTGGTGCCCAGAACTGAATTCCATATTCCAGATGTGGCCTTACTAGAGAGTTAAACAGGGGCAATATTATGCTAGCATCTCGAGTTTTTATTTCCCTTTTAATGCATCCCAAAATTGTGTTAGCTTTAGCTGCAGCGGCTTGGCATTGAGTACGATTATTTAACTTGTTGTCAATGAGTACTCCTAAGTCCTTCTCCAAGTTTGATGTCCCCAACTGTATCCCATTTATTTTGTATGGTGCTAGACTATTGGTACGACCAAAATGCATGACTTTCATTTTTTAACATTGAATTTCATCTGGCATTTATGTGCCCATATAGCCATCCTATCCAGATCCTGTTGCAATATGACACTATCTTCCTGAGAGTTGATGATTCTGCACAATTTTGTATCATCTGCAAAAATAGCAACATTGCTCACTACTGCATCTACTAGGTCATTAATAAATAAATTGAAGAGCACTGGACCCAGTACAGACCCCCGTGGGACCCCACTGCTAACAGTCTCCCATTTTGAGTACGATCCATTGACCACAACTCTTTGTTTTCTGTCCATTAGCCAGTTCCATATCCATGCACACAGACTCTTCCCCAGTCCTTGCATCCTCAACTTTTGCACCAGACTTTTGTGGGGAACAGTGTCGAAGGCCTTTGCAAAGTCCAAGTATATCACATCTACAGCATTCCCAATATCCATATTAGCATTCACTACCTCATAAAAGCTGAGCATGTTAGTCAAACAGGACCTGTCTTTAGTAAACCCATGTTGATGCTGAGAAATAAGATTATTTTCTACTATGAAGTCATGTATAGTATCTCTTAGTAACCCCTCAAATAGTTTGCATACAACTGATGTTAAGCTTACAGGTCTATAATTTCCTGGATCTGATTTTTTGCCCTTCTTAAATAATGGGAAAACGTGGGCTGTACGCCAATCCACTGGGACTCTGCCAGTTGAAAAAGAGTCACAAAAGATAAGATAAAGGGGTTTATCTATAACTGAACTTAATTCCCTTAGGACCTGAGGATGCATGCCATCCAGGCCAGGTGCCTTGTCTATTTTTAATTTATTTAGTCTTGCCTTCACTTCTTCCTGCGTTAAGTATTTAATATTACAGTTAGAAGATTGAGACTCTTCTGCCTCTGTAATTTGCTTTGTGAAGACAGAAGCAAAGAAAGCATTTAATAACTCTGCCTTACCTTGGTCATCCACCATTGAGTTCCCACCCTCATCCTTTAGGAGTCCTATACAGTCAACCTTTCTTTTTTTAGAGTTGATGTACTTGTAAAACTTTTTGGGGTTAGATTTGATATCCCTAGCGATTTGATTTTCAGCTTCGATCTTTGCCAGCCTAATTTCTTTTTTACAATTTTTATTGCACTCCTTATAATTGCTTAGTGCAGCCTCGGTCCCCTCCTGTTTTAGGACCTTATAGGCATTCTTTTTCCTCTTCATTTTATCCCTAACCTTTCTATTCATCCATAGAGGCCTTTTTTTTATTCCTAGACATTTTGTTTCCATATGGGATATACATACTACAATATTGATTGAGAATAAGTTTAAAAGCTTGCCATTTCCCTTCAGTGTCCTCCCCTTGTAGTACATTATCCCAGTTCACCAAACTTAGTGCCTGCCTAATTTGATTGAACTTTGCTTTCCTAAAATTCATAGTTTTAGTGGTCCCGCTGCCCCGTGGCCTATCAGTCACCAGATCAAACGTTATCATGTTGTGATCACTATTTCCCAAATGCTCTTGCACATTTGATACATTATCTGGTCTATTAGAAATGATCAGGTCCAGTAACGCATTCCCCCTAGTTGGTTCCGTTACCATTTGAGTCAAGTAATTGTCCTGTAGTGCTGCCAGAAATCTGCTGCTTTTACCAGAATGGGTAGCCTCAATACCCCAGTCAATGTCTGGAAAGTTGAAGTCGCCCATAACTATGACCTCATTTTTACTTGCAGCTTTTTCAATCTGCTGTAGTAATCGCAGTTCTGCAGCTTCATTAATATGAGGTGGTCTGTAGCATACCCCAATAAGCAATTGGCAACTTTTATTTCCACCATGAATATTTACCCAAAAAGGACTCCACATCTTCGCAATCTTCTTCCATCTCATCGTTGAGGACAGCTGTAAAAGAATTCTTAACAAAGAGACAAACCTCTCCACCTTTTATCCCTGTTCTATCCCTCCTAAACACATTGTATCCTTTTAAATTAGCTATCCAGTCATGGCTTTCATCCATCCATGTCTCGGTTATTCCCACAATGTCATAGCCTTTGTCATTCAGAATGAACTCTAGTATATCTATTTTATTTGCAAGGCTCCGAGCATTGGTTACCATGCACTTTATATTTTTACCACCACATTTACCAATTTTGTTTACATGAAATGGGCTACTTGAAGTTTTACCAACCTCCTTAATCTTTACACTGTCCCCACCCCCCTCTCCACCCCCCATAATGTTATGCTCCCACTGTCTTTTTACCTTATCTTGTCTACATATTGAGATTTTATCCTCCCGCCTTCCCCCAGATCCTAGTTTAAAATCTCCTTCAACCGTTTAGCCATCTTCTCCCCCAATGCAGCTGCACCCTCCCCATTAAGGTGCAGCCCATCCCTGCTGTAGAACCTGTAGCTGACTGCAAAGTCTGCCCAGTTCTCCAGGAACCCAAACCCTTCCTTCCTACACCAATTTCTCAGCCACTTATTTAACTCCCTAAGCTCCCTCTGTCTCTCAGATGTAGCACGTGGCACTGGCAGTATTTCAGAGAACACCACCTTGGAGGTCCTTGCTTTAAGTTTATCTCCAAGTACCTGAAAATCATTTTTGAGGACCTTCCATCTCCCACTAACTTTGTCATTGGTGCCAATGTGTACCATGACAGCTGGGTCTTCCCCAGCCCCACCCAACAATCTGTGAATTCTTTCCGCTACATGCCGAACCCGAGCACCCGGGAGGCAACAGACTGTACGGCATTCACAGTTTCTTCGACAGATTACCCTATCTGTGCGCCTAATAATTGAATCCCCTACCACCAGTACCTGTCTAGCCTTAGCTGCACTCCTATTCCCTTTCTCGTTACAGCAGTCTGCCCCTTGGTTGCTAAGGAGCACATCCTCCTGCAGCATTGCTACTCCTGAATCATCCTCCCCAATATTACGCAAACAAGCATACTTATTAGTGTGGGACAACTCGGGACTAGCCTCCCTGCAACTTTTTCCCCTACCCCTTCTAACTGTGACCCAACTAGCAGCTACCTCTGCTTCTTGCTCCGGCTTTACTCCACCCACCTCATCTTCACCGGTTCCATCCAGTGTCTGGATCGTGAGATCCAAGCTCATCTCCATGTATGTTGTGTATGCGTCTCATAGTTGTCCTATGGACAGATTCCCCCACCTGAGCTGTAGATCTCTGCAGCTCGTCCAGAGTCACCATGGGCCTCTTGACTGCATTTCTGATCAGCGCTTTCCGTGTTCGGCCTGTGAGTTTAGGTGGACAGCCTTGTCTTGGTAGGTTTACAGTTGTGCCATATTCCTTCCATTTCTGAATGATCGCTTGAACAGTGCTCCGTGGGATGGCCAAGGCTTTGGAAATCTTTTTGTAGCCTAAGCCTGCTTTAAATTCCTCAATAACTTTATCCCTGACCTGTCTGGGGTGTTCTTTGGACTTCATGGCGCTGTTGCTCCCAATATTCTCTTAGACAACCTCTGAGGCCGTCACAGAGCAGCTGTATTTGTATTGACATTAGATTACACACAAATAAAAAACTGTGAGATAGGATAAATGAGGGGTATGACCTGATTGAAGACAAATCTTGTTACAAAAGTACAAAACTTTATTTAACACTTGCAAATCATCAGGATATCAAAGAATAAAATTCCACCAAGGTAACCCAACCCCCATGCAACCCAAGCCCATCCCTCCCTGAACCCCATATACCCCCACTCCTATCCACTTAATTGGTTATGGCCATTGGGGACATGTGCACGTGGAAAAATCCTGTAGCTGCGCAGCCAAAGTGACAAAAAAAATGTAGATAAGCAATATAATGGACTCAATGCAATGGTCACACTGTAGCTTTACTTAGATCACCCAGAAAAATTATTTCAGTTTCAATCACTGTCCATAGGTATGCTCAGCAGTATTCAGTAGATAATTTCTCTATGTCATATAGAGCTCAATATTCAGCACAGCATGTGCATGCGAAACATCACAACAAGGCAAGCCAGATTCTTCCTGTCTCCATAGGCTCTTTGACCACCACAGCAGTATATATCAATGTAGCATAAGCAGTATGTCCTGTAGGTGCCAGTCAATCATGCAGGCGACAGAAGCACATAAGGCAGCAGTTCACATGTAGATAGTATCAGCAGGCAGTTTGTAAGAGCCAATCAATCATGCAGGTCACAAAAGCACATGTAGTAGCAGTTCACATATGAATGGCATCAACAATGCGTCTGTGTATAGCCAAACAAATATTGCTGGGTTTATTAGCAAAACATATGCCCAGAGGGACTGTGTCCTCGGATGCAGTTCTTTGACAGCCTGTGGTGCTGAGCAACTGAGGGGAGACTCTGTTCAGATCCAATGTGGCTGAAGAAGAAGTGGCTGTGTGGGAAGTGAGAACCAGGAGCCTGGGTATGGCGGCCTAGGAGCATGGAGGAGGCACCTTCATGGCGGAGGATGGCGTCCTCAACTGACTGCACTCAGACCAAAGGGGGCTGAATAATTACGCACACCCCACTTTGCAGTTATTGATTTGTAAAAAATGTTTGGAATCATGTATGATGTTCGTTCCACTTCTCACGTGTACACCACTTTGTATTGGTCTTTCGTGTGAAATTCCAATATAATTGATTCATGTTTGTGGCAGTAATGTGACAAAATGTGGAAAACTTCAAGGGGGCTGAATACTTTTGCAAGCCACTGTATATATATATATATATATATATATATATATATATATATATATATATATATCCATGTCCAACATACATGTGCACTACCGCTCGCACCCATCCATGACCGCTGCCCAAGCTCAGCCTAAGTGCCGCGCATGCACGCCAGGCACAATGGACACAGGAGGACACAGGGACGGGGAAATTATTGCCGTATATAGGATACATGGCTCCGGTAAGACAAAGTAATCTCACCCAATTTGGCTTCTCAGTTTTCCACTCTTACAGGAAAGCCCATTCACATGAGTTTAAGGCAGTAACTCAGCAGAGATACAGTATATGTGGCCCTGTGTTCTGCGCTGGTGAGGCACCAGCGTTCAAATGCTCTCCCCTGTGTAAACCAGAGCAAAGCAAGTAGAGTGTCATGTGTGGGTATACAGTGAAGTCACAAAGAGTCTGGCTAGCCAGAACTCCACCCACCAATGCATTTTAGGTCCTCTTTGTATTCATCAGGGTTTTTTCTTCACAATAGACCTGCCTAGGATTTCATCTCCTTAACAAATGATATCTGGTCACAATCACTTTGGGCCCATTCACACTTGGGCAATTAGCGGGTGATTCCCGCTAATCGCTGAATCACTAGCGCTAGTGCAATTGCCACTCTATGGCAGTGATCATTTCGCGATTAACAGCAATCACAAAACATGTTACCTGCAGCATTTTCTCATGATTCTTCAGCGATCGCGATACAGTGCTTATAAAAGCGCTCATCGCTGTGTACAGTGATTTTATCATGCTAACCCAGGTAAAATCACCCACACAAAACTAGCACTATTTGCTACCATTTTGGCTCTGATAAGTGTGAATGGGCCATTTGTGTGTCTAGTTTAAAGGCACTTATTTCTCTGTTCTTTTGCCTTCTAATAACTTTTGTCCTCTCTTTCTTTTCCTTTACTCTACCTGCAGCCCCGCTTCCCTAACCATTAACCTTGAGTGACCAGATTTTTGTGGGTCAAACCTGGGACAGGGAGGGGGGGCGCGGGGAGGGGGGGCGGCGCGGGGAGGCGTGACATTGTATGGGCGGAGCTAACGTAATGATGTAACAGCGAGGCATAAGAAAGCAGTGTTTACAAACATTTCACTAGAAAGTAAACGCAATGCGGGCAAACATTTCACCAGAAAAGAAACGCAATGCGGGCAAACATTTCACCGGAAAAGAAAAGTAATGGGAGCAAATTTCACCTGGAAAAGAAAGCATTTACTCACCTGGCAGAAGTCTCCAGGCTCTGGCGCGCTGCTCCCGGGACCACCTTCCTCCTGCTCGTCTCCCACGCTGACAGGGCTATGGCAAGATGGCGCCCGAAGCCCTGTACTGGAGACACAAATAGTCTCTAGTACAGGGCTTCGGCAGCCATCTTGCCGTAGCCTTGCTCGCCTGCCGGTGTCGGAACACCGGAAGACAATAAGGAGGCTGGAGCGGGGCTGCGGGCAATGAACTGGCACGGCGTCTATAGACGCCGCTGCCAGTTCATGAGGATAGAGTGACCAGAGTCCCGAGGCCGGGACGTCCCGCTGCTGAAAGCGGGACGTTTCCCAGGACCTCATGCAGCCTGGGACAGCGGACCCCGAATCCGGGACGCGTCCCGGGCAATCCGGGACATCTGGTCACTCTAATTAACCCCTCTTCCTTAAATGTCCACCTGTGTAGGGGCTAATGCTCTGTGACGATAATACCCCATCAGGGTCATTATGTGATATTTTCAGCCATAACAGATTTTGCCGCTACATTCCTTGTAGTCTGTTGGTACTGTTTTGTATCTGAAGCAAAATTCCTGCTGGTTTCTGGGATAGCTTGTCTAATGCTCAATCCGGTGCTCTGTCACTTCCTCTGATATTACAGACAGTATATTAAAGGCAACCGCGTCCGCTATTATCAACCAAGATCTGTCCACTTGAATTAACTTAAAGGAACTTTCTGTAGTTTTGATTGGGAGGGGGACCATACATACTGTAAAGCAGTCCTCTTTATCATACCTAACACTACGTTTTTTACCTCTGCTCTTTACAAAAGAGGTTCAACAGCTCTGCTTTTTAAATTAGAGAGGGAGAACCACAGCACTGACTCACACAAGATTTTTCATACAGGCAATTTTTTTTAAAGCGGTATTGTCACCATAAAAATCAAATTTCAACAGCAACTGGTCTGACTGTATTAAGTGATAAAGATGCTAATCCTGCATTCAAAGCTTTAAAAACTTTTTCTGCTGTTATGATTTGGAGTTATCAAATACTTAAGGAGCACTGGCCCTTTAGTAGTCGTGCCAAAGAATTGCGTGCTGGGGGTTCTTTTTATCTATAATCTATTCCTCCTCTTCCCTTTATTTCCTTGCCAGCTGCTTATCTGAAACCTAATCCCCTACTCACTTGTGTTTACAAGCAAGGCTGAGGCGACTCAGCGATTGGAGGAGACAAGAAAAAAAGTAAAGGGCAGAAATGACATCACAAGTTAGCATTAACTGTGGGCAAAAGACATGGCCCCCACCACTAACAGAATTCTCGTCATGTACTATATAACATTCACTGAAATCAAAACGTGGACAGTATAATACATGTGTTATGTAAGTAGATCAAGTATTTATCTACTTATATATGTGTTTTTTTCCCCTGGCATAGTATGGCTGATCCTACTGCTTTAAGTGTTTATTTCAGGATTTGTATCAGCTGTAACAAAGATTTTTTTTTTCTTTAAAGGGAAGGTTCAAGCAAAATAAAAAAATGAGTTTTACTTACCTGGGGCTTCTACCAGCCCCATGCAGCCATCCTGTGCCCTCGTAGTCACTCACTGCTGCTCCAGTCCCCCGCTGGCAGCTTGCCGACCTCGGAGGTCGGCGGGCCGCATTGCGTACATTTTTACGCATTCCCGCTTGTGCAGGAACATTAACGCATACATTTTTACGCGTTACTGGTTCAACGCGTAAATTTTTACACATACATTTTTATGTGTTACTGGTTCAATGCGTAAATTTTTACGCATTGAACCAGTAATGCGTAAAAATGTATGCGTTAATGTTCCTGCACAAGCGGGAATGCGTAAAAATGTATGCAATGCGGCCCGCCGACCTCCGAGGTTGGCAAGCTGCCAGCGGGGGACTGGAGCAGCAGTGAGTGACTACAAGGGCACAGGATGGCTGCATGGGGCTGGTAGAAGCCCCAGGTAAGTGAAACTCATTTTTTTATTTTGCTTGGACCTTCTCTTTAAAGGTTATTATGCTGTTGTGTAACTTTTACAGCAGAGAGGACCTTCTGAGTTCAGGTCAGCTTTAAAGATGGAACAGAAGTAAAGGGTAATGTTGTGGCCTGAGGGCTGGAGGCTAAAGACATCTACCATAGCTAAAATACTAAGTTAAAGAGAGTCTGAAGCAAGAATAAATCTCGCTTCAGACCTCATAGATAGCAGGGGCACACATGCAAAACGCCGCTATCCCGCGACTTAACGGGGGTCCCTGATCCCCCAAATCCCCTCCGTGCAGCGGGGGAGCGCTTACGCATTTGGGCAGGGCTAACCGCCGCAGCTGAGCCTTCCGCGTGTCTATCAGACACGTACCTCCACCTCTCCTCCGCCCCTCTCAGTCTTCCATCACTGAGAGGGGCGGGGGAGAGGCGGCGATCCGCGTCTGATAGACGCGCTGAGAGGCAGGGCTGCAGCCGTTAGCCCTGCCTCCAGGAAGAGCAAAATTTACGACAAACTTGGTCGTTGATTTTGCAGGGAGGGGTTTGAAGGTGAAGGGACCCCCGTTTAGCCGCGGGATAGCGGCGTTTTAGCAGGGGCACACATGCCCCTGCTAACTATGAGCTCTGAAGCAAGATTTATTCTCGCTTCAGAGTCTCTTTAAGGAGTCTCTTCAAGCTGAAGATTATGGATAAAAGTTTACCCATGGCTCTATACAACAGTAACCATACTAGATAATATAATACAAATAATAGGTCTTTCTTAAGCTCAAAAAACAGAATATAGTAGCCTCTTTGGAAACAACCATTCGTACTCTTTGATCAAATTAAAGGCCGGTTGGATCAGTATCTCTTCTTTGAAAAACTGAAGGCCTCTTTGGAATTATACAGTGAATAAATATCAAAAGGTTTGGTCCCCACTGACGGATAATTGCTTTGGTAATATTAACCACTTCACCTCCAAGGCTTTTTTCACTTAAAAGAGCAATCTTCACCTGTCTGCTCCTTCCATTAATTCCCCTATAACTTTATTACTACTTATCAAAACAAAACAATCTATATCTTCTTTTTTTTGCCACCAATAAGGCTTTCTTTGGGGGGGGGGGGGTACTTTGCTAAGAATTATTTTATTCTAACTGCATTTTAAAAGGAAAAATAAGAAAAAAATGGAAAAAAAATCATTATTTCTCAGTTTTCCACCATTATAGTTTTAAAAATAAACTGTCAACTGTGGATAAAACCAACACATTTTATTTGCCCATTTGTCACGGTTATTGCAACATTCAAAATATTTCCCTAGTACAATGTATGGCGCCAATATTTTATTTGGAATTAAGGCTGGTTTCACACCAGGACGTTGCATTTTAGGGGACGTTAAGGTCGCATAACGTGCCCCTAACGCAACGCCTGGTGCTCTCTGATGTGGACGTCAGAGTGAGCTGCGTTGTGCAGCTCACTCTGGCGTCCGTGATGCCGTGATGCGCACTCTTGGACGCATGCGGCATCACGTGGTCCCGCCCGGCCAATCGCCGCACAGAGCGGCCGCTCCAGGAAGTAAACACTGCACATCACTGAGTGCAGTGAATATTAATTAGCCATGTGCCCGGCTGCTCTCCGCTCCTCCCCAACTTTACTGAGCATGTGCAAGCAGTCTAACGCGGCTCTGCCGCGTGTAAAGTACTGCATGCAGTACGTTGCCTTATGGCGCAGCGGTCCAATGTAACGCAACGTGGGCACTGTGAACAGCCCATTGATTTTTCATTGCTGTGCGGTGGGGTGCGTTACAGGCTGCTCTAACGTGCGCCTGTAACGTCCCACTGTGAAACCAGCCTAATCTCTTGACATGCATATTATAAAAAATGTCATTCCCTATGGTAAAGATTTATGTATTTTTTTAATTTGTAATTTATTTTTTTATTTTTTTTTAAATGCAAAAAAAGGTTGGGTGATTATGGGATAGTGTGGGAAGTAAAGTGTTAATTTTACATGCATTTGTGGGTCTTTTTAAAAAAAATGTTTGTGTGTAGGTGTACTTTTACTATAGGGCTACAAGATGTCCTCACACATTACTTCCTATTGCGTACCTATAGTACGCTAAATAGGAAGTGATGCATGCATGGGTTTCGTCAGAAGTAAACAAATGATCGTGGCATCTCTTTAATGCCTGCGATCATTCACATCAGGAATCAGGAATCTTTATTTCGCCAAGCATGACTGGGTCATGCCCGGAATTGGGTTTGGCACAGTACATATAGCTCCGAAGAGACAGCAATAGAACAGAAGTTGTATTACACTATATAACACAGAGGACAAGCATTTACATTCACGTTACATTACACTAAAGCATATACATTCACATTATATTACACTAACATTTGCCTTACATGCAAGAGCAGCAGTTATACCCGTACAAGGACAAGAAGACAAAGAGTGGCCTAACATTAGTTGTTGTGAGCAGATGGGAGTATGTGGAGGGAATTGAGGAGGCTGACTGCCACGGGAAAGAAAGAGTTACTGTGTCTGGAAGTCCTTGTGGAGATGGCCCGAAGCCTCCGTCCCAGTGGGAGCTGACAGAAGTAGCAGTGGCCCGGGTGAGTGGAATCGTTGGCGATCCTCAGTGCCCTGGATTTCAGCCTTCTCTTGTGAAGGAGGTCAAGTGGGGGAAGAGGTCTCCCAATGACCCTCTCCGCTGCCCTGATGACTCTCTGAAGTGTGAGCCTGTCGCTAGTGGTGGCGCCAGTGTACCAGACCAGGATGGAGGAGCAGAGAATCGATTCAATGGTGGCAGAGTAGAAGCTGGTCAAGATCTCTGGGGCCATGCCGAACTTCCTCAGCTGACGAAGGAAGTAGAGTCTCTGCTGGGCTTTCCTTTGGATGGCAGTGATGTTAGGCCTCCAGCTGAGGTCACTGGAGATGGTAGTGCCCAGGAGGCGGGCACAAGGCACTCTGGCCACTTCCGTACCGTCAATGTGAATTGGTGGAGGGGTGGGTGCGGACTTCCTGAAGTCGACAATTAGCTCGACAGTTTTTGTAGTGTTCAGCACTAGCTTGTACTCCTTGCACCATTGGGAGATGCTTTCCACCTGCTGACCGTACTCCTGGATGTTGTCCTTGGTGATGAGACCGACAATGGTGGTGTCGTCGGCGAACTTGATAACCTTGACCGAGTCCGCCTTGGATCTGCAGTTGTTTGTATAGAGGGAGAACAGCAGTGGAGACAAGACACAGCCTTGAGGGGCACCTGTATTCGTGATCATGGGTTGTGAGTGGATGCCACCCAGCCTGACAGTTTGGGACCTGTTGGTGAGAAAGTCTGTGATCCAGAGGCGCAGGCTTGGGTGCACACCAAGTGTGGCTAGTTCTTCCTGTAGGATGCGTGGACAAATAGTGTTGAATGCCGAGCTAAAGTCCAGGAGTAGAATTCTGGCGTACGTGCCTGGTCTGTCAAGGTGGTCATAAATGGACTCCAGGCAGATGTTAATAGCGTCGTCAGTGGACCTGTTCGCCCTATACGCGAACTGATGGGGGTCTAGAAGGAGCAGGGTGGAGATCTTAAGGTTGGATAGGACTACTCGCTCCAGAGTTTTCATTATGATGGACGTAAGGGCTACCGGCCTGAAGTTGTTCAGGTCGGGGACCCCCTGTTTCTTCGGGACAGGTATGATGATCGACCTCTTGAAGCATCTGGGGACTGTGCCTTCACTTAGTGATCTGGTGAAGATGGCGGAGAGGATGGGAGCGAGTTGCCTGGAACAGGTTTTCAGGCAGGCTGGAGACACGCCGTCCGGTCCCGGGGCTTTCTTTGTGCTTAACCTTGACAGGAGTAGCAGGACATCAGCCTCATTCGCCACTGGGGAGGGAGGTGGGCTCCTGATGTTCTCTGTGGGGCGAGGAGGGGGATTTGGCGGCTCCAGGTGTACCCTCGGTTCTTCCTGACTCTCAAACCTGCAGTAGAACTTGCCGAGTTCTTCGGCTAGCTCCGGACTGGGAGGTGCATGTTGGGGGGGAGGCTTGTAGTTGGTGGCAGCCCTAAGCCCCTTCCACACAGCACGAGTGTCATTTGAGCGCAGGTTTTGTTCCATCCTCTCAGCATAGACCCTTTTGGCAGCCCTCAGTTCACGATTTAGGTCATTCCTCGCCTTCCTGTAGTCCACCTGATTGCCGGTCTTGTGTGCGATCTCTTTTTGCCTCCGCAGATGCCGTAGCTTGTTGGTGAACCACGGCTTGTTGTTCGGGTAGACCTTGAAGAATTTGGTTGGTACGCACAAGTCTTCACAGAAGCTGATGTATGAGGCAACATTGTCTGCCCACACGTCTATGCTTGGTGCTTCCAAGGACTCCCAGTCAGTGCAGTCGAAGCAGGCTTGGAGTTGGAGCTTGGCCTCGTCCGACCATACTTTGGCAGATTTAAGAGTTGGTTTAGCAGATTCTAGGCGCCTCTTGTAGGTGGGGATCAGGTGTATGACACAGTGGTCAGAGGAGCCAAGAGCTGCCCCTGGGACTGCTTTGTAAGCACCCTTCAGTGCTGTGTAGCAGTGGTCGAGAGTGTTCACGCCCCTGGTGGGGCACTCCACATGCTGGTGGTAACGTGGCATCTCCTGGTGAAGATTTGCCTTGTTGAAATCGCCCATAACAATGAATAGTGAGTCTGGGAGGGACGTCTCCCATTGTGAGATGGTCTTGCTGAGGTCCAATAAGGCACCTCTGACGTCAGCGTCGGGGGGAATGTACACCCCAACAAGAACATAGGAGGAAAACTCACGTGGCGAGTATGACGGCCTGCAGTTGATGAGTATGAGTTCGAGGTCGGGGGAGCACTTCCTGACGAGTACTGTCGTGGTGGTGCACCATGAGGAGCTGATATAGAAGCAGACACCGCCGCCTCTTTTCTTCCCGGAGAGGACAGGGTCCCGGTCTGCACGGGTGAGGCTGAAACCTGGGAGGAGCAGAGCGTTCTCAGGGATGTCCTCGTGTAACTAGGTTTCCGTGAAGCAGAGGACTGGCGTCGTGCTGCTGAGGTCCTTCCTGTCGCAGAGCAGGCTCAGTTCGTCCAGCTTGTTGGGGAGGGAGCGCACATTCGCCAGGAGGACTGAGGGGATAGCTGATCGTAGGCCCTTCCTCTTGAGTCTCTCGCGGGTGCCTGCCCGACAGCCTCTCCGCCTTGGGCCTGTACGAGGGCCAAAGGCCGGGTCCAGGACCAGTTGGATGTGGTTCCAGACCAGCTTGGACAGAAGCCTGGCTACAGGGGGAGAGGGGCTACCGGGTTCCCACTGTAGGAGCTGCTCCCTGGTGTACGTAGTGTACGTAGTGCGTGTGGCGGGGGGTGGTGAGAGTGGGCCCCAGTCTCCGGTGAGAGGGAAAGAGGGGGAACGCCAGCAGGGGGTAGTGAGGCATGGCATTGCCTGAGTTCAGAGCAGAGTGCAGCACAGAGCAAGCTGGCCAGACCCAGCACAGGGCGACCAGTGGGGCCAGGTGTAGCCAGCGGGGTGTGCAACAGGAGGTGAGGCTAGGAGCAAGCAGCAGTAGGTCCAGCAGTGTCAGCGGCAAGAAAAGTTCAGCCTGAAGACAAGAGTAGCAAGCAGGTTGGGCCCAGGAGGATCCGCACCAGGGGCAAAGGAGTTCAGCCTCTTGAGTCTCTCGCGGGCTCAGGGGTGCACAACAGGAGGGTGAGGCTGGGAGCAGCGGCAGTAGGACCAGCAGTGACAGTGGCAGAGAGTTCCGCCTGGAGGACTGAGTAGCAAGCAGGTTGGGCCCCGGGGGATCAGCACAAGGGGAGTGATAGCATGCACATCATGGGCAACAGTAGTGAGGCCCTTACCCCTTCCAGGCAGCAGTCTATGGATGGCTCCGGCAGGCCTCGTGTGGGATCAGCTGCAACCGGTGGTTGAGACCTCTGCACAGGGGTGGAGGCAGACTTGCTGCGGTGATCCTGAAGTGATGTGGGCACCTCCAGGTGATCTCTTCTGCATGCGGCGTGTGGGAGCCAGCCAGCAACAGCAGCTGCTGCTGCCGGCAAGTGTTGCCCAGTGGAGCCTGGCTGCAGGGGGGTTCGCGTCCCCTTACGTCCGTGCGGATGGCCGGAGGAGTTGGGCCGAGGAGGCAGCCAGCCCCCGGAGGCAGCTGTGGAGTCAGCAGGCCACGTGGGTGGCCTAGCACAGCTGAGCGGTGCTCGCGGCGGCTCCGGCGAGGATGCAGGCTCGTCTAGTGGAGTCGGGTGGCCCCACCGCGGTGACAGGATGTCTGTGTCGGGCAGCGGGTCTCCCCTCCGTGGTGCCGGGGACCAGGAGGTCTGTGGCGGGCGGCTGTGTGGCGGGCAGCGGAGAGGCGAACAGCGGGTTTGAAGACATGGGGACAGAGATTAATGAATGGGAACTGTAATATGTTAACTGAGGGTTTTTTTTTACAGAAATTTTACAGAAATCCTTTCTGTCTCTCTTTCTGGCTTTTAAGAATGCTATTGAAAATGTTGATGTCATATGTGATCAAATTCTCTTCGCAAGATGAATGTCTTTGTACTTTGGGTGCCCCATATCATACAGGCATTCATGCTCTTGCACCTTTACAATTAGAGCCTCAATGCATACTTCATGCTTGCAAACATCTTGTGCCTGAATAATAAACAGGAAGAGGCACACGAATCACTTGAGGACCGCAAGGGGGTTTACCCTAAAGACCAGGCCATTTTTCTCTAAATGGGCCACTACAGCTTTAAGGCCTTGCTGCAGGGCCGCACAACTCAGCGCACAAGTAAATCCCCCCCCCCCCCTTTCTGTTGGTGGGGCCTATTAAGTACATTGCGTGCGATTCGCACCTCCCACATGCGGCATGCGGAAAATTGTGACAGAACCATCCAATTTTTTTGTCACGCCTGGTGGGATGCGATTTTTCGCATCCAATGGAAACAGCCACATTAATATACATTTCTATCTAAATTTTCTTGTGACTAATGCACGCAAATTCACTATAGTGGAAACAGACCCTAAGAACTAGTTAAAAGTGCTGGGCTTACCCCTGGGTAGTCATAAATAGTGAGGTCAGGTCAAATTGTAAAAAAAAATTAAAAAGGAAAACTATGGTAGATTGGCATTACCCGCACAAATGTGAATTATAATACGAAAAAAATGTAAAAGAAAAAAAAGCAATAGCAAGACAAAAGCTACTCTTCATTTCTGTCTTTTATTGCCTCGGGTAGTCTTAACACCTCTAAAACTCCAATCCCACCACTAGGAATAATAAAGGGAAGCTTACCAAACTATATCAGACTTTAAGGTCTGAAAGGTCTCTTTGTGGCTGGCAGACAGCACAGTGATTGGTGGTTACTTTTTCCCTGGGAGGAATGTGGTCGGTTCTGGGAACCAAGGCCCATGAATGGCGCAGATTGCAGTCTGACCCCAGAATGAAGAGCCATGGGAATCACTGCATGAATTTTTTTTTTAAAAGATCAAATATATACACTTTTTAGACCTGATACAGTCATGGCCGAAATTGTTGGCACCCCAGAAATTTTTCCAGAAAATCATGTTTTTCTTACAGAAAAGTATTGCAGTAACACGTTTTGCTATACACATTTATTCTATTAGTGTGTATTAGAACAAAACAAAACAAAACAAAAAAAAGGGAGGAAGAAAAGCAAATTGGACATAATGTCACACAAAACTCCAAAAATGGTCTGGACAAAATTATTGGCACTCTTAACTTAATATTTGTTTACACACCCCTTTGGAAAAAATAACTGAAATCAGTCACTTCCCATACCCATCAATAAGCTTCTTACACCTCTCACCCAGAATTTTGGACTCCTCGTCCTATGCAAACTGCTCCAGATCTCTCTAACTGGAAGGGCGTGCTTTCCCAACAGCAATTTTAACCACTTCAGCCATCAGGCTGGGTACACACATAGCAGAAACGCTAGCGTTGCATAAAACACTGCGTTTTACACAGCAATGTTAGTCAATGGTACACAGAAAAAAACGCACAGAACTGCATTTAACAGTATGAGTTCTGAAAATGCTGGTTTTGTTGCATAATATGTAGGAACCCATGCACTTTTTCCCCAAAAAATGTTGTCTTCCAAGTGATTTGCATAAATGGAAATATAAAAATGCATGGAAAACGGTATATGCAAATGCATTAAAACGTATGCAAAACACATTGCAAATGCACCAAAAACGCAGTAAAAACTCTAATGAAAAGCACACAACATTAACATAAAACATGGCATAAAACGAAGCCTTTCATACAATGTCATATGTGAACCCAGCCTCAGTGTTTTTTCACCTTACAAATCCGAGCAATTTTAACCATTCATTGGCTAATAACTTTATCACTACTTACATCACATTGAAATTAGCTATATCTTGCTTTTTTCCGCCACCAATTAGTTTCTTTGGGTGGTACATTTTGTTTAGAATTATTTTTTTCTAAATTCATTTTAAAGTGACACTAAAGCAAAAAAAAAAGGTATATATATATATATATATATATATATATATATATATATATATATATTGTAATGAATTGGTTGTGTAGTATGGATAATTACTACAACATTAGTAACAAAGAAAATAGTCTCATTTTTTTTCAGTTATATAGGTTTTTTTTAATAACATTGCTTCATTCTCTAATACTTGCAGTTTACACACTACACTCAGCATTCTAAATGATTTCACAGAGCAGGCTAGTGAACTTTTGAACTGTCCTCTACAGAAAAAAACAAAATACAGTGACAGACACTTAAGATAATTAGCTTCAGAAGACAGACCTGACTTTGAAAGTCCTGGGCCCATATGCAATTTACTTTTTCAGCTGAGTTTTCTCCTAGGTGATAATTTTAAATTTGTCAATAAAATGCCAGAAAGAAAATGCCACCAGAAAGCAAGAAAACACTCAAAATAATTTTGATAGTACTTTTTCACCTACTTTTTGGTATTTTTTACTTGAAAAATGCTGGAAAGTTATTTTAAATCAAAGATGAAAAATTATCTCCTAGGAGAAAACTCAGGTGAAAAAGTGAATTGCATATGGCCCCTGGAAAGATCAGTGGCTCTTTTGCATACAGTGGGTTGCAAAAGTATTTGGCCCCCTTTAAGTTTTCCACATTTTGTCATATTACTGCCACAAACATGAATCAATTTTATTGGAATTCCACTTGAAAGACCAACACAAAGTGGTGTACACATGAGAAGTGGAACGAAAATCATACATGATTCCATACATTTTTTACAAATAAATAACTGCAAAGTGGGGTGTGCATAATTATTCGTCCCCCTTTGGTCTGAGTGCAGTCAGTTGCCCATAAGCATTGCCTGATGAGTGCTAATGACTAAATAGAGTACACCTGTGTGTAATCTAATGTCAGTACAAATACAGCTGTTCTGTCACGGCCTCAGAGGTTGTCTAAGAGAATATTGGGAGCAACAACACCATGAAGTCCAAAGAACACACCAGAAAGGTCAGGGATAAAGTTATTGCGAAATTTAAAGCAGGCTTAGGCTATAAAAAGATTTCCAAAGCCTTGAACATCCCACAGAGCACTGTTCAAGCGATTATTCCGAAATGGAAGGAGTATGGCACAACTGTACACCTACCAAGACAAGGCCGTCCACCTAAACTCACAGGCCGAACAAGGAAAGCGCTGATCAGAAATGCAGTCAAGAGGCCCATGGTGATTCTGGAGGAGCTGCAGAGATCTACAGCTCAGGTGGGAGACTCTGTCCATTGGACAACTATTAGTCATGCACTGTACAAAGTTGGCCTTTATGGAAGAGTGGCAAGAAGAAATCCATTGTTAACAGAAAAGCATAAGAAGTCCCATTTGCAGTTTGCCACACGCCATGTGGGAGACACAGCAACCATGTGGAAGAAGGTGCTCTGGTCAGATGAGAACAAAATGGAACTTTTTGGCCAAAATGCAAAACGCTATGTGTGGCGGAAAACTAACACTGCACATCATTCTGAACACACCATCCCCACTGTCAACTATGGTGGTGGCAGCATCATGCTCGGGGGGGGGGGGGGGGGGGGGGGGGCATCTCTTCAGCGGGGACAGGGAAACTGGCCAGAGTTGATGGGAAGATGGATGGAGCCAAATACAGGAGAATCTTGGAAGAAAACCTCTTGGAGACTGCAAAAGACTTGAGACTGGGGCGGAGGTTCACCCTCCAGCAGGACAATGACCGTAAACATAAAGCCAGGGCAACAATGGAGTGGTTTAAAACAAAACATTTCTATGTGTTAGAATGGCCCAGTCAAAGTCCAGATCTAAATCCAATCGAGAATCTGTGGCAAGATCTGAAAACGGCTGTTCACAAACGCTGTCCATCTAATCTGACTGAGCTGGAGCTGTTTTGAAAAGAAGAATGGGCAAGGATTTCAGTCTCTAGATGTGCAAAGCTGGAAGAGACATACTCTAAAAGACTGGCAGCTGTGATTGCAGCAAAAGGTGGTTCTACAAAGTATTGACTCAGGGGGCCGAATAATTACGCACACCCCACTTTGCAGTTATTTATTTGTAAAAAATTTTTGGAATGATGTATGATTTTCGATCCACTTCTCACATGTACACCACTTTGTATTGGTCTTTCACGTGGAATTCCAATAAAATTGATGCATGTTTGTGGCAGTAATGTGACAAAATGTGGAGAACTTCAAGGAGGCCGAATACTTTTGCTACCCACTGTAGATACCAACTGGAGTTTCTTAACTCTTTCTGTACTGGAAACACTATTAGACTCATATCTCTGCTGTTTATGTTTATTTCTTAGCTGTATTGCACCTACAAATCATAATATCAAAAGTTTATTTTCACTTCAGATTCCCTTTAAAGAGAGTCTGAAGCGAGAATAAATCTCGCTTCAACAAACAAACAAACACAGAACATTTATATCGCGCTTTTCTCCTGGCGGACTCAAAGCGCCAGAGCTGCAGCCACTAGGACGCGCTCTATGGGCAGTAGCAGTGTTAGGGAGTCTTGCCCAAGGTCTCCTACTGAATAGGTGCTGGCTTACTGAACAGGCAGAGCCGAGATTCGAACCCAGGTCTCCTGCGTCAGAGGCAGAGCCCTTAACCATTACACTATCCAGCCACCTCAGTGTTAGCAGGGGCATGTGTGCCCCTGCTAAACCACCGCTATCCCGCGGCTTAACGGGGGTCCCTGATCCCCCAAATCCCCTCCGTAATGCGGGGGAGCGCTTCCTGGTTGGGGCAGGGCTAACCGCCGCAGCCCTGCCCCACGCGCGTCTGTCAGCGCGTATCTCCGCCTCTCCCCCGCCCCTCTCAGTCTTCCTTCACTGAGAGGGGCGGGGGAGAGGCGGCGATGCGCCGCTGACAGACGCGACTGGAGGCAGGGCTGCAGCCGTTAGCCCTGCCTCCAGGAGCGACCAAGTCTGCGACCAAGTGTCGCAGTGGGGGGTTTGGGGGTCAAGGGACCCCTGTTTAGCGGCGCTATTGCGGCGGTTTAGCAGGGGCACATGTGCCCCTGCTAACTATGAGCTCTGAAACGAGATTTATTCTCGCTTCAGAGTCTCTAGCAATAGAGAAAGTAGTCGGCACCATCCAATTTAAATGCTCTTTTATTCTTCGATTTCCATATCAGCCATAATTGCAACGTTTCAGAGTAACAACAACTCCTTTATCAAGCTAAGCTGAATGTCAAATACATCACAATACAAAATCATTATCCTTTTATACCCAACATGGAGGGCTACTAGCCAATAGCGCTGCTTTACAGCTCTCAACCTATCACTGCAGCCCGTGCTCAAGCCGGACCTGATGGGGAACTGCGCTGCTATGTGCCCATTGGTCGCTGTCAGTGGGCTCCCGCTTACTCCTATTTCAAATTTCAAACCCACCGGTCGGCATGATGCGTCCAAACGGCCGCTTACGCCACGCGTCTAACCGCCGGACCGCCCACTGCGGACCTGACGGGAGACTGCGCGGCGTGATGCGTGCGAAGGCCGCGTCAAACGCGTCCAAAAGTACGCGTAGCTAACGCGCACAAAATGCGCGTCAAACGCGGCCAAACGCACGTGTACCTGGCCATCTATGGCAGGAGAGGCTGGCATACAGCCACCTCCGCTGCACATGATGATATAGACAAAGTTTGTGACGCAAGATGTCGATCCCCTTGGATACATACTTAGCAATGTAACAAATGTCAAACAAATAAAAAGGGAAAAGGGGAAAGGGGAAGAAAAGAGGAAGAAAAAAGACATATATTAATATACAGTCTCCACATACATAATAGAGATGCATGTGCATGCGGGGACACACAAAACTCTGCGTCCCCACACACACACCAATCCAACCACAGTACAGATGGCCGTGGGCCACCAGGGGACACCGGTCGACTTTCGCGACTGTACAGCTGTAAGGATAAAATATGTTTAGCTCCTAGCATAATCTACTACAGTCTAAATAAAAGGAATAAGATCTAATTCACGATTAAGTCCTCGAGGCTCCATAGTGTCCAATCTCTTAAACCACACTGCCTCTCGCCAGAGCAACTTTTTAACCCGATCACCCCCTCTCCTAGGGACCGGAACCTGTTTAATTATCATAAATCTCAGCTGGCCATTATCCTAGAAATACATCAAAAACATATTGAATCTGTCAAACGTGAGAAATACCAACGTGATGTACAAGACTACAGCTCCGGCTATGTGTATCAGTGGCAGAGACCAGTCCGCAGTGGGAGACCGATACGTAGGCCGCGATTGGGCCCGGGCCCTAGAGGACAATCTCGTGCAGGAGCACAACAAGAATCTTCCAATTTTTTGACCAGTTCCTCACAGGAGGGACAGTCGGATCACCCGTCAAGCGCAGGAGAAGGCGCAGGGGCGGAAAGAGGTGGAGGAAACATCAGGGAGCGACTAAGATCGCGGCAGAACAAACCATATCAGAGAACAACATAGTCATTAACATCTCTTCTACTGTCCTGACTCCTCCACAGTGGTCGGCCCTAAATCATGGCCTGTCTATCGCTCCGGTGCATACTCCTGATGCACTGGAGATGGACGTTGATCTGCAAAGATTTTACAGGAATATTAAGCTGAAATATTTTTTCTCCACTCCTAGAGATTTTCCGGCCTCAACGATACAGCTAACTGGTGAGGATGATAGGTTGTTACTTATTGATTTGTTTGTCAAGAAAGTACAAAATGAAGTAGATGCCCTGATGAGGGGTAATACATGGGACTATAAGATCAAAAATAACATCTCACGTGAGGAAAATATGGCCATTAGAGAACTGGCAGAAAATTCAGCTATAACGATAAAACCGGCCGATAAAGGCGGAGCCATTGTAGTCATGGACACTGAGACGTATCGTGGAGAAATATTAAGGCAATTGGCAGATAATAACACCTATCGAGCCCTGTCAAGAGATCCCTTGAGGGAGATACAAAGTAAAATCTCGTTGATAGTGACCCAGGCCCTGTCCCAGGAGATCATTGATGATAAATTGGCGAATTATCTGATACAATCTGATCCCATTACACCAGTGATGTATATATGTCCAAAAATTCATAAGAGACTTGAAAATCCCCCCGGCAGGCCAATAGTAGCCGGGGTGGATTCAGTTTTCGCCCCCATTGCCAAATATCTGGATAAGATCCTCAGACATTATGTGATATCACAGAAGTCGTATTTGCGGGATACTCCAATGTTTCTTGAAATGTTACGTAATATGCAGCCCATTGAGGGCAAGGTTTTGTTGGTAACCATGGATGTGGAGAGTCTCTACACCTCCATCCCACATGATGGGGGTGTGGAGGCGGTCCGACATATGTTGGAGGTGGCATCTGACTACACTCAGGCACAGATTACATTTGTCTGTGCACTTTTGGAGATTGTACTTACATGCAATTATTTTCTGTTTGAGGATACGTTTTATATGCAGCTTAGGGGCACAGCTATGGGGTCGAATGTGGCCCCATCCTACGCAAATATCTATATGGGCATGTATGAAGAAATGTATGTGTACACTAACAGGTTGTTTCAACAACATGCCGTACAGTGGTTTAGATATATCGATGATATTTTTTGCGTGTGGGTGGGGCCACATTCGACCCTTGAGACTTTTGTATCAGAATTGGCGGGACAGTGCCAGGAGATTAAACTTACGTTGCACAGTTCGAGGGAACACATCAGTTTTCTCGATACTGAGGTAAAGAGACAGGGTGAACGCTTGGTGACCGACCTCTTTGTTAAGCCCACGGATGTGAACTCCCTACTCCATTATGGGAGTTTCCATCCGGGGACTACGAAGAGGTCGGTGCCAATTAGCCAATTCCAGCGGGTTCGCACCATTGTGGGGGATCAGGCAGAGCAGTAGACTAGATGAGATGCAGGCGAAATTTAGACAGCGGGGATATCCAGCGGAGGTGGTTCAGGCGGCACGTAATCGGCCGCTAGGTGACACCGGTCGACAGAGAAGAAAACGACGGCAACAGGATAGATTACCATTTGTGTCCACATATAGTACAGTCAGTGAACAAGTTAACAAAATTATTAGGAGACACTGGCATTTGTTGGCAGATAGTTTTCCTCAGGTCCAACATTTTGTTAATCCTCCTATTTTTTCATATCGTCGGGCCCCAAATCTAAGGGATAGGTTAGTACATGCTGATAAAGGAGGTGCTGGTGGACGACCAAGACTCTCACGTAGGGGTACTTTTCCCTGTATGAACTGCGTGCATTGCAGTTCAGTTATTCGAGGAGATCAAGTTATACATCCACACAAGGGCACTAAATTTAAAATACATGGATGTCACACTTGTGACTCCATGTTTGTAGTATATGCATTAAAATGCCCGTGTGGCTTGTTATATATAGGACAGACGACGCAAAAAATGAAGGTGCGTCTGTCTTTGCATAAACATGCCATACGTGAGGGCTTGGTCGACCAGGCAGTACCATATCACTTCTCGGTGGCTAGACATAATGTCAGCCAGCTGAGATTTATGATAATTGAACAGGTTCCGGTCCCTAGGAGAGGGGGTGATCGGGTTAAAAAGTTGCTCTGGCGAGAGGCAGTGTGGATTAAGAGATTGGACACTATGGAGCCTCGAGGACTTAATCGTGAATTAGATCTTATTCCTTTTATTTAGACTGTAGTAGATTATGCTAGGAGCTAAACATATTTTATCCTTACAGCTGTACAGTCGCGAAAGTCGACCGGTGTCCCCTGGTGGCCCACGGCCATCTGTACTGTGGTTGGATTGGTGTGTGTGTGGGGACGCAGAGTTTTGTGTGTCCCCGCATGCACATGCATCTCTATTATGTATGTGGAGACTGTATATTAATATATGTCTTTTTTCTTCCTCTTTTCTTCCCCTTTCCCCTTTTCCCTTTTTATTTGTTTGACATTTGTTACATTGCTAAGTATGTATCCAAGGGGATCGACATCTTGCGTCACAAACTTTGTCTATATCATCATGTGCAGCGGAGGTGGCTGTATGCCAGCCTCTCCTGCCATAGATGGCCAGGTACGCGTGCGTTTGGCCGCGTTTGACGCGCATTTTGTGCGCGTTAGCTACGCGTACTTTTGGACGCGTTTGACGCGGCCTTCGCACGCGTCACGCCGCGCAGTCTCCCGTCAGGTCCGCAGTGGGCGGTCCAGCGGTTAGACGCGTGGCGTAAGCGGCCGTTTGGACGCATCATGCCGACCGGTGGGTTTGAAATTTGAAATAGGAGTAGGCGGGAGCCCACTGACAGCGACCAATGGGCACATAGCAGCGCAGTTCCCCATCAGGTCCGGCTTGAGCACGGGCTGCAGTGATAGGTTGAGAGCTGTAAAGCAGCGCTATTGGCTAGTAGCCCTCCATGTTGGGTATAAAAGGATAATGATTTTGTATTGTGATGTATTTGACATTCAGCTTAGCTTGATAAAGGAGTTGTTGTTACTCTGAAACGTTGCAATTATGGCTGATATGGAAATCGAAGAATAAAAGAGCATTTATATTGGATGGTGCCGACTACTTTCTCTATTGCTGGATATTTGACCTAGGAGTGCTGCCAGGTCCTAGTCACGGCACATCATTCGTCTATTGGAGGAGTGGTGCTTCACTACCTACTCATACTCGCTTCAGAGTCTCTTTAACGAGTATATTAACCACTGAGCAATTTTCACCTGTCAGCGCTCCTCCTTTTCTTTCACCAATAACTTAATTACTACTAATCACAGCGTAATGATCTATATCTTGTTTTTCTCACCACCAATTAAACTTTCTTTGGGAGGTACAGTATGCTAAGAATTATTTTATCCTAAATGCATTTCAACATGAATAATTAGAAAAAAATTGCAAAAATGCATTATTTCTCATTTTTTGGCCATTATAGTGTTAAAATAAAATGTTCTACTGTTAATTAAAGCCACACATTTTATTTGCACGTTTGTCCCAGTTATTGCAATGTTTAAAAATTGTCCCTAGTACAATGTATGGCACCAATATTTTATTTGGAAATAAAGGTGCATTTTTTCAGTTTTGCGTCCATCACCAATTACAAGCCCATAAATTAAAAATTAATAGTAGTATACTGCCTTGACATAAATTTTAAAAAAGTTCAGTCCCTAAGGTAACTACTTATATTTTTTTATGTAAATTTTTTCCCCTATATATAAAAAAAAAGTTTGGGTACTATGGGAGGGTGTGGGAGGGAAATAGTTAATTATAAAAGTCAGTGTGGGGATGATTATTAAGTAAAAATAAATTTTGGTGTAATATACTATTTCGCCACGAAATGTCCTCAGTCATTATTTCCGACACCGGTATTCATTGAATCAGGGACTTAGATTTATGAATGGGAACTGCGGTCCCATTCATTAACCTCCCCACTAAGCGGCGGTAATGGTGGTGCACGTGTGCGGGCGAACGGGAGTGAGCGTCGGCTGCACGCTGCTGCAGACTTGTATTCACGGCCCTGGTGCATCCTGTGAACTTTGCAGGGCCGTGAATATATTGCACGGCATGCAGCAAGTAGTTAAGAAAAAATGGAAACAATTCATTATTTCTCAGTTTTCGGCCATTATAGCTTTAAAATAATACAGGCTACTATAATTAAAACCCATGTGTTTTATTTGCCCATTTGTCCATTTGTCCTGGTTATTACACCATTTAAATTTTGTACCTATGACAATATTTTATTTGGAAATGTAATTTTTTTCAGTTTTGCGTCCATCACTATTTACAAGCGTATAATGTAAAAAAATAATAGTGATATACCCTTTTGACAGGCATATTAAAAAAGTTCAAACGCTTAGGTAACTATTTATGTTTTTTTTATTATTGTCATTTTTTGTGTGGGAGGTAAACCGTTAATTTTAAATGTAAGTGTGGGTCTGTTCATAAAAAAAAAATGTATGTAGATGTAGTTTTACTATTTGGCCACAAGATGGCCTCAGTCTTTTTTTTTTTTTTTAGGCATCCTGTAAGTGTACTACACTCACCTAAAGGATTATTATCAACACCATACTAATACGGTGTTTGACCCTCTTTCTCCTTCAGAACTGCCTTAATTCTACATGGCATTGATTCCATTCTTTAGAAATGTTGGCCCATATTGATAGGATAGCATCTTGCAGTTGATGGAGATTTGTGGGATGCACATCCAGGGCACCAAGCTACTGTTCCATCACATCCCCAAGATGCTCTATTGGGTTGAGATCTGGTGACTGTGGGGGCCATTTTAGTACAGTGAACTCATTGTCATGTTCAAGAAACCAGTTTGAAATGATTTGAGCCTTGTGACATGGTGCATTATCCTGCTGGAAGTAGCCATCAGAGGATGGGTACATGGTGGTCATGAAGGGATGGACATGGTTAGAAACAATGCTCAGGTAGCCCATGGCATTTTAAACAATGCCCAATTGGCACTAAGGGGCCTAAAGTGTGCCAAAAAAACATCCCCCACACCATTACACCACCACCATTACACCACCACCGACAACAACAACAAGGCATAATGGATCCATGTTTTCATTCTGTTTACGCCAAATTCTGACTCTATCGACACTCATCAGACCAGGCAACATTTTTCCAGTCTTCAACTGTCCAATTTTGGTGAGCCCGTGCAAATTGTAGCCTCTTTTTCCTATTTGTAGTGAAGATGAGTGGTACTCGGTGGGGTCTTCTGCTGATGTAGCCCTTCCGCCTCAAGGTTGTGTGTGTTGTGGCTTCACAAATGCTTTGCTGCATACCTCGGTTGGAACGAGTGGTTATTTCAGTCAACATTGCTCTTCTATCAGCTTGAATCAGTCGGCCCATTCTCCTCTGACCTCTAGCATCAGCAAGGCATTTTCTCCCACAGGACTGCCGCATACTGGATGTTTTTCCCTTTTCACACCATTTTTTGTAAACCCTACAAATGGTTATGCGTGAAAATCCCAGTAACTGAGCAGATTGTGAAATACTCAGACCGACCCATCTGGCGCCAACAACCATGCCACGCTCAAAATTGCTTAAATCACCTTTCTTTCCCATTCTGACATTCAGGACCACACCCCTAAATCCATTGAAGCAACTGCCATGTGATTGGTTGATTAGATAATTGCATTAATCAGAAATTGAACAGGTGTTCCTAATAATCCTTTAGGTAAGTGTATGTACGCTTACAGGAACTGAAGAGCAGTAGAGATGGCCCGAACCTCCGATTTTCGGTTTGCGAACCTTTGCCAAACATTCGATTTGCGCGAACTTTCGCGAACCGCAATAGACTTCAATGGGGAGGCGAACTTTGAAAACTAGAAACACTTATGCTGGCCACAAAAGTGATGGAAAAGATGTTTCAAGGGGTCTAACATCTGAGATTTTGCATGGATGAGTGGGATAGATGCCAACAGTCCCGGGGAAAAATCTGGATTTGACGCAAAGCAGCGTTTTAAGGGCAGAAATCACATTGCATGCTAAATTGCAGGCCTAAAGTGCTTTGAAACATCTTGCATGTGTATACATCAATCAGGGAGTGTAATTAGAGTACTGCTTCACACTAACACACCAAACTCACTGTGTAACGCACCGCAAACAGCTGTTTGTGTTGTGACAGCCGTGCTGGACTGGTGCACACCATGGCGAGATTGCTCTTCCTCAGTGATATCAGGTAATGTCTGAGTGCCTTATCAACTTTCGATAGTTCTTTCTCTACCATTGCTAAAGCTTACATCTATTTTTTTAAATACTTGTTCTGCTTGCTGTTCAGTACCTGCAACGAGAATCTGTTATGGAGCGGCAAGTCTGCCATTGTGAGTGACCACGGGTAATGTCCGGGGAATCAGGGTTCGATTCCGGTCCGGAGTGGGAGCCTGAGTAGTGGCTACCACCACCGCACATCCAAGGACCCATTTGCTGTATAAGTAATGTATCTGCCCTGACTGTGCTTTGCAGACCAGGCATCTGTGGTCAGATGGACCCTTGACCCAGCGCTGTGTGCCAGAGATGACACCACTTGCCTTTAACGAGAATGTGTTATGGAGGGCAAGTATGCCATTCATTCAACTGTATGAAGCTTTAGATGGTACTTTCTCAGTAGCATGGTGCCTAAGAAACAGCTACCACCACCACACATCAAAGTAAAACAGCAGGCACGCTGTGGGCAAAGGAGCAGGAACGGCTACCACACATCCAAGAAAGGCAGCAGGCATGGGGCCTGATTCACAAAGCGGTGATAACTCAGTTATCACGCCTAAAAGACTTTAGGAGTGATAACCTTTGCACTAGCAAAGTTATCACCGCTTTGTGCTCTAACTCGCGCGAAGCTCCCGCGCGCAAAGTTTTGCGCGTGTACGCGCGCGCGCAAAGTCCCATAGGGCTTAATGGGCACTTCGCGCGAAGCACGGTGCGCCGCGCGCAAAACTTTGCGCGCAGGAGTTCGTGCCAATTCCTTCAGATCACGCCTAAACTAAGTTTAGGCGTGATAAAGGGCTTTTCACAGGCGTGCAAAGTGTTTGCACCGCTTTGTGAATCAGGCCCATGGCATGCACGTCCCGAGGTAGTGACCAAAAATAACAATACAGGAGGACTTCCGAGGCCCTGCTGTATATGTGAGATGAATCAACTTTAAATCCTGTAACGAGAAGTCTGCCATCCATTCAAGTGAAAGGTATGCACTGACTGCAGTCAAAGATGCAGTGAAAGGTATGCAGTGACTGCAAACAGCTGTTTGTGTAGTGACGGCCATGCTGGACTGATGCGCACCATGACGAGAGTGTAGGTGATGGCGTCTTTTCAGCCCATATTGTCGGGCTGAGGTAGCTGAATGACAGAACAGTGACTGTCCAGCTGATCAAATTTGGTCTGTCCACAATGAAGCAACGACCTTATTATCTTTGGTGTGCCACCCCCCAAAACACTCATATAGCCGGCGGTCATTGCTTCATTGTGATACGCAAGCCCCTTCACCACGGCAAGGTAATGATCACGAAGGGGAATTGGCACATGTACATGCCTTTTGTTTTGTTGTTGCAGCTGCAGTGCAGCCAGAAAAATTAGGCAGGCATGTACACACACCAGAAAAATTATTATAGCGGCCGCTGCTAGCAGTGCCCTTAAAAACTCAGGAATCTGCCCGGAGTCCTGGACCCTGTTGGTGGTGGCGGAGAAGGCAGTCAAGCGGCCTGCGGGCAGAGGTGCTGTGTGGGGAGCGACTTAGTCTTGGGGCAGGCAGCCAGTCACACGGCGTGCAGGCAGAGATGCTGTGTATGGGGACTGACTTAGTCTTCGGGCGGGCAGTAGCCCTCCGGGATCCATGCCTCATTCATTTTGATAAAGGTGAGGTTCTGAACACTTTTGTGACTTAGGCGACTTCTCTTCTCAGTGACAATGCCTCCAGCTGCGCTGAAGGTCCTTTCTGACTGGACACTTGAGGCAGGGCAAGACAGAAGTTAGATGGCAAATTGGGACAGCTCTGGACACAGGTCAAGCCTGTGCACCCAGTAGTCAAAGGTTCATCGCTGCTCACAGTATCTACATCCACACTTAAGGCCAGGTAGTCGGATTGCTCTGATCTACAGACAACACACTAAAAAATTTCCAAACCGCTGAGCCCCCCTGGGGTGATGGCACTATGGTGGCATCAGCAGCTGATGTTGAAGGGCATGTTGGCTGGCACCAGACACTGCTACCAGCTGTTTCTGATGACAAGCTCCCCCTGCTTCTTTCAGCAACTCGTCTCCTCCTACTCCTCTCTGGCTCCCCCTCTGAACTGTCTACTTGGTCATCTTGTCTCTTAGGATCCCACGTGGTATCTGTATCATCATCATCATCATAATCATCCTACCCAGCTTCGCTTGCCACAGACACCTCCAAAACTGCCCCAACAGCAGGTACTTAATCATCCTCCTCCTTACACGTTACGTCCATAGTGTTGCCAACTAACTCAGACATATGAGGTGGTGTAACTTGCTTAGCGCCTTCATCTGGTTGTAACAATAATGGCCGTGAATCAGTTAATTCCCCACCAATTAACTCCTGCGAAGTATCAAATGCAATGGATGTGGTGCTTGTAGTAGCACTGGTGGCTGCGGAAGATGAGGTGTTCTGTGTTAAATAGTCAACCACGTCCTGACAATCTTGGAAGTTGATGGGACGTGCCTTCTTCTGAGCACTGTACTTTGGGCCAGGGCCGCATGAAATCACTCCAACATGACCTCGCACAGACCTGCCAGGTGGCCTTCCTCTGGGTTTGCCTCTACCTCTGCCTCTTCCTGTTTTGTCCGTTTTGTCCATATCGGGGGGGATGAAGTGAAAGGTATGCACTGACTTGACTAATACAATGTGCAGTCACACAGGTGCAGTTAACAGGTATGCACAGAGTAGTATATCACACTGCATGCACTCACGTAGGTAAGTGGGTGCACTGTGAACAACAGGTAGGTATATGCAGTGATGGGTATTACAATGTGCACCTGTCAGTCACACACAGACAGGTACCGGACAGGCACAGTGACACTGCGTGCGCTCATGTAGGTGGGTGGGTGCACAGTGAACAACAGGTAGGTATATGCAGTGGGTATTACAACGTGCACCTGTCAAACACAGACAGGTACCGGACAGGCACAGCGACACTGCGTGCACTCAGCTCACGTAGGTGGGTGGGTTCACTGTGAACAGCAGGTAGGTATATGCATTGATGGGTATTACAATGTGCACCTGTCACACACAGACAGGTAGTAGTCACTGAATGTGCTGGGCCTGGCAGTGGCACACACAGTAGGAATTACCAAGGCTGTCTATGCAACACAAGTGTCAGTGGGACACACACACACACACAAAAAATATAGATCACAAGAACAAGATTAGCTCTCAAAAGAGCTGTTGAGGGGTGCTTTTTTAGCAATAAGAATCAGCAAGGAGCAAGCTAACAAGCCTACAAGAGCCTAACTAATCTTTCCCTATGAGAGTCTGCAGCAGCTTTCCCTTCTCTAATTAATGCCGGCACACGAGTGAGTAAAATGGCTGACGCAGCCTGCCTTTTATAAGGGGGGGGGGGGGGTGGCTCCAGGAGGGAGTGTAGCCTGATTGGCTACAATGTGCCTGCTGACTGTGATTTAGAGGGTCAAAGTTGACCCTCATGGTGCACTATGGGGTCGATTCGGGAACCATTTGCCGGCGAACCGTTCGGGCCATCTCTAAAGAGCAGATGTGGAAATAGAACTTCTCTAGAAGCCAGTGATAATTCTAGCGGGGACTTGGATCAATGAATGGGAATTGTGTTCCCATTCATTGATCTCCAGGCTAACAGGCGGTGCAGCGGGAGCACATGCGATCAGCCGTGGGAGCGCGCAGCAGCTGGGTAGCAGCCATTTGCAAGTATCAGCTAAGTCCAAAAGGCTTAAATGATTAAGATCTCTCTACAAGTGTTCAATGGGATTTCGAACTGGACTCATTGCGGGCCACTTCATAACTCTTCATTGCTTTGTTGCCATCCATATCTGGGTGCTTTTTGACATATGTTTGGGGTCATTGTCCTGCTGGAAGACCCAAGATCTCGGTCACAAACCCAACTTTCTGACACTGGGCTCTACAGTGCAACCCAAAATCCTTTGGTAATCCTCAGATTTCATGATGCCTTGCACACATTTAAGGTACCCAGTGCCAGAGGCAGCAAAACAACCCCAAAAGATCATTGAACCTCCACCATATTTTAAATTACATCACTGCAGGTACTGTGTTCTTTTCTTTGTAGGCCTCATTCCGTTTTCGACAAACAGTAGAATGGTGTGCTATACCAAAAAGCTCTATCTTGGTCTCATCTGTCCACAAGATTTTTTCCCAGAAGGATTTTGGCTTACTCAACTACATTTTGGCAAACTAGAGTCTTGCTTTTTTATGTCTATGTGTCAGCAGTGGGGTCCTCCTGGGTCTCCTGCCATAGCGTTTAATTTCATTTAAATTTCGACTTATAGTTCGCGCTGACAGTGATTTTCCTTGAGCCTACAGGACAGCTTGAATTTCTTTGAAACTTGATAAGGTCTGCATATCCACCATCTGGAATATCCTGTGTTGCAACCCTTCATCAGTTTTACTTTTCCTTCCACGCCCAGGGAGATTAGCTACAGTGCCATGGGTTGCCAACGTCTTGATAATGTTAAAGAGAACCTGTACTGAGTAAAATTATTTAAAATAATATTACATAGTTACCTTGCCATCAGTTCCTCTCAGAAGCTCACCATTTTCTTCTGACAATGATCCCTTCCAGTTCTGACAACATTTTGTCAGAACTGAAATATATCAGTTGCTGTCAGTTATATATCAGTTGCTGTCAGTTACAGCTGAGAGGAGAACTGATGTGTCCATGTTTCCCTATGGCTCAAGTGGGCGATATTACAGTTTAACTGTGTGCTGACCAGGAAGTAATGGGGTAATGGCCATTTTCAAAATGGAGGACGCAGAATTCCATTGATCACAGTGGACAAACAGGACACAGGAGAGGAGAAAGATATTGATGAGTAGACTACGCAGCAGGTAAGTATGACTTGTGTGTGGTTATTTTGACTTTTAATTTTCAGTTCAGGTTTTCTTTAACCTCCTGAGTGATTATCCCGAGCTGAGCTTGGGGTATGTCGCGCAGGAGGAGTTCTCAGGCCCTGGTGGGCCGATTTGCATTATTTTTTTTTGATACACGCAGCTAGCACTTTGCTAGCTGCGTGTAACTTCCGATCGCCGCCGCTCGCCGCCGATCGCCGCCGTGCCACGCAGCCCCCCCCCCTCCCCGACCCCTTGCGCAGCAGACCGGGGAAGCACAGCAGGAAATTCCGTTCTGGATGGGATTTCCTGCTTACTCTGATCGCCGAAGGCGATCGGAGTGGGTGGGGGGATGCCGCTGGGCAGCGGCTATCATGTAGCGAGCCCAGGGCTCGCTACATGATTTAAAAACTAAAAAATGTAAAAAAAAGTGCTGCGCCCCCTCCTGGGCGATCTTATTGTATCGCCCAGAGGGTTAAGCATGGTGGACAACTGCAAATCTAGATCTCTAGAGATGGACTTGTAAACTTGAGATTAATTCTCAAGTCCTCCAACAGTTCTGTACTCCTCTTTCTTTTCTAGTGTGGCACACACACAATAAAAAGACTAAGTGCACTTCTCTCCTTTTCATCTGCTTTTAGGTGTGATTTTTAAATTGCCCACAATTTTGAAAGGGTGCCAATAATTTTGTCCAGTCCATTTTTGGAGTTTTGTGTGAAATTGTGTCCAATTTGCTTCTTTTCCTTCCTTTTTTTGTTTTGTTCCAATACACAAAGGGAATAACATGTGTATAGCAAAACATGTGTTACTGCAATACTTTTCTGTGAGAAAAACTTGATTTTCGGGAAAAATTGCTGGGGTGGCAACAATTTCGGCCATGACTGTAGATATCTTGATCTGATATGGTTTGATAAGCTTCCTTTTATTATTCCTGGTGGTGGGAACTGTTATATAGGCATATGAAGAATGTACCAATTATATACCTTTACGTCACAAACGGGTTCAATTCAATGTGATACAAGTGTCTAGTTCATTCCTTTACATTATTAATACCCAAATATTCTTCCTGTTCTATTTTGAGGCAGCGGAAACTGACTGGGTTTTATAGGGTTCATTTTGCAAGTGTCAGAAATTAAACTCTAGGCAGCTGGTTCTCTCTCGAGGCAGAAAATCCCAGTCATTTTATGTATCTGGATTCTAGGCATAGTGAAGAGTCTCCAAGCAGCAGTGTTATGTAACCCTGTCTGGGAAGCAGCTTCAACAGAGGACGGGTGGAACTGTTACTTCACTGGGACTGTATGTTACCCTGGCCCAAACGCTTTTCTGCTTCTTACGTTCTGTCAAATTAATTAGCAGGAAAACAGAGTCATCTCATTAGAGATGAGGGAAACTTCACTTACCGAAAGAATGATGAGAGTCTTTTCACAGGAACTGGAAACATGAGCTACAGCAACACCTACCTGAAAAAAGAAAAGCTAACGTTTTTCAAATAATTAACACTGCAGTAATACACTCCACATTTTAGTTTGACAATGCTAATAAAATATTTTTACTTATGGAATACAACATTTTTGAAGTTTCCATAATAGCTGCCAAAAGCATGTTTGTCTTTGCAATGAGGGTCAACCATCATCCACTATCAACAGTCATTTTTCTATAATGACTCATTATCCTAAATAATTATATATAGAATTTATGCCAGATGTGTGAAAGAAAAACAACCCAATAACCAGATTTAACCAGGTGAATAAGTATATGGGTGGTTTTTAGTGTACATATACAAAAGTATGTGCTTTTTCCAAAGCAATTATTATCCAAACCTTTTTTTATCCCATGTTTAAACACTCAGCACCACAATAATAAATATAAGCAAATTAATAACACAAGAATATGCACTTTTGGATACAATTTTTATGCATTTTTGAATACATTTTTCATTCACTTTTCAATTGTAAAGCAAATAATGTTTATATATTCTGTACATATACATATATATTATTTCAATAGTGATGGCATTTTTTTTTTCTTTAATTTAGTGTGTTGATATGAGTCGATGACCCATTCGCCCAACTTTTGATGCTTTCACAGATGTACCAATTGGTAGTATTATATTGCTTGCTCTCTCTATTTGTCTTAGATTAGCACTGGTTTTGCAATGTTTTAACTGTATGACATTTCTTGAAATTCATGCTAAACCAGTGCAATAGTCTACTCATTTTGTAAGAAGAGAATTTACTTATTAACATATGCAGATTACAATTGTGATGAAATAGGTAGGAAATAAAAAGTAAAACACTGTTGTAACTGCTTTGATAAATCTGGCCCACTGACTTGACTATACCAATGAATAGTTTTGACTGCAGAATGGTATGCATATTTATTATTATTATAGAGGTATATGATAAAGGTTTTTGTGAACTTTAATAATAAGTTTTTATATAATAATTCTTAGAATATGTATACAATTTATTATAGGCACCTGTTTCTTCATTGACCTGAGGAAGCAGACATGTACCCACGAAATGCGTCGCCAATTTTCTGTGCTCAAATAAAATACTTTTTTTCAATAGACTGATCCAAATTTTTCAAGAGAGGTAAAATTACCTCTCTGATTATAAGATTAATATCAATAATAATACAGGATATACTCGAGTATAAGCCACATTTTTGAGACCAAAAAAGGGGCCCAAAAGTGGGGGTCTCAGATTATACTCAAGTCATCAGAAATTGTGTGAAAAGAAAAAAAGAAAGCTATGCGATGGTGCTTCTCACTCCAGATATAAGCTTCATACTAAAGAAAAAAGTGTCATGTTTGAACGCTGTTCTGCAATCAATTTTTTTTCTGGTAGTAGGTGTTTTGCTGTAAATAATCTTTTAGAGCACAGGAGAATGCAGAGTTTCAGACCACTTTAACTAACTATGCCTATGGTCCTTATCAGATGTGGATTTTCAGTGGTAATCTTGCCCGTGACCTCTGTCATGAGTACCTTTGTTTATTTGTTTAGTATATATATTAGCCCTTACTTATATATTTCAATATATATTGAGATAAAAACCTTTAGCATTGAAATATATCTATCATAAGTGTTATTAGTAGCCTGCAGAAGGCAAAGTGAAGTCTAATGTGTGCTTGTGATGGAAATAATGTTACAGCAACATTAAATGTACAGTAAGTTCAGACTGTAAAACCAGACTGCTATATGACTCATATATGAAGCACAGTTATTTATATCTTTAGCCCCTAGGGTGACTGGCTTTATTATCTTTTACATTGTCGGTTACATAGTCATTCAGTTCTTGCAAAGAATGAATACATGATTATTTCCCTATCAGCATGCTATTGTCAAGTGTCAGATGCAAAGTTAAGTACTCTGAGAAGACCTCTCTTAATTGCCCACCTTAAGAAGAAGTAAAACTGTCTAACTAGCTAGTGTTGCACTAAGACCATAGTTAATCCATATTTTACCTTTAAAGTTGACCAATTAGTATCCAAAGCAACTGTTATCAGAAAAAGACCATCAGGACCATGGTTAGGTTTTGTTCCACCCATCGTTAGCCCAAGAATCAATGAATCGGGCCATGGTGCCTGATCACTGATTCCTCTCCCCCGCAGAAAATGCGACAGCTTCTCTCGGAAGCCTTGCTTTTTCTGCCTCCTACGTCCCCCAACGTCCCTCTAAGCGTACATGTTACCCTTAGAGTGACGTCATCTATAGAGTTGGGCCGAACGGTTCGCCTGCGAACGGTTCCATGCGAACTTCAGTGGTTCGCGTTCGCGTCCCGCAGGCGAAGTTTTGCGGAAGTTCGGTTCGCCCCATAATGCACCATGAGGGTCAACTTTGACCCTCTACATCACAGTCAGCAGGCCCAGTGTAGCCAATTAGGCTACACTAGCCCCTGGAGCCACTCCCCCCCTAATAAAAGGCAGGCAGCGGCGGCCATTAAGCTCACTCGTGTGCCTGCATTAGTGAGAGTAGGGCGAGCTGCTGCAGACTGTCTCTCATAGGGAAAGATTAGTTAGGCTTAGCTTGTTCCTAGCTGCATACCTGTTCTGTTCAGTGAGCCCACCATACCTGTTCTGTTCAGTGAGCCCACTGGATACCTGCATACCTGTTCAGTGAACTTGCCACTGCATACCTGTTCTGTGAACCCACCACTGCATACCTGTACTGTGAACCCACCACTGCATACCTGTTCAGTGAACCCACCACTGCATACCTGTTCAGTGAACCCACCACTGCATACCTGTTCAGTGAACCTGCCACTGCATACCTGTTCTGTGAACCCACCACTGCATACCTCTTCAGTGAACCCACCACTGCATACCTGTTCAGTGAACCCACCACTGCATACCTGTTCAGTGAACCTGCCACTGCATACCTGTACTGTTCAGTGAACCCGCCACTGCATACCTGTTCTGTTCAGTGAACCCGCCACTATATACCTGTTCTGTTCAGTGAACCTGCCACTGTATACCTGTTCTGTTCAGTGAACCCGCCACTGCATACCTGTTCTGTTCAGTGAACCCGCCACTGCATACCTGTTCTGTTCAGTGAACCCGCCACTGTATTCCTGTTCAGTGAACCCACCACTGCATACCTGTTCTGTTCAGTGAACCCGCCACTGCATACCTGTTGTGTTCAGTGAACCCGCCACTGTATACCTGTTCTGTTCAGTGAACCTGCCACTGTATACCTATTCTGTTCAGTGAACCTGCCACTGTATACCTGTTCTGTGAACCTGCCACTGCATACCTGTTCTGTAAACCCACCACTGCATACCTGTTCTGTTCAGTGAACCCGCCACTGCATACCTGTTCTGTTCAGTGAACCCGCCACTGCATACCTGTTCTGTTCAGTGAACCCGCCACTGTATACCTGTTCAGTTAACCCGCCACTGCATACCTGTTGTGTTCAGTGAACCCGCCACTGTATACCTGTTCTGTTCAGTGAACCTGCCACTGTATACCTGTTCTGTTCAGTGAACCCGCCACTGCATACCTGTTGTGTTCAGTGAACCCGCCACTGTATACCTGTTCTGTTCAGTTTACCTGCCACTGTATACCTGTTCTGTTCAGTGAACCCGCCACTGTATACCTGTTCTGTGAACCTGCCACTGCATACCTGTTCTGTGAACCCACCACTGCATACCTGTTCTGTTCAGTGAACCCGCCACTGCATACCTGTTCTGTTCAGTGAACCCGCCACTGCATACCTGTTCTGTTCAGTGAACCCGCCACTGTATACCTGTTGAGTTAACCCGCCACTGCATACCTGTTGTGTTCAGTGAACCCGCCACTGTATACCTGTTGAGTGAACCTGCCACTGCATACCTGTTCTGTGAACCTGCCACTGCATACCTGTTGTGTTCAGTGAACCCGCCACTGCATATCTGTTCAGTGAACCCGCCACTGCATACCTGTTCTGTTCAGTGAACCCGCCACTGCATACCTGTTCTGTTCAGTGAACCCACTGCATCAGTGCGCATACCTGTGCAGTTAAGTGAACCCACCTACCTACGTGAGTGCACGCAGTGTGATATACCGCTCCGTGCATACCCGATATTGACAAAACAGGTAGAGGAAGAGGTAGTGCCAGAGCCATAGGAAGGCCACCCAGCAGGTCTGTGCGAGGTCGTGTAAATGTAATTTCGTGTGGACCTGGCCCACAGTACAGTGCTTGGAAAAAGGCACGTCCCATCACCTCCCAAGATTGTCAGGACGTGGTTGAGTATTTAGCGACACAGAACACCTCATCTTGCTCAGCCACCAGCGCTACTACTAGCACCACTTCCGCTGCATTTGACACTTCGCAAGAATTATTTAGTGGTGAAATCACTGATGCACAGCCATTGTTGTTACAGCCAGATGAATTTTCACCAGCTCATATGTCTGAGTTACGCAGCAACACTATGGGCTCGATTCACAAAGCGGTGCTAACCCAGTTAGAGACTTTAGGCATGATAACCATTGCACCACTCTGGTGAAAAGCCAGTTTAGGTGTGATAAGTTTAGGCATGATAAGTTTAGGTGTGATAAGTTTAGGCATGCTAAGTTTAGATAACTTTAGATCGCTTGCAAAGTCCCGCACGCAAAGCAGCGCCATTAAACTTTATACGAAGTGCACCAGTCTTTGCTAGCGCAAAACTTTTGATCAGCTGTGCACTGCGGTGCTAACGCAGTTGGTGCTTAAACTTATCATGCCTAAACTTATCACACCTAAACTTATCATGCCTAAACTTATCACACCTAAACTTATCACACCTAAACTTATCATGCCTAAACTGAGTTTAGGCATGATAAAGGGCTTTTCACCAGGGTGCTAACTGTTAGCACCGCTTTGTGAATCAGGCCCTATGGATGTAACGTGTAAGGAGGATGAAGGACCTACTGATGGTGCATGTTTGGATTTTTCTGAGGCAAGCGAAGCTGGGCAGGATGATTACGATGATGACGATGATACGGATCCTCTGTATGTTCCCAATAGAGGAGATGAAGAGGGGGGCAGTTCAGAGGGGGAGTCAGAGAGTAGTAGGAGGAGAGAAGTTGCTGAAAGAAGCTGGGGCAGCTCTTCGTCAGAAACAGCTGGTGGCAGTGTCCGGCACCATGTATCGCCACCTATGTACAGCCAGCCAACTTGCCCTTCAGCATCAGCTGCCCACATCCCAGGGTGGCTCAGCGGTGTGGAAATTTTTTAATGTGTGTGCCTCAGATCGGAGCAAAGCCATCTGTTCGCTCTGCCAACAAAAATTGAGCCGTGGAAAGGCCAACACTCACGTAAGGACAAGTGCCTTACGAAGGCACCTGGAGAAAAGGCACAAACAGCAATGGGATGGCCACCTGAGCAAAAGCAGCAGCAGCACACAAAAGAAAATTCACCCTCCTTCTCCTCTTCCTCCTTCAGGTGCATCATCTGCTTCTGCCGCTTTCTCCCTTGCACCTTCACAGGCACCCTCCTCCACTCCGCCTCTGCCCTTGAGTGCTTCCTGCTCCTCTGCCCACAGCAGCAGTCAGGTGTCCGTGAAGGAAATGTTTGAGCGGAAGAAGCCAATTTCGGCCAGTCACCCCCTTGCCCGGCGTCTGACAGCTGGCGTGGCGGAACTGTTAGCTCGCCAGCTGTTACCATACCGGCTGGTGGACTCTGAGGCCTTCCGTAAATTTGTGGCCATCGGGACACTGCAGTGGAAGATGCCAGGCCGCACTTATTTTTCTAGAAAGGCCATACCCCAACTGCACCGTGAAGTTGAGAGGCAAGTGGTGTCATCTCTTGCGAAGAGCGTTGGGTCAAGGGTACACCTGACCACGGATGCCTGGTCTGCCAAGCACGGGCAGGGCCGCTACATTACGTACACAGCCCATTGGGTCAACCTGGTGAACGATGGCAAGCAGGGCGCAGTGGACCAAATTGTGACACCTCCACGGCTTGCAGGCAGGCCTCCTGCCACCTCCTCTCCTCCTGCTACATGCTCTTCGCTGTCCTCCTCCTCCTTGGCTGAGTGGCAGTTCTCCTCTCCAGCTACACAGCCCCAGCTCCGCAGGGCCTATGCTGCATGCCAGGTACGACGGTGTCACGCCATCTTAGACATGTCTTGCCTCAAAGCGGAGAGTCACACTGGAGCAGCTCTCCTGGCTGCTCTTAAGAAACAGGTGGATGAGTGGCTGACCCCGCACCACCTGGAGATAGGCAACGTGGTGTGCGACAACGGCAGCAATCTGCTTGCCGCTTTGCATATGGGGAAGCTGACACACATACCCTGCATGGCACATGTCATGAATCTAGTTGTTCAAAGATTTGTGTCAAAGTACCCTGGCTTAGCGGATGTCCTGAAGCAGGCCAGGAAGTTCTGTGGGCATTTGAGGCGGTCTTACACAGCCATGGCACGCTGTGCGGAAATTCAGCGGAAAAACAACTTGCCGGTGAGATGCCTGATTTGCGATAGCCCGACTCGCTGGAATTCGACCCTGCTCATGTTCTCCCGCCTGCTAGAACAGAAGAAAGCTGTCACCCAGTACCTCTACAACTACAGTAGAATGAAACAGTCTGGGAAGATGGGGATGTTCTGGCCCGACAACTGGACACTGATGAGAAATGCATGCAGGCTCATGCGGCCGTTTGAGGAGGTGACCAACCTGGTGAGCCGCAGTGAAGGCACCATCAGCGACTTGATTCCCTACGCTTACTTCTTTGAGCGTGCTGTGCGTAGAGTGGTGGATGAAGCTGCGAATGAGCGTGACCAGGAACAGTTACGGCAGGAACAGGCATGGGACCAATTTTCATCAGACCCAGCTGTTTCCTCAACACCTGCGGCAGCACAGAGGGGGGAGGAGGAGGAAGAAGAGAAGTCATGTGCAGAAGACGAGTCAGACTCAGAGGATGATGAGCAAGGTGTTTCTTTGGGGGAGGAGGAGGAGGGGACGGCGGCAGGAGAACAACCGCAGCAGGCGTCGCAGGGGGCTTGTGCTGCTCAACCTTCCCGTGGTATTGTTCGCGGCTGGGGGGAGGAGGTTGACTTACGTGACGTCACTGAGGAAGAGCAAGAGGAGATGGATGGTACATCTGGATCTGACTTTGTGCAGATGTCGTCTTTTATGCTGTCCTGCCTGTTGAGGGACCCCCGTATAAAAAACCTCAAGGGGAATGAGCTGTACTGGGTGGCCACACTACTAGACCCTCGGTACAGGCACAAAGTGGCGGACCTGTTACCAACTCACCTGAAGGTGGAAAGGATGCAGCACATGCAGAACAAGCTGTGAACTATGCTTTACAATGCCTTTAAGGGTGATGTGACAGCACAACGCCAGCAAGGTACCACTGCCACTAATCCTCCTCCCATGTCCACGCAGTCAAAGACAGGACGCTCCAGCGATCTCATGGTGATGTCGGACATGCGGACGTTCTTTAGTCCAACGCCTCGCCATAGCCCTTCCGGATCCACCCTCCACCAACGCCTGGAACGGCAGGTAGCCGACTACCTGGCCTTAAGTGTGGATGTAGACACTGCTGTGAACAGCGATGAGGAACCCTTGAACTACTGGATGCGCAGGCTTGACCTGTGGCCAGAGCTGTCCCAATTTGCCATCCAACTTCTCTCCTGCCCTGCCGCAAGCGTCCTGTCAGAAAGGACCTTCAGCGCAACTAGAGGCATTGTCACTGAGAAAAGAAGTCGCCTAAGTCACAAAACTGTTAAGTACCTCACCTTTATCAAAATGAATGAGGCATGGATCCCGGAGGGCTGCTGCCCGCCCCAAGACTAAGTCAGTCCCCGCACACACAGCATCTCTGCCTGCACGCCGTGTGACTGGCTGCCTGGCCTGCCCCAAGAAGACTAAGTCGCTCCCAGTCCCTCCACACAGCATGTCTGCCTGCAGGCCGCTTGACTACCTTCTCCGCCACCACCAACAGGGTCCGGGACTCCAGGCGGATTGCTGAATTGTTTAGGCCGCTGCTAGCAGCGGCCGCTGTAATAATTTTTCTGGTGCGTGTACATGACTGCCTAATTTTTCTGGCTGCACTGCGGGCAGCTGCAACAACAAAAGAAAAGGCATGTACATGCGCCCATTCCCCTTCGTGATCATTACCTAGCCGTGGTGAAGGGGCTTGCGTATCACAATGAAGCAATGACCGGCGCCTAGATGAGTGTCTCGGGGGGCACACCCACGATAATAAGGTCGTTGTCTCATTGTGGTCAGACCAAATTTGATCAGCTGGACAGTCACTGTTCTGTCATTCAGCTACATCAGCCAGGCGACCATATGGGCTGAAAGCCACCAAAACCTGCACTCTCGCCATGGTGCGCACCAGTCCAGCACGGCCGTCACTACACAAACAGCTGTTTGCGGTGCGTTACACGGTGAGTTTGGTGTGTCAGTGTGAAGCAGTACCTTAATTACACTACCTGATTGATGTATACACATGCAAGATGTTTTAAAGCACTTTAGGCCTGTCATTTAGCATTCAATGTGATTTCTGCCCTTAAAACGCTGCTTTGCATCAAATTCAGATTTTTCCCGGGGACTTTTGGCATGTATCCCACTCCTCCACCTGGGGGTCCAGGTGTTAGACCCCTTGAAACATCCTTTCCATCACTTTTGTGGCCAGCATAATTTTTTTTTTTTCAAAGTTCGCATCCCCATTGAAGTCTATTGCGGTTCGCGAACGTTTACGCGAACCGAACCTTCCGCGGAAGTTTGCGAACCCGGTTCGCGAACCGAAAATCGGAGGTTCGGCCCAACTCTAGCCATGTACACAAACCTTTGGTTGCCATCTTGTGGCCAAAAAGTAAAACTACATCTACATTAAAAAAAAAAAAAACATATTTACATTAAAAAAAATTACTATTTACATCCCACCCTCCCAAAAGTACACAAATAAAATGTTTAATAATAGAAAAAATTACAATAAAAAAAACCACAAATATTTACCTAAGGGTCTAAACTTTTTAAATATCTATGTAAAGATGAAATATTATATTATATATATATTTTTTATTATAAGCTTGTAAATAGTGATGGATGCAAAACTGAAAAAATGCACTTTTATTTCCAAATAAAATATTTTAGCCATACATTGTGATAGGGACATAATTTAAACTGTGTAATAACCGGGACAAATGGGCAAATACAATACGTGGGTTTTAATTATGGAGGCATATATTATTTAAAGTTATAATGGCCGAAAACTGAGAAATAATAATTTTTTTTCAGTTTTTTTCTTATTCTTACTGTTAAAATGCATTTACAGTAAGGTAGCTCTTAGCAAAATGTACCCCCCAAAGAAAGCCTAATTGGTGGTGGAAAAAAACAAGATGTAGATCAGTTCATTGCGATAAGTAGTGATAAAGTTATAGGCTAATGAATGGGAGGTGAACATTGCCTGGATGCATAAAGTGAAAATGACTGAGGGCTGAAGTGGTTAAGATGCCTCTAAATGGCGGCATCTGTAACACCACACCTGGCATCCATTGACATGCGGTGGTGTTACCCAGCTGCAGAAAACTGCAAAATACCACGTCTAACCACAGTCACAGCCAAGCTCACAGGGCCTGATTTACCATAAGGCACTGTAGGCACGGCACAGGCGCCTTAGACTTGGAAGGCGGCACCCCTTCTCCCTCCCGGTGCAGAGAGCATGGCTGCTGCGCTCCCTGCCCCGCAATACCATGTGGCAGCCGCCGCTCCGCTCCTCCGCAACCCCCCGCCCCTACCTCGGAAGTGCGCAAAATGGGGTTGCCATTATGGAAGAGAGAAAGCCTGAGAGGAAGTTTTTCTGGCACTGGAGAGCGGAGATTAGTTAGCCGAAGACTCAGCGCGATATGCCGCCTGTCTGAGAAGGAGGTTGCTGAGACCACAGTGCAGCCTGTGACAAAGCTTCCCCCTGCAGCACTGGAAGCCTGTCGCCATGATCCACACCTCGGGAGAAAGGTCCCGCCCCCTTAACCTGTCGGCTGATGAAGCATGGGAACTGCTTCCTGCAAGCCGGCCCGTGCTTCATTGTCTGCCCATAGCCTGCCGCTGAGTTCCTGGAGCAGTGCGAGGAGGGGGGCAGCCCAGCCCAGCTGCAGACCCTGACATGGGAGATCACTGGGCAGCAGTACAGCGACAACTTCAAGGTGATCCCTGCTGCTCCTCATTCTCCTATTCACTGCTCTCTCCTTTCCATCCTTCATTGCTCTGTCCTCCACCTCCTTCACTGCTCTGTCCTCTACATGCTTCACTGCTCTGTCGTCCACCTGCTTCACTGCTCTTTCGTCCACCTGCTTAACTGCTCTGTAGTCCTCCTGCTTCACTGCTCTGTTGTCCTCCTGCTTCACTGCTCTGTTGTCCTCCTGCTTCACTGCTCTGTCGTCCTCCTGCTTCACTGCTCTGTCGTCCTTCTGCTTCACTGCTCTGTCCTCCACCTGCTTCACTGCTCTGTCCTCCACCTGCTTCACTGCTCTGACCTCCTCCTGCTTCACTGCTCTGTCCTCAACCTTCTTCACTGCTCTGTCCTCCTCCTGCTTCACTGCTCTGTCCTCCTCCTGCTTCACTGCTCTGTCCTCCTCCTGCTTCACTGCTCTGTCCTCCACCTGCTTCACGGATCTCTCCTTTCCATCCTTCATTTCTCTGTCCTCCACCTGCTTCACTACTTTGTCCTCCACCTGCTTCACTGCTCTGTCCTCCACCTCCTTCACTGCTCTGACCTCCTCCTGCTTTACTGCTCTGACCTCCTCCTGCTTCACTGCTCTGTCCTCCTCCTGCTTCACTGCTCTGTCCTCAGCCTGATTCACTACTCTGTCCTCCTGCTTCACTGCTCTGTCCTCCTCTTGCTTCACTGCTCTGTCCTCCTCCTGCTTCACTGCTCTGTTCCCCACTTGCTTTAATGCTCTGTCCTCCTCCTGCTTCACTGCTCTCTGCTCCTCATCATCCTCTTCCTTCACTGCTCTGTTGTCCTCATCTTTCTGCTACACTGCTCGGTCCTCCTCCTCATAGTCATCCTTCACTGCTCTGTCCTCCTTATCTTCCTATTTTATTGCTCTCTCCTCCTCATCCTCCTGCTTCACAGCTCTCTCCTCATTCTCCTTCACTTCTCTCTCCACCTCATTCCTCTGCTTCACTGCTCTCTCCTCCTCATCCACCAGCTTTCCTAATTGTTCACTATTCTGCCCTCCTCATTGTTCACTATTCTGCCCTCCTCATCCTTCACTATTCTGTCCTCCTCATCCTTAACTATTCTGTCCTCCTCATCCTTCTCTGCTCTGTCCTCCTCATCCTTCACTGCTCTGTCCTCCTCATCCTCCTGTTTCACTGCTCGGTCCTCATCCTTCACTGCACTGTCCTCATCCTCCTGTTTCACTGCTCTGTCCTCCTCATCCACTAGCTTCACTGCTCTGTCCACCTCACCCTTCACTGTTCTGGCCTTACTCATGCTTCACTGCTCTGTCCTGCTCATCCGCCAGCTTTACTGCTGTCTCCTTTTCCTTCACTGTACTGCCCTCCTCATCTCTCAGCTTCACTGCTCTGTCCTCCTAATCCATCGATTTCACTGCTCTGTCTTTCTCATCCACAACTTCACTGCTCTTTTCTTCTTATCCTCCATCTTCACTGCTCTGTCTTCCTCATCCCCTAACTTCACTTCTCTTTACTTCTCATACCCCAACTTCAAGGCTCTGTCCTCCTCATTCCCCAACTTCACTGCTCTTTACTCCTCATCTTTCACTGCCCTGCCTCAAATTGCTGACCTCATAATCTAACAGTCTAATCCCTGCCTGATATCACTGACTTTAGGAGTTTACACCATAATCCTTAAAAAAATATTGTGAACTCTAATCCCTGTGTCATGTCACTAACTGTCCTTAGGATCTTTTACTCCAATTACTGTTTGATATCATCGTTAGTGACATGACACAGTTTTAGAGTGTATAATCCTAAGGACAGTCAGTGACATGACACAGGGATTAGAGTTCAGAATATTTTAGTTGGGGGTGTGGCCTGTGTTGAGGGTCGGGTCTTAGGGCGCTAGAATACATGTGCCTTCAGGCTCCTGAGGTGTAAATCCGGGCCTGCAAGCTCAGATGTGAGTCCATGGGAGGGCCAACTCTTCACCACCTATACCCAGTGCTAGCAAGTGCCTAGCCAGTGCACAGAAGCAGCTACAGTGCCTTTAACCTCCCATGTGAAAGAGGCCTAAATGAACAGCCCAAGGGGATAGCCGTGTTTCTAGCCTGCTTGTAGTAGTATCTGATGATTGCTGTGTTACAGCATTGGCAAGCACAGTAGAGGATAGCCGGGCTTGAGAGAGGGCACTGAGTGCATGCCAAAGATCATCAATAACTGAAAATAGCACTCTTGGCATAAACTACCAAAACCTGGCAGGTGTCCACACTGAGAGTTTACTCTGATCTAGACTGCATCCTCTGTCCATCATATCTAGACTAGAGCGAACGGTCAGGAAGAAATGACATTTGTGTGACAGCGTTATGTTAAACACAGGAAAGATATATCTAGTGTAGGAGTTCATTATTACGATAAAAGATGATGAGGTCGTTCAGAAATTACACTGCTCGTTGTTTTTATTTAATTTTTTTATGTCCTACTTCTTGGAAAAGAAATACAGAAAGGGAAATTTTTCATGGAGGTGGAAAAGAATGAAACAACTTCAAGATCCAGTGTGCGGTTGACATACGCCACCCACATAAGTTGTTTAAAGTGACTGGATTGATGACTAACATAATCTTTTTGTACAACCTTCCAAGAATAGGAGAATTGATTAAGGAAGCTGAAGCATTGGCACATCTTTCACTGTGTGCCGCCATGACCCTGTGCTTCTTCCCAAATGTCAGTCTGCTGGAATGCTTCTTATTTATCCTTCTTTGCTTTTACTTTCAGGGGGATAGGCACACTATTGTGTTGTACGCTTTCCAAAGTACGGGGGCTGTGATCAACAACAGTGCTCTGTCTTGCTGGTATTAATATACCAGGAGAACATTTGTGTTCAAGGTAATTTATAGTTTAATGTTTCCTAATGCAAAAACCATATCCTAGATGTTGACTTTGGGTGGCTTATCATGCTTACAAAGCTAGGAAACGTTTTTTTCTGTAGTATTTAATATGCCATTTCCTAACCTAAAGTTTCCTTTAGAAATGTGTAGCGTTTGTAATTACACAGTCATAATGTACAATGGCCGATTCTCTGCACTTGTTTTCTGTTTCTGAGTCAGAGAAATGTATCTACAGGACATAACCTGGCATCGGGGGCACATGCATGTAAAAAAGACAGCTGGAAAACAGGGTGCAGGGGATTGCCGTTAGTAGAATATTAGTATAATTATCAATATTCTACTACTTGTTTGCTATAGTTAAAATATTGTTAATCTTCACCGATATTTTGCTATGACCTAATTTAACCCTACTCTCACACAGAACCCACCTTCTACTGATGCCAAACTCTTAACCATACCTTTACCGCTACATAACCATTTACTCTCCCTTTACCAATTGCTAACTTTTAACCCCCTCCCTGGTGGTGCCTAGCCCTAAATCCCCCCCCCCCCCCCCATCCCGGTGGTGCCTAACCCTTAATCTCTCATGCTGGTACCTAACCAGCACTGTATAATAAATAATAAAAAATGAAAAAATCCATCCATTAGACAATTCAAGGAGTGAATTATTATGTGTTCATTGTATGCGCTCCATCAATCACTTTGTATAGAGCCACGGCCGGATCTCCCATGACACGACCTGGGGCAAATATTTCAAAGCGGTACATGGTAGAGGCGGCAAACTGATAAGGGTCCTGTACAAATTAAGAGTCCATAAAAAAAAAACCTGTCTGCAATCTGTACCATTGATCTAATGACTGAATGTGCCCACCACACAGATTTGGAATTTGTACACTGTCCCTGCTCCACAGGATTCACAAAAAACATTTGTCTCAGTCTACAGCAATGTTCTGAGGACTTCATGGACAAAGTTACAGGCAAAGCAGTCACCTGGGGTAAAAAAAATTGTAGACTATCCCTTTCAGCTAGTCCTTTGAAGACATTCCTTAGATTCACATACAGGCTAGTGACCTTATGGTGTCTGATTACGGACACAGTGGAGAGGGTAAGAGCAATCTTTATTACATGTTTGGGAAGCAGAGTGATCGGATCTGCCTGGAATCAACAGAAAATATCGACATATGTATGGGCACCTTTATAAATATAAACACTAGGAACTATCAGAAATTGTTAATTTGATTTATGGAGGTATCTTAAAGGGAAGGTTCAGGGACTGTTGAAAAAAAAATAGAAAATCCGCATCCACTTACCTGGGGCTTCCTCCAGCCCGTGGCAGGCAGGAGGTGCCCTCGGCGCCGCTCCGCAGGCTCCCGGTGGTCTCCAGTGGCCGACCCAACCTGGCCAGGCCGGCGGCCAGGTCGGGCTTCTTCTGCGTTCCAAAATGCGCCTCACGGCGGCGCGCTGACGTCATCGGACGTCCTCCGGGCTTTACTGCGCAGGCTCAGAACTACTGAGCCTGCGCAGTACATCCCAGAGGATGTCAGATGACGTCAGCGTGCCGCCGTGAGGCGCATTTTGGAACGCAGAAGAAGCCCGACCTGGCCGCCGGCCTGGCCAGGTCGGGTCGGCCACCGGAGACCACCAGGAGCCTGCGGAGCGGCGCCGAGGGCACCTTCTGCCTGCCACGGGCTGGAGGAAGCCCCAGGTAAGTGGAGGTGGATTTTTATTTTTTTTCAACAGTCCCTGAACCTTCCCTTTAAGATAAAATATTAAAAACAAGTACAGGGCAGGGGGATTTAGATCAGTGCTGATTAGTAGTCAGATACAGTTAGATATTGCAGGGCTTAAAGTGGAACTGAACTCATGCACATGACACAAGGAATTGTAAGGCTTGGTGATATAATTTAAGGAGTCAGCGTGTATGCTTAGGCTATAGGTCTCGCTCTTCACCTAGCTATCCCTGCCTGGTACACCACTAGCTGGCCCTAATTTGGACTTAGGCGAGCAAGGCATACAAGCTGACATAGAAGGCAGATATATCACCAAGAGCAGTGGCGGATCTAGAGGGGTGCAGCTATGGCTGGTGCCATGGGCGCCCATGCTGCATGGGCACCATGCCTGCCCCAATGCCAACTCACCACTGCGGACTGTCTCCCCTCCCGGTGGCGCCCCTGCCCCTGCCGTCTGTCCCCGATCATCTTCTCCTAGTAACACACTTCAGATCACGCGGCAACTGCAGCATCACAGCCCGTGCACGCTACCCGCACTGTACTTATTTCAAATGCGGAAGTGACGTCAGTGACCTATGACGTCACTTCCGCATTTTGAGTACTGTGAGCGGGTAGCGTGCACAGGCTGTGACTGCCGTTGCTGTGAGCTGAAGTATGTCACGAGGAGAAGATGATCGGGGACAGGCGGCGGGGATGGCACCACCAGGAGACATAGCATGGATGTGGTCGCCATGATCTGAGGTCTATCTCCATGAGAAGAGGATCGGGGACAGGCTACAGGGCGGCACTAGGAGGAGACCTAGCACTATCTGATAAGGACCGGTCGCCGCGATCTAAGGTCTGTAAGAGCACCCAGCCTCTGCCAGTGCCCACCCAGCCACCAGCCTCTGCCAGCGCCCACCCAGCCACCAGCCTGCACCCAGCCTCTGCCAGCGCCCACCCAGCCACCAGCCTGCACCCAGCCACCAGCCCTGCACCCAGCCTCTGCACCCAGCCACCAGCCTCTGCACCCAGCCACCAGCCTGCACCCAGCCTCTGCCAGCGCCCACCCAGCCACCAGCCTGCACCCAGCCCAGCCACCAGCCTGCACCCAGCCACCAGCCTGCACCCAGCCCAGCCACCAGCCCTGCACCCAGCCTCTGCACCCAGCCACCAGCCTGCACCCAGCCTCTGCACCCAGCCACCAGCCTGCACCCAGCCTCTGCCAGCGCCCACCCAGCCACCAGCCCTGCGCCCAGCCACCAGCCCTGCACCATGCCACCAGCCTGCACCCAGCCTCTGCCAGCGCCCACCCAGCCTGCACCCAGCCTAGCCACTAGCCCTGCACCCAACCTCTGCACCCAGCCACCAGCCTGCACCCAGCCACCAGCCCTGCACCCAGCCACCAGCCTGCACCCAGCCTCTGCCAGCGCCCACCCAGCCACCAGCCTGCACCCAGCCCAGCCACCAGCCCTGCACCCAGCCTCTGCACCCAGCCACCAGCCTGCACCCAGCCACCAGCCTGCACCCAGCCCAGCCACCAGCCCTGCACCCAGCCTCTGCACCCAGCCACCAGCCTGCACCCAGCCTCTGCCAGCAGCCACCCAGCCACCAGCCTGCACCCAGCCCTGCACCCAGTCACCAGCCTTGCACCTAGCCTCTGCCAGCGCCCACTCAGCCACCAGCCTGCACCCAGCCTCCAGCCTGCACCCAGCCACTGCCAGCGCCCACCCAGCCACCAGCCTGCACCCAGCCCAGCCACCAGCCCTGCACCAACCACCAGCCTGCACCCAGCCCAGCCACCAGTCTGCACCCAGCCAACAGCCTGCACCCAGCCACCAGCCTGCACCCAGCCTAGCCACCAGCCTGCACCCAGCCACCAGCCCAGCCACCAGCCTGCACCCAGCCTCTGCCAGCGCCCACCCAGCCACCAGCCTGCACCCAGCCCAGCCACCAGCCTGCACCTAGCCACCAGCCTGCGCCCAGCCACCAGCCTGCACCTAGCCCAGCCACCAGCCTGCACCCAGCCTCTGCACACAGCCACCAGCCTGCACCCAGCCTCTGCACCCAGCCATCAGTCTGCACCCAGCCCAGCCACCAGCCTGCACCCAGCCTCTGCACCTAGCCGCCAGCCTGCACCCAGCCCAGCCACCAGCCTGCACCCAGCCTCTGCACCCTGTCCCTGAACCCATTTTATTGTACAGCATGTGACTACTTGATGAATTATCTGATGGCATGTGACTACTTGATGAATTATCTGATGGCATGTGACTACTTGATGAATTATCTGATGGCATGTGACTACTTGATGAATTGTCTGAAGCATGTGACTACTTAATGAATTATCTGGCTGCATGTGACTACTTGAATTATCTGACGGCATGTGACTACTTGAATTATCTGACGGCATGTGACTACTTGATGAATTATCTGATGGCATGTGACTACTTGATGAATTATCTGAGGGCATGTGACTACTTGAATTATCTGATGCCATGTGACTACATGAATTATCTGATGGCATGTGACTACTTGAATTATCTGATGGCATGTGACTACTTGATGAATTATCTGACGGCATGTGACTACTTGATGAATTATCTGACGGCATGTAACTACTTGATGAATTATCTGGCGGCATGTGACTGTGATGGGTGTGTATGTTGGGGGGGCGCAATTTCAGTGTTTGCCATAGGCGCCGTACTACCCAGATACGCCTCTGACCAAGAGCCACTACTGACACTAGCAACACAGTTCAACAGTTTAGAAGTATCACATAGGTCATTACCTGGGTTCAGAGGAACTGAAGCAATCAGCGTCGAGAGTCAATGGTAACAAGGATGACAGGCAAGTCCCCAGGTAACAGGCAATCCAGATAACATGCAAGCGGTATACAATAACAGGCAGCAGACAAGACAGTATCCAGTAAACTGGCAAGGGTCAATCCAGGCAGCAGACAATGGAGTATCCAGTAAACAGGCAAGGGTCAATCCAGGCAGCAGACAAGGGATATCCAGGAAGAAAGCAAGGGTTAATCACAGCAGACAGGAATAGTCAAATACAAGGGAAGGTCAAAGTCCAGCAATCATTAATCAAGAGTGCACACCCAGCAACTAGCCAAAGCTATGCTTATCATGGCCGATGACTGAGAGCACTCTGTATCTTTAAATATCAATCATTCTCCAATCAGTGGCCGGCCACCGTTCGCATAACCAATCACACAGCAAGGCCCTGTGAGGTAGAGATCAGCTGACACTGCTCCAGTCAGCTGCGTGGGTCAGCTGACTATTGTTTACCCTTGCGGACGCAGGCTCCGCCTATCAGTGTGTGCGGACTGTGAGTCACTGGCAGGGCCGGCATCGGGGAACAAGCACAGAGACCCGGAAGTGACAGATTCTGCCCGGGTCTCGGCGGCACTTTCACAGTTCACAGGTCTATTCCTTATAGGAATACACAGATTAATCAACCCTGTTTGTATTTGGAGAGTACAGTCGGTCTGAATCCCGATCAGATGCAAGTTTCACCAACCTTAATGGAGATTGGTAACCTCATACATTCAGATTTTATAGGAAAAAACTGCCCGCTTAGATGAGTTTCCTCAGCCTCATCTAAGTGCGGAAGTTTTCCGGCTTCTTTTTTTTATTTGGGCACGCAAGCGCAAAGTGTCCTGTACCCCCACAGTAGAAACACAACTCCTCATTCCTTCTTTTAGATTTCTCCGCTACAGATAACTTAGAGACACCTACCTGCATAGGTTCTGGATTGTCAGCTACAGGAACTGGAGGGGCAGACGGAGTGGGTGGAACTGAGGAGGACCAGACTGGTTTCCAATTAGCTGATTTTTCTTGACGTCTTTCCCTCAGACGTCAGTCAATCTGAATGGTAATCTGGACTAACTCTTTGAGGGTATCAGGTACTCCCACTATGGCTAATTCATCTTTTAAATGTTCAGATAGACCTAGTTTAAATTGATGTTTTAAAGCAGCATCAATCCACAAGGTATCTCCAGCTCATTGTCTGAATTCAATAGCATACTCTTCAACAGGTCTTTTCCCTTGATGTAAATTTTGGAGTGCATTTTCTGCATAAGACCCTTTACTCTTATCTTCATACAAGTCAAACAAGACCTCAAAGAAAGTAGTAGTATTGAAAAGGACAGGGTGTTGTTGTTCTAATAAATGTAGAGCCCAAGCTTGAGGTTCCCCCCCCCCCCCCGTTAGCCTCCATCTTGCAAGATTTTGGGGATGTGGGCCCGTGATACTATAAGGCCTGACAGGTTATGTTCCCAATCAGTCTCTATGCCCCAATCTAGTGCTGCAGCTCTGTGCTCGGCCCACGTCTTCAGCTATAGACAAGCCTTCACTTGAATAGGACACTAACTATGTCTCCTGACGTCGGTTACCCCAGGTCTTAACGTGCGAGGCATACAAACTGAAGTAGAGAGAACAACAACCTGCTGGGTAACTATTGCATTTTAAATGTATGGGAGCAGTATGGGGAGGGGGTGTTCGTCCTCACAATGCTTGCTCAAAGGAGCATAAAGTCTAGAACCAGGCCTGTATAGAGCCCCGCTTATTTTTAGCACAATTCCAGTATTGGTTTCAGGATGTGTGTGGAGTGCATTGATTTATTTCATACATCCTCCTAAATAATTACATTTAGTTTTGCAGTTCCAAATTATTGCCAAGTGCATTGCTCTCACTGTTTGAACACACAGCATATTTTTAAATATCACTGCTGACTCACATACACCTTCATAGAAAGATTGAACTAAATTCTAAAAATATTTCTACATGCACAGTAAACAGAACAGCTTGGAAGGATTCCAGAACTATTTTTCTTTAGCTGGACCTCTGGAAGATGTACCCATTAAGCATTCCTATCTTTTGGACAGAGTCTCTGAAAGGATTAGTCAAAACAGATAGAAAAGAAAAGAAATTCACATAAGTGTTTGTGAAACTTACTCTTTCCCACTCTGGAAATCTCCCAGAAGTACTAAATTCAGAGTAGCAACACTTACAATAGGATAAAATGTTCTATAAATCATTGTTAACTTTGCCTATAAGTCTATAAGATTGCAGTTTACTTGACGTTATGTTAAGGCCGGTTGCACATTGCTGATTGTCGGTAGCGGTGCGGTCTGGGGACCGCACTGCCAAAAGCAGGCCTTCAGGGATTACCGCGTTAGTATGCGCCTCAGTTTTAGTGTAAAACTGAGGCGGTCAGTTTAAAAACAAGTACCACCATTACATGACTTCTATAAAAAAGAAATATAAAAAAGAAAAGATAAACCGAGAGCCCAATATGGTGTAGTATGTTACAGATGGTTGGTTAAATGATTAAGTGAGAAAAATTATACTCACAAACATGGGTTACCATACAAGCAACCACTATAAAGGCGAGGAGATTAAGCCTGTCCTCACTCAGGACTAAGAAGTCGCTCTCTGCAGTAAAGAACCAAGAAAAGGGTAGTACTCCACTCCACCAGGAGTGGACACAGTGTGTTTATATGTGGAACAGAGGCGCCAGCAGGATAAAAGTTGATAAAATCTTTAAAAGTGCTTGAAGGAAGTGGTGGACCTGCCTCCCAAAAGCAGACAAGAGATTCTGTCTTCATATAAATCAAAACATTTATTATACGATACCCCAAACAATAATGCAATGCGTTTCGCAGGTCAAGCCCGCTTCATCAGGCAAAAATGGGGACAACAGTAAATCTGTAGTAACGGATTAAGCGCCTCAGGGATTTCCTGTTGTCCCCATTTTTGCCTGATGAAGCGGGCTTGACCTGCGAAATGCGTTGCATTATTGTTTGCGGTACCGTATAATAAATGTTTTGATTTATATGAAGACAGGATATCTTGTCTGCTTTTGGAAGGCAGGTCCACCACTTCCTCCAAGCACTTTTAAAGATTTTATCAACTTTTATCATGCTGGCGCCTTTGTTCCACATATAAACACATTACATGACTTCTGGTCCACTACAGGTCACCACAGGAGCCACACAGTAATGTAGGTATGCACCTGCATTAGATAGGGTACTTCTGGTGCAGAGCACCACACCGCAGGCAATGTGAACTACCCCATAGACTTACATTGCCCTAGCAGTAGGCACCGCACCAGTGTGAAAGGGCCCTAAAGGAAACCTTCACTGAGTGAGATATAGAGGCTACTATGTTTATGTTCCTCTGAATCTTCAGTCAGTGTGCAGAACAAGCATGCAGATCTGATGTTCTGACTCCACTGGTTTCCCACATGAAAGATAATATAGGTATCATCATCTGTATAACTCTTATCACAAACTTCCTAGTAAGTATGGAAAGCAGAGGACTGGGACCATTTTACTTTGGGTAAAAACACAACCAAGTGACCCTTGGAGGAGTGCCACCAGAGTAAAATAAAGCATGGAAAAGTTCCAGTTCCTTGTCTTAAGTGCTCAGCACTTTTTTGTGTCTGAACTTTCCCCAGAATGTGTTAGAACTTTAACCAGTAAATGGCATCCTGACTTATTAAAACGTCCTGTTTGAGCCTGTTAATGGGAACAAGACGTTTTAATAAGTCGCTCATTCCCGCCGCAGCTCCGCACGTGCGCGCGCTGCTCCCACCGCCATTTCCGTCGGGATTCCGTGTTCAGTGATTGGGGAAGAGGTCCTCTACCCAATTTCAATGCCTGGAATGAATGGACATGACCGTGATCAGCGGCCATGTCCATTCATAAAACAGGAAGCCGTCACAGTGTAGTTAAGAAGGTGTTCACTAGTGCCATCCTGTGGCCAAAAAGTATAATTACACATACATACACAATATTAATAAAATGAATAGCTTTCACCTCCAAAGTAACACATATATTTCCAAATAATATATTGCCGCCATACATTGTGATAGGGACATAATTTAAACAGTTTAATAATTGGGACAACTGGGCAAATAAAATGTGTCACTTTTATCCCCAGGAGAACGTTTAATTTTAAAACTATAATGGCCGAAAACTGAGAAATAATAAATTTTTTCCATTATTGTCTCAATAATGTTTTCCTGTTAAAATTCATTTAGAATAAAAAAAATTCTTGCAAAATGTACTACCCACAGAAAGCCTAATTGGTGGTGAAAAAAACGAGGTATAGATCATTTTTTGTGATAAGTAGTAATACAGTTATTAGGGAATAAAAGGGAGGAGCACTGACAGGTGAAAATTGCTCTGGTCCGTTAAGGTAAAAACCCTTGGGGGTGAACTGGTTAAAGTTTAACCTTCAGTATGTCCTCAGATTTGTAGTTCTTGCTAACCACTGATAGAGGCAGGTCTCACATTTGACAGTGACTGCTGGCAGATAGTATTAACCATTTTAACTTCTGGGTGATCTATGGCCGCTGACAGATATTGATGATGCCTACTACTGTTGGGTGATATTGGGCGCCAACTACAGTATAACTGCTGGCAGATATTGGAGGCCAGCTTTGTTTGTTGGCAGATATTGAGAGCCACCTATGACTGCTGGCACATATTTGAGATCACCTGTAACTGCTGACAGATATTGGAGACCATCTGTGACTATTGACATATCTTGGGGGGCTCCAGTCAATGAAAAGTTTACTTCACTGTCACTGTTAATGTGCATGTTATGCAATGGGTTACCCCACTCCATTAGATCGCACTGCACATTACAGTGTGGCATTCTGCGTTACTATGCGTCTGTTATGTCACACCACAATACACCACTGTGAACATAACCTAAGGGAAGCTGAAGAAAGGCATGCTTTTTTTAATTTTTGGGGATGATGCACTTGCTCACAATGCTATCAAGACAATGTACATTCTATAGTACTGGGGTTTGGATATATAGACCATCGACCCTGCTCTCCAAGTGTGACACTATCTGACTATTTCCAGTTCAAAGCCATAAAAATTGTATAGCGCACATCCATATAAAAGTTCATATGCAGACTCCAATTTTGTATACTGTGATCATCCACCATAGATACCCGATAGCATAGACTCACCAGATAATTTGGCCACTGCTAGACTGGCCAAATGCGCACCTATCCGGGAAGCCTTGGAGCCTCAGGATCCTGGTGCCACCACGTATGAGGGTTGTATAAACTGCTTAGTTTCCCCAAAGTCTTGCAGCATGTACCTCAAAAAAATGCTCTCATAGCGTGATACAGTAAAAGAATTAAAACCTTTATTTTAAAATCACAAGTTCCCTGTAGTCATAATCGCATAGAGTTTTTATAGGGGCTCTCCCCCGTTGCCTGGCTGGGCTGTCCTGGAGCACACTGCTGCTTTCCCGCTGTCCGCTCCGCCTCAGCATGAGCTGCCGGTTTCCGCGTGTCTCCATGTAGTTCCTAGTACATCCAGTCTCCACCAGATAGTTCATAGATTTTAGCTCTGGCATTCTTCAATGAATGTGTCATTAAGCAAAAACAATAAAAGAGTAAAAACTTAAAAAGTAGATTTAAATATAAAATAAATCTTAAAAAGTCATTTTAGGAGAAGGAGGATAGATACAATTGTTTATTTCATAAGTTTATTTTCACCTCAGGTGTCCTTTAACTCTAAAGATAGCTAATGCATGAGATAAATTAATAAGGGGAGATAAATCTAGTGTCAAGTCAAATAAGAAGAGATAAACCATGAGTTAAGTCAGTTAAGGAGAAAATATCATGGGTTGTTAGATAAGGAGAGTTATTAAAGTAGATCCAAGATGAGAAACTAACTATAACAAGTAACTTGTCTATATATCTTATCTAATGTTTACACAGCAAATCTAATTGCAAAACAGCTTCAACAGTATATGCTTATTTCTTCCTGTGATACATTGAGAGCAGCCATATTCTGATTGTCATCATTACACACAGGCAAGCTGCTCTGTATCTCCACCCCTCAGCCTGAGAAAATTCTCCTCCCCTCTCCGCCCCCTTGCCTCTGAAATCTCTGGCTGGTAATATCTCCTCCTCTTCCTCCCCAGACTGAGCTCCCATGAGCACTTGCTATATGGGACTCAGAATGCCTAGGTGCTGGGGAAGCTATGGGCAAGGCTTGTTTAGTTTATAGGGAATTAGAGTATTAAAAAATAAATAAATAAATAAAGTATTTGGCTTGAGGAATGCCCTATAAACTATATGTAAGGGGCACAATTATGCAATGAGTAAAAATGTATCTTGGATCCACTTTAAGTAAGGTGAAGTAATTCACAGAAAAGCTTTGTGAATCAGCCCCATTGTGGGAGATTTGAAAATCCTTTAGACCACTACATACAACTCTAAAGGATCTCCATATCTTAGAGTCTAGAGATAAACCTAGAGATACACATAACATGAATCCTATTTAAATTGTCTTGAGTTTCTTTTTTCTCACTGTATGCAGGGGTGGACTGACCATACTGGGGACACCTAAAGATCTTTGCTACATATACTGGGGACACCTATAGACCTGGCTACAAATACTGGGGACACCTATACACCTTGCTACATATACTGGGGAACACCTATAGACTTGGCTGCATATACTGGGGACACCTATAGACCTGGCTATACTGGAGACACCTATACACCTTGTTACATATACTGGGAACACCTACACACCTGGCTACATATGCTGGGAACACCCATAGACTTGGCTGCATATACTGGGGACACCTATAGACCTGGCTATACTGGAGACACCTATACACCTTGCTACATATACGGAGAACACCTATACACCTGGCTACATATTCTGGGAACACCTATAGACCTGGCTATCTATACTGGAGACACCTATAGACCTGGCTATCTTTACTGGGGACACCCATAGACCTGGCTACCTATTCTGGGGACACCTATAGTCTTGGCTACCTATTCTGGGGACACCTATAGACCTGGTTATCTATTCTGGGGACACCTATAGACCTGGCTACTTATACTGGTGACACCTATAGACCTGGATACCTGTGCTGGGAACACCAGTACACCTGGTTACTTCCACTGGGGATACCTTTAGACCTGTTACCTATACTGGGGGCACCTATTTTGGGGGAACTGCTGCCAGATTAACTATTTTTGGGGAACCGCTGCTGCCAGATTATGTGTATTTTTGGGGAACCGCTGCCAGATTGTGTATGTTGGGGGAACCACTGCTTCCAGATTATGTGTATTTTGGGGGAACCACTGCTGCAAGATTACATGTATTTTGGGTGATCCGCTGCCAGATTATACATATTTTGGGCAACCGCTGCCAAACCAAATTATGTGTATGTTAGGGAAACTGCTGCTGCCAGATTACGTCTATTTTGGGGGAACGATGGCCATATTATCTGTATTTTGGAGAAACCTCTTCCAAATGGCATGGATTTTTGGTGAAATGCTGTCAGATTACATGTGTTTTGGGGGAAAACACTAAGGCAGAGCTCAAATGTCCCCCGGCAGACCTTTTACACCACTGCTAAGGTCATGTATATTTTGCCCCACCCATGACCACGCCCACATTCTGTTGCATGACCACACCCATTTTTCAGCGCATTTTTTTAGCAGTATGAAGTATCTGTTGTCAGTAAATTATTAGATCTTACTCTGTAAAAAAAAATAACATTAAAAATGTGGGTGACACTGGTACGGGGCCCCATAATCTCCTATTGCCCGGGAGCCCCATGAGTTGTCAGTCCGCCCCTGACTGTAAGGGTTAATCATCCAGAGCTCTAAATTACTGGTTTCTCTGCAACTGTCAGGAACTCTCATTGATAACTAATTATATGTCATGAATCTCCTGTGTGGCTAAGAGAAACACTTCGGAGTGCTGGGAACAGCAATAGTTCATCATTTGTCTACATTGGGACTGAATAAACTGTAAAGTAAATACTGTATGTGATATTTTAAACACTCAAATTTGGATAATTATCTTGGAAGCTCCAGAGACTTCTCTCGTCCTTCTCCGCCAGGCCAAGCCAGTGCTGAGACTCCCAAAGTTCGTAGGTATGCAGCTATACTGTGCCTGTGCAGTAACATGGACCACCTCGGGCTTTGGCGGAAAAAGTGGAGCCCGATCAGGTTTGAGCTACAGAGCAGGTGCAGACAGCTCACGCATGCGCAGTAGCACAGACCCATTCAGGCTCAGATTTTTCCACTGAATCTTGATCAGGAAGAGGGCTTGCTGACTATTTTCCGGATAGTACATTGCTGGAACGGCCCATTGAATAGTTATGCGAATGTGGCTTTGCCATTTGCGTCACTTCCACATTGAGAGATGCGGAAGTGTATGGAGGGGACAGTGGGCAGATGCGGCTGTGCGAGAATCTGCAGCATGCAATGCACGCAATGGAAACTGTTCCAATGCCGTGCATTGGTTTCAGGACGCCCATTGTGCAATGCGGCATCGCACCACATGTAATGGAAAGGGGCCCTAAACCAAAATCAGACTATGGGATTCCAGGAAAGTTCTATTTAGGATAAGTGTAATAATCAGTAACAGCTCTAAACAGCACGAAAGTCAGTACTTTATTCAGAGTGTGATCACACGTGTTTTTAGTGCACAGTAACATAGGAGTACTCCTATGTGATATCCCTTGGCTGTAGGAACTATCACTAGGTAGAGTGGTCGTACAGGCAATATCGGTAACAAAGAGGTCAGGAGGCAGTACAAAGGCATCAGGCAAAAGCGTAGTAAATAAATCAGGCAAAGGTCGGTAGCAGATCAGATGAGCGAAGGTACAGAATCAGGAGGCAATATCAGAGTCGGGGCCGGCAACAATCAGATAGGCAGAGTACATAATCGAGAGGCAGAGAGCAGAGTCAAGGGTTCAGGCAAGAGTCATACACAGATAATCAATACAATAATAATGATAATTACTTTTACAAGTATCAATAATATTCCTAGCTATGTGTGAATCCCTGGGGTCCTGCCGGATCAAACACACTGGGAACTGACTAAGGTCTGAGAGCTTAACCGCAAAGTATCAGCAACAGCAGACAATGAGCTACTGACAGCTTGGGTCTTAAATACAGACAGGTAACCCCGCAGCTCCGCCCAGCGCACTTCAGCCAATCAGGAGCGATGATCGATCCTGCTATGTCAGCTGACCGGCCGGTCAGCTGACCCGCCTCCTCAAAGCATAAAGGTCCTGTCTCCTAGCGCGCGCGTGCGCTGCTCTACTGAGTTGTATCCTGGAGAGACCTGTCCTGCCTGACGAAAATGACTGAGAAGACGAGGCGAGGTCCGCAGTCGCGTCAGACGCGGAAGCGGTGGCCTCACCGCTCCCTTCTGCGGAGGTAACTACCAAACTCCTAACAATAAGGACTATAGATCATAATATTGTTCATCAGTTTATTTTCACTTCAAGTTTGCTTTAAATTTAATGCTATCACGCTTCTAGAAAAAGAATGGAGTATTTCCATTTTATTTGTATCCTCTAGTTTTAGACATAGAATAGTGAAGCATCCAATGAACATGCTAACAGTGCATATTCAAAAACAAAAATTCTTTCACTTATGAAGAAACCTTCCATTAAGATAATGCCAAATGCCACTCCTGATAAAGTCTAAAATAGGAAGCTCACCCTCCATTGTCAAGTTCATTGAAGCCTCTTGTGAAATCCACTGATTAGACAAGCGCAATCTAATCAACCAGCTTCACAGTTAAGTGCTGCTAATTACAGAGGAGTAGAAGTTACTTTCAGGGGCCCAGGTACATTTACACTGAGCATATATCTCTGCAGAGGCCTTTGGAGTAACTGATGAAGACCTTCACATTTTACGGTCAACAGTGCTTTAAGCTTAATCTAGCTGTCTTGAAGAAACATTTTAATGTTAGGCTTGAGAAAATAAGCTGGCCAAGATATATTCATCCTTCTCCGCAAATCTGAATGTAGGTGATTGGTTCCAGGGCAGCCTGTGCAGCACACAGCAACACACGTGTTATTTTCCTGCAGAAGAAACTGTTTCCACTGGTTCCTCTTAAGCAGCTGTTTTCGGATGATAAAATAACCTGTACGTTCCACGTGGGTGGCAGTGGGTGGAATGAATTATTAAAGCGAGCATCATACATAAACAGTTTGTTCCCATACAGATCACATTTTACATTAGTGGATAAATTACCGTGCTTTTCTTTAAATGAAAACAAAACAAATTACAGTGCATTTTACTGATTACTAGTGCACGGAGGTGAGGAAGTACACAGAAAAATCACAAACATGTTATTTGCCTGATTGGCTAATGGGAAAGAAACTGAACAACCCCCAGGAAAAAACAACAACACATTTCTCTGGGTTATGTGTAATATTGGTTTTGAAAGTTTTATGCACATTTCATATGGTGGAAACAAATTCTGTACCACTGGGTATTTGGGAGTACAAAAGACATTTATTGGAATCAACAGGCTCAGCAAACCTGGGCAGCAAGTTATGCTATCCTTGTCAAATATATTTGGTGCATAGTTAGGGGAAAAATACATATTTCCACTGAGTTCCAACCACACAAATAGAAGAAGGGAAAATATAAAAGGTGTGGTCCAACATGCTTAGAGATCCATCGCCAAGCACAGCTTTATATCCCCAGGTCATGGAGTTTTCTTTTTATATGCATTTTAAAGACATTTTGAATTAACTATGCGTAAGTTCATATTATTATGCGCAATATATGAAAGTACACTACCTGCTGCATTTGTTCAAAGATTCTCATGGACTTATAGCCCCCCCCCCCCCTCATTTATCCAAGAAATGGCCAGTGCCACCATTGCTACATGGTTCAGTTGAAATGGATCTAAACCTTACAATATGTCTCCGCATGTAGGCTAGCAAAATACATAAGAATCACTTAAATCAAAAGCGTATCTCTAATGGTAGAAAGCTTGGTTCACAGTTCTAAAGGGGCCCTATTAAGTGATTATCAACTGAATAACTGCTAGTGCCTACACCATCAGCTGATGAGGAATTGCCTACAGCCTAGATTTCTCTAATTACGCCAGCCTGCCGCTTCTGTTCACAAATGAATTATCCTGTCACAGTTCAAATCATACACAGAGGAAGCCTTTCCAGACCCCATTACTCCCTTGAAACTGATGGAGGCTGGGAAAACTTTGAGAATACATACAGTGGGTTGCAAAAGTTTTCGGCCCCCTTGAAGTTTTCCACATTTTGTCATATTACTGCCACAAACATGATACAATTTTATTGGAATTCCACATGACAGACCAACACAAAGTGGTGTACACATGATAAGTGGAATGAAAATCATACATGATTCCAAACATTTTTTACAAATAAATAACTGCAAAGTGGTGTGTGCATAATTATTCGGCCCCCTTTGATCTGAGTACAGTCAGTTACCTATAGACATTGCCTGATGAGTGCTAATGACTAAATAGAGTGCACCTGTGTGTAATCTAATGTCAGTACAAATACAGCTGCTCTATGAGGGCCTCAGAGGTTGTCTAAGAGAATATTGGGAGCAACAACACCGTGAAGTCCAAAGAACACACAAGACAGGTCAGGGATAAAGTTATTGAGAAATTTAAAGCAGGCTTAGGCTACAAAAAGATTTCCAAAGCCTTGACCATCCCAAGGAGCACTGTTCAAGCGATCATTCAGAAATAAAAGGAGTATGGCACAACTGTAAACCTACCAAGACAAGGCCATCCACCTAAACTCACAGGCTGAACAAGGAGAGCGCTGATCAGAAATGCAGTCAAGAGGCCCATGGTGATTCTGGACGAGCTGCAGAGATCTACAGCTCAGGTGAGGGAATCTGTCCATAGGACAACTATTAGTCATGCACTGTACAAAGTTGGCCTTTATGGAAGAGTGGCAAGAAGAAAGGCATTGTTAACAGAAAAGCATAAGAAGTCCCGTTTGCAGTTTGCCACAAGCCATGTGGGGGACACAGCAACCATGTGCAAGAAGGTGCTTTGGTCAGATGAGACCAAAATGGAACTTTTTGGCCAAAATGCAAAACGCTATGTGTGGCAGAAAACTAACACTGCACATCACTCTGAACACACCATCCCCACTGTCAAATATGGTGGTGGCAGCATCGTGCATCTCTTCAGCAGGGACAGGGAAGCTGGTCAGAGTTGATGGGAAGATGGATGGAGCCAAATACAGGACAGACTTGGAAGAAAACCTCTTGGAGACTGCAAAAGACTTGAGACTGGGGCGGAGGTTCACCTTCCAGCACGACAATGACCCTAAACATAAAGCCAGGGCAACAATGGAATGGTTTAAAACAAAACATATCTATGTGTTAGAATGGCTCAGTCAAAGTCCAGATCTAAATCCAATCGAGAATCTGTGGCAAGATCTGAAAACTGCTGTTCACAAACGCTGTCCATCTAATCTGACTGAGCTGTAATTGCAGCAAAAGGTGGTTCTACAAAGTATTGACTCAGGGGGCCGAATAATTACGCACACCCCACTTTGCAGTTATTTATTTGTAAACTATGTTTGGAATGATGTATGATTTTCGATCCACTTCTCACATGTACACCACTTTGTATTGGTCTTTCACGTGGAATTCCAATAAAATTGATGCATGTTTGTGGAAGTAATGTGACAAAATGTGGAACACTTCAAGGGGGCTGAATACTTTTGCAACCCACTGTAGCTCACTGATGTGGTACTCCGCCCCCTGCAATACCAACCCACATTGTCCTTTCCACTGGAGGAAAATCTGCATAAAGGGTTAGCAAAGTCTCCCACTTTACAACTTTCCACTTTCCAAGGTTAAATTTAAGAGATTCAACCAGCAAGTAATTTTTTGATGGGAAATGACATCGGTGTCTCCCAAAAGATAATAAGACGATGTACAAGGGGCATTATTGTGGGGGGAAAAAATTCTCATCTTTTATTTACATTTGAGCAAAAAGTGTCCAGTCCAAAATTATTCATACCCTTTCTCAATAATTATTAGAAAAGCCTTTATAGGCTATTACAACAATCAGATGCTTTCTATAATTGCAGACCAGCTTTTTGCATGTCTCCACGGGTATTTTTGCCCATTCATCTTTAGCAATGAGCTCCAAATCTTTCAGGTTAGAGGGTCTCTTGCCATCACCCTGATCTTCAGCTCCCTCCACAGATTCTCAATTGGATTCAAGTAAGGACTCTGGCTGGGCCACTCCAAAACGTTAAAGTTGTTGTCTGCTAACCATTTCTTCACCAATTTTGCTGTGTGTTTTGGGCCATTGTCATGCTGAAATTTCCACTGGTGTCCAAGGCCAAGTTTCTCTGCAGACTGCCTAATGTTGTCACTGAGAATCCTCATGTATTGCTCTTTTTTCATGGTGCCACTCCAGTTACTGTGATTAGGTTCACTGGTTCATTGGCTGAAAAACACCCCCAAAGTATTAGGTTCCCACCACCATGTTTGACAGTGGGGATGGTGTTCTTTTGTTTGGGGCTTCTCCTTTTAGTATGCCAAATGAAGGAAACATCATTGTGACCAAACAATTAATTTTTTGTTTCATCTGACCATAACACAGAAGACCAGAAGTCTTTTTTGTCCGGATAAGCATTTGCAAAGGCCAAGCAAGATTTGTGTGTGCCTTATCTGGAGAAGTGGCGTCCTCCTTGGTCTGCATACGTGGAACCCAGCAGTGTGCAGTGTCCGTTGGATTGTCTGCCTTGAGAATTGCCACCAGCAGAGCCCAGATTCACCAGGATGGCATTGATGGTGATCCTTGGATTCTTTTTCACCTCTCTCACGATCCTCCTGGCCAGCACAGGTGTCAATTTTAGCTTTCCCACAGTGCGGAACATCTTGTATTTTTTAATAATATTTTACACTGTAGCCACTAGAACTTGAAAACATTTAGGGCCTGTTCAGACTATATGCGTTCCTAGCCGTTTTCAGGGAACACGTACGGATACCAAAAACGCATAGAAACGGCTCCTAATGCTTTTGAATGGGCTAGTTCACATGTATGCGTATGAGACGCATACGTTTCTCATCCGCATTGCTGCACGCAGTTCTGTGCGTCACGCATAGAAACGGACGCAATGAAAGTCTATGGACGCGTATCAAAAACGCGTACTATTGCGTTTTTAGCATGCGTTTTCCTCTGCGGTTCCCATAATTCTTTTTTTTCCCCTGGGTCACGTGTTTGTGCAAAACGCAATAGAAAACGCATATGAACGCAAGAAAAACGCATGCGTTTTTCAACTTGCGTTTCTTTGAATTTATACGCGTTCTACAAACGCAGATAGTCTGAACGGGCCCTCAGAGATGGCCTTGTAGCCCTTTCCTGACTTGTGAGCAGCTGCAGGTCCTCACTGAGCTCCTTTGTCTTAGCCATGACAGTCCACAAACCAACTGTAGAGAGCTGCTGTTTTTCACCTGTTGAGTTAATTAAAACAGCTGTTCCCAATTAATCAGGGTAATAAGGATGCTTTAGAACAGCTTGGACTATTTGGAATGGTATAGAACTTTGGATTTTCCCACAGACTATGACAGTTTGTGAAGGGTATGGATGATTTTGGACTGGACACTTTTTTAGTGCAACACAGTCCTATTGTAACAGGGAATGAGTTTCCTTTGTATTAAGTCTAAGACATAAATCCTCTGTGATGGTCTTCTCTTTTATATGTCACCTCCACCACACCCAAATAGGAAAAGGACTCACCCTCTACTAAGACTACCACTCTGGTCTTAGTTTAGCCTTGGGGTTATTCCCAGATCACCCCCGACCTCCTTGATCTGTGGGCTTTGTTCCAAAAGAGTCTGTATCCCCAAGCTGCTTATATTCACTCCAACATGCTTCAATATACCTCCAAATAGAAACTTCTCATAGCGTAACACTGTATATTAAATTCCCACTTTGCACATACAATATTCCAAGATTAAAATCCAGCACAAGTTTTTTTAACAGGCTCTCCCCTGTATCGGTGGCCTCCGGAGAGCTCTCTCGATATTGCGGAGCTTGGACAGACAGCTGCCACGCACACAGCTGCTTCCCATAAACCACGTCCACCCACCTGGTTCACACTCCACGCCACTTCCTGGGTCCCGCCTGACTAGTTTCGTCACACCTGTGACTAATCAGGAACTCCTGATGAGTCACAGGTGTGACGAAACTAGTCGGGCAGCTCCAGCGGAACCCGGGAAGTAGCACAAAGTATGAACCAGGCGCTCCTGATGAGTCACAGGTGAGACGGAACTAGTCCGACAGGGAGGATTTGAAGCAGCATTCGCTCAGCTCTTCTGGTGTCCAGGCACTTTAGGTCCCATCTGTCTTCTTTGCAGCCTCACTGCTCTGCACTTCCTCCTCAGTTTGGGCTCTAGCGTCCAATGTGAGAAGCAGAAAGTGTGGAGCAGCAACACTACAGAGAGGACAGAGGGGACCTGCCATGCCTGGAACTCAGAGGAGATGAGTGACTGCTCCCTGCTGTGCTCAGTAACACTGTAAGGGGGGGAGTGCGGACATCTGGCTCCTTAGCTTGCTTATTGCAAGCCATGCTGGGAGAGCATAGAAGCCTACCATCATTACAGGACTGCTGCCACAGACAATGCCACAATTCTGAGTTCACAGGACACACAAGTGCTGCTGCAGGCAATGCCACACCTGGAAGAGCCCCAGTCATTATGCAGGCAATGCCGCAGCCGGGAAAGTCCCAATTATGCTGCAGGTGATGCTACAGTTGGGAGCACATCTGACTACTATACTGGGGGGGGGCACATCTGGCCACTTGCCTACTATACTGGAGGAGAAAGGAAGGGCATACCTGGTTATTATACTGGGGAGGGGGCTGCCTAATATTGTATGGGAGCAAATCTGGCTATTATACTGGGCAAGGAGGGGGGGCTAATACTTGTGAATGCATGCCTGGCTATTGTATGGGGGAGGGAGGCAATACTTGGGGCATGTTTGCTACCTACAATGGGACAGGAGCAGTTTGGGGGGATGGGGGGTACACTTTAGAATCTCTGCCTCTACTGCTAAGATCCTTGTCCCAACCCTGCACCTGATCTTCGAAACGGCCTTCGCAGAAATACACAATCCTTTGTTGTTTTGTTCACACATCACACCAATGCAGTGAGCAGGGTGCTAAATATTAAACAGCAGTATTTGCTGCAGAAATAAACTGAACTTTTTTTGTTTTTAATGTTGCCCATATCTACATAACCCTCGGTCGCTTACCAGAAACTTCAATTTTCTGAAGTGAGCAGCTGCATAATAAGCACTGCAATTGGCAGCAGTATTATAAACAGTATTGACTATAAAATAAGACTAAACAACATAAGCAGAGGTATAAGCAGACAATAGGCCCTGCCTGCAGAAAAAATGAATATATATATTAAGTACCGTATATCCTCGAATATAAGTCGACCTTGTGTATACACCAACTCCAATATTTGACCCTCTGAAGCTGGATTTTTATTCTGACTCAAGTATAAGTCTACCCAGTAAAGGTAATATAGCTGCACTTGGGGGATGGGGACCGGGAAAGGGGGGGTGGGGGTTAATGACTGCAGTGCATACAGTATTGCAGCCATTAACTCCTCCTGTCCTTTAGGTGCAGACCCCCCCAAGTACAGCCATTACTCTCTCCCCTTCCTGCAGCCCAGTATTTTTCCCCTCCCCCTTTCCTTGTTAATTGTTGTGACCAGTACTTTCAGACTTGTGTTTTCTTGGCATTTGCTTTATCAACAAAGTGTCACTTACCACTGGGTAAATTGCTGCAAATGGGAATGTCACTAATAGTACACACATTACTCAGTGTGCTCAGGGTTGCTGTGACTTGTGTATAAGTCGACCCCTGTATTTTTATTAAGTGAATTAGACCTACATTTCTAGACTTATAGAGTATATACAGTATATATGACTCCCATCTCCCCACTTCACAAAAATCACAGCTGCTGATTGCTGACACTGCTCAGCCTGTGACAAAAATAGCTCATGGTTAGCACTCTGAGCACTCATCTTCTAGCACAGAAGAGGAAAAGAAGAGGCTTTCTATATATTTATTAATAAACAGTTTAAATTCACTGAAGTAAAAACAGCACCAGACACTGGAAGCAAAGCAACATGCTCAGGACTATTAACTCTCTCAGAGAAGACTGAGAAGTGGTTGCTGGCAGTAACACTATTGGCCTTTTACAGGAAAGGGCGTTACCAACAGTAACATATGATCGACTAGCATCCAAGAACCTAATGCACCACACCAAGATCTTAAACACCTCCACCCTCTGCTTGATCTGAAGCACATGCTTAGCGGACCATAGCACCCAGGGCAGGTTCTAACTACAATGGGTTACTGGGAAAAAATGGCACAAGCTGGCCTGCCAAGCCCCCCCCCCTCCCGCACCCCCAGAGAATTTGGCTGTGGGGTAACTCACCTGTCTGTCTTGCAACCCCTTTTAATTAAATTATTCAAGTAATAAAAGAACACATACTGTACAAGCTCACAATTGAGTCCTCCAGTAGAGGAGTTTTACGAGTGGTATCCACCACTTCTTTTTGCTACAACAGTTTTGCACTGTCTTACCACTGCAACTTTTTCTAGAAATTCATGCAAAACTAGAGCTAAACTATTGTACAGTCTTTTCATAAGTAATTAATTTACTCTCAGAAACATGCACATTGCTACTTTCTTCCAATTGTTATTAAATAGTTAGTAAATAGTAAGAAAAAACATTTGATAAATCTTCCCCATTGTCTGTCAACATCAGTTACAGCCAGGTTCACCTTTGGGTCAAGCAGCCACGACCTTTCAAAAGGAGTGATGGTGTGCCACTTTTCCACACTGGTTTATTTTTACAGACTGTCTACTGTCCTCCAGAAGTCAGCATATCTGCAATCCTCTGTATGTTGAGGTTGAGATTGTTAGCATGTATGCAGTGGCGGCGCCAGGGGGGTGCTTGGGGGTGCTCAAGCACCCCCTAAATTTGTCGAAGCACCCCCAAAGCACCCCCTGGCGTGAACTGACTTCAGGTGTCTAAGAGACGCCGAGTCAGTTCACAGCGGCAGCCCGAAGCAGCAGAGCAGGGCTACGGTAAGATAGCCACCCGAAGCCCTGCTCTGCAGACTTGGAGTCTGCAGTGCAGGGCTTCGGGCGGCCATTTTCCCGTAGCCCTGCTCGCCGGGTAATGCAGGCTGCAGGAAGGAAGAGGATCGTGGGAGCTGAGCTGCGCGCCACAAGGAGGTTGGGAGAGGAGGAGGTCGGAACAGGAGGTCTTCTGACTAGGTGAGTAAATGGGTTTTTCTTTTCTTTTTCAGGTGGTGCTGCTGATTGTGGTCAGAACTGCTGAGCATTGTGCATATTGGGGTCAGATCTGCTGAGCATTGTGCATATTGGGGTCAGAACTGCTGAGCATTGTGCATATTGGGGTCAGAATTGCTGAGCATTGTGCATATTGGGGTCAGAACGGCTGAGCATTGTGCATATTGGGGTCAGAACTGCTGAGCATTGTGCATATTGGGGTCAGATCTGCTGTGCATTGTGCATATTGTGGTCAGATCTGCTGTGCATTGTGCATATTGGGGTCATATCTGATAAGGATTGTGCATATTGGGGTCATATCTGATAAGGATTGTGCATATTGGGGTCATATCTGATAACGGTTGTGCATATTGGGGTCATATCTGATAACGGTTGTGCATATTGGGGTCATATCTGATAACGGTTGTGCATATTGGGGTCATATCTGATAACGGTTGTGCATATTGGGGTCATATCTGATAACGGTTGTGCATATTGGGGTCATATCTGATAACGGTTGTGCATATTGGGGTCATATCTGATAACGGTTGTGCATATTGGGGTCATATCTGATAATGATTGTGCATATTGGGGTCATATCTGATAACGATTGTGCATATTGGGGTCATATCTGATAACGGTTGTGCATAGTGGGGTCATATCTGATAACGGTTGTGCATAGTGGGGTTATTGAACGTGTTTTTTGTTCAAATCTGCTCACATTACGTGTATTTTCTTGAGAAAACCTGCACAATTATGTGAATTTTTTGGGGAAAGGGTCACCAAAACTTGGGCCCTCTGTCTTTGCGTTGCACTTTTAAAGGGAACCCGAGGTGAGAATAATATTGAGGCTGCCATATTTATCTCCTTTTAAGCAATACCAGCTGCCTGGCTGCCGTGTTGGTCCTCTGCCTCTAATTCTTTCAACCATAGACCCTGAACAAGCAGGCAGCAGGTCAGGGGTTTCTGACAATATTGTCAGAACTGACAAGATTAGCTGCATGCTTGTTTCTGGTGTAATTCAGTTCACTACTGCAGCCAAATAGATCAGCAGGGCTGCCAGGTAACTATAATTGTTTAAAAGGAAATAAATATGGCAGCCACCATGTCACTCTCACCCTGGGTTCACTTTAAATTACAGTTAGCCACGCCCTCATCTGGTCATGACCACGCCCATTTTTCGCAGGTTGTAGCCGCACCCATTTTCTGCTCGGCAGCTCCCCCGGAAATTGGTCCAGCACCTGCGTAGCACCCCCTAAAAAAAATTCCTGGAGCCGCCACTGCATGTATGTGAATTTTATATTGATTAATCATCCATTTCTAAATATCTTTTTAAGGGTATCATTTATTATTTATCATTTTTCAGAAACGTATCATATTACTTTGGTTAAAGATTGCCCAGCAAGCCCATGGTAAACCAGAATTCTTAGAAGGAGCTAAACAGAAGTTTGCCTTCTTAAAACAGAAGGTATTTGTATATATTCAGGTTGGAGTGAACAAATGAGGTCTCCCACATATTCAGTAGTGATGCATTGTGAGAGAACTCACCTCCTCTTAAGGTTCGTATACACGTCCGATAAAGATCGTTCGTTACGAACGATTCGTGACGTTTACACGATATTCAAATTAGACCGAAAAGATCGTTCTTAATGAACGATTGTGTACACACATGAACGATATAAGTATAAAGTACTGAACGACGAACGATAAAAAAATGCATGCGCAAACGGAAGTGACGTTATGACAGGCAATAAGAACATGCGTACTACTTCACAGATAATCATTATCGGACGATCTTTGTACACACTGCAACGATTGAACGATTATCTTTCGAAAAAATCCGCCGGGTTGGATCGGTCGGATTGAACGATAACGGGCGTTATCGTCCAAAAAAACGATCGTTGGAAAATTTGGAACGCACGATTATCGGTCCGATTGTCGTTATCGTTCGTTTTCGAACGATCGTTATCGTACGTGTGTACTCAGCTTTAGTCTTGTGGACTTCTCACGAGTGTCACCTTTTCTTTGGAACTCTCTACCATAGCCTATCCGTCATGCTCCAAGCCTGAAAATTTTGAAACCTATCCTCAAGACACACTCAGACAAGCTTATAATTTGTTATAGCTAGAATTTAAAACTCACCTCATCTGCAAACCCCTTTTGTCTACTACCCCAGTATCTCAACCCCATAACCCTCTAAATTGTAAGCTCTTAAGGGAAGGGACCTCCCCCTTTTGTTTCCTGTTTCTGTGCAATTTATCAAATGAACGTTATCAGTATTAGGGATATTATTCAAATTACACTTCAATTGTATGTTTTGGTAGCTGTGTCACTGGTTGTCCTGATTGTACAGTATGTTTAACTGCTCGTGTATCTACTGTATGCTTCCCATTGTTGTATGTTTTGCATTGCACGTTGTACAGCTCTACTGAATATGTTGGTGCTCTATAAAAATTAATAATAATGATAGTGCTCACTCCAACCTGAATAATTGCAAATGCCTTCTGTTTTAAGAAGGCAAATTTCTGTTTTGCACAAAACTTTGGTTGAAGTACTTTACCATTCCATGCATATGTGTTTTTCTCACATTTTCAATAAATCCAAATAGTAGTAATAGTAGTAAGTGTTTTACTTTGTTGCAACCTTTTGCAACATTTCCAATACTACAATGTTATTTGTATTTACTACTCTGTTGCTTAAATACATGATGCTAGTATATTTATAGATCACTTGACTATAATATGACTTTCAGCTCCCTTGTCTCTACTCTCCTAACAGCTGCATCATGGCCTTTGTAATGGTGAGGCTAGGCAATTAAGACATCTCAGGGTACAGAAGAGGGTGTGGTCACTGCAGGAGAGGTGGCAAGTGTTAGTGGTGACGTGGCACTGAGCAAGAGAAGGCGTGGCAGAGGTGGAAGAGGATGTGGCAGTGCTTTCGCACCACAAAGTTCAGCAAAGCTTTGTTTATGGTAGAAGCCTGCACTGCTGAGGTAGCAAGTCTGTATTGTATACAGAGACAGATTAAAGCGGAACAGTAAACTGTATAACAAATAAGAGTTTCACTTACCTGGGGCTTCTGCCAGCCCCCTGCAGCCGACCTGTGCCCTCGCAGTCCTGGACTCCTCTGTTCCCCCGCCGCGGCTCACTTTTTTCCCTGTAATGGAGATCGACTTATAAGTCGACCTCCATTGTGCCCTTGCTATGGGTATCCTAGTACACGTTCCTGTAGCCAAGAGTACCTTGTGCAGGCACAGTACGAGACAATCTCTACTGCGTCTGCACAGTATGCGTCCGTCTAAGGGAGTGTGAACGAGGATGTGCGTGACCAGGGCCGCGCAGGCGCAGTGCACTTGAGCTGGACAAAGTGAAAGTGAGTCACGGCAAGACCAGAGCATTGGTGAGTGGCTGCATGGGAACAGGTCGGCTGCAGGGGCTGGCAGAAGCCCCAGGTAAGTGAAACTATGACTATTTTTTAAACCGTTTACAGTTCCGCTTGATGGTGAAATGGGGCCCTAGACAAGCAACAACTTTAGGCTCATCCTTGATGGCCACCTGGCTTCATTGGTAGGATGTGTTGGGGTCTAACATAAACCGGGCCCCTGGACCTCTCCAAGCCCGAGGCACCTGCCTAGGATTGCCTTGTGGATGATACAGCTCTGATTGTATACATCCTTAAACCACCCTTGTCACCAGTTTACTACCTTGCAGATTTGTACAGATTTTCTTTACAGGGAACCTGAGGTGCAATGCATATGGCAACTGCCATATTTATTTTCTTTTAAATAATACCAGTTGCCTGGCAGATTCTGGCATCAGCAGTGTCTGAATAACACTCCTGAAACCAGCATGTGGCTGATCTATTCAGATTTCAGTTAGAGCACCTGTCACTCTTGTGAATTGTGTATTATATAGTAATATCCCTTCAGACAATAATAATAATGTCCTGATCCATCATTTATACATTTATTGATGTAGTAGTTACATTACCTTAATTATTTCAATGTTAAAATCCCATAGTCATTGTACAGACATGACAGGCTGAATGAGACATTTAATTTACTATTAGATTCAATACAGATAAAGAAGCTCAAAGGAAAACGGCATAAAGGCTCTTTGTTTATTCTTAAAAATAAGAACGCCTCAGAAACAAAGATCCCAATTGTTCCAGAAGACATTGCATAACTTTAATCTTTTCTGATCTTTGCTGAATTTTTGAAATCCATGCTAAAGTTTCATGAGCACTGAACACATGCAGGCCAGTTTGTTCCAAATCCGATTCATTAAATAAAGCAGCGCAAAGCGTATTTCAGTGCCTCGCAAAGCTTTCCATGAGGCCAGACAAGCAAGGACAACTCAGGGGAGAGAGACAGCAGGCATCTTCATCGGAGTGCTGGATCATGGCCACTGCTGTTCTCTTTATGTACCACTGCTCTATTTTTATTTGGTATTTTTTCCTCACATATTCACTTTTAACGGTTAGTTCAAAGGATCAGCCAGCTGGAGTTTTCCTGTACGGTGGACAATGGAAATATTTAACAGTGCTAAATGTGGTAAATACCTTTTCTTACTTTTGGTAGGATGTATTTCACTTCATACAGCTTTGATTTCCCCGGTTGCATAAGTTTACTCAGAAGGAGGAGTAAAGAAGAGCAGATTAGGACATCTGTACTTATTTTAGTGCTCTTGCGCTGTCATTTTCAGCCTAGTGCTGGATTCCTATTGAGGCATGTGGAAAGTTCTAAGAATGATTAAGATGTTTTAGGAGATTCATATAAAATCCAAAATTAAAGTTAAAGCTTCAGCATTGTAACAAGGAAATTGGCTGCTGTGCTATTATTGTTATAGGCTTTCAACATTTCTAATTTGGCAGCTATAATAACAGAAACCTAGGGTTAGCCCTGGTACACACTTTCAACTATGATTGGTCAATCAATGACCAATTTTACTACCTCTATGTTATATAAGAGTCAACAGATATTGAATACTATGAGCAGATAGTATCTATTGACCCTCATACTACATAGAGGTGATAACATTGGTAATGTGTACCAGGCTTTACACTGGAAAATCTTGTTGTTAATTCAACTGTTATCACTTATAGCTGAGTACCTTTAATTTCCACTTTGTTTCCCATAAATTTGCTGGCATCTGCTCACCTGTGGCTGATGCATGTGGTGCAGTGATGTTTAAAGGGGCTCTGTGACAAAAACTGTAAAATTTTAAATAAATATGTATGCATGCATGTAAGATGTATATCAGTCCACAGTAAATGCACTGTAAATTACTTTATTTCTATGTAGTTGTCCATTACAGTTTTTTTTTTTCAATCTGATGTTTCTAACCTGTTACAAACAGGTTTTGGATCAGTCTTTCTCATTAAGGAGGTAGGTTTCATTTATTCTTTTTAAAGCAATGCCTGGCAAGAATCTCTATTAAGAAGTTGGATGGCCAGCCTTCTTGCTTGCACATTATTCTGGAAGTTAAACAGAGCAACTGACATTCAGTAAGTGCTGTTGAAAATATAGAAAACCTTGAGAATCCCCTTATGAGGAGATGGACTTGTCAAAATCCTGTCAGTAAGAGGTTGGAACCATTAGATTTAAAACACTTACTGTAAGTGACAGATACCTAGAAAGAAAGTCATTTTCAGTGTGTTTTGCTCTGGGACAAATGTTCATCTTATACATGTGTGCACATGTATTTTAAATGTTAAAGTCTTTTGTCATAAGGCCCCTTTAAAGATCAGAATACAATATGTCATCCTGTATAGAATACAGTCTGTACACACTTTGATATAGATGATGTGTAAATAGGACTACTGAACCCAGGGTCGGACTGGGACACTATGGGCCCACCAAGGAAGTTTCAGCCTGGGGCCTGCCCCCCTCTCCTCCTCCCCCCCGATCCTCTCTCCTCCCCCCCCCCCCCCCCGATCCCCTCACCTCCCCCCCCCCCCATTTTGGGCTCACATACACATGTACTCTAGAAATTTTGCATGATTTTATGGTAGGGAATAGATTGTGAGCACTTCTGAGGACAGTCTCCAATAGGGATATGCAAGCACAGTGCGCCGCAGCAAAAATAAATGAGTGTCACCACGCACTGGAACATGGGCGTGGTCATGATGAGTCATGGGCAGACTTTAAAATAAAATTTAAAAAAAAAAGTACCAGTGTTATTCACAGACATTAGGTCTGACCAGATACATTTTAGATAAAATAATCAAGTAGTTACATGCCTCATGATAATTCATCAAGTGCAAATGCAATCAAATTGGCTGCAGATTTCCCCACAAAATGCAATCAGATTGGCGGCAGATTTCCCCACAAAATACATTCAGATTGGCGGCAGATATCCCCACAAAATGCAATCAGATTGGCATCAGATTTCCCAACAAAATTGTAACAGGCGGCGGAGATACAGCCGCGGCGGAGAGCGGCATGTCCGCCGTCTTCGCATGTCAGCTGGCGGTGGTCCCCGCCCCGCCGTCACGGACAGGTCCTTCGGCCGCACACAGGGCACGGGCTACACGTGCGCGCGCCCGGCGGCAGGACCTTTTTGCAGCTAGACGGAGAGTCAGCTGACTCGCTGGTCAGCTGACTCCAGCTAGCTGCCGGATTGGCTGGGCGGCTGATTGGCGTTGCAGAAGAGCTCCCAGCATATAAGGAGCTATTTGTCAGTTGCTCCTCGTCTGCTGTCGTGATTACCTCGTGTGCCAGCGCTCAGACCTTAGTCTAGATCCCTGGTGTTGATGCTAAGGATTTCACACCAAGATTAGGACATTGCGGATATTGAATTTGATTTCCTGTGTATGATTCTCGGCTAACTCTGACTCTGATCCTGCTTTCTGACTCTGTACTTCTGCCTATCCGCCTTAACTGTTGCTGAACCTTTTGCCTGATTACCGACTACTCTCTTGCCTTACGATTTAGTACCGATACTTACTTCTCTGTTGCTGAACCTTCTGCCTGATTACCGATTACTCTCTTGCCTTACGATTTTGTACCGATACTTAACTCTCTGTTGCCAACTCGATTAGTCTGACTCCTCTACTCTCACCAGAGGGTCCTTGTCTCTGGTGAGGGGCTCTGTACTGTTAGGGCCCTCCAGCTTCTCTGGAGAGGTACAGCCAAGCCTATCAGTACTACTGTTGCACCAAACACCACATTATTGTATTCCTCTGCTATACTAGTATTATTGGGGATTCTGCAGGTCACCACATAATCTGGTATAGAGTCTGCATTATTGGTGATTCTGCAGATCAACACATAATCAGACATTTGAGTCGCTACACAGTACCATTACAAAAATACAATCAGATTGGTGGCAGATATCCCCACAAATTGCAATTAGATTGGCAGCAGATATCCCCACAAAATGCTAATAGATTGGCGGCAGATATCCCCACAAAATGCAATCAGATTGGTGGCAGATATCCCCACAAAATGCAATTTGATTGGTGGCAGATTTCCCCACAAAATACAATTAGATTGGTGGCAGATATCCCCACAAATTGCAATTAGATTGGCGGCAGATATCTCCACAAAATGCAAATAGATTGGTGGCAGATATTCCCACAAAATGCTATCAGATTGGCGGCAGATTTCCCAACAAAATACGATCGGATTGGCGGCAGATATCCCCACAAAATGCAATTAGATCGGTGGCAGATTTTCCCACAAAATACAATCAGATTGGTGGCAGAGATCCCCACAAAATGCAATTAGATTGGCGGCAGATATCCCCACAAAATGCATTTAGATTGGCGGCAGATATCCCCACAAAATGCAAATAGATTGGCGGCAGATATCCCCACAAAATACAATCAGATTGGCGGCAGATATCCCCACAAAGGCAGGTCCCCAGTTAGTAGGGGCCCCAAAGCTGAGAAGGAGGGGGGCACAGCGCAGGAAGGGGGAAATTGTGTACAGAGCAACGGGGAGGGGGGGAAGCCCTCCCCCCCCTCCCTCACCTAGGGGCCCCCCCTTCCGCGCTCCCCCCCTCCAAAATTGCAGTCAGCCAGCGGCAGCAGCGGGGAATCACTTACCGGGATGATCAGATCCGTAGCTCTGCGTGCCGCTGCTTGCCTGGTCTCCTGCACTGCACTGACCAATCCCGCTCTCACAGGAAGTACTGCGAGAGCGTGATTGGTCAGTGCAGTGCAGGAGACCAGACCAGCCAGCGGCACGCAGAGCTATGGATCTCATGCCGGTAAGCTATTCCCCGCTGCTGCCGCTGGCTGGCTGCAATTTTGGAGGGGGGAGCGCGGAAGGGGGGGACCCTAGGTGAGGGAGGGGGGAGGCTTCCCCCCCTCCCCACCGCACTGTGCCCACTTTCCCCCTTTCCTGCGCTGTGCCCCTCCTCCTTCTCAGCTCTGGGGCCCCCAGGAGAGGGAGCGACCGGGGCCCACCGATGGTAAAACCGGTGGTTCGGTGGGTCAGTCCGTGCCTGACTGAACATACCTTCATTTGTCAGCATGTCTGTAATGCTGGCCACACACACAACTGTTTTTGCATTTACTATTTGATTTAATGATTTCTGTTTTACAAAAGCAATGCTACTGCTATCAAATCAACACCAAACACAAGTGTGGCAATTCAGTCTGAAGCAATTGAAATGTTTCCTTAGATCATTTCTTCTTTGAGAAATGATTGGGATGTACACTGCAGTGAACAGAAGCAATCATCACTAAAACTTTCAATTCCCAGTTGATTTGATAAAACAATAAACTCAACTAGAAAACAACAGTTTTTATTGCCACATGTATGATACCATATCTGACCGGGCAGAAGAACTTCACTGAAAATATTCCATTGGCTTAGCAGATGTAAGTGAGTAGGGGTGACAGATGATGCCTCTGTTTTTTTTGGGGGCATATCCAGAGATGGATTACCCACTTAAAGTGGTCTGAAAGTCAGCATTTCTACTTCGCTACTTTGCTTTTCTTCTCCACATCCAAACTGGAAAACAGTATATTTTTTACTTGTTAAGGTGGCCATACATCAGACGACTTGGCGGCCAATCGACCATCCAATTCTATTATTGTAATCGAATTTGCTGAAAATTGGTGCTGCCAAGTGCATGTCCGATCGACAAAGCATCCAATTTCAGGACGGAAATTGGTCGCATTGGTCCATCGCGCATGCTGCAAGATGTCTGGCCGATGTTGGTTGGTCAGGTGTGCGGCGGTACGGCAGCCGATTTTGGAATGAGCGACAAGACCCCCGTCGCTGCCACCGCAATGTGCCAGTGTGTGCATTTATAGGTTACCTGTCCGTAATCCTCCGGGCGGTTCTCCATACATGCTACTGGCGCCTAGCATCTGATGTCAGACGCTATGCGCCGACGTCAGGCGCTATGCGCCAGGAGCGTGTACGGAGATCCACCCAGAGGTTACGGATACCACGCGGAGGCTGCTCCAGGACAGGTAATGTATAAATGCACACACTGGGAAAGGGGAGGGTACATTTATACATTGAGGGGTAGTGGCGGGGCAGGCGCAGTCGATTCCCTGAAGATTTCATGCTGAAATCGGACAGGAATTGGCCTGTAGTGTATGGGCAGAATCAACACAAAGACACATTTATCTCTAATCAGATTCAATTAGAGATAAATTTGACTTTGTCGAATCTGCCCAAAATCTATAGGTCTATGGGCACCTTTAAACACAAATGTATCAACATTGGAATGTAAACAAACACTCTCTGAGAAACTGTCTCTGCTTCAGGCACACACAGTGTTCACAATAGCTCATTAGAAGATGTTAATATATACTAAAAAGCAGCTATAATAGAAAAAGAATAAAATGCAATGCCAGCTTTCAGGGTAAGAAAAATACACTTTGGAAACTTGTAATTTGTAAACAGACAATATTACGTGTGCACAAGAGCAAATATGATAACTGTATGAGTTTCAGACCACTTTACGTACCAGCAATCTCTGGCACCTTCCCTCAAGGACCAGAAACTTTCTGGTAAAAAAAACGGGGTTCACAGGCATCACACCGCATGGACCTGTCACTTTTGCTGTTCGCGCCACTCTCCAGCAACTGCAGTCCACTCGGTCTGCTGCCGGTATGACAGCAGAGCTCCGTGAGCCGGTCAGGAGCCGATTTCATTGGCTCCTGACCCTGTGATCACTGTGAGCCAATGTGAGCGAGTGAGCAGGCTGCAGCGGCAAGAGCAAAGCAATCGGCGGTAGCGTCGGGAGTGTGCAGAGCGGTGATTGAAATCTACGCCCTGGCACAGATAACAGGTCCCAAACAGGGCATAAATTTTAATTAACAACAGCTGGAAGTGGTTAAGATGAAATGGAACCCAAGGCAAAGTAGTAGCTTTGGCTCCCCCATATGGTTTTTTTGGTAATCTGAGATGGGAGAGGGGTCAGAGGAAGTGGAAGTTGAACCCCCTGACCCCCAGTGATGCCTCTTAAAGGATACATGAAAAAAAAAAAATCTACTGCTGATTTACTTACCTGAGTCTTCCTCCAGCCCCTAGAAGCCTTGCCGCAGTTCCACCATCAGCCACTCGTCTGGGGTCCACCCGATAGTGCATGCTACTGCACCTGTGCAGACTGCTCCTATCCACGGGAGCACAACTGTGAGCGAGCGGCTACTACTCCTGTGCAGAGTGCTTCCATCCATGGGAGTGCAGAATGCTCCCATCCATGGGTGTGCAACCGTGAGCTGTTACTTATAAGAGCGGCTCAAGTAAATTGTAAAAGGACAGATTGTGTGCATTTTGTTACCCAAGCTTGGTTCATTTTGTTAGAAGGTCAGGCAGTCGTATTTGAACAGGGGGAAATTTCTGCCATCACTTCTGCAGTGATGAACACCCTTTCTAAAAATACATTTGCACCTCTGGTGCATGTTACACAAGTTTTGACCACTATCAGTATTATCTGCTTGCTGTTGGTACTATATGCATGTCAGTGATATCTGCCTAACATTTAAATTACCGTACATACTTGGTTGTTATATATTCAAGTCATTGATATCAGATTGGTTGATAATTTCTGCTTGTTTGTATAATCTGCATGTCATTGATTTCTGGAAGTCCTCATTATCTGCCTATCATTTTTTGTCATATTTATTATTGGTATATTACTGAAATTAGCCTGTTATAAGTAATACATGTAGTATTTTTTACCACACAATGCTTGCTTGGTGTTTTACTATGTATTTCCATTTTTTCCCCCTTCATTTTAAATTTTAACAAATATAAGTCTTAGGAGTATCCTTAGGAGGCTATGGGCACTTTGGCATGACAAGCAGTGAAGCTCTCTTGTGCATATGTCCAGCAATATAAGAGATATATTGTACTGGTAAAGCAAGTAGGGCACATTAAAACAGACGCACATCTTAGAAGGGTGCCACGGTAATATGGGCATTGGGGAAAACAGCTGTAGAATATGAGTAAAATTGCAAATATATTACTATTGGGCAATCGGTAAAAACAATAGTAGAATGTCATTAATTATTACCGATATTTTACTATCGCTTAACCTAACCCTATTTTCATACTACCCCCCCCCCCCCCCCCCTTTACCAATGCTTAATCCTAACCCCTGCCATACTTTCAGACAATCACAGCACCATCTTGACCACTAAACTCCACCCTCTGTGGATATCTGTGCCGCCTGATTCTGATATTTAGCGGGCACTGATGGCAGCCGAATTGCCCACTGTGTGTCGCTATAGCTGCAATTAACATTGCAGTCTATGCTGTGCCCATTTTACCCAAGCATCTCTGGCGCCCAAATGACCTGTTTTTTTAAAACAGTGCCTACAGCAGATTAACTAGGTTCATGAATTTCTATGTTACAACAGAAAGTCTATAGGTGCTCATTTGATGCAATCTAATGCTCACATTTTATAGAAAACTGTGCCCCGTGTGGCACCAATTGATGTGAAACAATTCTTTGGTTGATTGGAAAAGAAAAAATAATCTGAAAGATGGATTTTCTGATCGAATCAGAATGTAAACCCTTCTTAAATTGTTCAGTTAATGGAAACAATCGATAATTGCATTCCAATTAGTTTTGATTGCTCAAATCGAAAGATCAAATCTGAAGGAAAAATTGTACCATTAATGGGCACCTTGAAACTGATCAATCAGTAGCACACATTTTTTTACAATCAGTATAAATAGTCAAAAGATCAACATTAACATTGCATTTATTTTTACAGTCAATACAATACATTTACGGTATATATTTATATATTTTAGGTTTTACAGACTTTGTTTTATGCTGTTTCCTTTCTGACGGATCTGCTTCTTCCATTAAGAGGGAAATACTTAGTAAAGTGCATTGTGTACTGTAGAGACCTTCTCTTCTCTGTTTTGGCTTTCCCAGCAGCAACTGTAAGTTTCAAACATATAACATGTTTTCTTTTTAAAATCAGTATCAGTGATAATTTAGAATACGTATTATAACACACACACACACAGACACAGTAATGTTTCGGATTTCCTGCACCAACAGGGAATGGCTGATGACAGATAGATGTGTTTTCTGGTTGCTTGAGACTCAATGTTAATCATAGGCCTAGCTAGTACAGTACTATACCCCACTCTGTATACACACTATGAACTTTGTATTAAATGTTAAAATACAGTAATTGAGAGTATACTAAACTTGGGGGAGGGATGGGGGCATGGAACCCAGTCTTTAAAGAGAAACTCCGACCAAGAATTGAACTTTATCCCAATCAGTAGCTGATACCCACTTTTACATGAGAAAAATAATGATTTTCACAAACAGACCATCAGGGGGCGCTGTATGACTGATTTTGTGCTGAAACCCCTCCCACAAGAGGCTCTGGTACCGTACGGTACTCTGGGCAAACTGCCACAATGTAACAATGTTCAGACAGGAAATAGCTGCTTACAGCTGTCTGTTAAAGCCAGACCAGCTACATAACCTGCCCACAGTAACAATGTCACCATGTAAAACATGTCAGAATGTGAATCTGGGAGAGGAAAGATTTTACAATGAGCAAACACTGACTAAATCATGTATACATAATTATTGTAAAAATGAAGCACTTTTTTTATTACATTATTTTCACTGGAGTTCCTCTTTAAGCACAGGAGATCCCACAAACAGCCTGAGAAGTTGGCCTTCACCACTGTGAGTACTGCAGGCGATTTGTGCTAGTTAGTTGAGACTTCTGGTTAGTTGAGTTCTGAATAACCGGGACTGTACTGTATTTGTTTATCTGTGCAAATTTCTGTTGTTGGTTAAAAATGCTGAGAATTCTTTCCAAATGATCAGCTTAAATAAAGAACATACAGTATATGTAGCCTACAGACATACAGGTGAAACTGAAAATGTTTATATCGTGCAAAAGTCAATTTATTTAAGTCATTAAAGAGGGTCTATAGTGAAAATAAATCCTGCTACCTAGCTTAAGCAGTATGAGGAGAGATGAAACGCTGCATTCCCATGGCAAAATGACGGCTTTATACCCCCCAAATCCCCAGGGCAAAATGCCGGGAGTGCTTCCTGTAAGAGGCAGAGCTTTGCGCTGTAGCTCTGCCTCTACTGTAGTCAATCTCCGCTGATCGTCACCTCTCCCTGCCCCTCTCAATCTTCTTTCACAGAGAGGGGCCGGGAGAGGCGGAGATCCGTGCGCAGATTGACTTCAGTAGAGGCAGAGCTACAGCGCTAAGCTCTGCCTCCCCGGGCAGAAAAATACACGACTTTGAAAGTTGCGGATGTTTGTTCCGGGATTTGGGGGGTATAAAGCCCTCGTTTTGCCGCAGGAATGCAGCGTTTCACATCTGCTCATACTGCTTAAGCTAAATAGCAGGGGAAATGAAAAGCAGGATTTATATTCGCTTCAGACTCTCTTTAAAAGGGTAAACTAATTTATAAAATAGACTCATTACATTCAAAGCAAAATATTTTAAAGGGATCCTGAGCAGTAGATAAAAATGAAATTGGTACCTACCTGGGGCTTTCTCCAGCCCACTGTAGGCCGTGAGGTCCCCCAGCGTCCTTCTGGCTCCTCTCCCAGTCCTGCTGAAGACTTTATTATCAGCGACACCCAGGCCAAGTGTCTGCCCAACACTTCCTGAACACGTCATTACACTGGCCGCTACGCGTCATCATGCCGGTAGGCGTGACAGTCCTGTGCATGCGCGGTTCAGAGTTAGAAAACCACGCATGCACGGCTGGCGTGATGACGTTCAGGAAGTGTTTGTTTATCTGTGCGAATTTAAAAATATTGAGAACTCTCATTGAGAGTTCTTTCTAAATAATCAGCTTAAAAAATAACATATATGTAGCCTACAGACATTGTCCTCCTCTAGAATTACCTCCTCACATTTACATATACAAGATTTTGCACATGCTTCACCCCTCCACTGGAATGCCCTCCCACAACACATCCGTCTCTCTCCAACCTTTATTACCTTTAAACGCTCTCTTAAAACTCACTTGTTCCGACAAGCATATGCTCTACCATAGGTCACTACCCCTTTGTCCTAAAGCCAAGTTGCACTCTTACTAGATATCCTAAAACACACTGCCTCTATATTTTTATTGTATACTACCCCACCTCTTGTTTCCCCCATATTCCTTTAAATTGTAAGCCTGCAAGGGCATGGCTTTATCCCCCTTTTGTGTCTTGGAATTCATTATACATTTTATTCATCTTGTTACTGTTGTTACTGTCATTATCAGTTCTGTATTATGTCACTAATTATGTATTTTGGTGTATTCAATGTGTCTGTATTGTTATGTACCACATGTTCGTTACTTACTTTGTACAGTACCACGGAATATGCTCTATAAATCAATAATAATAATAATAATAATAATAATAATAATGGTGGCAGATGTATAGAATTTTGTCTGGAAATGGATCTACTACATTAATCTTTAAACATGGAATACCAGCTGAGTCTTCAGGAAATATTGTTATTTTCTATCAAAAGCCACAGGATTACAGGTAACCACATAGTAACAGTGGGCACAAGCTCTCATAGGATCCAGAGACAGCAGGCTGCCGATGTCAGTAGGGGTTTAAATGCCTTCCTCAGGACTCTAAGCATACCCAGTACGCACCTGAAAACCTGGAAATGCTCTTGTGCCTATGCAACAATAAGAAGTAACTTGCTGATTGGTGACACATGTACGGGAGCTCATTCTTTCCTGCATCGCCAAAAGAGCATGCACGTGTGTGAGTGCGTGTGTGCATGTTGTATGTATGTATATATATATATATATATATATATATATATATATATATATATATATATATATATATATATACACATTTATTTTGAATTGGATCTATCTTGAATCGGATTTATTTTGACACGTACCTAGTATTGGTTTTGCACATACAGGGTCAGTGATAATACAATATAACAGGTTAGGTACGTTAGAATACACTTAAACTACATTGGATAGTGCAAAATATAATGCGGCATACACAACATATAAGAAGGACCAGGGCGGAAAAGTCAGAGAGCCAGAAGGCCGCAGCCGCCATCCTTCCATGCCACCAGCTGCACCTGGCATTGTCAACTTTTATACTCTTTAGTTTAGCAGGATAGAAACCCTTGACCAACCATTCCCAGTTGTCATGTGTTGCTCAAAGACCATGCAGTCTAGGTATCCCAAAAAATGCCAAAATCCCTGGAGATGCTTAGACAAGGAGGATGTGATTTGTTCCATACAACAAATGGATCAGAGAGGATTGTGGAGAGGGTGGGGATTTCCATGTTCCAGCTAGTAGGGCCTGGACTCCGTTGCAGATCTAACATATGAAAGCGTTCTGGTTTTAATTGCAACCATGGGCAGGCTTGTGAGACAAAGCCACCAGGGGTCTTTATCTACTGTAAAGCCCAGGACTCCATACATTTTCTGGAAACAGAAATTCCAGAAAGCGGGGAACACAGTTGAGAGGTGCCTAAGGTGATCTGATAGTGATGTGAATGCCACAATATCAAGTAATTATAAACATATCAGACTAGTTTAATGCACAATAAGACAATGCGTTTAGTGTGACCAAACACTAACTTCCTCAGGTCATGATGTGCCTACAAGGATAAATACATTTCGCTCAGAGCTCCATATCTTAGTAACATCCATTATATATATATATATATATATATATATATATATATATATATATATATAAACAGCGTGAATTGAGGAATCATAAACTGAGCATACATTAAAATGAATAAACTAATATGTACAACAGTAGCTCTATAGGTACAGTTGCCATTTTGACTTAACAAAATGAATTAGTAGCTGGTTGTAACAAAAATGGCCATTGAGGTTTATGCAAAATAACCAATATATAATAAGCAATAATAAAGCAATAATAAAATAAATCAATAGCTGGTCTTAATCCCAGAATGCGCTAACCATAGACCACGACTACCAGCAGTGGGAATGACCGGCAGATCTACCACTGCCTCTGAAGCAAGAATCCGAGCCAAGCAAACTCCATTTGTACAGTCCCAATGGTGTGCTATACCAGTCAAAAAATATTTTATAAGACCTTTCCTTAAGATTACTCTTAATAGAGGATTTACTCATACCATGGAAAATGTCACCCCATTCCTCTTGGTCAAGAGTCACCTCTAGCCTATCTTGCCATTTAGTCATTGCCTGGATCGGACTTGGGAGTTGTTGATATAGGGCCGAGTGCATATCTGAAACCATCCCCCTTCTCAAGGGGTGTAAACTCGGTTTCAATTCCAGAGGCTTAGGTGGGGTGACCCTCCTGCAACAATTTACTGTAAAATGCCTGCATTAAAGAGACACTGAAGCGAAAAAAAATATATGATATAATGAATTGGTTGTGTACTATGAATAATTACTAGATGATTAGCAGCAAAGAAAATATTCTCATATTTTTATTTTCAGGTATATAGTGTTTTTTCTAACATTGCATCATTCTCTAATATGTGCAGATTACACAACACTCAGCATTCAAAATGATTCTTTCAGAGCAGTCTGTGAACTAATGACCTCTCCTCTGGCAGAGAAAAAGTAAATAGTTAACTAACAGTTGAGATAATAAAAGTCAGAAAATAGCCCTCTTCACGACTTTGAAAGTCACAGAGATTAATGGCTTTTTTGTATAGAGATAACACCTGGAGTTTCTTAACTCTTCCTGTACTGGAAACAATTAGACTGATGTATCTGATCTTAATGTTTTATTTCTTAGCTGTACTACACATACAAATCATAATATCATAATTTTTTTGTCGCTTCAGTTTCTCTTTAAGGACCTATATTTTTTATGCGTTTTCATTAGATTAGATGGTTATTAGAATTAGATAATGTGTGGCTGGAAGGTGTAATGGTTAAGGGCTCTGCCTCTGACACAGGAGACCAGGGTTCGAATCTCAGCTTTGCCTGTTCAGTAAGCTAGCACCTATTCAGTAGGAGACCTTGGGCAAGTCTCCCTAACACTGCTTTCAGTCCGCCAGGAGAAAAGCGCAATATAAATGTTATTTGTCTTGTTTTGTCTTGTTTCTGTGAAAAAAAAAAAACAGTTTATGATGGCCTTTATACTTATATATTTAAATACTTACAGCTATAAATCATCACTATGCTATGTCCAATGCTCATATCCTGCTCCAGCACTAATTCTTCCTATCACAGTTTCATTCAATATTCTTCTTTTATTGCAGTTTGTGTTTTTATCCTTCTGGGCATTGTATTCATATGACAGGCAGTTGGTGTACCCTGAGGGTCTCGATAAAGTTATTCCTCTGTGGCTTAATCATGCGGTGGTAAGTAAGCTGTACACTATCATTTTTTAGGTTATTTTACACAATTTAGGCCTACAGGGATCTTAAACAGAACTACAGCAGCTATAGCAGCTTCATAATAATCTCTGATTGGCCCCTCTTGGAGGTGCATGTCTCTGTGTGTCTGCATTGATGCTGTTGCTGGGTAAGAAGAAGAAGACAAGGCTGCAAGTCTGAAACACATTAATAGCGTGTGTAGCATATTATTTAGACACAAGAAGACAGGTTTCCAGTTTGTTCCTTATCATTGAAAGTTTTTAATTTTATAATTTTTTTTTTATACTTTACCTATGCCTTTTATTCTGTCTGTCACTTACTGCTGCTAGAGCTGTTTCTGGGAACAGGTTGCCTAGCCACTTCTGGATCGCAGTATTTGAAATCTACCCCCTATTGGTGGATTAGTGGCTGCTTATTCCTGCCAGGGCGTAGATTTCTACTCCACCACCCCCGCCGATCTCTCCCTCGCCGCTATGAAGGCAGAGCTTTGTGAGCCGGTCAGGAGCCGATTTCATTGGCTCCTGACCCCGTGTTCTCTGTTAGTCAATCCCATTGGCTCACATTGATGGCAGGGTCAGGACTCAGGAGCCAATGAAATTGGCTCCTGACTGATTCACAGTCGTAGCGACTGCAGAGTGAGGGGCATGCAGGGATGGGAGAGCAGCATGACCAGCGAGAGCAGCAGGTCCATTCGGCAATTCGTCGATAAGCCCTGTTTTCTGGTATCAGCAGTCTCTGGTCCTTTAAGGGGCTACAGAATGCTGGTACACAAGTGGCTAGGCAAAGGTCTGGGGTGCCCTTTAGTGTACAGGGTGCCGTTCACTGTACAGGTTATAGTCTGTATTAAAATTCTTGTGCAGGAAATCTGACGTTTACTGATGTACAATATGTTCTGTTGAGCCAGAATGTTTACCTTTTTGACAGCTGCATTTGAATTGCATGCAGTATGTGCAAATGTGTCAACAGGCAGTTTTTTAAACTGCACACAAACTTAAACGTGAATTTTTAAAATGTCCCTGACTGTATTGTAAGACAGTGAACTAACAAGTAATCTTAATAGGAGTTCTATAGCTGTGAGATAAGTAACCATCAGCATAGTTTAAAAGGAATGTTTTCATGCAGCAATTGTGTTTATTGCAAATAAGTGGACAAAGCTGTTTACTTCCATAATTGAAGGGGAACAAAGAAACAAAGGAGTATGGTCTGCATATGTTGTCCTGTCCGTGCAACAAGAAAAATGTAGGGATAGAGAAGACTAATCCCCTACACATAGGTGAACACATGAATGATATTAGAGGTGGCAATGAGAAAAGCCAGATAGCAGTTCATTTCATACTCTACCATGAAGCCAACCCCAAAATTATCAGATTCAAGAGTATTGTAAAACTGCACAAGTCTTTTAGAGGCAGAGATTTTAACAAAGGCCTCTTAAGACTTGAAATCAGGTGGATATTCACTTTGCGTATCCTTGAGCCTAAGGCCGGGGCAAACCCAGGATTTTCAAGGGGATGATTCCTGAAAGGTCTCCCTCAGCCACGCACAATACAGTATAATAATATGATAGGACATCATGCTGGGTACACATAATGCAATTTTCCATCCAACTGACAAGATCTGGCAATTATTTCCAAAATGTCCAATATGCTCCCAATCGACAACAGGATAGATCAGGAGCAGTTTGGATACAGATAATAATGAGGACAGCCGAAATTGCTAATGAAGGGGAAAGTGAAGCATTCACACAGCAGGGCACAGAGCTGCGCTCATACCTGAATCTGTTAAGTTCCCCAGAGCTGCTCCATGCACTGTACACACGCTGCTGCTCCATCCAAAGTCAACTGTAGCAGGGAAAGAAAGGGGGCAGTGCTATGGGCTGCAGGATACCTGCAGATATTCTGGTGTCTCAACTTGTGCCTGTCCCCAGACACTACACTGGCCCAGTATTTTCCTATGTGAGGGGCTAAACAATGAGCTACATTTGAGAGCATTTCTTGATCACTAGTACTACTAGATAGAGGGTGCAGGCATCGGCTAACGAGTTGTGTCTTGTGCAATTCCCATAGCCTAAGTTATGATATTATACATGTTACTCAGTATACTGTATATCATGTTTTTTGTTGCATGTGCACATAATATTCTAGTAGAGCTAGCTAGTCAGGCTTAATGAATAAATGTGAGTGCTGATAATGATGTACTACTGTGGTGATGTCGATAGTTTTTTGACCCCATAAGAAAACCTGATTTTGAGTTGGGGAATGTATCATCAGGACCTTATAAAATATCTTGTATTGCAACAAACATGGTACTTTCTTGATATAACTGTACTAAAGATCTGAATCATTCATTCTTTGGTGGAAATCAAAACCAATATTTTGTGGAGTAGGATCTGCCGTTACTATACGTAGTGGAGCATGGGAACTCTGTGCGTAATGTTTAACTCTGTGCGTAATGTGTAAGTCCCGCCTACCAGGGACAATGAGTCTCAACGCTGAGCCCAGTGGTGAAGAAGCTGCAGCTTCCAGAACTCAATACACATATGGAGACATGTTTTAGCTTGTGTCCACGGTTATAGTCCTCTCTAGGGAAATGAACACATGGTACTGATCTCCACCGGGACTACTGATGCCAATAGGCACACCAAAGCTAAGTGCACTTTTAACGGTACCAATTTTTACATCACTTTTGTGGATATCACTATGCAAATTATGCAGTGTATATATATATATATATATATATATATATATATATATATATATATATATATATATCTATATCATCAGATGGGCATATTATGCCTTTGCTCCATTGTACATTGATCTGCAAACACCATTGTATGGGAAAATATACAGGAATTACTCTTGGTGCATACAGTTGGGCTCTGTTGTGTCAGTTCAGGTGCGCTCAATAGACTGGCTGTATTTTAGTTTGATTTTAGTTATGTATTGCATGTAATAAAATGTTGTTGTAAATATTAGCTTTAGAATCCCTTTTATTCCTATTATAAATTCATGTTTTTAAAGTACTTGACCCTTTTGAAAGACACTGAAATAACAAACAGTGCACAGGCAATAATAATAGGAGTTCTATAGGTGTGCAGCCAGCCTCAGAAGGCCAGCATCCCTGACTGCATTGCTTTTTTGCAGACAGATGACAGCGGGTGTTTGTACTACTGACATTACAAGTAAATACTTATATCATAATCACTTAAGTCTGTTTAATTCTTCCACAATAGATAAAAAACTGACACTTTTAGGATTCAGAGTTGTAATGGAGAGTGCTTGTGTCTATCTTTTATATGAATATCTATTATCAAGACAAGTGGGGCTGCATTAGCTACTGCTATACTCTGCATTGTGTCATTGAGAAATATCCATTCAAGTGAATAAGTACTACTGTGTGTATGAGATAAGGAATACATTACAAAGATTTCTCACAAACCAAGAAATCATGACAGAAAATATCAGCAATATTCAGCGCAGTAAATATTTTTCTATTAATGAACCTGATGCTGTGAACTCCAGTAAAGCTGCCTTGTGCTGGGAGTGCACTGCATTTTAACCCTTACTAGCACAGGGGCAGCACCGTCTTTTAACCCTTAGCACCATGTGTATTACCGCGATTTACCATTCTGCGATAGTAACGGTAAAATTGCCATGCACAGCAACTTAAGCCGAGTTTAGTGGATCAGGCCCCTTATTACTTAAAGGGACACTTAAGTCAAACAAAAAAAAAATGAGTTTTACTCACCTGGGGCTTCCAATAGCCCCCTGCAGCTGTTCAGTGCCCTTGCCGTCTCCCTCCGATCCTCCTGGTCCCGCCAGCAGCCACTTCCTGTTTCGGTGACAGGAGCTGACAGGCTGGGGACGCGAGTGATTCTTCGCGTTCCTGGCCACAATAGCGCCATCTATGCTGCTATAGCATATATCATATACCATATAGCAGCATAGATAGTGCTAATGTGTCTGGGAACGCGAAGAATCACTCGCGTCCGCAGCCTGTCAGCTCCTGTCACCGAAACAGGAAGTGGCTGCCAGCGAGGACAGGAGGATCGGAGGGAGACAGCGAGGGCACCGAACAGCTGCAGGGGGCTATTGGAAGCCCTAGGTGAGTAAAACTCATTTTTTTTGTTTGACTTAAGTATCCCTTTAAATTAGTCATGTAGTCAATAAGCAGTAGCAATTTCAGCGCATAAAAATAGTACAGCCTTTTTAACAGGTTTTGCTCTAGTGTGTACAGTTGATCAGGGATTTGCTAATACTGTAATTTTTAATGGCAATTTTTATGTTAATTTTATGCAAATTCCTGCAGCTTGGATTGTTCAAACCAAATGCTGTAGCTTATGCTTATGGCTTTTTCAATTAAATCTGCATAATATTAACATAGACTTTGCATCACATTACTCTCACATTCCCTCTCTCTCGCTACACATGCAAGCACACACACACACACACACACACACACACACACACACACACATATACACACACACACACACACACACACACACACACACACACACACACACACACACACATACACACACACACACACACACACACACACACACACACACACACACACGTATTGTCGCCATTTGACCTAATGCAATGGACCCAATAAGTGGTTAGATACACAGCTGCTCTCCAAGACTGTAAGGGAGAGTGCTGCCCTGTATTCTGTCTTGCTCAACCACATGGCATGCTAGTGAAAGTTTAAAAGCCCCAATAAACATCCAAGGGTTACATAGTTATTTGGGTTGAAAAAGACATATGTCCATCGAGGGCAACAAGAAAGGTGTATGCCACGTACTGCACCAGCCACTACTATGCATCAATTACTGGTGCTCTGCAGTTTGTCTGTGGGAAAAAAATCACTCCTAAATAAGTTTCTTCCAGGAGCCATCTGCAAAATGGCACCACACTGAGGCTAGAGTTTGGTGGAACTGTATCGATTGTTGCAATGCAATTAAGAAGGTACAAAATACAAACCACTGAGTAGTCTCTGGACGCCTTTGGTGATATATCAAACATAAAATAAGAAAAATTTAAAAAATACATTCTGTGGCAGTAAAACTTAATACACCTTTCATTAAAAACGTTAATTGGTTTATTAGTGCAGCTTTCAGCTGCATTGGCATAAATTAACATTTCTAATACATGGCGCAATGCAACATTGTTTTCCCTTATGCATTTTCTAGAAATAGTTACATACATAGTTACATAGTTATTTTGGTTGAAAAAAGACATACGTCCATCGAGTTCAACCAGTACAAAGGTGAACTCGATGGACCAGTACAAAGAACCCTTTCCTAAATAAATGGCTAAAACGTTTTTCCTCCATGCGCATATATATATATATTTATTTTCATGTTCTCATTTCATTGAAAATTATGCATATCCTTACTATCATTTCATCATTTCCATTGCACTGTCATCATATTTGATTTATTTTAAGACCACATGAATACTGAAGAACAAAGAATATTTTTCATCTCTGCAGTTTAAAATCTCAGATTGAATAACAATCCATCTGATGCAACATAAATGTGTTTGTGTTTGTTTTACAGCACACAGCTGTGTTCCCTATTGCTGTCTTGGAAATTGTAACATCTCCTCACCGCTATCCTCCGAAGAGAAAGGGACTCACTCTCTTGGGGATTTGCTCAATATTGTATATAAGCTGGTAAGTAAACAGAATGAGTAATACTTTCTTACATAATTTCCTATTCTTTGCCGCTGTTCTGAGATAATACTTTTTTTCCATTTATGTGCGCTGATTGTTAATTTATTTTAAAGTCACTGGATCGGTCCAACTATTAAAAATAAAGAAAACCATTTCCTACTCTGTGTAGCTCATTAGTTATGGACTAAGTGTGTATCTCAAATAGAGTGCATATTCTGGGCTTGCAATTTTATTTGGCTGCAATCTAAGATTGGGGCATCATGTTTTACTCCTTGAGTTTCTCTTTTTGAGTCCTCTAAATGCACATAAATGACCAATATACATCAGGACAAATTCCAATTACTTCAGGAAGTTACAATGACAATAAACTAATTTATCACATAACACAAATGCCAAATATAAGTTGAACACAGGAAAAACAAATAACCCCAAAAACAGAAGGAAATGTAACCAAATTTAGGCAGTAATTATAAAAAAGAAAGGGTAGATTGAGAACCCAGGATAGTGTAGTACATTAGGTTGTAGTAAATGAGACAACTTAATGAAAATGGAGTACTCCTAAGGGGGGGGGGGGGGGGGGGGTTACCAGTAATGCAACCACTGTAATCTGTAATGGCAGGTCGGGAGATCATATCCAACCCCACTCAGGCAAATAAGTCACTCTCTGTAGATCAGGAAGATAGAGGATAACACCCCTTCACTTACGGTGGACAGACTTGCAATGGTAAATAAAAGCAGAGGCACCAGGTAGAATAAAATACACTAAAAACAATTTAAAAATGGGAGGAAGTGATGGACGTTGCACCCCACTAAAGACTCAAATTGTCTGAAATAGGTGATAAACTTTATTTTGTACTCCACAAAATTTTTGTGGAGTACAAAATAAAGTTTATTTTTGCCTAATTCAGACAATTTAAGTCTACAGTGGGAAGTTAAAGAGAACCTGAGATGGCCCAAAATAAAAGTTTTGTACATACCTGGGGCTTCCACCAGCCTACTTCACGCTTATCAGTCCCTTGCTGTCCTCCGCCACCTCCTGGTTCTATTGGCAATTTGGCCCGGGCAGTCAACGTGGACTGTGGATACGTAGTAATTCAGCCACTCAGCAGGAGCAGCCCAGCCTCCCGTCGCAGGGAGAGTTCTGCGCCTGCAGGGGCAGAATGCTCCCAGCCACGGGAGTGCAACATGGTGCATGCGTGACCAGACTGTGCCTGCTGACTGGCTGAATTACAGGGTCAAACTGCAGAAGAACCAGGAGGTGGAGGAGGATAGTGAGGAACTGATAAGCCTAAAGGGGGCTGGAGGAAGCACCAGGTGGGTATAAAACTTTCATTTTGGGCCATCTCAGGTACACTTTAAAAGGGCACTATAGCGAAAAATTCTAAAATTCAAAATATGTGCAAACATAGACAAATAACAAGTACGTTTTTTCCAGAGTAAAATGAGTCATAACTTACTTTACTCCTATGTTGCTGTCACTTACAATAGATAGTAGAAATCTGACAGAAGTGACAAGTTTTGGACTAGTCTCTTCATAGGGGATTCTCAGCAAGGCTTTTATTCTTTATAAAGATATTCCCTAAAAAAGGATTTAAACAATGATGCTGGCCAGCTTCCCTGCTCGCTACACAGTTTTTTGGCAGTTGGACAGAGCAACTGCCATTCACTAAGTTCTTTTGAAAATATATAAATCCATGGGAATCCCCCATGAAGAGATGGATTAGTCCATAACCTGTCACTTCTGTCAGATTACCTACTGTAAGTGACAGCAATATAGGAGAAAAGTACTGTAATTCATGGCTCATTTTACTCTGGAAAAAATGTTCTTCTTATTTGTCTATGTTTGCACATATTTTAAATTTTACAATTTTTTGCCATAGTGCCCCTTTAATTCCATCACTACCTGCCATGTTTTTATTATTCAAAAGAGTTTATTGAGCATATCAAAAAGACAGTTACAAAAAGTCAGAAAGCACAGGCAAAGACCAATCTATACATAGTATAACAGGAATTCACGCATCACTTATTGTGTTAAAGAAAATCAGAAGATATCAAAAAAGCAGCATAAAATGTCCATAAAGAGAGAGCATAAAATTCACCAAAACAGCTAAAGCCTTCTGTATTTAATCCATTTCTCCCAGACACTATGAAATGTATCCAGATTTTCAATACTCATGAAATAAAATCTGACAGTTAACATGATGGTATCCAATCTATCGTTGACCAACTGCAGGTCTAGACTTGCAGTTTTCCAACAGAGAGCAATGGTGCAGTGAGCTGTCAGTGGCATATAATTATACATTCTTAGAAAACGCTTAGGTATAAAAGGTTTGCAGACATACAACAAACCCTGTAATCCAGATAAAGTGAGTCGGATGCCGAAAACATCAAAAAATATTTGCTGCCACTCCTCCCAAAACCGCACCTCAATAGGGCAGTCCCAACTACCTGCCATTTTTAAATTGTTTTTAGTGAATTTTATTCTACCCGATGCCTCTGTTTCTGTCGATTGCAGATGTGGGCAGTGGTTACTGTATGTGTGTTATATCTTCTCACTGTATTGTATATTTACAACCATCAGTCTCTCCTTCCTCCTATGGGCATTTTTTATATCAATATACTGTACATAACAAAATCAGTTTGTCTGAAAGAGGCACTGTAGTGGCACATAGTAGAATGTAGTAAATTATTCAGAATACCCAATGTTATGTTAATTATCCTGGTTTCAGCAGCAGAAACTATTACTATGGTTATATATTGTTGTACATTGGTATGTAGCCCCGCCCTCCCAGTGATGTCACAGCCTAGACGTATTAGCTATTCAGAATTATCCTTCCAGAGTACTGGGACACCAGGTATTATTACTACTAGCTGCAGCAAACATTCTGCAACAATGCACCTGCCAACACTAAATATGTTGTCATCTGTAATAAATTTCAGAATGTAAATCGGGGTGAGGAAACAATTTAGAAGCTAGGTTCCATTTTGTAGAAGAAAAGACTTTCACAGATACAGTACTGTTTTAGAGAAAGTTTCTCATTTTACCATGTTACAAATTCAAGACATTTTTTTTCTATTTTGGGATTGAACAGATAACAACAGATGCATATCTGTATGTATGAGGATTTATTGACCTCATTTTCAGTAAGATGGTGAATGATTTTGAGAAAGCTCTAAAAACAGTGCTTGGTTTGTTATACATATATTGCAGCTCTTCAAACATCAGTATATTTAGAAAGATACTTTTTCATAAATTAAATTAGAAAAGGACTTTAGCAGAAATTACATTTGTATAGTAATTTAGAGGACTTTTACTTTAAAAGCTCTACTATAGAGTAGATTATCATACCGTGCTAGCCATCAGTAAAATCACAAAGTTTTGAATCAGGATGAATCACCATTTATTGGCTAACTTAGAGGTAAAAAAAATGTAAGCTTTCGACTGATAAGCCTTCTTCAGACTTTTTTCCTGTTTACTGACAAAGTGTTAGAACACACAGCTTATATGCACTGGACAATCAAAGTCCAGTGTATATAAGCTGTGTGTTCTAACACCTTAGTGTCAATGGGAATCAGTGAGAAAAAAAATAAACCAGATACTTACCTAAGGAGAGGGAAGGCTCTGGGTCCTATAGAGTCTTCCCTCTCCTCTCCTGGTCCCCTCGTTGCAGCTTCCCCATTTGAATCCCCCACCGCGCAGGACTTCGGAAGTCGAGTCCTCTTAAAGACAGGCGACTCCATACTGCGCATGCGCAAGTGCATGAGAGAGGGTGCTTGCATTTGCGCAGTGTGGAGCGGCCCTTCTTCAGGACCACTCGGGCTCCTAAAGACTTTCCAAAAGCTTCCTTCGGCGGCAGCAGTATTAACCCAACTGGTCAAATACTGCTACTGGGGAGCCAGTGCTGGAACGGGAACCGAGAGAGGAGCGGGAAGGTTCTATAGGACCCAGAACCTTCCCTCTCCTTAGGTAAGTATCTGGTTCATTTTTTTTTTATCTTGGTTCCCATTTACTTTAAATACACTGTTTTATACCTCTTCCACAGAGATATCTTAAAACGTAACGTTTAATAAATAGTTTTAAAATTGTTAAGCCTGTACAACTGTTCCCATAATGTAACTGGGAGAGGGAAAGGAAATTTGCAGAGCCCTGCGAGTGAGGCTATCTAAATCTTCACACCGTAGGTAACCCCTCTTTCCCAGACTGTATCTCATCTAAACACACTTCACACACACATCACCCCACCTTGTCAGTAAACAGGAACAAAGTCTGAAGAAGTCTTATTAGCAAAAAGCTTACCTTTTTTTTTTTACCTCTAAGTTAAGGTAGCCATACACTTATAGACAGGAATCTATCTGATGTGTGCAATACACTAGGAACAGATTTCCAATAGATTTCAGAATGTGTAAAAATTGCACTAAGCAAAAACACAGATTTATGTGGATTTTCTTATAAATGCTTATTATTCAGAATGTTTAGCCTCAGCTGAAGTCTTTAGATGACAGTATGTAGTATAACAAAGCATAATTGATTCTGAAAAAAAAAAAGATTAATTTGTTTTTATTATTTTTTACTTTATTGGAAAACTTGAGATTGCTGTTTACGTTGGGCAGCACAGTCCCGATATTTTGCTGCAGTATGTTATACTCACATTTTACAGTGTGGTGATATTGGCACTTAATGTTCTTGCTAAGTCTCTGCTGATCAATTCTATATCTCTTAAACTTCTTATTCTACTCGGCAAAAAATGCCAATTATTGGACAAAACTTCAGCCCTCTTTTAACCAATTACAAATACCTGATTGCCTAAAATGACACTGCGCAGGGTAGACTAAATATAACATGCATAATTTATTTTTGTTTTGAAAGCCGTTCCACACTATTTGCCAGTTATGTACCCAGATAAAGAGGAGCCCATTGCTATTATTTTGCTAGATTGTACTTTATTGCAGCTTCATGTTTAGAATGATATTTATATTTAGCAAAACAAGAAAGCGGCATCAAGTGTATTAAAGAAGCCACATGGGAGCTCTCTGCAGGTTTCCTCTGAATTATGGATGACTAAGAGAAGTCAATAAACCAAAGATTACTGACAAGTCAGCCACTCTATTTACTTGTGTGTCCCTTATGATTATACATGTAAATGAAATTTACTGGAACACAGCTTTTCACGCTGCACATATCAAACTCTGGCTATGATTTAATGATAATGCTAATAACTATGTTCTACATGGAGGTACAATGTAACACTAACAGTGACTCATTACTATTTATGCTTTTACATATTTTATGGTCATAAAAGAAGTGCAACAAGTTCACTTAATTCTTTGTACTGTATTTATAAAGACCATCAAATTATAACATTTCATTCTTTTCCCCGTTTTCTTTCTTCTTTACTGTTTCACATTATTAAGATGGTAATATTTATAGTTCAGCTTCAGGCCGAGAATAATAATTTATTTGGATTTAGATCAGTTGAAGTGCCTACAGTGACATTTTCTGTCTCTTGGGGACATTTGAGGTGACATCTCTAAACCTCAGATTTGCATTTCTGCTGCAGCCATTAGAAAGTGCAGCTACAATATAGAGAGCCTGCCATAGTGTAGTATGTTAGGTCCTTTACATGCACATAGGCCTCAATTCACCAGTGGTTACCGACCTATTTATCACATGGTCGGTAATTTACCTCATGTGATATCTCAAAATAGCAATTCTCCAGACATATAGGCTGAAATATCGACTGGTCGAAATTTGTGCGAAAATGGTGCGAAATTCGTGCGATAAATAGGCAATAGTTATTCGTTATTTTTTCTCAAAATCAGAATTCACCAGGGAAAAAAGGAGGTGTGACCATTCGTTATTTTAGATGTAGTTATCTCCTACATGTACCTGGCGATATGTGGTTTTTCTCACAACTGCTGCAGCTGCAGCTCACTCTGCATCTAGTTTACTAGCAGCACACAGTAACAGCTTATACTGGACTTATCTCAGGCACCAGAGAGCAGCCCATTTACACTATTAAGCATATTAAGCAATATTAAGCATTTACAATAATAAGTGGATGGGTGAAACGAAGGAGAAATTTGGATACATTTTTCATCTGGAGGGAGCGCAAAAATGTATCCAAATACCTCCTCCGTTTCACCCATCCACTTAATATTGTAAATGCTTAATAGTGCTTAATATGCAGAACGAAGTGAGGGATTTGTAATGGAAGGAGAGGGTCAAAAAACAGGGAGGGAAACCCTCTGCGGTCACATGCTGGAAATAACCTCCTCCTCCTACCCACAATCCTTTACTTCCAGCATCCAGAGTGACAAAGTATTGCATGCAAATCATTAATGCCGCATAACTACCGACCGGTTTTTGCACGGTTTTCGCATCTGTATCGTTCCATTATCGCCTGCTATCGAACACTCCTCTCACTATCCTCGCACAGTGGTGAATTGCAAAAAAAGGGTTAAAATACCGCATGATATAAAATACCTACCTTTTATCACTTACTAACTCTCCTCTGGGGAATTGAGGCCAATGAAATAAACAGTTGACTAAATACTCAAATGTTATAGGTTACCATTCAGGCAACCACTATAAAGGCAGGTGGGGAGAATAAGCCCCACCCCACTAAGGTTAACAAGTCGCTCTCTGCGTAGTAAAGGAAGAACGGGGGAGGGGAGGTGTAACAGAGGCGGCAAAATAGATTAAAACGGGCGGTAGTGGTGGACTTACCACCCAACAGATGACTCTACAGGTTGGATTCACAAAGAATTCAATTTTATTGAGTTGTATTCCTCCTATATAAGAACAGTTATATAACTACAGAGCTATGGGTGACAGTGCAATATTTCATATTGGTCCTTCTCCAACTTTATTTTACACTGGGGGGCCAGCATCGCACTTCCTTCTCCTCCAGAATTTGCTTCTCAAGAGCACTTAACATTTACCAATGCAAAGCACACATAGTGGTATTGGTAATAACTACTATGATAAAACCAATGAGGAGCTCATACAGTGGATAAAGCAGGGCCCTCTGGAGCACAATCCTTTCTCCTATGCCACTGAATCAGAGGTCGTCTTCAATAAAAACTGCATCATAAAATATTTGTTTTTAATTCAGAACTAATCCCCAGAGAATGATATGCAAATTAATACTATAACAAAGAATGTCAGGAGGCAGTCACCTGATGTCAAGGGGAAGGTACTCCGCTTTACCATTAAAGCACTCTTATTAGTACTTTAATGTGATAAATGTGTTCATTGCTCTCATTTCAACGTTGCCGTATTACTATTGCAGTCTTTGCAACTACTGAAAATTTAGACATGCAGTTTTCTTGGTAGATAACATATGATGAAGTCATTTTTCAACACATAATGTTTTTTTTTCTCTTTAAGTGTACTTTAGCTTTGTGTTCTAAGCTTATTACTAATCTGTCAATAGCAGTGGTTATAGTAATTAAATCAAAGTAAAAACTTTGAACAAAAATACTGCCCAACACTAACCAGTAGCGCTACACTAGCCCTAAACTGGCCCTTACACCACTACAAAACTCCTAATAAAGCTATCCTACCCCTTACCTCATGTCAAAATCATGTGCTGCCTACTGCTTGGAAGAGAAAGACTCTTGATTCAGCTTGAGAAGTGAGACAGCTTGTTAGGGGGTTGATCAGAATACATAGTTTATCTGAGGAGCTAAAATACCGTACATTGCGTTCTCCTTATTTTAATATATTTTAATTCTTCCAATCTATTTTTCTCTTTTGTAGGGTACTATGGATTTATATTGTGGATGGCAACTGGGTTTACCCTTTCCTGGCATTGTTAAATCCATTTGGGTTTATAATATTTTTATTAAGCAGTAATATATTGGCTGCATCTGTCTACATTTCTGGAGAAGTTTTAAATGACCTAGTCTGGGGTAAGTTCAGGGTAAAGGACATGAAAATGTATCTCTGTAGTATCTGTTAAGTGACCAAAACATTTTTCAGCTCTGATGAGCACAGCCAGCTTTGAGGTAGCTGGAGACTTTATAAGCAATCAGCACAAAAAGGAATATAACAATCTATAAAGTAGTATAAAACTCAGCATTTCTCCTTTGCTTTAAAAGATTATTTACAGCAAATAATATACTACCACATTTTTTTTACCAGAACAGCATTCAAACAGTTAAACCCAGGACTTACTTTTTCAATAGAAAGTTCCCTGCAGTGAGAGCCGCATCCAAACTGGTGATAATATTATCTTGTGTTTACTTTAGGTACCCATACACTACATCGATTTCCCGTCTATATACAGCAGATTCTATCATTGTAATCGAATCTGATGTGAAATCGTCAATGAAGATGTTGACCGATCAACCGATTTCCCTTCAAAATTGATCGATTCAGTCAATCTGTACAGGTGTGCAGAATAGTTTGCTTGTTCGCCAGTGGGTCAGGAGCACGTCGTTAGAGGCGTTCGGTTCGGCGGCGATCGATGCAACAATAATCTCACCTGTCTGCTTGCGCGAGCCCCCGAGGTCTGTGCTGTCACTTTCTCCGGCTAGCCTTCTCTGTCTCCTCTTTACTTCCTGTCCCATCCTGTGAGAAGGTGAAGTTTAAACAGTAGAGCTCCCACTACTGTTTCAACTTCCACTTGTCGCAGGACGAGACAGAGAGTGAAGAGGAAACAGAGAAGAAAGCCAGCCGGAGAAAAGGACAGCACAGACTCGGGGGCCGGTTATTAATATCATTGCCGCTGGCTGGGGGAGCACGACAGCAGGAAGGCTTGGGGGCGGCGAGAAGGTGGCAGTGGCAGCTGCACAGGTTGTGAATTGATTTCATGCTGAAATTGATTCAAAATTTATGTGCAGTGTATGGGCAGCCAATAGATTCCTCTCTGATCAGATTCAATCAGAGAGGCATCTATCTGTTGGTCGATCTGGTGGCAATCGACTAGTGTACAGCAGCATTTAATTGTAGCAAGAAAAGAATGTAAACATTCCCTGGCACTTGTGCAACACCTTCTAGTGTGTCTAGATCAGCAGACAGCTCACAAATAATCATTGGGTACATTACAATATATAAATACTGTAGCTATGAATGAAATGCAATGGCAGCTTTCAGAGCAAAAAAACCCTGTACTTTGGTAACTTGTAATTTCTAAATGAATAATAATACTTGAGCACAAAAGCAAATATGATAACTGTATGGGTTGTAAAAAGTAGGAAAACACATTTGTATTGAACATTATGTCAGAGTTTAATAACTTTAACTACTGTAAACTATGGTTGACTTTGACTAATTTGAAATAAGGAACTGATGAAATAATAACCAGCCATAGGTAGCATATTATGATATTGTACCGCATTGTGTTTTTAAATGGTTGTTTGTAGTTAGACCTTATAGACTATACATTTATTATAGCTGGTTAAACAATCCACAGCCAATCATCTCTGATTAAAGTGAACCTAAAGCCGATAAAAAAAAATGAGATTAACTCACCTGGGGCCTCCTTCAGCCCCCTGCAGCCGATCGGTGCCCTCGCAGCTCCGCTCCGATGTCCCAGGACCCGCCGGTGAGCACTTCCGGTTTCGCCGTCACCGGCCGACAGGCATGGGAACGCGAGTGATTGTTCGCGTTCCCAGCCTGTATATCGCGGAGCGGAGCTGCGAGGGCACCGATCGGCTGCAGGGGGCTGAGGGAGGCCCCAGGTGAGTTAATCTCATTTTTTTTATCGGCTTTAGGTTCACTTTAAGCTCTGTGGTGAAAAAGCAGTTCCATGTCCATAGCTGTGCTCTGCTGTCAGACCCTTCCTGACACTGTAGAAGGAGGGCCACATCCCAAGGACATTACACACTTGATGCAATGCTGTGTGAAAATAAATGATTGCATACCTACAATCAGAAGAATATATAATAGGCAGCCGTGCATGCATGGAAGACTGGCAAATATCACTTAGCACGCAGCCCAGCATGCAACCATTCCACTCTTTTGTTCTGACTAAATTTATACTTCAAATTGTTTTCATAGGCCAAAGTTTTGCTTTAATGCCATCGTATTCCCCACACCTGATGGTTACATGTCACCAGGGGGCTCTGAGCCAGAAAATGATATACTGAGCTTGAAGTAAAAATAATCTTAGTTGCAGGCTAGTAAACATTTGAAACACAGAACAGAGAAGCTGCAGTAAAACATATCTCTAGTTCTCTTTTAACTGCTTCGGACAGTTAATTATGTGTACTCTTTTAAAAGCAACCAAAACTCAGTCATTTAGGCTTTGACAGCTCAGTGATGTGTATTTTCAGCTTACTGTTACTGAATTGTTAGTAATGTAAATCCATTACAATATACCCCCTCCCAAACCTAAACCAAATTCCCTGTGTAGCAAATACTGTTTTCCCCAAACATAAGTGGAGCCTATTACTAATGTCCTCCACCAAATCCCTGAATACAACACCCTCCCCTTCACCATATGCTTTTTACTTTTCTCCCAAAACCTAACAGCCTCACACCTCTCCTCCAACCATACTGCTTTATCTCCTAACATAAACCCTCTTGTGTCTAAAACTATCCTGCACAAAACGTCCATTTTCCATAGGTTTCTATTGCGCTGCAAATACTTCCATTTCCGTTACACTGAGCAAAACGGTCCAAGAAATTAGGTCCTGCAGCATTTTTTTGGTCCGTTTAGCAGAATGGACCATGGAACCGTATGGCCAGATCCGCTAGCAAAAGGTAATGTGAACCGGGCCTGTGTAATGTGTAATCTTGGCACAGGCTTCTGAGTGATGCATGAAGTCCTCCAGACCTGATTATCTCTTTTCATCACTGTGGAAATGGCTCTATTCATTTGACAGGATTGGTTCTAGAACTTGAAGTAACCAGTTTGCACAAGGAGAAACTTACTCTCTCTGAAAGATAAGCCAAGGTACCGTAAATTGCAGATAAAATTAAATAGTTTCCTATAATGACAGCTTTCTAAGAAGGGTAAACTGAAAGAAGGTACAAGGTTAGATTTGCTAATACTCGCTGTATTATCAGAAGTGCTTGGCTAAATTAAAATAGCCAATGTGTTTAAAAAATGCACTTATTCTTTAAATAGCCTATTGAAAATGGTTCAACAGATAAATAGTAACCTGTGGAATTCTTACACATGTTTAATTAACAATAACAGTCTTTTGTCCTGTTCAAATGAATGCAGTGCAATCATTACTTGACATTGCACCATTTAGCCAAGATTCAAGATTTTCTGTAAAGAATTCTGAAATTGTATCTTCACTTTGTAATCTATGTAACTGTTTCAAAAGAGTATGGATGATTCTGAGATTTTGTAGCACTGCAACAAATAAAATAAAATTGTATAGCTTATTATAGAAAAAAAATAGCTTATTATAGAAAAAAAATAAGGATGGTTGTTCTTGTGCAATAAAAAATATTTGCTATAAATGCAAGGTAGTGCAAGGTCAGTGGTTAGTAGAGATGGGCTGACATTTTCTTGCTCCAGTAGAATTCCTGTGGGTAGAATCAAAACTTTGTACAGGAATAATCCGACTTGAAAACTATTAGCTACTAGACCTTTTGATTAAGAAATCAAACTAACCAGTATAAGTATTCAACCTTCTGATTCTGATTTTCACCTGTGCAAAGTTCTAGCCCTGGGGAGTTTGTATTCGTTATAGAGCAAGAGAAACTGCATTTAGTAACAGACTTGTTGGCTCAGCAGTGGCTGAATAGTAGCCTCTGACACAGGATACAAGGGTTCAAATCTTGGCTCTTCCTATTCAGTAAGCCAACACCTATTCAGCGAGGAGTCCTTGGACAAGACAATGTTACTGCCTTGTGGCTGCAGCTCTGGCGTTTTGAGTCTGCCAGGGGAAAAGCGTGATATAAATGTTCTGTGTCTTGTCTTGACTTGGAAGTACTCCCCTGTGCATGGGCAGTATTTCTGGTCCACCCCCTTTTTATCTGCACTCGTCTTTCTCCTGTGTTTCCGGCACATGCACTCCCATCACATACCGCAGCTCATCTGACAGGCAAATACCAGGTGAATACCTCGGGGGTCAAAGGTTAGCGACTTACTCAAATCGCAGCTGCTAATGACACTGAGCCACTTGGGAGACATCAGAACGCGTGGTAAGGCTCTGCACACATGCCCCCACATCTCCGTAGCCTTAAATGTGTGTGGCTGGATAGTGTACTGGTTAAGGGCTCTGCCTCTGACACAGGAGACCAGGGTTCGAACCTCGGCTCTGCCTGTTCAGTAAGCCAGCACCTATTCAGTAGGAGACCTTGGGTAAGTCTCCCTAAAGCTCAACACACACCATACAATCTTGGTTGTACAGATTTACCAAATCTATGTAGTATAAGGGCCAACAGATTGAAAATACCTTGAAAGATTGATTGGATACGCTCTTATACTACATGAAAGTGGTAAGATTGAACAACCAATATTGTATGGTGTGTGTTGACCCTAACACTGCTACTGCCTATAGAGCACGTCCCAGTGGCTGCAGCTCTGGCACTTTGAGTCCACCAGGAGAAAAGCGCAATATAAATGTTCTGTGTTTGTTGTTTGTCTGTGTTTGTAAATCCCACACAGCAGTTTGTCTTGGGTATACTTTAAAAATCACATTAAGCAATCCATAGCACACATAATAATTATTTAGTATACCCATTTTATGGTTACAACAATACATAGCTGTAATTGGTATGCAGCCCCATCCTCCCAGTGATGTCTAGGCTTAATTTCATGCAGCCTTCTGCCCAGAGCACTCTGGGAGATAAAATGCCATTGCTATTCACTACACAGATTGGAAAAATAACATCCCACAGTGATTCACCTTGCCTGCAGTAAAGATGCCGACACATTGGTAAATTGAAGAATGTAAACCAGGGTCAGTTAAAATTTTACAAAGGGCAACCATTGACTAAATCATTTATAAATTAATTTTGTTTAAAAAATAAGCAATTGTATTCATTAATTTATGTTCAGGATATTTTCATACTCTAAATATGTTCTTAAAATAATATTACTACTGAGCAAAACTGTTACTTTTAATTAAAATTTGAGAATAAAGTTGTTTAAAAATGTGAAGAAACGTAATTGTCTGTTAAAATTATTTTAAAACCCATTTGCATAACAAATAACATGAAGAGACAAGTAAAAGCAAAACAATATTATTTTGCAATTGAAAAAAAGTGAAATGAAACATCTGATGTCCTTCATCTAGCTATTTAAATAGGGCTGATAGGGCCCAATGTCAGACACATCTAAAAACAGTATTGTTACTGTTTTTAGATGTGTCTGACATTGCTGTAAAGCAAGCTAATTGTTTTCATAACAGCTGTATAAATGATAAGCAATTGCCACCAGCATTAACCAATGTTAAGCCAGATAATGTTGGACCCTATAGTAGTTACTGTGTATGATCTGCTGTGGCTTTGGCAAGAACTGATGTTAAACTGGACAGATACATGTTGTTTTTTTTTCATCTCGTATATTGATGTGACCATAGCCTTATACATCCCACACGATAGGATTCCTGTTAGAGCCATTTCCTCTAATGCAGGGAAAAGCAGCAATCAGAACAGGTAGTCCCCTATGGAGCATAGATTGAAATTGCCATGCTCTGATTCACCAGACTAGCAAGTTTATTTAATAAAAGCAAAGAGCAAAATGTAACTTCTAAATGTATCTGATACGGCCAAAACCAGAAATCGGACAATTCTAGAATTGGCCGGCCGTTTCTAGAACTGGCCAATTTGATGTCGGCCAAAGTCCAAAATGCTGGGAATTTCTGGCATTGGCTGGCCAGTTCTAGAAATGACCAAAGTCAGTCGGTCAAAGTCCAAAAGCAGCTGCTCTGCTGTGGCAGTCAGGTGAGATGGGAGAGATCAAATTACAGTGGTGATTAGTCACAGATGAGGGTGGATGCTTTGCTGGGCACTATGCATGGATGGAGGAGGGGCTTTGCATGGCTGGGGGGATTTGGTGGGCGCTTTGCATGGCTAGGGAGGGGAATTTGCTGGGCGCTTTGCATGGCTGGGCGGGGGGGGGGGGGATTTGCTGGGCGTTTTGCATGGCTGGGGGGGGAGGAATTTGCTGGGCGCTTTGCATCGCGGGGGGGAGGAAATTTGCTGGGCGCTTTGTATCGTGTGGGGGGGGGGGATCATTTGCAGAGTGCTTTGCATGGCTGGGAGGGGGGGGGGGGAATTTGCAGAGTGCTTTGCATGGCTGGTGGGGGGGGGGGGGGGGATGTGCTTGGCGCTTTGCATGGCTGGGGGGGATTTGCTGGGTGCCTTGCATGACTGGGGGGGGGGGGGATATGCTGAGCGCTTTGCATGGCTGGGGGCTTTGCTGGGCACTTTGTATGGTTGGGGTAGTTTTGCTGAGCGCTTTGCATGCCTGGTTCTTTGCATGGCAGGAGGGATTTGCAGTGAGCTTTGCATGGCTGGAGCAGGGGGGGGGGGGCAGCCTGCGCTATTTGCAGACTTCAGATGAGAGCGGCGGAGAGAAGCAGCGCAGCGCGCACACTACCCGCTCTGACCCATACACTTCACATGCGGAAGTGAGAAATGACGTCACTTCAGCATGGAAGTGTATGCGTCTTGCGGGTAGCGTGTGCGGCGCTGCTCTGCCTCTCTTTGCCTCTCCGATCCGGGTCGTCCTGATTAGTGTTGAGCCGAACAGTTCGCCTGGCGAACCTCTCTGGGCCTCTTACTACTTCCGGGTCGCAATGACCCGGAGTAGTACACCTGCGCTGCCCGGCGGAGCGCGTCCTAGATCGCTCTCCTGTTGCCGGGCACTCTCTGCGCATGAGCGTGACGTCACTCATGACGTCACGCACATGCGCAAAGAGTGCCCGGCAACGGGAGCGCGATCTAGGACGCGCTCCGCCAGGCAGCGCAGGCGTACTACTCCGGGTCATTGCGACCCGGAAGTAGTAAGAGGCCCATGAATTTAGAGATGTTCGCCGGCGAACGGTTCGGGAACCGTTCGCCACATCTCTAGTCCTGATGTGAAGTCTGGCTAGTGGCTAGCGGGGGAGGAGAGGTGAGCGGCACTTCGGGACTTGGCCGGCCACACTTAGCCAGAATGCGTTCTGGCCGGCCAAAGTCCGTAGGGAAAGTTTATTTTGAACATTGGCCGCATGAGCCGGCCACTTCTAGATTTGACCGGCCAGAACCCGAAGTGGCCAGAGTTCGGGTTCTGGCCGTAACATATCTTTCAAATAAACTAGGACTTCATTACATCCTATAGACTGCAGCTCTTTGCACATCTTTTCAAAAGCATATGCATTTATGTGAGCATGATGGAATGTCTTTATAACTCTACATCTGCTTGGTGACAACCTAATACTAAGCTAAGATTTTGTTTTGGAGTTTTTTTGTTCCTTTATCAGCACCCTCTTCTTCCAGTTAGTGCGATGATAAACTAATGCATCATTCCCACTTGCTTCCGTATCATGTGCGGGCAGCGGGAGCGAAAAGTGTAATGTCTGCTCCGATGGTCCGCAGCGATTCAGCTTGAGCCCGGGGAAGATGCGCCCCCCCATAGGCTCTATGGGGGAACGCATCTGCCTGGCCCGGGATTATCGCGGTTTGCACAGAAATGCGGTCTGCTTACTGCAACGTTGCAGCGTGACAAGTGTGAAGGACTCCTATGTATACCATAGGAGCTGTTCACTCTCTGCTTAGCAATGAGCGGAGAATGGACAAGAAATGTCCATTTTCTGCTCTAGGGAGAACAGAGTCTTAGAGAAACATGTACCTTTCACTGTAGTGTCTGTTACTCCTTGAGTAACAAAAAAAACAACAACAAAAAAACACACTATATAATTTGCTCTGATGTTTCAGGAGAATTTTGTATTCCTCTTTAGCTCTTTTCACTCTACTTCTGGATGTCAGTAAGATCACTCTGCTTTTATGACACTACTAGTCATTCTGAGTATAGGTGTATATGTAGAATTGTGAAGGGGAGAGACCACACCTCCAATACTGTACATCTTTATTGTGTGAGAGTTCTTAGGTACGCATCACATTCTAAGGGTCCAGATACCTGGCAGTGATGGGAAAGAGAATTGACCTTTTATACATACTCGCAGTGTATTGCAGGGAAGCTAACAATAATGTTTTACACTAAGTAAGATGTGGACTCCTATTCCACTCCAAAATAATGTAATTAGGCAGCATGTCTCCCTAAACAGAATAATTAAGCACATTGTTCCCCAAACAATATAATTAGGCAGTATAGCTATCCAAACCACATCATTAGGACAGTGCTTTCTACCAAAAATGTATGCAGAGTATTTCCCCAAACATCCTTAGGCAGAGCAAACAACAAATATTGACAACATCTTGCTACAAACCACATACAGTAAGTAGGTGGAATGTGGAATGTGTCCCAAAATAACAATAGCAGAATGCCCTAACAAACAACATAATTAGCAAGGGTATCCCACATGGGACTTTATACACACAGGCGATACGGTTATTATGGATGATACGGTGTAGCATGTATCAGTCCACTTCACCTAAGCCTGTCAGGCCGAGCAGCTAGGTGAATTGCTGCACTGCCTTCTGGCTATATGAAGTAATAAAGTAGGACTATTTAGTCCCATCATGAAATGATTAGGCAGGCACTTTGCAACTTTACAAACTATTCAGTGCCTGAACTCTGAATACTTTGCTCTATAATGTCACTAGTTAGCACCAAGGTAGCAGGGAAAGGTGCTGTGAGTACATTTGTGTACAGCTGTATGTTGTTGTCACATATCTACAAAAATAATAATTGCTATAAAAGGGCTATAAGGGCCCATTTCCACTGTGCACGCCGGACGGAACTTGCAGTGATGCAAGAATACATCTGAATCCCTCTAGCCATGCCATGCACAGATATAGGGATTCAGATGTGTGATGCTTCAACAGGCTGTGTGGGGAGGTGCAGCAAATCGGACATAGTGTTAACGGGCCTTTAAAGTATTTTTGTGATAGTACACTTTAAAAGTAAGTTTGTCCTTTGTCATGTTTTTTCTTTACTGTGGTTTAATTTAAATAAAGGCTTTCTAGATCATACAGTACCTTAACATTTTGTCTATTTTTTCCCATCACCCATCCAGGAGAAGAACATTTAGAGAAAAGGAAAATATAAACCTCAACCGCAATGCAGCAAGCCCTCCAGGAAAAGTGGTGAATGGACGTGTTACCCCTTTTCTATAATGTAGAGTTTAGTAGCAATCAGTCACAAGTGACAGCATGTGAAATTGGTCTATTAAAGAACAAAGAAACGGTGAAAGCATAAACCTTGTCCATCTATTGAATTCAAAACAACATATTTCTTGTACCTTATGAACTGATCATTCTGATTTGCAAATGTTTTTAACAAAGAACAGGACCAGTAGTGTCTCCATTCATTTGCTGACGGTAATATTAAGTGAAGAAGCTTGGAATATAACCAGGTCGTGGATCGCTGGAGGAAAGTGAAGGAATATTTTAGGCATTCATTTTACCATGCAAACTTTTACCTTTATATGACACCTAGATTTGTTGAAATACTTACATAATATTATATTCACCTAAAGTGGAACTCTCAACAGCTTTATTTCTTTTACATAATTACAGGATACCTTCAGTAAAAAATGCATGGCAAAATGATTTATTTGGGTCCAGAGCTACATCATGGAGGAAATTAGCATTGCTGCTAATGGCCCGTACACATGCCAAATGAAATTCGGCCAAGACGGCAGATAACAACTGCCTCTGCTAAGATTCCAGTGTGTGTACGGCAGCCCCCGATTCCCCCAACCGTTCAGCCAAGCGATCTGTCCTGGCAGATCACTTCCAGTGTGTACGGCAGCCCCTGGTGCCCCCAATCGTTCGGCCAGAGATCTGTCCTGGAATATCCCTTCCAGTGTGTGTACTGCAGCCCTCGATTCCCCCCAATCACTCAGGCCAGTGATCCATCCTGCCAGATCACTTCCAGTGTGTGTACAGCAGCCCCCAGTGCCCCCAACCGCCCGGCCTGTTATCCATCCTGGCAGATCACTTCCAGTGTGTGTACGGCAGCCCCCAGTGCCCCCAACCGCCTGGCCTGTTATCCATCCTGGCAGATCACTTCCAGTGTGTACGGCAGCCCCCAGTGCCCCCAACCGCTCGGCCAGCGATACGTCCTGGCAGATCACTTCCAATGTGTGTCTGGCAGCCTCTGGTGCCCCTAACCGCTCGTCCAGTGATCCGTCCTGGCAGATCACTTCCAGTGTGTACGACAGCCCTGAATTCCTCCCAACCACTCGCCGAGCGATCTGTCCTGGCAGATCACTTCGGCTGAGCGATGGTAGATAGTCGTTTTCCCCTCTTACCTCTCCCGCTGTTCAATGTCACTCCTGCGCCGCTCCACCCACCGGCATAGAACAGAACACATCACTCAGTTGCAAGCAAGCAATGCATCTGCACAGCCTTGAACTTTCAATGTCACACAAGTGATCGGTCCTGATCCCCATCGGGCAATATTGATTGAGAGTTTGCACAGGCCCTAAAGTAAACCTCCGGACTAAAAATCTACTCAGCAGAACTGAAAAGGCTTGGTGTTTCTTTAACAGTTTCACAGCATCAGAGCTTTGTTTTTCTTACCAAAGCATCATTTTTAGCTGTATTTTTATCTAAGCTCCACCCATCAAAGAAAACTGCCCAGGCTTTTTTTCCCTGATGCTGTGCAAAGCATGATGGGATTTCCTATGTTGTTATTCACGTTGCCTAGCAACTGGTAGGGGTGATCAGCACGCAGGACAGTTGGAACTGTGTCTCATGCTCCCTGTCACCTCCTTTCAACCAAAAAGATGGCTGCCCTCATGAAATCAAACATATGCCTGTTCTTTTAAAACAGGGTGGGTAAGAGATTATATTACCTATCTAGTTTAATTAACATAACTAATGTAACTTAATGACAGTATGTTTGTTTAGGCTGAAGTTCCTCTTTAAGGAAAGACACAAACAGATTTGGGAGAAAACTCATCCCTTTTGACTTTTCAAGCTTACCAATTGGTTGGTTCTTTAATTATTTCCTGCTACAAATTTAAATTGCTGAGAAAAATTTGTTTTGCAAAACAATCATTACCTTTGATCATCATAATTAGCTAGATATGGTAATTGCAAGGGATCTCAAGATCTGAATTGGTCTCTAATAATACTAAACTTGATCTGCAAATCTCTGCTGACCCAGGAAGGAGAATCTGTGCTGGCAAATGAGAATCACTTCCTGACCATCAATTAACTGTCAGCATCTAAATCTGAGGGTGTTCATTTACCAGTATGATTTCTGCTTATTAACCACTTAAGAACCGCGGAGTTAAACCCTCCCTAGTGACCTGGCAATTTTTAACAAAACAGGCCACTGCAGCTTTAAGGGCTCGCTGCAGGGCCGTACAACTCAGCACACAAGTGACCCCCCCCCCTTTTTCTGCCCACCAACAGAGCTTTCTGGTGGTGGGGTCTGATCCCTGATGCTTTTTTTTTTTAAAATAGTAAATAGATGGCAAAACAGTCATCTAACAGTCTCCTAGTGGCGATCGCTGCTGGGAGACTGATGGCAGAGCGGAGCTCCGTCATTCCAGTGGGGATGTGCACGCATTGGCACTCGCGATCCCCTGCTATCTCCACCCACAGCCATTCACACCAATCGGTGTGCAGTGGTCCTGGGGCTGCCGCGCTGCTCATGCCAATCGGCATGGAGCAGTCGCATAGTGGTTAAGGCAGCAAAGATTTGCACGTTAGATACATTTTCCTTTTATTCTTAGGAAGTACATAAACGCTATTAAAAATAATAATATTCCAAATTAATTATGCATAAAGTCTTATAAAAACGTTGTAACTCTTTCAAAATGAAAAAAGAACCTATACAATAAACTGCGTTAAGCAGAATAATGCACGTAAAGTCTTACCGTACGCTGAATAGAGCAGAATGCAATACATTATTCTATTTTCATAGTGTGTAAGGCCTTACACACGTAATTCTACTTGAAGACGTTTACTGCATACACCCCTATGTCCTGCCTCAGCTCAAAGATCCTGAGAGACTATGATCTTAAGTCAGAACACTGTCACCTCTGTGCCTCTTTAGTTCCCCTCTGTGTCACCATTCTCCTAGCCCCCCCCCCCCCCTGCCTACTTTTTTGTCTCCATCTGTGTCACCTCTGTTGCTCTGTGTTACCTCTCTTTTTCCACGCTGTCTTACCTCTGTTCCCTCATGCCTCTTTTGTCCCCGTTTGTGTCACCTCATACCCCCCTGTGCCTTTTCTGCCCACTGGTGTCACCTCTGTTCCCCCTTAACCTATTTTGTCCCCCTCTGTGTCACCTCTCTTTCCTCCTGTGCCTCTTTTGTCCCCCTCTGTATCAATCTGTTCCCCCTTAGCCTCTTTTGTTCCCCTCTGTGTTACTTCTGTTTCCCCTGTGCCTTTTTGTCCCCCTGCGTCACCTCTGTTCCCCCGTGTCTCTTTTGTCCCCCTCTGTGTCACCACGTCCGCCTGTGCCTCTTTTGTCCTCCTCTATTATTATTATTATTTATTTATAAATCGCCAACATATTCTGTGGCGCTGTACAATGTAAGAAAACAAACAAGGGATACATAATGATACAGACAATGATATACATCAAATATAAACACTGATACAAGATACAGCACTGCTGATTACAATTTGATTTAACATGATGACTAAAATGTATAAATGTCTAACAGTGTGCAAGCAATTAAATTAATAACAGTCCATGACACAAAAGGGTGAGAGCCCTGCCCTTGCGAGCTTACAATCTAAAGGAATGGGGTGGAAACAAGAGGTGGGGATGTATACAGTATATGTACAGGCAGTGCGTAATTAGGTTATTTAGTGGGTGCATGGCCTAAGCTAGAGAATATGCTTGTCGGAAAAGGTGGGTTTTGAGGGAGCGTTTAAAGATTTCAAAGGTGGGAGAGTGGCGGATGTGTTGTGGAAGGGCATTCCAGAGGAGGGGTGAGGCACGTGAGAAGTCTTGTACACGTGAATGTGAGGAGGTAATTGTAGAAGAGGATAGAAGAAGCTCATGTGCAGATCTGAGATTGCGGTTGGGTTGGTATCTGGAGACTAGTGAGGAGATGTACAGGGGAGAGAGATTGTGGAGAGCTTTGTAGGTTAGGGTTAAGAGTTTGAACTGAATCCTTTCATTAATTGGTAGCCAGTGAAGAGCTTGACAGAGAGGGTCAGCAGAGGAAGAGCGAGAGGAGAGATGAATGAGTTGAGCAGCAGAGTTCAGTACAGAATTGAGCGGTGTTAGTCGGTTAGTTGGAAGTCCACCAAGCAATATATTGCAATAGTCCAATCGAGATATAATAAGAGCATGTACTAACATTTTGGTTGTGTCATGGGAGAGAAAAGGTTGGATACGTGCTATGTTTTTCAGTTGGAAATGGCAGGAGCTGGTTAGGGAGTTAATGTGAGGAGTAAATGAGAGAGAAGAATCAAATATTACCCCCAAGCACCGTGCTTTGGGAACTGATGTTATAGACGTGTTGTTAATATTTATTGCAATATCAGGCAAAGGGGTGGACAGGGATGGTGGAAAGACTATTAGTTCAGTTTTATTCATATTAAGTTTTAAGAAGCGAGAGGACATGAAACAGGAAATAGCCGACAGGCAGTCGGGAACCCGTGTGAGGAGGGAGTTAAGGTCTGGGGCCGAGAGGTACAGTTGTGTATCGTCTGCATATAGGTGGTATTGGAAACCAAATGAGCTGATTAAGTTACAAAGACCGTGCATGTAGATGGAGAAGAGGAGGGGACCAAGGACAGAGCCTTGAGGTACCCCTACAGAGAGAGGATGTGAAGAGGAGGCCTGATCTGAATAAGAAACAGTGAAAGACCTTCCAGAGAGGTAGGAAGATATCCAGGAGAGAGAGAGGTCCTTTATTCCTATAGATGAAAGGATCTGTAGGAGTAGAGTGTGGTCGACAATGTCGAATGCTGATGACAGATCTAGAAGGATGAGTATGGAATAATAGCCTTTGGATTTAGCTGTGAGGAGATTATTAGCTGGTGAGGGCTGTTTCTGTGGAGTGGTTTGGCCGGAAGCCAGATTGGAACTGATCAAGCAAGGAATTTGCAGATAAATACTGACTTAGTTCAGCATGAATGTGGCGTTCAAGTAATTTAGATGCAAATGGAAGAAGTGACACTGGGCGGTAGTTAGCAAGTTCGGTGGGGTCTAGAGATGGTTTTTTAAGTAGTGGTGTTACAACAGCCCTCTTGAGTGAAGATGGAAACATTCCGGTGGAGAGGGATAGGTTAAACAGTGATGTTAGGGCAGGGATGAGGGATGTGGATAGCTGTGGAATGAGATGTGATGGGATAGAATCCAAAGAACAGGTGGTTAGATGGGATTTGGAGATAAGGGAAGAGAGCGAATGTTCGGAGAGTGGAGAGAAACCGGAAAGAGAGCAGTCAACAAGAGGTGTGGAGATGGAGTTTGATGTCTGCGTGGAAAACACACTACGGATTTTTGCAATTTTATCTGTAAAGTATTTTGCAAATTCTTCAGCTGATAAGCATGAAGAAGGAGGAGGAGGGGGTGGTCGGAGAAGGGAGTTGAAAGTACTGAACAGGCGCTTTGGATTGTGCAAGTGGGAGGATATGAGGGAGGAGAAGTATGATTGTTTTGCAGAAGAGAGAGCAGTTTTAAACTTGTTCAACTCTTTTTTGTAAGTAATAAAATCCTCATTAGTATTAGTTTTTCTCCAACGGCGTTCAGCTACCCTAGAGCACCCCTTTAACTGTTTAGTAGCTTTGGTCAGCCAGGGTTGGCGACTGGCACGGTGTGGGCGGACATTGGTGAGGGGTGCGATTTCATCCATGACTTGCGTGATTGAGCCGTGATAGTGTGCAGCTGCTGAGTCAGGGTCAGTGAATGGTTGTGTGAGGAGAGGTGCCAAGGCATCAGAGACAGATTGCATGTCTATGTTGCGGTAGTTCCTGCGTGTATATGAGCGTGCTTGAGGCAGGGTGGTAGGAAGAGAGGAGGAGAGAGAGAAGTTTAGTAAGTTATGATCAGAGAGCGGGAGAGGAGTATTAGTGAAATCAGTGATAGAACAGAGACGAGTGAATATGAGGTCAAGTGTATGACCATTAGAGTGAGTTGGAGCAGTGGACCACTGAGACAGGCCGTAGGAGGAAGTAAGTGACAGAAGTTTAGTGGCGGCAGAATTGTTGGTGTCAACATGAATGTTAAAGTCGCCCATAATTATGGTAGGGATATCGGAGGACAGGAACTGGAGGAGCCATGCAGGGAAGTGATCTAGGAAGAAGGAAGCAGGGCCAGGAGGGCGATAGATTATTGCGATCTGGAGGTTAGAGGGAGAGTATAGACGGACTGCATGGACTTCAAAGGTAGGTAGAGAAAGAGAAGGAATGGGGTGAGTGGCTTGAAGGAGCATCTATCAGAGAAAAGAATGCCCACACCACCGCCATGTTTATTCCCACTTCTAGGCGTGTGACTAAAGTGGAATCCCCCATAAGAGAGGGCGGCAGGTGAGACCGTGTCAGAAGGCATCAGCCATGTTTCTGTGACCCCAAAGAAGGTGAAGGTGTTCTATGCCACATCTTGTCCCACTGTGTCTCCCCCCATGCCAACACTTGTCCCCTTGTGCCTCTTTTGTACCCTCTCTGTGTCACAGGGCCTGTGTTTTGCCGATCCAGTGCCGAATCTCACTGCTCTCCTGCTGCTTAGTGTCCGGTCACCATGGGTACTTATGGTCGCTGCTTCTCATGATGACATCATCTTCCCATCTTGAAGGAACCACGGTGACTAGGCAGGCACTAAGCGGCAGGAGAGCAGCGAGATTCAGAGATTAGAGACATACTGTATGTGTACATTGCGCAACTCGGTACAGAAGGGGGGGTCAAGAAGCAAAGTGCAGCCCAGCCCAAGGCCCCCCGAAGAGTGTGAGGCATTATCTTCTAATATTTAAACATTATCGTCTAACTTGTGCCTCAATTTCTTGTTTTCTTTTTATTTCAATTCAATTTGCAGGATTACATATGCTCTGCTAGTCCACATGCATCAAACCAATTTTACAGGTCTTGAGAAGGAACAGTGAGCATTTTTTTTGCCATGAATGGCATTAAAATAAATACTCAAAAATAGAACTGCACTACCATCTTCCATGAACTTACTATGTCTATACTAGGGGAAAGAGGATAAAGTAATTGAGAAACCTCTGGCTCACCTAATTTTATAATTAAAAAAATGCCTAAAATTCAAAGTGGCCTTTGCATTACGTTCCCTCTGACAGGAGGAATGCAACAGATCGGGAAAGTAGTGCTGTGCTTGCATTGCGTCAGGTACAGTACAGCATAATTCAATGAAAAGTATGCTTCACTATACTCTCAACATGCATTCAGTGGTAATGCACTGCATGCAGTGCATTATGATGCTGCAACCTGTTATACCACAACGTACCCACTGCACTGTCAATGTCGCATAGGTATCGTTGTGCAGTAAGCCGTGTTACAAAGCGACCATTCAACCACAACACAACACTGTGAACGTTGCCTGTGTTGTTACAGAAAGCTACAGTATTTTGCCAAGCCAGTTCACCACAAACCTCATATAGCATTGGTAATATGTTATCATTTTCTAGAATTAATAGATTGGGCGAAAATAAAAGTTAAAAACGTACTTCATTGCTAGATAGCTTTAAATCTGTACTAGATGGACTGTAATGTAACTATTTTTAAAGTGACTAGCTGTGTTACTGCCTTACTTTGCCAAATAATATCTAATGAGCATTGTGATCATATAACTGGTGTCAGGGCTCTATGCTGCTTTGAAAGAAATAGCAGTGTAATGATCACTGGCTATTATATGTTGCTCTACACAAGGCTTGTAACTGTCTTAACCTTGTACTTAAAAAAAACGCATATGACTACTTTTATTTTCAATCCGCATTCTTCCTAGCTCTTGATAATGTTCCAACCATCAGTATAATTAACATCCATTCTTAAAATCTCATTGCAGTACCATCAATACCGGTCTCATGACCAGTTTTAATAAAGACAGCTAGGACAGAAATGCCTTGACATATCACTATGTTTATCCGCTGGGTCATTTCTGGTCAAAAGCGTAAGCATAAAAAATCCATTATAGGGTAACTAACGAGAAACCATGTGTACCGAGTCTATTCTGAACTTATAATGTCATTGATTTTTTTTTTTTATAAGCATGTATAGTGTGTATTTTTAGCGATGAGTCGTTCATGTTGCATTAAATAGAATTCATTACTGAAAGAATTTCCCACCCACAGACACTGAGCTTCAGCACAAGAATCTGGTTGTTGCACAGCTTCAGTAATGCACATTAACCAGAGAAATATGAAAACATTCTAACTTAAAGCACAGCAGGTTGGTAACTTATAATTATCTTTTCTTCCTGTGCAATATATATGTTACAGAAGGAAAATTAACATTATTAGATACGGTTTCATAATATCAGGGTGTCTTAGAAAACACAGATTATAGATGCAGTCTAATTAATGATATGCTATGGTGCTTGAATGGGTTCACTGTAATAAAGATTGATCCATCTATTGTAGCAGAAACTGAGTAAAATTTGCTTTCTACTTGAGGCAGACTAAGTCACAATTGGTGGATTTAATTGAGCAGGATGAGAAAATTGCTCCTGACAAACAGAAATACAGAAAGATGGCATGTAAAGTGCATGTTACTGTTTTCATGACATTTATTTTATGTAATAGTTATTATGTTAACAAAATATATAAATGTGAAAATGTCTACGTTTTTTCAATATACTTTTCACTACATTTTTATTAAAATATGTCAATACTTCTTCATAAAAGTCAAGCAAGTTTGTAGATATCGTGTAACCGTTTTACCTTGCTATGCTTTACTTGAAATATGATTTCTAGCAGGTTTTTTTTTTTTTGCTAAATTTTGCATATGTAGTCGTGTTAAATGAAAGTAATCTCAACAACTCCTGTTTAATTTTTGTGTAAGAGAACTTTGAAACAAAAAATAAATAGGGTATTGGATTTGGAAAATAGGTGTGAAATGGCTACTCATATATGTAAACTCTTATTGAATAATGTAATAAATTGAATTGAATTCTGTAATAAAGGCAAGAAGAAGTCCTCTTAAGGTGGCCATACTTAAGATGACTTGGCGACCGATAAATCATCCGATTTGATTATTATAATCGAATTGGATAAAAATCGGTGCTGCCAAGTGCATGACCAACAAAGCGACCAATTTCGGGAAGAAAATTGGTCGTACTGTCGATCGCATGTGATGCAAGATGCCGGGTCGAAGTTGTTTGGTCGGGTGTGAGGTGGTACGGCAGCCGATTTTGAATCGAGTGATGAAACGACAAAACCCATACCGCTGCCGCCGTAGAGTATAAATGTGCCCCCCTGTGTGTGCATTTATATGTTAACTGTCCTATGGGAGCCTCCACACGGTGTGCGTCCATCTCTCCGGGTTCTAACAGCCGCATACACGCTGGCGGCACATAGCGTCTGACATCAGACACTATGCGCCGCCAGCGTGTATGCGGCTGTTAGAACCCGGAGAGAAGGACAGACACCGTTGAAGGCTGCCACAGGACAGGTAATGTATAAAAGCACACACTGGGGGGAGCACATTTATACATTGGAGGCAGCGACGCAGCAGACAAGGGCGGGCTCAGCCAATTCCCTGAAGATTTAATGCTGAAATATGGGAAGATTCGACAAAGAGACAAATGTATCTCTAATCAGATTCGATTGGAGATAAATGTGTCTCTTTGTCGAATCTGCCCATAATCTTCCAGATTAAACATTGCTTCCTGAAAACGTCTTCCCTTTGCAAAATAAATTATTTTTGTCTACAGTGATGTAGACTAACTACATCCATGTATCATATTGTATGGACTTGCCTTAAGTTGAAGATTTTGGATTGGAGTCTACTGTTTCATAGTAATTCAGTAATTTAATCTACAGAAGTTTCCTCTAAATCAAGTACCGGTATTCCTGATAGGCACAGGAGAGAGATTCCTGAATTCCAGATCGGGAACAGGAGGAGAAATATGAAGTAGAGAAGATCCTGGAATGCAGAAGAGCTGGCACTGTGCAATATCTAATCAAGTGGATGGGTTGTGACCCAGAAGAGAATTCCTGGTAGCCACAAGAGAACATTCACACACCAACACTTATGAAGGCCTAACACAAAAAACGTACCCAGGGAATTTGTCTCCGGAGGGCACCTAGTAGTTGCCTTTAAGAGTGTGGGTGGGTTGCAATGTCATATTCAACTCCCCAACATTCCAGTACTGAGTTACTTGCCTTTCAACATCACGGTACAGTTTGGCTATCGCCTTTTTTGAGAAATAATTGCGGCCTCGTGTTATAACCAGGTTTGCTTAGGGAACACCACAATGGCAGAGAAACACAAGACAGGATTTGAATAAGTTTAAACACACGTTTATTATAGAGTGTACCAGTGAAGTAAGCACAGCAATGCAGACAAATAGCAAATTCCTAAGACACTGCATACATAAACCCAAACCACCCCAGCCTATCTATCTATCTAACTAATGCAATCTGACTGGATGCATACAGATTGCTTGTAGCCTGGCTGGGATCACACACATCTACTGCAATCTGACTGGATGCATACAAATTGTTTGCAGCCTGGCTAGGATCACACACATCTACTGCAATCTGACTGGATGCACACAGATTGCTTGTAACCTGGTTGGGATCACACACATCTACTGCAATCTGACTGGATGCATACAAAGTGTTTGCAGCCTGGCTGGGATCCCACACTTCTACTGCAATCTGACTGGATGCATACAGATTGCTTGTAGCCTGGCTGGGATCACACACATCTACTGCAATCTGACTGGATGCATACAAAGTGTTTGCAGCCTGGCTGGGATCCCACACTTCTACTGCAATCTGACTGGATGCATACAGATTGCTTGTAGCCTGGCTGGGATCACACACATCTACTGCAATCTGACTGGATGCATACAGATTGCTTGCAACCTGGCTGGGATCACACACATCTACTGCAATCTGACTGGAAACATGTACATTTTCTGCTATCTGACTGAAAACACATACATTTTCTGCTATCTGATTGGGTGCATACTCCTTTTCTGCTATCTGGCTGGATACATACAAGGTTTTAAGAAACTGTACCAGAGTCTGTGCGGGCTGTGCCACAGCTTGTGCTGACTGAACCAGAGTCTGTGCAGGCTGCACTCTAGTCTGTGAGGACTGAACCAGAGTCAAGCCTAACACAAGAGCCTAACTAAGCTTTCCCTATGTCAGCAGCCAGGTTCTCTCCCTTCTCTAATTACTGCAGCCACACGAGTGAGTGAAATGGCTGATGCTGCCTGCGTTTTATAAGGGGGGGCTCCAGGAGGGAGCGTAGCCTGATTGGCTACCCTGTGTCTGCTGACTGTGATGTAGAGGGTCAAAGTTGACCCTAATGATGTAGTATAGGGGGTCAGGTCGAACTCGCATATAGTTCGCGGTTCACCGCGAACGCGAACCACCGAAGTTCGCGCGAATAAGTTCACGGGCGAACCGATCGGGCCATCTCTAATGAGGTATTGCCTAATGTATCCACTGTGGAACTTGACAGAGAGTCTTGTTAAGTGAGATTAGGGCCAATTCACAAAGACTTAACCTACCTGGGGTTATGATTATTTCGTTTTTAGACCCTAAAAATCATACCACTCGATAGATCTGCACATTACACACCTCCCATGGATCCAGCTCGGGGTTACCGCTCTGAGGTGCAGATTTCCGTCCCGAGCCTGACTTGGGATTACTGCTAACATCAACATTTTGTTCGCTCATCCCTGCTGTGTAGGATCAGTTTCACAGTAAATACATTTGAGATTGTAAACATACACATATGTATATTCATTTTTTAGCAAATAAAAATGATTATTTATTATTATTGATTTGTTAAAATTGCTTTTATCTGCTTTTGGTAATTCATTGCATCTCTCACGGGTCATATTAGAGCATAATAATGACTTGAGATAGGACTGGAGTCATATGGTAGAAGATGTATGCAAACCTTTTCTTCCACTATTCCTGGCTGTGGTGTAACTAGAGGGGAGCAGGCCCTGCGATCACATGGGGGGCCCAACTACTAACCTTCCGTTCCTCCGATACAGCGGACAATACTGCTGATCAGGTGGTTTTGTGGCTACACATGTTATGTGTGTGAAGATCATGATGGCCACACTTGGTTCATGACCCTTGTAAGATGGACCGTGGAGTTCACCAAGGGGAGACAAGGTAAGGAGTGTGAACATTGGGGGGCCCCATCAAAGTTTTGCTGGGGGGGCCCCATTAGTTATAATTTCACCACTGATACCTGGCTGTCTTCAGTTCATTAACAACTAGGCCAGAGGATCTCCTCAGTGGCTTCAGTACAGCTAATGGTTGAGGAAGAGCTCAGCTTCCACTGATGACTATACTGGGCACGCTCTCTGACACTTTGGAGAAGTTTGGCCCACTTTGGCCCAGGACCCATCTACACTTTGGATAAGAGGGGAATTTTAGCTGGGTGGTTGGGTGCAGGTTGTTCAGTAAGATTGCCATGTGTAGGCCGTGCACAGCAGTTCTACAATGACTTACGCTGAAAAGGTAGTGCATGTTGCTCAATTAGCCTAACTCGTGTTACCTTAGGTAATGTGACATTGTAAGAGTAATACGCTGTACGCACGTAGGTAACTAGTGCCATGCTAGTAGCACAGTGCCATGTCAGTGCAGGTTACTATAAAATTGCCACGAGCTATCTGTAAACTGCAATCTTACTGACATTTTGCGTATCTGCCAATATCTTACTTCAAATGCAGTGTGTCATATTTGTTTGAAGTATGCTCTAAGTTCCAGGTTGCTTTAAATATTTCTGTTTTCTGTTTGGTTTGGGCAGCTTATGGCAACATTTTTTCCTATAAAGCTGTTTTATTAAATCAGAACTTTTAAAAGCCTTCATCCTGGAATCCTGCAGCTTGGCAAATTATATAGGACAGCAGCCAGTGTAGGAGTTTGAACTAAAATAACACAAACTATGTGAATGCAATGCTAGATTGCTAGACCCACTGCAATCTGAATTTCGGCCTGCCCACTCAACTGAAACTGCTCTCACCAAAGTGGTCAATGACCTTGCCTTAGCTAAAGCTGAAGGTAAATACTCCATTCTCCTCCTCCTTGACCTGTCAGCAGCTTTTAAAACAGTAGATCATCCCCTACTCCTCCAGTCCCTCCAGTCCATGGGCATTCATGCTCTCGCCCTGACCTGGCTTTCATCCTACCTCTCCAACCGCTCCTTCACGACCACCTTCAATGAGTCCTCGTCCACCCCCAACCACCTCTCGGTGGGAGTCCCCCAAGGCTCGGTCCTTGGACCCCTACTATTCACCCTATACACATCCTCCATTGGCAAGGTTTCTCCTCCATGGGTTTTAACTGTCATCTGTATGCAGATGACACCCAGCTCTACCTCCACACCCCTGACATATCCACCACTACCATGTACAAGGTCTCCTCCTGCCTATCAGCCATCTCCTCCTGGATGTCCGCTAGGTTCCTGAAACTAAATCTAGACAAAACTGAATTTATGATCTTCCCACCCCGGCCATCCATGAACCTCCCAGATGTGCATGTCACTGTTAACCACACTACCATTCGCCCTACCTCTCAAGCCCGCTGTCTGGGTGTCACCCTGGACTCCCCACTCTCCTTCACTCCCCACATCCAAAACCTCACAAAGTCCTGCAACTTCCACCTTTGTAACATCTGTAAGATTCGCCCTTTCCTGACCTCTGCCACCACCAAATTCCTCATCCATGCCCTCATAATTTCCCGCCTTGACTACTGCAATGCCCCTCTGTCTGGTCTCCCTATGACCCGAATAGCCCCACTGCAGTCCATCATGAATGCGGCAGCCAGAATTATCCACTGCTCCCATCGCTCCACCATGGCGGATCCTCTCCTTGAATCCCTCCACTGGCTTTCTATCCAGTCCAGAATCAGATTCAAGATACTGTGTCTGACCTACAAATCTGTCCACAAAACCTGTCCAACCTACATTTCCGATCTTACTCAGAGGTACACACCTAGCTGCTCACTCTGCTCTTCCAATGAACTTCGCCTGACTGCCCCCGCATCACCCAATTCCATGAACGCCTCCAGGACTTCTCAAGAGCTGCTCCAACGCTATGGAACTTCCTACCTCCACCCATAAGGGCAGCCCCCTCCTTCAACATCTTCAAGAAGACCCTCAAAACTCACCTTTTCACTCTGGCCTACTACCCCTTACAAGTGCTCTAAACCCACAGCTGAACTCTGGTCCCCTACCTTTCGTGTCCTTACCTTTCCCTCTAGATTGTAAGCCTTTGGGCAGGGTCCGCCTCCTTTTGTGTCCTGCCTGATCATGCACCTCCATTACTGTGAACTCATGCTATGCATCTGAGTGAACCTAACTTGCCTAATCTCCATGCTCCCATCCAGTGACTGACTAAGCATTACCTTGTACTCATACTGTGCTGCATAATCTGGTCTTTATTGTATTCCTGTATTGTCATTTTGCTGTATGTCACCCCTAAATATTGTCTGTAACCTAAACTAAAGTCCAGCACTGCGTAATATGTTGGCGCCAGCGCCTGGCCGAGGCATAGGCTGGAGAGGCTCCAGCCTCAGGGCGCAGTGTAGGAGGGGGCGCACAATTCATTCAGCTGTCATTCCTAATTGTATTTGAAGCAGAAAGAAATAAGAAAAGGGGATACATAGCAGTAACTGCAAGCCAGATAACTAGATATTAAAGTGTTGGGGAGGTTGTGGGCCCTGTGGCCCTCTTAGTCTAATAGCAATCAGTGTGTGACAGCTGGGGTGGGAGGGATGGAGGGGCGCACTTTGGTGTCTCAGCCTTGGGTGCTGGAGGACCTTGTCCCAGCTCTGGTTGGCGCTTTATAAATAGAATAAATAATAAAAATAATAATGCAAAGCTTTTATAGAGGAGAACTACAGTGAGTGTACCATCATGTCCCCATGTTCCCATCACTCATTAAATTCCATTTCCTGACCTCACTTTTATACTCCAAACCCCCAAATGCTCAGACAACTTTTATTTTGGCTGTAGCATACCTTACATGTACTCTCTGTTGGTTGTGTTATTCATTTCTAAATTGCAGCAACACAGTTTCCATCATTTTCTTGTAAAATTCCTAATCGGAAATAGTGAATTCACTTGTTACGTGATTCTAAATGCTGTGATAGAAGCCCAAAAGGAAGTCCTTCATATTGTAATAGATACAAAGCAGAATAGTTTTTTTGTTTATTTTTGATTGAGAAACATTTTTATATTGGTTTGTTTAAAATGATATAATTTTTTTTAGTAGAGAAATGTTTTCTAATCTCTTTATCGTCATCTACCTGTAGATCACTCAGTACATTTTATTTTAAAGATGCTTTTGGTAAACAGATGTGAAAGCAGTTCTAGTTTTAATCTAAAATAGAATATAAAAACAACATAATCTCTTAAAGGGACCCTCTGCTTTAATTGAAAAAAAAACATATCGTAACAATATTGGAAAGATCAACATAAAAGCATTATTTCAGTTTGCTTACTTTGTTATATATTTATATACATTAAATACTGTGCATGTAAGGTGTGTGGAAGAGATTGGGACATACAGTAGGTATTGAAGGCAGAAGATCCCCCAGACCTTACAGATGTGTTGAAGAATAAGTTAACAAACGCCCATATTACCCTTTTGAAAAAAGTAACTGGTCACTTTTTCAACCAATGATCAAAATTTCAAAGATAATGGGTAAAATTATACAAGACATTCCCCTATTAATTGCTCCCAGTCTCAGTGATTCTAAATATCATTTAAATAGAACCCATACAGCTATGTGAAGTTACCTGAGGCCTTGTTCACATTAGTAATTGCCAGCACAATCACAAGCGCTGAACGCTTTTGTGAGCGCCTTTTAAAAAGTTTTTCCCTGCACATTCTCAGTGAGTGTTGTTTTTAACAAGTTCTTTTGTAAGCGCTTTTGTGTGGCGATTTGCGCTTTTCTTCCTGAAGACAATCAGGAAGTGAACTCTTTGACCCGAAACTGACTGTATCTAACAATAACAACAATAACAATAATATTTTTATAGCGCTTTTCTTCATGTGGACTCAAAGCACTGTGACCCTGCATTATGCAGTCTCAAAGGCTCGGGAAAAGAGGTGAGTTTTTAGCCTTTTTTTTAAAGCTGTCCAGAGAAGGAGTCTCTCGTACTGATTGTGGAAGTGAGTTCTGTTATAAACTTATAAATCACCTTTTTTCCGGCTCCAGCAAACTCATCAGCAAGAGTTGCACACACGACTCATCACAGCAAGCAGGAGATAGACTTTCTCAGGCTTCTTCAGTATTCACGTTATTTATTCAGGAAACATATATACAGATATAGTTCATCATATCCTAGCAAAGCAGATCCACATGTTTAAGGTCTTGGCATTTCAGCTCGTGGCTAACCCTCCTCCTAAGGGTTAGTCAGTTACCTTCTTTCTAGACTACGTTACTCTAGACTACCTATGTACAGCATACATTATATCAGATTACAGCAAGGAATGAAATACTTAGAGGTTCCAGTCAGCATTAAAGTAGGATTCGTAAACGTAATTGCAACAGCACCAATGGTTGGTCGATGTGCTTGAATCACCTTTGGAGTCACAAGTTACCAGTCCATTAACTCCATCAGATTAGCACCATCTAAAATAGATTTTTATTAAGTGATCTTCAGATAAAAATGCATCAGATTAAAATCCACATGTGGGTATGCCTAGGATCCTGGGCATACCCACATGTGGATTTTAATCTGATGCATTTTTATCTGAAGATAACTTAATAAAAATCTATTTTAGATGGTGCTAATCTGATGGAGTTAAAGCATTAAAGTAGGAAGCATAGCAGGTATCAGAGACAGAATGCCCTCTGTCCGCCCGTCCCGCATCTTTAATAGCGGATAGGAAAGAGTTAAATGTGACATCATCTTCTCCACGACTATTGGCTTAGCCCCCTCGTGGTGTCATAATACACACCTACTCGATTAATATTTAATGAGGCTCTTGACATACTTACAGGAATTTTGGTATTTAGAAAACATGGCCATGGTGCAACTTGAAAAAGGCCCTGCGGCCGAAACAGCATCTGTTGTTGCTGTCTTTATGGGAATAAAAGGTGCAACTTGAAAAAGGCCCTGCGGCCGAAACAGCGTCTGTTGTTGCTGTCTTTATGGGAATAAAGTAACTGAGTGTACTTCGCCTTGTGTGGTGCCGGTCCTTGAGTTAGAAACTGTTGTGACCCCTTGAGTACTGGGGTGGGACAGTGGCACACTATTTTTGATTATTTAGATTGGTGCTCCTGATATTCTGTGGCTTCTATGAAAACATGGCCTATGTTTACTGTTCCTGTGGTGTACATGTTGAGGTCAGTGTAGGCCTTTGGCCTTCTTTCAGGAACATGTTCTCCGATGTTAAAATGTTTATTCAAGCAGACACTGAGATGCCTCTGCCTGCATCACGAGACACCCTATTTATGTTAAAGAGGAGCTGTTAGGTATAAGGTCTCAGAGAAAATAAACACATATATCAGTAGCTAAAGATTGGCTGTACTTACATTACATATGCATTTCGCTGTCCACGTTTGGATTTCACAGAATTTGTATATAGTATATGCAGAGATAGATGCTCCTGACAGCTCATGGCAGGCTCCATGTTTTTCTGTCAAATGTGTCGTCATGTCCTGCCTGCTTCCTGATCACAGAAAAGCTCGTACTGAATAACACAGTGTGCAGTGGAAATTAATGAGCCATGTGGCTAGGAACAATAGCTGACTCCTGCAGTGTACTCTGCCCGGAGATTTATCAGTGCTACGCGCTGGACTGATTACAAGCTGCTGTAACGTCTCATTAGCAGCCGAGGGGAGGGCCCCAGAATGCTTTGCAGTATAGTATGCGGCTTGCGTCCTCTTGGGTCTATAACAGCTTTGCTGATAAGCACACATCAAAGGTAACTGAGATTTTTATCTTCACTAATGCCTTTTTGGCTTCCTTCTAAACTGTTTAACACAGGAGAATAGAGGTTTAAATTAGCTTCTGCAGCCTGACAGTTACTCTTTAAAGACATACTCTGCGGACAAGCCTTTTACCTGAACTCAGGCCAAGTAACTGAGGCCTACTTAAATTCTAACAACCCCCCCTAAAATGGCTTGATCCGCAGATCCCAGCTTCTGAACCTCACAGTACCTGGTTTCGTTTCTTTATGTTTCACTTTTCGATGTTCGTGCTCACACAACTTCTCTGCTCTAATCTGCTCTAGGCGGTTATCCCTGGGAGAGAGGGCAAGACCTCTTGGTCTTCCTGTAACCAGGCTCTCTGGGGAGGCCCTACTTCTATGTCCCTCTATACCACATGCTCAGCATTTGCGTCACTTGCATATCACTCACAAACTTGCATGACCACAGAAAAGTGAAACTCGTTTGTCTGTTACACAACGGAGCAGTGCCAGGTGCCTTCTAAAAGAGCGCCTTTACAATCAGCTCCATCACAGGTACTGCTACACCTATACCCGTAACCCTGTATATCCCTTAATTTGGAAATATTGGTTCATGAGATTGTTTAAGAGGCACCAATCTCTTGACCAAGTTAATTTGTTTTGCGTAATTTAACACACAACCTCACCTGGATAATGATGCCTAAAGTTGTCATCCCCATCCAGACGACCAATGGGTGTAGGAAGAACTTTTGAACTGCAGAGGCCCAGTCCGAGTGTCCCTGGAACATCACCGGAAACCTTTTCCACCAGGTCAGACTGGAACTCACCTGCTTATTTTTGTGTTCTACCTCGTTAAGATCACCTGGATCATGGTGAAATCTTACCTCTAACTTAGTGTACTGTTTGTTTAACCGTTGTAACAAAGTGTGGTCGTCTTGGCTCAAACCCTGTTCCCTTTTGTCCCATGTCGTGTTCTCTTTCAGGATGGGAACTTCACGTGAAACTTTGAACTTTAGAGTTCTCTTAACAATTTGAGAAATAACGTCATCAAACCTGGATGACTTGATCCATATGGGATCTCCGCTCACACCATATGTTCCCCTGGACAGATCCCCCTTCTCGGAACAATTATGCCAATGTACCTTAAATGTGTCATTAGACACTATGTTAAAAAAACAAACCTTTCCTTCAGCCACCGGAACTATCGGTTTGGCTTCAGGGTGGATCTTTTGAATGGTAGCCTCGCATTCTGTGTTATTGAGCCAGCAGGCTTCTTCACTAAATTTGACTTGCCCCGGCAAACAAAGGTACCTCTGGGAGAATTGCCCGCATGAGGACAACTCTACTCGTTTCACCTCCCCGTCTAGCACCAAAAAAGGTTGACCTCTCAGGTCATGGTGTAAGACATGTGTTGAGGTGGGAACTAAGGAAGTGGCGGTGTCTAAAGGAATGTTGCACCGTTTCCATTTGTTCACCCAAACATCTCGAAGCTTCCATGCAAAAGATCCTTCTCCAGAAAAATCGATATACCTCCCCTTGTCCAATCTCCATTGTACAGGATCTTTTAGCCTCTCCCTGACAAAATATGTCCCCAACTGTCCTGATTGGACCTCTTCCCCCCTTATGTCCTGAGGCACAATATGTACCTGAGGTTGGGAAGACTGTACTCTCTGCAATCTTTCAATTAAGAGTACCTCTTCACTTATCCAACTAGCATGAGCATAAATGGCTGCATATGGGCTGTGTAATATCGTCCCCTGTCGTGACCCGTGTAGTGTGAATGGGGTTCCCTGTGTTGGCTTTCCCTCCCCCGGGATCCCTCTCCCCACCCTCTTTGTCACCTGGAAATGTGGCTCGATCTCGATTTTTACTTCTTGTTTCGAGAACCACCACCCCTCGGCTTTCCAGCCTTTACGTGTGTATAGTTGGTTCAGAGACACCCCCTGTTGGCAACCCCAGAGTGTGATGTTGTCCCCTGCGTCTCTCTGGCAGGAGAATTGACGCCTCTTGCTCGTTCCTCTCCAATCTGGAACCATCTCACTCTGGATAACCAAGACAAGGTACCCCTGAATCACACACTCCACCTTTTGCATGTACCCATTGTACTGCAATGTACCTTTTAACCAACCGTTGGATCGGTGCATCGATTCTGGGAGTGTGACATTCAATAGAAGATTTACCCTGCCATTCAATTCATACTGCCCGCACCTCTGACCCTTCAGACCTGTCACCCACCTTGTGCCATGAAATTTGTTTTCACCTGGCACAAGTGCTCTTTTCCTCCATCCCTGCTTGGTCCATCTGTGGCAAGCGGAGGGAGGTGTGAAAGGATTAGTACCTTTGTCACCAAACATTAACATGCTTGGGCCTTGCATTCTCATTAACCCCTTATTATACATGAGAATGTCCTCTCTTCGTTCTTCTAGGATGAAATGGCAGCCTAGGATCACCATCAGCACGGTACTCTTCATTATAAAAGCACCTCCTTGGGAAAGAAAAACATTAGCAATTTGCACTATGCTTTGCTCAGTCAGTTTTTTTAGTCAGTTTCCGATCTCAGGAACCTCGGTTTTTAGTCTCTTTCCAATTTCAGGAATCTCGTTTTTTAGTCTCTTTCCAATTTCAGGAATCTCGCTGTTCTCCAAACTCAGATTGGCATCTGGAACCTTTCGCTTATCCGACTGACATCTCCATCTTTGCTGCCAGCACTGCAGCTGTCTTGAGTCCATATTGCCAAACTCCTGAAATCGAAATACAAACAAATCAATTCTTATTAATGATTTGGGATTCGCCCTGCGGCTTGTACTCTGTACACTTTAAATTGATCAATATATACCGTAATTGATCTCGTTGCTTTATGGTTCTCATGAACTCTGTTTACTCTTTTTGGTAGATTGGAGTTAAACTTCTCTCCCCTACCTAAGTACTAAAGTACTATCCTCAGTACTTACCTGTGTAAAATATGCTCCCGCGGACTTCACCTTTGGAAGCTCTCACCTCATTGCAAGCTCCCTCCACATCCCCCCCTATCTGTACATACGCGGCCGCCGCATGCACAGATTACGGATGCCACACACCTGTTGTTGCTTTGCAGGTAAGCCTGCAATGCTCTTACTCATTATCGCATTAACTTACCTGGAACTTCATCGCGATACCAGCTCTGCTAGAAGTTCTGTGTGTTGTACCCTCTGCCCAATGTTTGCCGTGCCACTACCCCCATACTACAAAAAACGGCTGCCTCCCTGTAGGAAGGAGCACTTTGCACTTAAACTACACAGGGTGCAGGGCTAAGCATACCAGCGTCACATGCCTGTATGCAGATCCCTGAATGCCCACTTGGTAGGTAGTCATATGGCAAACACCGTACAGATACACTGTCACTCTGTACATGGCAACTCTTTCATCTTTATAATTGCCCCCTGAACTGCTGCCAGTTCTTGTTCGTTGTGCTACACTTGATAGGAGCTGGAAAAAACATATTTGACCAATCAGTGGACGAGAAAAACGCACAAATAGCCCCAGCCCAGCATTGACCTCTTAGTCAAGCTCTGGCCCTGTCCACGACAAGAACCGGAAAAAAAATGTTACCGCTCTGCAGCCGCGGCGCCAGATACCTGGATTGGTCAACTCCCTTTTTTCCAACTCCGGCACCCCTGATGCCCTGTCCCCCCTTTACTCTATTGGGAACTCATGCTGCACCACCCATTAAGGTGCCTCACTTAAAGGAATAATCCCATAAGTAACCCACTACAGATACTTTCCCGATCTGCACTGCGCTTGCAAATCACTCTCTGGGAAACATCTGACTAATACGTGTCTCCCTGCACCTAGCTGGGAAACACTTCCTATCCGTTACCATGCATCTTGCTTGGCTCACGTATGCGGACACTCCCTGTGCCCAGACTTCTTTTGAGGAAATCATCTGGAAGCCGAGAAACTCAGTAGAATCTCTCTACTGTCCCCACTCTGGACCCCCCTCCCACCAGCTGCTTCCGTGCACGGCGCCTTGTGCACAACTGTGACGTGGGATCCCCCCAGCACATCCACCCCCCTGCCATCGGGGCGTGCCTATCAGTGGGCGCTTCCCGCCCCCTCCCCTCCTAATACATCATGAAGGTGGGAGTGGCTTTCTCAGAATTACGACTCCATGTTGAGTCCCGGCATGCCAGCAAAGATGGCTGCTATCCATCTCCCGTAGCAACCTCTTAATCCTATACATATTAGGAGAAAAAAACAGAACATACAATGCATATGCACACTAACAAGAAACAGACCACTAGCACAGCAGTTTGAGAACATGCACTCAACTCCGTGCACTCAAACTCTTTCCACAGAACTCCGATCTTATGACGGCTGAAAAAAAACATCCTGAACAAAAGGAATTCTCCACAACTACACCGAAACTTCAAAAAGCCGAATGAAATCATCCCCCTATTTTATAGCCTACGAGGGAGACACTAGCTGTCACTATATCTACGTCAAACTTTACTCATAGCATAAACCTTTGCCTGGAATGCGGCGCGACAAAACTGAACACATCTTCCAGCTGTTAGCAGATATCCGCGGACACAAACCTTAACCGTGCTTCCCCCAATCTCTAGAGAGGGGGGTTGGAGGATGCCCTGTATTGGCCCCCCTTCCCACTAAACCTACGTTCTGCGATCCGCAAGAAAAAAACAATAAAACCCATGACACTGAATCATGCTGAGATTACAGAAACATCACATAGCACTAACTAATAACACTGAACTGGAACCAGTTTTCTCACTATTCTGGGCTCTCGTTACACTAACATTCTTTCTCTATTTCTCTCTTTTTCTCCCTCTAACTCCGCTCCCCACTATCCACCATCTGCTTGACAGATAAAATAAACACCGCTGGCATCTCTCCCAGCCCAGAACTGCCCAGAGAGAAAACTAAACTATATACGCTGCCCATACTTTAACTGCTAGCTGCTACCAGCATAACACAGAAAGATAACACACAGCTGGGAAAAAAAACATTGTTAACATATAACAGACCCCAAACATTGCTACAAAATCAAATAAACAAATGAAACGCTATACTTGCCTGGTTCTACAGACTCGTTCCGACTTCCAATCCGATCAGCTGACGGCAAGTTTTTTTCCCACGAGTCGATGGACCTCGGTGAGCGTTTACTGAGCGTTCTCTCAGTGGATTCTCTGGTCCTAAAGGTTACTTGCTCAAAACCTCTGCCTGGGATACCTCACCACGGAATCCTTTTTCGGCGGTGGGTTGCGTGTACATCACAACCCAAATAAAACAGGTCCATGACTCGCCACTGATTATTACTCGAATTGCAGTCCGTGGGTCGGCCCTACTGCTGCCTCCCACACACTTAGCTCACTTGCTAAGCTACCAGAGTCTCAACGTCTTTCTCCGCTGTGGAATTCCTCGATAGACTGAATACTATCTACGGCCTGGCCCTTTTCTGTCTTGTCTTGTCTGCTAGACAGCACTGGGTTCACGGCACCATTGTTATAAACTGTTATAAATCACATTTTTTCCGGCACCAGCAAACTCATCAGCAAGAGTTGCACACACGACTCATCACAGAAAGCAGGAGATAGACTTTCTCACGCTTCTTCAGTATTCACGTTATTTATTCAGGAAACATATATACAGATATAGTGCATCATATCCTAGCAAAGCAGATCCTCATGTTTAAGGTCTTGGCGTTTCAGCTTGTGGCTAACCCTCCTCCTGAGGGTTAGTCAGTTACCTTCTTTCTAGACTACGTTACTCTAGACTACCTATGTACAGCATACATTATATCAGATTACAGCAAGGCATAAAATACTTAGAGGTTCCAGTCAGCATTAAAGTAGGAAGCATAGCAGGATTCAGAGACAGAATGCCTTCTGTCCGCCCGTCCCGCATCTTAAATAGCGGATAAGAAAGAGTTAAATGTGACATCATCTTCGCCACGACTATTGGCTTAGCCCCCTCGTGGTGTCATAATACACACCTACTCGATTAATATATAATGAGGCTCTTGACATACTTACAGGAATTTTGGTATTTAGAAAACATGGCCTATGTTTACTGTTCCTGTGGTGTACATGTTGAGGTCAGTGTAGGCCTTTGGCCTTCTTTCAGGAACATGTTCTCCGATGTTCTCAGTATCTGCTTGTTCATTCAAGCAGACACTGAGATGCCTCTGCCTGCATCACAAGACACCCTATTTATGTTAAAGACATACTCTGCGGACAAGCCTTTTACCTGAACTCAGGCCAAGTAACTGAGGCCTACTTAAATTCTAACAAGTTCCATAGAGTAGGGGCTGCATAAGAAAAGGCCCACGCACCAAATGTTAAGTGTATCCTAGGAATAATCAGATTCATCTTGTTGGCAGAGCGGAGGATGTGTGGAGGGTCATAAAGTTCCAATAGATCCGCTATGTATTTGGGTCCCATTTGGTTTAGAGCCTTGAATGTCAGCAGGCAGTTCTTAAAATGGATTCTCCATTTTACTAGCAACCAGTGAAGAGTTTGCAGTACTGGGGTGATGTGTGAGCTGCGGGAGGCATTGGCTAGGAGTCTGGCTGCAGCATTTTGTACTAGTTGTAACGGGCACAGAACCTTATCTTTAGATCCGATGAACAGGGCATTGCAGTAGTCTAGGCGGGAGGGTACAAATGCATGAACCAGGGCAGGTAGGTCTTCAGCTGGGATAAGGTGTTTTATTCTCGCTATATTTCTTAGATGGAAGAAGGAAGATTTGACGACAGCTGATACCTGCTGTCTGAGTTTTAGATTTCCATCCAGGATCACCCCAAGGTTTAGAGTCTCCCCCAATTACTATTTTGAGGTGGTGAGCGTTTTGAACTTTATCCATCATGTGTGGACCACCTACCACCAACCCCTCTGTTTTGTCAGAGTTCAGCCTCAACCAGCTGGTGTTCATCCAATTTTGTAATCCACCAGACACAAATTTATGGATGCTGATGGGTCTTGGGTGTCAGGCTTGAAGGACAGATACAGTTGTGTGTCATCTGCATAACAATGGTATCCTAGGCCATATTTCTGGGTTATTTTTCCCAGTGGGAGCATGTAGACTGCAAAGAGTAATGGTGATAGTACGGAACCCTGTGGAACTCCATAGGCAAATGGCACTGGATTAGAGTAGTGTGTGCCCAGACATACTTGCTGTGTCCTGCCAGATAGGAAGGTCTGAAACCAGCTAAGAACAGTACCCCTTAGGTCACAGTAATTCTTCAGTCGCTGGATTAGTATTTCATGATCTAATATACAATGTGAGCAAAAGAGCTCATCAAATCGCTTTTCCAAGCACTTTTTCAAGCGCTTAGTGATTTTCCTATACCTTGCATTGCGCCGCAAACGCTCAGGAAATGGTGCAGGATCCGTGTTTGCGATCGTAAAGAAAGCTCATCGCCCATGTGAGAACACTCACATAGAGCAACATTGCACATGCACTTTTAAAGCGATTTTGAAAATTGCCAGCGCTTAAAAAAAACAACAACAAATCGCTCATAGTGTGAACAAGCCCAATGGGCCCATTCCCACTGCATAAGTTAGAGTGCACAGGAAAACTGCAGAGGTTTTTAGTGCACTTGTCGACTTTCATCAAACTGAACCAAAACTGCAGTATGCAGGGTGTTTGCCAATTACAAAGCAAATGCACACAACCAATATATACCGGACAAAAAATTAAAATTAATTCTTTAATGGACTTTATTAATTATCAATAAAAATGTGCAGTTTTTTGTGCAGTATATACTGGTTTTGTGATTTTGTTTGGTATACAAGTGCTTTGATTACCAGTGCTTGCACCTGCAACATAGACCATGTCAACATAATTTGTTATAGTGTTATTGTTTGACAGCCCAATTACCATGAATCACATTTAGTGATGAGCGAATGTATTGCGGGGCAGTTTGGCAGGCAGACAGTGAACACCTGAGTGAGTGAGTGAGTGAGTGCAAACACGTGGGTTCACAAACTTGCAAATCCTGATGCAAATGCAGTTTCATCCTTTGCCCACTAAACCCCAACACAGGAAATTCACCCATCACAGTGGTGGGCTTTCTGATCCCTGGCCAGTACCCTTTGCACATTCTCCTGCACATTCACTCACCTCACACTGGAGAGAAAGATTTAGGGCTCATTTCCACTTGTGCGAATCTGAATGTGTTTTCTGCATGCAGATTCGCATAACCAATACAAGTGGATGGGCCTGTTTCCACTTGTCCGAAATCCTGTACGGTTTTGTGTGCAGGAAAAATCTGCACGGCAGAGCCATCAGAATTCGCACACCGCCGTGGTGTGCGATTCGCATACAATTTATTTAATAGAAATTTGCATGCGTTTTCGTATGCAAATTTTACAGTGAAGTTGTTTTCGCATAAAATCAATGTAAAAGCACACAGGCACTGACATGGTTACACTTGCATACTTACTAACATATGCGAAAATTCCCGCAAATTTGTGGTAAAATTCGCGTGCAAATTCATTTTGCATTTTCCGCGACTAAATCGCACCGCACAAGTGGAAACGGGCCCTCACTTCTATGACCAATATGCAATTCACTTTATCATCGGAGTTTTCTCCTAGGTGATATTTTTACATCTTGTAAATAAAATGCATTTTAAATCACCAACAAACAAGAATATTTTCTAAATAATTTTGATAGTAGTGTTTCAATTGCTTTTTGGTACTTTTTCAATTGGAAAATGCTGAAAAAATATTTTAAATACAATATGAAACATTATCTCCTAGAAGAAAACTCAGGAGAAAAAAGTAATTGCATATGGGCCTATAGGTCCATTTAAGTTCACAACATTATGGAAACACAGAGGGCTTGATTCACAAAAGCGTGCTAAGTGTTAGCACGCTAGTGAAAAGCAGCTTATCACGTGCAAACTGCCCCTTCGCGCGCTAATGCTAAAGTTTTGCGCGCATAAAGTTTTATGCGCCCATTAAACCCTATGCGACTTTCCGCGCGCAAGTTTATTTCTCAAAACGGTGCTAACCTACTTAGTGCAATGGTTATCATGCCCAAAAGTCTTTAGGCGTGCTAAGTAGGTTAGCACCGCTTTGTGAAACAAGCCCAGAATGTCACAGATGGTCCAGGCAAAGATACAGTTGCAAGCACAGTAAATACACATGTGGCAGCTCAGCTCACACCAAAAAACAGTACCTAGTTTATTTGTATTGGTAAACCAATGTTCTTACTCTTTGGTGGATCATTTTCCCATTTTCTCTCTAGTTAGTTAGACCAAAGGATTTTTAAAATGTCATGTGACCCCAAAGCAACCAACTAGAGAAGTGGGAACATTTTGACTTTATCCAACCCGGTGTGGAATTTGGACTTGCCTCCCCCAACTTTGCTCCTCATCTACTTGTGACATAGCTCAACCCCAACCCCCCTTCCTGAATTTACTGTAAACACGATCCTTATATACAGTGGCATACAGGGGCTCATGAATTCACCCTAAGGACATGGAAAAATAATAGTCAAGACAAGACAAATGCAATTAGTAGTAGTACACATTTGGTCTGAGATTTATACAAACACATACTGCATGTACACTGCAATGCATCATATGTTGTATAACATAAAATACATGCATCAACAGGACTAATCAAAAGAAGAAAAGACAAAAAAATGACTTTTAGGCCCAGTGCACACCAAAACCGCTAGCAGGTCCGCAAAACTCTAGAGGTTTCTGAAGCAGATTTTCAGAGCGATTCTAGGCATGTTTAGAGAGGTTTTCTAAACATGCGTTTTTCTAGCGTTTTCTGGAGCGTTTTTGTGTAGCAGATTACAAATATTGTTACAGTAAAGCTGTTTCTGAACAGCTACTGTAACAAAAAACGCTTTTCCTATACTTTACATTGAGGCAGAAACGCTTCTGCAAACCGCAAAAGTGCTGCAGGACCCACGTTTGCGGTTTGCTAAAAGCCTCAAACCGCAGGTGTGCACCATCCCATTGAGATACATTAGCCAAGCGTTTTCACAGGCGGAAGAGGTTTGCGAAACGCTTCAAAAACCGCTCGGTGTGCACCAGGCCTCAGAGCTTTATTTTTGCCCTTCAATTTATTTTACTGTCCTGTTGACTTGTCTTCTGTGCTGAGAAAATGAATTAAGTGTAGCACAGAAAGAACAAAGCCGCCCACCCAAAACGTATTTCTTCATTTTGTTCCCTTGTGTTTTTCCTGCACACCTCCGCATCTTGACAGCAAGCAGTGTCTGCTATCTGGGCATATCTTCACTGCACACCTAATGAGATTTTAATAATGCAACCTGTTCAGTGCCTGTGAAGTAATATCTCGGAATAGCTGTAAACTTTATATAGGAGGAAAGGACAAACCTTGGGAAATGCTAGGTATGTTTTTACGATTTGAAAAAGCAGATATATTTATAGGAAGAAGCTTACGTGACGCATCCAGTAATCTAATGGTGTATTCATTGCTTGCTGTGTGACAACGTTATGTATTATTATGTCTTTGTTATTGTTATGGATTGCTGTAACAGTTAGACATAAAAATCCATAAGCAACCCTTTCACCCTGTTTCATAACATCTTATTATAATCCACTGCAACTAGGATACCATTTCAATGTAAATTAGCAGGGAGATATTTATTTGAATATAATCCCAATGTATGCAAATGCACGAATATGTAGATTTAGATCTGATGTCATTTTTAAAGTGGTAATTTTTTTTTTAAAATACCTTCTCATTTACGGCTTCAGCAATAAAGAGGCAGTGCAATGAGACATAGGAGAATGTAATACAATATTAAAGATACCCAATTTTAAGTTTAATATCTTAGAATCAGCATCAGAAACACTTTCTATAGATTGCTATGTAACCATGGGCATAGCTACAAATCTTGGGGCCCACCATTGTTCACACCCTTTCCCTTGCCTACCTCTGGTGACCCTCACAACCTGGATCATCTTGCAAAAGTCATGAAATAAAATTGGGCATTGTAATCTTCACACCCATAACCAGTGTAGCCACAAAAACACCTGATCTGAAGGATGGACCCCTTTAATGGAGGGAACAAAATAGTGGTCGGTGCCCCCTTATAGCTCTAGTCCCCGCTGTGGTCACAGTGGTGCTCCCCTGTAGTTACGCCCCTGTATGTAACCCCTCCTTCCCAGTGATGTTGAGCCTGTTATTCAGTTATACATCCTTCTGACCTGGAGCACACTGGGTGACCAGGAACCATATTCCATTCACATATTGCTCTGTGGGATTTGATCCCATGGCCTTGTGGTTACAAGAACTGTGCCCTTGTCCTTCAAGCCGGCTATGTAGACCAGGGATGGGCTTTAGAGCAGTTTACTACTCGAAAACGGAATTCAAATGAAGTCTAATGACTTCACCTGTGACTGCAGGATGGGGGGGTTAATGTACCCAGAAGCGCGGAAGTGAGTCTTGGAATGCAGCTTTCATTACACCTGAGACGCGTAATGAAACGCAGACGTCCCCGAAGACTTATGGGTAAGTTAACCCCCCCATCCCGCGGTCACAAATGAAGTCATTAGACTTCATTTGAATTCCGATTTCGAGTAGTAAACTACTTAAAAGCCCATGCCTGATGTAGACCACCGCTTCAAAAAATAAAAATAAAGAAGACTCAAAAGCTGCATCCAGCTATGCATTCACTCATGACTTTGCACATGGACTATCAATACATCAGCCACACAAGGGGCTTGATTCACTAAACCGTGATAGCTCATTCCACGGCCGCGGTAGAGTGTTCACGTGCAATCACAATAACGCTAGCGCAGCCGTGATATGGGTTATCACGGTTTAGTGAATCAAGCCCAAGCTGTGTGAGGTTTGTGGTGCATCAGGACATTGGCCTCAATTCACTAAGATCATGCTAGAGATAATAAGGCAAGAGAAAACTTACCTCCACACGTGAGAGAGTTATCTTACCTCTTCATTCCTTAAGTTACCTCTCCTGTAGTTAATTTACCTCCTCTGTAGTTAATTTACCTCCTCTGTAGTTAATTTACCTCCTCTGTAGTTATTTTCACATGCAGCTAATTAACAGCTTGTCTTTAACTCTGGAGTTATTTTAAGGATTGGAGAGTTAATTTAAAGACAGAAGAGTTAACTTTAGGCTTGCCTGAGGTAAAATGTTTCCTGAATACTACATGCCTTATCACCATGGTAACAACTCTAGAAGAGTTATTAAAGACAGGAGATAAGTTTAGTGAATTGAGGCCATTGTCTTAAGCATCACAGGTCCAAACCCTGCTATAGGCAGAAAACATTTTGAACATGTTTTCTCTGATTTCATCTGTTTTGAGTTTGTATTTTTGGCTATGCATTTAATCTTCACATTGGTTTAGTGTGTAAGGTATCAGACTCTCAAGCACTATGGCCTCAATTCACTAAGATCATGCTAGAGATAATAAGGCAAGAGAAAACTTACCTCCACACGTGAGAGCGTTATCTTACCTCTTCATTCCTTAAGTTACCTCTCCTGTAGTTAATTTACCTCCTCTGTAGTTAATTTACCTCCTCTGTAGTTAATTTACCTCCTCTGTAGTTATTTTCACATGCAGCTAATTAACAGCCTGTCTTTAACTCTGGAGTTATTTTAAGGATTGGAGAGTTAATTTAAAGACAGAAGAGTTAACTTTAGGCTTGACTGAGGTAAAATGTTTCCTGAATACTACATGCCTTATCACCATGGTAACAACTCTAGAAGAGTTATTAAAGACAGGAGATAAGTTTAGTGAATTGAGGCCAATGTCTTGAGTTTGAATCCATATCACATCAAGACCGCATTCAGAATGCCTAAATAAGGGATTGGTCATTGTGGCCAGCATTACAGTAAGGCATTCACAGTTGGGTAGGTGAATAGGATAGGTAGGTAGCCTGGGCACAGGTGCAAGTGATGGGATGTTCCAGGTAAAAGGTGGTACAGTGCTCAGGCTGATTCAAGAGGCAGGGATAGGTAAGAGGGAGGTAACTAGAGCTCACATAATGTGAAGAGCATTAATGGGCTATGGTGGAGGTATGGTGAAGACATTTAGACATGTACACACTGGGCTGCTGAGCTGTAAGGTGGTAATCAGGGGTGCTGTTAAGGTTTTTGTGGCCCCAAGCAGCACATAATTTGTGACATTTCAAGAAATGTTTGGCAGCTGATTTCTGCTTTACCACATGTGGTAATGCTTTGTAAATTGAAGACATAGTGTGAATAGGCCCTAAGACAGCTTGGAAGCACACTTACAATGCCAGAGATTCTGGTACAAGACCTCATGTTCAACAGCAAAAAAAAAACAAAAAAAAACCCAGGGCTGTGCTTGCAGGTACCTTGGGGCCTAGTGCAGTCCAGTCCAGTAAAGTTGCTGTTGGCTGTCATTTTGGTTTTAAAGGACAACTGACCTCAGAGGGATATGATTGCTGCTATGTTTATTTCCTTTTACACAAAGCACATTGCTTGGTTGGCTGTTCTGCTGATGCTCTGCCTCTTAAATACCTTTAGTTATACACCCTGAACAAGTATGCAAATCAAATATTTGACTTAAGTTTGACAGGATATTCTGCATGCTTGTTTCAGGTATGTGATTCATATACTACTGATGCATTAAAAAAAACAGCAGGATGCAAGGCAACTGGTATTGTTTAAAGGGAAATAAATATGGCAGCCTCCATATTCCTCTGAGGCGTCCATTAAAACCAAAATGACAGCCATGACTATTTGTACATTGTAATTGGCTGCAATAAGGGTGCAGGCTTGGAAATAATGCAAAGTGATGATTGGGTGAGAGTGTGAATGGCTTATCCAAAATAAAAGTAATACTGTAACTGCATACATTGGAATTTGGGTGGGAGTTAGATGTATTTGGGGTGAGGTTCAACCTCAATTATTTGTCTAAGAACTTTTCTGTACCATTTTATGTCTCTGGTAGGGATGCTCATTCGAATTCGGAAATTGCATTTCTGCATCGGAATGTGGAAATCGGTAATGCAAGTGCGTTAGGCGGATTTCCGCCGGAAATCGCGGAAAATTCCGCCGAATTCCGCCCGATTTTAACATCGATTTTCTCAAAAACTATAAGGTCTTTTTGAAAACTGTTTTTTGCATCTTGTTCACAAGATTCAGTTTAACCACTTAACGACCGCCCCCAGCCGATGGGCGGCGGCAAAGTCCGGGCCCAAACGACCGCAATACGCCCATCGGCGGGGGCGGCTGCGGGAGTGGCTATGCGGCGATCGCGTCATTCGTGACGCGATCAGCCGCCGGGGACTGGCTCCGCCCCCCGTTCGCCGTAACCCGCCGGCCGTTCGGAAGCGCCGGCGGGTTACTGGCATCCGGATCGCCGCTGCAACAGTGTATAATAGGCTTTGTAATGTATACAAAGCCTATTATACTGGCTGCCTCCTGCCCTGGTGGTCCCAGTGTCCGAGGGACCACCAGGGCAGGCTGCAGCCACCCTAGTCTGCACCAAACACACTGATTTCCCCCCCCCCTGCCCCCTGATCGCCCACAGCACCCCTCAGACCCCCCCCTGCCCACCCCCCAGACCACTGTTTGCACCCAGTCACCCTCCTAATCACCCATCAATCACTCCCTGTCACTATCTGTCAACGCTATTTTTTTTTTAAGTCCCTAATCTGCCCCCTACTCCCTCCTGATCACCCCCCCACCCCTCAGATTCTCCCCAGACCCCCCCCCAGACCCCCCCCCCCCCGTGTACTGTATGCATCTATCCCCCCTGATCACCTGTCAATCACCTGTCAATCACCCGTCAATCACCCCCTGTCACTGCCACCCATCAATCAGCCCCTGATCTGCCCCTTGCGGGCAATCTGATCACCCCCCCACACCAATAGATCGCCCGCAGATCCGACATCAGATCACCTCCCAAATCCATTGTTTACATCTATTCTCTCCTCTAAACACCCACTAATTACCCATCAATCACCCCCTATCACCACCTGTCACTGTTACCCATCAGATTAGACCCTAATCTGCCCCTTGCGGGCACCCAATCACCTGCCCACACGCTCAGATTGCCCTCAGACCCCCCCCTTATCAATTCGCCCGTGCAATATTTACATCTGTTATTCCGGGTAATAACCCACTGATCACCTGTCAATCACCCATCAATCACCCCCTGTCACTGCCACCCATCAATCACCCCCTGTCACTGCCACCCATCAATCAGCCCCTAACCTGCCCCTTGCGGGCAATCTGATCACCCCCCCACACCAATAGATCGCCCGCAGATCCGACATCAGATCACCTCCCAAATCCATTGTTTACATCTATTCTCTCCTCTAAACACCCACTAATTACCCATCAATCACCCCCTATCACCACCTGTCACTGTTACCCATCAGATTAGACCCTAATCTGCCCCTTGCGGGCACCCAATCACCTGCCCACACGCTCAGATTGCCCTCAGACCCCCCCCTTATCAATTCGCCCGTGCAATATTTACATCTGTTATTCCGGGTAATAACCCACTGATCACCTGTCAATCACCCATCAATCACCCCCTGTCACTGCCACCCATCAATCACCCCCAGTCACTGCCACCCATCAATCAGCCCCTAACCTGCCCCTTGCGGGCAATCTGATCACCCACCCACACCAATAGATCGCCCGCAGATCCGACATCAGATCACCTCCCAAATCCATTGTTTACATCTATTCTCTCCTCTAAACACCCACTAATTACCCATCAATCACCCCCTATCACCACCTGTCACTGTTACCCATCAGATTAGACCCTAATCTGCCCCTTGCGGGCACCCAATCACCCGCCCACACGCTCAGATTGCCCTCAGACCCCCCCCCCTTATCAATTTGCCCGTGCAATATTTACATCTGTTATTCCGGGTAATAACCCACTGATCACCTGTCAATCACCCATCAATCACCCCCTGTCACTGCCACCCATCAATCACCCCCTGTCACTGCCACCCATCAATCAGCCCCTAACCTGCCCCTTGCGGGCAATCTGATCACCCACCCACACCAATAGATCGCCCGCAGATCCGACATCAGATCACCTCCCAAATCCATTGTTTACATCTATTCTCTCCTCTAAACACCCACTAATTACCCATCAATCACCCCCTATCACCACCTGTCACTGTTACCCATCAGATTAGACCCTAATCTGCCCCTTGCGGGCACCCAATCACCCGCCCACACCTCAGAACGCCCTCAGACCCCAGCCCTGATCACCTCGCCAGTGCATTGCTTGCATCTATTTCCCCCCTCTAATCACACCTTGAGACACCCATCAATCACCTCCTGTCACCCCCTAGCACACCTACCCATCAGATCAGGCCCTAATTTGCCCCGTGTGGGCTCCTGATCACTCGGCCAAACCCTCAGATCCCCCTCAGACCCCCTTCCGATCACCTCCCCAGTGCATTGATTGCATCTATTTTCCCCTCTAACCGCCCCCTGAGACACCCATCAATCACCTCCTGTCACCCCCCTAGCACTCCTATCCATCAGATCAGGCCCAATACATCCTGTCATCTAAGAGGCCACCCTGCTTATGACCGATTCCACAAAATTTGCCCCCTCATAGACCACCTGTCATCAAAATTTGCAGATGCTTATACCCCTGAACAGTCATTTTGAGAAATTTGGTTTCCAGACTACTCACAGTTTTGGGCCCGTAAAATGCCAGGGCAGTATAGGAACCCCACAAGTGACCCCATTTTAGAAAGAAGACACCCCAAGGTATTCTGTTAGGTGTATGATGGGTTCATAGAATATTTTATTTTTTGTCAAAAGTTAGCGGAAATTGGATTGTTATTGTTTTTTTCACAAAGTGTCATTTTTCACTAACTTGTGAGAAAAAATAAAATCTTCTATGAACTCACCATACCCCTAACGGAATACCTTGGGGTGTCTTCTTTCTAAAATGGGGTCACTTGTGGGGTTCCTATACTGCCCTGGCATTTTAGGGGCCCTAAACCGTGAGGAGTAGTCTAGAAAACAAATGCCTCAAAATGACCTGTGAATAGGACGTTGGGCCCCTTAGCGCACCTAGGCTGCAAAAAAGTGTCACACATGTGGTATTGCCATACTCAGGAGAAGTAGTATAATGTGTTTTGTGGTGTATTTTTACACATACCCATGCTGGGTGGGAGAAATCTCTCTGTAAATGGACAATTGTGTGTAAAACAAATAAAAAAATGTGTCATTTACAGAGATATTTCTCCCACCCAGCATGGTTATATGTAAAAATACACCACAAAACACATTATACTACTTCTTCTGAGTACGGCGATACCACATGTGTGACACTTTTTTGCAGCCTAACTGTGCTAAGGGGCCCAAAGTCCAATGAGTACCTTTAGGATTTCACAGGTCATTTTGAGACATTTGGGTTCAAGACTACTCCTCACGGTTTAGGGCCCCTAAAATGCCAGGGCAGTATAGGAACCTCACAAGTGACCCCATTTTAGAAAGAAGACACCCCAAGGTATTCTTTTAGGTGTATGATGAGTTCATAGAAGATTTTATTTTTTGTCACAAGTTAGCGGAAATTGATATGTATTGTTTTTTTTTTCACAAAGTGTCATTTTCCGCTAACTTGTGACAAAAAAAAAATCTTCTATGAACTCACCATACTCCTAACAGAATACCTTGGGGTGTCTTCTTTCTAAAATGGGGTCACTTGTGGGGTTCCTATACTGCCCTGGCATTTTAGGGGCCCTAAACCGTGAGGAGTAGTCTAGAATCCAAATGCCTCAAAATGACCTGTGAATAGGACGTTAGGCCCCTTAGCGCACCTAGGTTGCAAAAAAGTGTCACACATGTGGTATCGCCGTACTCAGAAGAAGTAGTATAATGTGTTTTGGGGTGTATTTTTATACATACCCATGCTGGGTGGGAGAAATCTCTCTGTAAATGGACAATTGTGTGTAAAAAAAATCAAATAATTGTCATTTACAGAGATATTTCTCCCACCCAGCATGGGTATGTGTAAAAATACACCCCAAAACACATTATACTACTTCTCCTGAGTACGGCGGTACCACATGTGTGGCACTTTTTTGCACCCTAAGTGCGCTAAGGGGCCCAAAGTCCAATGAGTACCTTTAGGATTTCACAGGTCATTTTGCCACATTTGGTTTCAAGACTACTCCTCACGGTTTAGGGCCCCTAAAATACCAGGGCAGTATAGGAACCCCACAAATGACTCCATTTTAGAAAGAAGACACCCCAAGGTATTCCGTTAGGAGAATGGCGAGTTCATAGAAGATTTTATTTTTTGTCACAAGTTAGCGGAAAATGACACTTTGTGAAAAAAAACAATTAAAATCAATTTCCGCTAACTTGTGACAAAAAAAAAAAATCTTCTATGAACTCACCATACATCTAACGGAATACCTTGGGGTGTCTTCTTTCTAAAATGGGGTAATTTGTGGGGTTCCTATACTGTCCTGGCATTTTAGGGGCCCTAAACCGTGAGGAGTAGTCTTGAAACGAAATTTCTCAAAATGACCTGTGAAATCCTAAAGGTACTCATTGGACTTTGGGCCCCTTAGCGCAGTTAGGGTGCAAAAAAGTGCCACACATGTGGTATCGCCGTACTCAGGAGAAGTAGTATAATGTGTTTTGGGGTGTATTTTTCCACATACCCATGCTGAGTGGGAGAAATATCTCTATAAATAGACAATTGTGTGTAAAAAAAATAAAAAAATTGTCATTTACGGAGATATTTCTCCCACCCAGCATGTGTATGTGTAAAAATACACCCCAAAACACATTATACTACTTTTCCTGAGTACGGCAATACCACATGTGTGGCACTTTTTTGCGGCCTAACTGCGCTAAGGGGCCCAAAGTCCAATGAGCATCTTTAGGCTTTACAGGGGTGCTTACAATTAGGCACCCCCCAAATGCCAGGACAGTAAACACACCCCACAAATGACCCCATTCTGGAAAGTAGACACTTCAAGGTATTCAGAGAGGAGCATAGTGAGTCTGTGGCAGATTTCATTTTTTTTTGTCGCAAGTTAGAAGAAATGGAAACTTTTTTTTTTTTTTTTTTTTGTCACAAACTGTCATTTTCCGCTAACTTGTGACAAAAAATAAAATCTTCTATGAACTCACCATGCCTCTCACTGAATACTTTGGGATGTCTTCTTTCCAAAATGGGGTCATTTGGGGGGTATTTGTACTATCCTGGAATTTTAGCCCCTCATGAAACATGACAGGTGCGCAGAAAAGTCAGAGATGCTTGAAAATGGGAAAATTCACTTTTGGCACCATAGTTTGTAAACGCTATAACTTTTACCCAATCCAATAAATATACACTGAATGTTTTTTTTTTTATCAAAGACATGTAGCAGAATAACTTTCGCGCTCAAATGTATAGGAAATTTTACTTTATTTGAAAAATGTCAGCACAGAAAGTTAAAAAAGTCATTTTTTTGACAAAATTCATGTCTTTTTTGATGAATATAATAAAAAGTAAAACTCGCAGCAGCAATCAAATAGCATCAAAAGAAAGCTGTATTAGTGGCAAGAAAAGGAGGTAAAATTCATTTAGGTGGTAGGTTGTATGACCGAGCAATAAACCGTGAAAGCTGCAGTGGTCTGAATGGAGAAAAAGGCTCTGGTCCTTAAGGGGCGAAAAGACTGTGGTCCTGAAGTGGTTAATAAACCCTGAAAACGTGGTGTTTCTAGGACTTACGGGGGCTTTGATATTAACCACTAAAGTTGGCGGATTTTTACTGTAATGTAAAATGCAGAAAATCTGCATCTGCCTATTTTCTGCATTTACATTACAGTAAAAATCCGCCGACTTTAGTGGTTAATAGCAAAGCCCCCGTAAGTCCTAGAAACACCAAATTTTCAGGGTTTATTAAACTGAATCTTGTGAATAAGATGCAAAAAAAGTTTTCAAAAAGACTTTATAGTTTTTGAGAAAATCGATGTTAAAGTCAGGCGGAATTCCCGCGATTTCAGGCGGAAATTCCGCATTGGAATGCGGAAATTGGTAGCGGAAAGCGGAATCGGTAATTGGCAGTGGCGGAATGTGGATTTACCGCGGAATCGGAAATTGGCATTTCCGACCATCCCTAGTCTCTGGATGGGTTTAATGGAGGTGGCATTAGGTTGGGTTCCCACTTCCCAGCTGCACAACGGTGAGTTCACAGCATATTCTGTGCGGATTCACTGTGGACCGTCGCATGTCCGTCAATATGTTCCCACTACTGACCGTTGTGCATCTGTTTGGCTTTTACCGCCACCGTTCAGGTCATACAATGTTACTGGCACCACCGCTTGGCTCCACTGGATTGGACACTTGTCAGTATATAGATGAAAGTCTTGAAAGAAGAAGGCTCCCATTGTATTGCAAAAGACCAATGATCATTCTCCCTAATAATAGGGAATATTTTCATTGGTCCACCACTCTTTTTTTGCAATCCAATAGGAGCCTGTTTCTCCTGGGATGCTAATCTATATAGTACCTGCAAGTGTCCCCTGCAGAGGAGATGAATGATAGCAGAAGCGGCAGAGCACCCGAGATGGCACAGATGGCAGGTGAGTAGAGCAGGAACAGCAGGAGTAGAGCAATGCAAGCCTAAGAGAACAGACAGTGTCCGTTCTTATAGGCTTGCATTGACTCTGTCAGTGATCGTGAACAATTGTGTAGACTCCAAATTTGTATAGCTTTAGACTACATTCATACATTCACAGTGGTGCGTTGGAGTGAGGCATAATGTCCTGTTTGCAACCTCTATGTTTTGTTTGCAGACTCTTATCTGGGCCAGTCTGTCTCTCTGCACTCCTGCCATGATAGTGTTTCTATCACAAAGTGATAGTGATCACAAAGGAAAAAAGGCTCAGGTCCTAAAAATGTGCCTGAGGTGACATGATGGGATAGTCACATGTATGTACAGTGCCAAATATACAAATAACTAAGTTGTGTTCCTTTTCTTCTTCTTCTGCCTAAAAGAGTTAAACATTCAGGTAATCAAGTGACAATGTATCCCCAGTTGGGACATAGTCAGATTGTAGTGCAAGCCTCACTTATAAGGAATTGCAGTTATAAAACTCTTGCAGAGAGTTATATAAACTCTTGCAGACTGGCAGAGAACAGCTTCTGAGTGCAAGGGATAGAAAAAAAAAGATCAATAATTCATATATTGTAGCTGTGAGACACTGAACTCTGTGAAAGACTATATCATTCATGTGAGATAATACAATATTACTCCCACTTTTTTAGCTTTTACAAATAGAATGAAACTGAGATTCTAAAAAAAAGTAATTTTTAAGAGTAGGAGGATAGATATTGTTTCTCAATTTCTTTTTATATCTGGTTTACTTTAAAGTGAACCCGAGGTGAAAATAAACTGATGAGATAAACAATCGTATTCATACTCCTACTCCTAAGTATGATTTTTTTAAGTATCCCAGGGTTTTATTTTATATATAAACAAATACAAAATAGGTTGACTGTTTTACTGCCTATAATCAGTAGCAGCCTATTAAGTGTCCCAGAGTTAAAAAAAAAAAAGTGAATAGTTCATGTATTTTATCTCTCACTACCCTCAGAAGTTGTACTCTGCGAATAAAACTTTTATGGCTGTAATTTGCTTATCAGTGATGTTTATTATATTCCCAACAAGGTACCAACAAGACAGAAGCTGTCACTTCCATGCTTAGAAATTAACTCTTTCAGGCAGCAAAAATACAACAAATAAAACAGCCTGGTTATTAACATGTTTTCCACTGTACATACACGTTTATCTCATCATGTTGTTGCCTTGGGTACACTTGAAAGCTAGGTCCACAGTGGCAGCTGCATTGCGTTCCCTGTAAAAATAGGAACAGAACCAAAAAGTCAAACTGCACGTTATGCAACCGTTGTTTCGTATACTTTTAATGAAAAGTATACTTAACCACCACTGTTAATGCACACATTATGTGGTAATGCACTTTGTTGTGATACTGTAAACTATTGGATCGCACTGCACAGATGCACTCTGAACCCTGCATAGACTTACTATGGCAGTGCGACTTTATGAATAAAGATGCCTCCACACAGTTACACCGCAACACATCACTGTGATAATAGCCTAAGGGGCCAGAGCTTGTGAGCCTGGAAGAAGTTGACCAAGCTCTTTATTTTATTTACAACTAACACTAGCGTTATGCACCACATAAACATGTTTATACACTCCAAGAAACGCCTGTGAATTTGCTTCCAATATAAATTGTCTGCACCCCTGTTTAATATGGTAATTCAACATAATACAATGGATTGTTGCAGCTAATGGTGTATTTTGTCTGACTATTCCATGGAAAACCTAACTAGTTACTCCGCAAGAGATTTGTTTTTACAGTCCTGGCGGTTCCTGCGGTTTCGCTTTGGTGTTTCATGTTTACCATTACCTATTGTTAGTTAGACACAATTAAAGAGTTCACAGTGTGAACAATTTTAAAGGGACAGACTGCAAGCCAAGCTTTTTTGAACAGTCTTGTCTCTTGAAAGACGTTCAGTCAGCAGCCAATAAAACAACCGTATTTCCTGCCATTGTTAGAATGGCAAGACTGAAATTCCATCCAAACGTGTCTGACCCTACTGCCAAAACAGCCAGTGCATACTTTACTGATTAGTATATTCCTGTGCATAAAGGATAAGGGGTGGCCAATGAAGAAAAAAACAAACCGCTGCCATTACTGCCAAAATGCTGATAATATGAAAGTATGTTGAACTCTTTGTCCAGCCAGTTATTTCCACAGAACAACAGCACAGCCATCTGGAAATAAGTCGGAGACTTGTAAATGCAGCTTTTTTCCATATTAGGAAACTGCTTTAGAAAAGTGGGGAGCTTTATAATAGAGTATTTATTGTCATCATTACTGTGCTGTAATTCTGCACTATTTTACTTTACAGGGTTCATAGTACATTGTAATATTTTATTGAGCAATGGGACTGTTATTATGGAAACCAGATAACTTTCTAAACCTGACAGAAATGTAATATAGACAGATTGTTATTTTTCAGAGATTGGGGAGGAGATGAATTTTGAGTTGCAGCTAAATCATATAATCAGATGATGAGGATGATCCCGATCTCTATTTGTGGTATGTGAGATTGTATGGTTTATTTTTGTATGTTCGGTCCTAGTCATGTTTTTTTGTTGTTGTTTTTTTTTTTGACAAATTACGTTTTTTATTGTATTTACTTATTTGTACGTTTTTTATTGAAATTTTCACATTTTTGATTAACCAGTCTGGCGGTATGTACCGCTGGAGGCTGCCGCTCAGGCCCTGCTGGGCCGATTTTCATCAAATAAAAAGGAGCACACGCAGCCGGCACTTTGCCAAAGCAAAACAAGGAGGGCCGCTCATCGCGGCCTTTCTTGTAACTTCTGATCGCCGGAGGCGATCAGAAGTACGCATCAGGAGCGCCCTCTAGCGGGCTTTCATGCAGCCAACTTCCAGTTGGCTGCATGCAATCGTTTTTTTTTATTAAAAAAAAAACGTCCGGTCGTCAGCCTGGCGATCTTAATAGAACGCCAGGCTGGTCAGAATTTGCAACTTGGTAATTTTAGCTCAATCACTGAACTCTGAAGAATTAAACCAGTCAGAGAATGCAGATTTTTTTTTGATTGCCGCAGTAATTTTCGACCAATCACTAGACTCATTCTACTGAGTATTCCTGAGTCTTGTAATTGGCCTAAAATTCTGCATTCTCTGATTGGTCCAATATTTCCCGGTCAACGCGGATGTATTTGTCTAATCAGAGACTGCAAAAAATGATGAAAAACTTGGAAATCGGAACTTGGAAATCTGCAGAATCGGTAATCGGCATTGGCAGAAATTGAAATTTCCACAGAATCGAAAATTGGCATTTCCGACCATGCCTACTTGCCAATAACATGGGTGGTATATCAGTTTGTGTTTGTTGCTTCTGTAGCATATATATTATATGTACATTATCTTAACATTAATGTTCAGTTATGACAAACATCCTGCATAGAGACAACTGGACAGATATTTGCCTTCACATCCATCATCCCTTCTGGAGATAGACCAATGATTGGTGGCTTTAGCATCCATACCAAAATGTGGGGAGCCACTGTATGAACACATAAGTAAAGATGTCAGAGAGAAATAAAAGGAAAAGAAAAAAAATTAAGAGTAAAGTGCTCCAGCCCCGGTTCCCCCCCCCCCCCCCCCACACACACACACACCCCTATCACCCTCAAACTCTAGTTACTTGATATGGCTGGGGTGGGAACAGTATCTGTTGTCCGTCCACTGGGAGGAGATTTAAACAGCATCCATAAAGTAGCCCATTCTACATCATTGATGAACCTAATGTACCATATATTGAGCAAGCACCCCACCCTGATCTGGTGGCTACAATCTGGTGAGCCGCTCTTATACTAGAGGTGGTGGGATCACGAGTGGACACTTAACTTTCACCTGCACAGTGGATGTGTGATATACCAAGTAATAGTAAAAACAGGATTACACTATATATATGATCTGTTTTTAGGTGTGGAAGCGCGCAGTGGATTATTTTTTACTTTTATCTTGATCCAGAGGATTTTCTACACAGCGCACTGACTGTTTACCTGCCAAGGATAAGGGAGAAAAAAAGCACTATATTTTGAACTTGTGTTTGTCATTGATAAGATCTTATTGAATAGGTGGCGCAGCATCTTTATATTTCCTTGTCTAAATACATAGTATGACATTATGCACACACATATACTGTAGAGTACATCGTTCTTGGAAATGTATGATGGACAAAGTAGGGACACCATAGAAAATTCTACACAGGGCTCCATGAATGCCAAATGTCACCACACCTGTTCATTTTTTTTCCTATTTGATCCAATTCGACCAATCCAATCCAATTTTTCAGTTGATCGTATGATTTAAAGGAATTGTTAGATTTAACACACTTGTGTTCGAGATTGCCGCAATTTTGGAAAAAAAAGGTTGTAAATGTCGAAAAAGTTGGTTGGTTAGAAAACCCTCCTACATAGTAACCTTTCACTAAATTATCATTTGATCATTTTGCATCTTTATATCTTCTTAGAACTACATTTTCCAGTGTGATATTTATCACCATTTTCCATCTCTGTATATCTATTGAAGTCTCATGCGATAATCAGTTGCTGATAGCATTACAATTACCACTGAACACGACCACACTGCTATTTACATTTACATATTAATTATATAAATAAGCCAAGTGAAATACAGTTACATATTATGACAATTCTATAAATATCAGGGGCAGACTGACCATTTGGGCACTCGGGCACGGACCGAGGGCCTGTGGTCGCGGGGAGGAGGGGGGCGCCAGAGCACCCTGAGCAGGAGAGGAGGCAGCCAGTGAAAGGGAGAGATGGGCACAGTGGCGGAGAATGGGGGACTTCTCCCCCCTTCCCTAACCTTGGGGCCCCCCTTCCTGGCTCTCCCCTCCGTATTAATATTTAAGTCTCGTTACAGCGGCTGGCAGCGGGCGGGGACTTACCCCTGTTCTTCCAGCCGGCGGAGGGAGCTGTGATCTGAGTGCCACTAGTCTGGTCTTGAGTAGACCAGACTAGCGGCACACAGATCACAGCTCCCTCCGGCGTCTGTGTAACAGCGGTAAGTCCCCGCCCGCTGTCAGCCGCTGTACCGAGACTTAAACATTAATCCAGAGGGGAGAGCCAGGAAGGGGGGCGCCCCTTCTCCGCCACTGTGCCCATCGCTCCCTTTCACTGGCTGCCTCCCTTCCTGGGGACACCTATAGACCTAGCTACATATACCGGGGGTACCTATAGACCTGGCTATACTGGGGACACCTATACACCTGGCTGCATATACTAGGGACACCTATAGACCTGGTTGCAAATGCTGGGAACACCTATACACCTGGCTACATATACTAGGGACACCTATAGACCTGGCTACATTTACTGGGGACAACTATAGACATGGCTATACTGGGAACACCTATACACCTGGCTACATATACTGGGGACACCAATAGACCTGGCTATCTATACTGGAGACACCTATAGACTTGGCTATTTGTACTGGGGACACCTATAGACCTGGCTACCTATTCTGGAGATACCTGTAGACCTGGGTATCTATACTGGGGACCCCCATAGACCTGGCTTCCTATTCTGGGGACACCCATAGACCTGGCTACCTATTCTTGGGACACCTATAGACCTGGATACCTGCACAGGCAACACCTATAGACCTGGTTACTTCCACTGGGGATACCTTTTGACCTGGATACCTATACTGGGGGCACCTATTTTGGGGGAACTGCTGCCAGATTAACTATTTTTGGGGAACCGCAGCTGCCATATTAAGTGTATTTTGGGAAACAGCTGCCAGAGTAAGTGTATTTTTGGGGAACTGCTTCCAGATTGTGTATGTTGGGGAACTGCTGCTTCCAGATTATGTGTATTTTTGGGTAACCACTGCTGCCAGATTACATGTATTTTGAGTGATCCGCTTCCAGAATACGCATATTTTGGGGAACCGCTGCCAAATTATGCGTATTTGGAGGAACCGCTGCTGCCAGATTACCTTGATTTTGGGGGAATGACTGCCATATTATCTGTATTTTGGAGGAACCTCTGCCATATTGCATGGGTTTTTGGTGAAATGCTGTCAGATTACATGTATTTTGGGGGGAAACACTATGGCAGAGTTCAAACTTCCCTGGCAGACCTTTTACACTACTGCTAAGGTCATGTATATTTTGCCCCACCCATGACCACGCCCACATTCTGTTGCATGACCACACCCATTTTTCGGTGCATTGTTTATCAGTGTAAAATATCTGTTGGCAGTAAATTATTATATCTTAGTCTGTAAAAAATAACGTGGAATGTGGGCCAACACTGGTACGGGGCCCCATAATCTCCTATTGCCCGGGGGCCCCATGAGTTGTCAGTCCGCCCCTGATAAATATATACTGTATATATATATGTATATATATATATATATATATATATATATATATATATATATATATATATATATATACGTACTGTATATACAGTATAAAGTAGCAGTAAAAAGTATGTGAACTCTTTGGAATTATATGGATTTCTGCACAAATTGGTCATAAAATGTGATCTGATCCTAATCTACGTCACAACAATAGACATTCACAGTCTGCTTAAACTAATACCACACAACTAATTAAATGTTTCCATGATTTCATTGAACGCACCATGTAAACATTCACAGTGCAGGTGGAAAAAGTATGTGAACCCTTGGATTTAATAACTGGTTGAACCTCCTTTGGCAGCAATAACTTCAACCAAACATTTCCTGTAGTTGCAGATCAAACGTGCACGGTCAGGAGTAATTTTTGACCATTCCTCTTTACAGAACTGTTTCAAATTCAACATTATTCTTGGATGTCTGGTGTAAATCACTCTCTTGAGGTCATGCCCCAGAATCTCAATCAGGTTGAGGTCAGGACTCTGACTTAGCCACTCCAGAAGGCGTATTTTCTTCTGTTTAAGCCATTCTGTTGTTGATTTACTCCTATGCTTTAGGTCGTTGTCATTTTGCAACACCCATCTTCTGCTGAGCTTCAGCTGGTGGACAGATGGCCTTAAGTTTGCCTGCAAAATGTCTTGATAAACTTGGGAATTCATTTTTTCTTTCAATGATAGCAATCCATCCAGGCCCTGACGCAGCAAAGCATCCCAAAACCATGATGCCCCACCACCATACTTCACAGTTGTGATGAGGGTTCAATGTTGGTGTGCTGTGCCTTTTTTCTCCTCACATAGTGTGGTGTGTTTCTTCCAAACAACTCAACTTTTGTTTCATCTGTCCACAGAATATTTTGCCAGTACTGCTGTGGAACATCCAGTTGCTCTTTTGCAAACTTTAAAATGTGCAGCAATGTTTTGTTTTTTTTGGACAGTAGTGGCTTCCACTGTGGTATCCTCCCATGAACTCCATACTTGTTTAGTGTTTTACGTATCATCGATTCGGTAATAGGGAGGTTAGCATATGCTGAGACTTTTGTAATTCTTTAGCTGACATTCTAAGATTCTTCTTCACCTCATTGAGCATTCTGCACTGTGCTCTTGCAGTCATCTTTACAGGATGGCCACTCCTAGGGAGAGTAGTAGCAGTGCTGAACTTTCTCCATTTATAGACAATTTGCCTTACCATGGACTGATGAACAGCAAGGCTTTTGGAGATACTTCTATAACCCTTTTTAGGTTTAAGCTAGTCAACAATTCTTAATCATAGGTCTTCTGAGAGCTCTTTTGTGCGAGGCATCATTCACAACAGGCAATGCTTTTGAGGAGAAGCAAGCCCAAAGCTGGTGTGTGCAGGGCAGCTGAAACCAATACCTCCAATATCATCTCATTGATTGGACTCAAGCTGGCTAATGCTTCACTCCAATTAGCTCTTGAAGATGTCATTAGTCTAGAGGTTCACATACTTTTTCCACCTGTAATGCGAATGTTTATATGGTTTGTTCAAAAAAAGCATGGACAATTTTAATTATTTGTGTGGTATTAGTTTAAAGAGGAGCTGTTAGGTATAAGGTCTCAGAGAAAATAAACACATATATCAGTAGCTAAAGATTGGCTGTACTTACATTACATATGCATTTCACTGTCCACGTTTGGATTTCACAGAATTTGTATATAGTATATGCAGAGATAGATGCTCCTGACAGCTCATGGCAGGCTCCATGTTTTTCTGTCAAATGTGTCGTCATGTCCTGCCTGCTTCCTGATCACAGAAAAGCTGGTACTTGAACAACACAGTGTGCAGTGAATATTAATGAGCCATGTGGCTAGGAACAATAGCTGACTCCTGCAGTGTACTCTGCCCGGAGATTTATCAGTGCTACGCGCTGGACTGATTAGAAGCTGCTGTAACGTCTCATTAGCAGCCGAGGGGAGGGCCCCAGAATGCTTTGCAGTTTAGTATGCGGCTTGCGTCCTTATGGGTCTATAACAGCCTTTAAGATAAGCACACATCAAAGGTAACTGAGATTTTTATCTTCACTAATGGCTTTTGGGCTTCCTTCTAAACTGTTTAACACAGGAGAATAGAGGTTTAAATTAGCTTCTGCAGCCTGACAGTTACTCTTTAAGCAGGCCGTGATTGTCTATTGTTGTGACATAGATGGAGATCAGATCACATTTTATGACCAGTTTGTGCAAAAATCCATATTATTCCAAAGGGTTCACATACCGTACTTTTCGCCGTATAAGACGCACTTTTTCTCCCCAAAAAATGGGGAGAAAAAGTCCCTGCGTCTTATACGGCAAAGGCAGGGAATCCCCGACTTACGAACGCCCGCCAATACGAAACGCGACCCGCCGGCACATCGGGAATTCCCTGCCTGTGTGTGTACACTGTGCCTGCTGACATGTGCCGCTGCCCTCTCCCCATAGCTGCTCTAAGTGTCCAGCCACATGTCCCCCGCTAGCGTATAGGATGCCCGATGCCCCGTGTTCCTCATCTTCCTCCCCCTGGTGATTGCTGGCCCCCCCGGGTGTTAATCTGTAGCGGGCTTACCTCTCCGCTAGTGTATAAGATGCCCGATCCCCCTGTGGTCCTCATCTTCCTCCTCCTGGCGATTGCTGGCCCCCCGGGTGTTAATCTGTAGCGGGCTTCCCTCTCCATTAGTGTATAGGATGCCCGATCCCACCGTGTTCCCCATCTTCCTCCTCCTGGCGATTGCTGGCCCCCCCGGGTGTTAATCTGTAGCGGGCTTCCCTTTCCGCCATGCCCGTTAGGATTGGAGACCTGCCTCACAGCCACGTTAGGATTGGAGACCTGCCTCACGTCATGTGACGATCACTAAAGCAAGATGCACGGGTGTGAGGCAGGTCTCCAATCCTAACGGGCATGGCGGAAAGGGAAGCCCGCTACAGATTAACACCCGGGGGGGGGGCCAGCAATCGCCAGGAGGAGGAAGATGGGGAACATGGTGGGATCGGGCATCCTATACACTAGCGGAGAGGTAGGCCCGCTACAGATTAACACCCGGGGGGGCCAGCAATCGCCGGGGGAGGAAGATGAGGAACACGGGGGATCGGGCATCTTATACACTAGCGGAGAGGTAAGCCCGCTACAGATTAACACCCGGGGGGGCAGCAATTGCCAGGGGGAGGAAGTTGAGGAACACGGGGGATCGGGCATCCTATACACTAGCGGGGGACATACGGCTGGACACTTAGAGCAGCTATGAGGAGAGGGCAGTGGCACATACAGGTATCAGCAGGCACAGTATACACACACAGGTGGAGGACACAGAAGACACATGAGGCAGGTATGGGGGTCACATAAAGGACACATAGGGCAGGTATGGGGGTCACATGGGGCAGGCATGGGTGACACAGAGGACACATGGGGCAGGCATAGGGGACACAGAGGACACATGGGGCAGGCATAGGGGACACAGAGGACACATGGGAACACAGAGGACACTTAGGGCAGACATGGGGAACACAATGGTGGGGACACAGGAGGACACCATTTGGGGGAGAACATGTACAAGACGCTCCTGGAATATAGGTGGACCAGGTTTAGGTTTTATTTTTTTTCTCTGGTTTTTGCCCTCTAAACCTGGGTGCGTCTTATATTCCGGAGTGTCTTATACGGCGCGAAATACGGTACTTTTTACTGCACATACAGGTCTTTCTCAAAAAATTAGCATATTGTGATAAAGTTCATTATTTTCTGTAATGTACTGATAAACATTAGACTTTCATATATTTTAGATTCATTACACACAACTGAATTAGCTCAAGCCTTTTTTTGTTTTAATATTGATGATTTTGGCGTACAGCTCATGAAAACCCAAAATTCCTATCTCAAAAAATTAGCATATCATGAAAAGGTTCTCTAAACAAGCTATTAACCTAATCATCTGAATCAACTAATTAACTCTAAACACCTGCAAAAGATTCCTGTGGTTTTTAAAAACTCCCAGCCTGGTTCATTACTCAAAACCGCAATCATGGGTAAGACTACCGACCTGACTGCTGTCCAGAAGGCCATCATTGACACCCTCAAGCAAGAGGGTAAGACACAGAAAGACATTTCTGAACGAATAGGCTGTTCCCAGAGTGCTGTATCAAGGCACCTCAGTGGGAAGTGTGTGGGAAGGAAAAAGTGTGGCAGTAAACGCTGCACAACGAGAAGAGGTGACCGGACCCTGAGGAAGATTGTGGAGAAGGACCGATTCCAGACCTTGGAAGACCTGCGGAAGCAGTGGACTGAGTCTGGAGTGGAAACATCCAGAGCCACCATGTACAGGCGTGTGCAGGAAATGGGCTACAGGTGACGCATTCCCCAGGTCAAGCCACTTTTGAACCAGAAACAGCGGCAGAAGCGCCTGACCTGGACTACAGAGAAGCAGCACTGGACTGTTGCTCAGTGGTCCAAAGTACTTTTTTCGGATAAAAGCAACTTTTGCATGTCATTCGGAAATCAAGGTGCCAGAGTCTGGAGGAAGACTGGGGAGAGGGAAATGCTAAAATGCCTGAAGTCCAGTGTCAAGTACCCACAGCCAGTGGTGGTCTGGGGTGCCATGTCAGCTGCTGGTTTTGGTCCACTGTGTTTTATCAAGGGCAGGGTCAATGCAGCTAGCTATCAGGAGATTTTGGAGCACTTCATGCTTCCATCTGCTGAAAAGCTTTATGGAGATGAAGATTTCATTTTTCAGCACGACCTGGCACCTGCTCACAGTGCCAAAACCACTGGTAAATGGTTTACTGACCATGGTATTACTGTACTCAATTGGCCTGCCAACTCTCCTGACCTGAACCCCATAGAGAATCTGTGGGATATTGTGAAGAGAAAGTTGAGAGACGCAAGACCCAACACTCTGGATGAGCTTAAGGCCGCTATCGAAGCATCCGGGGCCTCCATAACACCTGAGCAGTGCCACAGGCTGATTGCTTCCATGCCATGCTGCATTGAAGCATTCATTTCTGCAAAAGGATTCCCGACATTGTGTATACACATATACATATACACTATTACACTACATACCATAACATACTCTTTCCACACTTTCATTACACACACACACACACACACACACACACACACACACACACACACACACACACACACACACACACACACACACACACACACACACACACACACACACACACACACACACACACACACACACACACACTATTTTATAATATCAATCTTTTTGTTATTTATACAAACAGCAAAGTTTGGTATGTGCTGAATAGTTCTATACCATTTATTCTGGTTGAATACCATTTGAAAATCTATCACCATACAAATAAAGTCAGTCTGAATTTTCCAACATGTCCAATGTAAAAAAATCAAGAAAATCTGGAAAACAAAAAACCTTTCAATTATTTGGTACATCCGATAGTTTTAATCGAATAGGGGTAAAATCGAGCAGAAAAACTGTAATGTGTGAAGCCACCTTTAGGCTGGTTCTGTTTAAGCAGAAGTTTTCTGTGAGCATATAGTAAGCGCATATTAACTACTTCCATAACAGTAGTCTCTGTCCCCTTTAAGACCAGAGACTACTAGTACAGCAACACCGCTTACTGATGAATTGCCGCAAAGATCCGCTGCTCCAGCCCGTCACACCGCTCTGTCCCCACTGCAGGTCCCTCTCTCAGCAGTTGCTATGACGGCAGAGCTGTGCGAGCAGGTCAGGAACTGCTTTAATTGGCTCCTGATGCTATCAATCAATGTAAGCCTATGGGAATGGCTTACAGTGATGACAGGGTCATGAGCCAATGCAATTGGCTCCTGACCGGCTCATACAGCTCTGCCATCATATAGACTGCAGGACGAGTGATCTGCGGCGGGGACAGAGCTACACGATCGGCGGCGGTAGGGTGTTGAAGTCTATGTCCTGTCAGATCCGCACTGCTACATGCAAGACGTAGATTTCAACTGCCTCGGTCCTGTGTGTGTGTGTGTGTGTGTGTGTGTGTGTGTGTGTGTGTGTGTGTATATTATATTATATGTAAGGGAGAAAACTTTTCAAGATGGTGGTGACCATGGTGGCCATTTTGAAGTCAGACATTTTGAATCCAACTTTTGTTTTTTCAATAGGAAGAGGGTCATGTGACACATCAAACTTATTGGGAATTTCACAACAAAAACAGCACATTGAACACATTTTACAAGTGGTCAGAAACTTGTAAATAACTTATGAAAGAATAAAGGTACGTTAAAACCAAGCATGCCATATGCTTGGTTTTAACGTACCTTTATTCTTTCATAAGATATTTACAAGTTTCTGACCACTTATAAAATGTGTTCAATGTGCTGCCCTTTGTGTTGGATTGTCAATGCAACCCTCTTCTTCCACTCTTCACACACTGATAGCAACACCGCAGGAAAAATGCTAGCACAGGCTTCCAGTATCTGTAGTTTCAGGAACTGCACATCTCGTATCTTCACAGCATAGACAATTGTCTTCAGATGACCCCAAAGATAAAAGTCTAAGGGGGTCAGATCGGGAGGTGAGTCCACCAACTTCCCCCTTTTAAACAGTTTTTAATCGGTTTTACTCTACTTGGCGCCTCTGTGTTACTGCTTTACAAATTGTCTAGTCCACTCTTGGTGGAGGGGTATATCCCCATTCCTTCCTGTCTACAGAGAGCGACTTCTTAAACCTGAGCGGGGTCAGGTTATAATTCTCCCCGCCCGCTTATCCAGTGGTTGCCTTTGTGGCGACCCACGTTTGTGAGTATAACCATTACTTTGTTGTACACCTGACTAATTGTCACTGAGATACTGCACTATATTGGGCTCTCGGTTTCCTTTTGTCTCCTTCAGTGCATAAAGAGGGAAACACATCATCATGTAGCAATTTTGCATATCCAGTGGCCTTAAGGTTTCCATTGATGAAGAATGGCCCCACTATCCTTGTACCCCATATAACACACCATACCATCAATTTTTTTGTTTCAACAGTCTTGGAGGGATCTATTCAATGTGGGTTAGTGTCAGACCAATAGCGGTGGTTTTGATTGTTAACTTCACCATTCACATAAAAGTTTGCCTCATCACTGAACAAAATCTTCTGCGTAAACTGAGGGTCCTGTTCCAATTTTTGTTTTGCCCACTCTGCAGATTCAGTGCGCCGATCTGGGTCATCCTCGTTGAGATGCTGCAGAAGCTGGAGTTTGTAAGGGTGCCATTTGTGAGAAGCTAATATCCGCCGAAGGGATGTTCGACTAATGACACTCTCCAGTGACATGCTGCGAGTGCTACGCTGTGGGCTCTTGCTGAATGAAGTTATGACAGCCACTGATGTTTCTTCATTGACAGATTTCATGCATCCACATTTTGGCAAATCCAACACTGAACCAGTTTCACGAAACTTAGCAAGCAGTTTGCTAACTGTAACATGGGAGATGGGTGGTCTTGTAGGGTGTCTTGCATTGAAATCTGCTGCAATGACCCGGTTACTGCGTTCACCAGACATCAACACAATTTCTATCCGCTCCTCACGTGTTAACCTTGGCGACATGCTAATGGCTGTAAACAAAGAGAAACCTGTAAATAACTCATGAAAGAATAAATGTACGTAACTTACGTTAAAACCAAGCACACCATTGTTTTTCTTGTGAAATTCCCAATAAGTTTAAGGTGTCTCATGACCCTCTTCCTATTGAAAAAACAAAAGTTGGATTCAGAATGGCCCATGGTCACCACCCATCTTGAAACGTTTCCCCCCTCACATATACTAATGTGCCACAAACAGAAAGTTAATATCACCAACCATTCCCATTTTATTAAGGTGTATCCATATAAATGGGCCACCCTGTGTGTGTGTGTGTGTATATATATATATATATATATATATATATATATATATATATATATATATATATTATACACACACACACAGGACCGAGGCAGTTTAAATCTACGTCTTGCATGTATATATATATATATATTGGTATATAACATTCTTCAACTTAATATGACCTCAAGTTTGGATGGTTGGATGGTAGAGGTTACACATTCTCAGTACTATAGTGTAAGTATGTCTGTTAGTTTTATTTTGTATTTTTCGTGAGACAAAAACGTGCCTGTTTTCTAGAAAAATGTATTTTCTCATCAAAAACAATCTTATCTATAATAATAAGAAAAATAATAGTGATGAGTTGAAACGCAGATCACTCACATTTTGCAATTCATTTAGCATCTGAAAACGTGCCTACACAAATATTTGGGAATAAAGATTAGTTAAAGTTGGCAGAGATGTGCACAGTTCTATCCCAGTTTGAAGCTGTATTGGCAGGTTAGGTCTGCTTCCCTTGTTAATGGAAGATGAATATCTGTAGCATAATTTGAAATATAAATCTAATCACTCTGTCTTTAGCACCAATTGAAACTTAGCCTGGTATTTGCATATACTATGTACATCTTATGCCAACCATCATAGTTTTTTTTTAACCTCCTTAGCGGTATTGATGATTATACAGGTCAATACAAAACATGCTGTGAACAGTATTGACGTGCATACACTTTAATACTCTCCTGCACTGTATACTAGAACCTTATTTGACACATTTTGGCAAGTTACAGGAAAAAAAAGGTTATGAAAATTAATTGGATCACTTTTTGCACAGAAATCCTGGGAAAATTGAACGCCACAAAAAAGGTTAAAATAAATAAAGATATCTAAAGCAGCACAGTGACTTAATAGGAAGCAATGAAACATTAAAAACTAATGGGAAATTTACTAAAGCTGTGGTAACAGTGGTGAATAGGGATGGTTGGAAATACCAATTTCCAATTCCGATGGTATTCCGATTTCTGAAAATGCAGATTCCGTGGATTTCCACAGAAATTAGATTTTCCAATTACCAGTTTCCGTGGAAGTGTTTGCTTTTGTCATGTGGGTTGGTGTAATTCATACATGTGAATTTCTGGCCAGTGGGCCAAATCTGGCCTGAAGAGCAATCTAATTTGGCCCGCAAGAGGTTTACCCACTGTGCATTATGTTTGGCTCATTCTAGAGCACCAGGGAAACTATGTTGAAGGTAAAGCCCTAGATCACCAGGGAAGGCATATGGGGGAGGATGGGAAAGCAGTAGATATCAGGGATCTGTATAGGGAAGGGAGGAGGGGGGTCCCTAGAGAGCAAAGAACCATATAGAGGGAGAGGGGGACACTAGACACCAGAGAACTGTATAGGAGAAGAAGGTGACCACCAAACACCAGAAAACTATATAGGGGAGGGAAGGAGGACCACTAAACATTAGGGAACTGTATAGGGGAAGGTGGACTACTTGACAACAGTGAACTGTATAGGGGAAGGTGGACTACTTGACAACAGTGAACTGTATAGGCGAGGGAGGAGGGCCACTGTACACCAAGGAACTGTATAGGGGAGGGAGGGAGGACCACTAAACATTAGGGAACTGTATAGGAGAATGTGGACTACTAGAGAACAGCAAACTGTATAGGGTAGGGAGGAAAGCCACTGGACACCAGAGAACTGTATAGGGGAGGGAGGAGGGGCACTAGACACCAGGGAACTGTATAGGAGAGGAAAGAGGGGCAATAGACACCAAGAAACTGAATAGGTGAGGGAGCGGGCCACTAGACACCAGGTAACTACTGGTATATATGGGAACGGGGGGTCCATCAGACACCAGGGAACTTTAAAAGGGAAAGAGGGGGCCACAAGACATTGAGGTTGGCCCACAACTTAGTTAAAGAGTAACTGTCAGGCAAAAACAAGTAATTTTGATCTATGTTCCCCTGTGTTAAACAGTGTGGAAGGAAGCCAAATATCAATACTGAAGTTAAAAAACTCTCTTACTTTATTGTGGGCTGAATAGCAGCCTTCCTTATCTCCAGGCTGTTTAGGAGGATGCATCAGACTGTAAAAGCCGCAGTCAGCCTGCAAAGCAGTATGGGAAGGTCTTACTTCCTCTCTACTGCCCTCCCTGCACCACCCCTTCATTTTCCTATCCAGCCCTGCTGCAGCCTCATTGGCTGGTCCCTCTCTCCTTCCCTCCCCATCCAGACACCCCGAGTGACAGCTGCAGGCTGCCTGCGGCAACCCCCCCCCCCCCCCGCAAGTGACACCCGCGATCGGCGCCCCCCCGCGAGTGACACCCGGCCACGATCGGCGGCACCAAGCCCCCCCCCCGCGAGTGACACCCGCGATCGGCGACACTGCCCCCCGTGAGTGACACCCGCGATCGGCGGCACAACCACCCCCCCCCCCACGAGTGGCACCCGTGATCGCCGGCACCCCCCCCCCCCCCCCGAGAGTGACACCCGCGATCGGCGGCACCAACAACACCCCCCCCGGGAGTGGCACCCGCGATCGCCGGCACTGCCCCCCCCCCCCGCGAATGACACCCGCGATCGGTGGCAATCGCAATCACTCGCAAAACCACCGACATCGCAAGCAAAACAACCGACATCGCAAGCAAAATGACCGACATCGCAATCGCAAGCAAAACGACTGACTTCGCAATCGCAAGCAAAACGACCAGCATCGCAATTGCTCGCAAAACGACCGACATCACAAGCAAAACGACCAACATCGCAATCGCTCGCAAAACGACCGACATCGCAAGCAAAACGACTGACTTCACAATCACAAGCAAAACGACTGACATCGCAATCGCAAGCAAAACGACCGACATCGCAATCGCAAGCAAAACGACCGACATCACAATCGCTCGCAAAACGATCGACATCGCAATCGCAAGCAAAACGACCAACATCGCAAGCAAAACGACTGACTTCGCAATCGCAAGCAAAATGACTGACATCGCAATCGCAAGCAAAACGACCGACATCGCAAGCAAAACGACTGACTTCACAATCACAAGCAAAACGACTGACATCGCAATCGCAAGCAAAACGACCGACATCGCAATCGCAAGCAAAACGACCGACATCACAATCGCTCGCAAAACGATCGACATCGCAATCGCAAGCAAAACGACCAACATCGCAAGCAAAATGACTGACTTCACAATCGCAAGCAAAACGACTGACATCGCAATCGCAAGCAAAACGACCGACATCGCAATCGCTCGCAAAACGACCGACATCGCAATCGCTCGCAAAACGACCGACATCGCAAGCAAAATGACCGACATTGCAATCGCAAGCAAAACGACCGACATTGCAATCGCAAGCAAAATGACCGACATCGCAATCGCTCGCAAAACGACCGACATCGCAAGCAAAACGACCGACATTGCAATCGCAAGCAAAACGACCGACATTGCAATCGCAAGCAAAACAACCAACTTCGCAATCGCTCGCAAAACGACCGACATCGCAAGCAAAACGACCGACATTGCAATCGCAAGCAAAACGACCGACATTGCAATTGCAAGCAAAACGACCGACATCGCAAGCAAAACGACCGACATCGCAATCGCAAGCAAAACGACTGACTTCGCAATCGGCCGCAAAACGACTGACTTTGCAATCGCAAACAAAACGACCAACATTGCAATCGCAAGCAAAACGACTGACATCACAAGCAAAACGACCGACATCACAACCGCCCGCAAATTGAATGACATCGCAATCATCCGCAACACCCCCCCCCCCCCCCCCGCGCGCGACTGACAACGCAATCGCTCGCACAGCTCCCCCCACCCCAACTGACAGCGAGATCGCACGCAACCCAGACATGATCGCTCCCCGCTGAGTGCCTAATACACACGATGCGTTTTCCCGCTTGATCCGCGGGTCGATTAGATTATTTCCAACATGCTCGATTCGGATTTCGATCGTTCCTGCCGTCGATTTGGCATAATTAACATGTTGGAAATAATCTAATTGATCCCGATTAACCTGTGGATCGAGCGGGAAAACGCATCCTGTGTACCGAGCATAAGACCAGAGACTGGTAGGAGTGTCTGAGGGCTGGGACTTGGGAGGGCTAATGTATAATTAATCAGGAAGCAGGGTAAGGGAGGATATGACATCACAATTGGCTTCAGACAAGACAGACAAACATGGAACCTGCCATGAGCTGTCAGGAGCATCATTATCTGCATATACTATATAAAAATTCTGTGAAATCCAAACGTGGACAGTGAAATGCATATGTAATGTAAGTACAGCCAATGTTTAGCTACTGATATATGTGTTTATTTTCTCTGAGACCCTATACCTAACAGCTCCTCTTTAAAGTGTTCAATGTTGCTTTACTTTGTATTTGAGTTTGACACCCTTAAGACTGTAGAGCAAAGGATGGGGTCCACATGCTTGTTGACCTTTTCCTCCTTGCCCTTAACCTGAAGATAAAGAGGGGAATACGTTTTTTTCTTCCATTTTTAATACACTGTGCAGACACTTCTGCATGTATGTGTGTGCATATTAGAAAAATGTGCTCCGCGGGTATCACACTAATGTAGTTGAGCTGCAAGGTGGTTGATCTCACCAAGCTGCTGCTCAATTTGCAGCAATGTAGTTCCAACACAACCAACCTGAAAACAGGCTTGTTTGTGATGTCCCTGCATATTGGAATTCAAACTTATACATGCTGCAATGACTCTGCCAGCAAAAGAGAGATGTCCTAGACTATGTGACCGAATGCTTTTTGGATGTAGGGGGGTATTCAGCAAATGTTAGTGTTTCATTGGCATTGCCAACAGTGAGGTAACTAGGTTGCGCAGTTGGCGTAAGGTAACACATATGTTATCACGGTCTTGCATGCCCTGATGCTACATGTACTACGCATGACCAGAGTGCATATGAGGTAGGATTCAACGTCCCTGCTCTGTGCCAGCCATTCACTGGCTGCTGCGGGTGTCCAAGGCATTATGGGATTGCCACCAAGAGAAGTAACGATTTAATTATTCCAATAAAAAAAATAAAAAATAAAGCCAAATTCTCATTATGAGTGCATCTTACTGCTTTTTATGCTGCATTCCATTGAACAAATCCCTTGGAGGATTTGTTTAATGCAGTTCTAGTCCATTGTATGTTTCTTTTATAGTTTCTGCAACAAGTTTTGAATCAGGATGATACCATTCATTGGCTAACTTGGAATGGTATCATCCCAATTCAAAGCTTCTTGTGTTTACTGATGGCTAACACTGTACAATACTTTTGTAGTTTATACAGTTTTGGCTTGTTTACTTTACAAACTTATATTTTATGACTTGTTTTATTTCTTCCTATAAAAACTTAATTTTACAAATGAATTTAATATAGAGTGCAGCCATGGTACAAAGTTTGCACATGTAGACTTTTCTATTAAGTTAAGCCAGTGCTTCCTACATGCCAGGCGACATCCAGCTTCAATCTGAGACAGGAGGAGGGAGAGTGTGTGTATTGTGAATAAGTGCTGAAGCCAGACTAGGTTTTCCCCCCCCCCCATTTCTATTTGGTGCTGAGCGTGACTGTTTGTTATTCTGCTTAACGTGTCTTATGAAGGTAAGTATAGCACACCACAGTCATGACTGCAAATTCCATGTAACTGACTAACTACTGATTAGAAACATGAGATGGTGATAAACTTGCACATTTTGTATTATTCATTTAAGCTGTGTATACTTTGTGCTTCTAACTAAACGGTGGTGACATCTCATTTCATTCAATCAACAGTTTTGAAACTATTATTTAACAAGGTTGTTTACTTCACACTTTGTTCTCTAAATTCTCCCCGACAATTAACTATTGTGTTTCTGTTTGGGGACAGGAAATAAATGAAAGCATTGTATGTGTCTGAGAATGCAAAGCGCTTTACAAAATACCTCTTACTAGTCTACTCTTCAACTCTTTCTCCTCTCCCACATCCTGATCGATGGAATTTTCTGTCCTCCATTTTAAAAATATTAATGATCCTGTAACAGCTTCTGGGTGAGCACTGTAACATCGCCCACTTGAGCCATAAGGAAACATGGACATTTCCTTGCACCTCAGTTGTCCTTTCAGCTATAACTGACAGCAACTGATCTATAACTGACACTAACTGATATATTTGAGTTCTGACAAATGTCAGAACTGGAAGGAATTGTCAGAACTGGAAGGGAATGGTTTTAGAAGAAAATGGTAAGCCCCAGAGAGGAACTGACAGCAAGGTAAGTATGTAATATTAATTTGCAGTTACATAATGTGTTTATTCTAAATCATTTTGCTCGGTTCAGGTTCCCTATCAAAGCTGCATACTCACCAGAAGATGGATTTGGAAGCCCACAGCGACGCAACCCAACAAACGAGCGTTACCCCATCCATCGCCTACCACGGGAACACACGATGGGCAAGAACAAGACATCAAACAATCGCGGCAGTTTGGGCACAAGTCGTCAAGGATATTAAATATCCGACCCGCTGTGATGGTCGTAATCACTGTGTGTTACAAAACATAATTCATCAGATTGTGCACACATGCCCATATTGCAAAATCGCAGAAACGATCGTTTATCACGCAAAAAAATTGACAGTTGACTGAAAAATTGCGAGAACAGTTGCGCCATGGGTATGTGCCTTAAAGGGAACCTGAAGTGAGTCAAATTATTTAAAATAAACACATGACGTAGCTGCAAATGAATATTTCATACTTACCTCACCTTCAGTTCCTCTCAGAAGCTCACCATTTTCTTCTTATAGTGATCTCTTCCAGTTCTGACAATATTTTGTCAGAACTGAAATACACCAGTTGCCGTCAGTTATATATCAGCTGCTGTCAGTTACAACTGAATGTGCAAGGTAATGTCCATGTTTCCCTATGGCTCAAGTAGGCGATATTACAGTTTAACAGTGTGCTGACCAGGAAGCTGTTATGGAGTAATGGCCATTTTCAAAATGGAGGACAGATAATTCCATTGTTCACAGTGGACAAACAGGACGCAGGAGAGGAGAAAGAGATAGATGAGTAGACTACACAGGAGGTAAGTATGACCTATGTATGTTTATTTTGACTTTTCATTTTCAGTTCAGGTTCTCTTTAAAGAAGAACTGTAGTGAAAACATAATAAATAAAACTTATTTTTTACAATATTCATGTATAGATTATTTAGTGAGTATTTGCCCATTATAAAATCTTTCCTCCCCCTGATTTACATTCTGAGATTTATCAATGGTGATGACATCTTTAGTTCTGCCAGGTGATTTGTGTGGAATGTTTGTTTACTGCGAGTGTACTGAGAGACAGGGGGATATATTGCTTGCTTGCTTGGCAGATGGAAAAACCTGTTATTTCCCACAATGCAATGAGATTCACTGACAGCAAACTGTCAAGACCAAGGTCATAATGTCACACTGTGGAAGGGGTTTCACCACAATATTAGCCATACAGATGTCCCTGATGATCCAAGAAAATGTACAGAATTCTTGTGGAAAAGGGGGTATCAGCTACTGATTGGGATGAAGTTCAAACCTTGGTCAAAGTTCCTCTTTAAGAACAACATGGCTTGCTAAAACAGTAGTAGTAGTAGTAGTTTGTATGTAGAAATGTAAATACTGCTGTTTCCAGAAAAACTGCAATACTTGTGAAATGCAAATAAAAGCAAAATGGGAGGATTTCCAAATCCTATAATTTCAATTATTAAATGATAAGATTACATGGGCAACATGTCAGATAATGAATCTGAGAAATGTTATGTTATAGGAAAATGATATGCTCATTTTTAAAAAAATAAGAAGTTGAGACAACCAACAAAACATTGGGACAGCACGGTGGCGTAGTGGTTAGCGCTGTCGCCTTGCAACGCTGGGTCCCTGGTTTGAATCCCAGCCAGGGCAACATCTGCAAGGAGTTTGTATGTTTCCCCGTGTCTGCGTGGGTTTCCTCCGGGCACTCCAGTGTCCTCCCACACCCCAAAAACATACAGATAAGTTAACTGGCTTCCCCCTAAATTGGCCCAAGACTATGATACATACACTACATGATATAGACATATGACTATGGTAGGGATTAGATTGTGAGCTCCTCTGAGGGACAGTTAGTGACAAGACAATATATACCCTGTGCAGCACTGCGGAAGATGTCGATGCTATAGAAATACTAAATAATGATAATAATAATAATAGTTGGAAAATTTGTGTAATGCTAAAAAGAAGAAAATATCAAGAACATTTCACAAGTAAAGAGGTTAATTGGCTACAGGTAGGTCAATAACATTATTAAGTGTAAATAAAAGCTTTCCAGAGAAGCTTTCAAGTATTCTGCAAGTAAACAAGGGGAGAATGAAAATGTACATCAATATAAGAATAATGTTCCTCAAAAAAAGAATTCCAAAGAATTCGAGGATGTTTTCACATACAGTATATAGAGTAATAAAATGTATTCAGAAAATCCAGATAAATTGCTATACAAATGCAACAAGGCCAAAAGCCACTACTGGACTGCTCTGACCTTTGCATCCTTTGGTAGCACTGCATTACAAGCATGCATGACTCCGTTGTGGAAATCACTCCATGGGCTTAGGAACTTTTCAAAACACAGTTTTCTGAGAAAAGAGTTCATTGATGCACCCACAGATACCTTTAAAACTCTACCCTGTTATAGATTAAGATTATTTGGCACAGCCTATGCCAGAACCTGCGGGCTTTAGAGCATGTCCACCAAATATGCAGAAAAGATCCCTCTGTTCCACACCCTCGAAAAAACAGGTGTTCATGCAGCCTGGATACCATCTCGCAAACCTAGCAGGGGTCAAGTACCCACGCATTAGCACCTTGTAGTTAGTTTTGATTTTAGATGCACTAATCGAGCTAGATGCAACATTATGCCAGATTTCTGTGTCTAAAACTTAGGTAAGGTCTTTCTCCCACTGGGTTATGCAATTGGATTTGGAGATGGCAGGTGGCAAAATTTAGCATTGGTGTCCAGGTTCCAAAAACCTTTGGGGTTGTTGCACTACTGGGAGTGAAGCACCTTCCAATTAGTGGCACTTTCAGCTGCTAACACGGGGTCATTGTGGCCTTCTGGAAGAAGAGTTCCCTTAGCATTTACAATTCAAAGCTAGGTTAAGTCATGCTATGTTTTTTAATATAATTAAAGCTATTCAAGACAATAAGCTTAAAGAGAACCTGTACTGAATAAAAAATATTTAAAATAAACACATGAGGTAACTTCAAATGAACATTACATAGTTACCTTGCCATCAGTTCCTCTCAGAAGCTCACCATTTTCTTCTGATAATAATCCCTTCCAGTTCTGACAATATTTTGTCAGATCTGAAATATATCAGTTGCTGTTAGTAAAATATCAGTTGCTGTCAGTTATAGCAGAGAGGAAAACTGATGTACCAGGTAATGTCCATGTTTCCCTATGGCTCAAGTGGGCGATGTTACAGTTTAACTGTGTGCTGACCAGAAAGCTGTTATGGGGTAATGGCCATTTTCAAAATGGAGGACGGAAAATTCCCTTGATCACAGTGAACAAACAGGACGCAGGACAGGAGAAAGACACTGAGGAGTAGACTACATGGAAGGTAAGTGTGACTTGTGTATGCTTATTTTGACTTTTACTTTTCAGTTCAGGTTTTCTTTAAGACTTTTGAAGCTATTTGGTCACCTTATTACAACAATTACTTGAGAAATACTCCATTCTATAATCTAACGATGGTATAATATGATCATACTATACATCATCACTATGAAACACCATGGTCCTACACAAATAATGCTTATCCAATATGTAGGGCTTAGCCAGGTCCACAGTCCTTCCCCTTACCTTGTCTTCTCCTTTCTCTGTCTCACCCTCTTCTGCCCTTACTACTTCTCTAATCTTCCTTGACCTTATTGGATTATCAATACTGAACAACGCCTGAGGCCGTTTAACTATCTCTCCTGTGGTTTTGGGGTAACCCACCGTTAGGTTTTCGAATCATACCGAATCATACTGCTGTGGAAAGATCCTTGAATATAACTGACAATTATTTTTCAACAACATATATTGTCTATGATTAGTAGCCTAATTACACTATTTTCCTGGGTCGGGCTGGGTGCGACACTATGAGAGACTTTCACCCTGTCCTCAGAGCTGGGAACCAGGTCCTTAACTACAACGCCAGATTACTATTAAGTACAGAATGTTTCTGTAGACGGTAGTTATATGACTATCACCCAATTGTCTGCATACATTTTTGTATTGCTTCAGAAATGTTTTTTTTCTGTAGTTGTATCATTATATATCCTGTTATGAGATTGCTGTAATTGCACATATTTGCTTCTTTTATACTGTAATGTTTTGTTATTGCTAAAATGTATAATCTGTAAGAAAAAAGGATGTACAAGTTAAACTGTAATGTTATTCTATTGTTTTTATTTTGAAATAAAAACACATTGAAAAGTAAAACTCTACCCTGCAGAGAAGAAAACAAATTTACATCTGATTTAGAAACATCACTGACTTCTGACTTATCATTATCAACACATAGGTCAAAATCCATAGGTCAAAAACCATAAGTGCACACAGCATATGTAGCATACACATCTGGAAATGCACCATTAATGATCGACAATGCATACAGGTTAAGAAGTAACGTATGTTCACATGTAGAACATGTATTTAGCAGAAAACACATTAATAATTCAACTCATAAACACATTAATAATTTCAGCAACATAATGCACGCATTATAGCAGCATTGCTCCACAGTAAAATAGCCTGGGTGATAACATAACCTCACTCAAGTCCTGTCCTTTTACCAACTGAAAACATTTAGGCCCTGTTCACAGTGGTCAGTTGCATTGCAGAATAATTCTGTATGACAACTCACTGCATATACAATTTTACGGGCCTGTTCACAGTACTGTGTTGTAACTGATTGCATTATTCTAACTCCCTGCATGCAGGCTTTGTATTAAAGTCTAAATCCAGTCTCCATTGCAGTTCACAATCATTATAACACATTATAATGCATGCATTATGCAACTGACCACTGTGAACCTAGCCTTAGTGGATTTTGAAATGAAAAATTTTATTAAGGGGCAAAAGTTAATTTTACATACTACTTCTGCTCTTCTCATATCGAACGTATTTATAGAGGGCTAGCTCACAGTGCTCAGTTTCATTGCAGAATAATTCTGCATGTCAACTCACTGCCCCATACAACTCTATGGGGCTGTTCACAGTACTGCATAGCAACAGATAGCATTATTCTAACACCCTGCATGCAGACTTTGCATTAAAGTCTATGTCCAGTCTGCATTGTAGTCACACTTATTATAACGCATGCGTTATGCAACTGACCACTGTGAACTTAGCCTGAGTGTTAAAAGAAGAGGAAGTACAACAGAGTGGTAAACACGTCCCTGTCTAAACTGTTTAACATGTAATACCAACCTCAAAATCAATGCATGTATATGTTTAAAAACCCTTTTTATAGCTGTTCACTGATGAGGTGGTTGTGATTATACATCTTATGGAACAATGCTCTGTGTTTATGGTAGAGGGAGATGATTGCACTTTACCATGCCATCACAGTCTTGGAGAAAGGGAGAGAACCCCTAGACCTAGACCAAAAGCTCAATAGAAATTGTGCTGTTAGTCCTCCCCGACCCTCGATTTGTAGTCATGCTTCTGCCTGAAGCCATTCACCAGCTTAGACAGGTTCATGTCATATCAGTTATAAGACCAGAAATCCTACAACAGTCCTGTGTTTGCGAAGTGGCCAGCAACTGCGGCCAATATGCAAAGTAACAGTGTTTAACGTATGTTTTTTTTATTTTGGCCAAGCAGAACATGAAATGACAGGATCTGGCCAACCAAATCCCAAAGTTCAGCGTATCTTCATTTGCTGGCTCCTCCCCCTGCCCCTTAGTCCCCTCACCTCTGTCACCAGGGTAGAAATATACAGGGCAGCACATCCCAGCACTCCTGTATGTGTGTGTGGTGACTCCGGCTTTAATACAGACCGTGTTGCCAGTTTTCACTGTGGTATGAAAACATTACCCATATGGCAGTGAATAACGGCGACACATGCTGCAATGAAAGCGAGAGACCACACATACATACTGTACATACACACCCACACAAACACACCAGGGAAAGAAAGAGAGAGTACAGGCACACAGGGTTGGGCTGCCCTGTATATTTCTTCCCTGGAGACAGAAATGAGAGGACACAGGGACAAAATGGCAAGGGAAGGAACCAGTGAATGTATATGCCGCCACAGAACATGTGGTGTTTGCTCTGCCATGCTCCACAAAAGCCTCTCTTTGGTACTTGACCGGCCGGTTCTTGTCAGGTCGCTTTCTGACCAGCCAAAGTTCGAAAGGAGTAAGTTCTTCTTGAATTGGCTGCATCACTCTGCAACTTCGGGTTCTGGCCGTAACGTGTTACATAAATTTACATCTAATAAACTACAAAATCGCAACTGAATTTTGTTGTAAAATATGGATTTTTGTGCAAATTTTCAGCATTCTTATTAAAACAAGACTCTCACATCGGGGGAGTAAAGCAGACCTACCGTCAGGGACGGATCTAGGGGGGAGCAAGCGGGTCTCTTGCCCCAGGCGCAGTTTGATGAATTCTTAAAAAGGCGGCAAAATGTGGATGGGGAATGGCAGTTTAGGCGCCAAAACCTGACCTTGCCCCAGGCGCAACTTGGGGCAACTTGGTCTAGATCCGTCCCTGCCTACCGTCCAAATTTTAAACACAGTTTGCAAATTCACACAGAATCGGAAGTACAACAATGACATCAGTATATCTGCAGCAAACATGCAATGTCGCAAAGCATGACCTCTGCCTAAGTAATTTATGGTGAGAATACAACCTAGGTAACAGCAGTTCATATTCAAAAGTCTCGAAATCCAAAAGAAAATGCAAAACCAAATATAGCAAAAATGCTACGTGTCACTTTGGCTTTGATGAAGACATATTTGGAGCATGAATCTCAGTCCTGTAATGCTGACTTGCTATATTACATTTTATTGTTTTCTGTGCACAGCTGTGTTGCTTGCACCTGCTGTTTCATACTGTGCATAGTTGGAATTCCTCCTCTGCTTAATCATCTCAGAGAACATAACATTGACATAGGGAACATAAACATTGTGACTTTTCCTTAAAGAATTTTTGTGTGCACATCTGAAAAACTTCCTATATGCTGCTGTTGTTTGTCCTCTGCCAGGCACCATAAAACAGATTTCCTGTACAAGGGGCTTTTTCATGAAAGACCCGGATACACCAAGTAGAGCAAAAGTTCATCTTCCACCAAGACAGGATGCTGGAAACACACTGAATGGAGTTGGATGGTGAATAGACGTCACATATATCGAGAACTCTCATACCACAGGGAAACAATATAGGAGCCTGCAGTGCACGATAAAATGACATGTAAAAAGCCCCTTTCCTCTGTATCTAACAATAATATAATATCTCACATTCCCAAACAACCTCATATAAAGTGGTAGGAATGCGGTGGAAATGCTTTAAAAAAAGTTTAAGAGAATATAAACTTCTTGTGGAATTTTCATCCTGTACAATTGCATATACCAGCATTTTCTTACATTGTCTTGTGAAACAAAAGTTTGCTTTATTAAAACAGAAAGAATTTGCGATAATTCAGGTTGTAGTGATCTCCGAGATGTCTCCCAGTGCATCACTGCTGAAATATGCAAATTAACCATTGTTGTCCCTGGAAGCTAGCCCCACCTCCAGATCCGCTGGAATGCAATGATGTTACAGAGATTGCCCAGCAAGCTCATGGTGAATCAGAACTCCTAGGAGTGTGTAAGGGGCTACAATGGTCCTAAAAGCCCTCTTACTAGAATGCCATGGAAAACATAAGTTTTCTTTCTCAAAAAAGAAAGTACTGGTTCACCATGAGCTTGCTGGGTAATCTGTAACTCTGTATTGTCTTGTGAAGACAGACATGTTGCTACATGATGTATGAGTAAGGACCATTTGTGGTCTGACATGCATCCTGGGTGCTTTCTGGAGAAACCTAGTTGCTGCTGTCTTGCTTTGTGTCTCAGTAAAGAATTGTTTGTTTACCGATACCATAGGGATTATTACTTGTTACTTTGTACAGCAGTTTTAGGACTAGCAGTCCCAGTCACATGCTGCCAGGGGTGTAACATTAGACCCTGCAAAGGATGCAGCTGCAGGGGGCCACAGAAGTCGAAGGGAGTCCCTTGGGGGGAAAAGTTTCTTTTTCCTGTCCTGAGAGACTGACAACTAAGGGCACAGAGAGAAAAAAACGTTCTGCGCCCTGCACAATTGTTTCAATGACTGGATCTGCTGAGCCACTGATAATGAATCATGTAAAGTTTTGTAGTCAAAGATTTGTAGACAGTCCCTATTCAGTGTGCAGCAGTCTCTTGTGTACAATGCCCAGTCTCCAACCTCTCTACCCCTCCCCAAGTGCTGTGTACTGTAGTAAAGCTGGAGAAGTCTGCAGAGCAAATTCTTCTCCATTAGAGATGGACAGAGTGAGTGTAATAAGCTGAGGCTTATTACAGAGCACACTCGTCTGTCTGTTTTCTGTATGCATTTTCTGCACACTGTGTGTGTGTGTGTGTGTGTGTGAGTGAATGTGTGAATACATGCACATTTTATCACAGAAGCTAATGTAATTGATAGAGAAAATGCCTGCAGTGCTTCACTACTGTCAGTTTTTATCTGCATGGGGAAAACACATTCAAGTGTGCACTAGCCAACTGAATAACATTGGTTCGCAGTTTACCTGTGCAGAAAGCGAGGTGGGGGCATTGATTTCTAGTTACGCCCGTGCATGCTGCCCATAATTTCTTTGGCAGGGAGTTATTGGCAGTGCAATATGCTGTCAGTATCCACCAGCAGCAACAACCAGAGAAGAACAGGGGTGCATTGAGTGACAGGCTAGTCCCAACTGCTTCCACTCACCAGACTGGGAGGGAAAATGTGCAGCTCTATTAGTTTTGTGTCCCCTTTAATAGGTGGTGGAAGGGAGGGACTGAGTGACACATGGGCCATGCCCACTCGCAGAACAGGTGTGGGGCACCAAGCCTCACTGCTAGGATTTCTGTGCCCTTTTTCAAATGGTATCAGGTCAAAAGCTTGAAGTGAATGTCCTACATGGTGGCCACTGCTGTAAATATATATATATACATGCCCTCCCTCCACTTCAGGGCATTTAGCTTGACTGATGCAAGTGTGACTGCTGCTAGGTAGGCTGTGCAAGCACAACTGAATATTTTTCCTGCTGATCCATAAAGGCCACTTTCACACTAACATGTTCTGTCTAACAATATACTCAATGCAATTATACTGTAATGGCACATTTACCTCACCGCAATAGCAGGGGAGGGCGATGGGATACATTGGAATAATAGTGTGCAAGCTGCGCAGTACTGGATAATGTGCATTCTTTAAAGTTGAAGCATACTTCCATATACTTTATGCTTCACTGTTTGACTCACATTGCATTTATGATGCACGATGCAACTTTCACTTTCTGTTTTTCCAGAATAGACAACACCCCAGTGTGAAACTAGCCAAACTCCCTAGGCTGGCTTCTCACTATAAAAGGTGGGTTGCCATGTACCACATTGCACAGAAAAACATATTCACCTGCATGTCTGTCCATTTTTGCAATGATCGTGCAGTGCAAAAAAATAAAAATGAGAATAATTATAATTTTTAAGCTTAAAATACATAGACAGAAATGCATGTAGCATAGCATTTAGAGAATGCACCGTATTAAAAATGGATTTAATGGGAAAATTTCTTTCTATGTAGTGTCTGATGTCCTTGCGGATTGTAAAATGCATACATTATAAACACTGCTTTGCGATGTATGTAGAGGACAGAGGATATGGTAGCCTCCATATGTCTATCGCCTCGGGTTCCTACAGGAGAAGGAAGACAACTATTAGTGACTCTCTGAAGGGGCCGGTCTCAGCTTCGAGTGGTTTCGATTACGACTTAATGTGCTTTCTATTCGACCGTAACCAAAATTACGAATCGAATCGCTGTTTTGATTTAAACTCGATTACGAGTCGGAGTTCTGTGTTGTATCCGTAATTGCGAGTCATAATTACAACTATACAGGTAGTCCCCGGTTTATGAACGCCCGACTTGCGAACGACCCGCCGATACAAACGTCATGATGATAGCCACGCCCCGTCGATGACGTCACCAGCGAGTGTGAGTTGCGGTGACTCGAATGTTTTCAAGGGAATGAAATTTATATAAAGATGCCCTGTGTGTGTGTGTGGAAAGGTGAGCAGATACATACCGCACACCTCCCGTGTCCTGGCATCATCCTCCATGTCTGCAAAAAAACCTCCATTTCGCAAAGCAGATTTGCGCCCTCTGACCCGGATACTGTACTGAGCTGCGCATGCGCAGTATGCCAGGTCGTCTAGTCTTTGCCTCTAGAGCATCTGTGTCAGAGGGCGACAACCTGCTTAGCGAGACAGAGTTTTATTGCAGAGGGTGACGCCAGGACATGGGAGGTGTGCGATATGTATCTGCTCACCCCCCACACTGGCCGGACCACACTGCCTGAGCCACTCAAGCTGCTGCGTGGAGCCTGCCTCTGTTGTGCTGGACCCTGGCTAGCTACCCTTCAGGTACATGGGGCTTTCCCGGGGCGGTCGGATGCAAGGAGGCATACAGGACACACAAGGAAGCACACTGGGGATGTAATGGTGGCCACTAATGATCCAATCTTTTTCATCCAATCTTACCAAATCTATGTAGTATAAGGCTGGTTTCACAGTGGGACGTTAAAGTCCCACGTTACAGCAGCCAGTAACGCAGCCTAACTCACAGCACTGTAAAATCAGTTGTGCTGTTCACAGTGCCCACGCTGCGTTATATAGTAACGCAGCACGTTTAAACAAAGTGCTGCATGCTGTACGTTATACTGGGCTAAGCAGCTTTAGACTGCTTGCACATGCTCAATAATGTTGGAGGAGGAGGTCTCCCCTCCTCCTCCGCAGCCAGCCACATGGCTAATTAATATTCACTGCACTGCAGAGACTCGTGGTAGGACTGTAGTGTTGTCCGGATCATGAATGAATCGTTCATTTGATCCGGATCTTTTTTGTGAGTCGAATCATCCGGATCATCACAATGAAAGATTCGGTTCACAGTGGATGTCTGTCTGGAAGAAACAGGAACATACAGAATGTACAGTGCAGGGAAAGTCTTGTCCTGCTAGTCATTTCACCCAGTCTGCTTCCCTAGTAAAATGATTCAAATGATTCGGTTCATAGATCCAGATCTTTTCAATGATCCGATTCAAATGATCCGAATCCTTAAAAAGATCTGGACTTCCTATCACTAACCTGGAGCGGCTGCTTTGAGAGCTGCATAACGCAGCTCAATCTGACGCCCAACTTCAACACCACCATACGTTGCGTTAGGGGCACGTTATGCGACCATAATATCCCCTAAAACGCAACTTCTTGGTGTGTAAGTAGCCTAAGGTTAAATTGAGTGAATATACTGAATGAATACTTCAAGCAGTTACCTTTTATTACATAGAAATGGTAAGATTGGATGAAAAACATTGGATCATTAGTGGCCACCTTAAGGAGGCACAAGGGAGACCAAGAATACACAGAGATACACAGAGGGGGGACACTGGAGGCACAGAGGACAGAGATGGCACAGACTTGAGAACGGATTCAGGTTAAGAACGAACCTACAGTCCATATCTCGTTTGTTAACCGAGGACTACCTGTATATATAATTAGCGGTTACTACGTGCTAGAAACACCAAATTTGCAGGTATGTTAAGGAGGACAGGGGAAAGAAGAGGAAAAACATTTTTCAAATACACCTTATAGTTTTTATAAAAATTGATGTTAAAGTTAGAGGGGGAAAAAAATCACCATTTAAATGCGGTATAATGATAAATAATGTATCAACATGTATATAGATGTATTTGTTTTTTTTTAATATGTTCAGTGTGTGGGAAATTTTGTATATGTTCAAAGTGTGGGAAATTTTGTATATGTTCAGAGTGTGGGAAATTAAAAAAAAACCAAAACCCTTGCCTCTTTAACCACTTGTCCCCCATGCAGGCTGGGCTAGCCAGAATGAGAAGCCCCACGCATCCAGGGCTCTGCATTCTGGCTATACCAGCCTGCATGGGGACAAGGTGTAAAAGAGGTTTGGGAGTGGGGACCCCACATCATTTTTTTAATTTACTACACTATGAACATAAAAAAACCCCCAAAAAAACAAATACATTTATTAAACAAAACTACATTTCCTTGGTTACGATTACAGCTCGCAATTACGGCTCATAATCTGGAATTACGGGCTGAATGCGGATGCAATTACGGGTGCATTCTAAATCGCCGCCCATAATCACAGCAGAATGACGAATGACGATTCCGATACTGTAATTGCTAAATGGTCCAGTAATTACAGTATAGCTGTAATTAAGAGGCTGTGGTGAGTACAACTGACAACTATTACAATTGAAACAGAATTTTGTGGTAAGCTAATTTGAGACCATTGCTGTATAATGCTAATCTTCTACCAACATGTTCCGCCAGCTATGTTTCAATAATGTAAGACCTAATCTGCTACTTCCTTTCTTTATAAGAGACCATGGCTATAGCTTCTTTAATATGGTGCTTGATACAGAAAGTATTGTAGAGAAGGATTATGAGAATTGTGCTGTAGTGCATTTGCCCTTGTAATTAAACCTCTTTAATAACAATGTAATATAAGGTTGACGGAGGCTGACTATAATAGAATCTATTCTAAATACCTAACATCTTCACTGACATAATACTAATGTAACTTGAATATTTAATATCTTCACAAAGAGCCTTTTGACACTGAGATGATGTAATTATACGGACTGACTATGGACATAACACACCTCCACTTATGTACACGGACATCTAATTTAAGTAAACTTAGGTTAAAGAGGAATTTTAACTACGGATTGAACTTAATTCCAATCAGTAGTTGATGCCCCCTTTCCCACGAGAAAGCTTTACCTTTTCTCGAATAAATCATCAGTGGGGTCTGTATGGCTGATATTGTGGTAAAACCCCTCCCACGGTGTGATGTCATGACCATGGTCCTGACAGTTTGCTGTCTGTGAACCTCAGGGCATTGTGGGAAATTATGGCTTTTTCCAACTGCCAATCAAGCAGTATCTCCCTCTGTGCATAGAACTCTCAGTAATGAACATTCCTCATAGATCACCTGGCAGGACTAAAGATCTCACTACCAGTGATACATTTCAGAACGTAAATCAGGGAGAGGAAAGATTTTACAGTGGCCGAACACTGACTAAATAATTTATAAATGGATATGGTAAAAAATAAGCATTTTAATTCATTGTGTTATTTTTACAACAGTTAATCTTTAAACTTTTTGATGCAACACAGATCAATGGCAAAATGTCTTCTTAAAAAAAGAATACCTCCAGTTTCACTTGCCTCATTTTCCTTTCCCCACATATAAAGCAGCGTGGTCCCGACAGCATGTTTCCATTCAGCTCTCCTTTCCACTTCTTTTTTTTCCTTTTCCTTTATACCATACATGAAAAAGTGATCTAGAACCTTACATTGTAGTGCATTCACAAAATCACAACACATGCATTGCTTGCATAATGAACATTGCACTATTTGCCAGGCCTCTGGGGGGGTCTTTATCATTGAGGGGTTTCAGTTGCCTGTCGCTGAGGTCTGCCTATGAATTGTATCTTGTTATGTTCGGTAATCACTGATGCTGAATAAACTGGAACTAGGTTTATTGAACATTTACAGCAGTTGTACATCAAGCCATGCTTTGCTTTGTATCTAGTACACACACAGTGGCGTAGCAATAGGGGATTCAAAGGTTGTGACTGCATCGGGGCCCTTGGGCCAGATGGGCCCTCCCTTAATGGCAGTAATAGCTCTTTATTGGTTCATTAACAAACTGTTACCTCTAATACTGTGGTAGGCCTTGGCAGGTTTCAGTGCACCATATCAAATGTTATGAATAGAGTGCTTCGGGGGTCCCAATGTAAAACTTGCACTGGGACACAAAGCTCCTTAGCTGTGTCACTGTACAGTATAGATTGATCCCATCCAATCATGCTGTATAACAACAGTATATCACAGTGCCATCTACAGGCTAGAATTATGAACACCACATTTCTCCTCTTGCTACAAAAGCTTCATCAGTAATTTCCAAGAATACTAGATCTACTTACCTGGGGCTTCTTCCAGCCCCTGCTAGCCTATGTGTCCCTCACTGCAGCTTTGCTTTCAGCCAGTGTCCCAGGGTCCTTTCAGTTGCAGCCGGCAGTCTGGCGAGGTCAGTGGCTTCTGCGCTTCTCTTTCGTTTAACTATGGTTTGGTTTGGCTTCTCTTTGGTTTAACATAAAATGACAGAGGGGGAGAGTGGTGACAGGAAGATGGCTGGATGTAGAGGTGGTGTCAGGGGACAGCGTTGGAACCGGCGTTGGAGAAGTGACAGAGGCAGGTGCTACGTAAGGGACAGGTGCTATATAAATAGCAGGATGTGTCAGGTGATAGTAGGCTGTGTCAAGGCATTGTGGCTAATCACATTAGCAGCTACTCTTCCTGGTTCATGTCCACGCAATAGCCGATTACGCCTGCCCGCGCATGCGCAGTAAGCCGGAGCCCGCGCATGCGCGGGCAGATTCACATGGCTACTGCACGGCCCCTCTTCAGAAAGAGGAGCTGCGCGGCCCCCATGTGGAGGGGGAACACGCTCAGCAGCGGGGGACAACAGAGTAGCGAGGGAAGCCTCAATTGGACCCTAAGGCTACTCTCTCTTAAGGTAAGTAACTGATCACTTAAGGCTTAGACTTGTTTCATGGGGTAGGGTGGGCAAGGTTGTTGTTGATATTTTGGTGAAACGGAACAGATCTTGGGGGAGGGGGGGGGGGCCTGGAGTTGGAAGGGAGGCCCCATCTAAGGTTTTGCAGGGGGGCCCAGTGGTTTCTAGTTACGCCCCTGTTGTGAATACTTAATATTCTTATTGAACGGTGTGTGACTTCATTCTTTTATCTGGAGGCATTGAACTATTTTATCCTTTTATCTGGAAGCACGTGAATATTTATTTCTTTAATTTTGAGACACATGGCTACTTAATTGTAATACTATAGAGGTATTTCTGAAAAAATAACCGTCAATATCACACACACAAACCCCCCCCCCCCCCCCAAAAAAAAAACAGACAACAATATCAAATGTACGCAAGAAAGGATGCTGGTTTTACAGGGGAAGGGGGCTCGGACCGAGTGCGGGTGCAATTTTAATGTTTGCTGTAGGCTCCATACTACCCAGATATGCCTCTGATATGCCTCTTTGAGCGCTAGGTACATTACAGTGTGGCAAACTGTGTTACCAAGCAGCTTTTATACCACTCCACTGTGAATGTAGCCCTAAAGAGACTCTGTAACAAAAGTTTCAGCCTTATTTCTTCTGTCCTATAAGTTCCTATATCTGTTCTAATGTGGCCTGGATTACTGCAGCCTTTTCTAGTTGCACTGTCTCTGTAATATATCTAATCTTCTTTTCTTTGTTAAGCTTTGTGGACCCAGGGAGGAATGGGCTGCCTCTGTTGTAATGGGGACAAGTTATGCATGCCCCCTTCAGGCTCTCTCAGTTTCAGCTTGTCTGTGATGCAGTTTGTGAGGCTGAGGGGGGAGGGAGCTGCCTGTCACATGCTGAGAGACTGTGAGAATCCCAGACTGGAGTGCAGATAATTCACTATGCAATAAAACTTGTATTATACTGTAACATTATATGTATGTATATATATATATATATATATATATATATATATATATATATATATATATATATATATATATGTATATATATAAATATATATATATATATACATACACACACACATATTAGTGAATATGTGTGTGTATATACTATATATATATATATATATATATATATATTTATATATATATATATATGCATATACACACGAACATAACTTCCTGGTTAGTGGCCACGTCTTTCGTTTGTAAACACTGCCTAAAACTGGTGATTGAAAGCCCGGATTGCAGTGGGGAGCGGTGGAAACAGCAAAGAGGAATCCAGGAGATCACTGTGACTTGATTGGTATGTTTTTTTATTGTACAAATCGTACAGTACAGATTCTCTTTAAAGTGTGTATATAACAATAAAATATATTTATATCCACAGAATTTGTGTAGTTTTAAACTTCTGATCGTAATGTTACTATGGCATAACATGCCCTAGACCAGTGTTCCCCAACCCTGTCCTCAAGGCCCACCAACAGTGCATGTTTTGTGGAAATCCACAGAGGTAGCTAATCTGCTCTGCTGAGAAGCTAATTACCCAACTGTGCAAGCTTGTGGTTTTCTGTAAAACATGTACGGTTGGTGGGCCTTGAGGACAGGGTTGGGGAACTAGGCCCTAGCCTCTTGAGGACTGCAGGGCTAAACCCCCCTAGTGACCAGGCCTTTTTTTAGCAAAATAGGCCACTGCAGCTTTAAGGCCAAGCTGCAGGGCCGTACAACACAGCACACAAGTGATCCCCCCCCCTTTTTTCTCCCCACCAACAGAGCTCTCTGTTGGTGGGGTCTGATCCCTCCCCCCATGTTTATTTTTTTTTAAATAAATATTATTGTTGTTGTTGTTTTTTTAAAAACCCCTGTTTCTTTAAATACCCTCCCTCCCCCAGCCAGCCAATCATGGCGATCTGCTCTCATAGGCTTCACCCTATGAGAGCCAATCACTCTCTTGTCCCCAGTGCAGCGCTGCTGCTGATCGCAGCGCTGCACAGAGTAAATAGACGGCGATCACGCCGTCTAACAGTCTCCCGAGCGGCAATAGCCACTCGGAGACTGAAGACGGGGCGGAGCTCTGCCCCCCAAGCAGGAGATGCGCGCGCTGCTTGCATGCGATCTCCTGCAAAACAGAGCCCCAGGACTTTATCGGCGTTAGGCGGTCCTGGGGCTGCCGCCGCGGCCACACCCATCGGCGTGACGCGGTCGGCAAGAGGTTAAACCTTCTGGAAGGGCATTCACATACATATTCACTGCATCATGGAAGACTCCTTTTTAGTACTTTTATCCTCAAAACATAATTTTGCTTTGTGCATTTTGTTTTTTTTTAACACTTTGAATCCATATTTTATCTATACAAAGGCTCAAAATACTTAAAGAGAACCTGAACTGAAAATAAAAATGTAGAATTAACATACACAGGTCATTCTTACCTCCCATGTAGTTTGCTCATCAATCTCTTTCTCCTCTCCTGCATCCTGTTTGTCCACTGTGATCGATGGATTTCTCTGTCCTCCATTTTGAAAATGGCCATTACTTCATAACATCTTCCTGGTCAGCACACTTTTAAACTGTAATATCACCCACTTAAGCCATAGGGAAGCATAGACATTACCTTGCACATTCAGTTGTAACTGACAGCAGTTGATATATAACTGACAGCAACTGGTATATTTCAGTTCTGACAAAATATTGTCAGAACTGGACGGGATCACTGTAAGAAGAAAATGGTGAGCCTCTGAGAGGTACTGATGGTGAGGTAAGTATGTTATATTAATTTGCAGCTATATCATCTGTTTATTTTAAATGATTTTACTCAGTTCAGGTTCCCTTTAAAGTTATTAGCCCGAAAACCCAGAGTTGTGCTTTAACATCTAAACGCAGATTGGTTTTGTTTTCCATATAGGCTATTAATGAACAATATAAAGTGTTTTGCAATGTGCTGGGGAAGGAATCCACTTTTGGAAAAGTGTTGACATGGAACAGAAGGGAAATGTAAAGTGAGAATTAATGGAACTCTTTAGTTTTCTTTTTCACAGGGCTGATGAGACTTTAAGTTTGCCAGGAAGGATTTGCAGCAGAAAAAAAAGTTTAGCTTGTAAAATTTAAATATACTTTTTTACCCCTTAAACAATCCCTTTCTTGAATGGTCAATGAATGGTACAGTCCTGTTGGGAAACACACACTGATAAGGTGAAGCTGTGTGGTCCTTGATGACAGTGATGCTTGCTTCTGCAGGTAGTGAGTGCATTGCTTGAGCTACCTAACCACTGATCTGCTACTGATATATTTGTGAATGGAATTAGCACAAATCATTACAAAACTAACAGATTTGGCAGGTACCATGTGGGGCCTGTATATCCATGTGATCCTCAGAATGTACTGTACTTATGATCTTAGTGCTGATTTTCTAGTGCCTAGGGGTTTGGATACTGGGTATCCGCTTTGAGCAATAGTTTTGGAGCTTTTGCAGTATTTTTAAAGCTTTTTCAGTGAAATTTCTGATACCTGCCCCACATCGCCTGACCCCAAACAAGGACCCTAGTCTATGTCTATTCCTAACATCCTCTGCTTTGTCCAATACTAACCTTAAAGAGGAACTGTAACGTGAAAACGTCCCCTGGGGGGTACTCACCTCGGGTGGGGGAAGCCTCAGGATCCTAATGAGGCTTCCCACGCCGTCCTACGTCCATCGGGGGTCTCACTGCAGCCCTCCGTACAGCGGTGACGTCATTATTCACCTTCCCGGCTCCAGCGCAGGCGCTCTGACGGCTGTCGGCTCCGAAGTAGGCGGAAATACCCGATTGCCGTCGGGTCCGCTCTACTGCGCAGGTGCAAGTCTCCGGCGCCTGCGCAGTAGAGCGGACCCGACGGAGATCGGGTATTTCCGTCTACTTCGGAGCCGACAGCAGCCACAGCGCCCCCGCTGGAACCTGCAAAGGTAAATATTGAAATTACAGTCGGGTCTGTCGCCGGCTGTTCGGAGGGCTGCAGCGAGACCCCCGTGAGACAGAGGACGGCGTGGGAAGCCTCATTAGGATCCCGAGGCTTCCCCCACCCGAGGTGAGTACTCCCCAGGGGCATTTTTTAATGTTACAGAGTCTCTTTAATATCTTTGCTGCTGCTGTAGAAATATGTAATATTGCAGTTTAGCCACTAGGTGTCTCACTACTGCTATTAAGAGAAGCAGTAGAGTGTTGTACTGTGTTAGCCATCAGTAAAAACAAGAAGTTTTGAGTCAGGATGATACCATGTATTGACTAACTTAGAAGAAAAGGAGTAAGCCTTCAACTATGAAGCCTTCCTCAGACTGATTCCAGGAATAAGTCTGACGAAAGCTTCATAGCCGAATGCTTACTGCTTTAATTCTAAGTTAGCCAGTAAATGTTACCATCCTGACTCAAAACTTCTTGCTTTTACTGTTATTAAGGAAATAGTTTTGTGAAACTTGTTGGTTGTTACCTATGTGTGTCACGGACACAGGTCCCTATGTTATGTATGATTAAAATCTATCAGTTATAATCTACCATGTGTGTCTGCAAATAGAAGCAACCTAACATAACAAACATGGTGGCTGCAGTATACAGGACTTCAGAGTAACAGAGCAACAAACTGAACTCACAGAAGAAAGGAGAGATTATTATTTATTTAGTATTTATATAGCGCCAACATCTTCCGCAGCGCTGTACAGAGTATTTTGTCTTGTCACTTAACTGTCCCCCAGAGGGGCTCACAATTTAATCCCTTCCATAGTCAAATGTCTGTGCATGCATTGTGCATGTATCATAGTCTAGGGCCAATTTAGGGAGAAGCCAATGAACCTATCAATATATTTTTGGGATGTGGGAAGAAACCAGACTGCCCGGAGAAAACCCACGCAGACACGGGGAGAACATACAAACTCCTTGCAGATGTTGCCCTGGCTGGGATTTGAACTGAGGACCCAATGATGCAAGGCGAGAGTGCTGACCACTATGCCACCGTGCTGCCCAAAGATCAAGGAAGAGAGCGCCACAGCATCAGTGAGTAAAGTGTCCCTGTACAGATAAACACGACATGAAGAGTCGTTGAGTGTTGAGTTTACCTTTTGAAAGTTAAAAGAGAAATGATGTAGCAATATGAAATATTGCAGTTTAGCTATTAGGTGTCTCACGACTGTTATTAAAGGGAATGTCCAAGCAAAATAAAAAAATGAGTTTCACTTACCTGGGGCTTCTACCAGCCCCATGCAGCCATCCTGTGCACTCGTAGTCACTCACTGCTGCACCAGTCCCCCGCTGGCAGCTTGCTGACCTCGGAGGTCGGTGGGACGCATTGCGTACATTTTTACGCATTCCCGCTAGTGCAGGAACATCAACACATACATTGTTACGCATTACTGGTTCATTGCGTAAAAATTTACGCATTGAACTAGTAACGCGTAAAAATGTATGTGTTAATGTTCCTGCACTAGCGGGAATGCGTAAAAATGTACGCAATGCGTCCCACCGACCTCCGAGGTCGGCAAGCTGCCAGCGGGGGACTGGAGCAGCAGTGAGTGACTACGAGGGCACAGGATGGCTGCATGGGGCAGGTAGAAGCCCCAGGTAAGTGAAACTCATTTTTTTATTTTGCTTGAACCTTCCCTTTAAAGAGATCATTTTGTAAAACTTCTTGGTTTCTGCCTGTGTGTGTCATGGACACAGGTCACTATGTCGAGCATGATTACAACCTATCAGTTATAATCCACCATTTGTGTCTGCAAATAGAAGCAACCTAATATATCAAACTCTGTTAACCTCTCCTCATTCCTAATCTTAACTAAACACATGCCCAGTGGCGTAGCTAACAGGCTGTGGGCCCCGGTGCAAGTTTTAATGATTACTACTATTCAAAGCATCTATAGAAGTGAATATTATCAGCACAGGACCAATAAAGAGCTAATACTGTGGTTGAGGGTGGGCCCCTCGGCACATGCCCAGTGGCGTAGCTAACAAGCTGTGGGCCCCGGTGCAAGTTTTACATGGGCCCCCCAAGCACTCCATACATAACAATTGTAATGGCACACCAAAACCTAACAAGGACAACTACAGTGTCAGAGGTGCATGAAGGGAATGAGGAACAGTGTGTTAATGATTACTACTATTCAAAGCATCTATATAGAAGTGAATATTATCAGCACAGGACCAATAAAGAGCTAATACTGTGGTTGAGGATGGGCCCCTCGGGGCCCCTCTAGCCCAAGAGCCCTGATGCGGTCGCAACCTCTGCACCCCCTATTGCCCCTGCACATGCCTGACGTCTAATACTAAACAACAATCACTATGTTAGCACATATGCGGCAAAGTGCACACATTCAAGGTGGAAGATCAATGGTTTAAATCAAGCAGCAAACTGCAGGTTGTTTTTCTGCAAACATAAACATTCACTGGCTATGAAATAGACGGTTGATTAATATACTGGCTTTCAGACTAATGCATTTCTGTACATGGAAAAATGAATACTCTGTCGCCACTGAATACCTTCCCCAAACTTTAGCTTATCAACCAGGCCCAAACCTAACCATCCCCTTCAACACTTCAAGACCCTTTTCCTAATCATAAAGTCCTTGGAGTCCTCCCCTAAAGCTTTTAATTGTTATGGTAGTAAAACTGAATAGAGTCTATTCCATTACCCAAACAATACTGTACTTATGCTTGATGCTAGTGGTGAAACTTGTGGTGGTTTTCTGCAAGGGAGCAGCTCTCATTCTTTGGTTTCTTCCAGATTAGATAGAACTTGTTCGCGGCAATCAAAAGTTTACCTTTGATGGTGAACATCTTGCTTAAGTGTTTTAATGGATATAAGCTTGCATTATTTAACTTTATCAGTTAGCCTTTAAAAGGTATTACTTTTACAAGACTTTGTTTTTTTCTACCTACATACAATGGATATATGATAATGATAATTCAACTCCATTTGTTGATGGACAATGACCTGCACCCTACCGACACTTTCTAGCATGCTACTTATTACGCCTAAACAATCTGCTTGTGAGAGAAGTGATTTGGGCCGTCTAACATGCAATGTCCAGTCTCCTCCTCCATGCTTTAGATTGGGACAGAATGGTTTATGTGTGAGCAGTAGCATCAGGCTCAAGTGGACAGAGAAAACGAGGCTTCTGAATTTCATATACGGTAAGCAAACTCAGTTATTTCTTTTTTTTACTGTCAAAGGTAAACATTTGAGTCCTGAGAGCAAGTTCTATCTAATTGACGTTTGCTATAAAATGACATGATTTTTAAATGTTATCCCTTTGTTTTAATGCAAATAGAACAAAGCCAACATAGCTAATGTTGAAATTGAGAAGTCGTTTGGAAAATACACTTTTATTTTGAATCTGATGGCAGCAATACATTTCTAAAAAGTTAGGTGATGGGTGTAATGATCTGCTCAGCTGCCTGTGCAGGCAGGCAGCTTTTTGACCATTGTTTAGGTTTGCATGCTGCAGGACTTTGGAAAGGAGAGCTTCTGTCATTTTTGCTGCTTGTGTTTGCTGAGGAATTTGCATACGTTGTCATGCAAATTGCCTGGCCACATTCATTGGAGGCGTGTACTATAAGTACTATGTGTTTCCCACAATGCTTGGCTGGTCACAAGGATTCCTTCCTGTGAAACACTCCTGGAGGAGTGTCAGCCTTATGGCCCGTACTCACGGGCTGCAGAAGTGGCCTGTCGCCAGCACACGTGAGCGTGTGGGCGACAGGCCGGCGACAGCTCCTCGCCAGGTCCCTCCGCGTACACACGCGGAAGAGGGACCAGCGGCGAGACGGAAGCTGTCGCCGACGTTCCTCCTCCCCCCGCCGGAAGCTCCATTTACCACAATGGAGGTTGCTGTCGCTAGTCCGCGTACTCACGCGGACTAGCGACAGTTGCGGGGGAGGTGCGGTGGCGACTGTCGCCATGCGATTGAAAGTTTCAATCGCATGGCGACATGAGCGACGGGCGACAGTTCGGGGTGTGCGCGCGTGCGACGGCCCATACTCACGGGCGACCTGTCGCCGCAACACGCGCGCGCCGCGTGTTGAGGCGACAAAAGTCCCTCGTGAGTATGGGCCATTACTCTTTGTTTGAAGATCAGCTTAGAGCAATTCCTGAAACTGCGCTAGGCAGGTTTCTCTAGTGCAGTTAGGTTTGCTTATCTGTTTTGTTTGTTCTGTTGCGATTGTCCTGTCCCAGCGGTGGTCGACAGGAAATCGTTCTGATCTCTGTTCTTGGAGTATAGCTGGTGCAGCGGTTGCTACCAGCTATCTCTTCTGATCTGTCTCACTTGGATCGCACTAGCATCTTGCGCTAGCGCTGTGGATCCTTCTGTTCTGTCTCCTTGGATCGCGCTAGCCACTTTCCGCTAGTGCTGTGGATCCTTCTGTTCTGCCTTCCTGGATCGCACTAGCATCCTGCGCTAGTGCTGTGGATCCTTCTGTTCTGCTATTCTGTCTGCCTGGATCGCACTCGCCTAGCGCTAGTGCTGTGGATCCTTCTGTTCTGCTACTCTGTACCTGGATCGCACTAGCATCCTGTGCTAGTACTGTGGATCCTTCTGTTCTGTCTTCCTGGATCGCGCTAGCCACTTTCGCTAGTGCTGTGGATCCTATCTATCGCTTGTCCCTGTTTTCGTGTGTCCGTCTTGTCTGCTACGAAAGCTTGCTGGAGGCTCGGTGAGGTAACCGTTAAGCAAGCGCTTGCGTCCTCTGTTTCATGTTTGTCTGTCAGTGGTTAGTTAGGCATGCTTGTCTCTATTGTGCTTATCACGTGGAGACCGCGCATGAACGCGTGCACTGTTGCGAATGAGTGCGGTGTTCGCGTTCAGTTAGCGTTTGTTATTTTCCGTATCTCCTCATTGTATGATTTGCTGTGCCTTTGCTATCCTCGTATTCTGTTCTGATCTGCCTTGTGTCACTTTTGGCAATCGCCTTTCTTGCGGTTGCGTTTCTGTTTCGTATCTGCTGTTGTGTGTGCGCTGTCGCGGGGTGGCGACTAGATTGCCGCACACACATACAACCTGTCCCTTTGCTCGTTCTCATTCGCAATCGCTTCTCTTGCGATTGCGTTCTGCGCTTCGTACAATTCCTGTCTGGCATTTGTGGAGGTACAGAGGATTGGTTCCTCTGCACTCCTCAGCGCCATCTGCCGACAGGAATTTCCCTCTACGGGTGCGTAGCACCTTTTGCTGGGTTCCTGCAATTATACGCTTGTGGAGGATTTCCGCCGTATCAGCGCACACGTTGTGCGCTGATCACGGAGAAAGTTCCACAATCGTTACAATGGGGTATGTTTCCCACTGTGTTGCATCACCTCTTGTTTTGCTTGAAATATTAACTGAAGTGAATTTCAGTCACATGATGATACAGAATTAATTCTGCTCAAGAACTTATTTGTCATTTCATGATGGGTCAGTGGGTGACAGGTCTGGATGCAGGTTGGCCAGTTTAGCATCTGGAGCCATGCTGTTGTACTATGTGCAGAATGTGTTTTGATATTGTCTTGTTGAAATATGGGAAAAGACCTTCGTCCAAAAAACATAACCTAGATGGTAACATGTTGCTCCAGTACTTTAATTACCATTTACCACTGATGGTGCCTTTTTAGCTACAGACAGGTGCATGGCAACTTTCCTGGATTTGTATGCACTACATTTACTTGCATAAATACTTGTAAGTTTTTTAATGCGTTTCCAGTGCACAGTTATTTTATTGGCATTTAGCGAGTCCACCCTGTGGTGAAGAACATTTTGACAAAGGTGAATATTGTATTAGGTTAATCCTTGCAATAAATACAGTACAGCTGTTTCTGTTTGTTTTTTTGTTTCTTAATTTTTTTTGTTTCTTAATTAAAGGCGGGTTTTAACTTTTTAAAATAATTTAGCTGACAGCATGTAATCAAGGAGTCTGCACCCCAGTAATAGTCAGCTCTGCCCCTGAGAAGCTTGCAAGAAATTAGGCTAGCGTGCACTGAGCTTTGCCTTCAGCTTGTTTCCTGACATCATCCTAAGCTAAAAATGAAAAAAAATAGGTCCATGTACACCCACAAAAATTGGACAGCTAGATAACTTCATCTGCAGATGTCCAGCATTGAAACTAAAGTTAAAATGATACACCCATATTGAAACATTTGTGCATAAATCTGATCTGTTGGATGGCATATATCTACAGTATAATTACATGCTCACAGAGGTTGTGAAAGGCACACACCATACATCCTCACTTCTCAGCTTCGTCCAAAGGGTTTGTTTCACTAACCTAAGGTAAAACTGCTGTGCGCTATCACCACTAGAGTATCATGTGTTGTGCAATCACCACAGCCCACAGTACATGGATATCACTCACATTGCTACAGTAATGGGCCTTACATTACTTACGTGTTGCCATAGCAACATGAGTGGGTTGTGCTGATACCACAAAGCACGCTACCCTGCTGGCATAAGTACCGGTAAAATTGCATTGCCCTGTCTGTGCATGGCAGTTTTACTGGGAGTTGGTGAATCGATTATATAGTAAGCTAAAATTCAATTAGGATGACACCATTTAATGGCTTTAACTTAAAGCATATATGAAGCGAGAATATACTCATGGGATAATGAATTGCATATGTAGTACAGATAATAAATAGAACATTAGTAGCAAAGAAAAGAGTCCGATATCTCCTAGGAGAAAAATTAATTGCATATGGGTCTCTGCCTTGTAAGCTGCAAAACAAATCTGTCTTGTAAGCTGTAAAACAAAGCAGAAGTAATATGACCCTTTGAACTGACCTGCAGTAAAACCTTTTCTCAAGCTGTCTCTCACTGTTTCTTGACTGTTTACGCTCTTCAGAAAACTGGACTGAGTTTAACAATATTGGTCTCAGAGAAGCTCTTTTGCATAGATAATAACTGAAGTTTTTTAACTCTTCCTATATCGGAAAACAGAAAGGGACTTCACATAATTTATTAGTAGGGATAGCATCATATGTAAATATGTTTATCTTATCATGAGGTTGTTTCATTAAAGTTGAATGAGCTAAGCAGCACGGGTTAAACCTGCAAGCGCATGCTACTGGTGCGCTTTTTAAGTTACACGCGCTCCTTTGACTTGCCGCAATGGTATATAGCGTGACTGCGATTACTTTACTAGCACAGCTGCTACTACATTAATGAATGTAGCAGTGGCTGCACTAGTAAAGTATCGCGGTTGTGCTACATACCATCGCGCAGCACTTGAAAGGAGTGCATGCCGCTTTAAGGAGCGCGCATAGCTTAACAGTGCACGCTATGCTGACTGTAGCTTTGCGCTCACTGGTTTAACCCGCGTTGCTTAGTGCATTAAACTTTAATAAATTAAACCTCCATGTCACATGTCGCTTCAGATCTGCTTAAGAAAAAAAAAGAGTAAGCTTTCGGCTAATAAACCTTTTTCAGACTCAATGCCTGAATGCATTTGGGAATTGAGTCTAAAGAAGGTTTATAAGCCAAAAGCCTACGTCCTCTGAAAAGTTGGGAACAAGCATTCCTAACACTTGAAACAGCTGTCAGCCACCTTGCCCACCCACCGGCCTGGTACTCTTCATCTTCTACTTGTAACTTGTAACACTTGACTTGACTTGGATGCCATAATCAGTTACACAGCAGGTTGGTGCAACTCTTCTTCTTTACTGCTGATTTATGAAAATACATAAAATTTTAACCGTAGTAGCACAGCATGCATTGTTATCACAACCCACATTACATAGGTTATGCATGCTTTAGGCTTCTTGCAGAATGCGTATTACTGTAGCAACATGTGTTACCTACATAACTTGGCTTGTTCTGTTTGAGTCACTTGCTATGCAACTGGCATAAGTACTCATACAACTTCAATGTACTTTCGTGAATCAACCCCAGAGTCACTGAACATAAGGTAATGCTATGGGCAGCACGGTGTCGTAGTGGTTAGCTCTCTCGCCTTGCAACGCTGGGTCCCTGGTTTGAATCCCAGCCAGGGCACTATCTGCAAAGAGTTTGTATGTTCTCTCCGTGTCTGCGTGGGTTTCCTCCGGGCACTCCGGTTTCCTCCCACATTCCAAAAACATACGGATAAGTTAATTGGCTCCCCCTAAAAAAATTGGCCCTAGACTACAGTACTTACACTACACGATATATAGACATATGGCAATGGTAGGGATTAGATTGTGAGCTCCTTTGAGGGACAGTTAGTAAGAAGACAATATATATATACTCTGTACAGCGCTGCGCAATATGTCGGCGCTATATAAATACTAAATAATAATAATAATAATAATATCATTTTAACCGTGACGAGTTGTGGAATCCATTTTGGTGTGTCTAAAACCTGTGAACCACGTCACATGAAAAATAGGTAGGGACAAACTCAATCAAATATAAAAAGTCATTTTCAGAATTATGATCAAACTTGGGAAAGTTTTAGAAACACTACAAGAGACATATGTGGTATCATTTTAACCGTGATAAGTAGTAGAATAGAGTTTAAAGAGTTTTAGGGTTGAGGCGCATGTCTCCTGTATTTTTTTTAGTCACAAACTGAATCAAAAGAAATTACATTTTTGCATATGCTGTACCAAAACAAAAGACTTGTAAAATGAAAACAAAGTGACAGAATATGAAAGAAATAACATATATTGTTACCTTAGGAACCTGGCTTTTTAAATATGTATGCCATAAGGGTATATTACTATCATTTTTCAAAATAAGGCCTTGTAATCATTGACAGTGTACAATGAGAAAGCAAAAAACACAAAACAGAAAAAAGACACCTTTATTTCCAAATACCATATTCTACTTTGAGCAGGGACGGATCTAGGGGGGGGCAAGCAGGTCTCTTGCCCCAGGCGCAGTTTGCTGAATTCTTAAAAAGGCGGCAAAATTTGGATGGGGAATGGCAGTTTAGGCGCCAAAACCTGACCTTGCCCCAGGCGCAACTTGGGGCAACTTGGTCTAGATCCGTCCCTGACTTTGAGGGACAGTTAGTGACAAGATATATATATATATATATATATATATATATATATATACACACTGTACAGCGCTGTGTAATATGCCAGCGCTATATAAATACTAAATAATAATAATAATATGTTAAGATGGCACTTTCTGCACAGGAGGGAGACATATAGGAACATTGGAATACTGATCAATTTGAGCAAGATAACTTTAGTCAGATCAGCTCAAGTTCTACTGTGTAAATTGGAAGAAGAATGAAGTGGAGGTAATTACACAGAAAGTATTAAACGTATATGATTTACATATGAATATTTATAGAAAATAATATGAGAACCATCCTTTATAAATGCTTTTAATGAAACCCATATTTCTGTAGCAATCTAACAGTTTGAAACGTGATGAACAATCCAAACAAGTTATTAAGCCTGCTGGGAGCTACAAATATTACAGCTTGTGTAAAATGTGACACAGAATAATTTCAAGGTTCTCAAGAATATATTGTACAAGTATTTTTTGTAAGTGGTTGCCTCTTTTCATGATGATACAATCTGTTGTACAATGGTACTGACTGTCTGCAAATATTCATATTATAACTCAAAAATAACCCAATACCCCAAAACATTCTGACAGATGAGATGGATTTGGAGACTGCACATACTGTTTATTCCTTGGAGACACAGTAGCATGTTGTGATGTACCGTTTTATTTTGAAGAGCTGGTGATGAGGTTGAGGAGGTGAGATAACACCTACCCCAAAACCTGCTACAGAACTTATACAGCTTGAAACATTATATTAGCATTATAAGCACTCTGAACAAATGACAAAACAGAAGACATGACAGTGAAAAAAAATTGGGGTTCAGAGTTGAGGAAAGCTGTAATTGATCAATAACTCCAGGTATATGGAGATGGTGGAGGCACCCTAATAATAATGGTGGTTGTTCAAACAGTGTGTGTGTGTTTGAGGGGGAGTGGGGGGGGGGGGGGGGTGTGACCAGCTCAGATAAAAACTATATAGCACTAAGAGAGTTTTATTATTTAATTGGACACTTAAAAAGACATTTTGTGGATCTTTGCTGACTTCTTCAGATCAAGTAATCAGTGTCTTTGAAAATGTTTTTTTGAATGAAAAATGAAAATGAAGCAGGCAACAAAGACTCGCGAAACTTGTCTGTTTGATTGGTAAATTATTTATGCTTTGAATGCTATATAGTTTTTATACAAGCCGTTACCCTCCCCACCTCCTTCATCTCCAGTTTTTTTCTCAACCCCATCATTAAAGTGAACCCGAGGTGAAAATAAATTGATGAGATAAACAATTGTATTTATCCTCCTAATCCTAAAAGTGACTTTTTATATAAATATATATATATATATATATATATATATATATATATATATATATATATATATATATATGTATATTTAAACACTTCAGCCTACAGTGTTGTTCACTTTATGCATCCGAGCAACTTTCAGCTCCCATTCATTCACCAATAACTTTATCACTACTTATCACAATGAAATTCTCTATATCTTGTTTTTTCCACCACCATTTAGGCTTTCTTTGGGTGGTACAAGAATTATTTTATTCTAAATCCATTTTAACATGAAGATTAAGAAAGAAATTGAAAAATTCATTATTTTATTAGTTTCTGGCCATTATAGTTTGAAATTAATACATGCTACCATAATTAAAACCCTTGTATTTTATTTGTCCAATTGTCCATTGTTATTGCACCATTTAAATTATGTCTCTATCACAATTTATGGCGCCGATATTTTATTTGGAAATAAAGGTGCATTTTTTCAATTTGCGTCCATCAGTATTTACAAGATTATAATTTAAAAAATTATATTAATATACTCTCTTGACATACATAATTAAAAAGTTCAGACCCTTAGGTAACTATTTATGTTGTTGTTTTTTTTATTGTAATTTTTATTTTATTTTATTTTATTTTTTTATTAAAAATTGTATTTGGGTAAATTTTGGTGTGGGAGGTAAACAGCTAATTTTTAATGTAATATAATGTATGTATATATATATATATATATATATATATATATATATATATATATATATATATATATATATATATATATATATATATATTACGCAGAAAGACCGCGGCCCCTGATAAGAGGCCGTCGGTTTTTCTGCCAGGGACTTTGATTGATGAATCGGAACTATATTCCCATTCATTGATATGGGGGCTAATGGCAAGCGGCGGGAGCGTGCGCCTCAGGCAGCAGCAGCAGCACAGTCTATCTGGGTGGATATTTTCGTCCAGATAGGCTTAAGTGGTTAAAGGACATCCGAAGTGAAAAAAACTGTTGAGGAAAAAAATTGTATCTATTCTCATTCTTCTAAAAATGACTTTTTTTTTTAGATATCCCACAGTTTTATTTTATATTTAAATCTAGCTTTTACGTTTTTCTGTTTCATTGTCTCTGCTTAATGACACCATTGTCTCTGCTTAATGACACCTTCATTGAAGTATGCCAGAGCTCAAATCTATGAAATATTGACTCTTTCTATCTCTTCCCTGCTCTCAAAAGACATTTGCTGACAGGAAAGTGTTTTATGGCTTTAATTACTTATCAGTGAGGGTTATGCTATAGCCTGACTCAGTCCGACCTGGGCAGAAACTGTCACTTGTATATGTAATGTTTAACTTTTTCAGGCAGAGAAAGAAAAAAAGGAACACAGCCTAGTTATGTGTGTGCTTGGCACTGTAGATACACATGTCTACCTCATCATGTCACATATCACCTGTGACATGATGAGGTAGACATGTATATAGGCGCTGCTCCCATTCATTTGCCAATAACTTTATTACTCCTTATCACAACTAAATGATCTATATATTGTTTTTTTCAGGACAAATTCGGCTTTTAGTGTGTGTTCATTTTGTTTAGTAATCACCTTATTTTCTATGTATTTTAAAGGGAAAATAAGGGAAAAAGATGAAAAAAACAATCTATTTCTCCATTTACATCCATTATAGCTTTAAATTAAACAGTGCTGACTATAAGTTAAACCCACTAATTTTATTTGCTCATCCATCCTGGTTATTGCAACATTTAGATTATGTTCCTAGTACAATGTATGGAGAGAATATGGTATTTGGAAATAAAGGTGTCTTTTTTCTGTTTTGTGTTTTTTGCTTTCTCATTGTACACTGTCAATGATTACAAGGCCTTATTTTGAAAAATGATAGTAATATACCCTTATGGCATACATATTTAAAAAGCCAGGTTCCTAAGGTAACAATATATGTTATTTCTTTCATATTCTGTCACTTTGTTTTCATTTTACAAGTCTTTTGTTTTGGTACAGCATATGCAAAAATGTAATTTCTTTTGATTCAGTTTGTGACTAAAAAAAATACAGGAGACATGCGCCTCAACCCTAAAACTCTTTAAACTCTATTCTACTACTTATCACGGTTAAAATGATACCACATATGTCTCTTGTAGTGTTTCTAAAACTTTCCCAAGTTTGATCATAATTCTGAAAATGACTTTTTATATTTGATTGAGTTTGTCCCTACCTATTTTTCATGTGACGTGGTTCACAGGTTTTAGACACACCAAAATGGATTCCACAACTCGTCACGGTTAAAATGATATTATTATTATTATTATTATTATTTAGTATTTATATAGCGCCGACATATTGCGCAGCGCTGTACAGAGTATATATATATTGTCTTCTCACTAACTGTCCCTCAAAGGAGCTCACAATCTAATCCCTACCATTGCCATATGTCTATATTATGTAGTGTAAGTACTGTAGTCTAGGGCCAATTAAGGGGGAGCCAATTAACTTATCCGTATGTTTTTTTTTGGAATGTGGGAGGAAACCGGAGTGCCCGGAGGAAACCCACGCAGACACGGAGAGAACATACAAACTCTTTGCAGATAGTGCCCTGGCTGGGATTCGAACCAGGGACCCAGCGCTGCAGGGCGAGAGTGCTAACCACTACACAACCGTGCTGCCCACATGTGCCTCATTTAGTAGCAAACAGGTGGTGCACTGTCCACAACAACACTGGACAAATATATTTGTCAAGTTGGGCTTAAGTGGTTAAACATTTACAAAGCAGGCTGAATGTTTTGTTGCCTTTGCTCAAAGGAAGCCTTTTAAGTGTCCCAGAGTTAAAATACATGAACCTTTTTTATCTCCTTCTGATCTCAAAAGTTTTATTCTGCCAGGAAAACTTTTATGGCTACAATCTTCTTATCAATGAGGTTTACTATATTCCCAACAAGATACCCGCAAGACAGAAGCTGTCACTTTAATGCCTAGAAATGAATTCTTTCAGGTAGCAAAATACAACAAGTAAAACACCCTGGTTATTTATATGTTTTGCACTGTACATACACAGGTTTATCTCATCATGTCACATGTCACCTTACGTACTCTTTAATGGGGGAAATAAGTTCTAAGTTCCTTTGGGGTTCCCAACTGTTTTTTCTTGGAGACTGACCCACCACGGAAGGTCCGAAGACCTGAGTGAAGAAGAATTTTCCTCACGCGCCTGATGCAGTGGTTGCTGGCTTGCAACCCACATCTGAGTACCTTTTTACTACATCTAAAATACATCTGCTGCGATTAAATACTACACTATGTGGGGCTCCTGTGTTCTCCTATGTGGGGTTCCTGTGTTCTCTGTATTTTTTTGTTTTTTCTGAAAGGGCCTTTGAACTGCACCAGACACCAGTCTTTTGTAGCAGGTCCAGGTAGCACTTTGGATGAACAATGGTGGATGCTACTCCCTGATATGTTATGACTTTTGAAAATATACAAAGAAAGACGGGATTGCACCCAGAAAGTTACATAGTTACATAGTTATTTTGGTTGAAAAAGACATACGTCCATCGAGTTCAACCAGTATAGGTGAGAGGCCTCAGCTAATAATGAGAAACCTGAGCAAAGGTGGGCTACATTTGTAACGCTAAAGGTCTTGAACTAACTCGGGTTTTTACTTACAAATAAGCATGACAAAGCTGCTCTGGTTAATAAGGGGACTGGCTGTTGTATGTTTCTCATAGTGCTGACCTCCAGTTAGTGAGTAGCGGTACTTGATTCAGAGGTCCAATTTCAAATAAGAAGGTATTGAATTCCTGGGAATTTCTGCCCTTCCATGATAGTGTAAAGCATTTGTACCTCAACCTGGTTTATAGATTATTAATATCATATGGACTATGATGCAAACTTGGGCCCAAAGCCACAGGAGCATTGCAGTGAAGTGCATCTAATCGGCTGGGCAATAAATTGAGCCAAGTCTATAAAAAAAAAAAAAAAAAACCTGGTATTAAACATAAAGCACCAATTTAGATACAATCCATGCCTACCAATTGCAATATTAAGTGGGTTAAGTTTTTTAAGGATTACTTGGAAATGTCAAAAAGATTTATTCTCCTTGGATTGGCCTCATCAGTAAACCTTTACTAGAATGATCTGCTTAATATGAATTGTAATATATGATTGCTGGTTTATCTTTATCTAACTTTCCATAGTTCATGCTGCTGCATACATGAGGTTTTAATAATTGACCTTTGTATATGTTCCTAGACAGTGGCTGGAGAGGGTACTGGTTAAGACACAGGCAACCTGGGATCGAATCTGGGCTCTTCCTGTTCAGTAAGCTAGCACCTACTCAGTAAGGAGTCCTTGGGCAAGATTCCTTAACACTGCCACAGAGGCGTAGCTAGGATTTTCGGCGCCCGGGGACAAAGACCATCTCAGTGCGCCCCCAGCCCCCACCCCTCCACCCACAGGTGGTTGTGCGGCATGTAAAGCGGGCATGGTCATGCAGATTGTGGGTGTGGTCATGGGTGGAGCTAAATGTACATTGTCCATCTGCACAACAGCAGGCTCCATATACAGTACAATCCCTTTATAGTGAATTTCAAGGGACGGGGCCAAGTAGTTTACTATATCAGAAATTTACTGTATTTGGCATATATTGTAAATTTTTGGGACCCAGGGACTGAGATAACTATATGAGGATAGGTCATACATTGTATAGTCATGCAGGTACATGATTGGGAACTGAGGACTGAGTTTACTACTGTATATCAGGATTGGTCATACATTAAAAACATCATGACTGTCACAGTGGATCAGATCTTTAAGATTCCCGACGACTCCGGGGAAAGTACCGCGATCGCTTGACTTCCCATTCACACTGGATGTGTAACATTACACATACCCGCCGCCAGAAGATGGATAGCTGAACACTCGTGTGAAGGGGGACGTCGCTGGATCCATCTTCCTCTGGTGAGTACTTATGAGTATTTAGCTTAAAGGAGTCATCAGGCAAGTTAATAGAAAATAAGTGGTACTTACCGGGGGCTTCCTCCAGCCCCAAGCTCCCAGGACGTCCCTCGCCGCAGCTCTGCCCGCAGCCGTTCGCCGCAGGTCCGTCCCGGTCCCCGGCGATGACGTCAGAGCGACCTCCAGGTCGCTCTGTACTGCGCCTGCGCAGTCCGCTCCGGCCCATGTGGCGGTAATTGACAGCACCGCTCGCGCAGGTGCAGTACAGAGCGACCTAGAGTTCGCTCTGACGTCATCGCCGGGGACCGGGACGGACCTGCGGCGAATGGCTGCGGGCAGAGCTGCGGCGAGGGACGTCCTGGGAGCTTGGGGCTGGAGGAAGCCCCCGGTAAGTACCACTTATTTTCTATTAACTTGCCTGATGACTCCTTTAAAGAGAACCTGAAGTGAGGGGGATATGGAGGCTGCCATATTTATTTCCTATTAAGCAATACCAGTTTCTTGGCTGTCCTGCTGATCCTCTGCCTCTAATACTTTTAGCCATTGACCCAGAACAAGCATGCAGCAGATCATGTGTTTCTGACATTGTCAGATGATCTGACAAGATTAGCTGCATGCTTGCTTCTGGTGTGATTCAGACACTACTGCAGCCAAATAGATCAGCAGATCAGCCAGGCAACTGGTATTGTTTAAAAGTAAATAAATATGGCAGCCTCCATATACTTCTTGCTTCAGGTTCCCTTTAAGCAGGATATATATATAAGGGCAGCACGGTGGCATAGTGGTTAGCACTCTCGCCTTGCAGTGCTGGACCCCCATCTTCGAATCCCAGCCAGATCAACATCTGCAAGGAGTTTGTATGTTCTCCCCATGTCTGTGTGGGTTTCATGCAGGTACTCTGATTTCCTCCCACCTCCCAAAACAAACAGATAAGTTAATTGGCTTCCCCCTAATGCTGGGTACACACGATGCGATTTCCCGCTCGATCAGCGGGATCGATTATTTCTGACATGTTCGATTGGGTTTCAATCGATACAGCCGTCGATTGTGCATACTTAACATGCAAAATCGACGGCTGTATAGATGGAAACGCAAATGAACATGTCTGAAATAATCGATCCCGCTGATCGAGCGGGAAAGCGCATCGTGTGTACCCAGCATAAAATTGCCCCTACACTAGACGATACATACATAGACATATGACAATGGTAGGGATTAGATTGTGAGCACCTCTTATGCTGAACATACACGGTTCGAGAGTGTCCTTATCAATTGAGCCGCTGATGGCGCAATTGATAATATCCGACAGGTCCGATGACCCGCTGAATAGATTTCCCGCTCGATCCTCGCAGGCGGACAATCGAGCGGCTGATAAGGGGCGCCGGCGGGGACGAGCAGGGATCAAGCCGCTGGCTCGATACCGGCGCATTATCGTGGCGTGTATGCCCAGCATTAGGGACAGTTAGGTGACAATATACTCTGTATATAAACACACACACACACACACACACACACACACACACACACACACACACACACACACACACACACCAAGCAGATCAAACATAGTGCAATTAGATTGCATATTGCATATAAAGGAACACAATGACAATGTTTACACCGTAGGTCACACATAATTAATCAATTTACTGCCCTGATAATGCCTCCCCGTGAGTCCTCTCACCAGTCACAGGGTCAGGGCTTTGGGAGATAAGCGTCCAGTGTGCTGATGCTGGCTTCCAGGGAGAGGTGTGCAGAGCCTGTCTCACACGCACAGCAGGCTAGTCTGTGTGGCTGCAGGAGGAGAGGAGAACTGACAGCTCTTCAGTCTAGCAGCAGCCCCAGCCTCACCCATCCTCGTCCGGTCCCCATAGCTGGCTCCTTGCTGCTGCTTGAAATGTTGCTGCCGCCCTTCTACTACTTCCTCCCCTCACCAGCGTGACCCAATCATCACACAGCACAACAGAGGGGAGGGGGTTGAAAGAGGAAGCAGCGTGTAGCTGTTGTTGGGCTCAGGCTGTCCGTATAGAGGATCGGGTATTAATTGATTCTCCACACAGCAGCAGCTGATGAGCGCCCTCAAGTCCCAGCGCCCCGGGGCATTTGTACCCCTCGTCCCCCCCATAGCTACGCGGCTGCACTGCCACTGCCTATAGAGCACGCCCTCGTGGCTGCAGCTCAAGTGCTTTGAGTCCACCAGGAGAAAAGCACAATAGAAATTGTATTTGTCTTGTCTATTTCACACAGCTGGCCTGTAAATAGACACAAAATGAGCACAAATGAAGAACCAACCAATTAATTCAGAGGAAAAAAACTTACATTTTGAAGAAGTAATTAATATAAACTCACCATGACAAATGGTGTTTCTGCCTTCCTTCAATCAGTAAAGACCATGTCCTCATAGTGGAATGGAATTCTGCTTCAAGCATGGGAACTGCGCTAGAAAAATAACTCACCAGACAAGTTCATATTCATTTCTCTTACCATGAAGTATTTAGTGCGAGAGTCTCACTTTTTGTCCTTCCCAGGTATTCTTTAGTGAATATGAGCTGTCTGCACTGTCTGTGTTTCATTTTACAGGTTGGAAATGCTTCTGTTAGGTAATTAGTCTTGAGGAACTAATTGCTGACTTCTGGAGTTGACCCATAACATTTATTTATTTTCAGGAGTCACGGATAACATGGTGCTTTCTTCCTTTGCAGGTCATATATCACTCACTAGACATATCTAGAGGATGTCTCCGCCAGCAATTGTTTATTTGGCTAACAAGCCATATCCTGGTAGGCACACTGCTGGACAGCTATCTTAACAACGTGCTGTTCCCTATTCCTCTATCACAAAATTCTTATTTGCACAGTGAGGTAGATTTATATCCATAGCTCTCATCTCACAGTTTGTCCAAGAGCAGATAATGAGATCTCACTGCTGACAATGTGTATAAAGGACTTATGACCTTTAGCTTGTAGAGGCAGTACACAGGAAGCAATGTTATTTTAATTATGAATAAAAATAGCCTTTTTGACTCCTGCTTTTAAATTGCAGCTTTATGTGTGATTATTATGCATTTACCAAGCTCTGACATCCTTTATACAAAGCACATAGTCAGATTCTCAGCCCTACCACACACTCAAGCCTGGTACACATGATTGGTCGATGATTAGCCAATCTTACAACCTTACACATGGTATGAGAGCCAACATATTTTGAATATCTATGAACAGATTGTGTAGGTAAGGCCCCTTTCCCACTTGCGCAGTGAATGGCACTAGTCTTGCTATGTGACTCTCCCAGATGCAATTGTGATCCCATTCATTTCAGAGATCAGCAACGCACAAGTGGGGAAGAGGCCAAAGCCCTTATACTACATGGAGGTGGTAAAATTGGCCAATCATTGACCAATCAAATTTGGATGTGTGTACCAAGCTAAAGGCCAATTTTGGGAGGGACTAATTAACATATCAATAATTAAAACATTTGTAGGCAGCCAGAGGAACCAGTATCACAATGACATAGGATTGGTTAGAATTAATATGATAAGCATAGCATTACCTCACAAATGATGGGAATCTGGACCAAGTTTATGGATTTTTACTGGCACTTGAAAAATGCATTTTGTGGGTCATGCCCACTTCTTCAGGATATGTGCCAAATGTCTGAAACCTCATACAATATGAGCACCTCATGTTACATGAGGTGTTCTTCAAGTGCCATTAAAAAGCTTTAGGCTAGGTTCACAGTGGTCAATTGCATAACACATGCATTATAATGAGTGTGAACTGCAAGGGAGACTGGATATAGACTTTAATACAATCAGTTATAACGCAGTATTGTGAACAGGCCCATACAATTTAATGGCGAGTGAGTTGATATGCAGAATTATTTGCCAACGCAACTGAGCACTGTGAACTAGCCCTTAAACTTATTCACTTGACTCCATTTGTGAGGTAAGTGTTATATGTCTCTTATTAATTCTTACCAATCCTGTGTCCTTGTGACTTTAATTATGTGAATTATTTGCATCTCATTGACTATCCTTGAGGCCCTGTTCACAGTGGCCAGTTGTGTAGCAGAATATATTCTGCAAGTCAACTCACTGCCCATAAAATTCTGTGGAGCTATTCACGGTGCTGCGCACTGATCACATTGTTCTAACTCACTGCATGCAGGCTTTGTATTAAAGTTTATGCCTAGTCTCCATTGCAGTTCACAGTCATTATGATGCATTATAACGCAGGCCCGGTTTCCACTGGATGGATCAAAAACTGAATCAAGAAAAATATTCTTTTAGATTTTTATGCAATAGTTTTAATCTTCAATCAACAAAGATGACTGCATCCAAATCTATGCCGTGGGTGGTCGACATTAGCATCAATTTTTCTGATATACATTTTAAATAGGTGTATATATACCTATTAAATATGGAACATTTATTTTATTTTGTGTAACTAAAACCTGCTCTCTCTGAATTTAATCTACCTGAACTATTTTAAGAATGTAATACACAAAGCATTAATACCGTGTTTAAAAATAAACATACTTAGATTTTTCAAAGGACTATATTGCCATCTAGTGTTGAAGTTGGTTAATATTCCTACATATCCGTCTCCTGTCAGCAAGATAGAATTTCATTTGGCTCTGCCAGTTAAATGTCCTTCTGTGACAAATAAGGTCTCATACAATACATTTAATTGACCGTAATTATTGGGTAATTAAAAAGGTACCATATATGTAGTGAAGAAAAGTTCCACTATGTTCACAGTAAACATACAACAATGTGCTTCAAAATTCCTCCTCAATCAATCTTTTTTCTTTGCATGACATGTTTTGCTGTCATACAAGGATTATGTGAAACTGACTTTTCTGCTGACATTAAGAGCCATGTAAAAATCTCATGAGAAATGTCAAAACAAAAGGGCATATGCCCAAAGTTAGGTAAAGTTGCCATGTGCAGGAAGCACACAGCAATTTTACGATTGCACCGGCAAAGTCCCCTTTGTACCAGTATTGTAATGCATGTTACTTTAGCAATTCTTGTGTTATCTAGTGGAAGGAGTTTTTGATCCTTGATGGTTACCCATAACCTCCAAGTATCTGTGAAATGAGAGAGACCAAGCAAGAAACCAATGGAGCAGTATCATTGGACAAGGAGTAATACGAACATGTCTTAACTTACAAAATTGCTAAAAAATGGTGCTTTGAAGTCAGACGAGACCAAAAATTAGTGAATAGAAAGATATATACCTGTACAAATGAATAATAATTTTACATGCACCATGTCAACAATAAACATTTAATATCACAAAAGAAGGATTGACTCTTGGGTGCATGGGAAAAAATAGAAAAATCTTTATTATATCTCTACAGTTATCAAAGTCTAAAAGCCAGTAAAACATAAGTATGATTGATCTTATATGCTGATATCAATGTAATTAAACCAACCGACCACTCAAGAGGCAATAAGGGGCTGCAGTCCCATATGCCAAATAAATACAGTTCTATCTGGACCTGTTAGAAGGTGAAATGTTCCACAGCACTTGCATGGTAAAGTGCAAAAAGGAAATCATGAAGTCAGAGGGAGTCCAAATATAATCCCATATGCAGGAAGCAATATAATGCAAGGGGATAGGAAGACAATGGGCACAGAATCCACTAGTAGATTTCAACAGGGACAGCCAAAATCTTCCCAGTCAGGACCAAGCGTATGATGGTACATGTTTACACAGCAACAAAGCAAGCCATGCAGATGTTAGTTGCACCTGTAGCAATAAAGTCTCATTCAATGAAACGAGGATGGGGAACTCCTGCCCTTTATAGCAATGTCCACTAGTGCTCCCACTCGCAGAACACAGGGGGAAAAAATGTGTGTGGGCTTGGAAATTCCTCTAATGCAAAGAAGCAATAGCAGCAAAGTTCATGCAGGCAAAGCATAAGTTGGTGTATACATACGCAGATCCAAATAGGTGCTCCTTCATCTGGCTTGTTTCCAAAGGAAGACTTTTTTCCACTGTAATAAGTCCAGGTCCAGATGACTTAGTGGTTAATAGGTGCTAGGGTGCTGTATAGCTCGACATGTTTCGCTGATTTCAATCTGCCTCATCAGGAAACAGCATCCTGGTATCAGTAGTGCACAACCGCTATGGCGTCTAGCTGGACGCTATTCAAATACATGCCCCCGGGATCTAGCGCCTCCCCCGCTCCGCCCACATGCCCAGGCCGCCGCACCCACTGCGTCCACCCCGCGCCACCAAAGACATGCCGTGATGACGCGCCATGCACTCCACGCCGCCCCCGGCCGGAAATCCGCGCTCCACAAACCGGAAGCGCATCATCCCCGACAGGGAGAGGGAACAGCCAATGGACACAGGGGGGTGGGAGGCCCAGACCGTGCGTGCAGGGGAGGAGAGGCAACCAATAGAATCCCACGGCCATATATCATAACAAGAAAAAGAAAGTTGTGAAAACATAAATGAAAAATATAGAAAAATATATACATGTACATTACATAGAGTCCAAACAGACTGGCACGATACATCTATGTGAAGCACAGTGATGGAGGTGGCATAATCCCAACTCTGCGCTGCTCACCCCAGGTGACACAGCACAGGTACGGTGCCTGTACAGATGTACCAGGCCAGGCCGATGGCAAATTAAGGAAAACATACACATATGTGCATGTGTGTAGCCCTAAGGCATTAACAATATAACCAAAAAATACAAATGAAAGGATTTACAAGTGTGTGGAGCGGAAATGTACAAAAAAGGAGAAGGGCCATACAGGAATGTATATAGGGCCCTTGAGAAGCTTACTGAGGTGAATGTAGCAGAAATCAAAAAGCACACAGGAGGGTACCTAGGCGAGTCAAAAAAGGGGGGGACAGGGACAGCCCGGGGTAAAAACCCGCCCCCCAAGTGGGGACTATTTCGGTAGAAACACCCGGTAATTTACACTGTCATTAAAACCTTTGTTTCTCGTTGCATCTAGATTGAAGATCCAGTGGGACTCCATTTGTAAAAGTTTTTTATCGTAATTACCACCCCTGGGGTGCTTATTTACTCTGTCCAAACTGACAAATCGAATGAATCGTGGATTGATTTCTGATGATCCTGGATGGGGAGACCCTCTGATACCACTCTCTTAAACGGGCTAAAGGTTCAGATCGCGGTCAGCTGATTGGGAAAAAGAACAGGAGGAGTCAGGATGGAAGAGATAATGGCGCAGACAATCAGGTACGCTTGGTCACTAGATATAATGATCAGGCAGGCCAACTAAATCATATTCTTCAGCGACACTGGCATGTTCTATGCAGTGATCCTGTAGCGAAAACGTTTATACCTACCAAACCCCAGTTTACCTTTAGACGAGCAATGACTATCAAGGAGAAGGTGACATCAAGTCACTTTAGCAGGAAGTCTAAATTAAAACATTGTCCCACCAGGGGGACATACAGCTGTGGGGGATGTGTATACTGCCAGTATTTGCAGATTGGCTTAGAGATAACCTTGCCAAATGGCAAATGGTGGTCCTTGAGACATTTTGTAAATTGCAATACCGAATGTGTTGTCTATCTGCTCCTCTGCAAATGTGGCTGTTTTTATGTGGGGAAAACACTGAGGGCTGGTGCACACCAAAACCCGCTAGCAGATCCGCAAAATGCTAGCAGATTTTGAAACGCTTTTTCTTCTTTTTCTGCAGCGTTTCAGCTAGCGTTTTGCGGTTTTGTGTAGCGGTTTTGGTGTAGTAGATTTCATGTATTGTTACAGTAAAGCTGTTACTGAACAGCTACTGTAACAAAAAACGCCTGGCAAACCGCTCTGAAGTGCCGTTTTTCAGAGCGGTTTGCGTTTTTCCTATACTTAACATTGAGGCAGAAACGCATCTGCAATCCAAAATCTGCTGCAGCCCGGGAGTATGCGTTTCTGCAAAACGCCTCCCGCTCTGGTGTGCACCAGCCCATTGAAATACATTACCCTAGCAGATCCGCACCCGCAAGCAGATCGCAAACCGCAGCGGAAACGCTCCGGTGTGCACTAGGCCATAGACCTTTTAAAGAGAGAATGAAAGATCACATCAGTGATATTAATTGTTGTAACTTTAAATCACAGATCTCCAGACATATCAATTTAGTACATAGGGGTAATCCACAATTCATTCGATTTGTCGGTTTGGACAGAGTACATAAGCACCCCAGGGGTGGTAATTACGATAAAAAACTTTTACAAATGGAGTCCCGCTGGATCTTCAATCTAGATGCAACGAGAAACAAAGGTCTTAATGACAGTGTAAATTACCGGGTGTTTCTACCGGAATAGTCCCCACTTGGGGGGTGGGTTTTTACCCCAGGCTGTCCCTGTCCCCCCCCCTTTTTTGACTCGCCTAGGTACCCTTCTGTGTGCTTTTTGATTTATGCTACATTCACCTCAGTAAGCTTCTCAAGGGCCCTATATACATTCCTGTATGGCCCTTCTCCTTTTTTGTACATTTCCGCTCCACACACTTGTAAATCCTTTCATTTGTATTTTTTGGTTATATTGTTAATGCCTTAGGGCTACACACATGCACATATGTGTATGTTTTCCTTAATGGGTCAACGGCCTGGCCTGGTACATCTGTACAGGCACCGTACCTGTGCTGTGTCACCTGGGGTGAGCAGCGCAGAGTTGGGATTATGCCACCTCCATCACTGTGCTGCACATAGAAGTATCGTGCCAGTCTGTTTGGACTCTATGTAATGTACATGTATATATTTTTCTATATTTTTCATTTATGTTTTCACAACTTTCTTTTTCTTGTTATGATATATGGCCGTGGGATTCTATTGGTTGCCTCTCCTCCCCTGCACGCACGGTCTGGGCCTCCCGCCCCCCTGTGTCCATTGGCTGTTCCCTCTCCCTGCCGGGGATGATGCGCTTCCAGTTTGTGGAGCGCGGATTTCCGGCTGGCCGGGGGCAGCGTGGAGCGCATGGCGCATCATCACGGCATGTCTTTGGTGGCGCGGGGTGGACGCAGTGGGTGCGGCGGCCTGGGCATGTGGGCGGAGCGGGGGAGGCGCTAGATCCCGGGGGCATGTATTTGAATGGCGTCCAGCTAGACGCCATAGCGGTTGTGCACTACTGATACCAGGATGCTATTTCCTGATGAGGCCGATTGAAATCGGCGAAACATGTCGAGCTATACAGCACCCTAGCACCTATTGGACAACTAAGTCATCTGGACCTGGACTTATTACAGTGGAAAAAAGTCTTCCTTTGGAAACAGCCCAGATGAAGGAGCACCTATTTGGATCTGCGTATGTATACACCAACTTATGCTTTGCCTGCATGAACTTTGCTGCTATTGCTTCTTTGCATTAGAGGAATTTCCAAGCCCACACACATTTTTCCCCCTGTGTTCTGCAAGTGGGAGCACTAGTGGACATTGCTATAAAGGGCAGGAGTTCCCCATCCTCGTTTTATTGAATGAGACTTTATTGCTACAGGTGCAACTAACATCTGCATGGCTTGCTTTGTTGCTGTGTAAACATCTACGATCATACGCTTGGTCCTGACTGGGAAGATTTTGGCTGTCCCTGTTGAAATCTACTAGTGGATTCTGTGCCCATTGTCTTCCTATCCCCTTGCATTATATTGCTTCCTGCATATGGGATTATATTTGGACTCCCTCTGACTTCATGTTTTTCCTTTTTGCACTTTACCATGCAAGTGCTGTGGAACATTTCACCTTCTAACAGGTCCAGATAGAACTGTATTTATTTGGCATAGGGGACTGCAGCCCCTTATTGCCTCTTGAGTGGTCGGTTGGTTTAATTACTTTGATATCAGCATGTAAGATCAATCATACTTATGTTTTACTGGCTTTTAGACTTTTGATAACTGTAGAGATATAATAAAGATTTTTCTATTTTTTCACATGCACCCAAGAGTCAATCCTTCTTTTGTGATATTAAATAATACGAACATGTGTGTATATACTCACAAGGGTGGGTTGCAAAAATTGCAACCACCGTCAGAGCCTGTGGTAATATAACCATTCCCGCTTGGTATCCTAGGTCCATTAGTACAGATGCTGATTTGTCGTTCTCCTAGACTAGTGGTGAGGACTTCTAAGAGTCCTTTAACCTAAAAAAAAAACCCTTGGGGTGTAGACTATGCTAAAAAACACTGTGCTGAAAACACTGGTGGAGGCGCCCTTTATGATAAACTGCTGTAAACGGTTATATAGATGAGTCTGGTAGGTTTGTACCTTCTCAGTAGGACAAACCATAGATTAATGGAAAAATATATGTATTAATGCTCAATAGACAATGAATTTATGGGTCTTGGCCTGCTTCCTCGGGTCAATACAAGTGTCTGAACAGTTTTCAATCACAAGCGTGACTGCCTAAAATTTTATAGCAGTTTATCATAAAGGGCACCTCCACCAGTGTTTTTAGCACAGTGTTTTTTGGCTTGTGTTACCTAGGTTATGCGGGTCATGTTAACTGCACAACACAACTTTGTTAGAGTAAGTAATGGTACAATTGCTGTGCACTTCCTGCACACAGCAACTTTACCAAACATCTGTACGTATGCCCCAAAGTCTTTTGTTGTACAGCAAAACAATGTTGTGTATAAAATATATTTGCACCTCTTTCAATTTGTTAGCTACTCAGACCAATGGATGAATGTTTTAAAACTTACAAAGTATACATATACAGTATTTTCCAAAGATTCTCTCCCTCGGCTTTCTTGACAGAGGCGAATCTAGGGCATGGCAAGCATGACTTGTGCCAAATCATTGATGGTGCAATGCACAAGTTATGCTTGAAATACCATAGATTTATACCTTTGAACTCTGTTCATCTGACGATCACAAGGGTTGTTTGCAGTGTGTTGTGCTGCACCATGTCTTTTCTTGAAGAGTATGCTGTAGATAGCCTGACTTCAGGGAACTTCAGTCCTCAAGGGCCGAGGCCCTCACACATTTTTGGCACAGCTCAAATTACTGTATTTTTCGTAACATAAGGCGCACCTAGAGAAAAGAAAGGGTGTCCGCACGATATCCCTTACATCAAGTTCCTTTATTATGGACGTATCCACACCAAATCACACATCATGTAGCTGACATGTTTCGAACCAGACAGTTCTTACTCATAGGCGCACCTAGTTTTAGAGGCCAAAGACCAAGGCAAAAAATATTTGAAACCTGGTGGGTTCGTGGTGTAGGTACATCTTGTGGAGAGTCTCTCCCAATCTGACTCCCCACTTAAAGAGACACTGAAGCGAAAAAAAAATTATGATATTATGATTTGTATGTGTAGTACAGCTAAGAAATAAAACATTAAGATCAGACACATCAGTCTAATTGTTTTTAGTACAGGAAGAGTTAAGAAACTCTAGTTGTTATCTCTATGCAAAAAAGCCATTAAGCTCTATGACTTTCAAAGTCGTGGAGAGGGCTGTTATCTGACTTTTATTATCTCAACTGTTTTCTTTTTCTCTGCCAGAGGAGAGGTCATTAGTTCACAGACTGCTCTGAAAGAATCATTTTGAATGCTGAGTGGTGTGTAATCTGCACATATTAGAGAATGATGCAATGTTAGAAAAAACACTATATACCTAAAAATATGAGAATATTTTCTTTGCTGCTATTCTTCTAGTAATTATTCATAGTACACAACCAATTCATTATATCATATATTTTTTTCACTTCAGTGTCTCTTTAAGCAGTTTAGACAAGTAGTTTTAACTTTAAAGAATGGACTAATAAATGGTGGACAGTGAATTTTGGCTTAAGAAGTATAATCTCTTTGTATTTATTTTGTTAATAGTGGAGGTCATGGTCTCACCAGATAGCCCAGAATAAAGATCTTTTTATAATCTTATGATGACTGTGACTGATTAGGAACTTTGGTATATTGTTTGTCTCAGAAAATTGCCAGTCAGTCTCATACATGAAACCAGTCTGCCTTGCTGTTGTGCTATGTGTATTTTGCGCTGCAGAGCTGCAAGAGAAGGCAAGTGTGAGTGGGATAAGTTTTACATTTCTTTCCAGTAGTGCCCACACTGTCTCTCACCTCCTCTATCCAAGCCAATTACAGTCCCATGAAACTGATCCAGGGGTCCCATCCCCTCCACCTGCCTTTTACTGCTTGCAGTGCCAGCAGCATGAAGCTGACCCAGGCATCCTGTTCCCCACCACTCTGTCTCTCACCCCCTTGCACTGCCAAAGGCATGAAGCTGATCTAGGCATCCCATCCCCTCCACTCATGGACACTGTAAGGTGTGCAGTCACTGGCGCACTCAGAGTCCGTGTTCTCTCCTGTACGGTATTGTTGCCGGCGACCTCACACGCATTGACCTGGCAGCTCACATGTGCCAGGGTCGCAGAGAGGAGGCTCTCTGGTATAGGATGGTATAGCTACTGGCTATACCATCAGGGAGAGGACACAGACTCTGAGCGCACTGGTCATCGGCTGTAGAGGTGACTGCAAGGTGACTGCAAGGGGATGAGAGACAGAGTGGAGGTGAGGGGTCACCTGCTGAGAGACAGCGCGGAGGGGACAAGACGTCTGGATCAGCTTCGTGCCGCTGTGACTGCAAGGGGGTGAGAGACAGCATGGGGAGACTGACAACTCAGATGAAAAAAAAAAATTTCCGGCCATTAAATGCAGTCCCCCCCCCCCCCCCCCCCCACACACACACACACACACTTTTGAGGGAGAAGAAGTGTGTCTTATGGTCTTAAAAATACAGTAGTTGATGGGACTGAAATCAGGAAAGGTGTGGTTCATCAATTAAAACACATTTCTCCATTTCTCAGTCCATCCTAAATACTGGCATGATATGGCCCTCGAGGACTTGTGTTGGACAGCCTAGGCCATCTTTATGTAGAGAAACAATTCTTTATTTTTTTTTCAAGATCCTCAGAGAGTTCTCTGCCATGAGGTACCATGTTGAACTTCCTGTGACCAATATGAGAGACTGAGAGCTGTAACACCAAATCTAACACACCTGCTCCCCATTCACACCTGAGAACTGGTAACACTGAGTAACATGAACCCTGGGGAGGGAAAACGTTTCATCAAGTAGAATTTACATTCTTCACTCAGGCTTTGTTCACATTGCGTTCCATTCGCGTGGCCGTTAGCGCTGGGTGGTTTTTGAGGCGTCTTTTTTTCTCGGTTCCCAGCGCTTGGGGGGGGGGGGGGGGAGCGGTTTGTTTTTGTGCCAATCTCTAAGCGTTTTTCCCGGGTGGTTTTTTTATTCACTCCCTGACGCAAGTCAGGAAGTGAACTCTTTGACACGGAAAAGAATAAATATAATGTATTTATTCTTAAAAACGGGAGCGCAATCACTGCACAAAGTGATTTTGTGAGCGTTTTGCGTTTTTCCGATACCTTCCATTGAGGTGGAATCGCCTCAAAAATGGCCCATGCACCGCTTTTCTGAGCGGATCGGAAACGAACCACTCAGATGTGAACTCTGTCATAGAGAATCATTGCACAAGCCTTCTTAGGGTGATTTTGAAAATCGCTCGCGTTTGAAAAAAGGGCAAAAACGCCCTTAGTGTGAATGAGTCCTAAGGGTGTACTCACCTTTATTACCAGCGGGTTAGATATTAATGGCTGTGTGTTGAGTTATTTTGATGGGACAGCAAATTTACACCATTGTACAAGCTGTACAGTACACTGACTACATTACACTGTATCAAAGTGTCCTATCTTCTTATCTTCAGTGTTGTCCCATGAAAAGATATAATAAAATATTTACAAAAATGTGAGAAGTGTACTCACTTTTGTGAGATACTGTATTTATATTTATAAAGGTGAGTCTCCACTGCCATAGTCACTTCAGCCATTTGTCAGTGCATTTAAAAACCTAATCTTTTTCCTCAGCGATAAGTTTTGATGCCATTTGCCAAGAAACATGAATATTTTTCTCTAAATGTATAGACTCTAATGAAAGAATTAGCACATGACAAAATCTGATTATGTAATATAATAGACACCAATACCCCTTAATGGAATCTAGTCATGGGAACAAACAAAACTTCAGAGAATGTTTTTCCTTTTAGGACATGACAGTGCTAACTGGAAAGCCATGGAAATTAATGTCTGTATTCTGCGTACGTACAAAAAGGGCGCCTGGACAAAAAGGGCGCGGGGTGTAAACTCTAAATAATAATTAATCATTAATAGGGTTTATAAATATAGTGTGCTATATTTCGTTTACAAATAATGTTTAACAAAATTATAAATCATTAAATAATGTTTATGAAATCGGAAATTGTGAAAACGTTAATCTTCCCTGTTTCAAAAGTTAAACTTATAATTACGTTTATAAAAAAAACAATAATATATGTTTAATTGTTATAATTGTATATTATTGTGAATAACCGTCATTTATGGTTTGTTCTTATAATAAAATCTGAAAATATTGTTTATAAAGATGATCGAAATATAACTACATTCGTAATAAGTGTTGTAATACATTAGTAATTATTACTAAAATTTTAATAAAACTATACCTAAGCCTACTCTTACACAGAACCCTACCTGTACCTATCCCTAACCCCTAGACTCCCCTGTTGGTGCCTAAACCTAAGACCCCCCTGTTGGTGCCTAAACCTAAGACCCCCCTGTTGGTGCCTAAACCTAAGACCCCCCTGTTGGTGCCTAAACCTAAGACCCCCCTGTTGGTACCTAAACCTAAGACCCCCCTGTTGGTGCCTAAACCTAAGACCCCCCTGTTGGTGCCTAAACCTAAGACCCCCCTGTTGGTGCCTAAACCTAAGACCCCCCTGTTGGTGCCTAAACCTAAGACCCCCCTGTTGGTGCCTAAACCTAAGACCCCCCTGTTGGTGCCTAAACCTAAGACCCCCCTGTTGGTGCCTAAACCTAAGACCCCCCTGTTGGTGCCTAAACCTAAGACCCCCCTGTTGGTGCCTAAACCTAAGACCCCCCTGTTGGTGCCTAAACCTAAGACCCCCCTGTTGGTGCCTAAACCTAAGACCCCCCTGTTGGTGCCTAAACCTAAGACCCCCCTGTTGGTGCCTAAACCTAAGACCCCCCCTGTTGTTGCCTAAGTACCCCTCCCTGTACCTACCCCTAACCCCTAGACCCCCCTATTAGTGCCTAAACCTAAGACCCCCCTGTTGGTGCCTAAACCTAAGACCCCCCTTTATTATGTGGATAATAATGTTTTACTAATTGTGGATTCAAAAAATATTTTGCAATTTACGTTACGTACTGATCGCTTTATTTTGTGAATAATAATGTTTTACAAACAGTAAGGGATAAAACTTTAAATAATGTTTTAATTATTTAAATAAGATAAATATGTTTAGTATTTTCATAAACGTTATTCGGCACGGGTGCATTTTATAAACGTAAATCACCACAAGTTCAGTTATAAATCATTAAACATCGCCGGGCGCCGTTTGTAAACTTTATTTAGCTCCTGGCGCCGTTTATAAACTTTATTTAGCTCCGGCGCCCTTTTTTCCTACTCGGCGCCCATTAAACGCTATTTATTATGGGAGTGAATGGCGGCGCCCTTTTTGTCCACTAGCGGCATGCGCCCTTTTTTCCCAGCTCCCTGTATTCTACTTCATTATTAAAAAGGACTTTGAGGGCTTGTTTTCCATGTAACGCAGAGCCCTATGGCTCTGAGCTGCGCGTCACTCCCTGCACAGGATCACGGGCTGAAGCACCCTGAAATGCAGCAAACCATGCGCATGAATGGAAGCGGAAGACATGAAAGCGTGCTATATGGAAACAAGCCCTTAGTCTGATCATTAAGCTATAGATATCAAATATAGCTATAGTATATGAATATAGAAAATACATACAAACATTTGAACGTAAGAAAGCACATATAGTGCGTTCTGTTCATGGACTCTATACTGCTGCAAAAATGTATTGATGTCTGGGTCTAGCTTTTTGAAGAAACTATGTGATTCCTTTTCGGAGATCATTAGTATGCCTATTGAATGCCATGGATGGTCACTGTATGTCTGCAATTGTTCTGAATAAGATAGAAGAGTTTGTCAGAAGACTATATTGTGAAGTGTACATATTGGTGGAAATCCTGAAGGGTTAAAAAAAACCCACTCCAATAAGATTACTTAAAAGTAAACCTATTTATTGCATATTCCAGTGTTTCTCAAACTTGTCCTCGTGACTCCCCAACAGTGCATGTTTTGCAGGCAGCCTCACCTATGCACAGGTGGGGTAATTAGAGTCTAAGCTAGGTGGATTCTATGTAGCTGAGACACTAATTACCCCACCTGTGCATAGGTGAGACTGCCTGCAAAACATGCACCGTTGGGGAGTCTCGAGGACAGGTTTAAGAAACACTGGTATATTCTAATACTTTCATCCTTAATCCAAAACACAGGTCTCTTTTTCCTCAGGACAGTGGGAGTAGCCATTTAGATACTTTTTTAACATCGTTATGACCAAAAAGTGCATACACACTATTACATTATAGCACTAATAGGGATTGATAAACAAAAAGTAATGTTTGTAGTGTTGCGTACAAAGTGCAACTTGCATTATGTACATAACATGTGCTTTGCCAGTATAATGCATTTTGTACAAATAGCTAAATGTGGGTTATATTGCATGTGTTCAATTGATAACACCAGTTGCACTATGTACGACTACGCAATGTACGTCTCATTGCTGGCGTAAACACCAAAACAATTGTTCACACAATGCATTTAATTTTGCTTGGGTTTGGTGAAATAACTCCATATAGTCTTGTACATACAGAGCCATGGATTGCATCTCTCATTCAGCTATTTCAGTCATTTTGACCTTATCATTGCAAAGTCTGGAGATTCATGCAGGGGTAGCAAGGCCTGGGATATATTTAGGTTATGAGAAACCATCAGGATTTTTGAACATTATCCAAACAAAGCTTGTGGTTGCTGAAATGTAAAGTATTCTGCTGCATATAAGATTCCCTAGTAACTGGGGATGGTCAATGTGATGAAAATCAGATAAATCCTGTCTGTAACGATTGGTGTCAGCACGCAGAGAGAATCTGATTATTCGTGATCTGCTGTATCACCAAGAATGCAGATATATACCTGATTATTGATGATCTGCAGAATCACTGATAATACAGATATATTGCTAACCTCTGGACACCTATAGGTATGTGAGTGTTTGGTGTAACAGTAGTACTTTGAGTAATGCACCTGCCGAGCAGGTGATAATAGGCAGTACAGGAAATACTGCTCTGAGGACACAGGAACCTTCCAGCAGCCTGAGACTCTCCAAGAGGTGGAGTCAGGCTGGAAATAGGAAGGACCAGAAAGTGAGTGACACCTGAAGGTGGGTGTCACTATCTGATCTGGAGACTATCTCTTAAGAGGAGAGATAGCTCTCGAGGTTGGGCACGCCTGGTCGGTAACACACGGACAGATAAAGTACAAAGACAGAAGACTGATTCGTTATCCAGGGCAAGCAGGGTTTGGCAACGGAGTATCAGATATGCGAGGTACCGAATCAGAAGACAGAAGAGTAGTCAGGAAAGCAATAAGTCATAACAGATATCAAACAATGCTTAGTCTGGGTGTGAGGTCCGTGGTCTCTACACCCTGGAACTAGTCTGGAGTATAACACAAATACAGTTCCCTAGTCTTGGGTGCGAGGTCCGTGGTCTCAGCACCCTGGAACTAGTCTGGAGTATAACACAAATGATAATACAGTTCCCTAGTCTGGGTGTAAGGTCCGTGGTCTCTACACCCTGGAACTAGCTTAAGCATAAACAGAATAACAGTACAAGTAATCTGGCTCAGTGTGAATTCCCAGATCCACCTCGTTCAAACACACTGTTGGATCTGACTAAGGTCTGAGTGCTTTCACGTAGTGTTCGCAACGGCAGACAACTTGCAACTGGCCAGCAGTAACTATATATGAAGTAGTGCTCTCCAGCACCACCCCTAATTGATCAACCAATAGTATCCTGCTCTGGAGTCAGCTAATCGGCGTGATCAGCTGATCTCTCCCTGCCCAGTATAAGAGTTCTGCCTCTCAGCGCGCGCGCGTGTATTCCTAAGCCTGTGTGCACTAACAGACTCAGCCACACCAGACACACGCTGCTGCGTGCAAACCGCCGCGCTGGACGCGGAACCAGCCGCCTTACTGTTATTACATGCGTCGGCTTTTCCGAGTTCTGCTCTGTTACCAGACGTACGCTTCCGCATGCAAACCGCCGCATTGGACGCGGAATCAGCCGCCTCCTCAGCAGCACACGCGGCGGCTTTTCCGCGTTCTCTCACAGTACCCAAGGAGTGGTCTCCGGACATCTCCTGCCCGGCTTTTCAGGATGCAAGTTATGGAACTCCCTTTTCAACTCCTCTGCGTGCATGCGACATTCTGGCACCCAAGTTCTCTCCTCAATGCCATACCCCTTCCAGTGCACCAAATACTGCACGGAGTTCTGCACAAGCCGAGAGTCTAGAATCTTCTCAATTTCATACTCAGGTTGGTCATCAATCAACACAGGGGGGGGGGGAGCGGAATCCACGTGCACTGCCGGCTTGAGCAAGGACACATAGAACGATCTCACACCTCTCATGCTGGTAGGGAGATCAATGGCATAAGTGACATCATTGATTTTCCTGGTCACAGGAAACGGACCCACAAATCTGGGACCTAACTTGGGAGACAGTTGCTTCAGAGCCAAATGTTGTGTGGACACCCAGACCAAGTCTCCTGGACGGAATTCCCACTCTATGGAACGTCTCTTATCAGCCTGTTTTTTCTGACTCTGAAAAGCCCTCCTCAAATTTCTTTCTACCATTTCCCAAGTCTGCTTTAAGGACTTCTGCCAATCCTCCAGGGCTGGAAACGGAGTGGCAGCCACTGGTAATGGGGTGAACTTAGGTGACCTTCCAGTCACCACCTGGAATGGGGAAAACCCTGAGGAGGAGCTTTTCAAATTGTTGTGTGCAAATTCTGCAAATGGCAGGAATTTGACCCAGTTGGTTTGAACATCTGCCACATAACACCTCAGGAACTGCTCCAGAGACTGATTGGTTCCCTCGGTCTGGCCATTGGTCTGTGGGTGGTAGCCTGATGAAAAAGATAGCTCCATGTCTAACTGCTGGCAGAATGCCCTCCAAAACTTAGAAACAAATTGGACTCCCCAATCGAATACTATATTTTCCGGAATACCATGCAGCCGGAAAATGTGTTGGATGAAGAGATCGGCCAACTCCTGGGCTGAGGGGAGTCCTTTCAGGGGAACAAAATGGGCCATCTTGCTGAAACGATCGACTACCACCCAAATGACCGTCATGCCCTCAGACCTGGGGAGTTCGCCCACAAAATCCATGGACAGATGGGTCCATGGCTTACTCGGGACTGGCAATGGTTGCAATGTCCCAACAGGTGCCTGACGGGAGGGTTTGCTCCTAGCACACACTGCACATTCTCTTACATACTCTCTGCAGTCAGTTGCCAATGACGGCCACCAGGCACATCTCGCAATGAGGTCCTGAGTTCTGGTGGCCCCGGGATGTCCAGCATTCTTGTGGGAATGGAACAACTGCAGTATTTGTAGACGAAAAAGGCAATGGTACAAACATGACCCCCTCAGGCTTCCCCTCTGGTACATCCTGTTGGAACGACCCAACGTTTCTGTCCAGTCCCTCCAGGTCTCAGTGGCGGCCAGAACCACTTTTTGAGGAAGAATTGTTTCTGGGTCTGAGGGCTGTGCTGTCTCGGGCTCAAAGCATCTGGACAAGGCATCAGCTTTGATGTTCTTACTACCAGGGGTATACGTGAATCTTGAGAAAAAATAATGACCACCGGGCCTGTCGGGGGCTAAGTCTCTTAGCGCCCTCAATGTACTCCAAATTCTTGTGGTCAGTATAGACAGTAATGGTATGTTCTGCACCCTCTAGCCAATGTCGCCATTCCTCAAAGGCCAATTTAATGGCTAGAAGTTCCCCATTGCCTATATCGTATTTCTTCTCTGCGGGTGAAAACCTACGTGAAAAATAGGCAAAGGGGTGTAACTTTCCCTGCAACCCAGAAAGCTGAGACAGCACAGCCCCTACCCCTACCTCTGAGGCATCCACCTCCACGATAAAGGGGAAGGTGGTGTCGACATGTCTCAAAATGGGTGCAGTACAGAACAATTTCTTCAGAGTGGAGAAAGCAGCATGGGCCTCAGGGGACCAGTGATGAGTATCTGCCCCTTTCTTTGTGAGACTGGTGAGAGGTGAGATCACCGTAGAGTACCCCTTTATGAACCTCCTATAGTAGTTGGCGAACCCCAGGAACCTCTGGAGAGCCTTCAGTCCCACAGGTTGGGGCCACTCCAAAGCAGCTGAAACTTTCCCAGGGTTCATAGAGAGACCGAAGGTTGAAATTATGTACCCCAGAAAGTCAACAGAGGTCACTTCGAAATTGCATTTCTCCAGCTTAGCATACAGCATGTTTTGTCTCAACTTCTGTAACACAAACTTAACATGCTTTCTGTGCTCTGAAAGGTTGGACGAGAAGATTAGTATGTCGTCTAAATATACTAAGACGAATCTACCCAAAATTTCTCTAAAGACTTCATTAATCAGCTCTTGAAAGACGGCCGGGGCATTACACAACCCGAAGGGCATCACCAGGTACTCGTAGTGCCCGTCGGGCGTATTAAAGGTTGTCTTCCATTCATCACCGTCCCTGATCCGCACAAGGTTGTAAGCACCCCTTAAATCCAATTTTGAGAAAATCTTAGCATTGGTGACTTGAGTAAATAAATCGTCTATTAAAGGCAAAGGATAGCGATTCTTTACTGTAATTTTATTTAAGCCCCGATAATCAATGCATGGACGGAGGCCTCCATCCTTTTTTTTTTCACAAAAAAGAACCCTGCCCCTGCCGGGGACCGAGAAGGGCGGATAAAACCTTTATCTAAGTTCTCTCGGATGTATTCCTGCATGGCCAATTCCTCTGGCCCAGATAAATTATAGAGATGACCTCTAGGGGGCATACAACCAGACCTGAGATCAATAGGGCAATCAAAAGGACGGTGTGGAGGAAGTTTATCTGCTGACTTGGACAAAACACGTCCGCAAATTCTGAATACTGATCTGGCAATCCCTCCATGTGAATCTTGGTTTTACCAAAGGTTACTTTTGCTAGACAATGATGATAGCAATGGGCAGACCAGCTTGTTAGCTGACCCGTAGCCCAATTGATCTGAGGCGAGTGAATTTGTAACCATGGCATGCCAAGAATGATCGTGGAGGTTGCTATTCGTAACACAAAAAATGGTAAAATTTCTTTATGTAACACCCCTATTGTGACCCCCAAGTCTGGGGTCTGGGAGAGAGGGTGATTACTCTGCAGAGGGGAATCATCCACTGCAGTGACCCGAATCTGTTGTTTTTGTGGGGAGATCGGAATCCCCAACTTCTTAGCAAACTCATAGTCCATAAAATTAGCTGCTGAGCCAGAATCTATGAAGGCCTCAGTAGTCTCTGTCTTATCCTGCCAGGATGTAGTACAAGGGAGAAGAAAACGTTTATCATCTAGAGGTAATGACTGCGCGCCTAGGGTATTACCTCCGACTACACCTAGGCGGCAGCGTTTCCCGACTTCTTGGGACAATTCTGCACTTTATGACCCCCCTCTGCACAGTATAGACAGAGCTGCTCTGTTTCTCTGCGTCTCCGTTCCACCTGAGACAATCTCGACCGACCAATCTGCATTGGTTCCGGTGGGGGCGAAGCAGGTGGAGATGGAACAGAAGGAGACGCTGCGTAGGACATGTATCTCACATTGTTCCTACCCTGGGTCTGTCTTTGGTATCATAAACGACGATCAATTCTGATGGCCGATGAAATGGCCTCATCGATGGACTTGGGCTCAGGATGACCCAACATTAAATCAGAAACTGCGTCTCACAACCCTGATAAGAAACAATCTAAAAGGGCGAATGAGTCCCATCTAGCTGACACTGCCCACTTTCTGAACTCCGCAGCATAGTTTTCTACCGGACCTTTGCCCTGCCGTAACAACTTGAGCTTCCGCTCAGCGGTAGAGGCAATGTCCGGGTCATCGTAAATTATAGCCATAGCTTTAAAAAATTCCTCTACCGAGGTCAGGGCCTTCTCCCCTGTGGGAAGACTATATGCCCAAGTCTGGGAATCCACTGACAATAGAGTCTTAATAAAGGTTACTCTCTGTGCTACGGTTCCTGATGAATTAGGTCTTAACTCAAAGTATGATAACACTCTGTTTCTAAAATTCTGGAAGTCAGATCTGTGACTAGAAAACCTTTCAGGTACAGACATGCGTATGTCTGTGCTAGGATGAGATCGCACGGTATCCACAGCCGTCTGATAAACTTGTACAGTTCCAGACAAAGCGTTGATGTGAGTCTGGTGACTGGCCAGCACTCGGGTGTAATTCTCCACCGTAGTGGTGAGTGCATCGAGACGGCTGTGGAGTGCATCCATTTGGGTTTGGTCTGCCGTTCTGTAACGATTGGTGTCAGCACGCAGAGAGAATCTGATTATTGGTGATCTGCAGTATCACCAAGAATACAGATATATACCTGATTATTGATGATCTGCAGAATCACCGATAATACAGATATATTGCTAACCTCTGGACACCTATAGGTATGTGAGTGTTTGGTGTAATAGTAGTACTTTGAGAAAATGCACCTGCCAAGCAGGTGATAATAGCCAGTACAGGAAATACTGCTCTGAGGACACAGGAACCTTCCAGCAGCCTGAGACTCTCCAAGGGGTGGAGTCAGGCTGGAAATAGGAAGGACCAGAAAGTGAGTTGACACCTGAAGGTGGGTGTCACTATCTGATTTGGAGACTATCTCTTAAGAGGAGAGATAGCTCTCGAGGTCGGGCACGCCTGGTCAGTAACACACGGACAGATAAAGTACAAAGACAGAAGACTGATTCATTATCCAGGGCAAGCAGGGTTTGGCAATGGAGTATCAGACATACGAGGTACCGAATCAGAAGACAGAAGTGTAGTCAGGAAAGCAATAAGTCATAACAGATATCAAACAATGCTTAGTCTGGGTGTGAGGTCCGTGGTCTCTACACCCTGGAACTAGTCTGAGGTATAACAGAATGATCGTACAAGTTCCCTAGTCTTGGGTGCGAGGTCCGTGGTCTCTACACCCTGGAACTAGTCTGAGGTATAACAGAATGATCGTACAAGTTCCCTAGTCTTGGGTGCGAGGTCCGTGGTCTCAGCACCCTGGAACTAGTCTGGAGTATAACACAAATGATAATACAGTTCCCTAGTCTGGGTGTGAGGTCCGTGGTCTCTACACTAGCCTAAGCATAAACAGAATAACAGTACAAGTAATCTGGCTCAGTGTGAATTCCCAGGTCCACCTGGTTCAAACACACTGTTGGACCTGACTAAGGTCTGAGTGCTTTCACGTAGTGTTCGCAACAGCAGACAACTTGCAACTGGCCAGCAGTAACTATATATGGAGTAGTGCTCTCCAGCACCACCCCTAATTGATCAACCAATAGTATCCTGCTCTGGAGTCAGCTGATCGGCGTGATCAGCTGATCTCTCCCTGCCCAGTATAAGAGTTCTGCCTCTCAGCGCGCGTGCGTGTATTCCTAAGCCTGTGTGCACTAACAGACTCAGCCACACCAGACACACGCTGCCGCGTGCAAACCGCCGTGCTGGACGCGGAACCAGCCGCCTTACTGTTATTACATGCGGTGGCTTTTCCGCGTTCTGCTCTGTTACCAGACGCACACTTCCGCGTGCAAACCGCCGCATTGGACGCGGAATCAGCCGCCTCCTCAGCAGCACACGCGGCGGCTTTTCCGTTTTCTCTCACACTGTCAAGGTGGAGTATGATTGGTGCAGTTTGAGCTGTATACATTTGCATACAGAATTTGCATAATTATGCATCAACTCAGAATTATTTGCATCTCATTGACCATCCCCACTGGCAACTAAGTCTGGTGTCCTGATAAAGTGAGGAGAAACTCCAAATCCTGTTGACTACAGTCCTTCATGTAACTGTGCCCACTTACCACATACTTGATGATGGAGATGCCATCCGTTGATTTACTTTTGCAACTTGATCTCCCACAAAGGCCTTATAACTATTTTAGGCTACTGATTTGTGAGGCTATTTTGTATACGTTTTTATTACAGCAAATTGTTTTTAGATACTGTTTTATTACACATTTGTTTGTGGTTTAGAAATACAAAGAATAGAGGACGTGACTTCTGATTATTGATTTCTGTTCCACCTCATCCTGCAATTTATAAATTAGTGAAAAGATTGCAGGGGGCAACAATTATGTTGTCACTGATCGATGGATCAGACCTTCCAGATTTCTATTTTGTAGACCTTAGATTTATAAAGACTCCCTGGACCCACAAGAAAGGATCTAAAGTATAACAAAGATAGTTGCAGATACCTCTAATCCGCTATATTTCAGAAGCAGTACAGTATTGCACCGTATTAGTTTTTGAGGAATGGGTTTCTTCTTTTTGCATGTAGTCAAGAAAAAAATGTCTGTGTCCAGCTGTGTATTCTTTTCAGGAATGTGCAGTACATTGTGGTATCTTTCAGCATAGTAATAGCAGTAAAATATTGTACCGGTAATGTAACACAGTACAGTATTCTACTGCTACTACTAGGCCGAAAGATACCACAATGTGTACTGCACATTCCTGGAACCCGAAAAAAATTGCGAAAAGAACAAAAGACTGGGTTTCGACCTGGATTTATGCAATTATAGCTTGATTTATTAGTAGCACAGCTACTGTATCTAGTGGCTGTGCTACTAATAAATCAAGCTATAATTGCAGAAATCCAGTTTGAGACCCATCTGTTTGTTCTTTTCACCTTCGATTTTGACACCTGTTGCTGCGATCTGGGTGTTGGCTGGTTGACTCCCTGGTTGAGAAAAGGTTAGTGGTCTGAGCGATTGGGCAAATCATTTTTTTCTGACCCGAAAAAAATAGACCCGTAGAAACTTGCACAACTGGACAGCGACATATTTTTCTTGACCACATGCAAAAAGGATACACTTATAACCATATTTCAGACAGTTTCTTATGTAAAACTTGCGAACTCTAACAAGTTCATTTTGAATATGAGAATAAAAGAGTCCAAATATTTTTAGGATGTAAATCAAGAACTGTGGAGGCAACCCCTTAAAGGACAGAAAATGCAGAGTCGGCACTACTGCTCCTAGTACATTTATTGCCAATAGGTGTACATCAAATCACGTGCAGGGTGAATGGGTAAAACATACCGTGCATTAGAGGCTGAAGGTGGAGAGCTGATGGTGGGCGCTAGGTGCAGGAATAGCCTGACGGCCGTTTCGCGCTATCCAAGCGCTTCTACGGAGGCTGTGAAACTTGGGCTGGCTGACCGGCTAGAAATATCCTCTGCTCGGGCGTTCGGCGCACTTCCGCCTACTGGTACCGCCCCTATTCTTCCCCTGTAGCCAATCACGCAATGGAGCGCATCTGCGCTCCATGCATGACTTCCATGCGGAAGAAGAACTCAACTACAGGTGCTGCAATGTGCCACACTACATTAGACGGGCAACTGAGCTATTGCTCTGCAGAAAACCTGTAGAAGATTTGGCGCCATCATGTGGCCATAGACCAGACTGCATGAACTAAACCAAAAAATATATAAATGTAGAAAAAGTGTGTACAATGTGTGTACGCTGAGAATACATAATTCGGACTGGTTGTAACCAGCAAACTGGAGTGACTCCTAAAGTGAACTGGTGCTTGAAAAATTAGTGCAGATTATAAGGTGACTATAAAACCTATAAAACAGGGTGTATGGCAGTATGGTGCCTACATGGTGCATTAAAATGCTCAAATTTGAGCAGGCTAAAAAAAAAGGGGGGAGAGGAAGGCTGAGTGATGGAGGTAGAAAGTTATAAAAAGCACTGTCTCCAGTGCTCTGGACTTAAAGTTTGACATATAATTCAATTAGGACACACACTTAGTCGATTAGGGGAACAAGGTGGTTGTAAACAGCTCTCCAATATTGTTTGATATATCATCCTAATAAACAATTTTAATAAACATTTTTAAGGGTCTAGAAAACATGAAAAATCGACGTAGTCATTAAGACCTAAAGGGCCCATAGCTTCAGTCCTGATAATTAACAGTATTTCTTCCCTTTTGAGCTTTTTTTCCCGATCTCCTCCTCTTCTCAATGGAGGGACATGGATAATGCCTGCAACAGTTAATACTGCGGGGTTACTGTTATGTACTTCTCTAACATGTTCAATCAATCTGGGTGAACCATGGCCTGATTTGATGGAATTAAAATGTTCTCTAAAACGTCTGTTAATTGATCTTGTGGTTTCTCCCACATAGAAGCGACCGCAGGGACACCATATAGCGTAAACGACGTACTCTGTCTGACACGTGAAAAATGCATTAACTTTACGTCGTAGGGGCCCTAACTGGTAGCTTTTTCCAACTTTAATATGGTTGCACGATACGCAATGGCCGCATTTATGGTTCCCATGGGATTTAAATTTCTCCAGCCAGCTGCCTCTATGCGGGGTAATAAACTCACTTCTGCTGACCTTTGATCCTATTGTGGGGGCACGTCTAAAGGAGAACAGGGGTCCTTCAACCACCAAAGGTTTCAAGACAGGGTCTCTTAGCAAAATGTCCCAATTTTTAACCATGATGGATTTGATTTGGTTTGACATTGCTGTATAATCAAACGTCATTGGTGTCTTCTTCACAGTTGCAGATACATCTTTCTTCTTTTTACTCATTAAAGTTGTTCTTTCTTTAGAGTTGGCTTTTCTAAAGGCCTGTTGTATTTGTTCGGCTTGGTATCCTCTTGCTAAAAGTCTCTTGCCCAGATCCTCCGACTGCCGGCGAAAATCTTCGTCGAGCGCGTTATTGCGACGTAGTCGGAGGAACTGGGCGTAAGGGAGTGTGCGAGTCACATGCTCTGGGTGAAAGCTATTTTTGTGGAGTAGGGCATTTGATGCTGTTTCTTTACGGAATCCTATTGGTACTAGCTTGCCCTCCTTGATTATTAGCTCTAGATCAAGAAAGGCTACCCTCTCCTGTGTTGTGTTCGCTGTGAAGGCCATATTGGCCTCATTAGCATTAATATAATGCACAAACTCATCAAAGGTGGCACGAGTCCCAGACCAAAACACCAACACATCGTCCACGTACCTGGACCACGCCCTGAGTTGACCTCTGAAGGGGTTACGAGGGGAATGTATATACTCCTCCTCCCACCATGCGAGAAAAAGATTTGCATAAGTACAGGAGACAGATGTTCCCATAGCAGTTCCCGAGGTCTGCCAGTACCATTGTTCGTCAAAAATAAACGAATTGTGTGTTAACACAAACCGGAGACATTCACAGACAAAGACGATCAATTTAAAGACTTCGTTTGTGAATGTCTCCGGTTTGTGTTAACACACAATTCGTTTATTTTTGACGAACAATGGTACTGGCAGACCTCGGGAACTGCTATGGGAACATCTGTCTCCTGTACTTATGCAAATCTTTTTCTCGCATGGTGGGAGGAGGAGTATATACATTCCCCTCGTAACCCCTTCAGAGGTCAACTCAGGGCGTGGTCCAGGTACGTGGACGATGTGTTGGTGTTTTGGTCTGGGACTCGTGCCACCTTTGATGAGTTTGTGCATTATATTAATGCTAATGAGGCCAATATGGCCTTCACAGCGAACACAACACAGGAGAGGGTAGCCTTTCTTGATCTAGAGCTAATAATCAAGGAGGGCAAGCTAGTACCAATAGGATTCCGTAAAGAAACAGCATCAAATGCCCTACTCCACAAAAATAGCTTTCACCCAGAGCATGTGACTCGCACACTCCCTTACGCCCAGTTCCTCCGACTACGTCGCAATAACGCGCTCGACGAAGATTTTCGCCGGCAGTCGGAGGATCTGGGCAAGAGACTTTTAGCAAGAGGATACCAAGCCGAACAAATACAACAGGCCTTTAGAAAAGCCAACTCTAAAGAAAGAACAACTTTAATGAGTAAAAAGAAGAAAGATGTATCTGCAACTGTGAAGAAGACACCAATGACGTTTGATTATACAGCAATGTCAAACCAAATCAAATCCATCATGGTTAAAAATTGGGACATTTTGCTAAGAGACCCTGTCTTGAAACCTTTGGTGGTTGAAGGACCCCTGTTCTCCTTTAGACGTGCCCCCACAATAGGATCAAAGGTCAGCAGAAGTGAGTTTATTACCCCGCATAGAGGCAGCTGGCTGGAGAAATTTAAATCCCATGGGAACCATAAATGCGGCCATTGCGTATCGTGCAACCATATTAAAGTTGGAAAAAGCTACCAGTTAGGGCCCCTACGACGTAAAGTTAATGCATTTTTCACGTGTCAGACAGAGTACGTCGTTTACGCTATATGGTGTCCCTGCGGTCGCTTCTATGTGGGAGAAACCACAAGATCAATTAACAGACGTTTTAGAGAACATTTTAATTCCATCAAATCAGGCCATGGTTCACCCAGATTGATTGAACATGTTAGAGAAGTACATAACAGTAACCCCGCAGTATTAACTGTTGCAGGCATTATCCATGTCCCTCCATTGAGAAGAGGAGGAGATCGGGAAAAAAAGCTCAAAAGGGAAGAAATACTGTTAATTATCAGGACTGAAGCTATGGGCCCTTTAGGTCTTAATGACTACGTCGATTTTTCATGTTTTCTAGACCCTTAAAAATGTTTATTAAAATTGTTTATTAGGATGATATATCAAACAATATTGGAGAGCTGTTTACAACCACCTTGTTCCCCTAATCGACTAAGTGTGTGTCCTAATTGAATTATATGTCAAACTTTAAGTCCAGAGCACTGGAGACAGTGCTTTTTATAACTTTCTACCTCCATCACTCAGCCTTCCTCTCCCCCCTTTCTTTTTTTTTTTTTTTTTTTTTTTTTAGCCTGCTCAAATTTGAGCATTTTAATGCACCATGTAGGCACCATACTGCCATACACCCTGTTTTATAGGTTTTATAGTCACCTTATAATCTGCACTAATTTTTCAAGCACCAGTTCACTTTAGGAGTCACTCCAGTTTGCACTTTATCTGGTTACAACCAGTCCGAATTATGTATTCTCAGCGTACACACATTGTACACACTTTTTCTACATTTATATATTTTTTGGTTTAGTTCATGCAGTCTGGTCTATGGCCACATGATGGCGCCAAATCTTCTACAGGTTTTCTGCAGAGCAATAGCTCAGTTGCCCGTCTAATGTAGTGTGGCACATTGCAGCACCTGTAGTTGAGTTCTTCTTCCGCATGGAAGTCATGCATGGAGCGCAGATGCGCTCCATTGCGTGATTGGCTACAGGGGAAGAATAGGGGCGGTACCAGTAGGCGGAAGTGCGCCGAACGCCCGAGCAGAGGATATTTCTAGCCGGTCAGCCAGCCCAAGTTTCACAGCCTCCGTAGAAGCGCTTGGATAGCGCGAAACGGCCGTCAGGCTATTCCTGCACCTAGCGCCCACCATCAGCTCTCCACCTTCAGCCTCTAATGCACGGTATGTTTTACCCATTCACCCTGCACGTGATTTGATGTACACCTATTGGCAATAAATGTACTAGGAGCAGTAGTGCTGACTCTGCATTTTCTTTCCTCAATAGATTTCTGTACAATTCAGTCAGAGCACACTGCCTAGACCAATGGGGTCACACCTGCCTTGACTTCACAGACCCTTCCTACCAGCGGAATGTATTCTACGTAGTGCCGACTCTTCCCCTCCTTTCTTCCTTCATTGATGTTTAACCCCTTAAAGGACACCTAAAGTAAGAGGAATACGAAGGCTGCCATCTTCAATCTCTAATAAACAATGCCAGTTGCCTGACTTCTAGGCTGATGCTTTGTCTCTAATACCATTGGTCACTATCCCTGAATGAGGATGCTTTAACGCTAAAGCAACTAAAGCCAAATGCTCAGCCAAACAATTACAGCCAAACAAAATAACATGTTGCATGGTATAACAAGGAATGACAATGGACCATTGACTTACAAAAAAATGAATTTATTTTGTAGGTTTTTTTATTATTATTTCCAGACTTATACATTAATGTGAAAATAAAAAGTTGATCTTATAAAATTAAAAATTATTAATGTACATTATTTACAACTCTCTACAACTCTTGAATAACTCTTTGTTTTGGCAGAGTGATACTTGATCATCAGCTCAGTTATATTGCATGCAGTTTTTGTCAAAGACGACGTTAATGGCAAAATAAGTTAACACGATTTGTACATTATAGAAGCAATAGCGCACATGGCCATTACAAAAGGCAACTCAACACAAAAGAGATGGATGGATCTCACCCTTCTACATCAAATCATGTATCCCTGTTCTAAATAAAAACATTATTTAAAGCTTCTAAGGGCATGTTCATTCCTGGTTGTGATGCATACTGTGCTGCTCTCTTATTTGGGAAAAAGCTATGAATTTACATGGAACAATATACAGTGTAGGTAGGAGATTTAGGCTGCCTCCTCTACTCCATCTCCATCTGCACGCATCCATACCACCCTGAATTCAGTTCATTTATAGATGTGTGCTGCTAATGGTGTAATGTGTGCTGTTCCCCTAGCATTAGTACCAAAGAAATTGCTGTATGGGGAAGGTTAATGAGATGCAGGATTATGCAAATTCTATATGTAAATTTGTCTGGCTTGAAAATGGACCAATCAAATCCTACCAAGTTTTAATCTGATTGGTTCTTTTTCAAGTTGCATACATTTACATACAGCATATTGCAAATATTCCTGCATCAACTTTTAATTATTTGCATCTTATTGACCACCCCCATTGCTGTGCGCTATCTGTGCAAGGCAAACTTACTGGACATTCATGCATCAGGCCCCTTCTGTCTAATAATTTTTAGTAAGTTTGTGTCTTTTTAAGAGGCTTATTACCAGTTCAATAGCAGATACCAGAAAATGTGTCTGCCTTCTCCAGTACATGTAGGTCACACATAAATCCAGCCATGTTTCCACACTTCATCTGGTCAAGGACCAGGCGATCAGGGAAGATCGTGGTACATTTCTCTGCTAAGTTTGAGTTTTCTATGGGGAAACCACCTGTGGAAGAACTTCCTCTTTAAGTAATGGTAAACCAGTGATGAGCAAAAATGCGATATTCTTTTCACATTCATTTTCACAAAATTACAAGGGAAAATGCCATTTCATATTTTTCGCTGACTTAAGCACTAAAATGAACAGATTTTTGCGCTTTTTATGAATGTTTGTGATAAAATTACCAATTTTCAGTTTTCACTAATTTTTGCTTCGTAAAGAAAACTGGTTTCCTTTGACCATATTGTAAAAATACAATGTGTTTACACAAATATTTTCTTGAACTTGAAAATTTGCGAGCAACACTGTAGTAGACAGGATGGTAGCAGTATATAAAAAAGGGAATGCAATATAAATAGTGATATGAGTCTGTGTTGCAGGCTGATATTTCTATAGAGAATCTGTTTACATATTTTAACCACTTTGTCGCAGAGCGGCTCCCCTGGGACCGCCTAACGCTGATCGGTGGCAAGTCCTGGGGGTGGAGAGTAGCGGGAATCACACCAGTGGATGTGCGCGCATCCCTGTTGAGTTACGGAGCTCCGGAGCTGGCAGGCTGTATATACATAAAAAACTGCTGCAAATACTTGTACAGCGCTGCGATCTAGTGAAACGCTGTACGGGGGACAGCTCTGTCACAGAGTTGTCCCCAGGAGAGACTCTCTCAGCGATCCCTCTCATAGGCTGATGCCTATGAGAGGCTATCACAAGGAATGGGTCTCGGGGGGGGGGGGGGGAAGAGGGAGGGATGAATAAAAAAATAGACGTTTTTATTAAAAGAAAAATTACAATAAAATTAATTTAAAAAAAAAATTGCAGCAGCAATCAGATGCCACCAACAAAAAGCTCTGTTGGTGGCAAGAAAAGGAGGCAAGTTTAATTTGGGTGGTAAGTTGTACGGCCGAGCAGTAAACTGTTAAAGCTGCAGTGTGCTGAATTGTAAAAAATGGCCTGGTTACTACGGGGGTGTAAGCCTGTGGTCCTCAAGAGGTTAAATTGAAATAGATCAAATAGTACATAGATCTGAACATGTTGAAAAGGTACATATTAAGTTGTGGCTCAGGGGACTTTTTCAGTCATCTCACTCATCTCTAGCACCAACTACAGTGAGCACTTCTATCACGTGACATGAGCATAATAATAAATCATGATTATGTACAGGCAGCCATGAACAATGACATGTAAAAAAGGGCTTTGTTAAAACATTGCAAATATAGTAATAATAATAAAATTATAATGGCTGCTACATCTAAAATGAAAAAGGCTATTTCATTAACTGGCATGCTGCTGTAAATATAAGTTGTGCATTACTGTATTGAAAGAAGGCTTTGGTGTCATTTGAACCTACTGTATTTAAATGTATTTTGCAGAGACATCGTTTTTTGATCAATTCAAAGAAAGTCTGATTACAGATATCAGTAACCATTACATCTATAGGCAGTAAATGATTGCAAAGACTATTTTCAGCAAAATACATTTGTATCACAAACTTCAATGATTTCAGCCATTTACAATTATTCTGCTAATTCAAAAACATTAAACCAGTTAAGCTGTTCTTGCAGGAAAATGAGATAATGAAATGCTGTTTCCTCTGTACAAATTCTTAAACATAAATACGTCAAGTTTCTGTATCAAGAAAGCTATAAATCCCATGTACACAGATATGCTTCATAAAAACCTTCCACATTGCCTCACACCAGTCAGTCCAGACATATTTTTGCTCACCTCAGTCACCCAGCCATGCTCAGAAATGTCCCCTAAAACTCAAGGGAAATAAAAAGAAAACAATGCCATGGTCACACGGTCATTTCATACCCACTCCCCACCTCTTTCCACTGCAATTAGGCTAAATGCTTTCAACCCTCACTTACATCACAAAACCATAGGGAGAACTGCTAAATTGTTATTGGAACATGCACTTACAGCAAAAACAAAACATGATTATTATTATTATTATTAATAATACATTCAGAACAGCCTCTGTTAATTTCTAAAATGGTCCTAACTGCAGGAACAGTCTTTTGACTGCAACCTCAATCAAATCTGATTGTGCTGTATTTATGTTCTGATCAGACCAAGGGCAGAGCTACAAACTTTGGCCATCTAATGCCAACCAAGCTAAAGCACACCTGGTCCAGGTTTGATAAATCATTTCGGTTTTAAGTTCTATCTGATGTTCTCCATCAACCCACATATGTTTCCATAAATAAGGCCCCTTGTCACTATCATTCGAGATATTCATTCGAAGAACAGGCATCTATCAAACCTTACACTCTTATAGGTGGTAACTTTCCTATGCTGTATATGGTTATGATTAGTCTACATATCTAAATTAACTTAATTGATGTCTTTCTAAAGTAGATTAGCGTAAAGTGAATGTATAATGTTTTATTTATTATATTAGTACATGTTAATCACTTATATTTATTTTTTATTAGGGTCATATGAAATATCATAATGCAGTGATTGGATATTTGGAGCTCTACCTGCTGGTTTGACCGCAATTCTTTTTACAGAAAATCATCTTTACCACTGCCATGGTAAACTCAAATTTCTAATTTTACGGTGACAAAGTCTCAGGTATGGTGAATAATCCTTCTGTTGTTTACTGTGGAGTTATCTTAACATTACATTCAGCAGTAAAACAAGTATTTTGCCATTCAACCCAACTGAGAAAAAAGTTCCCTTAATAAATATTTAAATAACTAAGTATAATGGAAATAATTATTATACATTCCTTTTGATTGTGTGTGTGTGTGTATGACTTGATTCATCAAGCTGTGCTGCTAAGGCAGCGCAGCTTAATGAGAGGAGCATGAGCTCAGCACACGCTATGCTGCGGTAGTGCAGCTTGCATGGGCTGGTAACTTTGGCATGTTCCTTGTGACAGACACTCCACTCCTTCAGCCTTTAGCCCCGGCAGGTCCAGTGGCTTACTAGGACATGATCCCAGCACTTTGATTGGCCCAATTGGCTACCTATTACTTGACAGGCAGCTGACTGGACAAATCAACGTGTGGGAATCCTGTCCTATAAAGCTATTGGATCCACCAGGGCTCAGGGCAGGATGAGTGGAGCAGCCGTTAGTTACAAGGAGGGCGTGTAAGTTACCAGCGCTCGCTAGCTGCACCACCGCAGCATAGCATGTGCTGAGCTCGCGCTCCTCTTATTAAACTGCGTTGCTTTAGCAGCGGAGCTTGATGAATTAAGCCCATAATCTTCTGCAATGCTGTAATGAATGCATGTTAAAATGTTTAATCTTGGTCCTTGTAATAAAAAGAATAACACCCATGAAACAGACATCTTTACATTTTAACTCAAACATTCCATAAATTCTTCAGAAATAGTTTGGCATCAAAGTTAACAAGAACTTTAAAGGCATGTGAATTATTTCAATGCACTGCCTGATGCAAAATATATTTTCAGCAGACAGTATTAAATAAATGTGAGCATATATCACTCTATCTAATTGTTCATCTGACTATCACAACAGCAACAACGCAAATAACCAACAATCATTGCACACTCAGTAAATAACAACAGCACTAAGCAGCACTACTGTTAGCATTCTCATGTAACTCACACAATATTCACTTACACATCACACTAAACACAGTTTATACAAAATTGCAATTTTTACATTTCCATTCACCCATGCGTAATAGTCAATTAACATATTTGTTCATGTGCTATATTTCCATAATAAACATGAACTCCAATATGATGTCATATGTTGACAACTTTTCTTCTTTAGAAATCCTTCCATTTTAGCTTGATCAGTACATTGCCATTGCCAGCATACATGTTGAGCAAGGGCACAAGAATAATATTCTGGATAGGTATATGCTGCCTATTTTAAGGCTATTGGAAAACATCTGCATTTGATGTGCACTGGGTAAACCTACAAATCAGTATGTTGTTAAAGGATACCTTAGCCCTCAACAACATGAACAATAACGCCCTGTGTGTGCCGCCCAGCATCTTGCTCCATTTGTTTCAAATCCTTCCCAGTACCTTCATTTGGTTGGAGGGGTCAAGGCAGTAGCAGTAAGTCTGAGGGAGTACACGCGGACTCCCGCAGGAGGATATAACTGGGGTGCGTGCCCTCTGACCCAGACTATACTGCGTTCGCATGCACAGTATGTCCGCTTGGGGGTCAGAGGGCACGGATGCCAGTTATGTATTCCCGCGGGAATATGCACATACTCCCGCGAACTTACTGGGCTGCACGACCCCTCCAACCACAGGATGGTACTGGGAAGGATTTGAAACTAACAGAGCAAGTCACCGGGCCATGGTAGGGGGGGGTAAGCCTATCCGCATCTCCCCACACACAGAGGGCGTTAATTGCTCATTTTGCTGAGGGCTAAACTATAACCGACCGTTTAATGTGCTAGCCCTTGTCATAGTACTTTGTGTAAGGAGAGACTTGAGAAAATATTTCACATTGATAAGAACATGTAGCCATCACAAAACACTGCACCTGCGCTTTTTCTTGATTTGATATACAGTATGGCATGGGTCTACTGCAAGACTACAGACATGAAAGCTTTGCAGGATAACTGAAGTGAGAGGGATATAGAGGCTGCCATATCTACTTCCTTTTAAAAAACACCAGTTACCATGTGTCCTATTAATCGTTCTGGCATCAATAGTGTCTAAATTACACACCTGAAACAAGCTTGCAGCAAATACATAAATTGGCCCTTGACTACAATACATACATAGACATATGACTATGGTAGGGTTTAGACTGTGAGCCCCTCTGAAGGGCAGTTAAGTGACAAGACTATAAAAACTAAATAATAATCATACTATGTCAAATTTATTTTTATCACCACATTCCCTCAAAAATGTTTACATGGAGGTTCTTTTAAAAGCCTACAAAACTTTGTGCGCATGTTCAGTAAATGAAAGTTTAGCTTTGAAACATGCTTGGCAACCCAGTTCTTTGCATGCGGAGCCATACTAATAGTTGCATCATGTGTTATCAATACTGTTTACAGGCTTCAAGTTAACAAATACGGCTTCTAACAAGTATACCCTCCCAGATTTTGCATTGGTAGCCAATGTGAAAGTAAAACTATGCCATTATTCCCACAATGTACATACTCCATGCACTCATTCTAGGGAAATTCCTTCTGGAAAAATCAGTCACATGATCTGAGGATAGATTCAAAAAACAGACTGCAGAGCTGTACAGATGCTACCCAATGTGCAAATAAATGGCACGTGTCCCACTGTTCTGCCTACCTTATCTACAAAACTACAATTCAGAAAAATATTATTGTTCAGCTGCAAACAAAATTAACTGATTGGGAACCAGAGCGTTTTTTTCAATGTTTCGCTATAATCACTGTGGTTGATCTCAGTAATCACAGTTTCAGGAGCCAATAAAATTTCACTCCATTAGACTCCAAGCCGGAAGGAGGAAGCATCAAAGTCACATGAGGCGTGGCGTGAATGACCTCATGACGTGTCAACTACCTTGGGTGCTAAAGTGTGGTGTTTGGCATAATTCGGGTTTCTGAAAGCAGGATCTCAAATTCGAACGACAACACTACCGATAAATACTTCATTGAAATAGCAGTTGAGCTATTGCTGCTGTATGCATGCAATCACAGGAATAATTTTTTTAATGACCCTTGAAGCATGGTTGATGAGTCTTAAGGTCTTCCTGTCTGTTTATGCTTAAATAAATCAAACCCAGTGGGTGCTCCTTATGCTTAGGGAAGGAGCCATATTCCATCTAAGTTAAAAAAAAGAATCTGAAAAGATATTAACCTGAAAAAGCGCTAAATACAGTGTATTGGGCAAAATGACATTATGGCATAACTGTCAAGGTTGATGATATAGCCCCCATTTTCTATAAAACCTTCTGTAAAGCATTGTCTACTCAAAACTGTATGCTGGCATAAAAGCCAAAGAACATAATTTAAAACATTAGCCTTAGTTGATAAAAATGTGTGTTTGCGTGTAGCTTTTTCTTTCATTTTTGTTAATAAAAGTGTTCTAATTTTACATCTATTATTTTATCTCTATACCTACTCTAGCTAGTACAACACATTAATGCATAGTCAAGATGAGAGAAACACACATTATTTTTATTTATCCTTACTACGATAACACTATGTCTTCATTTATGTGAAAAAGGGCCTGTGCCGATTTATACTGTAATCTTTAACCACTATCTATGGTCATAAATCCAAGAAAATTATGTTTTTCTATTGCTGCATGTTGACATTGAAATATGCCAGTCTCCCAGCATGCTGTAATTCATATTTTTGTAACTTTAAATCCTTTTCATATCACACAAATCTGGGGAAACAAACTTTTGGTCCGCTTTTGCTTATATACAGTATACAAATTTTTACTTAACTTACTTAACTCATTTTATTCAAACTTTGCACCCTATTTTGCATAGACTTCATCTATTAAAATGCTGGATAATGACATTATAAAGCATGAACATGCATGTTACATTAGAGTTGGGCCGAACGGTTCGCCGGCGAACGGGGTTCGCGCGAACTTAGGTGGTTCGCGTGCGGGTACCGCACGCGAACCTTTTGCGGAAGAAGTTCGGTTCGCCCCATAATGCACCTGAGGGTCAACTTTGACCCTCTACATCACAGTCAGCAGGCCCAGTGTAGCCAATTAGGCTACACTAGCCCCTGGAGCCCCACCCCCCCTTATATAAGGCAGGCAGCGGCGGCCATTACGGCCACTCGTGTGCCTGCATTAGTCAGAGTAGGGCGAGCTGCTGCAGACTGTCTCTCAGGGAAAGATTAGTTAGGCTTAACTTCTTCCTGGCTGCATACCTGTTCTGTTCAGTGAGCCCTCAGCCCACTGCATACCTGTACTGTGATCCTGCCACTGCATAGCTGTTCAGTGATCCTGCCACAGCATACCTGTTCTGTTCAGTGAGCCCTCAGCCCACTGCATACCTGTACTGTGATCCTGCCACTGCATAGCTGTTCAGTGATCCTGCCACAGCATACCTGTTCTGTTCAGTGAGCCCTCAGCCCACTGCATACCTGTACTGTGATCCTGCCACTGCATACCTGTTCAGTGATCCTGCCACAGCATACCTGTTCTGTTCAGTGAGCTCTCAGCCCACTGCATACCTGTACTGTGATCCTGCCACTGCATACCTGTTCAGTGATCCTGCCACAGCATACCTGTTCTGTTCAGTGAGCCCTCAGCCCACTGCATACCTGTACTGTGATCCTGCCACTGCATAGCTGTTCAGTGATCCTGCCACAGCATACCTGTTCTGTTCAGTGAGCCCTCAGCCCACTGCATACCTGTACTGTGATCCTGCCACTGCATAGCTGTTCAGTGATCCTGCCACAGCATACCTGTTCTGTTCAGTGAGCCCTCAGCCCACTGCATACCTGTACTGTGATCCTGCCACTGCATAGCTGTTCAGTGATCCTGCCACAGCATACCTGTTCTGTTCAGTGAGCCCTCAGCCCACTGCATACCTGTACTGTGATCCTGCCACTGCATACCTGTTCAGTGATCCTGCCACAGCATACCTGTTCTGTTCAGTGAGCTCTCAGCCCACTGCATACCTGTACTGTGATCCTGCCACTGCATACCTGTTCAGTGATCCTGCCACAGCATACCTGTTCTGTTCAGTGAGCCCTCAGCCCACTGCATACCTGTACTGTGATCCTGCCACTGCATAGCTGTTCAGTGATCCTGCCACAGCATACCTGTTCTGTTCAGTGAGCCCTCAGCCCACTGCATACCTGTACTGTGATCCTGCCACTGCATAGCTGTTCAGTGATCCTGCCACAGCATACCTGTTCTGTTCAGTGAGCCCTCAGCCCACTGCATACCTGTACTGTGATCCTGCCACTGCATAGCTGTTCAGTGATCCTGCCACAGCATACCTGTTCTGTTCAGTGAGCCCTCAGCCCACTGCATACCTGTACTGTGATCCTGCCACTGCATACCTGTTCAGTGATCCTGCCACAGCATACCTGTTCTGTTCAGTGAGCTCTCAGCCCACTGCATACCTGTACTGTGATCCTGCCACTGCATAGCTGTTCAGTGATCCTGCCACAGCATACCTGTTCTGTTCAGTGAGCCCTCAGCCCACTGCATACCTGTACTGTGATCCTGCCACTGCATACCTGTTCAGTGATCCTGCCACAGCATACCTGTTCTGTTCAGTGAGCCCTCAGCCCACTGCATACCTGTACTGTGATCCTGCCACTGCATAGCTGTTCAGTGATCCTGCCACAGCATACCTGTTCTGTTCAGTGAGCCCTCAGCCCACTGCATACCTGTACTGTGATCCTGCCACTGCATAGCTGTTCAGTGATCCTGCCACAGCATACCTGTTCTGTTCAGTGAGCCCTCAGCCCACTGCATACCTGTACTGTGATCCTGCCACTGCATAGCTGTTCAGTGATCCTGCCACAGCATACCTGTTCTGTTCAGTGAGCCCTCAGCCCACTGCATACCTGTACTGTGATCCTGCCACTGCATACCTGTTCAGTGATCCTGCCACAGCATACCTGTTCTGTTCAGTGAGCTCTCAGCCCACTGCATACCTGTACTGTGATCCTGCCACTGCATAGCTGTTCAGTGATCCTGCCACAGCATACCTGTTCTGTTCAGTGAGCCCTCAGCCCACTGCATACCTGTACTGTGATCCTGCCACTGCATACCTGTTCAGTGATCCTGCCACAGCATACCTGTTCTGTTCAGTGAGCCCTCAGCCCACTGCATACCTGTACTGTGATCCTGCCACTGCATACCTGTTCTGTTCAGTGAGCCCTCAGCCCACTGCATACCTGTACTGTGATCCTGCCACTGCATACCTGTTCAGTGATCCTGCCACTGTATACCTGTTCTGTTCAGTGGACCCGCCACTGTATACCTGTTCTGTTCAGTGGACCTGCCACTGTATACCTGTTCTGTTCAGTGGACCTGCCACTGTATACCTGTTTAGTGAACACGCCACTGCATACCTGTTGTGTTCAGTGAACCCGCCACTGTATACCTGTACTGTTCAGTGAACCCACCGCATCAGTGCGCATACCTGTGCAGTTAAGTGAACCCACCTACCTACGTGAGTGCACGCAGTGTGATATACCACTCCGTGCATACCCGATATGGACAAAACAGGTAGAGGAAGAGGAAGAGGTAGTGGCAGAGGCAGAGGAAGGCCACCCGGCAGGTCTGCGCGAGGTCGTGTAAATGTAATTTCGTGTGGACCTGGCCCACAGTACAGTGCTCGGAAGAAGGCACGTCCCATCACCTCCCAAGATTGTCAGGACGTGGTTGAGTATTTAGCGACACAGAACACCTCATCTTGCTCAGCCACCAGCGCTACTACTAGCACCACTTCCGCTGCATTTGACACTTCGCAAGAATTATTTAGTGGTGGTGAAATCACTGATGCACAGCCATTGTTACAGCCAGATGAATTTTCACCAGCTCATATGTCTGCGTTACGCGACAACACTATGGATGTAACGTGTAAGGAGGATGAAGGACCTACACATTTGGATTTTTCTGAGGCAAGCGAAGCTGGGCAGGATGATTACGATGATGACGATGATAGGGATCCTCTGTATGTTCCCAATAGAGGAGATGAAGAGGGGGACAGTTCAGAGGGGGAGTCAGAGAGTAGTAGGAGGATAGAAGTTGCTGAAAGAAGCTGGGGCAGCTCTTCGTCAGAAACAGCTGGTGGCAGAGTCCGGCACCATGTATCGCCAGATTCGCCACCTATGTACAGCCAGCCAACTTGCCCTTCAGCATCAGCTGCTGAGGTCCCCATAGTGCCCACATCCCAGGGTGGCTCAGCGGTGTGGAAATTTTTTAATGTGTGTGCCTCAGATCGGACCAAAGCCATCTGTTCGCTCTGCCAACAAAAATTGAGCCGTGGAAAGGCCAACACTCACGTAGGGACAAGTGCCTTACGAAGGCACCTGCAGAAAAGGCACAAACAGCAATGGGATGGCCACCTGAGCAAAAGCAGCAGCAGCACACAAAAGCAAAGTCACCCTCCTTCTCCTCTTCCTCCTTCAGGTGCATCATCTGCTTATGCCGCTCTCTCCCTTGCACCTTCACAGGCACCCTCCTCCACTCCGCCTCTGCCCTTGAGCGGTTCCTGCTCCTCTGCCCACAGCAGCAGTCAGGTGTCCGTGAAGGAAATGTTTGAGCGGAAGAAGCCACTTTTGGCCAGTCACCCCCTTGCCCGGCGTCTGACAGCTGGCGTGGCGGAACTGTTAGCTCGCCAGCTGTTACCATACCGGCTGGTGGACTCTGAGGCCTTCCGTAAATTTGTGGCCATCGGAACACCGCAGTGGAAGATGCCAGGCCGCACTTATTTTTCCAGAAAGGCCATACCCCAACTGCACCGTGAAGTTGAGAGGCAAGTGGTGTCATCTCTTGCGAAGAGCGTTGGGTCAAGGGTACACCTGACCACGGATGCCTGGTCTGCCAAGCACGGGCAGGGCCGCTACATTACCTACACAGCCCATTGGGTGAACCTGGTGGTGAACGATGGCAAGCAGAAAGCGGCGGACCAAATTGTGACACCTCCACGGCTTGCAGGCAGGCCTCCTGCCACCTCCTCTCCTCCTGCTACATGCTCTTCGCTGTCCTCCTCCTCCTCCTTGGCTGAGTGGCAGTTCTCCTCTCCAGCTACACAGCCCCAGCTCCGCAGGGCCTATGCTGCATGCCAGGTACGACGGTGTCACGCCATCTTAGACATGGCTTGTCTCAAAGCGGAGAGTCACACTGGAGCAGCTCTCCTGGCTGCTCTTAAGAAACAGGTGGATGAGTGGCTGACCCCGCACCACCTGGAGATAGGCAACGTGGTGTGCGACAACGGCAGCAATCTGCTTGCCGCTTTGCATATGGGGAAGCTGACACACATACCCTGCATGGCACATGTCATGAATCTGGTGGTTCAAAGATTTGTGGCAAAGTACCCTGGCTTAGCGGATGTCCTGAAGCAGGCCAGGAAGTTCTGTGGGCATTTGAGGCGCTCTTACACAGCCATGGCACGATTTGCAGAAATTCAGCGTAAAAACAACATGCCGGTGAGACGCCTCATTTGCGATAGCCCCACTCGCTGGAACTCGACCCTCCTCATGTTCTCCCGCCTGCTAGAACAGAAGAAAGCCGTCACCCAGTACCTCTACAACTGGAGTAGAACGAAACAGTCTGGGAAGATGGGGATGTTCTGGCCCGACAACTGGACAATGATGAAAAATGCATGCAGGCTCATGCGGCCGTTTGAGGAGGTGACCAACCTGGTGAGCCGCAGTGAGGGCACCATCAGCGACTTAATTCCCTACGCGTACTTCTTGGAGCGTGCTGTGCGTAGAGTGGCGGATGAAGCTGCGAATGAGCGTGACCAGGAACCGTTACGGCAGGAACAGGCATGGGACCAATTTTCATCAGACCCAGCTGTTTCCTCAACACCTGCGGCAGCACAGAGGGGGGAGGAGGAGGAAGAAGAGAGGTCATGTGCAGAAGATGAGTCAGACTCAGAGGATGATGAGCAAGGTGTTTCTTTGGGGGAGGAGGAGGAGGAGGAGGGGACAGCGGCAGGAGAACAACCGCAGCAGGCGTCGCAGGGGGCTTGTGCTGCGCAACCTTCCCGTGGTATTGTTCGCGGCTGGGGGGAGGAGGTTGACTTACCTGACGTCACTGAGGAAGAGCAAGAGGAGATGGAGGGTACTGGATCCGACTTTGTGCAGATGTCGTCTTTTATGCTGTCCTGCCTGTTGAGGGACCCCCGTATAAAAAACCTCAAGGGGAATGAGCTGTACTGGGTGGCCACACTACTAGACCCTCGGTACAGGCACAAAGTGGCGGACCTGTTACCAACTCACCGGAAGGTGGAAAGGATGCAGCACATGCAGAACCAGCTGTCAACTATGCTTTACAATGCCTTTAAGGGTGATGTGACGGCACAACGCCAGCAAGGTACCACTGCCACTAATCCTCCTCCCGTGTCCACGCAGTCAAAGACAGGACGCTCCAGCGATCTCATGGTGATGTCGGACATGCGGACGTTCTTTAGTCCAACGCCTCGCCGTAGCCCTTCCGGATCCACCCTCCACCAACGCCTGGAACGGCAGGTAGCCGACTACCTGGCCTTAAGTGTGGATGTAGACACTGCTGTGAACAGCGATGAGGAACCCTTGAACTACTGGGTGCGCAGGCTTGACCTGTGGCCAGAGCTGTCCCAATTTGCCATCCAACTTCTCTCCTGCCCTGCCGCAAGCGTCCTCTCAGAAAGGACCTTCAGCGCAGCTGGAGGCATTGTCACAGAGAAGAGAAGTCGCCTAAGTCACAAAAGTGTTAAGTACCTCACCTTTATAAAAATGAATGAGGCATGGATCCCGGAGGGCTGCTGCCCGCCCCAAGACTAAGTCAGTCCCCGCACATACAGCATCTCTGCCTGCACGCCGTGTGACTGGCTGCCTGGCCTGCCCCAAGAAGACTAAGTCGCTCCCAGTCCCTCCACACAGCATGTCTGCCTGCAGGCCGCTTCACTACCTTCTCCGCCACCACCAACAGGGTCCGGGACTCCAGGCGGATTGCTGAATTTTTTAGGCCGCTGCTAGCAGCGGCCGCTGTAATAATTTTTCGGGTGCGTGTACATGACTGCCTAATTTTTCTGGCTGCACTGCGGGCAGCTGCAACAACAAAAGAAAAGGCATGAACATGCGCCCATTCCCCTTCGTGATCATTACCTTGCCGTGGTGAAGGGGCTTGCGTATCACAATGGAGCAATGACCGGCGCCTAGATGAGTGTCTCGGGGGGCACACCCACGATAATAAGGTCGTTGCCTCATTGTGGTCAGACCAAATTTGATCAGCTGGACAGTCACTGTTCTGTCATTCAGCTACATCAGCCAGGTGACTGACCATATGGGCTGTAAAGCCACCAAAACCTGCACTCTCGCCATGGTGCGCACCAGTCCAGCACGGCCGTCACTACACAAACAGCTGTTTGCGGTGCGTTACACGATGAGTTTGGTGCGTCAGTGTGAAGCAGTACCTTAATTACACTACCTGATTGATGTATACACATGCAAGATGTTTGAAAGCACTTTAGGCCTGTCATTTAACATTCAATGTGATTTCTGCCCTTAAAACGCTGCTTTGCGTCAAATCCAGATTTTTCCCGGGGACTTTTGGCATGTATCCCACTCCGCCATCCCCCCCTCCAGGTGTTAGACCCCTTGAAACATCTTTTCCATCACTTTTGTGGCCAGCATAATTAATTTTTTTTTTCAAAGTTCGCATCCCCATTGAAGTCTATTGCGGTTCGCGAACTTTAACGCGAACCGAACCTTTCGCGAAAGTTCGCGAACCCGGTTCGCGAACCGAAAATCGGAGGTTCGGCCCAACTCTATGTTACATGAGCTCCGAACTGAATGCTGGGTAACATTGGCCCTAAACACTAGTAAAATTGCTTTGCAAAGTCAGCACTCTGCACTTTTACCAGTATTTACGCAGGTAGCATAGAATGCTTCAAACACATAGCACAATTCACGTTACATAGGCAATGCATGTTTTCTGCTAGCATGTTATAGAAGCAGCGTGCATGCTGCATACATAACATGAGCTGCACTATGTGCGCAAAGCACGCTATGTACTTACATTCAAATACCAGTAAACTTGAAGTAGGTTATTTGTGCACAGCAATTTTGTGACTCAACCCCACAATTGTGAATTAAATAAATTTGAACTCCAGAAAGAGCAAAACTGATGCCAGCATCCATTTCATTCTCTGCAATCTGCTACCTATGTACAGATATAAAAGGAAAAAAACAGTGCTGGCTCTGGAGGAGAAATTGTATGTTGATAGCCAATAACATAGCATCCATTAATCCCCACAGAGCCAGAAGTTCTCCACTGCAGCTGGCACTAATACAGTGAATGGCAGCTTGTGTGAAAAAACATTCAGCAGCATTCCTTTGACTGTATTTATCAGTTCAAGTTTTAAGTACTTGCTGGTATGTTTAACATGTTTTAATCCTCAATACCATGTAGTGTCTGTACCAAGATTGCAGTGAGAAATGTGTGATAGTTACTTTTGTTTTGCCCTATCACACCCAGCGTGACACTGAACCCACAAATGCCACAGTCACAGCATGACAACCAATCAATCACTAACCCCTCAGGCAAGGGGTTCCACACTCAAACAGCATTAGTGAAAGTAGTGTTAAGGCCCATACACACGTCGGATTTCCGTCTGAGTTTGACACTCTTATCAAGCGAACGATAGTCTGTACACACGCCCGATTTAGCGGGCGAACGACAGAACGACGGGACGTTCCAAAGACCCGTCGTTCACGGAAGTCCGACGTGTGTATGGGCCTTTACTTACATATACAAAAAAGTTATTTTAGATAAGATAAACTTTGTAGTGAGTGACTTTGTCATCCACCTATGGTTGTATTGTGACCTCTGCTTTGCAGTAAAAGCTCAGCACTGTTTCTTTCTGCTAAGTGTAACGGGAGTCACTCCACAGACACTGCGGGTAGTCCTTTGCCTTCTTGTAGGTTTATTTAAAATAGGAGGCCAGAAATTCAGCCATAGTATAAAGTGAAAATCAGTTCACTTGTTTTGAAGGGTACCCGAACTTACATGTGATATGGGGTGTATTCACTAAATGTCAGAAAAATTGTCATATGCAGGGAGCACACAGCAATTTTACCAGTAGTTCTGATAATTGCATACCAGGGCAATGTACGCATTACCTAGGAAATGCAATCTGCGCTTATTGCGCATCGCATGCTGCTTGTTAGACATACTGGTAAAAATGCTGTGCATTACCCGTGCACAGCAATTTAATCAACATTTAATGAATACACCCCATGTATATATTCACTAAATTGTGGTATTTACGTAGGTAACGTAGCACGTGTTCTGCAAATAGCACAACCTGTGCAATGTACAAAATGCACATGTTGCTAGTATGGCACAATACTTACTTATTAAGTTAAATTAAGTATTAAATTACTGTATATAGAATGGCAAGAATTCTATCAAAACAACAATCGTTCTTTGAATAATGCCTCTAATGACAAGCTACAGATAGAGAATAGAGATATTATTTACAGAATTGTGTTATTTTGACAAAAGACATGTCCTCTATATATTCTTCAACTAATTTTGGACATCCCTTTGCCCATTGATTATAACTACATATATGGGGTTTGATTCACTAAGACAAATAGCATGCCTTATCCAAGTTAACACGCCTTATCAGTTAATACGCCTTATCATAGTAGCATAGCAAGCGCTACGAACTACGCACAGGGCTCAGGGCAGGACAAGTGGAGCTCTCGTCATGCTATGATACTCTAATAAGGCGCGTTACCTCTGATAAGGCGTGTTACCTTGAATAAGGCATGCTATTTGTCTTAATGAATCAAGCCCATGGACTTTTATCTTGTGAGAGCATGATACATGATACATCTGCTTGTGAAATGTTCATTGGAGTATTCGCTCTATAAAATTCTATTGAATCATAAGCAGTTATCAATGATCTCTATTGGTATACTTTGGAACAGCAAAGTTTAGAGTATTTGGATGCAGCTTAACCACTTGCCGACCGCGCACTCATACTGCGCGTCGGCAAAGTGGCAGCTGCAGGACCAGCGACGCAGTTCTGCGTCGCCGGCTGCAGGCTAATTAATCAGGAAGCAGCCGCTCGCGCGAGCGGCTGCTTCCTGTCAATTCACGGCGGGGGGCTCCGTGAATAGCCTGCGGGCCGCCGATCGCGGCTCGCAGGCTAAATGTAAACACAAGCGGAAATAATCCGCTTTGTTTACATTGTACGGCAGATCGGCGATCCCGGCCAATCAGCGGCCGGGGATCGCCGCTATGTGACAGGGGACAGCCTGTCACTGGCTGCACAGGACAGGGAGGAGAGGGAGGGGGGAGAATCTTGCCGCAGAGGGGGGCTTTGAGGTGCCCCCCCCCCGCAACACCCATCAGGCTGGAGCGATCAAACCCCCCCAGCACATCATCCCCCTAGTGGGGAAAAAAGGGGGGCGATGTGGTCGCTCTGCTGCACAGCCCACCCAGCACAGATCAGCTAAAACAGCGCTGGTCCTTAAGGGGGGGTAAAGAGTGGGTCCTCAAGAGGTTAAGGGTTGCCTATACTGAAGTGACATGTAAAAGTACAGTACTGATTGTATGTAGTGATCATGAGTGTATATACGTCCTCAGGACATGATACATTAGTATGTGTAATGGTGAGGTGACGAGAAATTAGCTCCTATACACTAACAGCCAGTTATCATAAAAAATAAACTTTCTATCAATTTCTTTGTCTATTGCCACTATTTCATACTGTCTATTGTTTACCCCCCTCCCCCTTTTCATACTGTCTATTGTCTACCCCCTCTCCATTCCTTACTGGTTATTTCATACTTTCTATTGTCTGTTTTCCACATTTCATACTGTCTGTTGTCTATTTCCCCCATTTCATAATGTCTAGTTTTCTCCTAGGTGATATTTTCCCATCTTATCAATAAAACGCCTTTTGAACAACCAGCAAACAAGAAAATACTCAGAATAATCTTGACAGTACTTTTTTTTACCTACTTTTTTGTACTTGCTGAAAAGTTATTTTAAACAGAAGATGAACAATTTTCTCCTAGGAGAAAACTTGAGCCTTTAGTGTCAGCTTACACAGCCCTGCATATTTAAGCTAGCGTTCAATGCATGGCCCTCACTCTCACCCAATGCATACAGTGAGCAATCCGGAGATCATCTCGTTCGAGTGCTGGCTGAGGATTCTCTTTCCTGTGTGCCACTTGGCTATCTGCCGCGCATTGTACAGACCTCGGCCCCACTCTGTTGTCTGAGGGACTGAGTCCTGATTGCTGCTGATGACAGTAATTGTGCATGTGTACACACCTTTACTTGCTGCTTTGTGCAGTTACTCTACTTGCCTCTGCTTAATATTGTTTAGCTCCACCTGCTTCAAGTGTGAGCTTTGTTTCTGGCTATCTCCATTGTGGTTATGGCAATATCTTATCTAACCGCTGTGTTTGAGAAGCACCATCTGGCCTGAATTTTATGAAGATTACACAATGCATTGTTGGATACTTTCTTTTTATGTGGATTGTTGGCTTATACCAGCGAATTAATCATGAGGACCCAACAGCTGGATTTAATGTAAATTACGTGTTGTGTGAATCAGGAGGTGTACTAGTTGTGACCCATGTTAATGTAAAAGGCAACGTTGTCTTCTTTTATGCAGGGCTTTGTGAGGGACTTGTGACTACTGATTTTACTGCAGTGGCAAATATTAGTTATTGTATATTGATATCCTTTACGGTCGTATTGACATTTCTTCTAAACTGTGGGTTTCTCTTTACCATCTATCTGCTGTAATAGTGGTGAAGATCCTGTAGATGCATCTTCTAAGGTGGCCATGGTCATCATATTCTTTGATAGCAGGCATGATTAGCAAGGGAAGTAAATCAGTGAAATGGCTTTAAATGACATCAGCATTAGCCAGTTACCTTTCTAGTGACTAGAAGTGGTGTTTAGTACAGATATTGCAGGACTGTGATACTTTCTAAACTGACAAAGTAAAAAAGAAAAGGACCAGGGACTAGTAGTCTTCCTGGGCATGTGAGCATCTAGTTTCCTCTCCATAGGTGATACTTAGGTTTAGTCCCAGAGATCTGCTTTAAGCACTTACTGAAATAATCTTTCCTGAATGACAAAACTATTTTACCAAGTACATGCATCATTGTATGTTTCCAACTGCTACTATTAGGAGACTGATACTTTCACACGTGTGGCAGTAGATCAAAGAATAAAACTAGGAGCAATGAACTTAAAAAATGGACAGTGACAGCAACCAATCACATTCTTTCTGTTTTGAAGCTGGGCTACAGAAGTGCCTGCTACTAAATGAATTCATGCTTTGGAAAAAAAAACTTTTGTCTACTCTCTCAGACCTATTGTAGAATCATCTACGACTCCACATTATATGGCACTAAATGTCTGCACTTAACTGGTCAAGGAAATGCATTATGGAGCATTCATGCCTCTTTTTAACTTGCACAATCTAATAAATGACGTAAGTGCCACTATATGATAATACTTTGCACCTTACTATACTATAGCGGTGATATCCCACATCTTAAACTTTCAACATTGTTGAACTGAGTACCATGAAAAACATAGGAACAAAAGGATTTGGCACAATGGTATTCTACCATTCTATGTGATTCTCTAGGTGAAATTTCTCCACAGCTTTCCAGTGTTCCATCATTACACTGTGGTGAACTATCCTTGTGGTGAGCATTTGAAGACTTCTTCCACAGAGGCATGCTCACATCACTAGCGAGAGAAGCAACAATTTCAGTCTTGCAAGGTGCTCCTTCCAGCGGCATCATCAACAATGTTCACACCTTGCCTTTAACTGAGGCACGTGAGGTGCTAGGCAATTCATTAGTGCAACAGCTTAGCAATCGGAAGCCATTTTAACTTGAAAAGATGAACCATTATTAAATCTCCTTCATCCAACCTGGGATCTCTTCATATCAGTGCATTATGCACAAATGTTCAACAACAGCACATAAATACTATGCATGTCCATTTTCACTTGGAGCAATGACACATTAGCAAACAAAAACTATTGTACCGAGGTACAGATGTGTCATAATGTGGCCAGGACACGTGAGAAGGATATGATTAGTGTTAGAACTGTTTGTCCCACTCCAAAGACCAGAGCTTCCAGGGGTGCCATGTTCTTTCCAGCTACTTGGTAGATCCCTGCAACTGCGGCACCTGCAAAAGAAGAAAAGCTTTTTTCTTTCTGTTGATTCATTAGTAATTATGCTAATCAATAGTTATATTTTATCTGCAGAGTTTTGAAATCTTAGTTACACAGATTTAGTGTAACGATCGGTGGGCGCAGAGAGTATCTGATTACCGGTGATCTGCAGTATCACCGGAAATACAGATATATACCAGATTATAAGTGAACTGCAGTCTCACCGATAATCCGATATACAAACTAACCTCTGATCACCCGAGTAGAGTGTAGTGTTTGGTGTAACTGTAACACTAAGAGGACAAGGCCTCAATGCAGTAAGGAGTACTGCACAGATTCCTTCCGCAGACCTGAGCTCTCCAAGACGGGAGGAGTCAGTCTGACAGTAGGAAGGGATATCTGAAAGTGACCCTCAGGAGGAAGGATCGCTAACAGAGCGAGGAACCGCCTCTAACGGTAAGGTCGGTTCTCGAGGTCGGACAAGCTAGTTCGTACACACACGGACAGATAAAGTACAGGATCAGGAGGCAAAGGCAGAGTCAAAGTACAGGCAGGGTTCAGCAACGGGGTATCAGAAATATCGGGGTACAAAATCAGGAGGCAGAAGCAGAGTTAAAGAACGAGCCGGGGTTCGGCAACAGAGTATCAGAAATATCGAGGTGCAAGATCAGAGTTCAGGAGGATAGTCAAGGCAGGCAAAAGTCATAACAGATAATCACAATCAAACTAGTACTTTAGCTATCAACAGAATCTAGCTTAGTGTAGGATTACAGCTCCAGCTGGTCCCGGCACACTAACGGATCTGACTACGGATCTGGGTGCTCCCACATATGTGAACGCAACGCCAGACAAGGAGCAAGTGAACAACCAGCAGTATATATACTCTAGGACCTTTCCAGGACCTCCCTAATTGCTGGTCCAATGGGAGCAGTGGAATTTGTCAGCTGACCCAGCTGGTCAGCCGACACCCTTCTAACTGCTATTTAAACTCTGCCTCTGTGCTCGCGCGCGTGTAAGTCTAAATCTTGGTGGACTATCAGTCCCAGCCACACCAGTACTGTTTTGCAATGTATCTAATGCGGGGGTCGCCTCTGATGTGGATTCCGCCGTTACCAATGCGGATTCCGCCGCACTGCCCATGCGGCATGCAGCGTTTTTTCCACGTTGTGACGCCATGCTGGACGCGAAAACAGCCGCCTCACCTCGAGAGACGGCGGCTTTTCCGCGTTTCCTCACAGTACCCCCCTCCCGAGGAGTGGACTCCGGACAACTCCCACCAGGCTTCTCGGGATGTACAGCATGAAATTCCTTCACTAACTCGTCCGCATGCATACGGTTCCTAGGTACCCATTGCCTCTCCTCAATCCCGTACCCCTTCCAATGTATGAGGTACTGTACCGAGTTCTGTACAGTACGTGAATCTATGATCTTCTCCACTTCGTACTCGGGTTGGGCATCCACCAACACGGGAGGAGGAGGAGTAGGACCCACCTGGACTGCTGGTTTAAGAAGGGACACGTGGAAGGACCTCACCCCCCGCATGCTGGTGGGAAGGTCAATGGAATAAGTAACATTATTAATCTTCTTGGTCACGGAGAATGGGCCCACAAACCTGGGACCCAGTTTGGCAGATGGCTGCTTCAGGGTCAAGTGACGTGTGGACACCCAGACTAGATCCCCTGGCCGAAACTTCCATTCCACGGACCGTCTCTTATCTGCTTGACCCTTCTGACTCTGGAACGCCTTCTGTAAATTCCCCTTAACAATTCCCCAATTGTCCCTGAGTGATCTCTGCCAATCTTCCAGTGCTGGAAATGGAGACGAGACAACTGGAAAAGGGGAAAATTTGGGTGACCTCCCTGTTACAATCTGAAATGGGGAAAACCCCGACGAGGAATTCTTTAAATTATTTTGAGCGAATTCCGCGAAGGGCAAAAATTTCACCCAGTCACTCTGCGCCTCAGCAACGTAGCATCTCAGAAATTGCTCCAGGGATTGGTTAATGCGTTCTGTCTGCCCATTGGTCTGTGGGTGGTAGCCTGACGAGAAAGACAATTTCATGCCCATTTGGTGGCAAAATGCCCTCCAGAATCCAGACACAAACTGGACTCCCCTATCAGACACGATGTCTTCCGGAATGCCATGCAGCCGGAAGATGTGAATGATAAACAATTCAGCCAGTTCTTGAGCCGAGGGGAGTCCTTTCAGGGGCACAAAATGGGCCATTTTGCTAAACCGGTCGACTACCACCCAAATGACCGACATGCCTTCAGACCTGGGCAATTCCCCCACAAAATCCATGGACAAGTGGGTCCATGGCTCACTCGGGGTGGGCAAAGGCTGCAACCTTCCTACAGGTGCCAGCCGGGAGGGCTTACTCTGGGCGCACACCGCACACTCCCTAACATACTCCTTGCAATCTGTTGCCAAGGAAGGCCACCAAGCACACCTGGCAATCAGATCCTGCGTTCTGGCAGCTCCAGGATGACCAGCATTCTTATGGGCGTGAAAGAGTTGCAGAACCTGTAACCGGAATGGTAGTGGTATGAACAAGACCCCTTCGGGTTTCCCTTCAGGAACCTCCTGCTGAAAGGGACCCAAGATCTCTGTCCACTCTTCCCAAGACTCCGTGGCGGCTAACACCAGTTTCTGCGGAAGGATGGATTCAGGAGTGGAAGGCTGTGCTGTCTCAGGTTCGAAACACCTGGAGAGGGCATCTGCCTTGATGTTTTTGCTACCTGGAGTGTATGTGATTATAAACCTGAATCTCGTAAAAAACAAGGACCACCGGGCCTGACGGGGACTAAGCCTCTGAGCCCCCTCGATGTACTCCAAGTTCTTGTGGTCGGTGTAAACAGTGATCGTGTGCTCTGCCCCCTCCAACCAGTGGCGCCACTCCTCAAATGCCAATTTAATGGCCAGGAGCTCTCTGTTGCCTATATCGTAGTTTCTCTCCGCCGGAGAGAACCTACGGGAAAAGTACGCACAGGGGTGTAGTCTTCCCTGTAACCCTGATCGCTGAGACAGCACAGCCCCTACCCCGACCTCCGAGGCATCGACCTCAACAATGAACGGATAAGCGGTGTCGACATGTCTCAGGATTGGTGCGGAACAAAACAATTTTTTCAGACTAGAAAATGCATTCTGAGCCTCCGGAGACCAGTGGGTAGTATCTGCCCCCTTTTTTGTGAGACTGGTAAGGGGTGCAATGATCGTGGAGTACCCTTTTATAAACCTCCTATAATAATTTGCAAAACCCAGGAATCTCTGGAGGGCTTTCAGGCCCACAGGTTGCGGCCATTCTAGGACAGCTGTGACTTTAGCAGGGTCCATTGACAGACCTGAGGTAGAAATCACATACCCCAGAAACGTGACGGATGTCACCTCAAAAATACACTTTTCTAACTTGGCGTAGAGTCTATGCTGTCTTAATTTGTTTAGGACAAATTTCACATGGACCCTGTGTTCGGGGAGGTTATTGGAATAAATTAATATATCATCGAGGTATACCAGTACGAATTTACCCAATACCTCCCGGAATACCTCATTGATTAGTTCCTGGAAGACGGCGGGCGCATTGCACAACCCGAAGGGCATCACCAAGTATTCGTAATGCCCGTCGGGTGTGTTAAAGGCCGTCTTCCATTCATCGCCCCTTCTAATGCGGATTAGGTTGTATGCCCCCCTCAGATCTAACTTAGAAAAGATCTTTGCAGTCGTGACCTGCGTGAATAAGTCGTCTATCAATGGTAACGGATAGCGATTCTTCACCGTGATTTTATTGAGACCTCGGTAGTCGATACAAGGTCGAAGACCCCCGTCTTTTTTCTTAACGAAAAAGAAACCGGCCCCAGCAGGTGACCGAGAGGGCCGAATAAACCCCTTGGCCAGGTTGTCACGAATGTACTCCTGCATGGCCAACTTCTCGGGACCGGACACGTTATACAGGTGACCCCTAGGGGGCATACAACCAGCACGGAGATCAATGGGGCAATCGAACGGGCGATGAGGAGGTAATTGATCAGCAGACTTGGGACAAAAGACATCAGAAAAATCGGAATACACCTCGGGAACACCCTCCACGTACACCTTGGTCTGACCCAATGTCACCTTTCCTAGACACTGTTGGTGACAATGATCAGACCATTTGGTTACCTGACCCGTGGCCCAGTCGATTTGTGGAGAGTGGGCCTGTAACCAAGGCATGCCTAAGATAATAGTGGAGGTTGACATGTTCAAAACGAAAAACTGTAGCTGTTCCCCATGCAATACCCCTATCGTGACCCTCACCTGCGGAGTCTGAGACAGGGGACGATCCCGTTGCAGCGGGGAATCGTCTACTGCCGTGACCTGAATGGGGGGACTTACTGGAGTGAGAGGAATACCCAACTCCTGAGCAAATTCAAGGTTCATAAAATTGGCCGCTGAGCCAGAGTCAATAAAAGCTTCAGTGTCCACAGACTTATCATCCCACGTAATAGTACAGGGGAGAAGTAACTTCCTCTCTTTTTGGGGTGAGAATGAAGTGCCTAGGGTGTCACCCCCCACTACTCCTAGGCAGACCCGTTTCCCGACTTGTTAGGGCAGTTTCGCACCCTGTGCCCTGCTTCTGCACAATACAGGCACAGTTGTTCTGTTATTCTCCGCCTACGTTCCACCTGGGTCAATCTTGATCGACCAATTTGCATGGGTTCGGGTGGTGGTGGTGAGGCTGGAGAGGGTGACACCGGTGGAGATGCCGTTACTGCGGGCGTACCAGAAGGTGCCACATACGAAGTCACCCTGACCCGTTGACTGCCCCTAGTCTGCCTCTGATGGCGTAGTCGACGATCGACTCTGATGGCCGATGATATGGCCTCATCGACTGTTGTGGGCTCGGGTAAGGTTAGCATCAAATCAGAGACCTCCTCCGACAACCCAGATAGAAAATAATCCATCAGAGCAAAATTGTCGAATCTGGCGGTAACAGACCACCTACGAAATTCTGCTGCGTAATCCTCGACCGACCCTCTGCCTTGCCGCAAAAGTTTGAGCTTCCGCTCTGAAGTTGCCGCAAGGTCAGGGTCGTCGTATACTACGGCCATAGCCTTAAAAAATTCCTCTACTGAGGTCAGAGCTGTATCTGTGGGAGACAGGTTGTATGCCCAGGACTGGGAATCACCAGTTAACAGTGTTTTAATGAAAATGACCCGTTGGGTCTCAGTCCCCGAGGATCGGGGTCTTAACTCGAAGTATGACAACACTCTACTCTTGAAATTCCGGAAGTCAGACTTGTGGCCGGAAAATTTATCAGGTACAGGCATACGTATGTCATCACTAGGAGGGGATCGCACTGAATCAACTGACGTCTGGAGGGTTTGCACAGAGCCTGAAAGGGCATCAATCAAAGCTTTGTGCTGGCCCAGTGCTTGATGGAGGTTATCCACCGAAGTGGCAAGCATACCCAGACGACCAGTGTTTGCGTCCATTTTGTTTTTTGGTCTGGCGTTCTGTAACGATCGGTGGGCGCAGAGAGTATCTGATTACCGGTGATCTGCAGTATCACCGGAAATACAGATATATACCAGATTATAAGTGAACTGCAGTCTCACCGATAATCCAATATACAAACTAACCTCTGATCACCCGAGTAGAGTGTAGTGTTTGGTGTAACTGTTACACTAAGAGGACAAGGCCTCAATGCAGTAAGGAGTACTGCACAGATTCCTTCCGCAGACCTGAGCTCTCCAAGACGGGAGGAGTCAGTCTGACAGTAGGAAGGGATATCTGAAAGTGACCCTCAGGAGGAAGGATCGCTAACAGAGCGAGGAACCGCCTCTAACGGTAAGGTCGGTTCTCGAGGTCGGACAAGCTAGGTCGTACACACACGGACAGATAAAGTACAGGATCAGGAGGCAAAGGCAGAGTCAAAGTACAGGCAGGGTTCAGCAACGGGGTATCAGAAATATCGGGGTACAAAATCAGGAGGCAGAAGCAGAGTCAAGGAACGAGCCGGGGTTCGGCAACAGAGTATCAGAAATATCGAGGTGCAAGATCAGAGTTCAGGAGGATAGTCAAGGCAGGCAAAAGTCATAACAGATAATCACAATCAAACTAGTACTTTAGCTATCAACAGAATCTAGCTTAGTGTAGGATTACAGCTCCAGCTGGTCCCGGCACACTAACGGATCTGACTACGGATCTGGGTGCTCCCACATATGTGAACGCAACGCCAGACAAGGAGCAAGTGAACAACCAGCAGTATATATACTCTAGGACCTTTCCAGGACCTCCCTAATTGCTGGTCCAATGGGAGCAGTGGAATTTGTCAGCTGACCCAGCTGGTCAGCCGACACCCTTCTAACTGCTATTTAAACTCTGCCTCTGTGCTCGCGCGCGTGTAAGTCTAAATCTTGGTGGACTATCAGTCCCAGCCACACCAGTACTGTTTTGCAATGTATCTAATGCGGGGGTCGCCTCTGATGTGGATTCCGCCGTTACCAATGCGGATTCCGCCGCACTGCCCATGCGGCATGCAGCGTTTTTCCGCGTTGTGACGCCATGCTGGACGCGAAAACAGCCGCCTCACCTCGAGAGACGGCGGCTTTTCCGCGTTTCCTCACATTTAGGTAGTGGTGTATGCACCACCGGCCAGATTACATACAGGTAAAACTCGAAAATTAGAATATAGTGCAAAAGTTCATTTTGTCATTAATTCTGAACTGAGACACCATTTAAAGGGATACTGAGCACCTTCTAAAAATACAATTTGCGGTCCCGCAGGTGCCTCTGTTAATCAGCAACTTCCGTCTGAAGTCGTCAGTATGAGTCCCCACTGCGCACGATACGCATCATCACGCCGGCTGCTACGTGTTATCACACCGGCCGGTGTGAGAGTCCTGTCATATGCGCAGTTCCCTAACTTTGAACTGCACATGAGCAGGACTCCCACGCCGGCCGGTGTGATGACGCATAGCGGCCGGCGTGATGCCAAGTGAGGAGACAGGAGGACGCTGGGGGACCTCACGGGCTATGGTGGGCTGGAGGAAGCCCCATGTAAGTGCGAATTGTGTTTTTAGAAGCTGCTCAGTATCCCTTTAAAGACGTAGGAACCCTTTGCAGGTGTTTTGGATGAATTAGCTGATTAGAGTCTAACACTTTGAGCCTAGAATATTAAAGTTTTACAATATTCTAATGGTCTGAGATTTTGATTTGGGGGTTTTCATAAACTGTAAACCATAATCATCAAAATCATTAAAAAATAAAGGTTTGAAATATCTCACTTTGCATGTAATGAGTCTATTTCATATATGAGTCTATTTCATATATGAACCTATTTCATATATTAGTTTCACTGAAATACTGACATAAATTAACTTTTGCACGATATTCTGATTTTTCAGATTTCACATGTAAAACAATCCGGAAGCGTAAAGAAAACACAAAAATGGAAGGGGCCATATCCAGTAAACTCCTGTAAAGTTGCCATGCACAGAGGTGCACTGTACTTTTACCATTTTGTCTGAAGACTACAGAGCACACTGCACAATCCACATTTCCTGGATAACACACACTACACAGGTTGCACAGTGACTTTACCAGGGTTTACTGAATATGGCCCATACTTACCTCAGTATTGGGAGGCCTCTGGATAGTCCAGAGGCTGCCTGGATCCTTCATCTTAACATAACTATAGCACTTGTTCCCTCTCTAGACAAGACACCAAACATTTACAGTATATTGTGCTTTTCTCCTGGCGGACTCGAAGCGCCAAAAGTAATAGGGAATAGTGTTTTACATTGCCATAGCTGCAAGATGGTATCATCATATTAAAAAAATGACCAGAAAACATGCAGTGCAATGACTGGTAATAAGCCCAGAATGTAAAAATTGTATTATAGAAAAAATGACAAAAAAAGCATCTTCTGAGTTCTGAAGCCTTAAAGTGAACTCGAGATGGGTTCTAAGAATCCTATTAACACACAGAGGCTAAGTCTGCACATAATGCCCAGCCTCTGTTGCTATACTGTTTCCCTCCAGGCCCCCCCTGAACTCTGCTGTCCCCCATAAATCACACAGCCGTGCTAGCGACATCGCTAGCCGGCTTTTTACATCTCCACTGTCACTCTCGCCACTCCCCTGCCTTCTCTATGTCGCCGCTCCCCGCCTGCGTCCCTTCCCACCCCGCTGATTGGAGGGAAGCAACGCAGGCGGGGAGCGGCGACATGGAGTGGCAAGAGTGACAGTGGAGATGTAAACAGCCGGCTATCGACACATTGCGTGTCGCTAGCACGGCTGTGTGATTTATGGGGGATAGCAGAGCGCAGGGGGGGGGGGGGGGGGCCTGGAAGGAAACAGTATAGCAACAGAAGCTGGGCATTATATGCAGACCCAGCCTCTGTATGCTAATAGGATTATTAGAACCCACCTCGGGTTCTCTTTAATCATCCATACTGGTTGCATACAACCAATAAGCATGGGGCTGTACTCCCTAGCCAGCCAGTAACAACGAACATGGCTCTTAAAGGGACCCTGAGCTGTGGGGTAAATTTAAAATTGGTACTCACCTGGGGCTCCCTCCAGCCCACTGTAGGCTGCAAGGTCCCCCGCCGTCCTCCTGGCTCCGTTCTGGGTCCCACTGGCGGCTCCGTTACCGGCGATGCTCCCACTGAGTGTCGGGCCTTGACTTCCTGATCGGAGACGCTCCTCGTCATCATGCCGGCTGCTACGTGTGGTCTACCAAAAAGCAGACTGGCACCTCTCCAATCTCTACTAAACTCCGCTGCCCGTCTCATCCACCTCTCTTCTAGATACTCTGAGGTAGCCCCTCTCTGCCAATCCCTTCATTGGTTACTAGTTGCCCAAAGGATCCCATTTAAACTTCTCACACTTGCATACAAAGCTCTACACAAGCTATCACCTCCATACATTTCCTCTTTAATCTCCAGATACCTCCCCACCCGGACCCTCCGTTCCTCACAGGAGACCATTTTGTCCTCCAGCCTAGTCACCTCCTCTCACTCTCGCATCCAAGACTTCTCATGGGCTATCCCTTTCCTTTGGAACTCTCTTCCTCAGCCGGTTCGTCATGCCACGAGTCTGGAAACCTTCAAACGTACTATGAAAACACACCTGTTCAGACAAGCCTATAATTTGCTATAGGCAGCACTGAAGGCACACTGGCTCACCCATTAACCCCTGTGTTTCCTTCCCTATTGTTTCCTCCCCACTACCCTCTAGATTGTAAGCTTGCAAGGGCAGGGACCTCCTCCTAGTGTTTCTCATACTGCTGTAACTTTAACATATGCACATGTACCAACTACACATCAACTATGTATGTATTTGTACTTATTCTATTCAATATCATGACTGTACAGTGTCTGGTATTTCGTATGTATATTTGTTCCCCATTATTTGTTTGTACTATGTACAGCGCTATGGAAGATGTTGGCGCTAGATTAAAAAAAATAATAATAATGGCGTGATGACGAGGAACGTCACCGATCAGGAAGTCAGAGTCCGACACTCAGTGGAAATGTCGCCGGTAACAGAGCCGCCAGAGGAACCCAAAACGGAGCCAGGAGAATGGTGGGGGACCTCGCAGCCTGCGGTGGGCTGGAGGGAGCCCCAGGTGAGTACCAATTTTTTAAATGTACCCCACTGCTCAGGGTTCCTTTAAAGGGAGCTTTAACTGAGATGGATGTGAAAGTTTCCATTTAAACAATACCAGTTGCTTGCCAGTCTTGCTGACCTCTTTGGCTGCAGTAGTGGCTGAATTACACACCTGAAACAAGTATGCAGCTAATCCAGTCTGACTTCAGTCAGAGCACCTGATCTGCATGCTTGTTGAGGGACTGGGGCTGAAAGTATTAGAGACACAGGATCAGCAGGAGAGTCAGGCAACTGGTATTATTTTAAAAGAAAAATCCATGTCCTTCTCAGTTCAAGTTCCCTTTAAAGTGGAACTTTAACCAAGGATTGAACTTCATTCCAATCAGTACCTTTTCTCAAACAGATCATCAGGGGAGTCTGTATGGCTGATATCGTGGTGTAACCCCTTCCACAGTGTAATATCATGACCAAGGTCCTGACAGTTTGCTGTCTGTGAACCTCGTTGTATTGTGGGAAATAACAGCTTTTTCCAACTGCCAAGCATGCAGTATCTCCCTTTGCATAGAACTCTCAGTAACAAACATTCTGTGCAGATCACCTGGCAGAACTAAAGATGTCACCAACAGTGATACATTTCAGAAGGTAAGTCAGGGAGAGGAAATATTTTAAAATGGGCAAACAAAAGTAAATAATCTATAAATGAATATTGTAAACAATAAGCAATTTTATTCATGTTATTTTCACTTCCTCTTTAAAGTACTGCTTAAAGGGAAACTATGGCTAATTTCTTTGTTTTTTGACACTATAATATTAATATTTGTATGTGTATAATACTTAGGAACATGTATTGTGACAGATTATTATTTTTTTTATACACAGCTAATATCCTTTTACAGCTGTAGAGTCACGTCGGCAGGTTTACCTTACTGACGCGACTCAGGCTAATCCATGTTGAAGTAGGAGGCATCTTTCTATGTTGTTGGAGAAGCCGTTATTGGCCACCCCTCTGGTCATCTCACTTTGGATCCTTCAGTTTCCAACTGCACTATTGTGCAGTTACAGAGGTCATCTCAATCAGCCGTAAAGTGCTGGACACGGCCGCTGTGGAGAGTGAGACGCATCCGCCGCCCAGACTGAGTGGGACGCAACCTCCGTGCTGAGCAGGATGCAGCCGCACGGATTACACTGCCCGGCAAGGACCCCTGTAGCGAAGCTGGCAATGAAACGGACACCTATTGTTGTCCATTTCTATGGTTACCAGACTTCGCTTTTGCGCAAGGCAGCAACAATAGGTGTCCGTTTCAGCGCTACAGGGGTCCTTGCCGGGCAGCGTAATCCGTGCGGCTGCATCCTGCTCAGCACGGAGGTTGCGTCCCACTCAGTCTGGGCGGCGGATGCGTCTCACTCTCCACAGCGACCGTGTCCAGCACTTTACGGCTGATTGGGATGACCTCTGTAACTGCACAATAGTGCAGTTGGAAACTGAAGGATCCAAAGTGAGATGACCAGAGGGGTGGCCAATAATAACGGCTTCTCCAACAACATAGAAAGATGCCTCCTACTTCAACATGGATTAGCCTGAGTTGCGTCAGTAAGGTAAACCTGCCGACGTGACTCTACAGCTGTAAAAGGATATTAGCTGTGTAAAAAAAATAATAATAATCCCACTGGCGAACTGAGGGGGCTATTCCGGGTGTCTGGAACCTTCCCCCTGCACTGAGCTGTGTATTCAGCCAGGGAAGCCCGCATAATATAAACAGCCTCATTCTCCCTCCCTTCTTACTTCTTGTGCTTCCCTCCAGCTAATAGAATGAGAGAGGCAGCCCAGCTTCCCTCACAAGAAGATGCAGCCTGCAGTGAGAGAATGTTGGTTATGGAGTCCTGGACTCTCCACAGCACAGAAGTGTCCGACATGATGAAATTACTTAGAGTGCAGGCAAGCTGGTAAATATGCACAGCATGATGCAGAGCTTGCCTGGACTCAGGGTCCGTGGGCAAACATCTGTCTGGTCTCTCCCCATTGTTATAATGACTGCATGTGTGGGTAAGGTGTTTAACAAGCTGAAAAGTTTTTGACAGTCCCTAGACTCCAGGAGGGCTTCTTTCTGACTTGTGTGAGAGACTGACAGGGACAGGAGTCGGATTACAGGCAAGTAGCCTGTCTGATGTGGGACTGCAATACAGATAAGTTCTCTGCTCCATCTCAGGCTATTCTCAATTTCTCCACTCCTCTCTCTGGGCTAGTGCACGCCAAAATGACAATAGCAATCGCTAGCAATTTGTGAGTGTGATTTTGTGAAGTGATTTTCAGAGCGATTTTTGAATGAATTGCTCAAAAACATGCTACATGCAGTATACCTGCGATTTTGAAAAAATCACAACGCTGCTGTGGGAACACCCACATAGGGTAACATTAGTCAAGCGCTTTTCAAATCACTGTTGATTTGAAAAACGCTCAGAAGCACTCTTTGGGCTTGATTCACAAAGCGGTGCTAACCTACTTAGCACGTCTAAAGTCTTTAGACGCGCTAACCAGGGTGCTAAGTAGGTTAGCACCGGATTTCTCAATCAGATCACGCGCTAACTTTGCGCGCGTAAAGTTTTACGCGCGCAAAGTTTTACGCGCGCTAAGTCCCATAGGCTTTAATGGGCACTTCGCGCGGTGCGCCCTGCGCTCTGTGCAGTACGCGCGTAAAGTTTTACGCGCATAAAGTTTTGCGCGCGTAAAGTTTTATGCGCGAAAAGCTTGTTTAGACGTGCTAAGGGGGTTTTCACAGGCGTGCTAACAGTTAGCACCGCTTTGTGAATCAAGCCCTTGGTGTGCACCAGCCTCCTTCATTCACCTTTGTTTCCCTCTTCCCCTAGAGCTGGCTGTGTGTTGTTGTCATACAGGAAAGCTAAATAAAAGTGCAATCCTGGTGAGGCAAAATATTATTATTTAGTATTTATACAGCGCCGCCATCTTCCGCAGATGCATATATCCCTGCATCATATGGGTATCGCTTGCGCTATGTGACACTATGTAGCATATTCCACTGAATTGTCCAAACTAAGTCTATCTCCTGTTCCTCTCTTGGGGAGTTGTTCCAGCGCTGTCCCCTGTTCACATTTGCTGCTACCAGAAGCCCTCAGAAACACTCGTGTCCTTGAGTACTTCCAAAGATAGGCAGCTCCGTAATACGCCAGCGCACTTTTGTGCATGGGCAGTATGGAGCCACCTGTATTCAGAAGCACTCGGGGACATACTGGCTTCTGGACCTTTCAGGAACCCCCCCCCCCCCCCCCTTAAAAATCCTGCGTTTGCCCCTGCTGCCACAATACATGTTCCTAAGTATTATACACATACAAATATTAATATTATAGTGACAAAAATCAAAGAAATTAGCTATAGTGCCCCTTTAACCTTTTTTACCCTCCCATTAACCTCCTGGGGTATACAATTATATCGCCCAGGAGGTGGCGCAGCACTATTTTTAAATTTTTTTTATTTTTTAAATCATGTAGCGAGCCCAGGGCTCGCTACATGATAGCCGCTGTGCAGCGGCATCCCCCCACCCCCTCCGATCGCCTCCGGCATACAAAGCAAACAGGAAATCCCGTTCAGAACGGGATTTCCTGTTTGGCTTCCCCCGTCGCCATGGCGACGATCGGGATGACGTCATCGACGTCAACGACGTCGTGACGTCAGAGGGAGTCTCGATCCACCCCTCAGCGCTGCCTGGCACTGATTGGCCAGGCTGCGCAGGGGGTCTTGGGGGGGGGGAGCGGCACGGCACGGCGAGTAGCGGCGAATCAGCGCGGAGCGGCGGCGATCGGTATATACACGCAGCTAGCAAAGTGCTAGCTGCGTGCAACAAAAAAAAATTGTGCAAATCGGCCCACCAGGGCCTGAGAAAACCTCTGTGGCGGCTTACCCCGAGCTCAGCTCGGGATTATCCCCCAGAGGGTTAAACTTTTAATATTGTTTTATTGCTGGTGCTGTGACTAGTACACAGCACCAACTTCCCCCCTCCTGTGCCCCCTCTGCCCCTCGTTCTGCTCAGTCAAAGTCTTCGACTAAGGCAGAACGTCGGATATTATCGGGGAGGAAGTGACAGTTCTTCCTCCCCGCTGTGCGTACATAACTCTGCCCCCTCCACCCGTCGCTTTAGATCCTTATGTGTTAGACTGCATACAGGGGAGCTGCGCTGTGTGCGGACTTGTGATGATTGAGATTGGATATTCTTCGACCTCAAGTAACATAAACCCACACACAGCGCAGCTCCCCTGCGCGCTGTGTGCAGTGTAACACATTAGGAACTAAAGCGGCAGGCGAAGGGGGCAAAGTCATGTACGCACAGCGGGGAGGAAGAACTGTCACTTCCTTCCCACTAATATATGTTGTTAAAACAGCCACAGGGGGGCGCTGGAGGGAAAGGATGGTGCTGTGTGCTGTGAAAGTCACACAGCACCAGTAATAAAATAATTTAAAACTAAATCCCACCAGTTCAGAAGTATTTTAAAGTTCCTCTTTAATAGGGAAGATCAGAATTGCCAAATTCCATCTGGTAATTTCAAATTCCGAGCAGAATTTGGAAGTTTCCGCTTGCATTCTACCCTCAACTGTAAAAAGCGCTTGTCCATACCATGGACAAGGGGCTCTTCCCACCTCCAGTACCCAAGAAAAAGTGAAGGCCCTGGGAGGGGGTTCATGTTGTAATCTGGAGGTACCCTTTAACATAATTAAAGATGCTTTGACGGACCTCAGGGAGGATTCCCATTGCTCGGTTAAATGACCAAGGAGGAGCCTCATCAGCTTGTTTAAAGAGTCTATGCCGGGGCTTGCTATACTTTATGCCAGCGACAGGGAGTGACATGTGACATGTGCAGTGGGTGCGCAGAGATTTTCAGTCAAGGTCGAGAGGATATTGGCATGGGATCATTTAATTAAAGGTAAATATTTATGGTTAACTAAAAGCATAGAGGAAGCCCCAGGTATGTCTATTTTATTCCTGTGGCCCCATCCCAAGTACCCTTTAAGTGAGTCCTTATCTTCAACGCACAGCAGTCCTCCTATTCCCCAGCCCTCACTACTGCTTCTAAGATCACATCAATGCTTCTATTTCCATCAGGAACCCATAAACAGAAGGCTGAATTCAAATTTTGTTGGCTATTTAATACTAAATGTTTGTGGCTCTAAACCAATATGCTAATATACACCAAAATTATGCCAACATGCCAAACACAAAGAAAACTTCAGTGAAAGACTTCTATCTTGCATCTGTTTTATTTGATGCAGACATTTTAGTACACCAAGGGCCCCATGTGTTGTGGGACCATATAGCAGCCATGTGGCTTATTGGCAATATAATACTCTTGTCCTTAAAGGGAAGGTCCGAGGTGAATAAAAAAATCTACTTACCTGGGGCTTACTCCAGCCCCTGGCCTGCGCAGTACAGTCCGGATGACGTCAGTGTGACTCGGTGAGCCGCACGCTGGAGTGCTAGTAAGATGCCAACCTGGCGAGGTCGGCATCTGCACCGGAGAGGCCCGGGAACCACCGGAGCTGCGGCGAGGGCATAGGACGGCTGCCAGGGGCTGAAAAAAGCCCCAGGTAAATAGATTTTTGATTTTTATTCACCTCGGACCTTCCCTTTAAGAGAGAACTTAGGCACTAAACAGTATGTTTGTCAACATAGCTTATTATGCATTTTTTTCTTATAATCTGGTAAGGTTGCCATTAACAATGCACTTACTAGTTATCATTGCTCCGATGACAGAAGCCAGGAACCCAATGCTGACCAGGACCACAGATATCAGTCTCCCTTGCTTGTGCCTCTGTAGCATGACAAACATCAGAACTCCCGCTGCTCCATGGACAAAGAGAGAGGAGAAGAGAGCCCATAGGAAAACCCAGTACCACATCTCTAAAAGACAGATAAGTAGTCAGTTAGATGGTCACTGCCTGCTTATAACATCTTTGCTCTTTCGGCTCCAGTCATTTCAATTGCATGCCTCATATTAGCCTGGTAAGGTTTGACATGTTCAGCTGAATGATGTGAACCAAATTCTTACAGGTAATTGCACAGCATGCTGATTTAAATAGATATATTAGATATAAATAGATAATAGACCTTTTTGACTACTCATATTATTTTTCAAGAGAAAATGTAGTCTGCCAGCAATTACGATAACTTGTCAGGGCCTTTTATGGAATTTTATATTCAAAATGAGCTATAGGTAGTATTTCAGGCAAATGACTCATCTCCATGACTCAAAGTCAAGAGATTCCATCTATTCTAAAAAATTTCCATAAGGAAAGATATCATACTAATATTATTGCAGCTGCAGCTATGTTCACTGAACTACCAATCGAGTGAGTGTTACGCGTTTGCAGTGGCTGCCACTAAAACACTTACCACTTAAAATACAATATTCTAATAAGAAGAGTAAAGTGAAAGCGCACATCCACTGCTAAAAACATCTGTTTATTATTTGTAATTAAAAGTACGCAAAAAAGTTTTCACAGGCAACAGGCAATTCATCCTATGATGGGGAGGTAAGTATACAAACCAGTGCAGGGGTGACAGCTGTTTCACACTGCAAAGCTTGGTGCTTTGTCAGGACAATGAGCTTATAGTCAGGAACCCCTTAAATACTATAGATTACATAATTAGTTAATTATTTGCTGTGAACCGGAGTTGCCGCCCCAGCCGCCAAAACTTTTTTGCCTACTTTTAATTGCAAATAGGATACTCAATTTCATGTTAATTATCCTGGTTTCAGCATCACAAACACTTCTCATATCTATATACAGTATATGTATATTGGTATGTAATCCCGCCCTCCCAGTGATGTTTAGCCTAGGTCAGTGTTTCTCAAACCTATCCTTGTGACTCCACAATGGTGCATGTTTTGCAGGCAACCTCACCTATGCACAGGTGGGGTAATTAGTGTCTCAGCTAGGAGGATTCTATGTAGCTCAGACACTCATTACCCCACCTGTGCATAGGGGAGGTTGCCTGCAAAGCATGCACCGCTGGGGAGTCACGAGGACAAGTTTGAGAAACACTGGTCTAGGCTATAATGTCTTAAAGCCTTCTCCTGGGAGATTATGGGGTTGATTCACTAAAGAAAATAGCATGAGTAACCTCCTGTTACTTGCGCTATTTCCACCGCTTTAAATGTAATGTGCTAGGCGTTATACACGCAATTGGCTGTGTAGTGCACGGCACAATAGGAGCACATTCTATGCTGCTGTTAGTGCAGCATAGCGAACTCTATTAACTTAAAGAGAAACCGTGACCAAGAATTGTGTTATAATTTAAGTAGGCCTCAGTTACTTGGCCTGAGTTTTATGTAAAAGGCTTGTCCGCAGTGTATGCCTTTAAAATAAATAAAGGTTTTGTGATGCAGGCAGAGGCATCTCAGGGTCTGCGTGTAGCAGAGGATACACGCAGATACTGAGAACATGTTCCTAAAAGAAGGCCATCGGACTACTCTGACCTCAACCACAGGAACAGAAAACATTGGCCATATTTACTAAACATCCACGGTCCTGCATATAGGCCAAATGCCTCATTGATTATTAATCAAGTAGGTGTGTATGATGACACCACAAGTGGGGCCACCAATAGACTAATCTAGGGGGTGGCGAAGATGATGTCATATTTAACTCTTTCCTAGTCGGTATTAAAGGCTGAGGGAGCTATGAGAGCTCACTTCTGCTTCTTCCTTCCGCACTAGCTCGCAAGGCCGACTGGGACCTCTAAGCATGTTCTTCCTTTCTGTAATCTGATATAATGTATGCTGTACATAGGTAGTTTAGTGTAACGTAGTTAGGAAGAAGGTACCTGATAGACTTCAGCAGGGAGTCTCATCACGAGCTTGTAACGCAACATGAAGATTGGCATAGCTAGGATATGATGACTGTATCTATCTGTCTTTCTGTGACTTGAATAAATAACGTAAACATTGAAGAAGCCTGAGAAAGTCTATCTCCTGTTTGCTGTGTGGAGAGTCAAGTGATCTCACAGTCTGTGAGACGATGGTGTCGAAGCAAGGTGATAAGAACAGTTTATAACAAATTGAACTTCACCCCAATCAGTAGCTGATACCCCCTTTTACATGAGAAATCTACTCCTTTTCACAAACGGATCATCAGGGGGCACTGTATGACTGATATTGTGGTTTCCACAAGAAATTCTGAGGACCATGGTACTCCTGGCAGTTTCCTGTCTGTGAACCTTGTTGCATTGTGGGAAATAGCTGTTAACAGCTTTTTCCAACTGCTAAAAAAGCAAGCAGCAGCTACATCACCTGCCAGCAGTAAAAATGTCACCATGTGATAAATGTCAGAACGTAAATCAGGGATTTAAAAGATTTTACAATGGGCAAACACTGACTAAATCATTTATACATAATTACTGTAAAAATGAAGCACGTTTTTTATTACATTATTTTCACTGGAGTTCCTCTTTAAGCCTCCTTCCTGCTAATAAGGAGCACTCCTCTCCTCCCACCCTGAGCCCCTTTGGGTCCAATCAATATAAAGGCCATGATCCCCGCACTCTGATTGGCCCAATAGGCTGCTTACCAAGTGACAGGCAGCCTATGGAGCCAATCAGAGTGCAAGGATCACATCCTTTATAATGATTGGACGCGAAGGGGCTCAGGGTGGGAGGAGAAGAGCGCTCCTTATTTGCTGGAAGGAGGCTTAAGGTATAGGCAGCATAGCGTGCACTCCTGTATACAGGATCTTCTCCAAAAATTAGCATATTGTGATAAAGTTCATTATTTTCTGTAATGTACTGATAAACATTAGACTTTCATATATTTTAGATTCAAATACACACAACTGAAGTAGTTCAAGCCTTTTATTGTTTTAATATTGATGATTTTGGCATACAGCTCATGAGAACCCAAAATTCCTATCTCAAAAAATTAGCATATTTCATCCGACCAATAAAAGAAAAGTGTTTTTAAAACAATAAAAGTCAACCTTCAAATAATTATGTTCAGTTATGCACTCAATACTTGGTTGGGAATCCTTTTGCATAAATGACTGCTTCAATGCGGCGTGGCATGGAGGCAATCAGCCTGTGGCACTGCTCAGGTGTTATGGAGGCCCAGGATGCTTCGATAGCGGCCTTAAGCTCATCCAGAGTGTTGGGTCTTACGTCTCTCAACTTTCTCTTCACAATATCCCACAGATTTTCTATGGGGTTCAGGTCAGGAGGGTTGGCAGGCCAATTGAGCACAGTAATACCATGGTCAGTAAACCATTTACCAGTGGTTTTGGCACTTTGAGCAGGTGCCAGTTTGTGCTGAAAAATGAAATCTTCATCTCCATAAAGCTTTTCAGCAGATGGAAGCATGAAGTGCTCCAAAATCTGCTGATAGCTAGCTGCATTGACCCTGCCCTGCCCATAAAACACAGTGGACCAACACCAGCAGCTGACATGGCACCCCAGACCATCACTGACTGTGGGTACTGACTGTGGGTACTTGACACTGGACTTCAGGCATTTTGGCATTTCCCTCTCCCCAGTGTTCCTCCAAACTCTGGCACCTTGATTTCCGAATGACATGTAAAAGTTGCTTTCATCCGAAAAAAGTACTTTGGACCACTGAGCAACAGTCCAGTGCTGCTTCTCTGTAGCCCAGGTCAGGTGCTTCTGTCGCTGTTTCTGGTTCAAAAGTGGGTTCATGCTTCCATCTGCTGAAAAGCTTTATGGAGATGAAGATCTCATTTTTCAGCACGACCTGGCACCTGCTCATAGTGCCAAAGCCACTGGTAAATGGTTCACTGACCATGGTATTACTGTGCTCAATTGGCCTGCCAACTCTCCTGACCTGAACCCCATAGAGAATCTGTGGGATATTGTGAAGAGAAAGTTGAGAGATGTAAGACCCAACACTCTGAATGAGCTGAAGGCCGCTATCGAAGCATCCTGGGCCTCCATAACACCTGAGCAGTGCCACAGGCTGATTGCCTCCATGCCACGTCGCGTTGAAGCAGTAATTTCTGCAAAAGGATTCCCAACCAAGTATTGAGTGCATAACTGAACATAATTATTTGAAGGTTGACTTTTTTTTGTTTTAAAAACGTTTTTCTTTTATTGGTCGGATGTAATATGCTAATTTTTTGAGATAGGAATTTTGAGTTTTCATGAGCTGTATGCCAAAATCATCAATATTAAAACAATAAAAGGCTTGAACTACTTCAGTTGTGTGTATTTGAATCTAAAATATATGAAAGTCTACAATATGCTCATTTTTTGAGAAGATCCTGTATATGCGCGATACACAGCTAAAAGCTTGCGTAGCGTGCAGCGCATTACATTTAACCACTTGCCGACCGCACGCTTATACCGTGCGTCGGCAAAGTGGCAGCTGCAGGACCAGCGACGCAGTATGGCGTCGCCAGCTGCAGCCTAATTAATCAGGAAGCAGCCGCTCGTACGAGCGGCTGCTTCCTGTCAATTCACGGCGGGGGGCTCCGTGAATAGCCTGCGGGCCGCCGATGGCGGCTCGCAGGCTAAATGTAAACACAAGCGGAAATAATCCGCTTTGTTTACATTTGTACGGCGCTGCTGCGCAGCAGCGCCGTAAGGCAGATCGGCGATCCCCGGCCAATCAGCGGCCGGGGATCGCCGCCATGTGACAGGGGACGTCCTGTCACTGGCTGCACAGGACGGATAGCGTCCTGTGCAGCCCAGATCTCCCGGGGGTGGCAGGTAGGAGAGGGAGGGGGAGGATTTCGCCGCGGAGGGGGGCTTTGAGTTGCCCCCCCCCCCCGCAAAATGCCAGCCAGGAGGAGCGATCAGACCCCCCCTGCACATCATCCCCCTAGTGGGGAAAAAAGGGGGGCGATCTGATCGCTCTGAGTGCCCTTTGATCTGTGCTGGGGGCTGCAGAGCCCACCCAGCACAGATCACCTAAAACAGCGCTGGTCCTTAAGGGGGGGGTAAAGGGTGGGTCCTCAAGTGGTTAAAGAGAACCCGAGGTGGGGTTCTAAGAATGAAATCTGTGCTCAGAGGCTGGGTCTGCTTATATTGCCCAGCCTCTGTTGCTATTTCAATCCCACCTAAGTTCCCCCTGCGCTCCGCTCTCCCCCATAAATCACAGCCGAGCAGTCGACATGCAGCGTGTCGCAGTGGGCTGTGTTTACTTTTGTACTGTCAGTCTCGGCGCTCCCCCACCTCCTGCATAGCGCCGGTCCCCGCCCGTGTCCCTTCCCTCCAATCAGCGGGGAGGGAAGGGACGCAGGCGGGGACCGGAGCTATGAGCAGGCGGGGGAGCGGCGGAGAGTGACAGGACAAAGGTAAACACAGCCCGCTGCGTGTCGACAGCGTGGCTGTGATTTATGGGGGAGAGCGGAGCGCAGGGGGAACTTAGGGGGGATTGAAATAGCAACAGAGGCTGGGCAATATAAGCAGACCCAGCCTCTGAGCGCAGATTTCATTCTTATTTCATGGCTTGTAGTCACTGCCATGCATCCCCTTTTCTTATTTCTCTCTGCTTCAAACACAATAGGGGAATGATAGCTGAGTGAATTGTGCGCCCCCTCTTACACTGCGCCCTGAGGCTGGAGCCTCTCTCGCCTCTGCCTCGGCCCAGCCCTGGCTTTATGAGATTGGCCAGTCACTTTTCATGCAAGGGACTCTTCTAATTACAATTGTGGTCTGTGATTTTCTTTTTTTTTATTTTTTTTTTTATTCTTTTTTTTTTCCTTTATTTTTCCAATAATAAATATTTTCCAAACCGCTTACAATACAAAAAGAAAGAGAAGTAACAGTGCAACTTCCTATACATATCTTCCTGAGGATATCCCCACCCCTCCCCCCACCCCCCTCCTCCCCAAGTCTGACCCACCTCCACTGTCCCCGGGCCAGTTCTCCTTCGCTCACCTACTCCTAAACCATTTCTCATTGGCCCCACCTCCTTCCTAACACTACGCCCTTCTTGGGGGGACAACCCCAACCCCATCCTCAATTTACATCCCCCTCTAACATACCCTGGTATAAGATTAGAACCATCACCCAGAAGTATAAGTCACACCCAGGACAGTGAACAAGTTCCCACCAAGCCCACCTGCCTTTCACTTCACTCCAACCCAAACTTGTACTAAATTGCCTCCGCCCTGAAACTCAACCGTGTTCCCCCTCCGACTGCCACTCGTACACAGAAACCGGTGAGCCAGGGCCTATGTCTCCCTGCCCATAGGCGCGCCTCCCATTCCCTTCTGAGCCCTATATTTTGCCCCTCTCATACTCTTCTGTTGCTCTGAATTCTAACCATTTATCCCACCCCCGGTTTTCTTTTCCTTTAATAATACATGAAAGTTCTTCCATCTGGTAAATTTGGTCAATCTCTATAAACCATTCCCTTATGGATGGGGCCTGTTGGCACTTCCAATTTCTCGCGATTAGGATTCGCGCGGCATTGATTAAGTGCATCCCCAAAGACCCTCTGTATTCTTTAATCCCTTTTTCCACCAAATGTAGCAAATATACCTCCGGGCCTGACTGAGCTGGTATTCCAGCCAGTTCCCATATATATTTCTTTACCTTCTCCCAGTATCCAACAAGGCCTTCACATGTCCACCAGATGTGCATTAGATCTCCTCTCTCTTTTCCACACCTCCAGCATAACGGGCTTGCTTCATTCATCTTGTTTAATCTAACTGGCGTATAATACCACCGCATTACCAACTTATACCCAGATTCCTGTATTCTTGTGGACATCGAGGCCTTGTATGTCATCCTCACAATTCTTTCCCATTGGGCGCTCTTCCATTTCCTCCCTATATCCTCCTCCCACTTTAGTTTATACTTTAAGGTGTGGTCCTCCTCCTCCTCCAAAATTTTATAAATTTTTGCCAGTGTTCCCTTAGTCGATCCCTCCATCATACATAGCTTCTCAAACTGAGTCAACTCCCTAGACAGTATTTCCCTCGTGCCCAATGCACGAAGGAAATGTCTAAATTGGTACATGCTCCACCTATCTATCTGCGTCACCTGTAGTTGTTCTGCAATTTCCCCTTCCTCCAACCATCTACCTTTTCTGATCATTGAACAGATCCGTGGGCTTCTTCCCCTCCTCCATTCTCTATAGCTTCCTTTACGACACCCCGGCGGGAATCTGCTATTTCCCAACAATGGCATAAGAGGGGAGGGGCTCGCCGACATCTCCCTCCTACTACTTACCTTCTTAAAGATTTTCAGGGTGTTTTCTACCAGGGAGCCTGGCATTCGAGATGTCTCCACTATATATGGGAGCCAGGGAGCATCCCTTAATTCCCCTTCCAGGAATTCCTTCTCCAACCCGACCCATTGTTTAGAAGCTTCGTTTCTATTCCAATCCACCACCCTAGTACAAACAGCTGCCTGATAATATCTTATGGGGTCCGGTACCGCTAATCCCCCTTTATCTTTTGACTGTGAGATAAATGCAAATTTCAGCCTCGCCCTTCTGCTCTGCCACACAAACTTTGTAAACATCCTCCTTAATTCATCCAAGTAGCTTCTGGGTAGGGGAACAGGGAGGGCCTGGAAGACATATAGCAGCCTCGGCATGATATTCATTTTAAGCACGCTGATCCTTCCATACCATGAGAGTTTCAGTTTAGCCCATCTTTCTAGATCTTTTTTCAGTGTTTTAAGTAGGGGGTAATAATTTAAACTGACATTCTCTTGCATATTTCTCGCCAATTTTATACCTAGGTAATTTAGGGAATCTTTCACCCATCTAAACGGAAAGTTTATTTTCAGTTGTTCTACCTCCTCCTCCTTCATCCCCATACTCATCGCTTCGCATTTGTCCCAATTAATCTTAAAATTTGCAATCTTCCCATATTCACTAAATGCCTTCATTAAGTTTGGCAGGGCTATTCTGGGATTTGTCAGATAAAACAGCAAATCGTCCGCATATGCTGCGATCTTGTGCTCTGTCCCGCCTATTTTTACCCCAGTAATATCTACATTTTTACGAATTGTTCTCAAGAATGGCTCCAGGGTTAGGGCAAATACCAGGGGTGATAACGGGCAACCCTGCCGGGTACCATTTGTTATTTCCAGGGGACCGGACAGTACTCCATTTACTTTTACTCTGGCCGTTAAGTCTCTATACATGGATGCAGGGGCGTAGCAATAGAGGTTGCAGAGGTAGCGACCGCATCGGGGCCCTTGGGCCAGAGGGGCCCCATGGAGCCCTTCCTAAACCAGAGTATATGCTGTTTATTGGTCCTGTGGTGGTAATAATCACTTCTATAGATGCTTTGAATTGTAGTAATCATTAACAAACTGCTCACCATTCCATTCTTGTACCTCTAATACTGTAAATGACCTTAGCAGGTTTTGTTGTGCCGTATCAAGTGTTACGTATAGAGTGCTTGGGGGGGCCCAATGTAAAACTCGCACCGGGGCCCCGAGCTCCATAGCTACGCCACTGCATGGATGCTATCCAGGCTCTCATATTTTCACCCAGGCCTATATGCTCCAACACCACCTTAATATATCCCCACCTGACCCTGTCAAATGCCTTTTCCGCATCTGTTGATAGTAAGACCACAGGGTCAGGTGAGGAACCCACCCACTGCATCACGTCCACCGACCTCACAGTATTATCCCTTGCCTCTCTCCCCTGTATAAAGCCTACCTGATCAAAGTGTACCAGCTCCTTTAATACTGGGTTTATCCTATTTGCTAAGATTTTTGCTAGCACCTTTAGATCTATATTTAATAAAGATATGGGCCTATATCCCGCGCAGGATGCCAGATCTTTCCCCTCCTTTGGTATTACCGAAATATGAGACACCAGGGATTCCCGGCCCAATCTACCCTTCCCACCCTCCCTTGCCTTAATGGCATTTAATGCCCTCACCCAGTAGGGTTTCAGGGTTTCCCCAAATCTTCTATAATATTCAAGGGTATATCCGTCCGGGCCCGGGGCCTTCCCCCCCGGCATTTGTCCCAGTGCCCTGTCCAATTCCTCCACCGATATTTCTCTTTCCATATTATCTGCATCCATAGGATGTATTTTTCCCATGCCAGAGGCTGTCACATAGTCCTGCATGCCCTCCTTACTCCCCAGCTCACCCTCTTCCAACCCGTATAGTTTCGCATAATATTTATGAAACATCCTACATAGGGACTCGTTCCTATAATGTTTTTGGCCTTTGTTATCGCATAGGAATGGAATGTAATTCACCGTCTGTTGTTGCTTTAGCTGTCTCGCCAGCAGCCTACTACCCTTATTTCCAAACTCGTAAAAATTCCTTTTACATCTGGTTGCTGCAAATTTTTCCTTTGAAAATAACAAATTCTTAAGCTTCTCTCTTTCTCTTGTCAATTCTATCCGTACGTTCTCTGTCAGCGTTTTTTTATGCTGTACCTCCAACCTTGTTATTTCCGCCACGCACCCTGATATTTCCCCCTCTCTTGCTTTCTTCATTCTACTCCCCTCTCTAATCAGGATTCCCCTCATTACCACCTTATGGGCCTCCCACACCACTATTGGCGATAACTCACCCTTATCGTTCTCCTTGAAGTAGCGTTTCATCTCCTCCTCAAGCATCTGCGCCACTTCCTCTTTTCTCAGCAGTGATTCATTTAACTTCCAATTCCATGGGCCCCTCTCCCTTGCTCTAAATCCCACCTTAACACAAGACAAATAACATTTATATTGCGCTTTTCTCCTTGCGGACTCAAAGCGCCAGAGCAGAGCAGCAGCCACTAGGGCGCGCTTTATTGGCAGTAGCAGTGTAAGGGAGACTTGCCAAAGGTCTCCTACTGAATTAGTGCTGGCTTACTGAACAGGCAGAGCCGAGATTCGAACCCTGGTCTCCTGTGTCAGAGGCAGAGCCCTTAACCATTACACCATCAGCCAACTGCCTTAAGAATGGTCGGGGAGTGATCTGATAGTACTGATGATTCAATTCTTGCCTCAATTTCTTCTGACAATAGGTTATGTGAGACCAAGAAGTAATCCAGTCTAGAGTATGAGTTATGCGGGTGCGAGTAGTATGTATAATCTCTTGATGTAGGGTGTTGAATCCGCCAAATGTCCACTAATTGACGTTTACTTAGTTCCCTCCTAACTCTTTGATGGGCACCTCTAGTGAGGGATGACTTCCCCGTGGACGTATCTATATGAGGGTCCATTGCAAAATTTAAATCCCCCGCAACCACTATTGTCCCCTCTGCGAATTCATCTAACCTATTCAAAAACTGGTCCATGAATCCCACCTGACCCGTATTTGGCGCATAGATCACGCCTAGGGTCATCCTTCTATCATTGAATTTCCCTTTTATTATTATAAAATAAGCAAAGATACACAGGGAAGATTCTTAATAATAAAAGGTCTGTGATTTTCTAATGGGTGGTTACTCCAGTCTGTCAGAATTGTCAACTACAGCTTTTTAGAAAATCTTGAAATCTTTAGTATACTTTTTAAAAAGTGCAGAATTAAAGTGTTTATAGTTTTTATCATCACCTTTATTAGTTACATTTTGTATTGATAGCAGCTTTTCCCTCAAACCCCTGTCTGAATATTTGATTCCTTAGGCCTCAGGCCTGTCTCCTGGGAAAACATTTTGCTTTTTTAATTTTTGAAGGCCCTGATATTATCTTGCTAAATATTCAGTAAAGTTCAACTCAACATTACCTTTTTAGCTCCGTGAAGCTGCCCCACCTACAATCAGCACAAATAAAAATTCCATCATGCTTGGTTAGTGCTACGTTTGTGCCCATTGGGTTAGTGCTACATTTGTGCCCATTTCTGTTCACTCAGTCCCACTACAACATTGCAAAGGCTGAGTGAGCCTGAGTGAACTTTTGATCTTTATAAAAACGTGAATATCTCAAAAACTATAAAACATAAAATGGTGATGGCAGGGTGATGTGTGTATTGTTTTGGAAATAATAAGTGCTTTTATCTTCAAAATGAAGGCAGCACAGTTCTTAACTTTTGCAGCACGATTGGCCACAAACATAGCACTAACCAATCATGATAGAATTTTTATTTGTGCTGATTGTGCCTGTGTACTCTCCTAGGTCAGGCTAAAGCATGCTGCTGAGTTGGTAGGGCTTATATTTCCCAGCTGAGCAGCCCTCTCAGAGGAAAATATGCCATCCCTGTAGCAGAAGCAGTGTTCCGCTACAACCGTACCAGCATTACTTTGCTGTAGATTGTAAATCATTAGTTTAACATGGGCACCTACAGTAGCACGCAAATTCATGGACAGCAAATCACCCATATCTATTGTTAAAAGTTGAAGTAATCTTTCAACCTGTTATTTTCTATATAAAAAATGATACACACAAGAAAATCCATGCTGCAACACTGAACACTGAACATGACAAAATCTATGAATTTCCTGCAAGTGCTCTCCACTGATCCATTGATCTAGTGTACAATTTAAAATTTAACAGTGACCTTATAGAATTGCAATGATTGGGACAGACTTGTATCATGGTGGGGTAATTAATAAAAGATTCTTGTATTTTTTTTTAATGAAGTACCATTCATTTTACCATTGAATCCTTTTTTTTTGTTTGTTATAGCAAGCCTCCCAGCCCCCGCATACACTGCCGCCTGCATCTGCCCCCTTCTGGCACCCAGAGCTCCCCCCTCCCTCACCCAGGGCCCCTCCACCCCAGACATCCCTGTTGCCCCCTACACCCACCATACTACTAACATCCTAGCTCACTGCCACTGGACTGAAAGGGAAGCCTGAAAAAAGCATCTTTGACTTTACCACTGGGTTTTTCAATTGGTTATTACACTAACCAATGGAAGGATCCCCCAGTGGCTAAATCAAAGATGCTTTTGTTGGGGTTCCATTTCAGTCCAGCAGTGATGACCTTTGGTCTTTGAGGAAGCGGGCTCTCCCGTGAAACAGCTGTTAGGCCATCAACTCCTTTATGCCTGTTACTCTGTGTGCAACTTTTTAACAAGTCTTGGAAACATACAGTATGTTTTTGTACCCAGCGCTGTTTTCAACTGTACCTACTGCAATCTACAATTGGTGGCACGCTACAGCTCCAAGGGCAAGATGCTGTGCATTTAGCCAGCATCAAGTGCCAGCTCTCTCCTGATCTCCTATCTCAGTGATGAGTGCATGTGTCGGCCGCTACGGAGGGAATCCCAGGAGTGTGGCTGATGGCAGACCTGAGATAAGGGACACAGAGGCTTCTAGGGGCTGGAGGAAGCCCCAGGTATGTAAATTAGCAATACATTTTTTCAACTCATGTTTCCTTTAACAAAATTAAACTTGACTGTTCATTGAAAGGAGCAATGCTGAACTTGAAGCTGAAATACTTTGGGCACACAATAAGAAGGCGGAACTCACTGGAGGAGACCCTAATGCTGGGAAAGATAAAGAGCAAAAGGACAAGGGGAAAGCAGAGAATGAGATGGCTATATATTATCATGTAAGCAACAAATATGAGCTTGAAAAAGCTTTGAGAATCAGTAGAAGACAAAGGGGCCTGGCGTGCTGTGGTCCATGGGGTAACCTTATACCCATTGCATCTGAGGGGGTGGGCATCTGGATGTCCCCTTGATAAAGGGGACCTGAAAATGCCACCATGAGCCTCCCCTATGGCCTACATCCACAGGCATGGGGGTACTAGTTATTCTCACTTCCTCCTGGGTACTGGAGCTGGGGATGAGACCCTTGTCTTCAATCAACATCTGTATTGGTATGGATCATGAATTAAAAGTGAGTACAATGGACCTTTGGTTTGTGAGCATAATTCGTTAAGGATTAAGGAAACATGCTTGTAATCCAAAGCACTCTTATATCAAAGCTAATTTCCCCATAAGAATGAATGGAAACCCAGTTGATTCATTCCACAGTCCAAAAACAGTTATCCTCTATAAATAATACCCATTGGGCTTGATTCACAAAAGCGTGCTAACTGTTAGCACGCCAGTGAAAAGCTGCTTATCACGTGCAAACTGCCTCTTCGCGTGCTAATGCGCCCATAATAGTTTGCTCGCGTAAGCTTTAGTGCGCATAAAGTTTTGCGCACGTAAAGTTTTATGCGCCCACTAAACCCTATGCGACTTTCCGCGCGCATCAGACTTTGCGCGCGAGTTTATTTCTCAAAACGGTGCTAACCTACTTAGTGCAATGGTTATCACGCCTAAAAGTCTTTAGGCATGCTAAGTAGGTTAGCACCGCTTTGTGAATCAACCCCATTGTGTCCCTGCTTCCTCCTATGTCCCTGTGTCCCTGCTTCCAGACCTGACAGTTTGCTGTCGGTGAACCTCGTTGCATTGTGGGAAATAACAGCTTTTTCCAACTGCCAAGCAAGCAACATCTCCCTGTGTGCATATGCTTCGGACAGCGGGGAGGGACGGGCGAGCAGCAGTGGCATAGCGCCGTTTTTTTTAACGGGCATGCCTTTTTACTAGTAGTAATATAAAATAAAAATGTAAACAAGACTTTTACTATAACTAACAGAATCATTCCCATCTTTTTTTGCTTGTATATCAAGACATTGCTTGTATATCAAGTCAGACTTTCACAAAAATGTTTGCTTGTATTGCGAAGTGTTCTTAAACCAAATTCCACTCAATCCAAGGTTTTACTGTATGGTTAATTAAGAGCAATAAAGGACCTTTATCATTTTTATATTTTATTTAACTTTAACCCTTTGTGGAAATGGGCAAGGGTTATATTAGTACCCCTATGCTCATTTCACCTGGGGGGGGGGGGGAGGGGGGGGAATCTGGGAGTCCCCTTGTTAAAGAAGACCCCCAGATGTCAACAAAGAATCCCTCAGGGCCTACACTCACAGGCATAAGGAAATTACCCCCACCTGCTCCTGGGTCCCCAGACCTCAGGATGAGCTCCTTGTCTATGGGCTAGAAAAGGACTTTGGGGAAGAGGGGTTGTCACCCCCCCCCCCCCCCCCCATATCATGGGTGCTGGTATAACCTGCATGGGTGGCAAGGGGTTAAAAAGGCTTGCCAGAGATCTTTATACAGCAGTACTGCAGCTGTACATTGATCCCCAGTAAAAGCATTACAACTTGCTTCTTGTTGGTCATTACATTTGTCAGTGTACTGACCAACAGAAAACTCCAGCAGGAAATTCACTGCTGTTTTTGGGGGGTATATGTACACTTTCAATACTGATAGGTAGATAAATTATCTGTCATTTAACTGCATTTAAAAATAATTTTCCTATCATAACTTTTAAAATTGATTTTCTCAAAAAACGACAAGGTATTTTTGAAAAGCATTTTTCCCCATTGTTCCAACTATTTGCCTTGCCTGTATGTGTGCAGGTTTTGTTATTAACCACTAAAGTCAGTGCCATTGACTTTAATGCAATTTGCAAAACTATTAAGGTGAAGTTTCTCGCAACATTGCCAGAAAACATTCTCTCTCATCCCAAGTCACAACACTCCAAACTACTCTTTTCACAAATAACAAATCGCAGTGTGAACTGACAGGATTGAACACACTGAAAACAATCCCATGGGCAGCACGTGGGTGCACTGGCAGCATCAAAGGGCCCTTAAGCCTTTCAGGTAGGAAGTAATAAAATAGGGAATCATTTTTTGTTTACAAATTTGATAGTTTCACTTTCTGTACCGTACAATGGCATATTCCTTACAGAATTAGCCTACTTCCCTTGTTCTGCTTACTGTCAGGCCCCTTTTTCACTTGTTCTATTCTATTCTGTTATATTGTTATAAGATTGCACCGCAACGGTCCAGAAAGATCGCACAGCAAATTACTGATGAGGTGCGACCATACTGGTCCAGGTTCACCAAACATGACGCACAGTTACTTTTGCAACGTTAAGACAGGACCCACCCCACCGCTCCACATTTAGGCTTCTTTCCCACTAAGACGTTGCGTTAGGTGCTACGTTAAAGCGGAATATAACCCTGCATTTCAACTTTGCTCTAAAACATTATTTACAGTATATTATATGCAACCAGCATTTTTTTTTTTACTAGACCAGCATTGGAAGGGTTACACAGGGCTTTAAAGTCCCTAGAGATTTCTGCAACCGAATCCGAACTTGAGTTAGATACTTTTTGTTTACAAATATGTGTTTATTATGACTCATCTCTCTCACTGAGAAGGAGCTTGGAGGACAGCCAAAGAGATGTATCTATTAATAAACAGTTACACACTAACTAAATAGAATGTAACCATCTGAATGTCTGCACGGAACTTAAAACCTCTGTGTTTAAAGGGGAACTGAAGAGAGAGGTATATGGAGGCTGTCATGTTTATTTCCTTTTAGACAATACCAGTTGCCTGGCAGCCCTGCTGATCCTTTGTCTCTAATACTATTAGCCATAGCCCCTGAACAAGCATGCAGCAGATCAGGTGTTTCAGTGGTTCAGACTTATAAGTCTGATCTGACAAGACTAGCTGCATGCTTGTTTCTGGTGTTATTCAGATACTACTGCAGAGAAATAGACCAGCAGGGCCGCCAGGTAACTGGTATTGATTAAAAGGAAATAAACATGACAGCCTCCATATACCTCTCTCTTCAGTTCCCCTTTAACCCTTCCAATGCTGGTCTAGTAAAAAAAAAATGCTTTTTGCATATAATATGCTGTAAATAATGTTTTAGAGCAAAGTTGAAATGCAGGGTTATATTCCGCTTTAAGGTCGCATAATGTGCACCTAACGCAACGCATGGTGGTGGTGGCAGAGGACGTTAGCGGCTCTTTGATGTGTCCGTGATGCGTACTATAGTATGCATGCGCTGGTGGAGACCACGTGAGCGGAACACTCCACATCACGTGGTCCCGCCAGTGACGTCAGCACAGTGCAGTGAATATTAATTAGCCATGTGCAAGCAGGCTAACGCAGCAAAGCCGCTGTAACGCGTAGCATGCTGCACCTTAGATTGACGTGCAGCGTTACAATGTATGGTAACGTGGGCACTGTGAACAGCCCATTGCAGTTACATTGCTGTGGGTTGGGGAGCGTTACAGGCTGCACTAACGTGCGCCTGTAACGTCTCACTGTGAAAGCAGCCTTAATGTGATAGCCCCGTAGAACTATCACTGCTTCTGCATTGGCCTGAGAATGCATATTGCTGCTCCTGCACTTAAAATAGTTTTATAAAATAAGATGTCACATTTAAAAAAAAAAAAAAAAAAAAAATTAAACAGTTCACAAGTGAGGGGTTTTGACAATGAAACACAAGTAACTAAGAATTTGAACTTTACAATCCATCAAAAAACAACTGAAGCAAGAGGGATATGGAGGTTGCATATTTATTTCCTTTTAGACAATACCAGTTGTCTGGATGTCATGCTGATCCTCTGCCTTCAATACTTTTAGGCCGGTTTCAGGCTGCGGATTGACTTTAGCGGTGCAGTTCGGGGAACGCAACGCCAAAAGCAGCCTTTGGGGATTACTGCGTTACTACGCAGTAATCCCCATTTGGCAGCAGGCCGAGCAGGAAGTGATGCTCTCGTTTACTTCCTGTGGCCGAATCAATGACATGCATGGGAGTTTATTGCTAAAATACACTTATGCACATGCACAATGTTTAAAACATGTGGCGGTTGTTTTTAAACACGTGTATCGCCATAGGCTTACACGACTTCCGGTCCGCCGCACGTTGCTGCAGGAGTCCCAGGTAACGTAGGTATGCACTTCCATTAGCCTGACCACTTCTGGCACACCGCATGCTTTATGAAAGCACCCATAGACTTTCATTGGCATAGTGGTGAGGTGCGGTAAAAAGCTCTAACGCACCGTGCCAGTGTGAAAGGCCATAGGCCCTGAACAAGCATGCAGCAAAACAGGTATTTCTGACATTATTGTCAGATCTTAGAAGATTAGCTGCATGCTTGTTTCTGGTGTAATTAAGACACTACTTCCACCAAATAGACCAGCAGGACTGCCAGGCAACTGGTATTGTTTAAAAAGGAAATGAATATGGAAGCCTCCATATTCTTCTCACTTCAGTTGTCCTTTAAAAAAACTGTGGCAATTAGAAATGCTAAGAATGATCACTACACTCATTGCCTCTACAATGACCAACTTCAGACATGAACCTTTATATGAGCAACACAATTAAACTCACACATAGCACAACCCAAAGGCACAAATGTGCATTTTAAATAGCATATAACAAAGCTCCTACTCTGTATTCAGGAGGGCGCCATTTAAAATAAAGAACCCTGAATAAAAATGTAGCATTTGTTCCCAATGCAAGTGCAGCCAAATAACAGCTAATGCCCTGGATACTAAAATCCACTGAGATTTCTGTTGTCTTGGTAAATGAATGGGACAGTACAATGCCATGGCAATACAATTATGTAGACATGCTCACATCTTAGCTTTGTTTTAAGAACTGTAATTTACAGTGTCAGTGATTTCTAAGTAGGTATTTACAATCTACACTACTTGTCTTTGTCATGCTGAAATCCAACCTTTTACTACAGCATCTCAACTTTGCATTGCAGAGCACAGGGGATTGTAGTTCTGGCAAACAATGGGTGATGCAAGTGAACCATTCTCTTTCACACAAAGTACAATTTACTGGGGGGTACGACAAACTCTGTATGATAAAGCTGTCAGACCATAGGAGCAGGTGGAAGGACACTATCCAAGGTACTGGAGACTCACCGGTCAGACTCCTGAGCACTGTCCCATGTGCCCATAGGCTCAGTACTTGCTGTACGGATAGGTTGATCATTGACAGGTCCTCCCTTTCTGCCTTCATTTTCTGGTAATAGGGGATCCTCAGCAGGCAGGGTGCTGGAGGAAGACTGATGGGAGGATGGAGTCCCGGGGCTCCCAGGCAGCTGCTGCTCCTCCTCCTCCAGCAGCAGCACAAGGAGCTCAAGCAGCAAGAGGCCAAACAAGGATGGCCTGGGAATGAGAGGGGGACGCAGCTGGACTGGGGAAGAAAAACAGCCTCGCAAGGGAGACATTGAGAAAGGACTGCCGCTGCAAGGCACTCCCCAGCCTTGTGCAACTACGTCTTGCTGTCAGCTACTGCCGAGAGCAGTGACCTGCCAAGGATGCTCCACTGCTGTGTGAGCAATGCACGAAGCTGAGAAGCCAACCTGCATCCTCCTCCATCATCAGCATCAGCAGCTGCCCCCTCCTTCCTCTGATCATCATCATCACCCCAGTCACCATCATCATCTTGGAGGAGGAGACTGTAGAAGCCGCTGGCTGGAGCTGCGGAGGAGGCAAGCTCTGGAAGGTGAGGGGGATGAGGCCACCTGACGTACCTGGACCGTGATTTGCACAATCCCATCTTTTTTTTTACAATATAGCTATATCTTATCTCTCAATTTTTTTTCTTTAATTAAAACCTTTTACATGTGTAAGGGATCGGCAGTGCTTGCTTCATGTACACTGTATTCTATGCTATGGAAAAGACATTCTGTGATCTCAAACACGTCTTTCTTGTGTCACATTAACCATGCTGTAACCATGCTGCAGCAGAGCATAAGGGGGTATGGGCTGTTAAAGTGGAAATCCAGACGCTTCTTTGAAAAGGTTTGAATACAGTGGCTAATTAAGGCCCGGTTCACACTTGCGGTGGCCCTCCGGAATCGCCGTGCCGGAGCCGCACCGCCTGCAGAACGGACGGAACGGACGCACGGCATAGCAATTAAAGCCTATGCGTCCGTTCACATGGGTCCGTTCTGCAGAACCGGAGCCGGACCGGATCCGGGCCGGATCCGGACTCCGGCCTCCGTTCCAACATGCGCTATTTTTTCATCCGGCCCCTCCGGCAGCCGTATCCAGGGCCGGATTTAGGCCAAGGGCACCTAGGCCATGGCCTAGGGCACCACAGAAGCAAGGGCACCAAAGCAGCAGGCTAAACTGGTGCAGCATTTGCAAGCTTGCAAATGCTGCAATGCAGGGAGATCAGGCGAGTGCCTGACTGCGGTACTCTGCTGCTAGCCACCTGTGCAGCAGCCACCTTGCTCTTTGTGCACATTTGCATTGTGGCCAGCTGCTCTGGACTTGGGCAGCATTGGCGACAGAAAGGAAGAGAAAGCTTCTGCACTGGAGACAAGTGGAGAAATGAGTGACACTGATGGCTGCTGCAGGGTGAAGGTGAGCTAGCTACCTCTACTGAAAGGGGGGAAGGGAAAAAGAGGGATTAAGGGAGTCATCTGGCTACCAACACTAGCAGGAAAGGGGTAATCTGGTTACCTAAAGTGGGGGGAGGGTCCTTAGGCTACTTACACTAGAGGGAAGGGGGAGGGGTCAACTGGCTACCTATACTGGGGGGGGGGGTCATCTCGCTACCTATACTGAAGGGGGGGCGGCTGGTGACAGTGGCCTTGGGTGGTAAAGAGTACAAATCCGGCCCTGGCCGTATCCGGGGCAGGGCCGGACTGCACCATCCGGCCAATACAAACAAATGGGAACCGGAGGCCGCACAACACACTGACTGAGAAATCCGGATGTTCTACCCCACTTCCTATGCGGATTGTTGCGGCGATATTGGCTGGGGACACATGGGCAAGCATTTTGGAGTGGAGCAGCACGAGCTGGAGGTGTTGGCAGGATGTTGGCAGCATGTCGGAGGTGGAGGTGAGTGCTAAACAGCAGAGGGCCTGATTCCACAGGTCCCCCTTCTGCTGACCTCCCAGACCCCAACATTTTTTTTTTTTTTTTTACGTTACTTTGCCAAACGGATCCGGATCGCATCCTGATTACCACCTGATGCAACCTGACCGGATCCGGATCGGATCCGGATCAGAACCGTACGGTTCCGATCCGGATCCGGTCCGGATCCGGTCAGGTCATCCGGTCCGTTTGGCAAACAACCGCTAATGTGAACCGGGCCTAAGGGCACCGATATAAAGTCATTATTGCTGTGAAAGCTTTGTGGAAATATTCTCCATTCCTGAATCCTGGACAGAGACCGTGACAACAGTAAAAAAAAAAAAAAAGTATAAAGTTGAAATACAACTTCCCTATTGTATTAGAAAATATATGTTATTGCTCATTGGGTCTCTATTAGAGATATGTGTTCTCACTTCTTGCTTTCAGCCCCAGCACTAAGATAAAAAGTGTGGGAGAATCCCCTAAATTATAACCTCTCCCTGCTGAGTAGAAAACTAAATGAAGTGACTAAGTAGAGATGGTGAATCACTGATTTTGAATGAGCAAGCAGCTTCCGACGCCTAGTGTGCACTGCAACTGTGCATGATTATTTCACATAAGGAATTTGCCAAGGTGTGAAGCTAGGATCAAGATGATGATATCCCTGGCATTTGTACTTTTCAAGCAAACCTATGACTTTAAAGGTGGCCATACACTGGTCGATGTGCCATTAGATCGACCAGCTGACAGATCCCTATCTGATCGAATCTGATCAGATAGGGATCGTATGGCTGCCTTTACTGCAAACAGATTGTGAATCGATTTCAGCCTGAAACCGATCACAATCTGTTCAGCTGCTCCTGCCGCCTGTCCCCCCCCCCCCCGTATACATTACCTGAGGCTGGCTCCCGGGCGTCTTCTCCGCACTGCACCGCACCGCTGTTCTTGCTCCATCCCGGCGCTTCCTGTGTTACTCCGTGACCAGGTAGTTCAAATAGAGCGCCCTCTATTTCAACTTCCTGGTCACCGGAGTGACACAGGAAGTATAAGCGTACACTGGGACATGCGGAAATGCGGTGCAGCGAGGAGAAGAGGACCCCGGAGCCAGCTTCAGGTAAAGTATACATGCTCGGATCGGGCCCGAATCGTACGCCGCAAGCGACGCGCTCCTACCGCCGGGCGATCGAGGGTAATTTCCCGCACGGCGCGATCGACGGACCGATCCGATTTCGGGAGGGAATCGGATCGGCGGGTGCGTTTAGCGCAAGCGATTGGCAGCAGATTCGATCCCAGGATCGGATCTGCTGTCGAAACGGCCGTGAATCGAGCCAGTGTATGGCCTGTTTAATAGAAGGAAAAGTCAGATTCTTAGGCTCGTTTCACACTGGCGTTAAAAACCGGTCCGTTCACGGATCGGAACGGAAACTGTTCAAACGGACTGGATGGATAAGGATCCAATGTTAACCTATGGATCCATTCACATCCATCCGTTCAAACGGACCCGTTCAGCAGGGTCCGCTGAACGGACCGCAAGTTCACTGCAGCACCAATTTTTCCGGACCGCTGAGCCCAGCGGACCAAAACGGAAGACGAAGCCCTGCATTGGGGGCAATGAGAGAACAGAAGGTTTCTTCACACTAGTAAAGAAACAGACCGTTCTAAGGGCACTGGGGTGGGGATGTTCCACTGGGGGGGGGGAAAGGGATGTTCCACTGGGGGTGGGGGGATGTGAGGATAACATGCACCTGAGTGGCGGGTGAGGGAGGGAGAGTTTCTTACCCAGGCTTCAGCCTTCTTCCCCTTCAGTTCTGCCCCACGTCGCGTCATGTGACTACCACGCTTTCTCCATCCTGGTTGAAGGAGGAAGCGTAGTCAAGTGATGCGACGTGGTGCACAAGGGGAAGAGACGGAAGCCTTGGAAAGAAACCCTCCCTCCCTCACCCGCCAGCTCAGCAGACCGGAGTGGCCACAGAGTGAAAACGGATCCAATCGACCAGTGATCAGATCCTTTTTCAGGGATACGTTTGCCAGTGTGGACCAAGCCTTATGGATCCGCTGAAGCGGACTCTGGATCTGTTTTACTGGATCTGTTTGGCTAAAAATGGCATTGTGAAATGGTCCTTACAGGGCAGGATTTACCATAAGGCAGTGTAGGCACGTGTCTATGGGCGCCTGATCATGGAAACGCGGCTCACTCCTATCCCTGAGTGCCTCTCTCCCTCCTTTCCTATGCAAAGTTCCGAGCGGACCGTAAATGAGAGATTACTCGCCTGGCTTTCGGCATTCCATTGACAAGATCTCCCTTAAGCCGGGGACAGACACTTATAGCTACCTAATACTTGGGGGCACCTCTAGCTACTTAATACTGAGGGTGCCCCAGGCCAAAACCAGTAAAATAGATGCCAGACACGCTCAGGGAAAAAAAAAAAAGCTGCGATTAGCAAGAATGAGCAAAAAAATGAAAAACAAAGAATGAGTGCCTGGAGGCGTCCAATAAAATAGCAGGCACTAGGGCTGCCCCCCGATTTTACCAGACGCCTCAGGGCGCCAAAATTTCCACTTATTGCCACCAATTGCGGCTTTGCATCAGGGAGGGAGGTTTAAGAGTAAGGCACCACATGGGGGGGGGGGGGTTAAGCATCAGGTACCAACGGGGATGGGGGGGTTAAGGGTTGTACCACCAGGAGCAGGAGGTTAAGGATCAGTCACCACAGGGGTTGATTGTTAGGCATCGGTAGAGAGAGAGAGAGTTAAAGAACAACTGAAGTGAGAGAGAGATGGCTGCTGCCATATTTATTTCCTTCTAAGCAATACCAGTTGCCTGGCTATCCTGCTGATCCTCTGCCTCCAATACTTTTAGCCATAGACCCTGAACAAGCTTATGCAGATCGGGTGTTTCTGACATTATTCTCAGATCTGACAAGATTAGCTGCATGCTTGTTTCTAAGTTTATTCAGACACTACTGCAGCCAAATAGATCAGCAGGGCTGCCAGGCAACTGGTATTGTTAAAAAGATAATAAATATGGCAGCTTCCATATCCTTCTCACTTCAGTTGTCCTTTAAGGTTTAGGCATCGGCACAGGAGGGATTAAGGGATAGGCATGAGTTAGGTAGAGGGAGGGTTCAGAGTGAGAGTAGGGTTATAGTGAAATATTGGTGATAGTAGTGGAATATAGAGATGGCCCGAATGGTTCGCATGCGAACTGATTCGCACGAACATTGGTGAATCGCGAACTTTATGTGAGTTTGACCCGCCCCCTATACTACGTCATTGGGCTAAACTTTGACCCTCTACATCACAGTCAGCAGACACATGGTAGCCAATCAGGACCCCCCCCCCCCCTTAGAAAAGGCTGCTGCGTCAGCCATGATATTACTCTGTGTGCTGAGTAGTTAGTGAGAGAAGGTAGAGAGTTGTTGCAGAGATTAGGGAAAGCTTAGTTAGGCTGTTAGGCTTGTTAGCTCTGCTCCTTCCTGATACTTATTGCTAAAAAGCACCCCAAAACAGCTCTTTTGAGAGCTAATGTTGTTCTTGTGATCTGTTTTTGTGTGTGTGTCCCAATGACACTTGTGTATACAGCCCTGTCAGTCACAGCTGGCCCTTGCTAATTGCTATACTGTGCCAGGCCCAGCACATTCAGTGCCTACCTTTTCACTGCACCTGTGTGTGACAGCTGCACATTTGTAATACCAGTCCGACCGTGCATACCTGTTCATGTACACTGCACCTGCGTGACAGCGTGCAGTGTTATATACCAGTGTAACGATTGTGGAACTTTCTCCGTGATCAGCGCACAACGCGTGCGCTGACACGGTGGAAATCCTCCACAAGCGTATAATTGCAGGCAACCAGCAAAAGGTGCTACGCACCTGTAGAGGGAAATTCCTGTCGGCAGATGGCGCTGGGGAGTGCAGAGGAACCAATCCTCTGTACCTCCACAAATGCCAGACAGGAATTGCATGAAGCGCAGAACGCAATCGCAAAAAGGCGATTGCGAATGAGAGCGAGCAAAGGGACAGGTTGTATGTGTGTGCGCCAATCCAGTCGCCACCCCGCGACCGCACACACACAACAGCAGATATGAAATAGTAACGCGATCGCGAGAGGTGCGATCGCCAGACGTGACACAAGGCAGATCAGAATAGAATACGAGGGTAGCAAAGGCACAGCAAATAATACAATGAGAAGATGCGGAAAATAACAAACGCTAGCTAACCGCGAACACCGCACTCATTCGCAACAGTGCACGCGGTTATGCGCGGTCTCCACGTGATAAGCACAATAGAGACAAGCACGCCTAACTAACCATCGACAGACAAACATGAAACAGAGGACGCGAACGCTTGCTTAACGGTTACCTCACCGAGCCTCCAGCAAGCGTAGCAGACAAGACAGACACACAAAAACAGGGACAAGCGAGAGATAGGATCCACAGCACTAGCGAGAAGCGAGTGCGATCCAGGTACAGAGTAGCAGAACAGAAGGATCCCCAGTGCTAGCGAAAAGTGGCTAGCGCGATCCCAGAAGACAGAACAGAAGGATCCCCAGCGCTAGCGAAAAGTAGCTAGCGCGATCCCAGAAGACAGAACAGAAGGATCCCCAGTGCTAGCGAAAAGTAGCTAGCGCGATCCCAGAAGACAGAACAGAAGGATCCCCAGCGCTAGCGAAAAGTAGCTAGCGCGATCCCAGGAGACAGAACAGAAGAGATAGCTGGTAGCAACCGCTGCACCAGCTATACTCCAAGAACAGAGATCAGAACCATTTCCTGTCGACCACCGTTGGGCCAGGACAATGGCAACAGGCAAGACAAGACAGAACAGGCAATACAGATAATACAACCTGACTGGGCTAGAAGGGGAGCCTAAAGCAACCCCCAGGAATTAACTATACTAGATAGCAATGGCTGACACTCCAGCAGTGTCCATCAGGAACAGACCATGGAAGCGAAATGACCAGCAAAGCCTTCTGGGAAACATAAAGCTCTTATAGTGCCAGTCATCAAAGAAGGCAGGTAGGGGATTTGCATAACGAATGTATGCAAATTCCCCAGCAAGAGAACAGACCAGAAACTTGCAATGGAAAGACAGGTCTCTGTTCCAGAGACCTGCAGCCCACAGACTAGAGAAATAGACAAACAGCTGTCTGCCTGTGCAGCCAGCTGAGCGGATCATCACAGTACCCCCCCCCCCCCCCTCTAGGGATGGATTCCAGACATCCCTCAAAACTGGTATCATCACAAAACTCTAACTGAAGACTCATGAAGGTCGGGACAGCCCGACAAGGCCCAATTCCAGAGTCAGTCCATCCGAAACCGACCTCATCGGAAGCAGAAGCCACCGAAACATGCCTATCAGCACTACAAGTCTCAGCATAACACCCATCAGGACTGTGGACACCAGAGAAGAAGCCATCGACACCCTCCAGACAATACCCACCACCTTCCAAGGAGCGTCCAAGAACACCAAACCTGCCGCAATACCTGTTCGAAGTGTCCCTTACAACACCAAAGCCATTGCTGATCGTATTCAGGGCACCAAGCAAAACCTTTCCCGGAATCTCCCAGAACGCCTTGAAGCTCCGCAGAGATCCCAAGAAGCCAGAACACTCACCAGGCTCACATGGAGAACCACCAAGAACCCCTATGGAACCTATGATCATTCCAGACTCAAAATTAGCAGGACACCCATCAAGATCAGGACTTTCAGGGACCACTTCTGGGCATGCAAGCAGGCAGGCTATATCAGAACATGTCTCCACTGAGGAAGCATCTGAGTACGCTGGTAACCGAGGCACACTTGGGCTTTCTGGGTCACAGAGCACATCGGGGTACACTAGTACAGGAGAACCCTCAGGACATGTCGGGGAACTGCCAACCTCAGAGTCCGACACGACAAGACCAAAACCAGTACTGGGCAGAAAATCATCACGAGTAAAGGTCACAGGTACTGCTCTTTCAAAAGAAGACTCGGACTCAAATTCAGAATTTTCTGTAACTGTAATATCATCATTGACTACACATGAATGAAGCTCCACAAGAGCTGCAAAAGTAGTCAGCAAGGCAGCAATGCCTACTGAAGTGGGCAACACCTCAGAAGGACCTGGGGGGCAGGAGACATCTCCTACAAGTTCTGCACCCTTTGGGAGGAACTCGGAGACCTTCAGATCATCAAACAAGACCTCAGGAACATCATTTTTCAAGTTTTCTAAGAAGGATTCTGTACTATCCATGTTACAGGGCAACAAGAAAAAACTAGTTCCTGGAACTCACAGGTATTGAACTATGAATACCACAATATCGTGGGAGCATGGGGCTGGCAATGGCTAAACCAGAAACAACAATCAAAAGGACAGACCCCGCTTCACATTCAGTAGAAAAAGTTTATTAAAGCATGAAAAACATCACTGCATAAGCACCATAGTGTTACTTTAAAATCATACTTCACTGCTGGTGTAAACAAGCGCAGCCGGCTGGGCTCACACATGCACCTTCCACTTGTATCACATCAGTCACACCCGGGATCCCCTCACTCATCCACTGTATAGCAGGGGACTATCTATAAGTACAGCAAGCCAGAGTTCAGCAAAATTGCAATTCCATGCTTCAGGCTTTATGAATCCATGCTTTACCCTCACCCTCTTTGACCTGCATGTGCTTCTACTGGCTTTGCTAAGCCCTATGCAGGGTTTGTTACATCTCCTTGCTTGGAATTTTGCTGAACTCTGGCTTGCTGTACTTATAGATAGTCCCCTGCTATACAGTGGATGAGTGAGGGGATCCCGGGTGTGACTGATGTGATACAAGTGGAAGGTGCATGTGTGAGCCCAGCCGGCTGCGCTTGTTTACACCAGCAGTGAAGTATGATTTTAAAGTAACACTATGGTGCTTATGCAGTGATGTTTTTCATGCTTTAATAAACTTTTTCTACTGAATGTGAAGCAGGGTCTGTCCTTTTGATTGTTGTTTCATGTTACAGGGCAAAACTGGAACTTTATTTTGAGAACAGGGCAGATGTCCCAGGGAAGGTTCCACCATAGACTGAGACTGAATTTCATCATCATGAGTGGAACGTACAGGAATATTCACTGGACCACACACTGACTCCCTAACTTTAATCTCGCTGCACCCAGAATTCTGCGTAGTAGTCAAACTAGCTTGCAACTCCAAAACTGCAGAAAGACAGGTAAAAATAGCAGCAATACCTAGACGAGCCTCTAGGGGCAGGGCAGGAGATATTGTACAAAGCAATATTGACTCATCCAGAGTACAGGGTGGAGAGTCAGAACTTTCTTCAAAGCAAGAAAGGGACTCCCAAATGTCAGTGTGATTGGACATCGTTTTGTTATTCATGGTACAGGGCAGGCTCAGAGAAAGCGTCTCTGAATAAGGCAAAGAAGGTTCAGCATCAGATTCGCAAAACCGAAGCACTGTCTCACTCTTAGATTCGGCTAACAATGTCGAATCCGAGGAATCAGAACGCAAAACCTGCGAATCAAAATTCACTTTAGGTTGTGAAACTGATGCTTCCATAGCGCAAACCTCCGCGATCTGCGGAGCAGACTGCAAGGCATCTAAGACTGAAACACTGGAGCAACTGTCTCCAGGCAACGGGCCCTTACAGGTGAGAACAGGGTGAGACAGGGAATCATTTGCAGAAGAAATAGCGACATCAACAGGATAAACTTTATTAGGCATATTAATTTTACTTTTGACGCTGCACAGTCGAGAAACTTTCCCCATAGCAGGGTCACAGATGGAAGATCTCAAAGATCTGTTTCTAAATGACAAAGGATCCCACACATCCTTGAGGAAACCGGCAGACTCATGCCGATTACAATCTGCAGGAACATCCGAGAAACAGGCATCAGATCGCACAGATTCAAACTGCACACTGTCAGGAGAGAATCCTTCAGGATTCGCACAGGAATCAACCACAGCGGCATACTCATTCATTTCAGATTGCACAAAGTCAAGACTCTCATGCTTTACCCCAGAAAGGCAGGAACAATCATCCGACAACGATGTCTCTTTATTGGAATCAATTGGTTGGTGTGTGTGCAACTCATCCAAAATCGTTTGCCATACATAGATCACCAGATCCACATCATCCTTGTCACATTCATCGGAATCAATCAGAAGGTACATAGAATCAAGACAAGCATTCAAGTCCTCTTCGCTTTTTGCGATGTAAAAATCGCAAAAGGCTTTCCAATCAAAATTGAATTCCTCCAGCAAGGCCCCAACATCCCAGGAAGCAAATGGGGGTTCAAACAGCTTTAATGTAGTGTGCGATCCTACCTATAGCAGGATCCACATAAGCTTTGGATTGGGGCAAAAAACCTGGAAACTGATCAGCAGATGCATTATAAACATCATTATCATACTGCATGGTTTTGCCCATTTCAGACTTGACAGAAATACCCTCTCTATCTGTGGTTGCCATGGGCAACGGATCTTTCCGCTGGGAAGCCTTCCTAGATCTTTTACGTTTAGACTTAGAGGCTTTGGATGGCTGCTTTATGGATGAAAGAGTAGATGGAACAGCTGATTGAGCTGCTGACAACAACTCATTAAGGGGGTATGGTAATTGAGGTAATCTCAGCCAATTGTGAATTAAAAAGGCCAAGAATTCCAGGGGTCTTTGACTCAGGGTGGTATGATCTAACACATCATAAGCCCACATTGACATTTCGCCCCCCAACAGAATGTAGACCATTTGGGGGGCCCAGGTAGACACTGGGGTGCATTGGAATTCAGGGTTCGCTAACAGTTTCGTACACTCAGACAAAAATTCGTCTGCTGATTCAGGTTCAAGTTTTTTAAATCTCTTAAAGGTACAAGAGCCATATTCGACAAAATCGTACAAATCGGAAATTCCGTCTACACTGGGGTTTTGGGTTTGGCTGGTCATTCTGTAACGATTGTGGAACTTTCTCCGAGATCAGCGCACAACGCGTGCGCTGACACGGCGGAAATCCTCCACAAGCGTATAATTGCAGGCACCCAGCAAAAGGTGCTACGCACCTGTAGAGGGAAATTCCTGTCGGCAGATGGCGCTGGGGAGTGCAGAGGAACCAATCCTCTGTACCTCCACAAATGCCAGACAGGAATTGCACGAGGCGCAGAACGCAATCGCAAGAAAGGCGATTGCGAATGAGAGCGAGCAAAGGGACAGGTTGTATGTGTGTGCGCCAATCCAGTCACCACCCCGCGACCGCACACACACAACAGCAGATATGAAATAGAAACGCGATCGCGAGAGGTGCGATCGCCAGAGGTGACACAAGGCAGATCAGAATAGAATACGAGGGTAGCAAAGGCACAGCAAATAATACAATGAGAAGATGCGGAAAATAACAAACGCTAGCTAACCGCGAACACCGCACTCATTCGCAACAGTGCACGCAGTTATGAGCGGTGTCCACGTGATAAGCACAATAGAGACAAACACGCCTAACTAACCATCGACAGACAAACATGAAACAGAGGACGCGAACGCTTGCTTAACGGTTACCTCACCGAGCCTCCAGCAAGCGTAGCAGACAAGACAGACACACGAAAACAGGGACAAGCGAGAGATAGGATCCACAGCACTAGCGAGAAGCGAGTGCGATCCAGGTACAGAGTAGCAGAACAGAAGGATCCCCAGTGCTAGCGAAAAGTGGCTAGTGCGATCCCAGAAGACAGAACAGAAGGATCCCCAGCGCTAGCGAAAAGTAGCTAGCGCGATCCCAGAAGACAGAACAGAAGGATCCCCAGCTCTAGCGAAAAGTAGCTAGCGCGATCCCAGAAGACAGAACAGAAGGATCCCCAGCGCTAGCGAAAAGTAGCTAGCGCGATCCCAGGAGACAGAACAGAAGAGATAGCTGGTAGCAACCGCTGCACCAGCTATACTCCAAGAACAGAGATCAGAACCATTTCCTGTCGACCACCGTTGGGACAGGACAATGGCAACAGGCAAGACAAGACAGAACAGGCAATACAGATAATACAACCTGACTGGGCTAGAAGGGGAGCCTAAAGCAACCCCCAGGAATTAACTATACTAGATAGCAATGGCTGACACTCCAGCAGTGTCCATCAGGAACAGACCATGGAAGCGAAATGACCAGCAAAGCCTTCTGGGAAACATAAAGCTCTTATAGTGCCAGTCATCAAAGAAGGCAGGTAGGGGATTTGCATAACGAATGTATGCAAATTCCCCAGCAAGAGAACAAACCAGAAACTTGCAATGGAAAGACAGGTCTCTGTTCCAGAGACCTGCAGCCCACAGACTAGAGGAATGGACAAACAGCTGTCTGCCTGTGCAGCCAGCTGAGCGGATCATCACAACCAGTCACTGCATAACTGTTCACTGCATCTGTGTGTGTGACAGCTGCACATTTGTAATACCAGTCTGTGCATACCTGTTCATGTTCACTGCACCTGCGTGACAGCACGCAGTGTTATATACCAATCCGTGCATACCTGCTCACTGCACCTGTGTGTGTGACAGCTGCACATTTGTAATACCAGTCCGTGCATACCTGTTCACTGCACCTGTGTGTGTGACAGCTGCACATTTGTAATACCAGTCCGTGCATACCTGTTCACTGCACCTGTGTGTGTGACAGCTGCACATTTGTAATACCAGTACGTGCATACCTGTTCACTGCACCTGTGTGACCGCACGCTGTTTTATATACCAGTCCGTGCATATCTGTGCATGCTGCGGGAACCCAGCAGAAGGTGCAATGCAACTGTAGAGGGAAATTCCTGTCGGCAGGTGGAGCTGTGGAGTGCAGAGGAACAGCTCCTCTGCCCTACCACACACGCCAGACAGGAATTGTACGAAGGGAAGAAACGCAATTGAGAATGAGCACAGAGACAGATTGTATGTGTTTGCACCAAACTAGTCGCCAACCCGCGACGGTGCACACACCACAGCAGATATGAAGTAGGAACGCGATCGCGAGAGGTGCGATCGGCAGACGTGACACAAGGCTACAGCAAGGCGGAGCACGAGAGTAGCAAAGGCACAGCAAATCATACAATGAGGAGATAAGGAAAATAACAAACGCTAACTGAACGCGAACACCGCACTCATTTGCAACAGTGCACGCGTTCATGCGCGGTCTCCACGTGATAAGCACAATAGAGACAAGCACGCCTAACTAACCACCGACAGACAAACATGAAACAGAGGACGCGAGCGCTTGCTTAACGGTTACCTCACCGAGCCTCCAGCAAGCGTTCGTAGCGGACAAGACAGACACACGAAAGCAGGAACAAGCGAGAGACAGGATCCACAGCACTAGCGAAAAGAGACGAGTGCGATCCAGGCAAGACAGATAGAGGAGATAGCTGGTAGCAACCGCTGCACCAGCTATACTCCAAGAACAAAGATCAGAATGACTTCCTGTCGACCACCGCAGGGACAGGACAATCGCAACAGACAAACAAAACAGATATACAATCCTAACTGCACTAGGGAAACCTGCCTAAGTGCAGTCCCAGGAATTACTCTTAAGCTAATCTTTCAAACAATGAGCAAGGCTGACACTCTCCAGAGTGTTTCACAGGAAGACTCCTTATGACCAGCCAAGGTCTGTAATATCACATGGTATATATAGAGCAAGCCCACAAAGGATGTGGCTAGGCAATCTGCATGACAAACGCATGCAAATTCCTCAGCAGAAGCAAGCTGCAAAACTGACAAAAGGTCTCTCTTCCAGAGACCTGCAGAATGCAGACCTGAACAATGGTCAAAAAGCTGCCTGCCTGCACAGGCAGCTGAGCAGATCATTACAATACACATGCAAGATGTTTTAAAGTACTTTATGCCTCCAATTTAGCACGCAATGTGATTTCTGCCCTTAAAACGCTGTTGTGCGTCAAATCCTGATTTTTTTTTCCCCGGGACTTTTGGTGTGTATCCCACTCCGCCATGCCCCTCTCCAGGTGTTAGACCCCTTGAAACATCTTTTCCATCACTTTTCTGGCCAGAATTAATGTTTTAAGTTTTAAAAGTTCGCCTCCCCATTGAAGTCTATTGCGGTTTGCGAAGTTCTCGTTCGAGGTTTGCGAACCTAAAATCGGAGGTTCGAGCCATCTCTAGTGAAATATTGATAATGTTACCGATATTCTAGTGGCAATATTCGGTGCCTTTTTTTCCAGGCACCTTTATTCTGGTTGAACTCGATGGACGTATGTCTTTTTTCAACCCAAATAACTATGTAACTATGTAACATGCATGCATCTCTGGCTACCTAATACTAAAGGACACCTGTAGCTACCTATGAGGGGCAAGGAAGTAAGGGAGAAGTGACAGCTGGGCCAGCCAGCACACTTGCGAGGTGGTTCGGTAGGGCTTTATAGGTTTATAGGTATATAAAGGACAAAGTCTAGTGTGCCAGGGTATCTCTGCCTATAGGTTCCTGTGATGTAAATCTGGGCCTGGATACCTACCTCTATAAAGTGAAGCCTCTGGATCCTCCAGACCACTGCTTATCCCCAGGATCCTCTAAAAGCTCACTCCACACTCCGACCACCACAGGGGCACACACACACGGGATACACAGCAACCCAGCCATCCAGAGCTGCAGGTTGCAACAACCAAAGGGGCACATAGACATGGGATACACAGCAACATGCCAGCCATCCAGGGCTTCAGGCTCCGACCACCACATGGGCATATAGACAAGGGATACACAGCAACATGCCAGACATCCAGAGCTGCAGGCTGTGACCACTTCATGGGGAACAAAGACATGGTATACACAGCAACATGCCAGCCATCCAGAGCTGCATGCTGCAAAAACCAAAGGGGCACATAGACATGGGATACGCAGCAACATGCCAGCCATCCAGGGCTTCAGGCTCCGACCACCATATGGGCATATAGACAAGGGATTCACAGCAACTGTCACAGGGGCACATAGACATGGGATACACAGCAACATGCCAGCCATCCAGAGCTGCAAGCTGCAACCACCAAGGGGGCGCACAGACATGGGATACACATCAACATGCCAGCTATCCAGAGCTGCAGGCTGCAACCACCAAGGGGGCGCACAGACATGGGATACACATCAGCATGCCAGCCATCCAGAGCTGCAGGCTGCAACCATCAAGGGGGCGCACAGACATGGGATACACATCAACATGCCAGCCATCCAGAGCTGCAGGCTGCAACCACCACAGTGGCACATAGACATGGGATACACAGCAACATGCCAGCCATCCAGAGCTGCAGGCTGTAACCACCAAGGAGGCGCACAGACATGGGATACACAGCAACATGCCAGCTGTCCAGACCTGCAGGCTGCAGCTACCACAGGGGCACACAGACAGGGGATACACAGCAACATGCCAGCCATCCAGAGCTGCAGGCTGCAACCACCACAGGGCCACACAGACATGGGATACACAGCAACATGCCAGCTGTCCAGACCTGCAGGCTGCAGCTACCAAAGGGGCACACAGACAGGGGATACACAGCAACATGCCAGCCATCTAGAGCTACAGGCTGCAACCACCACAGGGCCACACAGACATGGGATACACAGCAACATGCCAGCCATCCAGAGCTGCAGGCTGTAACCACCACAGGGCCACACAGACATGGGATACACAGCAACATGCCAGCTGTGCAGAGCTTCAGGCTGCAGCCACCACAGGGGCACAAAGACAGGGGATACACAGCAACATGCCAGCCATCCAGAGCTGCAGGCTGCAACCACCACAGGGGCACACAGACATGGGATACACAGCAACATGCCAGGGATGGACTAACCATAAGACACTGTAGGCACATGCCTGCAGGCACCTGATGATGGAAATGTGGCTCACTCCACTCCCTTCTTCCCTATGCAGAGTCCTGAGCAGCGTGTAAATGACAGGTTACTCACCCCACACTTTTCCACTGACTAGATCTCACTTCAGCCGGGGGCATCTCTAGCTACCTTATACTTGGAGACACCTCTAGCTGCTTAATACTGATGGTACTTTGTGTTACCTAATACTAAGGGGCACCTGTGGCTACCTGCACCAGGCAGGGGAAGTAGGGGGGAGGTGACAGCTGGGCTAGCCAGCACACTTGTGGTGCGGTTTGGCTAGGGTTTGTGGATTTGTGGAGAGTGAAGTCTGAGGTGCCAGGACATTTGTGCCTATAGGCTCCTGTGATGTAAATCCTGGCCTGTGAAAATGCATTAAGATGTGTTTTGTGGCCTGCAAAATAGCATGTGTGCATAGTAGAACAATATGTTTTAGGATACTTTCACACTCGTCGTGGTATTCTACTTCACCTCACCCCACCGCAGCTCGTGGCAGGGGCCATTAGTTTCCAATGGACTGGCGACAGTACTGGCGATGCGGCGCAATGCAACGGAAGTGCTTTGAACTGCAGACCCTGCAGCACGTTGCTGAGTGGTATGAGCGGAACCATAAGGAACAAGATTGCATTGAAGTCAATTGTGGTAGCTGTGCAATATGCATTCACACAGCGATGATGTCACATGATGCACTTCCTGTCTGTGAGCAGGTGACTGAGGGGTTAAATACAAGTGATACCTAACATCACTTGCGTACACGTTCGGGAAGTGGAGGCATGCAGATTTTCTGTCTGCGATATCTGCCACAGTGACAAATCTGTATGCAATGGTGTAGTGCAAGGTGCTGTGGTAGGCTCTTGTGCCGCACCCAAATCACACCGTACAAACTGTGCAATTAGCCTTAGACCTCTTGAACACTACATGCGTTTCCGATTTTTTATCTGATCTGATTTTTGATTCCGATTAAAAAAACGATTTGAATGCGATTTTAAATTACTGCAAACTGTTGTGATACTTTGAAAGGACCAATCAGAATTCAAATTGCTACACAGTCGCTGGCAAAAAGCTTAGACTTTTTAAAATTGCCCCAAAAGTGCCGGAAAACGCTCATTAAATCGCTTACATAACCCTAATTAAAAACGCTAGCGATTGCGCTAATGATTTGCGATTTGTAGTACGTGCCAGGCCTTAATGGGATGGAAGTGATTATGCTTAACTATGTGTGCACATACCTAGCAACACTTTGGATGTGTACATTCTCTTCTGTGTGTAGAGGAAATACTTCTGCCGTAAACCTAGGTGGAGTATAAAGGAAATGTAACATTTTTGTTTGTTCAGACTTGTGAATCAATAAGAAAATTATGGGATTATAACACCAGTCTATATATTGTTTCCACGGTTTCCTGAAAAGTTACAGAATGGCTTGTGAAGTATAAAGATGGCCCGAACGGTTCGCACGCAAACTTATTCTCGCAAACTTCGGTGGTGAACTATATGCGAGTTCGACCCGCCCCCTATAGTACATCATTAGGGTCAACTTTGACCCTCTACATCACAGTCAGCAGACACAGGGTAGCCAATCAGGCTACACTCCCTCCTGGAGCCCCCCCCCCCCTTATAAAAGGCAGGCAGCGTCAGTCTTTTCACTTACTTGTGTTGCTGCAGTAATTAGAGAAGGAAGAGAACCTGCTGTAGACATAGGGAAAGCTTATTTATACTCTTGTTAGGCTTTTTAGCTTGCTCCTTGCTGATACTTATTGCTAAAAAGCACCCCTCATCAACAGCTCTTTTGAGAGCTAATGATGTTCTTGTGATCTATTTTGTGTGTGTGTGTGTGTGTCCCACAGACTCTTGTGTTGCCTATACAGCCCTGTCAGTCAGTCGCAGCTGACCCTTGGCCCCTTGGTAATTCCTACTGTGCCACTGCCAGGCCCAGCACATTCAGTGACTACCTGTAATACCAATCACTGCATACCTACCTGTTCAGTGCACCTACCTACGTGAGCGCACGCAGTGTTATATACCAGAAGTCACTGCACCTGTTCACGGTACCTGTGTGTGTGACAGCTGCACATTTGTAATACCAATCACTGCATACCTATCTGTTCAGTGCATCTACCTACGTGAGTGCACGCAGTGTTATATACCATCAGTCACTGCACCTGTTCACGGTACCTGTGCCACTGCCAGGCCCAGCACATTCAGTGACTACCTGTAATACCAATCACTGCATACCTACCTGTTCAGTGCACCTACCTACGTGAGCGCACGCAGTGTTATATACCAAAAGTCACTGCACCTGTTCACGGTACCTGTGTGTGTGATAGCTGCACATTTGTAATACCAATCACTGCATACCTACCTGTTCAGTGCACCTACCTACGTGAGCGCAGTGTTATATTATATATCAGTCACTGCACCTGTTCACGGTACGTGTGTGTGTGACAACTGCACATTGTATTGATACCAGTCACTGCATACCTGTTCAGTGCACCTACGTGACTTCTCTCAGTGTTATATTATATACTAGTCACTGCATACCTGTTCACGGTACCTGTGTGTGTGACAGCTGCACATTTGTAATACTAGTCATTGCATAATTGTTCACAGTACCTGTGTGACCGCATGCTGTTTAATATACCAGTCCGTGAATACCTGTTAACTGCAGCTGTGTGACAGCTGCACATTGTATTGTAATACCAGACACTGCATACATTTCACTGCACCTGTGTGACTGCACATTGTATTAGTCAAGTCAGTGCATACCTTTCACTTCATCCCCCCCCCCGATATGGACAAAACAACAGGCAGAGGCAGAGGCAGACCCAGAGGCAGGCCACCCGGCAGGTCTGCGCGAGGTCGAGCTGACGGTATTTTGTGCGGCCCTGGACCAAAGTATAGTGCTCAGAAGAAGGCACGTCTCATCAACTCCCAAGATTGTCAGGACGTGGTTGACTATTTAACACAGAACACCTCATCTTCCGCAGCCACCAGCACTACTACATGTCACGATCTGTTCCTGCTGGTGACATCTGTGAACTGTTGCATGGACTTCCTCTGTTCACCAACAGATGTCCCTGTATTCAAGAACTGTCTCTGCAGCCTTGGAAGAGGTCACATGACCATCCTGCAGAGGATATAGTCCAGCTCCAACAGAACACTTTTGCTAGATCTGGTGCAACAGGTAGTGAATGGTGAATGGATGAGGTTGGACAGCATTTCCGTTTACTCTTTGCTTTCTTGATGGTTTTCAAAGCGAGAACAGGCTCTTGGTAAGTAACTGGATACTGCTTTATCCAAGGTGTAGATTTCTTTGCAGTCTGAAGGGAAATTGATTTATGACTAGAACTAGCCTTAAAGAGACACTGAAGCGAAAAAAAAATATGATATAGTGAATTGGTTGTGTACTATGACTAATTACTAGAAGATTAGCAGCAAAGAAAATATTCTCATACTTTTATTTTCAGGTATATAGTGTTTTTTCTAACATTGCATCATTCTATAATATGTGTAGATTACACAACACTCAGCATTCAAAATGAGTCTTTCAGAGCAGTCTGTGAAGTAATGACCTCTCCTCTAGCAGAGGAAAAGTAAATAGTCCAGGAACAGTTGAGATAATAAAAGTCAGATAACAGCCCTCTCCACGACTAACTTAGTCGGAGAGCTTAATGGCTTGTTTGCATAGAGATAACAACTGGAGTTTCTCAACTCTTCCTGTACTGGAAACAATTACACTGATGTATCTGATATTAATGTTTTATTTCTTAGCTGTGCTACACATACAAATCATAATATCATCATTTTTTTTTCGCTTCAGTGTCTCTTTAACTTTAGCCACTGAGCACTGTGTGAACTGGTCATTAGAAAGATCAGCAGAAGGAAAGTAGGTAGACAGAACTTTTTCCCATGCATCAATTAATGGGGAAACATACCTTTGCATGCAAGCATCCAAGTTAACCAACATTTGTGCAGATCTTATACATGCAGATACAAATGATTCATTCTTCTGAGCATAATAGTGAGTAAACGATCTCCAATCATCAACCAATTCATTAAACAGACACTCAATCTCCCATTTTCCAAATGGAGGGTCCCAGTCACATTTAATGGGAACTGATAGATTACCCTGAGCACAACTTGAGGATTGAACTGTCAGTGTGGAGGTAACATAATTTGCTTTAATTGGTTCAGACTGATTTATTGCTGTGGAGGAATTATTACAATAAATGGAAACTGGCAAGGTTCTGGTTTGAGTCCAGGATGCGGAAGGATCTCTTACAGTGACAAGAGTTTGCAAAATTTGCAATAAAGATTGCACCTCATATTCTGCAAACTTGCCCTGTTGCACAAGGGATTTAACATGCCTAATAATTTGCATTAATTTATCACGGGAATACGCTGACAATTTATTATAACAATCATGTTTGTCTTTATCTGCTAACAAGGAATAATATGTATTATGCTGAATAGTCCAGTCAACTTCCATAGCTGAAACAATAGTTGCCCCAACTATTCTGGCTACCTATATTAGAGGCACCCACGTAGCTAACCTGTACTGGGGGGCACCTACCTATCTAACCTATACTGGGGGCAACTATACTGGCTACCTATACTGGAGGCTTCTACCTGGCTAACCTATACCGGGGCAACTATACTGGGCTCACCTATGCCTGGCTACCTGTACTGGGGGGACTTATAGCTGGCTACCTATACTGGGGTACCTATTCCTGGCTACCTATATGGGGGGACCTATACTGAGTGCAACTAGACCTGACTAACCTATACTGTGGGCACCTATACCTGGCTCCGCGGGGGGCGCAATTTTTACACCCTCGCCCTGGGTGCATTTTAGCCTAGAAACTGCACTGTCTCTGGTACACTGCGTTAGGTCAAGGGTCCATCTGACCACGGATGTCTGGTCTGCCAAGCACGTTCAGGGCAGGTTCATTACTTACATAGCTCATTGGGTCAACCTGGTGACTGCTGGCAAGCAGGGAGTAAGTGGCTGTGCAGCGAACGTAGTTGTGACACCTCCACGACTTGCAAGCAGGCCTCCTGCAACCTCCTCTCCTTCTCCTCCTACTCCTCCTGCTACATCCTCTTCACTGTCGTCCTCCTCCTTGGCTGAGTGGCAGTACAACTCTACTGGTGCTGCAATCTCCTCTCCAGCTACACAGCCCTAGCTCCCCAGGGCCTATGCTGCATGCCAAGTACGATGGTGTCACACCATCTTAGACATGTCTTGCCCCAAAGCAGAGAGTCACACCGGAGCAGCTCTCCTGGCTGCTCTGAACAAACAGGTGCATCAGTGGCTGACCCCGCACCAACTGGAGATCGGCAATGTGGTGTGTGACAACGGCAGCAATCTCATTTCGGCTTTGAATTTGTCAAAGTTGACACATGTACCCTGCATGGCACATGTGCTGAATCTAATAATTCAGAGATTTGTAAGTACCCAGGCTTACAAGACGTCCTAAAGCAGTCCAGGAAGTTGTTTGGGCATTTCAAGCGGTCTTACACGGCCATGGCACGCTTGGCCGATATTCAGCGGAGAAAGAACATGCCGTTGAGATGCTTGATTTGCGATAGCCCGACTCGCTGGAATTCAACCCTCCTTATGTTTAACCGCCTGCTACAACAGGAGAAACAGATGTATCTCTACAACTACAGTAGAAGGACACACTCTGGGGATATGGGGATGTTCTGGCCGAAGTACTGGACACTCATGTGAAATGCCTGCAGGCTCATGCGGCCGTTTGAGGAGGTGACAAACCTGGTGAGTAGCAGTGAAGGCGCCATCAGCGACTTGATCCCATATGCTTTCTTCCTGGAGCGTGCCATGCTTAGAGTGGTGGATCAAGCTGTGGAAGAGCATAAACAGGAACAGGAGGAAGAGTTGTGGGAGCAATTCTCAGAACCAAATGTTTCAACATCTGCGGCAGCACAGAGGAGGGGGGAGGAGGAGGAAGAGTTGTGTGGGGAAGAGGAGTCAGATGATGAGGAAGGCGGTTTTTTGGAGGAGGAGGGGGAAGAACAACCGCAGCAGGCATCGAAGGGGGCTTGTGCTGCTCAACTTTCCTGTGGTATTGTTCGTGGTTGGGGGGGAGGAGGAGAACTTACCTGACATCACTGAGGAAGAGCAAGAGGAGATGGATAGTACGTCTGCATCCAAATTTGTGCAGATAGCGTCTTTCATGCTGTCCAGCCTGTTGAGGGACCCCCGTATAAAAAGACTCAAGGGGAATGAGCTGTACTGGGTGGCCATGCTACTAGACCCTCAGTATAAGCACAAAGTGGCAGAGATGTTTCCAAATCACCAGAAGACAGAAAGGATGCAGCACTTGCAGAACAAGCTGGCAACTATGCTTTACAATGCATTTAAGGGTGATGTCACAGCACAACGGAATAAAGGTACCACTGCCAGTAATCCTTCTCCCATGTCCATGCAGGTATCTCATGGTGATGTCGGACATGCGGACATTCTTTAGTCCTTCCAGATCCACACTCCACCAACGCCTCGACCGGCAGGTAGCCGTCTACCTGGCCTTAAGTCTGGATGTAGACACTGTGAGCAGCGTTGAACCTCTGGTCTATTGGGTGCACAGGCTTGACCTGTGGTCAAAGCTCTCATAATTTGCCATGCAACTTCTGCCCTGCCTCAAGCGTGCTGTCAGAAAGGACCTTCAGTGTAGCTGGAGGCATTGTCACTGAGAAGAGAAGTCGCCTAGGTCACAAGTGTTCAGTACCTCACCTTTATCAAAATGAATGAGGCATGGATCCCGAAGGGCTACTGCCCGCCCGAAGACTAAGTCAGTCCCTGCACATAGCATCTCTGCCTGAACGCCGTGTGACTGTTTGCTCCAAGACTAAGACGGTCCCCAGTCCCCACACAGCATCTCTGCCTGCAGGCCGCTTGACTGCCTTCTCCGCCACCACCAACAGGGTCCAGGACTCCAGGCGGATTGCTGAATTTTTAAGGCCGCTGCTAGAAGCGGCCGCTACAATGATTTTTCTGGTGTGTGTACATGTCTGCCTAATTTTTCTGGCTGCACTGCAGCTGGAACAACAAAAAAAAGGCATGTACATGTGTCAATTCCCCTTCGTGATCGTTACCTTGCCGCGGTGAAGGGGCTTGCGTATCACAATGAAGCAATGACCGCCGGCTCTATGAGTGTCTCGGGGGGGGGGGGGGGGGGCACACCCAAGATAATAAGTTGTTGCTTTATTGTGGACAGACCAAATTCGATCAGCTGGACAGTCACTGTTGTTCTGTCATCGAGCTACCTTACTCTGGCCATGGTGCGCACCAGTCCAGCACTGCCGTCACTACACAAACAGCTGTTTGTGGTGCGTTACACAGTGAGTTTGGTCTGTCAGTGTGAAGCAGTACACTAATTACACTACCTGATTGATGTATACACATACAAGATGTTTTAAAGCACTTTAGGCCTCCAATTTAGCATGCAATGTTATTTCTGCCCTTAAAACGCTGCTGTGCGTCAAATCCAGATTTTTTTACCCCGGGACTTTTAGCGTCTATCCCACTCATCCATGCAAAAACTCAGGTGTTAGATCCCTTGAAACATCTTTTCCATCACTTTTGTGGCCAGCATAAATGTTTTTAGTTTTCAAAGTTCGCCTCCCCATTGAATTCTATTGTGGTTCGCGAAAGTTCGTGCAAACCGAACTTTTGCGGAGGTTTGAGCCATCTCTAGTGAAGTATTGACACATTTTGTATTAGTCGTTGTACTTAAGTGGACTACCTTTTTAAAACTGAAAGTTAGAAAATAACTAATGCTGGATACACACTATGAGATTTTCTGGCCGATTTACTGTTAGATCGATTACTTCTAACATGTCTGATCTGCTTTCCGATGGATTCCTGAGTATTTTCTGATCGATTTCCGTTCACTTTAATAGGAAATCAATCGGAAAATGCTCAGAAATCGATCGGAAAGCAGATCGGACATGTTGGAAATAATCGATCTGACAGTAAATCGGCCAGAAAATCTCATAGTGTGTACCCAGCATAATGCTGGGAATACACGGTACGTTTTCCACGCTCGATTTCGCGCCCGATTCTCTTATCTTCCATTTGTTTTCCTTATCTTTTCCCATTGTTCCCTATGCGAAAACGAGCACGGAATCAATCCTGCGGGAGATCGGACATGTCGGAAATGATCAATTGAGCCATCTTAATGGCTCAGAAACGTACCGTGTATTCCCAGCATAAGGCAGCCATTGTAAGATTGTACAAAGGTCGGGGAAAATGTGATAGTTTTGAAACAGTACTTTTGCTGACAAAGTAAGCCGGTTGCCAGCCAGCGCTAAATTAGTGTGTTGTATTAATGGAAAGAGGATGTGAAATTAACATCTGTTCTCTTGCTGTTGGGTATGGTGATTCATGTAAGGGAGTTTCAGTTCTTTCATTCAGATACAGACAAGTGGTCGTAATATTAAATGGAGATTTCAGTGGATTTGGATATAAAATGGATTCCACATTTCCCATTGCTTAGGAATCCTAAGATGTTAAAGAGAACCCGAGGCGGTGCAGCAGTGGGGGCAGATGGGACACAGAGACATGTTCCCCCTACCGCTTTCTGCCCCTCCACTGCCGCGCTATAGCCCCCTGAAATTAGCAACAATACAACAATAATTATTGCTATTCCGGAGGGTAATGGGAGGAGAGCTATTCCATTCTCAAAATGCCCACTAGGGGCGTTCTTGCAGGCTTTCCCCAGCTACACTGGGCAGCTGTCTCTCCCTGGCCGCACCCACTGGCGCTCCCCTGCCTCCCTCCAAGTTGAGAGAGAATCTCTCTGTCTTTCCAGCATCGTGACCCCAGAGGTCACAAAAGTAAAAGTGAGTCCTAGCTGCAACGGATCGGCGGAGAACAGCGTAGATGGCAGCTACCTGATCCACCCAGCCCCCCGGATCAGGTAGCATCGTTTTTTTTTTATTTTATGTGCCCACCTCCGGCTCTCTTTAACCTTTTGGGGACCGCCTGTGTTAGATCCTACGCTGCACTTGTGGCTGTCCTAGCCTGATGCGGCGTAGGATCTATGCCGCCTGCCATTTCCGCTGCCGACGCGATCGTGCGCACCCAAGAGGGGAGATTAAGCTGTCAGTCATATGACAGCTGACATCTCCCCTCAGTGATCAGCAGCCATCACGTATGGCTGCTGATCACTATTGGTAGCTGCGGCGGTAGGGGGGGGGGAGAGGGTCCACTCACCTCCCTGCTGTTCCCACGATGATCGCATTCCCCACCACTCTGGCTGGCATCTCTGCTCTCTCTGACGTCAGTGCCGGGTCCAGGCTTTATGACGTCATCAAGCCGCGACCTGGAACTTAGCGGCAGTAGGAGCGGAGATGCCGGCCGGAGCGGAGGGGTCCACTGCGGCTCATCACTGGAGCTTGGAAGGTGAGTAAGCAAGCCCCACTGGGGATCCGGCTGCCTGGCCCCCCAAACTCGCCCCCCCTTCCGCAAAAACGCCTGGTCTTTAAGGGGCGTTAGGTGGCGGGTCCCCAAAAGGTTAAAGTCTACCTGAGGGGACATGTGACATGTAGAGATGTGGCGAACGGTTCCCGAACCGTTCGCCGGCGAACATCGCTAAATCCATGGTGGTTTTACTACTTCGGGGTCGCTCTGACCCGGAGTAGTACGCCTGCGCTGCCTGGCGAAGCGCGTCCTAGATCGTGCTCCTGTTGCCGGGCACTCTCTGCGCATGTGTGTGACGTCATGAGTGACATCACGCTCATGCGCAGAGAGTGCCCGGCAACAGGAGCGCGATCTAGGACGCGCTCCGCCGGGCAGCGCAGGCGTACTACTCCGGGTCATTGCGACCCGGAAGTAGTAAGAGGCCCAGAGAGGTTCGCCAGGCGAACGGTTCGGCCCATCACTAGTGACATGATGAGATAATCATGTTTATGTCATGTCAATAGCTGATGTACTTTAGTGCTGGGGCACTTTATAGACTGTCACTTAGCAGAGACAATAAAACATTAAATCTACTTTTGAGAGTTTATAAACAAAAATAAAAACATTGGATATATAAAAAAAGGTCATTTGTAGGAGTGGGAGGATAGATACAATTGTTTATCTCATCAGTTTATTTTTTACCTTGATAGAACACTTGATTACATATTTTCATGCAAAGTTTCATTATAATTCATGACTAGAAATAGTCTACCAGAGGACAATAATTTCAATTTGCCTGAGAATATAAATCAAATTGTGCTTGGGACTGGACCATTCAAATGCACTTTCTTATCTGCCCTCATTACTTATGTTTTACAAAGTGCTATAAAACGGAGACACTGAGAGCCCAGTATAGAGTACTATGTACTGAAAGTGTGGTTGTGATAAGGTAAGTATAATTTAATACTCACAAACCAGGGTTACCATCCAGGTAACCACTGAAAGGGCAGGTTGGGAGAATTAGACCTGTCCCCACTCAGGATTAAAAAGTCGCTCTCTGCAGATCGGAAGAAAGGGGCCAAATGCCCTCCACCAAGGGTGGACTCAGCAGCTATGCAGTAGTACAGAGGCGCCAAAATAATAAAAATGGTTTAAAAGGTTTAAAATGAAGTGCAGAGGCGCAGAGCTTTGCACCAGACCTGCATGAGTACATGCTCTATTTTTTGCCTGATGAAGCAGGAGATGCCTGTGAAACACGTTGCACCTATCTGGAGTATGTAAATAAACCTATTTTTTGTTGAAAAAATCAACAGCATTTTGTGTCTGCTTTGAAGGGGTAAGTCCACCACTGCTTTCTTCATTTTAAACCTTTTAAACCATTTTTATTCTTCTGGCGCCTCTGTACTATTGCATTTTTACAAAGTGCTGTTTAAAAACTGCTGTTTACAGATTCATTTTGTAAATAAACTAAAAAAAAAACCCCCAAACCCTACCTGGTTGGGGGAAGGCTTTGGATAGTCCAGAGGCTTTTCATTTCTTCATATAGCATTCTGTTCCAGTGGCGCGTCTTTCTGTGTCTCCCGAGTGCTGAGCTGGACTATTCAGTGGCTTCCTCTTAACCACATAAGTAGCTACTGGTATCTTTTTTTATTTTTAAGTGTCGCTGAAGGGAAAAAGTGCCCCTAGAGGGTACTTACCTCAAGAGAGGGAAGCGCCTGTATCCTAAAGAGGCTTCCCACGTCCTCTAGTCTTCACCTGAGGGGATCCAGCATTGGACCCCAAAAAATCTGCCCGCGGGGGCTTGTCAGCGTTGCACGGTTGTGCAGTAGCGGCTTTCTGATTGGCTCCGGTGAGAAACAGCTGAGCCCGATCAGATCCGCCCTACTGCACAGGTGCAGATGTCTTTCACCTGCGCAAAAGAATGTTCCCACTCAAGCTCAGCTATTTCCACCAGAGCCCAAGGGGAAAACCGCTACTGCACCTGTGCACGGCGGCGACTAGGATTATTTTTGTTTGCTTTTGTCTGGGGGTCCCAGCAGTGCAAGGGGTTTGTGGAGGATGACAGGGTAAGCCACTTTTTGATCCCCCTGCTGGGCTGAGTACCCCCTAAGAGAGTTTTTTTTTTCTTTTTTTCCTTACAGGTTAACTGTAAACACTTTACTTCTTTAAAAAAATACACTGTTCACATAGTATGTCAGTGTTCAGAGCAGGGAGTTCATAATAATCTAGCTTCCATACTGCTGTACTCTATACTGCAGCCACATTGCTGTTATGTATCAGAGATTTGAGAGCAGAGTGCATGAGAAAAAGAGAAATGAAAACAAATAGAAGGCATGCAGCATTCATCAACACAGTGGAAAAGTAGTATAGATTTAATCAGAACAGGGCTAACCTGATCCACCTAGTATTGCTACAAATACTAAAGAGACCTAAACTGACTTGTGTCATGCATGGTGATTCATTAAACAACTTAAACTGCAGCCTGGCAATTTTACTATTGTGTATGCAGGCAATGTAGCGTGTGCTCTGCAGAGAAGGCAATTTGCGCTATGAACATAATGCAAACTGTGTTGTTCATACATCTGGCCTGAAGATGTCACTGTTCTACTTGTATTACTGCATAAAATGATCTAGGCTGTTGTGGGTTGTTGGTTCCTGTTCTGCCAGGCTAGGGAAATGGAGAAAAACACTGCTTATGTAGAGAGTTGGTGAATCCTGTAAAACGAAAGTTTGCTTTCTTAAAACAGAAAATATTTGCAATAATTCAGGTTGGAGTGAGCTCTGAGATGTCTCCCAGTGCATCACTGATAAAAAAATACAAATTATCCATTATTGTCCCTCAAAGCTAGCCACACCTCTAGATCCGCTGCAATGCAATGATGTGTCAGCTTGTTAATATTACAGAGCCTCAATAATCCAACATGCATACAGACTGTTTCAGACTGATTGATCCACATCAGTGCATGGCATGGATTAATGTGGCTCTGTGGGGTAGAACGTGAAACACCCAGAGGTACAGACAGAGTACCCAGCAAGCTCATGGGTACCCAAGCTAATGAGCTTGCTCGGTATTCTGTATCTCTGAATCCTGTAAACAGCGCCGGATTTACCATAAAACACTGTAGGCACTTGCCTACAGGCGTCCAATGATGGAAAGGCAGCTCACTCCCCTCACAGATCGCCTCCTTCACTCTTTCCCTATGCAAAATTCTGATGAGAGTGTAAATGAGGGGTTAGTCACACACAGCTCTCGGCATTCCAATGACGAGATCTCCCTTCACTCATGGGCACCTCTAGCTACTTAATACTGAGGTTCCTATAGGTACATAATACGTGGGGGCACCTCTAGCTACTTAATATTGATAGTACTTCTGGCTACCTAATTCTAAGGGGCACCTGTAGCTACCTATGATGGGCAAGGGAAGTAAGGGAGAAGTGACAGCTGGGACAGCCAGCACACTTGCGGTGCAGTTTGTTGAGGTTTGTAGGTTAATGGAGGGCAAAGTCAAAGGTGCCAGGACATCTGTGCCTATAGGCTCCTGTGATGTAAATCCAGGCTTGCCTGTAAATAAACATAGTTTCATTTATCCTGCTTCTGTAAGTACTATACATAGCAAATTGGTGACAAGGATGGCTCTTCTGGCCTTATAGCAGCCTGCACCTTTTCTTCCACACTCGGGTAAGCCTGCAATGCACTTCACTGCTTAGATTCGGATGTTTGAGAATTACATACTTGCTGGAAACTAGACATTCTTACTTGATGGTAGAAAGCGCACTTTGCTAATTCGCTGTTTTTCACAGGAGCAGACCAAACTTATGATTCAGCTCTCACTTCACTGAACACAACACATATGTTGCTTCTACAAGGCACATTACCCTATTTGTGTACAGAAACGTTCTCATCAGAAGCAACACACAATGCAAATACTGTATGTGCACAATGCGTGTCACATGCTTCCATAGATAATGGTAAAATTGTGGTGCCCTGTATGTGCACAAGCAATTTTAACACTGTTTAGGCCAGGGATGTCAAACCGGTCCTACAAGGGCCAAGGTCCTCACACATTTTTGACACAGCTCAAATGAATTGATGGGTCCAAATCAGGAAAGGTGTGGTCTATCAGGTAGAACACATTCCTCTCTTTCTCAGTCCATCCTAAACACTGGCACAGATCTGGCCCTCCAGGCCTGGAGTTCGACACATGTGGTTTAGGCAATCATCCCATGTGATGAGATAAACATGAGTATGTACAGTCCCTAGAATTTGGGAAAGTAGTAGGCTGTGTTCTTACGTTTAGCTTTTAAACACAAAATAAGACAGTGGGATTCATAGTCCTATTCTACTTGGACTGTAATTTTACGTCCTTTCTTGAGCAGAGATTTTTCTAAAAGTATAGTTTACATATGGTAGCATTGTTCCTAGTGTATGCATGTTTTCAGGAAATGTGATACTTGTACTTTGTGTTTTACAAATTAATTTGTTATGTTAACATTGCTAATATCAGCAAATATGTACATCAGTTTGAGATGGATGAAAAATATTAGCTCTGTACAAAATTGTTCCCAGAGCAAGATAATTTTTAGAAAGGATAGTATGCTATTATTGTGTTCTATGAGCTCATTACATATTTTCCCATTCCTGTAAAAACAGCAGCACACGTCTAAAAAAAATGTGGCTCAATTATAAAGTGAAGTTAGTTGCGTAGTGCAATTTTTTTAGTTGGATTTTAACTTTGAAGAACTATAGAGGAGAGGACAATTGGTAGTGAAGGAATCCCTCTTGCCCCTGTTTTGCTGTAATAGAATGAAAGCACGGGGAAATAGGACATCATCATCATTGTATGGATGGGTGGAGGAGAGGAGATGGCCACAATAGTGCAACCTAGGTAATGCTATTTGCACAATAGGCCCCTTTCACACTGGGGCATTTTAATTGTGTTGTGTTACCCTGCAGTAATGCTAAGGCAATGAAAGTCTATGGGGCCTTTCACACTTAGGCAGTGCAATGTGATGCGCCAGAAGTGATGTTTTTTGCCGCACTACCTGTGCAAAGGAAACACTGCGTTTGAGGCTGGCTTGCGCGGCGAACCAGAAGTCATGTAAGTCTATGGCGACACTTATATTTTTAAAAATGTGCACGGTAGTGTATTTTTTTCTTAGATTTTTATATTTTATTTTCTTCGCCACAGGAAGTGAGCGCTACGGAGCCTTACTTCCTGCTTGGCTCACAGCCAGAAAGGGGATTACCGTGTATTAACGCCGTAATCCCCAAAGGCGTTTTTTTAGCGTTGTGGTGCGATGCAATCATCGGATTGCCTTGCACCAGCAACGCAGGTCAGCAGTGTGAAACCGGCCTGAGGGCTTATTCACACTAGTCAGTGAGTTGAAATGCATGGATAAAAATGTATGAATGGGTTTGTGAGTTGCTGTGCATTTCCATGCATTTCCATGAGTTTGAACTCCCAACAAGTTGAAATACACTGCACAGCCACTCACTGTTGTAGTGTGAGGCTGGATGCACACATAACATAACGTGAAAGGTTGCATTTTTTGTCATGTGGGGTTTTTTTTGGTGTGCGTTTTTGGTCCGTTTTTGTTGCATTTGCATTATTATTATTATTATTATTTATTTATAAAGCGCCAACATATTCCGTGGCGCTGTACAATGTAAGAAAACAAACAAGGGATACATAATGATACAGACAATGATATACATCAAATATGAACACTGATACAAACACTGATACAAAATACAGCACTGCTGATTACAATTTGATTTAACATGATGACTAAAATGTATAAATGTCTAACAGTGTGCAAGCAATTAAATGTATTTGTTGCCGTATAAGACGCACTTTTTCTCCCCAAAAAATAGGGGGAAAAAGTCCCTGCGTCTTATACGGCAAAGGCAGGGAATCCCCGACATATAAACGCCCGCCGATACGGACCGCGACCCGCCACCACGTCGGGAATTCCCTGCCTGTGCGTGTCAACTGTGGCTGCAAGCGATGTGTGCCTCTGCCCTCTCCCGATGCCTGTTAAGTGTTTGGCTGCATGTCCCCCGCGAGTGTATACTATGCCCGCTCCCCCCGTGTGCCTTATCTCCCTCCCCCATGTGGTTGTGATAATGACGCAATCATCACATGCCGATCACTAGAGCGAGATGCGCGGCTATGAAGGAAGTCTACAATTCTCGCGGACATGGCGGAGAGGTAAGCCCACTGCAGATTAACACCCGGGGGGGGGGCAGCAACCACATGGGGGAGGGAGATAAGGCACACGGGGGTAGCGGGCATAGTATACACTCGCGGGGGACACGCAGCCAAACACTTAACAGGCATCGGGAGAGGGCAGAGGCACACATCACTTGCAGCCACAGTTGACACACACACAGGGGACACAGGCACAAAGGCAGAGGCGTATCTAGAGGGGTGCAGGCATGGCTCACGCCATGGGCGCCACAGCAACATGGGCACCATGCCTACTCCTGTGCTGCGCCCCATGCCTGCTCCTGTGTTGCGTTGCTATGCCAGCCCCTGTGCTTTGCCGCCATGCCTACCTCCAGGCCTCCTCATCACTCAGACCTCAAATCCGATTAGTTATGTTATGTGGAGAACATGGTTACTTAATTTCTGTATGTTGGGCGCACTTGGCTTAATGTTAGAATAGCGTAGAGTACAGAGAGGGAATAAGAAGAGATATTTCCTAAAAAGTAACTTTAGCAATATGCCAAGCCAAAAAACATAGGCAAATTTAACACATGTCGGCGATAAGGGTTGCTGTTTTTTGGGGGGGAAGGGAGCTCTGAACAGGGGGAGGAGGGGGGAAGGCGCAATTTCAGTGTTTGCCATAGGCTATATATTACCCAGATACGCCCCTGCACAAAGGGCAGGCATGAGGGACACGAGGCATTCATAGGTGACACAAGGGGACACAGGCACATCGGGCAGGCATGAGGGACACAGAGGACACAGGTCATGCATGGGTGACACAGAGGACACATGGGGGACACAGGCACATGGGGCAGGCATGAGGGACACACAGAGGGCATGCAGGGTTGCCACAGAGGACAGAGCCGGATCATCAACCAGGCACCTCAAGCACCAGCTTGGGGCCCCATCCTGGCAGCAGGTAACTTCCTAACTTTACTGAAACAAAAAAATGTATTTTAACATAATACTCATCAGCCCCCCTTCCCCCTAACACACACACACATGTCCTTTACAAAGTAGCAGCAGCAGTAGCAAGCAGGTGGGGGGACTATTTTCTCTCACCGGCTGGCGGAAGAACACTTCCTGGCCAGCCGACAATTAATCTTTAGTTCCGGCCAGAGAGAAAGAGCTGTAGCTGTAGGTGGCGCTGCTGAGCACAGAGACTTCAGCCCCAAATGATGTGAGGAAGATGAGTGAAGACAGGAGTGCTGCTGCTGCTGCTCAACCTTGAGTAAGTAGAGGGGGGTTGAAGGGGATGGGGGTCTGCAGCTGCTAATACTATGGTAGAGGCATAGGTGAAAACAAACCGACCATGGCCGTGGAAAGCCCCGCCCACAACCCACGGGAAGCCCCGCCCACAACCCACGGGAAGCCCCGCCCACAACCCACGGGAAGCCCCGCCTCCCAGGTCACCTCTTCCTCACCCCCCTGCAACCCACACTGACCTCTCCCTCACCCCCCTGCAACCCACACTGACCTCTCCCTCACCCCCCTGCAACCCACACTGACCTCTCCCTCACCCCCCTGCAACCTACACTGACTACTCCCTTACCCCCTGCAACCCACACTGAACTCTCTTCTCCCCCTGCAACCTCCACTGACCTCTCCCTCACCCCCCATGTGTGGACACATGTGCACAGAGGGAGCACATGGATTTCAGGGAGCTGGAAGAAGCCCCAGGTAAATAAAAATTCTTGTGTTTTTTCATTTCAGGTTTACTTTAAGGATGTCCCTCTTTCTAATGTCAAAAAGTTGGGAGGTATGTACCACCACCGCAAACGGGACCACAAGGTAACTATTACCAGAGCAGGGCCAAGTAGAAAGCTAAAGGGGCACAGGGAAACCACTTGCAGGGGAGGGGCTCTTTGCGGGGGTGGGGTGTCTGGCTCTGGCCGGAGTCTGCCTCCCACAATGGCGCTGATTTTCAGAAATGAGCGTATGTGACTCAGGTCTGTCACAGTGTCTTCTTGAACTGACAAACATATATATATATATATATATATATATATATATATATATATATATATATATATATATATATATATATATATATATATATATTGTGTGTGTGTGTGTTTATAGCACATCGGATCAGACGGGCCGCATGGGTATGTTAAACCTTCCCCCGGTCACTGCTGTCTAATTTAAATTTCGATTCCGAGTAGCTACAAGTACGTAGCTACTCGGTAAGAGCATAGAAATTGCTATAGGTGCCAGAAGCCAAAGGTACCCTCGGTTCTATTATGACATTATCTGGAAGCAGGGAGCAGAGGTGGTTAAGGAGGGAGGGGGGCCCAAATCTGCTACTTTGCTTGGGGCCCCATTTGGCCTTAATCCGGCTCTGACAGAGGACACATGGGGCAGGTATGGGGGAAACAGAGGACACATAGTGCATGCATGAGGGACACATAGGGCAGGCACGGGTGACACATGGGGCATGTATGAGGGACACAGGACACATGGGGCAGGTATTGGGGACACAGAGGACACATGGGGAGACAATGGGACACAGGAGGACACTTAGGGCAGTCATGGGAAACAATGTTGGAGACATGAGGACACCATTTGAGGGATAACATGTACAAGACTCTCTGGAATATGGACACACCAGGTTTAGTATATTTTTTTTTCTCTGGTTTTTGCCCTCTAAACCTGGGTGCGTCTTATATTCCGGAGCGTCTTATACGGCGCGAAATACGGTAATAACAGTCCATGACACAAAAGGGTGAGAGCCCTGCCCTTCGAGCTTACAATCTAAAGGAATGGGGTGGAAACAAGAGGTGGGGATGTCTACAGTATATGTACAGGCAGTGCGTAATTAGGTTATTTAGTGGGTGCATGGCCTAAGCTAGAGAATAATTTTGTCGGAAAAGGTGGGTTTTGAGGGAGCGTTTAAAGATTTCAAAGGTGGGAGAGTGGCGGATGTGTTGTGGAAGAGCATTCCAGAGGAGGGGTGAGGCACGTGAGAAGTCTTGTACACGTGAATGTGAGGAGGTAATTGTAGAAGAGGATAGAAGAAGCTCATGTGCAGATCTGAGATTGCGGTTGGGTTGTTTCTGGAGACTAGTGAGGAGATGTACAGGGGGAGAGAGATTGTGGAGAGCTTTGTAGGTTAGGGTTAAGAGTTTGAACTGATCCTTTCATTATTGGTAGCCAGTGAAGAGCTTGACAGAGAGGGTCAGCAGAGGAAGAGCGAGAGGAGAGATCGAATGAGTCAAGCAGCAGAGTTCAGTACAGAATTGAGCGGTATTAGTCGGTTAGTTGGAAGTCCACCAAGCAATATATTGCAATAGTCCATTAGCGTTTTTTTTTTACTGCAGATGTGTTTTGCAAGCGTTTTAATGCATTTGCTTTTTGCATATACACAATGCATATGCGTTTTGTATGTGTTTTTTATGCCTTTTCCAATAGCATTTTATGCTAATCACTGGGAAGACAGCAGGAAGCAGAAATACATCAGAAAACAATAAAAAAAATGCATATAAAAACACATGAAAAACGCATACCATTGCATTCCCATTGACTTTCATTATGTGCATTTTTGATGCATTTTTGAATATTTTGCAACAAAACCTGCGTTTTTTCCTGTGGCCCATAGACTTCCCTCAGCGGCAAAACGCTAGCGTTTCTGCGAAGTATGCACCTAGCCTTAATATAAATAATAAATGAAAGTCTATGGGCTTTCATGTTCCTGTGTAAAATGCACACTATGTGCAGTGAGTCAAAACTCACTGCAACTCACATAGGCCATGATTCACAAAGCTTTTTCACCTGTTTTCCTCTGTTTTCACCCTATCTATGTTACATTTTTAAGCTCCCAAAGAGCAGAAATATAATGTGATTAAGGTAAGAAAAATTATTGAAATGAAGTTAATCAGGAACAACTTACTTTTAGGCTACTTACACACTAAGACGTTGCGTTTTAGGGGACGTTATGGTCGCATAACGTGCCCCTAACCCAACGCCTGGTGCTCCTGGATGTGGACGTCAGAGTGAGCCGCGTTGTGCAGCTCACTCTGGCGTCCGTGATGCCGTGATGCGTACTCTTGGACGCATGCGGCATCACGTGGTCCCGCCGGCCAATCACCGCACAGAGCGGCGCTCCAGGAAGTAAACACTGCACGTCACACCGTGCAGTGAATATTAATTAGCCATGTGCCAGGCCGAGTAGGAGGGAAGACCTTCTCCTCCAACACTACTTAGCACGTGCGCACAGTCTAACGCGGCTTAGCCGCGCATAACGCACAGCATGCAGCACTCTCAATGGACGTGCTGCGTTACAATGTAACGCAACGTGGGCACTGTGAACAGCCCATTGAATTTTCATTACTGTGCGGTGGGCTGCGTTACAGGCTGCTCTAACGTGCGCCTGTAACATCTTAATGTGAAAGCAGCCTGAGTGATTATTTTGCCTGTAAATGTGCTGAAAGTTTATTAGGTGATAAGTCATTTATGAGAAGTTTTGTGAATAGAGCCCATAGTGTGAATGAGCCCTATGTAACTGGCCTTGCGTAACTGTAAAACTGCCACATGTTGCATTAGTTCGGTAGTTTTACTGGGGTTTTGTGAATCAGAACCTATCCTATACAATAAAATGCAAGTGTCCCTGCATCATCAACTGAATGGTTGTGTGTCCCTGTTTTTTTTTTGTACTGAGCATGTGCGCAGCCAGGGCAGTTAGGACAAGGGCCGGATCTGACAGTTTGCTGTCTGTGGTTCACAGAGGTTCTCATTGCATTGTGGGAAATAACAGCTTTTTCCAACTGCCAAGCAAGCAGCTCCCTGTGTGCATATACTTCAGACAGTGGTGGGGAACAACAAGCAAGCGCGCATTGCGGGGGACAGTGGCTGTGACCTAGCGCCTGTTTTTTAACGGGCGGGCCTTTTTACTGGTGTTACCTATAATCAAACAGAAAATATAATAGGCAGCACCAGCATAAATGCTTTTTAAATGGACAGCACTGTACTTGGCAGCACTGTTGTTTATTGTAATCTATTAGAATTTGAGAAGCGGGGGGGGGGGGGGGGGGGGGGGGGTATATTGATATCTCTGCACCGAACAGCACAATTTGGGATTGCGTATCTACAGTACATGCAAATACAACTTGAACTACACACAAATCTATGAGTGTTAGACTTCTTTATTCATTTATATAATACAACAATGTTTTGTTTAAACGTTTTACCAACAGAGGGAGCTCTTGCATAATACAACAATGCTAGAATACCAAAATGTTTCATAACTTTATTGTATATAATGTTGGGAGTCAAAAAAAAAAAAGAAAAGTGAAATCCCTTATTAGGGTAATAGCATTACCAAATAGATGCCAGTAATGGGAAGTTTAACATAGATGGTTCTACTTTCTTCCATATTATCTGTTTGTGTTGATATCATCAATATATTGCTCAAGTATTCCTATTCTGCTAAGACAAAGTGAAAGCGTGCTAAAGCACATCTGAAGTGAGAGGGATATGGTGGCTGCCATATATATTTCCTTTTAAATAATACCAGTTGCCTGGCAACCTGCTCATCTCTTTGGCTGTAGTAGTGTCTGAATCACACACCTGAAACAAGCATGCAGCTCATCGTGTCAGACTTGGGTCAGAACATCTGATCTGCATGCTTGTACAGGGTCTATGGCTGAAAGTATTTGAGGCAGAGGGTCAACAAGACAGCCAGGCAGGTAACTGACACGGTTTAAAGGGAAGGTTCAGGGACTGTTAAAAGAAAAAAAAATCTGCATCCACTTACCTGGGGCTTCCTCCAGCCCGTGGCAGGCAGGAGGTGACCTCGGCGCCGCTCCGCAGGCTCCCGGTGGTCTCCGGTGGCCGACCCGACCTGACCAGGCCGGCGGCCAGGTCGGGCTTCTTCTGCGTTCCAAAATGCGCCTCACGGCGGCGCGCTGACGTCATCGGACGTCCTCCGGGCTGTACTGCGCAGGCTCAGTAGTTCTGTGTTCTCACTAACAGGAAGCAGTCAGAGTAGTAGGAGAAGCAAGAGGAGAGCGAGGTGAAGAGGTCATCATTGGGGAAAAGCAGCTTGTTGTGCTGTGTGAGGAGTCTGACAGTGAATGAGGAGGGGGAGGCAGGAGAGCAGCAGTGTTTCATTTGACTTGCACAGGAGGGAGGAGGTGGCACTGACTGAGAAGGAATGGAGTGGCTGAGGGTGAGCGGTTTGTCTGTCACACACAGCCAGCCAGTGTGCTATTGTGCTGAGCTGCAGCATGTCATGTGAGAACATTAAATGAAGCAGAGTTAATTGTTGGTTGCTGTGTGATTATTCCAAAGTGTGTGTGTGTGGGGGGGGGGGGGGGGAACCTTACAAGTTTGCCTCAGGCAGCAGAAAGTCTAGAACCGGCCCTGAAGAGGGACAATTGGGAGCTATGCTGTTGCCGCACACTTCCACACTGCAGTTTGTCCCACATTCCTGCTCCACAGGTGGATAGAAGTCTGTGAGTAAACACTTCACATTTCCTGCTGCTCAGAAGATTAGCCTCCTCATGCACTGTGAGGGGATGGCTGTAGTGTCCTGCTCAGAACTGTGCTTTGCTGGTATAGCTGAAATGATTGCAATCAGCTAATTAAGGTTACGCAAAGTTTCGTTTACATTTTTGCAATTACGCCTATACATCTCCAACCTTTAGAGATTGGATTGGGAAAATTAAATTATTGAAGGATGTGGAAAATCAGATTGCTCTTCAGCAGGATAAATTGGGGATTTTTAATAATAAATGGGATAGATGGTTTGAGTTCCAAAACACATCTGAATATGACATTTTGATGAGGGTGTAGGGGAGGAGTCTCTTTTGGGGAGTAAGAGGGATCTGTGATGGTATTAGTTGAGGGCGGGTTGATTTCTCAACGATGGATTTGTGATGCTATATGAGATTTATAATATAGACGAATGTGGGGAAGGAGAGGAGGGAACGTTTTTTTTGGGGGGGAGGGGGGATTTGTATTTGGATTTTTGTTAATAGGAAAATGTGGTGAGAGTGTGGAAAGGGGTGCTGTATTCCATTATATCTTATTGCATTTTATGTGTATGCATTTCATTTCCCTCTTCTCCAATAACTGAAATTATATGAAGAAAAAAAACCTACATAGTAAACAGAGGCGCCAGAAAAGTAAAAACAATATCTAAAATGTTGAAAAAGCTTGGGAGGTAGTGGTGGACTTACCTCCTTTAAGCACACACAAAAGACTGTGAATTAATCAGAATAACAATTTATTGGCATACTCCACGGTAGGTTGCAATGCGTTTCGCAGGAAAAAACCCGCTTCCTCAGGCAATAAAAGTAGGGGAGCATACAACAGGGAATGGTCCAGGTAACACCAGGTGCCTCTGTCTCACCACCTATACGTAATTACACATTTTTAATTTAGTTGATTTTGTATAATCATTTGTAATTTACACGTAATTTTGTGCCGACTTTGGCAGTGAATAGCAAAGCCCCCCATACATGCTATTGCTACCAGAATGCAATGAAAAATGGCCCGTACAGCCTGTACACACTGCTGCGCTTGCGCTGCACTTTTAATCACAAGATCTTTTGAAAATCATGACAATCGTGAAGACCTGTACACATTGGTGTGATGCGTTTTTTTCTGTTCTCCTGAAGGCTTTGCGATTTTAAAATCGCATGCATTTTTAAAAAAGCAGCTCAATCGCAGCAGTGTGTACAGGCTTATAGCCAAAACTTATTTTCAATATGATACATCTACTTTAACTTGATTTGAGGTAAATTGCCCATTTATATTGGTGTATGAAAGTTAGGTATGGTCATCCACTGGGGGGAAATTGGGGGGCTGGATAGTGTAATGGTTAAAGCACCCCTGAACTGAAAATTAAAAGTCAAAATAAACATACACAGGTCATATTTACCTCCCATGTAGTCTACTCCTCAGTGTCTTTCTCCTCTCCCGCGTCCCGTTTGTCCACTGTGATCAATGGAATTCTCCGTCCTCCATTTTGAAAATGGCCAGTACCCTACAACAGCTTTCTGATCAGCACACTGTTAAACTGTAACATTGCCCACTTGAGCCAGAGGGAAACATGGACATTACCGGCCACATCAGTTGTCCACTCCGCTATAACTTAGGGTCCGTTTCCACTATTGCGAATCCGCATGCGTTGCCCGCATGCGGATTCGCACAGCCAATACAAATGGATGGGCCTGTTTCCACTTGTGCGTTGTGCGGAGCGTTTTTCTGTGCAGGATTTTTCTGCACGCCAGAGCCCTCAGAATTCGCCTGCGTGTGGAATGCAGGCGAATCGCACACAATGTATTTAATAGGGAAATCGCATGCATTTACCCCATGCGGTTTTTGCCGTGAATTTGCATGCAAATTCACATAGGTGCCAATGTAAATTCACACAGGCAGTGACATGGTTAAAATCGCATATACCCTCACCTATGCGAATTTGCGGCAAAAAACGCATGCGGAATCGCATCCGCATGCGATTTCATCAGCGGTGGAATCCAAGCGATTCCGCACCACAATAGTGGAAACGAGCCCTGACAGCAACTGATATATTGCAGTTCTGACAAAATGTTGTCAGAACTGGAAGGGATCATTGTCAGAAGAAAATGGTGAGCTTCTGAGAGGAACTGATGGCAAGGTAACTATTTAATGTTCATTTGAAGTTACCTCATGTGTTTATTTTAAATAATTTTACTCAGTACAGGTTCCCTTTAAGGGGCTTTGCCTCTGACATAAAAGACCTGGGATTTAAATCTTGACTCTTCCTGTTCAGTAAGCCAGCACCTATTCAGTAAGTAGTCCTTGGGGACTAACACTGCTACTGCCTTGCAAACGCTTTGCATCCGACAGGAGAAAAGCATGTTACAAATAAAGAAATTATTTATTATTAATAAATTGGTGTTGTAATAGTACATCGTCTATTGTGATTGGTTACTTGAGTCATAGAACTAAGCCGTTTGATCTAACGTTCAAGTTTCTGATTGGTTTCTGTGTTATAATAAATGGTTATTAATAAACTATGCATTTAAAGCCCCTTTTTACCCTCTCATGTTTCCATTTGTTGGGTCTTAATTTTGATAAGTGTAAAGTATGGTAAGTTTATTCTATGGTTATTAAATTATATGGAGTCATCCATCTCAGTAGGAAACAGGGGTGCTCGGATAGTACTTTTTAAAATTCGAATTGATCCGGATACCCAGATATCTGGATCCGGATCAGAACGTTCAGATATCCGCGTTCATGCGGATATCCGAACGCATTATCCAGGCTATCCGGCTGGATTCGGATATCTGGATAAAAAAAACGGAAGTGCGCTTTAAATTGCTTTAAAAACGTTTTTAAGGGTAAATGAGGCATGTAGCATCATTATTTTTTAAAGGGGAACACTAATTGATGATGTGGGGACTTAAAATCTCCCCCCCCCCCCAAAAAAAAAATGGCAGTCAATTAACATTAGGCCTAGGTTCCAGACAGCGGTCGTGCAGCCCACATTGTGTCCAAAGTCCAACCGCACAACTGGGACATGACAATTTTCAGCCAGGACACCTCCAAAAAATTACGCAGCAATTGTGTTTTGGGTTAAATATAGGTGGTATCAGTGGCCTGTGGCACCCTGGCCTGACGGTGGGAGCTGCACAGGCAGCAGGAGCAGGACAATGCAGCAGCAGGTGTAACGTGTGCCAGGAGCATGCCGGACGTGGCAATTGGCACTTAGCACGTCTCACGTGGCACTTGGCACTTGCCAAGTGTCACTTGGCATGTGTCACGTGGCACTTGCCAAGTGTCACTTGGCACGTGTCACGTGGTACTTGCCAAGTGTCACGTGGCACTTGACACTCTTGCCACGTGTCACTTGCCACGTGGCACTTGGCACGTGTCACTTGCCAAGTGTCACATGGCAAGTGACACGTGGCAAGAGTGTCAAGTGCCACGTGACACGCGGCAAGCACCACATGACACGTGGCAAGTGCCGAGTGACAGTCAGACAGCAGAGGAGAAGACACTAGTGTACACTAACTGTCACACTGGCACTGCTCACAGCACAGCAGTTCTGTAGAAAGCTAACACAGTGGTACTACTACTCTAACAGCTACTAGCACTGACTGCTGTACTACAGTACTAACTACACAATAACACAGTAATCCTATCCCCTAATCCATAACATAACTTATACCTAAGGCTAATACCTGTCCAGCAGGCAGCAGCTGGCCTGGTCTGTGCACAACACACACACAGACACATAGCAGCTGCATGCAGCACACACTGACTGTCACACAAATGACATCAAGCTAATTAAAGAGACTCTGAAGCGAGAATAAATCTCGCTTCAGAGCTCATAGTTAGCAGGGGCATTTGTGCCCCTGCTAAAACGCCGCTATCCAGCGGCTAAACGGGGGTCCCTTCACCCCCAAACCCCCCCCTGCAAAATCAACGACCAACTTGGTCGTAAATTTTGCTCTTCCTGGAGGCAGGGCTAACGGTTGCAGCCCTGCCTCTCAGCGCGTCTATCAGACACGCATCGCCGCCTCTCCCCCGCCCCTCTCAGTGAAGGAAAACTGAGAGGGGCGGGGGAGAGGCGGAGGTACGCGTCTGATAGACGCGCGGGAGGCAGGGCTGCGGCGGTTAGCCCTGCCCCAATGCGGAAGCGCTCCCCCGCTGCACGGAGGGGATTTGGGGGATCAGGGACCCCCGTTAAGCCGCGGGATAGCAGCGTTTTAGCAGGGGCACACATGCCCCTGCTATCTATGAGGTCTGAAGCGAGATTTATTCTCGCTTCAGACTCTCTTTAATGATTTAACAATAGAGTAGTGATAGTAGTGAAGGGATTAATCACTGAACAGCTTATCACTGTGTACAGCCCTTGGCCCAGCAGGCAGCAGCACTGGAGCACACACTCTAACTGTCACACTATGAGACATCAATCAAGCTAATGAATGATTTAACAATAGAGTAGTGATAGTAGTGAAGGGGTTAATCACTGAACAGCTTTAGGTTTATAACTGTGCACAGGCAGCCCTGCCACCAGCACTGGAGCATGTCTCTCAGTGAGCTTTCAGCCAGCTAGAGCCATCTGTCTCATCATGGCAGCCCTCCTTATTATACAGGGGGGCTGGCCAGTGTTCCTTTCTGTGATTGGGTGCCAGGGTTTAGGCTGGGAGCCCTCTGATTGGCTCAATGAAGTCAGGTGGGGCTGGCCAGGGTTCCCCTCTGTGATTGGTTGCTAGGGCTTCTGCTGGGAGCCCTCTGATTGGCTCCAGGACGTCATCACCTTAGTTACAATATTTTGGACCCGGATATCCACAGATATCCGCGGATATCCGGGTTATGCGGCCAAATATCCGCAGATAGCTATCCGGATTTGGGCCCAGGTATCTGGGATCCGGCCGGATAGCGTAAAAAAGTTTGGATATCCGGGTTACCTGGATATCCGGAATCCGGATGAGCATCCCTGGTAGGAAATAATGAAACTTGTAGGATCATGTTCTTTTGACCCTCAATATGTGCAGGTGCATCCACACCTGTTAACTTCTGTTGTCTGTCAGGGATCAGGACCCAATCCCCTTAAGTGACATCACTGGCTGACCTATACAGATGCATGTCAGCTGTGTAGCTGACAACGGGTGGTGTAGCTAGGCAAGTAGGTGCAGGGATGACGTAGAGCACGTGTGTGATGTCACGCAGCAGGCGGGTGAGCGGCGCAGACAATCTGGAGGTGAGTTGTTCCGCCAATTGGATCGCTCACAGGTTGGGGGCTTCTGTACACACACCTGACTGTGACTATCAGCTGAGGTCAGCTGCCTTAGACATGTGTATGGGCCTTTAAGGTGGCCATACATCAGGGGACTTGGCAGCTGATTGACCATCTGATTGGATTATTATTACATGTGCAATATAATCTCTTACCCACACTGTTTTAAAAGAACAGGCAAATGTTTGATTTCATGATGGCAGCCATCTTTTTGGTTGAAAGGAGATGACAGGGAGCATGAGACACAGTCCCAACTGTCCTGTGTCCTGAGCACCTCTCCCAGTTGCTAGGCAACGTGAATAACAACTTAGGAAATCCCATCATGCTCTGCACAGCATCGGGGGAAAAAAGCCCGGGCTTTTTATCTTTGATGGGTGGAGCTTAGGTAAAAATGCAGCTAAAAATGATGCTTTGGTAAGAAAAACAAAGTTCTGATGCTGTGAAACACTATCCTGCCTAAGGGGCCCCAGGGCAAACATAAGCGAGGGACCCCCCACCCCCTTTACCGGAAGGTTAGCCCTCCCTCACCCACGCACACACACACTGCTCCCAAGGGAAATCAAATCCTCATACCTCCCCCACAATTCGTCCAACAAGGTGAGCAGCAGTAGTGGGCAGGGAGGCATATACTTTACCTAATTTTATACCAGCCCAGTTGCCATAGTTTACTCCACCTCGACTTACTCCTTTAGTCCTGGTGTTGAGTCGCCTGCACAGTGGCAACAGCAGGGCACCTCTTCCCTCCTTTTAGGCTTGGACGTACTGATGTGACATCACATGCCTGCTATGATGGGGAGATTGCCATTGCAGCCGTCCGCAAAGCATGTGCTTCACCACCAGGAAGAAAGGAGGAAAACGAGATGGAGGAAACCATGGCAACCGGGCCGGCGTGGAATCAGGTAAAGTATACAGTGGCGTGCGAAAGTTTGGGCAACCTTGTTAATCGTCATGATTTTCCTGTATAAATTGTTGGTTGTTATGATAAAGAATGCCAGTTAAATATATCATATAGGAGACACACACAGTGATATTTGAGAAGTGAAATGAAGTTTATTGGATTTACAGAAAGTGTGCACTAATTGTTTAAATAAAATTAGGCAGGTGCATAAATTTGTCATTTTATTGATTCCAACAGCTATAGAACGAATTATTGAAACTCAAATTGGCTTGGTAAGCTCAGTGACCCCTGACCTACATACACAGGTGAATCCAATTATCAGAAAGAGTATTTAAGGGGGTCAATTGTAAGTTTCCCTCCTCTTAATTTTCTCTGAAAAGTAGCAACATGTAGGTCTCAAAACAACTCTCAAATGACCTGAAGACAAAGATTGTTCACCATCATGGTTTAGGGGAAAGATACGGAAAGCTGTCTCAGAGATTTCAGCTGTCTGTTTCCACAGTTAGGAACAAATTGAGGAAATGGAAGACCACAGGCTCAGTTCAAGTTAAAGAGAGTCTGAAGTGAGAATAAATCTCGCTTCAGACCTCATAGATAGCAGGGGCATGTGTGCCCCTGCTAAAACGCCACTATCCCGCAGCTTAATGGGGGTCCCTTCACCCCAAATCCCCCTCGGTGCAGCGGGGGAGCGCTTCCGCATTGGGGCAGGGCTAACCACCGCAGCCCTGCCCCACGCGCGTCTGTCAGCGCGTATCTCCGCCTCTCCCCCGCCCCTCTCAGTCTTTCTTCACTGAGAGGGGCGGGGGAGAGGCGGCGATGTGCCGCTGATAGACGCGCTGTGAGGCAGGGCTACAGCCGTTTGCCCTGCCTTCAGCAGCAGCAAAATCTACGACCAATTTGGTCGTTGATTTTGCGGGGGGGTTGGGGTGAAGGGACCCCCGTTTAGCCGCGCGATAGCGGCGTTTTAGCAGGGGCACACGTGCCCCTGCTAACTATGAGCTCTGAAGCGAGAATTATTCTCGCTTCACTGTCTCTTTAAGGCTCGAAGTTGCAGACCAAGAAAAATTTCGGATAGGCAGAAGCGACAAATGGTGAGAACAGTTAGAGTCAACCCACAGACCAGCACCAAAGGCCTACAACATCACAACATCATCTTGCTGCAGATGGAGTCACTGTGCATCGTTCAACCATTTGGCGCACTTTACACAAGTAGATGCTGTATGCAAGAGTGTTGCAGAGGAAGCCTTATCTAACCTGCATTGGGGCCACCTACCTACCTACCTAGCCTATACTGGTGGCAACTATTCTGGCTACCTATATTAGCCCACTGCCTTACTGTTACACAGTTACATTACAGTTAGCTCCGCCCATATGATATTATGGGCACACCCATTTTTTGCCACGGCACACTTCGTTTTTTTGGGGGGGGAGGGTGTTGGTAAATTATCCGCACCGGGTGTAAAATACCCTAGCCACTGGGCCTTTGTGTCCTAAAGAGGTTTTCCCCTTCCTCCTCAGCAGATGGGATCCAGCTATGGGAGCTCCAAAGTTCTCCTCGTCGGTGTGTGCGCATGCGTAGTAGCTGCTCTCCGTTCAGGCTCCAGCAGAAACAGCCAAGCCCGATTGTGTCCAATCTACTGTGCAGGCACACTGGTGGTATTTGAAAATTTTCAGGCAATAAAAGTGGTACAATTAGTGAAAAGGTTGAAAAGCCCTGCACTAAAGCATTCACGCAGAGGAACAAGTACAACGTTCTGGAATGAGCTGTCCATGCTCAGAAGCCATAAAACCTGAATGAACTAGAGATGTTTTGTAAAGAGGAATGGTCCAAAATACCTCCAACCAGAATCCAGACTAATTTGGAACCTACAGGAAGCATTAAAGGCTGTAATTTCTGCAAAAGGAAGATCTACTAAATATTGATTTCATTTCTTTTTTGTGGTGCCCAAATGTATGCACCTGCCTAATTTAGTTTAAACAATTTTTGCACACTTTCTGTAAATCCAATAAACTTCCTTTCACTTCTCAAATATCACTGTGTGTGTCTCCTATATGATATACAGTATTTAACTGACATTTTTTATCGTAACAATTAACGATTTATACAGGAAAATCATGACGATTAACAAGGTTGCCCAAACGTTCGCATCCCACTGTATGCCTCCCTGCCCACCGCTGCCACTCACCAGCACAGTCACTACTCACCACGGTGCCTGGCAAATTTAAAGAGGCGACAGATGCTTTGGGGGCCCCTATAGACTTGGAGGCCCAGTGGCAATTTCCCCCTTTGCCTCAATCGAAGTGCTGGCCCTGCAGGTAAGATGATATGATCAGTGTCTTTATTATAATGTATAAGTGATGTTTGATAGTTTGTGTCTCTTAATGTATTATTCATGTTGATAATTAATGTGCCTTTCTTTTTCATTCACTACTGCCTAACACTCTGACAGTTTGTGTAGAATGGCCTCAATTCACTAAGTTTACATCCCGTCTTTAACAAGGTTTCTAGAGTTATCACCATGGTGATAAGGCATGTAGTATTCAGGAAACATTTTACCTCAGGCAAACCTAAAGTTAACTCTTCTATCTTTAAGTTAACTCTTCAATCCTTAAAATAACTCCAGAATTCTAAAATTAAAGACAGGCTGTTAATTAACTGCGTGTGAAAAAAAATAACTACAGAGGAGGTAACTTAAGGAATGAAGAGATAAGATAACTCTCTTAAGGCCCGTACACACGCCGTACTAAAGGCAATGACGGGATCGTTGTCACCTCCCGCTGAGCGGGCGTTCCAGCGACAGTCCGGCGTGTGTACAGTCTGTCTGCAGATTGATAAGGCTGTTTCTCAACAGCCTTATCAGTCCACTGACAAACTGTACACACGCCGGACTGTCTGCTGAAAACCCGCCCAGCGGGAGGTGACGACGGACCCGTCGTTGCCTGCAGTCAGACGTGTGTACGGGCCTTTACTGTGTGGTGGTACGTTTTCTCTTGCCTTATCTCCAGCATGATCTTAGTGAATTGAGACCAATGTCTCTAGAGATATCAGTAGTTTACTCATGATTTATGTGAAAATGATGTCATTTGAGGGGTGCTAGTTGTCATATTACTGTATATTCTATTGTTCATTCTGCACCATTACTGTTTCTGTGAATGCATTACCCTATGTGCCCGGCCTCTACGTGAACAAGAAGCGCACTGCACGCCAAATGGTTGTTGTAACCAGCCACTAATCCCCCACAGCCACAGCTTGTTACCCTCGCCGCAGCATACATCATGGACCACGCTGCGAATCCTTGAGACGAGTATTGGATGGTTTGGCATCTGAGTGTATGTATGCATAGGAATAAAGGAGCTCTTATTTGCAACACATCTCTATTGTGCACATCTTTCATCTTAATATACTGATTACTATATGCTTGTTCATTGGCTTGCATTACATGGCATCCTGCAATAGCAAAGTGTGCATATGCAAACTGAACACTAGAGGTCAGTGTCTTCTCATATGTCCACAGAACCAGTATTTTTTCAGCTTCATAGGTCTGATTTACAATATGGCATATAATATCAAGATTGAAGTTTCCCCTCAAAGAGCCACCATAAGACAACGACGTACGCTATGTAGATGGTGTAAGTATCGGTAAAATTGCCATGTGTTCCTTGATCAGAGGAACCTGGTTAGTAGTAAAAGACCTTTTTCCACAAACCGTTTCCAATGTTCCCTGCTCATCTTAAGCTTCTAAATGGGTGCTATGGTGGATTAGGGCATCATAGAATCATGCACTGTGCTCACCAAGCTTACCTCAGGAACAGTACAGATGTCCTGTTCTGACTCTTTTGAATGAGATTACTGATAATTGTGATGAATTTTACTTTAATCTGAATCTAAACAGTAACACTAAACATGAAGAGATTTCACCACCTTTAAATGGGCTAAGGTATTCTAAGAAAGAAAATGTGAATGACCATGTTTTCATATAGGCTACTAGAAAGAAAATAAGAATAATGGCCAAATCAAAAACATAAGCTATTACTCAATTAATCACATCACTGCAGAATATTCCAACCAGTACTTTTATGGCACAGGAAGCAGCAAGAAAGAGGCCCTTACATAGGCAGGGGAATACAGAGCAGCATCCCCCTTCCACATAGGTAAGTAAATGCAGGCTGCCCTTTTACCAGCCTCCCTTAGTGGGAGGTTTGTTTTATATATTACTAATACTTTAAAAACGGGCTCTTGGTCTGTCACCGCTGCCACCAGTCAGCTCGCATGCGCGCACGCTACCACGCATGCGCGTACCTGCCTGCCGCTTGCACACACCCGCACACAGATGCCCACCCAGCCGTCCCCCTGGCCCATCCTGCTCCTGTCCCAGGCTGTCCTTGTGGCACATGCGCAGTAACACAAACAAATTATATAGGATTTTTAATATAATCTTACTACATATGCTTTATATAGATATGTATGCTGTTTTACTCATTCCTTAGACTGTAAAGCAAGAAAAGCACCATTACCATCCATGTTACTGACCTTTACTTAAGAAGTGGTCAAATAAACTATAAAAAAAACCTTCAGCAATGCTTAGGTTGAAAGGTTGCCACCTGGCACCAGATTAAATGATCAACCTTAGTGTCTGTGCACTTGTTTACAATGGGATCAAAGGCACCAAGCCCAGATTTGGTCCAAGCTGTCCATTCCTAGCTAGCGTGAATGTCTGGTGCATGGCATAAACAGAAAGTGGACATCACAATATCTACAGACAAAGGCAAAACTAGAACAATAGCAACAGTGGGAAATATCATCACAGCTGCTCAGGTTTCAATATGACATAGAAATTTAGAGAAAGAAAGGAACTGAGTGTGAGAAGGAAACTACTCCACCCCTATTCTATATGACTCCAAAGGAGGAAAATCCTGTGCTCTGTGCTTATGACATACTCACAATGCTAGAACCACATGTCCTCTTTCCTGCTATTGTAGCCCAAGACTGAAATAGCTAATAACACAGAAATGATTCACAATTTGGTTAAATGTGACAAAATTATTAGAATTTACGTCTTCAAATATGAACGCATTGGCCATCTATGCCTTGTTAATTGATTAAATATTTGAAAAGCTGCATTTTTCCATATCGAATTTAAAAGGAAAACACTGCAAAGTGTTTTAAAGGATAATCGGTTAGATAAATGACACTGGGGTAGCCCGGAGTGGACCCGCTAAAGTTATGTGTGCAATTAGTGCAACCTACATTACCTGAGTAATGATTGCTTTGCTAGGGTATCAATTGCAATGTTACTTACGTAGTTAGCATTACCCAGGTAACACTGGTTGAGCTAGTAGCACAGGGTGTCAGTGTCACATAGTCTGCGCAAGCAACAGTAAGATTGCCATGTGCAGGCAGCGCATGGCAATCTTACTTACATTTAGTCAATTTGGCCCATAATGGATAGCACTATGGTATAAGGGATAGCACTCTTGCCTTGTAATGCCAGTATCCTGAGTTCAAACCTCAGCTAAGACCTAAGATTGTCTGTTTTTGCTTTGACAAATGGGATCGCCTATGACCCCAAAGCGATTGCTGGTGATTGTCAACTTGTGATGTCATGCATGCTTAAAGTGGTCTGAAACTCAGACATAACATTCAATAAAAATGTGTTTTCCTACTTTGTATTACTCATACAGTTATCATATAGTTATATATACTATCTATCTATCTATCTATCTATCTATCTATCTATCTATCTATCTGTCTGTCTGTCTGTCTGTCTGTCTATCTATATACAGTGGTTTTGCAAAAGTATTCGGCCCCCTTGAAGTTTTCCACATTTTGTCACATTACTGCCACAAACATGAATCAATTGTATTGGAATTCCACGTGAAAGACCAATACAAAGTGGTGTACACGTGAGGAATGATACGAAAATCATACATGATTCTAAACATTTTTTACAAATAAATAACTGCAAAGTGGGGCGTGCGTAATCATTTAGCCCCCTTTGGTCTGAGTGCAGTCAGTTGCCCATAGACATTGCCTGATGAGTGCTAATGACTAAATAGAGTGCACCTGTGTGTAATCTAATGTCAGTACAAATACTGCTGCTCTGTGATGGCCTCAGAGGTTGTCTAAGACAATATTGGGAGCAACAACACCATGAAGTCCAAAGAACACACCAGACAGGTCAGGGATGAAATTATTGAGAAATTTAAAGCAGGCTTAGGCTACAAAAAGATTTCCAAAGCCTTGAACATCCTGCAGAGCACTGTTCAAGCGATCATTCAGAAATGGAAGGAGTATGGCATAACTGTAAACCTACCAAGACAAGGCAGTCCACCTAAACTCACAGGCCGAACAAGGAGAGCGGTGATCAGAAATGTAGTCAAGAGGCCCATGGTGACTCTGGACGAGCTGCAGAGATTTACAGCTCAGGTGGGGGAATCTGTCCATAGGACAACTATTAGTCGTGCACTGTACAAAATTGGCCTTTATGGAAGAGTGTCAAGAAGAAAGCCATTGTTAACAGAAAAGCATAAGAAGTCCCGTTTGCAGTTTGCCACAAGCCATGTGGAGGACACAGCAACCATGTGGAAGAAGGTGTACTGGTGAGATGAGACCAAAATGGAAAATTTTGGCCAAAATGCAAAACGCTATGTGTGGCGGGAAAACTAACACTGCACATCACTCTGAACACACCAACCCCACTGTCAAATATGGTGGGGGCAGCATAATGCTGTGGGGGTGCTTCTCTTCAGCGGGGACAGGAAAGCTGGTCAGAGTTGATGAGAAGATGCATGGAGCCAAATAAAGTGCAATGTTGGAAGACAACCTCTTGGAGTCTGCAAAAGGCTTGAGACTGGGGCAGAGGTACACCTTCCAGCAGGACAACGAGCCTAAACATAAAGCCAGGGCAACAATGGAATGGTTTAAAACAAAACATATCTAACTCCAGTTTATACACACTTTAAGAAGATCTCCACCTCTACAACCCTCATTTAGTAGGATTACATTTGATGGTTGTATGAGAATACTCTGTACAAATTCATGATAGCTCTTTTAGAGCAAGCTTTGTTCTACCATTGTCTTTGAAATGCTAAGATGTTTGTAAGTCATGTTTTTTTTTTCAAAAAAAAATCAATAAAAAAGAATATACAAAAAAAAACAAAACAAAACAAAACATATCCATGTGTTAGAATGGCCCAGTCAAAGTCCAGATCTAAATCCAATTGTGAATCTGTGGCAAGATCTGAAAACTCAGTGCTGTTCACAAATGCTGTCCATCTAATCTGACTGAGCTGGAGCTGTTTTGCAAAGAAGAATGGGCAAAGGATTTCAGTCTCTAGAAACATACCCTAAAAGACTAGCAGCTGTAATTGCAGCAAAAGGTGGTTCTACAAAGTATTGACTCAGGGGGCTGAATAATTACTCACACCCCACTTTGTTTTTTTTTGTTTTTTTATGCTTGGAATCATGTATGATTTTCATTCCACTTCTCATTCTCACGTGTACACCACTTTGTATTGGTCTTTCACATGGAATTCCAATTGATTCATGTTTGTGGCAGTAATATGACAAAAGTTGGAAAACTTCATGAATACTTTTGCTAACTACTGTATACCGTATTTGTCGCCATATAAGACGCACTTTTTCTCCCCCCAAAATGGGGAGAAAAAGTCCCTGCGTCTTATACGGCAAAGGCAGGGAATCCCCGACTTAACGCTCGCCGATACGAACCGCCGACCTGCCGCCATGTTGGGGATTCCCTGCCTGCCTTCCCCGTGCCTGCCCGAGTCTCCTGGCCCCCCTTGTGGAGTGTCAATAGTGGCCACAACTTTGGCAGGATCCCGCGCTGATCCTAGATCATTGCGCTGCCCCCCGCTTGCCTCCTCGGCCCCCTCCTGCTTATCTGCCCCCCCCGGGTGTAGGAATAAGTATCGGTAGCTTAACTCAGCTGTGCGCCCGCGATGACTGCAGACATCCATCTTCCAGGCACTTCTCGCTCTAGTGACCGGCTTTGAACTGTGCGTCATCAGTTCAAGCCGGTCACTAGAGCGAGAAGTGCAGTCATCGCGGGCGCACTGCGGAGGTAAGCTACCGATGCTTATTCCTACACCCGGGGGGGCCAGATAAGCAGGGGGAGGCAGAGGAGGCTAGCGGGGGGCAGCGCAATGATCTAGGATCAGTGCGGGAGCCTGGCAAAGGTAAGTTGCCGCCGCTATTGACACTTCCATCCGGTGGGGGGGGGGGGGGGCAGGAGACACAGGCGGGAGGGAGGGAGGCTGGGGGGGGGGGGGGGGGAAGAGGACATATGGGAGGCAAATGAGGACATATGGGGGGCACAGGAGGACACATGGGCGGCACAGGACCACACATATGGGGGCACATTAGGGCACACAGGACACATGGGGGGCACAGGTGGACATATAGGGGCACAGGAGGACACATGGGGGCACATGAGGACACACAGAAGGACACATGAGGATATGGGGGAAACAGGAGCACACATGAGGACACACAGAAGGACATAAAGGAAATACGGTATACACATATATATATATATATATATATATATATCAGTATATGTCTGAGTATATATATATATATATATATTTTATACAGGTCCTTCTCAAAAAATTTGCATATTGTGATAAAGTTCATTATGTTCTGTAATGTACTGATAAACATTACACTTTCATATATTTTAGATTCATTACACACAACTGAAGTAGTTCAAGCCTTTTATTGTTTTAATATTGATGATTTTGGCATACAGCTCATGAAAACCCAAAATTCCAATCTCAAAAAATTAGCATATCATGAAAAGGTTCTCTAAACAAGCTATTAACCTAATCATCTAAATCAACTAATTAACTCTAAACACCGGCAAAATATTCCTGAGGCTTTTAAAAACTCCCAGCCTGGTTCATTACTCAAAACCGCAATCATGGGTAAGACTGCCGACATGACTGCTGTCCAGAAGGCCATCATTGACACCCTCAAGCAAGAGGGTAAGACACAGATAGAAATTTCTGAACGAATACACTGTTCCCAGAGTTCTGTATCAAGGCACCTCAGTGGGAAGTCTGTGGGAAGGAAAAAGTGTGGCAGAAAACACTGCACAACGAGAAGAGGTCCCACTGAGGAAGATTGTGGAAAAGGACTGATTCCAGACCTTGGGGGACCTGCGGAAGCAGTGGACTAAGTCTGGAGTAGAAACATCCAGAGCCACCGTGTACAGGCGTGTGCAGGAAATGGGCTACAGGTGCCGCATTCCCCTGGTCAAAACACTTTTGAACCAGAAACAGCGGCAGAAGCACCTGATCTGGGCTACAGAGAAGCAGCACTGGACTGTCGCTCAGTGGTCCAAAGTACTTTTTTTCGGATGAAAGCAACTTTTGCATGTCATTCGGAAATCAAGGTGCCAGAGTCTGGAGGAAGTCTGGGGAGAGGGAAATGCCAAAATGCCTGAAGTCCAGTGTCAAGTACCAACAGTCAGTGATGGTCTGGGGTGCCATGTCAGCTGCTGGTGTTGGTCCACTGTGTTTTATCAAGGGAAGGGTCAATGCAGCTAGCTATCAGAAGATTTTGGAGCACTTCATGCTTCCATCTGCTGAAAAGCTTTATGGAGATGAAGATTTCATTTTTCAGCACGACTTGGCACCTGCTCACAGTGCCAAAACCACTGGTAAATGGTTTACTGACCATGGTATTACTGTACTCAATTGGCCTGCCAACTCTCCTGACCTGAATCCCATAGAGAATTTGTGGGATATTGTGAAGAGAAAGTTGAGAGACGCAAGACCCAACACTCTGGATGAGCTTAAGGCCGCTATCGAAGCATCCTGGGCCTCCATAACACCTGAGCAGTGCCACAGGCTGATTGCCTCCATGCGACGCCGCATTGAGGCAGTCATTTCTGCAAAAGGATTCCCGACCAAGTATTGAGTGCATAACATAATTATTTGAAGGTTGACTTTTTTTGTTTTAAAAACACTTTTTTTATTGGTCGGATGAAATATGCTAATTTTTTGAGATAGGAATTTTGGGTTTTCATGAGCTGTATGCCAAAATCATCAATATTAAAACAATAAAAGGCTTGAACTACTTCAGTTGTACGTAATGAATCTAAAATATATGAATGTCTAATGTTTATCAGTACATTACAGAAAATAATGAACTTTATCACAATATGCTAATTTTTTGAGAAGGACCTGTAATTGGCAACAGATTCTGCATACATTTCTATAATTATACAGCTATCTCTCTCTCTCTCTCTCTCTCTCTCTCTCTCTCTCTCTCTCTCTCTCTCTCTCTATATATATATATATATATATATATGAGTATAATAGTGAGTATGTATGGTTGTATATTTATATATATATAGAGAGAGAGATATAGCTGAATAATTATATAAATGTGTGCCAAATCTCTGTTGCTAATTATATAATGCTTATTATATATATATATATATATATATATATATATATATATATATACACACACACACACACACACACACACACACACACACACACACACACACACACACACATATATATATATATATATATATATATATATATATATATATGTATATACTCAGACATATACTGATTAGCTGTTCTGAACTGTTTGTGTGCTTGAAGCACAGAGAGCTTCACAGAGAGCTCCTTTTCACTTGTTACACCATGTTTACACACATGTATCGACATTGTAATGTAAACAAAGATACTGTTATCTCCGGTTTGGATGCGGATTTGAAGCTGAGTAGCAGGACAAAGTGCTTTGTTTAACCATTTCAGTGATGTTCTGCTAAAAAAAATTCTGGGATAGTAGTTTTCAAGATGTGAGGAATCTTTTAGAGCAAAGTAAAATTGCTGACTTTCAGACCACTTTAACCTCCTTGGCGGTAAGCCGCGCAGGAGGTTTTCTCCGGCCCTGCAGGGCCGATTTGTTTAATTTTTTTTTTGCTGCACGCAGCTAGCACTTTGCTAGCTGTGTCAGCAAACCTATCGCCGCCGCCCCACGCTCGATCGCCGCTATCCGTCGCGCCGCACGGGCCCCCCCCAGACCCCGTGCACTGCCTGGCCAATCAGTGCCAGGCAGCGCTGAGGGGTGGTTCGGGACTCCCAATGACGTCCCGTCGTCGGTGGCGTTGGTGACGTCATCCCGCCCCGTCGCCATGGCGACGGGGGAAGCCCTCCAGGAAATCCCGTTTTTTGAACGGGATTTCCTGATCGGAGATCGCCGAAGGCGATCAAAGAGGGCCCTGGGCTCGCTACATGATATAGGAAAAACATTTTTTTTTAAAAACTGCGGCGCTCCCTCCTGGCGGATTTTTTTATACTGCCAGGGGAGTTAATGGATCAATAAAGACTTATTCCAGAATTTCAAAGACATAACAACAAAAGTTGTTTAGGTGATACATTTAATGACTAACTGTACAAGCTTTCTCTGCAAGTTTTCAAAACGTTAAGATTCTTCTTCAGGCATGATTCAGAACTGGATCAGAACCATACAAAGTTGTGTCACATACTCAAGCTCACATATGATTTTAGAGGGTATACAGCAATCTGACACCATGTTACAGTCTTCCTCTATTTGAAAGGTAAAGTATCTCATCAAAGTTTAGATCTTTTCATCCTCAGGATTCCAGCAGGAAATCTATTCAAAATCAATCCAACCACTATGGCCTTGTGTGTCCACCGTCGCAGGTTGGCGGCTAGATTGGTAAACATACATACATTCCTCATCTGTGCTGCTTATTCGGTCTTGTGTCGCTGTTAGCAATCGCCATCTCTGGCAATTGCCTTCTCACTTTGTCTTCATGGTTGTGTGTTCATCGTCGCAGGGTGGCGACTAGTTTGGTGGACACACATACCCTCTGTCGCTTTGATCTCTCTCTTTCAGGGCTATCTTGCCCTGCGTTTCTTCCCTTCGTGCAATTCCTGTCTGGCGTGTGTGGCAGGGCAGAGGAGCTGTTCCTCTGCACTCCACAGCTCCATCTGCCGACAGGAATTTCCCTCTACAGGTGCATTGCACCTTTTGCTGGGTTCCCTCAAATTACACGCTTGTGGAGGATTTCTGCAGTGTCAGCGCACGTCTTGTGCGCTGATCACGGAGAGAATTCCACAATCGTTACAATTGGAGATTCTTCTGGATGGACACTGCCCATAAAATAGCATCTATTGAATAAGCATAGCAGGTTATGAGTGTGTAGCCAACAACCAAACAAGATCATCAGGGTTAGGTCTAGTAGGCTTTGATGTTAAGTAGTTACATAGTTTCATATAGTTATTTGCGTTGAAAAAAGACATACGTCCATTGAGTTCAGCCAGAAAATAAAGTACAACACCAGCCTGCTCCCTCACATATCCCTGTTGATCCAGAGGAAGGCAAAAAACCCTTACAAGGCATGGTCCAATTAGCCTCAAAAGGGAAAAAAATCCTTTCCGACTCCAGATGGCAATCAGATAAAATCCCTGGATCAACACCACTGGGCATTACCTAATAATTATAGCCATTGATGTCTTTCAACGCAAGGAAAGTATCTAAGCCCCCTTTAAATGCAGATATAGAATTTGCCATAACGACTTCCTGTCGCAATGCATTCCACATCTTAAACACTCTTACTGTAAAGAACCCTTTCCTAAATAAATGGCTAGAACGTTTTTTCTCCATGTGCAGATCATGTCCTTTAGTCCTGTGTAAAACCCTAGGGACAAAAAGCTCATCCGTCAAGCTTTTATATTGCCCTCTGATGTATTTATTCATGTTAATTAGATCCCCTCTAAGGCGTCTTTTCTCCAGACTAAATAAACCCAGTTTATCTAACCTTCCTTGGTAAGTGAGACCTTCCATCCCACGTATCAGTTTTGTTGCTTGTTTCTGCATCTGCTCTAAGACTGCAATATCTTTCCTGTAATGTGGTGCCCAGACTGCTCAATGTGGTGCCTGGACTGCTAAATTCATATCATTACTAGGGATGATCAATGACATGCAAATAATGTCTCGCTGCATTTACATTTTATGTGCAGCTTGAACTTGGACCGATCAAAATAACTTCCTGTCAATTTCTATTGGCCCAAGCTCAAGCTGCATAACATTTAAATGAATGAATACAAGGTGGAATGATTAGCCTCTCATTGATCATCCCTAGTCATTACTTGTAAAAAGGGTTTATTAAATGTTGGTAAATTGTCATGTACAGATAGCATTCAACATATATACTGTTCAAAGTAATATAGTGCTGCTTATATGTAGGAATGCTTAATAAGATAGAAGTAATTCCAAGATGATGTAGGATTATGCAAATTATGTATGCAAATATATGCAGCTTGAAATGGACGAATTTAATTTGACCTTGGCAGGGTTTGATTGGTCCATTTTCAAGCTGCATATATTTTCATAGTCCTGAATCATCTCAGTATTATTTGCATCCCTAATCACAGGTACTGACATGGGCATAGCACAGAGGAACATGTTATTCAAAGTCTTGATTGAGAAACCAACATATCTGCCTCCACCCCCTCTTGTGCAGACACAATATTAGCATTTGCAGAATTATTATTATTATTATTTAGTATTTATATAGCGCCGACATCTTACGCAGCGCTGTACAGTATATATATATATATATATATATATATATATATATATATATATATATATATATATATTGTATTGTCACTAACTGTCCCTCAAAGGAGCTCACAATCTAATCCCTGCTATTATCATATGTCTATGTATGTATTATGTAGTGTAAGTACTGTAGTGTAGGGCCAATTTAGGGGTGAGTCAATTTACTTATCTGTACGTTTTGGGGATGTGTGAGGAAACCGGAGTACCCGGAGGAAACCCACACAGACTCGGGGAGAACATACAAACTCCTTGCAGATGGTGCCCTGGCTGGGATTCGAACCGGGGACCCAGCGCTGCAAGGCGAGAGTGCTAACCACTGCGCCACCATGCTCTTGCCCATATGAATGACAAGGTTCCTTTGTCGCACATCATTGACAATTCTGTTTTTATTTCAGTTTGCTAAGCGCAGTACATGTACACATTGGCGTCAATTCACCAGAGAGGATTTACTAAGAGAAAAAAGGTAGGTAGTTTATCTCATGAGGTATTTTAACACTCTGGAGTCAATTCACCAGTGTAAGAGGACAGAGAGAAAAGTGTTCGATAGCAGGGGATAATGGAGAGATATAAATGAGGAAAGTGTGAGAAAGCAGAGAGTTAGGTAATCGGTATTAATGATTTACATGGGATACTTTTCCTCTCTGTAAGCTTGAAAGTGAAGCATTGTGGGTAAGAGGCGGAGTTTTACCACTACCTGACCAGAGTATTCCCGCCTTTTACTGCCGGATCATATCATAAATCATATCACGAGTGAGTCTGAACTTCTTCATCACCTCTGTCTCAGTAAAATTATCAAGAACTGTTCTCTCACGAAAAATACGAGGGGCGATTAAACAGACCCTCCTCCTGCGCCTTCGTCTCCTCATAATAGAAGCAAGCTCTAAGGCCTAGTGCACACCAGAGCGGTTCGGCTGCGTTTTGCGATCCGCTTGCGGCTGCGGATACGCTTGGGTAATGTATTTCAATGGGCTGGTGCACACCAGAGCGGGAGGCGTTTTGCAGAAACGCATACTCCCGGGCTGCTGCAGATTTTGGATTGCGGAGGCGTTTCTGCCTCAATGTTAAGTATAGGAAAAACGCAAACCGCTCTGAAAAAGGCACTTCAGAGCGGTTTGCCGGGCGGTTTTTGTTACAGTAGCTGTTCAGTAACAGCTTTACTGTAACAATACATGAAATCTACTACACCAAAAACGCTTCACAAAACCGCAAAATGCTAGCTGAAACGCTACAGAAAAATAAGAAAAAGCGTTTCAAAATCTGCTAGCATTTTGCGGATCACTCGTGATATGATTTATGATATGATCCGGCAGTAAAAGGCGGGAATACTCTGGTCAGGTAGTGGTAAAACTCCGCCTCTTACCCACAATGCTTCACTTTCAAGCTTACAGAGAGGAAAAGTATCCCATGTAAATCATTAATACCGATTACCTAACTCTCTGCTTTCTCACACTTTCCTCATTCATATCTCTCCATTATCCCCTGCTATCGAACACTTTTCTCTCTGTCCTCTCACACTGGTGAATTGACTCTAGAGTGTTAAAATACCTCATGAGATAAACTACCTACCTTTTTTCTCTTAGTAAATCCTCTCTGGTGAATTGACGCCAAAGAGATGAAAAAATAACGAATGGCCACACCCCCTTTCTTCCCTGGTGAATTGTGATTTGGAGAAAAACTAACTACTAACTATCACTTATTTATCTCATACTTATCTCACATTATTATTATTATTATTATTATTGTATTTATAAAGCGCCAACATATTACGCAGCGCTGAACATTAATTTAGGTTACAGACAATATTTAGGGGTGACATACAGCAATATGACAATACAGGAATACAAGAAAACCAGATTACACACCATAGTGTGAGTACCAGGTAATGCTTAGTCAGTCACTGGATGGAGCATGGAGATTAGGCAAGTTAGGTTCACTCAGATGCATAGCATGGGTGCACAGTAATGGAGGTGCAAGATCAGGTAGTACACAAAAGGAGGAGGACCCTGCCCAAAGGCTTACAATCTAGAGGGAGAGGTAAGGACACGAATGGTAGGGGACCAGAGTTCAGCTGTAGGTTTAGAGCACTTGTGAGGGGTGGTAGGCCAGAGTGAAAAGGTGAGTTTTGAGGGCTTTCTTGAAGATGTTGAAGGAGGGGGCTGCCCTAATGGGTGGAGGTAGGGAGTTCCATAGTGTTGGAGCAGCTCTTGAGAAGTCCTGGAGGCGTGCATGGGACTGGGTGATTCGGGGGGCGGTTAGGCGAAGTTCATTGGAAGAGCGGAGTGAGCGGCTAGGTGTGTACCTCTGAGTAAGATCGGAAATGTAGGTTGGACAGGTTTTGTGGACAGATTTGTAGGTCAGACACAGTATCTTGAATCTGATTCTGGACTGGATAGGAAGCCAGTGGAGGGATTCTAGGAGGGGATCCGCCGTGGTGGAGCGATGGGAGCAGTGGATAATTCTGGCTGCCGCTTTCATGATGGACTGCAGTGGGGCTGTTCGGGTCATAGGGAGACCAGACAGCAGGGCATTGCAGTAGTCAAGGCGGGAAATTATGAGGGCATGGATGAGGAGTTTGGTGGTGGCAGAGGTCAGGAAAGGGCGAATCTTACAGATGTTACGAAGGTGGAAATTGCAGGACTTTGTGAGGTTTTGGATGTGGGAAGTGAAGGAGAGTGCGGAGTCCAGGGTGACACCCAGACAGCGGGCTTGAGAGGTAGGGCGAATGGTAGTGTGGTTAACAGTGACATGCACATCTGGGAGGTTCGTGGATGGCCGGGGTGTGAAGATCATAAATTCCGTTTTGTCTAGATTTAGTTTCAGGAACCTAGCGGACATCCAGGAGGAGATGGCTGATAGGCAGGAGGAGACCTTGTCCATGGTAGTGGTGGATATGTCAGGGGTGTGGAGGTAGATCTGGGTGTCATCTGCATACAGATGATAGTTAAAACCCATGGAGGAGATAACCTTGCCAATGGAGGATGTGTATAGGGTGAACAGTAGGGGGCCAAGGACCGAACCTTGGGGGACTCCCACCGAGAGGTGGTTGGGGGTGGAAGAGGACTCATTGAAGGCGGTCGTGAAGGAGCGGTTGGAGAGGTAGGATGAAAGCCAGGACAGGGCGAGATCATGAATGTCCAAGGACTGGAGGGACTGGAGGAGTAGGGGATGATCTACTGTGTCAAACGCTGCTGACAGGTCAAGGAGGAGGAGAATGGAGTATTTACCTTCAGCTTTAGCTAAGGCAAGGTCGTTGACCACTTTGGTGAGAGCAGTTTCGGTTGAGTGGGCAGGCCGAAATCCAGATTGGAGTGGGTCTAGCAGTGAGTTGGCATGGAGGTACTGGGTCAGGCGTTTGTGAACCAGGCGCTCAAGAAGTTTTGAGGCAAAGGGGAGGAGGGAGATAGGACGGTAGTTGGAGGGTAGCGAAGGGTCGAGGGAGGGTTTCTTGAGCAGGGGTAGTACAGTGGCCTGCTTGAAGTCTGAGGGGAAGGTGCCTGTGGATAGGGAGAAGTTGAACAGGGTAGTGAGGACTGGGGCCAATTCCGTGAAGTGAGGCTGGAGTAAATCGGAAGGGATGGGGTCAAGGGGTGAAGTAGTGGTATGGGAAGTCTGCAGTAGGTGGGTGACTTCCTCGGTCGTAGTAGGAGGGAAGGATGTGAGGGGAGGATAGGGTGGAGGAGGAGCTGGGTGGGAGGGGGTTGGAGGTGAAGATTGGAGATTGGATATTTCCTGGCGGATGGAGACAATTTTGTTGGTGAAATGGGTGGCTAAATCTGTGGCAGAGAGGGAGGAAACGGAGGGTGGGGGGGGGGGGGGGGTTTAATCAGGGAGTTGAAAGTGGCAAAAAGACGCCGGGGGTTGGAAGCTTGTGCTCCGATGAGCTTGCTAAAGTATTCCTGCTTCGCATGAGCAAGGGCAGTGTGGAACTGCAGCAGGTTGGTCTTGTACTGTAGGAAATCCTGGTTAAGTCTAGTTTTTCTCCATTTCCGTTCAGCGGCGCGTGTTTCCAGGGCCGGTCCTGGACTTTCTGCTGCCTGAGGCAAAGATCGTAAAGGCGCCCCCCCCCCCCCCCAATATTTCTACATAACATGAGCGGCGGCCGGCGGCAGCCAGCCAGCCTTATCATCATCATCGACACGTCGGCGGCGCTCGCTGCTCAGTGACTGACCGTGACAATCAGCCGCAGCCAGGGCAGCAGAGCGGGCGGCAGCCGCCGCCATCAAATCAGCAGGCTTAGGCACTAGGCAGCGTCACCAGCATGCAGCCTTGGAGGAGACAGGAGAGGCTGCAGAGCTCGGAGTCGTCGGACTCGGAGGCCGGCGGCAACAGTGCAGTTTCTAGGCTAAAATGCACCCAGGGCGAGGGTGTAAAAATTGCGCCCCCCCCCCCGGTATAGGTAACCAGCTATAGGTCCCCCCCGAGTATAGGTGGCCAGGCATGGGTGAGCCAGTAAAGTTGCCCCCAGTATAGGTTAGCCAGGTAGTTGCCTCCAGTATAGGTAGCCAGTATAGTTGCCCCCAGTATGTTAGATAGGCAGGCACCCCCCCCCCCCGGTATAAGTTAGATAAGTAGGTGCCCCCAGTACAGGTTAGCTAGGTAGGTGCCTCCAATATAGGTAGCCAGTATAGTTGCCCCCAGCATAGGTTAGATAGGTAGGTACCCCCAGTATAGGTTAGTTAGGTAGGTGCCCCCAGTATAGGTAGCCAGTATAGCTGCCACCTGTATAGGCTAGCTAGGTAGGTAGGTGCCCCCAATACAGGTTAGATAAGTGCCCCCAGTATAGGTTAGATAGGTAGCTTCCCCCCAGTATAGGTTAGATTAGGTCGCTGCCCTTCAGTATAGGTTAGATTAGGTAGGTGCCCCCAGTACAGGTTAGATTAGGTAGGTGCCCCCAGTATAGATTAGATAGGTAGCTGCCCCCAGCATAGGTTAGACAGGTAGCTGCCCCCCAGCAAAGGTTAAATAGGTAGCTGCCCCCCAGTATAGGTTAGATAGGTAGCTGCCCCCCAGTACAGGTTAGATTAGGTAGGTGCCCCCCAGTATAGGATAGATAGGTAGCTGCCCCCAGTACAGGTTAGATTAGGTAGGTGCCCCCCAGTATAGGATAGATAGGTAGCTGCCCCCAGTATAGGTTAGATAGGTAGCTGCCCCCCAGTATAGGTTAGATAGGTAGCTGCCCCCCAGTACAGGTTAGATTAGGTAGGTGCCCCCCAGTATAGGATAGATAGGTAGCTGCCCCCAGTATAGGTTAGATAGGTAGCTGCCCCCCAGTATAGGTTAGATAGGTAGCTGCCCCCCAGTACAGGTTAGATTAGGTAGGTGCCCCCCAGTATAGGATAGATAGGTAGCTGCCCCCAGTACAGGTTAGATTAGGTAGGTGCCCCCAGTATAGATTAGATAGGTAGCTGCCCCCAGCATAGGTTAGACAGGTAGCTGCCCCCCAGCATAGGTTAGATAGGTAGCTGCCCCCCAGTATAGGTTAGATAGGTAGCTGCCCCCCAGTACAGGTTAGATTAGGTAGGTGCCCCCCAGTATAGGATAGATAGGTAGCTGCCCCCAGTACGGGTTAGATTAGGTAGGTGCCCCCCAGTATATGATAGACAGGTAGCTGCCCCCAGTATAGGTTAGATAGGTAGCTGCCCCCCAGTATAGGTTAGATAGGTAGCTGCCCCCCAGTACAGGTTAGATTAGGTAGGTGCCCCCCAGTATAGGATAGATAGGTAGGTGCCCCCAGTACAGGTTAGATTAGGTAGGTGCCCCCCAGTATAGGATAGATAGGTAGCTGCCCCCAGTATAGGTTAGATAGGTAGCTGCCCCCCAGTGTAGGTTAGATAGGTAGCTGCCCCCCAGTGTAGGTTAGATAGGTAGCTGCCCCCCCAGTATAGGATAGATAGGTAGCTTCCCCCCAGTATAGGTTAGATAGGTAGCTGCCCCCCAGTATAGGTTAGATAGGTAGCTGCCCCCCAGTATAGGTTAGATAGGTAGCTGCCCCCCAGTATAGGATAGATAGGTAGCTGGCCCCCAGTATAGGTTAGATTAGGTAGGTGCCCCCCAGTATAGGATAGATAGGTAGCTGCCCCTAGTACAGGTTAGATTAGGTAGGTGCCCCCCAGTATAGGATAGATAGGTAGCTGCCCCCAAAACAGGTTAGATTAGGTAGGTGCCCCCCAGTATAGGATAGATAGGTAGCTTGCCCAGGTAGGTGCCCCCTCATAATGGCGGAGGGGGGAGCCGGAGCCGCGGGGAGGGCAGCCCGACCTCTCCCTCCCTCTCCCCGGGCCGCCCTCCATGCTCCCCCCTCGGACTTTAGGCAGCAGAGTTAGCGCGCAGGGAAGCGCTGCTGTACAGAGCCTGTTACTCACCTCCCTGGATCCGATCGCCGCTCCCGCCCTGCTGGTCTCCTCTCTGCCTAGCCGGCTGATACACACGCGGCTGCTTCCTGTGTAAACAGGAAGCAGCCGCGTGTGTATCAGCGGCTACATTGCAGAGAGGAGACCAGCAGGGCGGGAGCGGCGATCGGATCCAGGGAGGTGAGTAACAGGCTCTGTACAGCAGCGCTTCCCTGCGCGCTAACTCTGCTGCCTAAAGTCCGAGGGGGAGCATGGAGGGCGGCCCGGGGAGAGGGAGGGAGAGGTCGGGCTGCCCTCCCCGCGGCTCTGGCTCCCCCCGCTCAGACAGTCACAGCCACTTCATCTGGTGCCGCCCCTCCACTTCCTGCCGCCTGAGGAACCCGCCTCACCCCGCCTCATGGGCGGGCCGGCCCTGCGTGTTTCCCTCTGGAGGTTGCGAGTATGGGTAGTGCGCCAGGGCTGGGGGTTAGGGGGTCGGTTGCGGCGAAATATTGGTGGAGCAGCTTTCTCTAGGGCTGATGAGAGAGTTTGGCGATACTGATCTGCTGCAAGATTAGGACAGGTTAGGGTGGGGAGAGTGGAGGAGAGGGCATGGAGGGGGTCAGCAAGGACACTAGGGTTGAGCTTGCGTAGGTCTCGCTGCCATCGACCAGGTGGGTGGGTGGCATTTATCTCTTGCATTTCTCTCTGTCGATATTTTCCCCTATACTTCTGGAGAATTGCTATTTGGAGATATCACAGGAGGTAAATTACCTCCCAAGAGATAAATAGGTTGGTAACCTCTGGTGAATTGACGCCTTTAAAAGCAAGAGATTAAAATAATGAGGATGATAGCACAAGCCTGCTTACTGTTTGGAAGATAATGAATGGCATTCTTGGTCAAGCACTTCTTGGCCTAAAATATTTCCAGAAAGATGTTGAAGATAAAAGGAAAAAATCCTTTCCCTTATAAAATATGTGAACAATTCTTGAAGCAAATATGGCACTGGAATGAGCTGAATATAAATGATTTCAAGAAACACTCAACTCAAAAGTGAAAAATGTATTTCATTTTTTCCATTGCTTTCTTCAGCATGCTGTATGTACTTGGCTCCCGTTCCACTGGAAATATGCGGTAGGTCTACAAAGCATGCGAATCATGAAACTGCTGCAGAGCTGAACACACTGACTGTATCTTATTAAACATTTAATTGCCTTTGATGTTTGATCCAACTTTGCTCTTGCTCTACTTGGATATCATTTGTTTTCTTGATTTAATGGAAAACCTTAGTAGACTATACAATGTCAAATTCATTAAGTAAAAAAGCAATTTTTACTGTAAAGAACAGACTCTTGGAGACTCATCAGTTTAGAAGTTAGAGTAGTTAAAAAACCCTGAGTCTAGGTTCACAGTAGGAACGCTGCAGTGCTGTGTTATAAACTCTTATAACACAGCTTACCGCACTGCAATAAAAAGTCTATAGGACATTCACAGTGCAACGTTAGCGTCGCATTGTAAGATGTTGCTTTATGGTAACGCACTTCTGCAGTGGGGTACCTCTAAACGTACATGTTGCCACGTAGAGGAAAGCTTACTTATTTCCTGTATGCTTTACTGTACCTACTTAATGCAACGGTAACGCAGTGTTAATGTGCGTTACCACTTTTTTTGTTGTGTTGTAAAGTTGTGTTGCAACTTTAATGTCGCATCACGACACAACGTCCTATTGTGAACCTAAAAAAATCTATTAACCCTTCGCGTTCTCACGTATTTTTTTTTTATTTTTTTCTATTGTGAACCTAGCCTCAAAGTGAAACTTCAGGCCTGATTCAAAAAACCATTCAAATTCCATGAACGCGATGGGGGTGCACTGCCTGTGTTAACCACTTCACACCAAAGGGAGCAATTTTCACCTTTCAGTGCTCATCACTTTCAATTGCCAATAGCTTAATCGCTACTTATCGCAATGAAATGATCTATATCTTGTTTTTTTCACCACCAATTAGGCTTTTTGGGTTGATATTTGTTTTCAGTAATTACTTTATTTTCTATGCATTTTAAAGGGAAAAACAAGGGGAAAAATGAAAAAATACACTATTTCTCAAATGTCATCCCCTATAGTTTTAATATAAACACTGCTACTGTACATAAAACCCACACATTTTATCTGCCTATTTGTCCTGGTTACCACTAGATTTGAATTATGTCTCTAGTGCAAAGTATAGTGACAGTGGGCTTGATTCACAAAACGGTGCTAACTGTTAGCACGCTGTGAAAAGTGCTTCGCGTGAAATTTCACGTAATAACGGTTATCGGGCGCAAAAATTTGTGTTTGCGCGTTAACGTGAATTTTTCATGCACTAACTTTTTTTTGCGCAAAACATGTTTTTCACGCGAAAACGCACTGAAACGTGTGAAAAGCCGTGCTAACAGTTAGCACCGTTTTGTGAATCAAGCCCAATATATTATTTGGAAATAAAGGTGTATTTTTTCTATGTTGTATTTTTTTGTTTTTAACTTATCTCACGTGCACGCTCATGGGAATGCGCACGTGTACGCGCACAGTGGCAGCAGCGCTACTTAACCTATAAAAACGTCCTGGAGCCGTTAAGAGGCCTTGAGTGGTTAATGTGCGTTTTTCTAGGATAACATGTGTTACCGTAGCACATGCAGGTTACCAGATGTTGCGCTAATGTGTTAACAGGCGGTGCCTCCCCAGCATTAGTAACGGTAACATTGCTGTGCACTCACTGCATTTGTGGTGCATCCTCCAATGGAAGGTTAAAGAGTGGAAGGTCTCTACCATCCACTAGCTTTGTGATGTCATGGAGGAGTCCACGGGCAACCTGCCCAAGAGAGGTACAGCAGTGCTGGAAAATAATAAAGGGCACACAAAATATTGACACTTAGGGCAGAATTTTGACATTCTTTCCTTCGGGGGGATACTTTCTTTTGTTGCTGTCAGTTTAGACATTAATGGCTGTGTGTGGTTATTTTGATGGCAGCAAATTTCCACTGCTATACAAGCTGTACACTGACTACTCTACATTGTATCAAAGCGTAAAATCTTCATGAAACGATATAATAAAATCTTTACAAAAATGTGAGAGGTGTATTTAATTTTGTGAGAAACTGCAGATGGCAAAACCTTTTTTTCACTATTAACAGATCATGCCCCCTCATCCTCTGCACAAACCTAGGGACACAAAGCTCATCTGCCAAGCTTATGTGTTGCCCTTTGATGTAGTATTACCTGTTCATCTGATCACCTCTTAGCCATCTTTTTTCCAATCTAATACAAGCCTAGTCTTTCTAGCTTTTTCTTGGTAAATGAGCACCTTCCATCCCTTTTAATAGACTCTGTACTCTCTGGGTGCAGGCAGGGGCGTAGCAATAGGGGGTGCAGAGGTAGCGACCGCATCGGGGCCCTTGGGCCAGAGGGGCCCCGAAGGGCCCTCCCTCAACTACAGTATTAGCTCTCTATTGGTCCTGTGCTCATAATAATCACTTCTATAGATACTTTGAGTAGTGGTAATCATTAACAAACTGTTCCCCGTCCTCCTCTTGCACCTCTGACACTGTAGTTGCCATTGGCAGGTTTTGATGCACCGTATTAATTGCTATGTATAGAGTGCTTGGGGGGCCCCATTGTAAAACTTGCATCGGGGCCCAGAGCTCCTTAGCTACGCCACTGGGTGCAGGCGCGTGACTACGCAAACGATGCCTGGCGACGCATGGTGATGACAACCATCACAGCAGATTGGATCTTTAAGATCACCAACAATTCCACGCAAACTACAGTGATCGCTTAGCTTCCTATTTGCGCCTGTTGTGTGTCTTAGTGTAATGTTATGTGTACCCACCAGCAGGAAGATGGATCAGGGGATGTAGATGGGATCCATCTTCCTGCGTCATCAGGTGAGTGTTCAGCTTTAGCTGTAACAAAAGTAAAAAACAAAATGACAGCTTAATAATTGGATACAATTAGTCCAAAAAAAGACAGTTCTGATGGGGTTTTTTCCACAGTGGTGTAGTGATTAGCGCTCTCCTCTTGCAGCGCTGGGTCCCTGGTTTGAATCCCAGCCAGGTCAACATCTGCAAGGAGTTTGTATGTTTTCCCTGTGTGTGGGGGGTTTCCTCCGGGGCACTCCAGTTTCCTCCCACATCCCAAAAAACATACAGAAAAGTTAATTGGCTTTCCCCTAAAATTGGCCCTAGACTATGATACATGCATTACATGATACATGCACAGACATAAGACTATAGTAGGGACTAGATTTTGAGCCCCTCTGAGGGACAGTTAGTGACAAGACAATATATACTCTGTACAGCGCTGCATAATATGTTGTTGCTATATAAATAAATAATAAATATGTTAAACACTGCATGTAGGTATAATCATATAAGGGTGACACCACCCCTCAGTCAATTCTGCTGAAGTCTGACAGCAGTCCATTGCTTTACGCACTCAGTGTCCTTTTCCTGTAAACCATGAATGTTTATGTCCCGAGTCTGGGTCTGTTTCTTTATGCATTCCTGGCATTCCAGCAGATGTTTTGGCATGTACTTACATTCCTGGGCTGACCTCTTACATTGCCTTAACTCCCTATAGGAATGGCATTCCAGGCAACCTGCACTCCTTTGTTCCCTAATACATGTTGTAGTACTTCATGTTTACTGGTTTCATTACACATTTATAGTGGAACCTATAGTTACTGGAAAGAGGAAGGGGAACTGTGTTGTGTGTGCACAAAGGGAGACCTTGGCCATAAAGATGTCAGAATTAATCTAGCCTTCAAAGGACTGTCATGTGAAAACATGAAATGAGAAATGTAGCAGTCATTTACCACACACACATGCAATAAAGTGTAGACACACTGGGAAGAGTACATTTAAAAAGGATGCTGCAGTAATTTGGGCGCAGAGGAAAGCCAGTAATCGATATCGGTAAAATTACCAATATTCCACTACTTAATTCCGATAGAGTAGAATATCAGTAATGTTTACAGATACTTTGATCTAACCTAACTTTACTTTTACACAAGCCCTCCCTCTCGATGCTTAACCCTGATGCCTTCCTCTCCATGCCTAACCCTAATCCTCCTGCCAATGTCTAACTGTAAGGATCCCCCTAGTTATGTCTAACCCTAAGTTAGCCCCCCCCCTCCCCAGCAATGCCTAACCCCAAGGACCCTCCTACACAATGGTTCGTTGCGCTGGGACAAGGGCTAACAATTAGTGGGGGTAGCATGGTGGGTCCCCGGGGATAGCATGGTGGGTCCCCGGTTTGAATACCAGCCAGGTCAACATCTGCAACGAGTTTGTGTTTTCTCCGCATGTCTGTGTGTGTTTCCTCCGGACACTCCGGTGTCCTTCCACATCCCAAAAACATACAGATAAATTAATTGGCTTCTTCCTAAATTAATTGGCCCTAGACTATGATACATGCACTAGATTGTGAGCCCCTCTGAGGGACAGTTAGAGACAAGACAAAATATACTCTGTGCAGCGCTGCATAATATGTTGGCGCTATATAAATACTTAAATAAATAAAATAAAAAATGAAGAAAACTGAAGTACATTGAGCAGATGTGCAATGTATCAACAACAGGTTACAAAAAAGAGAAAGTAATACTGTGATAAATTTCACTTCAGTATGGAGAAGATTTTTTGCCAGCTCTACACTTTATATTAAAGCAGGTTTTGTACTGGAAGAGAGACGTAGGTGGTATTTAACAAAACAGCTGAATTTCCACTGGACATAAGAGTCCAGTGGTCGTCTGGAGTTCCATTGGTCCTGTGGGCGGATGTGTGCCACACCCCAGATTAAGCCCTGATCCTTAATGTACCTCTAACCTGAATGAGGCCCTGCCCCCAAACGAAGCCTCGCCCACTCAGGTTTCGAGTGCCACCTTGGTGCCACCTCTTCCTCCCTGTGTACCCTTTGTGCCACCTTCTGCCCCCCTCCTGTGCTCCCCCAGCCCAGTGTGTAAATGCAGACAGAAGCTGTGCTCTTACCTCACCGGAGGTGTCTGTGCAACCATCCTGTCTGTCTCTTGCTCCCCCTAATGCCGGCATTTCACAGTCTTCATGCCACGTGTAATCACAGCACATGCAATAGGAGATGCCATGCAATAGGCCGAGCAGTGAGCAGATAGGCGGAAGCTTAGCACTAGACTCTGGTGGAGAGGTGAGAGGAAGGTGCAAGAAGGGTGTGTGCAACGAAATACTACAGTATCAGCGGGTTGTTTGTACCTTGGGGACTCCCTGTATTATGCACCCGCCTTATATTCTTGTGTGTGTGTGATTTTGTGTGTGTGTGTGGGGGGGGGGGGGTCATAATTTATGACATTACTATAGCCCATCAGTGTTTCTCAGACCCAAAATTCACAACCTCTACTTTTTACAACCTCTATTTTTTGGGGATATATTTGATGTCTTAGGGCCCTTTTCTACCTGATGTGTTTCAATCCAGCTTTTGGATCGGTCACAGCTTACTGATTGCAAGAGCACCATGATAAATATAGTAATTGAGGTACACTTTTCTCACATGTGGGACTTTTCCAAAAGCAGCGCATGCTGCATTTTTCCTGCATTGGCATTTGGGTTAATGGGATCTGACTGAAAATATACAAAACAACCCCCCCCCCCCCCCCCCCTGTGAAAGTTGGATGTGATGGCAAGCATCAATTACCTTTGAGGGTAGATAGAAGGACAGAAGCTTGTTGGTAAGTATGCAAGGAGACTCCATTACCACTGGACCACAGGGAGAAAAATCTGGATGGGAAGGGGGCAGGAGAGACCTCTAGACAACCAGGTAAAGCTGTGTGTAAATGGGGGGAGGGGCACTACTCTACCACAGGAAAGATACGAGAGCCTGGGATCAACCTCTAGACACATTCATCTAAAACCAGCACGGGGAAATTTGAAGCCAAAAGGAGGCTCACCCTGCTCTAGCTAATCTTTTTTTTTTAACTACCGGTATTCCCCAACTGACTATCCAATTTTTACCCCCTTCCCCCGCATAATTGCTGGTGTCCTAATTACACAGTTTTTCATGTAATATGTGCTTCCATCTATTGTCGGTGCCCAAATTACTAAGTCAGCATCATTATAGCCGTAATTCACATTGCAGCCTATGGTGGTACTTAATCTTAGATCAGGTGCCTCGTGGTACCTAATTTACTTGTCACACCCTTAGACTACCTGGGAAAGCTATATGGGGTGAGGGAAGGTGACCACTAGACTCCCAGGGAAATAAATGTGAGAGGAGCCACTAGCCCACTACCACTAACCACTACCAATTAGCCACAGGATCCAGTTCAAACTCTTAACTCTAACTTACAAAGCTCTCCACAATCTCTCTCCTGTCCTTATCTCCTCACAAGTTTCCAGATACCAACCCAACCGCAATCTCAGATTTGCACATGACCTTCTAGTATCCTCCACTAGTATCACCTCCACACATTCACATATACATGATTTTGCCCATGCTTCACCCGTCTTATGGAATCCTCTGCCACAAGATATCCGCCACTACCCAGCCTTTGATTTCTTTAAATGTGTCCTCAAAACTCAGTTTTTCCATCAAGCTCTACCTTAGGCCAGTTCACCTGTTGGTTGTACTCCCTACCAGATAACCTAAAACACACTGCCTCTAGGGATGGATATTGTATACTATCCCCCCCCCCTCCCCTCCCTCCTACACACACAATTTAGATTGTAAGATTGTAAGCTCGCAAGGGCAGTGCTCTCTCACCCTTTTGTGTTTTGGACTTTGTTACACATTTATTTATATTAATTCTGTCACTGTTATTACCAGTTCTGTACTTTGTACTGATTCTGTATTTTGTACCAACTCTGTGTTTTGTAAGCTGGTGACTGTATACCATTGTGTGTATTATTTTGTCCTGCATGATGCTTGATTCTTAGAGGAGGAACCAAAAGACCACCAGGGTCCAGGAAATATAAGATAGAGGACCACTAGACCACCAGGATAAGCTATATGGGGGGGGGGGGGGGCAGGGGACTGCTAGACTACAAGGAAAACATAGGAGGGTAGCCACTAGACCACCAAATTCCCTGCTTCCGGTATGTGTATTTAAACATTTCCCACTGTCATGTTGGTTGGTAATTAAGAAGCAACGTTTTGAGAAAGGTCTGGATTAAAGCCTTTAAGTGTGTGAGAGCAATCTTGCAAAAGGGAAACATTCACAGTATTCTGGCAATGAAAGATGCACAATCACACATAATCTTTCTGTCCTTCCTCATTTGTGGTGCAGTAATCTGACTATGCCTATGTGACACATCACAAATCAGTCAACAATCATATGAGTTGTATACAAACAACTGACTTCTCACATGTGTCTGATGATGAGTATAGAATGATAAATAAAATAGGTCTTTTGTAGGGTTGAAGTTACTCAATCTTTCACATGAACAAGTATATAAAGCCTTTAGTTGGAACTCATTCCACTAGTCACATGGAGGTATATTCACAAAATAACGTGAAACAGTACGTGCAGGGACTGCACATGTAAATTTAAATGGCTATTATGGAAATTATGTAATGTGTGTGAAAAAAGCAGAGGTTACTCTCATCTATCCGCTACTGCTTCCTCCCATGTCTTCTCTCCACTGCCAGGGCTTGACCCTGTCCTTACACTCCCAGGGAGCTGTGTGTCACATGAATAAACACACTAGAGACCAAATCCTACCAGCCTCTAGTGATCATGCAAGGTAGGGTGTCCTCATGTATCCCCAACAGTGCATGTTTTGCAGAAAAGCACAAACAGTGGCGTAGCAATAGGGGGTGCAGAGGTAGCGACCGCATCGGGGCCCTTAGGCCAGAGGGGCCCCAAAGGGCCCTCCCTCAAGCACAATATTAGCTTCCTATTGGTCCTGTGCTGGTAATAATCACTTCTTTAGATGCTTTAAATAGTAGTACTCATTAACAAGCTGCTCCCCATCCCCTTCTTGCACCTCTGACACTGTGGTTGTCCTTGGCAGGTTTTGGTGCGCCGTATCAATTGTTATGTATAGAGTGCTTGGGGGGCCATTGTAAAACTTGCACCGGGGCCCATAGCTCCTTAGCTATGCCACTGAGCACAAACAATCACAGGTGAGGTGATTAGAGTCTCAGCAGAGCTCATTAACCACTTTTAGACTGGACTGCTCTGGCCCCTTTAAGTCTAGAGTCGTCCTTTGCCTATTTTGTAATGTGATTGCCGTGATTTGTTCTCAACAATCACAATGTCAGGAACCAATGAAATTGGCTCCTGACTGAGATACTGAAGCTCTGCTGACCAGCAGGCAGTGCACACAGATTTTCAACTGATTAATGCCGAAGTCTATTGAAAATCTGTGTGCAGCGTGCGGAGAGATTTGGTCAAATAGATCCCTTTCTGATCAGATAATGATCTGAGGGAGATCTATCTTTTGGCCACATTGTCCTGTGTATGGCCAGCTTAAAGCTCAATGTATTTGGCTTAGCCTAATGCAGAGATTTAGCAATACATTGAAGGCGTTCTCATACGTGTTATGAATCAACTATGCACTGGCTTTCCATGAAAGACACAAGCTTTGTTTATTACACCAAGCAGTATATAAGGATCAGATGGATAATGATCTGTAAGTTGGTGCCAACAATCTGCTGTTAGTTTAGCTGGGAGTAGAAGAGATATTTAAGACAAACGCATGGAACATTCTGTACTGGGTTACACATTTCCTTGCAGTAAATTTTAGTTTAATCTTTACATGACCTTTCCATTTCTTGAGAAAAGGTCTTTGAAATACCATAAAGTGATATAGCATACGGCTATACCTCTGAGTTCTGTATGTGTTGTCATTATTAGCCAGTAGAGATGAGCTGGCATTTTACAGAATATCATTTTCATGGTGAAGAGGGCCTCTTTGTTCTGTGTATTTTTACTAAAACCCCTGTAGAGGTCCATACCGTGCTGTTTTACCCAAGGATGGCAGTCAGAGCTATTCATTCTGGCTCCAGCTAAGTAAAGTCATAAAAATATTGCTGCAACAGTAGCAGCAAAGTAAAAACAAAACACAAAAAAAACCTTTAGCTAATTAAAGACTAGGCAGGGGTGTAACTACAGGGTAGCAGTCCTTGCAACCGCAGGGGGCCCCAGAGCCGTTAGGGGACCCCAAATACTGCTTCTTTCCCTCAAATAATGGGGTCCAGCCTGCAGATCAGGTGCTTTTGTGGCTACACTTGTTATGGGTGTGAAGATTATGGTGTCCACACTTACATAGTTACATAGTTATTTGTGTTGAAAAAAGACATAAGTCCATCGAGAATCAACCAGATTCTCTTAGGACCCGAGGATGCATGCCATCCGGGCCAGGTGCATTGTCTATTTTTAATTGATTTAGTGTTGCCTTCACTTCTTCCTGAGTTAAGTATTTAATATAACAATTGGAAGATTGAGACTCTTCTGCCTCTGTAATTTGCAACAGTGATGTTTCCCTTGTGAAGACAGAAGCAAAGAAAACATTTAATAACTCCGCTTTACCTTGGTCATCCACCATTGAGTTCCTACCCTCATCCTTTATGGCCCATACTCACAGGCAACTTTTCTTCACTGTCGCTAGCACACGGGAGCGTGTGCGCGACAGTTCGGCGACAGCTCGTCACCACGTCCCTCACACACACGGAAGAGGGATCAGCGGTGCGACGGAAGCTGTCGCCGACGTTCCTCCTCACCCCGCCGGAAGCTCTGTGGTCTTTATAGAGGTTGCTGTCGCTAGTCCGCATACACACGCGGACTAGCGACAGTTGCGGCGAAGTTGCGGTGGCAACTGTCGCCAGGCAATTGACCGCGCCAATCGCCTGGCGACAGCAGCGACGGTTCGGGGTGCGCGCCCGTGTTGCGCCTCATACTCATGGGCGACAATTGTAGCCCGTGAGTATGGGCCATTAGGAGTCCAATACAGTCATCCTTTTTTTTTTTAGAGTTGATGTACTTGTAAAACTTTTTTGATTTGCTATCCCTAGCAATTTAATTTTCAGCTTCAATCTTTGCCAGCCTAATTTCTTTTTTTACAACTTTTATTGCACTCCTTATAATTGCTTTATGCAGCCTCGGTCCCCTCCTGTTTTAGGACCTTATAGGGATTCTTTTTCCACTTAATTTTATCTCTAACCTTTCTGTTCATCCCTAGAGGCCTTTTTTATTCCTAGACGTTTTGTTTCCATACGGGATATACATACTACAATATTGATTGAGAATAATTTTAAAAGCTTGCCATTTCCCTTCAGTGTCCTCCCCTTGTAGTACATTATCCCAGTTCACCAAAGTCAGTGCCTGCCTGAGTTGATTGAACTTTGCTTTTCTAAAATTCATAGTTTTAGTTGTCTCTCTGCCCTGCGGCCTATCAGTCACCAGATCAAACGTTATCATGTTGTGATCACTATTTCCCAAATGTTCTTGAACCTGCACATTATCTGGTCTATTTGAAATGATCCAATCCAGTAACACATTCTCCCTTGCTTTATGGCCCTTGCAAGATGGGCCCCCAGGCTGTGAGGGTCACCAGGGGAAGGCAAGGGAAAGGGTGTGGACATTGGGGGGCACCATGATTTGTAGTTACCTCCCTGTTACTAGGGTTTAATCACTTCTCTAATGTTGCTTAACGCTTCTGGTTAATGAGGGTGGAGCTATATCTTACTCTTCACTAGCCCGTATTTATACTTACCTGGGTCTTCCTCCAGCCCCATGAGCACCATGGCCTCCCTCGCCATCCTTTTCAGTGCCTCTGTTCTCCTGAAATAACTCCCGATAATCTGGGCAGTTGAAGGCTTTTGCGCATGTGCGACTCAGCCATGCACGCACCCCTTGTTGCGCTCCCATCCCCTGGAGCGCTCTGCCTGTGCAAACGCAGAATTCTCCAGGGGACTGGAGCGTGGGTGGGTCGAGCCACGCATGCGCAGAACCCGACGACTAGCGGCAACTGACCGGATTACCAGGAGTCATAGCGCCAGGACGGGGGGCTGAAGAGGATGGCGAGGGAAGCCACGTTGCTCTTGGAGCTTCAGGGAGCCCCAGGTAAGTATAAATACGGGGCAGTGTACCATCTCTGGTACACTTTAAGCAACATACGTGCACCCAGTTGCCGTGTTGCCTTTAATCATTGGGTGATCAAGCAATATTGCAGGGCACAAGTGCTGTACAGACCTGCTATTAGGTTATAGGCAAGCCGCATATACTGTTAAATGGAAAAGGGATGTTAATGATGGGGTAGCACATAAGTGACAGGCTTCTGGTGGGAGGGTAAGCCCTAAATGATGCGCTCACTCCTAACTCATTCTTCAGCCTTGTTAAGCACGTTGGCATGCCAGGTCACTAAGTAACATTGTGGGGCACTTGTACACATGCTGGATTCTCAGCTGTTACTCTGCAGAATGAGCATCTCTGCATTTTCTAGTGCAGGTGTACAAGCCATTGGTTCTCCCCCACTTCCTACCCTGCACCACCATTAGTTACATATGTACATTTGTGTCACCAATATAAAACACTGGTGACAGTGACAGCATGAGGCAGAGCTTCCCGCTGGGCAGCCTTTTGAAGTTGATAACATCTCACTATGTGTAGCTTTTCCATAATTAAGCTGCACAGTCATCCATAATGATTCAACCGACTGATTTACTTATGGGTGTGTACAAAGGACTGCAGTCACAAAGGCACTGCAATTTTAATGGTACGCCGAGGGAGCACCTATTAGCGCCATGCACATTACAAGATAACATATGCTTTGCTATGGTATAGCATGGCGCTATAACAGGTTAACGGAATTGTTCCCCTGGCTGGTAAAATTGCAGTGCCCTACCTGCACAGAACAATCTTACAGCTAGTTCAGAGCTGTATACACCAATTTACTAACTTTTCAAGAACTCCCACTATAGACTTATATGGCCCAAGTAAGGGTTGCAACTTGACATCTCAGAAAAAATCCAGCCCAAATTTCTGATGTTACATTTTCACCTTGAAGGTCACAGGTATAATGTTGAAAGGGCTTATCAAGTGTTGCAGTAAGATGTAACTATTCCATAAGGAAAGCTCTGGGAAACCTGGTAATGTCAGGCTTCTATAAAACACTGTAGCGACCTTTGTGCAGTGCCGTGACACTGAGCCCAGCCAAAGGACACCTGTTCTCCTCAATGTAACCAGCCCTAGGTCAGTTAGCTAACAGATGTACAAAAAATAGGAGACAAAAGGCCCATAAAAAAAACACAATTAAAGGCATGTTTTCATTCACAGATGTCATCCATATGTCATTTGCAGACTAAGAATTTTTAAAGCTTAGTGCTTTCTATTCCATAGGTAGCATGGTCTACTCTACACTACAGAATGTATGGGATGTATTCAGATAGAGCACGGCAATCTTACTGGTACTTATGCCATTTATGTAGCATGCATTGCACAATTAGCATGATCCATGATTTCTTGGTACCCCTTGCATTACTAGTAAAACAGACAATATGCAAATAGTGTAGCTAGTGTTATAGGACAACTGATCTGAGAGGAATATGGAGGCTGCTGTATTTATTTTCTTTTAAAAATACCAGTTGCCTGGCATCCTGCTGATCTTTCATGCATCAGTAGTGTCTGAATCACGCCTCAGTAGTGTTTGAATCACACATCTGAAACATGCATGTAGCAAATGCAGTCAAACTTAAGTCCAACAAAGGAAAAGAGACGGCACAATAATGGCTGCAAACTTTTGCTGTATTGGGTGGACAAACACTACATGTTACGGATCCAACTATCCTTCATCACTTGTTAAACAGCAATGACAGGTACATACATGTATAAATACATCCCATATGCAAACACCCGCCCAATCAGGCTCCGCCCTAGGAGCCATTAACTCTTAAGTCCCAAGTCTCTAATAAAATCCAGACGGTCATATGGCACTCCTATACGGCTACCAAAAAACAAACATCAATGACTGACCGTGATCCAGGTACTTCCGAGAGAGGACTACCCTAAGACCACCTTTAGAAAAACACGTAATATTATAATATGCTGCAATAAAAAGATACAAGCTGGTCACGTTGCATATTGTACATTTGCTACAAGACAACATTTGTTATAAAGACAGCATGTCCTATAGAAAACATTTAAGCGGCAATCTCTCATTCATCCCTCTAGGGGTCACAACGTCTAATGAGTAAATCCACTTTGCTTCTTTTTGCTTCAATTTCTTTTCCAGGTCACCCCCCCTATTAGGCAAGGTTACCGCTTCCAAAACGCACCAGCGTAATTGTGCGGCATTATGCCCACCATCAAAGAAATGTCTCGCCACAGAGGTATCATAGCATTTGCGCTCTCCTTCTGCATATTTCGTAATAGCACGTTTGTGCTCCTGTATGTGGGTCCTCACTGGTCTAGTGGTTTCACCCACATACATGAGCCCACACGGGCACTTTAGCCCGTATACCACCCATGTCGTGGAGCAATAATGTCTACCTTTAATGGCGATACGCTCACCTGTATGTGGGTGACCAATTCTATCACCCCTAATGATGCCACTGCATACATTACAGTTCAAACAAGGATATGTCCCAGCCCTCCCTGTGACAACAGGTGAGCGTATCGCCATTAAAGTATATAGTATTTTTTCTAACATTGCATCATTCTATATTATGTGCAGATTACACAACACTCAGCATTCAAAATGAGTCTTTCAGAGCAGTCTGTGAAGTAATGACCTCTCCTCTAGCAGAGGAAAAGTAAATAGTCCAGGAACAGTTGAGATAATAAAAGTCAGATAACAGCCCTCTCCACGACTAAAGGCCCATACACACGACGGATTTCCGCGAACGACGGGTCGTTTGAACGTCCCGTCATTTCGTCGTTCGCCCGCTAAATCGGGCGTGTGTACAGACTGTCGTTCACTTGATAAGGGTGCGTTTGAGCGATCCGCCCACCCTTATCAAGTGAACGACAGTCTGTACACACGCCCGATTTAGCGGGCGAACGACGGAGCGACGGGACGTTCAAACGACCCGTCGTTCGCGGTAATCCGATGTGTGTATGGGCCTTAAGACTTAGTCGGAGAGTTAATGGCTTGTTTGCATAGAGATAACAACTGGAGTTTCTTAACTCTTCCTGTACTGGAAACAATTACACTGATGTATCTGATCTTAATGTTTTATTTCTTAGCTGTACTACACATACAAATCATAATATCATAATTTTTTTTTTGCTTCAGTGTCTCTTTAAGCACCGGTAAAATTGTTGTGCGCTACATAAGCATGGCAATTTTACCAACAATTAGTAAATATTCCCCTGTCTATTTCAATATCTCATAACTTGCAGATTTTAGCTGCCTCGGTAAGGCCTTGTTTCTATCTGTATAATTATAGCCACCTTTTCCAGCAACGTGCCGCGATGCGATCAGCAGGGACATCAGAAAGTGTGTTTGCACCCATGACTTGCGATTCCCTGTGGAATTGTAACGCATGGTTGCCTGCATTTCTGCACATTTGCAATTGTAATCCTATCCATTACAAATTATTAGCAGAGCAACGCAATCCTGTTTGCCTGCGTCACCCACACATTGTGGACATGGAAATGAGGCCATTCTAGCAAATGAAAGCCACTAGCCACTGAGCAGTTTGCTAGCAGCTAGCCAGTTAACACAGCATCCAGCTAACTGATCTGCAGGTTGTGGATAGTATTTGGTACCACCACTTCCTGCAACTGTGTTGAGATTTACGTGTCATGAGAATTTTATGCTTAACATCAACTGTAACATTTAGGAATTTCTGATTAATGTATTTGATGATAGCTGAGTAATATAACTGGGTGGATACACTGATGGGCTCCTCTAGAGTAGGTGCTTCAGTGTGCCAATCTCTGCATCTCCTGTCACTCCACTCAGAGCAGGAGCATCCACCAGGCAACCTAGGCAGGTGCTTGGGGTCTAGTGGGTGTCAATAGGCCCACCTGCCACCTTCTTTGACCTCTCTCCACGTCAGCTTTCCATAAGGACCACAAGGGGGCCCCAAATATACTCCCTTGCCTTGGGCCCCATTACATCTTAACCTCCCTGGCGGTAATCTCGAGCTACGCTGAAGCTAGCCGCTGGGAGCTCTATACAGAGTATAGCACTCAGCGGGAGCTTTTACTCGCCTACCGGGGGTTCCAGACTTCAGTAGCCATTCTCCTTCCTGTCCTCCGAGGCTCTGAATCACTCTGGTAAGATCGCCGTCACTGATCTCACCAAGAGTTACAGCACCACCCGGAGGACGGAGGTAAAATTGCAGCGCTGGAGCCCAGGGAGGTGACTGAGAGAAGTGGCTGCTGCAGGCATTCTGGTGGCATGATTTTTTCCTGATTTTAGGGTCTGAAACCTTTTAAAAAGACTCTAAAATCCAAAAATAATCACACCGCCAGGGGGGTTAATCCTTCTCTGGCTACACCAGTGTGGGCATGGTTGTCTGAGTGCGCACAATACGTTTGAGTTTATAAGAATAAATGTCCTCTTACAGTTGGAGAAAGATGCCTGCATGTATTATTATTATTATTATTATTTATTGTATTTATATAGCGCCAACATATTACGCAGCGCTGCACAATAGATAAAAGGGTTAACATACAAGGTAGGACATACAGGAAACTCACAACAAAACAAGATCATGCAAATGATTTGATAATACAGTGTCATAGGTCAAAATAGAGACTGTTCTAGTCCACAAGAGGGGTGATTGTCAGTAAGATTGCATAATCAAGCTGGAAACACTAAGGGAGATGGCCCTGCCAGAGGCTTACAATCTAAAGGGTGGGGGTGGAGACAATAGGTGTATCTGTTGAGAGGGTGTCTAACAGAACATATTATGGTGCTGGTGTAGGGGGGTATGCGAGCATGAAAGGGTGAGTCTTGAGAGCTTGTGTGAAGGTATTAAAGGTGGGGGCGAGTCCGGTGGCTGGAGGGAGCGAGTTCCAGAGAGCAGCTTATTGCGGGTGGACCTGGCATTCCAGAGGCCACAGGAAACACGGAGCGAATGCCTGGGGGTAGGATGGATAGGAATAAGGTTATGCCGAGGGGGTGTGTGGGTAGAGTTTGGGGGGGGGGAAGGGAGGTGCATGGGGGTTGAGGGCCAAAAGGGAGTCTAAAGACAAAAGGGGAGAGGGTGCGGGGAAACAGAAGGGGGACAAGGTGTACAAGGAGGTGGAGGTAGAGCATGTGGTGATGGGGGAGAGTGAGATGGGGAGGGAGATAGCTTGGAAATGGTGGAGGGGTAAGGGAGTGAATAGGAGGGAACATTTTGTACTGATGGGATAAGGTAGGATGGGGTGTGGAGAGTGGAAGCATAGACAGGGGGACAGCAGTTAGACCAAGATGAGATAAATGTCACCAATGATGTGGCTGAAGGGGTTCAGCAAAGTTGCATCAGTAATCAATCTGGTAAGGAGTAGTCCACAGGAGATCAGCAGTGAAGTTGGCAGAACATCAATGATAAGATATGTATAAGATAATGATAAGATATGTATAAATATATCTTAAAACACAAAACAAAAATCAAAGCAAACTTCATAAAAGATTATTAAAAAATATCAGCCTGAAGGAAAATGTATAAATTACATTGTGCTGTTTCTATTCAAATTATTATTTAGAGGGGTAAAAAAAAAAAGCATAGAAATTATCCCATGTCTCAGTAAAACCTTATTCAATTGTCAGGTCAGTATAGAATATTCTGGCAATATATATGAGGTATTATATCATTACTGTGTGTATAAATGTCATGGAAGAATTGGAAGTTACAATGCTTTTGCTCCCAAGATGAAGGTTGTACAAACTGGAGTATCACCTGCGGTCTTTCTTTTGACTCTTGTACAAATATATGTTAAAAATAGACCATCTGCACACAAATATATCTTTGTCTCATTACAAACAACGTGAGTTTGAAAGAGACTCATGGAAACCTCTTTAATCATTCCTGCCTATTGGTATTCTATTAAATGCTATGTTAGCTGAAAACACGGCATGGTCTTGTTACTAGGTTCTTTTGCAAGCCATGGACACACCCCACTAAAATACCAGACCTGGAAGGTTGATGTGTGAGAGGCCTACTGACATCTGACCATCCCAGACCTTGGAATATTTGCGTGGAATAAGAGGTGCTGACAGCCTTTCTCTAATAGTTTCTTAATGTAATGTCTCTAAAAAACGTAAGCAGAAGAGGTTTTGAGTTAGTAAGTAGGTCTAGGAAACCAAGCTTTGAAGTCCTATTTGGGCTGTAGACATTTCCATCTTAAAATACCTGGTACAGCTAAACTGCCATTCATAATGCTGTAAGGGCCTTAAAAAGCACTTGTGTCAGACAAGAGTTCTTTGTGTTTTTCTGTTTTCTTGGGGGTTTTCCAAATCAAAGTCTCACCTCTCCATGGTTCCACAAATACTACTTTTCACTGGCTCTAAAGGTTGTCATGCTGACCTTTTCACTTCTTTCTTTATTTACACAATTTACTATGGTAGAAGTAGCAATTAGTCATAGGTTGTATATGTGAGTTGTAAATGGTCTTGCTGTGCTACAATGAGCTAACTGTACACATACTGTATTTAGGATTACTGCTATGCTAGCATCACAAATGCCTGCCTACTGTATGTCTCTATTTAGATTAAATTTGTGCTGAAAATTGTAAATTAATGTAAATTTAGGAGCCTCCCTATCTTCTTCAGTCATCAATCAATCAATTTTGGATTAAGCAGGAAAAGGTTGAAATTGTTTGTTTTGTATTGCTGTGCTCCCCCCCCCCCTCCTTATTTAAGACTGTATCCTGTGGTGTCATAAGTAACAGCTAGGGCTTATTCATGGATGGTTGAAAGGAGATTTCAGGGAGTACATCTGACACTCACAGGGTGTCCCACAACCACATAGGGCTGAAAATTAGATTGAGCCACACAGCTCAGTTCACGCTAGCTATTTGACAAGAGGTGCTGTGCTCTGTCTATGCAACCCAACCATGCAAGTATATTTCAGGCATAAGTAGGTTGTGGTTATGCTTGACTTCTACTCTCTTATCCATTCACCTCCAGGACTCATTTGAGCTACCAAGGAAAGCCACAAGCAGTCAATGTATGCAACACTCACGTGCTTGGGACCTTAGTGTGAAAATACATGTAAATATCCTTTTGAAAGATTATAACCTCTGCTAAGTTTTGTTTCTTCTGGTTTCCTGCATCCAAGAAAAATTATTGTAGGCTTGTCTAGAGGTGCCATTGTTAAAGAGACACTGAAGCGAAAAAAAAAATATGATATAATGAATTGGTTGTGTACTATGAATAATTACTAGAAGATTAGCAGCAAAGAAAATATTCTCATATTTTTATTTTCAGGTATATAGTGTTTTTTCTAACATTGCATCATTCTATAATATGTGCAGATTACACAACACTCAGCATTCAAAATGATTCTTTCAGAGCAGTCTGTGAACTAATGACCTCTCCTCTGTCAGAGAAAAAGGAATTTGTTTAGTAACAGTTGAGATAATAAAAGTCAGATAACAGCCCTCTCCACGACTTTGAAAGTCGCAGAGATTAATGGCTTTTTTCCATAGAGATAACAACTGGAGTTTCTTAACTCTTCCTGTACTGGAAACAATTAGACTGATGTATCTGATCTTAATGTTTTATTTATTAGCTGTACTACACATACAAATCATAACATCATAATTTTTTTTTCGCCTCAGTGTCTCTTTAAGTGCATTAGCCCAAGAGATCCATTCCCTATGCATTACTGCTGTGTCAATCCACCTGCCAATACCACTGGAAATATTGAAGCTGTCGCCGGAGTATCTCTGCCACCTGTATGTGAGCTTTGCATTGTCCATAACACCCTGTGTCCTCTGCTTAAATTATGACTCCAGTTTCCAGATTTTTAACCCTTAATTATCTTGCACTTCTTTGAGGGTAATTTTTGCCACAGCCTGATTGATATATTGGGTGCTGCCATAAACCACAATGTAGTTTGTGGCTATGGCAGCACCAACTGAAAAATGTAGGCACCAGAGTTCAGTATCGTGTAGCCAAAATACGGATGCCAGTGGAGATAGCGGCAGCACCCAGAATTCACTGTAGATTAGTGCCAGGCATAGGCAGGGGAGTGCCAGCATCAAGCATAGGCAGTGGAGTTCCAGCATAAAGCATAGGCAGGGGCATGTCAGCATCAAGCATAGACAGGGGAGCTGCAGTTGCAGGTAGGGAAATAAAATTACCAATATAAATGGCATTATACTAAGGCAACAGAATTATTTATTGCATGTGCAGAAATAGTATTTTCTGTAGAGGTACACAGAGACTTAGGGACAGTTTTCCTTTATCTATATATTATGTTAAAAAATCAAATAAAATTATGCATGCACGACAAAGAGCCAAAAGATAGGTAAAGTTGCCATGTGCAGGAAGCAATTGTTATGCAGACCATTGCGCTATTAGAGTGACCTGTGTTACCCAGGTAATGTGAGTATTACTAGGGCAGCGTGTAGTGCACATTACTCTAACAACACTTGGGTTACCCATGTACGGTGCCAACAGCTGGATGGCTCCACCCTTCCTTAACCCTCTCCCTGCCCCACCACCTTCACTCTACCTGTTTGAATGTGGCCCCTTGCAAGTCAAGTATTATTATTTTTGATTTATAAAGCACATTGTACAAAGTAAGAAAAACAAACATGGGGTACATAATACAGGCAATGGTATACACCAAATATGGACACTGGTACAAAAGACAGAATTGGTAATTAGTGACAAATGTAACATGATGAATAACATGTATAACAGATTGCAAGATGAAAAAGAATAACAATTTCCAAAACACCAGAGGGTGAGAGAGCCCTGCCCTTGCAAGCTTACAATCTAAAGGAATGGGGGGGGGGGGGGGGGAGGTGTTAGTAATTGATAGCCATAGGTGTATTATGATTGAGGCGAAAAAAAAGGTTGCCACTTGCTAGTTATGTGACAGGAGCATGATGGTTTAGGGGTGGCACGTATGACTGGACAGGGTACAGAGTCTTACATTTCTTTCAGCTATTCCTGAGTTGTATATCCAATGCCTGCTCACATATTATTTAACACTCATTGTAAGACAGTAGTGAAGTCTAGAGACTCCACTCCAGCATCCGCCAGGCGAAAGATAAATCAAACAGATTTGTATGCTCACTTTACATTAGTGTTCTGACCTGAAGCTGTAAAAAAAAAGAAAAGAGAAAGAATGCATGTGTATGTAGCGGACAACCAGCTGCACTTTTTTGCCCAAAAAGGACTCGCTGGAGGATGAGGCTGAATTTCCTTGTCATCTGGTTAATGTCTTCATATATCAGTAAACCCCAAGTCACAAAACTTTCTCAGGAATAGGCTAAAAAGTTCAGGCATGTGTTTATAAGATCACCATTGTGAACACCCTGCCCCATAGAATTAACTGACGGCAAGATTGTTTAATACTAATGGTGGCCATACACGGTACAATAAAAACGTTCAATTTTCCCGTTTATTCGATCTAAATGATTGAATTGAATGAAAGTTGAAAATATTTTTTTTTTCGATCAAGAAATTTGAACGATTATCCCGTTTTTTCGAGAAAAATCTGATCGTACATGCTGGAAAAATCTTTATATTCGATCTAACAGAATAATCAAACTAAATTATCTAATCGAAAAAAATGAAAAATTGTACCATGTATGGCCACCTTGTTATTTCTTACTATTGTACAGTGCAAATCATAAGTTATACCATACTGAATAGAAATCATTTTTATTTAAAGTTATTAATAGGATCAGATAATAGCTTGTGAGCCCTTTTGAGAGACAGTCATATATTCAATTATCTCAGTAAACTGTGGAAAATATGCCATTAGTTTCCTAAGTAAATGTGTAAAATAAATATTTAACAATACGGCCAAAGTCCAGTTGAGAAATTGATGTCATGCCAGCGCTGATGTATTTTGAAAAAAGTTATTTTAGTGTTCTTACTTTTATAAATGACAGTACATTTACTGACGGTACCCATAGCTCCCAACTGTCCCTCTTTTGGAGGGACAGTTCCTCTTTGGGAACCCTGTCCCTTTTTCTTCCTCAATTGTCCCTCTTTTAGGACTCATGTACAGATCTATGTAAATGATGTATATTTCTACTGAAAAAATGTGTTTAACTGACTCTAAACTGTATCCCCATCCTTTAAATTGATATATTTCTTATTTTCAAATGTTAATATGAAAGAAAATTAACCAAGAGAGAAAGGACTAGTGTGGCTTGAATGACAATCGGATCGATTTTCTGATCACTTCTGTACAAAATCGATCAGAAAATCAATCGGAAACTTGATCGGACCTGTTGGAAATCATTGATTTGCCCCATTGGTCCGATGGAAAATTGCATGGTGTGCACCAGGCATTAGCCAGAACTGTCTGATTATATTTATCATATATTGTTTTATCAGGATAGCTTTGTTTAATACTTTGTTTGATCATTCTATTGATGTAATATGTCTATGATGCAGGCTGGTGATTGTATACCAATTTTTTAAGTGTTTTTAATTGCATAAGGTTATACTGAACTCATGTGGCATTCATAAATAAAATATTGTTGATATACATAGTGGTGCTGGTAATTGGACCTTTTTTTCCTTTTTTGGAGTTTGTTCTTTGCATATTGACAGAGAAGGTCCTAGCGCACTGAGGCCCATATGCAGTTCTCCTAAGATTTCTCCTAGGTAATCTTTTCACACCTTGTCATAAAATGCCCTTTAAACAATCAGCAAGCAAGAAAATACTCACTGACCAGACATCAGATTCCGTCAGTAAAGTTGTGTACCCACGCCGTGATTTTCCAGACGATTTTCTCAACAGCCGACAATTTTTTCAGCGGTGAGCAGTTGTTGGTACGGCCACACGACCACGCAAATGTCACTTAGCGTTACTCCGCAATAATAAGTATCGTTCGCTCCCGATGTGTAGTGTCGCTTGACGTCGTGCATACCCGCCGGCAGGAAGAAGTGTCGCTTGATGACCATCGTCAAGGAGACATTGCAGGACCTGTCGGGCACTGAGTACGGGGCTTAACACAGTGATTTTTTTTAATAGTGATTTTTGAAAGCGATGCACAAATTTGTATTTTTGGGTCTTTTTTGTACACACTTTTGCGCATGTTTTTTGCAATCTGTGTATGCATTCATATGTGAATTTTCATTTTGTGCTTTTTCTGTGAATACCAATGAAGTTAATTAATATGAAAATGCACACAAAACCAGACCTGCCACACAAATTTAAAAATAGGGGGAAAAACAATCCCAAAATGCAAAATGCATACAAAAATTGCAATGTCACTGAAATACATTAGATGTGAGACAATTTCAATTTTAAAAAATTATAAATTGCTCAAGTTTTTTAATATGTGTGAACCTGTAAGGCTTGGTGGTGTATTCTCCACAGTCAGCATGCAACGCATGAGCTGACGTGGAGGAGGTACACACACTAGCACAAGGAAACAGGCTATCCCTAGTATAGTGGAGGGGAGGACTGACTCCAAAAGGAGATTGTGGCGCACAGAGCCGGTGCAGATCCGACAGCCACAAACAATGCTTTCGCTATAACGTCTCAGCGCAAAGTAGCGCTGAGCGCATAAACCAGAACTGAGGAGATCAGGACAGGTAGACAGAATGAACGCTTGCTAGCTAGCCGCTACTTAGTGACAGCAAGCGTCCACAACAAGACAGACTGGAATGAGGCAGCCAATGCGTAGCGGCGATGGCGTGCCTCACAAAGACAGGACAGGATAGTCAGGAAATAGCAGGATCAAGATAGATGAACGTAACACAGATAAATATACAATAAGTATGATTTCCTAGCGTATTACAATTACAGCTATCAATGAAACTATTTGTAACGTCTGACTAACATATGTATATATCGGCAATGAACCGATATATGACATAAGCAGGAACACTGACTTAGGACTGGAACGATACAGGGAACAGGACTCAGAAGGATTCGCTATCTCTTCGCAGAGATGAACACAATCCACAAACGGTAACAGGACAGGATTCAGAAGGATTCGTTATCTCCTCGCAGAGATGAACGCAATCCACAAACAGGACCAGGAACAGGATAACTAGCTCAGCACGGGTGATCAACGTGCTAGAACTGACTAGCTGAACACAGGATATAAACAGTTCATGTACGTATATATCAGCGTCACTGATGTATCAACGTAACACGAATACAAGGAAAATAATAAACGTGCTGGTATGCATATATATGGGCAATGAACCAATATATGATGCAAAACCAGCAAAGTATCTTTAGAACAAGAAACACGATCGGGGGCTGAAGCGACAGCAAGACAGGCTTAAACTGAAGCTATGAAAACCCGAGGAGTCCTGCAGGAAGCAGATCTTTATACTGAGGTCATCCAATGGGAGCAGACATGCAGATTCCCACACAGGTGAATGATAATCAGTCACAAGCTGACAGCAGGGAACGGCAGACAAAGCTATGCAGCTTGCATGGAAAGAGATCAGAACTGCCTGAGCTGCAGCACTACTACTTCCAGCAACACCTGCTGCAGCAGCGATCATGACAGTACCCCCGCCCTTAAAAGCGGATTCCAGACGCTTTTCAAAACTGAAATTCCCAACAAAACAGTCTGACTGATAATTCATGATGACCGGGACAGCCCGGCAAGACCAAATTCCAGAATCAGTCCCCACAAGACTGGACCCATCAGAACCAGAACCTATAGAACCATGCCCATCAGTACTACAAGCCTCAGTGTGACACCCATCAGAACCATGATTTCCAGAAGAAAGCCCTCCGAAACTCCCTGAGCGATACCCACCGCCTTCCAGGAACCGTTCAAAAACGCCAAAGCCTTTGCAATGCCCACCGGGACTGTCTTTACCAACACAAAACCCACTGTTGAACCAGTCCAAGGCACCAGGACAAGTTTTCTCAGAGACCTCCCAGAACACCTTGAAGCTCCAAAGAGATCCCCATAGGTCAGAACGCCCCTTAGGCTCACATGGAGAACTATCAAGAACCCCTATGGAACCTAGGGCAATTCCCGAGTCAGGGCCACAAGGACAAACATCAAGATCAGGGCTTTCAGGGACCAGAACCATCTCTGGGCATGCAGGCAGACTGGCAACATCAGAACATGTTCCCACTAAGGAAGCATCAGAGCACGCTAATACCTTAGACACACTTGGGCATTCTGGCACACAAAGAACATCTGGGCACACTGGCACAAGAGAAACCTCTGGGCATGTCAAGGAACTGTGAGCCTCAGGGTCAGCCAAGACAGGACCAAAACCAGGACTGGCCAAAAAAAAATCATCATGACTAGACTTCGCAACTACTGGACTTTTACACGAGAATGCAGGATCAGACTTAGATGTCGCTGATTCCAGCAAAGTCAGTAACAAATCAGATTCAGGGGCACTAACAAGACAGGACAAATCTTCTGATGTATGCACTGAACCAGATAGGGACTCCACAACTACCTCTGGACTGGACAGAGACTCATCTAATACACTGGATTGGAGCTCATGAGGCGCTGCAGAACAAGTCAGTATTGCAGCAGCCCCCACTGGACTAGGCAAAACTGAGGAATTCCCTGGACAGGAAGGGGACTCTGGAACCTCTGCCACAGCGGCCAGAGAACCAGAATCTTTCAGGATACAGGGCTGGGTTCCAGGAACACTCATCAGACCGGACTGAAATTCTGAGATTTCTATTATTTTGACCAGAGAATCAGAATTATCCATGTTACAGGGCAAGACTTCTGAAACATTCAGAGGACAGGGCTGGAGTTCCTCGGCTGTTACAACACTGGAGAGGGACTCAACAACATTGGTTAAATCAGACTGTGTACAGGGCAAGGTATCTAACACACTTGCTGACGAGGACAATATTTCAATGGCTTCTGCTTTGCTGGGCAGAAATTCATCAAGTTTTATTAGAGCAGACTGTAATTCCAAAACAGCTGCTAGACAAGTGAATATTACTGCAACACCAACTGAGGTAAGCAGTGCCTCAGACTCCTCTGCTAGAGGGTTTGAAGTATCCAAAGTACTGGGTGAAGCATAAGACTCTGCGACCACAGCTTCACTGGACAGGATCACTGAACAGTCCATATTGCAGGGCAAAACCATGGAAGCACCTGCTGGACAGCATAATGATTCTGTGACCTGAGTTTCATTGGAGAGATCTACTGCACAATTCATGGTACAGGGCAAATTTACTGGAACATTTTCTGAACACGGTAATAATTCTGCGATTTCGGATTCACATAGCAGACGCTCCTCTGAGTTATTCACGAAACTAGAGTGAGGTGTAGAAACAGGAAGATCAAAACACAATGTTTGCGCATCTGAATCACCATTCATTTGTAAAATTGGAAAATCCAGATGCTGGGGTTCTGAGGTTTCTAGACAGGATTGCTGGGACTCGGAAACTGATGTAGTGCATCTATTGGCATCTGCTGGATCAGACAGGAGTTGAACTTTATTAACACAGGTAATTTCTGCAGAAGTGTTTGCAGAGGCAGGCAAGATTTTTCTGGTGTCTGTTTCACTGAACAAAGACTCATGAGTACTGGCTAGGCTGGACTCAGAAGTCAGCAGGACCTCTGGATTCTCTGCTGAGAAATTTGTGCAGGGCAAAGTTAAGAAAGTATCAGTGGCTTCTGTTTTACTGGGAAGTAACACTGAGTTATCCATGGTACAGGGTGGAGTTACAGGAACATTCACAAGACATGGCAGGGACTCAGTAACTGGAGAAGTGGGACAGTCTCCAATTGACAGTGTGTCTTCCCTGGTATCAACTGATTGAATCGCATAAAAATCGTCCAAAATCATTTTCCACACATCGATCAATGGAGCCACAAAGTCATACCCACACACACCAGTTTTTATTAGGTTATAGGCAGACTTAATACATGCATTCAATACTAATTCACTTTTTGCACTGTAAAATTGACAAAATGAACTTGAATCATTCTTCCATTCATTGACCAGAGCTTCCATCTCTCCTTTCTCAAATGGAGGATTCCAAGCATACTTAACAGGCAGATCACAGTTTGCAGATATGATTGTGGCAGGGACATATATTGGGTTAATTAGCAGGTGATTGGCAGATTCCTTATTCTTAAGAATCTCTAATACCTGTAGCAAGTGTTGAACTGTAGTGTATGCAAACTTTCCTTGCTTCACAAATAAGTTGATTTGTTCAATACTCTGTAATATCTCCTCATAATCATACTCAGATAATTCTTTTAAACAAAAATCTTTATTTTCCCTAGCCAGTGATGAAAGTTCATTAGTAGTTTTATAAGTCCATTTAACTCCCCTGAAAGACAATTGCATTTCATTATCTGTTAATGGCAGAATCTCATTATAGGTCTCAGTCGCTAAGGATAACGACTCTGCAGATCGGACACGTTTCTTAGAACGTTTGCGTTTTGCCTTAGACCCTGCTGTTTTTGGTGATTTATTCAAGGCTGCAGGAAAATTATCAGTAACACTTTCTGCTTGCTGATCATTTTTGCAAGCAATTGAAGGAGCAGCTGATTGGCCTGCTGCCAGGAGTTCATTAAGAGGAAAAGGCAATGGATCTATGCGCAACCAATTGTGAATTACAAAAGCTATAAATTGCAAAGGACTTTGTCTAAACTGAGTGTGATCTAAGACATCGATTGCCCAATCAAAAAGTTTGCCCTTAAAAAGAGCACAAACGATCCAATCAGACCAGGTAGAAATTGCAGAAGCCCGAAAGTCGGGATTGGCCAGAACTTTAACCAATTCTGATATAAATTTGTCTGTAACTTCAGGACCAAGCTTTTCAAATTTTTTAAAGGAGCAGGACCCCTGACAAACAGTGTCATAATTTCTGGAAATCCCCCCCACAATAGGGATTGGTAATGGGGTTTTCATACTGTAAGGCTTGGTGGTGTATTCTCCACAGTCAGCATGCAACGCATGAGCTGACGTGGAGGAGGTACACACACTAGCACAAGGAAACAGGCTATCCCTAGTATAGTGGAGGGGAGGACTGACTCCAAAAGGAGATTGTGGCGCACAGAGCCGGTGCAGATCCGGCAGCCACAAACAATGCTTTCGCTATAACGTCTCAGCGCAAAGTAGCGCTGAGCGCATAAACCAGAACTGAGGAGATCAGGACAGGTAGACAGAATGAACGCTTGCTAGCTAGCCGCTACTTAGTGACAGCAAGCGTCCACAACAAGACAGACTGGAATGAGGCAGCCAATGTGTAGCGGCGATGGCGTGCCTCACAAAGACAGGACAGGATAGTCAGGAAATAGCAGGATCAAGATAGATGAACGTAACACAGATAAATATACAATAAGTATGATTTCCTAGCGTATTACAATTACAGCTATCAATGAAACTATTTGTAACGTCTGACTAACATATGTATATATCGGCAACGAACCGATATATGACATAAGCAGGAACACTGACTTAGGACTGGAACGATACAGGGAACAGGACTCAGAAGGATTCGCTATCTCTTCGCAGAGATGAACACAATCCACAAACGGTAACAGGACGGGATTCAGAAGGATTCGTTATCTCCTCGCAGAGATGAACGCAATCCACAAACAGGACCAGGAACAGGATAACTAGCTCAGCACGGGTGATCAACGTGCTAGAACTGACTAGCTGAACACAGGATATAAACAGTTCGTGTACGTATATATCAGCGTCACTGATGTATCAACGTAACACGAATACAAGGAAAATAATAAACGTGCTGGTATGCATATATATGGGCAATGAACCAATATATGATGCAAAACCAGCAAAGTATCTTTAGAACAAGAAACACGATCGGGGGCTGAAGCGACAGCAAGACAGGCTTAAACTGAAGCTATGAAAACCCGAGGAGTCCTGCAGGAAGCAGATCTTTATACTGAGGTCATCCAATGGGAGCAGACATGCAGATTCCCACACAGGTGAATGATAATCAGTCACAAGCTGACAGCAGGGAACGGCAGACAAAGCTATGCAGCTTGCATGGAAAGAGATCAGAACTGCCTGAGCTGCAGCACTACTACTTCCAGCAATACCTGCTGCAGCAGCGATCATGACAGAACCCTGCCATAGGGTTTCACACTCACACCCTCTCCTCATCTTCACCCACTCCTAGTTGGAGTTCCAAAGCAGTGATGAGCAAAAATGCCAATACTCTTTTCACATTAATATTCACAAAAATAATGTAAAATTTGACTTTCACGCTAAAATCATTTTGTGATATTTTTGTGGTGTTTGCATTTTCATGAATTTTCCCACTACCAGCAAATGCTACACAAGGAAATAAAAGACATGTAATGACAGCATCCCAAATGGTGTGTGCTAATACCTGAAACAGGATCTTCCGAGTGATTACACCTATGCTCTCAAAATTCATGCCAACTGTTCACTAAAAGGCAAGGCAGATGTTTGCAGAATCTCATTAGCTAATATATCCTGTAGCTAATCAAAAGGAGCTCTGAAGCAAGATTAGTGACCTAAGGCCCCATTCTCTCTCGGCAACACAATATGCAATTGCAATAGCCTAGCGATATCAATGGGGATATCGATATTGAGATATATATAGAGAGATATCGCTAGAGATTTTGATTGAGATTTTGATAAAGACATTGATATTGGTAGAGATCGATATTGGCAGAGATATTGATAGAGGTATTGATAGAGAAGGGGAACGGGCCTAAAGGCGATTCATGTGAAATTATACCTTTGTTGATAAATACAAAATATTTAACTCTCTTTATAAATTGTAGGGACAATTTTATATCATTTCAAAATGTGTCCATTAGTTTTCAGCACATTTTTAACCAAAATAAAAGTTAAACAATATACATGGTAGCACCATGCTTTATTACACGCATTCCCTACAAGCTAAGTCGCCCATACCTCCGCTGAGCCACAGAGTGTCCGCATTGTGCAGGAGTGCTGAGGACGTCTTGTCTTGTGCCCTGTCTCCGGCAAGTATGATGCAAACTTGTTTGCTGAAACTACCATACAGGTCTCCCAGCATACAGGTGAGATCATTCTATGGCCGGCTGGCCCTCTTACAATACTTAAACCCTGAAAGCGCTTGCTGTTCTCTTTGTAGATATCACAATTGTAACAGACACTGCCAGGTCCATATTAGTGACATAGTCATTCAATTATTAGTGTTTGTTGTTTAAATTCACTAAATTATCTTTCTCCTTTGTGTACATATTTTCCATGTTACTTTGTCTCATCCCTCAACTGGCCTTGTGTTAAGCCATTCACTAATGCCCTCAGCTGTCCCTGCCGGGGTCAGGGGTTACACTTGTCCTGTGAGGAAATGCAAACAATTTTTCTCATGCGATTTTTGGTACAATAGGTTTGTTTGTCTAGTGTGAAAGGGGCCTAACCCCCTTAGAGTGACAAGGGAGCAAGCATCTTACACCTATGAACTGTCTGATAGACATATATAGAATGCCAGTCAACTTGCACCTGTTAGGCGGGAATTCAGACATTTCATTTGATGAAGGACAATGTCACATTGGGACTGATGATAACCAAATTGAAGAACAGGAAACAGAACTAATCAGGCATACTCAAAGAGTTAGAAAACCACCTGTGTGGACAAAGGACTATGTGATGTAGTGAACTTGCATAGTATTACTTTGTGATATAACTGGATATTAGCACACTTGGCATTTCTTTAAAGAAGCTTTTGTAACGAGGGGGAATATGTGGGATGCATACATCTGTTCTGTAAAATGTACTGCTCTACTTGTGTACTGCATAAGATTATCTGTACTGTTGTGAGTCGTTGGTTCCTGTCCTGCCTGGCTAGGAACACAGAGAGAAGACACTGTTTATGTAGAGAGTTAGTGACTCCTGTTAATAAACCTAGTTTCCATTATCCTGCCTCTGTGACTACTGCACACAGCAGCTGTCATCTATTTCCTGCACCTATGTCTTTTGTACTTGTGTTGCTGGATGTTCCGATTGAACTGTGGGTTAAACTACTTATATTTCTATTGTCTGTTTTGTACTCTGAACAGTACAGTGCTACAGAAGATGTTAGCGCTATAAGTAAGTAAAAAATAACAATAAAGTCATGGTTCTGGTGGCATTCAAAAGTGCTACTTTGTAAAGAAAATGTGATTCCTCAGCATGAAGACACACTCTTTTAATTTTCCAGCTATTGCTCCCTGATCGATTCCTAACCAGGTGGCATATAACTTGTCTTAGCTGCGGAATTTCTGCTTTTCCTTATAATAGCTGCATTCCCATACATAAATAATTATAAAGCCCAGCAGTGGAGAATGGTGTGCTGAAGGCTGGAATTTCCTAGGTCAAGCTCTGGAATCTAGTTGTCTATAAGACATGTGGCAGCCTCCAGTCAGCAGAGAGACACAGACGCATACAGCTGTTTTCTTTACTCTGTGACACACATGACAAAAAGTGCACTTTAGTAACTAAAAGCATGAGTTTGACAAAACACAGCCAGGAATTCCCAGAGGAAATATGGCAGACAGTCGCTCACTTTAACTCATAATTATCCAGATTAACTCTGAAAGCCTGAAGGACAAAACATGTTTGCAAGAAAATATTGTAACAACGTTATTTACATATTAATTTCAAAATTATTCATATTACTATAAAATGTAATTTTGCCTTATTAAAACAGACGGTACTTGCGCTAATTCATTTTTAAGTGAGCAATTTTGATCTCCCATGATGCATTGATGCATTACTCCTCAATATGCAAACCATCTGTTTTTGCCTCTGAAAGGCGGCACATGCAGAACCACTGATGTTTAGTGAGCCTGTAGCTAATACATTTTACAGAGACACATTAATCCTTCATACATACAGCCTGTTTCAGAATTTTTGGTTCTCTTTAGTGCATGGTACGGATTGATATTGCTCTATCGTATAGGGCTTGGACCAGTAAGGAATACCCAGACAACTTCATGGTGACCCAAAACCACCTGGACGGTATAAAGGGCTTAAAGAGACCAAAATCCCTCTAATAAAAAGCAATGCTACATGTAAATTTGCCATCTTAAAACAGAAGGTATTTGCAATAATTCAGCTGTAACTGAGCAACTGTGGTTTCCCCATGATGCATCACTCCCAAATATGCAAATCATCTCTTTTTTCCCCTGAATGTAAGGCTGCATATCCAGAACTGCTGGTATATAATGAGCCTATAGCTAATACATTTTACAGAGCCACATCAATCCAACATGAATTGATTTTGGACTTTCTGTTCCTGCATGGTATGGATCAATATAGCTCAATGGGATAGAGCTCGGACCAGTGCTAAGGAATACTAAAGCAGCTCATGGTGACCCAGAACCACCTGGAAGGCATAAAGGGTTTAAAGTGTGCCTGAGATCTTAATAAGTAGTGTATTTATACTTACTTGGGGCTTTCTCTAGCCCCATGAGGTGCGTGGTTTACCTCGCCGTCCACTCCGGCCGCTCCATTCTCTAGTTATCACCGTCAGTAATCTGACCGGTCAGGGCCAGTTGTGCTCTTCTACACATGTGCGATTTGGCCAGTTGTGTGCACCCATCGCGCACCCACGCCCAGAGCCCATATGCAATTAACTTGTTCTCCTGAGTTATCTCCTAGGAGATAATCTTCATCTTCTCTTTAAAATAACTTTCCTGCATTTTATAATTCAAAAAGTGCCAAAAGTTGGTGAAAATGTACTGTCAATATTTTCTTGCTTGCTGGTGCTTTAAAAAGCATTTTATGACAAGGTGGAAAGTAATAATCTATGAGAAAACTTAGGAGAAAAAGTGGATTGCATATGAGCCAGGAGCGTTCTGTGCCAGAGCAGTAGGTGACAGGGATCTCAGGTACCCTTTAAAGAGGTCAAAAGTGTGAGAGAATGTGGAAAAGCCGCCGCGTTTGGTATGGAGGAGGCGGCTGTTTCCGCTGCGGTGGTTTGCACGTGGACGCGTGCGTCTGGTGGCAGGGCAGAACGCGGAAAGGCCGCCACCTGTGACAGCAGTGAGGCGGCGGATTCCGCGTCCAGCGCAGCGGTCTGTGCGGAGCGGCGTGGGTCTGGTGTGGCTGGGTCTGTTAGTGCACACAGGCTGATGAACACGCGTGCGCGCGCTGAGAGGCAGAACTCTTATGCTAAACAGGAGAAGGTCAACTGATCGTGCTGATCAGCTGACGCCAGGGCAAGATTCTATTGGTTGATCATTCAGGGGCGGTGCTGGAGAGCACTGCTCCATATATACTTGCTGCTGGCCAGTCTCTAGTTGTCTGCCGTTGCGATCACTACGTGGAAGTACTCAGACCTCTGTCAGATCTCACAGTGTGTTTGAACCAGGAGCCCCTGGGAATTCACACTGAGCCAGAAACTTTGTGTTATTATTCTGTTTATGTTTAGACTAGTTCCAGGGTGTAGAGACCACGGACCTCACACCCAGATTAGGGAACTGTATTGTCATCTGTGTTATACTTCAGACTAGTTTCAGGGTGCTGAGACCACGGACCTCGCGCTCAGATTAGGGAACTGTATTGTCATCTGTGTTATACTCCAGACTAGTTCCAGGGTGCTGAGACCACGGACCTCGCACTCAGATTAGGGAACTGTATAGTCATCTGTGTTATACTCCAGACTAGTTCCAGGGTGCTGAGACCACGGACCTCGCACCGAAGACTAGGGAACTTGTTCAATCCACTCTGTTATACTTCAGACTAGTTCCGGGGTGTAGAGACCAAGGACCTCACACCCAGACTAGGCATTGTTTGATATCTGTTATGACTTATTGCTTTTCTGACTACTCCTCTGTCATCTGATTCGGTACCTTGCATATCTGATTCTCTCCTGCCAAACCCTGCTTGCCTTGGATACAGGATCAGTTTTCTGTCTATGTACTTTATCTGATCGTGTGTTGACGACCTGGCTTGCCCGACCTCGAGAGCTATCTCTCCATCTAGAGATAGTCTCCAGATCTGATAGTGACATCCACCTTCAGGTGTCACTCACACTCTGGTCCTTCCCATCTCCAGCCTGACTCCACCCCTTGGAGAGTCTCAGGTTGCTGGAAGGTTCCTGTGCCCTCAAAAGCAGTATTCCAGGCTGCTTCCGATCACCTGCTCAGCAGGTGCATGTCTCAAAGTATTACTGTTACACCAAACACTCACATACCTTAGGTGTCCAGAGGTTAGCAATATATCTGTATTATCGGTGATTCTGCAGATCATCAATAATCAGGTATATATCTGCATTCTTGGTGATACAGCAGATCACCAATAATCAGATTCTCTCTGCGTGCTGACACCAATCGTTACAGAACAGCAAACCAAACCCAAATGGACGCACTGTATAGTCATGTTGAAGTCCTGACCGCCGCGGTAAACAATCTTTCCGGGGCAGTTTTGAACCATCAGGCCCAGATTAGTCAGCTATTTGGGGCTATTCAGGAACTTCAATCAGCTATAAACTCAGTGCGATCTCCTCCTAGCACAGACATTCGCATGCCTGTACCTGAAAGGTTTTCTGGTCATAGATTTGACTTTCGGAATTTTAGAAATAGAGTGTTATCATACTTTATTACGTTTCATTAAGACTCTGTTGTCAGAGGATTCCCAGACCTGGGCATATAATATTCAGCCAAGGAATAAGGCCCTAGCCTCGGTTGAGGAATTTTTTAAAGCAATGGCTATAATTTATGATGATCCAGACATTGCCTCTACTGCTGAGCGGAAGCTCAAGACATTGCGGCAGGGCAAAGTTCCAGTTGAAAATTACGCTGCTGAGTTCAGAAAGTGGGCAGTGTCAGCTAGATGGGACTCATTCGCTCTGCTAGACTGCTTTTTGTCAGGGTTGTCAGACGCGGTTTCCGAGCTTATGCTGGGCCATCCTGAGCCGAAGTCTATTGATGAGGCCATTTCTTCGGCCATCAGGATTGACCGTCGCTTACGATATCAAAGACAGACTTGGGGCAGGAACAATATGAGATTGGTTTCCTACGCCGCGCCTCAACCTGATTCATCTCCACCCGCTTCACCTCCACCCGAGCCAATGCAGATTGGGCGCTCGAAATTGTCCCAGGTAGAGCAGAAATGCAGAGAAACAGAGCAGCTCTGTCTATACTGTACAGAGGTGGGTCATGTAGTGCAGAATTGTCCCCAGCAGTCTTTTCCTTCAGACGATAAACGTTTACTTCTCCCTTGCACTATATCCTGGCAGGATAAGACAGAGACTGCTGAGGCCTTTGTAGATTCTGGCTCAGCAGCTAACTTTATGGATTATGGATTTGCTAAAAAATTGGGGATCCCGATCTCTCCATTGAAACAACAGACCCGGGTCACTGCAGTGGATGACTCCCCCCTGCAAAGTAATCACCCTCTCTCTCAGACTTGGGGGTCACAATACGGGTGTTACATAGAGAAAGTTTATCATTTTTTGTGTTACGAATGGCAACCTCCACGATCATTCTTGGCTTGCCATGGTTACAGATTCACTCGCCTCAGATCAATTGGGCTACTGGTCAGCTAACAAGCTGGTCTACCCACTGCTATCATCATTGTTTAGCGAAAGTAACCTTTGGTAAAACCAAGATTCATATGGAGGGTTTGCCAGATCAGTATTCACAGTTTGCGGACGTGTTTTGTCCCAAGGCAGCAGATAAACTTCCTCCACACCGTCGTTTTGATTGCCCCATTGATCTCAGGTCTGGTTGTATGCCCCCTAGAGGTCACCTCTATAATTTGTCAGGGCCAGAGAAATTGGCCATGCAGGAGTACATACGAGAAATCTTAGCTAAAGGTTTTATTCGCCCTTCTCGGTCCCCGGCAGGGGCAGGGTTCTTTTTTGTGAAAAAGAAGGATGGAGGCCTCCGTCCATGCATTGATTATCGGGGCCTAAATAAGATCACAGTAAAAAAATCGCTATCCCTTGCCTTTAATAGACGATTTGTTTACTCAGGTCACCAAAGCTAAGATTTTCTCGACACTGGATTTACGGGGTGCATACAATCTTGTAAGTATCAGGGACGGTGATGAGTGGAAGATGGCCTTTAACACACCTGACGGGCACTACGAGTACCTGGTGATGCCCTTCGGGTTGTGTAACGCCCCGGCCGTCTTTCAAGAATTAATTAATGAAGTCTTCAGAGAGGTATTGGGCAGATTCGTCTTAGTATACCTAGACGACATACTAATCTTCTCGTCCAGCCTCTCTGAGCACAGAAAACACGTTGAATTTGTGTTACAGAAATTGAGACAGAATATGCTCTACGCTAAGCTGGAGAAGTGCATTTTCGAGGTAACATCTGTCGCCTTCTTGGGATACATTATTTCAACCTCCGGTCTCTCTATGGACTCTGGAAAAGTCTCAGCTGTCCTGGAGCGGCCTCAACCTGTGGGTCTGAAGGCACTCCAGAGGTTCCTGGGGTTCGCCAATTACTATAGGAGGTTTATAAAGGGGTACTCTACGGTGATTTCACCTCTTACCAGTCTCACTAAGAAAGGGGCAGATACTCATCACTGGTCCCCTGAGGCCCATGCTGCTTTCTCCACCATAAAGAAGTTGTTCTGTACTGCACCCATTTTGAGACATGTTGACACCACTTTCCCCTTTATTGTAGAGGTAGATGCCTCAGAGGTAGGGGTGGGGGCTGTGCTGTCTCAGCGTTCTGGGCTGCAGGGAAGGTTACACCCTTGTGCCTATTTTTCTCATAGATTTTCGCCCGCAGAGTAAAACTACGATATAGGCAATAGGGAACTTATAGCCACTAAGTTGGCCTTTGAGGAATGGCGACATTGGCTAGAAGGTGCAGAACATACCATTACTGTCTATACTGACCACAAGAATTTGGAGTACATTGAAGGCGCTAAGAGACTTAGCCCCCGACAGGCTCGGTGGTCATTATTTTTCTCAAGATTCAGATTTGTAATCAAGTATACCCCTGGTAGTAATAACATCAAGGCTGATGCCTTGTCCAGATGTTTTGAGCCCGAAACAGCACAGCCCTCAGACCCAGAAACCATTCTCCCTCAGAAAGTGGTTCTGGCTGCCACTGAGACCTGGGGGGGACTGGACAGAGACGTTGGCTCCATTCCAACAGGATGTGCCAGAGGGAAAGCCTGAAGGGGTCATGTTTGTCCCCATGCCTTTTCGTCTACAGATACTGCAGTTGTTCCATTCTCACAAGAATGCGGGGCATCCTAGGGCCACCAGAACTCAGGATCTCATTGTGAGATGTGCCTGGTGGCCGTCACTGGCCGTTGACTGCAAGGAGTATATAAGAGAATGTGCAGTATGTGCTAGAAGCAAACCCTCCCGTCAGGCACCTGTTGGGACTTTGCAACCATTGCTAGTTCCGAGTGAGCCATGGACCCACCTGTCCATGGATTTTGTGGGTGAACTCCCCAGGTCTGAGGGCATGATGGTCATTTGGGTGGTAGTCGATCGCTTTAACAAGATGGCCCACTTTGTTCCTCTGAAAGGACTCTCCTCGGCCCAGGAGCTGGCCGATCTTTTTATCCAACATATTTTCCGACTGCATGGGATTCCGGAAAATATAGTCTCAGATCGAGGAGTCCAATTTGTCTCTAAATTTTGGAGGGCATTCTGCCATCAGTTAAACATGGAGCTATCTTTCTCATCAGGCTACCACCCACAGACCAATGGCCAGACCGAAAGAACCAATCAGTCTTTGGAACAGTTCCTAAGATGTTATGTGGCGGATGCTCAAACTGAATTTGCACACAACAATCTGAAAAGTGCTTCCTCAGGTTTTTCCCCATTCTAGGTGGTGACGGGGAGATCACCTAAGTTCACCTCATTACCAGTGGCTGCCACCCCGTTTCCAGCCCTGGAGGAGTGGCAGAAGTCTTTAAGACAAGTGTGGGGAATGGTAGAAAGAAATGTGAGGAGGGCTTTTCAAAGTCAGAAAAAACAGGCCGATAAGAGACGTTCCATCGAGTGGGAATTTCTTCCAGGAGACTTGGTTTGGGTGTCCACACCACATTTGGCGCTGAAGCAACTCTCGCCCAAGTTAGGTCCGAGGTTTGTGGGCCCGTTTCCAGTAACCAGGAAAATCAATAACGTCACCGATGCCATCGATCCCTACCAGCATGCGAGGGGTGAGATCGTTTCATGTGTCCTTGCTCAAGCCAGCAGTGCACGTGATTACTGCTCTCCCCCCTCACCCCCCCTGTGTTGATTGAGTATGAAATTGAAAAGATTCTGGACTCCCGGCTTGTGCAGAACTCCATGCAGTATTTAGTGCACTGGAAGGGATATGGCATTGAGGAAAGAACTTGGGTGCCAGAATGTCGCATGCATGCAGAGGATTTAAAAAGGGAGTTCCATAACTTGCATCCTGAGAAGCCGGGCAGGAGATGTCCGGAGTCCACTCCTCAGGGGGGGGGAGTACTGTGAGAGAACGCGGAAAAGACGCCGTGTTTGGTATGGAGGAGGCGTGCTGACACCAATCGTTACAAAAAGCCATTCATTAGAAAGCAATGCTACCAAAAACCCAAATAAATGCTAAATGTAATTTTGCCTTCATATTAATATACAGTAAAACTCTCATTTTCCGGCACCAACAGAGATTGGCTGATCCCGGTAAGTGTTGTTTCTGGTTGCTTGAGAGTCAATGATAAAAATAGGCTTGGCTATAAAAACAGTACTATACCCCACACTGCATACTTACCATAAATTCTGTATTAATCTTGAAATACAGTAATTAAAAGCAAATTAGGTCAAAGGACAAGCTTAACTTATTGTAATAGAAGTTTATTACTAAATAAAAAAGTGTAAAAGTAGATTTATGCATTTTGAGATTTTATGTACTTGAGACTTCTGGTCATCTGAGTTCTAGATAACAGGGGTTTTACTGTAGTTAGTAAGAATATAATTTGGGCTTTGGCAAGCAAGAATTGTGGATTCAGCCACATGTTGCTTGTAAGAAATCATTAAAATTATTAAAGTCACTCTCTTGTTAGCAGTGGAAGCAGTTTGTTACTCCAGTGCCAGCCAAGGTTCCACTGCTGTTAACCTGTAGTAGAGAAACAAAAATAATGAAAAGGGCCTTTTTCAACTGTAAATCACAAAATGAAAATGCATACAACACAAATGAATTTTTAGAAAGAATTTTCACTTGTGATTCAGCAATGAGAAATATGTGTTTGCATTTCTACAAGAATCAAATCACAGTAATGGGACATGTCATTCACGATTTCTTTTTTTATAATGAATACTTTTGCATTTTGCAAATCACATGAATTTTACGATTCCGAATGAATTGTTTCCGACACGGCTGTCCCCCTGGGACACCAGAGAGCGATCGGCTCTCATAGGCAGAAGCCGTGATTGGCCGGCTGCGGGAAGGAAGGGGAAAAAAATATTTAATGAAATAGTATTTTTTATTAAAAAAATAATAACAATATTTGTATTAAAAAAATAAACATGGGTAGCAATCAGACCCCACCAACAGAGAGCTCTGTTGGTGGGGAGGAAAGGGGGGGGGGATCACTTGTGTGCTGGCCTTAAAGCTGCAGTGTGCTGGCCTTAAAGCTGCAGTGGCCTATTGAACAAACAAGGCCTGGTCTTTAGGGGGTTTTAACACTGCGGTCCTCAAGTGGTTAAGGAATCTTGTAAGTATATATTTGCGTGTGTTAGCCCTTATTGCTTGCAATAATTCAATCAGGCCCTTGCTATAGCATGGAGAGATGGGTGTATTTTGGCTTTCCTAGCTTAAAGTTATTAATTCTTAATGGCTTCCGGACGGTGGTGATTGAAACCTACGGCCTGTTTGTGTCCTATTATTTCTGCAAGGGCATAGATTTCAATCCCCGCAGCTGCATCGTCTGCTCGCTCTCGCTGCTCCCGTGTCCAGTAGCTAGATTGTTTGTTGGCTGTAGTTAGTGAACCTATATTTATACATGTCTAGGAATCTGCTTCACTCATTAGAACTGAAAACATTGTTCAACAGGAATGACAGCGGATTGGTTCACTAAAAGAAGTAAAAATGCTATTTAACTTTACTGTGACTCAAGCCAGCAGACTAATGCGTGTTATGAAATTAGCACAACCCAGGGTGCCTGTGTGACATAAGCGTTGCTACAGTAAAGCACTTAACAATAGCATTGCTTGCATTACACAGGTACCACAGGTGGTGGTAACTGCGTAATGCGCCACGCACTGCTTGCATATGTACCAGTAAAATTGCCTTGCACTTTAGTGTATCGAAACTGAAATGTCTTCTAAAACACTAAAAGTGCCCAGTTGAAACTTCTTATTATTCAACCAATGCATATCTCTTTTAGGCTCAACACACACCATACAATCTTAGTTGTTCCATCTTACCACTTTCATGTAGTATAAGAGCTTATCCAATCAATCATTCAAGGTATTTTCAATCTGTTGGCCCTTATACTACATAGATTTGGTAAATCTGTACAACCAAGATTGTATGGTGTGTGTTGAGCCTTAGTTTCCTGGTCTTTTCAACACAAAATACTCTACTGTTTCCCAGATACAAGCGCCTCAACTTTGCATTAAATGCCCCTCTCACTCATTTTAAACAACTCTTTCCTTCTTTTCTCTTATCAAGTCTGTTAATGGAAAACAAATATGAATTGTTAAAAACAATGAAGTAAGGGAAATAAAATCTGCTTAGGAATGATATGCTCCAATACTGTCGCCACATGTATCAAACGTGTCAAACATGTATCAAACATTACCTAAGCAATAAAAACTACTACCCACACTAATTGAAACGTGAGAGTGGTAACTGTAGAGTGTAACTGCAGTTGCATACTGGCATAGTATCACCAGTAGTTTGACTTTTCAGCATTATGTTATCAGTATGTTATCAGTAATGTTTTCTACAGACAGTCCCCTGGAAAATGCACTAGCTCTCATATTGCTAGGCTATAGCAAGAGAGACTCTAGTAGGGATGGTCAATGATATGTTATTAAGATATGCAATTTGAAAATGGACCAATCTTATCCCACTTTGGCTTTATTTCATTGGTCCATTTCTAAAGCTATATAAAGAAATTGCATAATTCTGGATTAACGTTGAACTATTTATATCTCCTTGACTATACCTAAGTCATGGTTTTCATCAAAAGCCGTATCTCCCTTTTTTTTTCCATTAATGCTGGGATCTAATTATTATTATTATTATTTATTATTATTATTTATTTATATAGCGCCAACATATTCCCAGGGGCGTAGCAATAGGGGTTGCAGAGGTAGCGACCGCATCGGGGCCCTTGGGCCAGAGGGGCCCCATGGGGCCCTTCCTAAACCAAAGTATTAGCTGTTTATTGGTCCTGTGGTAGTAATAATCACTCCTATAGATACTATGAATAGTGGTAATCATTAACACACTATTCCCCATCCCCTTCTTGCACCTCTGACACTGTAGTTGCCATTGGCAGTTTTTGTTGAGCCGTATCAAGTGTTACGTATAGAGTGTTTGGGGGGCCCAATGTAAAACTCGCACCGGGGCCCCGAGCTCCATAGCTACGCCACTGCATATTCCGCTTTACAAAGCACAATAAGACGACAAGGGGAACATAGATACAACTAACAAATGTACAGCAGAGTTCCAAGCAGCACAATTATTGTTACAAGAACAGTAAACATTAGGAGGATGACCCTGCCCTTGCGAGCTTACAATCTAATGGGTTGTGGGGGACACACTAGGTAAGGGGGTGGAGGATGGATGAGGCAGTGATTCTTTGCCTCTGATTACATTGTGACAGAGAATTAAATAAGGGCTATAGAATGTTATACGCTTGTCTGAAAAGGTGCGTTTTAAGAGTGCGTTTGAAGATGTCCAGGTTTGGAGCATGACGTACAGACTGTGGAAGAGAGTTCCAGATAAGAAGTGATGCTCGTGTAAAGTCCTGGATGCGAGCATGAGAGGAGGTGATCAGCTTAGAGGCCAGGAGAATTTCTTGGGAGAAGCGAAGGTTGCGGGAGGGACAATATCTTGAGATTAGTGAGGAGATGTATGGAGGAGACAACTCGTGGAGGGCTTTGTATGTTAGAGTCAGGAGTTTGAACAGGATCCTCTGGGTAATGGGTAACCATATGAGAGAATGGCACAGTGGGGCTGCATCGGAAGAGCATGTGGAAAGGTGAATGAGGCGAGCCGCTGAATTTAGAAGGGATTGGAGAGGTGCTAGCCTGTTTTTTGGTAAGCCACAGAGCAGGGTGTTGCAGTAGTCTAGGCGGGAGATGATTAAGGCATGAACAAGCATTTTGGTGGCTTCTTGTGTGAGGAAGGGACGGATACGGAATATATTTTTGAGCTGGAAATAGCAGGTGGTGGTTAATGAGGCAATGTGAGGTTTAAAGGAGAGCTCTGAGTCAAGTATAACCTCCAAGCAGCGGGCCTTAGTGGTTGAGGTTATTGGGGTGTTGTCTACCGTTATGGTTGCAATTGGTGGGGGTGAAGATAGCGATGGTGGAAAAATCACAATTTCCATTTTAGTCATGTTGAGTTTGAGGAAGCGGGAGGACATGAATGCAGAAACGACACGTAGACAGTCACTCTAAAGAGTATATGGTTACAGAGGGCTGCAAATACAATAGTTTATTGTTTCTGAACCATAAGCTAATCCTGCACAGATAATAGACTTTTGATTGCCGTAAATTATTGTTTATGGGCAAATTTTATAATTTTGATGACATTTTCCTAATACTGGACTCCGCACTCTCATTTGGACCACATATTAACACATTGCCAACCTCCTGCTACTTCCATCTCAAAAACATTTCCAGAATTTCTCCCTTCCTTTCATAGGAGGCTACTAAACTCCCTGGACATGCTCTATTCATAGCCTGTTTTGACTATTAACACCCTTTTATGTGGTCAACCAAAAACCAGACTGGCACCTCTCCAGTCCCTACTGAACTCTACTGCCTGCCTCATTCACCTCTCCCACAGCCTCTCTCAGCCAATCTCTCCATACCCAAATGATCCAGTTTAAGCTCCTCATCCTATCATACAAAGCTCTACATTCGTTTTCACCTCCTTACATTTCCTCACTAATCTCCAGATACCATCCCATTCAGAACTTGTGCTCTTCTCAGGAGACCCTCTTGTCCTCTAGCTTAGTCACCTTCTCTCACTCCTGCATCCAGGACTTCTCATGAGCATCACCTCTCCTTTGAAATGATTTACCCTAGCCTGTCCATCATGTTTCAAGTTGGAAAATCTTTAAAAAAAACAAACCTGTTCAGACAAGCCTATAATTTGCTATAGGTAGCATTGGAGGTTTATTGTCTCATCTGCTAACTCTTGTGTCTCCTTCCCTAATGTATCCAGATCATTACCCTCTAGATTGTAACCACGCAAAGGTAGGGACCTTCTCCTACTGTTTCTTATTCTCAAGTAATTTATCATACGATCATGCACCAGCATTGGTGATGTCTCAAACCACACATCAACTATGTATGCATTTGTATTGCAAGATGACCTCATCGTACAGAATTTGGGGGGGGGGGGGGATGTCGGGGCACCCTAGAACAAAAAAGGTATAGGAGACAAAAAAAGAAATCAAATGACTACTCACAAAGGTGGGTTGCAAGGGGCAACCAACCACAGGAAGCAGGTGGAGACAACAAACTCAACTCCACTCGGGTGGTCTAGCCGGACCTTGATGCAGTCGCTATCCTTATGTAAAAAGAAGACAGTAACACTCTGTGGAAAGGTCACAGGTGTTCTGTCTTAACACCTACAATGGGGGACGTTGATGGGTAACTGTAGCCCAATTAGGGTAAAAAGGTGTCCTGGTATGTATAAAATGGATTAAAAACAGCTTAAAAATGAAAAGAGTGAGGTGGCTTACCTCAATAACAAAATTCTTGTATAAGAATTTCGGTTGATGAAAAGGTACTTTTACTTATTGGTAATGACTACAATAAAACAATTAGCTTCCTGAAATCTCTGCAGCTGGGGCCGGACAGGCAGACCTGCTGAAGTAGGCTAATAAAACTTAATTGCTAAACTTTGAATGTAAAATAAAAGGTAAAATGGAAGTTTATTTTAATAATAAGCCTGTAACGATAGAAGATGTTACCTCTGTGGGGGAAAGCAGCGCAGCTGCTTTCACACCTGATGTCACCTCTGCGGCCACCCCATCCCGGGTGTCGCTTCCCGACTCAGGGGGGACAGGAATCTCTCTTGCACAGCAGCTTAAGTCCACACGCCTGCGCATGGAGCAAAAGGACCTTTATGGGCGGAGGAGACAGATCAGCTGACATTGTGGTCAGCTGACTTCCACCTGTCAATCTACCTGGCAGGCTGGTTCAGCCCCTCGGGGCTGCTTGAATCTGCTTTCAGTATTTAAACCAGGAATTGTTACCGTGTCCTTGTCTGTTGTCGTGAATGCTTGTGTGTCAGCGCTCAGACCTTTAGATTAGATCCCAGGTGTGATGCTAGGGAATTCACACCTAGATTAGGATATTGCTATTATTCTGTTATACTTTAGACCAGTTCCAGGGGGTTGAGACCAAGGACCTCACCCCCAAGCTCAGGATTGCTGTGTGATTGTTCTGTTATACTTTAGACTAGTCCCAGGGGGTTGAGACCAAGGACCTCACACCCAAGCTTAGGATATTGCTATTCTGTTATTGCTATTTATTGTAGACTAGTTCCCGGGTGTTGATGCCACGGATTTCACACCCAGACTAGGATATTACTACTGTATTGATCTCCTGTGTATGACTCTTAGCTATTATCTCTGACTCTGATCCTGCCTTCTGATCCTGTACTTTCGCCTATCTGCCTACCCGTTGCTGAACCTCTGCCTGATTACCGTTTACTCTCTGCCTCACGATTCTGTACTGATAAGTACCTTCCTGTTGCTGAACCTCTGCCTGATTACCGTTTACTCTCTGCCTCACGATTCTGTACCGATACGTACCTTCCTGTTGCTGAACCTCTGCCTGATTACCGTTTACTCTCTTGTTTCACGATTCTGTACTGATACTTACCTCTCAATTGCCGAACCCTGCCCGTCTGTCCATTCTACTCGCCAGTGGGCCCTCGCCACTGGTGAGGTATTAACTGCGCCAGCTCCACTGGTTAAGCAGCTCTGCTAGGCTATAGTTTAGCCCTAATTACCTGCTCATTAGGTACCTGTTGTTTTAGTATTACTATATCTCGTTGGCTGCAGTTCAGTATGACTCACCCGCACCTCGAGAGATTCAGTCTTTTCAGTATTGTTTCCCCAGCTTGCTGGAGGTTTTACGTTAGTACACACGCAGTGTACTGTTCCTACCTCACCAGCCCCTCTGGTGAGGCCTCATTAAGGCATTATAGTTACGGTTACACCAATCACTACACTCTCTGCCCTCGGTCTTGCTATACTGGCATTATTGGTGATTCTGGGGATCACACATAATCGGGTATAGCGTCTGCATTGTTGGTGATTCTGCAGATCACCAGTGATCAGACATCTGAGTTGTGGCACTCAATCGTCACAAAGACATATTGTTGGCATGCATTTTTCATGTGCTATTGAAATAACCTGGGTGGTAAAAATGGTGCTTGGTTCACTTTAACCTGAGTGGGGCCCGGTTCATGTTCCCCACCTGCTTATACAGTGGTTGCCTGTGTGGTAACCTACCTTTGTGAGTATTATTTAACACCTTAAAATTTAAAACCTATACCTGCATTACTTTGACATAGTATACTACTGTGGGCTCTCAATTTCTCCTTTTGTCTTTCTGTATCCTATTTATTGCACTTCTCACAGTTTTCACATTTATAGCATCTACCATGAATTGGGAAAGGAATGAATAACATCAGTTGCATAACTTGTTTCCTTGTTCCAATAGGCTTCTCAAAGAAAATAAACCACAGACCATTTCATAAAATAATTTGTCAACTCAGGAATGAAATGGTCTGGATGTTACCAAAATTAGAACTGTGTGTTCCTTTCCCTGGAACATTGCTCGGTTTGATTGTGTCTGCAGCGGTCGAGTCTAGGAACATTTTCACAGCAGTCAGGAAGCTAACATATAATTGGCAGTAATGTAATACATCTCTGCGCATGCAACCCTGGCCACTATGAAAGGTAAATGTACAGTACATTATGTGAAAAGACACATTTATTTTAGTTACCATTTGAATTGAACCCCCCAGTAGCGAAATGAGACATAAAAGAAAAACTGTGCATGAACTAGAATTCCTAGCTTTGGTTATGTTTCAGTTAAGATCACATAACAAAAAGATGACTTCATTATGTATAAAATGAAAATAGTATTTGATTTTTGATCCTATTTTAGATGTTACTTAGGGCCATAGTCACTACTATGTCTATGTCACACATATTGTGCAATAAGCACAACCCACACTGCCTGGGTTATATTGTTAAGGCATTGTATGCTATGCAAGAACATGCTCTTATTCTCCTATACCTAACTGCTGAAGACACAATCAAACCAAGCAAAGTTTAGTGGATACAATTCCGTTTTTCTCCTAGGTTTTTCGTAGGTGATATTATCACATTCCTAAGAAGGGTTCGCACTCAGGTTTATTACACACTCAACATGCCATGTGACTGTGTGTGGACCTTTTTTTGGAATACTGTATTGGATGACTGGGTCCAGCATCAGGGGCATTCTTATATAAGGTGTGCGATCTTCTTGGATCGGAAGTGCATATTGTCACGAAGAGTCGGATGGGGAGGAGTACTTTTTTACTTACTTTTTAGTACTTTCGCAATTCCAAAGTTATTTTAAACAGAATATAAAAAATGATCTCCTAGGACAAAACGTAGGAGAAAAAGTGAATTGAACACGGCCCTCGTGTTAAAATAAATCTTTTATGTTTGTAATCTATTTAAAGTCCATGCCCATAATTTTTTTCCCTAGACTCTCTTCAGCCCCTTACAGCCAACCAAGTGAACAACACTCTCCAGGGAGAAGGTGTATCAATATCCGAGTCTACCATAAAGAGAAGACTGCACGAAAGTAAGTACAGCAGGTGCACTGCAAGGTGCAAGCCACTCATAACCCTCACAAATAGAAAGGCTAGACTGGCTAGATGGGACTTTGCTAAAGAACATCTAAAAAAAGGCAGCACAGTTTTGGAAAAACATGCTTTGGACAGATGAAACAAAGATCAACCTCTACCAGAATAAAGGCAAGAAAAAAGTATGGAGAAGGTGTGGAAGAGTTTATTATCCAAAGTGTACCAAATCATCTGTAAACATGGTGGAGGCAAGCATTGCGATTGCTTGGACGTGCATCCTCACAAGTCTGCCTCAGGCAGCAAAAACTCTAGAACTGCCCTGTGCACCATGGCTTATGGATGTGTAGGTTTGCTGATTAAAAAGGTCTCATGTTCACTACTGACTAGCATGTGAATTGTTTATAAGGGAGTAAAGGAGGCAGACTCCCTATTCTTTCACTTCAGGTTCCCTTTAATCTAGTTGGGTAATAAAAAATTAGGGTAATAAAAACCTCTGCTAAACTTTTCAATGTAAAAAGAAGAGATAAAATGGAAGGTTTCTTTTATTAATTAGCCACACTGTTAGTATGTATTTTCACATGCAGCATGGTGGCATATTGGGCAGCATGGTGGCGGTAAACAACTTTTTAACACCTACAGCTCTCTTCTCCACCCACCTGCCCCCCCTACAACCACATGCTTGTCTGCAGAAGACTTTGCATCATACTTTGTGAACAAAATTGAAACATAACAGAACAACTTTCAAAAGCAACCCTCTTCACCAGTCCAATCACCTCTTCTTTTCTCCTCTCTGCCTAGTTGTTCCCAAACTATGTAACTCCCCCTCTCTACATGACCAGTCACTCACTCAAACCTCCTCCGTACTAACAACCTTCTCTGCCTTAACTGAACAGCGTCTTTCTAATTTCTAAAGCTCATCTCACTACCTGTGCTCTGGACTCTATTCCCTCTCATCTTATCCCCCAGCTCTCCTGCTCCCTCATTCCTGCTTTAACAATGCTTTTTAACCTCCCCATCTCTACTGCAATTTTCCCTTCTTCATTTAAACAAGCTATCATAAAACCCCTAATCAAAAAACCTTAGACCCTACCGCCCTTTCTACTGTCCAGTCTCACTCCTTCCCTTTGCTCCAAACTGCTGAAACCCAACATTAACTGTCTGACTTTCTCTCTAACTCCCTGTTGGACCCCTTCCAGTCCAGCTTCCACCCTCAACACTCCACAGAAACAGTTCTTACTCAGGTTGCCAATGACCAATTTTATAAAGTTTGGACCTGCTGGTTATCTAAATTCAAAATTGATATGTAATTTTCCTGTATCTGACTTTCTTATACCTACCATATTGCTCTGTAATTATGCCATGTTGTATCCTGTTTGAACAAGTATTATTCTTACATGTTGGGTTAAGCACATGACCTTGGGAGACTACCAGGAAGGGACTGGGAGTGGGGGAGGGTTACTTTTGTCTGTATTGTATTTTTTACATGTTAAAACACAATAAAAATTGTTTTCCAAAAGGTTGCCAATGACCTCCTAGTTGCTATATCCAAAGGCAGATTTTCTGTACTAATACTCCTAGATCTGTGCTCCACATTTGACACTGTTGATCATACCCTGCTTCTCCAGACCCTCTCGACACTGGGAATCAAGGGCCTAGCACATTCCTGGATCAGCTATTACCTGTCTGGATGTTCCTTCATGGTCTCCTACTCCAATACCAACTCCTCTCCATGCCCACTGTCTGTGGGAGTACCACAAGGCTCCGGTCTTGGACCCCTCCTCTTTTACATTTACACTAACAGCCTGGAACAAATAATAAGCTTTTTTTGCTTTCAATATCACCTCTATGCTGATGACACCCAAATGTATTGTTGTGCCCCAGCTCTTTCTACACTACTATCTAAAGTCCCCGACTATCTTCCCGCTGTATCTGCATTAATGTCATTTCCTTAAAGTGAACCTAAAGCCTACCAAAAAAAATGAGATTAACTCACCTGAGGCTTCCCTCAGCCCCCTGCAGCCGATCGGGGCCCTCGCAGCTCCGCTCCGCTCCTCTGCGAGGGCACCGATCGGCTGCAGGGGGCTGAGGGAAGCCCCAGTTGAGTTAATCTCATTTTTTTTGGTAGGCTTTAGGTTCACTTTAAACTCAACATGAGCAAAACGGAGATTATGATATTTCCACCTTCCCTCTCTATTCCACCCCTGATAGTCACAATCAATGTAGATACCACATTATACCACATATCAACACATTAACTACCTCCTGCTACTTCTATCTCAAAAACATTTCCGGAGTCCGTCCCTTCCTCTCACAAGAGGCAACCAAAATGCTTGTACGTGCTATAATCATCTCCCGTCTTGACTACTGTAACATGCTACTCTGTGGTCTGCCAAAAAGCAGACTGGCACCACTCCAGTCCCTACTAAACTCTGCTGCCTGTCTCATCTACCTATCTTCCAGATCCTCTGAGGCAGCCCCTCTCTGCCAAACTGTCCATTGGTTACCAATTGCCCAAAGGATCCAGTTTAAACTTCTCATGCTTACATACAAAGCTCTACACAAGCTATCACCTCCACATATTTCCTCTTTAATCTCCAGATATCTCCCCGCCCGGATCCTCCATTCCTCACTGGAGACCCTTTTGTCCTCTAGCCTGGTCACCTCCTCTCACTCCTGCATCCAGGACTTCTCACAGGCTGTCCCCCTCCTTTGGAACTCTCTGCCTCAGCTGGTTCGTCATGCTCCGAGCCTGGAAACCTTCAAATGTACTCTGAAAACACATCTGTTCAGACAAGCCTATAATTTGCTATAGGTAGCACTAAAGGTTCACTGCCTCACCCATTAACCTTTGTATTTCCTTCCTTGTTTCCTCCCCTCTACCCTCTAGATTATAAGATCGCTAGGGCAGGGACCTCCTCCTAGTGTTTCTTATACGGTTGTAAAACTACTATATGCACATGTACCAATTTTAGAGACATCTCAAACAACACATTACCAAAGTATGTATTTGTATTTCTACTATTGAATGTCATGAATGTACAGTGTCTTGAATTTCTTATGTATATTTGTTCCCCATTATTTGTTTTGTTCTATGTACAGCTCTATGGAAGATGTTGATACATAAATAATAATAATAATAATAATTCTGTGCTATTGAGATGCCCTAGGTAGGAGATAAAAAAGGTGCTCAGTTCCTTTAAAAAAAAGTTTTTGCGACTTTATAACCAGCAGTAAGTCTAAATGAATGCAGCAATGTTGTATAATGTTTACATTTACACTGCAGATGGGTAATATAAAACTCCAGCCCATTTGAAAACAATTAACTTGAGTTCCTGGAAAACGCTGGGAACATTCATGTGCATTTAGCTGTAAAATAGAAATGGCATTATAAGTGGGGGCTGTGTATCTATTTTTATGTGATGGCCTTCTTATTAAAGCTGACTGAATAATCTGCATAAATAACTTACAGGGAAACAAAATATCTCTCTGAAAGAATAAACAATTGGAAGTGAAATATCTGTCCTACATGGACAGTAAGTTGAAGTTAATAGATTCCATCATGAGTTCACCATTGATCAGTGTCATATGACACTAATGAACAGGCTACTCCTGGCTCATAAATCTTAGTAGTTAAAGTAGAAAACACAATAGCAAAGATGGCTGGTATTATTTTATTGTGTAACCCCCCCAACCCCATTATTGTATGTTTCCAAAAAGTTTATTATTTTCTTTTTGTATAGATGAGAGAGAAGGGATCAGAAATTGAACTAAGATAGGAGGAGAAGGGAGAATGCGATAATTCATGTCAGCTGCTCCATGTATATTCAGTTAAATATAGAGCTGTTATGAGTGATATAAAAACATATTGTTTTTATATTCTGTCACAGTCTGTAAATACAGCTGTTAGGTGGAGGAGATGGGTAATCTGTGATGCAATAAGTTTACTGAGTTTCCTTAGCAGAACAAATACTACAATTGTTTCTAAAGAGCAATGGTAAACAGCTTTTAGGAATATATGTTTATGGTACAAACATTTCTCATAACAATGCTTCAGTCTCTTAACTCAGCAGTTCTAGGTCTAGGACTCAGCATGGCTTCCTGCTCTGGACCCAAGTCCATCCTACTTTTGTCTATTACACTACAAGAGAAGCTAGACATAAATGAGGATCTCTACTCAGACTCATAGGAGGATGTCCTATGAAAAAACAACAGTAATTGCCTAGTGCATATATTGTTGACTGACCCTGCTTCCCATGTTGCTTGTCAAGGCCTGGAGGTTGGGTAGGGGGTAGGGGGAAAAAGAGTTGAACTTACCTGCGGCTTTTAACGGTCCCCTGCAGACATCCTGTGCCCGCACAGCCACTCACCGATGCTCCGGTCCCCGCTGCCGGGTCACTTCTGGAATTTCCGACTTTAAAGTCCGAAAACCACTTTGCCTGCGGGACAACGTCCTCACTCCTGCTGACATCACTGGGGACATACTGCACAAGCACAGTACAGTCCACGACTGCGCAGTACGCTCTTGATAATGTCAGCGGGAGTGAGGATGCAGCTACGCTGGCGCAGTGGTTTTCCGACTTTAAAGTCGGAAATTCCGAAAGTGAACCAGCAACAGGGACCGGAGTCTGCAGGGGACCGTTAGAAGCCCCAGGTAAGTTCAATTCTTTTTTCCCCCTACAGTACTCCTTTAAGGTTATCACTGAAGGAGATTTCTTCTTCTTCAGTGATGCGCTGACCTATTAGCTAAACAAAAAGATGTCCCAATTACAGTTCCAGACTGGTGCAAGAATAATCAATCTTTATTGAAAAAATATACGCATATAAAACCAATTAAAATAACCAAATCGGTGAACTGGAAATGCAACAAGCTTATGTGCTATAAGAATAAGGTCAATATAGATAAAACAACATCCCGTGAACACATCATGGGAAAAACCCAATATCAGCTGTGCAAATGGTCAACAACCTAAATACAAAACAGATTGGTTACTGTAGTACAGTAAAGTGCATGAAGGGCATTGGACAGCAGCAATAATAATTGAGAAACCAATAGAAATGAAAGAAAGTAGTGGAGTAAACAAAAAGGTGCTGTGCCAGACACTCAAGAGTTAAAGAGGAACTGAACTACGGTGACCATAAGTCCCGCTTTACCTGGGACGCGTCCCGCCTTCGGGGGGCGCTGTCCCAGGCTGCATGAGGTCAAAGGAAACGTCCCGCTTTTAGCAGCGGGACATCCCGGCCTCGGGACTCTGGCCACCGTACAATGAACTAGCAGCAGCGTCTCATAGACGCTGCGCTAGTTCATTCCCCGCAGCCCCGCTCCAGCAGCCTGCATCTTCTTCCTCCGGCAGGCACAGGCAGAGCAGGGCTACGGGAAGATGGCGTCCGGAGGCGGAGCCCTGTACTGGAGACTACTTGTGTCTCCAGTACAGGGCTCCGCCTCTGGACGCCATCTTGCTGTAGCCCTGTTCTGCCTGAGTGCCTGTGAGCCCGGGGAGCTGTGCACACACACCAGAGGCCGGCCGGCTGGCTGACTTATGTCAGGTAAGTAAATGCTTTTTTTTTTCCAGGTGAAATGTTTGCCTCCATTGCGTACATTTTGTACTGACATTTTTGCCCCCATTGCGTTCATTTTGTACTGACATGTTTGCCCACAGTGCGTTTATTTTGTACTGACATGTTTGCCCGCAGTGCATTTATTTTGTACTGACATGTTTGCCCGCAGTGCGTTTATTTTGTACTGACATGTTTGCCCGCAGTGCGTTTATTTTGTACTGACATGTTTGCCCGCATTGCGTTTATTTTGTACTGACATGTTTGCCCGCATTGCGTTTATTTTGTACTGACATGTTTGCCCGCAGTGCGTTTATTTTGTACTGACATGTTTGCCCACAGTGCGTTTATTTTGTACTAACATGTTTGCCCGCATTGCGTTTATTTTGTACTGACATGTTTGCCCGCAGTGCGTTTATTTTATACTGACATGTTTGCCCCCATTGCGTTTATTTTGTGCTAACACGTTGCCCGCAATGCGTTTATTTTGTGCTGAAATGTTGCCCGCAATGCGTTTATTTTGTGCTGAAATGTTGCCCGCAATGTGTTTATTTTGTGCTGACATGTTTGCCCCATTGCGTTTATTTTGTACTGACATGTTTGCCCCCATTGCATTTATTTTGTGCTGAAATGTTGCCCGCAATGCGTTTATTTTGTGGTGTCTGGGGTAACTGTTGCTGCATTTATTATTTAATGGTCATAGTCTGTGTTTGCTGCTTTGGAGTTATGGTATACTATTAAATAGCATCACACAGTTTCTGCACACCCATGGTGCGAATCCTCGTTTGACCACATCACGGCGTAAACACTGCTTTCTTATGCCTCGCTGTTCCATCATTACGTTAGCTCCGCCCATAGAATGTTACAGCCACGCCCATTTTCCGCCACGGCAGGCACCACATTTTTCGCCGCGGCGCCTATTTTTTGGCCGCCCAACCCCCCCCCCCGGCCGTGTCCCAGGTTGAGCCTACAAAAATCTGGTCACTCTAACTGAACCCAAAAAAAGTCACTAAATTGAGCCTCCTTATCCCTTTGAAATTAATGATTAGACACAAAACACTTGTGAAGGGCAATATAAAAGTAGATATATTTGTGCAATACAACTAAAAATAAAAGAGAATGGCAGGCTCCATCTTGAAGCTCTTTCACTCCATCTTGCAGGTCTCACTCCATGGGAGGTGCAGAGTCTGATTCTGTGGGCGGTGTTACAGTTGGAGTTAGACATGCCCATTCACGCCCACAGAATGAGATTTACAGCCCAGTGTCATGAGGTCATCATCAGTCGCCCTGTTACAGGAAAGTGACAGCTGTGGTTTCTGCTGCTGCCCTGCACTGGCACACGCCTTGATAAAGTATTATTATTTTTTCTCAACTATGCCTCCTGCAGTGTGAGATCTTGTGCTGTCATCCTGCAGCTCTCCCCATTCGTCTTGTGTCAGATCCCATATCATGTCCTGTAATCATGCAGCTCTCCCCATTCGTGTTGTGCCAGATCTCGTATCACGTCCTGTAGTCATGCAGCTATCCCCTTTCGTATCCTGTCCGGCAGAGGTAGGGGGGGGGGGGTAACACTGCAGAGGGAATCCGCTCTTATGTCAAACACCCCCACCCCCCCTTCTCCTCCTCATGTGTCACGCAGGGGGAATCCCCTCTTACATCATCCAGCCGCCCTTGTCCTTCCCTGTAGGTATTTTGACAAAGAGAATCCCCTCTTATGTCACCACCCCCTGCAAGCCCCCCTTCTCCTACCAGTACATAGCGCATGGGCTAATTAAGCTTTATTTGAATCATTCGTGATTTGGGTCGGTGATTATCCCAGCTCTCATACACACTGAGAGGTTTGGCGCTTTACAGTGTAAGACTGAACAGGTTTTTTCCCCCAAAAAATCATAAATATATATGCTTCACTGTTAATGCTTCACTCGCCACCCTCTTGTTATCTATTCGCATACACACTGAGAGGTTTGGCGCTTAACAGTGTAAAAAAGACTGAACAGGTTTAAAAAAAATAAAAAAAATTATAAATATATGCTTCACTGTTAATGCTTCACTCTTTATAAAACTGACCAAATGTCCACTAAAAAAATATGACAGGCACGCATATGCTTCACTGATATTGCTTCACTCTTGCTAATTTCAGGAAAAACTATTTTTTGCCAAAAAACAACCCTTTTAGATACACAATCTACCCCTCAATTTTATGTTATATGTTTTTAGTGGACATTTGTTTCGTTTTATATATAGTGTGAAGCATTAACAGTGAAACATATATGTATTCATGTTTTTTTTCTGGGAAAAACTTGTTCAGTCCTTTTTACACTGTGAAGCGCCAAACCTCTCTTAGTGTGTATGTGAACTGATAACGAGACTGTATCTAAAAGGGTTGCTTTTTGGCAAAAAAAAAAAAAAGTTTTTCCTGAAATTAGCAAGAGTGAAGCAATATCAGTGAAGCATATGCGTGCCTGTCATAATTTTTTTGTGGACATTTGGTCAGTTTTATAAAGAGTAAACCATTAACAGTGAAGCATATATATAGTTATGTTTTTTTGGGAGAAACCTGTTCAGTCTTTTTTACACTGTGAAGCGCCAAACCTCTTTTAGTGTGTGAGGATCATCCCAGCTCTGTCCACCTGCTGCATCCATTACCAGAGGCACCCTCTTCCCCCCCCCCCCCCTTGATTATTTTATCTCTCAGGGGATCTGGTGGTGAGATATCTGCACACCTGCTGCAGCCATTACCGGTGGCTCCCCTCACCCTGCTGGATTCTTCTATCTCTCAGGGGCTCTGGTGGTGAGATCTCTGTGCTCCTGAGTTCCCAGCTCTGCACACCTGCTGCAGCCATTACCGGTGGCTCCCCTCCCCTGCTGGATTCTCCTATCTCTCAGGGGCTCTGGTGGTGAGATCTCTGTGCTCCTGAGTTCCCAGCTCTGCACACCTGCTGCAGCCATTACCGGTGGCTCCCCTCCCCTGCTGGATTCTCCTATCTCTCAGGGGCTCTGGTGGTGAGATCTCTGTGCTCCTGAGTTCCCAGCTCTGCACACCTGCTGCAGCCATTACCGGTGGCTCCCCTCCCCTACTGGATTCTCCTATCTCTCAGGGGCTCTGGTGGTGAGATCTCTGTGCCCCTGAGTTCCCAGCTCTGCACACCTGCTGCACCCATTACCGGTGGCTCCCCTCCCCTCCCCTGCTGGATTCTCCTATCTCTCAGGGGCTCTGGTGGTGAGATCTCTGTGCTCCTGAGTTCCCAGCTCTGCACACCTGCTGCAGCCATTACCGGTGGCTCCCCTCCCCTGCTGTATTCTTCTATCTCTCAGGGGCTCTGGTGGTGAGATCTCTGTGCTCCTGAGTTCCCAGCTCTGCACACCTGCTGCAGCCATTACCGGTGGCTCCCCTCCCCCTGCTGGATTCTTCTATCTCTCAGGGGCTCTGGTGGTGAGATCTCTGTGCTTCTGAGTTCCCAGCTCTGCACACCTGCTGCACCCATTACCAGAGGCTCCACCCCTGCTGGATTCTTCTATCTCTCAGGGGCTCTGGTGGTGAGATCTCTGTGCTCCTGAGTTCCCAGCTCTGCACACCTGCTGCACCCATTACCAGAGGTTCCACCCCTGCTGGATTCTTCTATCTCTCAGGGGCTCTGGTGGTGAGATCTCTGTGCACCCGAGTTCCCAGCTCTGCTCACCTGCTGCAGCTATTGCCGGTGGCTCCCCTCCTGGATTCTCCTATTTCTCAGGGGCTTTGGTGGTGAGATCTCTGTGCTCCTGAGTTCCCAGCTCTGCTCACCTGCTGCAGCTATTGCCGGTGGCTCCCCTCCTGGATTCTCCTATCTCTCAGGGGCTTTGGTGGTGAGATCTCTGTGCTCCTGAGTTCCCAGCTCTGCACACCTGCTGCAGCCATTACCGGTGGCTCCCCTCACCCTGCTGGATTATCCTATCTCTCAGGGGCTCTACTGGTGAGATCTCTGTGCTCCTGAGTTCCCAGCTCTGCACACCTGCTGCAGCCATTACCGGTGGCTCCCCTCCCCCTGCTGGATTCTTCTATCTCTCAGGGGCTCTGGTGGTGAGATCTCTGTGCACCTGAGTTTCCAGCTCTGTCCACCTGCTGCACCCATTACCAGAGGCACCCTCCCTCCCTTCCTCCTGGATTCTTCTATCTCTCAGGGGCTCAGGTGGTGAGATCTCTGTGCTCCTGAGTTCCCAGCTCTGCACACCTGCTGCAGCCATTACCGGTGGCTCCCCTCCCCCTGCTGGATTCTCCTATCTCTCAGGGGCTCTGGTGGTGAGATCTCTGTGCACCTGAGTTCCCAGCTCTGCACACCTGCTGCACCCATTACCAGAGGCTTCTCCCCCTGCTGGATTCTTCTATCTCTCAGGGGCTCTGGTGGTGAGATCTCTGTGCTCCTGAGTTCCCAGCTCTGCACACCTGCTGCAGCCATTACCGGTGGCTCCCCTCCCCTGCTGGATTCTCCTATCTCTCAGGGGCTCAGGTGGTGAGATCTCTGTGCACCTGAGTTCCCAGCTATGCACACCTGCTGCACCCATTACCAGTGACTCCCCTCCCCTGCTGGATTCTTCTATCTAGGGACTTTGGTGGTGAGATCTCTGTGCTCCTGAGTTCCCAGCTCTGCACACCTGCTCAACAGTGATTTGAAAAGTGCATTGACAGTGATTTGAAAAGCGATTGGCTAATGTTACCCTATGAGGGTGTTCTCACAGCAGCGTTGTGATTTATTTCAAAATCTCAAACACACTGCATGAAGCATTTTTTGGAGCAATTAATTTAAAATTAACTCTGAAAATCGCTTCACAAAATTACACTCACAAATCGCTAGCGTTTGCTCTTGTGATTATGGCGTACACTAGCCCAGAGAGAGTAGGAGTGGAGAGAGACTGAGAAGGAGCAGAGAGCTTATCAGGATTGCAGACCCACATCACACAGGGGCTACTTGCCTGTATTTTGACTCTTGTCCCTGCCAGTCTGTCACATAAGTCAGAAAGCAGCCCTCCTGGAGTCTAGGGACTGTCAAAAACTTTTCAACTTGTTTAACACCTTATCTACACATGCAGTCATAACATAAAGGAGAGACCAGACAGATTTTTGCCCACAAACCCCACAGACTTTCTATCTCTGCTGGTCTCTGTACTGTGCAGAGGGAGGGAAATCTTTAGCTCCCAGGCATGTGCAGGTCTCTCACCAGGGTCTGCTGGGCTTTCTCTGTTTCCCACTGTCCCTCCACTACTCTTCTCCCTTGTCTCTGCAAAAATCTGCTCTGCTCTTGTGCCCTCTCTCTCTCTCCTGCTTCCTCCAGTGTCTATGTCCCTCCTCTCCACTCCACTCCTCTGGTCATCTGGCTTATCTAGCCTCCCCAGCTGTCAGTTCGCCTCCCTCTCCTGTGCCTTTCTCACTTCCCCCTTCAAGTCCCTCCAACTTCTTACAAGGCTCTCTCCCTCCTCTCCACTGCACTTCTATCCTGTCTTATCTAGCCTCTCAGTGTCCATGTGCTCTGCTTGCTGTCACAAGGCGCCTCCTGATGACGCACTGAGGCAGCAGGAACTCTCCAGAGGTATTGACTTGCAGGGAGGATCCTTCCCAGGTATCTTTGCAAGCTTGCCGGGCAGATACCAAGTGACTTGCCGCGGCAACTGATGTCACAAGGGGGTGGAGTTTAGGGATTTATTACATATTATAGCGTTATTTACATATTTTGGTACATTTATTGTACTATTTTTGCCTGCAATTTCTAACATGCATTTCAATGCTCTTTTTTCAGATTCTGAGTCCACTTTAAAGACTGGGCTATACATAGAAAAGTGAAAGCCAGTGAAAGAAAGTGCATAGGTGATAAGCAGGAGGATGCAGCCCATCACTGAGCCCAAGCCTGATGCATGTCAGGGGTGGCTCCTGCTTCTTAGAGTTTTCCTTGGCACATTCTGGTTGTATTTACCAAAGTACTCTGGAACTTTTAGAAAAAATGCCCTGACCTGTTTAGACCAGCATTTCACAAAATAGTAATCTGCTCCTTATAAGTAGTGAGGTTTCCCACCTGTCTGAAAGAAGCAATTATTAGACCACTACTCAAGAAACCATCCTTAGACCCAAATGCTATGAGCAGCTACAGACCTGTCTCCAACCTATCCAACCTCCCCTTCCTGGAAAAGGATTCTAAAAAGGCTGTGTATCTTCAATTGGAAGCCAAGCTCTCAAGAAAAAACATCTTGATCCCCTACAATCTGGTTTCAAAAAACATAACAGCTGTGAAACAGCCCTCACTCAGATCTGCAATGATCTGCTCATAGCAAGAGGTGAGTGTTCCATCCTGATTTTGCTTGACCTATCAGCAGCTTTTAACACAGTTGATCATGAAGTCTTGCTTAACAGGCTGCAAGAATACTGTGGCATAGATGGTTAAGTTCTCCAGTGGTTCAACTCTTTTTTGGCTGGCAGAACAGAAAGTATCTTTGGGGCCTTTCCTGTCCAATCCTGTGCCACTAACATAGGGTGCGCTCAATACTATTTCCTCTACTGTTCACAATATACATATTACCACTTGGAAAAATTGTCCAAGAGTAGGGTCTGACATACCACTGCAGCTTTATGTGCAACTTGGGTGTACTAATTGATAGAGATGGCCCGAACAGTTCGCCTGCGAACGGTTCCAGGCGAACTTTAGGTGGTTCGCCGGCGAAGTTCGATTCGCCCCCATAATGCTCCATTGAGCAGAACTTTGACCCTCTACATCAGTCAGCAGGCACATTGTCACCAATCAGACTACACTCACTCTTGGAGCCCCACCCCCCCTTATAAAAGGCAAGGTTCTCCTGTCGTTTTACTCACTCGTCTGCCTACAGTAATTAGTTAAGGGACAGCTGCTGACAGACTTTGCTGGGGAGAGTTTAGTTAGGCTCTTGTAGGCTTGTTCCTAGCTTGTTATTCATTATATTTCTCCCTCCTCTTGTCTTCCAGGGAATTGTCTTCCAGGGAATTGTAGTACTTCTTGTCTTCCAGGGAATTGTAGTATTTCAAAAGCCAGCTTACATACCTTGGCTGGGAATTGAACCCAGGTCTGAGTGCGCGGTAGGTAGCTCACTTCACCACTATATCACCACCAACACCACATGCTGAAGCCTGTGAGTCTTAAAGAAAATCTGTAAGAACACCCCCCCCCCCCCCGAGATCCCTGAGGTTTAGGAGGATGGGGGAAGCCTCATTAGGATCCAGAGGCTTCCCCCTCCTGAGGTAAGTACCCCCTGGGTGTGGGGTGGTGGGGTTTCTTACAGATTTTCTTTAAAGCAAGCCTGTAATAAAAAAAAAAGAGACACTTGTCCTATCCTCCACCCCTCCACTGCTTGCTGTAAACTCCTTCCTCTTTGCGGCTGAGCTCCTATCTGTGTACTAGCATGGGATGTACTTGCACCTGCACAGTGTGGATGCACTTGTACACGGACGGGGGCATGGCCACATGAACATATTTGACAAGTCTTTTGCACAGGTTCAGAGGATTCCAGCACTGGATCAGTGGGATCAAGGAGGATGGGGGAAGCCTCTGGACCATTTGAGGGTTTCCCTTCAATTTTCACCTTTTTTGGCTTCAGGTTCACTGAGGCAGGAAGTGAATGGAAATCCCAATGGGTAAAAAGTATTGAAAATCCCCAGAAGACTTCTTCGTTACTAAAGAAATATACATTTTAGCAGAGTAGTATTATAACATTTCTTTTTATAGAAAACACTAAAAAGTAATTATATACAATGGAGCACTCCGTTTTTTAATATGCTATGGCGCAGCATAATGAAATGAAAGCAAGGCTGCTAATTGGTTGGCTCTGCCTAGTGCCTGCATGTCACCCCAGAAACCAATGTCTAAGAATTGGTCAGATTAAGTGTAAACTACAAGAATCGCAATAGTACTTCTGAACTCTCACTCTTCCCTTATTACAGATCTTTCTATAGGTGTGGTTACAGTAAGTGTATTGTTACCCAACAGAATGCTAAAGTTTCATGTAAGTTCCATGCTTTTCACATAGGACTTGCAAACACTACCACAAATGAAAATGGCATGGACATAATTATTAGTACCTATAAAATAACATTTTGTAACATGACATTTGTAACCACTAAATGTTTAAATTTACATGTGCAAACAGTGCATGTACAGGGAGTGCAGAATTATTAGGCAAATGAGTATTTTGACCACATCATCCTCTTTATGCATGTTGTCTTACTCCAAGCTGTATACGATCGAAAGCCTACTACCAATTAAGCATATTAGGTGATGTGCATATCTGTAATGAGAAGGGGTGTGGTCTAATGACATCAACACCCTATATCAGGTGTGCATAATTATTAGGTAACTTCCTTTCCTTTGGCAAAATGGGTCAAAAGAAGGACTTGACAGGCTCAGAAAAGTCAAAAATAGTGAGATATCTTGCAGAGGGATGCAGCACTCTTAAAATTGCAAAGCTTCTGAAGCGTGATCATCGAACAATCAAGCGTTTCATTCAAAATAGTCAACAGGGTCGCAAGAAGCGTGTGGAAAAACCAAGGCGCAAAATAACTGCCCATGAACTGAGAAAAGTCAAGCGTGCAGCTGCCAAGATGCCACTTGCCACCAGTTTGGCCATATTTCAGAGCTGCAACATCACTGGAGTGTCCAAAAGCACAAGGTGTGCAATACTCAGAGACATGGCCAAGGTAAGAAAGGCTGAAAGACGACCACCACTGAACAAGACACACAAGCTGTAACGTCAAGACTGGGCCAAGAAATATCTCAAGACTGATTTTTCTAAGGTTTTATGGACTGATGAAATGAGAGTTAGTCTTGATGGGCCAGATGGATGGGCCCATGGCTGGATTGGTAAAGGGAAGTGAGCTCCAGTCCGACTCAGACGGCAGCAAGGTGGAGGTGGAGTACTGGTTTGGGCTGGTATCATCAAAGATGAGCTTGTGGGGCCTTTTCGGGTTGAGGATGGAGTCAAGCTCAACTCCCAGTCCTACTGCCAGTTTCTGGAAGACACCTTCTTCAAGCAGTGGTACAGGAAGAAGTCTGCATCCTTCAAGAAAAACATGATTTTCATGCAGGACAATGCTCCATCACACGCGTCCAAGTACTCCACAGTGTGACTGGCAAGAAAGGGTATAAAAGAAGAAAAACTAATGACATGGCCTCCTTGTTCACCTGATCTGAATCCCATTGAGAACCTGTGGTCCATCATAAAATGTGAGATTTACAAGGAGGGAAAACAGTACACCTCTCTGAACAGTGTCTGGGAGGCTGTGGTTGCTGCTGCACGCAATGTTGATGGTGAACAGATCAAAACACTGACAGAATCCATGGATGGCAGGCTTTTGAGTATCCTTGCAAAGAAAGGTGGCTATATTGGCCACTGATTTGTTTTTGTTTTGTTTTTGAATGTCAGAAATGTATATTTGTGAATGTTGAGATGTTATATTGGTTTCACTGGTAAAAATAAATAATTGAAATGGGTATATATTTGTTTTTTGTTAAGTTGCCTAATAATTAGTAATAGTCACCTGCACACACAGATATCCCCCTAAAATAGCTAAAACTAAAAACAAACTAAAAACTACTTTCAAAAATATTCAGCTTTGATATTAATGAGTTTTTTGGGTGCATTGAGAACATGGTTGTTGTTCAATAATAAAATTATTCCTCAAAAATAGAACTCGCCTAATAATTCTGCACTCCCTGTACATTCACAAGGCATTATTCAAATGGGCATGTTAATTAGTTTGCATAACTCACGTTATGTGTAAATCTATGCATCTTATTTACCCTTCGTGTATTTCAGGTCTCGTCCAGAGGTACAGTAGCTTGCAAAAGTATTCGTCCCCCTTGAAGTTTTCCAAATTTTGTCACATTACTGCCACAAACATGAATCAATTTTATTGGAATTTCACGTGAAAGACCAATACAAAGTGGTGTACACATGAGAAGTGGAACGAAAATCATACGATTCCAAACATTTTTTACAAATAAATAACTGCAAAGTGGGGTGTGCGTAATTATTCAGCCCCCCTGAGTCAATACTTTGTAGAACCACCTTTTGCTGCAATTACAGCTGGTAGAGACATACCCTAAAAAACTGGCAGCTGTAATTGCAGCAAAAGGTGGTTCTACAAAGTATTGACTCAGGAGGGCTGAATAATTACGCACACACCACTTTGCAGTTATTGATTTGTAAAAAATGTTTGGAATCATATATGATTTTCGTTCCACTTCTCATGTGTATACCACTTTGTATTGGTCTTTCACGTGGAATTCCAATAAAAATGATTAATGTTTGTGGCAGTAATGTGACAAAATGTGGAAAACTTCAAGGGGACCGAATACTTTTGCAAGCCACTGTACATCCTAACCCGCTTTTTCTGCTACTCCAAAACTCTACGGATGTTAAACCCATGCATTACTTGCTCCAGGACTTCTCCAGAGCAGCCCTACTGTATAGAACTCCCTCTCCCCATCAAGCTCGCCTCCACCTTCAACTCATTCAAACAGGCCTTAAAGGGAACCTTAACTGTAAAAAAAAAATGAGTTTTACTTACCTGGGGCATCTACCAGCCCCCTGCAGCCATCTTGTGCCCTCCCAGTCACTCATGGCTCCTCTGGTCCCCCGCTGCCAGCTAGTTTCATTTTTGCTGACTGGGAGTCGGCCGGCCGCCATGCGTACATTTTTACGCATCCCTGCTGGTGCAGAAAGCTATTGCAGACATCAACAAGTACATTTTTACGCGTTACGGGTGTTAGAAGAAAAGAACAAGTGACACCATGCTAACCTAGAAATAAAAAACATATATATAAGTCGATAAATAATAGTTCTACTTACATAACAGATGTATTGTACAGTCCATGTTATGATTTCTGTTAATTTTTTTTTTTTTTTTTTTTTTTTTTTAAGGAAAAGAAGAGAATCTTATTCTAGACAGTTTCCACCTTGGTTACCTTTGAATGAAGCTAATCCTGACATTTCCTCTCTCACTCTTTTTTCTCCTCTTGCTAATTGTGTATATTCGTTACACACGCTCCTCCCAGAGTTTTCAGACACTCCCACTGAGGTCTATGCTAGGAAGTGCGCTGTCTAATGCCATTAGAAGGAGTGGGAAATAAAGGGAAGAGGATGAATATAATATAGATAAAAAAGACTCCCCCCAGCATGCAACTGTTTTGCCAGCCGATGGCAGTGGAAATTAAAGGGGCAGTGCTCCTAAGGTATGTGATAACTGCAAACCATAACAGCAGAAAAAGTTTTGAAAGTTTTGAATGCAGGATTAGTATCTTTATCACTTAATACACTCAGACCAGTTGCTGTTGAAATTAAATTTTTATGGTGACAATTCCGCTTCGTAGCATTATATAAAAACCACTGTATTAAAAGCATAAAAGCACAGCATGGCTGCTCATGTGAGCACTGGGGCATATCTTCACAAAATACGATTCCTTTTTTGTTCACGTGTAGCCATGTATGACCAAACTGCATTCATGTTTTGTCACAGTATTATTATTTATTATACTACATTGCATAAGCATCACGGTGCTGTGATGTGTGTGTATCATGTATTATATATATATATATATAACATAATTGAAAACAAAATGCAGTTTTAAATGATGGTTTTTATTATTAAGTGAGGAAAAAAAACTCAAAATCTACATGGCCCTGTGTGAAAAAGTGATTGCCCCCCTTGTTAAAAAATAACTGAACTGTGGTTTATCACACCTGAGTTCAATTTCTGTAGTCACCCCCAGGCCTGATTACTGCCACACCTGTTTCAATCAAGAAATCACTTAAATAGGAGCTATCTGACACAGAGAAGTAGACCAAAAGCACCTCAAACGCTATACATCATGCCAAGATCCAAAGAAATTCAGGAACAAATGAGAACAAAAGTACTGTAATTGAGATCTATCAGTCTGGTAAAGGTTATAAAGCCATTCCTAAAGCTTTGGGACTCCAGTGAACCACAGTGAGAGCCATTATCCACAAATGGCAAAAACATGGAACAGAGATGAACCTTCCCGGGAGTGGCTGGCCGACCAGTATTACCCCAAGAGCACAGAGAAAACTCATCCGAGAGGCCACAAAAGACCCCAGGACAACATCTAAAGAACTGCAGGCCTCACTTGCCTCAATTAAGGTCAGTGTTCACGACTCCACCATATGAAAGAGACTGGGCAAAAACGGCCTGCATGGCAGATATCCAAGGCGCAAACCACTTTTAAGCAAAAAGAACATTAAGGCTCGTCTCAATTTTGCTAAAAAAACATCTCAATGATTGCCAAGACTTGTGGGAAAATACCTTGTGGACCGCCGTGACAAAAGTTGAACTTTTTGTCCTGTTAAATCTGTCGTAGAAGTAACACAGCATTTCAGCAAAAGAACATCATACCAACAGTAAAATATGGTGGTGGTAGTGTGATGGTCTAGGGTTGTTTTGCTGTGATAGATGGAACCATGAATTCTACTGTCTACCAAAAAATCCTGAAGGAGAATGTCCAGCCATCTGTTTGTCAACTCAAGCTGAAGCGATCTTGGGTGCTGCAGCAGGACAATGACCCAAAAGACACCAGCAAATCCACCTCTGAATGGCTGAATAAAAACAAAATGAAGACTTTGGAGTGGCCTAGTCAAAGCCCTGACTTGAATCCTATTGAGATGTGGTCGCATGACCTTAAAAAGGCAGTTCATGCTAGAAAACCCTCAAATAAAGCTGAATTACAACAATTCTGCAAAGATGAGTGGGCCAAAATTCCTCCAGAGCACTGTAAAAGACTTGTTGCAAGTTATCGCAAACGCTTGATTGCAGTTATTGCTGCTAAGGGTGGCCCAACCAGTTATTAGGTTCAGGTGGCAATTTCTTTTTCACACAGGGCTATGTAGGTTTTGAGTTTTTTTCTCACTAAATAATAAAAACCATCATTTAAAACTGCATTTTGTGTTCAATTATGTTATCTTTAACTAATGGTTAACGGTTTTTGATGAGCAGAAACATTTAAGTGTGACAAACATGCAAAAGAATAAGAAATCAGGAAGGGGGCAAATAGTTTTTCACACCACTGTATACTGTACATACACACACACACACACACACACACACACACACACACACACAGGTCCTTCTCAAAATTAGCATATTGTGATAAATTTTATTATTTTCTGTAATGTACTGATAAACATTAGACTTTCATATATTTTAGATTCATTACACACAACTGAATTAGCTCAAGCCTTTTATTGTTTTAATATTGATGATTTTGGCATACAGCTCATGAAAACCCAAAATTCCTATCAAAAAAATTAGCATATCATGAAAAGGTTCTCTAAAAAAGCTATTAACCCAATCATCTGAGTCAACTAATTAACTCTAAACACCTGCAAAAGATTCCTGAGGCTTTTAAAAACTCCCAGCCTGGTTCATTACTCAAAACCGCAATCATGGGTAAGACTGCCGACCTGACTGCTGTCTAGAAGGCCATCATTGACACCCTCAAGCAAGAGGGTAAGACACAGAAAAAAATTACTGAACGAATAGGCTGTTCCCAGACTGCTGTATCAAGGAACCTCAGTGGGAAGTCTGTGGGAAGGAAAGTGTGGCAGAAAACGCTGCACAATGAGAAGAGGTGACCGGACCGTGAGGAAGATTGTGGAGAAGGACAAATTCCAGACCTTGGGGGACCTGCGGAAGCAGTGGACTGAGTCTGGAGTAGAAACATACAGAGCCACCGTGTACAGGTGTGTGCAGGAAATGGGCTACAGGTGCTGCATTCCCCAGGTCAAGCCACTTTTGAAACAGCGGTAGAAGCGCCTGACCTGGGCTATGGAGAAACAGCACTGCACTGTTGCTCAGTGGTCCAAAGTACTTGAAAGCAACTTTTGCATGTCATTCGGAAATTAAGGTGCCCGAGTCTGGAGGCAGACTGGGGAGAGGGAAATGCCAAAATGCCTGAAGTCCAGTGTCAAGTACCCACAGTCAGTGATGGTCTGGGGTGCCATGTCAGCTGCTGGTGTTGGTCCACTGTGTTTTATCAAGGGCAGGGTCAATGCAGCTAGCTATCAGGAGATTTTGGAGCACTTCATGCTTCCATCTGCTGAAAAGCTTTATGGAGATGAAGATTTCATTTTTCAGCACGACCTGGCACCTGCTCACAGTGCCAAAACCACTGGTAAATGGTTTACTGACCATGGTATTACTGTGCTCAATTGGCCTGCCAACTCTCCTGACCTGAACCCCATAGAGAATCTGTGGGATGTTGTGAAGAGAAAGTTTAGAGACGCAAGACCCAACCCTCTGGATGAGCTTAAGGCCACTATCGAAGCATCCTGGGCCTCCATAACACCTGAGCAGTGCCACAGGCTGATTGCCTCCATGCCATACTGCATTGAAGCAGTCATTTCTGCAAAAGGATTCCCGACCAAGTATTGAGTGCATAACTGAACATAATTGTTTGAAGGTTGACTTTTTTTGTATATATTTCTGTTTGTTTTATAGTTATACCCCTGTTTGCCTGATGAAGCAGGACCACACCTGCGCGTTGCACTAAGTGGAGTTAAATAAAACGTTTTTTTGTATTGATATATTGTGACTCAATTGAGTTCTATATTTTTGAGGGAGGTAAGTCCACCTGAACATCCCCCTCTTTTAGACTCTGGCACCTCTGTACACCAAGCCTTGCTGAAATTTTTTTGTTTTAAAAACACTTTTCTCTTATTGGTCGGATGAAATATGCTAAATTATGAGATAGGAATTTTGGGTTTTCATGAGCTGTATGCCAAAATCATCAATATTAAAACAGTAAAAGGCTTGAACTACTTCAGTTGTGTGTAATGAATCTAAAATATATGAAAGTCTAATGTTTATCAGTTCATTACAGAAAATAATGAACTTTATCACAATATGTATATATAATGTATGTATGTATGTATATATATATATATATATATATATATATATATATATATATATATATATATATATATATATATATATATATATATACATACATACATACACATACACACACACATATACATATAAACTAGTGGACCCGCGGTGTAGCATATGCCGCATAAGAGGGTAGCGGGCAGGAAGGGGGTACTGGGCACAGCGGTGGGGAAGGGGGTTGGACCCCCCCTCCCTCACTTGGGTCCCCCATCTGCGCTCCCCCTCCAGCTTAAGCTTAGCAGCAGCCGCTATAAGTAAGAGGCAGAGGGCGGGGATGACTCACCTCTTCCGCGTTCCACTGTTGTCATTTCCTGCAATGCCGCCCACTGTATTGAAAGTGGACGGCATTGCAGGAAGTGACGACAGTGGAACGCACGCTGGAACGCGGAAGAGGTGAGTCATCCCTGCCCACTGCCTCTTACTAATATTGGCGGCTGCTGCTGAACTTAAGCTAGAGGGGGAGCGCAGATGGGGGACCCAGGTGAGGGAGGGGAGGTTCGACTCCCCTCCCTGCCGCTGTGCCCAATACCCCCTTCCTGCCCGCTTCCCCCTCCAGCTCGGCGGCAAGTGTAGGACCGCCCCTGGGGGCAGGGTGCTACTTCTTCTTCTTGCTTGGACTGGCCCCTTCTTGCTTGGACCGGCCCTGGGGGCAGGGCGCTACTTCTTCTTTTTGCTTGAAGGTTGAGGCACTTAGCCGATTATTATTATTATTTTTTACTGTGAATGCTGAATAGAAATGCTTTGCTATAATATTTACAGCCATATACAGTACTGCACTACTTGCTGTGTGTTTATTATATGAAGTAGTGAGTTATTTACATATGCTGTATTTACCCCTTTGTAGTTATAGCATAAAATGTATTTTGCTATTTAGTAAACATGGCTTCTGTGAAGGACTGCATATGTGATAACAGTCCGTTGATATCCAGTGACAGTTGTTCTCCAAGAGCAGGGCAGTTTCTAGGCTAAATTTCACCCAGGGCGAGGGTGTAAAAATCCCCCCCCCCCCCCACCGTGGAGCCAGGTATACGTGCCCACGGTATAGGTTAGCTATATAGGTGCCAGTATGTGTTAATTAGCTAGGTGCCTGCAGTATAGGTTAGATAGGTAGATGCCCCCAGTATAGGTTAGATAGGTAGGTGACTGCTGCATAGGTTAGGTAAGTGACTGCAATATAGGTTAGATAGGTAAGTGACTGCAGTATAAGTTAGATAGGTAGGTGACTGCAGTATAGTTTAGGTAGGTAAGTGACTGCAGTATAAGTTAGATAGGTAGGTGACTGCAGTATAGTTTAGGTAGGTAAGTGACTGCAGTATAGGTTAGATAGGTAGGTGACTGCAGTATAGGTTAGGTAGGTAAGGGACTGCTGTATACTTTAGATAGGTAGGTGCCAGTATAGGTTAGATAGGTAGGTGACGGCAGTATAGGTTAGGTAGGTAAATGACTGCTGTACAGGTTAGATAGATAGGTAGGTGACTGCAGTACAGCTTAGATAGGTAGGTGCCAGTATAGGTTAGGTAGGTGACTGCAGTATAGGTTAGGTAGGTAAGTGATTGCAGTATAGCTTAGATAAGTAGGTGCCTGCTGTATAGGTTAGGTAGGTAGGTAGGTGCTGCAGTATAAATTAGGTAGGTAAGTGCTGCAGTATAGATTAGGTAGGTAGGTGCTGCAGTATAGATTAGGTAGGTAGGTAGGTGTTGCAGTATAGATTAGGTAGGTAGGTGCTGCAGTATAGATTAGGTAGGTAGGTAGGTGCTGCAGTATAGGTTAGGTAGGTAGGTGCTGCAGTATAGATTAGATAGGTAGGTGCTGCAGTATAGGTAGGTAGGTAGGTGCTACAGTATAGATTAGGTAGGTAGGTAGGCGCTGCAGTATAGGTTAGGTAGGTAGGTAGGTGCTGCAGTATAGATTAGGTAGGTAGGTGCCTGTAGTATAGATTAGGTAGGTAGGTGCTGCAGTATAGGTTAGGTAGGTAGGTGCTGCAGTATAGGGTAGGTAGGTAGGTGCTGCAGTATAGATTAGGTAGGTAAGTGCTGCAGTATAGATTAGGTAGGTAGGTGCTGCAGTATAGATTAGGTAGGTAGGTGCTGCAGTATAGATTAGGTAGGTAGGTAGGTGCTGCAGTATAGATTAGGTAGGTAGGTGCTGCAGTATAGATTAGGTAGGTAGGTGTTGCAGTATAGATTAGGTACGTAGGTGCTGCAGTATAGGTTAGGTAGGTAGGTAGGTGCTGCAGTATAGATTAGGTAGGTAGGTAGGTAGGTGCTGCAGTATAGATTAGGTAGGTAGGTGCTGCAGTATAGATAAGGTAGTAGGTAGGTGCTGCAGTATAGATTAGGTAGGTAGGTGCTGCAGTATAGATTAGGTAGGTAGGTAGGTAGGTGCTTCAGTATAAATTAGGTAGGTAGGTAGGTGCTGCAGTATAGATTAGGTAGGTAGGTGCTGCAGTATAGATTAGGTAGTAGGTAGCTTCTGCAGTATAGATTAGGTAGGTAGGTAGGTAGGTGCTGTAGTATAGATTAGGTAGGTAGGTGCTGCAGTATAGATTAGGTAGGTAGGTGCTGCAGTATAGGTTAGGTAGGTAGGTAGGTGCTGCAGTATAGATTAGGTAGGTAGGTGCTGCAGTATAGATTAGGTAGTAGGTAGGTGCTGCAGTATAGATTAGGTAGGTAGGTAGGTGCTGCAGTATAGGTTAGGTAGGTAGGTAGGTGCTGCAGTATAGATTAGGTAGGCAGGTGCCTGCAGTATAGATTAGGTAGGTAGGTGCTGCAGTATAGGTTAGGTAGGTAGGTGCTGCAGTATAGGGTAGGTAGGTAGGTGCTGCAGTATAGGGTAGGTAGGTAGGTGCTGCAGTATAGATTAGGTAGGTAGGTGCTGCAGTATAGATTAGGTAAGTAGGTGCTGCAGTATAGATTAGGTAGGTAGGTGCTGCAGTATAGATTAGGTAGGTAGGTGCTGCAGTATAGGTTAGGTAGGTAGGTAGGTGCTGCAGTATAGATTAGGTAGGTAGGTAGGTAGGTGCTGCAGTATAGATTAGGTAGGTAGGTGCTGCAGTATAGATTAGGTAGTAGGTAGGTGCTGCAGCATAGATTAGGTAGGTAGGTAGGTGCTGCAGTATAGATTAGGTAGGTAGGTGCTGCAGTATAGGGTAGGTAGGTAGGTGCTGCAGTATAGATTAGGTAGGTAAGTGCTGCAGTATAGATTAGGTAAGTAGGTGCTGCAGTATAGATTAGGTAGGTAGGTGCTGCAGTATAGATTAGGTAGGTAGGTGCTGCAGTATAGGTTAGGTAGGTAGGTAGGTAGGTAGGTGCTGCAGTATAGATTAGGTAGGTAGGTAGGTAGGTGCTGCAGTATAGATTAGGTAGGTAGGTGCTGCAGTATAGATTAGGTAGTAGGTAGGTGCTGCAGTATAGATTAGGTAGGTAGGTAGGTGCTGCAGTATAGGTTAGGTAGGTAGGTGCTGCAGTATAGCTAAGTTAGGTAGGTGCTGCAGTATAGGTAGGTAGGTAGGTGCTGCAGTATAGGTTAGGTAGGTGGGTAGGTGCTGCAGTATAGATTAGGTAGGCAGGTGCCTGCAGTATAGATTAGGTAGGTAGGTGCTGCAGTATAGGTTAGGTAGGTAGGTGCTGCAGTATAGGATAGGTAGGTAGGTGCTGAAGTATAGGGTAGGTAGGTAGGTGCTGCAGTATAGATTAGGTAGGTAGGTAGGTGCTGCAGGATAGATTAGGTAGGTAGGTAGGTGCTGCAATATAGATTAGGTAGGTAGGTGCTGCAGTATAGATTAGGTAGTAGGTAGCTGCTGCAGTATAGATTAGGTAGGTAGGTAGGTGCTGTAGTATAGATTAGGTAGGTAGGTGCTGCAGTATAGATTAGGTAGGTAGGTAGGTAGGTGCTGCAGTATAGATTAGGTAGGTAGGTGCTGCAGTATAGATTAGGTAGTAGGTAGCTGCTTCAGTATAAATTAGGTAGGTAGGTAGGTGCTGTAGTATAGATTAGGTAGGTAGGTGCTGCAGTATAGATTAGGTAGGTAGGTGCCTGCAGTATAGATTAGGTAGGTAGGTGCTGCAGTATAGATTAGGTAGGTAGGTAGGTGCTGCAGTAAAGATTAGGTAGGTAGGTAGGTGCTGCAGTATAGGTTAGGTAGGTAGGTAAGTAGGTGCTGCAGTATAGATTAGGTAGGTAGGTAGGTGCTGTAGTATAGATTAGGTAGGTAGGTGCTGCAGTATAGATTAGGTAGGTAGGTGCCTGCAGTATAGATTAGGTAGGTAGGTGCTGCAGTATAGGTTAGGTAGGTAGGTAGGTGCTGCAGTATAGATTAGGTAGGTAGGTAGGTGCTGCAGTATAGATTAGGTAGGTAGGTGCTGCAGTATAGATTAGGTAGGTAGGTGCTGCAGTATAGATTAGGTAGGTAGGTAGGTGCTGTAGTATAGATTAGGTAGGTAGGTAGCCGGGTGCTGCAGCGTGGTGGGAGCAGGCATAGTAATAACTCACCTTTCTTCAGCAGAATAGCCGATCTCACGCTGCTTCAATCTACTTCCTTTCCCGGCATCTGTCTCAGTAACAGCACCCTCTGTGTTGACATGCGGAACAGAATTACTGAGACAGATGCCGGGAAAGGAAGTACAGTATAAATTAGGTAGGAAGGTAGGTGGGTAGGTGCCGCAGTATAGATTAGGTAGGTAGGTAGGTGCTGCAGTATAGATTAGGTAGGCAGGTGCCTGCAGTATAGATTAGGTAGGTAGGTGCTGCAGTATAGGTTAGGTAGGTAGGTGCTGCAGTATAGGGTAGGTAGGTAGGTGCTGCAGTATAGGGTAGGTAGGTAGGTGCTGCAGTATAGATTAGGTAGGTAAGTGCTGCAGTATAGATTAGGTAAGTAGGTGCTGCAGTATAGATTAGGTAGGTAGGTGCTGCAGTATAGGTTAGGTAGGTAGGTAGGTGCTGCAGTATAGATTAGGTAGGTAGGTAGGTAGGTGCTGCAGTATAGATTAGGTAGGTAGGTGCTGCAGTATAGATTAGGTAGTAGGTAGGTGCTGCAGTATAGATTAGGTAGGTAGGTAGGTGCTGCAGTATAGATTAGGTAGGTAGGTGCTGCAGTATAGGGTAGGTAGGTAGGTGCTGCAGTATAGATTAGGTAGGTAAGTGCTGCAGTATAGATTAGGTAAGTAGGTGCTGCAGTATAGATTAGGTAGGTAGGTGCTGCAGTATAGATTAGGTAGGTAGGTGCTGCAGTATAGGTTAGGTAGGTAGGTAGGTAGGTGCTGCAGTATAGATTAGGTAGGTAGGTAGGTAGGTGCTGCAGTATAGATTAGGTAGGTAGGTGCTGCAGTATAGATTAGGTAGTAGGTAGGTGCTGCAGTATAGATTAGGTAGGTAGGTAGGTAGGTGCTGCAGTATAGGTTAGGTAGGTAGGTGCTGCAGTATAGCTAAGTTAGGTAGGTGCTGCAGTATAGGTAGGTAGGTAGGTGCTGCAGTATAGGTTAGGTAGGTGGGTAGGTGCTGCAGTATAGATTAGGTAGGCAGGTGCCTGCAGTATAGATTAGGTAGGTAGGTGCTGCAGTATAGGTTAGGTAGGTAGGTGCTGCAGTATAGGATAGGTAGGTAGGTGCTGAAGTATAGGGTAGGTAGGTAGGTGCTGCAGTATAGATTAGGTAAGTAAGTGCTGCAGTATAGATTAGGTAAGTAGGTGCTGCAGTATAGATTAGGTAGGTAGGTAGGTGCTGCAGGATAGATTAGGTAGGTAGGTAGGTGCTGCAATATAGATTAGGTAGGTAGGTGCTGCAGTATAGATTAGGTAGTAGGTAGCTGCTGCAGTATAGATTAGGTAGGTAGGTAGGTGCTGTAGTATAGATTAGGTAGGTAGGTGCTGCAGTATAGATTAGGTAGGTAGGTAGGTGCTGCAGTATAGATTAGGTAGGTAGGTGCTGCAGTATAGATTAGGTAGTAGGTAGCTGCTGCAGTATAGATTAGGTAGGTAGGCAGGTGCTGTAGTATAGATTAGGTAGGTAGGTGCTGCAGTATAGATTAGGTAGGTAGGTGCCTGCAGTATAGATTAGGTAGGTAGGTGCTGCAGTATAGATTAGGTAGGTAGGTAGGTGCTGCAGTATAGATTAGGTAGGTAGGTAGGTGCTGCAGTATAGGTTAGGTAGGTAGGTAGGTAGGTGCTGCAGTATAGATTAGGTAGGTAGGTAGGTGCTGTAGTATAGATTAGGTAGGTAGGTAGGTGCTGCAGTATAGATTAGGTAGGTAGGTGCCTGCAGTATAGATTAGGTAGGTAGGTGCTGCAGTATAGGTTAGGTAGGTAGGTAGGTGCTGCAGTATAGATTAGGTAGGTAGGTAGGTGCTGCAGTATAGATTAGGTAGGTAGGTGCTGCAGTATAGATTAGGTAGGTAGGTGCTGCAGTATAGATTAGGTAGGTAGGTAGGTGCTGTAGTATAGATTAGGTAGGTAGGTAGCCGGGTGCTGCAGCGTGGTGGGAGCAGGCATAGTAATAAATCACCTTTCTTCAGCAGAATAGCCGATCTCACGCTGCTTCAATGTACTTCCTTTCCCGGCATCTGTCTCAGTAACAGCACCCCCTGTGTTGACATGCGGAACAGAATTACTGAGACAGATGCCGGGAAAGGAAGTACATTTGAAGCAGCGTGGGATCGGCTGAACAAAGGTGAGTTATTATTATACCCGCTCCCACCACCTCTGCGCCCAGCTCCTGCCGCAACAATCCAGCGCCCCGGGCGATTGCACGTATCGCACGCCCATAGAAACGGGGCTGTCCAAGAGGACACAACTGGTCACCCATAAAAACAAAAAGAATGAATTTCTCTCTTTACTCTGGAACCCTATAACACAATCTATTCTGCAATTACCAAGATCTTTAAATGCAATGTTAAAAGTAAGCTCTTCAAGCAAGTATTTGATCTCACTTAGAATACAGTATATTAACCCTCATTTAAATGGACAACACAAGAGCACTGAGATAGGCTCCATAACCTCTGCAGCACCTGCTGGCATCTTTATCTCTGTGCTTGCAGAGCTTAGGCCAATGGACACATATTCCCCCCTTTTTCAACTCTTTATATTAACCACTTCAGGATTCTGCGTACACTTAACTACGCCCCTGAATCCTGAAGTGGTTTCCATGGAAACGGCCGCTCGTATGAGCGGCCGTTCCATGTCAGTTCACGGAGGGTGTCTCCGTGAACACCCTGCGAGCCGCCGATTGCGACTCGCAGGGTAAATGTAAACACGCCGGGAAGATCTTCCCCGGTGTTTACATATATACGGCGCTGCGCAGCAGCAGCGCCGTAGAGGAGATCGGCGATCCCCGGCCTCTGATTGGCCGGGGATCGCCGGCATCTGATAGGCTAAAGCCTATCCTATCCGGCGCAGGACGGCTTTCCATCCTGCGCCACACACAGGGGACGGGAGAGGGAGGGAAGGAGGCAGAGGGAGGACTAGTGCTGCGGAGGGGGGCTTTGAGGAGCCCCCCCCCCCCCGCTAGGCACAGCAGCGCGGCGGCGATCAGACCCCCCCAGCAGGACATCCCCCTAGTGGGGAAAAAAGGGGGGAGGTCTGATCACCCTGCCTGATTTCTGATCTGTGCTGCGGGCTGAAGAGCCCCCGCAGCACAGATCAGCCAAACCACCCGGAATCCGGAAGTGGTTAATCTCCAAAAAGTATCAACACCTTACAGGTCAATATTTCTATGCAAACATGTAATCTTCTCAATCACATAACAGACCTTTTCTGTTACAGTTGACTCATCATGGCAGATATTAAAACAACTTAACAACCCCAAGATCCTTCCATTCAGCCCACCCCCTATTGTCTCTCTGTATTGGGAAGGTCTGCCAATACTTCCTGTAATAAGCATTGCCACTATAACATTTTAATACCTGCTCTTTACTCAGCCACAACCCCTACAGTTCATTAATCAGGGGGCTGCAGCAACCTGGTCCGTTCGTCTTGTTTTTACTTACAGGTCGCCAAGCATTACACTTAATTACAGAATGCAATACCATGCTGTAAGTTTGAATTTGGCCATCAAGGCTTGTCTATCCTGTTCTATCAGATGCCTTTGGATAAAGGGTCTCCATACTTTGAAAATGGCTTTTGTCTTCCTTTCCTTGGCCTGATATGTGTTCTGTTTCTCTCTGTAAAATATAGAGTTCAGGATTGTCACTGTCATAGTGAGAAGTCATTGGGGTTTGCTTGTGCCTGTTGTCCCCAGCCTTCTGCTGTCCATCTTGCTTCCCAGCTGACAGAGGCAGCCTTGGGGCGAGGGGGGGGGGGGGGGGGCAAGTGGGGCAATCGCCCCAGGCCCCGCACCTAAAGGGGACCCCGCAACCTCTGCAGGGGCCTCGGATTTCTCAGTGAGTTTCTTGTCACAGAGCAGCAAGCACGGGAAGACTGGCCAATAGCAGCAGCACCAGCTTCCCATTAGTCAATGCTGATGCTGCTCTGGCCATCCAATCAGAAAAGAAGTGCTGCTCAGCTGATATGCTGTGGCCTGCAAGTATTGTATTGTCTGAAGGGTGACCCCATGCTGGGATGTGGGAGTAAACCAGAGTGCCGGAGGAAACCCACGCAGACATTGGTAGAACATAAAAACTCCTTGCAGATGTTGACCTGGCTGGGATTCAAATCAGGGACCCAGCGCTGCAAGATGAGAGTGCTAACCAATAGGCATGTGTGTGTATCCACAGCATATCTGTGTCTCTAGGCCCCGCATATGACGCTCGCCCCAGGCCCCGCGTACTCTGCTACCTTTGCAGCTGATTTGCCTCCCACCATCTTGGATTCCTGGGTCTGGTCCCTAAACACAGCTCCATTTCTGATGTCTGTACTTGACCATGACAATAACCTCCCTCCTCCAGCCTACCCAGCTGACTATACACCACACCATCATCTGCAGTTGAGCTGCATCTGCTCTGTAGCAGATGCTGGCTTATATTCATATAGTGGACAGGAGCCAAGACGACGGCTAGCAGTCCCACACTTCCATCAACCCATGTGACCCCAAACCAGCCTCAGGGAATCAGATGGGCATATCCCAGTGGAGCCGTGTTGTAGGACACGGTTACACACCCTTCTAACAAACATTTCAGCATCTGCTGGAGGGCTAAGACTGGTGTATTGCCATGTAAGCGTGTGGGGGCAACATCGCTGTAGTCACTTCTGCAGTTGTACCATCATATACACTTGTGAATACTAGTGTCTTAACCATACAAAGACACATATAGGATTAGAAAGTTTAGCAAATATTTTAAAACAATGAACACTGGCTAAGTTAACAATACAAACTTTATTTGGCAGTACATTGTGGAGGTTATACAGATGAGTCATCAGTGCTACCAACTGTTTTCCTGCTGGAACTCACCAACAGGGAGACAGTGATGCAGGAGCAGGAGGAAGAGCAGGCATTCTCCCAACATCAGTTCCAATGCCAGAGGACAAGATATTCTGTCAAAGAGAGAGAGAAGCCCAGGATTCTTCATTTTGATTCAGTTTGTCAAAATATAGTGTTAGATGGATTATGAGACTACATTAAGATGTAAATTTAAAGATTGACATGTTGTCCTCGAAGTCACCTAAAATGTAAAGTGCATATAAAGATTGTAATCCCTATATTTATTGCACAGTGATCTGTGCATACATGGGGATCTTCCTATGCCATTTTCCCCAATGACTTCAATTGGATTCAAATTTGGCTCCTGAACGAACCTGAAAATTAGACCAATTTGGGCAAACTGCTGTTGAACCAAAAGGAAGGAAATTCACCTTCTCCAACCGTGTTCACTAACCTTCCTAAAACAGTACCCACCCCTAACCTCTAACCTTAAAGGACAACTAAAGAGAGATGTAAATGGGGACTGCAATGTTTATTTTCTTTTAAGCAATAACAGTTGCCTGGCAGCCCTGCTGGTCTGTTTGGCTACAGAAGTGTCTGAATAACACCAGAAACAAGCATGCAGCCAATCTGTCAGATCTGACAATAATGTCAGAAACACCTGAAATGTTGCATGCTTGTTCAGGGTCTATGGCTGAAAGTATTGGAGGCAGATGAACAGCAGGACAGCCAGGCAACCAGTATTGCTTAAAAGGAAATAAACATGACAGCCTTCATATACCTCTCTCTTCAGTTGTCCTTTAACCTATACTCACCTTCTTCGGTCTTTGTTTCAAGATTTAGGTAAGTATTAAAGGGATACTGTAGGGGGGTCGGGGGAAAATGAGTTGAACTTACCTGGGGCTTCTAATGGTCCCGCGCAGACATCCTGTGCCCGCGCAGCCACTCACCAATGCTCCGGCCCCGCCTCTGGTTCACTTCTGGAATTTAAGACTTTGAAGTCTGAAAACCACCGCGCCTGCGTTGCCGTGTCCTCCCTCCTGCTGATGTCACCAGCAACATACTGCGCAGGCCCAGTATGGTCTGTGCCTGTGCAGTATGCTCCTGGTGACATCAGCAGGAGCGAGGACACGGCAACGCAGGCACAGTGGTTTTCAGACTTTAAAGTCTGAAATTCCAGAAGTGAACCAGAGGCGGGGCCGGAGCATCGGTGAGTGGCTGCACGGTCACAGGATGTCTGCGCGGGACCATTAGAACCCCTAGGTAAGTTCAACTCATTTTCCCCCGACCCCCCTACAGTATCCCTTTAAGTCTAGTCATGGATTTAAATAACTGAGTACACTCCATTTTATTTCTGCAATTGCACAAACTTTTTAATGCATTCCTAAAATATTTGCTGTTTTATCTCTAGTTCTGCGTTAGCCTTCCTTGCAAGGGTTATTCTCTTTTTGAAAACAGAAGCTGGGAATAAATGTGCCATCTCAAAAGGTTTTAGGAAAGGAATTTGTAGTTGTCATATCAGCAGGGCCGGATTTGTACTTCTTACCGCCCAAGGCCGACTATTACCAGCCGCCCCAACCGAAACCGTATCCTACCACCTCTCTCCACACACACCAATCCAAAAAATTTTGGGCCTATGGTGTCCACTATTGGGGCTAGTGCCGAGGTCTCCATGGCAACGTGAAGTGAATCAATCATGTCACACGGGGGAACTGGTCAATCAAGCGATCTACAGGTGATGGGCGTAGTGGGAGCCTTCCACCACACACACATAGTCAAAAGTGGCTCACAATTGGACATTGGGTGGGGTCAGCAACACGTAAAAGTGAGTCCTGTACCCACTGCTGTCTCCAGGGTAACAGCGCTGGCCAATCAATCATTAAGAAATGGGTAGTGTGAGAAGCTGCCTTCTGTATTCTGTACTATTTGCTGGTGCTGCCCTTGGTCCTTTCATCCCCCACACCAAGTGTGTGAGACCCGGCCTTCTGTAACTGCCTGGAGCTGCTGCTATGTCATTGGACAAGGTCTGGCTTTTTGCTAGTCACACACTGTTCACAAACGTTTGGTTAATGGACTGCAGCTGCCTGTAGCACAGCACAGGCAGATGCCAGCTGGTACTAATAGTGCAGTTATCCTGACCACTTTCATTTGTTTGGACACTTGCAAATAATGCCCTGAAAATAATGCCCACTTTCTGCAGGCCGCTCCTTGTTTATCTGGTGCCCTAGGCCATGGCCTATGTGGCCTTGCCAGAAATCCGGCCATGCATATCAGTCAAACTAATTGAGTGGTGTTAAGCTGGAAAGAGTATTACGTGTAGAACAGTGCTACAATCAAACCAAAATTTCAGAGAGGTCAGGCCAAATAAACTCTTAAGCTCCAATAAAACCTGGGCGAATATGATATAATCTTGTGTTTCTGGGCTACAATAAATTTGAAATACTATAAACTCTTGCAATGTACCTTTTAACACAGCACAGGTAGTCCTCTATTAACGAACAAGATAGGGACTGTAGGTTCGTTCTTAACCTGAATCCATTCTTAAATCAGAACACAGTGCTATCTCTGTCCCCTTTGCCTCCATTGTCCTCCTCTGTGCCTCTCTGTCTCCCTCTGTGCCCATTTGTCCCCTTCAGTGTCTTTGTTCTCCCTCTGTGCTCGTTTGACCCCTCTCTGTGTTTCTATGTCCCCTCCTCTGTTTGTACCCCCTCTGTGCCTCTGTTTGTACCCCTTCTGTGCCTCTGATTGTACCACCTAAGCCTTTGTACCCCTTCTGTGCCTCTGTACCCCCGTTTGTACACCCCCGTGCCTATTTGTGCCTCTGTACCCCCATGTGCCTCTGTTTGTACCCCTTGTGCCTCTTTACCCCCTCTGTACCCCTTGTGCCTAAAGTTGTACCCCCTTGTGCCTCTTTACCTGCTCTCTGCCTCTGTCCCCTATGGACTCACCTTCAAGCCCAAGTCCAACGCTGTCTATCCTCCGTTCTCTGCCTCCTGCTCACTTAAGCCGTGTACAACACTGCTAGATGCAGCATCTCATTGCTTCCTGTATGTCATGTGACATACAGGGATCTGTATGTCACAGGACATACAGGAAGCAAATGGATGCTGCATCTAGCGGTGCTGTACCTGGCTATAGGGAGCAAGAGGCGGAGAGCCGAGGACAGACAGTGTTGGACTCGGTTCCGAGGTGAGTCCAACACTGTTGCGGGGACATGCGCAGGCACTCGGGGGAAGTTTGAAGCCGTTTCTTCAAACTTTCCCACGGGGAAATTACGTCATTGTGACAGGATTGGGCCGTTCATAATGGTGGGTCGTTCGTATGTCAGGCGTTCTTAAATCAGTGACTTTTTTTAAAACAATTTTGTGGGGTGGCGGTGGGGGTCATTTATCAAGTCATGGAAAATGAAAATAAAAAAACAAAAGCATTAAAAATCTGCTATATTAGGGTTAAAGGAATTCTCTTGTATGAGGTAAGTGGGTGGAGGCAAAATCGCTGTAGTCACTGTAGAAACAAGTTTTTAATAGAAAACTTAGAAACATCGCATTTCAGGGGTCTTTGCATTCTACATCTGGTTAAGTAACAGTGTCTAAACAGAAAGATTCACAAACAGGCTCATGGTAAAAAATATTTTTCAATCGTGGTATGCATAAAATCAATAAACTTGATCGTATGAAGATACAAAATGTGAGGCCAATATAATATGCGTGTACATGCCCCTATGTCCAGAGGAAGCACACACCAATGTGTGGTGTGCGCTAGACTGACAACAATGTGTGGTGTGCACAAAGAATAAACAAATACTTATATGGGTCATTAACCACTTCGGTACCAGTGGTCTCTAGCCTCTTAAAGACTCACACTCTTCCATCACTGATACTCACTTACTCTGCTGTCCCTATGACGGCAGGGCTCTGTGAGCTGGTCAGGAGCTGATTTCATTGGCTCCTAACCCTGTGATCACTGCCTTTGATCAATGTGAGCCAAGTGGCTTACAGTGATCACGGGGTCAGGAGCGAATGAAATCGGCTCCTGACCGACTCATGGAGCTCTGCTGCCATACCAACAGCAGGATGAGTGAGCTGCAGTGGCGGGAGAGCAGTATGATTGGTGGTAGCGTGCAGCGGGGAAGTTGAAATCTATGCCCTGGCAGGGATAAGAGCTCCCAAACAGGGAATAGATTTCAACTAGCGTGGTCCAGAAGCTGTTAAGAAACTATTAATTGAATAATAAACATAAAAATAAATTGACATAATGGTCAGGGGTGGAGCTGACTATGGAGGAGTTAGGAAGTGATTCTCCAAGCTCCTGGCTCAGCATGGTATTGCGAGGTGCTACCTTAATTTAAGTGACCGCAACATAAAATAACAATGAAGTAATATACTGTACAGTGCATGTTACTCTTTTCCTGCACGTGGATGGCCAGGGTGCATCAGGCATCGTATTGGAGGAGTGTAGAGGAGAGAGCACAGGACGAGCGCTCCACCATTCAAATCAGTGCACACTCCTCCATTCATCATTGCCATTAATGTCTGTGCGTGCAGGAATATCCCTGGCCACTTGAACAGGATTGCAGCAGTGACATCAGGGCCAGGGTTTCCTATTTAGCCTGTGTGAGGCTCAAGCTGTGTTCCAAAATGCCACTAGTGGTTGTCATATAGAAGAGACAGCGTGAGCATCACATAGGCTGAATAGGAAACCCCAGCGCTGACGTCAACGCTGTGATCCTGTTCAAGGGGCCGGGGCATTCCTGCACGCACAGTCATTAATGGCGGTGACGAATGGCGCGCTTATTTGAATGGTGGAGCACTCGTCCTGCGCTCGCTCCTCTACACTCCTCTGATACAATGCATGATGCAACCTGGCCACCCACGTGCAGGGAAAGAGGGACCCGCCAGCCCTATCATCTTCAGAAGTGTGCCATATCTGACTCTGCAGGCGCTGTTCCTGCACTCAGGCTGCTCACATGGGGGCACAAAACAGGTGAGCACAGACTACTCCATGCAGGCAGCCACTGCTACTTGCTTCACTCCACTCTGCAAGCATGGGGGGGGGGGGGGGGGGCATCTACTGCACCTGGCTGTCAAATACAGGGGGCACACCTGGCTAAGGAGGGGGTGCCTAATATAGTGAGCACATATGACTATGTTGGAAATGCCTAATACAGGTGGCAGAGCTGACAAAGGACTGGGATTCCTTTTATACGGGGCACATCTGGCTATGGTGGAGATGCCTAATACAGGGGGCAGAGCTGGCTAAAGGAAAGGGATTCTGGGTTATAGGGGGCTATGGGGGGGGGGGGGCTAATACAGGGGGCACATCTGGCTATTTATACTGAGTAGGGGTGATGCTTCCTACTAAACGCACACCTTGCTATTTATATAATGGAGGGGGCTATAGTGGGAAGGGGGCTTATAAGCGAGTCAATAACTTTTTCTTGGTTTTTGAAAGAACGGTGGGTACCTCAGCTTATACACAGGTCAGTTTATACACCAGTATATACAGTATGTATGTATTTGTACTTGTACTGCTGGATGTCATGACTGTATAGTGTCTTGAACTTTCCATGTATACATGTTCCTCCATATTTGTTTTGCACTATGTACAGCGCTATGGAAGATGTTGGCCCTATATAAATAAAATAATAATAGTAGGAATGCATCAACACCAAAAGCCAGCACTTTGCCAAAGACATCGTAAGTTTTACAAGGCAGACTTGAATTTCTCATGCACACATTGCTTCTTTTCCAAGACCCCTCTGTCTCAATGTGTGGCCGGTCATGTGTGGTACTGTAGGATAAGGGAAAAGTTATACCCATAAAGTATATGTGCAGGGGCTGAAGCTCTATTTTTTGTTACCAAGAAAGCTTTTTAGTTTTTTGCAACATTTAGTTATTTTTCCCATGCAAGTGAAGTGCCACATAATTATATGTTATCCCATACACCCAAAGCACTGAGGTTGTAATTTTTGGTAATTTTCACAGACGTATACTGTAACCTACAACATAATGGCTCTTATGCAATTCACTTTTTCTTGAAAGTTTTCTCCTAGGAGATAGTTTTCATCTTATGTTTAAAATACCTTTTCAGCACTCTGCAATTGAAAAAGTACCAAAAAGTAGTAGAAAAAGTACTGTCAACATTATTCTGAGTATTTTCTTGCTACCTGGTACAGTATAAGCTCATTATACTCTGATATAGTTAACATTCGGGCATAGTAAACTAAATGTCCAGGTTCCGGTCAAGCCCCATTATAAGTTTATGGGGGTAATGCCTGGTACAGTGGGAGTAATGCCTGTTATAGTAAACCTGTTTTCCGCCCCTCCGGTAGTCTGTATCTGGCAAAAGTAGAAAGTGGGCATGCACATGCATCATACGTAAATAAAAAATAAATACGTCAGTCATAGACCCATGAGCCGTGATCGGTGGGCAGGCTTGGCAGCCACTTGTAGCCTGCTTGCTATCTGCATTACCTCAAAAGAACCAGCCGGAGAAACCTATGCTTCCTGTGTCAACTGCTGTCCGATTACTGAGGGAATAGCATGTCATCTGTGACTTGCTTGTGCATGGCTGCAACACCATGTGCTTGCTGCTCAGAAATGTGGACAGAGGAGCACACTACCAGAACTGTACCTGCATTAACTGTTGAGACCTATGCTTCCTTTGCAAGCTGTTGCATGATTATTGCATGTAAATCCCTGCATATTGAGCACTGTGCATTTTAATCTTAGACGCTTGCTGCGGCATTGAAAAGAAAAAATGACTCCCAATTATTGACTGAATAAAGATCCAGTACTATAGTATAGTTTAAGAGTTTGAGTATGACCAGTTCTGATATAGTAAACTTCTGATATAGTAAACCACTTTTCCCAGTCTGTTGGAGTTTACTATAAAGGGATTCTACTGTAGCTTAAAAGGCATTTGATTGATAATGGGTTAAAATATCATCTATGAGAAAACTTTCGAGAAAAAGTGAATTGGATCATATCCAATATGTTATCAGAATGTCAAATATTTGGGTTGATTGATTAATCTGCGCTTCTAAAGCAGCGTAAATACAACAAAGGGGCTTTCTGTAAACCTGCCTGAACCACCTTCGGCACCAATAGCAGCTTTGCACCAGCATACTGGCTGTTCTGGATTGGGCAATAGTCCTGTCACTTATATGCACACAGGACCGTTGCCCAATCCAGAACAGTCAGTATGCTGGTGCAAAGCTGCTGCTGGCGCCTAAGGCAGTTCAGGCAGGCTTACAGAAAGCTGCTAAGTTGTATGTGCTGCGTGACAGGCAGCGTTTTGGTCCAATCAAGGTGTGTTAAATACTTTTTAGCCATAGACCCGGAACAAGCATGTAGCATATCATGTGTTTCTAATATTATTGTCAGATCTGACAAGATTAGCTGCATGCTTGCTTCTGGTGTGATTCAGACACTACTGCAGACAAATAGACCAGCAGGGCTGCCAGGCAACAGGTATTGTTTAAAAGGAAATAATATGGCAGCCTTTATCTCATTACAGTTGTCCTTTAAAGCAACCTCAGATCTTGCGCTAGGAGCGGCCATACATTAAAGGGAGCGTGCATATTTTAGGACCGCACTGTATGCAGCAGTGTTATGCATAGCGTGCAGCCCTGTATTTAGCTCGCGTTGGTGTATGATTAAGCTCGTGCTGCTTTAGCAGCACATAGTAATGAATCAACCCTATTGTGCTCTGCTAGTCAATGGGTGTTTCATTCCATTATGTGGTGCAGTGATTTAACCACTTGAGGACCATGGGCTTTACTCCCTTTAAGGACCAGGCACTTTTTTTCCATTCAGACCACTGCAGCTTTCACGGTTTATTGCTCGCTCATACAACCTACCACCTAAATGAATTTTGGCTCCTTTTCTTGTCACTAATAAAGCTTTCTTTTGGTGCTATTTGATTGCTGCTGCGATTTTTACTTTTTATTATATTCATCAAAAAAGACATGACTTTTTGTAAAAAAAAAATGATTTTTTTAACTTTCTGTGCTGACATTTTTCAAATAAAGTAAAATTTCTGTATACATGCAGCACGAAAAATGTGGACAAACATGTTTTTGATTAAAAAAAAAAAACCCATTCAGCCTATATTTATTGGTTTGGGTAAAAGTTATAACGTTTACAAACTATGGTGCAAAAAGTGAATTTTCCCATTTTCCAGCATCTCTGACTTTTCTGACCACCTGACATGTTTCATGAGGGGCAAGAATTCCAAGATAGTATAAATACCCCCCAAATGACCCCATTTTGTAAAGAAGACATCCCAAGGTATTTACTGAGAGGCATAGTGAGTTCATAGAAGATATTATTTTTTGTCACAAGTAAGCGGAAATTGACACTTTGTGACGAAAAAAAGTTTCCATTTCTTCTAACTTGCGACAAAAAAAAAAATGAAATCTGCCACGGACTCACCATGCCCCTCTCTGAATACCTTGAAGTGTCTACTTTCCAAAAGGGGGTCATTTGTGGGGTGTGTTTACTGTCCTGACATTTTGGGGGGTGCTAAATTGTAAGCACCCCTGTAAAGCCTAAAGGTGCTCATTGGACTTTGGGCCCCTTAGCGCAGTTAGGCTGCAAAAAAGTGCCACACATGTGGTATTGCCGTACTCAGGAGAAGTAGTATAATGTGTTTTGGGGTGTATTTTTACACATACCCATGCTGGGTGGGAGAAATATCTCTGTAAATGACAATTGTTTGATTTTTTTTTACACACAATTGTCCATTTACAGAGATATTTCTCCCACTCAGCATGGGTATGTGTAAAAATACACCCCAAAACACATTATACTACTTCTCCTGAGTACGGCGATACCACATGTGTGGCACTTTTTTGCACCCTAACTGCGCTAAGGGGCCCAAAGTCCAATGAGTACCTTTAGGATTTCACAGGCCATTTTTGTTTCACGACTACTCCTCACGGTTTAGGGCCCCTAAAATGCCAGGGCAGTATAGGAACCCCACTAATGACCCCATTTTAGAAAGAAGACACCCCAAGGTATTCCGTTAGGAGTATGGTGAGTTCATAGAAGTTTTTATTTTTTTGTCACAAGTTAGCGGAAATAGATTTTAATTGTTTTTTTTTTTCACAAAGTGTAATTTTCCACTAACTTGTGACAAAAAATAAAATCTTCTATGAACTCACCATACTCCTAACGGAATACCTTTGGGTGTCTTCTTTCTAGAATGGGGTCATTTGTGGGGTTCCTATACTGCCCTGGCATTTTAGGGGCCCTAAACCGTGAGGAGTAGTCTTGAAACCAAATGTCGCAAAATGACCTGTGAAATCCTAAAGGTACTCATTGGACTTTGAGCCCCTTAGTGCACTTGGGGTGTAAAAAAGTGCCACACATGTGGTACCGCCGTACTCAAGAGAAGTAGTATAATGTGTTTTGGGGTGTATTTTTACACATACCCATGCTGGGTGGGAGAAATATCTCTGTAAGTGACAATTGTTTGATTTTTTTTACACACAATTGTCCATTTACAGAGAGATTTCTCCCACTCAGCATGGGTATGTGTAAAAATACACCCCAAAACATTATACTACTTCTCCTGAGTACGGCGATACCACATGTGTGGCACTTTTTTGCACCCTAACTGCGCTAAGGGGCCCAACGTCCTATTCACAGGTCATTTTGAGGCATTTGTTTTCTAGACTACTCCTCACGGTTTAGGGCCCCTAAAATGCCAGGGCAGTATAGGAACACCACAAGTGACCCCATTTTAGAAAGAAGACACCCCAAGGTATTCCGTTAGGTGTATGGCGAGTTCATAGAAGATTTTATTTTTTATCACAAGTTAGTGAAAAATGACACTTTATGAAAAAAAACAATAAAAATCAATTTCCACTAACTTTTGACAAAAAATAAAATCTTCTATGAACTCGTCATACTCCTAACAGAATACCTTGGGGTGTCTTTTTTTCTAAAATGGGGTCACTTGGCGGTTCCTATACCGCCCTGGCATTTTACGGGCCCAATACCGTGGATAGTCTGGAAACCAAATGTCTCAAAATGACTGTTCAGGGGTATAAGCATCTGCAAATTTTGATGACAGGTGGTCTATGAGGGGGCGAATTTTGTGGAACCAGTCATAAGCAGGGTGGCCTTTTAGATGACAGGTTGTATTGGGCCTGATCTGATGGATAGGAGTGCTAGGGGGGTGACAGGAGGTGATTGATGGGTGTCTCAGGGCGTGGTTAGAGGGGAAAATAGATGCAATCAATGCACTGGGGAGGTGATCGGAAGGGGGTCTGAGGGGGATCTGAGGGTTTGGCCGAGTGATCAGGAGCCCACACGGGGCAAATTAGGGCCTGATCTGATGGGTAGGTGTGCTAGGGGGTGACAGGAGGTGATTGATGGGTGTCTCAAGGTGTGATTAGAGGGGGGAACGCAAGCAATGCACTGGCGAGGTGATCAGGGCTGGGGTCTGAGGGCATTCTGAGGGTGTGGGCGGGTGATTGAGTGCCCTAGGGGCAGATAGGGGGTCTAATCTGATGGGTAGCAGTGACAGGGGGTGATTGATGGGTAATTAGTGGGTGTTTAGGGTAGAGAACAGATGTAAACAATGCACTTGGGAGGTGATCGGACGTCGGATCTGCGGGCGATCTATTGGTGTGGGTGGGTGATCAGATTGCCCGCAAGGGCAGGTTAGGGGCTGATTGATGGGTGGCAGCGACAGGGGGTGATTGATGGGTGATTGACAGGTGATCAGTGGGTTATTACAGGGAAGAACAGATGTAAATATTGCACTGGCAGATTGATAAGGGGGGGTCTGAGGGCAATCTGAGCGTGTAGGCGGGTGATTGGGTGCCCGCAAGGGGCAGATTAGGGTCTGATCTGATGGGTAACAGTGACAGGTGGTGATAGGGGGTGAGTTATGGGTAATTAGTGGGTGTTTAGGGTAGAGAACAGATGTAAACACTGCACTTGGGAGGTGATCTGACGTCGGATCTGCAGGCGATCTATTGGTGTGGGTGGGTGATCAGATTGCCCGCAAGGGGCCGATTGATGGGTGGCAGTGACAGGGGTTGATTGATGGGTGGCAGTGACAGGGGTTGATTGATGGGTGATTAAAAGGTGATTGACAGGTGATCAGTGGGTTATTACAGGGAAGAACAGATGTAAATATTGCACTAGCGAATTGATAAGGGGGGGGGGGGGGGGGGTCTGAGGGCAATCTGAGCGTGTAGGCGGGTGATTGGGTGCCCACAAGGGGCAGATTAGGGTCTGATCTGATGGGTAACAGTGACAGGTGGTGATTGATGGGTAATTAGTGGGTGTTTAGGGTAGAGAACAGATGTAAACACTGCATTTGGGAGGTGATCTGACGTCGGATCTGCGGGCGATCTATTGGTCTGGGTGGGTGATCAGATTGCCCGCAAGGGGCAGGTTAGGGGCTGATTGATGGGTGGCAGTGACAGGGGGTGATTGATGGATGATTGATGGGTGATTGACAGGTGATCAGGGGGATAGATGCATACAGTACACAGGGGGGGGGTCTGAGGAGAATCTGAGGGGTGGGGGGTGATCAGGAGGGAGCAGGGGGCAGTTTAGGGCATAAAAAATAGCATTGACAGATAGTGACAGGGAGTGATTGATGGGTGATTAGGGGGGTGATTGGGTGCAAACAGGGGTCTGGGGGGTGGGCAGGGGGGGGGGGTCTGAGGGTTGCTGTGAGCAATCAGGGGGCAGGGGGGGGGGGAATCAGTGTGTTTGGGTGCAGACTAGGGTGGCTGCAGCCAGCCCTGGTGGTCCCTCGGACACTGGGACCACCAGGGCAGGAGGCAGCCTGTATAATACACTTTGTATACATTACAAAGTGTATTATACACTTTGTATGCGGCGATCCGGGTGCTAGTAACCCGCGAGCGCTTCCGAACGGCGGGTTACAGCACGAGGGGGGCGGAGCCAGTCGCCGGCGGCCGATCGCATCACGAATGACGCGATCGTGCCGCCCATGCCCGTACAAGGACCGCCGCCATTTGTACATGCGGCGGTCCTTGCGGGGTCCACTTCCCGCCCGCCAATTGTATATACGGCGGTCGGGAAGTGGTTAATACCCTTGTCTGTGAAAATAAATAATATGCTATATTGGACTAATAATGTTTGAAACAAGAAACAGGAGTCTGAGAAATTCGCTTTCTAATAAATTATTGTGACTGAAAAAAAGATGACCTTTTCAGCCCCTGAATTTGCTCTTTTGAGTGCTAAGACTGCTGGAACTAGATAGTGGGACTGCCGTCCTGGATCTGAAAATAAACAGGACTTTTTTGATCAGGCTTCCCATTGCTTCAGATCAATAGATTAATGTTAACCACTTGAGGACCCACCCTTTACCCCCCCTTAAGGACCAGCGCAGTATTCTGTGATCTGTGCTGGGTGGGCTCTGCAGCCCCCAGCACAGATCAGGCAGCACGCAGAGCGATCAGATCGCCCCCCTTTTTTCCCCCCTATGGGGATGGTGTGCAGGGGGGGTCTGATCGCTCCTCTTGGCTGGCATGTTGCGGGGGGGGGGCACCTCAAAGCCCCCCTCCGCGGCAAAATTCCCCCCCTCCCTCTCCTACCTGTCATCCCCGGTGATCGGGGCTGCACAGGACGCTATCCGTCCTGTGCAGCCAGTGACAGGACGTCCCCTGTCACATGGCGGCGATCCCCGGCCGCTGATTGGCCGGGGATCGCCGATCTGCCTTACGGCGCTGCTGCGCAGCAGCGCCGTACAATGTAAACAAAGCGGATTATTTCCGCTTGTGTTTACATTTAGCCTGCGAGCCGCCATCGGCGGCCCGCAGGCTATTCACGGAGCCCCCCGCCGTGAATTGGCAGGAAGCAGCCGCTCGCGCGAGCGGCTGCTTCCTGATTAATTAGCCTGCAGCTGGCGACGCAATACTGCGTCGCTGGTCCTGCAGCTACCACTTTGCCGACGCGCGTTATGAGTGCGCGGTCGGCAAGTGGTTAAAGAAAACCTGAACTGAAAATTAAAAGTCAAAATAAGCATACACAAGTCATACTTACCTTCCATGTAGTCTACTCCTCGGTGTCTTTCTCCTGTCCCGCGTCCTGTTTGTTCACTGTGATCAATGGAATTTTCCGTCCTCCATTTTGAAAATGGCCATTACCCATAACAGCTTTCTGGTCAGCACACAGTTAAACTGTAACATCGCCCACTTGAGCCATAGGGAAACATGGACATTACCTGGTACATCCGTTTTCCTCTCAGCTATAACTGACAGCAACTGATATTTTACTGACAGCAACTGATATATTTCAGATCTGACAAAATATTGTCAGAACTGGAAGGGATTATTGTCAGAACAAAATTGTGAGCTTCTGAGAGGAACTGATGGCAAGGTAACTATGTAATGTTCATTTGAAGTTACCTCATGTGTTTATTTGAAATATTTTTACTCAGTACAGGTTCTCTTTAACCACCCTGGCGTTCTGATAAGATCGCCAGGGAGGCTGCGGGAGGGTTTTTTTTTAATAAAAAAAAAACTATTTCATGCAGCCAACTGAAAGTTGGCTGCATGAATGCCCACTAGATGGCGCTCCGGAGGCGTTCTTCCGATCGCCTCCGGCGCCCAGAATAAACAAGGAAGGCCGCAATGAGCGGCCTTCCTTGTTTTGCTTAGATCGTCGCCATAGCGACGAGCGGAGTGACGTCATCGACGTCAGCCGACGTCCTGACGTCTGCCGCCTCCGATCCAGCCCTTAGCGCTGGCCGGAACTATTTGTTCCGGCTGCGCAGGGCTCGGGCGGCTGGGGGGACCCTCTTTCGCCGCTGCTCGCGGCGGATCGCCGCAGAGCGGCGGCGATCAGGCAGCACACGCGGCTGGCAAAGTGCCGGCTGCGTGTGCTGCACTTTATTTCATGCAAATCGGCCCAGCAGGGCCTGAGCGGCAGCCTCCGGCGGTGATGGACGAGCTGAGCTCGTCCATACCGCCAGGCTGGTTAACCCTAGATGTGCGGCTGCCACATTCCACCATATTATTACTCCATCTCCTCCTTGGGGCCATAAGTGTGATGAGCTCCTTGGATAGGGTACTTTGCTAGTGAGAATTCCAGCCCCCCCCCAACGTAATATTATTGATTGCTAGGGATGCTCAATAAGATGCAAATGGTTCCAAGTTGATGCAGGAATGTGCATGCTAATTTATGCAGCTTGAAAATGTACTAATTGATTCCCAGATGAGCAATATTTGATAATCTGTTTCCAGGCTTCATAAATTTGCATCAACTCAGGGCAATTGTATTTTATTTATAGGAGTGTTTCTCAGGTTTAATTACTTACCTGTTGCTCCAAAATTCATTCCTATGGGTCCCTCCCTTAGGCCTCTTTTCCACAAGCAGTTGAACTGTGGGTTCAGCAAGCAGTTACCAGGCAGCAGCAAGCAACTGTGAGAGTTTGAGAGGCATTTCACTGCCTATCAACTGCCCATGCCCATCAACTGCATCTCTCAGAAATGCGGTCCTGGCAGTTTTTTTCCAAATTTCTGCTGAGGTTCTTCTGGCCACCCCATCTATGTTGCCACGGCCTGCCTCCAGCTCAGCAGCCGTGGCCTTATTGGTGGCTGCTGAGCTGGAGGTGGGCCGCAGTAAAGCAGGTGGAGGTATTTGAAGATCTTTAGCAGACTTTGGAAACAAGACCACGACAGCATTCCCGAGGAGGGGGCGGAGGGTCACCTGTGTCCGAATTACAGTGGATCAGGTAAGTAATTAACCCTGAGACCTCATCCCAATTCTGCAGTATTAAAGGGAACCTAAAGCCCCGTTTACACTGGGGCCTCTTTACCACGGACTGTTGAGCTGTATGCTCAGCAAGCAGTTACCAGGCAGCAGTGAGCAGTTACCAGGCAGCAGTGAGAAGTTGTGAGAGTTTGAGAGACATTTCACTGCCTATGAACAGTCCGTGGAAATGAGGCCTTAGGCCCGGTTCACATTGTGTTTTTGAGCCTAATGGATCCGGTGAGTGGATCCGGTCTCCGCTTCACCGGATCCGGATGGCTCGTCCGTGGCCCTGTTCACATTAGTGAAAACGGATCTGATCAATGATTGATTGGATCTGTTTTCACTCGCCAATACATACTTTATCTTCATAGGCAGCCGGCTTCCTCTTCTTCCACTGTGACTACACAGTGCGTCATGTGAGTCACATGACGCGCAAGAAGACAGAAGGCTCTACCGCCGGCTGCCTATGAAGATGAGGTATGTATAAATCCTCCCTAGCCCACTCGCCCGGCTGCTGCACCCTCCCCTCACCCTTCCGTTGCTAGATTCGCGGTGGCCCATGCCCCCATCCCCCGTGGAACAGTCCGTTTCTTCACTAGTGTGAAGAAACGTTCCATTTCCCATTGCCCCCAATGCTGCTGCATTTTTTCCCAGATCTGTTTCGCTAAACAGAACGGGCCTGCTGCAATTTTTAGGTCTGGGGACCGGAACCTAAGGAACGTATCCGTACCAACGGACGCATGTGAATGGATCCATAGGTTAACATTGGATCCATTCACATCCGTTCCGTTTGTACAGTTTACGTTCCGGAAAAACCGCTAATGTGAACTGGGCCTAAATCAGTTGTTCTGTTATAACTGAAATAATAACTGATTTTCAAAGTAATATCCATGTTTTCTTATGGCACAGTTCCCACGATACGCGTTTTAAAGGACCACTACCGTGAAACACTTAGTTTTTAATCACCCCCATAGTAGTTACATCAATGATACAGAAGCTTCAGTGTGTAATTATTTTCATTATCTTGCATGTACCTTTAAATATCCTCATATCACTATGTCCTGTAGCGTCAGCTCAGGCACTAAACGCTGACGGACTTCTGCAAGTAGATATACAGCATAGGGGGAAGCCTAGGCAGGTAAACTGTCGGTTTAATCCCAAACCCCCCTTCCTCACGTTCACCCTGCTCTCCACAAACCAACCCTGTGAAAACTTGCGCTGTCACCTCTGTCCATCCAGCGCGGTTACTTCAAAAGGACCCCCTGCATTCTCTGCCCTGCCGGCATTTGAGGAGACAGCGCTCCCCCTTATACCGCTGTGCAAAATGCGATCGCTGCTGTCCTGCTTCTGCTGTGATGGCTGGGCAATGAGTCGCTCTCCCTGTCAGTGTAATCACTGCTGCTCATTTGTGTATACAGGGAGGAGTGATGTCTAAATGCTGACGGGGGGCGGGATTAAACCGACGGTTAGTTTACCTGCGCCTAGGCTTCCCCTATGCTGTATTTCTACTTTCAGAAGTCCTTCAGTGTTTAGTGCCTGGGCTGACGCTACAGGACATAGTGATATGAGGATATTTAAAAGGTACATGCAAGATAATGAAAATAATTACACACTGAAGCTTCTGTATCATTGATGTAACTACTATGGGGATGATTAAAAACTAAGTGTTTCGCGGTAGTGGTCCTTTAAAGAGACTCTGAAGTCCCATAAAATTCCCCTTTTTATTTTAACATCTCTTTTACATCCCTGCCCTAACTAAAACGCTGCATCCCTGCGGCTGAACACTGAGTAAATCCCCACAAACTCTCCCCCACAAAATCCACGACTTTCTTGGTCGTGAATTTTGCAGCTGGAGGAGGCAGAGCTTTCAGCCCCATGCTCCACAATCCGTGCGTATCTCCGCCTCTCCCCCTCCCCTCTCAGTGAAAAAAGACAGAGGGGTGGGCGGAGGCGGCAATCCGCGCTGATAGACGTGTGGAGAGGCAGAGTTACAGCCAAAAGCCCTGCCTCTCATGGAAGCGCTCCCCACAATGTGCCCTGGGGAGTTTGGGGGGATTTAGTTAGTGTTCAGCCGCGTTGATGCAGCGTTTTAGTAAGAGCGGTGATGTAAAAGATTTTTTAAATAAAAAGGTGAATTTTATGAGACTTCAGAGTCTCTTTAAAGGGGTGCTATGGTGAAAAATTGTAAAATGTAAGAAGTACGTTTTTTCCAGAGTAAAATGACCCATAAATTACTTTTCTCCTATGTTGCTGTCACTTACAGCAGGTAGTCGAAAGCTGACAAAAGCGACAGGTTTAGGGCTAGTCCATCTCTTCATGAGGGATTCTCAAAGATTTATTTATTTTCAAAGGCACTTAGTGAATGGCAGTTGCTCGGTCCAACTGCCAAAAACTGTGTAGCAAGCAGGGAAGCTGGTCAGAATCACTGTTTAAATCCTTATTAGGGAATATCTTTATAAAGAATAAAAGCCTTGCTGAGAATCCCCTATGAAGAGATGGACTAGTCCAAAACCTGTCAGATCTCTACTACCTACTGTAAGTGACAGCAATATAGGAGAAAAGTAATTTATAGCTCATTTTACTCTGGAAAAAACGTACTTATTTGTCTATGTTTGCACATATTTTAAATTTTACAATTTTTCGCCATAGTGCCCCTTTAACTGAAATCTTGTTCACAATGCACTGCTGTGGAGAAAAAAAAATACGTACAAAATGATTAAGTATAAACGGGGCCTAAACTGAGAAGGATATGGATTTTTCCTTTTAAAATAATACCAGTTTCCTGACTCTCCTGTTGATCCTGTGTTTTTAATACTTTTAGCCACAGCCCCTCAACAAGCATACAGATCAGGTGCTCTGACTGAAGTCAGACTGGGTTAGCTGCATTCTTGTTTCAGGTGTGTGATTAAGCCACTACTGCAGCTAAAAAGATCAGCAGGACCGACAATCAACTGGTATTGTTTAAAAGGAAACATCCATAACCCTCTCAGTTTAGGTTCCCTTTAAAACGCTAGCCATTGCAATTAGCAATAGCGCTATGTAGTGGGTTTCAGGCCTAACACAGGTTTTCACAGAAGAGCTACTCCCCATTACTGTGAGTGCTGGAGAGTGGGTGTGGTGAATGGGGCTTACCGAGGGTTAGGAAAGGAGAGCAGAGGCTGATGTAGGGCATCGGGGGGCATTGGGAGAGTTAAGCTGGCCATACTCTTATAGATTGCCACCCAATGTGGCAAAAACGATAGATTTCTCTCTGGAACAGTTGAATTAATTCCTACCACACACTGCACATCGCTTTTCAGTTAAGTCTGCTGATCTACCACCGCTCCTGCCCTGCCTCAAATTGACCTAGATGTTCCACCCTGTCTGATTGTTCGACTTTCGTTCAATTATGACCAAATTGTAAAAGTATCAATTGATGGAACATTGTCATGGAGTATATTCCCAGAAGATCGATTGAATCTGCCAGAAATAAATTGATTTCCCCCAGATTTGATCACTTTCAGATTGACGCCCCCAAGATGACCGCTCAATCGTAATTTCGGTTGATTTCCAGACCAAATCTATCAAACATAGATTGTTTCAGACAGAAAGATCTTGCTAGAAAGGGGGAGGACTGAGTGCACAGCAGTAGATTAGAGGCCGATCGACAGAACCCCTCCAGGTCTTCACTGGGCACCGGACATCCTGTCTGGCACCACGCACGCATGCTAGTCGGTACTGCAGTTTTATAGATTTTTTTATAGAATTCAATGTGATATCTATAAAACAACTCTACAATATGTGACAGTAATAGATCTCCCTTTGATCAGAGCGGGAAGTACCTATTGGTCAGTGGGAGAGGACACTGGGGTCTGCTGTCAGGGACACATGCATGGGATCTTACCTGCTCTGCTCCCACATAGCTAACCACCCATTCTTGCTAACACTTGGGCTTCTCTGGAACCTCTGCCTGGTTTCCCTGTCAGGACAGTCTCTCCACTAAGTATCCTATCATATCTAGCGTCAGAGCTTCCTACTGATGGGAGGCGGAGCTTAAGCGGACAGGAGGCGGGGCTTCTCGCAGACAGAGGAAGCTCTGCCTCTCGTCCCATAGCTCCGCCCCTCACGACGCGCATGGCTCCGCCCATTTTCGGCGACCAGCGGTAAAAAACCCTGTCCCTGCTATCACCTGCTGAAACACCCAGTGCAGAAATCACTACAGCGCCCCCTTGTGAAGCCAGTGTGAGGAAGGAGCGCTAAGACCCGTGACTACAGAGGCCCCGCAATACACGAGGCCCAAATGACGCGCTATGCAGCGGGTGACAGGAAGAGGGGGCGGAGCCGTGCATCGCTTGGCAACACAAGCCTATATAAACACAGGGGGCGAGGCTGCGGCATCAGACAGCGGCGGACATTTGAAGAGGGAGGAGCTGAGGAGAAGAGAAGGCGGAGTCGCGCATCGCTTGGCAGCAGCCTATCTACATGCTAGAGCCAAGCAAGGCTGCAGCGGCACACAGCTGGCGCCAGAGAAGAGAGGGAGGATCCGAGTGTGGCAATAGTGAGGAGTGAGGAGGACACGCATAGGAGGAGGCTGCAATGGGAGAAAGCTGGAGAGGGAGGAGCCGTGTAGTAACGAGAAGAAACAGCCACCCAGTGCTGAAATCACAGACATCCCCCTCGTGAAGCCAGCGCGAGCAAGGAGAGCCAAGATCCGCGCTTCGCTTCACGTGACAACAGACTACGACTGAAGCTCCGCCCCTCTTCCCGTAACTCCGCCCCCGTGTCGTGGCTCCGCCGACCATTTCACCGACCAGCGAGGAAACAACACTAATAGTCTATCTCCCTCCTGAAACACCCGGTGCAGAAATCAGTAGCCCCGCTACCCCCCATCGCTACGGTCTGTGCATCACGTGACTGCAGAGGCCCGCAATACACGAGGCAAATCCACATGCTATGCAGCGGGCGACAGAGAGAGGGGGCGGAGCCGCACATCGCGTGGCAACACAGGCCTATTTACACACGTGGGACGAGGCGGCGGCATCAAACAGCGGCAGACATCTGAAGAGGTAGGAGGCGGCCGCTGATGTCACTAGTGAGGAGCCGATAGGAGCCCCGCATCGCTTGGCAGCATCACTAGGCCTATCTACACGCTATAGGACAAGGCTGGAGAGGGAGGAGCCACGTCTGGCGCTAGTGAGGAGCGGATAGGAGCCCCGCATCGCTCGGCAGCATCACTAGGCCTATCTACACGCTATAGGACAAGGCTGGAGAGGGAGGAGCCACGTCTGGCGCTAGTGAGGAGCGGATAGGAGCCCCGCATCGCTCGGCAGCATCACTAGGCCTATCTACACGCTATAGGACAAGGCTGGAGAGGGAGGAGCCACGTCTGGCGCTAGTGAGGAGCGGATAGGAGCCCCGCATCGCTCGGCAGCATCACTAGGCCTATCTACACGCTATAGGACAAGGCTGAAGCGGCAGACAGCTGAAGAGGGAGGAGCCACGTCTGGCGCTAGTGAGGAGAGAGCGGATCCGAGTGACGGAAGGAACCGCGGATGCTGCTGCTGTAGGAGTCCTTCCCTCAGTATGAGCGTCGGTGATAGGAGGGAGGAGAATCCGACTGAGCTGCTATCCCGCTGACCAGGAGGGAGTTCCTGATGGTCCATCCACTGCCTACAGGGGATGATGTAAGCCTGCTTATCTTATGCTAGTAGTCACAACTTGTCATGTGCTAGATGTGAATGTCATCCAGTGGCGTAGCTAAGGAGCTGTGGGCCCCGATGCGAGTTTTACAATGGGGCCCCCCAGGCACTCTATACATAACAAGTGATACGGCGCACCAAAACCTGCCAATGGCAACTACAGTGTCAGAGGTGCAAGAAGAGGATGGGGAAGAGCTTGTTAATGTTTACCACTATTCAATGTATATGTTACGGCCAGAACCCGAAGTGTGGCCACTTCTAGTTCTGGCCGGCCACTTCGGGTTCTGGCCGGCCAATGCGCGAAGTGGCCGCAGCGCAGCGGCCAATGTTAGAAATGGAATGTTTCCTTTTAATATGAATGTAGTTTTCCTGGCCGTCTCTGGCCAAATGTAGCAAAAAAAAACCCAGTTCGTTCATTGAATGAAATGAAGCCGTCCGGCTTCTGCTCCGCCTCCTCTCCTCCGCCCCTGCCCCCCTCTCTCTCTCTCTATCTTCTTCGGGCAGCCAGCGGGGACACGCGTGTCCCCGAGAGTCGTTCGTGGCGCCAGGAAAGCAGAGCGGGGAGGCTGCAGACATTGCTTCTGCCAGCCCCCGCTCTGCAGGGACGAACGACAGGATTGCCTGCCGCGACGAACGACTCTGGAGGGGACACGCATGTCCCCCGCTGCCAGTGTCGGGGAGAAGAGAGAGAGAGGCAGGGGCGGAGGAGAGGAGGCGGAGCAGAAGGCGGGCGGCTTCATCTTATTCAATGAACGAACTGTTTTTTTTTTTTGCTACATTTGGCCAGAGACGGCCAGAAAAACTACATTCATATTAAAAGGAAACATTCCATTTCTAACATTGGCCGCTGCGGTGCGGCCACTTCGCGCATTGACCGGCCAGAACCCGAAGTGGCCGGCCAGAACTAGAAGTGGCCACACTTCGGGTTCTGGCCGTAACATATATATAGAAGTGATTATTATGAGCACAGGACCAATAGAGAGCTAATACTGTAGTTGAGGGAGGGCCCTTCGGGGCCCCTCTGGCCCAAGGGTCCCGATGCGGTCGCTACCGCTGCACCCCCTATTGCTACGCCCCTGATGTCATCATTCTCTGCTCCTTACATCTGTCACTCTCATCATCTGCTTTCCTTTCTCATCACCCCCTAAGCTTTTACTCTTATCATCTGCTGTCTAGGGATGATCAATGAGATGCAAATATTTCCACATTTTTGCAGGATTTTGTAAATTTGTATGCAAATTTATGCAGCTTGAAAATCGAAAATCTCCTTTCACTATGGTTTAAACTGATTGGTCGTTTTTCAAGCTGCATACATTTTCATACAAATGTACATAATCCTGCATGAACATTTTACTGATCAACCTTACTGCTTTCATTACTCTTTGCTGGTCAGCAGTCAGTCTCGTCATTGGCTAAAGGCCCCTCTACACCATGCAAAATGATTGTTCGATCCTGCTTGTGATCGATAAATCCATTGAAATCGAAAATGCAATTGAATATGGTAAACTGCGTTCGATCCTGCTTGTGATCGATAAATCCATTGAAATCGAAAATGCAATTGAATATGGTAAACTGCGGAATTGAACGTTTCTTTGTGATTATTAGGTCCATTCGACGGAACTCTCATGCGAGATGGAATCGGTCAGGTTCAATTTTATCTGCTTACCGAATGCGACAGCTGCAAATTAACTGATAAAGTCGATAAACCGATCAAAATTGCTGGAAAAAAACACAAAGTGTGGAGGAATTTGTTTGATTGAGTCTTCTATCATACTATCGAAGAAGATCATGCCATTAGAAGTCAAATCGTACAGAAAATCTCATGGTGTAGAGAGGGCTTAAATGTCACATCCTGTACGGTCTATTTCATCATCTCCTGTCACTTCTCATCCTTCTCATTACCCTTTAGCTGTCATATCTAGGGGCAGCACGGTGGCGTAGTGGTTAGCTCTCTCGCCTTGCAGCGCTGGGTCCCTGGTTCGAATCCCAGCCAGGGCACTATCTGCAAAGAGTTTGTATGTTCTCTCCGTGTCTGTGTGGGTTTCCTCCGGGCACTACGGTTTCCTCCTACATTCCAAAAACATATGGATAAGTTAATTGGTTTCCCCTAAAAAATTGGCCCTAGACTACTGTAGTACAGTACTACAGTACTTACACTACATAACATAGACATATGGCAATGGTAGGGATTAGATTGTGAGCTCCTTTGAGGGACAGTTAGTGACAAGATATATATATATACTCTGTACAGCGCTGCGTAATATGTCGGCGCTATATAAATACTAAATAATAATAATATCTCATCATCTCATACACTGTAGGCTAATCGTTACTACTCATTATGCATAAGCTCATTGTGCAATATGTGGATTGAAACAAACTTTAATTCAAAATTGCACTTACAATCTCTTTTTAAAAGAAGCATCCAAGGTCACAAAAATGGGATCTACTTACCCAGGTCTTCCTCTAGCCCCTGACAGCTTAAATGTCCCTTGTCGCAGCTCCGGTGTCCCAGGATCTTCTCCGTTTCAGATGGTGACTTCGGCAGGTTTGGCCTGTACTGCACGAGCGCTGCTCACGTGGTCTGGAGCATTCTGCACAGTAGTTCTGTGCCTGCGCACAATGCTCCAGACCAAGTGAGCTTGATTGACAGCGGAGCAGGTGCAGTAGAGGCCGACCTAGCGAAGTCGCCATCTAAAACGGAAGAGATCCCGGGACACCCGAGCTGTGGTGAGGGACATGTCGGCTTCCAGGGGCTGGAGGAAGCCCTGGGTAAGTAGATCTTTGGAGTATAGGAAGGGGACTTCACCCAAGATGGTCTCTTGGATTGACGGTCACTATGTGGATGGCAGTTTCTCGTAACCTGGTCTTCCGTATCCACACTACTCTCCACTATTTCCTTATCCCGCATTAGGCTCCTTTGGCACTCAGAGTGTGTGAGAAACGCTTTGTAGCTTCACATTACCGCTATCTGCCACTTGCCAAATGTTTCCACAGGGTTCTTTTGTCTGGACAAATAGCTTTATCGAGTTCACCCCATCTCCTTTTTGATAGACGTGGAGGTGTTGTAGCGTTCCTTGGCCCTTATGAGTACTGTGATGGTAAGCTTTAATCCCCACCCCTTCCCCTCTAGCAAGGTTCCCCACCATAACTGGAAGTCATGTGGGTTGTTATTGCATCTGTTCTACTGGACCACTAACCTTTTACTAAGACCCCGTGTTAACAGACTACGTTCACTTACAAACTTGCACATGTATTTTTGAAAAAAGTGATTGTCAGGGATCACATGGAATAGAATTTTTTTTTATATAAATGAGATTGGTATTATGCAGCTGAAGCAGTGCAATACATGATGAGGTATGGAAGAATGTGCATGTGTCACGTAATGTAGGGCGAACAGTTCGGCTGTGTTAGCCGAACTGTTCGGGCTGCCGAATCTGTCATGTCTCTTTGCCTCTTACTACTAGTACGCCTGCGCTGGCCCGGCGGAGCGCATCCTAGATCGCGCTCCCGTTGCCGGGCACTCCCTGCGCATGTGTGTGACGTCATGAGTGGCGTCACACACATGCGCAGAGAGTGCCCGGCAATGGGAGCGCGATCTAGGATGCGCTCCGCCGGGCCAGCGCAGGCGTACTACTCCGGGTCATTGCGACCCGGAAGTAGTAAGAGGCAAAGAGACATGACAGATTCGGCAGCCCGAACAGTTCGGCTAACACAGCCGAACTGTTCGCCCTACATTAGTGTCACGGACGCTTGTGCCAGTGGTCTATTTATTTCAGTGGAGCTGATTGTGGCTTCTAATGTGCAGAGGTACTGTGTACTAAGCTAAAATATTAGTAAAGCACTCTCATTAGAACTCAGGACTAGCTGACACAGCAAAAGTGGGGGTGGACCTATGCTCTGTAGAAAGAGCTGTTCCAAGGAGAAAATAATACGCAGAAATGAGCATTTAACCCTCCTGGCGGTAACCCTGAACTGAGCTCGGGGTAAGCCGCCGCGGAGGATATCTCAGCCCCTGGTGGGGCGATTCGCCCCATTTAAAGTGCTGTACGCGCAGCTAGCACTTTGCTAGCCCCGCGTACAGCTTGATCCCTGCCGCTGTGCGGCGATCGCCCGCACGCAGCGGCGGAAGAGGGCCCCCCGCCAGAGCCCTGCGCTGCCCGGACCAATGACTTCCGAGCAGCGCTACGGGCTGGATTGGAGGCGGCTGATGTCCATGACGTCATTCTGATCATCGCCATGGCGACAGGAAAAGCCAAACGGGAACGCGTTATATACGCTTTCCCCTGTTTGCTATTGATGCCGGCGACGATCGCACTAGAAGGACACATGCGCCCTCTAGTGTTGTTTCGTGTAGCTACCACTCTGGTAGCTTTACATGAAACAAAAAAAAAATGTATTTCTGCCTATTTGGCAGAATTAATTAACATCTAGGAGGGTTAAAGGGTCCCTGAACACAAAAAATAAAAGGAATCTGGACATACCTGGGGCTTCATTCAGCCCCAAGTAAGCATACAGCAAACACCTGTCTAAGAAATGCCCTCAGAGCATGAAATGTATACTACACACATGCAGGTGCTGCTTACAGTCCCAGGTAAGTCCGGATTCCATTTATTTTTTTGTATTCAGGGTCACTTTAACCTTCTTGTCGGTTATCCCGAGCTCAGCTCGGGGTAACCTGCGCAGAAGGCTTTCTCCGGCCCCGCTGCACCGATTTTCAAATTTTTTTTTTACTGCACGCAGCTAGCACTTTGATAGCTGTGTGCATATTCCGATCGCCGCTACCCGCTGCGCCGCCCCCCCTCCAGCCCCCTTGCGCAGCCTGGCCAATCAGTGCCAGGCAGCGCTGAGGGGTGGATCGGAATTCCATGTGACGTCCATGACGTCGGTGACGTCATCCCGCCCCGTCGCCATGGCGACCGTGGAAGCCCAGTAGGAAATCCCGTTCTGAACGGGATTTCCTGTTTACTCTGATCGCCGAAGGCGATCGGAGTGGGTAGGGGGATGCCGCTTGTCAGCCCTGGGCTCGCTACATGATTTAAAAAAAAAAGTGCTGTACTGCCCCCTTGCCGTCAGAATTGGAATGGCAAGGGGGTTAAGAAAATGGACTGTTGCTGCAAGCAGTGCCTGCATGCGTGTAGTATACATTTCATTTTAAAGGGAACCAAAACTGAGAGGGATATGGAGGTTTCCTTTTAAATACCAGTTTCCTGGCTGTCCTGCTGATCTCTTTGGCTGCAGTAGTGGCTGATTCACCCACCTGATACAAGCATGCAGCTAATCCACAAAGGGGGAAAGAGGCGCCCTGGTATAATGAAAGCATCTAAAATCAGCTTAAAAACGATAGGCAATATGAGGTAGCTTACCTCAATGACGAAATCTCTGTAATTTATACAAAAGATTTTTGCTAATAAATCTTTTGTATAAATTACAGAGATTTCGTCATTGAGGTAAGCTACCTCATATTATCTATCGTTTTTAAGCTGATTTTAGGTGCTTTTATTATACCAGGGCGCCTCTTTCCCCAGTTGTGCTATGTATACCTCCGAACATACCCTGTCCGAGGGGTGGTGACGGACCACTAGTGGAGTCCCCACAGTGGTCTCTGTCCCCTATTTTCCACTAAGAGAGCAACCACCTTCAGGTTCTGGCTAGGACCACCCCAAGTGGAGTCGGGTTTGTTGTCTCCACCTGCTTCCTGTGGTTGGTTGCCCCCAGCAACCTCCCTTTGTGAGTAGTGCTTTTAATTAATTTACTCCCATTGTGATTACTGACGTATTGCACTACTGGGCTTCCGCTTTTTGTCTCCTGTGCCTTTTTCCACAGGGTGCTGAATCACCACTACCACAATTGCATGCAGCTAATCCAGTCTGACTTCAGTCAGAGCACCTGATCTGCATGCTTGTTGAGGGGCTGTGGCTAAAAGTATTAGACACAGGATCAGCAGGAGAGTCAGGTATCTGGTATTATTTGAAAAGGAAAAATCCATATCCTTCTCAGTTTAGGTTCCCTTTAAAGCTCTGAGAGCATTTCTTACAGATGTGTTTGCTGTATGCTTTCAGTGTGAGAAAAGATACTTTGCATTCTAAGTAGAGTACTTTTCATTGAGTACAGGTTGCCTGTGTAGATTTTTAGGTTCTAGTTGAGTAAACCCAGCAGAAAACCTCATAGACCAGTGCCTGCTCCTTACTTGTGGCATTAAGTTCTGACCAGCACCCAGTGGTTGTTAAATAAACTGTAAAATTGCACACCTTGGCCCTCACCTTCAGCTGCTGAAGTTCAGGCAGGGTCGCTCGCAAAACTTTACTAAACCTATTCAGTTGGTGGCGTGAATAGTGTTTCCTTCTGGGTCCCCTATTGCAAATTAGTGGTCGCGAGCAGGGAGCAGCTGTTGGCCTGTGAGGTTTCCTGCTTCCCTCAATTAAGCCCAGTGCACACCAAAAACCTCTAGCAAAACCTCTAGCAGATAGAGGTTTTCTAAACATGCCTAGTGTTTTTGGAGCATTTTGTGTAGCAGATCTCATGTATTGTTAGGGCTGGTGCACACCG